>NC_141689.1:2001832192-2004393098 GCF_964263255.1 Lissotriton vulgaris | reverse complement strand
CCACCACCCATGATATTGGTCACACACAGTGCATATCTCTATAAGAGCACCACTCTAAAGCCAAAGTCTTTTTAGGGGGGAGGTCAAGCTCCAATTTAAATTCAGTCAGACCCTGTACCAAAGTGTGACACTTTTCAAGCAATATATGGAATACACAGGAAGTGCCTCCCATAAGCGATCACCAGGAGCGGCTTGGCTATTACTCACCAACTTGCTCGCTTGATCATCATCGGCCTCTGTCCTATATTGACAGTCAGAACCAACACCATAACTAAAGCTTATTGTGTTTTTGTGTATACTTTCTTTTTTTTGATTTCAAAGTATTTTATTAATTTTATAAACAAGTACATTTGCATTTCTGTTACGGGGTTTAGCCAAACTTAGCTTGTGTTGCAGTAATACAGGTACTTTGATATACATGTTTAGCTAATCCCCTCTACATTGACTTGCTGGGAAATTAGGCAAAGGATAATAGAAAGAGAGAAAATAGGAAAGAAAGGGTGAAGAGAGGATACATAAGCAAAAAAACACATGAACCTCGCATAGGTCCTTATTGAAGAAGAAAAGGCTATGCTGTTTCCCTAAAAAGAAAAGTCTACAAAAATGAGCCAGATACGGCTCCAACAAGATACGTGTTGTAAAACCACAGCCATTGGCTTGTAATCCACCATGGGTCTGTTATAAAGACATGCCCCCTTTTTTCAATACCCTCTGCCTTTTATGATCTGTATGAGCAATGCCATTATGAGAAAAAAGCAGGGTGGGTGTACATATTTAGACTTCATCATTTCATCCAATATGGTGCCCACTGCAGATTATATTTAGGGCTATTGGTTTTATGGTATTTATTTTTTTACATTTCTGTCTGTATTTATCCATATTTCTTTTTTGGCCATTTAATGTCTATTTATCCATATTTATTTTGTGTATAAATGAAGCTGTAAAACTGTACATTTCCATATTTATTACACTGATAGACACACACTCATACTTTGTCTGTCCTCATGTAACTATTTAAGCCAAATATTGCGTAACAATACATCCACTAATTATTAGGATTATACCACAAAGGTATGTTGACATATTCCATTAAAAGTAATTTCATCATGTTTTTAAATTTCCATGCTGCCCATCTCCTCAGCTGTTGGGCTACAATTCATGAAAGATAGCATGAAGAGTCACTTCAAAGAAGCACAATGTTCTGTATTTATCCACTTTTAAAAATAGATGCAGACAGAAATCACATTGTTTTCGGTCTGCATTTATCCGTAAAAACGGAAAACAGGGAGCCTTAATTATTAATGCATTGGATATGGTGTTAAACACGAGACTTGTTGAAGCGCTGTTGCCAAGTTGCCTCACACTGCTTCCATTGACCCCCTTTTTCCATTTGTGTGATGCCCTTATCGCTGTGGTTTTAACATACATGACTAGTTGGAGACTTCCATACGCTCATCTGGACCCTTTTTGAATCTGCCTATTCTGCCACACAGACAGCGTGCAGCACAGCTTTGGGGGTAACTCGCGCTGAAAGCGCCCTGCCATCTCGCCTGCTGGTCCCCCTGCCGCTGCTTACTCACCATCTTGCAGCCGCCGAGCGGGGGGGGCTACAGCCTCCATAATCCCCGGTGGGACTGCCCCGCCCACCTACCTGCACTTCCGCGCTCGGAGGTGGATAAAACCATTGGTGATTCCACTGAGGAGCGGGAGACTTCCAGACGCTTATCTGGACCCTTTTTGAATCTGCCTATTCTGCCACAGAGACAGTGTGCAGCACAGCTTTGGGGGTAACTCGCGCTGAAAGCGCCCTGCCATTTCGCCTGCTGGTCCCCCCCGCCGCTGCTTACTCACCACCTTGCAGCCGCCGAGCAGAGGGACTACAGCCTCCATAATCCCCGGTGGGACTGCCCCGCCCACCTACCTGCACTTCCGCGCTCGGAGGCGGATAAAACCATCGGTGATTCCTCCGCGTCGCGGGACGCGCGCGGCGCCAGGCGAAGGCCGGGCAAAGGGCGGGCCCTCTGAGGCCCTCAGAGGCCCGAGGAGATTGGACTGGGCCCAAACCCCTGGCCGTTTATCACCCTGTGTGTACTTTCTGAGTACGTTTACTCCGCTTCTCCATCTACAGGTGTCTGTCTCCTATAAATGTCATTGCTAGGGCCTATCACAGACTCTGTTATGTCGGACAGGTCAGGGGGCCCGCTCAATGGAACTCTGGACAATTATTTCACAAAGACTGCTGCCGATGTTCCCAAGGAAATTAATTTAGCAGAGCGGCGAGCGGAACGCCGCCGTTCTGTAGAAAGTATGAAGAATAGGTCTTTGATTGAGTCACCCTTACCAGCTGCCGCCACTATTGAAGGGAGCCAAAATGGCAATGACAGTGTACATCTATTGGATAGCTTGCCTCTTGCATTTAGAGACTGCACGCCGACACCTAGTACCTGCCCTAAGATAACTGTGAATGGTCCCTCGCCTACTAATCGCACTAGCATTCCCACTGTAACTGAGGCACCGATTACCCCAATGCCCATGCCATATAAAAATATATGAAATAGGGCAAAATAAACTACGCCGCTTAGACATTACGGCCCACCGCCTACCAAAAAAAGGAGGAAAAGGTGGGAACCTCAACAACAAAAGCTGAGTCACACTGATTTCCGCAAAAAGACCAGTCTATAACTGGGAGTGATAAGGCCCCAATAGTTGCACCCGAAGCAATTAATCCAACGCCATCACCCCCACCCACTCCCTATACAGATAGATAGAGAGGTTAATATTGACATCCCCCCAGCTGATACTGTGCCGCAGGTAGCTCATAATCTAGTTACATTGGATAGCATTGAATGCTTAATCAGGAGTTATTCCCTAGCAATTATAGAAAGATTGAATAAGGTGGAAGAAAGATTAGGGAAAATAGAGTGGGAACTGGGAAGAAAGGAAGCCCCTACAAAGACAGTTGCAAATAACGCTATGCAAATTATTACACCGTCCACCCAACCTATTACATCTGCCCCAATCCCTGTATCGAATTTGACTCCGAAACCCCCTCATAATAATAACAACACAATCCACCCCCTATATTACCGACTAACATACCCGACCCGATTTCGGCTACATTAGCTAATAGACCACCCAAGGGTCTGGGCAACGCATCTCTGGGGATACCAACAAGGGGGGGGGGGGGGGGGAGTTCCAGGTATACTCGGGGGAGATTAAATAGGGCCCCCCTTCCAGAACTTCCACCAGAAGCAGTGCCTTTCGTGGTAGTCCTCACAGGGGTGCCTGAGCTGGAAAAGAACAAGCGGGAAGGTTTTGCCCAACTAAAGAATAAAATCACGCATTGGCTGAGTTTATATAGGCCAATTGCTAGTAATATCAGCGGCGAAATTGTACATGTCCGCCGCCTCCAGTGGTTGGGGGGAAGACCCAAGGATATTGAAGGTGATGTGGTGGTAGTGAATTTTAGAGACCAAAAAGCTGTCCATTTTATATTAAATTGGCCACCAGGAAATGCCAACAATCGTATCATTCCCCGACCACTGACGTATTTCTATCCGAGATCAGTGGTGTTTCCACCCCAGCACCAATTCCCTCAATATTCGCAAATACAAGCTCATTCTAATACCTACCCTTCGACCTTACAAAATGTCAGGAACCATCCATATGTACCTTACTCTGTACCGGTTCGTGATCCCTACGGGTGGAATTTTGTACCCTCTAGGATCAATACAACCACCAATGGGAGAATGGACCATTTAAAACCATTTACGCCATTGGAGACCACAAACAGGTTCGATATATTTAATGGGTTAGATGATTGTGATTGATGTTTTTTGAGTCCAGGGGATGAGGGAAGTGGAATATATACCTCCAGTATGGAGGGCATTGACAATGGAGCTGATGTGACGGGGAACGTAATATGCATGTCTTTAGCAGAACCACTGAATAGGTCCCCGCCCCTTCCCGTTATGGGAATACATACTGTCGGGAAGCAAGTACCCCAGGAAAAGGGTATAAGTTAATAAGTTGGAATATTGCAGGGTGGTGTAATAAGACGGACTGCCTGGGCTGGTCGGAATTTGTCACCAAATTTGATATTCTTTGTCTCCAGGAGACGTGGTGCACTGAAGGTATCCTCCTAGAAGGCTATGTTGCCTATAACTATCCGGCCCCGAGTTCCAGTATGGGTAGAGCTAGAGGTGGGCTGGTGATTCTGCTGTCAGTGAGTCTCCCGGTACGAGTTAAAACACACATGACAGTTGGCTCACATTCACAGGTACTATGGCTGCAGCATAATGGCGGCCGGAATGTTCTAATAATTAACCACTATAATAATGTGTTTAAACATTCCAGTTCTGTAGTGGTTGATGAACTTGGGGAGGCAGTAGATAATCCGTGTGGGCAAACCGGTATTCCTTCCGAAATTTTGTGGGGTGGTGATTTTAATATTCATATGTGTCCCCTTTCTTTCTCAAGGGTGTGTGGTTTTGGAGGGGAGGATGGGGAGGACCAAGCCCATTTTATACATACGACCTATGGGGACTCACTCAACACACTCTTGCTTAAATTGGATCTGTTGATATTGTCACCAAGGAAAGATAATGAGGGCAAATTGATACCAACCTTTGTGGGAAGGAATTTCGCCACTATCATAGATTATCTTATTGCCTCTGCAAGCATAAACACCCTGTGTACTGTCCCAGAAGTACTAGACATGGCTCTTAGTGACCACAACTGTCTTATAACGCATTTGATTATGTGGGGGGAGAAGGCTGTGGTATCCCATGGAACAGTGGCGGATTTAATCCCGCACAGACCGAACGGACCTAGGATCAAATGGGGGAGACATAATGAGGAACAGCTATTGGCCAAAATTGTGTCTGCATGCCTACAGGAGGTGGAATGCTGTCTCGAGCCCAATACATGCCTGACAAGTATATTAGCTCGGTTTGAATCAATTAACGTGACCACGAAACAGATTTTGACTAAGAATAAGGCAAAGGGACAAGGGGCCCCTAGAGGGTGGTTTAATAGGGCTAGTACAAAATCCCTACAAAATTTAAAAAACGCCCTCCTAGTAAACCCAGGGATAGGGAAGCGGTCAGATCCCTAAGGAGCACTTACAAAATGCACCTGAATTTGAGGAAGCAGGAGTTAAGAGAGGAAGCGTGAGACAACATGTCCAAGGCCGTAGAACTCCGAGATACCAAGTTATTTTGGAATACCGTTAATAGCCCCTTACTTCATGATGAGGTATACCCAGTGCTCTCGGCCCAAGTAAGTGAGGAAAACTGGGTATGCCACTTCTCTAGCATATTTAACCCAGGAGGGACACTTACTGAGATAGATACGGTTGCGGTCCCAGGACCCCCTACACCGCTTAACATTACAATCTCTGAGGTGGATAATGCCATCTGGTGTAGCAAGGGAGGGAAGGCACCCAGCCCTGATGGGGTCCCTATCGACCTATACAAAGCTGATGTATTATTATGGAGCCCCCTGCTGACTAAAGTATTTAATGCTGTAGCTTTGGCCTCTGCACCACAGTCCTGGGGAGAGTCGATTATTATCCCTATTTATAAAAAGGGAGATAGGAGCGAGGCCAAGAACTATCGCCCTATCTCACTCCTCGACTCCTCCATGAAAATAATGAGTAGGGTGTTATTGATTCGACTGGAGGAATGGGCTGAAGAGAACGGCATCCTTGCGGATTCCCAGTTTGGTTTCCGCAAGGGGTTAGGCACTATAGAACAGTGCATCAACCTAGACCTTATTATAGGCAAGTATACGCGTGCAAAACAGGGTTCGCTGTTCCTCTGCTTTGCGGACCTCTCAAGTGCATTCGACTTGGTTGACCATGGTCTACTATGGACAACCTTCCTGAATATGGGGGCCCCACCCGAAATCATCTATTTCTTGGCACATTTGTATGGCAATCTGTCCGCTAACATAAGTTTTGGCCAAATGGGCGAATGTACCTCAAGCATCCGAGTAGGGTCCGGAATCAGGCATGGATGTGTTCTTGCCCCCTTCTTTTCTCTCTTTTTATTAACGCTATTGAATCAGAATTGCGTTTAGTTAATGCCGATGCCCTGTCCGCCGAGGGTATATTAATCCCAGTTCTGCTCTACGCGGACGACACGGTCCTTTTATCCAGAACCCCTGTTGGGCTGCAGAAACTAATGGATAAGTTTCAGGATTTTATCAATGGGAGAAAACTCAAGATCAACAATTCAAAAACTTTTATTTTGGCTTGTGGAAAGAAAGTAAAAAAACGAAGACCTTTTTCATTCAAGGATCAACCGATCCAAGTGGTTGAAAATGTCTGCTATCTAGGCATTACCTTTAATAGGGGGGTATTTGGTCTCATGAGATGACCTATGTTAGGGCAAAAATGGGTAAAAGTGCATTTGGTATTTTTAAATTTGCTTCTAAATTGGGCTCAAGGCGCATATTCGATATGTTGTACATATATCGCCACAGATGTGTAGCTCTGTCCCTTTATGGGTCAGGGGTATGGGGACACTGTAATCATTATATGCTCCAAGTTGAAGAAAACAAATTCATTAAGAAACTCCTCTGTTTACCATCCTCAGCCTCTACCAGTTTGATACATCAGGAGGTTGGTTTGGAACACCTAACAGATCTTATTGGTCTCAGACCCCTGCTGGTATGGAGGTCTAGCTGGCTTAAAGAACAGACCAGTTTTACGAGGAAAATTATTAATGATTGTCTCCGCCTGGACAAGTGTAGCCTGATTCCCTGGCTCAATTACATTCTTTCTTCATTTGATGATGTTTTTAAGTTAAATGTCCGTGAAAACCCCTTTAGTGCCTCGGACATCCCTAAAAAAAGAGTTAAAGCACGTGTATTTGAGGGCCAAGGTTCAAAAGCGTTGTTCTGCCACCAGCCAGTATTCTACACATCGTTTCTATAATACATATAACCTGGCTGAGGTTTTGCAGAATATTTAAAAATGGTAACTATACGATCACACCAATATGTCCTTACCAGACTACGTATGGGGACTGTTCATTTGCTTGTTGCCTGTCCGCATATCAAGCTTCATACTGTAGCCCCATGCCCGTGTGACGGGACATCTAAGCAGAGCACTGTGCACTTTCTATTGATCTGCCCCTATTACTTACAATTTCGTATTATTTATTTGAAACCACTTTTTAAAAAATATAAGGTATTTTCTGTGAAATCAGCCATGAGTCTTTTATTCGCACTTGTTGAACCGGACGTGTGCTTTTTTACTGCTGTATATATTTTAAAATCTGTATCTCTTAGGAAAAGTATGTCTTTTGTAACTGAAAGTTTATAAAATGTAATTTGTAAATTGTAAGCGTTGTGATGTACTGTTGCACTTTTATGATTATTTTTAAAATGATCGAATAAAGTTTTTGAATTGAATTGACTAGTTGGAACGCTGTTGTCAAATTGCCTTCCACCACTTCATGTAATCTCTCATCGGCTCCCTCCTTCCCTTAACCCCTTGGCTGCTGGGGCTATTCCCCTGCTGTGCTGGGGGGCGGGGGGCGCGCACAGCGCCCCATGCTCATGACTAGCGCAGCTCGTCATGAGCCACGGTGCTCCGGTGCTGATGACGAGCTGAGCTCGGCATGACCACGCCCGTTTAATGGAACGCTCAGCACAACAGGGGAATTAGCCCAGAGTGCGAGCGTTCCACGGGCCATGACGAGCTCAGCTCGTCATGAGCACCGGAGCACCGTGGCTCATGACGAGCCGAGCTAGTCATGGGCATGGGAGGGGTTAACGGCCCGACTGAATTGACACAATGTATTTAGTTCGATCCCCTGATGACGTTCTTAAGGATGATTGAATGGATCAGAATACACTGGTGCTTACGGAGGTTTGTACCTTACTCAATATGGCGCCCAGTGTTGCTCACGGTCTAGCATATGCATCGCGATGATGGGACATGTTGGAGTGCAGTTGTTAAAGCATCTGTAGTGGTCTTGTGGCTTCAGATGCAGTCTGCCAACACAGACGGTGAGTTTGCGTTGTGTTATGTGGCTTGAAAGGGGTTTTCTTGCTCTGGGAACTTGGAGCCTGAGAACAGGGGGCTTGTCCTTGATGTTTTCTGGAAGGAATATCTTTCTCCTGGTATGCGACCCGTATGCAAAAAATTATGGGTGGCAGCCATAGCGGTTATGCAGGTCTGTGTAAAAATGATCATTTGAGTGGAGTGCTTTACACCTAAATATGGAGGCGTTATGGGTAAACAACAATGCCCTGATGTATATATACATATAAAAATGGTCCAGAGCCAAGCATCCAGTAGAGGGAACTGTTCATTAGCATAATCCATTTCACATTTGTACTACATTTCTAAAGCATACTGACTAGGTTTCCTCCCTCTAGGCGACCATAAAGTATGTTCAGACACGTTTACCTATAGCCTACCAGTAGGCATTAACCTGGGGGTCATAAGGTAAATACAATAGGCCCATGCTACAGAGGAAAAGATTGGCGAGTGAGGCGTTTTAAATCCACTTTATTGTAATTTGTAGGTGTTCCACTTCCTGTTGTCTGTCCGGTTCTTTTTTGTAGTAGAGGTCCGGTGCACAACTGGGTAAATACTGATTCTCATGCCCTGATGAATTTGCCAGAAAGTTTTATGTGGCAATGAAATAGGTCTGCTGTTCATAAGAAATGGTCTAAACGTGCAGCCTTGTTTTCAATCTTGAACGTAGGCATATACTAAACACTTGTGAAAAATGCTATATCTGGCTAATTTTTAGAAGACTTCCTTTGTTTATATGAAGACAGCATAGTCTTTTCTTCCGGACCTACTGTAGGCTCATGTCTTTTTTTGTTTAAAAATAAAGTATACACAAGAAGCACTATTAGCTTTAGTTATGGTCTTGGTTTCCTCCGGTCAATATAGGAAAGAGGCCGATTGTGATAAAGCGAGCAAGTTGGTGAGTAACAGCCAACTGACTCATGCTGGTCACTTACGTGAGGCACTTCCTATACAGTCCTTATATTTCATATGGATTTTTTAAATTTATATTTCCCTTAACACGGGCTTGATAAAAGTATCACACTTGGATAGAGGGCCTGACTCCGAATAAATATTGGAGATTGACCTCTCCCTTAAACAAGCATTGGTATAGCCAATAGGTCTCACTTTTGGGACCGTATAAGTATTTAGTTATGCAGCACTATATCCTTGGTGCAACAACATCAAATGTTGCATGGCTAAACACTTATAAGGTCTCAAAGGCGAGATCTACTGGCTATGCCATGCTTGCACCACCTTTGTCCAATGTGCATTATTTGAGTGTTGTCTTAATGTATATACCCGAGTTAGCGTGTGCTATAGATTTATATGCTTATTATCTGGTTTTCCCAAATAGGATTTTGGGGAAGTGGGGTGATTAACTTCCTGCACTTAAAGCACCGCCTATAATGACTATCAGAATTATGTTGTAAATACATCTGTGCAATTGCCCCTTAGCACCAACACCAGTCAAATCACCCTTCTATATTACACCAGTAAAGTAACCACTTTTGACTTACGTGTCCCTGGTAATGAGGTGATTGTGAGCCAACTAGATTTATCATGGAAACTTGACACCCACACAATAATGACCTCACTAATTTGGAAAAAGATGTAATGTGTAATTATGAATCCTCGAGCACTTCCAAACCTGCCCTATTTCTACACAATGACCACACCACTCTCTCCATGGATAGAAGTGGAACACAGGTAAGGTATGGTAACCATTGATTTATTTTTTTGATGCCATACCGGGGGCAGAAGAAGGGTGTTACAAGTGGGGGAGGAAATTGCCCAAAATGTGCCAACTCGGATACAAGCCAGATGCTGACTGAATACTGAAATTCTTTTCTCCAGTTCAAATAATTCCATCATTGAATAGATCATTAAGTGGTTCTATAAGGAAAATGATCATTCCATAATTTCCCACACAAATACTTGTGATCACCTGTTTTTTTTTTTTTTTAAATCGCCACATCCCAGTGATGCTGCAAATCATGAAAGTGACCTGGTTAGAAACAAATCAGAAAGTATGTCTGTGTATATCGCTCCATAATGATTTTTTTTTTTTTAGAAAAGTACCCCATAAAATTACAAAATTGTCTTGAACAGAAAGGGCGTCTGAGTTATAAGGAAAGAAAGCGCCCACTGATTTGTCGGATCAAACAAAATTGGTAGAATTATAGCCAATTATTTTATGTCTCAACAAGAGAGATGGACGAGGGCGGTTACCAACACCACTTGACAACATTTGGTGATAAAAAATACTGAATGTTACCGAAAATTATATGGCGCACTATATCACTCCAAACTCTGATCAAGAATGTATAAACTATTTCCTACCTCGTGGGTATCATTGAAACATTTCTGAGTTTGAACTAAAATTAAAAGAATGGATAAAAATTGACCAATAAAAAGAGGCATCAGAACCTTGAAATTGGGAAAACACCTTCAATCACCAACTTCTAAAAACAACGGGTTCATTATTTTAGCAGTCAATGGCAAATAAGGAGTTTGGTAAGAAAAGCAATTGTGTGCTCCCCAAGCCTGGAAAAAAGTAATTGAAGCAGAAGAAAGGATAAACTTGAGCAAGAGTCCCGAAAAAAATGAAAAGAAACATCCAGTCATACACTAGATGATGTGGTCTATTTGATTTTCACACATTTTCAGAGACTTATGCCCCTTAAGTACCATTGTCATGGGGTAGCGCGGTGGTCTTTCCCTATGGGCCATGAGACTGTCTCTTCAATGCCATTTCCATCATGGATTTCGGTAGTAGCTATTTGTGCTTTACATAGGTGTTTCTTACTTTTTATCAGGGCAAAAGTCCTAAAAAGAGAAGGGGGTGGGGGGACTAACCAAGTTAGGTAGTATGGAAGTGACATCATGGCACGTGACATCACAGCATCACAGGAAGTGACATCTCAACCATGACCTCACATGAGTAACATCAGGTCTTAACACTTCACACATGTTTCGCATGTCGATAACGAGTACATTTGAGCCCAAGTATTTGTGAATAACAATGTGTGCCTTTGTTTACCATTATTTGCATTTGCACCTATGTGTGAGGCTCAGATATCTCAGAGTCACGATAGTTAAACAAAAGTTTATATTATACTCGGGGTTTACGACATGGTAACACAGTGAGCAATTCGCCGAGCGCCAAAGAATAGGATTGTATTAAAAAAAAATGGCCCTAAATGCATGGTCAAACTTTTGCGTACTGCAAATATGTAAATATAACATACACACAGCCCTGTTACAGTGCTCTATTTGGGTACTAGACTAAATTCCCTCCTCTCCTCGCACCCCTTATATGTATCTACCTGCTGTGGTCAAAAATAGAATAATTTCAGTTATCTTTGCATAGACAATGTAAAGTTGGAAATTATAGTTATTTTTATTTTAGAGGCCTCACTTCACGCCTATTCTACCACACTACTCATATTGCTAAAGTTTATTTTAACAGTTTTTTTTTTGCCAGACTAATACATCTGACGTGATCGGTTAAAATTACGCGCTTGAAATGACACCAATTGCGATACTTACATCGAACTTCCAGTCAACTCGGTTTAATGTTTATTGTCAGTATAATAATGGACTGACATAAGAACTTCTGGGTTGCAAAACAGCTAATCCCACTTATAAACATATTACAGAAGGTGCATGGGAGGGAGTGGTAACATATAAAGTGGCCTAGGATTGGAGAATTGGTTGCACATTAGCCAATCCTACTGCACGACACAGATTTATAAAGTGCTGATTGGCTGTGAATACAATCTCACAGCCAGAGAAGAAAAGACTGGAGTCCGCGTGTTCCTGCACTGAGTGTATCAATCAGAAATCTTCGTTCAGGTCACGTGCTTCTTGTTGCTGACTGTGCGGAACATCGCTTGTGGATTTTGTCATTAGTCAGTCAAGAACTCAATTTTAAATTTGAGTCTGGTGGTGATAGGATGGCTTAGATGTCACCACTCACTATTTTAGATGTCAGAAATGAGGCGGATAGGTGAGGCTCCATTGGTACCGGCTGTATTGCATACGTTTCATGTGTTTAAACTGGGTTAGTCTTTGACATAAGGGGTGAGGTGGGGCCACAGGCAGGGTATTCTTGTAGTGTTTTCAAGCACAATTGGTCCAACTGGTTCAGTTAGTTTTGGAAAGGATCCTGGACACTATAAAATAAGTGGTGAATGTGAGAAGTTGGCATGGCATATGCTGTCCACTATTCTAGTGGGCACCTTGCACCAGTCCAAAACGACCCTTATTGATGGTAGGTTTAAAGACAACCTATATAGAAAGCTATCCTAGTGGTAGCTGTGGACAGCAGCCTTCAGGCTAAGTCTTGAAGGAATGTAAAAGCAGCTTGTTTTACCCGTCTATAATCACATGAATGACCAAATGAAAGGAGAACCACTCCAGGTATATATATATAAAATATATGTATTTATTCTAAACACATCCCTCTAGTCTCTTTATGAGGCTAGAAGCAAAAGTACATACAGTAAACTTATTTAGCACACAGTAAATTAGCACTTATATGGTTAGCCCTAGGGGCTTACCAAACCATAAATATACTAAGGAAGTGTATAAGAACCACAACAGATATAGAGACAAGGCCTAGGGCCTATAAAACCACTGGGGCCACCAGGAACCACCCAAGGTAGTAACACAGGGGACCCGCAGGGGACGCGTGCAGTATCTAAACACAGCCACGAATCACCATAGACTTCTATAGAGAAAGTTGCGATTAGAATTTTAAAGATTAGGGACTTGGAAAAAAAAACCTTTAGAACTAGGCAGTTCTAGAGTCAATACCCACGGGAACACCAGAGTACTCGAGTTACCTGACTGAGTTATTTTTAGAGCGCTCTTATGCCGAGGAGTCTTGGCGCTGAGAGACAGAGAGATAGAGGTGGCAAAGTTAGGGTAGCCCAAATAGCCAGGTTTTCAGCTCTTCAGCCAGGGATGCCGGGTGCACAGGCGTCTTTTCGTGTCAGGCTTTGTTGTCGTTTTCTATGGGGAGCTACTGAGTGCTGCAGGAGTCCAAGTGGAAAGTGTGCGGATGGATCCAAGGGTGGATCAGAGATCTGAAGAAAATGAAAGCTGAGGAGACAGAGTCTGGATCACTAGCCAGTGACCAGGAAGGCGATGAGAGATGCCCACCGATGTCGGGTGATTTCAGGTGCAGGAGGTGAAGCTTGACTCTTCAGCCACGAGGACTAGGAGGTGTCCACGACAACCAGGAGCTGGATTCAAGATGTCCCACGAAGGATGTCGAGTGCTGCAGCATCGGTATCCGGACTGGACCCAACAAGCCTTTGCAACAGCAACCCACGCAGAAAGCAAAGATTGGCTTTTGTGCAGACCAGCAAGGTCTGAGAAACTCACCCTTTGGAGGGGAGTCAGAGCACATTTGGTGCAATCAAGAAATCCCAAGAAACAAAAGCGTTACCTTCGAGGGGACCCACCAGTCGACGGACCAGGGATCGCAAAGGAGCCTCAAGCAGAGAATGCTAGAAGCGGGCCCACGGAACACTCGTGGAGTGTAGGCCCACAATCTTTGGTGCAAATGGTGCTCGGGGCTTGGACTACAAGTAGCCCAATGCACAACTTCGGGAAATCTCAGGAAGTGGGTGCACTTGCAAATGTGCTCGGTGTCCAGGAGTTCCAGTTCCACGTCACTTGTGAGGGCTGCGGATCTCCGCTTTGCTGGGATCTCGTGTCGTCCTCGGAGAAGTCTGGAAGTATGTGTCCTGAGTCACAAATCCTTAGGGATCCGGCAGGAGCCTTGGAAATGCAGACCGGAAACATGATTCTTTGGTGCCTTTTTGAACAGGGGAGTCTCTCCTTGACCCCAAGGGAGACTCTTCTAGTCAAAACAGAATGTTGAAGGTCTAGGATACATGTTGCAGAGTTTCATCCAGGGTAATCTAAAGTCCTACGGACTGGGTTCCTATACTTAAACTAAGTTTAGGGGTTGGACTTACTCTAGGGTCCCACCTATGGGAGGTCCCAGGGAGGGGGGTGGTTACACCCCTTTCCCTTTTTCCAGTTTCGCTCCAGAGCAGGGGCTGAGTGCTCCTGCAACCGGTTTGAACTGAGGTATGCACAGACACAACATGTGTGCCCCCAGCACTGCCTGAAAAGCAATTGATGAATGCACCCACCCAGCCCCAATACACTACAGCCAGTTTGGGAGGTGGTTACATCTCCCTCTGACAGGAAACCTATTGTCCAGGTCTACCCTGCCTGAGTTCCGTCCAGCAGCAGGAGGTCAGACTCGTGTCTGTGGCTGCAGCATCCATTTTTTGATGCTGGGGCTCTTTTAAATTATTACCGGTCAGGTAAGTGTGTACATGTCTTCTCCCTTTAGAAGGGTGGAATTCTAACCCCTCCGCCAGGACTGGCTGGAGGGGAGGGGCAGAGGGGGGGCAGGATTCCAAAGACTGACACCAAACATGACATGTTTCCATGTAGCCATTCCAAAGTTAGCATTTACCGCAAGGTTATAATGCACTTAAGAGTATAAGGCCTGGCTGCATCACAGCACAGCATCAGAGAATAGATTCCGAAAGCTGTAGAGGGGTCCTGCTCATGCATGGGCACCCTCTCACACAAAACCAAGCACTCTGTCTTCAGGATTGATAAGGCCTGCCATAGGAGTGACTTATAGGTTTATATGTGTCAGTGATTAAAGATAGATATAGGTAACCTATATCTTAGTAAGGGGTGCAAGCACCACCTTACCAAGGCTGCAGTAGCAGACCTGTGGTACCATTTTGGAAGGCGTTCCAGGGGTGGCATAATACATGCTTCAGCCCTGGTAGGCATCGGGGGTAAATATGCCCTTAGTACCCAAGGTACCATACCATATACTAGGGAATCACAAGGGTAACCTAGTACCAACCTGGAGAGTACCTAAAGTACATGCAATAAATTTAGAAAGGAAGCAGATAGTTTGGCAAGGATTCGGCTATTCAGGGCCCCAGCCTAAGGCAAAAACCCTCAAAACACCAGAAAAAAGTGGGGGCAACCATGTAGTCAGATTCCACCTGCCTACAGTGAAGATCAACAATCCACTTGATCCACTCTGGCTAGTTACACTAGACACCTAGAAAGCAAGGTTAATATACCTTCTTTAGAATGTCCTGTCAGAAATTCCAGAAAACAGATGACAAACAAAAATGAACCCACAAGAATTTCTTTATCCACTCTTTTTAAATGTACATCGAATGAGAGTTAGCATTCCAGATGCGAAAAAACAATACTGTGCATCACACCTACTAGTAGTAACTTGAAGATAGCATAGTGACTAATTTTGTGAACCTGTGCACGAGACAAAGAGGTAGAACCTGTGAGATGCATGGCAGAACAATGAACAAAAAGAAGCCTATTACCATGAAGGAAGAGATTAAGGTAAATATTAGGGTCACCGATGAAGTGGTTGGGAAAGGAAAGGTAACCTTGCAAATTCCAGCTGGATCACCGGGGTAATCTCAGATGAACACAGATGGAGGGTGTCAAAGATAGAAAAATAGAAGAATCAAAGTATAATCAAATGTGTTACAGCAAAGAAAAATGAAGTGCCAAGATTAACTGAAAGGAGAATATAGCCTAACCAGCAAATGCCAGTTTAACTACCCTTCATCTCCAACATGTGTTAAACTAGAGAACAGCAGAGCTTGAGATGATCTCTGGTCAATTGCATTAGGGATGCTAAGGGTCTGAAAGAAGGCTACAAAATACTAAACACTCAATTGTAGTGTGAAGAAATAGTTATTCTAAGGAGAGAAAAAGACAGCAATGTGAAAAGATGAGATATAGTAAGAATACCCATCAGCCCACCCATTGGCGGAGTCTCATAATCTGGGTTTTGGTTGATAACTGCTATCTACTAGGCACCTCATCAGGACTGTATTGAGGAATGCTAGTATTAGATCAACCAGTGAGACAGCCAGCAGGATATATTGGTAGGCTGAAGGAGAAAGTTGCAGTGCTCAAGAAAGTGTGTGATTATGAGAAAAAATGTGATATTTAAAATTGCCTGTTATGATGCCAAGATACAACTTTATTAGGAGGGGTCAGCATAACGGCAAAGTTAAAAGCAGAGTGAAGATAGTATGTCAAAAAACTTGCTACTATCAATTATAGATGATGAATGGTCAACTTGTTTCAGCCTCACAAGGCTTTCGTCAGGACCTATAAATATACACTACTGCAACAGTGAACAAAGAAAAAATAATAATGATGTAGACCTACCGGTAGAGAATTACTATATGGTAGTCTCATATCATTGTGACAAGAACTCTCCTATAAAAGAAAACAAGCACAGCAAAACAGATGTAACTATATGAAAGCATCAGTGCATGTGTAGATCAGCATACAACATTCTGGTTGAAGCAACTCACCCATAATTGATATGGAGATGGCCTCACCTCACCTGGCACTCGCTCAGGTCAAAGAGGCCCCACTCTACAAAATGGGGAGGGAAAATAGATTATATATGTAAATCTAGCCATCAAACATGTATTGAAATTCCTTTGGTCGTATTATTTCTACACTTGAAAACCCATTGGGTTAGGTAGGCAGTAACTCATGGCAATTACAACAAGCCAAGCATTGGTTGTTCCATAGTGAAAACGGGGGACCTCTAAATTCTAGGTGTTCACAATAAGTGGCGCA
Organism: Lissotriton vulgaris; assembly: GCF_964263255.1. Classification (NCBI taxonomy): domain Eukaryota; kingdom Metazoa; phylum Chordata; class Amphibia; order Caudata; family Salamandridae; genus Lissotriton; species Lissotriton vulgaris. The sequence goes on along the minus strand of NC_141689.1, from coordinate 2,004,376,378 downwards.
CTGGTTGGTAAAAAAATGTATCTTTAGATCTCTCTCCAATGATGTTTAGGTCTCGCCTGTCGATGCGCATGCGCTTCGAGCAAGCGAGACTATGGGGGCTTATCCACTCTTTGTCCAACTTGCAAGGAATCGTGGCGATTCCTTGCAGTGCCCGTGACTTTTAAGCTCAATCCGCATGCGCATTGAGCTTAAAAGCGCGTGCACATGCCCCCAGCCGCCTGCCTTGCCTACTCTCCCGCCCCCTCACTTCTTGATTGCACGGCCGCTAGGCCGTGCCTCCCCTACTCTCCTCCTCCTACTCTCCTCCCCTCGCCGTCTGTTCCCGCACTCCTCCCACACCCCCGCTCCGCCCCCTCCCCTGCCTGCCATGTCGCGTCGCATTTCTCCTCCCCCCTCCCCCAGCACGCGACGCCTTCCTCTTCTCCGCGGTGATTGCACAGCCCCTTGTGTTCATGGGTTGCTTTGCTTGTTTAGTCAAGGTGCAATTACAAAATGATCGGGTATCCGAAGGTGCAGGTATTTTCATGCCTGCTGGGTGAGCGCCCTCTGCACAAATCAATGCTGAACCTCCCCAACGTGACCACTGCCATACGTGAGCTGAGCGCCATCGGCCAATCCACAATATATGCTTCATTATGGAGAAAGCTTTCAGAATAGGCCAAATAAAGGCACAGTAATTATGTTATCTGTGCGAGTTGCTGGCTTTGCTATCACCATAAAAATTCAGCCAGCAAGAGAACACCATCTTCTGACCTCGCTGATAAAGGTCAGAATGCAATATTGAATAATAAATGAGACCTCATGACCTAAATCTGAATATCTTTTTGGACTCCTTGTCATTCAGGCAGTATTTATACAACCTTTGCACGTAGCAGGATTTTTTTTGTAAGCAGTCGTGATTCCTACAATACAACAACACTCTTATTTTTTCAGTAATGAAACAGACCAGTACAGCACCCGCATCTTACCAGAGAACAGGCTGCCGCTCATTAAGGCGCGCGATCATCCATGGTTAGCATGCACTTTGACATACATCATTTACAAAGATTTAATGCGGGGGTGAGAAATTGTATTTTTGATTAGTCAGTCAAAGCTAAGCGTCCTGTTTACCTATCATTGTGTAAAGGTCATTATCGTTCTGTCTGATTACAGAAATCGTTAATGAGAACAGCTGATGGCAAATTGTGCTCACAAGCAATCACAATTCAGTGGGTTGTATTCGAATCATGTGGTCGAATACGTGTCAGGGCAGACCGCGAGGCCTACTCCTGTCACGCGCCCTTTCTTCCTACTGGCTCTCGCCCTCCTCCTGGCTGACCTGTTTTAGCTCTCCTGCTGACACATACCGCCCCGCCTCCCCCCCCCACCACGCCCCTCTAACCCAGCTGAATGCGGTAAGAGAGGCTGCTGAACCCGAATCCGAGAGGTCAGGCTACATCACTGCCTCAGCGAGGACGAGCAGTGGGAGGACAGAGCGTGCAGATCACAAGAAGCGTCTGCAAGCCACGCTTGAAATACAAGCGGCATAGGTGCATGGATAACCAGAACCCGGTAAGGTGCACCACCTGTAAAAAAAATAATTAAATAACACATCCTAACCACAAATGGTACCCTCTAATGCTTAATGTTAGGTTCTGGAACACCCGGGAGACAAACATCGAATAAGTATTCCCATTTCCCGCTCAACCTATCAAAATTAATGTGTGGAATATATCCAACATTGTCACTGGCCCAAATGGGTTCCCCCAATTATATGTGTGCTCCATGAAATAGCATGCCTCTGTTTAACGACTGAAATCTGTGCGTGCCTTATCCAGAGTGTGAGCTACAAAAACATGACATCCACCGCATCCACCACCACCACCACACCCACGAGCACTACATCCACCACCACATCCACTACTCACCCTCACTCACCCTCAACCCCTCACCCTCACCCTCCCTCACCCTCACTCACCCTCACCCTCACTCACCCTCAACCCCTCACCCTCACTCACCCTCACACAGTGCAATAGGTCTCAGACCATTTCAGTTAGAGTTTTTAGAAATGTTTATGGCTTTTTTTATTTGTAATTCTTTAGCATTGGCTACAGGAAACAAAAATGCTAAAGATTTACAAAAAAAACCCCATAAACAATTCTAAAAGCACTAACTCTAATGATGCGAGACCTATTGCATTTCCAATGCTTGTTTTAATGTAGACTCACTTATAAACAACAAGGGACCCCAATTAAGTCAGGCAGGGACCTCGGGGAACAATTTTATGGAAACAACAGTGGTCCCATGCTTACGTAATACAACACACCAAATAAATATAGACGAAATCGCTTCTATATTTTCAGAAGGGTATGTCCAGCCGGACAGAGGTCTTTCAGGTTTACTTAATAAACAAAATTCTTCAAAAAATAGACGTAGGAATACCTTCCACAATGCCCCTATGTGGTACACAAGCCTGTGCCCAACACTAACGGGGTGATCACAGTTGAAGAAAATAGGAAAGGTTCAAGGCAAAACAAACGTTTTTCTGTTTCCATATAAATTGTACAGAAAATATCAAGCTGCACCATTACATAAAATCAACCAATCAGATTTGTATCGGGTGCATAAGCAAGTCGACGGCGTTTTGGTTCCATCAAGAAATCATAGGAACCATCATCAGGACAGTTAAATACTTTGCCTTTACATTAAACCTCAATTTTGCCTATAAGAAGAAATAAAAGTATACTTTAGAAACAAGGTACATAAAAGAATGCGTGAAGTGACTCTTTGTGTGCAGTGCACATGCTCATTCGTCAGGGGGTGATACTAGTCATAACCAGGTTGTTGAGGCAGTGCCATAAATTACAACTATAGAGCATGCGTCCAAAGTTGCTATAATGTGCCTAAGGGGCATTAGTGGTTGCATACGAATGTTGACCGCAGTGCCAGTGAACTAAAACTGTGGTAATCTTGTGTACTTAGCATTCGCCGATAAGTGAGACTATTTCAGGATAGTGGGCGCCCCGCACTGCTTACCGAGGCAGAGCGCGTTAGGGCACAGATAGTAATTACTTCCTTGATGCCCGGACCAGTCGCCCTGTAAAACGAAGGACGCATGTTAAAATAAGCTGGGGGTTTGGACAGCCCGGCGGGCGGAAGAAAGGACCATAAAAGCAATCTTACCACAATCAAGCGTCAGGTTTGGCCAGTTTACGCGATCGTAACCGGACGACGCCAGGGCAAGCCTAAGTGGAAAAAGGTCCATTCAGAAACGGAACAGTGGACTAAAACCAGAGTAAATTCTAAGACGCGGTGATAAACTTACCAAATGCTTCGGTCATGGAGTGTATCCCTGGCGTGCTCGTGTCCTGAAACCAGGAAGTGAAAAGGAGTAGAGTGCGCTGTGATTGGAGCAGTGCACGGGAATTGGGGGCATAAGAATAAAGGAAGGACTAAGTTCCAGGGGCCATATTGAGGCGAAACCTTATGTGAATAACATGCACAGTGACATTAAAATATGGATTCATTTCAGAAAACAATAACAATTAATCACTCGTTGTTGAACAGCATGTAGAAAGGAATAGGTCAGTTCAGATTAATGATGTCCAGTCCTCTTGCAGGTTCAGGCCGGAATTCAGGCTATCGGTCTTCAATATCCACTTTAATTCCTCTTTGTTGAGCAACCGGCTCAGGTCACCACCTCTGGGTGGTACAATGATCTGTGCGATGACAGTCCAGCGGATATCATTCTCAGTGTGTCCCTTGTCCAAAAAATGTTCAACCAAGGGAGCGTTAGGGGTTTTGCACCTGATGCGGCTGCGGTGCTGGGAAATCCGTAATTTAATCTTTTGTTTTGTCTGTCCAACATAGATGCAATCGCACGGGCATAAAATCGCGTACACAAGATTACAACTGTTACAATTAGTAAAGGTGCATAAATCATTTTTTACATCCCTGTACACAAATTCTTTTCCCTCAATTGTATAATCACACACTACACATTCATGTGTAGTGTGTGATTATACAATTGAGGGAAAAGAATTTGTGTACAGGGATGTAAAAAACCCCTAACGCTCCCTTGGTTGAACATTTTTTGGACAAGGGACACACTGAGAATGATATCCGCTGGACTGTCATCGCACAGATCATTGTACCACCCAGAGGTGGTGACCTGAGCCGGTTGCTCAACAAAGAGGAATTAAAGTGGATATTGAAGACCGATAGCCTGAATTCCGGCCTGAACCTGCAAGAGGACTGGACATCATTAATCTGAACTGACCTATTCCTTTCTACATGCTGTTCAACAACGAGTGATTAATTGTTATTGTTTTCTGAAATGAATCCATATTTTAATGTCACTCTGCATGTTATTCACATAAGGTTTCGCCTCAATATGGCCCCTGGAACTTAGTCCTTCCTTTATTCTTATGCCCCCAATTCCCGTGCACTGCTCCAATCACAGCGCACTCTACTCCTTTTCACTTCCTGGTTTCAGGACACGAGCACGCCAGGGATACACTCCATGACCGAAGCATTTGGTAAGTTTATCACCGCGTCTTAGAATTTACTCTGGTTTTAGTCCACTGTTCCGTTTCTGAATGGACCTTTTTCCACTTAGGCTTGCCCTGGCGTCGTCCGGTTACGATCGCGTAAACTGGCCAAACCTGACGCTTGATTGTGGTAAGATTGCTTTTATGGTCCTTTCTTCCGCCCGCCGGGCTGTCCAAACCCCCGGCTTATTTTAACATGCGTCCTTCGTTTTACAGGGCGACTGGTCCGGGCATCAAGGAAGTAATTACTATCTGTGCCCTAACGCGCTCTGCCTCGGTAAGCAGTGCGGGGCGCCCACTATCCTGAAATAGTCTCACTTATCGGCGAATGCTAAGTACACAAGATTACCACAGTTTTAGTTCACTGGCACTGCGGTCAACATTCGTATGCAACCACTAATGCCCCTTAGGCACATTATAGCAACTTTGGACGCATGCTCTATAGTTGTAATTTATGGCACTGCCTCAACAACCTGGTTATGACTAGTATCACCCCCTGACGAATGAGCATGTGCACTGCACACAAAGAGTCACTTCACGCATTCTTTTATGTACCTTGTTTCTAAAGTATACTTTTATTTCTTCTTATAGGCAAAATTGAGGTTTAATGTAAAGGCAAAGTATTTAACTGTCCTGATGATGGTTCCTATGATTTCTTGATGGAACCAAAACGCCGTCGACTTGCTTATGCACCCGATACAAATCTGATTGGTTGATTTTATGTAATGGTGCAGCTTGATATTTTCTGTACAATTTATATGGAAACAGAAAAACGTTTGTTTTGCCTTGAACCTTTCCTATTTTCTTCAACTGTGATCACCCCGTTAGTGTTGGGCACAGGCTTGTGTACCACATAGGGGCATTGTGGAAGGTATTCCTACGTCTATTTTTTGAAGAATTTTGTTTATTAAGTAAACCTGAAAGACCTCTGTCCGGCTGGACATGCCCTTCTGAAAATATAGAAGCGATTTCGTCTATATTTATTTGGTGTGTTGTATTACGTAAGCATGGGACCACTGTTGTTTTAATGTAGAGCCACAATCATCGAAAAGAGAGCGTGAAAGGAACGGCCATTCATCAATCTTAAATACACATCCCTTCCAGTTTTAAGTAAAATAGCAATGAATTCCGTGTAGTGAGCCCCAATAATTAATAATAATAGAGCAGGGTCGTGGCTGGAACAGGGGCAGACTGAGGGGCCAATCCCAAGTGCAGTGGGCAGACCAATGGGTGGGCTGATGGGTATTCTTACTACATCTCATCTTTTCACATTGCTGTCTTTTTCTCTCTTTATAATAACTACTTCTTCACACTACAATTGAGTGCTTAGTATTTTGTAGCCTTCTTTCAGACCCTTAGCATCCCTTGTGTGTGTTTTACTTGTAAGTTTGGGGGACAGGATGCTAGCTGGTCTTTAAAATTTCTTTACCCTTAGACCCTCCCTCACATTGGGTTTTTTATCAATTGCATTAGGGGCCAACTTTCTGCTTTCGCAATTCTATCCATTAAGGACAAACATTTAGAGTAGATGAGGCTGGACAGGATGAGAGATGTGGCACTGCGGTGAGAAGACGAATGGTTCCAAGCACTGCGTATCCTGAGGAAGATAACTAGTTACTCCACAGCCACCATGAAAACAAAACAAAGTGCCTGTATAGAATTTACTACATAAAATGAGAATGCAGAAGAGTGAATGGTGCCTATGATATTAGACACAAAGGTGATTCTGCACAGCACTAGCTAAACATGCAAACACAGTCAGGGATTTGGGTTGAGTTAATGGAGAAGTTCCAGACAGTGGAGAGATGGAAAATAGCCGTAGATCCAAAAAGATTCCCTTTTAAAGTTTGAATTAAAAAAAAAAAGTGAAAAAGTTAACAGCCTTGTTAAACTACTATGAAGACACATAGTAAATACATGTAAAATGTATTAACAAATGGGTTGGCATTGCAGCCTGCTACCAGTTACTAACCTCAACTTCTATCTGCCAGATACCACTCCAGCAAACTTACATGGCAGGCAGTGCTGATTCTGATCCAGAAAAGACTAAGACACAAAAAGGCACATTCGTATGAACCCCATACAAGACATGTAAATGTCAATCAGATTTAGAGTAACAAGCATTTGCATAGCCAATAGGTTTCGCTTTTGGGACCTTATAAGTATTTCGTTTTGCAGAACAATATCCCTGGTGCAACAACATCACCTGTTGCATGGCTAAACCTTGTACCTTATAAGTGTTTAGCCATGCAACAGTTGATGTTGTTACACCAAGGATATTGTGCTGAAGTTATCCAGCACAATATCCTTGGTGCAACAACATCAAGTGTTGCATGACTAAACACTTATAAGGTCCCAAAGGCGAGACCTGTTGGCTATGCCAATGCTTGTTTTTTCAGTTTTGTGGGTCTTTCTGGCTCTAGTTTGTCACTGTTTGAGTTTGTTTCCCCTTCCTATGTGTGTCTCTGCAGTTCTAGTGCTAGGATGCCTGCGGATGACAGTTTCCTCTCTACAAACAAATACACATAAAAATGAATGAACAAATAAATCAAAGTACTGCATTCCTGCCGAGAAGTGCGGTTATTTTACTGTTGAAATAAAAGTAGTGTAGGTGCCAAGTACTGGACAGCCCTAGCCCATTTAAATCACCACTTACACTAATTATCTATAGTATTCGGAGTTTTCAAAATTAACTTTCTGCTCGATATCGCATGATTGAAATCGTTGACTCATCTTTTTCTTTGAAACTGTTTGTTCAAGTCGGGATATTCAGGAAAAGTGATGTGTGTTTTCAGTATTGTAACACAGCAGCAGCAGCTCACTAATATTACTGTAAATAATCTCCGCGATACCATCCCATTTCACATATGTGAGGTCCTGTATTGATCTAAAAGAAACGTTTTATATGGATGTTGCAAGAAACAACTACATTTTGTCTGCCAAATGTCTGTAATAGACTCTGACCGATAAAAAATAAATGATTGAAAAACGCTCTTTACAACAATCTGTTGAAAACTTATTCGAGGTCAGGGCAAGACCCTGTGCAGAACAGAGCTGGCTCTGTCAGCCCCCCCCCCCCCCCCCAAAGGCGGAGGGGCCAGAGCCCACTTTGTCTATGCATTCAAACGTCTGGAGGGTGGAAGGCGCATTACGAATCTGTGCAAAGAAGCTATGCTAATCTCTGACGTCCATAGCCAAAGCACAGCAAAATGAGAGAAGGATTTAGGATCCTGGTTGTCTCATGAAGAATGGTCCACGGTGAGCATCCACTCCAAATCAGTATCACGCAGTCAGCAGAATGGAGGATGAGTGATGAAAGTGTCACTCCTTTCAGCCTTCCTATATCATTGGGGGGAGTAGGTGGGTGAAGCGAAAATGTGCGTAAGGGTGGAAGAATACTAGTGGCATCACAGATGTTTGCAGCTTCCCTCTTTAGGGATTGGATAGATGGATGGATGGATGGATGGATTGCGTGGTGACGAACTCTGACCTTTAGCTCTATAACTTTCGATAACGTCGAGCTATATTTTTATTGCAAGGAGGGTTCCGAGCGTACGGTACACAACATTGTAATGTAGTTTAGATTTTCATGTCATCATTGTTATATTTTAACAGCCGCATGGCCTCTAAATATAGCAGTTATACATAAATTTGCTCTCACAGTGAGCACAGAGGACATCATTCCCCTTTGAGGAATTATGGCTCTCATCAAAGATGGAAAGGTAAAAAAGCATTACACTCTGGCCAAACCGTAAAACGCTTATCTGCTTTAAAAAGCGGAACATATTTTGCTGCTTTCAATGAATAATACAACTTTAACTGCGCTGTTCATGACAGAAGCTTGTGGGTGAACGCGTGTCCTACTTCAAATACCTACTTTAAATACCAAACGCTGATTAAAGATTTTGACGAACACTCGCAGTGGATTTCATTTAAAGGGGATCATAGGAGCAGACATTTTGGCAGAAAATGACAACAAAAGTCACGATTTGTGGGGGGGGGGCGGGGGGACTCATGCGAATATACAAATAGTGTTTCACCATCCTTATTCACAAACCCACTTCTTTATTATGTGCCGTTGTCTTTCGAATTTTGTCTAATTACTCATCAAAGAAAGATACATTTTGATAAATATTTCGGGGAGCCGGCGCATTTCCTCGCAGTCTTCTGAGCACACCATCTGTCGTCTTTCCAATACTGTTGTGAGTTGGCTTTGGAAGCTTAGGACCGAAAAACACCCGGCTAGCAACTGAGTTGGGGTGTTAGTAAAGGCCGTCAGGACCGATTGTTAGGACACAACCTCTGCGTTCTTGGAGTCTGACAGGCACCACCGGCCTGAGTGAAAAGGCAGACAGTGTTAACAACTGCAGCCCTAGCCCAGACTTGACAGGCAGCTCCTGGGCTGCTGTGTCTTACCGCAGTCATCGACTGGCGGCTACAGTTCCCAGATGCAGCAGGTTGAGGCAGACAAAACGACCCTGTTTGCTTTCTCAATAGGCTGCAAACAATTGCAATGTGCCTGTTGTTTACCTAGAGCGCAGCGAGCTGATGTGTGAGTTTAAAAAACGATGGCAAATCTGAATAAATACTCTACTTATCATGGGGCTGCTAAGTGCTGCAATACACTTAACCGCCCAGGCCACCAGTGGCCTATTCAAGCAGCAGAGGGCCCTTCCAGCCCGGTACGACTCAGATTGACGGGTACACTAAAGCTGTTCCATTAACTTCTTTCTGGATGGAAATCTTTACTTTTTTTTTTTTTACTGTTTTGTAGGAAAAATACAGATCTACGGCTCATATGTTTGAAGCACTACTGACACCAACATTGCCAGATTGATAACGCCTTTGAATAGTGAGCCCTGCAGGGTCTTCAGCATTGCATTAATAAGATGCCGACTAATGGAGTACAGGCCAACACGTGTAGAGCCGCTTAGTGGATTCGTAAACATTAATAACCATACATGAAGCGCATGCACTAAATGTAATGTGCTCTAGATAGTTGCTGTGCAAGTGCTTGTTCACTTTTTGTAGGATGATTAGCATGGTATAGTGCCTTGATGGCATGTCGCCAAGGAAAGCACACGCTGTTTGTTTATTTATACGTAATACAGATCTGAGAACACGCCGCTCCCGAGCTCTCAGAACGGCAAATATTTCATGCTGGCTTTTGAAAACCTCCGTAGAGGGGTGGAGCGCGATGAAGTGTCGAGAGCCCAGCTCCTAAAATGAGGGAAAAGGTAAGTGCCACGCCGCAAGCTTTGCCAAAGAGGCGGGTATTTTAAGAACAGCAAACACTGCGCTTTTCCCTCAAATCGAGCTCAGCCGTCCAAGCATAACACCGCAAGCAAGGACAACAAGAATTGGCCGCGCGCGCGCGCCTCACGCTCAGTATAGAGAGGCGGGGGGAGTCCGGCAGAGTGACGTGATCTGTGGTGGGGGAGGGGGAGGGAATTGATGTGCAGAGAGAGGCACCAAGGCTCAATGAGCCTTGACAGAACCCACATGGCGGCTGTGCGCCTCTGGTGGCACTTTTAAAAGCCGGTTTACTAAATTTCTCGCAAGCAGCACATGTGCTGGCTCAGCGAGACCTAAAAATGGAGGCTAAGCGAGATCTCTAGATTTTAAAATGGTCAGGCATGCTTGCCTGATCGTCTATTTCAGGAGTTGCTTCTATACCTCTACGTACTTGAGGCTGAAGTTTCTGCTTAGCTCAGTTCACCAGACCCCTGTAGCTCTCCAGCAATGTGTGTATACATCGGGTATATTAGAGAACAATCAATACATAACAGTGTATTACTTAAAAGAAAGCAAATGAGGATGACAGCATCGGGTTTGCTATCACATACGACCCTCTCTCCACACCAGTGCTTAATTTGAGCCGGTGCTTTCCAATCCTCAGCACTAGTGCTTATAGCACCATTTAAGGACACCCTTATTTAAAAGGCACAGGATTTTCCCGAGACACTGGATGTTGAGCCAAGTCGAGACTTGAACCATGTTCTCCAGCTCTGAAATCAGCAGCTCTACCCATTAGGCCAAGTCCTCCCCAGGTTAATATGTGCTGGGGATCTAGTCAGGAGGCAGTTTGCACCAGCACATTTCTCCTATTAGGGCTGCCTCCTGAGGAGAGCCCCAACACATTTTGTTTGACAAATTAACCACTGCTCCACACACATCAAGAACATCATCAGAAAAACTGGTGCATATTGAAAGTTAGGCAGTGGTTCATTTGCAAAAAAAAATATGTGCAAGGGCTGTGGTCAGGAGGCAGCTTGCACCAGCCTATTTCTCCTGTTAGCGCTGCCTACAACAGAGCCAGCTACTAACCATGAAAGTGGGGTGAGGATGTGGCATAATGGCCAGAGCAGCTGCTTTTGGAGCTGGGGAACCAGGTTTGAGTCTCAGCGTTGGCTCAACATCCTGTGATTCTGGACAAGTCACTTAATCTCCTCATTCCTACCATAAAGGAATGTGTCCTTAACTGGTGCTCATGAAAAGCACAGGTGTCTGTGATTAAGTGCCTGTGCTGAGCACCGGAAACCACTGGCGCAAATTAAGCACTGAAGTTGGGAACAGACCCATGCCAAAACTACAGTTTGCGTTTAAAAGATCCATTAATCCAAAAGATTGACAAGGTCATTCCACTCCCCTCTCTAGCCCCCAGCCACCACAAGCCTGATTGGCTTTACCACCACCAAAGGGACACACAGCCTGTGGGAATTTCAGCACACCTCATTCAACAACAGCAAACAAAGAAGTCATCTTGAAATGGTAAACAATGAACACACAACAGCTTGACAAATGTCAACATACTGTTTGTCATAGACAGGAAAGAGCATGCCACTGGTATTCCTAGGTACGATGACCTGGAAAGATAAGCTAAGGTTCCAAGAACATACTAGTACCATTAAAAACAAGAAAAGGCACTACCAAGCTAGTCTTCCACTTCACTGAAGTCAAACACAAACCACCAGACTTAACATGAACTCTATTGGAACATGTTTCTCAGACCTATTATTGGGAAGAAGAACGGCCACTTTAAAAAGATGCAAGATTGATTTTTCCGACAATCTACCAACAAAGATGGCTTCATTGATGTTGTGGTACATAATGCCCTCCTGCAAAAACGTAGGTGCTGTGGTTACATTTGTATACTCTTTCTACATGGTGCCAGCGAGCCCTGCACTATTGTGACATGTCCATTCCAGCGACTTGATGACACGCGACTTATGCGTCACTTCCCCTAGACCAGGGGCTCCTAACCTTGGGTGCCGTCACCCCAGAGGTTGCCAGGTGGCATTTGAGGGGGTGCGACAAAGAAGGAAGTATGTACAGAATGCATAACAGAAAGCTGACAGGAGTTTAGTAAGGGGTGCGAACATTAATCAAACATTTGCGAGTGGTGAGGGGCATAGAAAATGTTGGGAACCCCTGCCCTAGACTGGCCCGGGCTAATAAATTAACCTGGTACTTACAGCACTATGGCATCAGTGAACTTTAGAATGTGATCAGGAGAATCTCCCCTGGAAGGTAAAGTGCATGGGCATCTCCAAGCATCTCTGTTAGGTGCACTTTATCATTTCAGTGTTATTTCAGTGGAATCTGAAGAACGCCATGACCCTGTGTTTATGTACGAGATTGTAATCACCTTTGTAGTCTCTTCTGCCAGCACATTTGACAAACACACCCATTCATCAATCAAGATAGTTGGGAAGGCTATGGAGGTGTGCAAGGTAGTGCAAGAGTAGTTGGGTTGTAGCTAATCTATTGCGTATGCATGATGTTTGGGTGACAATTTTCTGGGATTCATAAGCTTACAGATTCCTTAAGGAACAAATGTTGTAGGGTGAGGGCGTTTCGACAGTATAACAGTTAACACTCTAATTTAAAGACTAAAATGTGTAAAAAAAATACGAGTGATCAGAAAGCAATACCTATTAACAGTTTATCGTTTTCTAAATCTTTTGTAAGAAACCTTACAGTTAGGTCCGCTAGCAAACATACCTATCCTAAATTCAAACAAAGTAGAACAATACAACATTGTGGCCATGAGTTGAACTACTGAACTTAAGCTCTGGTGGTATTTTTGTTCATAAACACTTGATTATTTTACCAGAAAAAAATGAAAACTTAATTGCAAATACACTGGGACAGTGCCCAATATGCTGAATATGAAATTGCTAAGGAGAGTGCCATTATTATCAAAAGATAGATGCTTCCACTTAATAAAAAACATTACAGATTTAGCACGTGCAACAGGAAATATATTGCAGTAAGTATGCAAAAATAATACACATGTGGGTTTGAAGAAGCACAAATGTCACCCTAAATAAATTATCTAAAGCTGGCTCTTTTGCTTGGGACCGCTGCCATCTTCGAATCACATTGAGGTAGAGTTTTTTCTTATTTAAACACACTGCGGGGCGGAGTTTGACACCAAGGTGCATGGCGGCTTGTTGCTGAGGCTCTGAAGAGGATGGCATGGCTTTACTTGATTTCTGAAACTCCCAGGCCGCTTTTTTCAAAATCTTAGCTAGAACTGTGGATCGGAAGGCATACTAAGTCCCGACACAGATGGCAATCTTTCGACTGTGCATCTCGTTGCTGTGCTCTCAGCATGTGGGGCACGCGTCCATTTTGGGAGACTCCCCATCTGGCCAGACGGAGGCATCAACATCTTCAGTTTTCGACTCCTGGGTCAGCTGCCAGGTCGGCACAATCTTCTCACTTTTCTGTAATTTCCTTTTATTTTTTGACATAGATGATCACAAGACCAAGCTGCTTACTTAATTCTCTCCTAACATGTGATAACTGGAAGTGTATCTCTATTGAATGAGAAAGCACAAAACCTAAGATGTCTCAGCAATGGCAGTATTTCTTTTTTCTTCTCTCCTTGGTGGTGCCAGGAATTTTGAAATAGTAATTACCATTAAATTGGTCGGATTTTCAACAATTGCAATCTCAAACTGGGCCTATTTAAATGAGCTCCTCATTAACTCATTTGCTTTTTAACACCTTAAGTGCTGTGCCTGTCCAACGGCCAATGGCTCCACTACCTCGGGAGTGCTGCCGTCGGCCGTTGGACGTTCCAACTGCACCTGCGCAATGGAACGTCCAGCACTGGAGCTGGACGTTCCATAGCTGCTAAGGTGTTAAAGTGCCCAGTACAACCAGGAAGAGAAAAAGAGGCGATATGGAAGGGGAATGGAGAGAAAATAGGAATACTATCATCAGAGAGGGTTTTTTCCCTTTTGTATTCTCCTCCCACCTATATCTCTATGTCAAAGTTTAAGCATGTAAGACATTTATCATACTCCGTAGCCCTATTAACCAACCCTAAAGACAAAGAACCATCAACTGCTATGGCAAACAGACAGGATTTTACTCCGTCAGCTGTGGATAATCTACTCAAGGAATTGTTGGTCATTAGAAACTTGATCACCTCAGTAAATAAGGCAGTATCTGCTACTACTATGGAAGTGTAATCTTTAAGGAGCGAAGTCAACCAATTCAAATCACGCATGCGACTTATGGATGGACGCGTCACAGAAGTTAAATCAAGTCTTGATAAACTCCCCTAACAGTCAATATATTTGGTACCTTTAAAAAAACAATTTATTTGGAAGATCGAAGCAGAAGAGACAATATCAGAATTATTGGAATGCCGGAACAATTAGAGAAGGATGATATTTTTCAATTCCTCACTAATCTGATTCCCACATTGATGGGAATGACTTTCTCACCCCAACTTGAATTTCAAGGTGCCCATAGAGTATGCTCACAGAACTCTACTTGTACTCAACAACAAAGTCTTATCCTGGCTTCCAGCTTAGACAATCAACAAGCATGTTAAATCATTGCAGAAACAAGAAAACATGGACCATTACTATACGATAAACTCAGATTATCATTACTGAAGACTTTTCTGCTCCAGCCATTCTCAAGAGGAAGCAGTTTTTAGCTCTACGACCTAGGTTATGTTATTACAATTTATAAAGCGAACAGCTACTCATGAGTGTCCCGGCACGTTAAAGAAGGTTAAAGAAGAGAGAAAGCAAATATGGACTGTTGGAACCATCCACAATGCTTGTAACTTACCAAGGAATGTTTAGACCTGCACAAATTGGAAGATTTTTTAAATGACTTGGATGGCAATGAACTAATGATGGAATATAAAGATTCGTCTCTGCCAACCACCCACAAACGAAGCAGTGAACTTCAGATCTGGACAAACGTGACAAATGGGAAACTGTAACTCGGAAATGGTCCCATGGTGGCAAACAAAGCTTGAAGTTGTCGACTCCAAGAGATAAATTTAGATCACCTTTGAAAACTTAATAAGAGACACTCCTATTACCTGATTGTCGTAATACAAAGACCTGTAATTTATCACTCATTTGATTTCTCTATTTTCTTTTATTCTCTATCTTTTACTGCACAATTATAGATTCATAATATCGTATTCAGTTATGTATAGTATTGTTAAAATGCTTTTTCCCTTTTATGTTTGCTGTGACATGACTTACCAAGATATTGAATGCTGATATTAGGATTCTATCTTTAACAATCAATATTTAGTACGATCACAAGATAGTTATTTAGGCCTTTCAGGTGTGCTGGCATTGCCTAACCATAATTCCATTTGCCCTCTGTTATGAACCCCCCTCCCCCCCCCGGCAGTTAAAAGTTATTAGTAGACTATACAACATTGTGTAAACTATTTGTGTTGGACATGTGACTAGAACACAGTACTTATATACATTCTTCCCATACCCACAAAAACAATAGAAATACTTAATACTTCTTTAGTGAACTAGTTCACATTTAGAGACGACTGGCTCACAATAATATTAAAACCCTTTCTATAAGTAAGACTATATCAAAAGTTACATACTTTCTGCTTTCATTTACAAGTTATAAAAACTTTCATCCTACCTTTTGAAGTTAACACCTTTGCCAGCACTATGCAAACATCTCATAGTAGATTGTTTAAAGTAGTATCTTTGAATGTTGATGGATAAACACATTTTATTAAAAAGGAAAAAAATACTTATCTATAATGGTCACAACAAACCCAGTATTGCATTGTAGCAAGAAACACATCTTACCCCACAGGAGAGTGAGAAATTAAAACGAGATTGGGTGGGTGAGGTCCTACACATGATTATCACGACCACTACTAGGCCTAAATAACCAACACCACAATGAAAACGTGGAGTAGCCATTCTTAATAATAAGCACCGGCCCTGTAAAATATTACAAACATGGGAAGATATTGACTTGAGCTACATCTTTGCTAAACTTTATTTAAGCAATAACTTTTAAATTGTAGGTTACATATATGCACCTGCAGACTGAAAAACTGTGTGTATATCACAACTTAGTAGACTACTGACTTCTTTTGGCTCCTCCAAAGTCATAATTGGAGGAGACTGGAATATTTCCAACAACCCGTTTACTGATTAATCGGGCAGAATTGAAACATATCATAACAGAAACAGACATTCTTATAGATTTCATACTTGGTTATGCCTTACAAGAAGCTTGGAGATTGCTGCATCCCAATGCCCATCATGCCCACACTCGATAGGTACGAGATTCAATTACTTTTTAGTCTCTCCTTCGTTTTTTACAATTAGTAACTAACACATATATCATCCCCTATAGTACATCGGATCATGATCTTACAGATATCCAAATAGATATAGGACTCTCACTACCCTTGAAACCTCAATGGAGGCTGAATCTGATGTTTTACAAGACACCACAGGCAATACATCAACTAGGTTTATATGTTGAACGATTTATAAAGGACAATGAACATTTTGTTACTAGTGCCCACACGTTAAAAAGGATGCAGTTCTTGCAGAAAAACAAGCAAATTTTTCAAGAATTTGCTAAGAAAAGGAAATCACAAAATGTACTTCCATTTATTCTCAGACACAATTGCCAGATACATTGAGGAAATTACTTACTGTTGTAAAATGTGCTCTTAACAGACTTTATACGTCCCACGCTGAGTAATGTCTATTTTGCATTCATCAACGCCATTATGTAAGAGGACAAAAAGCTGGGAGACTATTAGCACACCAACTTCGCCAGCAGGAATCTTCTAGAATGGTACCCGCTATTAGAAATAACAATGGTGACTTTCTTATTCTACCCTCATAGATTCTTTCCCAATCCAGAAATACTATGTAACACTTTACGCATCAATAAACTGTCTAGATCAGATAAGAGAAGACACTTTCATCTCTAAAGTCAATATCCCTAAACTTACATCACAGTATGGAGACAAATTGGAGGGTGAAAATTCCGATGAAGAGTTAGCTATGGCCCACATTACCGACGGGAGCGAGGTAATAGGTACAAAAGGCACCTGCTGTTCCTAGGGATTACCTTCGCTAAACACGATATCGCTAGGGCATGGAAGGCGGCTCTCCCACCCCCTGTTGGGGCATGGAAGAGAGGCCTTGATTTCTCCATGGGGTTGGAACGTCCGATTTTTAAAGCGCTGGGATGTCCCAGAAACATCCCAAAATAGGGAAGCGATGGGCCGACTAGTGAGGTATTTAACTTGAACCTCTCCCTCCAGCCCCCTGTGCCGAAGATTTGACTTGATGATCAGCAGCTGGGTATGTGCATCTTGATTCATTGCTCATATACTGATATGTCGCGATCGGAGTCACTACGACAAATTACATATATGTACGCTGGGACACTGTTGTTCCTGGTTTACAATGTTTTCATTTGTTTGACTTGGTCACATGTATCTTATATTCTTCCCCGAACTTATTGTAAAATGTTGACATCTTTACCAATGCCATTCCATGTATATGATGTATTGCCCTGGCCGCTCCTGGGCACGTATTGCCCTGGCTGCTTCTGGGCACGTATTGCCCTGGCCGCTCCTGGGCTCATATTGCCTGTCAACAATAACATTTGTTGTGAAAAAAAAGTTAGCTATGGCGATTGATTGTATGGCCACAGGTAAAGCACATGGGGAAGATGGATTTCACACCGAATTTTGAAAGAGTACCCAAAATTATGCCTTTCAAATTCTGAAATCGGTCTTTAATGAAGTTTTACAAAACAGGACATCTATCACGTGACTTTTTAAGAGCACACATCACAGTTATCCCAAAACCTGATAAAGACCCCTTAGCATGCTCAAGGTTTTAGGCCAATTTCTTTAATAATTTGGATGTTAAAATCCTGTGGCAGCTGAGAAAGGAAACAGAAGAAAAAATCCTCCTTTCCCTGAATGCGGAAAAAGCCTTTGATAAAGTAGAATGGGGTTATTTGTTCTTCACTATGGCGAGGCTGTGATTCGGTAGGAAT
The DNA here is from genome assembly GCF_964263255.1 of Lissotriton vulgaris. Classification (NCBI taxonomy): domain Eukaryota; kingdom Metazoa; phylum Chordata; class Amphibia; order Caudata; family Salamandridae; genus Lissotriton; species Lissotriton vulgaris. The sequence goes on along the minus strand of NC_141689.1, from coordinate 2,004,358,508 downwards.
GTCATCACATTAACTACAGGAATGTATCCCTCACCTGCAGTGGCTGTTCCATGTAGGGGATTCACATCTCCTTATTTTAAAATCCATTGTTGTACCAGACAAGGTTGCCCTTTATCGCCTTTGCGGTTTCTTTTGCCTCTTGAAACACTATCCATAGCCACACGGAATAAAACTGTTATTAAAGATTTTCACACCACTGCAGGTGAAATAAAAACCTCTATTATGTAGATATTATCATGACTCTTGCACAACCAACGCTCTCCACAAATTCATTAATATCTCAATTGATCATCTTATCAAAATTCTCTGGCTTTAAGATCAATTGGACTAAATACGAGGCACTACTATTGACCCCTACTACTACTTCTGCTTCCCTTAGGGAACCTCCGCTTTAAGTGGCTCCAATCGAGGTTGAAATACTTAGGGATACTCATTAATCAAGGACTAAAAGACATGATTATGGATAACTTAAACCCACTAGTTGAATAAATCAAACGAGACTTCCTGCGCTGGTTGTCTTTGAATCTATCACTTTCAGAAAGTGTACAGATCATAACAAGCATTGGCAAAGCCAATATGTCTAGCCTATGCAAGAACTATTGGCTTTGTCAATATATATTAGCATTAATGTACACCAGAATGGCTGCTGTTCAGCAAGGCTAAGACTTAGTGGGGTGAAGGAGAGTGGCATGGAGGGGAGTGTTGTAAAGTAGAGTGGAGTGTTATGGAGTGATGTACAGTAGAGCTGAGTGGAGAGGAATGTAGTGGAGTGTCTTGGAGTGTTGTGGAATAGCTTTGGGGGAGTGAAGTGTTGTTGAAGGAGTGGAGCGGAAGGGCGTTGAGTTGAGTACCGTAGAGTGGAGCACAATGTCAGAGTTGAGAATAATGTAGTGACAGAGTGTTGTGGAGTGGTGACGTGTAGTGGCGCTGAAGGTGTTGCATAGAGTGGAGTAGAGTGAAGTGGCATAGAGCAGAGTGGAGTGGTGCATCACAGACTAGAGTGGCATGGAGTAGCAGAGAGGGAGTTGAGCAGAGCGTTGTAGAGTCAATTAGTGTCATAGAAAGGCATAAAGCGGAGTAGAGTGGAGTGGCATAGGGTGGAGTAGAGTGTCAGTGGAGCAGAGATCAATGGAGTAGAGCATCATAAAGTGGAGTGAAGTGTTGTAGAGTGGAATAGAGTAGAGTGGATTACAGTGGCCTAGAGTGAAGTGGCATAAAGTACAGTGATGCAGAGAAGATAAGCGTAGAGTGCATTGGTCTTGAGTAAAGTGGTGTAGAGTGCATTGGCACAGATTGCAGTGACACAGAGTGCAGTCGCATAGAGTAGAGTGGTAGAGAGTAGATTGCAGTGGCATATAGTGCAATGGCATAGAGTAGAGTGGCATATAGTGGAGTGCAGTGGCATAGATTCTTTCAGAGTAGAGTGGTGTGGTGCAGGGTAGAGTATAGTGGTGCAGGGTAGAATGCAGTAACAGAGTAGTAGCACAGAGTGCATTGGTGTAGATTAGTGTGGCATAGAATAGAGTGACCCAGTGCTGATTGTAGTGGCAAAGAGTGGAGTTGCTCAGAGTGGAGTAGAGTGGCGTAGAATGCAGTGGCATAGAATGTAGTCACTTAGAGAATTTTTCAGAGTAGAGTGAAGTGGTGTAGAGTAGAGTGGTGTAGGGTAGGGTACAGTGGTATAAAGTAGTGGCTTAGAATGCACCTGCATAGAGTGCAGTGTTGCAGAGTGTTGTGGTGTGGCCTAGACAAATGGTGGTGTAGTGTGCTGTGGCGAACAATGCAGTGGTGCATAGTAGAGTGGGATATAGTGCACTTGCAAAGTAGAATGGTGCAGACTAGAGAAACAGAGTGAAGTGATGTACAGTATAGTGTCAGAGTGTAGTGGTGCACAGTAGATTAGAGTGGCGTAGAATGCATTGTCTTAGGGTGCAGTAGAGTGGTGCAAAGTAAAGTGCAGTGGCATAGAGTAGACTAGCATAGAACGCATTGGCAGGGAGTGTAGTGCTGCCGAGTAGAGTGTTGTAGAGTGCAGTGGTGTAGAGTGGCATAGAGTGCATTGGTGTAGACTGCAGTGGCATAGAGGTGCAGAGTAAAGTGACAATGTGCAATGGTGTGGATTATAGTATAGTGGCATTCAGTGCAGTGGTGCAGAGTAGATTGGCATAAAGTGCAGTAGCACAGAATGTATTGGTTTTGAGTAAAGTGGTGTAGAGAGCATTGGTGTAAAGTGCAGTGTCATATAGTGAAGTGGTGAGGAGTTGCGCAAAGTGAAATGGCGCAGAGTGGAATAGAGGGGCGTAAATTGCAGTAGCATAGACTAGATTGTTTCAGAGTAGATTTAAGTGGCATAGAGTGTAGTGGTATAGGGTAGCGCGTTGAAGAGTGCAGTGTAGATTACAGTGGCTTAGAATGGATTTGCGTAGAGTACAGTGCTGTAGAGTGGAGATATGTAGAGTAGAGTGGCTTAGAGTTCAGTAGTAGAGTGAGCCATGTTGGATAGTAGTGTGACGTAGAGTGAAGTGGCAGAGTGGAGTGGTGCAATGTGGAGTGGTGGAGGCTAGGGTACAGTGGCACACAGTGGAGTGGTATAGAGTGCAGTCATGAAGAGTAGAGGGTCTGAGTACAGTGGCATAGAGTGCAGTGCAGTAGAGTGTGATGTATAGAGTAGCATAGTGTAGAGTGATGCAGAGTGCAGTGGCATGGTATGGATTGGTGTAGAGTGGAGCAACGTTGACTATGCACAGTATGGTAACGTACTGTCATTACAGACAACACATCTTCAGTTGAAATGACCATTAAATTTGCACTCACATACAGTTTTACTGATAAAAGTATAAAGCGCACAAAAGATAACATCTAGAAATGTCATTACCCAATGCATTGATTTGATCAGCAGCACAATTCATTTACAGGCATTTAAATTTTATTGTGTGCTAGAAAAAAAAACAACTCGCAAGTTTGTGGAAGAATACAGTAAACAAGGTTTGGGAAACGGTATGGATGAACTCGACCTGGGCAGCCTAAAGCAAATAAAGTCAGCAAGTAGAAAGCCAGAAAATGTGAGTTTCAAACCACAAAGCCATTGGTAAGCAACGGGCGGAATGCATTCCTTGGTCAACATTTCTGAATGTCCCCAAGATGTCTTTAGCAAACCAGTCAGCTTCACTGTCTGGTAGGCAGCGACCTAAAAATGAATACGATTGCCAAATATAATGATTATATTTTTGGGATTGTACCACTATCACTAACTATTCCACGTTCATTCTTCAAAAACAACCACTTCCATTTTTATTTCGCATTTTGTTTGGGGGGTGTGACAGACCACATTGAAGAGCTCAAAATTACATTAATATTCAACAAAAGGGTGTCTATGTTTGCCTCATTTAGAAACTATTGGATTGTACAACAACTAGCACTATTATCTAGCTATATATCTATCTATCTATCTATATCTCTCCCTATATATATATATATATATATATATATACACACACATATATATACACACATACTCATACACACACACACACTACACACTACACACTCATGGGAACACACCCCTTTGGGTCACAATTGAGCAGACATTACCCAAAACCGATACGGAGTTTGCAATCTACTTCAGTAAACGCCCACAATTTACGAATTCTACTAACATCGTCATATTTTCATCACAATGAGCTTGGCACAAAGCTCATAAACGAATGCCTTCACATAACCGCTTACAGCTGCACGCTCCACTCTGGAGCAATGCACACATCGTATATAAGGGAAGTCAGTTTAATAGGCCCTTCTGGCCCAAACAAAAAATAAATCAAGTCAATGTTATACTCAGCCAACAACACTCCTAAAAGTCATTCTTACAAATACAACAAGAATTCAGACTCCCTCCTTCACAACTCTCTAGATACAATCAACTTACAGGTGTTTTTCCATCGACAACGATAAAAACTCACGACATAACTCCCATATGCCCAATTGCACAATATATACACACACAAAGAAGAATTGCAAGGGAACAGTTTCTGGTTTATGTAACATCTAAATTGAATTTTCTTTCTCTACTGACCTCTCTTCCTTATTACAACAGTGGTGGTCTTCACGATCAAACATACAATTTTCGGACGAGAGTTGGGACACCTTACTGGAAAATTACAAGAGGTGCAGAGATTTTCATCCTACATTTAGTTATTTTAGAGTACTGCATTGCTGGCACTGGCCAGTTTTGTAAGCTATATCTATTCAAACTTAGCCCTGCCTCTCTCTGTTGGAGAAGCCAGTAAACAGATTGTGACATTGATCTTATATTGAGGGAACCTCAAATTATTATTTTTTGGTTTCAGGTTTATATTTGAATTACTGCTCTCCCATTATCTTTTCCTTATCTGCATGTTTGTCACTTTGCATGATCCTACAGACGTCCGATCCCCCCCCCCCCTCCCTCCCTCCCTCCCTCCACCGCCAAGCCTATACACACTTATAAATGGCTTCCCACAGCCCTTGGTCTTGGTTTATTTAACAAATATGCTCCAGGCAACTCAATCCTGGCTTGAAGATATGTACTAAGTGGCAACATTTGAGAAAATGTTTTATAACCAAAGAGACAACTTGTAACAATTTGATTGTATCTGGGACCCTTTTCTGGAATGACAACAGTTGTAACAGTGTTACCTCATTTATACTTAGGAATAGAACTATCCTGGAAGTTTTATCCACTTAAGCGTTATTTGGTATATTAAAGAGATATGTTGAGGGGATTATTCTCATATGCAGCTGATTGATCCTCCCTTTCTTTGTTAAATTTATCTTCAAATGTATCAATTGTATTTCAAGTACAATTGTTTTCATGTGCTGAACATATCCTGTTATATTTGCAATAAAAAAAATAAACACACAGTGCGTCGTAGAGGGGCGAATACATTGTTTTAAATGTAAGACACACTAGTATAAACATTGCACAGACCAGTGGCAAAGGCGTCCCACGCGTATTTATAAATATGAACGGGAGCTGGCAGGGATAGTATGTGAAAGGTGCCGTTAAATTCAAAGAAGAATACGGTGACTTCCGAGGTCTCGTCCGGGTTAACCCGGAAGAGACCTCCTTCGTCGCAGCTCTCTTCCATGACCTCTTGACCCCAGACTGGGCTGTAGTCGAGTCCTGTCCAGTAAAGTGTGTGCAGCGTGACCTTTTATTCATTTCATAGGGCTGACATTGGCTATCTTTACTTGTACCCAAGACATGGTATGTTCAAAAGTTAGTGTGTCGATTAAAATGTCCGAGCAATAGATGAACATGCTCGCGTTCTCCCTTGACAGTCTTTAAAAAAAAAGTGTTTTGAATGCTGTTGAACGCGTCACAGAGAATTCCGGGGTATCCCCACGGCTGTGGGGGATTTATGGCCTGCAATGGCTGGGCGTTAAACACCGGAATAATGGTAACCCGGGAGTAAGTCAACAACGATGCGGCATGTATTCAACGTGCTTACATCGCGCTGCTCTCCATCGTAAAGTTCAATCTGTTATTAAACCATGCATGTCTTCACAGGGGCGGTGTCCATCTACACGGCGGTGCAGAAAATGCAGATCTTTCAAACTATTTATAGTTGGATGTGGTCATGCTCGCTTACAAAACAACATGGGTTATAGCCAAGCGGTCCGGCCTCGTCGCGGCCAAATATCCGGAGCCCGAGCCCTTGTGGGTATCCGTGACGCGATGTAATTTCCCTGTTTGTAGAACCAACAACATGCGTAGCTTTCTGATCCAGTGACGGCCCAACACTCCTCCCCCACCCCCTTTAACTGGGGAGTGGGATGCCCCTTAACTTCCTACACCTCACAGACATCCATGTACTTTAACAGACTGAATTGGACACCCCCGAAGCGTATGGGGGTCCTCTGCGCCGGGTGTGTGTGTGGAGGGGGGCCTGGCACCATAACGGTCCCTTCCATTGCCAGCTGAAGTGTCCTCCGTTCCCTGTCCCTCTGAACGTCCACGACCAAGGGAACGCGCGTCTGTTAAGAGCCACTTCAATCAAGGGTGGCGGTTCTTCTCCGACAGGAAAGTTATGATTTAAAGAGCGCGTGCTTCCTAAAGAACTTCTTATCGATTCCGAACTAACCCGGGCCTCCTCTTCTCTGGGTTTCAGACACTCATTCCCTCCAAACAGTCTGGCTCTGGCCGGCCCTCGCCTTCCCAAAGTGGACTCGTGCGCGGATACGTTCGCGTCCTCCAACCCCTTCCCTCCCTTTTCGGCCTCTCTGTATCCGTTCAGCCCCTCCTACTACGGTCTACAAAAGAAGGGGGGTCGTAGTGCCCTCCCTCGGGTCCCCTTTGCTTTTATTTGGCAGAGAGCGACCCGTGTTTTGTCTCGGCTGCCCGCTCCCTCCGTCATGCGCCCTCTCTTTACGCACGACTGTGGGGCAGATGTAGATTCCGAGCCCTCGGTCACCTGGACAACGCCGGGGCTTCTTGGACACAATACCGAAGCACGGGTGCAGCACTCGTGCTCCCCGGTCGGTATCCCTCCCCCGTTGTTTGAAAGTTGTCTCTTCTGCGGCCTCGTGCGTGAAACCAGGCACCCTGAAGGGAATATAGCGGTGCACACATGGTATTCGCGGGTATTCTGCCCAAACCGCCCACCTCCTGCGCGCTATGCATCCACGTCACTTCATTACTAATGCCACATGCAAGCTCCATAAGTTGTGTACAGTGTGTCTGAAGGGGACACCTTACTTTGTGCCCCAACGGCGGGAGGCGGGGGCTCGCTGTATATTGGTCGGTGTATGCACGGGGTGCCTTATGTTGTGATTACATGATGTGCTAAGCCTGTGCAGTACGTGCTGTTTTGTGTAGTTTATGTGCTGTGGCCGCACGTGCCCTGCCAGTGCCTCGAAGACCCATGTGTCCGGTGCAGAATGGCACTGAGGTGTTGTCCCTGGGTGCCCTCTGTTGATACGATATGCCTTGTGACTCACATGCGTAGTGCAGCATACATGTTGGGAACCATCGACTCTCTCGTATGCAGGGAATGCTCTGTACGGTAAATGTGCTAAAGCCATGTGTGATTTCTGCAGTGGGGGCTTGCGGTCCCATGTTTGGCGCATGTGCTGTAGCAACATGAGTCTGGTTCAGGACATGTACTGGGGCCGCAGGTGACCTACAGCAGTCCAACCTGTTGGGGCTTGTGTGTGCTGGCACTGTCAGGCCAGCGCCCACGTGCTCTGATTAAGACCCGTGTGCAGTAGGTGATGACGTCTCGGTCTTGGGGGTCACAGGTTTCGTGTGCTAAGGTGTCACGTGTGCGTGTTGGGATACCATGTCATGTGAAGGTTCTGTGCAATAAATGTGTTAAGTTAATATGTGTCAAGGCCCTCCCTGCCCAGAGAGATGCAAGCGCTGGAAGGTGCCTTACAGGCAGGTACAGGAGCCAATGAGTTATGTGCAGTGATTGTGCTGAAGCCCCACTGTCTTGTGCAGGGTGTAAGCTGCAGTCCTGGTGTTCTGTGCTGTATGTTTTGCGGCCCAGGTCCCCCCTGCACTGTTTGTGCGGATTCTCCTTAAGTGCAGGGTTGTTTTGGGGCCAGAAGTGACCTTTACGGGGTGTGTGTTCGATTCCCACGCTCACGCGTAGTGCACTGCGGCCCTTAGCCGCCTGTGTACTCTGTGATGGGGACCTCATTTGTTCTGTGCAGTTGTTGTGGTCAGCACTTTAACCCATATGCACTGGAGGTGCAGTTGCTCGTGTATACGTGAAATGTACGTGGCACATATGTTTATGCGTAGTTCCTGCAGGGGTCCCAAGTCTCTGCCTGAAGCCATGTGTGTTGTCCAGGGCATGTGCGAGGGCAGCCGGTGTGCAGGAACAGTAAGTGGTTGTTACCACCGTACTTATCCTATGGCCGGACACCCACATCTCCAGTGCAGTGCTCGAGTGCCGGGACCACGTTTGCTGGAGCCACAGGTGGGCTATGCCAAGCATGTGCGGGGATAGTGTGTCCTGTATAGTGTGTGTTCTGTTGGCACGAGCACGTGCTGGAGTCCCAGGTGATGCGCTGTATGTGATGGGCCCTGCCCTGTGCAGTGAGGGTGCTGTCCACTTTGCGCCCTTTGCACTGCATGCACTAACCACCTTCCCACGTCCACGGTGCGTGTACTGAGCCCCAGGTGTCACGTGAAGTGCACACGCTCTGCCTCCATGTGGTGTGGAGTGTGTCCTGGGACGCCACGTACCTTGCGCAGCGCGCGCTGTGCTTAGCCTCCTCGTGCACTGTGCAGCCTACACGAGTTTCTCGGTGGCCTGTGCAGTGACCCGCTGTGCCTTGTGCAGTGGTGGGTTGGACTCGGTGTATTTGTTGTCCTGACAGTTTCCCTGCCCTGGACCCCATGTACCCAGAGCAATAGGACCCAATAGGCCTCGAGCAGTGTATGTTCTTGATGTCTCATGTGTCGTGGACCAACCCCCCCTCGCCCCCCACCCCAACCCCCCGTGCGTGTCCTATGCAGAGGACTTCTGTGTTGGGATCTTATGTGCCACATGGGGTGCATGTGCTTGGTCACACATGCCCTTCACCCCATGTGTCCTATGCAGAAAACGTATGTACTGGGACGACATGTGCCCCATGCAGTGTATGCGCTTGGTCCCATGTATCAAATGCTGCGTGAGTGTGTCTGTTGGACACTTAGTGTTACTTGCGGTACATACAGGGCACATGTTGTAAACTCTTCTCCCCTGTGCATTATGCGCGCGCGCTGGACACATGCGTTAGGACCCCGTGTGACCTGTGGAGAGTGACCGGGCACCCTGTGCCCGCCGCCGTTTATAACTTAGGGTCGTATGCGTGCCGGGACCCCATGTGTCATGAGCAGTGTGTGCAACGATCCCATGTGCGCTGTGCATCAAGTGTCCAGTGCAGTTCCCGTTCCAGAATCCCACGTTTCCGCCCCTTCCTCCCTACCCCCTCCAGTGCCCCTTCGCCCCCGCCGAACACTGTAGTAAAGTGTATTTCTGCCGCTTCCTACCTATCCCTCGGGTCGATCCAGCTGGTCTGCTTGCTGTTGTGGTCAATGTAGAAAACCTTGCCGTCGAAGTCCCTCGCTTCCTCCCAGCCATCGGGTAAAGGCAGCTGTCCATTCCCCTTCCTAGGCATGATCAAGCCCCGCAAACTCCTCCATAAGTACGGGACGGGAGCGGGGTGGGGGCCGCCAAGTGAAGCGGACAAAAACAAAGTAGTTCTCCCGCACCAAAGAAAAAAAACGCGGAGAAAAAGTGCTACTTGAAGTATGTAAATCCTGTTTTGGGGCAAGAAACCAAAAATCCACTCGGGCTCAGTCCACCATGTCTGCCTGCGTCCCTCCTCCCGGGCTCGGGCAGCCCTGCGCCGAGAAAGCCGTCTGCATTGGGACCGGGGGAGAGCCAATAACCCTGCCTTGTTCCCAAGCAGCCCAGCCAGGGGCTCATTAGCATGAGATTAGCATGGGGCTCATCTGCATGCACATTCCTCTCTCCGGCATTCCTGAGCCTTAACCCTGCCCGCGCTGTCTGCCTCGAGCACTCCTGCCGGTGACAGACACAGACCAGGAGAGCGAGGGGGAGGGGCGGCCCGGGGGACTACGGCAGCCTTCTTGCTAAAAAGGCGCACACCCCTTACAAACCCGGATGTTCTCTTCCTGGTACTAGTAGGGATTTCTTTAAAAGTCAGCCGTTCCTTCAAACTTAGTTAGTTGGCGCGCGTTTTGCATAGCACATGGCGAAAAAATCTGTACAGGGCAGGGCACGCCCTATTTTGGCACACGCGGGAAGTGAAACAGGGTTATAAAGTGATGTGTCCCATATGAGACGAAGTGTGGAAACGGGGATTGTAACTGAGGCTTCCTGGTTCTAAGGTGTATGAGTCCAGGAGAAAAGCAGCGCACTGTGAGAAACTTTCCCCCGTACAGACTGATGTATTAGGCAATTTAGTCATATGGATTGTTATAAAGTGCTACGTAGGTAACCAGTTCCGCTAAGTGGTCCTAAATTCACAAGGGCAACCTTCAGCCAGCAGTGCATTTTTAGCCAGCAACACTGAATTCTGGGACTTGTAGTTTTGAATTTCTTCGTGTACTTGTGAGTCGGGCATTCAAGCATGAAAAATGGTAACAAAAAAGTCTTGATGACTGAATGCCTGATCGACACATGACATGCGGTCGGTTGGAACATATGTATCAAACTGCAAGTGTGGTGTTGCAGAACTTAGGAAGGAACTTGGAAGATTCATAGGTGATGGATAATAGTTAACACGAATTGCTACAGGTATTTATTTATCTGGAGTTTTAAAATGCACTACGTGCAATTTACTTGAAACTAGCAAAGTTTAGCGAAGAGAACAGGTGCTTGTAGAAAGTCAGCCTTTTCTGCGTGACCACCCCACATTTTTCAGCTTTTGCTGGACCCAATATTTTTTGCTTTCTTTAGTACCATGTGCATTTTACCCCGATAACCAATATTAAAAGGGCTGTGCTCCCTCTTTATACAAGGTCAAATTGACATTCTCCTAATTGGTATATTTAGCCTGCATATAAGTTCTAAGTATATGGTACAAAGTATACCCAAGTGCCTTGAAGTTAAATTCTACTGGTGCATTGCAGAACCCATTGTTCCATCCACTACAGTGGCAGTGCAAATCCGGCTCCAGGCCTACCACTGCAGCCTGATTGTAACAGTGCAAAACATGCATTCCGGCTTTCAAAATACATCGTTTTAACAGGTAAAAAAAACCTCTTTTAGATATTAGTAAGTCATCCCTACGTAAGCCTTGCAGCCCAAAAGGAAGGGTGCATGGTATTTATAAGTGGGACGTAGAAAATTAATATTCCCATGTCCTTACATTGACAACACTATAAGCTATTTTCGCGGTGGCAGGCCTAGCTGTCCTGTGTAGAAAAACAGAATACAAATTATAATACTAACACTATATCTCTGGAATGGAACAGCTAGATAAATATTTAAAAAACATTTTTTAATAGATATTAAAAATCCAATTCAATGGTAAAGTTGGATTTATAATACATATTAAGGAAAAGTAAATATTAAAAAGTTACCTTTTACCTGCCTGAACTGTCAGAAAGCTTATCATAATCCTCTGCGAGCTCTCAGCATGTGCTCAGCCATAAATAGATGTGAAAAAGGCGTGAAATACCTTGCAGGAGCAAACAATAGTCTACCTTAAAAGACAACAAGACTCCTCTGAACTCTGCAGAATACAGCAGGAGGGGGCTGTGTGCCTCCTTTTGACAGGACAGTGTCAAATCCTGCCTGACAGGTCTGTTGAACCACATGTAACACTTGGGGCACACATGAAAGGGAAAGAACAGGATGGCAAGACGATATCCACTGTGAGGTTCCTGGAGGGCCCTGTGTTTGTCCCACCAGACTTCTGTATCTGGTTTGTTGTGGGTACAGTTCCCTCCTTATACTGCTGTTAGATGTGAGAGGACACTAGGAATGCCAGAGTACACTACCCACCTCCCTCCCAGACCTCAGACCCCAAGTTTAGCATGGCCAAAGTCTTTTGCCATCTTGAAAATGCCCCGACACTTGACATTTTGGGTCTGTTTGCAGTAAGTTAAATAGGAATACCTGAAAAAGTTGGTAGAGTGGACCCTTGAATTTTTATCCAATTGGTAAAGACATGCTCAGGAGTCACCCCAACCCACTAGCTTGTTCCAGGCATAAATGTGGCACCTCCACGTTCTAACTGCAGAACACCTTCTGGACCTGCGGAAGATCAGAAAAGGACTGGACCTGCTTTCTGGACACGAGAGGAGTCCCATTCCACAGTTCCTGTTCTATCTTGTTCGCAGGACCAACAAGTGGACACCAAGGGACAGCTGACTGACCTCCTGTGTGGTTCCAGGAAGAGAAAAACTGTAAATAGGCCTTTTCTTGGAAGTACTCAGCTGATGATTGGTAACTGGACCTGGGCTGAACCCAGCTGGTAGCCTCCTCCTTAATCCCATGAGTCTTTAAATTCCTCCTCTGAGGTCCAGGGGGGTTCCAGAAATGTGCTCCTGTGTAGGATTGAGGTTTAAAAAACTAAGGGCCAGATGTAGGTAAATCCCATTTACCGATTTTGAAATACCGAATTTTACCGATTCGGTATTTCAAAATCGGTAAATGGGATGTAGGTCCCAACATCTGGATATGTTACTGAATCCTTAAAAATTCGGTATTTACCGATTCGGTAAATACCGAATCGGTATTTGCTATAGAATTCTATGGGCCTTGAAGCCCATAGGATTCAATTCAAATACCGATTCGGTATTTACCGAATCGGTAAATACCGAATTTGACAAGGGTGCAGGGGGTGTCACTTTGACACCCTCTAGCACCCCCAAAACGGGCATGTGTGCAATGTGGCACACAGACATGCCCTAAGGGCATGTCTGTCTGTCACATGGCACATGTGTACATGCACAGATGTGCATGTACACAGGAATCGGTATTTTACCATGGATTTGTATTCCATGGTAAAATACCGATTCTGTAAGCCATGTGCCAATGGAAAATTGGCTACCCACATAGCATTTTCGGTAATTTTACCGAATCGGTAAATATTACCTAATCGGTAAATATTACTGATTCAGTAATTATTACCGAATCGGTACTTATTACCGATTCGGTAATAATAACGATTCGGTAAAATTACCGAATATGTGCCCCTACTTCTCCATAGCCCTTTACCGATCGGAAACGGCCGAAAATCGGTATTTTCGGCCGATTCCGATCGGTAAAGGGCTACCTACATCTGGCCCTAAGTGCTTAATTTATCATTTGGTAGACAGAATGACCTCCGTTGGCCTGGTGGAGGACTTAACGTCTGCAAGACTACTCCACCTGCCAAATTTAGAAATGACCGCCAAACTGGCGTGCATTTCTAAAAGCATTGGCAGTAATCACAGTTCACAGTGGTTCCTGTCATTGCTGTGTACAGTTTGGTGCAGGGTTTCATCAACATGACAAACCCCTGCACCAAACTGTTTTCTTTTTTTATTTTCAAAAAGAAAATCTCTAAGCGGCCCCTAATATCTTTGACCAGGACGGACCTGATTGGTGTATCCAACCTGTGCTTTATCACACTTTGCCTCTGTCATGACATTTGTACTTTTTGGTGGTATTTCTACTTAAAAACGTAAACAATAATATCTCCAGTTCCCCGTATTTGATTTTTGACATTTTGGTGTCATTTTGGCTATGACGCGGTACTCAATTTTTTTAAATAGCTTTGAGATTTTTATTATTTTTAAATTTAATGTTATTGCTGTTTTCGGTACAGCATAAATACGTTACACATTGCCTTACATTTTTTTGTTGTTCAATATTTATTTGATGGTAGACATTTAGTACTCCGTTCATAGCGGGAGTATGTGATAACAGATAGCATCAGTACAGTACAATAATAACAGTATAAATAACATAAATGCAGCAATAATACAGTGCAGAGTATCTCAACACACATTTGTCAGCGTGTACAGATGTAAGCAGGAGTTGCAATCTCTGCCATGTGTGCTGTGAAATATCCTAAACAGTAGTTAAAACAGAATAAAAGGGGGTCGGACCTAGACCTTCTTATATTTCACATTGTGCTTCAAGTGGGTTGCCGAGGACCAACGCTATGTTGGAGCTGGGTGGTTGTGTGTTGTAAGATCATGGAATCATTGATTAACGCAATGACATCCCAAAGAGGAGGGTGGCGGAACCAGGGGGTAGTGGGAAAGGAGGTTGGCAGGATATCAAATCTGTTCCTAGGCTGCAGAGACGATTTCCCAACCCCACTTGTTTGGAGGCAAGCTGTGACACTGGAAGTCATGGGGGCATCTGCTAACAAGTCCTCAATGGAGGTGAGGCATGCTCTCTAGTCAGGAGGATTGGGTGGAGTTGAGTGAACTGGTACAGTCCCATGGGAGATCTCAAGTTCAGCAACGAGGGCTCTGCGCAGATCGTTGAGTCATGATTGAATGGGTGGGGCTAATTGTGATTTCCCAGCACATGGCCACCCTGCACTTAGCAACTACCAAAGCTAAATCCAAAAATGTATTTAGTGTTAAATGCCTTACTGTGCACTGAGTAATTCCCAGCAGGAAGTGCAAACCATCCAGCTCACTGTTTATCAGTCAATTTTGTCGAGAGTTCTCCATCCCAATAAGCCGGAGGGTTGTGAGAGGGAGCGCCCTGTCCTGGCATATGGAATTATTGAGCATTTTAATGGCGTGCCGGGCAGTACCATGTACAAGAAGTGTTTTGAGGAGTCTAGATGTCTCAGGCTCATCATGCGTCTTTCCCCATATTGTGCGTAGTTGATGTGTTAGGGATGCATAAAAAAAGAACCCTAGGAGAATCCCATAATTCTCCACCAGGTTGTTGAATGGACAGAGAATCGAGTCAGTGAACAGATCTCCCCATGAGTAGTGGCGTAGCAAGAGGAGGCGGTCCGCCCCGGGTGGCATACGTTTTGGGGGCAGGATCATCCCTCCGTTCTTACCTGGTGTCTTGGGGTGGCAATTGCCAGCACCCTCGCTACTCAATGTGGCCATCATAGGGGGCAATCGGAGGAATCGTCAGCACCCCCATTCTTGAATGCAGCCGCGGCTGGGTGACAAATGCAGGGACCGCCATGGGTGGGCAAAGGTCTAGCTACGCCACTACCCATGAGGTGACACCCCCATTGGCCCAGTCAGTCGCTTTGGGTCTTAGGCCCGGCGCTACATAACTGGGGATCACCCAGAGGGGTAGTTTGGGGGCATTACGAGGAAAGGATTGTTTCATGTGCAGATAAAGGGACCAACAGGAACCTGCTTCGGACATCAGGAGATTCCCTGGCCTGTTCGGAATTCTAACTTCTGAGCCCAGCAAACATTCTAGCACAGCTGTCGGGCGCATTCCAGTCACCAAGTGTCCCAGCTCCATTACATTTTGGCAAGCAAGCCAGCGCATTGGCCATTGTAACTGCACAGCTGCATAATACTATTCGTAATTTGGGGCTCCCAACATGCCCTCGGACAGTGGTATATACAGTTTCCCAATTGAGACCCACTTCCTGATCTTACCCTATACGAGAGCCACCAGTAGTGACCTAAAGTCCCGAAAGAATTTCCGGGGCAATAACAGGTTTAGGGCAGCAAAAAAGTACAGCAGTCTGGGCAGTATTAGCATTTTAGAGATAACTATGCGACCCATGGGTGAGAGCGGTATCTCTGTCCAGAACTGCAGAGAGGATCGAACACTACTTTCCATCAAATAATTCACCTGAAGAGTGATACACTTGGAAATCCAAGTATTTGAAAGAATCATAGGACCAAGGGAGCGGAGTATGGGGGAGCATTAACCCCCTGGTCAGGAGTTAAGGATATCATAGGGAACAATAGATACCTGTCTCAATTCACTTTCAAGCCTGACACCCCCAAACCATTCTAGGAACGTCATCAATTCTGGTAGGTTTGACGTATTTCCATGCAGATAGATAGGCAGCATACAGGGAAACTACGTGCCATTGATTGTATACCCTCATTCACCAATCAACAGCTCTTTGGTGAACCGAGAAAGCAAGTGGCTCAATTGCCAGTTCAAAAATAATCGGTGACAGGGGGGCATCCTTGACAGGTGCCGCATGCTATGACAAAGGGTTCCGATATGACAAATGTGGTCCTCACTCATGCCGTTGGAGAATTATAGAATAAGGATTTCCATTTTTGGAATTGGGGCCTATCCCAATACCAGCAAGCACTGCCCGTGTGTTTTTCCATCCCAAGGTGTTGAAAGCCTTCTTAATATTGAGTGAGGCAACCCAAGAATCTTCACGATTTGTGTCCGCCCAATCCATTGGCATGAAGAGTATGTGCACGTTTAGGAAGGTTTTCTGCCAAGATATAAAGCCATTCTGATCCTGCTGTACTAGTAATAGAGTTGTCTTGATCAACATGTTAGCCAGAACTCTACCAAGGATCTTATAGTCAGAGTTCAGAAGAGACAGCAGACGGTACGATTCAAGAAGCAACAGATCTCTGCCTGATTTAGGCAGAACCACCAACAGTGTTTCCCAGAGTGAGGAGGGCAGTACACGTTGGTCGTAGGCAGCAATATGCACACTGTGCTGTTGGGGAGCAAGTTGGGTTTGTAAAATCGCATAGAACTCTAGGGGCCAACCATCTGCCCCATGGGTTTTTCCTCCATCTGTTGGATTGCGTCCTGTACTTCAGTTCTGGCGATAGGGGACTCAAGCTCCACAAACTATGTGGGCGGGATACTGGGAGGAGTGATATCCTTCAAAATGTTTGTAATTTTGCTGGTTCGCACTCGTGAGGGGCTTTGTACAGAGAGGCATAATACAAGTGGAATGCAGTGTTAATGTCGACTTGCTGGTTTACTATGAATCCCACTGAATTCCTCCACATGGACATCATTAAGTCATGTCCATGCGATACCTCAGTGCTTAACCTACCTAATCTGACTGTGCCTAGTTTAAGGTGCACTCTAAAGACCCACCCTATGGGAGGCACACTCTGTGGACACCGCTTACTCCCACCTCACTGCCAAAATTACATATAAGAAGCTCTGTCCTCCACGTCCACCCTCACACAATGCAGCATGGACCCCAGACATGAAAAGTTTGGCACTAACAGCCACACAATTATCTATCCGACCAACCTCTCCAAAAATACGACTAAAACCCTGAAACACAGACTCCTTAAAGCCCACCCAGAAACCCTTATCTCCGACCCCTACCTCTGTCCTAAAAAAGGCTCTATTATGAGTGACCTGATCTTCTACACAAAAAGAAGAGCTCAGTAAAGATCGACTTTCCACTCCCTGCTCAGAATCACCTCGGCCAAAAAATTCCCTCACAGTCTGTAACTTGTGGCTGCGAAGTCACCCACATTCAGAGCAAACGCCACTATAACCCTCTACAACAATGTAACTTTACTAATTCAGGCCACCAATTGCAACCTGGTCATCTTTGGTGACAGATTTACCCTCTTTAAAGGATATTTGGTCACTAGCGACTCCCCCATTCAATCTAGGTATGGTCTTCCTCCTACCCCGTCTCAGATGGTCCCTGATCACTCGCTAACTACCCACATCCTGTTTACTGCCTCACCTACCCTGATCAACATACACAGTACTTTAGATACTCCAACCTCAGGCTCCCCTAATTCACCCATCGTCCCACGACCTGTCCAAACTATTGGCAGTAATCACAGGGCAGTTGTTATCCCTCGTCCGACCACCTCTTCAACACTTCACCTACCCCCTCTCCCACTAGCCCTTGCATACATAACTCCCACACTCGACAGTGGGCCTGTCCACTCTCCTACAGGAACACATCCTACCTCCCTTCTCCTCCCTTCCATCGCCCACTCTCCTTGCGCGCCCGTACATCAAAGAGGGAACTCTCCATTAGTGTATTTACCCCATTCCCCCTTCTACCGGCCCTGATCTCCCCTCTGCCCTCCCTACTGACCAACCCCGCCTTCCCTCCACGTGACCCATAAGCCACTCTCAGATACTGCTTTCAAGCTCAAGAAATTTACCCAGGAGCTTCTATTTCTCAAAAATTTCATCCAAAAACACATTAAGTCTGCCGAAGAGCTAGCCCTTGACCTCTCTTCCAACATGTCCACACATGAGATCCCTCATCCTTCCCCCAACAGTACTTTACAGGAGATCCCTCCTCTCATCCAGCTGAAACCCCCTGACCAGAATTGGAACACCACTCCCTACCCCAACGCCCCCTCTAGACTGGCCATATGCAAAAACCCATGCTCAGAAACTGATATTCTCTCCCTCCTCCTTAAGTACACCTTTCCTCTTTCAGTCATCTCAGCCCCTACTGGAGCTTCACAAACAGCCCCACTAATTGCCCCCAGCTCGACATTCCCTAAAAATGGTAATGCGAAACTCATCCAAAGCATCACACCCAACTCTCATAGAGCTTCAAGACTCAATGCCAATTCCTTAAACACTAATAATCTCATGCAGATCCCCACTACACCGCCCGCGCCCACAGACACCCTGTACATATCACATCTAAAATGCATGTTACTTAACTGTAAGTCAGCGGTGTAACTTGCCACAGACCTTGCTGATCTCATCTTTGCTCAAGATCTAGGCTTCCTTATCCTCACTGAAACATGGCTCAGCGACTCCTCTGGCCCCATCCTTGACTTATTAGTCCCTCCCAGTCACAATATTATCACACTCGACCGAGTTAAGAAAATGTGAGGGTGCTTAGCCTGTATCTTCCGCAAACCTCTCACAGCAAAAAAGTCCCCCTCATCCAATCTTTCATCCTGTGAATACCTGTTAGAACTGGGGGTCTTTAGTTGGCAGAGGTAGGTACCACTGTTCAAATAGGGACCCTTGCTTCTAGTCAGGGTAAGGAGGAAACCCTTTGAGATAACCCCTGCTCACACCCTTGGTAGCTTGGCACGAGCAGTCAAGGCTTATTAAAGGCAATGTGTAAAGTATTTGTACCAAAACTCACAGTAACACAGTGAAAACACCACAAATTGAATTCACAACACTTTAGAAAAATAAAGGTATTTAATCTAAACTACACAAGACCAAAACGACAAAAATCCAACATACACAATTCAAGAATATGGTTGCAAAAGAGTTCTTACTGTTAGCGTTAAAATAATCCACAGTTGCGTGAAAAGTTCACAATAGCGTCACGTTTAGCCAACAGTACCTTTAAATGCGACAAAGTTCCAATACAGAAGCTGTTGCGGTGGAAAACAAGCGATGCGTTACTCCTGAGACCCTGGGGAGGCGTCAGCAACAGTTCCGCTGGGTGTAGAGGCGTGTAGCGACAAATCGATCTGTATGGGGAGGAAGGCGATGACTTGTAAGGATTCCGGTGCGGAGGTTCCGTAGGAAAATGCTTGCAAAGGCACGATGCGATGATTCTCGGGGCTCTGCGACGAATCTCGCAGCGACGTGATGCAATGATCTCACCCAGCGATGACAGGCTCTGCGACGATGTTCGCAGCAGTGGAAATATTCCCGCTAATGAAGGGTGCGACGTCTTCAGGCAGCGGCGACAGGTGATGCGATGATCTCGGTCTTCGTAGCGGTGGGAATTTTCTCGCTCTGCCGTGTTTGCGACAAAACCTGCAGAAAGTTCTTTAAAAGTTTGGTTTCCAGCTTCCCAACACAGGTACAACTTCCAGAGGCACCACACATGGGCCACACACTCCAGGAAGGATAGAACTCTCTCAGTAGAGTTCAGGGAAGCTGGGGGTGAAGTCCTTTTGTTCCTGGGACTTCAGAACAGGGAGCCAGCTCTCTCTCAGGCCCTTGGAGATTCCTTCAAGCAAGGGGACACAGCACCAAGCAAAGTCCTTTCCCTCTCCTTGGCAGCAAAGCAACAGCAGGTCAGTCCAGCAGAGCAAAAGCAGGACAGTCTTCCTTCTTCAGTTTCAGCTTTCTCCTTGGCAGAGGTTCCTTCTTGATTCCAGGATTTTTGTATATTGCTCAACTTTGCGTTCTCGCGGTACCTGCTTCCTAAGTCCGCCTTCATTTTATCCTGCTACTTTTGTATTTTGTCCCACTGTTTCCTTGATTTCTCTCCACCAGCTGTTTTTCTATGTATGCCTCAACCGTATGTAAAGTGCTCTGATACCCAACTGGGCCATGTTCACCCTATGCAAAACTCTAAATAAATAAATAAAAACAAAAAAAGCCCACATCATTTCTAATAGCCGTGATCCGACACCTAGGCGCATCTGGTCGCAACAGCCATGCCAACAACTTGCTGGCTTTATCGCCCTCTGTGGGCCCTCTGGTCATGTGGTCCCTGTAATGAAGGGTGCCCAGGCGGTTCAGTGTCATCTTATATGCCGACCTAGCCTTGGCTAATGGAGCCGCATCCGCCGGGGTAGTGGGGAATGCCGGTTCAAACTGGTGTATCTTTGATTCCAAATGGCCAAGCTCCTTGCAGAGGGTCAGTCAAGCGCCGTAAACCGCCTTAATCATATGTCCTCAAAGTACAGCCTTAATGCGCCCCATTCCACCCCGGTCCCGGATGCGATACTCCTGTTTTCTCTGAAGTAGATAGTAATATTGTCTAAAAGGGAGTAGTAAAGTGGGGCGTCTCAAGGCACCTCCATGGGTAGTTGCCTAGTGGGAATTTCAGGTTTACTTATTTCCTAGGCCAAACGCAGTTGCTGTGGACAGTGGTAAATTAAGGTGCACCCGAGGTATTCTGCTTAGGACACCCTGGTGATGGCATTGCGCGAACCGAAGGCCAAGTCTATCCTGGTGTGCAAGAAGTGTAACCCAGCGTTGTACGAGTATTCCCTAGAGTGTGGGTGTAGGCCCCACCAGACATCTTGTGTCTGGAGGCTGGTAGATCTGTTCTGTAAGCAATGTGTAAGTGTAATTGAGTGGGCACCTGGGAGGGAGGGGGTGTTTGTCGAGTTCGGGGGTGCAATTAAAATCCTCTCACCAAGGAGGAGCCAGGACGGCGGCCAACATGGCCGCATAGACTCCCAGCTCCGCCGCTCGCCCTCGCCTCCCGCAACATCCTGCCCGCGATCCTGCATCCCAGCCGTGGCCCCGTGCAGAGGAGCAGCGGTGGAGCCCGACCGTGTGACTCCGGTCCACGCACCGCCCCGGACGACCGAGAATCGTCGTCCTGAAGTTTCTGGCCTTCATTCCGGGTGAGCCGGGACATCGGGTTGCGTCACAGCCGCCTCGTAATTGATAAACAACGGCCCCGATCGGCCATGATGGTCCGGTGCCCCGAGTGGGAAACTGAAACTACTTTTTGTCGCAGCCATTAAGCGAGTCGCGGCACCGGACCCTTGAGCTCCGCAACACAGGTTTCCGGCTGGTACCTGTGACTTTGGGAAAGATACGCCGCGAGGCAGAGTTGATTGCCCGGACCGGACTATGGCCGAAATGCGGTAAGAGGCGCGTGAAGCTGTGTATAAGTGAGGGCTTAAGTGTGACTCTTCGCAACTCCTTCACAAACTGCACGTTGTTTGTCGGAGCCGGACCGCCGCTGCGACGGATCTTTCTTTGTTCCTTGAGACCCGAGGTCCCGGTATACTGGCAGAGGGGGAATGGCGTTCACAGTGAAAGATGTTTGGCTGGCCATCACTGACTTGCACATTGCCCTGAAAGATCTGCGGATGGATGTGCATGCCTCGCAGTCGGCCACCTCTCCTGCCATGGAACATTTGAGCGCAGACGTATGTAATGAGGAATGTAAGCCTGACTTATCCCTGGTTGTTGCAGCTGAGGACTCCCAGGAGTGTGCGATGCCGGATGATGGGACTAGGGAGCACAATAGCCGAGTCTGTGCATCTGTTACCCTTTTTGCTCTCTTACCGGCTGATCTGTTTCCTGACCGTCAGCGCCCTGCCTTACCGCGGAAGATTGGTGTGTCCTGGAGGAACGCTCCTGAGTTATTGCTGTGGTCCTTGTCATGGACCTGTGTGGCCCCTTCTGGTACTGTCGGTCTATTGCGACTATTTACGCTCGCTTTGGGAGGATTGCTGACTTTTTCTCGGACTGGTCAGGGCTGACCGCTGCCTGTACACGACACTTCTTATGTGACCTCGGTGCCGAAACGGAACATTGCTTGAACTGGAGGTCTTGGGTGGCTGGGATGACCGTACATTAATGCTCACTCTCCTTCTTAGTGTGCTTACGCTTTTTGGGGGTGGGGGGTGTGCATGGGGCTGGAGCTAAGGCCCTCCTCCGTTATTTCCAACTTTTGGGGTTCTTCTTGGGGCGACAGGCATGCCTTAGGGGGGGGGGGGGGCCGTGGCCTTCCGCTGGTATGCAGGGTGGGGGGTTGGGGGATGGGATGTGTTTTATGTTCCTTCTTTGTTTCTATGGCCCTCTTTTCTTTCTCTTCTTCTTATTACGTTTCCTTTCTGTTTCTATATACCTTTTATTTAATTGGGGATCGGGGTCCAGTATTATTGGGAAGATCTATGCAATGTGTCTTCATGTGACTTAGCTGTGGCTCTTAGCTTCCCGTGAGTGGGACACTGTGATTCGATAAGTGATTACTGTTCCTTATGCTTCCCAATTTGTGCTCCTTCATTGATGACTATTCTCCTGTTCTGAGATTTGCTCAGTTTTTGATTTTGCAAAATTGCAAGCTACAAGATCCTCATATCTTATTATAAAAGGGAACCCTCCCATCTCCTGGCAACATTGTGGACACTCTAATTCATTGATCCTTACTATAGGCCTACGCTGACCTCTACAGTAATGTCTTCCCTCGCTGAGCGAGGCTTTATATCCTTTTATGTTGCTGTTCGGTGATTACTGGTCTGTGCCTGCAATTTCCTGTAATGGTATATTTGAGGTTTTCCAATAAAAACTTTATTAAAAAAAAAAAATCCTCTCACCAGTAAACCAGGGCCAGCGTGTTCCGTAATAATGCTGGGTATAGTGATTGCAAAAAGGAGGGTTGGTTAGCTTTGGGTGTGTATAGCGACACCAGCGAGATTGTTAGGTCATCTTATTGTCCCTCCAGTATTACATAGCAAGACCTCCATTGGTGTCCCAGGTGCGACCCAAATTAAAGTTCCCCCGGCATAGCTAGAGTACGTGGTCCCTATTAGCGTCCCCCTCCAGCGCCTGCACATTTCTTCTAGGGTTTGAGCGATGAGATTGGTGTCCTGCAGGAGTGCTATATGGATCTTGTGCCTGCAGAGGTTCTGATGCACTCTGTAGCTCTTGGTGTAACCAGCCAGGCCTCGGACATTCTAGGTTTACAACACTACTGTGAAGATCTGGTCACTTGTCAACGAGGCCATAATATTACAATCAGGAGTAGCCCCATCAGCCATAAGATCTCACCCCATGCACACCTTTTAAGCCCGCCCATGTGCATTGCATGTATGGTCCCCCACTTAACAGAAATGGAAGGTTCCTCTTGTGAGCAAGCAATACAAAACAACAGTAACTCACAACTCGCACTCCTAAGCCAGAATGCCAACTGGTGACCAGCCATTAGCATAAACGTGATAATAACAATACAGGTGAAGTGTCTGTAGCAGAGGATCTGAGGGGGAGGCATATCTAGCGGCAGCAGTGGGTTCATTCCATGAACAGTGACTCCTGTGACCTGACCATAGGAGTCAATCTGGCTGTTGCTTGTTGCCAATAAGTGAATGAGCCCGCCCGACCACCCGCACCCTCTCCAAATCTATTCGATGCATGTCACAATAAGTCCTCAGATGTTTGAGAAGTGACATTAGGGCTACCACCCAGTACTGCAGCAACCTGCAAATCCAAGAGCAACGGTGCGTCGTCTCACTGGTTCTCTCCCTCTGGGCCCAAGGCAGAGAAAGATGAGACTGATGCATGCTTCTCCATTGCTCGGACCCTTTCCTTTTCTGCTTGCTCCTTGGTGGGCCCTCGCGGTCGGCGCCTGGAACGTGCTCTGTACTGTTGTGTTTGCCATGGTGTGGGAGAGCTGGAGTTGTCCCCTTCTGCTGGAGCTAGTCCCTTTTGCCCAAGCCAGGCCCAAGCCTCCATAGAATCATACAGAATTAAGTGGGACCCTCATATTGCACTTGGAGAGTGGCAGTAAACTGTAAGGCGTATTTTACATGTGATCGTGTAAGCACTTCTTCACCCAGACGAAGGAGGACCTGCGTCTCTGGACCCCCAGGATGTAGTCAGGGTAAATATGCACTGGGGTCTTTTCAACGGTCCGTGGACCCCTTGCTCTCATCACCTGGGTATATTATCTCTGTCCCTATAATTAAATTGGTGCGCCACCACCGGGCGTTGTGGGCAACTTGGCGAGGTGGTCTCCCCAGGACACTGTATGCTCTTTCCACTGAGAAGAAGGTGAATTGCTTGCCGTGCAATGTGGTATTGACAACCCAGTCCTCCAAGTTATGAGCTCTTTGCTCAGATAGGCCCATTATTTGCATATTATTGTGCTGCAATCTCCCCTCCTGGTCCTCATTTCGAACTCCTAAGTATTCCACTTTTTCATGCATGGCGCAGAGGCGTTTGTCGAAGTCTTGTACAGTGGGTCTAAAGGCAGCTAGTGTGGATCCAGATTCCACCACCCAGTCCTTCAGTTTTTTATGATATTTCCGAAGGAGGCCTACCTCAGCACAGAGAAAGTCAAGTTTTGGCTCAAAAGTGGATTTAATGTCCAGGATTGCTGCAAGGAGTTTATCAAATCTATGGGAGTGGTCGGATAGTGTGGCCGCCAGTGTTTTATCTGCAGGGTCACCAACTTTCGGACATTCTTCGGACACCTGTGCACCACTGGCCAGTGCGGGGTTCATGTCTGAATTGGTCTTTAAAGTTGCGGAGGAGGCAGCATGACCTGGTGCTGAAAGAGTCACTTAGTGGTAGGTGGAGAGTGTTGGTGAGGAATTGCAACAGATTTGGCCTACACGACTGAAGGCACAGTATAAAGTAGTGGATGGGGCTAATGTGGCATCAACAAAGTCCATTGGAGCACTCCATGTGTTTTCCTCCCCTCTTTGAGTGCTAGCCTACCCACCGACTGTGGTAAGGCAGCGAGGTGCAGTGTCCCTTGTTCAGGATCAGCAGCCTCGCAGCAAAGCAGGAAACAAGGGCAGTTTGAACGGTTGTTGGAGTATGCACTGAGGGGATGGACTGGTTTTCGTAATTAAGCTCATACAGGGCATGATACAATAGCAAACTGCTAAATTGTCCAGATATCAGGTCCCCACCAGCTCCGGAGCAGCTGATATTTGTGAAGCCGCACTCACCATGTTGGTCTAGGCCCCATCCATATCCTTTAGGAGCTGGGAGCGACCCGTGGCTGCACACTGTTGTTTAGCATTTCAGGACCCTAGTGCCATTTTCCAGATTCATGCCCTTATATAGGTATAATTCACATTACCCTTATATAGGCATAGAAACACACCCCTATTTAGACACAACCCATCCAGTCCAAATACAGCATGGCTACTTCCACTAGTTCCAAAAAGCCACACCGTTTTCTTGGAAAACTCGGCTTCAGCAGTCAGGGACATCCCCTTTCTTGAATATTGATTTGTCCTAGAAATCATGGCGTTTTCATAGAACTACCATTCCCTTGGGGTTCTTTGGTGATGTTATTATGTCCGACTTTACGTCAAACCAGGCACCTTCAAGGTATAAATATGCCTAAACTTGCCCTAGCAAACACACAGTGGTTTGGAGCAGTTAGACTATCTACTTGCCCGACGCAGCTCGCTACAGCAAGTGCAGAAGGAAGCCGACCTTCCAGCTAATGCTCTGACAGAGAGGCTGCCTTTCTCGCTCTAAGAATCCAGCTCCAGTATTTCCAAGCTCCCCTCGCGGGGTGTCGGGAAATCGAGTCCCGAGATAGAGATACAAGACCTCCGTCATTCTAAACCAAGGTACGGAGCTGATTAGACCCTAAGAGAAACCTTGGATAGATTCTTGGCAAAGAAACTAAACCCATACTTACTTCTTCCCTTGTACTAGACTTAGGTTAGGTACATCGGTGTAGGTGTATTTTAGAGGCACCTGATGAGTACTTTTAGTCTTTGCTATTAATGTATGTATTTTATGGCTTAGAAACCATACCATGCTTTTACAGTATTATTTTATAATACTCTTCTTGCTGTACGCATTATACTTTACAGCTAGTATTACGATAGTAGCAGTTCATTTCTTCTGCATGAGAAAGAAGACTGTTCAATAAAAACTTTTATTCAAAACCCCCGTCTCTCTAATTCTCTGCACCTCTGATGAAACGAAGCATGCACGATTGACTGAGTAAAATATCTATCTATTGTTTCAACGACTCCGAAGATCAGTTTCATCTTGGGGAAATAAAGTTGTCATGTTTATGCGGTTGTCAGAAACTAATCCCTTGTGTATTTGAGAAAGTTTCTAGTGACCGCTGAACTAGCTGGCACTCACAATCAAATCTAATATATTCGATAGAGACCTAGTCGACCTAAGTCCTACGTCACATCTATAGGATATATTATTCCAATGCGCAGAGCCTATTGTGAATATAGGAACTACACTACATCGCGCCCAACGTTTGGTAAGGCACTAATTTAATGCTAGATACTAGAGTAACTCAGTCGTGCTTTTCACAGAGACCCCTTTTTCCCGTATAATACTCCAATGGGCATCTGGAGTGGGTTAAAGGATAAAATATCCGCCATTACTGAGTAGGACGAAAATCCTATGTATTCGTTTTTGGTTTGTTCAACGTTGAAGGATACAGTGTTCCAAAATATTGTGCACCTTATCTTTGTTCCCTTGAAATTCCACTAACTTACCAAGAGCTCTGTTTTAAAGAAGCCCTACAACATCAAAATCACATTACCAGGCTCTGACCAGGAGCAACATGGCCGGTACTAGCCAGCCATACACCACTCCCTGACATTGGAGAAATGTCAGGTGCGGAACTATTAGTTCAACTAAAACAACTAATAAAAATACACAGACAATTGGTTCAATATGTCATGCGGACTCTAACAGTTCAACCTCCAATAAGGATTCCACAGCAAACCCCTTACCACGGGAACACAAATAAAATGACACCACAGACTATACAATCAGTCATTGGTAAATTGCCAGCAAAAAGGAAACAAATTCCATTCTGGATAGCTAAAAAAATTACTCAAATAGAGGCAGTATTTCATGACAGTAGATCTCATGAGAAACACAGAATTTTAACAATCTGTTTACCAATGAGATCGCACCACACCTGGAGGACTGCGACACTTGGGGTACAGACTTTGCTGCAATCTACACAAAAACACATGGTGTTCCGTCCATGGCGGGTCTACCAGACGTCCTGAAACCAATTCAAAATGAATACGGGGCAGAGCATGCTTTAAATCTGGGTATGAAATTACTTAAAGATTTCAAACAGGTCTCAGCTATAATATTAGCTAATATTAAAGGTGAAGCAGCATCCGTGGTGATCCGCCAAAAATTAAAAGAACTTGATGGAACCGAGCAACTATATGAATTGGCCAGAATAATAGAAAAATCCTATGAAGAACTAGGTAGAGATAGTTTGGGTGGGAAACCAGTTAAACCCCAACTAACAGAAAGTCCTGAAAAGGTCTTTATTAAAAAACACTCTCACTACTCCTAAAAAGAAGTGGGAAAATACTAGACAGACACTTCCTAAAGAGAAGCGTTCTCAATCCAGAGGTAGGTCTCCTCAAAAGGAGCCCTTTAAAAAGAGGTATAACCTCAGGAATAGGGATAATTTGAGAAAACCTGATATATATCAAGATACTGATGCACGTTCCTCTCGTATCTTTCAGACTTCCTCACAGAAAATCGGAAAGAAGAGGACTGTCAAAACACAAAGAAGAATGCATGAAGTCCAAAGACGATCAACACGTTCCAAAAAATAAGAAAACCCAATTCACCAAGAAGAAGGTAGCAGGTCTAAAAATCAGACCTGCAGAGGATCTTGAGGACACAACTCAAGAACGGGGAGTGCGCCCAGACAATGCTGGATAGCGCAGCAGAAGTTACCATAGCTCGCAAGATCCTGAAGGATCATCTGGAGACAGTGGACTTGAATGAGTACATTCAAGTTGAAATTGCGGATACCAGGGTTAGTGTACCCCATAAGTTATATGAAGTAACGCTCCGGATGGAGGAGGACATAACTAGGAAAATAAGAGCACTCTTTTGGGAGAAGCTCTCTAAGGGTATGACATTCTTCTAGCTGAAAAAGATGGCTACCAAAATTTGTCAGGGAGTGCCCACATGGTGAAGACATCATTATTCCAGCCTTCTACAATCGTATTCCAATACATTTAAAATACACTTATGCCAGAAAATGGGCAGTATCCCAGACTCCTGCATTTTATAAAAATCATGGGGGTTTGGGATGAGGATTTCCCTCACTACAAAATCTAGGTAAAAAATCAACCAACTGCTCAGAGGCGGTGCCCAGTTAAGCAAGAAGCTAAAAAACAGGTCAGGGAGATCTTAGATCAACTTGAATACCAAGGGGTGATTGAAACATGCACCTCATCAATGAACAATCCATTGTTTCCTGTCTCCAAACCAGACAATACCTATCGTCTAGTTTTGGACTACAGAAATTTAAACTCTTGTTGCAAAACTTTTGCAGTGCAAAATGCACATAGTGCAGCACTAATGATTAACATTGTGCGTAAAAAATATAAAACCACATTAGATATTTCAAACGGTTTCTTCTGTCAAAATATCGCACCTGAAAGCAGGTACTTGACCACTACTCAATAATGGGTACACAGCGTTAATTTTGTCATCTCCCCCAGGGATTCAAGAATAGTCTAGGGTTATTTTCAGCCAGAGTAACAGAGTTACTACAAACGTATGATGATGAGGCATTATCTTATGTCGATGACATCTATCTAACAGAGGATGACTTGGACATGCACTTGAGCAGAGTGAACACCCAAATACTTGGTTTCGCATCTGAAGGGTACAAATTCAATTTTAAAAAATCAAGAATTGCCCACCTCAATGTCCTATTCTTAGGATACAAACTTTCAAGTGAAGGCAAAAGCCTGGCAGCAAACTTTTTAGAGAAATGTGCGCTGCTCCAACCTCCAAAAATGCTGAAAACTTACAGTCAATTCTAGGTTTCCTGAATTTCGAAAGAACTTACATTCTAAACTACGCAGAAAGGGTTAAACCTCTCTACGAATTATTCAAACCTGATTTCAAATCAACTAATTGGACTCAAAAACAGACAGAAATTTTGCATTCAGTGCAAACAGACATGTTAGCAACATCACATGTACAGACACGCGTAAACGTATGCAATCTTGTAATCCGAATCATCCCAGGGAGATGCGGATTTACGTTCTTAACCTTTAATGAAGGTGAAAAAGTACCCATTGCTTACAAACACTTGTACACACAAGCTGAAATGAAATTCACTTCAACAGAAAAATTCTGACAGCGGTTCAAACTGCAATAGCAAAAGAGAGAGCCCTCGCACAGGGAAAACGCATAAAAGTCGTTACTCCTCTACCTGCCTTAGAGGCAGTGACAAAAGCAAGCATTCTGAATACAAAGCTTTATATCCTAGATGGATACAATGGGTTAACTCTCTTGCTGCAACAGACGTTGAATACGTTTTCGACCCCTACTTAAAACCTCAACATTTTGTACAATAAGAACAAGAATGTCCACTGCCGACTGAAATTCGGCCTCTAGAACAGTACGAATGTATAATTTATACAGACGGATCAGCACAGCCTGCAACTGGGGGTAAGCAAGCTTATGGTGCTGTGTGCACTATTGTCAAAGGTCGCTGGCGCAATGGTAAATTCAGACCTATGGTCACAAAAACTCAATCTCTAGGAGACTGTACAGCTCAGCGAGCTGAACTACAGGCTTTCAAGATGGCGCTTGAAAATACCGATCACAAATTCCCCACACTCATAGTGTGCGATTCATATTACTGCGTCCAATCTTACAATTAATACTTGCAGAACTGGATTCAAAATGGTATCAAAGATGCGAAAGGTGGCACAATCAAGCATAAGTTGCTTTGGGAACAAGTAGTTAAATTACAGAAAGAACTACAAAAGACTCACGTGATCCATACACTGAGTCATCAACGTGATGGCGTTCACGTTGAATGGAATTCATTGGCTGATGAAGCCGCGAAGGCAGCTGTGCAAACAGTTTCCGTAGCTGCAATCACTCGTTCAAAAACAAAAATTGACAGCGAAATAATGCAGGCTGTCGCCACTTCCAATAAAGACAGCGTTAAAACGTTACCAAAAGGCTTTCCACTCAAGTACTCCTATATAACTGATGCAAATAATGTTCCTTTTGCTCAAATCCCTGGAATGGGAGATAGAGTAATTCCAAACATGGAACACAGATTAGGACTCATTTTATCAGCACATGAAGGGCTTGCCTGTGCACATGCAGGTGTTTCCGCCACAGTGTCTTCATTGAAAC
The DNA here is from genome assembly GCF_964263255.1 of Lissotriton vulgaris. Lineage (NCBI taxonomy): Eukaryota > Metazoa > Chordata > Amphibia > Caudata > Salamandridae > Lissotriton > Lissotriton vulgaris. The sequence continues at coordinate 2,004,328,551 of NC_141689.1, read as the reverse complement.
AAAGATGGCCGCGCATGAGGAAACAAACCAGAAAATATGTTTTGGAATGTGAAAATTGCCAGAAAATGAAAGTTTCAACAGTGAAACGCCCGGCGCAGACGCCCCTTCTAATTACAGATAAACCATTAGCATGTGTTTACCTGGACCACTGCGGTCCCTTACAGAGGGATGGTAACTATAAATATATCATGGTCACAGTGGATTCATGCTCAAGATTATTTTGGATGTGGTCTCAGCGCTCGGCTGATGCTCGAACTGTTATAAAAGATTTGCAAGTCTTTATCAGTACGTACGCAATCGGCACATTCTGACCAGGGTCCTGCGTTTAGCTCTCGAGCTTACAAAGAGGCCATGGCCAATCTGGGCGTTGCATTGCAGTACTCAAGTCCATTCCATCCTGAGGGAAATTCTGTAGTGGAAAGAAAAAACCATGACATAAAGCAATATATAACAGCTAGGGTACTAGGCTCGGGTGGGTCAAACATCTAATAGGTGTCTAACGTAGTCTTCACAATCTGCCAAGAAATTCTCTGGGTGGAATCACTCCATATGAAATTCTTTTTGGTCCTAGAATGATTTTCGAAGACCTCGATCATCAAACTTCAGTGGTGGAACAAAAACCCTCTGATATCAAAGACCGTTTGGCTGTTTTGCAGGACTTAAACGAGAAAAGAAGAAGTCTGAGCAACACATTACAGAAGCCAACGACCACTGAAGAAAAACCACATGTCCCAGCAAGGCCTGTCTGGATTCCAAAGATTGGGGACCTAGTCAGAGAAAAGATGGCGGACAAGAAGGAATTTGGGCCTTCTTATAGAAAACCAGTACCTGTGCAAGCAATCCACTGATCAAGAACAGTGTTACTGTCTCCCCTTGCTGGAAGAAAGGAGAACCGGTTCGTATCAATCAGCCTGGTAAAACTACATCATGTTGCCGATAATAAGTAGTAGGCCCAGTGGACTTCAAAGATGTAGTAGACGACCACATCTTGCTACTATCCAAGAGGTTCAAACTGAGAGACTCATCACCTTTGAATAATCTGCAGTAAGAAAAGAAGGACTATGCAACAAAGCAATGGAACTGGTGCCTCTTGAAACCCAAATTACAGTTCGTTAAGACACTCCTGTCTACAATGATATAGTCTCGGACTATACTAATATGACAAGGGAACAAACAGCTCCAGCGATTTCAATTAATCCGGATGCAATACCAACAATTGACAGAACTGCCTATGGCTATTTCATCACCTTTGATACATTTTCTGAGGATCCCAGTGAGCCAGAAACAACGCCAGCAAAGAAAACATTTAGAAAACAAGTAACAGAACTTCTTCATCAACTTGAAAAAACATATCTAGTTTCACCATGGGTTGAACTTTGGATTGTGCTTGGCATACTTTTTCTCCTACTTTGGCTAATCATGGTATTAACGTTGGGGATGCTGATAAATGGAACATATAGTAAAATGGACACAGCAAGTAAGAACATCAACTTGCTCCTGAAGCCACACAAATCCTCCCATCATGAACAAACAGACTTGACATCAGTGGACATCACAGCCGTTCCTATACCTGGTGGTATAGCATGGGACAGAACTGATTATGACATTCATGGTCCTGCCGAGCTGCTGAAGATTCCACATCAATTCAAGGTTTCCTTGAGTGATTTTGTTTCACCCAGCACATTTTCTGATGATTGGGACTTTGAGACTGTTAATAATATGATGTCAGATTTAGAGAAGTCTGCTGAATTCACAAAACATGAATATTTAGAAGGTTCATCAGATTATGCACACATGTATTGTTATAATCATTATCGTCATCATTACTTGCACAAATCTGCAAAACCTAGGAATATTTATTAGTTCAATCAATGGGAACATTGCCCAATGCCACAAAAAGGTAGCTCAAAGACATTCTATAACACATTTCCATACTTCTCAGGTTTTAATGTCTCAAATCCAGGAAACATTTTACTTTAAAATACTAATAAGACAGGAATGAAAAATATGTTGTCTAATACAAAGCAAATTTATTCTGCAGCCTTTTATGCCCAGTTGTCCTCATTAGGTTTTGACTTTTGGAGAGACAACATAGAAACGAAAACTGTCTGGGGCTCAAAAGATTGGCAAGTGCAGGAAATAAAAGCGTTATTCCGAGCCTGCAATATTCCTGAGCAAATAATGTTTTTGAATGACACTGTTCAACAAATCCTGTCTTGGCCTGGCCAAGATAAAAGATTTAAACAAACCCTCCATACCTGTACTTACAGCTGATAGTAAAAACACTTCAGAGGGAGGGGTCGACGTAAGAACTATTTTATTTAAAATCAGAACTGATCCTGATTGGAAAAAATTGTTAATCTGGCCCACAGACACAAATAACTGTCAAGATAGATTCCTGAACAAGACACAAGGATTCACAGTAACTAGGCCAGACCCAAGATATGTCCAGAGACAATATCCAGGGATAGTAACAACATACAGTGTAGGAAAACTATGCCTCGAATGGCTATACAAATCTACACTTACAGAGGTTAACCAACACTTAACTTTACTTAAAGATGGCGCTGATTTGAGAGACTTCTTACTACGGCCTCATAAATCACATCATAAACATTTCATATACGCCGGTATTGATGCTGCTTATAATGAAGCATGGAAAGTCACGCAAATGGAAACTGCAGAACGAATACGAGAAATTGATCGTATTAATTTAGAGAAAGCTATCTCTGTAGTTGATAATGGGTTAACAACTCTGTCATCCAGAATTTATTCTTTGAGCAGCATTGTATCCTCTGCCATGGATATAATGGACCAGGAATTGCTCATGCTACAACATGGACAGTCTCAATTGCGTTCTATAATGCTGCTAGGCGGGATGTTACAAAATCTTGGCGTCTAATCAACACCACGTCATTGTTTTATTGGATTTAACCTTACAGATAAACAAATCTGTTTAGAACAAAGGGGATCAGACTATACGGTGCTGAGCATAGAAAAACTGGAAAGACTACCATTGACTGTATCTGAGAAACCAGCCATAGAATGGATAATACATGGCACCATTACGTTGCCAGTGACGATTTTCCAGTTTCAATATTGCTTGAAACACATACCAGCAGGCCTGCATGAAAGGTTGGGTAAAGAATACACAAAGTCAACCAGGGATTTACCATACACATACACAATTGTTGGAGTGGGGGAAAAGAAGTATTTCTTAGTGGTACACAATGTAACAGCGCACTAAGCAGTACACTTTCATGTCAGGGTAATAATTTACATGGAGCCTGTGATGGTTCTTCGACCAACTAATCCTGCCACCTACAAGGTTCTCCGGCAGCAGTGCTAGATCCAATTTTTAGGCAGCTTTCCAATGGTAGCTACATAATGTTGAATGATCACAGCTGTTGTGGAATGATGCCAGAAATTGCCTATCTCGTGTGTCAGCCAGGGCCACTTGTTGTATGCAAGTATTGTTTCCTAAAGCTAAGACAGACGGGAAGTTGCCGTAATGGCCTTCACTGAACATCTCTTCTATTCAAAATGATACTTTGAGCCGAATGAAAGCCATTCTTTTACAAAAAACTGTGCCAATGACCTCGTCTAAAGAGACGTATGAACTACAAGTTGCAAGATCCTCTGCAGAGATACATGCTTTATTATCAACAAACTGCCCCATACATTTCATAGAAATGTTAGGTCGTATCTTTAACATGTCTGATACCAGTGGTATTGTACATGTATTTAAGATGATTTTATCAGGACTGTTAGCACCTTTTGAAGCAGTCCTTGGCATTTTTCCAAACTTCGTGGACTCTGTGTTCGGCGGCCTGCCTCTCATTCTGGGACTCATAGCTGGAATACTATTCTTATTTTTCCTGCTCCGATATGGCAAGTCCAGTCAACAACGACACCCAGATAACCATCAAGAACACTCTCCTGGCAATGAAGTGTTGTGAGCTCATAATCCAAATTTTGGGCTTGGCTCGTTTAAGAAATCTGATTACCACATGGTTTCTTTCATTCAGACCAATCTGGCAAGATTGCATCTTACCTGTTCTATGATGCCTGCTATGTGGAGAAGAATGCGTGCTAGACATCTGTCTAACACTTCCATCAGCACTGCCAACAGATGTTGACGCTTTGCTTGGTTCGGTAACGGCTCATACATTGTGTTGTCTTCAACAGCTACCAATCCTGATGACGGTATTCATTGAGATCTCACAGACGCAATCTGCCGACGGTGAGATACGTGGACCGACAGGCACACAGGTACCATCTACTGCGAACATTGCTAATGCGACTTACGCTGACGGCGATGCTTCTCATCTATGCACAATTGATCTACAAAACGAGGTAGTCCAACTTTCACCTACTATGGTAAACAATTTCTTTACCAGCTTAGAGGATTTAATGTTTTCTCCTAACAACGAGAATGATTTTTTAAATTAGCACACAGCGTTCCATGGGACTCTGTATTCGACCTTCACTTTTCAAAACAAAATTCCGACTTTAGAACTCTATTTTTCTACAATTTGACTTTTTGGCACAAAGTAATCTGCTTAAAGTAGAACTAGAGAACAAGAATTCTTTGAACACTTCCAAAAGACAATATTTGACCTCGTTCACGACCAAAGCAGTTTTTATATTCTGCCATGAAATGGTCTCAACCTTTTTTCTGTATTTAAGAGCCATTTCATAAATGTAATTTAATGATTCATTCTGATAAGCATTTTTCTAATGTCACACTACATGCTTTGAATGAAAATATTGCTTTTTTTAAATGCGATCATCACAAATGCTCATTTTTGTGAACAACCATTTCGCAGCCACTCAATCTTTTTTAGCGTTTTCAAGTATGACACAGTCTGTTACAACAGATTGAGTAAACGCTAACTTATTTGACGTCCAGAGACGGTGCCATAAAAGAAATGTCTGTATCTTTATGATATCGGAAATGTAAGATACGCCTAATTCTAAATGGCAACTGAATGTGGACGTACTTTGCGGGACTGCAAGTAAGAATCCTAAAAAGCTATTTTCCACTTTTTGTATAGATTCTGCCTGTACGTATCCCCACCCCCCCACCCCATCGATGGCTGTACTAACACATTTAGCCTGGTAAATACGTATCAACTCCACCGGGGGCCGTTTGCCTAATCTCTGGGTGAAAGTTAGTAGAGCCATTGTGGATTTTAAAAACAGCAATTTTCTAGCCTCTATAGCTCTTCTCCAGGTACCCTTTTCCTCTAATACAACTCCTAGGTAGGGGTAAGTGGGAATGTGCTCCACCCTAGAGTTGTTTATATAGATGTCTCTCCCTTTTCTTAGTTTCCGGCCCGAAGTCATGATAAAGGTTTTTTTTGTGTTAATTTTTAGATCTAAGGTTGACATAAATACGTCATATTGATTTAGTGAGCGTTGTAGTTCATGGGGAGTTTGGGCAATGATCACTGCATCGTCCGCGTATTGGAGTTCGGGGATCGGACAATTCTGGACTAGGGGTAGGTCCTGGCACCCTTCCAACATGGCTAGTTCCAGGCCATTTGTGTAGAGGATAAAAAGGAAGGGGGCCGGGACACAGCCCTGTCTTACTCCCCGCTCAACCCTGAAGGGTGCGGTTAATTGACCCCCCAAGCCAAATCTCACTCTGGCAGTCGCGTTGGAATAAATTTCATGCAGATAATTAACCAACAGAGGCTCAACACCCATTACTGTTAAAATATCCCAACATTTTGTATGACCTACACAGTCAAACGCTGCGGTAAAATCTATGTAGGCCATGTGTAATCTTCCACCCTTCACATCCATATATTTACTCCTGAGTAGCGTCAGGTTAAGGACCTGCTCGAAGGTACCAAGGCCTTCCCTAAATCCTACCTGGTGATCAGATATGATGTTATTATCATCCGTCCAGTACGGAAGGCGTTCTAACAAAATGCGGCCCACAACTTTTCCCAACGAGTCCAGTAATATAATAGGGCGATAGCACGATGGACTATTGCGATCACCCTTTTTAAAAACCGGAACCAGAATGGATTCTGACCAAGAATCTAAAAGACCAACTTTTCCCGTAGTTTCCAGTACCCTGAGCAATATTGGGGCCCATAGGTCCATTTTGAATTTATAAAGATCGACAGGTACCCCGTCAGGGCCTGGGGCCTTGCACCCTTTGCTAGCATTTAGGGCATGCTCAACTTCAGCTAGAGTAAAATCTAGGTCCAGTGACATGGAAGGAGGCCTTGAACTATTGCTGCTAGTCCCTAGATTACACTGGGTTAGGGTCGTATCCTCTGTTAGTCCAAAAATCTGGGAGAAATGGTCTATCCAAGCCGATTCATCGATCGTGACTTCTATTTTACTGGTCTCCCTTGGGCCAGAGAGAAATGGAGTATTTATGACTTCCCAGAAAGCTGCAAGTCAGAGTTTCCTCTTCATAAAGCATGGTCGGCTTATCTACCTCGTGCCAACTGCGCGGAAAAGGTAATTGAAATCGGGAAATGATTGCTGAATACGCAGTCATGAGTTTTAAAATTTGTTATGAGGGGTGATGACCAAATTGCTAGAAAAATAAAATCTATACAACTAGAGGCTCCTCTACCATTGAAAGTTGGACGTAAGGGAACATTGGGCGATAACAGTTCATTGCGAAGGCCAGTTGAAGGAGCAAAATCGACTCGTTCAAACACGCACCAATACAAGAGTGGGGAAAATGAGTTATATTATTTTCCTGCTCGTCTAAGAGGCCGCATGGTATATTATCATTTCTTTCACAAAGAGATAAACTGAAGTCACCACCCTAAACAATGATGGGATTTTTCCTGTGACGGTTATTGTTAAAGTCTTGAAGGAAATAGCGAATTTCCTTCAGCGTCGCTATTAACTGGGATTGTTGTAAGTTATTATAGAAATTGACTAGCACAAGGAGGTCAAGTTTATCAGTGGCTATTGAGATTATTTGGTAATTCTCCTTGTTTTTTTAGGGTACTAATTTCTCTCACCTGTATTAGGTTTGAGATATAAACCACTAGCCCACCTTTTGCGCGCCCTGATGTAGATGAAGTTGCAGGAGAAAAGAATGTTTTATAACCATTTAGATGGATTTGTACGGCCCACGTCTCTTGCAGACACAAGATGCCATAGGTCCGCACAAATGTGAGCCAATCTCCTTGGTTGATCATAGAGCGGAGGCCAGCAATATTTCAAAATATAATGCTGAGGGGGACCTCTCTTGGAGAGTTAGTATCCGGCGTTAAGTCTGTAGTCGAGCCTCCAAGTTCCTTTAGACTCGTACTACCCGTTAAGGAAGCCAAAGCTAAGTTTGAGTAGTTTATTATTGGTGCACACTGTAAAAGTGATTTGTTGCCATGATTAGCTATGGGAGATTCTTGCTCCTGTTCGAATAGGACCAAGCTAGGATTAGAGGAGAGAGTCAGAGGATTTACTGCATGCACTGCTACCAAGGTGGAATACAAGCAGGAGTGACTGATCCATCCCTGCTATTTCCCTCAACTACATTAGGAACAGACCCCAATGCACAAGTTGATTGTCAGTCCACTTCCTCTAAAAGTGATAGGAGCTCAAATCTGTTAGAGGTTATAACAGAACCATTTGTTTTCGCACTAGGCTTGGGGACAGGTTTATAGAAAAAACCAAGAGGAAGGGACACAATTGCTGTTGGTATTGCAGGTAATTCCTCTTTGTGGGTTAAAAGAGAGCAAACCATTCTGGGCGTCCTAAAATTTATAACAATGCAATTGCCCTGTATATATAGAAGAGGGACCCACCCACCCCACTCTTCGGGCCATTAGAATTTGATATATATGCTGAGGTTTGAAGTGCTTATTTTTCATCAGTCAGTCCACTACTTTGATACGAAGAGAAAACCAGGATTCGGTCTTTCCCTGTTTTAAAGGTGGAACCCCCGTTAAAATCAACACATAGGGACAGGATGCAGGTGGCAAGTTTAGGTTATCTGTGTTGGGTTGTGCAATAGAATTGGTGGAGTTAAGATTATTATTATCCTGCCCTTGATTTCGCATATTATCCACCCTGGCAGTAACCTTTAATGTGCGATCCTCTACTACGGGATTTTTTAGAGGTTCTAGGTGCGGCTCCTTTAAGGAGCCAGTCTTGGGCACTTGGGTGGATTGTCTACAAAGACCCTTTTGCGATAGCGAAGAATTCGTACTAATGAAGGTCGTTTTTGAGATTTCCAGTCGAGCACTAATTGAATCTACATCCCCCTTCAGTTGTTCTAACTTATTCTCAATATGGGCAAATCTTTCGTCAAGGAGTGTGGTCATCTGGATTGTCATGTCTCTAAGCTTTACTTCTAAGATGTTTTTTATAAGATCTTCCATATGAACCCTCAGGCCTTGTAAGGCGTCTTTAGAATTTATAGTAGAGGTACCTAACTGCACTTGATTGTGACTTGGAGCTTCCTCTGTTTGGGTTTGTATTGAAGCTGTTCCCGAAGAACTAGGGCCATGGCAATCTTTTTCCCTTCCATCGTTGCCCTGCTAGTCTCCCTTCTGTTTCGTTCTTAATGCCCGCCCTTTCATTTGTTTGGGTTGTTTCCGAGTTTGGGGCCCCTTCCCTCCAGAGGTAGAGTTATCAATCTCCCTCTCCTGTTTATTAGGAGGTAAAGATTGGATAATTAGGGGGGAGGGAGAAGGTGTTTGCGCGATGTTTATCTTTGGGGTTAGTGATCTAGTAAGTTCTTCCTCCCTAGTCAGTGGAAACTGTAGGGGGTCGAGTGAGAGCCTACGCTCCTTTAGTTGAATATCATCGTTGAGAAGGGATTCCGCTCTCACCAAAAAAGCGTCCAAAGTGCCCACGGTACTCTTTAGTTTCTCCATCAATTTTAATTCTTATGACAAGAATTCACAGTTAGTAAGTGGTAAGTAGGCAGGCTTCGGAAACAATGAAAATAAGTAACTACTATTATCAGAACAAAAAGAAAAGAAAGAGGAAATAGCTCTTTAAGCAATGGAGCTCGTGCTAAGGGGGACCAACATCGGAAAGACCGTACCGCCAAAGTTCTTACCAGTCCTCAAAATATTGCAGCTTGAGGCGAACAGCCAAGGGACAGACGGCCTGCACTTTGCCCGGGCTTAGCCCGGCGCCCGCCAGCGCGTGTCCCACGCTGCAGGGAGAACTGGACGGTTAAGTCTTTCCGGTTACAGGTGGGAGGGGCAAGTTGTCAGCTGGAAGCCCCGCTGGTTCCTGGCTCTCGTAGTTCCTCTCGCGGCACCCGACAGGCACACAGTCCGTGCGAAGCATCTCCCGCGAAGCGGGGGACGCGAGGAGTTTTGAAGCCCCCGGTTACAGGGGGGAGGGGCAAGTTGTCAGCTGGTATCCCCGCTGGTTCCTGGCTCTCGTAGTGCCTCTCGAGGCACCTCACAGGCACACAGTCCGTGCGAAGCGTCTCCCGTGAAGCGGAAGACGTGAGGAGTTTTGAAGCCCCTGGTTACAGGGGGGAGGGGCAAGTTGTCAGCTGGTATCCCCCCTGGTTCCTGGCTCTCGTAGTTCCTCTCGCGGCACCCCACAGGCACACAGTCTGTGCGAAGCGTCTCCCGCAAAACGGGAGACACGAGGAGTTTTGAAGCCCCCGGTTACAGGGGGGAGGGGCAAGTTGTCAGCTGGTATCCCCGCTGGTTCCTGGCTCTCGAAGTTCCTCTTGCAGCATCCCACAGGCACACAGGCCGTGCGAAGTGTCACGGCGAAGCGGGAGACGCGAGGAGTTTTGAAGCCACCAGTTACAAGGGGGGAGGGGCAAGTTGTCATCTAGTAGCTCCACTGGTTCCTGGCTCTCGTAGTTCCTCTCGCGGCACCCCACAGGCACACAGTCCGTGCAAAACGTCACCCCACTGCAATCCATTTCCCTAGGCATCGAGGGCACGCAATGTATAGGGGGTCCCTGATCAGAGGGTGCAGCGCGGCCCGCAGCCAATCCGGTCAGTGCAGGCAAGGTCGTAGGGACGAAAGAGGGCTCCCTGCCCAGAAGCCAGCACTGTCGAGTTCTCGTCTCGTGGTAGCTGCCACCCGCGGCACCTGCAGCAGAGGATGCACACACATGGGGGAGGACTCCCTAGGCACAGGAGCCGGCACTTAGCTGAGGATATTACAAGATTTTGATGTGGTTCCCGCGGAGCTCGTTAATGCGCGTCCATCTTGGACAAAATCTCGTCCATGCCCCCACTCTGCCTTAAGTTAAGCCTGTCTACCCTGTGCCAGGCGGTTGAGCTTAGGCTAATTTAATTATTTTCAGGGTTCACTGTGTCATGGGTTGTGATTATTCCTTGAGGTGAGTAGTCAACCATCCCAAAAAAGAATCACATTTATTTGAGTGATATTGCAAGGTAATACTTCTAGTCAAGTGGAGTTGGTGCCCCTAGCCGATATTGTGTGACTGCAGCCTCTTCTAACCTGGCCTATTCAATAGAAGGAGAGTCTAAAACATTTACTGTTCAAGAGCCTCCTGAAGTGCTAGGGGTAGGGTGTGGATCACAAAGAAGATTTGTGAGCATTCCAGAGTCTTTGGCTTGCACACCCTCCATGTTTCTTCTATTTGAACAAGACTTAATAAATCAGGATGGCTACCATGAAATTAGTAATTGTAGGTATTTTGGAACTTTTTTGTCAGAAGGCTATATATACAGTGAAGAAACCCTTAAATGTGATCCTGGTTTTGACAGGCAGCCAATGAAGAGCATTCAAACCTGTTGGGACTGGAATGTCCCCTGCATAGTGTAAGTCATATTCCCCTGTCATTAGTGCCCAGCTCTGTGTATCTGGTATCCAGGTTTTCAGACAATGCACTACTGCTCCCTTCATGGTTTTAGCACATAGAACAGCGGTGGCAGCCTATTGTGTTCTGTGAATACATAGTTATGGTCAGACCTTTTAATCTGTCCCTGAGGTGGAGGCTTACTGGCTACTTGTACTTACTGAACTTCTAGCGCGAACATCTCAAGGCATGCATATTACATGTATCTCATGGCGTATGCAGGTGAGCCAGAGTAATGGAGGACTCTGGGATCAGTTTTGGATATCCCAGGCCTACCTTTTTGCACAAGATGGAGCTGAGGTTGTTTTTCAAGTCAATGAAAGTGTGTTGGTGACATTCCTGAAACTGGAGGGAGATGACCTAGACACTGAAATGAGGAAATAGGAGACCAGTCTCCTTTACAAATTCAAGTAAATGTTTTGTTGATCCGGGAGCTGCTGATTAGTCCTACTGAAGCACTGCCATTTGGTTTATTGTGGAAGTGCAGGGTGGGATGGCAGAATTTATTTTTTATTTATTTATTTATTTATTTTTTCTCATCTTGTGGATATATAGATAAGGAGGTTTAAGGAGTCTGATGGTTCTTTGTTCTTAATCCTTCACTGCCCCGTTATCGTAGGTTGTCTTTGGGGAGTATACCCTTGTCTGTTATGACCAATCACTTTACTCCTATCACCTTTTATCGTGTCAATAATTCCATGGTTTGGGGAAGGAGCTAACCTATTAGGCTACTCGGCAGTGATCAATCCTGCCTGGAATTATTGTCTCTGCATTAATCATTGGATTTTATTTTCAGTTGTTATGAAGGAGTTAATGGTTTGTCTGAAAGTGTTGTTCCCAAATTTCCCAGAAGCTTATTCTCTTGGAGTTTTTCCCTTTCCTGTCAAGTTTGTTAGTTTTTATTATAGAGTTTTGCCAGCGATCGCGTGTAGGCACTCCCGGTTTGATCCAATTTATGCAAATCTCTCTACGTGCAAGCAGGATTAGTATGAACATCAAACTTTCATGTTTTTTGCTTAGTTTACCATTACTGATATCGCTGTTGTTATGTATCCCAAAGATAATGAGAGGGGTACTTACAGTTATGTTGACTCCCAATACTGTGGTTAGTGTCTTACCAATCTCATTCCAGTAGGTAGAGAGTGCGGGGCATTTCTGGAACATATGGACATCGTCTGCTTTTGCCTCTCCGCATTTGGGACATGATTTTATGTTTGTACCTTTAAATTCAGACAGTCTTTTTGGGGTCCAGTAGGCTCTATGTAGTGAGAATAAATGGTTCCTTATTAGTGAGGCAGGTTTTACGCAGGACCAACATTTTTCCATAGATTTCTTCCAAAGAAATTGTAAATCCAGTTCTTGTTCAGGCATATCTTTTCTCCACATTTTTTACGAGGTTAAGAACTCTTCTTCTCCTGCTTCAATGAGGGCCCAGTACCATTTCGCTATTTCTTTCTTTATTTGTGTTATTTTAATCATTTTGCTTTCAAGGTTCTTATAGGTGCTCTTGTCTTTTGGTAAGCTGTTAGACCAACTGCTTAGTTGGTAGAATTTAAATTTTGATAGTTTGCCTTCAGTGATTATATATATGTGGTCCCACGTGATTAGAGTATTTTCTATCAGTAATTGTCCCCATCTTTCAATTCCTGTGGGATCGCTAATGAATCTTTTAAGCAATCCGGAGTCCCAGGAGAATTCCAAATTGGGGCTGTGTTACTATAGTACGGTATGTTTACTGTTGTTCTGATTTGGCTCCAGAGTTTTGCAGCATTATATAGGATCTTTAGTTTTATTTTTTTTAAGTATTTGGGATGGCCAAATTTGAATAGGAAGTGGTCTCTTCCTTCAGTCATAGTTTGTAGGAAATTTGGGTATGATTGATGTTTCCTTAGGAGAGGTCTAAAGTTTTTGAATTGAAATGATCTATAATATTCATATATGTCAGGACTTGCTATTCCGCCTTGTTCTTTCCTTCTCCTAAGTTTGTTCCAAGCTATCCTTGTGCCTTTTGATGCCCAGATAAAACTAGATATTTCTCCTTGTATCTTCTTTAAAGATTCTTTTTTAAATTCCAATGGAATGGTGTTAAAAAGGTAAGTAAATTTAGGAATGATAGTCATTCTTACTGCATTAGATCTTCCTAGAAAACTTAGTGGTAGTCCTGACCAGATTTTAAAGAGTCTTCTAATTTCTTTGGCTGCTATGTTTAGATTCAGTTGAGGAATGTTTCCGAGTTCTTTTACTACTGTGATTCCCTAGTATTTTATTTTGTCTCTGGAAAATGGCGTGTTAGGGCTTGTGTTCCAACTCATTGCTTCTGTTTTGTCTTTATTGGTTAAGTATCCCGAGACTTTGCCGAAGTTGATCATCGTGTCTTTTATTGCTTGATTAGCTTCTTCATAATTATTTGTGAATATCATTAGATCATCTGCATAAAGTGCCACTTTTTTTGACCAGGTTTGATGTTTGAAAGGTGTTATTATAGGATGGTTTCTGATCGAGCAGGCTAGTGGTTCAATATAAAGGTTAAAGAGTAACGGTGATAGTGGGCAGCCTTGCCTCATGCCTCTTTGGATCTCGATATTGCTAGTCAAGTTTCCATTGACTATTATTTTTGCTCTTGGGTTCTTATAGACCTCCCTTACCATATGGCCAAAGCTATCCCCTAGTTTGTTTTTCTCGATGATTTCATTTAAAAAGGCCCAGTTGACTCGGTCGAAAGCCTTAGCCGCGTCATAAGTGATTATGGTTCAGGGTAGTTTTTCACAAATAGCAATATCAGCAGCTGCAAGTAGTTCATGGGTGATCTCATGAATTTGTCGACCTTTTATGAAACCTTTCTGGTCAAGATTGATCAATGTTGGCATAACCTTGGCTAGTCTTTTAGCAATGACTTGCATGAATAGCTTGTAATCACAGTTGAGAAATGATGTAGGTCTATAAGACTCACATAATTTTTAATTTTTACCAGGTTTTAAGATAATGCTAATCGTGGCATCGTTCCAAGAGTCGGGTATTTTTTCATGGTCCAAATATATGTTGTTCATGATTTCTGTCAGTTGATTAATTAGGGACTCTTTCAGTGTTATGTAAAACTCATTTGGGAGCGCGTCAGGGCCCGCAGCCTTTCCTTTTTTCAGATCTTTTATTGCCGCTCTAAGTTCTTCGGGTTTTATTTTCCTGTTTAATTCTGATTTTTCATCTTCTGTTAAGGTTGGAAGTGGTATAGCGTCGAGATAGTTCTTAATTTCTTCTTTTGTTGGGTTTGTGCTTTTTTTATAGAGGCTGGAGAAAAACTTTGTAAACTCCTGCCTTATTATAGCATCGTTCGAGCTTTGCGATGTTTGGTTTTGAGTCTGGATACACGGGATGTTATTCCTTACCTGATCAGTTTTAATTCTCCAGGCAAGCATTTTCCGGCATCCTTCCCCGTATTCATAGTTTGCTGTTTTCCCATTTTTCTTGAACTATATTCTCCAAGTAGTCGTTCAAAGTCTCCTTAAGTTTACAGATTTTTTCTGTTAATTCTTCCATTGGTTCTAAATGGTTTCCACGGACCAGTTTTATCTCTACCGCTTTAATCTCTTCTTCCATTCTTTTGATTTCCTGTTTTTTGATTTTTGTTTTATGTGTGCCTAGGCTGAGTAGTTTCCCTCTGATCACGGCTTTATAAGCATCCCAACTGATTTGTTTTGATGTACCGATTGCATTCTCCTCAAAATATTGTTTAGAAGCTGTTTCAAGCTGGTTCACGCTTTGTGCATCTTTAAATATGGATCGTTCTACTGTCCATCTAGGGGGGGTTTTGTTATCCGGTAACGAGAGGGTTAATTGTACTCCTGAATGGTCAGATAGGTGGGCAGGAATGTGTTCAATTTTTCTAACGCTATCTTGGAGGAGTCTGTTTACTAAAAAGAAATCTATTCTTGATCTATGGCCGAGTTTTTTATTGTGAAAAGTGTAAGGATGTGTTTTCTCCCCTTTTTGTCTCCACATATCCTCTAAGTCTAGGTCTTTTTTATAAATTCCTAACCACTCTCTCATTTTGGGAAGATTCACTTGTTTGTTTGGGGGTGATCTATCCAATTTAGGGTCTGGTATAATGTTATAATGTCCCCCTACTATTATGGGGGCGGTAGTTGTTATCAATTCCGTATAAAGTTTTTGGAGGGGAGCTGAGGTTGTTTTTCAAGTCAATGAAAGTGTGCTGGTGACATTCCTGAAACTGGAGGGAGATGACCTAGACACTGAAATGAGGAAATAGGAGACCAGTCTCCTTTACAAATTCAAGTAAATGTTTTGTTGATCCGGGAGCTGCTGATTAGTCCTACTGAAGCACTGCCATTTGGTTTATTGTGGAAGTGCAGGGTGGGATGGCAGAATTTATTGTGCAGGTTGAAGGAGACCTTTGGAATGAGGCCCCGTCTTTTGTCCTACCCTGAGCACAATTTTCAGTTGACTGATGATAGCCAGGTGCAGAAACCTGACATCTCTTTGTTTCTGTGTTGTGGGCACTCCAGGCAGGAGACCACCCTGCTGTGAGAAGTGCTGACATGAATTTTATTCAATAACAAAATACTTACATTAATAATGTGATGAGTCCAAGTTGAAAAAAAAATATGCTAAATGCAAAATTTGTAGTGGGTAACCATCCGTAAACGTTGTAGAGCTGCACATAAATAAGGTGCTGAATTATGTTAGCCTAAGTGTCGATTCCATGTTAAATGAAAAATAATACAGTCACGCTGAAAGGCCTGTTTTTGACATTGAATAGTTGTTTAAGCAAGATGTTTTTCTTCGATACAAATTAGGAACCAGTGGTGGACAATGTTTAACGGGGTCCAGAGTATGTGCCCAGTCAATTATTAAGCAAAAGAATACTACGTTCCCCGGGGATGGAATATGAAGAGGTGTAGGAATATGGAGACCAAAACTGAGCAGGGAACAAGGTGTTCCCTTAGTGGAACTAAGAGACCTCACACACCCAGGAACCTAGGTGTCATGCTTCATCATTGGTCTCCTGCTCCTCGTCAGACTGGCGCTGCAATGTCTGACGGGCGCCGTAGGCGCTCTTTGTTGGAGATCTTTTGTTCCAGCCAATAGGTTGAGTGCGTGTGAGGGGTCTGGGGAAAGTGTAGTCGTGAGGGAATAGTGAATATTAAAAGAAGGTGAGTCAATCCACAGGGGACTTTATTCACGTGGCTGACTCCCTTATTTAAAATGGTGGGAGGGGAGAAAGGAACTGCTAAATCTACAGTAAGCTAACTCTACCCTCTAAAAGGTCGACATGTTTCTTGCCTGTCTGGCAATTCTTCAGGACCTCGAGTGTTTGGTACTACACAGTGAAAAAATTAAGGTAAATATTAAAATTAAAGATACAACCTCACTGGGTCAATCAGGGAGCAGGCCAACTGGTCCTGCTCTAGAGGGGAGACCTAGAAACAGATATATAGAAGTGAGCCAATTTAGCATTATAAGTGGCAGTATCTACTAAAACTAGGTTCCCTAAGTGCTCCATAAACCATACATAAATAAACCATATAGAAGTGTTTTCCAAAATTACACAATGGTGGGCGTATTCAAGGTAATACGTCACCTCCTGACATTTGGGCAGTGTAATAAGGATGACACAAGTTGTGGTAATTCAAACAATAATACAAAGAGATTATCACAGCACTGTAGATAACTGGGTTTGTGCTTACCCTAAGAGTAACCCTAAAGGGCCCGCAGTCTGTTCCCGTGGGGCTGTTCGGAAAGGTAAGGTACCTGTAAAAGAAGAACAGATACAGGCACCCAGAGGGTGTGTTCATATACAGCATACCACAGCAGTGAGGCCAAGAGAGATAGTCGACACATGGCCAATCTAGCTGAAGGCGAATCGATGGATTGGTAGGACCGGAGAGACACATTGTAATCACCCATTCTGCCCAATGGGTCTGCCCTGCCAAAGATAGATCCTGCTTGATCAGCAACAGGACTGCATGTACAATGAAACCCCGCCACTGAGCCTGGAATCGGGCGGACTAGCAGGCCCTGCGAGCACCATACACCCATGTGGGGAGAGTGTATAATTACTGTCCCAGGGAGGGCAGCCTAATACCAAATGTCCGCATTCGGTATCACCTGGCCAATCAAACCAACCCGATCACCGGCGACAGAGCCCGGCTCGTATGCACAACTCAGGCCTGGATGCGCAAAATAATAGCAAGGTATCTGGTGGCTGAAGGCGAGCCCACCAGACTAGAGGATAGGGTACCCGCAAAAGTGCTCTCCCCAGTCGGACCAGTCACAAAGGTATAGAGCCAACCGCAAACCAAACCAACACCCCGCAACCACTCTTACCTGAATCACGGACAGCCAAGGGTGTAGAACCTCCCCCCAACGCGAGGCGCCCATGCCGGTGGCGCGGAACAGCTGGTCCCGAACCAAGGTGTCCCACGGGACTAAATGCTGTTCAACGGCGTCTCCGTGTCGTGACGCCTCGTCAGTGGGCGTGGCCGATGTAACCCTGGCCGCGCATGCGCAGGGGCGTAGACGCGTGTAGTGCGTCTGGGCTGTGTTAATAAGCCCCGAGAGTGGCGGCCATCTTATAAGGGGGTGATTTATATTAAAGATAGTGCCTTGCTCGGTGTTGTGTTTTAGAATTGGCACCGGAAAGCGAGGATTGGTAACAATAACAGTGCGTAATGGTCGGCACCAAAAATGACAAAACCCTCACTAATTAATGTAGAGAGGAAGGGGCAACGGAAGGGGGATTGATGCTGATCCTTAAGCAAGGGATCGATCGAGGCATGATCCGTTAAATGTGGTTACAGAGGCGGACCGCTAGTACCCACTCATATTGTCAGGTGGCCGAGTCGGGTAGTATGAGTGGCAGCTAAGATGGATGAACCCAGAGTCCCAGGCCCGAGAATGGTGTGCCCTAGCAAAATACAGGCTCAAGTAACACGGGCCAATAGAATCCACCATGGGATGAGATCCTGCTTTCCGACTGGGGAGAGCACTTTTGCGGGTACCCTATCCTCTAGTCTGGTGGGCTCGCCTTCAGCCACCGGATACCTTGCTATTATTTTGCGCATCCAGGCCTGAGTTGTGCATACGAGCCGGGTTCTGTCGCCGGTGATCGGGTTGGTTTGATTGGCCAGGTGACACAGAATGCGGACATTTGGTATTAGGCTGCCCTCCCTGGGACAGTAATTATACACTCTCCCCACATGGGTGAATGGTGCTCGCAGGGCCTGCTAGCCCGCCCGATTCCAGGCTCAGTGGCGGGGTTTCATTGTACATGCAGTCCTGTTGCTGATCAAGCAGGATCTATCTTTGGCAGGGCAGACCCATTGGGCAGAATGGGTGATTACAATGTGTCTCTCCGGTCCTAGCAATCCATCGATTCGCCTTCAGCTAGATTGGCCATGTGTCCACTATCTCTCTTGGCCTCACTGCTGTGGTATGCTGTATATGAACACACCCTCTGGGTGCCTGTATCTGTTTTTCTTTTACAGGTACCTAACCTTTCCGAACAGCCCCACGGGAACAGACTGCGGGGCCCTTTAGGGTTACTCTTAGGGTAAGCACAAACCCAGTCATCTACAGTGCTGTGATAATCTCTTCGTATTATTGTTTGAATTACCACCATTTTTGTCATCCTTATTACACTGCCCAAATGTCAGGAGGTGACTTATTACCTTGAATACGCCCACCATTGTGTAATTTTGGAAAACACTTCTACATGGTTTATTTATGTATGGTTTATGGAGCACTTAGGGAACCTAGTTTTAGTAGATACTGCCACTTATAATGCTAAATTGGCTCACTTCTATATATCTGTTTCTAGGTCTCCCCTCTAGAGCAGGACCAGTTACCTGCTCCCTGATTGACCCAGTGAGGTTGTATCTTTAATTTTAATATTTACCTTAATTTTTTCACTGTGTAGTACCCAACACTCGAGGTCCTGAAGAATTGCCAGACAGGCAAGAAACATGTCGACCTTTTAGAGGGTAGAGTTAGCTTACTGTAGATTTAGCAGTTCCTTTCTCCCCTCCCACCATTTTAAATAAGGGAGTCAGCCACGTGAATAAAGTCCCTTGTGGATTGACTCACCTTCTTTTAATATTCACTATTCCCTCACGACTACACCTTCCCCAGACCCCTCACACGCACACAAACTATTGGCTGGAACAAAAGATCTCCAACAAAGAGCGCCTACGGCGCCCGTCAGACTTTGCAGCGCCAGTCTGACGAGGAGCAGGAGACCAATGATGAAGCATGACACCTAGGTTCCTGGGTGTGTGAGGTCTCTTAGTTCCACTAAGGGAACACCTTGTTCCCTGCTCACTTTTGGTCTCCATATTCCTACACCTCTTCATATTCCATCCCCGGGGAACTTAGTATTCTTTTGCTTAACAAGATGTTTTTCTTCTCTTTACTGCAGCCTACTGTTAGTTAGTGAATAGGCATTTAGTATGTATTACACAACTGTGAGTGCTCTCTGAGAGAAGAGCATTTGGACGAAAGAATGATTCATGGGAAGACTGTCTATACTGCAAGAATATATCACTCTACCTTCTCAAGGGAAATGTCTGAAAGTCTATAATGCTCTGATAAGAAAATATGGAGTTTGCGTATTCCCAGCAGTTTGCTGAAATTCTATTTTATCGTGTGGTTCCCACTAATCTGTAGGATCTGCACATTTGTTGGACAACATAAACTTTGGGTGAGGTGCCTAGACTGACTCCAAGCACCCCTGCAGGACCAACTAGCTCACAGTGCCACCATATGTCCCCTTAACCCTACTAGGGAGAGAATAGTTTCTGGTAACCACTGAAAATGACAGCCCTGACCCCTCCAGGATCGTGGTAACAAATCAGGACTATTCACTTAGTCACTTGTGCTCTTTGCTCTCAGAGAAATATACAGAGAATACACAGAGGGACGTTTTCAATATATTTATTGAACCAATGTTATTCTTGTATAAAATGCATGTGCTGCGATAATCAGTAGACAGTAGCAGATGAAAGTGATTACAAGCACCAAAAGAGTAAATAGTATATACAGCTCTACCATGGTGCTAAAACAGTGTATTTATGCAGGCATAAAATACAAGATCGTAATCAGGCTTACTCTTACTATGCGAAACCTACTCTGAGAGTACCTAAAAGGTATGTAGGAGTAAAGCCAAGAACCCAACAAGGGACGTTCCAACCCCATTACCTGGCGGGAGAGAATGTAGGACCCCTTCTTGGTCATGAACTGGACACCCCTCATGGAGATGTCAGACTGCTTGCTGCATGGTGAAGTCTCAGCATGCAGGGACCCTCGCTGACCACTGAAGTGCTTTCTCTGCTAATTCTATGAGATTCTGATTATTTATTATAAAACGCATCCTTGTGATGTACGTATTAGTATGTGGATAACCTTGTCGCCCTGTGAATGAAGATAGAACGACATTTGTACATTTGTGCATAACGGCCTTGTACTTGGTGTTCGAGGCATTGTGACAATGTTATGTGAAGTCAGATGTGTAAACAGAAGTAGTTTCAGAGAAACTAATCAAACATTGTCAGACACACAAATATGATGTGCAAAAGGTCACAGCAGAAACGTTACTGTAAAAAGGAGGCCAATGTAAGAATTAAGCAGCTTCACTGCATGGACCCTAACCCGGGCGCATAATAATTGGAGGATGAAGAAGATGAAATTAAATAATGATTCTACATAGAATTTGTGTTTATTTAAGTGTGTGTTTCTAGAGAAGATTTCAGACCTCAGATTGCTAGATGCAAATTCCTTGTAGACTCTCTGCTTAGAGACTCACTTTTGAGTTTCTGATGCTTTTCTTCATGAGAGGCTGCCTTACTTAAATTTCTGAATTGTCTGCTAATAATGTGGAACTGAGAACACTTTCCAGATTGCAATGCAAAGGATGAATGCTTGCACACTAATTCTCTCATCAGAACCTTTCATTGGGGTTCTGAACTGATTCAATTTTCTCTCCTTATCCCATTTTTTTAGAATAGGGAGCTTCCTTTATTAAACATGCTTGCTGTATTATTACTATATTGACTATGATTCTAACAAATATGTTGTTCAATTTTATAATCAAATATCGATTGATCCCGGATTATAATAACTTTTAAATGCTGAGTACTAAAGATTAATACCTAATAAAAAAACGGATGAAAGACTAAAAATATTTGTAAAATGAAATCCTTTAACTCGCTCTAATTCTCTTGGGGCCAGATGTACGATGGGATTTTGTATGCACAAACAGGTTTGCGACCTGTTTGCGCATACAAAAATCCTGTGGGCCATGCACTAACACTATTTTGTGAGTCGCAAATAAATTGCGACTGGCAAAATAGTGTTTAGCGACTCGCTATTGGGAATGGGCTTTCCCTTCCTAATAGTGAGCACACAAGTCATGTACGAATCTTTTGCGACCGCAATTGCGGTCGCAAAACACTCTCAATTTACCACCTTCTTCAAGAGGGTGATAATGCAATCGCAAAAGGGAAGGGGTCCCTAGGGGACCCTTCCCCTTTGCAAATACAGGGGAAAATATTTTTGGGGGGCAGGCAGTGGTCCCAGGGACCACTCCCTGCCCTTAAAAAATGAAACGAAAACGTTTCATTTTTCTCTTTCAAATGCATTCCATTTTCCTTTAAGGAAAATGGGCTGCATTAAAAAAACTGCTTTATTTAAAAGCAGCCCCAGACGTGGAGGTCTGCTGAGCCCAGCAGGCCACTATACCTGGCAGGGCTAGCTTCTCAATGGGGTCACAAATTGCGAGTGACTCATGAATATTGATGACGCATGCAATTTGCGACCCCATTGAGAATCACAAACAGTGTCTCTGACAATGTTGTACATGTCATTTTGCGAGTTGCAAATTGGGACTTGACATGGTCCTACATCTGGCTCTTTATTGACTAAAGGGAAAGTCTTTAATGTTTTATTGTTATGTAGATGATTGTGCCTCATTTCTCTTTATCAGCCAAAAAAAGGTCCATACTACCAGTGGCAAGGGGTTAATTAATGATTATACCCAAACATTGAGATATAGAAAACACTGCTCCCTAAGAAGCACCACTCTACATAACGTTACTGTCTGTAAAGTAGCCTGAAAAGGACACCTGAAAGGGGAACCCCTCCAAACCTTTATTGGCAGTGGGTACACATCTCCCTGTCTGCAGTTACGATATGCCACATTTTCTGTTCTAGTTCTAAGTTCTCTTTGACCAAGTAAGGTAGTTCTCTATAGAAGGCTTTTCTGCAAGCTGATCTGGTGTCTACCTCACAGGAAGCATAACAAATACAACAAGCATTGGCATAGCCAATAGGTCTCTCTTTTGGGACCTTATAAGTATTTAGTTATTCAGCACAATATCCTTGCATGGCTAAAAACTTATAAGGTCCCAAAGGCGAGACCTATTGGCTATGCTAATGCTTGTTCTAGTGGGGGGCTCATTCAGGTAGACTATGCAATCATTTCGTGGTACAGCACAAGGCTTTTAGAAGAAAGACCCTGAGGACTCTTTGTATGAAGCTGCTAGTGGGTCCCAATGTATAATTCTTATCTGCCAATCACTATGCTCTTCACTACAGATCGGAGTAATATTCAACGACATATTACATGTACTGCATCCATAGCAGTGGTATACTGTTCATCATGCTGTACAGTAGCTAAGGCATAGTTCACTTTGGATAACAGAAATGTAATTTGTGCTTACAATTATTACACGTCTCAAAAAAGTAGCATTACAGTAAAGTTCTCTCTGTTGTGGGCCAGACAGGGGGAGAGTTCAATGTTGAAGGCTCCCTTATAACAGGAGACTGAATGTTCTTGTTAATAACACTGTTAATGCCATCTGTTTTAAAATCTTCAGACAAAGAAAGCACCTATTTAAAACAATCCACAATGCCAGATTATTACCTTGGAAACTTCGGAACACTTGTTCAATTATAGGGGACATTAACTCTAACCCACTTTCTGGAGCCTGGCGTTCACCCTCCATCGTTGGCATCAGGCACATCAGAGTAATGTATGGTTCCTCTAGCTGCAAGAGTAATATTTTACACTAGGTCTTCCATCATACAAGCAAATAATATCTTTCTGAGTAGGTGCAGTAGAAACAACAGCTGCTGCTACAGGTTCCTTGCTCTCTACCATCAATCTGTTTTTAGTGTTGCTAAAGCCAATGCACTTCATGTTCAAAATGCTAGACATTTTTCCAATGTATTTAATTCTTCTTAACGATGCTAGACCTAGTTACATTTTATTGAGAATTTAGTAATTGCAAATTTAAATGAACTTGGACAAAAGAATGAGTTCGAGAACTTGTAGATCAATTTGTTTTTTACTTAGGTATAAAATATAAATATATTTGCTGCTCTTTAATTACGTTGGTGTTTAAAGCACCCACGGCGATTTCAGATTCCATCGACCTTTATCAATTCTTCAGGTAAAACAGCCCATATTTCTCTGATAAACATTTATTCTCTGTCTTCACGTATTTTAATAGCCTCCCCACAAACCTCAACTAGTATCTGGCTTAGTGAACGAAACGTTTAGAAAGTCATGTCCTAGAACACAGTGGAGCTGAATCCCAATACTGTCAGACTGTGGCCAAAGAGTTAATTAATATCAATATGTTTGCTATGTTCTTCAGGTTCCATTACGCTCACATGCTATTAAATGTTTGGTCAAATTATTTAAATTCAAGAAAAATGAAAGGTCACTCTGAATTCTATGATTGACGTAGAATTGGATCTAGTGGAAAAAAACAGCCCCCTTTGTCCAGAAATGCCCTGGATTTTGAGCTCTGAACTGGAAAAGTTTCAGAAATGGCTTAAAATCTATATATATATCACACAACACCTATAAACCTCCAACACAAGCATAAAGACAGGGGTAGTCTAATGTTACCTCACTGGGATTTGTATAGAACATGTTATTGCGCTTCTAATGCCTCATTCATAGCACTTAAGTGAATCTCCTCCTATACAGTTTAACCGTATAAAAAAGTCCCTTAAAATAAATACATTTTAATCATAAACCTGAAGAGCCTGAGGCCAAGTGTCAGTGTTCTTTACATTATGGTACGCGTAGTACTGGACGTATGACGAGGTCAGCAAAAACACATCTATCAGAATACAAATAAAAAGATAACTGCGTGAGAATTGGCATCCTAAATGATCAATCCGACTAGGTGTAGTTGTAGCAGTGATTACGACATTCTACAATCACAACATATCCAACAACTTAATAACCCATGAGAGCTATCAGCCAAAAGCTACCTTGACTGTCGGAAGAGGGATTAAGGGAGGGCGCCACTTCAGAATAGGGTCCGCAGCACACTGGCGGGTGATGCACAAAGTATTTTAAGGGCGAGAACCAGGCTGGCATAACGGTTCTAGTTTCTTGGCCACTGATTGGTAAGAAATGAATACCGGCATCTCTATTATATGAGTGGACAAACGCCTGATCGAGAAGTACAATGTCCATTGTGGTTTATTGTAGGTTACATCAATATGGGTACCTTTATCAAAGAGTTTTAACATAAAAATAGAAGATGAAAAGTATCTACAAATCTGCAACAATACTGCGTTGTCTGGGCAGCCTCCTATACTCTAAGCCCGGCAAGGTCTAACCTTCAAGCACTGCATACGTGCAGACTCCCTTACTTACCTAGTGCCCTGAAGCATGCGCCTCACCCCTCGTCTTGTTCACCTTCCACAATGTAGACCACGGACCGCAGCCACTACGAGCCTCCCTGAAAGACAGACAACCAGCAGAGCAGTCAGCTGATGCCATCATGTGACGGGGAGATGTTGCGTGGTCACGTGACATAATAGCGAAAGAATATAGTCTCATTGCTTGAGATTCCATAGAAAGAGAAAACGTTTTACTGATAAACTCTGATGCAGCAGTAAGCGTCACATTCAAAACAAGTATTGGTCGCGCTGCCCTGAAAGTGACGCGGCCGCGAAACTGAAAGTGTTCTCATGCTTAATGAGGAAGAGGGGGGGCGGGTTGTGTTTGTAGAGTTAATGAGGCTTGAAGAGCAGATGATGGCTGCACGCGTAACCGCAGGCGTGAGGCCAGCAAAAGCTTGTGGTAGCACTTTGAGAACCCCACTTACTAAATGTCTCGCAGAGCTGCGCATGCGCTGGCTCAGGCGAGAACTAAAAAGCGAAGGGAGGAATGCTTACAAATAGGGTAACCACTGGCAATCGCTTGTGGTGGAATTCAAATCCTTCATGTTTTGCCCTCTATGCTTCTCTAGGCAAGGCCCGCCATATGCAAATCAGTAGTGACCTTGCTCACCATGGGAACAGTCCATCCCAAAATGTCGGGTGAGGCCCCCTACAAGCTACAACGGACTAGTGTCGGCCTCATTGGGCCTTTTTAGTGAGGTATAGCTTGGATATGATTCCCGTGGCACATGACTCAGTGAACAATGGACCCATATTTGGGCATATCCTTGGCCACTTAGGGAATAACATAATATAGCTTCCCTGCTCTGAGGGGACTTTCCCTGATTCTACTCCATGCCAGAATAGCTGTTTATCTGAGACTATAAATGTGGGGAAAAGCATCTTGAAGCCAGACTGCCTGCCGTGATAGCAAAGGTGATTATCAAAATATGCAGGAGGAGTGACTGACCATGAGGAGCAAGGAACAGTTTGACCGTGGTGCTACAGGGGTCTCTCAGAAGGGGAAGACAGTAGAGAGCAATCTGTGTACCCTGGTGCTGTTGAGTAACATACTCTCCACTCAGAGTTCCTAGTGGGAAGTTCGATGACAGCAGCCAAAGATTGCCAGAGCCCATTCGGGCTGTGCCTAAGTCAGCGTGGCCTGCACTGCTATCTTGCCATATAAGAGTACAGTGTAATAGCCACTGTGCCATAAGAAAGTGCGGCCAAAACCGAGACGCAATTCCTGAGAGAAGTGATGCCATTGAGTGACCTTTTTGACAGGGGTGATCAGTCTTTGCGTGGCTGCACTGCCCTAGAAGACCAGCCTGAGTATGGCCAGAGCTAGGTAGGCCCAAGCCAGGCCACACTAATAACCTGCTCACCAGTTCTGTTTGCGATCCAGACTTCTGCGAGGATTTATTTGCAAGATCGCCATTTACAGCCATCAGAGACATGATACAGTAACCTGATTGAAGATGTGTGTCCTGAGTGGGCACCCACACCCACAGAAGAGGTCCTCCCAGAGCTGCTGGTCCGCATGTTCTCCCAGAAGTGGGAGAGAGGTTGCGTAGAGATGAAGCCCGGCAGGTGTCTGATTACTCCGAATCCACCATGGACTGAGGAACCAAGCTTCACTCGGTGGGAACTGTAAACGTAAACTGTAAATGACTGATCATACTTTGCTATAGTAGGACTGAAATGCACTTGAGCCTAATTGCATGTATACTTTGACCCTGGGGGAACCATCTAGCCCAGAAGTGGGGATCGGGAGAAAGTAGCGGTTAGAGGCACCAAGCAACCTCAGTGCCTAGGAGACTTAATTGCATCTTTTCTATGGTGTTTGTAGTTTTCGTCCTAATGTGTATTAAAGTATTTTTCTTCTTGAAAATAAAGCACTGAGTTAGACAATATGTTTTTGCGCTGCTGTTTGTTTGTGGATTCCTGAGAAACTGGAAGATTGGGAAGAAACTATAATGGACTCTGGGCAGGCTATCATGATAGGAACTCAAGGAGGGCATGCCCTGGTGTCAAGCTCTCTGAGCCCCTTAGCAAAGGTTTCCCCAGGCATATTGGTCAAATTTGCTTTTTGATATTTCCTGAAAATCACTGCTACCCATTTCTAGGGTATCATTGTCATTAACTCTAGGAGTTATTCACGAGAGCCCCTGAACTTGCAGCTGGCTCTCCATAAAGCTATGGGTGAGGAAAATAAGAAGGCCAGGGAGTTTGAGAGAGAGAAGTTTAGATTAGCTCACCAGGAAATAAAAGAAAATGAGAGAGAAAGAATAAGCACACTGTGGGGAGTGGGGTTGGGATAATAAGAGTCACCACGAATTGGAGTCTCTGTATAACCGTTTTATTCGGTTTGACAGTACTTGTTTAGTCTCAGGGGGTTAAACAACACAATGTCCAGCAAGGCACACAACACAAGCTTGGGCTCTCTCCGTTGGTGAACTTCCGGGGTCTTTGGTTCCCGTCTTGGCTTTACCAGGGATGGTCACTGGTCCGGAGGTAAGCTCGGGAAAAGGAAAAGAGACAGCCGCGTTAGGGGCTGGGGCTGATATATAACGAGTGAGTGGAGGGTAGGGTAGTGAGGGATCACCAGGATACTACCACCATCTATAGCAGTCTTTAAGTGTAGGCGGACGGCAGTGCACAGTGATAGTGACCACCCTCAGGCTACCCCGTCCCACCACGTGCTTTAAACAATCCCTGAAAATGCCCTCGTACCTTGTGGAGCCACACTTCTCCCCTGGAAGTGTGGCAGGGCGGCTCGTGGTAACGTTGGCCTCCTGACTTGTCGAGTCCCTGCTCCAGGGGTCCCAGTAGCGGTTCCGCGGCACTTCCTCCTTCTTCGTCCTTGGCGTTCTCCTCGTGCGTCGGCTGGTGTCCGAGAGGTTCCGCGCCGACAATCCAAGACGGGGCTTCCTTAAATGCCCCCGGCTCATCCGATTGGATAGCTGCAGATGACGTCCGTTCACCTGATTGGTCGACTGTTGGAGATGCCGGAGTACACACCCCCAGCGTCACAGAAGGTAGATGCAGTGACGGATTCAATGAAGGCAGAGCCGGAGAAACCCAGGAAATGTCCAAAGGATCCTGCGGACGGGGTGGAAAGGAAGAAATGTTAGCAGGTACACCCCGTCCGTCCGAGTCAGGGAGCTCATCCAAGTCAGGGAGCTCGACTTCGTGACACATCCCACCCCCAGGATTGACCCGATCGGGGAAATCGGATAACGGGAAAGAAAGTCAACATTCCCCTGCAAAGAACCCTTCCGGTGACGGACCTCAATCTGGAAAGGCTGCAGGGCCAAGAACCAACGCAGGATGCAGTCATTGTTCCCTCTGTTACGTTGGAGCCAGGTCAAAGGAGCATGATCCGTATACAACACAAATGGCCTCCCTTCGAGATAGTATCTCAACTTTTCCACTCCCCAACGGACAGCCAGGCATTCCTTTTCAATCGTAGAATACGCCTGCTCCCTAGGAAACAGCTTTCGGCTGATAAAGAGCACAGGTCTTTCAGCCCCTTTGTCATCCTCCTGGGAAAGAACTGCTCCAATACCAACCCCTGATGCGTCCGTCTGGAGAATGAACGGTTTGAGGAAATCAGGGGAAATGAGAACAGAGGAAGAAGTCAGAGCGACCCTCAAAGCCTGGAAGGCAGAAGTGTGCACAACAGAGGGAGTGGGAAGTGAAGCAGACTTAACGTTTTTTCCGAGGAGGTCAGTGAGAGGACCGGCCATACTAGCAAACTGAGCAATGAACCGGCGGTAATAACCCACCAACCCCAAGAAGGCCCTGAGTTCTTTTTTTGTAGAGGGGTAGGATAACGCCTTGATGGCTTCTAGTTTTTCGGTCTGGGGGTTAATCTGACCGTCCCCTAGAAGGTAACCCAGATACTTGACCTGTTGAAAAGCAAATCGAGATTTTTTCGCATTAATGTGCAGATTGGCATCCTTCAGACTAGACAATATGTTCCCAAGGTGCATCAAATGGTCGTCCCATGTCTTGCTAAACACTACAATGTCGTCTAGATAAGCCGACGCATAGTGCATGTGAGGTGCCAGTAGCGTATCCATGACCCTCTGAAACGTTGTTGGTGCCCCATCAACCCAAAGGGAAGTACCGTAAAGTGGTAATGACCAGAAGGGGTGGAGAAGGCCGTCTTTTCCATGTCTTTAGGTGCAAGGGGTATCTGCCAATATCCCTTGGTGAGGTCTATGGTGGTGATGTACCGAGCCTCACCAAGGCGTTCCAGAAGTTCATTGACCCTAGGTAAAGGGTATGCGTCTTGTTTAGACACCCGATTAACGGCCCTGAAGTCTATACAAAAGCGGATACTGCCATCAGGCTTCGGTACCAACACCACCGGTGAACACCAGTTACTGTGGGAAGGGACTATGATCCCGGATTTTAACATGCTGTCTACCTCGGCCTGGAATGCCAAGCGTCTTGCTTCTGGGATTCGGTAGGGCTTTTGCTTTACAACTGTATTTGGGAGAGTAGGAATACCGTGTTCTGCCAAGTGTGTACGGCCCGGTTGGTCCGAGAAGACTTCTGTATGAGACAAAAGTAGGTCTTTAACTTCTTTTTGTTGTGTAGCAGACAGATCAGGATTGATAGGAGCAGCACTGACTGTATGGTTTGTATCGGATACAGGAGACACTACACTAACTGTCTGGGGGGGCTTCCCTAACCATTTTATAACTATGTTGACATGATACATTTGGGTTTTGCCTCTTCCTAACTGTACCAAGTATGTAGTGCGTCCTATTTTCCTCAAAATTTTGAAGGGTCCTTGCCACTCCTTCCTCATTTTATGTGTAGAGGAGGGTAATAAAATCAGAACCCAATCGCCTACATCCAATACCCTCCACTTCGTACCACGATCATAAAGGGTTTTCTGTCTGGTTTGGGCTACGGCTAAATGATCGTGGGCAAGCGTTCTGAGTTTGTGTAACCTGGTCTGTAGCTGCCGGGTATAGTCCAATAGGGCCTCAGCTTCCTGTGCTCCCTCAGTCTCCCAACTGGCTTTAGTTATTTCAAGAAGTGTTCTAGGGGGTCTTCCAAACAACAATTCAAATGGAGAGGTCCCTAGACTAGACTGTTTCTGACTACGGAGTACAAAGAGGGCCAGAGGTAGTAACTGGTCCCAGTTCTTCCCATCACCAGACAACAATTTCTTTAACGTTAGCTTAAGGGAGCTGTTGTATCGCTCAACCAACCCGTCTGTCTGGGGGTGATACACAGATGTCTTAATGTGTTTGATGTTTAATTGTACGCACACTTGTTGCATCAAACGGGAAACAAACGGGGTGCCCTGCTTGGTAACAATCTCCCTTGGAAAACCCATACGAGAGAAAACCTCCACTAACCTCTGGGCTATCGATTCTGAAGTAGCTGCCTTAAGAGGAAAAGCCTCAGGATATCTCGTGGCATAATCAACCAACACAAGGGCGTACTGGTGTCCTCGTGAGGATTTCGGCAAAGGGCCGATTAAGTCCATACCTATATGATCAAATGGGACCCCTATAATAGGCATAGTTACCAAAGGGACAGGAGGAGGAGTGTAGGGGTTCCGTTTCTGGCATATTCTACACTCCTGACAATTTTTTGTACTTGGGCATAAATTCCTGGCCAAATGAAATGTCGCAATAAGGACTGTCCCGTTTTTTCCACCCCAGAGTGACCAGCTAACAGATGAGCATGTCCAAAAAACAATATCTGATCACGAAAATCATTCGGGACCAGCAGTTGGGGCTCAGCGTCAGCTTTGGCGAGTCTATAGAGTAGGCCATTTTTCTCAATAAAAGTGGGATAACTTCTGGTGGACGGATCCTGTCCGTTTCGTTTAACCTGCCATGCATTGGTGAGACTTGCATCGTTCAATTGGGCAGTCCTGAAATGGGTGTCCCTGGCCCAGGGTTTTGCTGCTAACAAGGTGTCACGGGGAAGGGACAAGTGGTGGAGAGTATCTAACAACAGAGTGTTAAAGGAAGGGTTATCTGTCCCTATGATTATAGGTTCTGACAGACCAGCCATAACCCCTACGACAACTTCCATGCTTTTCCCTGAGGGTGTGTACAACGTGACTCTGGCTACAGGATACTCCTTAACGTCCCCATGGACACAACGAATGCTGACCTGTTTCCCCGGAATGAGAGAGCTTTGGTCTACCAGCTCTTCTCTTATAACTGAGTGTTTACAGCCAGAATCCAACAATGCTCTTATACTGGTACCGTTCAGAGAAACCCGTACATAGAAAGTGGTTCCCGTTTCTTGAGCATACAGGATGGACCTGGGGGCATAGCTCACGTCCATGGGTTCGTCTTCTTTTTCTTTCTTTTTCCTACAGAATCGAGCAATATGACCCCACTCTCCGCAGTCATAACATTGGGGTCCTGAGTTTGGCAGTTCAGGTCGTTGGAACCGCACCCTTGGTGGTTCTGGTACTGGTTTTTGGATTTTTTTTTCAGGTTTGATAGGTGGTAAAATTTTAGTAGGTTTATCAGGTTCCCTCATGTAGGGCTTACCCTGAGCCCGGGCGTAACAAGTCGCCCTTTCTATGGCATGCTCCAACGTTAAACCCGCATGTTGTTTAAGCCACCTCTGAGTGCTATAGGGAAGGGCCTCGATGAACTGCTCAAGATACACTTTGTTCATAATGGCATCGATGTTACCTTCATGGGGCTTTAGCCATAATTCAGCAGACTCCTTTAACTTGAAAAACAGAGTCTTGGGTAAATCCCCGGGAGACCCTTTTTCTTGACGGAACCGTAGTCGATGTGTTTCTTCGTCTACCCCCAACCTATCGAGGATGTACTGTTTCACGACCGCATAAGCAGTGGTTCCATCCCGGTTCACTGTCTGATACGCAGCCTGGGCCTCACCAACCAACAAAGGCGCCAAATAGAAAGGCCACCTATCCCCAGGCCAAGAACTGGCTCTTGCAGCTCTCTCAAAGTTCAAAAAGAAAGCAAGGGGGTCCTCTCCTGGACTAAATTTCTGTAGAGGAACAACTGTGCCTGGGGGTGGGGCTGTAGCCCTTCCTTGACCTAATACGGTCATTAGTTGTGTTTGTCCCTCTGCCAATTTTAGTATGTTATCTGACTGGCTCTGGATGGCTTGGGAAAACGCAGTCCGGTCTGCTTCCATTTGGGTTAATATATTTTCCATTCTGTATCGGATGGCGTGGTTCCCTGAAGAATCCGAGTCACGGCACCACTTGTGGGGAGTGGGGTTGGGATAATGAGTCGCCACGAATTGGAGTCTCTGTATAACCGTTTTATTCGGTTTGACAGTACTTGTTTAGTCTCAGGGGGTTAAACAACACAATGTCCAGCAAGGCACACAACACAAGCTTTGGCTCTCTCCGTTGGTGAACTTCCGGGGTCTTCAGTTCCTATCTTGGCTTTACCAGGGATGGTCGCTGGTCCGAAGGTAAGCTCGGGAAAAGGAAAAGAGACAGCCGCGTTAGGGGCTGGGGCCGATATATAACGAGTGAGAGGAGGGTAGGGTAGTGAGGGATCACCAGGATACTACCACCATCTATAGCAGTCTTTAAGTGTAGGCGGACGGCAGTGCACGGCGATAGTGACCACCCTCAGGCTACCCCGTCCCACCCTGTGCTTTAAACAATCCCTGAAAACGCCCTCGTACCTTGTGGAGCCACACTTCTCCCCTGGAAGTGTGGCAGGGCGGCTCGTGGTAACGTTGGCCTCCTGGCTTGTCGAGTCTCTGCTCCAGGGGTCCCAGTAGCGGTTCCGCGGCACTTCCTCCTTCTTCGTCCTTGGCGTTCTCCTCGTACGTCGGCTGGTGTCCGAGAGGTTCCGTGCCGACAATCCAAGACAGGGCTTCCTTAAACGCCCCCGGCTCGTCCGATTGGATAGCTGCAGATGACGTCCGTTCACCTGATTGGTCGACTGTTGGAGATGCCGGAGTACACACCCCCAGCGTCACAGAAGGTAGATGCAGTGACGGATTCAATGAAGGCAGAGCCGGAGAAACCCAGGAAACGTCCAAAGGATCCTGCGGACGGGGTGGAAAGGAACAAATGTTAGCAGGTACACCCCGTCCGTCCGAGTCAGGGAGCTCATCCAAGTCAGGGAGCTCGACTTCGTGACACACACAAAGAGAGGTAGCATGAAGAGAGAGGTTTGGAAAAGGAGAAGGAGAGAAAATTGGAGAGAGAGAGGATAGGTTTAGAAAAAGAGGAGCTAAGTGTTGTAATCTTCCTTTCCTTTTTTCCTCATCCAGCCACGCTTCAGGGCACAAGGTAAGTAAGGGAATCTGCACTTATGCAGTGCTTGAAGGTTAGACCTTGCCGGGCTTAGAGTTTAGGAGGGAGAATGGGCTGCCCAGACACCGCAGTATTGTTGCAGATTTGTAGACACTTTTCATCATACCTCCTGAACAATTCTCATGTATGTAAGCCATACTGTAATTACAAAATGCATGCAATCATGGAGATAAAGATGAGTACAATTGGATTCAAATCAAATCAAAAGTCCTTTATTCGGTATTCAAATTTTAGAATAACCATAAAAGTACATTTATTTTAAAAAGTTTACATTAAACCAGTAATTAAAAATGATAACCTATAAGGGTATCGATAGTTAAAACATTAACAACCAATCCAGCGAATAAAGTGCTACAGTACAAGCTAGTTGTTAGAGAATGTTCTAAGGATAATTATAGGCATAACAAGATAATGAATAACTTAGTTCATATTAAAACAGCTCATTTCCTACCCTAGGTTTGGCCTATGTTTGACACAAAACTTTAAGAATTGAGCCATAATTTTCACAACGGATGGTCCTTCCAAAAATTGTAAAACAAGATAGGCAGGGCGACATCTCCTTAAACCCAAGGTTTTTAATATCGGAATCAACCAACGGGTCCTCGGCTCTTTATAAAATTTCCAAAGTAGGACCACGTGGATCGTGGATTAGGTGGATGCTTCATCACAGGGGTAAATTATTAGGTTCGTAGACCAATTATTTATATATATTAAATTATTTTTATTTGCATTTTAGAACCATATGAACATATCAAGCATGGCACATAAGATTTCCCACTATCCCCTGCCCCACCCCCGCCCACCGCCCTCCTTCCCCACAGTTTCACTGGACAGAACACTTCTAATGAAGACAGTAATGTACCTCCCAGCAGTGTGTCACACATCATCTTCCAGGCCCCCCCATGGGTCGGGACTGCAAGGAGGCTTTCCCCCATCCTATCAGAGCCCCCCATCTAAACCATAGTATTGTCTCCATTTCCCCCACAGTCTACTGAACTTCTTGGGGCAACCCCGGGCTTTATATGTGACCCTTTCCGCTGCCATGTAGATGTCAGTACCTCTCTTCCATTCATATAGGCTCGGGGGATAGGCGAGCCCCAGGCCCGGGCCACGTCCCTCTTTGCAACCACTAACGCCAACATCAGGAAAATCACAAGTGGGCGAGCTAAATCCACCTCATTTGCTATTCCCAGTAGCACCAATTTAGGCTCAACCGGGAGGACCGTTTCCAAAATGGCGCTGAGATCCCTCAATACCTCGGCCCAGTATCCCTGTATGACCTGGCATTCCCAGAGAGTGTGATAAAAGTTTCCTATGGAGGACTTTATATTGTATGAGACGAAGTCGGGACTTTATCGCAACCTCCCTAGGGTGCATCAGGGCTGTCTCCCAGTCCAGTGTGTTCATCTCTCCCAGGTTTGATTCCCACGTCTCCTTTAATTTCACTAGCCGGTCCGGCATTTTATTAAGCAGGGTTTTATACATCAGGGAAACTATTTGAGTAGGGACGTGCTCCTGCAGCAAGCGCCCCTCCAGCGGTGCATATTCCGGTAAGGGCCTTGCGAGAGCCACCTCTGCCCTCCAGGTGTGACGTACCTGTGCATATTTCAGGTACTGTGTACGATGTAACCCATGCTCCAAACTCAGTGCCTGGAAGGACTTCAATGCTCCCTGTCTCATCAGGTCACCCAAGACAGAAATCCCAATGGCATCCTACCCCTGAAACCCCTTCAGTTTATGTAGCTCCCTCAGCTACGCACACTGCCACATCGGGGTCTGTCTTGGCGGTTTGTGTGCCAAGCCA
This sequence comes from Lissotriton vulgaris, assembly GCF_964263255.1. Lineage (NCBI taxonomy): Eukaryota > Metazoa > Chordata > Amphibia > Caudata > Salamandridae > Lissotriton > Lissotriton vulgaris. Next base: position 2,004,293,955 of record NC_141689.1, on the reverse strand, counting down.
ATACGTTTTGTCGCTCTTGCCCACATCTCCACCGTCACATACGTGGCAGAAAGTAGCCTGTCTTTCCCCCTGCCACCATATAGGTAGTGCAAACATGTCCAATGCGCCATTGTCGCCCTCTCCAGTCTGTATGTGGGGTGGTCTGCCGGGGCATGAAGCCAGTCGTTTATTGGCGCTAAATGTTCCGCCCAGTAATATGCCTCAACGTTAGGTAGGGAGATCCCCCCCCATTGTATTGGTTTCTCTGTAGTGTCTCTAGTGCTATCCTGGGCTATTTCCCCAGCCAAAGCAGTGCCCGTAACCCCTCGTTTATCTCTTTGAAAACCTAGCTGGGGAGGGGGAAGTACTCGTTCTGTAATGTGTATAATAACCGCGGCACTGTTATCATCTTATACATTGCCGCGCGCCTCAAAACCGTGAGGGGGAGGGACTTCCATCCGGCCGCATCGTCAGCGAAGTTAGCAAGGACCTGCTGGATATTTCTCTGATACGAGGTTAACCGGTCCTTCGTCATGTAGATCCTCAAGTATGTAAACCCCTCATCTGTTACCCGAAGCGCGGCAGGCAAAGCAGGACCTCCGGCCTTCCCCAGGGGGCTGTATAATACTGACTTATGCCAATTCACTGAGTAGCTTGATCGCGCACCGTAACGACCCAGCAGGGCAAACAGGCGTGGGACCGAAACCTCTGGCTGGGTGACCTATAGAAGGATCTCGACCGCATAGAGCGAAATCTTTTCCTCAGCCACATCACTCTGGTCAATTCTAAATCCCGTTATCCCACTGTCCTGACCTATTGCACATGCGCTATCTCTATAGTAAGGGCAAACAAAGCGGGGACCAAGGGCACCCCTGCCGGGTCCCTCTGCTTATGGGAAAGTCCCTAGATAACACCCCGTTGACCTTAACCCTCGCTCGCGGGTCTGTGTACAGAAGGTTCACCCACGTCCTAAACTTCGGGCCCTAGGCAAAACTTAATCAACACTCTCTCCAGGAAGAACCAGTGGACTGTGTCAAACGCTTTTTCAGCGTTGAGAGATAAAAACACATGCGGCTCCCTACGATCACACACCGCCATCAACCAATTGTGGGTCCTCCTCAAGTTATGCCTAGTCGCCCTGTCTGGTAAGAAACCAGTCTGATCCAGATGTACCAAATCTGAAATCACCCGTTGCAGATGCAACGCAAGAATCATCGCCAGGAGTTTAACCTCCACGTTCAACAGGTAAATGGGGCGGTAGGACGCACACTCTCCTGGCGGCTTACCCTGTTTATAGATTGGCATCAGTGTGGCCATACAAAGATCCGGTGGTAACAAGCCCTCCTGAACCGCATCGGTGTACAAGGCCAGCAGGTGAGTAGTGAGTAGATCCGCCATTTTTTAAAAGAATTCTGCAGGAAACCCATTCGGGCCAGGAGATTTTCCTGGACGGAGTCTAGCTATAGCCTCCCGAACCTCCGTGATTGTTATCTCCTCCTCCAGACTCGCTTGGGCCTCCTCAGCTAAGACAGGGGTCTCAATGCTATCCAAATACTGTCCCACCTCCGCTGCTGAGCCCAGGTCTCTGGCCTTGTAGAACTCCTCGTAATACTCTGCGAACGCCTGTGCTATCTGGACATCCGTCTGTCTAGTACAGCCCCTGGCATCTGTCACCTGCTCCACCCACCTCGCCTCCCGTTCTCTACGGCTCAGCCACGCCAGAGGTTTTCCAGACTTATCTCCTACATCATACAACCTATGCAGGGTCACCTGTGCCTGTGCTTTGGTCATCAGAGCCCTGTATTGCTCCTGTGCATCCAGTAATTGTCTAAGTGAGTGTGTCGTCCCATCCGCCACATGGCGGCGCTCCAGCTCCAAGATGCGAGATGTAAGGTCATTCAGGTCTCCCTGCACTTTCCGCTTCTCCCCCGCAATTCTATTCTGTGCCCTGTCTCTCATGACTGTTTTAAAAGCTTCCCAGAGCGTTACCCCTGACTCCACTGAGCTCAGGTTTTCGGCAAAGTACACCTTCACATCTGCCCGCAACCCCCGCAACAGGTCTTATCCTGTAGGTCCCATGCCGCCCGTCGCCAATTCCCGCCCCTTGGCCCACGCTTTGTCCCTATTGTCACTAGTAGTGGTGAGTGATCTGATACGACCCGGGCCTGATATTCTGCTCGGTTCTGGAAGCATGGCGTGGAAGGAAGATGTAGTCCAATCTAGAGTATACCTTATGGGCCCCTGAGAAGTAAGAGTAAGTCCTAGCGTCCAGATGGAGCCATCTCCAAACATATGTCAGTCCCATCATGTCACTGAACCTCGTCAGAGGGAGGACTCCAAAGATTCCGCCCGCAACCCCGATCTGTCCAAAGGGGGGAACATAACGTCATTACAATCCCCTCCTACCACTTGTAGTGTGTTTGGTGTATTTAAAAGGATATCAGCTACTCCTGCTAGGGTTCGGGCCTGCAGCTTGGGAGGTGCATAGACAGAAACTATTGTGACCTTCTGGTGTCTCCAAGTGCCCATAACCCCAACATAACTACCCTTAGGGGTCTGTCCATGTTCACGTAACCGCGAAAGGGATTTCCTAATCAGAATGGCTACGCCTCTGGATCCCGAAGTATACCCCACATGTGCCGACACCCTATAGGGCCCCCGGGCCAAAAACCCACAACGCGTACCATGTAAGTGGGGATCCTGGAGCAGGACTATGTCTGGGGCAGTTTTTCTTGCATAGGCCAGAGCCAAACCTCGCTTGATCTTATTGCCCAAGCCGTTCACATTCCATGTAAGGATTTGGACAGTACCTTTGTCCTGTGCCTCAATCCCAAGGTCACCCACCACTTCAGGAAACATCAATCCCGGTCAGCTCATGCGCCGGTGGGCATCGGACACACAGTGTGCAGGTGTGTTTGGCATTTCCGTCTGTGACATGCTCTAAAACAATAACAATGAACCCCCCAACAGTGAACCCTAGCTATTCCCCCTCCCCTCCCCAACACCCATGCATCATCCCCCCAATAACCACCCCCTCCCCACCTCCCTCGCCCCACCAGACCCATCGCCATCCTAGTGACAGCTGTTCAGGTGAAGGAGGTCTGTCGCCCACCCAACCTCAGCCTCAGAACAAATTAGCTCACTCCAACCCTCTAGAGGAGCAACCAGCAAAACGGAGACCAACTGAATAAAAACAAGAAAGAAAGAACAAATCAGTGAGAACAAAGCAAGCAAACAAAGATAAAGAAAAAGAGGGGGTGTCCAACTTGCGTGCTCCTGGCCACCAAGTCCAAAGTCGACCAGCCGTTACTGTCCCATCTTCATGAATTGGAGTCTGGGGGGTCTCCCCGCAAGGCCCCCGTCCCCGGCACGCTGTCCTGTTCCATATCATGTATTGCAGCAATTGTTCCTCCGAGTCTTCTCCCTTGGATGAGGTACCGCCAGGTTCCTCCTCTCCCTCTGACTGTGCCTTCCCTGCTAGACAAGAGAACCGGGAACCGGGCGATGGATTAGTGTCCACAGAGACCGCATTGCGTCGCCTCCTTCGTGACGATCCTGATTTGGGGTATGGGGTAACCTCCACTCCACTGCTGACACGCCTCTGGCGCAGCCTCTGCAGCTTCGGTGAGCCTCGCGGCCCATCCTCTGGCCGGTCCCTAGCCGAGGTCCTCTGGGCCCCAGACTGTTGTCGCGATAGGGTGGGACGCTCCTCCAGCCACTGCCACGCCTCTTCCGACGATTGAAAGAAATATGTTTTCTCCTTGTACAGCACCTTCAGCTTTGCCGGAAACAGCAGCATGAACTGGATTCGAAGGTCTTGCAGCTTGGCTTTGACCGAGTCAAACAAGCACCTCTGTTTCTGCACCTCCTGGCTGTAGTCCGGGAAAATCATTATGTGGGCATTTTCATGGCGAATCTTCCCAAGTTTCCTAGCCTCACGTAGGATCATGTCTCTTTCCAAAAAGTTAAGAAAGCGAGCAATGACCGGCCGCGGTCTTTCTCCCACCGGGGGTTTCGGCAGCAGTGCTCTATGCGCCCGTTCTATGACAAAACACGTGGAAAATTTGTTCTTCGGGAAAGTGCAGAGTAGCCACAAATGCAGGAACTCTGCCATGTTCGCCCCTTCAAGACCTTCTCTAAAGTCCACGAATCGCAGGTTGTTGCGTCTTGCCCTATTTTCGGCGTTGTCCACCTTCCAAAGAAGCTGCTTATGGGAGGCCTGTAATTCTTTCCTTTCCTTTCCTCAGGTCTGTTATGGTATCTTCAGCCTCCCCTATCCTAGTCTCCGAGACCGTCACTGTTTCGGCTAGGTTGCGGAGGTCCTGTCGTAGGAGTGCCACGTCCGCGCCCACCTCTCCAACCTGCTTCTGCAGGGCCTCCCGGGATGCCGTATGGCCTCCATCAGCAAGGCCGTGTCCGATCTTGCCCCTGAGAGTCAACGTTCGGGGGAGGAGGCGCCGTGGCAAATCGGTCCAGCGGACCCTGTCCAGGGGGCTTAGGGTCCAAGGTCTTCCTGCCCATGACTGTGCGCGTGTTAACCGTGCCCCCACCGCACCACCACCTTCCAGAGACAAGCCGCTGCCCCCTGCGTCGCACTATGAGGCGCAATCCTCAGGAGACCAGGTGCCCCAGTTCCGGTCCCTCTATAAACACACCAGGCACTGTCTCCACAGGCGCCACCGCCAGAGGTACTCACAGCCTGTATCCCGGGTGCGGGCAGCTCCCCCAGTCACTCTCCAGGTAGTCTGTGCAGGGGCCCCACAGGCCTCCCTTGATCTTAATGCTGTCCCCCCCCACGCACTTCAACGCCAGGCCCCCGTCTCTCTCACACACGCGCCTCTTCAATATCGGGTACCTTCTGTCTCCCAGCGGTCACCAGGCGAATATCCAGCAGCAAGTCCGCATGCCACCTCGTGATCCTCGGGCCGCGTTGCCTAGCACTATGAGGTACGGGTCCTGCTGGGCACAGCCGGGGAGCACAATATTCCAGCATGCGGGGGAGCGCACGAGAAAGGAGCGGGCAGTGCTACAGCTCCCCGCCAGTCCAGCCACACATCAGCCTCCTCCCGTTCGGGGAACCGGAGCCGCCAGGGTCCCCCTCCTGCCCCGTAGCTCTAGGCTACTCTCATCTGGCTGCTCTCTCTGGCCCCAGGAAGGCGTTAGGTACCCACCGCCGTGGTGCAACAGCCAAGAGTCTGACACGGCGGTCCCTGCCAGCCTCCGTCGTAGCTCCCGGGCGCCCTCCTCGCTTCGTGCCGCTCACCCCCACGAGCGGCCGGGCTCCACACCAGTGCACGCCACAGAGAAGGCCCGCAGGCAGCGGCTCATGTCCGTCCCTCCTCCAGGCCTCCTCCAGTCCCCGGGGGCATCGCCGTCTCTCGTCAACACCACAGTCAGGCCCCGCAGACCTACGGCCAGGGATCCAGTGCACCACGTCAGCCACAGCAGGTCCCGGCTACCTTGCAGCTCTCCGGCGGCGCCATAATGGGTCACAGGCCAGACTCAAGACGCGAGGATTGCCTCTCACAGCCACGGTCCACCAGAGTCCCGGATTGCTGCTCCCGGCAATCCAGGAAGGGCAGGGTGTTGTGTTGTTCTTTACCTTTAAGGCTCGTAGATGTTTATAGTAGAATGTTATGATGACATCTGGAATGCGTGTGTGTATCTTATGATTGTGGGGGCAGTTGAAGAGCTATGGTGTAAGGCAGCGGATGCTCCCTGGCGCTCACCTGTATTGATCACTTAACTGCATTAAAGCGTGTTACTACAACCTATGGCTGGAACCATCATTACAATTAGCGACGATTGGACTAACTTAAGAACCCGTGGATAATATTTGGTATTTCGTTTTGTACAAATCCGGAGAAGAATCACTGTAGACTCCTATCTTAACAGTGATTTAAGTGGACTCCGTGGGAAAAGACAACTTGGACTAAGTGCGGTAAGCGATTATTGAAAAAGCGGCATACCTCGTATGTTGAGAAGTTTTTATAACAATTGCGTGTTGCAAGCTGAATCTTTGAAGCGCTGCATCATACGAACAGCTGCAAGGTTCCATGCTGATGCGCGAGAAGGAAGCGCACGAAGCAACGACCGGTTGGGAAGCGCGAGAGTAAAGCGCGTGAGGCAGCAACAGGTGAAAGCCTTTCTGTGTTGAGGAGGAAATGACACAATTGCGCAGGGTCACGCAACGTAACCTTACCATATTGGTAAAGCAAAAAATTCGTTTTTGATGTTAACGCTGCGAGTCTGTGTTGAGGTTAACGCAGTGAACTACACACTGTGAAGACACCGGGAATTTGAATTACTTGGTGTAAAGAAGAATACAGGTGAGGCGGTCGGGGAGTAGTTATTTATACACAAAGGAGAAATTGTATTTTAGCCCCTTAATTGCTGCGAACGTTCGCCGGCCGACGGCACCACTACCTCCGTAGTGCTGCCGTCGGCCATTGAACGTTCGAACCTCACCTGCACAATGGAACGTCCAGCACTGAAGCTGGACGTTCCATAGCTTCTATGAGGTTAATACAAAGTAGAGACTTTTAAAGTATTTTATTGTAGTGGTTTATGGAGAGAGGAGACTCTGTGGAAAACATTGTTAGTGAAAGTAGTGAGGATACAGAACACAGGATGGCACAACAGAATTTTACCATAAGTGCTCCACAACCATTTTGGGCTACTGGTACTCAACCGGAAATCAAATGGATTGAGTGGAAGGAATATTTTATAAACTACATTGAGGCAATTGATGAGGAAAAGAAAATGAAACCGGAACAGAAAAAAAGGATTTTACTACATTCCTTAGGAGCTATTGGTCAAAAAAATGCATTCCCGTATGAATAACGTTGAGGATGTGAATTTGGATGTTTTTGAAAACTGCATAAAAAACATGGACAAATATTTCGCACCTAAAGTGTGTATGGGTGTAACTAGACACAAATTCTTTCAAAGAAAGCAAAGCAAAACGGAGACAGTTGATGAATGGGTGGACGAATTAAAGACGCTAGCAATTGATTGTAAATTTGGAACTTTAAATGATGAATTGATACGGGACCAACTAGTGATGCATAATAATAACACTACATTACAAGACAGACTATGGGTAAATGGCGATGCGCCATTAGAAGATGTGTTAGCCATTATGAGGAAAGCAGAAATGTCGGGAAGATGTTCCTCTGTGGTAAAAGAGACTGAACATGAAAAAACGTCAAGTGCTGTTTGTAAGATTCTACCATATAACAAGACCCCAACAAGATTTCAACCAAGTCCACAGGGAAGATGGAACGCTCAACCAACTAGATTTAAAAACAAAAAAAAGACACTAGAGGAGAAGAAAGAAGATGTTATCGGTGTGATAGCAAAGAACACAGCGTTTAGTAGGGCCTGCCCTGCTACAAATAAGATGTTGTGTTGTTCTTTACCTTTAAGGCTCTTGGATGTTTATAGTAGAATGTTATGATGACATCTGGAATGCGTGTGTGTATCTTATGATTGTGGGGGCAGTTGAAGAGCTATGTTGTAAGGCAGCGGATGCTCCCTGGCGCTCACCTGTATTTTATTTATTTATTTATTTATTTATTTATTAACAGCTTTTATAAAGCGCGAACGAAGGCCGTATTGATTACTTAACTGCATTAAAGCGTGTTACTACAACCTATGGCTGGAACCATCATTACACAGGGGCCCCTACAGTCCACCAAACAGGCCGGCGTCAGGTAGATTTGCTTGCCTCGGTGGCCAACCTAAGTTGCTCCAGATGGGTCAGACATATTTTTTTAACTCTTTTCTGGATATTTTGAAAATTGTTGTGGGTGAATGGTAATACTTTGCCAAACCTAGATCATACAAAAATGTTTTAATATACGCAAGCCAACCAATCTTATACCCATTTTCAAGGAAAATGCAATCCTGTAAAAGTCCTTGGCTCAAAGTAGCATTAGCAGATGACCAAAGGCGGTGCCATAAAAGAATTGCTTGGAGCTTGACTATGTCGATAACATACGATAGGCCAAGGTCCAAATGGCAGTTGTAAGTAGAAGAGCTTCGGGGCACAGCGAGTAGAAATCTCAGAAAACTATTCTCTACTTTTTGAAAGGGCTTCTGCTTTAGCATAACCCCACACCCCCCCTCCGTAGGTCACTACGCTTATGCATTTTGCCTGGTAGATTTGTATCAATTCCGCTGGTGGCCTTTTTCCTAGTCTTTGTGCAAAACTGACTAGAGAAGCAGTGCTCTAGAAAACACATATTGTTAGATTGATTTCTTCCTCAGGAATATTGTCTCTGCCCCAGCCCCCCTCATACAGCAGGCAGCAGGGACATAAAAGACTTTCTGGCCAAGACTGAAGAGTGGAATGGTTTGATGATTATGTGCTTATGACATTGGATGTGTGTTCACTGCATACCTGTATTGAACACCAACATGGCATAGAGGCCTGCATATGTGGATGTATGTTCACTGTATACATGTAATGAACAGAAACATGACATAAATGCCTACAGACACCTCATGAGAGCAAGACAGATACACTTGTTATCACACATGAAGATGGTATTGGAAATGTTTGGTCATAGTTTGAAAAACAATCTTTGTTTAATGGGATGCTCAATAGACAACTCAAAGGCAGTGCGATGAGCACTTGTTGTGCTCCTAGCCTTTTGAGCCTATTCAAGGGTTGGTAAGAGGAATAGGTGTCCACAGCACCAAACACGGAAGAAGACATGGAACAGACCATACTGTGACTCCACTACACCGATGATCCTTTCATCATATGGCAAGACACAGAAGTATCAGCTCTTATATTTGTGCAAAATAGGAGGAAGAATTTGGCTAATCTATACTTTACATGCCCCACCAATAAAAATCGTATCGATTTATTGGATGTGGTATGTGAGGTAGATGATGGGAAATTGAATACTAATCTCTATAGAAAGCTCACCGCAGATAACAGTCTTCTCCATTCTCTCAGTAGCCACCCAGATACTCTTAAGTGAAGTATCCCCTATGGGAAATTGCTGCGGGTGAGGAGAAACTGCAGCTCGGAGGAAGCTTTTCTCAAGGAACAGAAAAATATGATCAAGAGATTTCAAGAGAGGGCATATCCAGCTTGGGTTTTGGAGGCAGCAGAAGAAAGAATTAAAACAAAGAGTAGGCAGACCATCCTTTTTCAAAACTACATTAAGGAGGATAATGAGGGGAGAGAGACTGATAGGATGATGATACCATTCAGTGGTGATTCTAGGAACATCAGTAATACCATTTGCAGCAACTGGAATTTTCCCAGCAGTGACTCCATCCTGGGGGAGTGCTTGTTGACAAACCTAGCATTACCCAAGGAATGATTTCTCTCTAAAAAAAACAGGCTAGTACACAGTGACATCACTGATAGCTTGGAGCGTATGCTGGGCAATTTGAAGAGAATCTATCCACGTGAACAATGCAAGGCATGCAAAAACAGCGGAGGTAAGAAAGAGTACCCAGTTTCATTTGGCAAGCCGGTGTCCTGGGAGTTGCGTGGTGGGTGGAGAGGGAGAAATCATGTGAGCCCTGAGAGGAAGAGGAGACTGAAGACAAATATTACTAAAGCAGAAGGTGATGCCGACATCAACAATAATTTGTACATGCACTGACACTAAAAAATAATCATGGTAAATAAAAGTGTGAATATGGACTAGAGGGAAGCTGGAGATGACTGCCACAAGACACTTGTGCAGAAAGTCATGCTTCTTTCACGTTTGTGTTTGGGAAAATGGGTCACATTTTCCTGGACCCTTCTCAAATCTATAGTTAAGTCTGGAAGATTTGGCTTTCCAGAACTGGAACCTTGCTAGCAACAATGAACCTGGTTAACATGTCCAGATGGCTGATTCCTACAAGTGACATAATATGTTGTGAAGGGTAATTAAGGGGGCTTAGAATTAAAGCAAGGATTAACTCTAGATGGAAAATGGAAAACATGTAGGATTTCAAATACTGCCGTTTCACTCTACTTGCTTGGAGGAGGGTACTAGTTTACCCTGGTCTAACATGCCTCTTATTTTACAACCCTTCTCTTTGGTGTCATCAAAATATTTGCTTATGGAGTAAAGTCCTTTACTAGAAATCTTGAATAGAAGCTTTATTAAAATATGGAAATGAAGTGTGAGCAGTTGGCACAGTAATTAACTGGCTTTTTCAAATACAAAGTTAAGCTGTTTGACAAGGAACGCGACAGGCATTAGCAGTTTAAGAACTTGTAATCTCCCATCACTGCTCAGCTGGCCCATCTTTCGCCAAACAAATCTGTGATCATAATGCTGAGAAGTATCCTGTTTCAACAGAATACAAGCTGTGAACATTACATAAAATAACAAGCGAAACTGTAAAGTGTTTATTAAGTACGTCTCTTGGCGCCAGTTATCGGATAGAGGATGTTTATTGCTGCAGAACTCAATGGTACTCATGTTATCAACCTCAGGAGGATGAAATGATGAGTGACCCGGTCGGGTTTAATATATGTGACCAAGGATTTAAACACATACCGCTAGAGTAAATGAATTAGCCCACTGCGTTACTACACTCAGATAAATAATGCTACTGATGAAGATGCTTCTTGAAAACTAATACTTGCCCTGTTCAAGGGTCTCAAAGGCACATCATTGTGTCATCAGATGAAATAAAATGACATTGCATAGTACAGTATTGATGGGCTCCTGGATAGATACTCAGCACCAATGGAATTATGCGGTTGGGGAACACAAAATTATGTGGCAGGGCTGACTAAATTATACGGCAATACAAGGCAGATTAAACATATAATGTATCACTTTTTGACAGCATTACTTAATTATTTTGTAATTTTTACACATGGTAAAACTGTCTGGGCAAATATTTTACCTCGTTAGTAACATCTTAACTACCAACTACAGAAACAGACAACTTAAAAGATGACCAGTTACCCTTTGTTATGAGTCTTCCACTGCACTTGGAACACACATCGCCTCATGTTTAGTAACTGTTGATCCGGTTGAGCTAGAAAGATATTTTTTGCTAAAAGCTGCAAATAATGCAGAAGATGATTGTGTAGAAAATGCGTCAAATCCATAATTATGCAAAAAAAGCTGTGACTGCAGAATCTCATAATTCCAGCGGCTCTGCTTTTAGTTTAGATTATGTAAAATGTGTTTTACAAATACTAAGCACATGCAAAAATGGTGAAAGATTATTTGCAATGGTTGTTTATACAATGTTCTGCTATGCCTGCGTTACTGAAGTAGGAAAATTCTCTAGTATATGTCAAAATTCGTTTTTTAAAACGTTATATTTTTTTTTAATTAACTTTTGATGACAGTATCATGACAATATATAGTAGACTTGGCTAAAGACACAATATAAAAAGAAGCAATGGGATTTGTTTTACAGAACCTTTCTGACCCCATCTTCTCCACAAGCTCCCACGTCTCTTTCAGCCACACCAACCAAACACCACTGGACCGACCATCGCTACATCCACTTCACCTTCAGGAAGCCCACCACGCACCACCGCACCCAACAGAAGCCTCGCCATGGCTGGAGCAAAGTTACAGATGACCAGCTAACCACCACCCTCGCCCAGAGCCCACCTGCCGACCCCACCACTGCCGCCCGCAACCTCAGACAATGGATCCACAACTGCGTCAACACCCTCGCCGCGCTCAAGAAACACTCCTACAGTCACACCAGCAAGAAAGCCAGCTGTTTCACCAAAGACCTCCAGGCCTTCAAATAGACGTGCCGAAAACTGGAAAAGAACTGGCTCTGGGAACGAACACCAGACAGCTACGCAGCCCACAAGAACACCACCCGCAGACCCCATCACCTCATCAGAGCTGCCAAAAGGGCCTCATTCAAAGACCGCCAGGCAACAACGCACACAACAGCAAAGAGCTCTTCAACATCGTGAAGGAACTCTCCAACCCCAGCTCCAACACCAACGACATCCCACCCTCGCAAGACCTGTGCGACTCGTTGGCCACCTTCTTCCACCACAAGATTGCCTACATCCACGACAGCTTCAACGCCACGATCACCCCCACAAACACGGAGACTTCCACCCCCCGACCGCCACCCGCACCAACCGCCTGCTCTCCTGGACCAACATCAACAACAACGAAACCTGCAAGATCATGAACACCATCCACTTTGGATCACCATCAGACCCATGCCCACACCACATCTTCAACAAAGACAACACAACCATCGCACCCCATTTCCGGAAAGTAATCAACATCTCCTTCGACACAGCAACCTTCCTGGACAGCTGGAAGCACGCCGAGATCAACGCCTTACTCAAGAAACCCAAGGTGGACCCCAAGGACCTCAAGAACTTCCGACCCATCTCCCTTCTCCGGTTCCCAGTGAAGGTCATCGAGAAAACCGTCAACAGGCAACTGACCTGGTACCTCGAGGAGAACGGCATCCTGGAACCGTCCCAGTCCGGGATTCGCAGCAACCACCGCACCGAAACTGCCCTCATTGCCGTCACCAATGACATCAGAACCCTGCTGGATAATGGAGAAAAAGCGGCCCTCATCCTCCTGGACCTGTCAGCTGCCTTAGACACGGTCTGCCACCGCACACTACGAACACGCCTCCACGACGCTGGGATCCAACTTAAGGTCCTGGACTGAATCACCTCATTCCTCTCCGGCAGAACACAGAGAGTCCGCCTTTCCCCCTACCACTGCGAGGCCACCGAGATCATCTGCGGCGTACCCCAGGGCTCTTCCCTCAGCCCAAAGCTGTTCAACATCTACATGGCACCTTTCGCCCACGTCGCCCGACAGCACGACCTTAACATTATCTCCTACGCCGATGACACCCAGCTGATCCTCTCGCTCACCAAATAATAAATAAAAATATATTAAAAAAAATTAAAAAAACAAAGACCGCCAAAACCAACCTACACGAAGGAATGAAGGCGTCATCGAATGGATGAGGAACAGCCGGGTGAAGCTGAACTCTGACAAGATGGAGGTCCTCATCCTCGGATCAACCCCTTCGGCCTGGGACAACTCTAGTGGCCGACCGCTCCAACACCCACCGACCACGCACGCAATTTAGGGGTCATCCTCGACTCCACCCTCTCCATGACTAATCAGGTCAACGGAGGGTAGAGGGTGCTTCAACACCCTCCACATGCTCCGCAGGATCTACAAGTGGATCCCCACCACGACGAGAAGAACGGTCACCCAGGCCCTCGTCAGCAGCAGGTTGGACTCCGGAAACTCACTCTATGCAGGAGCCTCGGCCAAACTCCTGAGATGGCTGCAAAGCATCCAGAAAGCCTCCGCACGTCTGATCCTCGACATCCCCGCAGCCACATCACGCCCCAACTGAAAGACCTGCACTGGCTCCCCGTCAACAAGAGGGGATCACTGACAGAATATCGAGGAGCAAAATATCGACCTGCCAAAATATCATTGTAAAAAATATAGACAGTCAAAATATCGAATGTTTTAAATGTCTTAAAAATAATTTAAAAGTAATATAATGATAAATATAATTAATGTAAACATACTTAAAATACTTAAATAAATAATTAATGTAACTTAAATTTAAAAAAAATCATTTTAATACATATATATATATATATATATATATATATATATATATATACATATTATTAACAAAACATATACAATATTTTCAATGTAGGATAGCGAGAGGGTTAAATTTACTATTTCCACTCCAGTGAGTGCAACAGTAGAGAAAACATTGGATAGCGTAGGGGTAAAAATTACTATTCCCACTCCCGAGAGTGCAACAGTAGGGAAAGCATTGGATAGCGTAGAGGTAAAAATTACTATTCCCACTCCAGAGAGTGCAACAGTAGGGCAAGCATTGGATAGCGTAGGGGTAAAAACTACTATTCCCACTCCAGTGAGTGCAACAGTAGGGAAAGCGTTGGATAGCGGGAGATTAAAAATTACTATTCCCAATCCAGTGAGTAAAAAAGTATGGAAAGCATTGGATAGTGTAGGGGTAAAAATTACTATTCCCACTCCAGAGAGTGCAACAGTAGGGAAAGCGTTGGATAGCGTAGGCATAAAATTTACTATTCCCACTCCAGTGAGTGCAACAGTAGGGAAAGCATTGGCTAGCGGGAGGGTAAAAATTACTATTCCAACTCCAGAGAGTGCAACAGTAGGGAAAGCATTGGATAGGGTAGAGATAAAAATTACTATTCCAACTCCAGAGAGTGCAACAGTAGGAAAGCGTTGGATAGCGTAGTGGTAAACATTACTATTCCCACTCCAGAGAGTGCAACAGTAGGGAAAGCTTTGGATAGCATAGGGGTAAAAATTACTATTCCCACTCCAGTGAGTGCAACAGTAGGGAAAGTAAATAATTCATATATGAATTAAATTAAATTAAATATTAATAGCAATTACAAATAAAATAAAATAATAAACATTTTTATATAATATATTAATTAATCAAATAAAAAGACATTTGAAATTTAATTATTAAATGTTTTTACCTACTAATACAAATTATTTACTAATTAACACTAAATTGTTTAACAATTAATAAAAAATTAATTATTACAACAAAAATAAGCAATAAATACATTAAACAATTTAATTATTTATAATTCAATTACTTCCCACACTATTCCCCTATAAACGCACAACCCACTACTGAAAAGAAATTAAAAAAATTAACATAATTATCAATTAATCAATTAATTGAAAGTATTGACCAATTATATATTAATTAATTACCAATTAATCAATAATTAACAATTGATTCAAAATAAATACCAATAAATAAATTAACATATTTAATTAATTATATTTAAATGACTTCCCACCCTATTCCCCTATAAACCCACAACCCGCTGCAGAAAATACAATAATTTAATTAACATAATTATCAAGTAATGAATTAATTAAAATTAATTACCAATTATATTTTAATTAATTACCAATTATTAATTATTTACCAATGAATTCAACATAAATACCAATAAATAAATTAACATATTTAATTAATTATATTTAAATTACTTCTTACCCTATTCCCCTATAAACCCACAACCCGCTACAGAATTATATTACGCAAAAATTAAATACAATTAAATTAATAATTAAAATGACTTATAAAATAAATATACACTTTTCACACATATAGTAACATAAAAAACAATGTAAAAAATTTCATATTAACTTACTTACCTCAAATTCGATATTTTTGTTGTCTATATTCTGTCCATTCAATATTTTGTCCATTCTATATTTTGGATTCGATATTAATGCTATTCTATTCGATATTTTGCTATTCTATTCGATATTTTTGTAGTCTATATTCTGTCCATTCGCTATTGTGTCCATTCTATATTTTTGACTCGATATTTGGGCAAGTCGATATTTTTTTTCTCGATATTATGACTGTACACCAACAAGAGGATAACCTTCAAGCTCCTCACCCACGCACACAAAGAACTCCACAACACCGGACCAGCGTACCTCAACAGACGGCTCAGCTTCTACACCCCCACCGGCCAGCTCCACTCCACCAGCATCGCCCTCGCCGCAATCCCCCTTATCCAAAGAGTGACCTCTGTTAGTAGATCTTTCTCCCACCTCGCCGCCAAGACCTGGAAAACCCTCCCCACCCACCTACAGCAGACCCAAGACCTGCTGACCTTCAGAATCCTCCTCAAGACCTGGCTCTTCTAGCAGTAGCAGCACCCCCCAACCCCAGCGCCTTGAGTCCCTCACAGGTAAGTAGTGCGTTTTACAAATGCTATGATTGATTGATGGGTGACAAAATCATGTGTAAACGAAGAGCAAATCCTGAAGACTGGTTGCAGTTCCGGGGCAAAATTGCTGTAAAGAAGCAATCAGTGCACTGGAAGGATTTTGAAGGATTTAGGCTAATTTTCTAGATCTGCGTGAATGTAGTCATGAAGTACCTATTTCTGTATTGTACTGTGTTGTAACATGATGTATTAGGACCCGATGCAAAAAGCTAGCAGTGCTCCCATGTATAAAATGTGTGTGCAAACAGCATCATCAACGAACGCAAACACTTGCAATGTTGACACATAACCAGAATTGTTCATATAAGTAACACTGCTCACAGAGGAGGTGGAGGGAATCCGAGGAGGGAACACCTGCAAAACTAAAATGTAGAGACAAACCACAAGCTTGCAAAACTGTGGATATTTACAAAGTGTTTGGTAGGTAGAGTCTGAACTAAAAGTGATCAGATTAAATCTGTTTTCATATTTATATAGGAGAGGGGACACCCCTGAAATTGGTGGGGGAGGGGGTAAGGAAAGAAATGGGATTCTCAATTCGAAAACTATTTTACAGTAAACAAAGTTGTATTACCGCAGTCATGTGTTACCTTTATGCATGCTGAAAAATTAGACATTCTACATTTCCTTGTGCTGATACGTTTATACACGTGACTATTTGTGAAAAACTGCAAATCTTAAATATTCCCAGGAATACTTTTGGAATTATTTGTGAATTCTAAGAAAGTAGGAAATTTTCTTCAAACGTACGAGTTATCCTACAGAAGCACATTTCTGACTTTATGAGCATATCGTTTCCCAATTGAGCTCTTAGAGCTAAATGTTTGACCTCACCCTGTTCCCTTTCTTTTCATTTGAACATCCAGTGCGTCTCTTGCATTCACAACAGTGGAAGAAAAATATATAAAAAATGTAATAAATAGTTACTCTTTGTAATTGGTTAGGTTGCTAAACTTCTTTCTCTTTATGAGGCATGCGGGCATCTTCTCATACCTTTATTGTATTATTACATTTGGTGTATTGCTTTATTTTAACTTACTTTTCATCATTGACAACACTCATAGCAGTTCTTCGAATGATCACCAATCAATGAAAGTTCAAGCACATTTTCTGTCTATTGAACACACTCCATTGGCTCCCTCCCCCTGGCAGAATCCACTTTAAAGTCTGTTCTGTGATGTGTAAGGCACTCTGCTTGGTAAAACTGAGTAATCTCGACGAGTGGCTCCTATACCCTACTAGGGGCATATATTTCTGTGCAGGGTGGAAATGCAAAAGACTCCAAACCCCTCCCCCGCCGACTGCCCCAACATGCTACACTTCATTATCTGGACTGGGACTTTAGAATGGCCTCATTTTAACTTCAGACTTGCTCTTACGTTAGTACAATTCATGCATGATGACAAAACCCACATATTGACAATCTTCCTACTCTCATAAAACGGAATCCCTTACAAACCTGCCTCACACCACTCTGATGCTGTGTTTCTGTTCACTATATGCATTGACTGTTTTGGCTTCTCGTGTAAATACAGCACCATGTCTCAGTATCCTCACATGCCCACGTGTCCTCACATTGCTACCTATCCTGTTGCCACATACTGAGGTAGGCTGCACTCTGAGGATAGGTTTGCAATTCGATAAACAAGGCTCTCAATATTTTAACTGTTTTTTAGGGATAAACGTAGAAAGAGAATTGCATTTATTGTTAAATATAGAAAAATGCAACATATGTATTCTTTGAAGTGATATTCAGTAATATCAATGAAATTGACATAGCTGCAGACATGCCGATATTTAAGTTTTTTTCTTCATATGAGTGTACTAAATTATATATTGCTGTTTATAGACTAAATTCATCAGGCATTTAAGTATGAGTGTACATTCATCGATTACAGAAAAGTGGAAATATACTCACTATGGCTTTTTTGTTACATTAACATCAAATAAATATAGATAAATACAGATAAAATAAGCAAAACATGAATATGGATGAATACATACTGAAATGTCGAATAACATATACTACAAAACTAGACGCACTATTTATGAATATCCGCAATAAAATAAATGAACTTGCTATATCTGAGTGTTAGAAACTTGGTCTCTAGTTGGCAGAGGTATGCACTCTGTCCACGTAAGGTAAGTTGCAACAGAATACTAAATTATCCTGTGCTCACCCTCTGGTAGCTTGGCACAGAGCAGGCAGGTTTAACATAAAAGGCAATGTGTAAAAAATGTGTGCAATAACTCATGAACAACACAGTAAATGCACCACAAAAAGACTCCACAAAGGTTCAGAAAAAAAGAGAATATTTATCGGAGTAAAAAAAGATCAAAACGACAATAATCCAACATGTATTGATTTTTGAAGAAATAAATGCAGGAGAGTGCTTAGAAGCAAGTAGTGCTAAAAAGGTTACTTTAGGTCGCTCAGGACTGGGACAAAGTCAAAGTTCAGGCCAACCCCATGGAAGCACAGGCTGGCTACAGAACCCATACAGGCCCAGGTGAACAAATTACCTTTACTGGTCGCAAGCAACGAAATGTGTCAACCTTTTCCACGCAGTGAAGGAAGTATGTCGGTTCCAATTTACGTGGGCGGTCAATATGTAGCAGTTGAGTCTCGCGATTGGGTCGATGTGCCAAAGTCGAGCCCCATGGTTGGGACCTCAGATCGGGGGTGCATCATCGTTGAACCTCTGAGTCAGATCCCTCGTCATCATAGAGCCTCTTAAGGCTGTCCCTTGATAGGCACTGTGTCAGTGTCACAGGGCACTGCATCCGTTTCGGTCGTCCCAGTGTTGACGTTGCGTTGATTGTGTAGCAAAACAGCTGCAAAGCCAACTTCTAAGACCCAGAACTTGGAAGAGGCATCTCAGTCAAGTATAGGACTCAGAAGGCAGCAGCAGCAGAATTGCAGGAAGGCTTTTGTGTCCCTGAGACTTCAGAAAATAGGAGGCAAGCCAGCAAGCCATTGGAGATCACTTGGAGGGAAGGCAGAGTCCAGCTCTCAATCAGCAGAGTCAGGGAGCAGCAGGCAGGAGGTCAGCAAGTAGAAAAGCAGTCTTTCCAGAAAAGCAGTCTAGTTGAGTCCTTTGAGCAGCGTAACAGTCCTTCTGACAGAGCTTCAGTTTAAGATCCAGAAGTGTTTGATTTCTGGGGGTTAGGGTCTCAGTACAAAAGTGCCTTTGAAGTAGAGGTGATATCAAAGGATAGCCTCTTAAGTGCATTGTATCCCTTTCAACCGAGTTATGTGTGGCAGACTAACCCTCGGGGGTGAATCAGTGCTTTGTGTGTGGACAGGACACTACCTATTGATATGTAAGTGTCAGTCCCTACCATGCCTCCCTGCCCAGGAAGACCCCTTCAGAATGCAGATGAGTGCTCAGAGTGCAGATGAGCCTCACCTTCCTGTGTTTGTGGCTGTCTAGAGGGAATGCACAAAGTGCAGCAGTCCCCCTACCCAGAGGTGTATTGGAGACAGGCTGTAAGGCACAAAACAGCTAAGAACAGAGAAATGCGCTTTTTCTAAAAGTGGCATATCCAAAACAGTAATGCTAAATCCAACTTCCCCAGTAAAGAGGCTTCATCAAGACCATTCTAAACTTATGAAACATGAAAAATCTACTCCTCTCTGATCAGGAATTACAGCTTAAAAGTGTACTAAGGAATTCCCAATATTAGCCTATGACAGGAGTAGGCCTCACAGTAGTGGAAAACGAAATAGGCTGTTTGTCACCACCAGGACATGTAAAACGTAAAGGTACATATCCTACCATTTACTTACATAGCACCCTGCCCTTTAGGTTACCAAGGGCCTTCCTTAGGGATGACGTATATGAAATAAAAGGGGAGTTTAAGGCTTGGCAAGTAGTTTTGAATATCAAGTCGAAGTGGCAGTAAATTGCACACACAAGCCCTGCAAAAGACAGTTTTGAAAGATTCCTTGTGTAGGTGGCACAATCAGTGTCGTAGGCCTACTAGTAGCATTTAATTTACAGCCCCTGGCTATATGGTATACCCCTTTACAAGGGACTTACAGGTAAATTACATTTACCAAACAGGTCTATCATATGTTTATGGGAGGGAGCACATGCACTTTAGCACTGGTTAGCAGTGGTAAAGTGTTCAGAGTCCTAAAACTAGCAAAACAAGTACAGAATATTGGAGGGAGGAGGGCAAAAAGTTGGAGAAACACCACCCTGAGGCAATCAGGTCTAACACTAAGTAACCAAATTGTTGGTCATATTCTGTCCATATAATGTTATTGGTTACGTACATTTGATATTAAGCATAATATTTAAAAATATAAGGGTTAACAAACAAGTTAATTATTTGAATGGTAGTGTAAATGTTGACCACCTTTGATTTCTGCTCATACTTTCTCTGAGAGAATAGTGTCATCATAGTGTGGTGTGTGAGCGACAGGGGGACAGGCGTCACAGCATCTTTGGTCTTCCTGATACCTCTATCCCAATGAATGCAGGATATTTAAACATCAGGAAATCAGGTGCATATGTCTCTATTGACAATGTATGTGTATAGAAACCTTAATCATTCATGGTAAAACATAGAGACAAATGACTTTGATATGGGTGGGATTAGGGGCCAGACAGGAGGCTTTTTCATGCCTCATAGTTTGAAATAGATAACACAATGTGAATCAGCTTGCAGGCCTTCATCTAAGAGACTTGCACCTAAGAGGCTTTTGCTTAAGGGTGGAACTGCTACGACTACTACAACTATTACTACTACGATACTACTACTACTACTATCATCATTATTATTAGACATAATCATTATAAATGGAATGCACCCCTGTTGTTCATTATACGTATATTATTACACGTCATCGAGGAGTGCCTTGACAACATGGAGGAACAAAGTAGAATGGTCTGTTCCTTTGTGAGGTCATGGAACTCTGAGGTGACTTGCAATATCCTTTGATGGCAGAATCAATTTTATCCCTTATAATACATGGTCACATCTTCTGCTTAAATCCTTGGTGTCGTCCTCATTCATATGAAATAAATAGTATGGCTGGAGACACGCACAATAAGATCAAGTTAATGTAAATCAGATTAAAAAGGGCTGCACCTTAGAATAAGTAGTTACAGGCAAAGAGATTCTTTCTTTTCTGTGACTTTAAAAGATTTTAAAATGCGGATGAAATAATGCTCCATAGTAATCTGTCTGTGGAGAGGAGACTTCACTTTATGGACAACAGTGGAATGTCAAGGCCCTTTTTTTAAACTATCGGAGAAACTGCGAATTGAGGCACAAAAAACAACAGTTGCGGGTGACGACAACTGTGAACACAGCCACATTTAATGTGGGACACTGACTGTCAGTTGAGTTTTATACACATTTTTCACATCATTCACATACTTTTTACTGAAGAGCAATAAGGATAACCTTCTGGTTCTGGCAAGTGTCACACATCTCATTGTAGGGTTTATAGATTGGCAGAAACAGGTTAACCGCATATCACTAGAGTAAAACTCCCCTCATTTATTTAACATATTCCTTGGGGACATACAATAAAATCTTGATTTAGTCCACCAAGAGGTATTTTCAACCTTGCACTGCCCTCACTATACACTTTGCCACACTTATTCACACCTTACGTAGGACCCTACCCTAAATAAAGGACAGTAAGGCTCCTCTCTGATAAAATGTAGTCTATTTTGTAAAGTATGTAGTGTATTTTGTAAAGCGCACAGCTGCCCCAACGGGGCGTCCCAGCGCTGTATAACGCTGTGCAACCCTGCCTGGCTCTCCCTGTGAGATGCCCCTCCTGGGCACCCCCAAGGTGAAACCAAGCATCCCAGTGTTGTAGGGGCCGTTGTGGAGATTAAGCAAGCTATTGCCCAGAGTTGCAGCGTGGGAACCATGATTAGAGTAGGTGCAGAGGTGAGAATTATTGAGTCCGCAGACATTGAGCCCAAGACCCGGCCGCGTCGGGACTTGAACCCTGGTCCCAGGCCTGATCTCTGCTTCAGAGTCTGCAGCTCTAACCAGTGAGCCACACTTCTCCACTAAAATGAGTTGTAGAGCACATCACTGACCTTTGAGAAGTGGTGTGAGGAGGAACAATATGATGTAGCATGCCACCTAAGGGTGGGGGAGGGTTTTCATCCTAAAAACAGAGATTTCTTTTAATCAGGAGGCACTCTGTTTGTGTCAGGGATCTAGCAAAGTTCGGAACAATCTGTCAGCAACACAAGCTGAGTTCCGGATAAGAAAAGGTTATACAAATTCTTGCTCTATGCAGAGACAAAAACTTTCTCGAGAAGAGGTTAGATATAAAAAAAAGAGAGTACCTGAAGGCAGAGAGGGCAGTAGGGCAGAAGAAAGTTGGAACAGCCAGTGAATAGGACACTGGATGTCTGTAGTGGAAACTCTGAAACTACTACAAATACAAACAACAGGAAGGTAAAAGCTGGGAAATGATAGACAAACTGTCATAAATGATAGTTTGTCTGCTGCGTGGAGGTTATCTGTCTGTGAGGTGGAAAGGATCCTACAAGAAGGTAAGGGGCAGATTAATCTTGCAGAGTACAAGGAGATACCCAGCAGCTCCTATGGAGAAGGTGCACTGGGTGGTTCTTGGTGCCAAAGGCACAAGGTTTGAAATCTAACTGGCACTGATGGAGCAAGGATTCGCACGTAGAGCGACTTGCTTGTACTCAACACTCACAAATAACTCATAACGTACTAACTAACATGTTTTCTCTAATTAATATTGCATTACACGACATATGTATCTAGGGGAAGCTTGACTATGGATCACTGACAGAACATCGACAGTCAAAATATCGAGAGGACAAAATATCGAGTTAAAAATATCGACTGCAAGAATATCGACTTCCTATCTTCAAACAGGTAAGTACAAAAATATCGACTCCAAAATATCGAGTGTAAAAAATATAGACTGTCAAAATATCGAATTTTTTAAATGTCTTAAAAGTAAATTATAAGTAATATAATAATAAATTAAATTAATTTAAACATTTAAAATACTTAAATAAACGTAAAATTGAGAAATAATTAATGTAACTTTAAAAAAAAGAAAAATATTTTTAATACATATATATATACATATTATTTACAAAACATATACAATATTTTTACCGTAGGATAGCGAAAGAGTTACATTTACTGTAACGACTCCAGTGAGTGCAACAGTAGGGAAAGCATGGGATAGCGTAGGTGTAAAAATTACTATTCCCACTCCAGCGAGTGCGACAGTAGGGAACGCGTTGCATAGCATAGGGGTAAAAAATACTATTCCCACTCCAGAGAGTGCAACAGTAGGGAAAGCGTTGGATAGCGTAGGGGTAAAAATTACTATTCCCACTCCAGAGAGTGCCACCGTAGGTAAAGTGTTGGATAGCGTAGGTGTAAAAATTACTATTCCCACTCCAGAGAGTGCAACAGTAGGGAAAGCGTTGGATAGCGTAGGGGTAAAAATTACTATTCCTACTCCGAAGAGTGCAACAGTAGGGAAAGCGTTAGATAGCGTAGGGATAAAAATTACTATTCCCACTCCAGTGAGTGCAGCAGTAGGGAAAGCGTTGGATAGCGTAGAGGTTAAGTTTACTATTCCAACTCCAGTGAGTGCAACAGTAGGGAAAGCGTTGGATAGCGTAGGGGTAAAAATGACTATTCCAACTCCAGAGAGTGCAACAGTAGGGAAAGCGTTGGATAGCGTATGGGTAAAAATTACTATTCTCACTCCAGAGAGTGCAACAGTAGGGAAAGCGTTGGATAGCATAGAGGTAAAAATTACTATTCCCACTCCAGAGAGTGCAAAAGTAGGGTAAGCGTTGGATAGCGTAGTGGTAAAAATTACTAATCCCACTCCAGCGAGTGCAACAGTAGGGAAAACATTGGATAGCGTATGGGTAAAAATTACTATTACCACTCCAGAGAGTGCAACAGTAGGGAAAGCGTTGGATAGCGTAGAGGTAAAAACTACTATTCCCACTCCAATGAGTGCAACAGTAGGGAAAGCGTTGGATAGCGTAGGGGTTTAAATTACTATTCCAACTCCAGTGAGTGTAACAGTAGGGTAAGCAGTGGATAGCGTAGGGGTAAAAATTACTATTCTCACTCCAGACAGTGCAACAGTAGGGAAAACATTGGATAGCGTAAGGGTAAAAATTACTATTACCACTCCAGAGAGTGCAACAGTAGGGAAAGCGTTGGATAGCGTAGGGGTAAAAATTACTATTCCCACTCCAGTGAGTGCAACAGTAGGGAAAGCGTTGGATAGTGTATGGGTAAAAATTACTATTCCCACTCCAGTGAGTGCAACAGTAGGGAAAGCGTTGGATAGCGTAGGGGTAAAACTTAGTATTCCCACTCCAGGGAGTGCAACAGTAGGGAAAGCGTTGGATAGCGTAGGGGTAAAAATTACTGTTCCAACTCCAGTGAGTGCAAGAGTAGGGAAAGCGTTGGATAGCGTAGGGGTAAAATTACTATTAAAACTACAGTGCGAGCAATAGTAGGGCAAGTAAATACTTCTTATTTAAATATAAATAATATAAATAGTAACACAAATTACAAATTAATTAAAATATTTTACAATTGTGTAAAATATATTAAATAATCAATTTGAAATACAAATAAAAATTATATTTAATAATAAAAATTACCTACTCATACTAATTATTTACCTATTAATAATAAAATAATTAACAATTTAAAAGTATTTATAATTAGATTACTTCCCACCCTATTCCCCTATAAACCCACAACCCGCTACATAAAACAAATTAATAACATTAACATATTTATCAATTAATCAATTAAAATTAATTACCATTTATATTGTAATTAATTGCAAATTAATAATTAATTAACAATTCTAAATAAATAACCAAAAATTAAATTACATATTTAATTCATTATAATAAAATTACTTCCCACCCTATTCCCCTATATACCCACAACCCGCTACATAAAAAAAATTAATAACATTAGCATATTCATCAATTAATCAATTAAAATAATTACCAACTATATTTAATAGCCAATTTTTAATTAATTAACAAATAATTCTAATTCCCATCAATCTGCGTCAGAAACCATCAGAGACTTACACTGGCTTCCCATCAGAAATAGAATAAAATTAAAAACTCTCTGTATAATCTACAAGGCCTTGCACAACCTGGGACCTGCCTTTCTCATTCAAAATCTGCCCCCCCCCAGATCACTACGCTCCTCCAGTCTACATGATCTTGTGGTACCTCATACCAAATCTGTTTCATGGGGAGACAGAAGATTTCTTGTGTCAGCGCCTAAACTATGGAACACTCTGCCGCATTCGATTAAAACAAGCCCCTCACTTTGGTCTTTTCGTAAACAACTCAAGACCTGGCTTTTTAATCAATAAACTCAGTTTTCCCCTCTCTGGTTAAATACTGCAGATATCTTAGCGCCGAGATGCCCATGGGCTTTCGTTCGCGCTCTATAAATGTTGTTAATAAATAAATAAATAAATACCAATAAATAAAATAACATATTTAATTTATTATAATTAAATTACTTCCCACCCTATTCCCCTATAAACCCACAACCCGCTACAGAAAATAAATTACAAAAAATAAAATATTTATCAATTAATTAATTAAAATTAATTAGCAATTATATTTTAATTAATTACCAATTAATAATGATTTAAAAATTAATTCTAACTAAATACCAATAAATAAAATAACATATTTAATTAATTATAATTAAATTACTTCCCACCCTATTCCCCTATAACCCCACAACCCGCTACAGAATTATATTACATAAAAATTAAAAATTAATATTAACTTACCTTAAATTCGATATTTTTGTTGTCTATATTCTGTCTAGTCGATATTATGTCCATTCTATATTTTTGATTCGATATTATTGCTATTCTAGTCGATATTCATTTTTTCTAGTCGATATTTTTTAAACTCGATATTATGTCTAGTCGAAATTAAAAACACGATATTTTGACTAGTTACCCTTGACTATGTGCTTTTACTAACTATAATTCGCTTGCATTAAAATGGCTGCTGCTACGCTGGATTTTCGAATGCGCTTGCGTCTGTCATACTCACGTGACATGACGTACTATTTTGCTTGGAGGGAAACTTTTGTTTCTGTGCATTAGAATTAAGATGGCTGCTTTGTGTTATAGCATGTGTTATAGCATGCATGAAGCTTTCATTGTTGCTTTTGCTAAGCCGTTCGCTTTGCCTAAACACTAAACGCAATAGTTAAAATAAATCAATGGGAATAGAGTAGAGATAAGTGTTATACAGTGCATTCATTTATTCTGTGTTCTAAAACTGTTTTTTTTTTTTTTTATATGTGTAATATTTTGGGCCTGAGAGGTGCTATTTCTCCATTTTGAAACCAACACTGCGCATGTCAAACTCCAAGAAAGAACTTAAGTCATCTGTCATTGAACTGAAGCCAAACTTTCATCACACTGGAAGATGCGCCTGGGAACCTAACCTGATGACCCCAAGCGGAAGACAAACTGTTAACATTGTATTTCTATAAGAACATTCAATTGTTGGGTGGAATAAAAACGCATTGGGAAAAATAAATTGATGTGCGGGGACACTAATTTCAATATCCAGTTTAATTTTGGTATGGTGTGATGACCTCTCCTTATCTTTTTGTCCAATCAAAATTTGGGATCCTTACGCTTGCAACATTGGGGGGGTGGTACACTGCCCTGGAAAATAGTATAACTAGAGTAGGCTTAGCTAGTTAATTTGTCAGACTTGTCCGAATAGCTGACCTGTCACTGACCCAACTTACTCAATAGGCGATAGATAGCAGTGGTGCTGGCGGAGCACTCTGTCAGAAGAATCGATAACCCAATCAGGGTTACTGGGAAGGGAAATTCGAAGACCCAATGGGGGTTTGGCTGTTGGCTGTAGAGAAGGTGCAACGCAGGCGTAGCACGTTAGCTGTGGGTGCCAGTCTTAGCCTGAGGTGGTCCTGTCCTGATCCAATTCGGTCCGTACTTGTCCTGATTCTGGTTTGCACCTATTCTTTCCTGCTGGCACCTGCACTTTGGGGTTCTGTCTTTTGACCCAGCCCGTTACCAGGGTTGGTCTTCACACCATTCTAGGTAAATATAATTAATGTGGGTTTGTCATTGTACTGTTCTTCCCTTCTCTACCCTCCCTATGTTTCAATGCTTAATGAAAGTTTATCATTTCATCTTACCTTAATCATATTCTTGTTGATTGATCAAGTTTCAATTAATGTAGTATGGACACTGACATGTCATAATTTACATTAGATAAAGAATTTAAACCTTTCCCGAGTCTGTGGTTATTATATGAGTGCAAATGTTATTTTACTACATATTTTCTTGCTAACTCCTTTGATCCCTTAGGACTCTAGGTACCCATGACTAGAATTGGTAAGTCAAATGTTTTTTTTAAAATATATTTGTATTAAGTTTTATATCAGCAAACAGGTAAGACACAGTACACAAAAAAACACATCTTGAAAGATATCAAGATAAGGTTTGGACGTTATATCATTATACAATCACATCTTAACCCCATCACTGCTCGACATATTCCCCTCCTGTGCTGAGGGTCAATGATAATGGGTGTGGTCATGACGGAACGGTTCCGTCATGAGCACAGCTCCACTGTGCCTCATGACAGGACCGTTCCGTCATGAGCATCGAAGGGGTTAAATTCATAGCCAGTTAGTAATCGAAGACCATAATTGCAACCCCTGAGTTTTCCACCTTATACCCTTAGTTTTATAGGCCGCAATCTCCAAATAATATATAGACAATAGTCTAGATGCCAGCTGATAAAAATTGGTGGCTCAGGATCAAGCCATTGAGATCTGATGCATAAACGAAAGATAGACAAACATATAAATATATATCCTTCCTCCATTGCAGGTCGAGGGTTAGCCACCCCTTCTAGCCGGCCCAAAATCACCAACTCCGCAGATAGCTGTTGCAAAATACCTAAAACCTGAAGAAATTGCTCCACATCTTCAACAAATTGAATCAATTTAGGACAATAAAAAAACATATGGAGTGCATCTGCAGCATGCAGTCCACAGCGACTGCAACTATCCCCCCGACTAGATTTCCATTTAGCAATTTTCTTTGGTGTATAATATAGATCATAAATTTACATATAATGTTGGCTTTTCAGGGGGCCATTAAATTAAACATTCATGGCTAACTCAATTACCTTTTCAAGATTAATTCGATCCACCCCAAGTCTATATTGCCATTTTGTCTCCCAGCCCTCAAAATCGTCCTCCGCCTTATCCATAAATATCTGATACAGAGGTCCCATTCTCACTTGTGATCTAATTGCTTCTACAATCTCTACCTTATCTAGAAGAATTTTTTTTGTGTTATTTTTTGTTAAAAAAAACGACGTAATTTAAGATATTTGAAAAAATCATTTCGAGCTATATTATATTTCCTCTGCAAGAACTCAAAGGAGACAAACTGATACCCCTGAAAAAAATCACCAAGTATACAAATCCCAGTATTATGCCATCTGTTCATTACCTGGTCTCTAAATATTTCTGGAAGAATCAAACAGTTATGAAGTCTAGTATCTAAATTCAAATTAGCCCCAATACCCAGTTTCTTCTTCACTTTCCTCCATATTTCAAATGCAGACATCACTACCTTAAATTTAGTCTTCTTGTAATAACTGGGGTTCTATTATTCGATTAAGACATTGCCTTGCCTCGACCCCTAATAACATCTCATAGCTAGAGGGGGCGACAAAATCTTCCGTTGGGTCTTCCTGAAATATTAACACTCCCATGTGTTGTAATATAGCGACCCAATGATATAATCGAAAATTAGGCACTCCCCAGCCTCCTTTTGCTCTAGCCAGCATACACCGCTTCAGGGCTCTCCTAGAGCGGTGATAGCTCCATAAAAACCGCGCACACATTGTCTCAATGCGGTAAATAAACGTAGATGAGATAAGTAAAGGAATAGTCCGAAATATATACAAAGATTTTGGAAATATTAGCATTTTCAAAACGTTACTACGCCCATAAAGAGATAGATGTAAATTATTAATCCGTTCCAGCGTCTTATTAGAAGAGGCAATAATTAGGTCCAAATTCGAGGGGATGATATCCTCAACTATTGGAGATATTTTAATCCCTAAATAAGTTACTACAGGTTCAAAATTAATATCCACTGGAAGGCCGGCCACTGAATGAATCAACTGTGTTTTAGAGACATTTAATTTGTAGCCGGAAACCCGTCCGAATACCTCGGCTGCTTCAATAATCTCCGGTAAAGCATTGCTAATGCTGGTGTTACGACTGCAATATCATCTGCATACGCACATATTTTGTATGCCTCGTTATTTATCACAACCGGTTTTATTGCTTCGTTACTCTCCATAGTAAGTATAAAGGGCTCAATATATAAAGCGAATAACAGGGGGGAGCAAGGACAACCTTGCCTTGCCCCCCTCCCTATCACAATATCCCCTGACAGAATACCCGAAATACGGATAGCAGCCGATGGATTAAAATATAACGTCTGTATGGCTGTAATAATTCTGGCCGGGAACCCCTTCTATGCTAGGACTGACCACAAGAACCTCCACGAGACCCTGTCGAATGCTTTTTCAGCATCCAACAGGGCCACTCCAACCGGGGCGTTAGTACCCTGTGACCTGTCCAGCATGGAGACGATCCTCTTAACATGATCCGTAGTATCTCTACGTTGAATAAAACCATGTTGTCTAAGGGACACCAACCCTGGCATCATCTCATTCAACATATTCGCAATTAACTTCGAGTATATTTTGCTATCTGCATTAAGTAATGAAATTGGCCTATAGGACCCCAAATCAGTATCCTTTTTCCCTTTTTTCCTGAAAACAACTATCGTCGCTTTCAAGTCAGGTCCCAGAGTAATCTGCAAACTTACAGGATTATGATCCGAAACCAATTTGGGATGAATCTCAATGCTAACCTTCCCTAACAAAATAGATAATACAAAAAAATAATCTAACCTAACGAATTTAGAGTGAGGGGGAAGAAAAAAAAGTAAATCCAGGGTCACCGGGATGTAATCTATTCCAAACATCATAAAGACCATGTTCTAAAATCAGCCCCCCTCAGTGACTTAAATACTTGTTTCTTTCTACCTTTATATACATTGCTAGTCCTTATATCCATCTAGGCTTCAATATTAATATTAAAATCGCCACACAAAACTATTGGCTGGGTCCATTGGGCCAATTCTACATTCAAATAATTCAGCAGTTCAGCGTTATCCAAATTAGGACCATATACATAGCACAAGGTAAACCTGCTTTGGTTAATCCTGAAATCGCTGATTGCCCAACGTTCCCATTTATCTGACGCCAATTTTATGCAGACACCCAAGCCTCATTTAAAAAAAATCACCACCCCTTCTTTTGACCCCTATTTGTTTGGAACACACTGCTAATTCAACCCCAAATTTTTCAAATACCCCCTATTGGCCCCTGAAGTATGTGTTTCCTGCAAACAAAGTAAATCAATATGTAACAACTGTACAATCCTGGCCAGTACCCGCCTCTTCTTAGGATCATTGAGACCGCATATATTCAAAGTACAGATCCTTAATTTCCTATCTATTTTCCCTAATGCACAGAATACACATCAATACATAAAGATGACGAAAATAACAGAGGAATACAAATGGTATAGGTTCTGAATGGTAAAACAAACATTTTGATATGAGTGTAGGTTTACCTGTTTAATTGTGTATATATTTTTTTTATGGGCCCAGGTGAGTATGGTAAGACGGGCAGGTGAACCTGCGCTCTATCAGTTTATTTTGGTAGCAGATGTAAGGTTAGGGTTTAGTTAAGATAGGTAGTTAGTTGTAGTTAGTGGGGTGTTTGAAATATTCCTGTGTATTTGAAATTACATTGATTATTGATTGTATTGATTTTATATATTAAACAAAACTGTTGGTACCTGTTTTGCTGGAAACCCCGGGGGCAGAATAACAGGTTGTAAATGGAAGCCACTCTGTAGTTGAGGTCACTTGTCCGAGGAAGTAACTGCATGGTTAGGTACAACCAGAAGCACTGTTTAGGGACTTTCTGAATAAATGTGTGAATAATTGATAGTAAAGAGTTCACTGGCAAAACTTTGGTGCAATATCACCTAGAAGTAGTCACACTGAAGAAGTAGCAGGTTCTTCTGAGCTTGATTGACAGCAAAAGGGTTCGCTATTAAAACCTTCGCCTTATAATCACCTAGAAAGGGTAAGCCCGAGGGAGTAACAGGTTCTCTAATGCCTATGTGAAGGGTAGGCGGAAGAGATCTACTGGTAGAGGATGAATAGTAAACGGAAGGGATTTACTCGTAGTGGGTGAAAATTATCTTTCCTTTGAATTTAGTCACTCAGACACAGTGGCGAATGTTTCTACGTTGTAAATTAATGACATTTTTTGCATTGAAAAGTGGAAAGAAATAAGTTTTGTATTACCTTGCAAAGGAGGGAGTCAGTTGCGGAGCTGCACTGACATCACCTAGAGCCGCGCTGGTATTGGTTGAAACAGTGGGTGTGTAGCTGAAGTAATACTGTAAAGGAGGGGTGAGTGCAGGAGCGTGAGAACTTGTCTCACAGCAAAAGCAGCGCAACTATTGGTTGGATTTATTTGAATCCTAATTTCCGATTGGTCACTGGAAAATAAGAAACGTGTTGGTATTGGAAGACTACTAGTAAACAATCGATAGTCTTTGTAAATTAAAAGCAGCATAAAATTACATGTGGCATTTAGACCCAGCAATGATAGGAAATAGACCCGATAGGAGGTACTTAGGTTTTGTCCAAGAGCAATTCATAAGAGGAAGACCTCATATCATGTACGGAGACAAAAGAAAAATGTTGTTCATTAAAAAGGTCAAATTTTTTTTTAAGAAAGATAAACCAATTAAAACTAGAGAAGGGATTATTATTCCATCACCAAATACGCCTGCATCATACATGATGGTTGAAAGAGGCTATCACACTTGTGTGTGGTTAGAAAACTGGATGGAGTACACAAAAGATGATGGTGTTTTAGCATTTCCAGAAAATGGTACCTTTAATGGTAGAGTTTTGTATAATTTGAGGACACGCATGAATGAATTTGATCCTAGGCCTAGATTAACCCAGTACGAAGTATTAGAAGAATGGGAAACGGAGGCTTTTGAATAATAGACCCAGAAGCGACAGAAATTGGAGTAAATTCTATCCTAGATTTCTTAAAGAGACAAGAGATAACCAAATTAAACGATGGAGACAATCAATGCTAGTGGAAGGATTATATCCTGTCCGAGATTGAGAAGAACAAACGGGAAATAAAAGTACTGAGAAAACAAGAAATCTAATGATTAGCGATAATCCAGAAGATGATTATTTGGAGGATTTGTTAATGAAAAATCTGCCACCTTATAATGAGGAGCCAAGTACAGTTAATCCTAGTGCACCGTTCTTGAAACCACCTTTGGGTCCGCAAGTAATACATGAGACTTCATTAGAAAAAGTGTTACAGGACAGGGAACGAGAAGCAATAAATAAACAGAGAAATTAATTAATTCAGAAAATTTCCCAATTAAATACGAGCCCTGAAGCCCTAAGAATTCCGGTAACCCTTGGTCCTGTTGTTCATTTGTATAGAGATAAGCAGTCTAGTCCTAAAACTCCTGTTCTAACTACACCTGTAGTACAGCCAAGAAAAGAAACGATAATAGTGGATGATCAAGCAAGTGATTGGGAGTCGGTAATTTCCCTTATGGATTTATCTAAAAGTGAACCTGAAAGGAGATCAGCTAGGAAAAGTACTCCCGGGAGCTCTAGAGAAGTGGGAATGGAAACACCAACAGGTACAGTAAATACAAAGTTAGTTACCCCAGAAGAATTAGAGAGATGGACCCGAGAAATTGATAAGCCAAAATCGCAACCAAAAGCATTGGATATATTCAAATTAAGGGTCGAATTAGAAGAAATGATGGTAGGAAATGTGGGTTTAGAAAGATTGAACACATTCAGCGAAGATTTTTGAGAAATTAATGAATATGGCACTTGAAATGGGAATTGATATTGGTAAATCAAAGGTACTACAGAAACCTTATCGAGCTGAATTCACTGATAAAGATTTGGAAAATATGAATGTATCGGGAAGGAAAGTGCAAATTAAAGAGTTGTTATCAATATTGCAAAAATGGGGTGATCTAGAAAGATGGAAATCCAGGTGGGCAAAGAAAAAGGAGGAGGCCCAAGCGAAAAGCACTACATCAGAGTATATGTTGAAGGAAACTGAAAAAGTGGAAAGGTTGTGTCCAATGAGAGAAGTGCCAGGTTGGGGTTATGTACAGGTCTCATGGTTCCGACGGGATATTTTGTCATTTTCAAATGATTTTCCGAAATTACGAGAGAAACCTGTAGAATGGTACAGGCAAGTTGAAAGATTTGTAAGGGTTTCAAAGGTACTGTTAAAAGATCTAGATGGATTATTCGATATTGTTGTCCCTGCAGATTTATGGACAGAGTGCAAAATAGCAGTCGATTGGCCAAGTGATAAGTATCATAGAGACCCAAAGACAGGAGCTCCATCAGATGAGGTTATGAAAAAATACAATCAGGTAATGCTGCACTTGAAAGGGAAGGTACCTCCAAAAGAAACTGACTGGACTAGAATAGATAGAACTACACAGAATAAAGCTGAATCTGTACATGCATATTATGAACGCCTCTTACAAGTCTTTCAACAATATAGTGGTCTAGAGAACATTGATACCAAATATATGACACATTTCATCTATCGGTTTGTGTCTGGATTGAGACCAGAAATTTCACAATGGATTAAAGATCATAAGATCTGTTGGCAGGCCAAACCTATTGATGAAATACTCAAATATGCAAAATAAGATGAATTGGACAACAAGCGTAAGAATTTGGAAGAAAAAGTCATGTGGGCACAAGTAAAACTAGCAGAGCAACAGGAACTTCAATTGAATCAGTTGAAAAATAATCAAGCCCAAGGAGATGGAAATAGAGGAAAGACAAAGGGAAATTGTAACAGAGATGAGGCTAAAAAAAAAATCCCAAGTCACCGGTGCGGACAGTTAGGGCATTGGAAAAACGTGTGTAAATCCATATGGAATAATAACAACATGCAAACTAACCCTTTGATTTCACAGTCGCAGAATGAAGTATCAAAGAAACAGTCGCCACAGGTAATACAGAACGCATTACCCCATGCACCTATGCCAGATCCTGGGAGCAAAGCAAGCTATAGTGTGGCTACCACAAATTGGGACACATTTTTTGAAGAGGACACCTACTGACGGTGCCTGAGAGGGGAGGACGAGGAGTGCATACTTGGCGCATCCTTGCCGGTAGATCAGTCAGGTCCATATATTGAGGGAAAAGTTGAGGGAAATTATGTTACCTTTTTGTTGGACACTGGTGCTACCCGTTCTACTGTGAGAACAGCAGACGTTCCAAACCTACCCCTCTTGGAAGAAGCGATCCAAGTAGTGGGCATTTCTAATAAACAAATTAGTACCCCGGTTACAGAACCAATGGAAGTTAGAATAGGAAATTTTAAAGAAATGCACAAATTTGTTGTGTGCGACTCCAGTCCAGTAAACCTGTTAGGCAGAGACTTGTTGTGCAAAAGGAATTGCACCATGTTTTGCACTCCAAGTGGTGTTAAAATTCAAACCCCAGACGAAGATGGAATATATAAATTAATGTTGGCAAAACAGGAAACCGAAAACAAAACATTGACCATAGAAGACTTACCAAACGAATTACAAGATACTGTGAATCCTGAAGTGTGGGATTTTACAGGAAAAGATGTAAGATTAATGGCAAATGTCGATCCAATAAAAGTGACAATAAAAGAAGGTGCAGTTTACCCAAATACTCAACAGTTTAAAATGAGCCCAGAAATAAAAGCAGGAGTTGCAGCAGAAATAAAACGTTTGGTTGAAGCAGGCATTTTGCAAGAAATAATGAGCAGTCCATGTAATTCGCCCATAATTGGCATAAGAAACCGAGTGGGAAATATAGGGTCGTACAGGACCTTCGCAAAATCAATAAAATTGTTGTCCCATGTTGTTCTGTAGTGCCAAACCCTGCTGTGATTTTATATTAGATACCGTGGGCTGGGGTTGGTTCACTGTAATTGATTTGTGTCACGCATTTTTCTCCATACCTTTACATCCAGATAGCAGGTATCTTTTCTCATTTGAATTCAACAGTCATGTCTACGTTTGGAACCGTGTTCCTCAGGGGTACACAGAAAGTCCATCAATTTTTTATCAGATTTTGAAAAAGTGCCTTGACATTTGGTGCTTCCTAGAAAATCTGTCCTAGTGCAGTACATAGACGATCGATTGGTGGAGTCTAAAAATCGAAATGACTATGTAGTGGATACCATAGCTTTGTTAAATCATTTGGGTGAAGGAGGACATACAGTGTCACCTTAAAAATTACAGTTTTGCACCACACCAGTGAAATATCTGGGGCACCAGATAGAGAGGGGTGTCAGAAGGGTTACCACAGAAAGGATCAAAATAATCAAAAACATGAATCTACCTCGAACTCAGAAAGAAATCAGAATGTTTCTTGGAGTTGTAGGTTACTGCAGGCAGTGTATTGTGGGTTTTGCAGTCCTGGCAAAGCCATTGATACAAATGACAAAGAAAAAAGCAAAGGACCCAGTAGAATGGGATGATGAAAGCATGTCATCTTTTTTAAAATTACGCGATTGTGTACAGCTCCAGCATTAGGAATGCCTGATTATTCAAAAGACTTTGCATTCTTTTGTGATACACAAGACAATTGCACACTCTCAGTCTTGACCCAGACCAATGGTTTGATTTTTTATTTTCTTTATTTGAATATATTTTATTGGTTTTCGACATTTATATTCAATACGTAGGTACAAGGTGACCAATAGGAAATCACGCGTATCCATAAACTGGTAACATGGCGACAATGCATTACAATGATATCACACAGCAAAATAATCATTATGCAAACGGGTCATCCAACAAAATGGCGAAACAATATAGATAATAAGTAGGGCCATGATGAGTGTGATGTCGCCGTGTACCTATAGTAATGTGGTCTAGAGGTTTGAGAGGTGGAATTCAGAGGGAGGTGGCATGTCTTAGTAGTTCCATGTCTTCCCCGAGTCCCCCCCAATAGGCAGCGTGTGGTGTGTCACCTAATATAGTGCGTCATCAGAAGTACTGAGTGTAAGTTGATGATCGTCCACCAATGCAATATATACAACTTTATAACAAACGTGTGTGTCGATCGGTAACTACCATGACGTCTTAACGAAACCATTAGGGGAAAACGGAATGGGACAAAACAGGGAGAAGGAAGTGTCCGCAACACTATGAAGCAGTGAGGAGGAACAATTAGAAATAAAAATAGTGACATGAGGAGAGCAGGATGAGGCGAAAGGTCTGTTATGTCATGAGGAGCGTCAATGTGGTACGTGGTAAGTGGACCGTGGCAGCGTCCCTACCGCTTTTAAAACCAAAGCGCTTCTGCGTGTAGCTCGCCTGCTTAGCGGCGCGTGAGCATTTTATGCTATTTTAAATCTGCACATTATTTCTCCTCACCTGGCTGGGAAGCACAGCGTGTTGGCAGCGTGTTGTGTGTGCCCCTTGTTTTTAGCTCGGCTGAGCTCTATTGGACGGATCACGGAGGACTGGACTCGCCCCTCCCTCCCGCCTCGGTCTGACGCCGGTGATTAGCGCCGTTTGAGCAGAGGGCGTGGAGGGTCCGAGCCAGGCACTTCCGGTAGGGAACAGCAGCGCTCTAGTTGTTGGAACGCTGGGGGGGATATAAGGCACCGGATTCAGGAGCCTTGTGTGGTAAGTGGACCGTGGCAGCGTCCCTACCGCTTTTAAAACCAAAGCGCTTCTGCGTGTAGCTCGCCTGCTTAGCGGCGCGTGAGCATTTTATGCTATTTTAAATCTGCACATTATTTCTCCTCACCTGGCTGGGAAGCACAGCGTGTTGGCAGCGTGTTGTGTGTGCCCCTTGTTTTTAGCTCGGCTGAGCTCTGTTGGACGGATCACGGAGGACTGGACTCGCCCCTCCCTCCCGCCTCGGTCTGACGCCGGTGATTAGCGCCGTTTGAGCAGAGGGCGTGGAGGGTCCGAGCCAGGCACTTCCGGTAGGGAACAGCAGCGCTCTAGTTGTTGGAACGCTGGGGGGGATATTAGGCGGATGTGCTGTCGACAGCGCAGCGGGCGAGCGCAGCGGGCGCGACGAAGGCGCGCCGGAGTTGCGCCAGAGTTAAGCCCGTCTGCGCCCGTCCGCGGCCGACTGCGGCCCAGGGCCATATCCCCTGCCTCTCCCTCTTGTCATGTCTCCTGGAGTCGAGATGATTTACTTCTCCTCCGTAGAGAGCTATGCGGACTATGTCCCCACAGCATTGACGCAGGGACCAATGCGGGCTGCAGCCACTGTGAGTACACCTTCAACACAGGTAGGGTGCTAACCGCAGGCCAACATACTTTGGTATGTGGTCTACTAAATGTTCGCTCCCTACGGAAACACTCCCTCGATATTCATGACCTCCTCACGGGGAAACGATGGGATCTTTTATTCCTCACGGAAACGTGGCTTGATCAAGACTCCATGCCGGAGATCATTGAGGCCATCCCTGAAGGCTACTGCCTACAACGGCTAGACAGACCACGTGGGAGAGGGGGCGGCATAGCCATTGTTGTGCGGCAAGATTATCAATGTCAGCTGGATCGCACTGCGATTGACGACAGTGAAGCTG
Source organism: Lissotriton vulgaris (assembly GCF_964263255.1). Taxonomy (NCBI): domain Eukaryota; kingdom Metazoa; phylum Chordata; class Amphibia; order Caudata; family Salamandridae; genus Lissotriton; species Lissotriton vulgaris. The sequence continues at coordinate 2,004,256,359 of NC_141689.1, read as the reverse complement.
GCGCCTTCTCCATTTCTATTAATGGCTGTTTCACCTTGAAAGGCCTGTTAATTTATCGTCCTCCAGGCTCTTCTACAGCCTTTGTTGAAAAGCTAGTGGAAGGTGTCACAGAAGCCGCTCTACGCTCGGACAAATATCTGGTCCTAGGGGATCTCAACCTACATCTAGACACCCCCTCGGACAGAGTGGCGAGCGAGCTATGCCACACGATGGCTAGCTTACAATTTGAGCAGAAGGTACTGCAACCCACCCACAAGCTGGGTCACCTTCTGGACCCAGTCTTTGCTAACTGGAGCCAAGTGGACGCCCAAGCCCCGATTCCCATCGCATGGTCCGATCATTTCCTCGTCCCCTTTACCATCGAAATACAGGGACTCCGCCCCTATGACCCTCCCGCTGATAAACATCCGAGGCGCAGATGGACAGCGTTCTCCCAGGCCAAATTCAATCTGGCACTTACCGAGAAAGGTCATCCTGGGGGCGACGGGGCTGATGAAGTCAATTCCAACCTGGACCAACGTATTCTGGAAGCCCTGAATCAGGTGGCACCTCTGGGTATGTCGAAATCAGGCGGCCGAATACAACGGTCGGCGCCTTGGTATAATGAGGAGCTGCGAACGGCCAAAGCTGCATGTAAACGCGCCGAAAGGCAATGGAGGATTGCATACTCCATGCAGGCCAAAACTGTTTACACTGATTGCAGACGTGCCTATCACATATTGATTAGGAAGGCCAAATCATCGTACTACTGCAATAAAATTGAGGAAGCCAAGCAGTCCACCAAGGAGCTTTTCTCTATTTACAAATCTATTGCAATAGGAAAATCCGCCGCAGCACCGAAGAAACTTTGCACCACGGAGGGCTGTAATCGTATTGCGGAGTACTTTGCAACCAAGGTCTCCAATATATACAATTCCTTCCCCCAGAGGACAGATAGCGGCACTGCCCCCTTGGAACTACCAAGAAGGGAAGGGGAACATCGGCTGACTATGTTCGTCACTCCTTCCACTACGGAGCTTCTCCGCATTTGTGGATCCATCAAATCCGGTTCCCCCAGAGACCCGACCACCCCCAGTCGGCTCAAGGACAGCTTGCCAGTGCTAGAGCCCTATGTGCGTCAGCTCCTGGACATCTCCTTTGAGTCTCAGGTGGTCCCGAAGGCCTGGAAACAGGCGGTGGTACTTCCCCTGCAAAAAAAGGCCAACGTTAGCTTTGAAAAGCTGGATAACCTCCGTCCTATTTCCCTCCTTCCCTACATGGCGAAGGTGGCGGAAAAAATAGCCAACATACAGCTCATGCAGTTCGTGGAGACGGCTTCGCTACTCCACAACTCGCAATTTGGCTTCCGTCCCCGTCACTCGACGGAGTCTGCTCTCCTCGTGGCGGTAGAAGCACTCAGACAGGGAGTAGACGAGGGCCAGACGATGGCATTGATCCTTTTAGACTTCAGCGCAGCATTCGACACTGTAGCACATTCCACCTTGCTACAGTGTCTGAATGGAGGTGGGGTGACAGGAGCTGCGCTTGGTTGGATCAAGTCCTTCCTCTCTGAGAGGTGCTTTCAAGTCAGACTGGGTGAGTGTTACTCCAGGGAGATTGAGCTGGGCCAGGGCGTCCCTCAGGGTTCGTCCCTGAGCCCAACTCTTTTCAACATCTACGTCTCCCCCCTAGCGGCCATTGTGGAGGGTCATGGCCTCCGCCTGGTGTCCTACGCCGATGACACGCAGCTGGTCATCTCCCTATCGCGCGCGCCCGGTCTTGCGGCAGACATCTTCAGGAACTGCATGAAAGACCTTGCTGCCTGGATGTCTGCCAACTGTTTAAAGTTGAACGGGAGCAAGACCGAGGTGCTCGTGGTGGGGGGTGCACTGTCGGCGTGGTCGTCGGCGTGGTGGCCACCTTGCTTGGGGGAAGTCCCCGCTCCCTGCCGTGAGGCCAGGAACCTGAGCGTGTGGCTCGATAAGGACCTCACCTTTGGCCCACATGTCGGTCGGGTGGTGGGGGTATGCTTCAGTGTTCTGAGAGCCCTCAGGAAAGTCTTAGACCTGCTTCCCATCTCAGCTCGTCAGACGCTGGTGCATGCCTTGGTCACCTCCCGACTCGATTATGGGAACCTGCTCTATCTGGGGGCCACAGGCAGGGTCATCGGCCGCCTGCAGGTTCTTCAAAACGCGGCAGCGCGGCTGGTCCTCAGACTCCCCAGGAGATCATCCGCCAGGCCAGCCTTGCGAGCGCTCCACTGGCTCCCCATCGAGAGGAGAGTGAAGTTTAAGGCCCTTGCTACCTGCCACCATATTCTGAATGGCAAGGCACCTCTCCCGCTCCAGAGCCTAGTAGCCTACTACGAGCCTACACGCAGTCTCCGGTCCTCGCAGACCGGGCTGTTAAAAGTACCAAGAATATCTAAAGCTCGTATGGGAGGCAGGTCCTTCAGATACCTTGCTCCCAAATGTTGGAATAATTTGCCACTGGAACTGCGGCTTGAACCCTCCGAAATCCAGTTTAGGAAAAAACTTAAAACTCATCTTTTTCAGTAGTTAGCTTGGTTGGGAGGAGGGGGGACAGTCACTCCACTTGTCATAGCGCGGGGACACGCCAGTGGCGTAACCAGGCGCTTAATAAATGCCCAATAATAATAATAATAATAATGTGTGGCCGCGGAGGCAAGTGTTCGGGTTCCCGGACAGGGTAACGGGAGACAGTTGTTCCTCAAGGCGTGGGCGTCGCCCAAGGGGGTGGGGGGAGGAAGAGCAGTCCAGCGATACCTGGTGGGCATCAGGGCATCGGCGCCAGGAGCACGCGAGCATAGGGCTACGGCCACATCAAGTCTCCGTGACGTGCCCCCACGCGTCCACATGTCGCCTCGAGCACACCATCTAAAATGAGGTGGCGCCAGGGCAGGCACGGGGCGCTCCATCACACCCGCTGGGCAGGGCTGGTTCGGGAAGGGCCGCAGCTAAGTGATTCCCTGGTCCAAACTCGCATGCCGGAAAGATTCCAGGGTATCATCCCAGAGTTGAGCAAAGGGGAACTTCCTCAGACCCGCCGTTTCCTCCCGGTGCAGTGTGACACTTTCCGCTCTCGCCCAGTTGGTAAAGGAGGTGTACCAGTATTTAGCATGCCGTGGGTTTGCTCTGTTTCCAGCGCTTGGTGAGCAGGCGCTTGGCCGTGATGAAACCTAGGTCCCAAAACCTAGCTGGCACTTTGTTTAGTTTAGTCCTCTTGTATAACCCCAGTATGCAGGCCTCTCATGTGTGCGGCAGGCCGTCGCCTGTGCTTTGTGTCAGTAGGGTCAGTACTGTGTTCCAATATGCCTGGATAGCGGGGCACTCCCAAAGCAGGGAGGAACGGGGGCACTCGGCAGTAGTGGTCAAGAAATATTTGTTAATCTTATCCGGCGATAAATAAGCCCAGTGCAAGATATAAAATTGTATGATTTTGAAGCCGGAGTTGCGTGGGATATTAACAGGGCTGGCTAGCACCATCGCCCATTCCTTGTCCGTCCATTCCGTCCCTCTAGACACTGCCCAATTGTCTTGCAGTGGCTGAGTGGAGAGCGTTGTGTGTGCAGCAGGAGGGCCTGTGCCAGCCAATGGATGACATGGGAGCCATTACCCATGACATGGAGGTATTGCTGGAAATGGTGTGTTTGTAACTCCTTAGACATGTCTCTCCAGGGGTCCACGAACGTGCATAGCAGTGACGCGTGGAGGAGAAATTGTCCGGCCGATAGGCCTGTGTCTCCAGCCAGCTCAGCAAAAGGGATCAGAGCTCTATCCGCATAGAGATCCCCATCGTTTCCACTCCGGCTTCCGTCCATCCCTCCAGCATGGCCGTCGTCACCACTCCGCCCACCCTGGGAGTGCCCAGAAGAGGGAGCGCCGGAGCATAAGGTCTCACCTCCCGAGTCAGGTTCAGGCAACGCAGGAAGCATCTGCGAGCCACCGCCACATGGAGCTGCAACGGGCAGGGAATCTTGGTGAGGGGATGAAACAGCGAGCAGACCTGTGTCTGGGTCCAAACGGTGGCATCCGTGGCAGTATCGCCTAAGTTTTTTCCGCTCAGCCAACCCGACACCCACTGCAGCTGCGCTGCCAAGTAGTAGAGTTCCAGGTTGGGGACCGCAAGGCCCCCAGCCTCTGTGGGTGCATAATGTTTTGCTAGTGCGACGCGGGGCCTCCCAGCGTTCCAGATGAGGTTCCGGAGCATGGTATCTAGGTCGCGAAACACTCGGGTCGGGACGTACGTCGGAAGATTGGCGTAGTGGTATAGTAGCCTCAGTAGGATTATCATCTTTGACAGTGCTATACGACTAGGCATGTTCAGGGGTAGGGGCTTCCAGAAGGCCATCTGCGCACGCAGTTAGGAGACGGCTCGCATTAGGTTCCCTTCCAGTATGTCAATGGGGGTCCTGTAGATGTGGATCCCAAGATATTTAAATGTAGTGTGGTACCAGGTGAGCCTCCCACCATTAATGCGGATGTCACACTCCTGTGTATCTGGACTGAAGGAGTACGCACCCGATTTAGCCCAGTTGACTTTCAGTCCCGACATGGCTTCAAAGGTCCGAAATGTATCCGACAGGGATTGCGGTATTTGGTCTCTAACATACAAAAGCAGGTCATCTGCATACAGCAAGACCACATGTAAGACGTCCTCCAATGGGATCCCCCACTCCTCCCCCTGCACTCTCAATATCGCTGCGAGCGGCTCCATGGCCAAGGAAAAGAGCAGCGGCGACAGGGGGCAGCCCTGTCTAGTCCCCCTCCGTACCCTAATTTCGTCAGAGAGCAATTTGCCCATACGCACCCATACAGTGGGTTTTTGGTATAGCAAGCCAACCATGTCGATGTATTCATCCCCCAAATCCTATTTCTCTAGCATTGCCATTCCACGAAGTCAAATGCCTTCTCGAGGTCGAGCACGAGGCACCCCGATCGCGGCCATCGATGGGTGGCATATTCCTGCACTCTAAATAGTCGGCGGATGTTATAAGAGGTACTGCGCGTGGGTACGAAACGATTCTGGTCATGGTGACCGAGAGTTGTGACCAGGGGGGCCAGACGCGTGCCATCCCTGCCAGGTTTCAGGATGGAAATGAGGTTGGCCTCATTCAGCGTGGGGGGGGAGAGGTGTCCTCAGCGGCCGCCGCATATATCTTGAGTAACTCAGGGATCAGGATATCTGAGCAGGCTTTGAAAAATTCCGCAGGTAGCCCGTCCGGGCCAGGGGACCTGCCATTAGCCAAGGCAAATATGGCAGCGCGCAGCTCCTCCGACGTGAGCGGCGCCCCCAGGTCTCCCTGCTGCGCAGCTGTCAGGCGCGGTACCTGTATTTCTGAGAGATAGTCTGTGATAGCCTCGGTGGAGACTCTCAGTTGGGAGCGATACAAGGCCCGGTAGTGGCCTGTAAAAGCCACGTGTATTTTACTCTGCGTGTACACCACCCCCTCCTCGGCTGTGCAAATCAGACCAATGGTTTGATGAGAAGTCCTGTGGCATATTTTTCTTCCACACTGGATCCAGCGGCATCTGCATTGCCAGGATGTCTAAAAGCAGTAGCTGCAACATGCATGAGTCTTGAGCAAAGTGAGTCCATCATCATGGGCCATGCAGTGACAGTATATGTCCCACATGCAGTTGTGATTTTGTTGACAAGGACCAAAACCCAATATCTGACTCCTAGTCGGCTGACTAAATATGAACGAATTCTTTTAGGTGCAGAAAATGTGTCTATCTAGGTGTAACATTTTGAATCCAGCAACGCTGTTGCCTGAATCACATTTTGCAGAAGTCAAAAATGAAGTCGAACATAATTGTATCTGTGAGACCTAACACCCTTGGCGTGGTTTTCCCCTATCTTTTTGCCTCTGCCTCCTGTATTTTTGATGCTGTGCTGGATTTTGTTTTTTTCTGGTTTAGATGCTTTGGACACTCTGCCACTGCTGATCAGTGCCAGAGTGTAAGTGCTCCCTATGGAAATTATCATATTGATTGGATGTACTTGATTGGCATATTTGTATCACCACAAAGTCCCTAAAGTGCACTGGGTGTGCCAGGGCTGGTGATGACAGATGCTACTAGTGGGCCTGCAGCACTGATTGTGCCACCCACATGAGTAGCCCTAAAATGGTGTCTCAGGCCTGCCACCGCAGTGCCTGTGTGCAGTCAGTGAACTGCCATGTCCTACTGGTCAGTGTCCCCACTGGCTAGGCCTAACCCTTCCCTTTGTGTACACATTGGTCACCCCTATGGAAGGCTCAAGGTACCCCCTTGGGCAGGGTGCAGTATATATGAAAGATAGAGCATGCACTAGTGCAGGTAACATGCTCTGGTAGCGAACAACAGCCATTTTGTGTGATCACTGCTGCAAGGTTATCTTGCTCCATAGACTAACATGGGGGAGGCTGGTCCCAATGGATACCAGCCTATCTTCCCACAGGAACAAGATGGGACATAAGTGATTGATATCCCTGAACTCAGAATTTAATAACACATCTTTTAGGAAAGGTTGTTTTTAAAATCTGTGTTTGAGAACAGTACTTTTAAAAAGTGGCTGTTCTCGTGTCTAACCTTTCTGTGTGCTTGGGCCTGCTTGTGGATTGACTGTCTGGTTTGAGGGTGACAGGGGCTGGGGAGCCCCCAGGAGGTTGTCTGAGTCAGCCCTTGGTTGAATGACTGCATCTGCAACTAGAGTGGTGGGAGGAGATAGCACCTGGGAGTGAATAGGTCTGTGCCTGCATGCCACAATGCTGGCTCCACCTCCTGCTGGGCGGCTGACGCCTCTGCCCCTCACTCTGAAAGGAAGGAAGAAGCCAGGAAGCCCAAGGGCTCCAGCAACACCCAGAACTGTTTTAGACCGGGCCCAGGGCCCACTTGCACAAAGACTTCAAAGACTTTTAGGGGTATAAAAGAAGGACCCCTGACAACAGATTTTCAGATTCTACAATCAAGAGGAACCTCTGCCAGAAGAAGGACTGCTGAAGAAACTGAGGAAGACTGCCCTTGCTGTGTGCTCTGGGGCTGACCTGTTTTGCTGTTCATCTAAAGGAGAGAAGAAGGGGACTTTTCTGTGTGCTGTGACCCCTGCCTGCCTGACCTACAAGGCTTTGCTGTGTGCTGTGTCTGTAACAGAATCTCCAAGGGCCTGAGAAGAGCTGGCCTCCTGTCCTGGAACCCAGGGTCAAAAGGTTCCATAGAAACTAATAGACGTTGTGAAGATCGTGCTGTAGTTTGCCTGGTGCGTGAGTTTTCAACTGCTGGCCGGGAGCGGAGATCGGTGTGCTCATTGGCATACATTCTACGAGGACCGGAGGATCGTGGTGCCTCCCCTTGTGAGTTTTGCCCCAAAGAAGATCTTGTGGCCGTGAGGGCGGTCTATTTGCAACCGGCGCCCCCGAAATCACTGTGCCGCTGAGTATCGCTCTTGCCCGGGGCCTGAGAGCGCCCGACGACCTCGCTGTCCCTTGCTGGGGCCACGGAGACGGAGATCGAAGCCGCTGTGTCCCCATTGGCCAGAAGAAACCAGCCTCCTCAGTAACGCCGCGCTGGGATTGGCCCAGCGCCGCCGCGTCATCATCGGAGCCGCACTGTGAGTTGCTGAGGCCTCTGCGTCACCAGGGGCTCGTCCCGGGAGCCGCACTGCCATTGGCTGACTCCCGAGTGTCTGTGAGGGCTCGTCTGTGGAGCCGCGACCTGATTGGTCCACTCCAGGAAAGCCTCGACGGAAGACGCCGGAGCCGCAATGAAAGAGAGACCCGTCCTTGCCGAGGGAGCCGCACGAACCTTCCCCAGCCTACCGTCTGCACGTCTGCCCCGTGGTTCACCCAGAGAGAGCGAAGTGAGCAATCCCCGGCCCAATGTCTCCACCCCTGTCAGGTATTTAAGCTCCCTGCCGCTCGTAGGAGTATCGAGAGCGGGCGGAGACCTGGAGGGACCGGCCGGGGGGCTGAAGGGGAGGTTACTTGCTTAAAGAGGCTCCGGGGGTAACCGCACTGAGAGCGCTTCATGAACACAGCACTAGACACAGCAAGAGGGCTGCTTTTGAAATCGTACAGCCTGCACATTTACTCCTGCAAGATTTATGGGGACTAAAATTGAACTGTGACTTCCTAGAATCGCGTGCAAACATTTAAGAGGGTGAAGAAATTGTGTAACTAGCCTGCAAGTGGTTCTAATTTGCTGAAACTAGATAAAGTTATATTTTTACTATACCTACCTGTGTGGTCTCAATTTGTGGTGTGTTTTAGAGTTAATGTATGTGTTAAGTGCAAATATTATACACATTGCCTTGGGGATAAGCCTGTCTGCCCGTGCCAAGCTACCTAGGGGGTGAGCAGGGGTTATCTGTAGTGTGTATCCCTTTACCCTGACTAGAAGCAAGGGTCCCTATTTGGACAAAGGTACTTACCTCTGCCAACTAGAGACCCCCAGATCTAACATTGTTAGACAGCGGTGAGGATTTTGAACTAGTATTTGCACTTGACCTACAGTGATTTTGTGTACAGCACTAGTCTAGTTTAGCGCAACCACATGCCGTACCTATTTTTTTTAAGTCCTATTTTTGGAAAGCCTAGGAAGCATCATGTCTCAGAAGGAAGTAGGTGAAGAGGTGGAAGTAGAATTTGAGATTCAGGATTTGCCCACATACAAGAAGGAGCTCTTGAAACAATTCTGCAAAAAGCTTGGAGGTCCCATGAGGGGCAGCGCAAACAAGGAAGAGCTACAGAAAGCTCTGAGGGCCTGGTGGGAGGCCAAACGAGTTGCGCCAGAGGATGCTACTGGAGAGGGGGATGCACAGGAGAATGGTTTTGAATCCCAGGATTAACCTGTAAATAGGCCAGCTTCAAGGGCTGGCAGCAACCATTCCAGTAGGGGTTTTTCTCCAGAGGAGCTGGAGGAGAATCAAAGGAAGAGGGCTCATGAGTTAGAGCTCTTTAAGCTCAAGGCCCAAGCAGAGGAAAGGAAGTTACGCCTTGATACAGAGAAAAGGGGGAAGAGAGCAGGAACGCTCTCGCTTTGGAGGAAAAGAAACTCCAGTGGGCTCATGAGTTGAGTCTAAGGGAACTGGATCTCAGATCTAAGCAAGTGGAGCCCAGTTCCAATAGTGGCAGTGCACAGCCAGTGCAGGCGGGTAAGGTGTACATACCCAAAGATTTGGTGCAGAATTATCAGAGGGGTGAGGATATCTATGCGTGGTTTAGATCCTATGAGCTTGCTTTGAAGATGAATGAAGTGCCTGAGAAGAGTTGGGGGGCAGGTTTGTGGAATCATTTTGAGGCCTCTGGGAGGGATGTCTTGGCACCCTTATAAGCAGCAGGTACCTTAACCTACCCCGCTATGAAGGAGGCCTTATGCCTCAGGTATGGACTTACTCCAGAACAGTACCGCCAGAAGTTTAGGAACTTCAAGAAACTTGATTCTAGTACCTGGGTGGAATGTGTGAGTTTGTACACGCGTGCACTAGAAGGTTGGATAAAGGGCAGCAAAGTAACTGATTATGTGGGGTTGTGTCACTTGATTAGTTGGGAGCACTTGAGTAGTCTATGTGTTCCAGAGCTGTGCCTGCATCTTTTAGACAGCAAGTTAACTGATCCCAGTGAGCTTGCTAAGGAGGCGGACCGCTGGACTAGCACCAGGGTCCCCAAGGGGGTGGTAAGTACCCCAGCCAAGGGTGGACAGGGTCCCCAGCAGAAGGGTGGGGAGGACAAGGGTAACCGTAAGGAGTTCTCTAAAGGGCCTCAAAATAGTTCCCAGGAGAAGGAGTCCCAACCCCCCAAGCCTAAGAAGGCTTGGCCCCCTAAGGGCAGACAGGACAACAGAACTCAGCCTACTTGCTATGCATGTAGAGAAGTGGGGCACATTGCCCCGAAGTGTCCCAACAAACCTCCAGCACCCACTGGTGCTCCAGCCCCAGGGTTAGCCAGTGTAGCTTTGGGAGGGGATTTGATTTCCAGTGGGGAGGAGGGGTTAGCAGTGATGACCCTTGTCTCTTTAGGACACCAAGAGATGGTCCAGGAAACCTTGCTGCCCCTTAACACTAACACGGGCAGAAGGTGACCATCAATCGGAAAGAGATATTGACACGGCAACGTGTGGCGGAATACCACCACGCTCCGCATCACAACAACCAAATCAAAGATGATGCGCTGCAGTTCGTGCACTGCACGCAAAGTAAAGACGGCAACGCGTGGCAGTAACCACTGCGCTCCGCTTAATGCCGATAAACAACGGGGGGCGGGAATCCGCTCCTACCTTCAGCAGCGGGTCCAAAACACCATTCCCCCAGGCGTATACTCAAAACAGCGAGAGGCGACTCCTCTCTCTCGAAACCAGAACCCGGAATAACACGCAACAGGAAGCGTGTCATGCCGACTAAAGTAGCCTCAGCCGAGGCTTCTGGGAAATGTAGTTTTTTAGCCAAATTCGGAAATACCGTGATACAGTTCTCCCAGCACAATCATGCAGGCGCTTAGTGAGATCCTGACAGTATGTACCCCTCCTCAGCGCCTACTAGGACCAGGCCGCAAGGAGAACCTACGATGGAAAGAACGTATGGCCTTAGGAGCATGGATGTTAGACACAGGTTCCCAAGAGTCATCTTCAACCGAATACCCCTTCCATGACACCAGGTACCACAGCACACCCCTTCAAAACTTCAAATCCTTGATGCTCCGCACCACGTGTTCGAAGCCTCCATCACACAACACAGGGGGAGGAGCCCTACGCTTGGTAGAGAATGCCGGCTTCAGCAGATTACAATGAAATACCGGATGTATGCAAAGAGAACCAGGGAGTTTCAGTTTGTAGGCCACAGGATTAATCTGTTTCACCACCATGTATGGCCCAATGAATCTGGGGTGAAAAATGCTGCGAAGTTTGAATCTGATGTTTTTTGTAGAAAGCCACACCTTATCACCTACCGCATACGAAGGACCTTGTCTCCTGTGTCTATCCTCGTATTTCTTATACTCTCTCTTTGCTTTCATCAAGTGGGACCTGATTTTCTTGTGTATGGCCTGAACCTTACGCATCTGTCCCAACACAGTAGGCTGATTGGATACCACTTCTGGAATGGTGATGGGAAGGATTTTAGCGTTGTATCCATAGGTAGCACAAAATGGAGACACCCCCAAGGAACAGTGCCAGGCGTTGTTGTAAGCTATTTCAGCCACCCACAGTAATGAAACCCATGAGTCGTGAGCCTCCGCAGCGTAACACCGAAGATATTTCTTCAGGGTTTGATTCAGCCTTTCCGTTTGTCCATCTGTTTGCGGATGGAAGCTGGTTGAAAGAGAGGAGCGGATGCCCAAAGCCTGACACCAAAACTTCCAAAACCTGGCTATGAACTGTGGTCCCCGATCAGAGACAATGACTTCGGGTACTCCGTGTAGCCTGATGATGTGGGTCAACAGTAGTTGCGCTGTCTGACCTGCCGTAGGCAGATTCACGCAAGGTATGAAATGGCCCAATTTGGAGAGACTGTCGATCACCACTAGAATGGCGGTCATCCCCTGATCCGGGGGTAGACCGGTAACAAAGTCTAGACTTATAGTCTGCCAAGGTCTTTTTGGAGTGGGTAACGGAATTAACAACCCTTTCTTTTTTCCGGTCTCATTTTTAGCCATAGCACATTCACTGCATGATCTCACCCAAGCGACAACGTCTTTCTTGACCGTATCCCACCAAAAGTATCTTTGCAGTAACTGCATGGTCTTACACACACCTTGGTGTCCCGCCAACTGAGAATCGTGACACCATTCAAAAGCAGTTTTCCTCATGGTATCGTCTGGAAGAAACAACTTGTTGTTTTGAAAAGGAAGTCCTTTCTTTAACGTGCGTCCACTACCCTAGCGGCCCACTCTACCCATTTCCCTGGAGTCTTGGCCCGGCAGATGTGTTCCAAGAAAGAGTCAGCCTGTAAAACACACACCACCTTTTTTGGGTCCACAATGGCCTCAAGTTTTGGTAGTTCTGTAGATGCCTCCCCCTGATGTTGTCGGGATAGTGTATCCGCCTTCTTGTTGTCAGTCCCAGGACGAAAAGTGATAACAAAGTCATATTCTGAGAAAAACAGCATCCACCTCATCTGTCTCTGAGAGAGGTTGCGGGCGGTTTTCATGTACTGTAAATTTTGGTGGTCTGAGAATACAGTAACAGGAAAAGCAGCCCCCCACAAGTGTTGGCGCCATTCTTGAAACGCCTTTTTGATAGCAAGCAGCTCTTTTTCTGCTATTGTGTAGTTCCTTTCTGCCAGACTAAGCTTCTTCGACAAGTAAGCCACTGGATGTAATTGTCCCGTGAGGTGATTTCTTTGCGACAGGATAGCCCCTATAGCTTCATCTGAAGCGTCGGCTTCAACGATAAAAGGATGTTCTGGTTTAGGGTGTGCCAAGATGGGAGCTGTCGTAAAGGCTGCTTTTAGGGTCTGAAAAGCTCCATCAGTGACTTCAGTCCACTGGAAAGGTACCCCTTTTCTCAACAATCTAGATAAAGGGGCTGCCACCTGAGAGAACTGTGCTATAAACCTGCGATAATAATTGGAAAACCCTAAAAAACTTTGCACCTCCTTGAGGCTTGTAGGAACTGGCCACTCTTGCACCGCCTTTACCTTTCTTTCAGACACCTGCAGCCCAGAATGACTCAGCACCACCCCCAGGAATTCCACTTCAGGCACACTGAACTCACATTTGAAAAGCTTGCAAAACAGTTTGTCATCCCCTAGCCTCTGCAATACTTGAGACACATGATCATGATGCTGTTTGGTGTTGTCCGAATAGATAAGGATGTCATCTATGTAAACAACAGCGCAAACATCCACAAACTCCTTCAGGACATCATTAAGAAAGTACTGAAACGCCGCAGGGGCGTTACATAGCCCAAACGGCATGACAGTATACTCGTATAGGCCATAACGAGTCGTAAAGGCCGTCTTCCATTCGTCGCCCTCCCTAACCCGGACCAGGTGGTATGCTCCCCTTAAATCAAGTCGTGTGTAAATCTTAGCATCCTTCACCTGATCCAGTAAGACAGAAATTAGGGGTAAAGGGTATCTGTTTCTTACAGTGATTTTATTTAATACCCTGTAATCGACACACACTCTCAACTCCCCATTTGCCTTTTTGATAAAAAACAAGGTGGAGGCAGCTGGAGATCTGGAGGGACGGATGAACCCAATGGCCACATAATGGTCAAGATATTCCCTCAAGTGTGCAGTCTCGGGGACAGATAGGGCATACACACGACAGGAAGGTAGTGTAGCCCCTTCCACCAGATCAATTCGACAATCGTAGGGCCTATGAGGAGGCAGTTGCTCAGCCATACTTTCACTGAAGACATCCTCATACACCTTATATTGTGGGGGCAGTACTGTTGCGTGTTTATCTAGGTTCCTGATCGATACTGTGACCTTATGCCCCTATTCGGCTATAAATCCATTTATTCCCTATATTGGCATAACCGTTCAAGTGTGATATTCAGAAAGTCATCTCTGGCCTCACACGAACAGAGCCACATTCCAGAATAGTTCTCTGCCACTTCCTTTGCAACCAATTAGTGCAATGACAGAGCAGAAGTCACTATCTGATATTCCTACATTAACACTCCGAGTTCTTCAACAAGATAAAAACTCAGCAAACCTGGAAATCCCCGCTTGCTGTGTTTTGATTAGTAATGGAACTCTAATGAGCAACTGATAGCTATCACTTCCTAGTGACATCTTTAATTGACGTCTTATGTCCAGCAAACTTACGTCAAACCAGGCACCTGTCAGGTATAAATATTACCAACGTTGCCTTAAGCAATTGCTGGTGTCCAATTGCTGTTGTATGCTGTATGCAGTACGCTGATGCTGCTGCTGTCCCGTTGATGGTGAAGCTACTGATACCATTATCGCTGCTAAAGCGCGAACGATGGTGTGGTGAGCTTAGGAGCTGAACAGCCGTCCCTCTGCGAAGAGCCCAGCAGATGCCAAGCTGCCCGCGGACGCTGTCCCCCCTTCTCCTCCTCGACGCGCTGAAGAGAGACGCTGCCTTTCTCCTGCAGAGAAATCCAGCTCCAGCGTTTCTGGTGTACCCTTGCGGGTGACTGGAATACCGAGACCCCCTGAAGGAGATACCAGACCTCCATCATTCTATTCAGCGGTATGGTGTTGACTAAACCCTTAGTGAGAATTCTTGAAGCAAACCTTGGCAAAACCAACTTAACTTAAAGCTACTTACTTACTCCCCTTCCACGTGTTAGGCTTAGGTCAGGTACACTGGGGTAGGCGTAGTTAGAAGCACCAGTTGAGTATTTTAGCCTAATGTATATATGACTGTATATATGTTTTATTACTTTTAAACCATTTTATGGCTAAGAAATCATATCAATGCTTTTACAGTATTATCTCGCAATACTTATCCTACTGTACGTACTTTTTATAATAACAAGTCTTGCAATTGTGGCAATACATTTCTCTTGTACGAGAAGAAAGACTGTTCAATAAATGTTAACCCTTTATTGACAAACGCCCGTCTCTCTATTCTCTACATATTGTGAAAGTAATCTGCACTAATCTGACTGAGTGAAATGCCTGTCTATTGTTTCACACGACCCTAGAGATTGACTCTTGATCTGAGGAGCAAAGTTGTCATGTTGCACGGTTGTTGGAAAGCTGAATCCCTTCTTGTCTGTGCCAGGGAAGCTGATCACTTCTTATTTCAGTCAAGAAAGTTTCCAGTGACCTCTGAGCTAGTTGGTAACAAACCCAATTAAGTTTAGCATAGTCAGTGGAGGCCTGGAAGATCCGCACTTCTACGTCGATACTACTGTTTATGTTATTCCAATGCGCAGGTGGGAAACTAGGAGCTACACTACAGTACTACCATCTTCTCTGCAGCTGTGGCCACTACTAACGGCAGATAAGACACTGCAGCCTTTTCCACACATGAGGCAATCACGTGTTCTCTACACTCCTCGGACACAAACCGAACCTCCTTCGTTTTCCAATCAATCGTCGGATTGTGGTGGCTCAACCATGGCATTCCCAATATAACCTCGTATTGAGGTGCCTCAATTATATTCAGTTTCAATTCCTCTCTATGGAGTCCTTCAGGTATTTTCACAGACAGCACAAGGGTGTCTGTTTGTTCGGTAATCTTTCCTGACTTCAACGGTTTCCCATCCACAGCTAATACCTCTTCAGGGAAATCTCTTGGCACTCTTTCTAAAGATAAGGCGGATACCAACCCGCTATCTATAAAGTTCCCTGTGGCTCCGGAGTCAATCATGACCCTCACCTGGTGGGTCTGTAGCTGACTTTCCAAGCCCATGGGAAGGAGTATGTGTGTCCCTGTTTCTAACAGGGTCAATACAGTTAAGGAAGGAATCTGATAAGATGGGGAACCTTTTTCTAGTACAGGCTCTACGTTTCCTCCTTTCTCCATGGTTCCCATCGATGTGATGGCCAACTTTTTGCTTCGGTTCCATACACCACTTGCCTTTGGTTTAGTAGGGCAGTCCCTAACATAGTGACCTTTTTTCCCACAGTAAAGGCACAGGCCCAACGCTCGGCGATGTTCCTTTTCTTCTTTGGACAGTGGGGCCTTGACTGCCCCTATCTCCATTGGTTCCGTCCCCTGTTCTGTAGCTGTCACTGCTCTCCGTGGAAACGTGTCGGACCCAAAGTTCCCACGATCCCATCGCCTCCTGTCACTCCCTCTGTCACTTATCCTACCATCCAAAGGTAGGGTCAGATTTATCATGTCCGCACAGGTAACTGGCTGGAGATCTATCTGTACTATAACATCCTTGAGGCCATCCCTCAACCCTTGATAAAAAAGGGACATCCTTTTGCCCTCCGGCCAAGCTGTTTCAGCGATAAACCGGTTGAAGTCTGTCAAATAGGATATCAAATCCCTCTTTCCCTGTCTAAGTGTCAGCAGCTCCCTGTCTGCACTGAAAGAAGTGGCTCGTCGATCGAACACCCGCTCGAACTCAGCCCTAAACGCCGTCCAATTATTCAGCACCGGGTCATCATTGCGCACCAAAGGCACTGCCCAATTTGCCGCATCTCCAATCAAATAGGAAATCGCTAAAGCCACTCGAGAATGGTTGGTCGGGAAGGAGGCCGGATTGCACGAGAAGTGCATCATGATTTGCGTCAAGAAGACTTGGGTTTTAGAAGGATCCTCGGAATATCTCTCAGGGCTAGCAAGGGGGATGGGAGGTGGAACAGTCACCTGGATTTGTGAGGGAGAGGCATCAAAGGGGTTCCTGCTTAATCTGTCCACCTTTTCTTTTAAGGCAGTGGCCTCCGCCTTGGAAGCAACAAGCTCTTGTTGCACCAATACCAAGGCCTGAAGCACATCCTCTAAGGTAGCCATATGACCTCCACCCGGATCGGGTGTTGCTAAATTCGTGGGCGTGTTATTCTGTCAAGTACGCTCCACAGGATCCGGATGTTGATCATACAGCCCACCTCCAAACGTCACAAACCCTCTGATTATATATCAACAGAGGGTTTGAGCCATTAGATGAGGGGTAATTACAAAATAATAAACAGGGAAGGAAAGGATGGGGTCAGCTGGGAAAGGGAATATCTGAAACGACAAAACATACAGGGATAAGAACACCGTCCTTTTCAGCAATATGAACACTCATATAATTTCCTTATAAACTGAATACCTGTAAATAAAAGCAGGAATTCGGAAATATGTTTCTCTGATATCCCTCAGTGCAGTTAGACTTGTCCTATATGAAATATAAACATTGTAAGACCAAAATCATAAACACAACTGAAGAGAATGGACCTGATAGATACTGTCTATCCTACCTTCTACATGTAATAGCTCTATAGCATATAGGGGTTCCTGGGAAAGTTTCCCACTAATGACACAGAATAGAAGGACTGTGGAGAGCAAAGGGAATCAGTACTGAAGTAGCATTGCAGAACACGGTAATGCGTGGGAAGCAAGAACCACAGCACTCCGCTCTGCGGAATCTACTGGATGAGAGACAATCAGTTAACCATATGAAGATCTCCCAAAATAAAGAACGGAATATTGTTAAATAGTAGTATATTCAGGCCACTACTATAAGGGCACAATACTCCATGTAACCTCAGATAGCTCACACGGAAACGCGTAGCTGCGACCGCCACTGCGCTCCGCTTGCAGGTTAAATCAAATGACACTCTTAAGAACACAAGCAGCTTGTTTTGGTGCTACGTAGCTGCGACCACCATCGTGCACCGCCTACTTAACAGTAGTCAGGAAGTAGAAGAAAAACGCAAAAGGTAATAACACGAAGTTCAGGAAGACACGGCGGCGTGTGGTGCCTATTACCACTCCGCTCCGCTCTTCTAACCTTTTCTCAATTGTCAAGAAATGTACACTCCATGTATTGACACGGCAACTTGTGGCGGAATACCACCACGCTCCGCATCACAACAACCAAATCAAAGATGATGCGCTGCAGTTCCTTCACTGCACGCAAAGTAAAGACGGCAACGCGTGGCAGTAACCACTGCGCTCCGCTTAATGCCGATAAACAACGGGGGGCGGGAATCCGCTCCTACCTTCAGCAGCGGGTCCAAAACACCATTCCCCCAGGCGTATACTCGAAGCAGCGAGAGGCGACTCCTCTCTCTCGAAACCAGAACCCGGAATAACACGCAACAGGAAGCGTGTCATGCCGACTAAAGTAGCCTCAGCCGAGGCTTCTGGGAAATGTAGTTTTTTAGCCAAATTCGGAAATACCGTGATACAGTTCTCCCAGCACAATCATGCAGGCGCTTAGTCAGATCCTGACAAACCCACACAGCAGGACACACACCCAGCCCAGTCTTCTCCACCTGTGAATACATCACCTACAGCCACACCTCTGAACCACCACTTGCCTTCACCAAACCCACAGTATACCACTGCTCTCACCACCCTGCCATATTTGGGACAAGGTCACTGAAGAACATCTCACGCCTCCCTCAGCACTACCACACTGCTGACCTCCTCTGACGCTGATACCTCAGCAGGCAATCTCTACTGATGGATCTCCAACTGCTCCACATCTCTGGCACCCCTCAAGAAGGCACCCTGCAAGCAACACTCCAAGAAAGCCAGCTGGTTCACTCACATCCTCCACGAGTCCAGACGCACCAGTAGATGACTCGAGAAGAGATAGAAAAACAACAAAACACCAGGAGCCCATGCAACCTTCAAAGCTGCTGCCACCGCACACAATCTCCTCCTCAAAAACCACAATGAAAATGGCCCTCCAAGATAGAATCAATGCCAACGCATACAACAGCTAAGACTCTTCGCCATCATCAAGGAGTTTGCCAGGCTCAACAGCGGGACCACAGACATCCCACCCTCCCAAAACCTCTGCAACAAACTTGGCACCTACTTCCACCAAAAGATTAGGGAGATCTATGACAGCTTTAACACCCAAGACCCTTCTACCACGCCCGCCACCACCACACCCAACCACACTGCACCCCAACAGATCCTACTCAACTGGATCCCGCTCACCAACGCGGTGATCTGGTGGTAGAGTGTCTCTGCTGCAGGGCTGTCATACAAGACCATGAAGAGCATCCACTCGGGAGCCCCCTCGGACCCATGCCCGAATCACATCTTCCATAAAGCAGCCACCTCCATCGCCCATGAGCTACAATGCACCATCAACTGCTCCATCGAGACCGCCACCTTCCCTGACAACTGGAAACATGCTGTGATCAACCCCCTGCTGAAGAAGTCATTTGCCGACCAGACAGACTTCAAGAACTTGAGATCCATCTCCGTGCTCCCCTTCCCAGTCAAGGTCACCGAGAAGGACATCAATGCCTAACTCTAGGAGTTCATCGAAACAAACCACTTCCTGGACATCTCGCAATCCGTCTTCCGAAGCAACCACAGCACCGAGACCGCACTCCTCTCTGCCACCAACGGCATCTGCTCCGTCGTCTACCAGGGTGTGACAGCAGCCCTCATCCTTCTGTACCTCTCGTCGCCTTCAACACCGTCTCCCACCGCATCCTAATCACAAGACTCCACGACGCCAGAATCTGCGACAAGGCCTTGGACTGGATCTGTTCCTTCCTCATGAGTTGAACACAGCAAATGAGACTAACTCTGTTCCTCTCAGAACCCACAGAAATCAGCTGCGGAGTGCCCCAGGGTTCCTCCCTGAATTCCACCCTCTTCAACGTCTACATTGCCCCACTCGTAGCCATCATCAGACACCACTGACACAACATCGTCTCCTATGCCGAAGACGCCCAGTTAATCTTCTTCCTCACCAACGACCTCACCACCCCCCCCAGAAACAACTTCCACAGCAGGATGAAGGCCATCCTCATCCTGGGACCCACCCCTTCAGCTTGGGATGACTCCTGGAGGCCCACTGCATGGGGAACTCCCCCACCCTAACAGACCACGCACAAAACCTCAGCATCATACTGGACTCCTCGCTCAAAATGAACTGCCAGATCAAAGCTGTATCCTCATCATGCTCCCACACACTTCCCCTGCTTCAAAAGACATTCAGATAGATCCCCATCGAATCCAGAAAGACAGTCACCCACGCACTCATCAGCAGCAAACTCGACTACAGCAATGCACTCTACACTGGCATCCCCCAGAAACTCCTCAGGAAACAGAACATTCAAGATGCCGGAGCCAGACTAGTCCTCAACATCCCCCGTAGCAGCCACATCACCGAACTCATTTGAGAACTCCACTGGCTCCCAGTCAACAAAAGAATCACTTTCAAGATCCTCACACCCCTTCAAAGCACTCCAAGACAAAGGACCAGCATATCTGAACCACCGCCTCTCACTCCACGTACACCCCAGACACCTCTGCTCAACCCAACTGGCCCTGGCCACTATTCCACAGATCTGCAAGACCAGAACCGGTGGAAGATACTTCTCCTACCTCACCGCCAAGACCTGGAACACCCTGCCTCTCTATCTCAGGCAATTCCTGTCACTGACACAATTCAGGAAGGATCTCAAGACCTGGCTCTTTGACTGAACCCCAGTGCCCAGACAGATCAGCAGCCCCTCAGCACCTTAAGAACCTCACAGGTGAGTAGCTAGCTATACAAACCTCTGATTGATACATGTATGCACCCACCAAACATTCAAAAACATAAAACTTACCTGCGCTGCTGCTCCCGGAGAGGGAAGTCTCGGAGGTCCCAGGAGAGTTGGGAATGCTGCCTCTTCTCATTAGCTGACAGAGAGTCAGCCAAAGAGAAGAGGTAGCAGTCCATCACTAGTTACAGAGTGGTATAAGGTCGATGAGACTGCAGACCCCACCGCACTTTGTGACAAGCTGTCACTGACTGACACTCCGCCTGGGCACTATAGGGCTTAAAACTGAAGTAACCCGGGCCGAGGCAATCAGTGACTCTTCCCCTCGTCAGAAGGGGAAGGGCCTCAAGGCATTTTTGCCAGGCTGAGGAGGTCATGCCCTCAGGGCGGTGAAATCATAAGCCTGGCAAAGTTCCGCTGAGGTAGCCAGGAAACCTGCGCATTTAGTATATGTCTAGCACCTGGACACTTGAAATGAACAAGAAGAGAGTCTATCAGGCCGACCTATGCTCAGCCTGACAGACATTCTTTTTGTCTGAAAAAGGTGACCTTGCATGGACCCACCGCCCGTACGGACGGGCACCAGCTGCCTTCACGCACTGCTTGCTAGGCTACGCATTAACTGTTCAATGCTTAGGTGCACGCAGGCTGATCAATTTCCAGTTGGTTGCTCAGCAAGTTGAAACAGTGATCACAATGAAGGAGTGTATGTAACCAACTAATTCGAAAAAGAAAGGAGGGGTACGGGACATTTGACGAACCTACTAAGTTTATCCAAATGTGGTCGTAGAACATTGTTGCAATTTGCAAAAAGGTACCTTGCAGTGACTCCGTAAAAATGTGCAGGTGTTTGTTTTTAACTTTTGTACTGAGAGGACATTTTGAAATAACTTTACATATATTCTATGGGCCTGCTTCACAAAGGTAAACTTACACTTTTGTGTAAATGCACTGTTTTTCAGGTATTCACAAACTACGAGTTTTCTTTTTTTTTTAAATTGACATTTTTCCAACAACCAAATTGCTTTACAATAAACAGGCCAACATTTTATCAAATCTGAACAGGAGTTTAAATATTCATAGTCCATACAATACACAATATCTTTGTAATAATACACTCTCCGGTAGCTCGCCACCAATACAGGAATACATATTCATCATATGTGTAGATAGTCATAAGAATCAGCGAAGAAGAACGATAGAATGAAATTCCATTCATAATATCATAGGGCGGGCCTAAGACATCTCTGTCCAAATCTATTAAACCCACATTATCGAGAAGGTAAGGAAGGGGAACATCAATGTCTCAATCTGAGTTTCGCCCACATTTGTCTCTCCGATAGATTCTTGCTGACTCTGAGCCAAGGTCAGAAATGGTTCTCAGATGTTCCGAGGTCTAGAAGTAGGTGGCATAAGCTCCCAAAATGCGCTCAACTGTGTGTGACCATATGTGACATGATTAATCCACCCTTTAATGGTGGGCACCTTTCTCCTGCCCCAGTGGACTGCAACTTGCCGACGGGGCAGTACTTTGCATTTGTGTGTTCAATCCTGTAATAAGTTTGAGAAGACGGGGATCTCAACAAGTTCTCCAATGCGGGCAGAGCCGGCGGAGCCAGCGGAAACCCTTCCCAAAGGGAGCGGCACGCCGTGCGCAGCTTGTGATATAAAAATAACTCAGCAAATGGCATGCTTGTCCCACTTCAGCTGCCGGGGGGGACCTGAACGTGTCTCCCGGATATAAGTCGGCGAAAGTCTGAAGTTTCATCTTTTGTGCAAGTGTCTTACTGATACCATCCTGAATGCAAGGCAACATTGAATTCTGCGCTAAAGGGATGGAGGGGGTATATAACACTGGGATACCCGTTCTTTTACGCAACTTGTCCCACGCCCCACATAGCGTCCCAGAGGAGTCCACATCTCCGTGTGGACGACGTGACTTTTGGTAAAGTACCACCTTGACCAGGACAGGCGCCATCGCATCAGCCTCTACTGCTACATGGGGCTGTAAGGGCGTCAGATGGTCCCAATAGTAAAAGAATTGAGCTTGGGCACATAGTACATACAGGTGCATGTTCGGGGCACCTAAGCCACCCTGTTTCAACTGGAGTGTCAGCAGGTCCCAGAAGGTTCTGGCTTGTCCACCCGTCCACGCCACGGAGACCAACTGAGACTTCAGGGTGTTAAAAAAATACTGTGTAAGAGGGATTGGTATATTAACAAATAAGTACGAAAACGTTGGTAAAATAACTATTTTAGCCAGTGCTATCTTTCCAGCTAGAGACAATGGTAGCCCAGACCATATCTTAACCTTCTCCTCCTACGATGCGATGGCCCGTCTGTAATTTAAATTCCACACCTCCTGTGTATCTCGACTTATCCAAATCCCGAAATATTAAACTCCCCAGCCTCCCATCTCAGGGGGAACTCAGACTTCACCGGGGAAATACCATCAGTCAGCGGAAATATCACTGACTTGGCCCAGTTGATGAAGATACCAGCCAGACCTCCGAATCGGATAAATTCCCTCAAAATGGGATCTAATTTCTCCTCTGGATTTATAATATATAGAGTCACATCATCTGCGTACAGGGAAATAAGTAGACTCCGGGAGCTGAACCCTATACCTCGGGCTGTGTGATGTTGTCAGATGCGGGCAGCCAAGGGCTCTATCCCGATCACTGAGAGCAAAGGATATAGGGGGCATCCCTGCCTTGTACCTCGCAAAATAAGAAAGGGGTCGGCAAATAAGCCATTCACCTTAATCTGAGCCTTGGGTAGAGTATACAACAGTCTAATTCGGTTAATGAAGAGCGGACTAAACCCCATGCGGCCTAGAATTGTAAACAGATATGGCCTTTCGAGCTAATCGAATGCCTTGGTGGCGTCTAAGAACACAACCACTGCTCGCACGTCTGGGTGTAAATAATGCAGCACCGAGAAGATTGTCCTCAAGTTATGAGAGGTCGACCTCCCAGGAATGAACCCCGACGGATCGGGGAGTGCAATGATGGGAAACAGGGGCTGCAACCTATTAGCAATCAGCTTGGCTAGGATTTTATCGTCCACATTTATCCTTGATAGTGACCGATAGGAATCCATCTCAACTTCTGGCTTCCCCGGTTTTAGGAGCGTGATGATGATTGCTTCCCTCATGGACTGAGGTAGCATTCCAACCTCCAATGCTTCTTCATGTACTGCAAACAGCCGAGGTGCTAATTCCTCCACATAGGTTTTTTAAAAGGACGTAGTCAGCCATCAGGCCCAGGGGCCTTATCTAGCGGTAAACTTTTTATAACCTGTGTTACATCCTCCACTGTGAACAGGAGATCCATATTCTCTCTATGAGTGTTGTTAAACCAGACCAGTGCTAATGAATCAAGAAAATCTTGCATCCCTTCAGGGCACATCGGATCATACCAGCTAATGTGCTGCCTGGTCTATCGCCTTCCCCATACTTCCGCGCCTCAGCATGTTTCCCCAAGAACTTAACTTCACGCTGAGCCTCTTCGGCGAAGTCTAATAATTTGGATTTCAGGAGAGCCACGGTTCGGGGCTCATTTGTGGAATAGAATTGCTCCTCGAGCTCCCTTATCTGGGTTTCCAGAGATGCGATCGTGCTACAGATAGATTTTAACACTCCCGCCTGCCTGGCAATACACTGACCCCTAATAACTACCTTGAATGCCTCCCAAAGTGAAGCTTCAGTAGCTACAGAGCCCATGATGAGGGTGAAGTAATCCATAATGTCCGTCCGTGTTTCCTCCTTAAAGGCTTCATGAAGTAGGGATTGTGGCGGGAGACGCCAGGAAAAAGCGCGGGAAGCGAACCTAGTAGTGACAGCTTTAATAAGCATGGGGCGTGATCCGATGGTGAACGCGGCAAATACAAAATGTCTCTGGTCCAAGCAGCAATATCTCGGGAGACTCACCAGAAGTCCAGGCGGGACCAAGCACTGTGATGGTTGGAAATGCATGTGCCTTCTTTCCCTGAGGGGTGTCTTCTACGTCATACGTCCAGTACATCCCCATCAGGGACTATGGCATTTAAGGCGGTGCTGGCAGCCAGGTGTAGGAGGGGAGCCACACCTTTCCTGTCCATGTCATCGTCCAGGATAGCATTCAAATCTCCTCCCAACAATATCGTATTGCAACCTGTTGCTCTGATTTTAGTCCAGATATCCTGAAAGAAGTCGGGGGAGTCTACATTTGGGCTATAACTGCGACAACAACCAGGGCAACTCCTCCCAGCACTCCAAGTAGGAGGATATATCTCCCCTCGGGATCTCCATGTACCTCACCCTCCCACCAGTCCATCCCTTTTCAGACCAGCACAGCCACTCCGCGAGCATTGTTAGAGTAAATAGACGAGTATACATTTCCCAACCTATTATGTCTCAGCCTCTTCGATGGTGTGACATTTAAATGCGTCTCCTGCAATAAACACACATCTATATTATGTCTGGATAAATAAGCATGGACGAGTCTAGATTTCCTGCTATCATTCAGCCTTCTGATGTTCCACGTAAGAAAATTTAATGTTGCAGAGCGATTACGTACACAGTACCCTGACTGATGTAGTAAAAGGTAAATGTAAATGTACAGGAATTTATATAGCGCAAATCACCAACCGGTCTCTAAGCGCTTGCTTAGGGAACCCGTCCTGGTATTCCCCTGTGAGATAACCCCGGCAGGGTATCCACAAGGTGAAAGCCAGGCATCCCGCCGCGAGGGGCCGTTGTGGAGATTAAGCAAGCTATTGCCCAGAGTCGCAGAGTGTGAACCCGTGAATCGAGTAGGCACCGGAGCGAGAATTGTCGAGTCAATGGACATTTTAGGACTCAAGACCCCGCCGAGCCGGGAATTGAACCCTGGTCCCGCGTTGACCTCTGCTTCCAGGTCTGCCTCCTCTAACCAGTGAGCCACACTTCTCCACTGTGAGCACCGGATGTGTGTCAGCTCCCAATTATAGACTATGTATACTGACCAACAAGATGCAAACACACTGGCAATGAACAAAAAAACACTCCCTACCCACCACCCACCACCTACTCCAACCCCCCAATCAGGTTGTAGAATACCCTCAGAACAAACTAAAACTCAAAAGACCACATAGTAGTAGAGGGAACCTTCCCATGGGGGCGCAGAGGTACCGGCAGGGTGGCCAGGAGTACTGCGGAGAGTGTTACAGGTCCACACCAAGAATGTTAAATCATACAGTATAATGATTCATTGCGTAATGCGGAACCCACAGCAGCAAAGCAGACAGCCCCTCCCCTGAACAATATCATAGCAGTGAAGTCACTCAGGCTGGTGAGCTATACGATACCCATGTCAATCATTGTCACTGAGTTGGCCAGTTGCAGACGACTTGGCCCCTCTGGTTTCTTTGTTTCGCTTCCCACCAATATGTTTGGCAAACTTCAAAGCAGACTTCGCATTTGTGAAGAAGTTGGCTGTACCATCATACTAAACTTTCAGCTTGGCAGGATATAACAGGGAATAGGGGACCTTTGCCTGCAGAAGGATTCGCTTGGTTGGGACGAATTCTCGCTGTGCCGCCTGTACAGCAGGGGTAAAGTCCGGGTAGAATGAAATAGTATTTCCTTTGTGTGATATTTGACCCTTTTCCCTAGACAGCTGTAGGATGGTATCTCTGTCTTGATAGTTCAAGAGCTTTGCCTGGATTGGCCTAGGTGTTACCCCAACTGGGGGTTTCGGTCCTAAGGATCTGTGTGCTCTCTCCACCACGAAGACTGTGGATAGGTGGGGATCGAAAAGTTTGTGAAGTAGGTCTGCTACCATGGTCTCCATTGTTGATATGGCAGTAGTTTCCGGGATGCCAGTAATGCGTAGGTTGTTTCTATGCGGCCTCGCCTCTAAATCGTCGTTCTTAGCACAGATAATTCCTAATAACCTGTCCATATGTAATAACTGTTCCTTAGTTTTCACCTGGAACTCGTGAAATTCTGTGTGACGGTTTTCCAGAGTATTAAGGCAGGTCTTGTGCACTGCCACCTGTGTCTTGATCGAATTCAGTTGCGTAGACAGGGTATCCAGCTTTGAGTCTATGTTTCTCAGGCTGGAGCACATCTTCAACATGAGGGTGCGTAGGTCTTCA
Source organism: Lissotriton vulgaris (assembly GCF_964263255.1). Classification (NCBI taxonomy): domain Eukaryota; kingdom Metazoa; phylum Chordata; class Amphibia; order Caudata; family Salamandridae; genus Lissotriton; species Lissotriton vulgaris. The sequence continues at coordinate 2,004,230,163 of NC_141689.1, read as the reverse complement.
ACATGGTCTTCCATGAGCGAGTCTTGTGGTCCGTCCGTCTGCGTATCTGGGTTTGATTCAGTATGGCGCATGGCACGTTTGTTATCAAAATTAAGCTTTGATTGTTTAGTGTCCTGTTTACCCATGGTGCAGAGTCAGTTAGAAAATGTAGAGTCCAAGGCGGGTCAGCCCGCACTCAGCACGTCCAGTTGCCACTCAGCACCTGCACGAGCGCCTTTGGCCATATCCGTGCCCCTCTCTCCCTCAAGCGCCTCTTAGTTCACCCAGCGCTTCGTGCCATACATCGGCCCCTCTCGGTCCAATAGTACTCACGCGGGTCTTCCGTGCTTCCTCAGTAGTCCTTGACAGGATTTCGCTGCATGTGTTGGCTGCCCCTAGGGATTTTCTCCACAGCCGGCAGCGCCACAGGGTTAAGACTCCATGCACTGTTAGGCGTGTGGTATAGGAACTCAAAACCCCAACGGTCCACAGAGGCGCAGTCAGGAAATTGTGTACCAGTAGTTGTGGCACCCTAGGAGGGCAACTGAGCAACTTCTCACAGCCAGCTGCAGCTCAAGGATCGCCACAGCCTGTAGCTCCAGTCAAACTGCGGAGGGCCACACACCCACTTGCCTCACATGCGAGGTACGTCAGAGACTCACCACAAGGTCTACGCAGATTGACATGTCTCCCTTAGAGTGGTCCTCCGCTATGCGATCTGGTCTAGTCCAAACACAGCCGACTCACCACCTATAGCTGTGCACCATCTCAAGCTCTGCCCTCCAAGACAGACACCCACATGCAATCCGCAGCTCCTCACAGTGCAGGCTCAGTATCGGCAGCAGTCTTATACCGGGCTAGACATTCAGGCAGTCTCAGAACCGAGCTGCTCATTCAGGCCTTCGATCGCCTCCTCCGCCCCAGACCTCGGCCTCAGTGCAGCGCATCTGCAAAATGGCGACGTGGGGTTCCCGGGACGCCACCACTCCCCGCCGCACACACAACCTCGGGCATCATTAAGCCGGGGCGGCCTCTACGAAACTCTCTGCCGTTCCTCCGTCCCTTCAGGTGGCACACATACCTCAGATCACAGAGGCGCCTCAGCCAGGGGAGTCCCGTCTCCTCCCCCGATCCGAGGCCCGCAGTCCACCAGCATCCGCTGGCTTGATTTTCAGGCTGCCCGCTCTCAGCACACCCAGGTCGCCACAGGCAGCCGGCGGCTCAATGAATCTCCACACCGTACAGCCTCAGGGTATGCGCAGGTTCCAGAAATTGCAGCACCAGGATGTATGAGTGTTCCGCAGTCTGTAGGCACTGGTCACATTAGTAACACTTCGCCATATGTAAGGAGTATAAGAGGATTAATTTCCCGGCCGGCGGAGCTCACTCAGAGAGAGGCCATTCCGCTGCACGGTAGACCACGCCCCCCACAAACTACGAGTTAATAGTAAGTTTACAACTGCGGAGACCGGAGGCTCTGCAGTCAGTCAGTCAGTCAGTCAGAATACTTTATTTCGATAAATCAATATCATAAAAAGACAATGGTACTATACAAAGGTTATAAAATACATTACATTAATTATTTAAACACGCTAAAAACAGAGTAATAATTATACACAGTAAAAAGGAAATATCGAACCCTTTAAAAATTCCATAAAAATTCATAAATATTCATAAAATGGAGTCATAATAAAAAAGGTAGAAAAGGTCAATCAATATAGTTACCCCGACTACCATAATCCACAGTGCAAAGATTATACTAAATTTCATCCCAGTTCATTTCAATTCATTTAAGGGCTATCAATCATATTCTTGTTCCTAGTCCTGACAGCACCCACTAAGAAACTGGCAACATGGAAAATAATCCTAGGGGTCTGTAATAATTGCAAATACAAAAGAGCTGGCTTAACCTGCAAGAACTCAGCCTCCTTTAAAATGGGAACCAAAAATGTCAGCCTTAATTCCGTATAATGACCACAGAACATCAAAAAGTGCATTGTGTTCTGGGTGAAAAAATGATCACAAGAACACGGCCTTGCATTTTCAGGGGTACTCCAATTAGGGAAATAACCAAGGTTCAAATGAATCATATTAAAACGGAATCGGGTTAAAAGAAACCTATGATAAGGGCAATTCTCTATATTAAGATAGATTTTGGGTCCTTGTTGGCTGGATATAATCAGGTTAGTCCTCACAGTGTTTTTTTTTAATTCCAGTTGTTCTCTCTCCAGGCTTAGCATTTGTCCCATTGCACCCTTAATTAGTGCAATGTCCTTTGATGTTATTAACTCCGGTGAGGAAAAAAGCTCTGATCTCCCTAGTTTAACAAAACAGTTTTTAATATATGTCAGCCACTGAATCTTGTTATTAATATCTAATTGGAGACAATCTTTCAGAATAATATGATTCAGGGGAATTTCCTGATTTAGCCAGGTCTTCATCCAGGATATTAAAGGAGCAATTTTTATCATATCCCGAGATGAAGCCTACCCCAAGTTCAGTATGAACAGTGTATGAGGGAGTAGACTGTGGGACTGAAAGGACAGATCTCAAAACAAAATTTCAGTAATCTGTAGACAATCCGGGGAACTATAACCCCAAATTGAACTACCATATGTGGCCACTGCGAGGCATTTTGCTTTATAAATTTTCATTAGTGCCACTATAGGCGTAGCCCCCAATCTTTTAGAGAAACCCTGTAGAGCAGAGGTAGATCTTGCGAGGGAAATGTTTCTGTTTTTTAACTGCGGTCCCCAGTTCCCTCTCTCATCAAAAGTAATCCCGAGATAGGGGAATGTAGGTACTCTACAAAGTTCTTCTTTGCCGCAAAAAAAGTTTTAGAGTACTTCTTCCTGGAGCACCTTCCCATAATCATAATCTGAGACTTCTTTGCATTTATTTTAAGGTCCAGGGAGCCCATAGAGTTCCCAAAAACATCCAGGAGCCGTTGTAGTCCAAACCCGGTCCGCGAAAGAAGGATAGCATCATCCTCGTAGAGGAGAACTGGGATACCAAGTTCTCCTATATGCGGAATGTCAAGAGTGGCCTCCTTTAGTGCGGGTTCCAAAGCATTTATGTATATCGTAAAAAGAAGGGGAGCCAGGATACACCCTTGCCTGACCCCCCTATCAGAATTAAAATGGCTAGAACAGCGGCCCTCCGAAGTGACCCTGACGGAAGCTAGTAAGCCAGAATGTAAGTCCGCCAGGAGGTTAACTAAGGCCCTATCAAGTCCCATATTGAGTAAAATTTTCCACAGCTTTGACCGGTTTACAAGGTCAAAAGCTGATAAGAGGTCCATGAACCCCAGGTACATGGACCCCTCCTTGGCCTTGGTATATTTATCCAATAGCAATTGCAGATTAAGACATTGATCTAGTGTACTTCTTTTTGGTCTAAACCCATATTGCACATTGGACAGGACCCCTCTATCATTCACCCATTCATTTAATTTTAGCAAGATGACCCGTCCCAGAATTTTTACCGAGGAGTCAATTAAGGAAATGGGTCTATAACAAGAGGGGTCCTGCCTATCTCTCTTCTTGAAAACAGGAATGATGATCGATTTTTTCCACGAGGCCGGTATGTTATCATGGTTTAAGACATTAAAAACATTACACAAGATCTTCGACCAGATTTTGGTGCACATTTGAAGACGTCTGCAGGGACCCCGTCAGGGCCAGGAGCCTTGTTTTTGAGGGTCAGTTCAATGGATCTTTCCACTTCTGAGACCTCGAAGGTTACCTTAGAGCCCTCGGTGCTAGGAGTGATGCCACCCATTTGTGTTTCATTGCTCTGGACAGAATATATTTTGCCAAAATGTTTTATCCATCCCTCATCCGGGATATTAGCCTCAAGTGGAGAGTTCTCCTCGCCCGAGAATAATGGTTGGTTTACAGTTTTCCAAAACAGACCACTATTTTTCAGGGTATCCGGGGCAAGTAATTGAGCCCAACGTCATCTTTCAGATCTTTTTTCCTGTCTAGGATGGCTTTCTTGTACGCAGATCTTAAACTAGCTATTTAAGCACGGTCTTTTGGGGTGGCCTTCAAGGCCCTGAGTAGGTCACCATGTGCCCTAGAACATATTTTATTAAACCATCTCTTGCCATAATACGTCTTCTGTCATGAACCAACAAGTAAACCTTGATTAATTTCTCTACAGATGTTATCAAAAGCAATAACCACGTCAATGTTTTGAGCCTGATTCGCTAGGCATACGGCCACCTCGTCCTCAACTTTCTCCAATACCTCTAACAAGAAAGTTTCAGGAACTATATTTGACCATTTCAGCCTACGCCCTTGATCTTTAACGATCACATTTAGGCCACCCTTATGAGTCACCGTTTTCATGGAAAATAAGTCCGTAGACATTTTTTCCATGAACACCGGGTTGTGGTCACTGAAGACCGTGACCTCAGTTTTATATAATAAAACTTTACACAACAAAAAAGAGGACATAAAAATATAATCAATGATATACCATCATCTATTCCTTTAAAAATAGGGGACCTACATCCACCTTCCCAGCAACCCGACTCGTAAAGGTTCCATCTAGCCAGGAAATTTTCTAGGGCCTCCCCCCGTTTAGAGTGTTCAAGGTGCATGGGTAAAGAGTATGGGGGGGCCTTCTTCTTCTAGACTGGCACACGGAAGGTTGCAGGGGTGAATATTAAAATCTCCTAACAATATTATTTCAAAAGTATTCACATTTACGCTATAGACTGTTAGAAATTTCTCCAAAGCATCCAAGTTATAACTGGTGCACTCATTAGCGCTTGAATTATAAAAGTTAATAAGTAAAATTTTAGTCTTATCAGGGATGGATAGTTCCACAATTAAACAGTTCTCGCATCCTGAATTACACTGAGTTAGTGTGCCCTTTATGTCAAGTTTGAATAAACTTAGTAGGCCTCCCTTGGCTCTGCCTGCTACACTACTGGTTGCTGGGATGCAAAAATGTCTATATCCATCCAAGGAAAAACTGTTTACCTGGTCCCATGTCTCTTGAAGAGCTATAATGTCGAAAGACTTTAATTATTTGGTCCAAAAATCATTCCCTGCTTTCGCCTTAATGCCAGCAATGTTCCAAGTCACAATTCTAAAAATAGGAGGTAAGGGCTGTTCTGTAGTCCTGGGTTAATTTGACTGTCAATCATTTTCCTCCAATGATGAAAGGGGAGTGTAGCGATTGGCCAGTGGAAGGGCTTGGTCAAAATGGTTATACGGCCTAGCCACCCGGTAACAATATGGGTCAAGTCTATTTGGTCGTTGATATGCATTTTGCGGGGAACAAACTAAACCCCGCCTAGGTAGGGAAGCGGGAAAATTAGACTGAACAGAATGTGAAGGCGGAGTGTTAATGAGATGATTGTAAAAGAAACCAAGGGGCCGTGCACATACAATATTGTCCGCAACGGGTAAAGAAGCAGCTCTAAGTAGAACTGTGGCAACGTGCTGCGGATGCTTAAAATTAACAATAATGCAGTCCCCCCTAGTGTTCTTCCTAGAGTTTCCTATCCAGCTGACTCTTTAGGTAGAAATTATGTCATTAGAAAAGGCAAGTGGAAAGCCACAATTCCTGCTCAGCCACGATAGAGATTTATTTTTCAAGGCCTCATGTGTTTCTAACCTAGAGTCAGTAAGATAAGAGTCCACCTCAGGAACATTAGTTAATACAACTGTATATGGGACACACTCAGGGAGGAGATTAACTGAAGCTCTTCTTTTAACCACACTCCTCCCTTCATTGTTCCCACCATCTATAGTAGTTTGGTTACTAGAAGTCATTGGGGGAGGATGGATTTCTGGTACTGGGGTGGTTGAATGGATGGTACCGATGATGATTGAGTGGCTAGTACGGTTTGTACAGTATGTGTAGCCTTATTCCCCCCATTTCTAGAAAAACTGCATCCTTGTTATCATTGTTGCCCACCTTGGAACTCATCTGTGTATTAGTCAGGGTTAGGTGAGAATTTAAAAGGCCACCCAGTCTAGATACCTCTTGTGTTACCTGATCTAGTTTTGCCACAAGTGGTTTGATCATGAGTTCAAGTTTTGTTTCAATAATACTTGCCAAAAGATCAATATGGGCGGGGAGCAGGTTAGCCATCTCGGCCTTATTTGCGGTCTCAGAAACACTCCCTGTACTGATTTATTGAGTTCCAGCCTTTTTAGATTTCCTAGCCCCCCCCCCGCTTAACTGGTGCCTTCCTACAGGCCCTTACTACCCTTTATACAGCCGAGGATGCTTGTGAAGGTGTTGGAGAATGTGTCGGGGAAGACTGTAATGTAATATTCGGGGATTTATCCCGCTCTTCCTACCTCTCTCCTAGGAGTGTATTGTTATCTCTAATTACAACCGAGCCTTCATTACAGCTTTGATCCAGGACAGGGGTATCTAAAGGGGCATGCAAGCCTGTCGGTGAGGCCGTAGGGCTTACCCGATTTAATGAAAGACGCCTTTCTTTATTAATTTGACTAACTACCTTGACCAAGTAGTTGTCCATTGTCTTCGTCACAAGCGGTGTTTTAGCCGATCTAAGTTTAGACATTATAGTATACACCAGTTACAGTTCCAAGAACAGTGATTTAGGGACACGGATACAATTGCGGCAAGCAAGGATTACCAAAAGTTACTACAGCTTCAAATACGTCAGCCAGTGACCAAGGTTTATACAGTAATAGGTCTCACGGTTTTGGGTGTCCAGGAGCAAAAATGAACCAAAGTCCGTGGCCCAGCCCAGCCTCGGTCTGCCACGGACGGCCACAGATGGTCCCGCCCTTGTCCAGGGCTTCTCCCGGCGCGACCCGCACGCGTCCTCGCGAGGCGAGGGACCAGGCGTGGTTATATGCGCCTCCTGTCGCGCTCCAAGGGTCGTCCTGGCGCAAAGGATCCTGGGTGATTCAGTCCCCAGCGGGGCCAGCGGAGCCAAGCCCGGCCAGACACCAGCAGGGAGTCAGAGGTAGGATGCGGGAGGGGGGGGCGGAACAAAGCCCAGCCGCGACAGCAGCAGCAGCGGGAGAGTCACCAGCACACTCCAAGCCACGAGCCCCCGCCGCGAGTCACGAAGCTCCAAACAGCGTTTCCCACCTGGCTCAGCTCCAGGCTTGGTTATATGCGCCTCCTGGCGCGCTCCAAAGGTCGTCCTGGCGCAAAGGATCCTGGGTGATGCAGTCCCCACCGGGGCCGGCGGAGCCAAGCCCGGCCGGACACCAGCAACGAGTCAGAGGTAGGATGCGGGAGGGGGACGGAACAAAGCCTAGCCCCGACAGCAGCAGCAGCGGGAGAGTCACCAGCACACTCCAAGCCACGAGCCCCCGCCGCGAGTCACGAAGCTCCAAACAGCGTTTCCCACATGGCTCAGCACCGGCGTGGTTATATGCGCCTCCTGGCGCTCTCCAAGGGTCGTCCTGGCGCAAAGGATCCTGGGTGATGCAGTCCCCAGCGGGGCCGGCGGAGCCAAGCCCGGCCGGACACCAGCAGGGAGTCAGAGGTAGGATGCGGGAGGGGGGGGCGGAACAAAGCCCAGCCGCAACAGCAGCAGCAGCGGGAGAGTCACCAGCACACTCCAAGCCACGAGCCCCCGCCGCGAGTCACGAAGCTCCAAACAGCTTTTCCCACCTGCCTCAGCACTAGGCGTGGGTATATGCGTCTCCTGGCGCGCTCCAAGGGTCTTCCTGGTGCAAAGAATACTGGGTGATGAAGTCCCCAGCGGGGCCGGCGGAGCAAAGCCCGGCCGGACACCAGGAGGGAGTCAGAGGTAGGATGCGGGAGGGAGGGCGGAACAAAGCCCAGCCGTGACAGCAGCAGCAGCGGGAGAGTCACCAGCACACTCCAAGCCACGAGCCCCGCCGCGAGTCACGAAGCTCCAAACAGCGTTTCCCACCTGGCTCAGCACCAGGCGTGGTTATATGCGCCTCCTGGCGCACTCCAAGGGTCATCCTGGCGCAAAGGATCCTGGGTGATGCAGTCCCCAGCGGGGCCGGCGGAGCCAAGCCCGGCCGGACACCAACAGGGAGTCAGAGGTAGGATGCGGGAGGGGGGGCGTAACAAAGCCCAGCCGCGACAGCAGCAGCAGCGGGAGAGTCACCAGCACACTCCAAGCCACGAGCCCCCGCCACGAGTCACGAAGCTCCAAACAGCGTTTCCCTCTGCAGTCGTAAACTTACTATTAACTGGTCGTTTGTGTACATTTACACAAAAGTGTAGGTTTCTTTGTGAGCCAGGCCCTGAATGTTTTAACAAAGTGATTGAGGGGGTGACGTGTACTGTACTACATTAGGAATATTGGTGAACGCTTTTAAAGTGAAATATTATTAAAAGAAATGTCATTATGAATGATTTTTGCAGTAAAATGTGATTGAATTGTATTAACACCCTCCATAGGATATCGTACAAAGTCTTTAGCAAATCGTATACTTTTCAGCAAAAAAAGTGCTCGTCTTGTTTTGTCAAAAAGCGAATATTGACAACACAGAATTTTAATTCATACATAATTGAAGAAGGTTAAAACGAACATCTAATGATACGCATACGTATATTTGTGTTTCCAGTATATCTGATTGTTTTTTATTAATCGGGTGCACTTAGTCTTAGACCATAGTATAATTTATTTATTTATTTATTTTATTTATTTTTCACACATTTTTATTAAGAAAAGTGTATATACATACAGTATTAATCCGCTAAAAAAAAGCCTCACTCACTCGCTTAGGTATTGATGCATTCATCAGGGAGCCAGAATAAAATCCGACAATACACGATTCCGCCATCTGCTGGCCGTAAATAATATGGCACAAGAGAAACCACAGTTAAATGCTACTCATACTAAACAATATTATTTTATAGTACACGTCTGAATAATTTAACGTGTCATTTCTTCTTCACGTCACAGAATACAAATTAAACACTTGCATTTTTCCTAAAATCGTTCAATCGACACATTTTTGTTTGAAGTTACGATTTTCCAATAATCGGTCAGTTTAATCATATGATTTAAAAAAATATTTGCGTGGGTACGTAACCCTATCAAAGATGCCTGACAAATTAAGTCTGGAAGTTGGTACCACTTTGAGGTATCAGTACTGGAGAAAGATTGTAGTTAGGTTTCCAAGACTAGACTCTAAACCAAGCACCAACCAGAATGTTGTTTGCAGACCCTGTTCCAGAAACTTTGCACAATTGTTCAAAAAACAAGGCAAATCTATTTTCTTTCTCAAGCAAAAGGGAATAGAGGGAGCACAGTTTTCCTTCTTGGGACATAGCGAAAATTAACTATGTTGACGTTTAAATTATGAACAATGGTGGACCGTGTTTAAGTCACAATTAGCCTATTAAATCTTTTCTCACATAAATAGCAAACAGCAGTACAAATCCAGTTTCCAGTATTTTATTTTAATGGTGTTACTTATGAGGTTGTTTTTAATGTGAACATCTCTTTCGCCTATTTAGCACATTTTAATAATTACTACTAGCAGTATTTTATTTAAACTCACCTACTCCTTGTATTCAGTGTTAGCAAAATATGCACAAAAAAACATTACAAATGGTCGAAATGCCCATTTCAAATTTTATTCAAATATTTTAGCACTTCATATCTGAACCAACATAATTTAAACTCATTTAGTAAACTAAGTTGAAAATTCACATTTGGCCGTAATTTCATAAAGAGCTAATACTCTTTCTTCCATCTCCCGTGTACACATTCTTCCCATAGTTCCAGAGGAATTACTCCATGCAAATCCAACATCTATTTTTTTGTAAGTTCAAATGTCAAGGTCATGGTTAGTTACTGCTCAAGTCATTAATTCCAATTTTCACCCTATTTGCATTCGTTTATTCATTTAAATCAATCTCTGCCTGGCGCAGTATATTACGTGCATTATTTGGCAATCTCGGTCCCCCCATTCATGTGTAGATGCGCGCACACACACGCGCACAGACACACACACACACACCCAGTGGTCTAAGTGAGAGAAAAAAGTAGGGGAACTGTGGGTGGAGAATCAGGGGGCGGGAATAACCGTAGATTGAATCAGTGGGCGGAGTCAGGGGTGTGGCTAGAAATAGCAAAACATGCCAATTTTTAGTACGTTTAGCATTTCACTGACCAGTTACAGCTTCTAACGTTATTTAATTAAAACAATGGATAAATATGTTTATTTGAGGTTTAATTCAGGAAAAAGCAAACCCTCATAGGGAATACAGGTTTATGTAAAGCGTACGAAATATAAGCAGAAACAACATGTCACCTTAATGCTTTTACTCTCATTGTTCAGAAATCCATGATTATTTTTTGTCTCAAACATTGAGGTCATGAATACTGGGCTCCTCCTGTACACATGTGTTAAGCAGGGCTCAAAAGAGAAAGGGACTCTTGAGGAGAATCTAGACTCACGGAAACCCACAAAGGCTCCTTCACATTCATGTCAGCCAAGTAGCAGCTCAATCATAATATAGCAAATAGAATAACTAGTAGACAGAATGCAGAGCAATGTCATACATTCACCCCAGTACAGAGATCTGGGCCTAAATCCATCGTTTCTTTGCTCGCCATTCCAGTCTGGCCCCAGCCATATGCAAATCAGTCTTGATCCTACGCCCAATGGGAACAGTCCAGCCCGAACTGCCAGGCCAGGTCTCCCTGGACTGGAAACAAGCATCCCGGGACCGGTTTTCTGGCTTTCAGCCCTCATCAGCCAGGATAGCTTGATTCCAGTGGCATGGAGAGCACAGGAACCACGTCTGGGCATACCCGTCCCACTCTAGGTGACAAAAGCAAATAGAACAACTGATGGACAGAATTCAGAACAATGTCATACATTCACCACAGTACAAAGATCTGGGCCTAAATCCATCGTTTTTTGCACACCATGCCATTACAGTTTGGACCCAGCCATATGCAAATCACTCTTGATCCAGCACCCAATGGGAACAGTCCAGCCCGAACTGCCAGGCCAGGTCCTCCCTGGACTGGAAACAAGCATCCTAGGACTGGTTTCGGGCTTTCAGCCCTCATCAGCCAGGAGAGCTTGATTCCAGTGGCTTGGAGAGCACAGGACTCACGTCTGAGCATATCCGTCCCACTCGGGGTGACAAATTCAAAAAGAACAATTGATGGACAGAATGCATAAAAATGTCATACATTACCATCGAACTCCTGAGGCGGAAGCCGGGAGGGATAGGACATTAATTTTAAAACTGTTGTGATACTGTGTTTTTAAATACCTATTCACTTGCACTCTTGGCTCCCCTGAACAGCGGACTCTCGCTGCAACGTCACCCTTGAATTGCTCGCCAACCCACGAGGGCGAGGCGCGTCACGAGACACGCCCCCTCTGCTGGCCACGCCCCCTCACCAAGCAATACAAATAGCGCGCCAAAATCCCTGGCGGCGCATTTACCATCGAACTCCTGAGGCGGAAGCCGGGAGGGATAGGACATTAATTTTAAAACTGTTGTGATACTGTGTTTTTAAATACCTATTCACTTGCACTCTTGGCTCCCCTGAACAGCGGACTCTCGCTGCAACGTCACCCTTGAATTGCTCGCCAACCCACGAGGGCGAGGCGCGTCACGAGACACGCCCCCTCTGCTGGCCACGCCCCCTCACCAAGCAATACAAATAGCGCGCCAAAACCCCTGGCGGCGCATTTACCATCGAACTCCTGAGGCGGAAGCCGGGAGGGATAGGACATTAATTTTAAAACAGTTGTGATACTGTGTTTTTAAATACCTATTCACTTGCACTCTTGGCTCCCCTGAACAGCGGACTCTCGCTGCAACGTCACCCTTGAATTGCTCGCCAACCCACGAGGGCGAGGCGCGTCACGAGACACGCCCCCTCTGCTGGCCACGCCCCCTCACCAAGCAATACAAATAGCGCGCCAAAACCCCTGGCGGCGCATTTACCATCGAACTCCTGAGGCGGAAGCCGGGAGGGATAGGACATTAATTTTAAAACTGTTGTGATACTGTGTTTTTAAATACCTATTCACTTGCACTCTTGGCTCCCCTGAACAGCGGACTCTCGCTGCAACGTCACCCTTGAATTGCTCGCCAACCCACGAGGGCGAGGCGCGTCACAAGACACGCCCCCTCTGCTGGCCACGCCCCCTCACCAAGCAATACAAATAGCGCGCCAAAACCCCTGGCGGCGCATTTACCATCGAACTCCTGAGGCGGAAGCCGGGAGGGATAGGACATTAATTTTAAAACTGTTGTGATACTGTGTTTTTAAATACCTATTCACTTGCACTCTTGGCTCCCCTGAACAGCGGACTCTCGCTGCAACGTCACCCTTGAATTGCTCGCCAACCCACGAGGGCGAGGCGCGTCACGAGACACGCCCCCTCTGCTGGCCACGCCCCCTCCAACGCCCTGACGACCGACTATATATCATGTGTCTCGGCCGGAAGCGCAGCGGACGAGCGCAGCGGGCGCGACGTTTGCGCGCCGAAGGCGCGCCTAAGGCAAGCCCGTCTGCGCCCGTCCGCGACCAGACGGGGCCAGGGGCCATAAACCCTGCTCCCCATACACCGCTGGTCAAGACCTACTCCTCGGTGGCCCTTCATAGCATAGGCAGTGAAGTCGGTGCCCACTGTACCCATATCTACGCCCCTACAGAGCTTCCTACTCAATGCCGATTCTGTAAATATTCCTTCCGCCACCCCTATTCGTCTATTTTAGCACAAACATATCGCATGTTTGCCCTAAATTGCCGCTCCCTACCCAAACATAGCACGCAGATTGCTATGCTGCTGGAGGAACAAAAACCAGACGTACTTTTCCTGACGGAGACATGGCTCACGGCACACTCCGAGCCAGATGTAGTGTCAGCTCTACCTACAGGGTATCATATTGTCCGGCTAGACAGGCCGGAAGGGAGAGGGGGAGGTCTGGCGATCGTATTGAAGACTCAGTACCAATGCCGCACCTCAATAGAAACCATTCCTGAGTGTGAGAGCATGGCATTCTGCATTGAGATGAATGCCAATAGCTCTTTCTCCGGCACCCTGATTTATCGCCCCCCAGAACAACCTAAAATGTTCCACAGATCTCTCCCAGAGATTATAGCAGAAAGAATTATGGCTTCGGCCAACTACACGGTCCTAGGGGACCTTAATTTCCATTTTAACTCCCCCACAGACCAATTCGCTAAAGAATTAACTGAGGACCTCGGAGCTCTTCAAATGCCCCAGCTGGTGTTAGCTCCAACTCACGAAAAGGGCAATTTGCTGGACCCCATATTCAGCAACTGCCCGGATCTGAAGGCCGACTTACCTATCCCCATCCCATGGTCAGACCACTTTCTGGTCCCGTTTACTTGGACCACACAAAAAGTTCCCCAGCTACCATCCCAAGCCACGACCAGAAGAAATTGGAAAAAGCTCCCTCTGGATGCCTGGGTACACAATCTGGACGCTACTCGTCCACTACCCTGCCCAGACCCTAATGTGGCAAATAGTAACTTTGTAGATTGGATTACAAACTCATTGGACCCGATCCTCCCTCTTCGCAGATCTTCCTCAAAGAAAATACATAAATCTGCGCCCTGGTTCTCCGACTCCCTGAGGGAACTAAAACGCCGTTGCAGGCAACAAGAGAGAGCCTGGCGACTAGACTTCCTTCCGGACAAAAAGGCCGCTTACAAAGAGGCGATTAAAGCTTATAAAACAGGAATCAGGCTCGCCCAAGCCACCTTCTACTCAGATAAAATACTTGAAGCTAAATCTAAGCCGAAGGAAATCTTCAGTATAATAAAGCTATGTACCAGCCCCAATACGGCAACCCCGCCTAATAAAACCCAGGACCAATGTAACGAGCTGGCAAACTTTTTTCATGACAAAGTTGTAAAAATCTATTCTACATTTCCTTCAGTAGCCACAAACCGGGATGCGACGGCCTCACCTCTTCCGAGATCGCACCTTCATCCCGAGCAGCCCTCCCTTGAGCACTTCCCTCTTTTGGATCTCGACACCTTAGATAAGGTGGCACGCCAAGTTAAATCAGGCTCCCCATGTGACCCTGCCCCCCCAGATGTCTTGCTGCAGGCTTCTAAAACCACCTTGCCAATAATACTGGAACTCCTCAACTCGTCCATCTCTGCATGCACAGTCCCCACGACATGGAAGCAAGCCATGGTGCGGGCGCTGCTGAAAAAACCTAGCCTAGATCCCGATGATAACGCTAGCTACCGCCCCATCTCACTTCTCCCCTGGGTCAGCAAGGTTCTGGAGAAGTTTATAAACACCCAACTCGTTCAGTTCCTGGAGAACCATTCTCTGCTACACACATCACAGACAGGCTTCAGACCGAAGCACGGGACTGAAACCGCCTTGTTAGCAGTCACGGAAGAATCGCGAAGGGTACTGGATCAGGGGGGATCAGTGGCAGTGATCCTCCTTGATCTAAGTGCCGCATTCGATACGGTCAGCCACAACACCTTGCTGAACCGTCTCCATGACATCGGAGTATCCGGCGACGCACTAAGGTGGTTTGAGTCCTTCCTGTCTGACAGATCCTTTCGGATCTTTGATGGCGAGACAAGGTCCTCCAGGAAAACCCTCAGCTGTGGAGTACCACAGGGCTCTTCCCTGAGCCCTGTGCTGTTCAACGTTTACATGAGGCCGCTGGCGGATGTCGTCGAATCGTATGGCATCAAAATTGTGTCATACGCCGACGACACTCAACTAGTGGTCTCATTGGCCGCTAGCAACAACAGGCAATGCCCGGCAGATCTACTAAAATGCTTAGAGGATGTCAAGGGATGGATGACCTCCTCCTCCCTAAAACTAAATGGGGACAAGACGGAGTTAATGCTCCTAGGCCCAACCCCCCCAGTACCCTTCACCTCTCTATGGCCCTGCACTCTGGGTCCCCCCCCCACCCCCAAGGAAAGTGTTAAGAGCCTGGGAGTGTGGCTGGATAACAAACTCTCGTTCACCACCCAGGCCACGAAGCTGTCTGCCACATGTTTCGGCCTACTGAGAATTCTCAGAAAGATCCTTCCACTTCTACCGTTAGAAGCTAGAAAGGTGGCGGTACAGGGCCTCATTCAGTCTCGCCTAGACTCGAATAACGCCCTGTATGTTGGGGCTCCCGAAATGACCCTTCGGAAATTACAGATCGTGCAAAACTGTGCAGCCCGTACCCTGCTACAGATTCCACGCTCCCAGTCAGCCAGACCTGCTCTGAAGAGTCTCCACTGGCTGCCAGTGAGGCAGAGAGTAGCATTCAAGGCGTTATGCTTGGCACATCATGCCTTTTGGAAAACAGGCCCACCCATCAACAACGACCTTGTAACCCCCTATCACCCAAACAGGAATCTTAGGTCGATGGAAGCCTTCCTTGCTGTTGTACCCAGAGTGAAGAGAGCCAGGTCGGGTGGCAGGCTGTTCTCTCTAAACGCGGCCAAACGCTGGAACGCCCTTCCCCTCTCACTCCGATCGAATTCTAATCTGCTTTCATTCCGGAAAAACTTGAAGACTCTACTGTTTGCTGAATCCTTCGTGTCTTAACTCTTCCGCTCCTGGTTACTCCGCCTCAGCATAACTCAGCGCTTGGACGCCCCTGGGCAGCAATCGCGCTCAATAAATTTATTTTCATTTCATTTCATTTCATTCACCCCAGTTCAGAGATCTGGGCTTAAATCCATAGTTTTTTGCCCACCATGCCATTCCAGTTTAGACCCAGCCATATGCAAATCAGTCATGAACCTGCACACAATGTGAACAGTCCAGCCCGAACTTCCAGGCCATATGTATTCAAGTGTCCTTTCATTCGGGAAGTGAACACAAAGCAGTACCCACTGAACTATGCACATAAAATATTGCTCTTTGATATGCATGGTACATGTTCTTTGCAGCAGGCATATTACCCCTCTGCGCTACCCTAAATGAGTAAAACAGCCACTAGACAAAACATGCTCCCATCTCTCTCCAGCAGGTACATTGAACACCAAAGTTATCTTGGCACTTGTATTGTTGACCGAAACCTGCTGAATATACGAAGAACTTTGCAGTGATTTTAAAACTTCTGCACTTGTACAAAACCGGTCCCCCGAAACTAAACTAACCCCCTAACCCTTCCAGTCGCCCTGGGAAATGCCTGCTCCTGCCCTTTCACTGCTCCTGTCCAGTCAGTACTCCAGCTCATGCTCGATCAACACTCCTGCTTCGTCAATTCCCCGGCCCCCTCCCTTCTCCTGCCCCGTCACTTCTATTGGCGCTTCACTTCTCCTGCCCTGTTCACTGCTCCTGCCCCGTTCACTGCTCCTGTCCGTTCACCAATCCTGCCCTGTTACCACTCTTGCTCATGCCTAATAACCGCCCCTGCCCCATCACTTTTCTGCTATGTCACTTCTCCTGCCCTGTCACCTCTCCTGCCACATCACTTCTCCTGTCCCATCACCTCTCCTGCCCTGTCACGTCACATGCCCGTCACTTCTCCTGCCCGGTCACGTCTCCTGCCCAGTCACTTCTCCTGCCCAGTCACCTCTCCTGCCCGGTCACTTCTCCTGCCCAGTCACTTCTCCTGCCCAGTCACCTCTCCTGCCCAGTCACCTCTCCTGCCCAGTCACCTCTCCTGCCCGTCATGTCACATGTCCATCACGTCACCTGCCGGTCACTTCTCCTGCCCGGTCACTTCTCCTGCTCCCTCACCTTTCATGCCACATCACCTCTCCTGCCCCCTCACCTCTCATGCCACATCACCTCTCCTGTCCCATCACCTCTCCTGCCTTGTCACGTCACCTGCCCATCACTTCTCCTGCCCGGTCACTTCTCCTGCCCAGTCATTTCTCCTGCCTGGTCACCTCTCCTGCCTGGTTACCTCTCCTGCCTGGTCACCTCTCCTGCCCTGTCACGTAAACTGCCGGTCACTTCTCCTGCCCGGTCACTTCTCCTGCCTGTCACTTCTCCTGCCCGGTCACTTCTCCTGCCCGTCACTTCTCCTGCTTGTCACTTCTCCTGCCTGGTCACTTCTCCTGCCCGGTCACTTCTCCTGCTCGGTCACTTCTCCTGTCCCGTCACTCCTCCTGTCCCGTCACTTTTCCTGCACCGTCACTTTTCCTGCACGTCACTTCCGCCCCGTTCACTGCTCCTGCCCCATTCACTGCTCCTGCCCCGTTCAGTGATCCTGCCCTGTTCACTGTTCCTGCCCCATTCACTGTTCCTGCCCCGTTCACTGCTCCTGCCCTGTTCACTGCTCCTGCCCCGTTCACTGTTCCTGCCCCGTTCACTGTTCCTGCCCCGTTCACTGCTCCTGCCCCATTCACTGCTCCTGCCCCATTCACTGCTCCTGCCCCATTCACTGCTCCTGTCCGTTCACGCTCCTGCCCGGTTACCACTCCTGCTCATGCCTAGTCACCGCTCCTGCCCCATTACTTCTCCTGCCCTGTCACATCTCCTGCCCATCACCTCTCTTGCCCATCACATCACCTGCCTGTCATGTCACCTGCCCATCACTTCTTGTGCCCGGTCACCTCTCCTGCCCTGTTACCTCTCCTTCCCCATCACCTCTCCTGCCCCATCACTTCTCCTGCCCCGTCACTGCTCCTGCCCTGTTCACCGCTCCTGTCCGTTCACCGTTCCTGTCCTTTCACCGCTCTCGCCCGGATACCGCTCCTGCTCATGCGCCGTCACCTCTCCTGTCCGGTCACTTCTCCTGCCCAGTCACCTCTCCTGCCCCGTCACTGCTCCTGGCCTGTCACTTTTCCTGCCTCGTCACATTTCCTGCCCCGTCACTTTTCCTGCCCCGTCACTTTTCCTGCCCCATCACCACTCCTGCCCCGTCACCGCTCCTGCCAGTTCACTGCTCCTGCCAGTTCACTGCTCCTGCCCGGTCAGCACTCCTGCCCGGTCACCGCTCCAGCCCCATCACTTCTCCTGTCCCATCACTTCTTCTGCCCCGTTCACTTCTCTTATCCGTTCACTGCCCCTAACCGTTCACTGTTCCCGCCCGGTTACCGCTCCTGCCCATGCCTAATCACCGTCCCTGCCCCTTCACTTCTCCTGCCCCATCTCTTGTCCTGCCCTGTCACCTCTCCTTTCCTGTCACCTCTCCTGCCCTGTCACCTTTCCTGCCCTGTCACCTTTCCTGCCCTGTCACCTCTCCTGCCCTGTCACTTCTCCTGCCCTTCACTTCTGCCCTGTTCACTGCTCCTGCCCTGTTCACTGCTCCTGCCCCGTTCACTGCTCCTGCCCCATTCACTGCGCCTGCCCCATTCACTGCTCCTGCCCGGTTACCGCTCCTGCCCATGCCTAATCACTGCCCATGCCTAATCACTGCTCCTGCCCCTTCACTTCTCCTGCCCCATCACTTCTCCTGCCCTGTCACCTCTCCTTTCCCGTCACCTCTCCTTTCCCGTCACCTCTCCTGCCCGTTACTTCTCTTGCCCTTCACTTCTCCTGCTACGGTCACCTCTCCTGCCCTATTACTTCTCCTTTCCTGTTGCCTCTTCTGTCCCGTCACTGCTCTGCACAGTATCTACTGAAAGGTATATGAGGGATGCTTCCCCTTTGCTTTTCTCTCATCCCGCCACTCCAGGTTGTTTCTGCAATTATTCTATGTTTTTGTGTAGTCCAAGTAGGCTTTCTTCTTATCAAAGTGCCCCAGAACGTCACGCTTTTGTGATTTTGTGACAGGTGCCAAAAGATGCCAACCATTGGCAAGAAGTCTCTGCCCGGAGTCAAAGAGTGAACAGGAATTACAACCTGCTGCCACACATTTCTGCTGTTGCAGAAATGATGCTTTCCTGGACAGCTACGGATGGCAAAAGGGGGTCCTGTAGCTCTACCACCACAATTTTCAGTTTCACAAGTCTTGTAGTGAATAACAGAAGCAGATGCTCGCTTCGCTACTGGATCTTCTTGGGGGAGTTTGAAAGGGGACTTTAAACTCACAAAGGTGCCAAGTAATTGTGGGAAAAACATACCTTGCTAAACAAGAGTGGAAGTAGTCACGTATTCTCCCATTGGTACTCATTAAATATGGTTACAGTCATGAAATTTATAGAGTGCATTTTCACCCGAAGGTATCATGGCGCTAATACTCCGGGGAGAGCAGACATTATGTGTCAGACCAAACACTTTACTGAATAGCCAAGTTTTAAGTGAGCACGGCTGGCGCATTGTCATTCGAAAGAGGCTAATCGGCCTCAATCAGAATGACAATGGGCCTGCCCAGTCCGTGATAGCTCAGGGCGGGGAGGGGGGGGAGGGGCTGCTGCAGCCTCTGGAGTTCACAGAGAAGTGCGAGCAGCCCCTGGAATCGAATGGAAAAAAAAAAAAGTGATTGTTTTAAAGGAGGACTATTCTTGCCGTCCCAGGATGCTTTTTTGAGAGTAAGAAGTAGGGGAACGGACTGGAATTATTTTTAGAAGTAGGGGCACGCCGTGCCCTTCTGTCCCCGCCCACTTCTACCACTGCACACCCCCCAACATTGCTGTCCTTTTGGTTAGCATGAAGCTGTGTAGCTGCAGATATGATTTAGTCCTTATTACAATTATAATGCGGGCATATTTCTCACATGCTTTACCCATAACGCTGCCGGGGCCTGTGTCCCTGACACAATAACCGCACCTCTGTGGTTATCACTCACTACATGAAAACCGGTCACGGCCGGCATGACTCGCAGAAGAGCGGGGGGAGGCGATGGTCGCGCGGGGAAGGGGATCACGTGGAGGGGGTGTTCATTTTAAATAAAAAGAAAAAAGTAAACTTACCTTCGGCAGTCCCGTCCCGCGTTACCCTCGCAGGAAGCAGCCGCAGGCTGCATACATGGAGAAAACAGGAGAGTGTGCGTGACTGGTTTGGGCCCTGGGGTGGTCAGCGCCACAGCATTGGGCTAGCACTCCTCTCCGCCCCACCCACCTGCCCTCTCCCAACCTAACTCTTCTTGTGCTGTCTCGCAGTGTGGGAAGCAGAAACATAAAATGGTATTATACCATTTTATGTTTCTGCTTCTCGCACTGCGAGAAAGCAGTCGGGCAACCCTCCTCCGCCCACATGCAGGAGCCGCCTCTGATGAAAACATGTCCCACAAAGGCTCAAAATGGTAACAACATACTTCCAACCACAAACTTCAATTCAATGTAGCTCATTACCAGCATGGGAAAATGCTTCAATGGCTCATAAAGGGGTAGTAAGCGCCATACAAATACTACAGAACCATACATAAAAAGCAATGCAATGGATATGTAAGTATTACAGCTATCAATGTGGCTTTGAACCCCAACCAGGATGTGACAGACTTTTGTGGGCCTAGAGTAAAAATATTTGGTGGGGGCATCGCTTACTTGTGCAGGATTCAGGACAGCTTCTTTGTTTAAAATTGTATTTTAACATTGAGCTTTTTCCTTTCTTAACTATGCTCCTCAAGCAACCAACCCTCTGCTTCTTTCCCTCTCTTTCGTTTTTAATTTTCATGTTCCCCCTTTGCACTGCTCACAAATCAATCAGGACATTTAAAATGCTGCTAATCACCCCGGGTGGGCAGGAGCGTATCCAGGCTCTGGTTCTGCCATGTCGATCGAAGAGCTAGGTCTTGAGCTCCTTCCTGAAGGTGGTCAGTGACAGGTCGGTACGTAGGTAGAGAGGGAGGTAGTTCCAGGATCTGGCGAGGAGATAGGAGAAGCAGCGTCCTCTGGTTTGGGTGCGGCAGATTAGTGGCGTGTTTCTGCGAGGGCGAGGTGTGCAGAGTAGAGGTTTTGTGTGTGCTGGTGGAATGTCAGACATTGGTTTAAGTAGTCTGGTCCGATGTTGTGTAGTGCCTTGTAAGCGTGGGTGAGGAGTTTGAACTGGCATCTCTTCTGCACGGGGAGCCAGTGGAGGTCCTTCAGATGGGTGGAGATGTGTGACCTTTTGGAGAGGTCAAGGACAAGTCTGGCCGCTGTGTTCTGGATGGATTGGAGTCTTTGCATGAATTCGGTAGGGGTACCTGCAATGATTTGGCCATCTCCCAAGCACTTGTTCCTTGGCATCTTAATGTAACCTTACTTACCTTCACAAAATATAAAACAAAAAGTCACATTAAAATGTGTTTCAGAGCAGTTAGGTGGACACCTTTGGATACTAAGGGGTGTATATTTGCACTTATTGAAAGACTGACAAATTCACTCTCTTGGATTGCTACAAGGCGCTGTGTTCATCACTCAAACATTGACAGACACCTTGATTTCTCCTCTTCCTCGCTCTGCTTTAGAGGTCGGGCAGACTCGGATCAGACTAAAATGGAATGGGTCACATGCACACTGTGACTTTCATGCAGAGTATATCAAGCAATTCACAGTAATACGACAATTATGGTAATTGCGTTACTGAAACCAGTAATCCTGACAGTACCGCAAAAATACGCTTTAATGAGATTTCTGCTGGATTCTCATCATTAAACATTATGGTGTCAGTACCAGCTATTTCATAGCGCTAACGGCCATTACTTTTCTTTGCCAAGAAATTTTGTTACTGCATTTCTTGATGCAGCTATGCCCCCTTTCTCTAAATACAAAATGTGTAACTAAATACATGTTAAACCACTTTATTTAATGAGGGACTGTACCCTATATCTCTCTGAATATAGAGCAGTGAACGTTTCCTACCTTGCTAAAGACATACAGGACCTCGTTACTAAGTCCCCATTAAAACCCATCCAGCTGGTAAAGGGAGTTACAGGCCAATTTGGGTTTACAAGATCTGTGACTCCATGGATCAGGTTCTAAACATGAGAAACATGAGGAATAAGAAGGTCCTTATTTCTAAGGGGTTGTTGGCAGAACCACGCATGCGATTACTTTGCATGCCTTACCGTTGACTTTTAAAATACTTTATTAAGACATTCAAATCCATTAAAGTGCCAAGTGGCAAAAATGTAAATGTACAACCATAAAAGTTTTTTAAATGTAAAATTGGCGTTAAGAAACAACAACACGTTGGCAGAGCAGTTGATGTGTATACGGCATCATATAAAGTGATCTCATAACAAACTATTACGTTTCAACAAGCTAGTGCCTTGGACTTTAAGTGCCAGATGCACAGAACTAACTTAAGACAAAATCCTAAACTTACTACCATTTTGGTATTCACAGAAGGCACTTACTCATTTTGGTATTCACAGAAGGCACTTACTCATTTCGGTACTCACAGAAGTTAGGACTTCTAACTTTAGGACTCCTAAATGCCTTCTGTGAATACCGAAAGTCTTAAAGTGAGGAATTTTCTCAGTTTAGGAGTAGTAAAGTTACAACTCTTAACTTTAGGACTCCTAAACTGAGAAAAATCCTAACTTTAAGACTTTCGGTATTCACAGAAGGCATTTAGGAGTCCTAAAGTTAGGAGTCCTAACTTCTGTGAATACCGAAATAAGTAAGTGCCTTCTGTGAATACCAAAATGAGTAAGTGCCTTCTGTGAATACCAAAATGGTAGTAAGTTTAGAATTTTGTCTTAGGTTAGTTCTGTGAATCGGACCCTAAGCATTTAGATTGTAACAAAAGCTAGTAACAGGCTTTATGCCTTAAATGCATCTATATATGCATCAGAGATTTTGTCGGACTAATGGAATTTGCATGTCCTAAGATGGTCTCATCTGTTTACAATAGTTATCTTGGTGACCATTTACAAAGATGTAGATCTTTTTGAGTAAAAATGAATGGCCTAACATTGCCATTGATACATCTACATTGTTGACATACAAGTATACTCAAAGGTACGAGCTAAAGTTCCAAGAAATTTTAAAATGCCAAATGCAATAAATATTTGAAAACCAATTGAATGCTAAAAGTACTGTGCACGTTATGTCTTAGACTGAGTATTAAAATTGGGAGAGTAGGTAATGGTTCTTGCAGATCCAAATCATTATCTTATGTTGGCTCAAATGAAAATATCTGCAATTGCCTAGTAGCCTCCCATTAATCCCTACAAATTATTCGAGTTTCTGCTATAAAATCAACAAGCAAGTAACCAGCAGTGTCTATTTAACTTTCTAGAAGTCCCAAGGCATACTCGCAATTAGTTTCTAACACTACTCAGAAGACCAACGTTAAAATACGAACCAGTGGAGAGTCTTTACAGTTATGGTCCTTTGAGATATCACACAGTTTATATTGCTGTATAAAGGCTGATCAGTTGGAAGCGGTACTTAGTCAAAATATCGAATCTTTAATTTCCACTTACACTTATATCGAGTTGCTAATATCGAAGGGACAGAATATCGATGTACAGAATATCGATGGACAGAATATCGACCCTAAGGTAAGTAATATCGAAATTACTTATATCGATAGCATGTATATCGATGTAAGTAATATCGACATTACTTATATCGATAGCATATATATCGATGTAAGTAATTTCGATTTACTAATATGTGTTAGAAATTTTAGTTAAGTATTTAAATTAATTTTTATAATATGTGTTTAATATTTTATATATAAAAAATATATATAAAAGTAAATTATATGTTTTACTACCAGAGCGGGTTGTGGGTTTTTAGGGGAATAGGGTGGGAAGTAATTTATTTGTAATTAATTAATAATTTTTTAATGATTTATTTATTTTGTAATTAAATATTAATTGTCAATTAATTATTTTATTGATTAATTGATTAATTAATTAATAATTTATGTATATTTATAAGTAAATTATATGTTTTACTACTGGAGCGGGTTGTGGATTTATAGGGGAATAGGGTGGGAAGTAATTTAATTGTAATTAATTAAATAATTTTTAAGCATATTTTAATTTGTAATTAATTATTAATTGGTAATTAATTTTATTAATTGATAAATTAATTATTTAATTGGTAATTAATTTTTTAGTTGCTAAATTAATTCTTTAATTGGTAATTAATATTTTTAATTGATAAAGTAATTATTTAATTGGTAATTAATGTAATTTTTAAATAAATGTAATGTGTTACTACTGGAGCGGGTTGTCGGTTTATAGGGGAATAGGGTGGGAACTGATTTAATTACAAATAATTTATTATATTTTATGTATATTTTATTTTTTAATAAAAAAACTATTTGCAATTAATTATTTCAATTGATTAAGTAATTATTTAATTGATAATTAATTTTCAATTAAATGTTATGTGATAGTACTGGAGCGTGTTGTGTGTTTATAGGGGAATAGGGTGGGGTGGGAATAGTAATATTTACCCTTACGCTATCCAACACTTTCCCTACTGTTGCACCCTCTGGAGTGGGAATAGTAATTTTTACCCCTACGCTATCCAACACTTTCCCTACTGTTGCACCCTTTGGAGTGAGAATAGTAATTTTTACCCACCCGCTATCCAACGCTTTCCCTACTGTTGCACCCTCTGGAGTGGGAATAGTAATTTTTACCCCTACGCTATCCAACACTTTCCCTACTGTGGCACCCTCTGGAGTGAGAATAGTAATTTTTACCCACCCGCTATCCAACGCTTT
Source organism: Lissotriton vulgaris (assembly GCF_964263255.1). Lineage (NCBI taxonomy): Eukaryota > Metazoa > Chordata > Amphibia > Caudata > Salamandridae > Lissotriton > Lissotriton vulgaris. The sequence goes on along the minus strand of NC_141689.1, from coordinate 2,004,205,756 downwards.
CCCTACTGTTGCACCCTCTGGAGTGGGAATAGTCATTTTTACCCCTACGCTATCCACAACTTTCCCTACTGTTGCACCCTCTGGAGTGAGAATAGTAATTTTTACCCGCCCGCTATCCAACGCTTTCCCTACTGTTGCACCCTCTGGAGTGGGAATAGTAATTTATACCCCTACGCTATCCAACACTTTCCCTACTGTTGTACCCTCTGGAGTGAGAATAGTAATTTTTACCCATCGTTATCCAACGCTTTCCCAACTGTTGCACCCTTTGGAGTGGGAATAGTAATTTTTACCCTTACGCTATCCAACACTTTCGCTACAGTTGCACCCTCTGGAGTGGGAATAGTAATTTTTACCCCTACGCTATCCAACCCTTTCCCTACTGTTGCACCCTTTGGAGTGAGAATAGTAATTTTTACCCACCCGCTATCCAAAGCTTTCCCTACTGTTGCACCCTCTGTAGTGGGAATAGTAATTTTTACTCACCTGCTATCCTACACTTTCCCTACTGTTGCACCCTCTGGAGTGGGAATAGTAATTTTTACCCCTACGCTATCCAACACTTTCCCTACTGTTGCACCCTCTGGAGTGAGAATTGTAATTTTTACTCACCAGCTATCCAACGCTTTCTCTACTGTGGCACCCTCTGGAGTGGGAATAGTAATTTTTACCCCTACGCTATCCAACACTTTCCCTACTGTTGCACCCTCTGGAGTGAGAATAGTAATTTTTACCCACCCGCTATCCTACGCTTTCCCTACTGTTGCACCCTCTGGAGTGGGAATAGTAATTTATACTCCTACGCTATCCAACACTTTCCCTACTGTTGCACCCTCTGGAGTGGGAATAGTAATTTTTACCCACCCGCTATCCAACGCTTTCCCTACTGTTGCACCCTCTGGAGTGGGAATAGTAATTTCTACCCTTACGCTATCCAACACTTTCCCTACTGTTGCACCCTCTGGAGTGGGAATAGTAATTATTGTTAAGTAAGTATATATTATATATGATTTGTTAATTTGTAATTTTTTTTAAATTAAATATGTATTATTATTTTTTTAACATTAGTTAATATATTTAAATATGTTTAAGTAATTTATAAGTATTATTTACAGTATTTTTCATGTTTATTTAAACCCAAAAAAAACCCGATATATTTAACAACGATATTTTTAACATCGATATTATTTTTTCGATATTTTGGTACTTACCATGTTGTACATAGGGCGTCGATATTCTTGCAATCAATATAATTGCGCCGATATATGTGTAAGTCGAAATTATGTCTGTCGAAATTCTGTCATAGATCCGTTGGAAGCCCCCTGTGGTAACCATGTGTAGTTGGCAATCCTCTGTTTGCTGTAAGCCCCATTTTTTGTATCCGAGCAGTTTACAATAAGCCAGCCACACTCAAGGGGCCTGAAACAAAAGTGTGCTTTAACAACACGGTCTTGACCATGACTGCATTTCTACCATGCATGCCTTTAGAACAAATTTTGTTGTAAAGACATGATTGGCAAAGGCACATGTGTGGTAAAGGTTACACACCATCTCCATGTCCTAAGCTCTAAAACCTGGTCCGCGCCCTAAAAAATGACTCTAACCCTGCCCCCGCCCTGAGCCCTAAAACCTGCCTCCAGCCCTAAAAACGACCCCACCCCCTGCCCTGAACTATGTCCAGAAAACAGAAAACTACTCAACAAGCTGTGTCCGGATCCTTTTGTTCCTCCCTATCTTGTCTGGGCACAAAGTTCCTCTCCAACACCTCTCACACCCTGCCTATACCTCTGAGAATAGAGTGCCTTTACCACGCATATGCCTTTACCGACTTTACAATGGAAATAGTTATAAAGGCATTCGTGGTAAAGGAAAAGCCTTTTTAAAGACATATGTGTGATAAATACAAGCGTGGTAACGCTTGCGTTGTTATGGCATGCGTATTAAGTCCACATGATTAATGCCATTTTCCTTTCTGGTTGTATGATGGAACCACGCATGCGATTACTTTGCATGTTTTAACAATGCGGTCTTTGCCCTAACCGCATCTCACCATGCATGCCTCACCACACATGCCTTTACAATAAATTTTGTTGTAAAGGCATGATTGGTAAGGCATATATATGGTAAAGGTTACACCCCAGCCCACCGCCCTTGTCCAGATCCTGCCTGTTCATCCTAATCTCGTCCAGGCTGGAAGTCCACCTCCAAAACCTTCCACTCCCTGCCCTGAGCCCTAAAACCAGCCCCCAGTCCTAAAAACGACCCCAACCCCCCACCCTGAGACCTGAAACCCAGTGGCGACTCCTCCGCTATGGCGGAGGAGCGTTGCCTCACTGCTTTCAAGCAGTGCAAAGTGGAAACATAAAATGATAATAAATTTGAGTTATTATCATTTATGCTTCATGCTGCTTTGCGGGTGGGCACGTGGGTGGGGCTGCTCTGCTCTCGGAGCAGGGCAGGGTAGGAGTGGTTTGCCCATCCCTAACTGCGCAATGACTGTTTAGTAGGCCCTCTCGGGCTAACCAAAACAGTCATGCTCACTTTCCCTGTTCTCCACGCAGGCTGCATTACAGCCTGCATGGAGAACATACCCAGGACCCCATTCCCTGGCTGAGCCTTCAACCCGGACGCTCAGACCAATCACAACGCTGCATTGCAGCATTGTGATTGGTCAGTGGGGCCTAGCTGTGTTTCCTGTTGCTCGAGGAGAGCAGGAGTAGAGATGCGGGACCCGGCGTCAAGGTACGTTTATTTTTGTTTACATTATTTTTTTTATATTGTGCTCCCTCCACCCGCATGACCACCCCCGCGACCCACCCCATGCACCTGCTTTTGCCTCACTATGTGCTAGTTATGCCGGCTGCCACCGCTAAATTCTAAAAATAGAAAAGTACTCACCAAACTGCGTCCGGATCCTTCTCATTCCTCCCTATATCGTCCAGGCAGGAGACCCTCTCCAAAATCTCTCACCCCAGCCCACTCCTCTGAGTCTAGAGCACTGACTACCTTTACCACGCATATGGCTTTACAACAAAAATCATTGTAAAGGCACGCGTGCTAAAGGAATATGCGCGGCAAAGGCATATGCATGTAAAGGCAAGTGGGGCAACGCTCGCATTGTTATGACACTCGTGGTTCTGTCTGTGTGTTTAATGTTATTTTCCTTTCAAAAGGTCCCTCGTGCAATCCCCTGCACAAAGTCCTCAATGTGACCAATTCTCCAGAACACATAATTTAGTGAGGGTGTGGGGATGTTACAGGAACTGTGTAATGAGTCCCAAAGAGGAACTGATAACAATATATATATGACACTTTTTTGTTCTGGATGTGTGTGCATACATTTATGTTTTCCTCTTTCTCTGCTTTAAAACACAGCTTTAAAATGGGGCAATTTAGACTGGCAGGCAGCCCGCCTGCCCACCAGATAGTCAAGGCTATGATTTTCGCTCCTAAGGCAGAGGACTGCTTGCCTATTTGGAGAGCCTGACCTATCAGCCTTTAAAGCGACTGCTCGTTCAAGAATATGCCCAGATGGGCACTTTGTTTGTTGAGCCAGCTCAATTAACTTTTTTGTTTTTCAACAATAAACTCCCAAAGCTGAAGTTTGTTTTTGAAATACAAACAGAGACTGGCCATGACAGAAGGGGAGTTACTTCCCTTCATGGGGGGGGGGGGGGCACTGATAGATTTCCCTACCCTGGACCGCCATGTCTTGCAAGGTGGCACTGGCTAGGGCAATCTATTGATGGTTGCTGTATTCTACCTAGGGCTCGGTGATCATCTCTATGGCTTGGTTCCCTTTTGGCAGACATCCCACCAGGTCAAGTGTTTCCACTGAGGGAGCCAGCTGCAGCTCGGCCAGTGGAAACCTTCTGCTTCACCCACCTATAAATGAGGAGGGCGAACTGCAAATGTGAAGGGGAGCCTCACCAACTTACAGCAGAGTTACCACCCCACCAAACTCTAAATGAAGTCCTACGATAGATCTTTTAACAGGAACAACTTTATATGGGTATTCCAACATACCAACAAATTACGTTTGATTTTTAAAGATGTAAACACATTTAGAAGCCTACGAAAGATAAACAACCTCAAAAGAAATAAATGACATCATTTCCTTTGTTGCTCAACTGCCTAGTGACCTAAGTATTGTATCTCACCCTCCCTTCATTCCTCTTTTGGTTTATCCCCTTACTTTTAAGCCTGTGTGCGGAAACTGCCTGAAAGTCAGAACTCTGATATTTGTTAATGGTATAAGTAATGGGGTGAGGTTGTCTCAGGATGCATAGGGGGAGGTCAATAAATAGTCTGTGACCATAAATGTATCCATGTGTCCATAGATCAACTAGAATATGTGCATAGGAAACAGATCATGGTCCAAGTGCATAATGTTGCTTCATAATTTGTTTTTGATGACCACACCTGTTACACTCCTTACTGTTTTATGAAACAACGATTTGTTAATAATGTCATACTGTTGCTGTTTTGTGAAACAAAGCTGTATTTATATCCTCATATTTACATCCAGGATTATCTTTCATATATTCATGCCTGTCAGAAATCTACAGATGTAAGTTTAGTGATGCACTCAGACTGGAGTACACATCTATAGTGAACAAAATAGTCAATGTAGGTTTTTCAGAATACTAAAATGAACAGTAAGGACCCAATATTCAACTCTTTCCTTTTGTGTGATTTTCAGGGTTGTGATGTATGCTAAAATGCAGTATTCATGAAGGGAATGTCTAAGGAAGAGGCACAAGGTATTTTGAATTCCAAGTTACTTGTAATGTGCAGAAAGGCTCTAACTAGTTCATGCTCCTCCTTGCGTTCAAAATGTGATATCTTTAGTTTTTGCCTCATTGAATGGGTCTTCATCAGGATTGAGGTCCTTTCACCCTGTAATAGGCAGTATTTCTAGAATTCCTGGAGTTAATTTGCAATTTTCAGAAGAAAGTGGGAAAATTCCTTTCGGTCTTGCAGAATTTATAACAAAGGAGAAAATGTGTATTTTTATAGTGGTGGTATAATTATGTAAGGCCATGCTCTGCATGCTTGCATTTACCTAAAAAGGACAGATAGGAGCCTTGCTTGCCTTAATTAATACATTTAATTAGATTGCTTTCATACTTGGGTGCCAAATGTCTAGAAATTGAGACTATTAAGAGCCTATCACATCTTGGTAACTCGCTGTTGTAATTCCTTTTTGTAAGTGCTAACCTGCAGAATGGCAGGGGCCTCCCTCCATGAGGGTGCTCACCTTATTTTGGCATCTCGTCACCAGTTAGAGTGCTTACAGGGGGGCGTGGTTTGAGCGTCGAGGGAGATGGCCGCCGAGCGCAGGAGCTCCGTGACGGCGTAGGGTTCCAGAATCCCTCCAGGCTCCTTGTATCATTTTCCAGACAAGCTGACAGTGGCATTATGGGTCGGAGTGTCCCCTACATCTCCGGTGATGTTTACAGTTGGATGAGATGAGTGCTGGAAATATTTTGTATGCATTTGTTTGCCACTCGCGGCTCAATGAAGAGCTGCGGCCGCCATTTTGCTTTTTTCTCCTGCTCCTCCCGTTTCCCGCCTGCAGCTCCTCCCGTTTCCCGCCTGCACTTCTAAAGCAATTTTCCTCACAGAAGTATGCTCAGTTCACGTTCAGATGAATGTTTTAGCCGTTTTTGGCCATTTCTCTACATTTCTTTCATGCCACTGCCTGGCATTTGAATGGTACACACGCCGGGACTGAATACACTACTGTGCTTGACCTCTACTTTTTCCTCATCTTTAATTCTATCTATATTGCGGGCATCATTACACATCTTTGGGCTTTTTGGCATAGACAGTTTATTTTCCTACATACCTCTGGATGGCAATGCCTCATTTCAACCGCAATAACACTCAGCAGACTGATTGTGGGTCAATAGAGGATCACAATCCTTTCAGCGTTTTGCAAGATAATATTGAGGAGGCAGTCAATGATTCATCTACACCAAGTGGCGCACCCCCTAACATGCTCAGCTCAAGTTCTAAGTCAAGCTCTAAGATACCCTCAGCACCCTCTTCTTCTGGCAAACGATTAAAGACGAATTCTCCTCCGCCTACAAACTCTTCTTTCTCAATCTCCATGAACTGTTACTAGAAGAAATCAGTTCCCTCAAGCCGTACATGGCAGAAATGAATTCTCATCTTCAGAGTCTTGAGAATAATTGGTTGCATACTGAACAAAAAGTCGAGGACCTTGAACAACGAGTTCATTCTGTTCAGGCAGTTAATGATCAAGTCCCTTGCATGCACAGAGAAATACACCAGTTTAAACAGCAAATTGAAAATTTGGAAAATCGCAATAGATGTAATAATTTACTCATTTATGGCCTTGCTGAAGGACTTGAGGGTTCAGACCCATTGTCATTCTTTCAAACCTTTTTGCCAACTTTATTTAGTTTTTCTGAACATCCTCCATTGAATATTCAACGAGCACATCGCTTGGGGCAGAGTCCTCATTTTTTCTCAGTGTCTTCCTCCTCCACGAAACCTAGAGGAATTATCTTGTACTTTTTAGAGTATACAGATCTGCTCAAAGTCCTCCACGCTGCCAACCGAAAAGGGAAAATCTCCTGGAATGGTTCTAATCTTTTCTTTGCCCAGGAATATGCGGAGGCAACTGCCGAACACCGAAAGAAGTTTCTAGACATGAGACCTGCCCTTCGCACCCTGAATGCTGGTTATGACTTATTTAATCCGTTTTTGTTCAAGGTGACTTATAACAACAAAACAACAACTATGAAGACCCAGCTCTCCTTCAGCACTTTCTGCAGAAATGAATCCATGGACCTTCCTCAGCCATAAATATCTTTGATTATTTCAAACTGTTTGTTATTACTTGTTTTTATCCTCATTCCTGATGTACTTTGTTTGTCATAATGTCCTTTGTTAACATTTTCTTTTTCTTTTTATTAGATGTGGTTTTGTGGTACTTCAATTTATGTTTCCTTCATTGTTCCTGGAGGATATTCCTCATCCGTTTCTCCTCCCGGAGTCTTCCGTCCGGTGTGCTACTCTCCCTATGTGGCCTCACCTTCCCCGCTCATATTGTCTACATGTGGTATGTCCTTTTGTTATATCTGAATTGTTTTGTTTTTCTGTACTTTTCTTAGTTCTCCCTCTCTCCTTACTCTCCCCTTTTCCTTTTTTCTTCTTCTTCATACTTCATGACATCTTTCTTATCACTCCCTTCTCTCCTGTTTCAACCCTGATTAGACACTTATATCTTTACTCCTCTACCTCTTTTCTCTCTCTTAATAGTGTTTTTAAGATTTTCACTGTTTGCTTAGCGATTGTTCATGTAAACCTTATTGGTTATTTTTAGAGTTATTACATTGAATGTTAAAGGGGTAAATAATCCTATAAAAAGACAATGGGTGTTAACCTATTTAGCCAAATTAAAAACAGACATTGCATTAATTCAAGAAACCCATTTGTCTGCCACCAAAGTGTCTATATTGAAAAGATGTTGGGTAGGCAATGTTTTTTCCTCCCCAGCCCTAAGTAAGAAAAAATGGAGTAGCTATTCTGTGTCACAAGACATTTCAGATCTCAGTAACTCATCAAGAATCAGATTCTGATGGTTGTTGGGTAATCCTTAAACTCCTCATTAATCAGATACCTATAGTTCTTTTTAATGTATATGCTCCAGTTAATGTTGATAATGTATTCTGGACTCTTATTTCTGAAAAACTTCTTTCATTTTTTATTTGATTATGAATACATTGTTTTTGGTGGAGATTGTAACCAAGTTCTTTATCCTGTATTAGACAGGCATTCGTCAGTGAGATTTGTTAGCACTAAGATGCACGCACAATTTTCTTCCGCCATACGATGTTAATCATTAGTTGACATATGGAGACTTTGCAATCCTGACCTTCGAGAATATAGTTTCTATTCCCCTCCACACCACTCACAATCCCGAATTGACAACCTCTTTCTTAGTAAATCTTTATCTCAACAAGCCCTACACTCCGAAATTGGATCTATTTTAATTTAAGATCGTGCCCCAGTTTATGTTGATTCTGATTGACGCTGCCGGTAACTCATTATTTAAGGACAGTGATATTTTGAATGAGTTTGTCCCCTATAAAAATCTATATACTCCTGAACAACAACCTTCCCCGCATGATTTGTCTTTTTACTTTCAATCTATTGAGCCTCCCTCCTACCTTCATATTAATTTTGCGTCTTTAGATAAGGATAATACTCTATCAGAAATTACACATGCAGTCTTGATATTAAAAAGAGGAAAAGCTCCTGGTCCTGACGGATTTACTATTGAATTCTATGCATTCTTTGCCACTTTACTTCTTCCAAATCTTTTAATTCTATTTAATTCTTTCATTGCAGATGGCTCTTCTTGTGTAACTTTTCAAGAAGCCATGATCTGCTTAATTCCCAAGGACAATAAAGATCCTTCTCTTTGCAAAAATTATCGTCCAATTTCCTTGGTCAATCTTGATTATAAGATATTTGTAAAAATACTCGATCTCCGTATCGATCCTGTTTTACCCTATCTTTTTTTTTTTTAAAAACCTTTATTGCAGCATTCAATAAAAATACAAGCATGGGCCTACAACCGCAGGGGACGGCCGCTAAACAAAATTAGGACCCACTATATCACGGTACGACGCAGCTCATCAGCCGACAACCCTGAGGTCCAGCAGCGATTCAGGATAGAACTTGTATTAGAACGCACAACTAAGTCCCAGGATGAAACAGAGGTTTTATTTTATATTATCTAAGTAAACGGATCAGGTACCATACAATCAAACAGAAGAATACGGGGGACAGGCCTAGAGACAGGATATGCACATGGGAACAGCTATAATTGGAACTCTGGCGCCAAATCATATGAATCGGAGTAAACAACAATACAATATAAATTTTCGGAAGCGCCAGGTCTCAGGGCCTGCCCACCCGGGAATCAGGATAACGTAAGAAGCATGAGCACTAAACTCCAGAACATGGTTAAAATCATGATAATTTGCGAGCTATACTGATCCTAAAGGAAAGACAAGGAAGGAAGAAAAAGGCCATAGAAATTAATAAAGGCAAAACAAAAAACCCTCCAACCCCCCACCCTGCACCCCTGCAGATGGCTACAGCCTAACCCCACTAGCAGCGTGCCTGTCGCCCCAAGTAACTAAAACCCTAAAAGTAGGAAAAAGAATGGAGGAGGGCAAATCCGTATGGGCTCCCAGCCCCTTTAGTCCACCCGCCAGAAACAGACACCCCCTGTCGCAAAAAGACCAATGTATAACGACCCTTATAGAAGAAATAAGGGGGCACCGTGATACACCGCCCAGCCTCTTAAATCAAACAATTGCAGGTCGAACACCCATAATAGCCACTCCAAACCGTCCCGATCTAATTGATCTTAACCTTGACCCTTCCGAACCAGCACACAACCCCTACCCCCTCCAGCGAGACCCAAAATCACACAAAGCAGTCATAAAGGAGAAGGTAGTCGTCGAGAATCAATCAGTTAGAACTCGTAGATAGTAAGTCCATGAGAACTTCAGACGCAGAAAGTCTCTTTCTCCTAGATGGACAGTCCCAATGTATCTTGCCCCGGAGTCGTAAAGTCACGAAGAAGGGAGAAGATGACCACAAGATGAAAGAAGAGTGAACAAAAAAAGTCTCCGGGGGGGGGGGAACGCCTTTCGATACCTCCAAAGTCAATAGTGATGGAAGTTTCCGGATTTCACCATCGGAGTGTGGAACAGTTCATTCACACAGGGGCTGGGCGTAAAATCAGGATAATGTACAGGATCTTGTGGCGGGATACGGAGGTCGGCGGAGCCGGGAGCTTAAGAAGCCATCTTGTTTGCCAGCGTAGCTCCTCCTCCGTCTGTTTTACCCTATCTTATTGGTTCTGAACAATCGGGTTTCGTAAAAGGTTGGTTATCATCTGATAATTCGAGATTCTTCATTAACATCCTTAGTAAAGCCTCATCTCTTGATTACCACATTGCAGCTGTAGCTTTAGATGCAGAAAAAGCTTTTGACAGGATTGGATAGGATGTTATGTTTCAAGCTTTAGATTGGATAGGATTGCCCCCAAAATGAATCTTCCTTATTATATTCTGGCTCTAAAGCATCTATTTTCGTTAACGGCAAGACTTCGGTTTATTTTCCACTTTTCAGAGGAGTACAGCAATGTTGTCCGCTGTCACCTCTCTTATTCATAAATGCACTAGAACCCTTTTTAACCACGAACAGACAAGTTCCTCAGATCTCTGGTTTCCAACTTGATACTGTTGATGTCAAATTATCTGCATATGCAGATGACATTCTTTTATATTGTTCCAATCTGGTCTCATCTATTCCCTCCTTTCTCAATCAGGTGGACTCTTTTTCCCAATTATCTGGATACCGTCTTAATTCAGACAAATGCAAGATACTATCCCTTCATATGACATGGTTTAAACATGAAACAAAATTTTTACTGCATCATGAAAACCTTATCTAACACTATTGAGTGCTGGCACCCACTCTTTCTCTCTTGGTGGGGCAGATTAGATTACAAATAAAAATTATGCTTTCTCCTTTGATTTTGTACATTCTTTCAATGATCCCTGCACATATTCCTGGTTTTTATTTTTTTAGAAAATTGATTCTCTGTTACCAAATTTCTCTGGAAAGTTAAAGCACCTTGCATCACCCTGGCTTCTTTGAAAGCAGACAAATCTTCTGGTCGTCTTAAATTTCCTGATTTCAAATCCTACCATTATGCATTCTCTTTAAAACAATCATCTCATTGGCTTTCCACTGATCAGTGTATTCACCCTTCTATTTGGCTTTCTATAGAAACATTTCTTATATTCCCTTTTGACTTCAAAGAGTCTCTAGCTTTTACCAACACTATTGCCTCCTTTCGTCCTCCAGTTATCTCCCATATGTGTAAACTTCTCATCCCACTCTTACCTTCCTCATATCCTTCACCTTCTTCCTTAGATCAACAGCCCATTTGGCATAATACCTTATTACGTATAAAAAATCTCACCATTTATTGGAAATCCTGGAGACTCAAAGGGTTGCTTTGGATCTCTCAATTATTATTAGATGATGTTCCCTTATCCTTTTCGGATCTTCAAAAGAAATTTTCACTACCTTCATCTTTCAAAACGCAACATGCCCTTATGTTGCCTTCGCTTACTCAATATCTGAATTCCCTATCATCGGCTCCTAACTTATCCTCTAGATGTTCCACTCTTTTTCCCTTATTAACCTCTTCTTCTTCAGCTTCCTCTCTGTATAAACCTATTTTTCGTTCTTCAGGTATAGATAAAACGAAGGCTGAATTGGCTTGGGAAAAGGGCATAACAGAATGCTGGTTGACCCCCATTTGGTATAAACTGTGGCTCAAAATTCATAAAACTTCCCGAGCTGCTAACACCTCTCAAACCCTTTATTTTGTTCACCAACGCCTCTTTTTCCCCATGCTAAATTGGCTTCTTTCTCTTCGGACTCTCCACCTACTTGCTGGTCTTGTTCTTGCTCACATGCTGACTTGAAACACATGCTTTTTGACTGTCCCTCTATTTCTCGTTTTTGGCAATTAGTTTAGTCATAAATTAACATGGTCTTTAAAACTAATGTCTCTTTCTCTCTTTCTACACTTTTCTTAGGCTCCCTATCTCCTCAGTGGCCCCTATCTCCATCGAATGTTAAATTAATAGGTTTATTACTAGCAGTGGCCCTTCATTTAATAACGTCCAATTGGAAGAAGAAAGACAAAGTAACTTTTAGAGCTTGGGTGAATGCCGTCTGTTTCCATCACAGACTAGATACTAATTACATTACTCCTATCTCTTAATCTATTAAAAGATACCTTTTTTGGCTCCCTTAGACTACTTACCTAACTAGGATTGCTTCTTCTACTGCTACACAGGTCAACACTGCTGATGAAGTCCTTAAACCTCCCTGATGAAATGTGTTGTCTTTCTATTTCTTCATTATCTTATCATATTACCATTTACGTTGTATTACATATCACAATATGATTCTTTATACCTCAATTGTTTTTTCATGCGTTCAGTGAATTATATGCAATTGTTATTTCTCTTTGTTTCTAGAGATATAATGTTTATATATATTTTTTTTTCCTCCATTTACCCCCTTTTGCTGCATGCAGTAAGTTCTTTGATATTAATAGTATTTTGGTTCTATTTTTTCTCTTTGTAATTATATAATCTAATAGAGTTGTATTGTACTTTGTGTACATGTTATTATTGTTTATTGCATAATAAACTTCAAACTTTAAAAAAAGAATGCTTGCAGATGTACTGCATAGGTCCGCAAGAGAGCTCCTGTCTGCATGACTTCATAAAGCATCCTGGGTGCTTGCAATTGTTATGTGAGCACGTCTTTTACAGCCCCAAGTACTTAGCAGTTCAGCAGATCTGAAAGAGTAGGTATGGCATCCCTGTGGGGCAGCACCGAAGGCTTATTCTGGGCATCATTAGATTATAGGAGTTGTAATTGGTGTTCAGGTGCCTTGCTAGCCCTGTTTTGGAGGGGAATTGTCATTGCTTTAGCGCCCTAGTACCAGGTGTGGGTAACACTCCGCTAGATTCTGCACGGTGTGACATTACCTGGAGGAGTAGTGTTCAGGGGAGTATTTTTTTTTGGGTGTCTTGATTATCCATGGGTCTGCATGGTGCTTAATCGGGTTAGACTAACGGTCTGATTTAGAGTGTGCCTCTGAGTACATTGTTAGCATAGTCAAATCCATATTCACAGGTTTTAGATGGAGTGGAGCTTTATAGACTCCACAACAACATCCTGCACAACCTACTATACACGCTAAAAAGAAAACTGCATTGTGTGAACATAACTTTAGCAAGACACAAGGTGTCAGTTTTTTTGGACAGCGGTGATGGGAGCAGTATGCCAACTATATGGGTCTTTTGGGAGATGGAGGTGACATGTCAGGTATTTCAATCTGTTGAAAGTGGTGGAAAGCAGGGTGCGGTTAAAAAATGTATGGCAGTGGTGGGATTGCTGCAGGACATCATGCATGGGATCTTTTCTAAGGCCAGTGGGTGAGGAAATTAGCTTAACCCAAAAGCCCATATTTTTGACGATAAAAGGGTAAATGGCAAGTTGAATTTCCTGACACCCGAAGCTGTGAACGTATGTTATACACAGAGCTTCGCAGATGCACTTAGCATTCTGAGCCATTCAAAAAGATGCAAATGATGAAAGAATCAGTTTGTAAAATTTCCACAAAAATGCTCTGATAAATGCAAAGTTTTCATGCCTCTAAATTTCTTTTGTTCATGCTGCAAAATCCTGAACTCCATGAGGCAATACACTGGAGGTCTGTAGAAAGGTTCAGATGGACAGATCTTCTACAAATTTAGGGTTGGCTGAATAATCTTTATACAATGCAATTACTTCACATTCAGTAGGACTTGATATACCAGGAATTGTATTCATGTGATAATAATGAGGTACTTTACTACATCGCCAGCCATGGGCGTCCGCAGAAATTTTTCCAGGGGGGGGCAAAATGTTAAAGTCATCACCATCCTTCGACATGATGTGTGCCAGGTGGGGCACAAGAAACACTGGGGCGCAGAACTAGAATAGACTTAATTAAAAGCCAGGAATCCAGGACATGTGACTGACCCTGCCACAGACCAACAAACACCACCTGTAGGGAAAATGCTAAACTTTCTGACAAGGTGCTTTATCTCTGTCTGCTAGGTGTGCAGATTTCCGGGTCCTCGATCCAACACTAATCAAGGCTGTCTTCAGCACGATTCGATTTTTATCAGAATACTTTAAAACAGCCTATGATTAAAGCACCAGATTAAATATACTGTATGCACAGTGTATGTTAGGGATTATTTGTAGCACACATATTCACCAATATTGGCTTCTTGGTGTTAGAATTCATGATAACTTTTATCCAAAGTTAAAGCACAACGTCAAAGTTAGTAATAAATAATGCAGCAATAACACACGCTAGTGATACGCCAATGGGCGCTCCCTTTACTAGAATTCCCTGGGCATTGCTAAATTTTACACACATTCAATTAATTTATACAAAATAAAATGTATAGGTCCAAATGTTAGCTATATTTTTGAAAAGAAACTTAGAGTTCCTCTACGTGTAGTCAATGTCAAACTGACAACGTGCGCATGTTTAGGGATACAATAATGGCCAGCTCCCTTATGCAGAAACCCAGCACCGTAAATGTGTGGCACATGCGGTGCCCGCAGCGGCGGCACATCAAAGGTCAAGGAATGCTGAGTCTTACACAGTGGTCGAAGTGGGGAAAAAAGTAGGGGAACTGTGGGCAGAGAATCGGAGGGTGGGAATAACCCGAGGATTGGATCTGTGGGTGGAGCCAGAGGTGTGGCCAATATGCGCAGACATCCCAATTTTTAGTATTTGTTTGGCATTTCACTGCCCAGTTTAATCAACCAATGTATACACATGATTATTTAAGGTTATAATGAATTATTGACATTAAAATATATTCACAAAGTGGGATATACTTCTAATAATCACAGAATGTACCAAAAAAGATAAAATGTGGAAACACAAGCCATTTGTCTCCGAGCCATGGAGTTTCTGTCATCAGCACTTCTCCCTTTTCCCGCAACAGCAGTTCAAACATGAATGGCAAAATATCCTAGTTTGCAAATGTTTTCTCTAAAATTATGGCTCTGCCATATTTGCCTCATAATGCAAAATCTGCTGCATGATCTGACCATTTAAACTACTAAATTGTTTGTAGGTCAAACATATCAAAAGTTAATATAAAATGTGACGTGTGTTGCTGCGTAGTGGATGGCCTATTGTAAAGGTTGACTGGTCACCTTTCTCACTGCTGCGTTTGTATGTTACACTGGTACTAATAAGGCAAAATCTTTCCAGAGACTGTAAGCATGTGTACACACGTCAAAATAATAAAATATCTGAAAATATACTGCATTACGCTGCAGCCTTTTTTTTAATGCATAACTTAGTCAACACTATGGCATATTGTTGTCATCCTTTGCTACATAATTAATTCCAGTGGCCCCACAGCAGGCAGCACACGTTAAAAGTGCATGTGATAGAAGCAGGGAGTCTGTGAAGTTTGTGAACATACGGGCATATGCATCAACATTCGGTAATACACGTCGGTAATAGCGAAAAGTAACGAATCGCTATTAAGGACATGCAAACCGCGATGCATCAAACAAATCGGTAAAATTTACCGATTCGGTAAAAATCGCTATTAAATAGCGAAAGTTCACCCGCTTGAGTAGCAAATACCGAGTTAGCTAATACCGAATCGGTATTAGTAAATCCGGTATTAGCGATTTCGGTAATAGCGAAAACGGGCAAATTACGCGACGCTTCGGATGCGGGCCGATGACATCACAACCAGGAAGTAGGACAGCCATGCTGCATTCTGTGTTCGGAGTTGCACTGAGGAGGAGGCAGAGCACAGGAGCTGAGGAGCAAGAGTGAACCTGTAGCAAGCAGGACAAGGCAAGCAGGAGAAGATGGAGAAGGAGGCCCCCCAGCAGGGAAAGGACACACACCGAAAGCGCAAAAGGAAGTTTTCTGATAAGGAGCTGGAAATCCTCATCGAGTTTGTGACCAGCAATAATGACAGACTGTTTGGCAAATTGTCCCTGAAGGTGCCAGAGGCAGAAAAGCGCAAGATGTGGCTGCGCATCAAGGACAAGGTAAATGCCCGCGGAGTCACCCACCGCAGCATCGACGACCTAAAAAAACGGTGGTATGACCTAAGGAAGAGGGCCAAGGAGAAGATTGTAGAGGGTCAAGGATGCTGATGGCACAAGAGGGGGCACATCCAACGTGACGCCAAACACTGTCCTGGAGGATCTAGTGGAGTCCACCATAGAACGGGAAGCTGTTGTGGGGGTCACACGTCTGGACACCTCTGGTGCTGCGGAAGGAGGACAAGGTAAGAAGCATGGCAGCGTAACAATGCAGCATGTAGTAAGTCCCTGCCCAATCCCCATGCCAGACCCAGTGCCCATGTAGTGTTGCCCTAAACACATACCCTCACCAAAGTGTTGCACCATGGGAGTTGTAGTCCATACATGAATCGGTGCATGCCAGAGCACAGAGATGAATACAGCAGCTAAGGGCCAATTGTCAGACTGAAAATGTTATTTATTGTGAGATGCCACTGCTATTTCCACATAATATACCATGATTATAACTATGCACTGTTTCACACACAGATGCATCCCTCTACGATTCAGACGACAGTGCCCGCCTCGTCATCTGTGAGACGCCAGTGTTGTCAGAAGCCGAGTGCTCACATAGAGCTGAAGACATGTCTTCCCCTTCACCACCACGGCGGTCGACACCTCCACCATCCCTGCTGTCCAAGGCACCACCACCACCACCAGCACCAACCTCGCAGTCCAAGACACCACCACCACCAACCTCGCAGTCCAAGACACCACCACCACCAACACAACCACCACCAGTGCGGGCCACTCCGCAGAGCCGCAGAGCTGATGTTCCCTCCCTGCCCCTGATGGAATCTGATCACAGTTCAGCACCCCCAAATGTTTCACGCCAGGCTGTCGTCACTCCAACCAGTCAAACATCATCACGACAGCGCATCAGGCAGAGGGCTGTGACCCCGGCTCGTGGTGCTGCAAGACCAGTCAATCTGTGCGGAGGGTACGGAGTTGTGGAGACCCGGATGCTGCGTGTCCAGCGCCTGCAGGGGAGACACATGGGTGCCATGAAACTCTCCATGACCAAGCTATGCAACAAACTTAGCAAGATGACAGACGCTATGCGTGAGCACACCACTGCCGTAGCTGCCGGCAACAATGACATAAAGCTGTGCCTGCAAGAACTCACATGTGCCGTAGTGGCAGGCCAACAGAGTGAGCGGCGTCGCCACAGGCAGATCATGCTGGCAGTGACTTCAACCAACAAGGCCATCGATAAGCTCTGCAACAGCACGGCTGTGCTGTCCAGCCGGTCCGTGTCCCTGCAAGTGGACCTAGTTCATTACTGTGGGGATGTGGCAAAGGCCCTTGAGAGGGTGACCACCGCAGTGGAGCAAATGCAGCCTGGGTCAGCCAATGTCAGCATACTGGGGGCGGAAGAGGGTAGTGAGGCAGCCTCCAGTGTCAGCAGCGTCTCCCTATCGGACACCAGCGGGAGGAGGCGCAGTGGCCGCAATGCAACTGTCACAGACTCCCATCGAGTAGAAGCCGAGGAGTCACAGGACAAGAGACTGGGGGTACGCGACAAACGCAAGTGAACATGTGACTAAGTTACACTGTCCTTTGTGACGTAACCATGGCCAGACTTAAGTGCTGCACGCATCACCCGTTCTGAGGACGTGCAATTTAAGTTTGACTTTAACTGCAGCAGCAGCATGTTTTTGTTTTGTTTCTCTGCACTACTCAGGTGTCCATGCCCATTAAACCCTTGCAAATCGAGCCCTGTTGTCAAGTCTCTCTCTTACCTGTCCCAGAAATGATTCCGTGTGATGTATGTCCGCCTCCGTTGCCCTTCAGCTGTGTTGGGCACATGGGCCTGTCGGTGTTGGGGGGGTGGTTGCTGTGCACGCAGTTCATCCTCTCCGTGCACCTCTATGGGTATCCCCCTGCGTGTGGCGATGTTGTGCAGGATGGCACACACAGCAATGATCTGGCAGCAGGTCACTGGGTCGTACTGCAAGGCACCTCCAGTCTTGTGCAGTATACAGAAGCGGCTCTTGAGGATGCCGAATGTACGCTCAACCACATTCCTTGTGCTGATGTGTGCTCTGTTGTAGCGCTGCTCTTGTGGTGTCGCTGGGTTCAGGTAGGGAGTGAGTAGATATTCACGCAATGCGTATGTGCTGTCACCTGCAGGATGGGGAGAGAATGGACATCAGCATGATTGAACATATACATGTGGGGATGGAGTGGGTGGAGAGTACGATGATGCATCAATATGTACCTAGTAGGTGTCCCTCTCCAAATTCACCGTTGATCAGGCGCCTGTGGAGGCCACAGTGACGGAATATATAAGCGTCGTGTGTGCTCCCGGGGAATTGGGCTACAAGGTCCGTAATGATGTACTTGGCATTGCGCACCACCTGCACATTTAAAGAGTGATATGACTTCCGGTTGCGGAAAATGTATTCGGTGGCTGATGGAGGACAGATGGGGACATGCGTGCAGTCAACACACCCTATGACATGGGGGAATTGTGCCACCTGGTAGAATTCCCGTTTGGTGCGGGTCAGCTGCTGGGGGGTTGTGGGGAAGGTGATGTGGCGATTAATTAATGTCAGCATGGCCTCTAGGAACCGGTGGAAGAAGCGTGATAAAGCGCTTTGCGACACGCCTCCAGTCTCAGCTATTACCCCCTGGAAGCTTCCAGACGCAAGCAGGTGCAGGCAGCATAGGACCTGCACATGGGCTGGTATGGCATGGGTCCTATGGGTCTCGTGCTGCAGTAATGGTACCAGGTCTGCTATTAGGCGCATTATCATGGCATGGTTCAGTCTATACTTG
This sequence comes from Lissotriton vulgaris, assembly GCF_964263255.1. Classification (NCBI taxonomy): domain Eukaryota; kingdom Metazoa; phylum Chordata; class Amphibia; order Caudata; family Salamandridae; genus Lissotriton; species Lissotriton vulgaris. The sequence continues at coordinate 2,004,187,204 of NC_141689.1, read as the reverse complement.
TCGTAGACCTGTTCCTCGGTCTGCCCCAGCAAAGTGATGCGCACCCTGAAGATCCTGTCCTGGATCATCCTCCTGCGCTGGCCCTGGGCATTGATCCTCCTCCCCCTAGCAAGCACGTACAGGGCAGCCATTTTGGAAGACATGTGGGGTTTCCCAGGGCTTTTTTGAAGGGGTACTGATTGAGAGCACCTGCAGTAGGGGGTTTTAATTTTTTTTTCTGTCCTTCCGTTTACTTTACCTCCTGATTTTGATTCCCCTTAATTTGCTCATGCTAAATAGCGATTTTTGGGTTTTTCGGTATTAGCGAATTTTCATGCATGCAATTGCGATTCGTTATTACCGATTCGATATTTCCGATGGCCGCTTTGGGGGTCGGTAATTCCGATTGTCTGTTTTGCGATTCGGTATTTTACCGCGGGGGGTTATTAGCGATTCTTTATTTTTTAGCGATTCATTGTTTGATGCATAGCATTTTCTGGTTTTGCGTTCGGTATCGGCCTGTTTTACCGATTCGCAGTTTTACCGGGAGGTATTTCCGTTGATGCATCTGCCAGTTAGTTTGGTGTGCCTGCAAATCCTGCATTGCCAATCCCTGGTGAGTTGCAGCTACTACTGCTGAAACAAGGCCAATGGAGGTACCTATCGGTGAGGCAGACTGGCCTCAAGGGCAGGGCCAGCCATAGCACTGGTGGTGTCCTTTGCATTAATGTTTGTTAGTGCCCCCCAATGACCACCTCCGCCATGGATTCCCTCACTACCACCCTTTAATTGTGCCTCCAAGTCTCCATAACCACTCTTTCTCAGATGCATTTAATTTGATTTACAGCGCCACTTATACCATTGTAGGGTGTCAGAGCACTTCACATTACACAGAGACAATCAATATGTGTGTAAATCACTGTATAGAAAATATTACATAAGACTAAGGACTACAGGGTGTAGGAGTCACATGACAACCATACTAGTAGCCGGTATAGTTTTATAGTGATTGGTCTGGAGAAACTCAATACCCAGAATTTAAAAAGTAATACCATGGTTGGGGGTTATCCTTAATAATCAGAATTGATTTCTGTCCAAAAGAACACTTTAAGGGACATTAGGACAATCAAAGACGGAGGGGGGCATAATGCTCTAATTTATACCTTGCAGTTTGTATGTAGCTCTTAGATGACAGTTAATAGCTCACTGTTCTAAGTTAGGATTTTACCTTATAAACTGCAAGTAACAAAAGGATCTCTCTGACAAAAGCAGTAGCCCACTGACCTATTTACATTATGTGCACTTTGTGATCTGCATGGCGCATGTTCTTTGCAGCCGGTACATTAACCCTCTGAGCTACCTTTCCATGAGTCAAAACTTCACTAGACAAAATTCTGATCTCTCTCTAGGAAGAATATTAATCACCAGAGTCATCATGACATTTTTATTGTTGCCTAAAAGTGCTGGAGACCAGGAAGGAAGCAGCAAGCATTTTTAGAACCATAATATACTTGCAAATGTGATGCCTCCACATACAGTCAGTACCCGGTGCGGTCATACTGGTTGCACTGCCCTAGAGCTGGTTCTTCCCAAGGGTCCTGTGACCTCAGTGACTGTTGTTCTAGGGTGTGCTGCTTCATAGGCCTGCCCGCAAGACTGGAGGTGAACTTGCGTATGAATAATGGTGGACAAGCCTTGAAGGTTAACCTACAGTTGTCATGCTAGGGTCCACCTGCTTGTGCGAAAGACACCAGGACTTCTAAGGTGTTGCAAAACCTTCTAAGGTCTAGCATGTGATTGTGCTCTCGCAGGAGAGTGGTCTGGTGGACTGGTTATTGAGGCTGAACTTGGTTCCCAGTTCCAAATTCAGCAGCTCTGACCATAGTACCACATCCTCTCCCCCACTGAACACCGTACTGCCCCACTGATAAAAACTCCCACTATCTTCAACTACAACCCAATTGTTACCCGCTATAAACACCTGGATGCAGCTCAATTTAAATTACGCACTAGACAAGAGCAATATGTGGCCTACAAAAAAAAAAGTAACAACATCCTGGAAAAAGCAAACACTTATAGGGAATGCAAAATTTAGCAAACCATGGGAAATGTAAGCAGGAACAACATGGTTACCTTAATGCTTTTACACTCACTATTCAGAAATCAGTGAGTGCTTTTGCCTGAAAAGTTAAGGACACAACTACAGGGCCCTGAATAAACCCATTTCAGTGGCCATTGCTTATATCCTTACAAAACGTAAGCAGTATGGTAAAAAGACCACATCCCTGGACGCAGAGCCGCAGCACACATTTTGTTTTCCAATCCGCACATTGCATTACCTCCAGGATTGGTGCACTAGTTCCAAGTCCAGGGAAAACAAAGACAAGAAAACAAAAATAGCGCTTCACTGGCAAACTCTATAAAAGTCGCGCTAATGTGTTTCAGTGTGAATAAAATCAATTTTGCCAGTTTGCTACCACTTTACCTTACTTTATTTAGTTATTCATCTATTTTTCATATTTTTAGCATTTTATTCCCAATGCTGCACTTTGGAATTAAAATGCAACATTTCCAGCAAAAGCGTCTCTTTTTTGGATCCATTTCACAGGGAAGCAAATCAAAGAAAGGAGAGGAAAGAGAGTGAGAACCCCGTCTCGAAGTCATGGTTTTCATGGGTGTCCGCAGGGGGGGGGGGCAAGGAGGGTTGCTCCAGGGGGGGGGCACGTGCCCCTCCTTGCCCCCCCCTGCGGACGCCCATGTCGTCAGCCCACATATCTGAAGGAAGGGCAGATGTTGGCCATTCTTGAGTTCAAATGTGGTTCCATCATTCCAAGCTGGGGGTTTGTCTGCATACCTAGTGGGTCTGTGGTTCTGACCCTAACACTGACAAAGCAGGGCGATTCTAACAGTTAGACACTATTTGCCACTGGTGCCTGTACTTGGGTAGTGGGTGGGAGGGATAAGAAGGGGTCGATGGAAGAAAAGTGACTATTAGTCACTAATGAGACTTCTGCAGGCGCCGCCCAGAAAGTCATATGGGCTTAGCACACAACCGCAATCATATTAAGTGATGTTTGTAAAATGTGTCCACAAAATGGAGACTAAAGAAAAACACACTGCACTTATGTCCTGCAAATGCACATAAACTATGTAGCAGGGAAAGCTGCGTCCAGCAAATTCAAGGGAGGTAATCCACAGGAACCAACATAGCATAGACCTCATATTTTAGACACTCTTCTTCAACATTTACCAATCAACAGTGCAGGAACTAACAATTTGACACAGAATGCAGAATGACACAACAACATTCAACCATGAAGTCTTGCAACAGCATGGAAAGGAGAGTGCAGGGAAACCTGCTCCTATTCAATCCAAGGCATGGAACCAAGAGAGAAAAAGGCCAAAATCACCACAGAGCCCCTATTTAATGCACTTTTTTAATGAATCTGTCATGGTTACTGAACCACAGCAGGAGCCATAGCTGCACTCTATTCTAGATGAAGACATACATTTGTGTGTCCAGATCATTAGTAAATATCGGTTTTGGAACCTTGATCTTAGTGTTCATTTTATTTTGCTGGAACACGTTAAGCTTTTCATCCTGCATTATATGACTCCGCTGAGAAACCCAGGGGGCCATTTCCAGCCATGTAGAATACCCTGTAGTCATTCTTACACCCAGACCTTTGCAGCACCACTAATGACCAAGTTACGAGTCCTGTGGATATCCTAATGAGGCTGGTAACTGGAGTTACCGACAAAACTGGCGTTACAACATCCACAGTAATATCGCAGGACCAGTGTTTTACACCCAGATACATTGGCTGCTGAAATGTTTGAGTAAAATTCCAGATAGAATGATGAAAGGTAAGATTATGTTAGATTCTCATAAAAATTCAGACTTAACTTAATAGACTCAAATAACTTTTTACAATTGTGAAACAAAAGATTTCCACACTTGAGCCCTTAGTCAACTTTTCATTGGTATCTAGATACCAGCTAAGCAGAACTAGCAAAGATTTGAAGTCCTCCTTTCATCATGATGACTTAATACCGTTATCAATAATCAAAAAGAAGTTCCGTAACACATGCAATCGCTGTCTAATAAATTCTTCTCCACAGTAAGGCACCTTCCTCGTCATGCTAAAAACTGACTTAAAACACACCCCTACTAAAAAATATGCACATCCTTCAGTTATCTGTGGAAATCTAGGTCAGCGGACTAGTTCCCTGGACCTATAAAAATCAAACGCTGGTGCCACCGCACAGCGGGCGTGCCGCTGGCATGCCAAAGGCAAGCCCGTCTGCGCCCATCCGCGCACTGCCCACGCTTAGCGCCAGCACCCCTGCCTGTCGCAATTCTGCAGTGACAGATACCCGGGTATACACCAGATCCCAACTCATGGGACGGAAGCCAGTCGCTATGATCTCTGGATGTCTTTGCCTGGCATTTGACTCAAGGCCAGGGTCCACCATAGTCACCTGGCCCAACTGTAATGCCTCTCTGACAATTCTTAGTTACCAACCCATTAAAACTATTAAAGCTAAAAATCTCAAATCAAAGGACAACACCACTATGTTCAAATGCATACTGCTGAACGCCAGGTCCTAGGTGAAGCACAGCATTGAATGTGCCTCACTTATAGAGGGAGCGGACCTTCAAATTGTGTTTATTACTGAAACCTGGACAGATGACAGTTCCGGACCAGACATCATGAAAGCTACCCCACAAGGGTATCTGTGCCATCACCTTAATAGGCCATTAACAAAAAGGTGGGGTTAGCCATAAATTACCACAACTCGCTCAAGACTACCTTTCGCTCAGCCCCCAATCTGGCCTGTGAGGTGCTTGCTTTCAGTCTCAGATTATCACATCACCACACTTTTAAGGGCATCTTAGTGTACAGATCCCCGGGACATAGGCATATGGTCCCTTCCTCCATTGGGAACCTACTGGAAGAGGGGCTGTGTTCAGACTCCTTTAAAATCCTGGGAGACTTCAATTACCATCTGGAATTAATGGAGGACTCTGACACAATGACCCTCTCAGACCTGATGAAGAGTGCAGACCTGACTCAGCACGTGACGTTCCCCACGCACATGGCAGGACACACTCTAGGTGGTATTTTCTCAAATCACCCGAACTTGCAGTTCACGGGGGCATTGCCTCTGACCTGGATTGACCATGTGGGAGTTCAATTTGAGATTCTCTTAGCTACCCATAACAGTGCAGTTAAAGGCCCTAAAATCCAATTCAAAGCAGAACCTGGAACAAAATTAAGAGTACAGACCTACAGGCCGTACTCATGGCTTCTGTTGGCCGGTTACCATCTGATCCAGAAGAGGCGGTTACTCAGTATATGTCTTGGGTGGAATCAGCCTGTAACACACTAGCACCAGCTAAAAAAGCTATGGCCTAGAAGGATCCATCCCACAGCCCCTTGGTTTTCAGAAGATTTGCAGAGACAAAAACTTTCCTGCAAACCTTTTGAGAAAAGCTGGAGGAAAAACTATAGGGAAGAGGAGAAAAAGAAGTATAGACAAAGTCTGGCTATTTACAAACAATTTATATTTGAAGCAAAGAAAAACTTCTTCACAAAACAAATCAATTCTGCTAACACCTCTACGAAAGAGCTTTTTAAAACTGTGTCAAGTCTGGCCACCCCTACCATGACAAAAGATGAGGCAAGTCAGGAACTTTGTGACAATATTGCCAAGTTCTTTTTAAACAAAGTAGAAGCCATCTTCTTGAATTTCAGTCACCCTAATTCAGAGACAGGAGGGGTGCGGTTGAGGACAGGCAGACAACCTCAGACTTCCCAACTGTCTTCAATAAATTCAGGCCGTTGTCCACTTCAGACACTGAGAAGCTGCTCCTCTCTACCGATCAGGCTCCCCATATAACCCCTGCCCTGTCTTGATAATTAAACAAGCACAGGTGCCTGTGGCCTTAGTCCTTACCCCACTGTTCAATACAATGTTTGAAGTCGGGCACTTCCCTAGTCCCTGGAAACTGGCCTCAATATTGCCTCTATTGAAAAAACCTAACCTGGACCCAGAGGAACCTAATAATTTCCGAACCCTATCTCGCCTTCCATTACCTGCAAAGCTGGTTGAGAAAACCATGAACTCACAGCTCAGCACCTTTCTAGCAGAAACCAACGCCCTGGACCCAACTCAGTTTGGGTTCAGAGAAGGGCACAGCACAGAATCCGCTGTGACAAAGTCTACTGAGGAGATAAGGGAGGCGGTGGACAGGGGAGGTAAAGCAGCGCTGATTATGCTGGACCTGTCCAAGGCTATCGATACGGTCCATCATGATGTCTTGATGGACCGTTTGTCAGCCTGCGGTATTCAGGACAAGGCGTACGATCTTCTTAGATCTTTCTTATCGGACAGATCCCAAACAGTGGCACTGGGTAATTTTAATTCTAAACCTTTCTCGCTGCTGTGTGGAGTACCTCAGGGGTCCTCCCTCAGCCCCACTCTTTTTAATGTCTATGTCTTGTCGCTGTCTAATCTGATCAGGTCATTTGGTTTCAGCCTGACTTCATATGCTGAAGACACACAAATTGTGGTGGCTCTATGACCTGGAATGGAGGACAGGTTCCACGATTGTTCCTGTAAAGGAATTTATAAAGCGCCAGAATCACCCCCGAAGGGGTATCCCCACGCTGCAGAGAAGACAAAGTACAGGTTAAGCCCAGATCAGTCCCAGAATAATTCAGTCTTCAGGAGTTCCCTGAATCGGAGAAGACTGGAGCATTTGCGCATGTCCTTGGGCAGTGTTTCAATATTTTGGAGCAAGGGGAGTGAAAGTTCTGCCTCCTGCTCGTAGTTTCGTGTAGCGGGGGACCACAAACAGCCCTTTCCCTCCAGATCTGAGAAACCTGCTCGGACGGTAAAATTAAATTTTGTCTGCCAAATAGCTGAGGCACCTGCCATAAAGTGATTTATGTGCAAGGCAGCAGAGTTTAAATTTAATTCTCTGGCAAATAGATAGCCAGTGAAGCTGTCTCAGCAGAGGCCTAGATGGGGTACGGGGAGGCATTTTGAGAGCCAGACATGCGGCAACATTCTGGACTATCTGCAATCTATTCAAGAGAGATTCATTTGCAGATCCTAGAAGAGCATTGCAATAATCAAGTCGGACGATCATCAAAGCCTGACTCAGGGTTCGGCGAATTGATAAGGGCAGCCACTTAAACACTCTTTACTTTTAGAAAAACAATGGTTCAGGGATGGCATAATAAGGTCCTAAAGGGAGTATAACGTATGATTAATTAACGCTGGGGAGCTAGAGATGTAGGTTCATATACAATCTTTTATTTAATTTCTTTTTTTTATATTAACAATTTCCATAATGTTTTCAGGTGCTCAAATGAGTGACAAGGTGCAGAACGTGACACAAGTGAACATAGTGAAAAAACGAAATGTCACACAACAACAAGGCTAAAAACCACAGAGATATATACAATGAAGTGGGGGTATTTCCTTGGATAGGTCGACGGCGTTTCGATCTATATGAATTTAGATCATCATCAGGACTGATGAGCCTCCTGAAGTTTGTACTTGTGAGCAATTGAACTGCTCAGAAAGAATTGGATTCTGAATAACCTGAATATCCTGTAATTTGCCGTAGAAAATTTTAGATCCGAAGGAGTATCTGTTTCCGAAGTTAAAGTGGCTGATCAATTCGGTTGGTCAGGAGTTAAAGCGGCTGATCAAGTTGGGTTAAAATGAGGGTCCTTCTGGAACTGAGTATATTAAAGAATTAGATTTCCTTGGGGGTCCGAGTAGCGCTATAGTCGCTATGGAAGACGGTAGCTTGTCGGTAGAGTCGGTCGCCTGGAATAAATCACGGCGGGTAGGCGGCTGTAGGAGGGCGTCCGAGTGCCTCGCTGCTTAGCTGCTCTCACAGGTTCCACGATTGTTCCTGTAAAGGAATTTATAAAGGGCCAGAATCACCCCCGAAGGGGTATCCACACGCTGCAGAGAAGACAAAGTACAGGTTAAGCCCAGATCAGTCCCAGAATAATTCAGTCTTCAGGAGTTCCCTGAATCGGAGAAGACTGGGGCATTTGCACATGTCCTTGGGCAGTGTTTCAATATTTTGGAGCAAGGGGAGTGAAAGTTCTGCCTCCTGCTCGTACTTTCGTGTAGCGGGGGACCACAAGCAGCCCTTTCCCTCCAGATCCAAGAAACCTGCTCGGACGGTAACATTAAATTTTGTCTGCCAAATAGCTGAGACACCTGCCATAAAGTGATTTATGTGCAAGGCAGCAGAGTTTAAATTTAATTCTCTGGCAAATAGATAGCCAGTGAAGCTGTCTCAGCAGAGGCCTACATGGGGTACGCGGAGGCATTTTGAGAGCCAGACATTCAGCAACATTCTGGACTATCTGCAATCTATTCAAGAGAGATTCATTTGCAGATGCTAGAAGAGCATTGCAATAATCAAGTCGGCCGATCACCAAAGCCTGACTCAGGGTTCGGGGAATTGATAAGGGCAGCCACTTAAACACTCTGCGCAAAAGACTCAGAGTGTGGTAGCAGGTCCCTGTTGTGGTCATGACTTGATCTTTTATGGCCAGAGATTTATCCAAATGGACCCCTAAATATTTTGCTGCAAGAGATGGAATAGGAGCCACCAATTTGGAGACCAAATGGATTGAGCACAGCCAAACAAAAGAATCTCAGTCTTAGATGCATTAAGCTGAAGGAAATTTTCTGTCTTCCAGTCATATATGCCCAGCCTGCCCTCCGCAAAGCGTTGACCAACTAATTCCGTATCCTTATCAAAGGACAGAAGTAGTTGTGTGTCGTCAGCATATGAATAGGGAGCAAAACCATATTCCCTAATAATCTTGGCAAGGGGGCCACATAAACATTAAACATTGTAGGGCTCAAACAAGAGCCCTGCGGCAACCCCTTAGTAAGATTCAAAGTATGGGAATGAAATGGACCTAAGTTAATCGTCTGAGTGCGCTGATCCAGAAAACTGGCGAGCCACTTGAGTGCTTGTCCCTGCAGACCAAATTCTCCCAATTGGTTCATCAGTTCCCTAAAAAAACTAAAAACGTAACCGTTTCAACTCTATCTTAACCTATAATCCTCTTTCCATATTCTCATTCTCCACCTGATCACCACTATTCTCCTCCTCTATTTAACCAGGCCGAAAACACTGACTCGTTACTTTTTGCTTTTCCTTGTCCTCCCTCCCCAACTGCTTTAGCTTCTATCTCTTCTCTGTAATCTAACTTCCAGCCCGCCTGGCTCTTTATGCTCTTCCTTTGCCACTGAAGTTGTGATGTATTGTTCTTTGTTTCCATGCTGTTGTAAAGAGATTCTAGTCACTGCAGTGTTGGAAATCCATATCACTAGCTATTGTTCATATACAAAACACACTGACAAACTATTTACCATGCACACTACTGAAATGAAGTCAATTTGATACATTTTAAAATGTAGTAACTTGACTAAACATGGTCTAGAATAAGAAAAACGCCAAATATAGGGAAAGGAAATCATGAATTATATTAGTACTGCATGTTTCAATAAGGTAAACTGATGATTAACAATTGATTAAACTGCCGACCAAAAATAATCTGTCAATTCCCTTCTTTAAAGCCAAGAAAAACAATAGTCATCTGATCTCATGTGGCGGTAGAAAACGTGAAGAAAAAGAAATCAGTCACATGTCTTAATTTACACCAATATCAACTTGAAGGGAAGCATCATTTTCACTTGTATTGCCCTTCTTGAATAAGGTAAGAGGTTTTTCACAAATCTCTAAAATTGCCTGTTAATCCTTCCTCACGGTCACAAATAATTATTAAATATACTGCAATGCAGGATCCTGCAGAGTTTACAAATTAACACCCGGTGGCACTTTGTTGCAAGAAGAGATGATGTGACGTTATGTGCTTTCTACATTCTGCACATCATTAGAGTTAGATGCTGCTGAAGGTAGATTAAGCACAGGGCATTGTGTGAGGCTTTCTGAATTGAAAAAAAGAAGGTGGTGACCACCTTTGCATTCGGTCCGCGGTTCCAGCTGTGAGGCCTTGCTAGCCGGGTGCCTGATCAGCTCTTTACAGGCTGGCCTGTGGTAGACACCCTTGGCTGCAGCACTGCAAGGCGCGTAGCAGACCGCGGCGTAGTCTCAGAGGCTCACGAGCAGGTGTGTGAGGTTGGCAAGCTTGTGTGATTAGTTTCAAGCTGGGAACAGATTTTGAATTGCACATCACAGGCTTCCCAAAACTGAGGAACGCCGAGAAACGCACGTGAAACGATAGATTGAGTGAATATTACTCAACAGCTCACCGTTGGGACCAAAGGACCTTGAGCTGTGAGTGTGATAAAGCTGCTGCCTTGTGACTTTTTTTCACCCACAACTTTAAACAACTGGTATAATGGCCACCACTTCCATAATGAGGGATAAAGATGCCCCAAATCGGTGATGCCAAATTACAAACAGACACATTGCCTCTTTATTAGGGCATGGGGCGCTCCAATCTCAAAATTCTTTTTTGCCCATAATTCCAACAAGCAGCACATTAATGTGGATTCCAACCAGGCACAACGCTCAGGCTCAAAGGAGACGAAATGAACAAAAATCGAATACACCACACAGTCCTCACCACATCTGCGTTGGCGTCTGTGGTGCCCATCACCAGAGGGCACCAGTATTTCCGGGCAAGGCATTTCTAGCTGGGGAAATGCAAACCCCCTGCACATGGACACGCCCTAACACACAGAGAACTCACCTAGGGCGCCTGTTGATCTTAAACACTATAGCAACAAGGCAACTGCAGGATTGTGGGGTATGCGGATGGGGGAGTAGAAGGAGCCACGAGACGGCAAACACTGCCCGGGCCAACGTGTCTTCAGCAGGATGGTCGCATTAAAAGTACAACCAGCAATGTCAAAACTGCACACTTGGAGCAGGAAAAACAAACCAGCAGGCGCACGTTTCAATGGAAAACATATTTGTCAACTCGGAGGAAATGCAAAGAAAGGGGAGGGCTTTGCGCATGGGTTTTATGTTTGCAAAGTCAGGCAGGAACGTAGTGCAATACTGAGAAACATTGGTAGCTGATTTGCGCACATAAAGTAAATACCATTATAGGCACACGAGAATAGCTGGCAGAGTGGCGAAGAATGTTGTACACGATCCCAGCATGCATTACCGTCGCATTGCCGTTACTGATTAACTGCTTGTTTTTCTGCCGCTCAAGTTGAGACGCGAAAGGCCGGCATGTAAAGCTATCTTTGAAACATCCTCCCCCCACACTGCAGTTAGTGATGCTCTCCCCCGAGAGGGAAGCAGGGAAGGGAAAATGGTTGTTAGAGGAGACGCACCACAGAGCTGTGAGCATAGTATTGCTGGTCAAGATGGAGGTGCGACGGCAAAGTTGTGTGTGGGGGGAGGAGTGCACGAGAAGTGCATCGACCCTATTACTGGAATATCGGATTTGTCGGGCAGTGCTTTAAGTCACGTTTGACTTTCTTAGACAGTGTTGCACCTAATTCACAGTGTTGGGGCAGCAAATACTGCTGAGTACGGGGCGCCATGAGAGGATACAGATCTGTTGACAAAGTGATCTCCACATTAGAACCCCCGCGATTGGGAAAGGTCGAAATGACGAACATCGAGAACACACTAGTCTTGCTGATCTAGTGAAAAAAAACCTTAAGACAATAGTAAATGACTGCAACTCGAAGCGGTATCAAGGGCTCTATACGCTTATCAAAAGTTTTTTTAAACGGTCGAAAGTACTTTCAAGTGTATCATAATGTCCTGAAAGAGCTAGGGACGGAGCTGCGGGGAGGAGAGCGGGAGGGGGGCGAGGCAAGAGCGGAAAGGAGGAGGGCTGCGGGAAGGGGAAACGGAGGACAGGACGTAAAAAAATGATAACAAAATGCTGCTTACCTGCTCAACATCCCGGCAACTTAAATTGCGCAACCCACCACTGCAAAACACACGTTTAAAATGGCCAAAACATGCCGAGAAAAATAAATAAATAAATAATCCGCCCACCACCGCAATGACGATCGCAAAGGGGCGGAGAGCGAAAAAATCGCCGGAACACACACAAATCTGCTCCGACAATGACGGACAGATCTCTCTTCCAATGGCTAGTCTCCATTTATGGAGCTAGCCAATGGAAGTGAGAGGCGGGACAAAGCCCCATACTGTTCTAACATAAGATTTGCCTGCGCGAACACTGCTGCGCAGTGCTACGCCAGGCGAAACCTAATAACAAGAAGCTGTAACCTGTAGTATGTGTTTTCGTTCCTAAGAGCAACAGCCTTGAAACTTTTCCATAGCTCTTAAGAGTGTCGCTATTTACCACAGTTCCCTTCACAGTAGTTACATTAAGATATAACAGATTGCTTATATTCCGTGACCTCAGTGAAGCTACACTGTGCCATTGGTAAGAAATGATGGACACCAGAAAATATTTGTTATTGTAGAGGATCAAGGGTCAGATGTTCGACCATTGTGATTTGGGACTCGCAAATAACGACAAATTGCGAGTCGAATTTTACAAGTCGGAAATCACAATGTACAACAGTGTCTCAGACACTGTTTGCAATTCCCAATGGGGTCGCAAATTGCATGCCTCATGAATATTAATGAGGCACTCGCAATTTGTGACCCCGTTGGGAATGTCTGGCCCTCCGGTATGGTGGCCTGCTGGGCTCAGCAGACCCCATGTCTGGGTGTGCTTTTAAATAAAGCAATTTTGAAAAAAAATGTAGCCCGTTTTCCTTAAAGTAAAATGGGATGCATTTAAAAGAACAGAAAGATGAAACGTTTTCGTTTAATTTTTTAAGGTCAGGTAGTGGTTGTAATCTCTCCTGAACTTTACAATGTCATTCATTCATAGTTTTATTGTCATTGACACATTATTTCATCACTTCAATCAGTTTCTTAGGACACAGAATAACACCTTGAAAATACTGGCTCAGCTTTGCAATTTTAGAAGACTTCTGAAGAATATGTTGGGCGCAGGCCAGACTGATTAAAGTCACTGGTTTATCAAGGTTATTCTTGCTATGAATGACTGCCTATGATTTAATATTAGTCTGCTTAACAGGCTGTGAGGAAATTCCGGAACCCATAAAACACGAAGCATTCCTAGCGATTCCATTCTGTCCCTTGGAAGCAATGAGTAAGGTTCTCTTGACTGTTGTGATTGTATATCTGTGCACATCAAAAATAGATGTGAGATGGTGCTCTCTGCATTGGAATCCTGTCATCTCACGTGGTGTCCTGCTACTCAAGGTTTCCCATTTTGTCATAAAACACTTGGGTGCTTGTTGTGGTTCTATGTAGGAGAGACCTGAGCTGAGCGATATTCACCTCCCACTTCACAACAATAGATGTACGTGGTCTAAAGATATAAGGAATGTGAAGAAATTGACAAATACAAAAATTGGTGTTCCCTTTAAGAAAAATTGAGAGAGATGTACTGCTTTCATGTTTTTTGGCCGCTCCAATGTACTTAGTTTAGGTGGGACATGGAAATAACATAATCCAACAGTGTTCAAGTGCTGAAAAAAGTTAGAAGAAACAGGAATGAATGAAGGTAAATGAAAGTTTTGAAATGTGAAATAATGTATTAAAGTCATATGTTCTTGGAGAGAGGTGTCAAACCAAAGAGAGATTTAGTGTCTGCTGTTGAAATTGGCCCTTTTCACAAGGTTCTCCCCAAACATTTTGCCCTTTGCCTCCTATTAGTCTGACCCTGTTTTTGTTGGCTATAGGATTCTGTTCACTATGTCACTGTTAGTGAGTGCTAAAGTGAATAAGCTCTCTGTATACATTTTGATAGGATTGGTTATCCATGATTGGCAAATTTGATTTACTAGTAAGTCCCTGGTTAAGTGCACTGGGTGTGCCAGGGCCTTTCAGAGTGTTTGCAGCACTGTGTGTGCCATCCATATGAGTAGCAATGTAAATGTGTCTCAGACTTACCACTGTAGTGTCTGCTTATGCAGTTAACTGCCATGATAACCTGGCAAAGTGCACCCACTTGGCAGGCTCTAACCTTCCCTTTTCTTATATATAAATCACACCTAAGGTAGGCCCAAGGTACCCCCATGGGCAGGGTGCAGTGTATGTGAAACATAGGACATGTACTGGTGTGTGTGACAGGTCCTGATAGTGAAATACTGTGTATTTCGTTTTTCACTATTGGAAGGCTGTCTGTCCCATGGGCCAGTGGTTTCCAACCCTTTTCAACCCGCGGCTCCCTTGACCCATTGGTCATTGCCCGTGGCTCCCCACTGTTACTTTTTTTAGAGAGTGGGGAATGTAAGCCGGGCCTCTGGAGTACTTGCATTTTTCGCCCTGAAAATAATTGGGATAAAGCTGATGAAGATATTATAATCACACTACACAGTGCGTTTCGTATTAGTAAGGCAGCGCCTTTAATAAAATATTTCTAGTTACACTCCTTTGCAGATGCTTTTTTTTAGAGTACGCTCTCAAACTTTTTTTATCCCACTTACAGTGCTAGATAGCACCCTTATGAATGTAGGACCCATTACCAAATTGTTTCTGTGCTTGAAAAATATTTGCATGCATTTCAATTTCTACCCATGTCATACGTGCCAACACACCTGTCTCAGCAGGGGGACTCACGATTTCTTAAACCACATACAGCTTTATTTTTGCTGCCTCCTCCCTAAAATTGCCTCCAAATCAATGCAAGTAAAATAAATTCCTCAGATTTATTTTTTAAATGTCCCTATTTCTTGCTTTCAAATGTTGGCGTTATGGCATATATGGTGTTTTACTTCCCTGTGCTCAAGGAGAAAGCAGATTTGTCTGGAAATGTGTGTTTATTAAAAGAAATGTATACTGGAAGTACCTATGATTCAAGTACAAATGTCAATACTTAATAATACTTAGAGTGTTAAATAGACAGGACAACTGTACTTTCCTGATAACTTGCATGGGTGTAAAGTGTATTTGGAAAAAATATCAAACTATTAATGAATCTAACAAAAGAAACTTGGCATCTTCTGCATACTTTGGGAGTGTTGGAATGTGGGGATCCAGTGAAATATGGAGGTCATCTCCCTCAACATGCCATCAATTAAGTACTACGTTTACAGCTTTAGGCATGTCACTTACAAATCATCAACATCATGCATTTAAGTCTAATTAGTTTAACTGAAGCCAACAACCCCTTCAACATTAAATGCATTAAAGTGCTTAGTGTGCGGCTCCCCAGGCTAGATTTGACGGCTCCCCAGGGAGTCACGGTGCACAGTTAGCGAAGCACTTAAACAGTAACACTTATCTGGGTCTGCTTCCACCATATTTACATAAGCAAATTAGTAACATAATGATAAATAAGAGGAATCTGTCACAGGCTTTGATTATGGTGTGGCCAGATTCAGTTCAGTTCAATTCACTAAATATTTTTCGATTTTTGATGCATCACATTAAGTAACAAAATACAATCGCAAAAGCTCTTGTTAAAATACATCAGGTAAGAATTAAAAAAGAGAGCTTACAAAAGTATATATGAGACAGATAGCAAATACTGTGGTGAGAAACTAAAGTTTCTACCAATGTCCCAGAACAAGTAAAACCAAGGCTGCCGAAATCTAGTAACATACAGATAGCACACCCAATAGAAAACGAGATACAAAAAAGTACATTTTAGACATTGTTAGCAACAGTATTTATAGGAATGCTGGTCTAATCTGTCTAAACTCACCCGGAATTAGAAGAGGTCTGGTGAATTTATATAGGAGATTAGAATACTTTGGGAATAATAGAAGAACTTGCATGGTATCCCAAATTGATAGCTTGTCATATTTACAGACAGTCTATACCATACCCCCTTCGGGAACAGCAGCTGATGGAATGTGCCCAACCCCAAAAATGTCAAAAAACAGCGTTGCCGATTAGACAGAATCAAAAGGAGATACATCTCGGTCCCAGCTATGGATTTGACCATAACAAAGTTCTGCATAGGCTGCTTTTTTGGAGCAGTGTTTTACCTGTTAACAACCACACTTTGCAGGAGCAACTGTTTGACCCACCTGAGGTCACTTTTCATGATGTCCCTTGGATTAGTAAATAGTCCTGGTGGGCCTGGTTCACAGAAAGATTTTGTTGACATAATGTGTCCAAGGTATACAGGCAACGTTATCTAAGTGCAGGCAGTCCTCATGGATTAGCCCATTAAGATGCAGCTCCTACTTGTGCCTTAGAGAGCATCATAATAGTAGTGGACAAACTCAAATAAAATCCCAAATATATGACATACCCAATTCCTCATGGATCATTTCAACAGAAAAGGCCTGGGCCACGGCCAAAAAGTTTCCAAAAAATGTGGTTTCTAACACCTGCACATGGTCAATATTACCATACCCCCAAATTTCACAGCCAAAGTTGGCCATTCGTACAAATTTAGCTTTGTAGACACCTAATAAGAATAGAATATAGCTTTATTTCGATATAGTACATATCATAAAAGCAATACAAAGCATCAAGTAAAAACAGTACAAGATACATAATATAAAATACCTTAATATCTGGTAATAAAAACAGTAAGAGCGAGTGTGCAAATAAGAATATCATTGACATTTGTACACCCGTATGGAATACAGTTCATCAAGGGGCACTTTACTGAAGCAGCAGTTTCCTTGAGGTTCTTATGCGCCAAGCCCAACCTAGAAATTTTGCCATACAACATGCAAAAAACGGACGGGCATCTGAGCACAATATGCGTAGGGCTTCTGAATGTGATCTTGTTCCCAGGCTCCTACACAAAGGCTTTAGCCATTTCAATCTAGGTTCTGCGTAGGCCTTACACTCAAACAGTAGGTGGGCGACAGACTCGACCCTTGAGACACAGAACGGGCAATACGGAAGCGTTTGAAGTGGAGGGTTCCAAGTGGAGGTGAACAATCCTAGGGGGAGCACACCCACCCTAAATTTAAAATACAGAGATCTGTCTCCAGAATTATGAATTAAGTCCAAATAGGGTTCCCTGTAAGGGAACTCCTTAACTAACAAAAACTGGGCGACAGATTTGCAAAGGTTGGGATTGCGCATTCTCTTATTGTTTACCCATAGCCAATACACCTTCTTCAGGAACTGTTTGGGAGGCGCAGTTTTGTTGACCCAGGCGTCACCCAAACCCAGCTCAAAAAGTAGGCGTTTGACTTCCCTAAACCAGGGTACCTTACTGCAACCTGGAAGCGACAATAGATCTTTTAGGGCTTCGGCATAGCTGCACAGTTCGGGGACATTCCATATCCGGGACCAGAGAAGCAAAGGTCGTAAATTAGCTTGCTCGCAGATTGGACGAGTGCCTGTATCTAACAGAAGTGGGATTGTAGGGGTGCTGTGGGGTAACCTCATCAGATCTTTATGAAAGTTATTTTCAAGATGGGCCAGGGTATCAACTCTCTGTAAACCCCACAGTTCTGCCCCGTACAGAGCTGCGCTCACAACCCTCGCTCTGTAGATATCTATCAATGCCCCGATTGGTTTTAATGATGAGGCTCGCTGTTCCCTGAGCAAGGCTCCTGTGGCCCTTTTATGTATCAGGAATACCTTTTGGTGATGTGCTTTCCAACTCATGGAATCGCAGAGGCGTATTCCTAGATAGTCAAATTCTTTGACTCTTTCTAGGGGAGTAGAGTCTAAGACAGGGGGGGTAACGGGTTTCTTGGGAGGGTTAAGGACAAGGAATTTAGTCTTGCCTATATTTATTGCCAGTCCCTTAGAATCACAAAATGATTTGAAGCTTGTGAGCAATTTCTGGATGCCCGCAGGTGTTTTAGATATCAGAAGGGTGTCGTCCGCAAACAGGAGCGTTGGAACTTTTCTGCCCGCCAGGGTAGGGGCATCTGCAGGATGTTGCAAAAGATGCTCAACCACTCCGTTCACATAAAGGGAGAACAGAGTGGGGGCAAGCACACACCCCTGGCGGACGCCCCTGTCTACTGGGATACAAGATGTTTTTTCTCCCTGGACACCCCATCTGATCTGGGCGAAATTGTCTTCATGGAATTTTCTAAGCAAAAGCAGCAAGTAGGGTGGTAGACCTAATCCATCGAGGACATTCCAAAGTAGTTCCCGTCGGACCAGGTCGAAGGCAGTACGCAAGTCTATAAAGACTAGGTACAGACTGCCCCCTCCCAGTACCACCACCTTCCAATATAACATTAGGAGGCGGAATGTCTGCTCGATGGTGCCTGTCCCTGTTCTAAAACCTGCCTGAAAATCAGACAGAATTTTTTCCTCGTCAACCCACTGCAAAATCCTACCCAGAACCACCTTGCCTGCGACCTTTTGGGTTGAATCCAACAAGCTGATGGGACGGTAGTTGGCTGGATCATCCCTACTACCTTTCTTAAAAATTGGCACAACTTCAGCGCCCCTCCAAGAATCAGGAAAAGAGCCTCCCAACAAAACCTCGTTTAAGAGTGAGGCGATTAATCTGCTCCACACTACTGGGTGGGACTTCAAAAGGTCGCCTGGGATTCCATCGGGGCCTGGAGCCTTGTTGGAAAAAATGCCACCGATTGCCCTTTCAACTTCCTGGCTAGTGAAGGGGTCGACAATAACAAGAGCGTTAACTGTTGGGCTGGTCGAGGGGCCCGGGCGTGAAAAGGATATCCCCTGTGTCACAGAATATAGTTTAGAGAAGTGAGCAAACCAAACATCACCAGGAATGTTACAGGTTATCTGCTGGTCAATGGGCTTGTTCCTTGCTCTTAAAAGATCCCAAAACCCCTTTGACTCCTTCCTGTTACTTGCCTCAGTTAGCTCACACCAAAAATGATATTCATAGTTCTCCTTGGCCTCGGTCACCGTTTTTTTATAGAATTTCCTTGCGGATTTAATAGTGGCTGGATCCCTGTTTTTTACTGCAGTGATGAGATCCCCCTTAGCAGCTCTACATTTAGCAGAATACATTTATCTCTAGCCTTGGGGACACCATTAGCTACAGTCCTGGACTTGGGTTGGGGAATAACAAACAGATCACTCAAGGCTACTATTGTCTCTGTGAATAATGGTAACACTTTAGTACTTGATGAACATAAGGCGTCAAGCCGGGGCTCCACCACAGACAAGATGTTCCCAGCTTGCATCAGTCTAGCCTCGTCTGCTTTGACTTTAGCCCACTTCAAACGTCTGCCACAGTTCGTTGGTGCAATGTTATGGGATGATTTCCAAATGTGGAAAGGCTTGACCTGGTTCTTCGTCTGCCACGGGGAAGACAGGATTAGGGAAAGGGGGTTGTGGTCGCTGTCGGAAGACACAATAACCTCCATATCTTGATGTAAAGGCCAGAGATTGTAGTTCAACATGATAAAATCAATTCTGGAGGTATGGCCCGTCCTATTATATGTATGCGCACCCCTAGGATCCGACTTGGATCGACCATTCGTTGAACGCAAGTTGTGTTCCATGCAAAGTGCATTGATGTCTATCGCACTTTGCGTCCATTTTGGGATTGGGTCCAGAGACAAGATCGGGATTCCTCTTTTTGAGTCCTCATCAAAAGACTCCAAAATGTCCTCCCTTGCCAGTGGTTCAAAACAACAATTAAAATCGCCTGCAAGGAGGACATAAGAGTTGATGTTGCAAGCAGCTAGGTCGTTGCTTAAGCCTGTCGATGGCAGACTTGATGACCCGTTACTAACACCTCTCAAGTACAGATTAAAAACCTCTAACATCCTACCCCCATCGCAGTGAATTGAAATCCTCTGTAGGTCAGGAGATTGGGTGGTCCTATGGCTCACTTTTAAGACAAGAGCAATGCTGACCCATATCAGGAGACCGCCAGATGGGCGACCCTTGGTTCCACTTTGCTGGCGAGCTGGGACAAAATAGGTTGTGAACCCTGCCCTATGTTTTGGTTCCTGAGACCAGGTTTCTTGCAGAATGCAGATGTTATAAGGCTCTAAGAACGCATTCCATTCCGGGTTATCAAGATTGCGAGCAAGCCCTGCCACATTCCAGCTTACAATCTTTAGCAATGGTATCTCCAAGGGAGAATGAATTGTGGAGTGAGTGGGTACAAATGGAGAAGACACAGCCACTCTCGGTGGCCTTTCTAAGGGCTCATTTTTGGGGTTGTTAGGGGCCATAATGTCCTCCCGAGGGTAAACCGGGGCTGAGATGGCCTGGGGTGATAAAATCGGGGGAATATGTGAAGGAACCAACTGGATCTCCCTACCATATGGGCAAAGATCACCTGAAGCGATCAGATCAGCTGATACAACCTTGCTCGGAGCTGTCAACCCTCCCTCTAGCAGTGGAATGTTTGGTGTTCCTGTCAATTCAAGAGGGCGATCCATAACTACGGGATCCTTACAAACATAGGGGGATTCGCAGGGCCTTTCCGCTTGTAATGGTAGTACGTTCCCCACTGTGTGGTGATCAGGGTGCTTGGAACGTCAATCTACTTCCTCTAGGCCTCCGAATCTATTTGAAGTAGGGAAGCCGTTCCAGTGTGAGTAAGGATCCACATTCTTGGAATGGCGTCTCCTTGATTGATGGTGAACTAGTGACCAAATATTAGTCTGGTTGTATGTGGGGGGTGGAGGATAGAAAAAGGACAGTGGCCTGGGGATAACAGAGGAACCTTCACCACAGGGCCACGAACATATATGCTGCGCCGTGTGGGGGTCGTCGAATGTTACAACTATACAATCCCCAGGATTGGTTTTCCTCGTTGGGCCCACCCATGTCGTTCTGCGCACCATCAGGACTCTACTTCTGTGGCCATTAGGGATGGGTCTATTGACATTAAGCCAATGCATTATTTTATTTTTCAGGGACCAGTGGTTCTCATATTGGTCGTTGCCGATCTGGGGAACACCCGTCAGGACAACCACAAAATCATTGGCCTCCGGTGGAAGGTCAATGTAACCCCCTCTAAAGTTATTCTTTGCTGGAAAATCCTGGGTAGGCTGGTAGGCCGTTTTGCCAGGATGTGGTTTGGTGGTGGCTCCAGGTTTAGGGTTAGCAGGGAGGTGTGTGGGGGCACGTTTGGGGACCTTAGGGTTTGGAATGGTTGAAATTTTATCCACAGCCACAGTCCTTGGTTTGGGGACCGGGCGTACAGTACGAGGAATTGTAGGGAGAGGTTGGGGAGCTTGTGGTGTGGGAGCTTGTGGTGTGGGAGCTAAGGGTGTTAGATCAGCGACAGGGACACCCTTATTCTCAAGACTTCTCAGACCAAGGGTGGCAAGAGCAATAATGCTCTTTTCCATCTCGAGTAGATTATTTTCGATCCGTGAGAGTCTGAGATCTAAGGGAGAGAGGAGATTTTTTAGGGTTTCCCATACCAGATCTATAAATTCTCTGTCATTCTTACCCAACCCGTCCGCCTGCAAACCCTCGGCCTCTAAGGTCAAATTGGCCGACACAGAAGTGGACCCGATCCCCCCTTCCACCATTATGGACTGTACCGCAGGAGCCTGACCACCTTGGATAGAAGTGGTCCGGCCTTCCGGCAATACCAGGTCATGTAAAGCAACGATCTTCGCCTTCTTCCGGGAGTAAGCGGAACGGGTGCGATGTTTTGCTTTGGGTTTAGATACACTTGGGGCATTGAAAATCACTGGGGGTGGAAGATTAGAAATAGTATGCTGGGAACCGGGAATGGCAGGTACATTCACATCGTTTGGTTTGAGTATTTGAACGGGGGGCGGAGTAAGAGTGAGAGGGAGCGGGGTTGGATGGACCTCGACCTGTGTGACTACACAACGGGGAATAGTGGTTCGCTCTGGAGTGACCGCGGCGGCTATGGGGCCTAGGGAGGATTTTTTAGAGGTAGCAATAACCTCCGACAATCTTCTAGCAGCAACCAACTCTAGGGATACCCGGGCTTGAAGTTTAGATATTTCCTGATCTATAGCGAAGTTGGTGCGGGTAATATAATCATCCATGGGGCCACTAATTGGATGACTACCTTTCGAGGTTTTGCTCCTGGTTAACCTAGAACACATATCGTGAGGAAGGGGAGGAAACCAGTGGGAATAGAAGTAAGAAATTAAGCAGGCAGTGATAATTTCTAGACCTAAGTGGGAGCTTGGTAAAGTATGAAGGGCGAAAGAGAGTGGGCCAGTCCAGTCCGCTCAGTCCTCGAACGGCCTCAAACGGCCCACTCTTTGCCCGCTCTTCGCCCCGAGCTGCGTCCCGCGCTGCGGGAGTATGTAATTATTTTATAGGAGGAGTATTTGAGCAGGGGGCGGGCCAGCAGGGAGAGCGGACCGTCAGCTGTTCCCTGGTCTCGCAGGGACTCCTGGTAGCTGGAGTCCCTGCACGCTCGCAGCCCCGCCGAGCCTCACGCCCAGACCGCCTTAGAAGCCTCCTTAACGCCCGCTACGCAAACCTGGCCGAAGCGGCACCCGCGGAGCGGGTGCGGCGAGGTGCTGAGCCGGTTTACAAGGTCCGTTGGTGAAAACACACGCCGTCTACTTCCAGTGCCTCTGTTTGGTAAGAGTGTCCCCTAATGAAAGGATGGGAGGCTTGTGCCAGATCCGTCTAGCAAAATCGTGGAGGCCAGACATAGCCCTTCGCAGGATCCCTCCATTTCTTGTAAGTTGGGGTTTCCAACGTAACCCTGAGTTGAGTAACATCCCAAGATAAGAAAAGTTTTCCACTTTAGTTCAAACCTGACCCTGTATTACATGATGACTGATTTTTGTTTTCTTGGGGCCTATCACTTTAAAATGTGATTTCTTAAATTTTGTGGATAGGTCCAAACTATTGATAAAAATAATAACATAATCTAAAAGAAGTTGGAGGCTCCTAGGATTGAGGGCAATTAAGACCGCATCATCTGCATATAAAAATACTGGAGTTGCTGTTCCTCCAACTCTAAGAACATCTGCACCAGTGCACAGGAGTACCGTCTGTAGCCTATTAATATATATAAAAAATTCAAATGGGTACAAGGATACAGCCTTGCCGGACTTCTTTCCTAAGTTCAAAAGTTTGGGTACATTCATCATCGGGCCTGAATCGATTCACTACTGTTAGGCCACTGTGTAGAGCTCTTAAAAAAGAAAAAAGGCCTGATCCAACCCCAAGGACTACCCAGGTTCAGAATAACATATTCTGCACGATGATAGATAGCATGACAGTAGGTGATGTAAAAATGATATAAGTTGGACGAGCTCTACAGACATAATAGTAACGAAGCTCATAGCTTTTTAATAGGTTGAGTACATAGAGTGAACTGATATCTAAAGCGAATAATACTGCTTAGAGGTATGGTATATTAAAGTATTCTCAATATGAGTAGCAATATCCGTACAGGTCTCCTAGAGGTTCTGAGTAGTCCAGTTTTAACCAAGACGATCCGTAAGACATATCCATGGCATTAACAAGTCAAGTAGGTTGTAACTCTTTGGGACTTATGCATACCTTCTGAATTAAGTGTCTAATGATTTCCTCTCTGCCTTAACAAAACCGTTTGCACACTGGGCCTGATTCACAACACTAAGTCACACTTTTGAATAAGTTTTTAATTTTTGAGTAAGTTTGCTGTTTTTTGCTATTAGGACAGGGGCTCTAATAAGGGTATTGTGGGTGCCTGCAATAATCCAATCTTACTACTTAAAGATCAAATTGTGCTCTCTGACTGGAAGGCAGTGTTTTAATGTAAATAGAGTGATATGTCCGAGTGGGGTTATATATAGGCTGCTCACAAAATTTCTGTGCAAACAGTTTAACGTGCAGTTTACTTTTTAGAGGTCTGAATGGACAAAGAACGTGCTGAAGGATGCAACTGAAAAGGGAAAACAATGCTGGTCACTAAGAAGTTTCCTTTTTTCCCAGACCTCATTCCAATCATGCTATCCATGTGGGCTTCAAATTGACCAAGATTTAACGTTAAAACACTTTCTTTTGTGGGTGAACAGGGAACCTGTGGAATATTTGTGCTATTCTAACAGTGGATAATACCCTGCTTGATGGTGAGCAGCCTTAAAAAACGATTCAAAACTAAAAATGGAGTTACTAAACATATGTTCAACTATTGGTATTGCATCCTCTTACATCTTTCCAATACCAGCCCTTTTTATTTTAGACCAAAGAGATAATGATTCCACAGTGCACTAGCTCACATTGCAAAGGTCAAGATACGTATGGAAAGGTAATTCTTTTATCATGTATGAATTATTAAAACCATTAGTAGAAGAATACGGTTAGAAAGATGAGGCTGGTGTCTTATTGGTCAGATATGAATGCATATATAGCCAATAAGAAATGAGACAGCTGTTGTTAGACCTGGCATCATTGGCGTGAGTCTCCCTTCCATTTTTACTGATTGCCTCCTCTGTTTTGATATGTTTTTGCTGGTTATATGCTTTAGGCACTGTGCTACTGCTATTCAGTGCCACAGTGCAAGTGCTACCTATGTTAAATTGATGTACTAATTGGTGATTCCATGATTGGGTTATTTGATTTACCTGTCAGCCCCTAGTACAGGGCACCGTGCGTGCCCAGGGCTTGCAAATCAAATGCTGCTGGTGGGCTTGCAGCACTGTTTGTGCCACCCACAGAAGCAGATTGTAAAGTGTGTCTCAAGCCTGCCATCGCAAGGTCCTTGTGCAGTCTAGTACTGCCAAGTCGACTTGGCAACCCACTTGCCAGTCCCTAAACCTTCCCTTTGCTTCATATTAGACACAATGGTAGGCCCAAGGACAGGGTGCACTGTAAGTATAAGGTAGGACATGCTCTGGTGTTTGTAGCATGTCCTAATAGTGAACTAAAGCCATTTTCGTTTTTCGCTATTGCAAGGCTACCTGTTCTCCATGGGCTAGAATAGGCAGTAGATTATTACATTCTTATAATCCTAACTGACTCAGGGAACATGGTAGAAATTCGAATTTAGTATGCCTGAACTCAGAATGATAAAATACATCTTTTAGTAAAGTTGGTTTTAATATTCTGTGTTTGGAAATATCACTTTTAGAAAGTAGGTATTTTCTTGCCTAACTGTCCAGGCCTGCCTCTGCTAGGTTGTGTATTCCTTGTCTGGGATTGTGAGTGACAGGGCTGGGGGATTCCAGGAGACAGGCTGGGGCAGCCCAATGGTGAATAGAGAGATCTGCATCTAGATGGGAGGGAGGAGTTGCACCGGGACCTGAATAGGGCTGGGTTTTCCCTCTACAATGCTAACTCCATCTCCTGTGGTTTGCCTGATTTCTCTGCCCTGCACTGTGAAAGGAGAGAAGAAATCATGCCAACAAAGTACTCCAGGGCAGTACCTTCCCTCCCTTCTGCTGGCTCCACCTCCTGTGGGGCGTCTGATGTCTCTGCCCTGCACAGGGAAAGGAAGGAGAGAGTCATGTAAACAAAGTGCTCAGGAACTGGTTTGGAATAGGCAGAGGCCTCTCTGCCTTCAGAGAACAAAGGATTTTGGGGTATAAATATTGGGACCCTAATCCCAAGAAATTAGATCACTTCTGGAACAAGAAACCTTTTGCCAAGGAGAAGAACCAAGGAAGCTGCAGGAGTTTGACTGCCCCTCTGCCAGTGTGCAATTTGCTGGGTTGGCCTGCATTGGTTGCTTCATTGCCAAGGAAAGGAGAAGGAACGTTTGAAGGACTTTCATCAGCTACAGACTATTCTCCAAGGGCTTGAACTGTGCTTGCCTCCTGCTGAAGTCTCAGGGACAAAATACTTCATCTCCAGCTCCCCTCTGAATTTCCTTGCTGGGAATTCTCAACTCCAGACATTTGCGTGTTGCTGGGAGCTGGAAGCGCAACGCATCGAGAAGAAGCGTGTCGCCCCCGCAGCTGAAATTGTTGCATCACCGGAGAAGTGAGCCTTCGCCTCATCTCCCTGGAAGCGTGTGTACATCGAAGCTGCCTGCAGTCGCATCACCGGAAAAGCGTGACGCCATCGAGAGAGTCGGCATCGCATCACCGGAGAAGTGTGTCACGGCTCCAAAGTACAGAGTCGCCGTAAGGCTGCCAGGGTGCCTACGCATCATCATTGCTGCGTCATCGCATTGTCGCATCAAGGGCGCCATCTTCTCGCATCGCAACTGGATCATCGCATCGCATCAAGGCGCCATCTTGTGCACCGCAACGGGCCAGCATGCTGAGAATCTACGCATCAACCCCGCACTGGTAAGGAGCATGACGCATCCCCTACTCTGCGCAAGCATTGAGGCACGACGCATCATTTCCCCCATGTTGTAAATTAACAGCGATTAGATTAAGCATTAGCAGAAGACATCCTGTATTTAGAGATTATCTTGTCCGTTTATGGAATCCATTTTGTATTTCTGTCAGCCATTTTGTTTGCCATGTGTTCACCATGTGCTCTGTCCTACCATCCTGTTAACTGCTCTTGAAATCTGCCTAGAGACGAGATATATTTATCCTCCTTTGCTTTGCACATGCCCAGTAGAGCTTACAGCTGTTCCTAACTTGTAACTGTCAAGATGTGTCCACCAGAATTAGCTTACTGTCAGCCCTTCCCACTTGTCGCTAGCACACTCTCTGTATGACCTTATATGTATTTGAAACCAACACTCTGTGTCTTGTACCACCTTCATTTTAGCCCCTGTGTGGGTATAAAAGGACCAAGATCCTTTTACTCAGTTTGCTACTTCATACACTACTGAAGGGTGTTGTATGGTTGTGGTTCCACCTCATGAGGTTTAATAAATACTTTGTTTTGTATTCCAGTTTCTGTGCCAACTTCTTCCCATTGGTCTGAGGACTGTGAGCAAAAAAGGGCAAATCCGTTGCACTGGCAGGCCTTGCTGAGGCTTGCTACGACAAATTGGCGCTCCAACGTGGTGCTCATCGGCGACTCGGATGCCCGAAGGACTGGTCAAGACGAAGGATTGGGATCCCGCTGTGGACGTGATCACTGCCGGAGGAGACCCGAGTCTTGGCTTCCACAGCGTTTTTCCTTTCTTTCTGATCTGACCATCCAGCTGGGGCCGGTCCTCGACTGAGATCTCTTCCGTTGATTCGCCGTGCAGTGACCGTTTGGTCGATTTGAGAACTTGGCAGTAGGAACCTGGACACCATTTGATTGGTAAGAGCCGTTTTACGGCACTTCTTGTAAGTTTGAAGCCTTGGATTGGTAAGGTAGTTTAGAAACACTTACTGTGGCATTTGTATATGGAATTGGCCAAATATGGAACTTGTCCTATGATTATGAAAATATATGTGTTGCAATACATATAGGCAGGTAATGAGGAGATTTTTCTCTACTTCTAAGAATATTTGAACAGTGCAACGTACGAAGAGTACTTTAAGCGTTACTTTGATTATAATACTGCATGTTTTGCACTATTTTTGGCATGCCTGTTTCCAGCACACTTCGTAAGATGTGTTGCTTTTGTAGTGGTACCAGTTTTAAACTCGATGAAAGACAATCGGCCCTCCCGGAAGGGACGCATAATAGGGATATGTATATTAAATATGGTATTTCGTCCATAATGTACGGCACATTGTGGAATAAATACACCCGCAAGGATCCTGAGTTGCGTTGGCCTATGCATGGGTCCTTTGATTTGCGAAAGATTCAGTATGTGGAGCTACAGATGTTCAAGTGAAAGGCTAGGCAAGACATGTTTGACTGTGTGCGAAAGTGGAAGAAGTGCGTGAGCGAATGAAGCGTGAACAGGCCTTGATTGAAAAAGAACAGCGTAAAAGTGTGCATGCAATAGCATTGGAAATTAAAGTTAAAGAGATTAAAGAAATTAAAGAAAGGGAAGATAGGGAGCGTCAGTTACAGGTAAATGGCCAATACGCTATTCGTAGGTCTCTTTATCCTATCCTTAATAAACCTCGAGATGATTTTTTGTTATTAGAGCGTTCTCCACCTCCGTATATTTTCCCTTCTGCTCCTGCTGAGTCAGATGAGGACTCTCCTACAGATCAGGATAAAGCCCGAGACACTCACTCGATGTTTACTACCGAACGTTCCTCTGCGATTAGATCTGCGGCGGGAAAAGCCGTTCGTGGTACTCTCACTGCTTCTGAACTTCTAGATACTATCAAGAACTGGTCGGAAAAGGAACAGAAATATTTTACTGAGATATTAGCTACAGAGGTTGTTGAGATATTTAGGAAACATTTGGTGGAAATAGAGCCAGCTGATATAGCAGCTGATTTTAAGCAATTACGTGAAGGTTCTTTTGTCTTTTCCAGGTGGCTGACACAATCAGATGCCTGGTTAAACTACGTGATGATATGTGAAAAACAAGGACCCCCTGAATAGAAAATAGAACAGATCATAGGACAGGGAAAACAAATTATGAGAAACAAATCCTAGGCAATCATAACATAAGCATAGGGAACAAGTCTAGACTGGAGGACATGAAGAACAAACTCTATAATAAAACCATATAGTATTTAATGGACAATTATATTAAAATATAATTGAGGTAAAAAATCATGTAAAACATACATAAATAATTATACAGTGAAAGTCAAACCATAATGTAAAAACAGAATTATAAAAGAAAAAAACAATACAGGTAATAATAAATGTGGCAATTATTAAAGTCGACGCGCGTTTCGGCGTTTGACAAAACGCCTTCTTCAGGAGCCATTTAAAATTCTGAAATACATAATAAACAACGAAAGACAAAAAAATAACAGTTCATAATCTAATTGTGTAAACAGATTAAAAAACAAAATATAGCATTTAGTTTGAAACATTCAATTCTCATATTTACACTATATAGAATGTCCTCCCAAGTCATTAATCCTAGTCCCTATTTACATAATTCAGTAATATAAAAGTAAACATATAGTTAAGCATCAAGATAAAAAACATTCGCATACAAGTACCAATAAGATAGGCACAAAAGAAATGCATCACAATAAATGCATATAAACAGTAAATGCAAGGTTAAATGTCATATCAAAAGCTAATCATTGTGTCAAGAGCTTGCAAAAATATAAAGTGTGCAGATAGTCATCAAACATTAAGTAACAGGGTATACAGACATAACAAAGAGTGATTATAGATAACTGTAATAGGTTTAGACATATGAAAATACATATTATTAGTGGTTTGATAACTTACTTTAAAAGCAAATCCCAAATCTATTGGCAGTGCAACATTAAGCCAAGCGAACTAGTCAGGGAAGATTCAAAATGATCCTGTACTCCCCTAATCTTTCAACTAATCATGAAATAAAAGCATCGATTAGGGTCTGTGCTAGAACTAAAAATGTCTAAATCAAAACTATTGAAAAAGACCTAGCCGGCTCACCTTTCTCCTAGGAAGTGCAGTTATATAAATAACGAACTGCTCCATACATATAATCAGGATAATTTGTGCGCTATCCAAATAGTTGTGCTCCAAATCGTTGCAATAAATATATCTGAAAAAGGTGAAACATAGCACACGATGTAACATCTAAACAGATTTTTCTATCAGGAAAGGACAAATATCTCAGACGAATTAAGAGATAAGTAAAACTCACCGAAAAGTTAATAATTAACGTCCGTTTATAGTTGAAAAGTTTTAAAATTACTCCGAAATTGATGTTCAGAGATGTGTTTAAAATGTTGATGCAGACCGTAAATCAACCGTCTCACTCGTTCAAGTTACGAGGGGCTAGACTCAAAGTATGCGAGCCTGAAAGTGAAAAGAAAGTCGAAACGGCTAGTATTATATCATGAACGCTTAAAGCGAGTTTAGTACTTCGTATAAAAACGAACCACGAAGTGATACATCTTAGGCTTCATATAAGAAGTCGATATCCGAAGCCTGAACTTACTGAGATAACGGCTGTATAAAAAATGGCGGGGTATTCACGTAAAGGATAACCGGCAGCGTTTCACCCTGGAATTACGATGATTTAAACAGACACACACCTGGCCTGAAGTTTAAGTACTCTACGGAAATGCGGCACATGGTTAGATACATGTGTCTTAAAGGTACAGGGACCAGATTTAAAAAAAGAAACAGTAACGGAAGTGACCCGTTTCCCTTAAAGCAGCCACGAAGGAATCTGCTTTCACTCGCATAAGAAGCCACGAAAGAATCTGCTTACACTCGCTTAGATCATCGTAGTGAACCTCAATTGTAATCATAACGTAAATGCTATTTATAGGAAAGATCCAGAAAAGTGCAGACATTTCCAAATATAATGACAATTTAAATAGTCGTAGAAACTCAGAAATCAAGGGATTAAATATATCCGACAATGCAATGCATAATATAGATAATAAAAATACGCTATAGCAGGAGTAAACTACCCGCAAGGTGCAACTATTATAAAGTGGATAAGAAAAAGGCAGAAGCCTCCAAATGTAACATAGTTTAAAGAGTTATAAAGACTGAACTCAATATAATGCCGGTGCAATGTGTAATATACAGAAATACACATATAAAGATGTTATCTATACACACAAGGAGTGTACACCAAACCGGGAGATATAGAGAACAATACAAAGGCAATGTCATTATCAAATAGAGGTCTGCTCATGATAGAAAAACAGGCAAATATTAATGGTTTCAAGGGCTAATGAAGGAGTTCCATGTACAGAAAAAAGGGGGAGGGCTTTACAGGAAATGGTTAGAATATCACATTCTCCCAAGGGATTTCACTATTCAATCCCTTAGAAAAAGAATTCAAAACAAAAATCCAATAAACCTCTTTCTTTTTACGGATAGCAAATCCGCCTTAACTGTCCGGTGTTCTAATTTTTTTCAAGAAACCACCATTGGAATTCATCAGGTTTATGACTCTTATCTAGGAAATGTTTAACTAGGGGTGCTGCAAGCCTACTTGTTCTAATAGCAGATCTGTGTTCGGTAAGGCGAACCTGGATGGATCTGGAGGTTTCGCCAATATAACCTAGACCACAAGGGCATTGAAGGAAATACACGGTATTTGTGGTTTTACAATTCCAAATATCAAGTGCTTTAGTGGAGAAGCCATTGTGAGTGAAATCTTCACCCCCTAAGATGTTCGTGCATGATTTACAGGAAGAGTATTTGACTGTACCACGCACTGGAACATTGTTCAGTAAGGATCTCTGAATAGGCCCAGAAGAGGCCACTTTCTTATCGAATCTAGAATGCACAATAAAATCCCTAAGATTCCTGTGTTTTTCTGTGCAAATAAGGGTTTCGCTAGAGTATTCTTAGCGGTAGGGTTACAGTTGAGAATATGCCAATTGGCATTAATGATCTGTTTAATACGATCATTTAAAGTAGACTGTCTTGTCACACAGACAAGTTGGTCTTTAGTATTTTGTTCTTTAGATCTTAGTAGAGCGTCACGATCGTAAAATCGTGCTCTTTTATAAGAATCCCTCACTAGTCTGTGAGGGTAGCCTCTGTTCATAAATTTTTTCCTCATCACTGCGGCCTGTTTATCAAAATCACTAAGAGTGGTGCAATTTCTACGGACCCTTAAAAACTGAGAGAAGGGAATACTTTGTCGTTGGCTCCTAGGATGATAATTATTGAAGTGGAGTAACGTGTTCCGTGCCGTAGGCTTCACATACAAGTCAACTTCCAGTCTATTGTTGTGATTCTTTATAAGTAAGTCAAGGAACTCCACCTGCTCAGTGTTATACTGTGCAGTGAATTTTAAATTGACATCAGTCATAATAATCCATTCAAGAAACTCAAGTAAAGAATCTTCCCCATTGGTCCAGATAAAAAAGATGTCATCTATATATCTGGACCAATGGGAAATAGATTAACAAAAAGGGGGCAATTTCATTGTCTATAAATTTGTTCTAAAAAGTTGACATATAAATATTCGCTATAGATGGTGCAACAGAGGCACCCATACTTACTCCCCTTATCTGCGGATAGAGTGAGTCTCCAAATTCACAAATATTCTCAGTTAGAACAATGAAAAGACAGTCAATGAGGAATTTCTTAGGACAGATTATATTATAAATGTCAATGAACCAATCAGTTGCTTGAATTGCTTCCTTCAGGGAGATAATACTATACAAGGACTCAATGTCCATTGTTACTAGGATGTCCCTATTAGGCACAAACTCTAAATTCTCAGTTTTTGTAATCATGTGACCTGTATCCTTGATATAAGATTTAATTTTGGGTACATGGGGTCTTAAATAGTGATCTACAAATGTGGATAAAGGCTCTGTTATTGTTCCTATTGTAGATACTATTGGTCTATAAGGGGGGTTGTTTACATTTTTATGTACCTCAGGTAGGCCGTAGATACATGGTAGCCCATTTAAAAACTTTTGGGTTTACTGATGAGGAATTTGCCTTGTTAGTAGGTACCACTGCTTCATTCAGGAGCACTAGTTCTAATAATAAAGGTAATGATGAAGGTAGGAAATTATTGGATCTCAAGAAAAAACTCATTCGCATGGAGGCACATGGCAAATTTATGTTAGCTTATTTAAGAACAGGTATTATCCCAATGGGACTACAAGTACCTAATATACCAGGGTTGTTTGTACATCATAGACCCTTTATTGAGAAGTGGAGTATGATAGCGAGTATGTGCTCCCGTGATCTAATGATTTTGGTTGTAGGGACGGCAAAAGAACTAGCTGCTACTATTAAAACTGAAATTAATGAACTGGAAGCTAAACTTAAAGAAATGAAAGGAGAAGCTATGAATAAAATAGAGGAATATAACAAAGAACTTGAACCCTTTAGTAATTATCTTAATAAACAGAA
This sequence comes from Lissotriton vulgaris, assembly GCF_964263255.1. Lineage (NCBI taxonomy): Eukaryota > Metazoa > Chordata > Amphibia > Caudata > Salamandridae > Lissotriton > Lissotriton vulgaris. Next base: position 2,004,154,554 of record NC_141689.1, on the reverse strand, counting down.
AACCGATAAATTATCTAATGATAAAAGGTTTTATTCTGATGAAATAGCTTACCCCTACTTGGGAAAAGAGTTCTATAAACAGAACCACTATGTGGATGATATTAGGACCACCCCTCAAAGAGTAAATAACTTTTCAGATACATCAGACTCTGAAGGGGAAAGTTCTAATAATTATTATGAATCAGAAGGAACTTTCAATTCCTATTCAGGCTCTCGCCCCCAACAGCCATTTTTATCCAATCGTGGGCCTTGCCGGGGACGCCCCAGAGTGAGGTTTCAAGGCCAAAACAGGGGAAACTCAACAAAAGCATCAACAGCAAGAGCCTCAATTCATCAGGGAGACCCGCAGCCGACAATACTGGGGTCGAGGGATGTAATCTCTATTTTCAATTTATCACCAACCATCCTGGATAGTCATAGTGAGACCCTATTATCTAAGGGCCTCTCATATGTGCCTCATGCACATGTTAATGTCTTTGAACTACACCAGGATATTATTTCCTTTTTTTCGGAAAATAAGGTTAAAAAAGTTTTTCCAAATTAATGGAAATGATGATACGGAGTACTATATAAATAGGGAACTAGCTTTGCCATCCACCTTTACCCCCTCCCTGGACCAATTCGGTCCAGAAGTGCCTGCATTTGAATTGGTAGTCCTTCAAAAACTTGAGAGAACTTTTCGGTTCATCCCTAAACCTATCTATAATCTCAGTAGAGATGAATCATCAGCCTTAAAAACATTATCTGACAATAAAAACCTTGTTATCAAGGGATGTGATAAAGGTGGTGGCATCGTTGTAATTGACTCTGACAATTACAAACGTAATACTATCTCTATGCTAGATGACACCACCACTTATCAGAAAATAAATTCCAACCCTTCTAATACCATCTTAAAAAAGATTCAATATTTGACTACTGAGGCCCTATCTAATGGAGACATTATTAATAAGGAATATGATTTTCTAAACTTCAATAAAGGTAAGACAGCATGTATCTACGGCCTACCCAAGGTACATAAAAATGTAGACAACCCCCCTTATAGACCTATAGTATCTACAATAGGAACAATAACAGAGCCTTTATCCAAATTTGTAGATCACTATTTAAGACCCCATATACCCAAATTTAAATCTTATATCAAGGATACAGGTCACATGACTACAAAAATTGAGAATTTAGAGTTTGTGCCTAATAGGGACATCCTAGTAACAATGGACATTGAGTCCTTGTATAGTAATATCCCCCTGAAGGAAGCAATTCTAGCAACTGATTGGTTCATTGACAATTATAATATAATCTGTCCTAAGAAATTCCACATTGACTGTCTTTTCATTGTTCTAACTGAGAATATTATTGAATTCAGAGACTCACTCTATCGGCAGATAAGGGGAGTAAGTATGGGTGCCTCTGTTGCACCATCTATAGCAAATATTTATATGTCAACTTTTGAGAACAAATTTATTGACAATGAAATTGCCCTCTTTTTTGAATCTATTTCCCATTGGTCCAGATATATAGATGACATCTTTTTTATCTGGACCAATGGGGAAGATTCTTTACTTGAGTTTCTTGAATGGATTAATATGACTGATGTCAATTTAAAATTCACTGCACAGTATAACACTGAGCAGGTGGAGTTACATGACTTACTTATAAAGAATCACAACAATAGACTGGAAGTTGACTTGTACGTGAAGCCTACGGCATGGAACACATTACTCCACTTCAACAGTTTTCATCCTAGGAGCCAATGACAAAGTATTCCCTTCTCTCAGTTTTTAAGGGTCCGTAGAAATTGCACCACTCTTAGTGATTTTGAGAAACAGGCCTCAGTGATGAGGAAAAAATTTATGGACAGAGGTTACCCTCACAGACTAGTGAGGGATTCTTATAAAAGAGCACGATTTTACGATCGTAACGCTCTACTAAGATCTAAAGAACAAAATACTAAGGCCCAACTTGTCTGTGTGACAAGACATTCTACTTTAAATGATCGTATTAAACAGATTATTAATGCCAATTGGCATATTCTCAACTTTAACCCTACCGCTAAGAATACTCTAGCGAAACCCTTATTTGCACACAAAAGAAACAGGAATATTAGGGATTTTATTGTGCATTCTAGATTCGATAAGAAAGTGGCCTCTTCTGGGCCAATTCAGAGATCCTTACTGAACAATGTTCCAGTGCGTGGTACAGTCAAATGTTCTTCCTGTAAATCGTGCACGAACATCTTAGGGGGTGAAGATTTCACTCACAATGGCTTCTCCACTAAAGCACTTGATATTTGGAATTGTAAAACCACGAATACTGTGTATTTCCTTCAATGCCCTTGTGGTCTAGGTTATGTTGGCGAAACCTCCAGATCCATCCAGGTTCACCTTACAGAACACAGATCTGCTATTAGAACAAGTAAGCTTGCAGCACCCCTAGTTAAACATTTCCTATATAAGAATCATAAACCTGATGAATTCCAATGGCGGATTCTTGAAAAAATTAGACCACCGGACAGTAAAGGCGGATGTGCTATCCGTAAAAAGAAAGAGGTTTATTGGATTTTTGTGTTGAATACTTTTTCTAAGGGACTGAATAGTGAAACCCCTTGGGAGAATGCAATATTCTAACCATTTCCTGTAAAACCCTCCCCCTTTTTTCTGTATATGGAACTCCTTCATTAACCCTTGAAACCATTAATATTTGCCTGTTTTTCAATCATGAACTGACTTCTATTTGATAATGAGATTGCCTTTGTATTGTTCTCTACATCTCCCGGTTTGGTGTACACTTCTGATGTGTATAGATAACATCTTTATATGTGTATTTCTGTATATTACACTTTGCACAGGCATTATATTGAGTTCCTTATGAGTTGAGTCTTTATAACTATTTAAACTATGTAACATTTGGAGGCTTCTGCCTTTTTCTTATCCACTTTATAATAGTTGCACCTTGCGGGTAGTGTACACCTGCTATAGCTTATTTTTATTATCTATATTATGCATTGCATTGTCGGATATATTTAATCCCTTGATTTCGGAGTTTCTACGACTATTTAAATTGTCATTATATTTGGAAATGTCTGCACTTTTCCGGATCTTTCCGATAAATAGCATTTACGTTATGCTTACAATTGAGGTTCACTACGATGATCTAAGCGAGTGTAAGCAGATTCTTTCGTGGCTTATTAAGCGAGTGAAAGCAGATTCCTTCGTGGCTGCTTTAAGGGAAACGGGTCACTTCCGTTACGGTTTCTTTTAATCTGGTCCCTGTACCTTTGAGACACACTGGTATCTAACCACGTGCCGAATTTTCGTAGAGTATTTAAACTTCAGGCCAGGTGTGTGTGTTAAAATCATCGTAATCCAGGGTGAAACGCTGCCGGTTATCTCCTATGTGAATGCCCCGCCGGTTTTTATACAGCCGTTATCTCGGTAAGTTCAGGCTTCGGATATCGACTTCTTATTTGAAGCCTATGATGTATCACTTCGTCGTTAGTTTTTATACAAAGTACTAATCTCGCTTTAAGCGTTCATGATATAATACTAGCCGTTTCGACTTTCTTTTTACCTTCAGGCTCGCATACTTTGAGTCTGGCCCCTCGTAACTTGAACGAGTGAGACGGTTGATTTACAGTCTGCATCAACATTTTAAACATCTCTGAACATCAATTTCAGAGTAATTTTAAAACTTTTCCACTATATATTGACGTTAATTATTAACTTCTCGGTGAGTGTTACTTATCTCTTAATTCATCCGAGATATTTGTCCTTTCCTGATAGAAAAATCTGTTTAGATGTTACATCGTGTGCTATGTTTCACTTTTTTCAGACATATTTATTGCAACAATTTGGAGCACAGCTATTTGGATAGCGCACAAATTATCCTGATTATATGTATGGAGCAGTTTGTTATTTATATAACTGCACTTCCTAGAAGAAAGGTGAGCCAGCTAGGTATTTTTCAATAGTTTTGATATAGACATTTTTAGTTCTAGCACAGACCCTAATCAACGCTTTTATTTCATGATTAGGTGAAAGATTAGGGGAGTACAGGATCATTTTGATTCGACCCCGAGTAGTTCGCTTGGCTTGATGTTCTTCCTTGCACTGCCAATAGATTTGGGATTTGCTTGTAAAGTAAGTTATCAAACCACTGATAATATGTATTTTCATATGTCTAAACCAATTACAGTTATCCATAATCGCTCTTTGTTATGTCTGTATACCCCGTTACTTAATGTTTGATGACTATCTGCACACTTTATATTTTTGCAAGCTCTAGACACGATGATTAGCTTTTGATATGACATTTAACCTTGCATTTACTGTTTATATGCATTTATTGTGATGCATTTCTTTTGTGCCCATCTTATTGGTACTTGTATGCGAATGTTTTTTATCTTGATGCTATCTTCCAGCAGCTATCTTGGTTAAATTAAAGACGATCATTCCCCCTAAAAAGATAGATTGGACTATGTTAGCGTCTTGTAAGCAAAAGTTAGATGAATCAGTTTCAGACTTCTTCACACGCTTTGAAGAAGCATTCCACGATTTTAGTGGTCAGACATTGACAGATGACACAGGTAGGCATCTGTTTGTCGATAAATATGTTACAAACCTTTTGCCAGAAATAGCTATTCGCCTAAAGGAGAGTGAAAGTTCATGGACTACCTCCTCTCTGGTTTCTCTCTCAACTATGGCTCAGTATTATGAACTACAAGAATTAGAATCTAAAGGTAAAAAGGATAAAAAAATCTAAAGAGTTAACAACAAAGGTTATGATGGCTCAAGCTTATGGCCCACCTTCTAGAGCTAATAATAGAGGTGGACGTGGATCTTATGGTTCGTCTTTTTCTCCCCATCCTCGTGTAGATTTGTCTATTGATCAGTGTGCATATTGTAGACAATTCGGACATTGGATTTCTAATTGTCCAGTGCTACGTGCTCAGCAGGGTTCACGTGGTCGGGGACAAGTGAGAAACCAGTCAGGATATTCAGGACCTAGAGGAAATACAAATGATCGTGCTAGGTTTGATGCTAATACACGTGGACAAGAGGAGGCTAATACTTTTGACAGGCGGAATCAATATCAAATGTCCGACTATGAGCCGTCTAATTTGCAAGATTCTGCTTATGCATAGGATTGCCTAGGATGGGGTAAGGAATCAGTTGAATTTCCAGTAGATCAGAAGGGTCCCTATGTTACAGCACATGTTAGCACATGTTTTGGGTTTTACTGATCAGTTTCTGGTTGATACAGAAGCTACTCGTAGCGCCTTTTCTACACACTTGATTCCAAGGGCTCCCCTGTCTGGCTTAACTATTACATCGATTGGTTTCGATGGAACATCATCCCTTAGCCGTTTTTGCTGTCTCCAAATACACCAGACAATATTGTGAGTCTTGACATACTCAAATATTTCAGGGCCACAATACGATGTTCTCCGGAAGGAGTACGGGTTATTTTAAATGACAACCACCCCATGATTGAGAGATCATGTATTGTTAAAGAGAACATTGCCCTAGCCTCACTCCCTAGTACTCTGTGGGCTACTTCAGATACTGATGAGGACAAATGGTTATTCTGCCAATACATATTAGTGTCAAGGAGGGTGCTATACTGCCGAGATTGCCTCAGTATAAAAGTTCTCGAGAAGAAGCACTTACACGTATTGTACAAGACCTGATTGAAGTGGGGTTGGTGCAAGAAGTTCCTTATAATGTCTGCAATAGTCCGATTCTTACCATTCTGAAAAAAGATACTGACACTAAAATTTATAGATTTATAATTGATTTGAGATAAGTCAACAAGATTGTAGTACCCTGTAGTGTCTGATATAACAACATTGCTTGCCTTGGTCCTTCCAACAGCAACTACATTTTCAGTAGTGGATTTGAAGAACGCCTTCTTCTCGATTCCTATTCATCCTGATAGCCGATATTTGTTCAGTTTTACTTTGAATAATCGATCATACAGATTTTGTAGAGTTCCTCAAGGCTATACTGAGAGTTCTAGTATTATAGTCAAGCCTTAAAATGATAACTTGATTCCTTTACTTTGACTGAAGGAGTGGCCCTCATACAATATGTCGATGACATATTGTTTCCAGCCGATACACCTGAGCAGTGTGAACAATGTACTTTGTCCTTACTTTCTGTCTTTGCCACACACAATCATAAAGTATCACGGAAGAAATTACAATATTGTAGACATAAGGTGACCTACTTAGGACACCTTCTGTCTAAGGAAGGCTGTGCATTGACATCAGATCGCATTCAAGCAATTCTAGACACTCCAGTACCTTCCACACAGAAAGATGTCAGTGCATTTATGGGTTTAACTTAATTTTGTAGGCAATGGATATTGGGTTTTTCACACATTGTTAAACCATTGCTAGCACTTTTGACTAAGAACACTCCGATTCCTCTTCCTTGGACAGATGAATGTCAAAATGCTTTCCGCCAGTTGAAACAAGCTCTTTGCTCTGCAGCAGTGTTAGGCACACCAGATTATACGAAGGCCTTTTTAGCGTCGTGCTACTAATAACGACGCTGCACACCTTTTACATTTGACGAGCTCTTTATTCTCACGTCTTCACTGTTCCCCATCCCTACTCTATCTAACCCTTTCCTGTCGCCGCTCCTCCTCTTACTGTGTCCCCTTAACTCCACCCACCAACAACTGTACTGCACACATTATTACATCTCCCCCTTTGTTAACAAAAAGTGATGAAACAAAGTCTGACTTGGTTATAGATCTTCGATCAGCCATGTAGGTCTGTGAATAGTTCGTTTGACCTGCCGGAGCACACCTCCATTGTCAGATCCAGCTTCCGTCTGATGCTCAAGTAGCTGCGCTGCAGAGACAGTTTCGGGCCCCTCTGTAGCTAGCCGTTCAGTCACTTTGTTGTGTAGTTCTTCTGTCGCCTTGAAAAGACCATCCTTGACCGCAGACGCGCACCTTTGAAAATGCGAGATATTGCATGTCATCTTCTTGTTCTCAGATTCATTGCAGTTTCCACCAAAGCTTCTGGTTTCTCCATTCATTTTCAGGTTCCGGGGCGATCGTAGGTGCGTCTGTCTTCCTTTGTGATTCTGGCTCGATTGACGCTCGATCTCTTCCATAAATGGAAATTGTTCTTGTTCTCTTCCGAGCACCCACATATAGTTCCACTTCCTTCTGTCTTGTCCAGTCGAGGGCAACACTATCCTCTTGTTCAAAATCATGCATACTAGGCAGTAAGTCGCTATCTGAAATGGGCATCCTGATTTGGTTCTGAGACTCATTTACTGCCTCTGTTTGCCTCGCCCACTCGCGTTTGGGGCTAGTGATCCCTTTGACCATCCAGACATGTGCATGTTTCTCTCTCATCTGTCACCACATTTCGCCTTTCTTGCAGGGTGACAGGATAGTCCTTTCCCACCCGGTGAGTAATGTCCCATATGTCTGTTTTCCTTCTGTAAGCCCTTTGAGTCAGCCTCGCTGACCCCATCATTGGTGACGGTACATTGTTCAACTCTTGGTGTAACTGTGACGGCTGACATGACATGTTGTCTGGTGGGGTGATCAAACATTAAGTAATTATCATGGGTGGCTTGAGTGCACGTGCCTCTCCTTCTTTGGTGCCTGAGTGGCTTGCCCCGCCTCATGTGGTTTGTGTACTCTTCTCACTTGTTGGGTGCACAGACGTCAGTGACACATGTGTGATGTGTCCTACTGCTTGACACCTCCTTAGAGGGGTCTACTAAATTTGATAAGTGGTGGGTTGTTTGAGTGTGTTCGTATACCGATTTCTAGAGATGGCATGACTTATCCCCACATCTATATTTGGTCTTTTCTTTAGAACCGTTGAATAGACCGTCCTATGTCTCCTTTGTGTGGTCTGGCTCACTGCTTGATGTTTCTCCATAATAGTTTGTTGAGTGACCTCTCCAAGTTGTGTTAGTCAGGCTGTCGCAGTTACGGATTGTTCCAGTCTTTCGTCCGCCATCATCCACGGCCCTTTGTAATGTTGCCTCGGGGAATTTCATGTCACTTTGCCTCTCATGGTGTCTTGTTTCTGATCTACCTTTGTCCCCCTTCTTTCTGACATTTTTGATTTCTTGGGCTTTACTCACTACTCCAAGAGATGTCTCCTCTCTCCTGTCTTTCTTTCTTGTCTTAAGGATGATGTCAGGATCCTCACTCACCCGATACAGAATTTCAACCAGCCGAAGACGCTCAGCAGAGGGTACGCTGAGGAGACAGTCATCTTCTGGTCCTTCAATGACATGTATGTGGGCCGGCACAGATGTGGTTTTGTGCTGGAGCGTGGTTGCAAATTTTCCCAGGCATGGGAGAGGTTTCTTCGACATCCACGTGTACACCCTGACATGTGCTGGGCTCAGGATGGGTGGCAGCTGCATTTTGTTGCACTCGGTTATAGGGATATAGTTCAGTGAGGCCCCACTGTCCAGTACAAACTTGGTTGCATGGGTTCCCATACGTATGTCCGGTCTGGGGTATTTTTTTTAATTGATCCGGATCAGCTACCATATTGACATATTCATCAGTGTACAGCGATGCTGAAGATGCCGACCTGGATTCTCTGGATGGAGATCTTCTCATCCATTGTGACTTGCGAGACTCTCTGCTAGAGTGTGAGGAGGCAGATGATGACTCTGGCCGATCTTGAATTGCCTTTGCATGATGTCGCTTTATGACGGGGCGAGAGGATCTCGTTGTCTCTTTCGTTCTGTCTTTACGATATCCCACACAAACGATCTCTGCAGCCAAGTGGACCAGGAGGTGTCTTCGACAACCAGGATGGAGGCACGAGCTGTCCCACGCAGGTTCTCGCTGTCAGCAGTGTTGGTTCCGGATTCCGTGTCAACAGCCCTTGGCAAAGGCAACCCACGCGGTGAGTGGAAAAGGAGTCTGGTGCAGACCAGGAGGGTCCGGGGTGCTTCTCCTTTGCAGGGAAGCAAGGGCCAGTCTGGAGCAACCAGACCAGCAGTGTTGATGTCGTGGATCGTCGTCTAGGAGGCCACTAGCCAGCCGGCAAGTGACCAGAAAACGCGTCGAGCAGCAAACAGGCAGAAGGGCCCCACGCAGATCTCGTGGATGCTGGAGGGCTGGTCTTTGGTGCAGGAGCTGCTCGGGGCTGGGGCTTCTTAATCCCCAAAGCACTTCATCGAGGTTACCTCAGAAGTTGTGCTGGAAGCGAAGTGCAGTTTCTCCAAGTGTCTCGTCGCACCCACGGATCTCAGCTGTGCTGCAGATGTGAGTTGAGGTCGGAGAGGTCTGGGAATCCGGGTCTCATCGGGCTCTGAAGTCTGGATCCTCGAGGGAAGACGACAAAGTGAAGCCGCTGGACGCTTGATGGTGCCTGCTTGTGCAGGGTGGACACTCCTTGCCCACAAGGGAGATTTCTTCAGTCTTCTGTGTAGAAAGTCGAAGTCTAGAGTTTCTTCTTGTAGAGTTTCAAGTCAGGATTAATCTGATTTGGAATGGGACCAGCTCCTACCTTTATCCTGCTAAAGGGGGCTGCACTATCACTAGGTCCCTCCCAAGGGTGGGACCAGGAAGGGGGGTGGTTACACCTCCTATCCTTTGTCCGGTCTCGCGTCAGAGCTGGGGCTGGAGAGTCCCAGCAACTGGTTTGAACCGGTGTATGCACGGGGCACCTTGTGCCCCAGGCATGTTTCATTCCTTTCAACCCTGTCCTACCTAATACACAAAATCCTGTCTGGGGTGGTGCTAGCACCTCCCAAGGCAGGAAACCCTTTGTCCAAGCCTCCCTCGCTGGAAGGACTCCCAGCAGCAGGAGGTCAGACTTGTGTCTGTGGTGGCAGCATCCATTTTGTGGTGCTGAGGCTCGAGTAACTTTAACCGGGGTTCACAGTTAGGTACATGTCGTGTCCCTCTAAAAAGGTGGAATGCTACTTCCGTTGCCAGAATTGGCGAGGGGGTAGTATTCCAATTCGTATGACACCTTACTCAACATGTTTTGATAATGCTATGCCAAAGTTAGCATAACCTCGAGGTTAAAATGCACTTAAGAGTATATAGTATAGCGTTATCATGGAAACAGCTAAAGGACTTGGTTCCGAAAGCTGTAGACAGGCTCAGCTCATGCCAGAGCACTATCTCACATAATTCCAAGCACTCTGCCTCCAGGATTGTTAAGGCCTGGCATAGGAGTGACTGATAGGAGTATATGTGTCCATTCTAGGTTTAGATATAGGTATACTATATCTAAAGCAAAGGGTGATTACACCACCTTGCCCCAGCTGATTGATCAGGCAGGTGTGTCAGATTTGGATGGCCAGCCAGGGGTGGCATAATACATGCTGCAGCCCCTGGTAGGCCTTGGGTTCACTTATGCCCTGGGTACCTATGGTAAACTGTACAAGGACTTACAAGAGTGACCCAATATCCAATTAGATATGTACCCACGGTACATGGAGTCCATTTTAACAGAGAGAGCAGGAAGCCTGGGGTTCTGAATAGCAGGATCCCAGGCCAACTAAGTCGAAAACCAGCTAAACACTAGGCAAAAAAGTTGGGGGCAACCATAGTCAGATATCCACCTTCCTACAGGAGGCAACATTTTAAAAACATGCATGGAATCAGTGAATGATTTATGATGCCTCTAAATATGCCACAGACATGAAAATAGATACAGGACAGTGGTCTGATGTCCGCAGTATGCTTCACTTTGAATTATGGCTCAAGATAGTGTGTTTTTAGAATTACATGACAAACTGTAAGGCAAACTTTTCCCGAGCACTGGATGTGATTGAAAAACTTCTTCTATTCAACTTCACATTTTGACTACTTTCCAATAGGACACATATGTGATCATTCACATGGGTACTTAGACCAAAGCTACAAATAGGTTGTCATTTAAATTATGTATTTATCATATATGGATTTTGAATTATAGGCAACAACATAAGGTATTTTTCAACATACCTGAAAACCTGAAAATCTACAGCTAGGATAATCTTGACCCACCCACGCGAGTGAGGTACCATTTTTATCGGGAGACCTGGAGGAATGCTGGGTGGTTGGAAAATGTTTTTTTCTGACATCAGAATATTATGACAGTAATGCAAGGAAAATGTCTGAATATATTCACATTTTGTTTTTTTCATGGCATAGTGAGTAAAAAAACGTGTTGGGATCCATGAGAGGCATACCACTAAGCACTCATTTTTTATTTTTTACTTTACAGAAATATCTAAAGTTATTACATTTTCCCTAGAAAATACACCTTAGCACAGAAAGACAGATGAGACAAATACGACTGCCTAGCCATCTGTTCCTCAAGTACACACATACACTGGTTGGATTTGGCACAAGGGTGAGTGAAAGGTTCAAAGTGTATATTTTATTAACAAGAGATTGGAGAATGCAGGGGGGGGTACCATGGGAATCCCCCAGTGTAGCAAGATTCGCCCCCAAGGTTGGCCCACAACGATCCCCCAAACCCAATCCCTGCCGAAAAGCGGTGGCGATCCTCCCGCCATCGTAATGAGCCCCTAAGTCTTCTGTGAATTGTCCTTAATCAATGCAGGGCGGCACCTGGCCTCTGTGGGCTTTCGTTGATAGAACATAGTCATAAGTAAGATCACAACTGATCTGAATAGTTTGCAACGCAACAAATAAAATAACGTATCTCAGCTTTTGATCTCTTTCAAAAGTCTCAAGAACTGGTTTGACGTTAAATTTCTTTTTTGATTTCCGCACTAGCTTTCCAGGAGTTTCCAGTAAGGGGTGACATGAGCATGGACTGTTTGCTGCATCCGTGCAATACCATTCCTTGGGATCATTGGTAAAAAAAAAAAATAAGCTGTTCATTTTTTTCTTAGGCAGCTCATTTATCTTCTGTATTCCTTCTGTTGCAGATATCAGCTTCCCATGAAAATCGCAGACCACCTCTCCTTTTTGAAATATGCGTGATGCAACGGCCTTCATTCTTCCTTCTTCATCCACAACAGAAACTCCACTCCACCGTTGGTGACTTAGACACGAGTTAATTTGTTTATCCCCCATTGGTGATGTGCTTTCTGTCATTGGTTTTTAATTCTGGATTAGCTCTGCAACTTCTGGTACATTCTTGCTCCATTGCATTTTATTATAAAACTTTAGCACACATTTTTCTCTTGGTTGCCTTCACGGGAACTGTTCTGTGATTGAAAGAAACACAATTTATTGATATCAGTTTCTAAAATGTTAACTTTTCACTATATTTCAGCATATCTAAATGTTTAGTCACTGTTTCCTCCTTTCTTAGAATTGTTGTTTCAGTCTCCATTTATCATATGCAAGCCGCTCGTGATTACCAACCATGGCAATTCGGTCTTTTTTACCTGGTCTTTTTTCATTCAGTGTCACAGGAAAATTTGTTTCAAAATGTATGAATTCATCATGATTTGTTTCACCAGGTACTTTGGAGTAGGCCCATTATGCTGTGCCCTTTAAGTACATACAAAAGACAAAGTTAAGCATTAGTAAATGGTTCTGTGTTATAGAAAGTGAATATTTTTCATTTTGCATATATGCAAAGGGCATGCAATCTATAACTGTCAGAAGTCTAATACTGAAACAGTAGCTTACCAAATGTATCTGTACATTAGACCATGCAAAATACATAATATCTACAAGATGGTCATAATTTATGACAGAGGATTGTATGCGAAAAACAAAGCAGCACATTCTACGTAGCATACCTTTGCTGTCTCTTATCAAGTGGTTGTCTGCAATGTATAGGATTATCTCGTTTCGGGCATCTGCAAACAAACACAGATAGTAAGAATGGTTAACAAATGTTCAAAATAAATGTCTAAATACAATAAATAGTTACATTAAAAGCATAAGGATTATGAGTAAAGTAACTGTTTTCTAAAAATCAGTGAGATAAAAAAAACAATGATTATTGCCTCACCGTGGGTTTTCATGTGCAAGCTTATTCAGCAGTTTTGATGCTGCACAGATATTTTCTTCTCTCATCATTCTATAATGCTTTTCTGCAGTCTGAGTTGAATGAGCCATGTAGTCCGCCACAAGGCTCTTTTCAGCATCCGTACAGTCTTTTTGTTGCGGTTTCGTATACACGTCTTGCTTGCTGACTTGTTACAGCAGGAACATTATACCTGTAAGAATTATTGATATGTGAAACTTGCTTGTTATCCTATAGTCATGTATTTTATAAAGGTATTATTTGGGTCATGAGCTTATACCATTCCTAACAAATTAATACTAGTTATAAGAAATGTTTAAGCCATCTCTTTGGAAGCTACATAACCCCCATAAATTGTATACTTGTACACCACTGACCAATAATAATCTGGGAATTCAAAAAGGCACAGCCAGCATTGCAGTAATACCTTTCTTGAAATCGATTAAGATCATTTGATGGGTTGTAAATTGAATCCCCCCCTTGGCGATACAAAAACGGGATCAATTGTTGATGCTGTCCTCTTTTTCTTTAACATCAAAGGCCTTATCTTCGTAAAATATTGTTGAAACCACTGAGAAAAAAACACAATAATAAGGTCACAGAGCAGGCATTGAGATGCATCTGTGAATAAATTCTGTAGTATTTACACAAGAGCAATGCTACTCAATAAAACAATATTATGATGTGATGGTATTATCTAAATTGGTAGTACAGGGTGAATAAACATTCAAAAAATGTTTGTGGCTATGCAAAAATAAATATAGTATCCTAAAAGAATAACTGTTCTTCTTCGTAACTTAAACAAAAGGATGCAATCTGCTGGGCTGCAGTTTTGTGCTCCTTAACTGCAACAATCACAAAGTAGGTTCCCTCCTCATCATTGTACAGTCTTCGTTCACTCCATTCCTTAGCCTGCAAAATTGTGAGGTATGTATAATAATTAGATATAGTTTGTAATTATTTAAATGTAGTTCTTTTAAGAATGAGGACCATGAGACCGCCAATCCTGTGGTGAATCAACGAACCAACGGATTGGCGGTCCCCCCACTGTATATAAAATTAGAGTGTACACCACCACTGGACCACTGCAATTGGCAGAGATCCATGATCTCAGGGTGGTGGCACAGTGGTCAGAGGCTGCAATATGCTGGGGGTGCCACTGCAGCACGGTCAAGCATTTTACGAGTTGCCTCACCGCCAGCCTTACCATGGAAAGGCTGGCGGTGAGGCAACAAAGGAAGGCCCTAACTGGGCCCCCTTTGTGACTGGGCCTGGGAGTCCCAGTTCCTGCATGGTGCAAACTGTGTGAGGGTTACCAATGGGCCTTTAGATAGGCACGGCTGTAACACCACTGCAGCACCACCTGCCCACCAAGAATTACAATTGTAATCCAGTGGGCGATGTGAGTACAGCTTTGGGGGTCCTCCTGCATGGCGCTGCCATGGATGGCAGCAGGAAAACAACCAATGTCGTAATCAGGCCCTTAATATTCTACATTGTTTATGCAGAGTGAGCATGAAGGCTTCAATGTAGACACTTTGTTTAACTCATATTAGTCTTTTTTGTTTACATACCTGAAAATTCTTCCCAACACATGGTCTCTGCACATGCTTTAAGAGCAATAGTGCCTCTAAATAATACAACACCACCAGTGTTTCCTGAGAAGAGAAATCCTGATTGGTATTTAGCTTTTCGATCACTGTGAGGAAGTCTTCTTTTGCCTTGTCCAAAATCAGTAAGCAGTGCCCCAGGGGTCTTCTTTTCTGCTGTGAATTCCCTATATCTAGGCAATATTAGGAAAGACATAATAACAGGATCTGCCCATGCAATAGTATTGAAACATAATAATTTAATGATTTTTGAATTGGGAACTTGCAATGAGGAGAAATGTTATTGTGTATGATCATCTAAAGGCTATTATACTTCACAATGATTACATTTTTACCTTCTGTGAGTGACTTCTTTTGAACTCCCTCTGCTTATTTTCTTCTGCATGTCCTTCATCAGACACTGGAAATGCTGAGCTGACAAATAGAGATCATTATCTTCTTCTCTCAGGTTTGTAGCCACCATGTGATAGTGGATAAACTGCTTGATATTTTTCATGTAATTTATGATTGTCTGCTGTGCTAAACCAAGCTCTTTCAGGCAGTTGAAGAACTCCAGTGTGCGTGGAATTTCCTTGATGAAATTTATTGATGGATCATCATGATTGTAGAGGAAAAGGAATCTTGCTACATTTTCCAGCTTAAATTAAATATATAAATACAGATAACAATAATTATATACTTCACTGAATATAATAGGTATTAGTAGGAATAAGGGTAGTCATAGTAATAAAAGCTTATTTGCATTCCCTCTTACTTGCAGTTGGAGACTGAGAGATCATGTTTTAAATAGTTTCTGAAATCAACAAGCAGTTTGCAGTCCAGGGAATGTTTCTTGTAAAGACCAGCGTCTCTCAGCTTCTTCCGTATAGTTGTCAGCCACTTTGTTTTACTTGGTCTGTTGGATTGAATAGTGAAATGTTTTAGAAAACAAACAGTATACAAATATAGGACTATGGTGCAAATAGATTTTGGTCATTTGAACTTACGGTTGGTATAATTCAGCAGCCTCTTCCTCTTCTCTCAGATGTTCATTCCCCATGTCTTCTTCGGCTGTGTTAGGTCTAAAAGTAAGGCATATAATTGAGCGATGCAACAGTTCATAGCATACAGGTTCCTTCAGATGACAGCACAACATGCTCAGATGGAATAGAGATCTGTACAAAGGTTAAATCATGTGCTAGTAAAATAGAAGACATATTAATTACACAAGTTTAAAGGGTTAAACATTAAGTATGACTTCATATAATGCAGTAGATATGAAAATAGATTTAGCAATTCTAATGTTAGCAAACTAATAATAAGGAAAGAAAAAAATATATATTTTACTTACATGATAACTTGAATGACAGGCTTTCCAACAACAAAACACCCATTTTCTTCCAGCATCTTTATGACCGTTTTTCTGGTCTCTTCGTTAAAAAGGAGCTGCAGATTATCATAGGTGTATATTCTTCCTTTAAAAATAGATGAGAAATCATAGATTCTCTTGCCTCCTTTAAAACTGCTGCAATCGCTTCAGGAGTACTTTTCTTCTTGCAAACTCGTGCCAAGTGAACTGACAACTGCTCACAATTTTTAAAGCACTTTGTGCAACCAATGGGATGCGATTCGCTTTGCTAGAAGGAAAATAAAAAGGTTATGTAACGAGAATAACATGTTGTAAGGCTAAATGTATTTTAGTATCAATGTTATATGCTACACAAACACTAATTCAATGCATTAAAATATCAAACATTGCAAAGCCAGCACATTACCTCAGAGGGGAATCCATTCTAAAGCTTTTAAGGAAACTGTTGTGCCTGATAGCAATGTCATACCTTATTAGGGCCAGCTCCTCCCAGTAGTTAAATTAGGTTTCTATCTGATGTAGTTCCTGAGATATGAATTTATTTTTATCGTGCAGCTTGAAGATTTGCCCCCAAAATTAAAATAGACATTTCCAGAATTTATTTCAGCATGTTCCGAGCGCACTGATCCCCTCTACAGCCTACAAGTTAAATTACGTATCTATCTGATGTAGTTCTTGGGATATTGATTTATGTGTATGGTGTAGTTTGAAGACTTTGCAGACAAAAATCAAGGACACACAGATCTTTCTAAGAGTCTTCCAGTATCCAGGTTAAATGTAGCAAAATAAAACAACTTCAATAAAGTAAAATATCAATATTTGCAAAGACAGCACATGCATATAGACTTACCTCAGAGGGGTATCCATTCCAAAGGTTTTAATGAAGAAAGTTATCTAGGTAGCAATAAACAATCCTGACCACCAGTATCCACCTGTACTCCGCAGAGCTCAAGCACAGGAAATTAATGGGAATATGCTCTGCTACTTATACAGATTGTCAGGGGTTGGGACATTACTTGCAATGATTTCATTGGCTAATGTACAGTAGGAGTACACGCCCTAGTGTTAGCTCCTCCCAAAACTCCAGAAAGGTGTAGCCAATAGAATCAATGGAGGAGTTAGCTCCTCCCACTAGATGCAGAAAGGTGTAGTCAATAGAATCAATGGAGGCGTGTTAGCTCCTCCCACAAGCTGCAGAAAGGTGTAGCCAATAGAATCAATGGAAGCAATTCTCCACCCACCTGGCAGTCTGCATAAATGCCAGGCTTAGTCTACACTAAACTTCAGTACTTCCTCAGCTCTGAAGAGTACTGACAGACAAGGGTGTTCAGAACAGTTTGGTGCTTCCCAGATCTCCACTATCCATTCTTGCAGCATGGATTCTTCTATGGGGTAAGTTTATAATGTGAAGCACTGGAAGCTAATAACCAATGGTTTCCAAATGATTATTTTTGTGATGAGGGATGATTAAAAATTGCTGTAAATACATTTGGGAACTATTGAGGACATTTCAATTATAATTAAAATTTGCAACGGCTTCCACCAAAATGTGTATTTTTTCTTTAAGGGTATCTTCAATGGATATTTTGTATTTTACAGGGAAAATTGTCACTCAAAACAAAAATCAGGAATTGCTGCTGCAGCGTACAGTTGTCCTAAAATTGATAATGCATCAGCTCTTAAAAGAATGCTGGAAGAATAAACACCAAAAAATCTCAGGTCATGATTGCGGGTCTAAAGGGTAGGAAAAAGAAACCTATAACCTTCCCTTGTACAAGGAAAGAAGTATTAAGGGTCTCCACTTTTACCTACTTGGGCATAATCTTTGATGATAAAGGAACCTGGGGTGCCCAACATAAGTCTAAAACAAAATCTAGTTGCTAGATCCGCTGCAGCCCTCCTGAGTTTCGTTAAAAGAATGGGGTCACGACCAATGGAGGCCATTCTTAAAGTGTATAAAGCCAAATGCTTGGCAATAGCCACATATGGATCCTCAATCTGGGGATATACAAAGCCAGATACCATCCAAAAGGTGGAGAACAGATTCCTTAGATCACTACTTTCCGTCCCCCAGTCTACTCCTACTTTTACCGTTCATTCAGAGACAGGCATTGGGTATGTCACAGATCAAATTAAATCTGCCCCTGTCATCTGTTGGCTAAAAACCTGGCTCAACGAGGAAATTTCCTTAAATCACCAGATTCTCAAAGACTGCTTGGTCCTGGAGGGGGCCCAAAAAATCCCATGGCTGGCCTATGTAAAATCTATGTTATCACAGGGGGGGCGCATAGATCTTTTTTATTCCCCCGACACCATTAAAAAAAGAGGACGTCAAGATGATAAAATCAATACTGACAAACTCATTTATGGCAGAGCGGGAAGAGTTAGACCTGAAAAAACTGCTAGTCAGAAGAAACTAGGCCCTCATTACCGTTCCAGGCCCTGAACCCTACCTGGTTTTTGGTACCAAACCTTTTCATAGTTTTCTTTTAACTAAATTCCGTTTTAATTTGATACACTTTATGCTGGGCTCCTATGCTACATGGGACACTCCTGATAATGCAAGTCCCTGTGATTGCGATCATTTTTCGACACAGGATACTTTACATTTCACTATATTCTGTGATGATTATGCACTAATTAGGAAAAAATACTTATTACCAATCCTCCGAGAGGCTGGCTTCGTACAGGTTAGTTTACAGAAAAGATCTGAGACGTTCAGATCCAGAGAACCTAGCTAGCTATTGGGACAGTACACCATTGGGTCTGTCTTAGAAAGACAAAAAAGCACATTTAAGACAGGGAAAGAAAAGTATTTCTTTTTAGTCCCCTCACTCACCGGAGTTTCCTCACGGTGACATGCTTCATCATAGGGGATTCCCAACCCGCTGTGGGTTGAGGCGTGCTACAACTATCGCGATTGCGAAGGAGCACTTTTTTTGTGAAGACTATGTGTGGTGTGATGTGAAAAAGGGGGGGAAGGGGAGTGAAGTGGAGTGATAAGGGTTAAAAATATCCTACTAGTGGGCTAAACTAACTTTATTCAGGCTCCTAGCGGATACATTAAAAATGGGGTGGGCCAGCACTCATGTTTTTACAACTTTTGTCTAGTGCACGCATAACTTTCCATGTAGCAAACTTTTTAGTGGCAGGAGTCCGCATAAACAAGAAGAAGCGTAATAATGTACAACTGTAAATATTATAATGATATGAGAAACATTTATATATACTGTTTTTATTGAACCTATGAAATATGTCTATTTTATTGTTTTTACTGAACCTATGAAATTTGTTTATTTTAACCATGATATACTTGTATATATTTTATTGTTGCATCCTATTGCCTTTTTTTGATGATGAACTGTACCCTGTGTCTTTTTGTGATTTTTAAAAATCGAATAAAAAGTGATTTGACTGACTGAATACCCTGTGTCTCTAAATGGGCAACCACTGAAAAAGAAGGTCCGCGTTGCACTGGCTGGGAAGTATGCTCGGTACTGCTATTGCAGTTCGAGAATCATGCAACAAACACTGCGAAAGGAAGAAGTGCAGAGTAAGTGTCCTTCACTTTTAATGGAAGTTTATAAACAGGGTGTATAATTTATGTGAAAATATATAATGTTAAATGACACTGAAGTACTGTTTTTTTTATTTTTCTGCAGAGCACTTTATGAGACGACAGCCAACAGAACATCAAATAAGCCGTTTCTACAAGAAAATGGAGTGGAACAAGAACCTGCCAAGAGTAAAAGACATCATTGATGGGTGGATTCCTAGCTCAGTCACTAAAGGGGAAGTCAGCAATCAACAAATAACATCGATGGTGGAATGTCAGCTATGGAAAGGGCTCCATGTCACAACTGATGCCACAAAGGGGAAGAAAGTAATCTCTACAAGAATCTTCAAAAAAGGAGAGATCATTTGCGATTACCACGGGATGGTAATCATAGCAGAGCAAGGGAAAAAAATGATGAAAGAATCGCAAGAAGAAGAGATGGGATTTATTCTTCTTTCAGGAACCCTCTGGAAGGAAAATGTGTGTTGATGCAAAAACAGTGCCCTGTGTGTGTCACCCAAAAAAGGAAACAATTGGACGGTTGATAAATCATTCCAAGAAAGTGTGCAACATTAAGCCTAATCACAAAACATTACACGTGTTTGGCCAAATGCAAAATGTAATTATTTTCACTGTATTAAGAGATATTAATGTTGAAGAAGAGCTGCTGTTTGATTATGGAGTGTCAAGAAAATCATTTAGGGGAGAAGAATTAAATTGGTTAGATACATGATCAAAAAGAGGTTAAACGGCTCTGATCTGATGCATTGAAGGGGTTTTTAATATTATCAGGGTGCCCAGATGGGCAATTCACGTGTATATTAAAATGCATGAACAATTAAAAGTGGCTTCTTTGATGTGACGGACAAGGATGTTTCAAATGAATAATACATTGGACAAACATTGAGAACACTATGGAGTAAGTGTATACCTGATTCACATATGTGCATAAGGCTGTGCAACTCTTGTGACACAGAAACTGTGTGTCACATTTCTGGGAAGTTTTGTCAAAAAGTGCATTTGGAATGGAGCGCTATGAGAGTGCATGCACCCCAAACTTGTATAAATTATTCACATTAAAAGTTATGGACAACAAAGGGTGTACTACAGGCCTATTTTGAGGTGTTTGGGGGTCAAACTCATTTTATCCATTATAGACCATAGAGCTCAGAGTCAGGTCACATTTCTATGTTCTGGACCCCAGGTCCAATAGTATACCACAGATTACATGGCAGGAGTGCATACAACCCATTTCAGGCCTCCAAGTGTGACTTTTTGATATGTTTGGGTTTAAGTGGAGGAAAGTGACTTCTTCCACCCAGCCCATGGAGCTCAAAAATCGGTGCGATTTCAGGTTTTTCCCTTGGCTGAATACTTGGGAAAAAAAATTCAGATAGTAACAAAGGTATATACACCAAGTGCATTTAGGTCTTGTGTACTCAAACAGTGTCTCTGATATCCAGTCTGAGCTATTTAAAAATTAGCAAATCTTGCTAGAAGTGCTCACTATTAGCGAGTTGCGCTATTTTTCAGTATCAACACTAATGACTTTTTGTGGGTCCCTGTGGACACCAGGACCCCATAGTACATCTCAGGTGATATAGCAAGAGTGGCTAGGGCTCATTTCCAGCCTCTAGGTACATGTCTGAGTCCTATTTTTGACATTTCGAGGTGTTTGGTGTCAAACTCATTTTTTACATTATAGGCCATAGAGCTCAGAGTCACATCACATTTCTATTTCTGGACCCAATGACCCCAGAATATACCTCAGATGACATAGCAGATCTGTCCAAGACCCATTTCTGGCCTCCAGAGATGAAATTTTGAAGTTTTTGGGTTTAAGGGGGCAAAGTCACTTCTTCCATCCAGTCCAAGTTGCTCAAAATCGGGTACAATATCAGGTTTTTTCCCTTGTCTGGAGCTGAAAAAACAACTTCAGATAATACCAAAAGGTAGATAGGATCAGACCTGCCCTTTCTAAGAAAGGTATTTATATCTTGTGCACTCAAACAGTGTGTCTGATATCCAGCCTGAGCTATTTGATCAAGCCAGAGCTATTTGACAAATTAGCAAAACTCGCTAGAAGTGCCCACTATTAGCGAGTTTTGCTAATTTTCAGTACCAACCCTAATGACTGTTTGCAGGTCCCTCTGGCCACCAGGACCCCATAATATATCTTAGGTGATATAACAGGAGTGGCTAGGGCTTATTTCCATCCTCTAGGTACATGTCTGAGTCCTATTTTTGACATTTCGAGGTGTTTGGTGTCAAACTAATCTTTTTCCACCTTGTCCCGTATGGAAGGACCCACACATGCCGCTTGAGGAAGCTTGGGTCTACGGCCAGTGACCGTGTATTTGTATCTACCTAAGGTACCTAAGGGCATGCAGTATGCACCAGGTTTGTTTGTATCATTAAACCGAATGATGTGCGCTAGAAAGCATTGTTTTTATACAAAGACTTAAATTCATTGTCCTGGTGCAAGCGTGAGCTCGAACCCATGAATGGGCTCCTCCTTCGCACTGAGTCTGAGCTCTACAGCGCACGCCAAGAGGGTGTGCCCACCCACTCCCTCGAACAGCAACTTGGGGTCGCCCCGGCGTCCACCTTGTCCCGTACGGAAGGACCCACACATGCCACTTGAGGAAGCTTAAGTCTACGGCCAGTGCCAGTGTATTTGTATCTACCCAAGGTACCTAAGGGCATGCAGTATGCGCCAGGCTTGTCTGTATCATTAACCCCTTTGCAGAAACCGAATGATGTGCGCTAGAAAGCATTGTTTTTATACAAAGACTTAAATTCATAGTCCTGGTGTAAGCGTGAGCTCGAACCCATGAAAGCATTGTTTTTATTATTATTATAGAGGCTTTTGTAGCGTGCTCTGTTACTAAGAAAATAGTACCCTGGCGCGAAAGGGATGAGAGGCAAGGCAGAGGGGGAGCCTATACAGTGATGTTGAAAAGGTGGGTCTTCAGTCCCTTCTTAAACAGAGTGATGGATGGGGCTGTTCTTAGCTGCTGCGGAAGGGTGTTCCATGCTCTCGCCGCTCTGACTGAGATGGATTGGCCTCCGAGCCTGCTGTATTTGAATTTTGGGACAGTCATTTGGTGCAGGTTAGATGATCTGAGGGGGCGGTTGGGAACATATAGGGAGAATCTTTTCCTCAGGTAGACTGGACCAGCTTGGTGGACAGCTCGATAGGCGAGGACAAGGATTTTAAATAAAATCCTGTGGGCAACTGGGAGCCAGTGTAGGGTGCGGAGAGGTTGACGGACACTTGAACTTTTTGGAATATTAAACAAAAGCCGTACAGCGGCATTTTGTATAACTTGGAGGCGGTGGATCAGATAGGCAGGAAGGCCGCAGAAGAGGCCATTTGCGTAATCCAGTCTGGATAATATGAGGGCGCGGATGACTGTCTCTTTGGCCGCTCTCGGGAGGAGTGGGAAGAACCTACGGAAAGTTTTAAGTGTAGAAAAGCAGATCCCGGTAAGTTTTTTTAAATGATCCTCGAATCTGAGGTCATTGTTAAACCAGACTCCAAGATTTTTGGCAGGGCCTCCGATGGATTTGGGGCATGGTAGATCGGCCGGCCAAAGAGAGTTGCCAAAGTTGCCTGGGAAGGAGCCATATAGCAGGATTTCAGATTTGCTTTTGTTGCATTTTAGTTGGGCGAGGGCAAGCCAGCGAAAGACAGATGACAAGCAGGTTTGGGCTCCAGATGTATCCAGGTTGTTTTTGGGCCACGTGAACAGGAGTTGAGTGTCGTCAGCGTAGGCCATTATTTTTGCTCCCAGTTGTTCAGCGAGGTAAATGAGCGGGGTTAGATATATATTAAAAAGCAGGGGGCTAAGGGTAGAGCCCTGAGGTACACCCGTTGCAAGTTTCTTGGGGGAGGAGGCAAAAGGCGGCATCCAGACTTGTTGGGATCTGTTGTCCAAAAAAGACGTTAGCCAGTCAAGGGCGGAGCCTGTGATGCCTATGGCCGCTAATCTGGTAAGCAGGAGGGAGTGAGGGACAGTATCGAAGGCAGCAGAGAGGTCTAATAAAATCAGAGCCGCTCTGCCACCTTCGTCCAAACACTCCCGGATGGCCTCAGATATTATATTCATAGTCCTGGTGTAAGCGTGAGCTCGAACCCATGAATGGGCTTCTCCTTCACACTGAGTCTGAGCTCTACAGCGCACGCCAAGAGGGTGTGCCCACCCCCCCCCTCGAACAGCAACTTGGGGTCACCCTGGCGTCCACCCTGTCCCGTACGGAAGGACCCACACATGCCACTTGAGGAAGCTTGGGTCTACGGCCAGTGCCAGTGTATTCCTATCTACCTAAGGTACATAAGTGGAGAAGTGTGGCTCCATGATTAGAGCGGCAGACCCTGATGCAGAGGTCTAGCCCGGGACCAGAGTTCAATTCCCCGCCTCGGCGGGTCTTGGGCTCAAAATTCCACGGACCTGATAATTCTCGCCTCGGTGCCTATTCCAATCATGGAGTCCCACTCTGCAACTCTGGGCAATAGCTTGCTTAATCTCCACAACGGCCCCCACAACGCTTAGGATGCCTGGCCTCCACCTTGGGGGTGCCCAGGAGTGGACGCCTCACAGGGAAAGCCAGGATGGGTTCCACAGCGGTATTCGTACAAGCGCCTTGAGACCCCTGCGGGTGAGTAGTGCGCTATACAAGTATCAATTTACAATTTACATGGGCGTGCAGTATCATTAAACCGAATGATGTGCCCCATCCACCCCCTCGAACAGCAACTTGGGTTCACCCTGGCGTCCACCCTGTCCCGTACGGAAGGACCCACACATGCCACTTGAGGAAGCTTGGGTCTACGGCCAGTGGCAGTGTATTTGTATCTACCTAAGGGCGTGCAGTATGCGCCAGGCTTGTCTCTATCATTAACCCCTTTGCAGAAACCGAATGATGTGCACTAGAAAGAATGTTTTTTATACAAAGACTTAAATTCATCGTCCTGGTGTACGCGTGAGCTCGAACCCATGAATGGGCTTTTCCTGCGCAGTGAGTCTGAGCTCTACAACGCACGCCAAGAGGGTGTGCCCACCCACCCCCTCGAACAGCAACTTGGGGTCACCCTGGCCTCCACCCTGTCCCGTACGGAAGGACCCACACATGCCACTTGAGAAAGCTTGGGTCTAGGGTCAGTGCCAGTGTATTTGTATCTACCTAAGGTACCTAAGGGCGTGCAGTATGCGCCAGGCTTGTCTGTATCATTAAACCGAATGATGTGCCCCACTCACCCCCTCGAACAGCAACTTGGGGTCGCCCCGGTGTCCACCCTGTCCCGTACCGAAGGACCCACACATGCCACTTGAGAAAGCTTGGGTCTAGGGTCAGTGCCAGTGTCAGTGTATTTGTATCTACCTAAGGTACCTAAGGGCGTGCAGTATGCGCCAGGCTTGTCTGTATCATTAAACCGAATGATGTGCCCCACTCACCCCCTCGAACAGCAACTTGGGGTCGCCCCGGTGTCCACCCTGTCCCGTACGGAAGGACCCACACATGCCACTTGAGGAAGCTTGGGTCTATGGCCAGTGTATTTGAATTTACATAAGGTACCCAAGTGCGTGCAGTATGCGCCAGGCTTGTCTGGATCATTAAACCGAATGATGTGCGCTAGAAAGCATGGTTTTCTGTTGCAATGAAATGTCTGCATTGATGCGCAAACAGTGCAGAAGTGACTCTTGCACGATCCCCTACTGGTGTGCACAGAGTATGTGCCCCTACAGGCATCTGCACTAAAGGTCGTTTTTTTTTTACCAAGGGGCTGGTGGTGAAACTACCATATATCTATCTCAATGGGCGAGAGGGCGCGGGCCTTCAAAAGGTGGGGGGTGTGTGGGGGGTGGGGGGGGAGGGGTGTGGAGTGGCTTTTACTCGGTGTGAGGGCAGGAACGTGGGGGCACCTGGAATTTCTGTCCTGCTTATCACCTGCCGCTGACACATGCGGTGAAAGGAGACATGCAGAGGCTGGATGTGAAAAGCTCTCACCTAATGATGGCTTTGGTAATAATTTCTGCCCTGCTTATCGCCCGCTGCTATGTAAATCTGTATTTGTATCTACCTAAGGGCATGCAGTATGCGCCAGGCTTGTCTGTATCATTAAACCGAATGATGTCCGCTAGAAAGCATTGTTTTTATACAAAGACTTAAATTCATCGTCCTGGTGTAAGCGTGAGCTCGAACCCATGAATGGGCTTCTCCTGCGTTGTGAGTCTGAGCTCTACAGAGCACGCCAAGAGGGTGTGCCCACCCACCCCCACGAACAGCAACTTGGGGTCACCCTGGCGTCAACCCTGTCCTGTACGGAAGGACCCACACATGCCATTTGAGGAAGCTTGGGTCTACGGCCAGTGCCAGTGTATTTGTATCTACCTAAGGTACCTAAGGGCGTGCAGTATGTTCCAGGCTTGTCCATCATTAATCCGAATGATGTGCCCCACCCACCCCCTCGAACAGCAACTTGGGGTCATCCCGGCGTCCACCTTGTCCCGTACGGAAGGACCCACACATGCCACTTGAGGAAGCTTGGGTCTACGGCCAGTGCCATTGATAGATCACATGAAAGGATCAGACCTGACCTTTCTAAGAAAGGTATTTATATCTTGTGCACTCAAACAGTGTCTCTGATATCCAGCCTGAGCTATTTGATCGGGCCTGAGCTATTTGACAAATTAGCAAAACTCGCTATAAATGCTCACTATTAGCGAGTTTTGCTAATTTTCAGTACCAACCCTAATGACTCTTTGCAGGTCCCTTTGGCCACCAGGACCCCATAATATATCTCAGGTGATATAGCAAGAGTAGCTAGGGCTCATTTCCAGCCTCTAGGTACATGTCGGAGTCCTATTTGTGACATTTCGAGGTGTTTGGTGTCAAACTAATTTTTTCCATTATAGGCCATAGAGCTCACATCACATTTCTATTTCTGGACCCAAGGACCCCATAATATACCTCAGATGACATCGCAGATGTGTCTAAGACCCATTTCTGGTCTCCAGGGGTGACTTTTTGAAGTTTTTGGGTTTAAGGGGGAAAAGTCACTTCTTCCACCCAGTCCAAGGTGCTCAAAAACAGAAGGCTATGGTGCTCCATGTGCTCCAAGAGGTCAAAAAAATATTTAATACAAAATCATTTCAAAAGTATATAGGTACAAATGCAGTGTCTGGAATGCAACATAGGTGCAATTACAGTGTCCTGTGTACCTCCAAAATGAATTTCTAACACTTTTGAAGTGTACCTGAGGCAAAAAATGTCCAAGTCCCCAAACATCATTGATGCTTCAAACTGTTAAAAAATGCTCAAAAATTGATTAAAATGAAAGTAAATGAGTGTTACAGCCAAGCAAGGTGAGGCTCCCTGGGCACATCGGAACCCCTTCCTGGGCCTGTGGCAGTGCGGCAGGCTGGGAGACAGGGCCCAGGGCCGGAGCACCCGACCAGGGGCCCAGACCACCCCCTGGACCCAGCCGGGGCTCCCAGGCCCAGAGGAAGCCTTCCCGGGCCTGCCGGACCCAGTTCCCAGGCACCCTGCCCCGCGTCAGGACCCAGGACAGAGCCCGGGGTGGGGAGGCCGCCCTCCCCGGGCCCTCAGACGCCCTGCCCAGAGCTCCTGAGCCCAGCCAGGCAAGGGGAGGCTCCCTGGGCACAACAGAACCCCATCCTGGGCCTTTGGCAGTGTGGCAGGCTTGGTGACAGGGCCCAGGGTTGTGGCAGCCGACCCGAGGCCCCCACCAGGCGCCTGGACCCAGCCAGGGTTCCCAGGCCCGGAGGTGCAGGGGAAGCCTCCCCGGGCCTGCCGGACCCCCAGGGGACGACTGCCCGGGATGCATGGAGCCCGTCCTGGGCACTTTGACATGCCGTCGGCCTGGAGCCACGGACGCCCGGGGGAGGACTACCGTGAAAACCATGGAGCCCGACCCGGGCACTCGCCCATGCCGTTGGCCTAGAGACCCGGACACCCAGGGGAGGACTACCGGGGAAACCATGGACCCCGTCCCTGGCACTCGGCCATGCCATCGGCCTTGAGCCACAGACACCTAGAGGAGGACTACCGGAAACCATGGAGCCCGTTCCGGGCACTCGGCCATGCCATCGGACTGGAGCCCCGGACGCCCGGGGGAGGACTACCGCTAAAACCATGGAGCCCGTCCCGGGCAATCGGCAATGCCGTCTGCCTGGAGCCACGGACACCCAGGGGAGGAATACCGGGAAAACCATGGAGCCCGTCCCGGGCACTCACCCATGACGTCGGCCTGGAGACGTGGACACCCAGGTGAGGACTACCGGATAAAACCATGGAGCCCGTCCCCGGCACTCGGCCATGCCATCGGCCTAGAGCCACGGACACCCAGGGGAGGACTACCGGGAAACCATGGAGCCCGTTCCGGGCACTCGGCCATGCCATCGGACTAGAGCCCCGGACGCCCGGGGGAGGACTACCGTTAAAACCATGGAGCCCGTCCCGGGCAATCGGCCATGCCGTCGGCTTGGAGCCACGGACACCCAGGGGAGGAATACCGGGAAAACCATGGAGCCCGTCCTGGGCACTCGCCCATGACGTCGGTCTGGAGCCCCGGACGCCCGGGGGAGGACTACCGGGATACCATGGCGCCCGTCCCGGGCACTCGGCCATGCCATCAGACTGGAGCCCCGGCATACCTTGTCCCTAGCAATCTGGAGGAAGGCTACCCCTCTTTCTTGGAATACGTGCGCACCGAGTGACGGAGGAGACCCAAGGCGCGCAGGCGCCTGGCCTCCTGGAGCCCCCACTGGGATCGGGGAGGCGAATGGCACCTCATCGGGACTTCCAGGGCGGGCCGGCAATCTGGTCGCCCCGTTAGAAAGCATTGCGGGGAACCAGATGGCCAAGGAGAGAGGTGCGACCAGATGGCCGGGACCGAAAGGACTCCAGTCTGCCTGCCCGAGCCGGCAGACTGACTCTGCTTTCCCAGGGTCTCGGGGACCCCAGCTGGGCCACAGGCACCGGGTGGACCACCAGATGTCTCGGGCCCGGACACCCGACAGAGGACTGCCCGGGACCCATGGAGCCCGTCCTGGGCACTTTGCAACGCCATTGGCCTGGAAGAGTGCCCTGGAACCATGGAGCTGTTCTGGGCCCTTTGCCACGCAGTGGGTTGGAGGAGGGAGCCCCCCCGGACGGATTGGAGGTGTTGTCCGGGAACAGCCCATCTGGTCAACGGCAGTGAACCACCAGCCTGAGAGGGGTGTTCCGGCATAACCATGCCCCTAGGAATACGGAGAAAGGCTTCTTCTCTTTCTGGGAACCTGTGCACAATGCGAGACTCGGGGGACCCTAGGCCCGGATGTGCCCAACATCCTGGATCCCTGGCTGGGATTGGGGAGGGGGACGAACACTCATCCGGACAGCCAGGCCAGGCCAGCCCGGCCCGGCCCCAACGCCGTCCTTGCTCGGCTTGCAGTAGATGGCGCTCCAACATAAGGAATGTTCCAACACCTTCCCTGCTCGACTTGCGGTAGATGGCGCTCCAACATAAGGAATGTTCCAACACCTTCCCTGCTCGACTTGCGGTAGATGGCGCTCCAACATAAGGATGTACCAACACCTTCCCTGCTCGACTTGCGGTAGATGGCGCTCCAACATAAGGAATGTTCCAACACCTTCCCTGCTCGACTTGCGGTAGATGGCGCTCCAACATAAGGAATGTTCCAACACCTTCCCTGCTCGACTTGCGGTAGATGGCGCTCCAACATAAGGAATGTTCCAACACCTTCCCGAATCGAATCCAGAAGCACATTCGTACGGACCACGAGAACACGAATCGGAATAGAGACCAAAGTAATCATGAGTGACTGAGCGAAAAGGGGGGGGGGGGAAATCAGGGTTGTGATGTTTGATAGTTTTTCGCTCCTTGGGGAGGTTGTGGAGCTTATAGTGGAACTGTGAGCTAGCTGGTCTACAGATAAACACACTCTTTGGGGGTGTCTAAGAAAAGCCCACTTCCATTGAACTTGTTGAGGAGATTGTGCCCTTGATTGTACATATGAACCTGAATTGGGGCAGGAGGGGCATCAAAAACGTAAAGCCACTATAGTGAGTTATTTCTGTGATTAAGATATTTTATTGAACTGCATTTTATTGAACTGCATAAAACAATGAAAGATACAAAATGAATAATAAAATAGTTACACTAAAAAAATCTGAAATGATGAGAATAGATAATTAAAAAATTAGCTGTGTTAAGAAAATTAAAGAAAGGATAAAATAAAAAAGCAGCGATGAAATAAATATATGCTACAATGTAGACTTATCAGGTCCTGATATAAAAGATAATAATGATCATAACAGATCAACTTGTAACATACAAATCCAGAGGCTTCCAAAATAATGTGGGAGCTAATGATGGGCTGTAAAGTGTATTTGGCAATATATTACTGACTTTCCAGTGAAAAGAATTCATGCCCACAAGGAATGAACAAGAGCAACATTGTATCCTTTTAATTAGATTCCAAATTATCTGCCGAAGAAATAAGAAAAGCAAACAGTTTTGTTCGAACAGTAGGTATTGCAAAATAAAGTGCATTGTATACACCCAGTTCCTGTAAATATTATCTGTGATATTAACAATTTATCATTTTGCCCATAATTGAACCCAAAAGTCACATAAATTAATTTAATATACAGAAACTGGCAGTCAGCCAGGGAAAGGAAACAACCACATTTCTTCAATTTATCAAGTGAGAAAGTAGAAGAATGCTTAACCTTCCAAAAGTCCCATATAACATTCATTCTATTGACGTTTTACTTAATGGTTTTTGATGAATAATAGGGGCTACATGACTCGACATATGACAAAGAATTAAACATAGAACCATATCTATGAAATTCTGAAAGTGATTAACTAATATATGCTTTGCAATTCTGAAAAAGGAAAATACATTTTAATAATCAAATGTTTTGTAAATAAAGAATGCCTGTCTCAGGAGAGGGTTCGCATAGAAAATGTAAGAGTGAAATTGTAAGCCAGTACATTTTGTTGCTTTGAGGACTGGAGAAATTTCTCTCAGCTTGTTTTCTGAAATTGTTAGAATAGCCAGTAGGGGAAAGACTTAAACCATATTTTTCTCTGTAAGAATCTGCTAAAAGGATGAAGTGTGAGCCTTGCTGGAAACCGTAAAGATCCATTTCTGATTAAAAAGCAGTTATGGGACATATGAAAATTTGATAATTACATTAGATTTTATAGCTTTAAGTTTTGTACAATTAATTCTTGAAGTTTTATTATTCAAAATAACATGGGTGAGTATTTGATCATTTTTTGTAAAACATGGACAGAAAGTGTAAGGAGACCATAACTACAATATTTATGGAGTGTGGAATAATGACCATTCTAATTGCTTCAATTTTCCCCACCAGTATTTATGACCACATACAGAGAAGTTCTCTCTAACCCGTAGAACAACAGTTTCATAATTTTAATCAAAGTAGCTTTTAAATATTTAGAAAATAATAATTAGCAATTGAAAGTATTGTGCTACCAGATTATTGAAATGTATGTTTTAGGACTCCAATAAACATTTAGAGAAAGAAAGTCATTTTAATTAACATACTGGGCCTGATTCCCAAAGGTAAATTTGAACTTTTATGCAGGTTTAACACTTTTTTTAATTCACAACAGACTTATGAGTAGTATCTTTCATGCCAGCCTATCTATTTTATGAGCAGATTCTCCGCCACGATTGCGGAGACTCCGTAGTGGTAAAGATACTACTCAGAAAATTCCTTTGTGAATTGAAAAAAAATTATAAAGTTACAAAAAAGTGTAAGATTACCTTTGTGAATCTGCCCCACAAAGCGTAACCAGAGAAGTTTGCATAATGGTAGTGGTAGGATCATCAATAAATACCTAATAATCATCTGTAAATGCAGAAGCTTTCTATACAGTCTCCAACAACAATGCTCTTAAGATCCATGGAGTTATGTATAGAAAAATGTAATGGCTCAGTTACCAATATTAAAAGAATTGAAAGAATGCACAGTTTTAGACAGGTCTTCCCAATTAACTTTGGGAAAATGCATTTTCAACATCCAACACTGAAAGGCCATGTGGGCTACTGGGTTTCGATCATGGGGTTTGAAGTGGTTTGCCTCTGATATCATGTGTCCTTCCTACTGTAGCTCTATAAAACACTGCCAAGTGCAACAACCTCAGCACTTGATTCTCAGTGTTTGTAAGGGTGAGCAGTCATAGGCTTTTTAGAAAGGTAGTGTATTGGTGTGCAAACTCAGAACTGAACAATTATCCATCAGTGCAATGATTGTCCAATGCAGAGCTAACGAAAAGCACATTAATGTATGCAAAAAAACCTAATACGACATAAAGCAGACTAAAGCCCCTATTACTTTAATTACACTTGATCTACTGCACCTCAAGTTCTGGCACACCTCTTCTCCCTTCTCCTGGGTATCCTTTTTTCATGGTACTAAGTTTTTTCCCACCTCCCCCTCTCAGTTCAAGTTCTAGGGCAGGCATTAAGGCTCAGGTGTGAAGTACTTCATTCCTTCTTGAGCAGCCAGTGCTGACCTGCAGCATGCATCATTCTAACTCCTAATCTGAGGGGGGAGGGGGAATGCCAGCTGTAGGTTCTACCCACAATTGGCAGGGCTGCGGCAGATGCAGTGAAGGTCTCTGCCCAGAGTCGTCACAGATGCTGAGGGATCCAGTGATAATGCAGTCCTTTGGTCAAAGATACTTCAGTGAGTCCGTGGTATGCCCCACAGGTCAAGGGCATGGTAAGCCTTGTGACAGAATTTGCAGTGGTATAACTCAACCTCTGGTAAAGTCTTCGGAATGAAGTGGTACGACCGGCTCAGGCACTTTTCTCTTGTTGTAGTGACACACTCCACTCAGCAGTGAAGTGTGCTTGGGCAAAATTCTCTGATGTAGTGGCTCAAGGCGCTTAGGCATGCTTCTTTTGAGATGTGGTTCATTCCGGTCAGAAGCACTTGTCTGGTGTAGCTGCTCAGTCTATTTGGGCAAACTTCTCTGATGCAGTGGCTCAGTCCGCCCGGGTACGCTTCTCTGCTGTAGTACCACAGTCAAGTGGGAAATACTTCTATGGTGAAGCAGCACTGTCTACTTGGCACACTTCTTCACATGGGTTTTTGCCTGGAGCCATTTAGGTGAAGAGACTGCCCTCCATGCTTCTCTGGGTCTGCAGGTGGTTCTCCTCAGTTTTCCTTCAGCCAGCCATCCATTCATCCATCCTCACCACTGGTGGTCAAGCTTGTCTGGTGCTTCTGATCTGTCACACCTCTGCAGGGTTGGTAGGTTTTTTCTCAGCAGCAGGTTGGCTTCAAAGTGCTTCAGGTCAGAAGATCAGCTCCTTCCAGCAAGACTCCAGGTGATATTCCCTCCCCTCTGTGAAGCTGGCTGCCATGCAGATACCAGCTTTGGCTGCAAAGCAGTCCTATGAATACACTGTAGAGCACTCCCTTTCTTGGTCGCAGAATTTGGAACAACTAGTGGATCAGCCCAATTGTATTCAGTTATAGCAGACAGGGGATGAGGATTCTCTCCCTGCACTTACAGAACTGGTTTGGGTCAGTTCTCTTTTCACCTGTCATCTCTAGGTTGTTGTCCATTTGCAGCCTTTGTGTAGATTGATGCTCATCACAGAAGGGTAGCCTCTAGCCAACCTACAATACCCATAACAAAGGCACAAACAGCTGTGAGCTTTCTGCTCCTAGCTACCAACAGTCATACTGAACAGTGATCATTAAAGAGGCAAACGTTTGGTCGCACCCAAAGGACCCTCTCACTTTTAACAACAGAGGCTGCAGTCCCACCCTTCACCCCAACATCTACTAAATGGCAATGCTCTGGAAGACTAGTCAGCAGCCCCTCTTAACAAAAAGACCTGGTTGGATTTCTAAAAAGGTCTTGTCTCCTGTTTCCTCACTTAAGTGTCTAGGTCACCTCCTTCCAGCTTCATTAATGTCATTAATAGTCATTAACTGGCTGGGTGAATAACTTACCACCACTTTGTGCACAGGTACAGGCCAGGGCCTTCTACAATGAAACCTGCAGGCTTCTATCACTCCGGCTCAATCAAACCAGTGTTAGAAGCGCCCGGAAACAAAAGCCCCCTAGAAGAAGATGATGAGAGCGAAACGGAGGACAGCCTGATAAACAGGTTACTGACAGATAGGCCACCCCCGTATAACAGAGCAGGGGGAGATGTCGAGCATAGTGAAAGGGGGGGGGGCAACGTAGGAGAGCATGGACCGCTTCCCAGTTCAGATTGGGATCCCGCTGCAAAGAAAGAACTGTCCCAGCCTAGTCCGGTGCAGCAGGTAGTCGGGAGGTTTGTGGTACAAAGAGTGCCGGAAACGGAGTGTGCCACATCCTACGCACTGCCAGACGCCCTACAAGTACCTGTTACCATAGGTCCTATAGTATCGATTTATGACCCAGAAAGAGCTAGAGGGGAGGAACAGGTACGGAGGGACAGAGAAAGAGCAGAGATGGCAAGGAGGAACGATACGATCAATTCCCCAAGTCAGTTGCCGATACCAAGAGAGTGGAGCACCCCGGTACACACAGCAGAGGATCCAATAGGGGATCCGGGGGGCCATAGATGGCCAGTGGATATGAGGGGATCAGGACGGAAATCCTTTCAGGAGTTAAACGAGTACCTGAAGAAGTGGGATGAGGCAGTAGAGGCTCATAAGAGCATCATAGCTGCGGAAGCTGGAAGGGAAAGTCAGGATAGCAGGACCCGGACTCACTGCGGGGCTGATGAAAGCAGTCCGGAGTGGGACGGGAGGGAGAAGGACAGTAGGGGAGTCACCCATTGGGCCCGGAGTGGAGGTAGATCAGACCTGGAAAACGGGGGCCCCGAGAGGGGGGGGGGTGTCTCGCCCAATACACAGTGAAGGAGACAGGAGAACGCAGGAGTACAGAGACAGCTTTAAGTGTACCCACTGTGTGCCCGGCAACAGAGAACAGAATGGGAGTTGCGAGAGGCCGCGCCACAGTCCCTGTGATGACGGACAAGAGCGCAGTCCAGGGGATATGGGGAACCAAGAAGGATCATATCAGATACTGAGTGATACTAGACAGAGAGAGAATGGCGACCGGAGGGAGAATAGCAGAGAGTCCTACTGTGAAAAGAGAGAAGAAAGAGAGAATGGACAAAGTAAGATTGGGGGTAACAGGCCCGTGTTCCATCACCTTCCAAGATTGGATGGCCGAGCATGGGACCTGGAGAGATGGGAGCAAGGGAGAACACTCCTTAACTCTCCCGAACCCAAACGTAGGGCTCGGAGTTGGGATGGGAGAGAGACCTGTGAACCCCCTTCGAAAGACATATTGCGAGCTGAGATAAAAGCCAAGAGACTCAATGTCGCCAGCTTAAAGTCAGATCTGGATGACATGGTAGATGGTACCCTGCCTTTAGAAAGAATGGAAATGTATGAGCAGGATGAAATACTGTTCATGGCAAAGGACATCACTCGAAAGGCGAGAACAATCCATGAGAAGTTAGTCGAACTAGCAGGCAAATATATGGTGGACCTGTCAAGGACCAAAGCATTACAGGGTAACCACAGGCTACATTATTCAGATCGAGAGCTAGATGAGAGGAGAACAATCGGACTGAAAACGCACATAAGGGAACTGATCACTGGAATAAGGACGTGGAGGGCACTAGATAAATGGGAAGAAAGGTGGTTCAAGAAAGGGACCGTCAGGAGAAGCATGCTTGGTATGACACCAGGAGGACTGCAGAGAATAGAGGCATATCCTTTGCGTGAAGTTGCAAATGGGAACTATGTGCACGTGCCATGGAGTAGGGGAGATTTAGCTGCTTTTACCACTTCCTTCCCCAAATTGCGGGAGAACCCAGTTGAGTGGTACAAGCAAGTTGAGAGATTCGTAAAAATCTCAAAGGTCCTATGGATGGATCTGAACACGCTGTTTGACATCGTAGTACCAGGAGATTTGTGGACAGCATGCAAGGTTAGCGCTGAGTGGCCCACAACAGAGCCAGAGAGAGATGCTAAGACTAATGGGCCGTCCGAGACCGTAATGGCAAAATACGAGAGAGTGATGACTTGGCTGAAAGAAAAGGTGCCAATGCAGGACATAGATTGGGTCAAAATAGATCGAACTAGACAGGAACCCAAAGAGACAGTTCACGAATACTATGAGAGATTGCTGAAGGCGTTTAAACAGTATAGCGGTCTGGATGTAATGGATCCGAAGGACATAGGGCAATTTGTGTCTAAGTTCGTCCTGGGCCTGATACCGGATATCAGTTTAATGATTCAGCAACACTTGATTTGTTGGCAAAATAAACCTTTAGATGAAATCCTGAGATATGCCAGGTACTGCTGTGATGAGATAGACTCCAAGGCAAAGAAGCTAAAAGAGAAACTGATGGTGGTGCAGATGCAGGCAGCCGGTAAGGGGGGGCAGCAGCAACAGCAACAAGGAACAGGAACTGGGGGTAAGAAACAGTATAGCCAGAACAAGGGCAATGAGGAGAACTCCACCTTTAGACCCAGAATAGACATAGCTGCCTTGAAGAAAACGACTCGGTGCCACCAGTGTAACGAGGTGGGGCATTGGAAACGCGAGTGTCCCTACAATGTTGAAATAGGGGAACAGGAGGTAGAGGAGGAAGAGGTCCAGAGTACGCCTGCGAGAGGGGTAACGCAATACCAGGGAAAGGTGCTCAAAGGGGGGGCCCTTCCTCCACGAGCCCAGTTCCCTCAGCCACCCAGAGTAGGGACTATGGGTAAGACATATAGACAGATGCCCCTGTTTGTAGGAGGAGAGGAATGCTATTACGTAGACCCACTAACTGGACAGAGAGTGGAAAGGGAGGTCTGTACCCTCGGGGCAGCCTTGGAGGTGGATCAAAGGGGACCCTATGTTGAGGCCGAAGTGGCAGGGTGCCCCACGACATTCCTAGTGGACACAGGAGCCACTAGATCCACGATCAGATCAGCCGCAGTTCCAGGCCTGCCCATGTCTGGAGAGACAATACAAGTGGTGGGGGTCGCTAACAGGAGAATAACCAGCCCATTGACTGAACCAGTGCAGGTGAAAATAGGGAAGTACAGCGATGAGCACCAGTTTGTGGTTTGCGATTCTAGTCCTGTATGTTTGCTAGGAAGAGACCTTTTGTGCAAGTTAAATTGTACAATATACTGCACACCACAAGGAGTGGAGGTTTTGACCAATGACGATGATGCTGACTTCAAGGTTGCAAATTCAAGAATATGTGTGGAGCTGTACCCCACTCTGACAGTAGATGAGCTCCCCTGGGATCTGAGAGAGACAGTGGCACCAGAAGTGTGGGATTTCACTGGGGAAGAGATTGGATTGGTCAAAGGGGTGGACCCAGTGAAAATTGTAGTGAAACCGCATGCTGAGTTTCCGAGAACACCCCAATATAAATTGACTCCAGAAACGATTGCAGGTATAAAGCCCGTGATCGAGTCCATGATTAAGCAGGGAATACTGAAAGAAATCGTGGGTAGTCCATGTAACTCCCCGATTATGGGTTTGCAAAAACCAAATGGGAAATTCCGGATAGTGCAGGACCTCCGAAATATTAATAACATAGTTGTCTCATGTTGTCCAGTGGTACCGAATCCATCAGTGATACTGTTTCAGATACCGTTTCAAGCCGAATGGTTCACTGTGATAGATCTTTGTCAGGCTTTCTTTTCGATCCCTCTGGACGAAGAGAGCCATTTCCTTTTCGCATTTAAGCTGGAAGGTCGCGTCCTAACATGGTGTCGTATTCCTCAGGGGTAAGAGAGCCCATCGATCTTCAACCAGCTTCTGAAGAAAAATCTTGAAAGTCTAGTGCTGCCCCAGAAGTCAGTTCTGGTCCAGTACATAGACGACCTCCTTGTGGCGTCAGAAACAGAAGAAGCTTGCAGGGAGGACTCCATTGCTTTGCTAAATCACCTAGCTGCAAATGGGCACAAGGTGTCCCCGGGAAAATTACAGTACTGCCTGACAGAAGTGCAGTACTTGGGACACAGAATTGAGAAAGGCAAACAGGATAGAGGCGATCATGAAGATGAATGCGCCTAAAACACAGAGAGAAGTCAGGATGTTCCTAGGGATGGTGGGTTATTGCCGACAGTGGATCGCAAACTTTTCACTGAAAGCAAAACCCTTGCAAAAACTGACGCACAAGGAGGTGAGCGATCCGGTACCATGGGACAAAGACTGTTTGATGGCGTTCCTACAGCTGAGAGAGGACCTGTGTCGTGCTCCTGCTCTGGGAATGCCTGATTACGATAAACCATTCTTGCTTTACTGTTGTGAGAGAGAGGGTTGTGCGCTGTCTGTGTTGGTCCAAATTCATGGGAATGCCCGTAGACCAGTTGCTTACTTCTCGGCTACTTTAGACCCAGTAGCCGCAGCGTTGCCCGGATGTCTCAAATCCGTTGCCGCAACAGGTGTCAGTATCGAGAGGTGTGAGAACATTGTGATGGGGCATCCGTTAGAGGTGTACGTGCCCCATTCTGTTGAACTGTTGATGACCAGGACCAAAACACAGCATCTGACCAATAGCAGGCTCACGCGCTATGAGCAAGTCATTCTTGCTGCAGAGAACGTGACCCTCAAGAGATGCTCTGTTTTGAACCCTGCTACCTTGATGCCACTCCCAAATGATATCGATGATGATGAATGTACAGACCATGACTGCCTCGATGTGACTGAACTATGCACCAAACCTAGACCCGACATCGTGGATGAGCCACTGACTGACCCAGATGAAGTTTTCTTTGTCGATGGCTCATGTGTAAGAGACGAAGTTGGGCAGTTGAGAGCAGCTTACGCTGTTTGTACAATTACTGGAGTTGTGGAAGCTGGATGCCTGGAAGGAGTACACTCCGCTCAGGTAGCCGAGATTATTGCCTTAACGCGTGCTTGCCTGGCAAGCAATCAAATTCGAGTCACCATATACACCGACAGCCAATATGGTTACGGGGTAGTTCACGATTACGGGCAGTTGTGGTCTCAAAGAGGTTTCATGACCTCTTCAGGCTCTCCCATTCGCAATGGAGAGTTTGTGCGCTTGTTGTTAGAGGCGTTGCAATGTCCAGCAGGTATCGCAGTTGTGAAGTGCACCGCACATACCAGAAACATGGACTTCGTGTCACAAGGCAATAGATATGCCGACGAAGTCGCGAGGTATTGCGCGGAACAAGGGTACTCTTTCACAGAGGTGGAAGTGGGTGGAATAAATGTAAGAACTGAATTAGCTATGATATTAGAAACTGTTGATACTTGGGACGAACTGAAGTGCATGCAAGAAAATGCTCCTGATTTTGAAAAACAAACATGGGAAAAGGCAGGATGTGTGGATTTTTGTAAATCATTTCTGGGTCTCAGCAGATGGAAGAGCAGTGTTACCCAATGAGATGGTGAGCCCAATGGCTAGACAAATCCATGGTCCCGTACACCTAGGGAGAGACGCTATGCTGAGAGTATTTAGGCAAACCTGGTATAACCCTAAATTCAGAGTAGCAGCCGAAGCAGTGTGCCAGCGTTGTGTGACCTGTCAGCAGTTGAATGTAGGGAAAAGGACACCAGTTGCACTGAGCCACATAGGGAGGTCTGGGGGTCCATTCAACCGTATGCAGTTGGATTTCATTGAACTGCCAAGGTGCAACCGCCTCCGTTATGTCCTGGTGGTTTATAGCACTAGAACAGGGTATAGGGTGGGACACTTAACTGCACTCAGTCTAATGAGTCTTGGTCACGTTATAACTAGGGGTGCCAAGAACCTGAGGCCATATACCCCTAGGCCTCCAAAATTAGTGCCAAGGCACTGTATACAATTCACAGAGATAGTTCGGCACACCACAGAATATTCAATGAACAATATCAAAAAATATCAATAAGCCATTATATGTTCTTTTCTTTCTTTATTTTCAGTCTTCATAAAATAGCCAAAGTAGCCAACGCGTTTCGTCCAGAGGACTTCTTCAGGGCGAATTGATGGACTATGGTGTGATGTACAGGATTTTGTCAATTGGAACAGTTTTCTCCAGTAATGCAAATTAGACCTGTCTCCAGATGCTTTGTTGGCAGCTATCCTTTTATTTTGATGGTTGCAGGTTTTAGAGCTCGAACCACTTTACGAGACGACACCGAGGAGACAACACTAAAGACCAACCTGGCGAAGGTGAACACTTTCATCACCAGTACGCATGCGCATTTGATATTCCTCCGCGCTGGAACATACTCTTCTCTCTAAAATGGGGAGAGCAATGAGGTTGCCATCTGTACCAACTGCTGCATTGTTAAACATCACAGATGATATGATCCTGGGCTATTGTAAGGGGCTGTCTGACGCCATTCATTCTGTGTCCCTTCAGGTGCAGGCTGCTGAAGTTCCATCGTGCCAGGACCTGTGTCATGACCTGTGCCCTGGAGACTGGGTGCTTGTACGAAAGCACGTGAGAAGAAGCTGCCTGGATGTTCGCTGGCGAGGACCCTACCAGATCATCCTGATCACAAACACCGCAGTGAAGGTGGGAGGCCTGCCCAACTGGATCCACGCGTCGCATACGCGGAGGGTTCCAGCACCTCTGGAAGAAACAGCTCCTCTCTCGGATAGAAGTCCAGCTGCGGACCGAGAAGCCATAGAGGGGGCTAGCCAAGCTGTAGAGGTGCCAGAGGAAGCAGAGAACGAGTCTGACCAAGCTGAGGACGGTCAGTACAACAGCGAAACAGACGATGCTACTGAAGGAGGAAGTAGCTGGGAGTACGAATCAGACACTGACCAGTCTGAAAGAGAGCGTGAACAGACCAGAAGGAGAAGGAGCAGAAGGGTACGTGGAGAAGCTAATTGGCCACAAAGGAGGATCTCTAGCCTGAGGTCAACTCCAGAGAGAACCCTTGCTCCGATATCAGAGGACTCAGACCCGGAAGAAGGTGCTCAGGGCTCTGAAGCACCAGATCTAAGAAGATCAAGAAGAGTACGTGTGCCTAGCAGAAGATACGCCACCCCTGAGTGGACATATCTGGCGACAAATGTCTTTGGAACGGGAGACAGGGAGGATACGAGCGGTGGTGGTGTCCAGCTCTGAGCCCATCATCACAGTGGAAGTACAGCTGTTAGTACCCGGAGTCGAAGCAGAAGGGTCACTAACGTTCACACTCCCCAACCCTCCCCGCCTCAGCAAGTTAAAGCACATGTTTTTCACAGAATTGCAATTCCCCGACTTTGGTACAAAGATAACAAGCCATGAAGAGCACGTTCTTCGTTTGGAAATATTGAACTATGCTGTCCAAGCTGCAGGCTCAAGCCTGATTGTAGATGCTTAGAGACTTTGTAAATAAGCAAGAAAAAGAAGATTACCTAGCGCCCAGGAAGCAGAGAATCTTAGGGACTTTCCTTTGAGTTGACGGAGAAGGGCTAGGGTTGTCTGTGTTAAAGCTTTTAAAAGACTTTTGCAAAGGAGGTTGTCAGCTTCCAATTGTGTAGTTCTAAAGACAGAAGGAGCAAAAAGGACTGTAAAGGAACGAGAAGAAAAGAACTTTGTGGTGGATTACAAGAAGGGAATCCTACTGTCTGACGAAATGGAGGCCGGCACCCCGAATCGTAGAGCCAAATGTATAATAGGCACATTAATAGTAGGAGTGGTATTTTTAATAGTTTTAGTGGTCACAGTTTCATATGTAAAGGGACATGAGGATGAGGCAAAGGTATCCGATGAGAAATCTGTAGTGACACCTAAACCCACTGTTGCTGGTAAGAAAGGGGAAAACATTCAGGAGAAAGCGTTATTAGCAGCAGAAGCCCGTAGGTTACACGTGGATGAGTCCCAAGGCGACTTTAGGTCAAATGCTTATGCTAAACTTTTGTATGAATACGTGGATGCCATGGAGGTTAAGGACTGCTACGTCTGCATGCAGTTGCCGGCGTCTGTAGATGAAGGCATTAGATATCATCACCTCCCGCTGACATATGGCATTACATGTAGCTTATTGCTTAGTATATTTTATGGGAGAGATAGTTTTGAATACTATTTCTCCAATTATGACTCAGTGTTACCAGAAGTCCCAAATTATAAGCAGATGAACAAATGGGACTACTGGAAGAGTGAAGACAGATTGGCCAAGTTCTTCATTCCTTGGATTACCTTAGATACTTCACATGCCCGCAGAAATAACCTGACATG
This sequence comes from Lissotriton vulgaris, assembly GCF_964263255.1. Classification (NCBI taxonomy): domain Eukaryota; kingdom Metazoa; phylum Chordata; class Amphibia; order Caudata; family Salamandridae; genus Lissotriton; species Lissotriton vulgaris. The sequence continues at coordinate 2,004,112,864 of NC_141689.1, read as the reverse complement.
CAAGGTGTCAGAAGTCGAGAAGAAGTTTATAGGGCAGGTGGATGATCGATACAGGAGACAAAAGATTTTGAAAAAATCAGGACAATGGAAAACAGATTGGACCGAGGAAGAGAAGGCACACAAAAGAAAGGGTAGTAGTGGTCCAATAGCTTTGGATAGAACGCAGAGAGGAAAGCTATGTCTTCACCGAGCCAAAACGTATTATGAAAATGTATACGTGGGAGAAGTTAGCTGTGAACATGCTTTCAATATAGAATATTATACCAAGGATTTCCTGAAAGGAATGCAGGTGATTCCAAATGTATATTTTGTATGTGGAAGAAATGCCTACGTGAGACCACCTGATAACTGGTATGGATCATGTTACCTGGCAATTGTCTTCCCCAAAATATATCATGCCCAAGACTTAGAGATCATCTAGGGCAAGGCTTCAGCAAGAGGAAGAAGAGATATAGGAGATGCAGAAATGGTTGGGGATGTATTTGGAGCTGTGTTCCCTCTTTTAGGACTAATCCTCAATGATGTCAAAATTAGGCGACTGGCAACAGTCGTAGACAGGTTGTCTGCCAGCACTGCTCAGTCCTTAATGCTGGTGGAAGGAGAGATGCAATCGATAAGGGCCATGGTTCTTCAAAACCGTCTTGCATTAGACGTCCTGCTAGCAAAGGAGGGCGGAGTCTGTAAGGCTTTGAAGGTCCAGGAATGTTGTACTTACATTCCAGACAATTCAAAGCCCCTTGAGAAAGTTATTAGGAACATAACTGATATTCACAAAGAGATCGAAGACCTGAGTAGAGAAAATGTCTGGGAAAAGGTGGGCCATGGAATGAGTGAAGCTGGAGGTTGGTTCACCACATTAGGCAAAAGCTTTGTGTGGTATGTGCTGAAACCTATCATCATAATATTGATCTGTGGGATCATGTTGTGGGGATTGGTGAGGGCATTCAAATGGTACAGAGCAAGGAGGTTGGAGAGGGCCCAGAGAGAGCAGCTACAGAGATTAGCTGCCATACAAGACAATCAGTACAGGAGTCTGAGGGCTCTAGAAACGCAGAAACGAGGTACATTAGCAATCACTTCAGTTTAAATGTTAGTGATGACCCCGAGAGGTCATCAAAGGGGGGAACTGAGAGAGCGCAAACTGACCTAAATGTATAAGTACATCATAGTTATACGTGGTAAGCACAAGTCATGAAGAGAAATGCCATGAGTGCTGGTATTATATGCACCTATACTCTGAAATGTGTAGTTAACCTAGAGATTTTGTATAGAAGTGGAACTAATGTAGAAATGTGTTAAAACTATATAGCCTTATTGGACGAGATTAATCCTGATCCATGTCGTGTAGCTGCTAAAATGAAAGGATGTCATGTTACAGGCACAAGACGGAGTAGGCCTCAGGGCCAAAGCTGAAAGGGTTGGGAAAGGTGCTCGTTTGCACGACATGGATTGCACTAATGTCATTTAGTAGTCAAGTTAATGGGTCATATTTTATAGATGTGTTTACCTAATCATAGAGTAGAGTATTAACATGCTATTAATTAATGAAGGCTTCGAAGGGTATAATCATTATGAGAAATGTTGTAGGCCTGAAATGTTTAAAGACACTGATTTATACGTATTAGTCTGTGCTGAGAATAATGTTGCAAACTTTTGTTAGAAGTCTATGAGAATTGGGATCCTGGCTGCAGATGTCTGTCTGCAAGAGAAAGGGGGGATCCAATTATAAATGCGATGAATAGAGGTTTGTTCAGGAGCCGGCACAGACACGGAGGAGGGTTCAGGAATGTTTTAAGGGGTATCAGCGGGCCGGAGAAGAGTCTGAGAAGCAAGGTCAACTCTAACGCACGAGGCCTCATCATGGAAAAAGCCAGAAGCTACACCACGTGAGGGGCGTCTCACGAGGGGCGTCTCAAATGTTGTTGTATGTTTTGTATTAGGGACGGCACCCCTGGGTGGAGTTAGAGCAGATGCCTGAGGACTCTTTAGAGAGCGGATGGGTAGGCAGAGAGGGGTCATGACTGGAGGACTATAGGTTTTCACCAAGAGACTAAGAGTGGGTGATCTTCCTAGGAAGTCATTCACAGCTGACACCTTTTGATAGGTTGAGACTTTGTTAAGTAGGGATACCATCCAGAGCAGGGTAGGGACAGCCTAACCTGTATTTTCCCTCCAGCCCTAAATGACGGAGAGATCACAATACGTGTCTATGCTTGCAGCCTTGTTATTTTTAGAACTTGCACTTGTAGTCTTCTTTGCTCGTCTGAGGGTTTTCAGAGAGCACATGTATGTAGTTGGGCCCGTGTATCTTGTGAATCTCATTTTGAGATGCCTGTACTTGCAGCTAATTCTAACTTTATAATAAATCTTTGAAAGCTAGAAGTTGTTTGTGATCCTTCAGAGCGGAGTCCATTATTGGGTGAACTAACCTGGTAAGAGATACACTTTCTTCCCTCAATGACAGGCAACAAAGGTTCAGACGATCAGAACGGGGTTTTAGATCAAGAGTGATAAGGTAGCGATCAAAATCTCGCCCCAGCACAAGTAGCAAGCTGAGCTCTTGCAGTGAGTAAAATCACTAACCAGATCGCAACATTCAGGGGTAAAGGATAAGGTGGAACTGAAATTAACTCTAGGTAAATTCATTTATGCAAAAAAGGTGGCTACGGACAAAGTCTCCGTTGTGTGGCATCCAAACTTGTGTGGTCTCCAGGGCATAGATTTTCAGCGTGGGCACAAAAGTAAAGAAGGCATCAAATTGTGATGAAAATTGAGACATAAAAGGGTTTAAGTAAAAAGCACTGTAACACAGGTAAATACACAATGCTCTGTGGATACTCAAGAAGGGATTCGATCATAATTTACATTTTATAAATCCATGATGAATAATAGTTTTCTATATTGCGGGATCCTGAGAATAATACATGACCCTCTTAGTTGGCATTATGTTCAGGCTGACCAAAGTACTTACTTCTCTGTTCTGTAGTTTGACTGGCAGGCTGGTAGTCGCGACGTTGCAGTCCACAGAGTCCTATGTCACTCTGTCTACTCTGAGTGTCATGTTCGGTGCAGTGGCGACGGTGAGCACAGCACTGACTGCAGCTTCCCGCAACACCCGAGGCCTAGACCCCTGCACTGCCATGATGATATGAGTGTTGAAACTGCCGTCCTGTCCGGTCCAAAGAAGCCCCGGGAATAAATTTGCGCAGGCAGCAGCCATTTATTATGCCATGTGATGTCACTGGGACAGCAGTCAGCACACCGCCCAACTCGAGTCGAGCCCCCCGGCGGCCTCTTCCTGAATCTGACCTCACTTCCGAACAGGCGCGGCACGGGCGGAAATTTCTAAGGCCAGAGGCAGCAGGGCAAAAAGTAACATTGTAGCAAGCAGCACAATGTGTTCGAAAATATTAACTGTTTACTGAGCCTGCCGGCAAGTCCCTCTAGGGAGCTCAGTAGCAGAGCCGGTGCGTGTGCTAGCAGCCTGATAACCAGTTTCAGCACTGGTACAGCAAAGTGACACAGTGGCATTTAAATGCGTGACAACGTATTTCAGTGCGGTGATGCGGAACACCACACTGAAATGCGTTAGTGTCACACGTGAAGCGTGATACTTGACAGGCATGCTGACAGGGATGGTAGTCTATTCTCAAACAAATGAGGGCACACTTGAAGTGCCCCTTCAGATCACAGGACAGGTCCAGGATCTCACTCATATCAAGCAACAGGCCTCTGTGTACATACCAGATTAGTGTGAAGCTAGGGCCCAAATCGAAAACCAAAATAACAGACATTCACGGCTCAGTACTCTGGACAGGGGAATATGACCATACCCCATGCAGAGAACATCACCGTCTGAAGGGTTCAAAAGAATTATTAGAAGAGAAAATATTATAAATGAGCCTGGCATTATAGAAGAACAGTTTGACTTTCATAAATCCTGTTTGATCAGTGTGAATGATGTAATACATTACTTTTGATAATCTATTTGCTAACATCTTAGCACAATTTGTACTATCTTGGTTTATTATAGAGACAGGGTTATAATTGGATACATAGATGGGATCTTTATCTCGTTTGGGCCGGACAATAATCAAATCATGAGTATAGGGACCTTCAATAGAAAAATTATTTGCAAATTCAGCATATAAAGTTAATAGATGGGGAGTCCAGTGTTTTGAGAACGTTTTACAGAATTCCGAGATATACGATCTGGACCTCGTGCTTTTCCGGAAATGAGAAATGTTAGCAATAATATTTCAATTTAATATAAACGCAACTAATCTTTCTTTATTAGTTTATGAAAGAGAAGGTAGGTTCCAAAATATTAGGAATTCTTCTACAGCGTCCAAATGAATTACTTCTTCTTTTTCATATAAATTAGAGTAAATTATCTTATATTTGTTAACTGTCTCCTTAACAGAAGAACAGTAAACAGTGAGCTTTAAGGAAGAGGATGTGGTTTTCTCTGAATAAGTGGCCAAATTGGTACAGTGGTTCGTGTGTTCACCAGAAATCCAATGTACTTGCATTGTTATGCAGTAGGGGTAAAACAACGTCTCCATGAGTTTGCTAACCTGAGTAAGTTAAGGAGGATGAGTTGCCTGTGTTAAAACATGGCTTACTCAAACTTTATGACATTGGCTGCTTTTTAGCTGTGTTGGCTTGTTACCTCTGAAGGCATGCCCTTATAAATCTGCAGGGTGGAGTTATCTTATTTGTGTTTAATATTAATAGAGTGCATGGATCCTAGTAGAAAAAGCTTCAAGACACCAAAAATAGAAAATGGACAAAACATTAATGACAGCAATGACAAAACCTTCCGTGCATATAAACAATTCATCAAATGGTGTGGTAGGAATACATGATTGTGTCAAAGCACATATATATTAATTGTTGAACATACATAAAATATTGGCACCCAGGTGCAGGCTAGACATTTATAGCACAAAATCGTACTTCTATGTGATACAAGACTACGTTCCAAATCTAGGGGTTCAACAAGCATACCACAGACCTATAAAGCTTTTGGCAGTGGTAGACAAAAGATGTTTCTTTGGTTGGCACTTTAATGTAGATATATTGTTGTTATTTTAATATCTAAAGGCAAGGCGTTCTTTGTTTTCCACATTCCACTCTGATCTGTGACTAGTTTCGGCAAGATTCTACCTGGGAATAAAGAGTTTAGGATCTGCTAATGAACAGACTCAACTGCGTTTTCTAAATAGGACCTAATCCAACACATAAGTGGCAGCTGCCTCTTTTGCACCGCTTTCCAAAGGTATCAGTTTGCTTTGATTTTTATCTGCAGCACATTACGTATTGGTCACCTCAGCTGTGCATGCAGCTCATTTGTGTGCTCAAATGTGCATCGACCTTTTGTAAAGATTACCGTATTATGCACTGCTCTAAGGTTCAGTCTTACACAGTTTGAAACATTTAATATACAGTACTAAATTTTGGTGGAGAGCACTATAGATTCAATTAAGGTTTTAATTAATTAGATGTTAATATGGATCCCCCATTAGATATAATACACAAATGTTGATATGCCCTTTATAGGTCAAGCCATGCATTCGGGTTAGGAACGATATAATATGGGCGTAGCAAGAACATAGAAGGGCTTTCAGCCAACCCTTTGCTTACCATTATGGATAGCTTTACAGTCACTCTCTTTTGCCTGCTTCTTATTCAATGCCTTGCATTTCCCATCTTGACTCTGTCCTTCCCCTGGAGCATGTTCAATTTACTTGTGTCTTTCTGCTACTCACTTTTAAGGAACTATTTTTTCTCTTGTCTTAAGCACTTGACAACAGTGCATGTTTTTTCCAGCTGTCTCCTTAGTGTGCTTCTCCCCTCCGTGCTCCATGTTACTCTTTCTCCTACATTTGTGCTTCTCCCATTCCCCTGCATTGCTTTCTCACCTGTGTGCTTCCCCCCCAGCATTTCCTGCCTGCCTGTACACTTCTCTCCCAACATTGAGTGCTCTCTTTTGTAAGCTTCCATTTCTCCCCCTGTGCTCCACATTGCTGTTTCCAGCCCATTTGTTTTCCCTGTGCCCTCCTTATTGCTTCCTTACCCTATGCCCCTCATCTACAGACCCCCGGGACCACGCACACAATTCAGCGAAGACATCGCCGACTTCATCAGCCCGCACGCCCTCCTCTCCGCTGACTACATCCTCCTCGGGGACCTCAGCTTCCACCTGGAGAACAACAACGACCGCAACACCACCACCCTGCTTGACAACCTCGCAAACCTGGGACTCAAGCAGCTGGTGACCACCCCCACCCACTACGCCGGACACACACTCGACCCCGTCTTCTCATCCAACAAGGACATCACCTTCAGCCACGCCACCGGACTCCACTGGACGGACCACAGCTGCGTCCACTTCAGCTTCAGAAGGACCACGATCCACCACCACCAGCAACAGGTTGCACGCAGAAGCTGGAACAAGATCACAGCCGACCAGCTCGCAACTTCCCTGAGCAAGAACCCACCCACCAGTGCAACGAACCCCAGCCAAGCGGCCACCAACCTCACGAAGTGGATCAGCGACTGCGCAGACGACCTCGCCCCCCTGAGGACCCCACCTAGCAGACCCGGTAGCAAGAAAGCCCCATGGTTCACCGACGAACTCAAGAGCTCCAAGAAGAACTGCCGAGCCCTCGAGAGAAACTGGCGCAGAGACCCAACACCGGACAATATGACTGCCCTCAAGCTCGCCACCCGAAAACACCATCAACTCATCCACGCCACCAAGAAAACTGCATTCAAGGAACGACTGGACAACAACGCACACAACAGCAAGGAACTCTTCAACATTGTTAAAGAGCTCTCCAACCCCAACGCCGGAAACATCGACATCACCCCTTCGCAAGACCTCTGCAACTCCCTCGCCTCCTACTTCCACAACAAGATCGCGGACATACACAACAGCTTCAGCACTCAACCCACGCACGCCACGACCGAACCACCGCCCCCCACCACCACCCTCCGCGCCTGGACCCCGATCAGCACCAAAGACACCGTCCATACGATGAATTCCATTCACTCCGGATCTCCGACCGACCCCTGCCCTCACCACGTCTTCAACAAGGCCGACGCTGTCATCGCACCCCACCTGCGGGACATCATCAACACCTCCTTCGACACCGCTACCTTCCCGGAGAGCTGGAAGCACGCCGAACTCAGCGCTCTACTAAAGAAGCCATCAGCCGACCCCACCGACCTCAAGAACTACCGCCCCATCTCGCTGCTCCTGTTCCCTGCAAAAGTCATCAAGAAGACCGTCAACAAGCAGCTGGCCGCCTTCCTCGAGACGAATGGATCCCTCGACCTCTCGCAGTCTGGCTTCCGGGCCAACCACAGCACCGAGACCGCCCTGATCGCAGCCACCGATGACATCCGAGCACTGCTTGACAACGGAGAAAAAGCAGCCCTCATCCTCCTAGACCTCTCCGCGGCCTTCGACACTGTCTGCCACCGTACACTAGTGCAGTGACTCAGCAACGTCGGAATCCAGGAGAAGGCACTGGAGTGGATCATCTCCTTCCTCGCCGGAAGGACACAGAGAGTCCGCCTCCCCCCGTTCAGATCTGAAGCCACCGAAGTCATCTGCGGCGTTCCTCAAGGCTCCTCGCTCAGTCCAACCCTCTTCAACGTCTACATGAGCCCCCTCGCAGACATCGCACGCCAGCACAACCTCAACATCATCTCCTACGCCGATGACACCCAGCTGACCCTCTCCCTCACCAACGACCCCGCCAACGCCAGAGCCAACCTTCACGAAGGGATGAAAGAGGTAGCCGAATGGATGAAGAACAGCCGCCTGAAACTGAACTCGGACAAGACGGAAGTCCTCATCCTGGGATCCTCACCCTCTGCCTGGGACGACTCCTGGTGGCCCCCCGCCCTAGGCTGTTTGTTGAATATGTAGGTGAGCAACCCAATATACCCTTGCGGGCTCGGGCAAGGTTGATTAAAAAAGAATTGGCCAGCAAGGGGTTTTGTTGATTGACTATTTTACAGCACCATTAGGACCTGTATTAAATCATCAGGGTACCTAAGTCTGAGATCGATCAGTGGCTGTCTTGGATTTATTTATTTCTTGGAAAAGAAGTCCAGTAAAATCAGAACAGACAGTGTTACCACACTAACACACTATATACAATGAATGAAAAAACGAAAGAAACCAGGATTTTGTATTATCTGAAAGTTATTATTCAAATCAAGTAGGGTACATACATGGATATTATTTAGATATTCAAGGTACTAGTAGTATCTTCCTTTAACATATCTAAACATTAAGTCCAGACTGCTCAAACATATAAACCAATGATTTCAACCCAATAATCAGAAGAAAATCAAAGTATGGCAAGAACTCAAAATATGCAGAGATGGACTGAAGTAGTCGACGTTTCGGTCTTTTTGAAGATTTTCACAAGACCATCATCAGGACCGAAAAGTTCTATATACAATTGATGACCCTCTGTAAAGAAAACAACATTTTGTTACAATAAACATATATATTTTATAAATACCTGGTTCCTAACTCTTTATTTGTATAAGTCTAAATATATTTACATTTATATACACTTAGTGATTGATTTGCTTAAAAAGTCGGTGTGGCGACTGAAGGAAATAAGCAAAAAAATTTTTTAAGGCAAATTAATGGTCAAACAAGATCCCAAGAGAGTGTAATTAGTGTTGTTTTACTCACTTATATTTCTTGAATGTACGTCTATTTTGATTTGAGACGATCCCAACACTTTAAATCGTGGCGTTGATTGGGGGCAAAGAATGATTCTTTTATGCCAAAATATCACTGTATTAAATGAAGGAGAGTGAAAGTCTATCTTACTATTATTATTTACATACTTTGTCATTTGGATAGAAGGTCAACCAAAGAAAAGAAGTATTACCAATTTACCTCTTGTTCTACATAGGGGTGCTGTCTATGATTTCCGACAGGGAATCCAGATTAGGTCGATTTCCAATACACTTGTATATTTCTAATTGAAATAAAGGAAATATACGTTTTGTAGATTCATAATAAAGTGTTATTATTTTCCAGCCTTACAGTTTTGAAAAAGGTGGTGCACTATATAGTTTAGCATCTTGTTATTAGTAAATAGTGCTGGTTGATACATGATGGCATGGCTTCTCGTAACATCACATTGAAACATTTGTTAAAAAGCAGCATATTAGTGCTGCTTTGGGAAAACAATTAGGACAGCATACTTTACTTATGGCGAGCGATATACGATGTTACTTCAAAACGACTGGCACCTTATCTTTTGAAAAAATCAGAATGACCGAAAATCAAAACGTTTCTGAAGGTATCCCCGAGCTATATATTTGAGCATAGTTAAGCTAAAGACCGAGGTTTAACTAGAGGGACCCCTGTCGGATGACAAAGGTATATCCTATAGGTAACTGAGGTCTACCGGCTTTCGAGACAATACAGCTAAATCAGAGATTTCGGTGGCATAACTTACTTAGAGTTTTCGATGTGACCGCATCAGAGAAGGCTTCCAACGAGTCCGGTAAAGGCTTACATCTATGTTTGCCTGTCCGAGTTTATTTATAGCACGTCACGATCAGCTGCGAGTAGCGTATTCTTGCGAGATTACGCGATCAGCGCGGGTAGACCAAATGTTGGTAAGAAACAAGGCGGCCATCTTAGCCTATGTTTATAGCTATGTTCAACATGAGAGTAAATCTTAATTGGAGTTGTAAGATAGACTAAATGAATTGAATATTAATTTTAAGTAAACGTTAGTTTTGTTTACTATGTGGCTGCTAAAGACAGAATTTAAAATCAAAAAATGATGAGTTAGCATTATAATGAATGTTCCTGTCAGCAATAATGCGCTCACAATCTTAAAGCTTCCCATCATAGAATATTAAAAACTGGACAAAAAGAACAAATTAATTTAAACAAATCATGACAATTTGACATTATAGCTACTGGTCCTGTCAACTGTAGTGTGCTCACAGTCTTCAGGTTTTTTGTTCTGAACAGTTCACAATGCTTTTTGTCATATAATCTTGGCGATTATTATATCAGAAGACAGTTCAACCTTTATCATCATAAAGCAATTTTGTACAATATAAGCAGTTGTTAGCCTTAATGGATAGGGATATGGTTAACAGCATATAACATATATCTTGTGTGCTTACATTATATGGGCATGCATAGGTGTTGGTTTGACCACAGTTAGACAGTTCAAGTGATTAAGTCAAGCATGCTAGGGTATGCCATTCAGTACAAGAGTTCAATCCATTTTTCACACTGTTGGCAATTTCTATCCAGCGATTCTCTTTGATAATCAGGCTTTTATCGCAGTTTTTTTGTCTGATGGATGGTTTTACAACATCAATTACCCACCATGTCATCTCTTTTTCAGAGTGTTTGGCGGAAGAAAAGCGTTCAACTAAAGGGGCATTTTCCACTCGGCAACAAATCCGCGACTGGTGTTGCAGGATTCGCTGCTTAATCATCTGTGTGGTTTTCCCTATATATGGTTGACCACATGAGCACTGTATGCAGTAAATTACATTGCTGGTTCGACAGTTCGAAAAATGTTTTATGGTGAAATTGCGTTCGTTAATCACAAAACTTTTGATGTTTTTGGTGGTGTTACACGCCTTACAGTTGTTACATTTGTAATGGCCTTGTATTGGGGACAGTTGTCTCATGCTATCAACAGTGTTACCATCCTGTCTTTCGTACGCATGCACTAAGTGATCTCTCAAGTTGGGACCACGTTTGAATGAAAACATAGGTTTCTCTCTTAGTTCAGGAAGTTCATTCAAAAGAGACCAGTTTTTTGTTACGATCTTTTTGAGCTGTTGGCTGTATGTGCCAAAAGTGGTCACACATACTAATGGTGCTTGGTTGTTTTTGGGTTTAGTCTGCAGTAAAGCTTCTCTGTTGTTGTACCATGCACGCTTCATTGAAATTTTGAGGAGCTTGTTAGGGTACCCTCTCTCATGTAGCTTGTTCTTGAGAATTCTAGCCTCATGGAAATAGTCACTCCGTTTGTAACAGTTTCTACGTAGACGTAGAAACTGGCCAAAGGGTAACCCGTCACATAAGGATTTCGGATGGTGACTGTTGTATTTGAGTAAGGTATTGCGTGTGGTGGGTTTTGTATATAAAGTTGTGTAGATGGTATTCTCCTCACTCACTTTAATGGTTTGGTCAAGAAAATGCATTTCATGTGCGTGGTAATCTAGAGTAAACTGTAGATGTGGGTTTCTTTTATTTAACCACTCGTGGAATTGTTTCAAGAGTTCGTGGTTGCCTTTCCATATAAGAAAGACATCATCTATATATCTTAGCCAACATGATATGTTGGCTAAGAATGGATTGAGATTATTATAGATGAATTCTTTCTCAAAGTTGTTGACATAAATATTGGCTATATTAGGGGCGTAAACTGCCCTCATTGCCACACCTTTCAGTTGTTGATAAAACTTTTTCTCAAAAAGAAAAAAGTTTTGACACATAGAGATCCTGATACATTCAACTATAAATTCACTAGGGACATTGTGTGGTCTCTCTCTGCTGTCTAAAAGATTTTTAATGAGAGTCAGAACTTCATCTTGCGGAATATTTGTGTATAGACTATTAATGTCCATAGTCACTAGGTATTGAAATTCCGGATTGTATTTATGATTCTCAAGTTTAGTTATTACAGCGGTGGTGGCAGCGCACCCAAACCAACGGACCACGCACGCAACCTGGGCTTCATCCTGGACTCCTCCCTCTCCATGACCAGACAAGTCAACGCCGTCTCCTCGTCGTGCTTCAACATCCTGCGCATGCTACGTAAGATCTTCCGGTGGATCCCCACCGAGACCAGGAGTACGGTCACCCAGGCCCTCGCCACCAGCCGTCTGGACTACGGCAACTCCCTCTACGCCGGAACCACCGCCAAACTCCAGAAGAGACTCCAGCGGATCCAGAACGCCTCAGCACGACTCATCCTGGACATCCCCCGTCGCAGCCACATCTCCGGACACCTGAGAGACCTGCACTGGCTCCCGGTCAACAAGAGAATCACCTTCCGACTCCTCACCCACGCACACAAAGCCCTACACAACCAAGGCCCAGGATACCTCAACAACCGCCTCAACTTCTACGCTCCCAAACTCCAGCTTCGATCGACCGGCCACGCCCTCGCCGCCGTCCCCCGCATCCGAAGAGCCACCACAGGGGGACGGTCCTTCTCCTACCTCGCCGCCAAGACATGGAACTCCCTCCCGACCCACCTACGCCTGACCCAGGACCACCTCGCCTTCAGGAAGCAACTCAAGACCTGGCATTTCGAGCAGTAGCAGACCCCACTCCCCAGCGCCTTGAGACCCTATGGGTGAGTAGTGCGCAATATAAATGCTTTGATTGATTGATTGATTGATTTCCTCCACTACCGATGCTTGTGCTGCCTCGGCGTCCTGTGTTGCTTTCACCTCTGTGTGTCTTCACCCCACCTGTGTTAAAGAAGAAAAACTTCACAATTTCTTTTCTTTTTATTTATCAACTTTCTTTGTAGCTGTGCACATGTGTGGGGTACCTGGAATGTATATATATATATTTATATATATATATATATATATATATATATATATATATATATATATATATATATATATATATATATATATATATATATATATATATATACACACACACACATATATTTATGTTTATTTATTTATATATATATAAAATGTATATATACATTTATTGATTTATATATAATTTTAAATTGAGTTTTTTATTTTATTTAGGGCAGACCTCCCCCCAACACCCCCATTTTTTAATGTTTCCATCTGTTATGTCACCCTCCAACCTCCCGTCAGCCACAAAAGCATTACACAAAGCCAAATAGCACTTGCATACCCCAGAGCTATTTGGATTTGTCCATGCTTTTTTAGCTATACTGCAAAGCAGCATGGATTGCTATGCAACATGGCTTAAAGAAGAAATAAATTGCTATGACACAGTCAATGCTGGCTGTGTCACAGCAGTTTTTTATTTCTTTACTTTAGGCCTCAGCTGCTGAGCAGCATATCTAATAAAAAATTGACAAAGCCAATAGATCTTGCATTGATGGCATTAATGATGGTGCTGCCAATGCTTGTTGCTGTAGCCATGTACGTGCCTTCAAGTTTGGAATGGGCAGCAAGTGGTCTCCATCAGTGAATGTGACATCTAAAAAAAGTTGTCCCACATTTGCAAATTAAGGGCAGTTTTGAATGTGTAAAGACATACTGTTTGTGTTTTACAAGGTATGGGACACTCCATGCATTTGTGTTTACTGCAGGCACTACTTGTGATAATATCAGTGAAATCAATAGTAAAATCTGGCCCACCAACCCATAAAACAGGCTACAAAAACCCTCTTGTAAGACCAGCCTGATGGTCCCATAGACCAGTGAACCTGTGTCTCCCATGTATCCAGTTGACATGTTAATGCACTTAACACCTCCTCAAGTCTTTTCAGGCAAAAGGGCTTGTAAAGGTGTTAAATGTATTAGTAGTATAAGGCTTTATGCAATAAAAACATATCTTAAAAGCATCACATTTAAAAATACATTTACACATTTAAAAAAGGATTTGATAATCCAATTACACCAAATTAAATGTATTAAATGTATTAGCATATTTACTTAAAGAGCTGCTACGTCACATTACCAACGTGAGGGTCGATCTTGTTTCAAATGGATTCCTTCCCCTTTTGCAGTTCCATACGATGAGAAAACTTCCTTTGACGCTGCTGCATTCTTTTTAAATGAGTAGCTGGGGAAGTCATTCTCTCTCTGCCATAATCTGCTGTGCGCTGCTACAGAGGTGCAGGGCGCTGTGAAAGTGTACGGTGCGCATGCACGCGCACACCTTACAGGGAACATAGGGCGCATGCCTATCCAATGATAATTATGGCTGCCATCAAAGTTTTTTTTAAATGATTTTTTAGTCATGCTGCACATCATTGAGGATGCTGTACAGCATCAATAAAAACCATTGGAAAAGCCATTAGGTCTCAATGGCACAACCTATTGGTTCTGCCAATGCTTGTTTACTAAAGGTTTGTTCTGTAGCTTTTCATACATTCATAACCTTTATTGTTCAATTAAGTAAAATAATAGCAATCTTTAAACTTTAAAAAAATAACAAATTGTCAAGTCTGTCGTCTTGATTTGAGATTGCAAATGCTAACAAACTAATCACACAATGAACTCTGTACATCGATCAGCCAATTCTGCAGCTGATTGTGCAGCTCCATGGGCTCACCTCATCAAAAAGTAGCCAAGCGGGTTATTGGGAGCAGCTGATGAGCCCATTGCAGATGGCCAACTAAAAGGAAAGGGATATGTGTTGTATTGTTTCACGACAGCAGCAAAACACTTCATTGAATCAATATTTAAGAACCACCAGCTTTCTTATATCTATGTGTTTACACTCATAAACCTCTATGTGATTAGCTTTTTTGAGCATTTTCACATAAATCCAAAAGGATTAGGTTACTGTTGGCACACATCTGGTAGTCATGCTAGAGGAACCCAACAAGCATCCAAGCAGTCGGGCTCAGGCATGACTCGCGGGTGGGGGTTAGAGGGTGTTCGCGCGGGGAGGGGGGGGGTTCATTTAAAATTTGAAAAAAAAATGTAACTTCCCTTCGCCTCCGGTCCCGCGTAGCTTCTCATCTCTCTGCGCCATACAGGAAGCAGGCACCCTCCCTCTCCTCCTCTTAGCCAATACCAACACTGCAATGTGCGTTGTGATTGGCTATGACTCTGACCCCAGAGGCGTCTATGGGGAGGCCATTTTCTCTATGTAGGCTGCATGGCTGGTTTGGTTGGCCCTGGGGACAACCAAACAGTGTGCACCCACAACAGTGAGCAAGCCACTTCTTCCCTGCCTGGAGCAGGAATGCCCACCCGCCCGTTCCCAACCAAACCCTACCTTCTGCTTTCTCCTAGTGCGAGAAGTAGAAACATAAAATCACATTTAAAATACCATTTTATGTTTCTGCTTCTCACACTGCGAGAAAACAGTGGGGCGACCCTCCTCCGCCTACATGGAGGATCCGCCCCTGCATTCAAGAGCACAATGTAGGGAAGCCTGGTTGCACACCATGGTCCAATAGAGTTGAAGAAGATGTAGACTGGCCTCTCTCCTTAAATTGCTATACCCAGTTTGAACCCTGGCCACTTATCCATGCAAATCAGGTGTGTATACTACAGGACTGCAGGAGAGATAAAGGGCGTATTGGTCCCTAACTGGGTACGTCGACTTAGTTAATTTAAATACACATTTGATGAATAGGAAAATAATTGACAAGTTGTTATTCTGGTTTTATTGTGGGCATTGGTGGCTTAGGTGCAGTGTTAAGGCACATTTCTATTATGCCAGCCTGTTTGAGAACCTAATTGATAGATTATGCCCTGCAAACAGAAACGCTTTCTTCAAAACTTGCAAAACGCTCACTGTACTCCTTCTAGTAGAGGAGGTGACCCTCTAGTAGACATGTGCTTCAATCAATGTTCTCGTTCTTGTTTCTACTTTCATACAGGCCTAATGAAGCCCCAGGCTACAGCACCATGAGGAGTGGAGCACTTATAGGCTGCTGTTCCTTGTATTTATGAAAGATGCACCTCCAAGTAGGTGACTGGATTTAAAGAAAATGTGTCTTCAAATTGCTCGATATAAATACTGCAGGATTATTTATGAGAGCTCTGTGTCACATTTGCACCACTTAAAGTGGTAGATACGTGCCCGCAGGGCTCTCGTGAAGATTTATGTAGCCACGCAAAGCCAGCTGCGTGATTTGGAGTGGCCTCATAATTCATGAGTAAGGCAATGCAGCGCAAATCACTGTGTTGCCATACTCTGTGCCCGAGAGGAATTCCATGGACTTTAAGATGGGGTTTCCCAAAACATCCATGGAATTTGACTCTGTCCCAGATTTACAAAAAACGTGAAAACCTGGGGAAGCGCAACATCCATATGCATCCCGAGGTGATGCATAACATGGAGAAATAACTTAATTTCTTCTTGTTTTTTACCTTTTTCTATGTGTGATGCATTCTGCACAGGATAACGTCTCTTAGGATTGTTTTTGTGCAGGAAGGGATCCCCCATGCTGCACAAAAACAATCCTGCCTGCAACGGAGGCATCCTTGCGAACCGGCGCCAGCTCAGGCAGAAGAGACAGGAATGCACTGTATTCCTTGAATATGGTTCATTCCTGCCTGTTCACTTCGGTGTAGGCCAGTACAACAAGCTACCTTGCTGTATTGCCCCACGCCAAAATGCGATAAATGAGGCCCTATGCATGTAAGAACGAAAATGCTTCGTGTTCATAAAGAAAGAATTTCTCACATGAAATTAAGTGCTTTTAAAGCTCTCTATGAAATGTGTCTTTCTAATCTGGAACCAAGGGTAACCCTGTCACGAGTCATAACACACCCAGAGACTTGCCTTCAGAGCTAATTGGACAACAGTGGGGATAATCAACTAAACATAGTTCCTTTCCTTAACCCCTTAACTGCGCTTAACTAACTATTCCGCCGCAGTGCTATGGGGGACAGGGGGGCAGCGCTCCCATGCTCGTGACGGAACCACTCCCTCACGAGCCTCGGGTGGGTTGTGCTTGTGACGGAACGGTTCCATCACGGCCCCGCCTGCTTAATAGAACGCGCCGCGCAGGCGTTAAATCTGCACCGCGCAGGCGCAGCAAGCGGGGCGTGACGGAACCGTTCCATCGCCAGCCCAGCCCACCCGAGGCTCTTGACGGAACGGTTCCGTCACGAGCACGCAACAGGTTAAATATGCAAGAGCCCCTGTCTCTCCTTGGACCTCCTCCAAGGGTGTCATTACATACCTCTTGTCTCAACTACTGGCTATACTCTTTCTACATAAGGGTTTGCTCATTTTCACCACTACCTTATCCACCTCTGTGAAGCCACCAGGCCCCACAAGCATCTTGACAAGGCGATAATATGACCTCAAGGCACTTCGTCATTATCATTTGAGCAAAGGGGAATCATGTTGCCAGGACCTCCTTCTTCTCCTGAATAAAGTACATGACCCTTACTCCGGTCCTTCTTCTCTGGCTGTCTTCTTGACCTTCCCTCGTTCCCCTTCTCCCTCTGTGTTTTTCACTATCTCTCTCCCTACACATCAATCTCTCCCTTGTCTTTCACAGTATCTCTTCACACTTTGCCTCTTTTTCTCAGTTGTGTGTGTGCCTCCCATCTGCAACATATTGGAACCCATGACAGCATAAGAAAGCAGAAATAGAACCTCGTGTTTTCTGATTCAATTCCAATAGTGATTCAGGAGTTCAGTAATCCATGAATATACGACTGGAAAGTGGAATCTCTTGTTGACTTGTAAGTTATGCCGAGCGATACTTAACCTGTTAATAAATTGGCTGAACATTGGATTCATAAGGTGTGGACCACTGGTCAATTTACAAAGGTTCACAGCAATAGTTAGGAGGGGATTTTTGACCTTTTAGGGTGTTCACAGAAGACCCTTAGAAGAGTTCTGGAAGTCTATGACAGGCATGGGTTTCCCAGAGTACCCGATTGTGTAAATTGATACAAGCTGAAATTCTACCTAGTGGAAAATTATGGAACGTAATAGGTACACAAATCTCCATAGCACACATAACTTTAGTTTTTCTTTTTCCACGATTGGGACTTTTTTTTCCTGTGGAGACTTTCCTTAACCAAAAACTCCATTGACTGTGGAAGTGTGGCATCCACTTTGTCACTCTGGAAAGGCATTGCCTTGTGGCTTTGACAATTGTCATACATACATGCATTTCCTAGATCAAGATTTAACAGAGAGAGGCATGTCAATAACCACCAGCGTCCGTGTTTGTTGGTCTTCCCAATGCTTTTGCAAAGTGTCCCATCTAGAAATTAGCACAATTTCGCTCCAGCCCTAAACTTGCAAACGCGGCAGTTCTGCAATATATTTACCCCTTAGAAATGTAAAATTCGACTAATCCTTATTTTATTAGTTCGGATCTGAATTTTTGTGCACCTATATATCTGCACTCCCCTCCTCCTTTCACACTCTGCTCTGTGATACGCTGTGTAGTGCTTTGTAATTGGAATCCAACTGTGGGAGAAGATGACCTTTCTCACTTGAACAAGGGCTGGCCACTTAATTGAGGCAGAATGGGGCACGAGAAAGCCACTGGTGTGTTGTCTTTACAAGGTTGAGAAGACTTCCACCTTCCCCTTCCCCGTCGGTCCTCCTCCCACTGCCTGCCTTCTCACAGGAACCCACAGGCCGCAATCACATATGAAGGCAGAGCAGCTGTATTTCTGCACTTAACCCCATGGCACTTTGGTCACAGATTCGGAGACAGACTGGGAGAGAAGGGGTTCAGGACACTTTCTTACTGGCCGTGCTTTAGAAAGGCAGGTAAGGCTGGGGCCGGATCAGTCATGTGTCTTCCAACGCCATTGCTTCAGGAGCCATTGCAGGGCTTGAGAAAGTGTTGATAACTGTGTGAAGTAAGGATACAGAGAGCTGCAGAGCAGGACTAGGGAAATATATAATGATCTTACTTTCCTAGGAGCCCGTAGAGCTGGAGAAAACACACTTGCACGTGCTAACCTTCCTGCAAGAGTCGATATAGCCGGAATTGTGTTGTGTGTCCTGCTTCAGTTACTCTTTCAGCGAATTAGAGAGGCAGCAGCGGCCAGCACTTGACGTAGGTAGGGAGGCGCGAGGGGGGAGAACGCGGGGAAAGCAGGTATGAAAAAAAATGTACCTTTTCACCACTTCCTTGCCGTGTCTCTCCTCCGTAGTCCTCTCTCGCTCGGTGACTGGAAGGACTCCCAGGGTCCTAGTCAGCCAATCACTACACTGCTAGACAACGTTGTGATTGGTCTGAGCGCCATGTCGACTGGAGGCCTGGGCATGTTCTCCACATAGAAGAGGGTCTTGGGGGGCAGCCGACCGCAGCGAGGTCTGCCTCCCGGGATGTTTGGTTAACGGGAGCAGCTCAGGCGTCTGCTCCGCCCCTTTTGGGCTGATTGGGCTGTTTGGGCTATTTTATAGCCCAAAGGTTATTTACCTCTCCTTTTGGTGCTACCAGCCACCATTTTGTGGTAATCCCAGTGGCTGGTAGTAGGCAGGACAGATTTTTCTGGGTAGAGGGGTGGAGGATTCGTTATAGTGAGTTCTAGTTTCGTCTGTGGCAGCCGGCCTCCTGGAGGGCAGCAGAGCGAGAAATAAGGTAGGACAGCAAGGGCGGGGGAGGGGAGCTAGACGTAGGGACACCGGCACAAGCAAGGGAGGCTGGCGCTCTTGCCTCCCAGCCCGCTTAGAACATGCTGACCAATCCTCCCTCCTCCCCCACCGGCCCCGGTGACTATGAGTCGGAAGCAGGCGGGGCGCGTGCCCAGCAGGTGCGTGACGCAGCAAGTAAGGTGGAAGCCCAACACGTAACAGTAGGAGGCAGGGTGAGCCCCCACGTGGTGCAGTCCCGCGGAGAGTCGAAAGAGCGCGAGCACATCCACCCCAGCACGAAAGAGCCGGGGAACAAGCCCCCACCCTCAAAAAGATAAGAGGCCTGTGGGGAGGGGACATACCCAGACAGTGTCAGTAGGCCATGGGAGTATGCTGGGACAGGGGGAGCCGGAGCCATCAATGTTTAGGGGACTGAAGGGTAATCCAATAGAAGGGCACAGGTGGATATCAAGGCACAGTGGGGGGTAGTGCCGGTGAGTCCAAGAGATGGAGGACCGCTGATTCGCTATGTGCGAAGCCCTTGAGAAGGCGGAAGCAGCCAGGGTACGGGGGAAACAAATGTATGCAGGGGAGGCTTTAGATGCTAAGCGAGATACTAGGACCACTGGCCGGTGGGGCAGTGGTTGGGTGCCAGCCGGGGTGGGGGGCTTAGAGATGACATTGGGAAATAGGCGTATCATTTGGGAAATCTCACAAGCCCCGTTAAGGTATTTAGGAAGGGGGGTATGTTTCTCCACATGGTATGCCGGGAAAGGGACATAGCGGGACACAGGCAGGGACCAGCACGCCGGGCCATATCTTTGCGGCAGGTTCACTTATGCAGCGTTCCCGACACGGGAGGGCACGGTACGGCTCCATTACCCTGTGGTAAAAACAGGCTGGGCCTAGTACGGCCAGGCTAGAGCATCGGGGGGCCCACAAGATCAATGCCCCGGCGGTGCACCAGGCCAAGGGGGACGGCACTCCCCCTGGTGGAAATCGACTTGGAAAGCAGCTTCTATGGTATGGTATGTCTGGAAGGTCGTGGACTACAAGATCACTGCCCCACGTAGGCCCTGTACGGCTTCGGCGGTGCACCAGGCCAAGGGGACGGTACTACCCCTGGCAGAAATCATCATGGAAAGCAGCTTCTAGGGTATGGTAGGGCTGGTAGGTGGTGGACCACAAGATCGCTGCCTCATGTAGGCCCCGTACGGCTTCAGAGGTGCATCAGGCCAAGGGGGACAGTACTCTTCTTTGCGAAAACCGACACGGATGGCAGTTTTTAGGGTAGGGTATGGCTGGACGGTTGTGGACCACAAGATCGGCTTTGGCGGTGCACCAGGCAAAGGGGGATAGTACTCCCTCGGGTGTCAATTGTCTCAGAAATATGGATAAAGGTGAAGCGCTTTGAAGGGAGCTCTGGCTTAAAGAGTAGATTTTGTGCTGTTGTTGGGGCACAGGTTCAAAGGATAAGAGTTTGTTTCCTGTTGATGCTGTTGAAGTAGTTTGAGGATGTGCAGTTAGGCACGGGGGTAGGCAGAAGAGGTTGCCGGGCATGGGGGTGGACACATGGATTGTCCCGACCCGACCTACGAGGGAGTGTTTAGTAGAGCATAATTGGCAGGAGGTATTGAAGGGGGTGGAAGGGGTGGGGGATCGCACCAATTGGTTCATGACATTTTTCCAGGTAAATTCAGCAGGCATGTGGTCGGGGAGCACTTTCTAATACACTTAGTAATTTGGTACTTTAAATAATTTGGACAGAGGAGGTATACTACCAAAAATGTCGTCAATAACCAGGGGGTTAAGCGAAACTGCGCACGAGTCGGAGGGGGATTCTCCTGAAAGGAAGAAACGGAGTTGGTTTTCCAGCCTAGGGTATTTGGCAGGGGGCAGCTCGCTTGGACTTATCGCATGGGAGGAAGAGGCCTGTTTTGCTTAATTTTCAAAGTTGAATGTCATAAAGGACAGGTCATTTTAAGATAACAGGCCACTGGGGGAAAAACGTTGTGCGGTGGCCTGTTTCCACGCGTGGCTGGATATTTTGGGTCGTTACGGTCGGTGTTGGGGTTTTTTTCCGTGTGGTGTTTGAGCCATTACGACGGATTCAGTGCCCAGTGAGGCCTAGTTAACATGGGGTTGCAGCCGACTCGATTGGGGTCAAGGGTGATTTGAGTTAAAGGGAGCACAAGAGCAAACAGCTGAACATGTTTGGGGCTGTAATCTTAGGACATTGAGATCTATCCTGTGGCCACGGAGGCCTGATTATGGTGGTGATAAAGCTTTGATGTGCCTTGGGCACCAGAGGAGACAGCTGGACCCTGATTGGGGGCTGTCAATACAGTCCGGTGAGATGGAGCCAGAGGCCATTGTGGCCTGGTTACTAATGGTGATGCATGAAAGACAAGTGGCCCAGTACGGCACGGTGACATGCCCGAAGAGCTCAGAGTTGATCTTTTGGGTACCATTGGCAACGCAAAAGATACGTGGCCCAGAACGAACATAGCACAGGCTTGAGGAGCTTGGAGTTGACCTTTGCAGTAGCATGGGCAACCTAAAAGATACCTGGACCAGAACGGCCATAGCACAGGCTTGGGGAGCTCCGAGTTGACCTTTGGTGTGCATTGGGCACCAAAGCAGACAGCTGGACCCAGGTCGGGGGCTGTCAATACAGGCCGGTGAGATGGAGCCTGAGGCCATGGTGGCATGGTTACTAATGGTAATAAGAGCGAACAGGTTTAGTTCCATTGGCAACATAAGACAAGTGACCCAGTACGGCACTGGCACATGACCCACGGAGTTGACCTTTGTGGTAGCATTGGCAACCAAAAAGATACGGGGCCCAGAACGGCCATAGCACAGGCTTGAGGAGCTTGGAGTTGACCTTTGCGGTTGCATTGGCAACTTTATGGTTACATGACCCGGAACGGCTTTAGCACTGGTTCCTAGGGCTGTCGGGGGTTGCTGGGTAGGCTCGAGGAGCTCAGAGTGGACCTTTGGGGTACCATTAGCAACTCAACAGACAGGTGGCCCAGAATGGTAATAACACATGCTGGAGGTGTTTGTGTTTATGATTTAGGGTACCCCTGGCAATATATAAGTCAAGTAGCCCAGAACTGCCCGGACATTCAGGAGCAGAGCAAATGGTATAGTGGTAGATAACAGGGGCTATGTGTACCTTTTCATCAACAATGATACTGGGGCTATGGAGGCAAGGGTGGTTGAGGATGATTGGAGCTGACAATTCTCTTACGCAGTGCCAGAGGAGGCTTGACAGTTATGAGAGGCATGGGTGAATCTGGAGAATAGTTCACAGCATGGAGGATGGCCTGAGCAGCACTGCACGGTCATTCTTGGGGTATGCCATTGAGGTCTGGGACCATGGACGCCCGAGTACGAGACGGGATTAGAGTGAATAAGCTTGGTTCCACTGTCTGCCAGAGGAGGCTGGACAGTGCGGGGAGCTCAGGGCACATTTAGAGTACTTTTGGAAATGAGGAAAGCAGCTGGACCCAGTACGGTGTTGCCACTCATGGGTATTGTAATTGATACCGTGACCAAAGGGGGCATACTTAGAAAGGGGATGGTTCTAGAGAGCCCAATTCCATGGGCTGCCAGAAGGGGTAGGACAGTGTTTTGGACAGCTAGGGCCTGGCTCAGGGGCCCGTTACCAAAAGGGCGGACAGTGGGCCACTGGACTGTGCCGAATTGGTTGCTGGGCTGGTATGCACAGGTCGAAATTCGAGGGCATGTTGTCAGCGCGTAAGGCGACGAGCAGGGCTAGGACATCGCTGAGGTTTTTTCCTGGCTCACAGTTGGGTGTGTTCTGGTAAGATGTACATGGTTCCCAGGCTTGCTTGCTGTCCTGCTTAGCAGGGAGCAAGGGAGACGTAAAGACCAGAGTGAGGAATGAAGAGGGGCTCAGGGGATTTGGCATCCGTTGGTACAGGGATAGTCAGTAGTACGTAGGACAGCGGAAAGGTCTGCAGCCGAGGGTAGTTTTTAGGCTGGGGTACTCCCCGTTGGCAGACAAGTGGGGTACAGGTTTTAGGGGTTTGGGGTGGAGGTTTCTAGGAGCGGGACCCCCCCCTTTAATGACAATAGTGACTTGTGCATAGGTACTATGGGTATGGAGACCAATATATCTGAGGTTCTTGTCCCGCCCATTGCGCAGGTTTTGGGGGGATATTTTTAGGATATGAATTGGTAGGGTAATGAGGGTTTAGTTTAGGGGAATGCCGCCCTAGGACCGCATGCAGTTAAATTTTATAAGGGTGCAACAGATCGGAGAGGTCTTGGCAGGGCTGTAGGTCGTAGGTATCAGTTTTATGTTGCCCGGGAACTTGTGGCACTTCTCTGTGAGAAAGGTGGCACCAGGCAGAGGTCTGGTATGTCATAATAGGGGCAAAGGGGCAACTTTTCCACTGTTTTCTGAATAGCTGGGTAGCTGCAGCCACACAAAGCCTTGGGAGACTTGCCATGGGGTCAGTGCATGGCGGGCATGAGGTTTTTGGGAAATAGGACATGTAATGCGGTTCACAATGTTTACAGGTGGAGAGGAAGGGTGCTCAGATATTTTGTTTTGGAAATGTTAATGTTGTTTTTCAGGTTCGGCTTTAGAGGAAGGTCTCTGGTGTATCAGTCTCAATACTGGAGGATTCTTTGTTCATATGGGAAGACCGACAAGGGAAAGAGGCAAACTCTGGGTCTCTGGGGATCCGCTCTGTACTGTAGCATATGGGGTCGTGTATGTGAAGGGGTCCTGGGGGGGTAGCAGCGACCCCTTTTAAGTTAGGCTGGTTGGGGGGGAGGGGGTTGCGGTTGGAGTCTCGCCGTTGGTCAGGTTGTGCTAGGTGGGTTGAGTTCTGGCCATGCGATGTGTGGCATGGGGGCTGTACGCATGGAGGCAATAGGAAGGCATGAAAAGGGTCTATGGTGCAGGACGTCTTTTCACAAAGTTCATGCAGTTGGCTTTGTCTTATGACTCGGAGGTAGTTGTGGGGATTCTCTGGGGTTTCCTTTTACTCATGAGTTGGTTTTGTCAGGGGCGGTTTTCCCTTGTGGCGGCTCTGTCAGGTCCTAGGTTTGGGGGGGCAGGAAAAGGGGTAGTGCCCCCCCCCCCTTTCTGGGTGGCGGTTGGCTGTCAATTTGGCATGTTTTTGCCAAGTTTATTCGTTATTGACGAGGCAATCCAGGCTGAAAGGGAACGGGTAGACAAGTTCACGAGGTAGGATCTTTAAGGTGCTTTAGGAAGTTAGGTGAGTGACAGGTTAATAGTCGTAAAGGTTAAGGTTGAAAGGTTAAAGGTGAACGGGTAAAGTTTGAAGGTCAAAGGCAAAAGTTAAATGATCACATTAGGGGTGAAAGGGTAAAGGTCAAAAGATAAAAGGTCACAGTAGGGGGTCCTGAATTGCAGGTTTTAAATGTTGTGTGGTGAACCTTAGGGGTGGGGGTAGCGTAACTTAGGTAACAGCTTGTATAGTGAGGTTGTAGTTTTGTAAGCCATCAGGCCAAGGGCCTTTTAATTGTGATGTGCACCTGTTTCAAACAAAGCGGCCTTTTACACACTATTTCGGTGTCAGTGGTCTGTGCCGCTCCCCATATTCCCCAATATGCAAGGTGCGCGAAACTGTTTTGATCATCCCGAAAGTAGGAGAAAATAAAATGATAATAACACAAGTTATTATCATTATATTTTCCCTTTGCTTCACCACAAAAAGCAGTGGGGCGACCTTCCTCCGTCTTAGCGTTGGAGCCGCCACTGCAGAGAGGTGCTGCCTACATTTTGTGTCACTCTGAGCTCCATCGCCCTGGAAACTTTAAGCCATAACATACAGCAGGCAGAGCCGATGTGAGGGAAAAAAAGCATTGACAAACAAAATGATTTTGCAGAGGCGAAACCTATTGGCTTTGCCAATGCTTGTAACATTTGGAGTAGTTTAGCTGTGCAAGAAATCTGTGAATCGGGCCTCGTTTCTTTATTCTGTCTACAGAACTTTTGCCTTAAGTTTCCTTTTTTTCCTAAGCCTGTGACTTCTACTGAAAACATATGCCGCTATATGACAGATAGCTTATCCTATCCTTTAATACCTGTAATCACAGCTGCTGTTCACTTTTAAGTATCCGTAACACATTCTGAAATTCAAATTTTTAGCCTTGAATACAGACTTTTTCTGATTTGGAACATCGGCAGGTGGGAGGAAGCAGTGATATTGCAGATGGATGCCTGCTGTGATAACCTTTGTCTAATAGACAGGAGCTTAAAGATCTAACAATTTACAAGGTTAACGAAAAATATTTTTTAAATGGCATATGAAGTCAGTAAGAAAACCGGGAAGTTATCTGAGCAAGCCAAACAAGGCGGCAGCATGAACTTTTATATTACAGGTGTGAATCCGCTAATTAAAGTTCCAGCAGGATGCATAATAGCTATCACACAAATTCTGTACATTTTACTGAGAGTTCCACACTCACCACGTTCAGTTTGATCTCAATCATGTATTATGCTTCCTGCTGAATTTTTGATTGGCAGCAGCGTCAAACGCAGGCTTTAAAGATATGGAAGCTACATTTTCACAGGAGGTTATGATCTTTCCTAACGTTTTTTTTTCTGACCAGATGGTAGATTCAGACTCTGTAAATTATGTTTTTTTTTGTACTTACATATTTTATAGTATTCTGTATATGTGCACAATCACCACATGTGCATAAAAGAGAGATGGTACCAGCAGGGTTAATGGTGATGCTGGGTGTGGGGCAATCAGAATTCGTCATGCGCAGGTCTTGTTAGTGGAAGAGATGGTGGGTTTGGTAACCTAGGTACCAATTAGGGCATCCTTTGGTGTGGTAATCTAAAGTGGAAACCATCTGAGTGGAGTCCCTGTCGAGGGGTGCCTATTAGCATTTTATTGCTTTCCGAAGGCGAGCAGGAAGGTGAGTCCACTTCTTCCAGAGCCTTTGGTCTAGGACATCTTAGCATCTGTTTTGTTGTCTGGCAGACCTTTTGTGATTGAGTAACTTGTAGGGATGTCGAAAATTGGGAAAAGGAAGTGGGGTGAAAGAAGAACTGGGGCTTATGGCAGGTGGGTTATAGAGTCAGTTGATCAGGTTGCAGGGCCCCCGCCAAAGGATCTCAATGTTGGTTGGATACATTGAGCTTGAGGTGACCTAAGCCCATCTATTTGTTGGCGATTGTTATGGATTTGGCGGTGTTGAAAAGGTCTCAATGGAGCCCACACCTTAATGTATTTCTAGGTGTCTGTGGTGTGGGATTAGAGGGTGTAGAGAAGCATAATTGGGGCCATAAGGCAGCAGTAGCATTGCAAGCATGTGCATTTATTTTATTTATTTTTTATTTATTTTATGTATTGAATTTGTAAGGCGCAACAGCTACCCAAAAAGGGTTTCCCGGCGCTGGGCAGACTGGGTGTAGTTCTGAAACGACAGTAGATAGAGTTACTGATTAAATAACCAGGTCTTGAGGGATCTGAGGAAACGTGTGTAGATGGTCTCTTTGCGAATGACGAGGGGAAGAGTGTTCTAAAGTGACGGGGCCAGGTATGCAAAAGATCTTCCCCCATCCTAGAAAGTTTGAACCTGGGTACTGTGAAATTTTCATGAGTAGCAGACCGTAGATGGCGAGTGGGCGCATAGGGACGGGCAAGGGATTGCAGATACTGTGGTGCCGTACCCATTTTGATTTTAAACATATAGCTCAGGGTTTTGAACTCAATGCGGCTCTCTACACTGAGCCAATGTAGGTCACAGAGGTAGCCAGAGATGGGGGGTGGCTTTGGGAACCCTGCAAAGTAGTCTTGCTGCAGAGTTCTGTACCAACTGTAGTCTTCGGGTCACTGCCTTGTTGGAACCCAGATAAAGGACATTTTCATAGTCCAGCCGAGAGGTGATGAGAGCATTGACCACTGCTCCCTGGGTGTCACCTGGCAGCATCCAGATGATCTTCCTAAGCCATTTTTGGATGGTGAAGCAAATGGCTGTGACCTTGACTGCCTGATGGTGCATGGTTAAGGAGTCGTCGATAGTTATCCCCAGGCTGCGGATGTGGCTGGAGGGCTGCGGCAGGGCACCTATCTCAGCTGGCCAGTGTAGTGGGCCCCACAGATCTTTCTTTTTACCTAGAACGAGGACCTCAGTCTTTCCACCATTTAATTTAAGGTGGTTGTGATGCATCCATGTAGTGATTTGCTCTAGGCTCATCTGAAGAAGAGATGTTAAGCCGGGGTCGGTGCTGGAAAGGGAGAAGATGATCTGGGAGTCGTCGGCGTAAGTGAAAAGAGTGAGGCCGGCCTGATCTGCTATATCTGACATATAAATTAAAAAGTAGAGGACTAAGGATGGAACTCTGGGGTACACCATAAGGTGAAGAGTGCATGTTGGAAGTAGCTGTGGCAGAGAAGTTTTGAAAAGTGCAGTTGGTTAAAAAAGAAATGATCCAATCCAAGGCTGAGCAATTGATGCCAAAAGACCTCAGTGTGTTAATTAAAATTGCATGGGAAATTATGTCGAACGCCGCGCTGAGGTCCAGCAATATCAGTGCAACTGTGTCGTCGATATCGAGATGATGGCGCAGCTTCTCTGTGATCCCCAACAATGTGGTTTCAGAGGAGAATCCAGTTCTAAAGCCAGACTGAGAGGGGTGAAGGATTTTGTTAGTTTCGACAAACTGGGAAAGATGGGAATGAATGTGTCTCTCAAGAATTTTGGAGAAGGCTGACAGGAGTGAAAATGGTCGATAGTTTGAGAGAACACTCGGGTCAGCAGTGGGCTTTTTTAAAAGAGGGGTTACCATGGCGTGTTTCCAGTGAGCAGGGACTGTGGATTCAAGCAGAGAAGAGTTTAGAACATTCAGAATAAAGGACAGATGAGAGAGGTAAAGTTGTTTTAATATTGAGATTGGAGGGGGTCCTTTGGAGAGCCAGACTTTACTTTATTTAAGATGATTTTCAGACCGTCTAGGTTTAGAGGGGGCCCAAGAGTCTAGTTTTAAATCAGTGTGGGGTGGAACAGTAGGGTAGGGAGAGGATGAGCTCTGGGGCGTGATGTTAGCTTGTGACTGCGGGGTCCTGTTTGCATGAGGGTTGGCGATCTCTAGGTAGATTTTCTCGATTTTGTGCGTGAAAAATCGGACAAGATCATCACACTGGCATTTGTTTAGGGGCAGAGTTTTTGCGAAGGTCTCAGAGCCGGCAAGCTCTTTAACCTGTCCAAAAAGTGTTTTGGAACAGTTTGTAGCATCTGAGGCGCCAGGGATGACCCGTCCAATTACAGGCCTATTAGTCTGCTAGATATAAGCCAAAAGGTAGTCGGCAAGGTATTATTGACCAGAATACCGGAATGGATTCATGAAAATAATGTCCTTTCTGACTTCCAGACTGAGTTTAGAACAGGCACTGGCACAATAGAACAAGCCTTCAGACTGATGCTAGTGTACTGGAAGGTGGTGGTCATAGGCAAAGGCAGTCTTTATCTCGCATTTATCGATTTAAAGACTGCCTTTGACCTTGTACCTAGGGAGACCCTCTGGAGAGTCCTTAGGGATATGGGGATACCAAATTACATTTTATCACTACTTGTAAGGCTCCATGACAACAGCTTTGCCCAGATTAGATGGGGTTCAAGGGGAGAAAAAACTACCAGCATTCCAGTAGAGAGAGGAGTTCGCCAGGGATGTGTTCTGGCTCCCACTCTTTTTTCTTTGTACATCAATGGAGTGGTTGAGCACCTGCTTAAAGACCCTTCAGATGAACCATCCCTGGCGGGGACGCGTATCCCTACTCTTCTCTTTGCTGATGATACGCTCCTCCTGTCTAAATCCCCAATGGGTCTCCAAAAACTCCTCAACAACTTCCAGACCTTTTGCGTGGAGCGGGGCCTTGTAATCAATACCGACAAAACAAAATATCTTGTAATGAATCCGCCCAAAAAACCTGTACGCCCTCCCAAGCTGAATGGCGTACCCCTGGGGAGGGTAGACGTATTTGATTACTTAGGAATCCGCTTGTCACACAACATGCAGTGGGCCCCTCACTTAGACAAAATGTTGTTAGCCCACAAGAGGGTAACTGGGGCCCTTCTGAAGGAACAACGCTCTTGTGCTATAAGACCCATAGCTCCAGTCATTGACATATACGTAGCAAAGGGAGTTAGCTCTGCTCTGTATGGGGCAGAATTATGGGGTTCATGCAAAATCAACGAACTGGCAAGCTCTGAAAGGAAGTTTTGTAGGGCAATCATGTCACTCCCACAACTCCACTAATGCTTGACCTAGGCTGTCGACCTATGGAAGACCTAGCAAGGTTCAGACCTTTACTTCTATGGGCTCGGTTGTGGCGAGTTCCGGAGCTCGCGTCCTATGCGAAAGGGCTTTCTGAAATAATGTCTCTGCCTGGATGGCATAAAATTAAATGGCTAAAGGAAATGAAATCCCTTTTGTGTGACCTGGGTATAAGTGAAGCCTGGACTAACAAATCATCTCCGCCGAAGGCAGTACTTAAGAACTTGTATTGGAGTTGGATTCTGAATAAAAGGAGCACTGATCACACATTTGGCAGATTGACAGAGGACATTTTGTGTTTTAAGGACTTACCAATTCGGGAACTCTATTTAGACATTATTGAGAAACCATTTGATAGGTCCTTATATTTTAAATTTAGAACTGAAACACTACCTCTGCATTCCTTTACTTTTCGGTGGAAAAAGCCAACTCTGACCACAGATCTCTGCCCTGCGTGTCCACACAGACAGGAGTCAGTGGCACACTTTTTGTTTGAGTGTCAAGAATATACCAAACCAAGAAGTAAATGGCTTAAGAATTTGTGTCGTATGCTGGGGACTATGTACCATGTTGAGGCACTTCGCATTTTAATGTCAGACTCACGTTCACTTTATGTTTGCACTTTGTCAAAATTCTTATCGTGGGCCTGGCGCATTAGGAGCAAAAGGCTAAAAGAAAAAGTTTAATCCTCTTTTTAACCTAAACTTTTATGAAATGCTTCTTTTAATGGAAAAGCAAGGTTTTTAAATTCCAATGTAATTAATTTGTTGTACTTTTTCTAATGAATTTGTGTATATCTTTTATTATGAAGCTTTTATGATAACTTTTATCGAAATAAAGCCTTTTGACTTGAAAATATTTTCAGTCTGTCATATCTTGAACCACTCGTTTCCCCCCCAA
Organism: Lissotriton vulgaris; assembly: GCF_964263255.1. Classification (NCBI taxonomy): domain Eukaryota; kingdom Metazoa; phylum Chordata; class Amphibia; order Caudata; family Salamandridae; genus Lissotriton; species Lissotriton vulgaris. Next base: position 2,004,082,394 of record NC_141689.1, on the reverse strand, counting down.
ATTGATATGATTATGAATAACATGCCTATATTTACATATTACAAAGAGGGATGGGGCCAGGCAGAAACTGTTTTTGGCATTCTCATTGCGGTGCCCATTTTTAGAGGCACCGCCGTGGGAATACCAAAAACTAGCTCTCCTAATCTGGCTTGCAGCCCGATCACAGCTTTGGCACCGCATGAGCATGGAGGTTGCATACCGCCCACTCCCCCTGCGCCAAAAGTTGGAATCTGGCCCTTAATCACAAAAGTTATACTACAAAATGGAGGATCACAATTCGCCACTCAAGACCTGATCACTTTGTTAAAGTTTTAAAATCTTTTCTGCTATTATAGTAAATATTAGGGGGCGCACTGCGGAATGGCTGGCTAGCTTAGCAGCTCCGCCGGGCGGACCATTATATCGCCAAATATATGCGATAAAACAGATCGCAGCACGGCACAAAACATGCCGCCGTGTGTGAGCAGATAAGGAGCACAGTCGGTGAGGAGAGGGAGAGCGTCTGAGCCGCGGATGCCCCGAATGCAGCCTGATGTCCTCACCGGCCGCGCGCTCCGACATGGCGGGCGGAGTCCGGGTCAGCCGGGAACGGATACGGTGAGCTGCGGCCGTTTACAGCCCAGGGCGCGCTGACGCTGCGGAGATCCTGCTGGTGCGGGATGCGGGGCTGTGGATGACTGGCTTTGCGGCGACGGTGCTATATCGGAGAAGGGGACGTGCTACTGCCTATGCGGAGCTCGCACGGCCAACATGGCGGCCGCACGGGACGAATAACGGCACATCTCTGCTACACAGCGCATCATGGCCCTGCATCCCCGGTAAGCCCCTGGAATCCCATACCTGCTATCCCCGTGGTCTGTGGGGCCCTATATCCTGCATAGCGGCGGAGCGCTTCTTCACCATGCGGTGGCCGTAGCCGGCGCAAGATGGCGGCGCCTGTACACGGGGGATAACATTACACTGGAGATTGTACCATCGTCCATTCTGATTTATGCTAGTGGACAAAATGGACTACTACTTCCCCGCAGTAGCTACGATGACTCCGGTACAGAGTCTGTTCGCCCAGTGCTGACCCTTGGAACTCTGCACAGCTTATATACACATACCTCCATAGGGATCTATACAGAGAAAAAAAGCGCAAAACCCTTGTACTGCCACTGATCCCGCACCGCTGCCGTTGTGCGTCAGATTGTGTCTTTAACAGGGTATATGATTGGGCTCATCTAACGTTGTGCAACTGACACTGGCACTATATATCTGCTGTGGATGCGTCATATGTGTGGCAGATTTGTTTTTTCCCTGGGAGCACGTGAGCGCATGCTCGTTGAATGTTACAGCGCATAAAGTGGATCCACTGAGCCTACGATGAAGCTACCACTGGGTTGCACTGCTATTTGACCCGGAGGAAGTGCACACTTATGTTCTGCTCCACGCAGCTGAAATATGAGGGTTATATAACGTGGGAAGTTGCCATTCAAACGCGGTGAGCTCCTGGCAAACGGACGTCAACACGGTACTGTGCAGCGCTTACGCCACTTCCCTAACTGATCCTATCGCCATCACAGGACCACAACGACTGGGGGCGACATCCTGACAAGCCTGCGGAGTGCACTGGGCCATACACCATGGGAAAACCGGATAATAAACAACCGAAGATCACCTTTGAGGCCCGGAAGACACCGTGTGGTCAAACTGGCACAACGGAGGAGGAACAAGACACAGACCCCCAAGAAGGTAGCGTCATGGAAACCATCCTGAAGGCAATCCAAACTAATTTGCAAGACATTAATGGCAAACTGGACCACTTAACCGGCAGAGTCGACAGCATGGCAGCGAAACTTGACAAACAAGGCGAAAGATTGGACACTGCAGAGACCAGAATCTCGGCGGTGGAGGACGAATCGCACACCACGACATCTAAATGCACAGGCATGGAGAAGGTCCTGGAAGTTATTAAGGCCAAGTCTGAGGAGTTGGAAGCCCGATCGAGACGTAACAACATACGAATAGCGGACCTGCCGGAATCCACCAACACAGGCCGTATGGAACCATATGTGGAGCAACTTTGCAAAGACTTGTTTGGCGCCGACAACCTGTCCTCCATCTTCATTATCGAACGCGCACACAGATCCCTAGCGCCACAGCCCAAGCCAGGAGCGACGCCAAGACCTATCATAGCACGTGTGCTAAACTACCGAGATAGAGACACTATACTTCGGCTGGCACGTGAAAAAGGCGACATTCAACACCAAGGCAACAAGCTGGAATTTTATCCGGACTTCACGTTTGCAGTATAACAAGCATGCAAGGAATTCAACGAGGTCAAAGCCAAGCTTCGAGACCTGCAGATCCCTTACGCCATGCTGTACCCCGCTAGACTGAAGGTCACCTGGGAGGGCAAGCCAGTCTTCCTGTCGACATCCAAAGCTGCCATGGACTTCATCAAGACTACGGTACACAAAGGTAAACGGTCCAACCGCAAGGATAGACACACAGACTCAGAATAACGGTAAGCTCATGGGGTATTCTGTTTCCATCTACTACCTGTCTGCTGGCACGGGCGACTCTGTTTTCTCTCGACGATGATTGATGTCTTGCGCCCAGACTTTGCATACAAAGCCTAGTGACATTGTCTATTGCAGTGACCAGGAACCGTTAGGAGGCAATGACATCCAATCAACTGCCTGCTAATTGGGTTGATTTATATGCCTGAAATGATGACTAATTCCTCCTACATGACAGGAGGCATTGTGATGCAGTGCTATATGTGCTGATTCACTGACTTATAACTGCTATTATTGCTACTGCCTTTGGCGCTCTGGATGTCTCATTTGATTGTGTACGGAACTTTCACAGACTCCATAAGTGCCTGCTATACTTCATCATGTTCATTTACTTGGTATCCAGATGTGATCTGTTTACATATGTTAGTTCTGCCCACGTCCTTTAGTTAGGATGGGGTGATGCGTCCCCGGCGGACCTCTACTAGGGCGGTCCCCGACAAGTTATGTTGCTATTTGTTGTTTGCAGGGTACACTGGCTTCGGCAGATTTGGGTTGTTGGAGTGGGAGGGGTATGGGACAGTTGGGGTTTGTTGAGTTTCAAACAACCGGGACGATTGAGATGCACTGCTGGAAGCCGCTTATGGATATGTATTACTAGGTCGAACTCAAATGCTCAACTGTTATGTTACGCTGTGCTGGGAGTGGGCGGATCGATAAATGCTGGCTTGTGTGGGGAAATATGCAAACAGACGTTGTGAATAGTAATGCTTTGAATCTCCTAACATGGAATGTACGAGGCCTCACAAATCCCAAGAAGGTGCACCAGATTTTTACATGTTTAGATAGACATCATATTGATATAGCGCTACTGCAAGAGACCCATTTAGATCCAACTCTGCGTAGACCTATTGGAACACGGTGGGCGGAGACATGTACTTCGGCGGCATATTCCTCGTACTCTAGAGTGGTAATGATATTGGTTAAGAAAGGCACTGACTTCAGAATTGAACGCACAAATATAGATAGAAATGGCCGATATGTGATTGTATCAGGGAAGTTACGGGGGCAACTGATAACGATAGTGAATGCGTACGGCCCAAACACTGACTCCCCCGAATTCTTCCAGGAACTCTGGGATCGCTTGCTAGACTTTGAAGACACTACGGTAGTCTGGGGGGGCGATTTCAATGTCACGCTGCGGACTGCGGAAGACCGCTCGGCAACCTCCACATAGCCTCACAAGAAAGCCAGGGCGAAATTGCGGGACATTATAGAGGACAGGAAGCTCAGAGACATCTGGAGAGTGTGCAATCCAACTAGACCAGGTGAAACACACGTAAACATGGCGCACGGGAGTTGGTCCAGGATTGACTTCTGGTTGGAGACAGATAATGCACTACTGTAGTCCACGAAGATAGCCACACTCCCCCGCACACTGTCAGACCACAATCCTGTGGTGCTCACTCTGCAAATTCCTCACTATGCACCTCCACCATCCAGTTGGCGTTTCAATGCCCGTGCGTTACTAGACCCAACATATGTCAATGCTATATCGGAAGCCATTACAGACTACTTCCGCTTAAATGAAGGCTCAGTTGAGGACCCATGTGTCCTATGGGAAGCATTCAAAGTGACACTCCGAGGAGTGTGTATCAGCACCTCCGCTGGGATACTGAAAGATATTAGGGCTCAGATCACTAGACTAGAACACAAACTGGCGGCACTGGAGCAGGAACATGCGCGCACGAGTATACCGGATCTGCTAGGCGAGATTAAACAGAGACTTACTGAGCACCAACAATTTGCAGACGATGAACTGAAGTACATCACCAAACGCCCGCAGGCTTGACAATTTGTAGAGGGGGGGCGACCTGGCAGAGTTCTTGCGAGGAAAATATGTGGGGAAAGAGGGGCACAGACACTTACCCAGATCCGTGAGAAACAAGGTCAATTGCATACACAAGCTGCTGACATACTTCGTACTTTTGTTCACACCTACTCAGACCTATACACCTCGCGACAGCCTGCAACATCTCAGGAAACACTGCGCTATTTACAGGATATAACCATTGCATGGTTATCGGATGGACAAAGAGAATACTTGGCCCAACCCATAACTGTTGAAGAGGTGACCGCCATAATCCATGCACTTCCGAACGGTAAGGCTCCTGGGCCTGACGGGTACACATGTGAATTCTATAAGAAATTTGCGGACCTACTTGCCCCGCATATGGTCGCAATGTACGGTGCCGCCTTTGATCAGGCGACATTGCCCCCTTCACTACGAGAGGCAGTGATTATCACCCTGCTAAAGCCGGGTAAAACACCTGATGATTGTGACTTTTATCGTCCACTCTCTCTTTTAAATGTAGACTCAAAGATCCTGGCAAAATTACTGGCGGACCGCCTGCAGCCCCTAATGACGAACCTGGTCCTACCGGACCAAGCGGGTTCATCCCGACGAGAGACACCTCCCATAACACTAGAACCTTATTTGCCCTTTCCCACTATCTTAATCCACAGACAAAAGCGGTGGCGGTCATGCTTGACACTGCGAAAGCATTTGACTCTATCGAATAGTCTTATATTCTAGCGATTCTGCATCGGATGGGATTTCCGTCGAGGTTTATCACATGGGTGACACTGTTGTACACGAACCCACAGGCGAGAGTGAGGGTGAATGGGTACGTTTCTGAGCCTTTCCCCATAGCCAGAGGCACAAGGCAAGGATGCCCGCTCTCACCACTGATATTTGCTTTGGTCTTGGAGCCCCTTGCGTGCATTATTAGACAGACTCATAACCACTCGGCCCTACACTTGCCTGGGAGGCCTTTGCATATTTCGTTATATGCTGACGATATGCTTCTCTATGTGCGGGATCCTGAGCAAAATCTTAGCCCACTGTTGCGGGAATATGTAACATTTGGTCGACACTCTGGGTTACAAATTAACTGGGAGAAATCCTTACTCATTCCCCTCACTGACTCCACCGTTCCCTTCGACCCAGAGTTTCCATTGGATTGGCAAACTGACCCTACAAGATATCTGGGAATCTGGTATAGTCGTGATCCTGAGGAAGTGATAAGGACCAATTATGGCAGAGTGCTTACGGATCTAGACAGTAAAGTAGATAGATGGATACAATTACCGTTATCCCTGGCGGACAGAATAGCCATTGTTAAAATGAATATCCTGCCCAAGTTACTCTATTTATTTAATAACATACCAATCACTACACCCAGGGCAGTCTTTAAGAACATAACTTCGCTGGTCCTGAAACTGATCTGGGCGGGCAAACAGGCACGGATTGACTTGCGAACACTCACACTACCCTACGAGAGGGGTGGCTTTTGTGTGCCAGATTTTAAACTTTACTACTTATGCGCACAGGCACAATATGCAGCTCATTGGTATCACCCCACTCCTTACCTTACACACTTAGCTGTTGAGGAGGGAGATGCACAACCAATACCACTGACTGCGATAATCACCCACGAACGACCACCGCTTCACGCAAGGGACATTAACACAATAGATACTACTGCCCGAGCATGGAAGGCACTAGGAAGGATGGCTCAAAAATTGCCGTTATATGCTCCAGCGCTTCCATTACAGCACCACCCTGCGCTTTCAGTAACGACCGAACAAGTGTGTATGTCCATTCTAAAGCTGGTGGGCATAGACACGTTTGGTGATCTGTATCACAATGGCACCTTCCGCACAGTGGACAACCTAACTTACATCAGCAATCCCACACCGCCCTTCAAATTCACTTACTATAGGCTACAGAGGGCACTCAAGGAACTATACCCAACCTACCCAGAGGAACCGCCGGCACTGCAAACTCTGCAGCTGATTATCGAGTCATCCAATGTTTCCCATCTAGTGTCTAGAATGTACACTGTAGCCCAAAGTGAAATACCATACACTTCAGACAAAGCGTTGCAACGTTGGAATGCTTCCTTACCGGAGCCACTAACGGATAAGGAATGGTCCATGACCTGCACACTCCTTAAACTACTTACCCCGAATGGTAACCTCCGTATCACACATCTCAAATATCTACATCAAATATATCACACTCCACTAAAACTGTATAAATGTGGATTACGTGAGGATGCCAGGTGTAAACGTTGTGGATATGATGAGGCTGATTTTATACATCTAGTTTGGCATTGTCCACGGTTACATATATATTGGGAGACAGTCACTGATATGCTGGGTAAGATGGTGGAGGTCGATATAGAGTGTACCATGAAAATATGTCTACTGGGGCTGTTACCGAATGTGAAAGCAGGGAAACGGAAGTTCTGTGCCATTGCTCTGTTACTAGCTAAAAGACAGGTTTCCAGATACTGGGGGGGAACCACCGCGCCGAACATCAAAGCCTGGCTCAATGATATGATGTACTGCAGGGATAAGTTGCTCACATATGAGGAGGAACTTCCCTGTAGATCGCATCCCAAAGACTTTTGGTGCTACCTCACAGACTATTTACTTACCGTTGAAGTGGATGAGGAAGCTGTATAAATTGGGGTTGTTGGGGCATAGCAGATGATACCCACTTGGTCAACGCCGACTCTATGCACAATGTGCTGAATTAGACCTACCTACAAAATTATCACTGACATGTAACACACGGGTGGCGACAGAGTGCAGTATTGTCCTGGTTTTTTCTTCTGTTTAGGATTTCTGTTATGTGGAGTTTCAACAAAATTCAAAAAAGAAGTTCTCACGCACATCAGGCACACTTGAGTGTATTTCATAAGACATGAAGCCATGTTACAGTAGCAAGATTGCCGCCGGACCCCCGGGTTGCCGGCTACGAGGCTGTGTAATGTTTACTTTTGTCTTTCTCCTGATCGCGGCCGGCCCCAGGGTTGTAGGCCATTGGCTGTGTTTATCTGTGCAACTTTTTGATAATAAAGATTGATATTGAACTTCAAAAAAAAAAAATATATATATATACAAACAGCAGCAATAATGGAGCGTCGTGGGAATGAGCAGTTGGTCCTTACAGAAAGTGGGTGGGTTTTCATTCAAATCAGTTTTGATCAAGATTCTGGCACATCCATATTTGCCTTTAGATCATTCTTACATTGGGGAAGCTCAAGAGCATATAGTCCTGGTTTGATGGAGCACTGTTGAGTGGTCACTGCTAAATGGGTGCTGGATGAGCGACAATGATACGGTTACTCCCTCAGCGAGGGCGTGGTTCCGCTTTCCTGGAAGCAAGCTGTGGTCAGTCCTATTTTGAAGAAACCCAACTCTGACCCCTTGCTCCCGGAGAATTATCGACCCATTTCCCTCTTACCTTGGACCGCCAAGGTCACTGAGGCGCACGTGAATTCCATCCTGTCTGCCCACCTCTCTCGTGATAACATTCTTGACGAGAGCCAAAATGGGTTTCGCGCTCAACACAGCACTGAAACTGCTTTGCTCTTTATGATCGAACATTTGCGGTCGGTGCTGGATGCGGGGCAGACTGCGGCGCTCCTATTGTTAGACCTGAGCGCCGCGTTTGACACGGTGTCTCATGACATTCTGATGCGGCGATTGGAGGAAGTGGGTATTGCGGGGAAGGCTCTTCAGTGGTTCCGCTCCTTCCTCTCGGACCGGTTTTTCAAAGTAGCCATTCCACCTGGCCAGTCCTCGTTCCATCCTCTGGAACTGGGAGTCCCTCAGGGCTCTGCCCTTAGCCCCACTTTATTTAACTTGTATGTGAAGCCGCTGGCGGCTGTCGTCAGGCAATATGGCCTTACCATGACATCGTATGCCGACGACACACAGCTAGCGGTGACACTCAGTGGGGACCCTGAGGTGACTGCGCCCAGATTCCGGGCAGGACTCATAGCTGTGGCTAGCTGGATGCGTAATAACTGCCTACAGCTTAATGCCAACAAAACCGAGGTCCTGATTGTAGGGAAGCAGGCGGATCTCTGGGGAGATCAGTGGTGGCCTTCCGAACTAGGGGCGTCCCCCATCCCAGCGGCCGAAGTTAAAAATCTGGGGGTTTGGCTGGATTCTAATCTATCTTTCACCAGCCACACGAAGAAGACAGCAGCTACCTGTTATGGTATTCTGCGAGGACTGAGACCAGTCCTCAAATTCTTCGACCCTCCCACTCGGCAACTGGTGGTTCAGGCCTCTATCCTTTCCCGGATTGATTACGGGAGTGCCTTGCTGCTTGGAGTCAACCAGGCTGAGGCCACTAGGCTTCAGAGGGTGCAGAACGCTGCTGCACGAGCCATTGTTGGCCTTCCGAGACGTTGTTCGGTCTCGACTGTTCTGACCTCTCTTCACTGGCTTCCGGTCAGACAGAGAATCCAATTCAAGGCTCTCTGTCTGACATTTAAAATTCTGAAGCTTTCTTCTCCCCCTGCCTTGACGGGCCTCATTTCTTCGTACGTCCCCACGCGGTCCCTCAGATCTGAATCACTCCATCTGGCGAGTAAGCCTAGGTTCAGGCTGAGCAGGATGGGAGGACGTTCCTTCCGTGTTCTGGCGGCGGACTTATGGAATTCCCTTCCTGTCCATATTCGCGCTCTTAATAGCCTGACTCTTTTTAGACGCGCCATCAAAACCCATTTGTTTTCCCCTGTTATCTGATCTCTTTTCCTTTCAGTTTTGATCTGTTGTGTTGTGTACATGATCTGGCGCCAGGACGCCCCTTTGCTGGGGCAGCTGTTTGCGCCTAATAAATGTTATTAACATAACATAACATAACATAACTATACAGTCATATTGCCATTTTGTTTACTCTGAGTATCCACTTCCCCACTTTATAAGAAATGTAAAATAAGTGCAGTTAACATTGGAAGATCTTTGACATGATTTCAGGCAGTTTATATGACTGCACCTATAAGAGAGATAAAACACTATTGTCCCTTTGCAGATGTATGTCTATAAGCCAGCTCAGAGTTCAGAAGAGAGTCACAACCTCCCACAGGAGGATCCATTAATGAAAAGGAAAATATTGTTTGAACCCTTGCTGCAACTACTGCCTTTCTGACTCAGAAAGTTTCATAGCTCAACAGCTCTAAATCAACCTATGAAATCAAAGCCTTACATAGTTAAAAATGGTGTACCAGATTAATTATTCTGATCTGTTCTTATTTGGCATAATAAAGTAGGTGAACATCCTGCATTTTTTTTCTCACAAGCTTGGTCCTTCAGAAAGAAACAATTCATTGCTAGAAAAGGAACTACTGCTTATGAGATTTCTTTTTGGACTGAAGCCATCACCTTTTGAGATCAAGGCGTAAAATAACTTTGAGAACTGACCACACAAACATTCAAGTTTCCCAACAAATAGAGGGTACAAATGGTGACCAAACCACCTGGACACATTTGTTATTACTTACGTTTCTTGGATCCGAAGTGTTGTTTCTGAATCTTTGTGAAGTCATCTTCATAATGACGTTTTTTTAACCAACAAAATGTTTTTCCACATAAAGTATTTTTTAATGTATTACTTCATTCTTTTTGACCAATGGAAGACAAATGGCAACTTTATCCAAAGTATTAAGGGATCTCAAAAAGATGGCAAATGTGCTAACTGAGGAAAAATACGGATTTGTATTTAGAAAATGATGTGTTCCTTCAAATGATTTAAGCTTCCATCTCTTATAAAGTTTTCATGATCTTTTGACATTAAGGCATAGAAGAATAAAAGTCCTAGAAGATCTTCTGAGACATGAACATTGGTTGTCTAATATGTCTCTGTACATAGAGAATTATATGTATACCTTTAAAATCTTTTCTCAAAACAGAGTTCTGATCTTTGACCGGTTGACATGTTACAGCTTTTAAAATGTTCAGCACAATGATTGTTGTGCATTTTGATGGTAACGCTAGATTATTCTACAAGCATGGCACTTTGTTCTCCTCTTCCTAAATTTCGTTCTAGTTTTCAGCTGCGGCAATAGTTTTCCAAAACATCGTTGATTTACATGGTCTGTCTTCTCAACTTGTCTCTGATAGGGGTCCTCAATATACATATTGATTTTATTCCTAGTATTGTAAAATAATTAAATATTTAAAGATCTGTACATTCTGCTTTGCTTTTCACTCCAAGCTAATGGGCTGACTGAAAGGTCGAATCAAATCCTGGAAGAACGTCTTCCATATTTACCCACAGCAGCTCAAAAAGAATTGGAAATTTTGTATTATCAATTGCTGAATTTATCTAAAATATTGCAATATATTCTTCTACTCAGTTTTCTCCTTTTTTGCTTTTTATGGTTATCACTCTTGTGTGTACTCAGAGTTTAACAATGAGTATTCCAGGCTTCTTTGGGCATAAGGTTTCCTGGCCTTACAGTAAGAGAAGTGGAAGGGGTATATTACAAACTGCCCATTTATGAGGTGGAGAACAGAGCAGATAAAAGTCCAAGCCGAATTCTCTTTGTACTCTAAAGAAAAGTAATCTCCCAGATGAGAACAAAACATGAGAGAAAGCAAGTGGCCTCTCCACTTAAAAGACTGTGTTCAGTTCTTGCAGAAAATGTGCAAAATTGCATGGGCTCTCCAGACAGCTTAAGCCTCCCAGGCTCTCCTAAAAAGGGCATTCATTTTGGTATCCTCCTTGAATATCAACTGACCATTATATCATAGTCAAAATATTGTGAAGGTAAAAATGTTATGGGACATAATATTGAAGGTAGGTGTGTTATTTTTTATTATTGTAAATAATATCGACATAAAAAATGTAGTAACCTAAAATTTGTGCCAATTACTACAGGTTTCGTTAATTTTGTAATGTGTATGCTTGTTGTTATAATTTTAGGTACAAATCAATGTTTTAATAATATTTTACTTTTTTAAATGTAATGTAATGTAATTGCCCATTTATACCGCGCTACAATCGCTCCAGGGAGCATCTCGGCGCAAATGTGTGGTCAACCTGATGTCAAAGATTGCCATTACTCCTTGGAGTGACCAGAACCGGAATCACACTAGTGCTCTGGCAGTTATGTCTGGAAGGTTGTAGATCCAGGTTTTTAATTGTTTACGGAATTCTGATTCCTTAGCCAGTGCTCTTAAGTGTGGGGGGAGTGCATTCCAGGCTTTTGCACCTAGTACCGCCAGGGATTTGCCCCCACGGGTTTTAAGTCTAAACCCTGGAACGGTCAATAGGTTGGTATTGGAGGATCGTAGTGCTCGAGTTGGACAGTATCTTACACATTTTTTTCTTAGGTATAAAGGGCCTAGGTCGTGGACAGCTCGAAAGGTAATTATCAGCACTTTGTACAGGAACCTTTTTGTTATGGGCAGCCAGTGTAGTACATTAAGTGCTTTGGTTGCTGAGGATTGTCTCGGCCATTTTAAGACCAGCCTTGCTGCCGCATGCTGTACCATCTGGAGTTTATGGGTAACCACCTTATTGGTACCAGCGTACAGTCTGTTACAATAGTCAATGCGTGATGTAACTAATGCAACGGTAACTGTTTTCCTCGCTTCAAAGGGCAGCAAGTCAAAGAACTTCCTGAGTCCCTTTATCACCCCAAAACAGGTGCCTGCCACTTTTGACGCCTGATGTTTAAAAGATAAGTCGGCGACAAAGTGTACCCCAAGATTACGGGCTGAGGAGGTGGTATGAGGCGGTATTTCTGCCTTCTCGGGCCACCATAGTCTGGGAATGAAATCATTTTTTGGGCCTATAGGCATGATCTCAGTTTTGCCTGTGTTACATTTTAGATGGTTTCTCCGCATCCAATCAAAGGTGGCCGTTAGGCAGCATTTGAGTTTTTCCTCCCAGACCTGGTTATCTTTATCCATTACCAGGATAAGTTGTGTATCGTTGGCATATGCTATTACATCTATGCCAAATGACGATATCAGCTTTATCAGGGGTGCGGTGTAGACATTGAATAATGTCGGGCTCAAGCTGGAACCTTGAGGTACTCCCGTCGACAGTGGTTTCTCACTGGAACGGAAATCCCCCAAGGTCACCACTTGTCTCCTGTCACTTAGAAAGTTTCCTATCCACTCCAGGGCTGTGCCTGAGATGCCAGATGTTATTAGCCGGTCTATTAAGATAACATGTGAGACCGTGTCGAAGGCCGCCGACAGATCTAATAGTATCAGGACGGCCTTCTTTCCTTGGTCTAGGGCTGATTGGATAGTTTCAGTAGTGAACAGGAGAGCTGATTCCGTAGAATGTTGGGTCCTGAAACCTGCTTGGTTGGGGTGCCATGCTTCACTGTTTTCCAGGAAGCGAGTAAGCTGTTTATTTACTATCGACTCTGTGATTTTACACAGTGTCGGGAGGAGTGAAATGGGACGTACATTTGACAGTATAGTGGGGTCAGGGAGCTGTTTTTTTTGCAAATGTTTCACTGCTGCCAATTTCCACTCTGAGGGGACATTGGCCGTAGACAGTGAGTTATTAACGATGTCATTTATTTCTGGATTGACAATTTCTGCAATGAGAAGTAGGAGTCCAATGGGGCATGGGTCAAATGGTGATCCCGATTTTGTTGCCAAAATGGCTCGCTTAGTCTCCTCCAGACTAATTGTGGTAAAGGCTGTGAACTGGGTTATCTCCTGCCTAGTGTTGTCATCCTCATTCATTGAACCTGGTATAGGGACCTCGAAGTCTTTCGTCAGGCCCTGAACCTTTTCTTCAAAGAAGTCTGCGATAGAATCACAGAGTATTTGTGAGGGCGGAATGTCCTGCATTAAACATTTAGGTTTATTAAAATCATTCACAATCTTAAAAATCGCTTTATGTTTGCTATTAGCTGTCTCTATTGCTGACGTAAAATACTTTGTTTTTGCCTGTTTGATTAGTGCGTGGTACGCACTCTTAATCTTTTTATATTTACCACGTTCTATACTGTGATAATTTTTCCGCCAGCTACGTTCAGCTCTACGTAGCTCCCCCTGTTTGTTTTTAAGTTCTCGGTCGAACCAAGGGGCGGATTTCTTCTTTTTCCCGGGTCTGGTTTTATTTCTTCCCTGTCCAGCCATACCTTTCAGTTCATTCATCAAAGCCCTAAAAGTAGTTAGGTTTGGAGAATCAACTGGCCTTGGTCTACATTCTCTAGCCATTGTGGTTAGTTCTGGGTGGTTCATAATAGCTTTCCAGTCATCTTGCCTAACCAGGTTACGTTCTTCTGCATGTTTGTTCTTTCTATTAGTCTCTAGGGAGAACGTGAAAGGTATCAACGCGTGATCCGTCCACGTTTGGGGTTTCGGGTGGTCTGTTTTTAAAATATCTAAATTAGTGGCAATGCAATCTATCGTATGTCCAGCCTCATGGGTGGCTTGGGTGTCGCGAATTGTGAGACCCAATACATCCATGGTTTCCCTAAAGGAGGTAGTAGATGCTTCTGTTGTGGACTCTAGGTGAATGTTTATGTCTCCCAACATGGTGAAATTAGAGTATCTAAGTATCAATGGACTTAACACCTCACCAATACTCCCCAGAAAACCTGTGCATGATCCAGGTGGGCGGTAAATCAATGCCCCTGCAAAGGAGAAGTTGTCATGAATTTTAAGACAGAAATGCTTGTTTGATGTAAGTTATCTTAAGGGATGGGGTGGATAGTGTTTTAGATTTAAATATTTAAAAATAAATTAATTTTCTGTTTACTATGTTTTATTATCTTTTTATAATTAAATATGTATTTGGTAATTTTGTACATTATTTGTACATTTAACTTATGGTATTTTGAAGCGAACATTTGATTTGATTTGATGGGTTGTGCATTTATTGGGGGATTGATTGGCTAGTGTTTTAAAGTAAAGATAGTTTAATTAATATTAAGTTAGCAGTAAATAAACAAACTGTGATTAAGAAGTTAAGTTTGCTTGAAATTAAATATTCATTATTATTATTATTTCATTTACTATTATTATTATTATAATTTTATTTACAAATGGTTGTTGGATTGGCAGTAGAAATTATATCTACTCACCAATATATTCACTTTCTCCTATGTATTTTGAATTGGAGTTAGAATATGAAACCTGTTTCACCCATTCATAGTCTCTTTCCCTAATGTTTTGCTGGATTGAGGTAAAATCGAAGCTCTCCTACCAATTTATGTACATTTTTCAATGTTTGTTACATTGGATTTTTAATTGTAAATCTACCCTACCTTCTCCCAATAATTGACATCCTTCAAATGTTTGTGGCATTGGAGTTGGAATAGATGCTCACAAAGCACTCCACAACGCCAGACCAGCATACCTCAACTAATGGTTCATCTTCTACACCCAGAAACGCCGGCTTCGCTCTGCGGACCTCGCCCTGCCACCGTCCCACGCATGTGCGGAATGACCACCGGCGGCAGATCATCCTCCTACCTCGCCGCCAAGACATAGAACACCCTCCCCACCCACCTGCGACAAACCCAGGACCTGCTGACCTTCAGGAAACTTCTCAAGACCTGGCTATTCGATCAGTAGCTGCTGCTTCCCCCACCCCCCCCCCCCCCCCCCAGCGCCTTGAGACCCTCACAGGTGAGTAGCGTGCTTTACAAATGTTTGATTGATTGATTGATTGAATAGATTGAATAGACTACTTGACCCACCAGAATATATGCACCTTCCACAATCTCCAACATCAGTTAGAATATAGATAATATTAAATTCGTCTTTCCACAATATATACATGTTTCCAATGTTTGTTGAATTGGCATTAGATCATTAAATCTAACCCTCCTCGCCCCTTTATCCCAATATACAATTTCCCCAATATTAATGGTACTTAAGTTAGAATAGTAACTCTGCTTTATACACATATGAACGTTCCCCAGTGCATTGAAGATAGAATAGAAATTTAGATCCCCCAAAATACGCATTTTCCCAGGACCCCCCCTCCCCCCCCCGAATATATGACCTGTCTCCAATGTTGGATAGGAGTTAAAACAGTAAGTAAAATGCATTGTTAGGTGCTTGATGCCCCTAGGTGCATATCTGTGTTTCTGTATCCCAGTCAGGGGCTGGACAGGGTTTAACGTTTTTCTAAGGTGAAGAAAAAATCTAAATAGCACATATGATCCTCCCTGGGCTGCAGAGATGTGTGTGGCTCTAAGAGGAGCTTGGCCGAGGATTCTCCCAGTATTAATGATGCAGATACATCAGTAAGGCACTAAAAGGGTTAAGCTGTCTCTTTCTCTAGCTCAATTTAAGTGTCCTATTCCAAATTCCACCATTTCTTCATTACCAACTTCATGTTACCATACAATACCATAGTACAATCAAGAATCACCTTCAGGAAAAGCATCTAATGAATAGCAGCAGAAAAATGCTTGACCATCTCCAGCTGGCAACGAATGCAGCAGTATTACTCTTAACAGGTTTTTAAAATGAGACGGTATTTGTGATGAGTGGCACTATTTCTCTGGACACCTGTAGGGAAGTGGATTCAGTTAAATCTCCTATCATTTTCAACAAGGACCTGTACGGTCATACGCTTTTATTTTTATTTTATAGTATCTAAATATCTGATTGCATAAAATGTACTCATGCAAAATCCTTTCGTGATTGCATCAGGCTGATTCACAAATAATTTCTGAGTACAGAAAGTAGTATTACAGGAGTTCTCTTTTACAAAAGAATACATGCCTTTGTGAATAGTCCCCAAAATATCCAGCCCACTATTACTAAAGTGCAAAGGCATGGTCGTTTTTTATTTCTTTAATTTCTAATTGTATACAAATATTCCCAATATAGATATTTTGGGGGCAATTTCACAAAGGCATGTAAGAATGCCTAAAAAGATTGCTATAGGAATACTACATCCGGTATTGCAAAACTCCTTTCTCGAGAGGTTCCATAGAGATTTGTCTGTCACCCCAGACGGTGAACAGTCAAAATATTGAGTCCAAAATATCGAATGGAAATAATATTGAGTTTTAAAATATCGAAGTATATAATATAGGTTATTAAAATTATCTAATTTTTAATAATATTGAACTTTTTATAGTGTTTTTATGATATTATATGTGTGAAAAGTGTGTATTTATGTTAATATTAATTTTTATTAATGAATTTTGTATTTATAATTTTTGCGTAATTTAATTCTGTAGCGGGTTGTGGGTTTATAGGGGAATAGGGTGGGAAGTAATTAAATTCATGTATTGGTATTATGTTTTAATTATTTGTTAATTAATTTATATTTGGTAAATAATTATATTTTAATTTGTAATTAATTTCCATTAATTGATTAATTGCTAATTATGTTAATTTTACTAATTTTTTTTCTGTAGCGGGTTGTGGGTTTATAGGGGAATTGGGTGGGAAGTAATTTAATTATAATTAATTAAATATGTAAATTTATTTATTGGTATTAATTTATAATTCATTGTTAATTGATTTATATTTGGTAATTAATTATATTTTAATTTGTAATTAATTTCCATTAATTGATTATTTGCTAATTATGTTAATTTTACTAATTTATTTTCTGTAGCGGGTTGTTGGTTTATAGGGGAGTAGGGTGGGAAGTAATTTATTTATAATTAATGAAATATGTAAATGTATTTAATTCAAATTGATTGTTAATTAATTTTTAATTATTAAATAATTAATTGTTAATTTGTACTTAATTTGTATTAATAGGTAACTAATTGTAATAATTAATGTTAATTAGTAAGTTTAATAGATTAGTTATTATATTATATTACATTGGTAATTACTTTTAAATAATTTTTTATAGATATTATTTGATTTAAAAAAAAATAATATTTAAAGTATTTACTTTCCTTAATGTTGCATTCTCTGGAGTGGGAATAGTAATTTTTACCCCTACGCTATCCAACGCTTTCCCTACTGTTGCACTCACTGGAGTGGGAATAGTAATTTTGACCCCTACGCTATCCAACGCTTTCCCTACTGTTGTAAACTTTGGAGTCGGATTAGTAATATTTACCCCTATGCTATCCAACGCTTTCCCTACTGTTGCACCCACTGGAGTGGGAATAGTAAATGTTACCTCTACGCTATCCAACACTTTCCCTACTGTTGCACCCACTGGAGTGGGAATAGTAAATTTTACCTCTACGCTATCCAACGCTTACCCTACTGTTGCACCCACTGGAGTGGGAATAGTACATTTTATATCTACGCTATCCAACGCTTTCCCTACTGTTGCACCCACCGGAGTGGGAATAGTAATTTTAACCCCTACGCTATCCAACGCTTTCCCTACTGTTGCAACCACTGGAGTGGGAATAGTAAATGTTATTTCTACGCTATCCAACGCTTTCCCTACTGTTGCACCCACTGGAGTGGGAATAGTAATTTTAACCTCTACGCTATCCAACGCTTTCCCTACTGTTGCACTCTTTGGAGTGGGAATAGTAATTTTTACCCTTACGCTATCCAACGCTATCCCTACTGTTGCACCCACTGGAGTGGGAATAGTAATTTTAACCCCTACACTATCCAACGCTTTCCCTACTGTTGCATTCTTTGGAGTGGGAATAGTAATTTGAACCCCTACGCTATCCAACGCTTTCCCTACTGTTGCACTATTTGTAGTGGGAATAGTAATTTTTACCCCTACGCTATCCAACGCTTTCTCTACTGTTGCACTCCTTGGAGTTGGAATAGTAATTTTTACCCCTACGTTATCTAACGCTTTCCCTACTGTTGCACACACTGGAGTGCAAATAGTAATTTTTACCACTACGCTATCCAACCCTTTCCCTACTGTTGCACCCACTGGAGTGGGAATAGTAATTTTAACCCCTACGCTATCCAACGCTTTCCCTACGATTGCACTCTTTGGAGTGGGAATAGTAATTTTAACACTTCTGCTATTGTATGGTAATAATATTGAGTATTATTTAATTATATTGTGTTACTATATATATATGTTTTAACAATTATGATTCAATTTTTTTATAACTTTCATTAAATATTTAATTATTATAAGTTAATTTAAGTATTTTTAAGTATATTTTAGTAATTAATGTTAATAATATTTTAATTTAACATTGTTTTTAATAAAGTCGATATTTTTATAAACTATATTTTAGTAAACAATATTTTTTACTCGATATTTTTGTACTTACCTGTTTGTAAATACAAACTCGATATTCTGTCTGTCGATATTTTTTCCACGATATTTTTGATAGTCGATATTCTGTCCCTCGATATTATGTCAGTGATCCACCACAGACAATTTGTGGAATTCAGTTCCTTTTATCATTTCTTTTTTGAAAATCTGCCTTTTCTATTATAGCTTCTTATCATAACGTCACCAGTTGTACGGTGCCCAAAACCTCAGACACACACAAAGCTCTAATGTTTCCCTGTTATATGCATGAGTAGCTAATCCAGTTCAGACTTTTACCTCCATTCTGGGACTATTCCTGTTTATCCCATTAGGAAATCAAGACTACAAGTTGAAAAATGCAAAGCAAAATTCTGTAACTGGATGAATTAGTCATGAAAGGAAAACTTAAGAGCTGTGAATATGTGCCCCTTACAAATACAACTTAACATAACGTAACATGTAGCTATCTGTTTTCCCATCATTTAGTGGTGACATTTGGCTGGAAAATGCCTTCCTTTGCGATTGCTCCCCACCACAGCAATTGCACTCTTGCTTGTACTGACAACTAGGTCCTATGAACTGGCCTTTAGTAAACAAGGATCACAAATATTCCAGGCACGACTACGAATCGTACGCTATAAATATTAAATTAATGTGCATGCACCCCCATGTTATAGAAAGTCATACTTCCAACCTCGCCCTAGATTTCTCATCTTAGTAGGATTGTGCCTGAGAGTTATATTGTAAGGTTGCACCCAAAGATCTCCTAGGCCAAAGATATCTAGGTTTGGTCAAAGCAGGCCAGGCCCAAGAATCAGATATGCATACCACCCCAGGACAATCGATGTCTCCTCATGTTTCTCCTTTGCTTCAAGGTGAGCCGCCACCTACTAAGTGCCTTCTTACTCTCTTTCAGTCTTTGTTGTCATTCTGCTTCCATGTCTCTCTCTCTCTCTCTTTATCACTCTCTCTCTTTCTCTAACTCTATCTGTCTCTGGATATTGAATGAACCCCTGTAAATCTGTGAGATAAGCGATTATATACTAAAAATACATTTCTTGGTTGGGTAAGCTTCCCCTGAATGACTACTTTACTCTTTTTTCTTTAAGATGTAGAATGCATTTCTACCCACAGTTAGTTAGCAAAATGTCAACAAAAAAATCACCATCACGTCATCATAAGCGTCTTTTATCCTTTCTTTAGTATAACAAATGGAAGCCAGGTAGTGTGTACAAGTAAGAAGGCTAGGCAGCGAGGTCAGATGGGAAGGAGGCGGAAGTGGGTGGACAGGCACGACAGGGCTGGGCTGCAGAAGGAGATCCCTGTTGTAAAGGTTGTATATTGTTTTTCCAACTGTGAATATGTACATATATGTAATTTTATGACTGTATAACAATAGTTGCCTTGTGAAAAAGCCTATGCAGAAATCTGTAGGTCTGAGCCAGTTATGGTGACAAGCAAGTCATAAAGGCCTTGGGCCTGTTCATTTATTGGAAAAAAAGTTATGTCAGTGTCCATAGGTCTAATCCTTTTAGTTTGAAAATTTATGACACACCATATATATGTACATGTGTATGTATGCTTTTTCATTTACATTGACTGAGCACTGATACAGCTATAACCTTGGCGGCTAACCCACCATGCATGGTTAGGAAAGAGGAGGGGATTGACAATTGTTTGCAGGCAGATGGAATGCAATTTGTTCTGCGGGGGTGGGGGTGGGACAGCTGGCTTCATCATAAACTGTGAGATAAAGGAGACTTTTGATACTTTCCTTCCTTGGTCCCTGCTCTCGTGGATATCCCAGAGAAGGAATTTGATGGAATATTTGTAGCATTTTTTAATGAATTAGGGGGCGTACCATCCTTGCACTTCTCCAGCAGATAATATCCAACAGCAATTCAGCAGGGCCTGGATTGGACTTAGATAGGTTTTCTGGCGCACTGGAGGGTTCATTACTATTTTTTGGGATGCCCAATGGCTTGGGCATCTTTACACTAGAGGCGACCAGAGACTTTTTACGTGATATAAGATGGTTATTTGAAGGCTCGCAACAGGCCGGACTCTGACATGCGCTTTTGTTGCACCCCACATATGAGTGGATAAGGGTACTAAAGTGCAGGAAGGCAGTAGGGTGATCTTAAATGCTGTTCTAGTCTGGGAACCCCTTGGCCGGGGGGTTCAGACCTTGCCTTCATTCGTAGGCACTTTCCTTTACCTACAAATTGTTCATGGGGTCTTGCTGTTCTTCTCAAACCTTGAAACCTCTGAAAAAGATAGTAACTTGAGGAGTACTTAATGGGAGCAAGGAAGTATTGCCTTTTCCTAACTAGCATTGGGCGTTTGAAGATATAGACTAGGGCCTTAGGACTAACAAAGCCCCTTTCTCTTCTGTTGTGGTTAACCTTTGACCCACCGAAGCTCTGGGGAAGGGTGTGCATTAGATTGATTAGTACTAACAAGCCATGATTGGAATTGTGGAATTCTTGCAAAATATATTTCAAAAACTTTGATTCATCCACCTGCTTTGATCTTACGGCCACAGAAGCTTCTAGAAGCTGCATGAAGTATTTTGCATAAGCAATATTACAACCAGCAGAGATGAGGAACCGGTCAGCTGAATTTTAATATTTCAGAGAGTCTTGGGTTGTGTTGGATGGCCCAGACGAGGAGCCCTTCTGAGATACTAGAATCCTCAGATTCAGGGAAGATGTACAATGTTCAGACCGTAAGGCCCTGGCCCCTTCCAACATTAGAGGGGACAATAAAATATTAAGGTGAGGTGAAGGGAACAGTCTTGGGCCCTTAACCAAGGTGGGCCACAGGGAGACCTCAAGAGTATTGTCTGGTTGGGCAAAATTATCTGCTGAAGTCATCCCCTGGTTTGTGAGATGGGGACACTAGATATATACCACTGCCCGCACTGAGAAAGAAACCGCTATTAGTTTTTCATTGAGCACACTTGTCCTCAACATGGTCTTCCCCTGTGGGTCCGTGGTCCCGAATTGGGTTCTATAGTTCGGAAATCCGATTTGTAAAGATTGTCGGAAATGGACGATCTTGGTGTCGGCAGACCGCAAATGACGAGTCTAACGTGTCTGAGTGTTTTCGTATGAATCGATATAGGAGAACACTCTGCATTTGAGGATTTAGTTTGAACCCTCGGGTTCCATTTTGTAAAACGGCAGCCATCTTGTATGGTTGCCCTAACATAGGCCCTATGATTGTGGCCGAGCGAGTCCTTGACACGTACGCCTTAGCTGACTTCTGGTTGACCTGGCCGAACTGACTCCTCGCCTGGGGAGAATCCTGCTGAGCCAGTTCATTGGTTAGCAGCTGCACTGATAAAGATCAAAGAACAGGACGTGGTCCGATTTTATGGCCCACCGTTCCCACTCTTCTATGTCCTTTCCATCTGTTTCTGCCTTTCCTTTACGACATGTTCATCGATCTGGGTTGAAGGTTTTATGATGGGTTTGTCCGGCCTGATCGAACAGGAAACTAGCATATGTGCGATCGTTTTTGGTGGGCTGGACAACGGAAAGTGGGATTAACGTTGACTGTCGTGATTCGCTACTTTTTGAAATACTACTTGCTCAGTGGTTAGTTTTGTATGCACCGAATGTAAATTGTGATGTTGCCAGAAGCGTAATTTTCGGCATAAAAGACCGAGTTTCGTTCATTGAGATGGTGCAGTCTCTTTCGAACTACCCGTGTGTACTTCGTAGACCTCTATCCCTGGTTGCAACCATTAAACTTTGGTCTTTGACGTCATCAAGAAGTATCCCGTGTCTCTGTTTGCCAAGACAGGGGAATCCGGGGTCTTTGGGTGTTGCCCTGACACCGCTGGGTTATTGTAATAGTATTGGTTCAGAGAAAACCCAGTACCTCATTTGGCGCCCAACGTAGGGCGACTTCAGCGGTACCGGTACAAGCCAGAGGTTCGTGAGGAGCGTCGTGGGAAAATTCCAGAGGTTGGCCAGCCACTTCAGCGACCCCTGTATGTCGACGTGGTTCCGAAGGTCTTTGCTGCGAGGCTTCTCGCGTCCCGACGGCTACGAAGG
Organism: Lissotriton vulgaris; assembly: GCF_964263255.1. Lineage (NCBI taxonomy): Eukaryota > Metazoa > Chordata > Amphibia > Caudata > Salamandridae > Lissotriton > Lissotriton vulgaris. Next base: position 2,004,059,811 of record NC_141689.1, on the reverse strand, counting down.
ACTGCTGCCCTGACTGTCGCCCTGTTTTGGAGCCTTAGACGTTTGTAGAGCGAGACGATTGACGGGTCTTCTGGTGACGCCATCGACAACTCAGTTAAGTATAAAGGGAGCGTCTCCTAGTTCTTAGTTTGTTTTGTATCCTTTAGTGGATAGCTTTGATTTGGTACCTGCAGGCCCCAAAGCCAAGGGATTCGTGTATTCACAAGCTTATCGATTTTAGATTACCCTTGTTGTTTGAAGCTAGACTAGTGAGCAAGATGCCTGGTTTTAGCAGCCTTAGGAATTTGTTTAGTTGTGGTACTTTGAGGGATTCCCGGTTAGAGGATTCGTGTCCGGTTCCTCCGATCGGAACTCCTACATACGAGTTGTACGTGAAGCATGGAGTAGGTCCTATTAGCTATAATGAGGTTTGGATTAGATATACGAAGAATGATGGTGTCCTACAGTGGCCCCGTTATGGTACTTTTGAGACAGAAGTCTTAGATAATCTTGAAGTGAAGTTGTTCAAGAAGAAAGCCCGGCCGGCGATGTTTGACTCTTTCCGCATATGGCGCAAAGAAGCCAAACAGAAAGAAATTAAGTTAGCGAAGAAGAATAGAAAGGGTATGTCAATGGTGCAAGCCGCCGTTGCATACAGAAATGATGAAGAAGAAAGAGACAGTGAGCAAATGCTTAGAGTGAGGAAGTTAGCGGTAGACAGATGCTACCCAGTCTTGCCAGCTAAAGAGCAGAAAGATGAAAAGGATCTTGTGAAAGACCCTTTGATGTCGCATCTGCTAAATTCGCCATCACCTTATATGCAGAATGCTACGGCTCCACCACAGCCTATTGTGGCCGTGCAAGCTCCTATTGCTTTGCCTCCTGTTATTCCTCCACAGCCAGCTCCTCCGTTGGTTGTTCCTTCTAATGCGCAGCCTTCTCAAGGGTTGCCCGCTTTGCCTCCTGCTACTACTGCTGTTTCTATGCCTGTTCCGGCTATGGATCCGACTTCTACTGTTTCGTCTCCTCTTGTCCTTCCGACTGTTCCTTCTCCTAGACAGCGGATGACCGCTGCCTTTTCTAATTTCCTAACTCCTATTCTGGGACAAATGGGTATGTCTCCTATGAATGAGCGTAGACAATTGCGTAGTCAACTGCCCGATACCGATGAGCGAGTGGTTCTAGAACATATGACACGTAGATGGGTGACGTATAAGTCCCAGTATGATCTAGAAGGTATTATGGATGTTTTCCGACAATGGGAAGCACCAAAGCAGCGTTACGTTTTTGAGCTTATGTGTGCATTCCTCCATGAACAATGGATGGATGAAGTGGGTAGAGTTCCTGTAGAATTATCCCGATTGCGTTCGGAGTTTTCCAAAGGAACGATTGTGAGTCTACCCGATGTTGAGAAAGCGGTATCGGTGTTACTGTTGCTTTGTAGCGATGTTCCTACTGAACAGTTGTTTGAGCCAGATTCGTCAGTTAGGAGATAAGCGCATCAATATCCGATGTGAAAGGTTCCTCCAGTATGGAGACCTGCTGACCCTAATGCTCAGCCACCGGTTTTAGCTCATTTCCAGCGTGTGTGGGTACATGTACCATGGAAATGAGCAGAAGTTCTAGCTCTTAAGCAGACATTACCAGATCCGCGAAAGAATCCGGCGGGATATTATAAAGAACTTGCGCAAACTGTGAGTTCGTGTGTCATGAATTTGGCGGATATAGATATGCTTTTTGGGAATGTTGTTCCACAGTCCATTTGGAATGTCATTCGTCATACAGATCATGATCATGAATTGGGCGATTCGTGGGTGAATCTTGCTGCAGCGAATGATAGACAAGTTGGAGGTGCTAAGCCTGAAGATGTTATTACTGAACTTCCTGGTAGGATTATTACTTTTATGAAGACTTTAATGCCTGAAGTCCTTGTTAATTGGGATAAATTGTCAGCCTGTAAGCAGAAGAAAGAAGAGTCTGTTTCAGACTTTTTCTCACGTTTCGAGGAAACGTTTGTTGATCATAGTGGTCAGGATATGGCTACAGAAGGTGGCCAGAGACTGTTTGTTGATAAATTCGTGCACAATCTTCTTCCTGAGTTGTGTACTAAGTTGAAGGATTCAGAGAGTTCTTGGCCTGTTTCTACTTCGGCACAGATTCTTGCTACGGCTCAGTACTACGAGAATAGGCGTAAGGATGAGTTAGAGAAAGCGGATAAGAAGACTAAGGAATTGAAGACTAAAGTTCTTCTACAACAAGCGTATCCACCTCTTGTTAGTAATCAGCGCGACTATCAGCAGCCTCAACAGTTTTCGAGGAACTCGCAAAGAGACGAGACTCCTCAACAACAGCGTATTCCCTATGGGCCTAATCAGTGTGCATATTGTAGAGAAGAGGGTCATTACAAGAATAGTTGTCCAGTTCTGTTGCAACGTGCAAATGGTGCTCCTGGTGTTAGAGGTAGAGGTGCTCAACAAGTGCCTCGAGGAAGAGGTCGCGGACAGAACGCGCGCCCTTTGCCTCCACAGAATTCAATGAATAGTTTTGATCAACAACAGACTTCTTCCGGTAGATCTACACAGTACTACGTAGATGATTACTATGTCGAAGGCGATGGTGAGCAAGGTAATGATTATTAGGACAGCCATGGACAAAGAGAGGGAGTTGTTTCAGTTCCGGTAGATCAGAGTGGACCTTACGTGGAAGTGATTGCATCAGGTGTGTCAGAGCCTTTTCTGCTAGACACTGGTGCTACGAAGAGTTCTATTATGCATTTGAAACTCCCTGGCGCACCTTTGTCTGGCTTAAATAATGTTTCTATAGGTTTTTCTGGCGCCCCCGTTATGAATCCGATTTCCGTTCCATTGCCTCTTTCTGTTGGTCCTCGTAGGTTTGAAGCACCCCTTCTTTTGACAACAGGTTGTAATGAGAACTTACTAGGCCTTGACTTGTTGAAGAGATTATATGCGACTTTGTATTGTTCACCGTCTGGAGTACAGCTTACCTTAGGTGAGAATGTGATTTCTCCGATATATGTGTCGAAAGATTGTCTTCCACCGGAATTGTCCTCGCTACCAGATTCCTTGTGGGCTACGGGTCCAAATGATGTGGGCCTGTTAGACATTCCTCCATATGTTGTGACATTGAAGGCGAATACTCAGTTACCACGCATTCCGCAATATCGTATTTCAAGAGATGGTGAACAAGTGCTTTTAACGATCATTTATGATCTGATTGATAAAGGCGTTATTGAAGAGACTCGAGGTAATGTGTGCAATAGTCCGGTTTTGCCTGTTCTAAAGAGAACTGATTCTTCACAGCCTCCTGTATACAGGTTTGTTATTGACCTCCGTGAAGTGAACAAGATCGTTGTTCCACAATTCCCTGTTGTACCCGATATTACTGCATTACTGACACTGATTCCGGCTTCTGCTACCTGGTTTTCGGTGATTGATTTGAAGAATGCTTTCTTCAGCATCCCGATTGCCATAGAGAGTAGAGATATCTTTGGATTCTCTTTAGGAGGACGAAGTTTCCGCTTTAAGCGCGCTCCTCAAGGTTATTGCGAGAGTCCATCAATTTACAGTCAAGCTCTGAAGACGCAACTTGACTTGTTGGCCTTACCTGATGGTGCCGCCCTTATCCAGTATGTTGATGATTTGTTGGTCGCTGCTGATACCGAAGACATATGTAAGGATGCCACTGTGTCCTTGTTGTCTCATTTGTCTGCATGTCATCACAAAGTCTCTCTTTCCAAACTGCAATTCTGTCGCCAAGAAGTTACCTACCTAGGTCACCTCTTATCGAAGGAGGGAAGGAAACTGACCCCAGAAAGAATCCAGACCATTGCGAAAATGAGTGTCCCTACGACACAGAGAGAAGTACGTGCGTTTTTGGGTATCACGTCGTACTGCAGACAGTGGATCCCAAATTTTTCCCTTTTAGAGAAAACTTTGATAGCCCTTACGGTTAAGGATACTCCAGATCCTATTCCTTGACCGATGAATGTCGAAAGAGTTTTTCTGAATTACGTGATGCGTTGTGTTCGGCTCCTGTGTTGGGTACTCCCGACTACAGTAAGCCTTTCACATTGTATGTCCACGAGAGAGAGGGATGTGCATTGTCGGTTTTGACCCAACAATTTGGCTGGAAGCAATGCCCATGTGCGTACTTTTCGTCAACTTTAGATCCTTTGGCTAGAGCGTTGCCGAGTTGCTTGAGAGCAACTGCAGCAGCGGCTGTTTCGATTCGACAATCTGCTGGTTTGGTTATGGATAATACGTTAGTGGTTATGGTTCCACATGCAGTGGATACCTTGTTGAATCGGACAAAGACACAGCACTTGACTAGTGCTCGGTTGTCGGGGTATGAGCTTACGTTGTTAGCGAGCCATGTGCACATCAAGAGGTGCAATACCCTTAATCCGGCTACATTGTTGCCGATTTCACTTGAGACAGACGATGATAGTGAAGAGCAACACGATTGTTTTTTGAGAACTGAAGAAGAAACGAAAGGGAGGATAGATCTGAAAGATACTCCTCTTCCTGATTGCAATGATGCCCTGTGGGTTGACGGCTCGTGTTTTAAATTACCAAATGGTGATACCACAGCAGCATATGCCGTGACGACTTTACGTACAGTTGTCGAAGCTGCACGCATTCCTTATAATTCTGCTCAAGCGGCAGAATTAATCGCACTTACGAGAGCATGTGTGTTGGCGAAAGGGAAAAGAGTGAATGTATATACTGATAGCCAGTATGCGTTTGGAGTGGTCCATAGTTTTGGACGATTGTGACGTGAACGTGGATTTTTGACATCGCATGGGACGAAAATCCAGCATGGGCAACTGGTGAATGAACTTCTTGAATCTCTTACGCTACCTTTGCAAATAGCGATTGTGAAATGTAGTGCCCATAGAAAGATCACAGATGATGTTGGTCGTGGTAATGCGTTTGCGGATGAGGTTGCGAAAGAAACTGCTAGAAATTTACCGAGTCGAATGTATGTTGTGGGTCCAGCGAGATGGGTTCCAGAGAAAGGCATGTGCGAAGACACCATTGAGAGCGTGAAGATTATCCAGAGTGAGGCTTCGGAGAAAGAGTTGGATGAATGGAGAGAGAGTAAGGGTAGGTTGGATTCGAATGGTTGTTGGACTGATGTCCGAACATCAAAGATGGTTGCTGCCAAATGCGTATGTGCTTCCAGTTGTTACAATGGCACATGGATTGGCACATATTAGTGTGAAAGGGATTTGCAAGTTGTTGGCTCCGGTTTGGCAGAATGCAGGAATACCCAAATGTGCAGAGAACTTGGTTAAGAATTGTATGGTGTGTTTGATGCATAATCCTGGTAAGGGAACTCCAACACCAGCTGGTCATTTTGCTCCTCCTACGTACCCGTTCGAGGCATTGCAGCTAGATTTTATCCATATGGAGAGGTGCAACAACTTGAATTATGTGTTGGTAGTTGTTTGCTCTTTTTCTAGATGGGTAGAAGCTTACCCCCTTAAGGACAATACTGCTTTGTCCACTGCCAAAGCTTTAATAAAAGAATTTTTCCCTAGATTTGGATTGCCGAGAATCATCTGGAGCGATAACGGAAGTGAGTTTGTGGGACGAGTGATGAAGATAGTGTGTGACGGTCTTGGGATCAAGCAGAAATTCCACGCTGCAAATCTTCCTCAATCAGCTGGTTTAGTCGAGTGCTATAATGGCACTTTGAAGTTAAAATTGGCCAAAATTCAAGAGAGCACTGGTTCACAATGGCCAGATGCTTTGCCTTTAGCGCTTTTGTCCACCCGAATGACTGTGCACTCGCGAATGGGTTTGGTTCCGTATGAGGTTGTGTTTGGTCGCCCAGCGAATATTTGGGGCGTACCAAGACCAACGAGATTTAGCGACCTTGAGTATCCTGTTTTGCTTGATTACTTGCGTGAATTGACAACTAAAATGAGTGTTTTACGCCAACAGGTGCACAACTCTCTTCCACAAGCTACAGATGATCCAGGCCACGTGATTGAACCTGGTTCCTGGGTGTTCATCAGGAACTTCCAGAGAACGAAGGATACTCAGCCCCGCTGGACTGGACCTTACCAGGTCCTCTTTTCAACGAGATCTGCGGTGCGAGTACGTGGAAAGCGTCATTGGATCCACAGCTGCCATACGAAGAAAGCACCCTTACCTTTACCGTATGATAAGTGGGTTCAAGATGGTCTTGCAGATTCAGAGACTGAGACTGTTCCGAAATTTGTTACGTTCAGTGATGCTCGTTTGATTGGGACTAATTCAGAATTGGAGAGCGATCGGCTTTTGCAAGCAGCAATACCTCCTGCGAAGCGGTTGGACACTACCGATCCTCAACTGTTGTTTACCGATCAAGAATTACCTGGAAGAGACAGATACAATTTGAGGTCGAGAATTAAAGGACAAATAAAGTTAATAAAGTTGATTTTTTAATGTTTGCAGGTTAACTCTCCACCAAGGATCTACGTATTTTTGTTTTTCTGAACTGCCATCCGGTTCTTGCTGCTAGGGTCGCGGTTGCTACCAGTCTTGGGAGTGCAAGCCTGAGACACTAGGTCTTGGGTTCTGTTGGTCCGAGGCAGTCTTCCTGGGTTCAGCGGAGGCCCTCTCAAGCAGAATCAACCAAGCACCGCGGGCAGCAACTTTAGTTTAGGATGGATTTCTTTGAGTTGGAGAGACCTGTGCAGACACTGACTTTTAGAAAACGTATTTGCAAAATAATGTCGAAGAAATGTTTTTTGATACCGTGCATACTTTTACTACTGAGTATCGTAATTTTTATAATTGGTTATGTAGCATTTGTTTTTAAAGTGACGTCTAATTCCACTGTGCAATCTACACCTTCACCTACTATTTCCTCTCATTCTTTCCACCCTTTGCCTGAATATGAGGTAGTCAGACGTAAGGAGTTCGCTAATAATTCCTTCATACAGCTTTTACATCAGCACCAGTTAGTGTTCAATACAACGAACTGCTGGATTTGTGGTTTGAAGCCTCATACAGCCGATAAGGGAATTCCTTATTTGGTTTTGCCTTTTAGTTTAAATGGTTCGATCCGAGCTTACAGAACCATGTTCATATATGCCCACAGTGTTGACCCCTTACGTTCACCGAGAGATAATCCGAAGAATAGTCCTATAGCTAGAGGCACAGTCGACATGATTCAAGAGACTAATGCAGTAGAGACTATTCCGAAAGACGAGAGACAACCATATAGTGGTTGGAGCGTAAATGGATATGGAGTAAGTCTGAGTATTAACCAGCGTGCGAAAAGTCCTCTATCGATCTGGATAGTGCCCCATAAAGGTTACTATTGTCTGCAGGGCAACGGTAAAGATCCGAAAGCTCAGTTAGGGAAGAGCGTTTGCACTGAGAATTACGTGTTTCCGTCTCAGTCTTCCCCAGCGTTCTTAGCCGCCAAGGGTACTTATTTTGTTTGCTACGACAAAGCGTATACATGGTTGCCTCATGACTTTTCGGGCACATGTTTTGTTTCCTTTCTGTTACCCCCCACTTTTACAGCTGCAGCAGATTATCACAAGATGAGAATTACTAGAGGTGTCTTTAGTCAAGAAGACACTTCAGGACAAGAATTGGGTGATTTCTTCAAGGGTTTTCTGCCGTTTTGGGGACCTATGGCTAACAGTAGGAATATTCGTCAGCTTATGAGAGTGGTTGAGTCCACCATAGTTGAGACTGCCGGTGCCCTTGGTAACTTGACTGCTGAGCTCCAGTCGGATAGACTTATGACACTTCAGAATAGAGTTGCCCTAGACGTTATTCTAGCAGATCGAGGGAGAGTTTGTAGATTGATCCAATCGAGCTGCTGCGTTTTTATTCCAGATAATGCTTCGTCAGTCTTCCAGGCCATTTCCAAATTGCATAAAATCTCCGATTCTGTCCATCTGGACAAAGGGGATTGGTCTTTGATGGGATGGTTATGGGGATTGATATCCACTTGGGGTTGGAAGATTTTGATGGTCATTGGGATGGTCTTAGCGATTCTGTTTATGTTCTGTCTCTGTGTACAGTGTGCTCCGGCTATTTGTGGCCTTTGTGCTACTTTGTGCGTACGGAAGCCTGTCCGGAGAGAGATGCATAGTAATAAGATGATGCTACAGAAGCATATCGATGACCTGATGAATATAGATCCAGATTCAGATTAAAATGGGTCTGGGTTTATTGCCTATGATAGGGCAAAAGGCGGGTCTGTGGTTCCGTGGTCCCGAATTGGGTTCTATAGTTCGGAAACCCGATTTGTAAAGATTGTCGGAAATGGACGATCTTGGTGTCGGCAGACCGCAAATGACGAGTCTAACGTGTCTGAGTGTTTTCGTATGAATCGATATAGGAGAACACTCTGCATTTGAGGATTTAGTTTGAACCCCTCGGGTTCCATTTTGTAAAACGGCAGCCATCTTGTATGGTTGCCCTAACATAGGCCCTATGATTGTGGCCGAGCGAGTCCTTGACACGTACGCCTTAGCTGACTTCTGGTTGACCTGGCCGAACTGACTCCTCGCCTGGGGCGAATCCTGCTGAGCCAGTTCCTTGGTTAGCAGCTGCACTGATAAAGATCAAAGAACAGGACGTGGTCCGATTTTATGGCCCACCGTTCCCACTCCTCTATCTCCTTTCCATCTGTTTCTGCCTTTCCTTTACGACATGTTCATCGATCTGGGTTGAAGGTTTTATGATGGGTTTGTCCGGCCTGATCGAACAGGAAACTAGCATATGTGCGATCCTTTTTGGTAGGCTGGACAACGGAAAGTGGGATTAACTTTGACTGTCGTGATTCACTACTTTTTGAAATACTACTTGCTCATTGGTTAGTTTTGTATGCACCGAATGTAAATTGTGATGTTGCCAGAAGCGTAATTTTCGGCATAAAAGACCGAGTTTCGTTCATTGAGATGGTGCAGTCTCTTTCGAACTACCCGTGTGTACTTCGTAGACCTCTGTCCCTGGTTGCAACCATTAAACTTTGGTCTTTGACGTCATCAAGAAGTATCCCGTGTCTCTGTTTGCCAAGACAGGGGAATCCGGGGTCTTTGGGTGTTGCCCTGACACCGCTGGGTTATTGTAATAGTATTGGTTCCGAGAAAACCCAGTACCTCATTCCTACCTGGGATATTATCCAATCCCAGACTGCGAAATTTTAAGAGTGAAGGTGGGATGTACCCCTATTTACTTGTCACACATCCGATGTGCTATGATCTAGGATTATAATGGTCTTTCCCTTTGTCCCCTGAAGGTAAAATGTTCCTTGTTACACATACTTATGGATTGTGCTTTTTGTATTTCTAACAGAATCAAGTTTTTAAGACCTTTGTTTTTAAAATATAGAGCAGTACAGAGGGTGGAGGCAATAGAGTTGCTGTCCAATCTGAGTTATAAAGATGTGACAGTAGGAATTTCTTGTTTTATACATACTGTCAAATACAATTTTAATATGGGCTACAGTAGGGTAGATAGTTCATGGGAGGGTCAGGTGATTTTTAAGTCAATCTTATACTGCTCAAAGCTTTTTATTGTTTTAGAATGTTTTATGGGCAATTGTCTCATAAGCTTGCTTTCTACCTACAACAGCAGAAGAGGATTCTCAAAGTGCAGCTTTTCTACCCCAGTGGTTTGTCGCAGACGGCAACCAACACCAAAACCCTTGCTTACTATTGTAATCTGTGAGATTCCCTGTAACTACTACATACCTTTCAACACGCTTTAACACAGTGAAATGAAAATACCCACAGAAATTCATTAGAATCTGAGCAATACTGAATGAGTGTATTAAATCCAAGGTGCTACCTTCAACATTGTGCAAGGACTATAAGCGAAAAATGAGGTCAAATCAGACACAAATATGCTGGACATTGTAACTGGTATGGCAAAACAAACCCGTTTTACGTAAATTTGCTGCCCGGGGAGCAAGATGCCTCAACAAAGTGCTGTGTGGTGTATGATAGAACTACTGTGTAGCAACATCTGATGGACTAACATTTCTACCATTAGAACGCAATGACTGCCAAAGCGAGGGATCTCTTTGGGACTATGTAATGTGCGAAATTCAAGTGTTCTTCCAAGCAAAGTACAGATGAGGCCAACAAACTGAGCCTTCGGGGCATTAGTGCCATTAGAGCATTTGTCTGACTGGAGAAGCAGGCACAGACAGTCTCTGAGAGGAATCCAGAATCTGAGGGCTGCAACTCTCCTCATAGAAGCTTCAGGGCCCTCAGATGGGAGAAAAAAATACCTTACAGTTTGGTAAAAACAAAATTAGAAAGTAGCTCCAGCGAGCCTTGCATAGGTCAGAAATCCTCATCTTTCTCTCAAGCTTGCGGTAACCGTCTACTGTTGAGGCTAGTGGCTTGCACGCACCTATTGAGCAACATGCAAGGAGCCAGGCTTCCATCATCTGAATCAGTCCTGTTGCAAGAATTACCACCTGAGGCTGTCTCGGAACTGTGCACAGAACATGACAGTCGCCCACCTGGTTTCAAAGTAAGCAATAATTGCAATGTTGGAACACATCCACAAGAACAATGCGGTTCAAACATAAATGCAATAGGACGGTCCATTATTCTTTTTCGAGGCCCTCTTAACGAGGTGCCCCCCTGTGCGTTGGCCATGCGTTAGCATCCGTGATGTAAATGTAATTCCTCTGGATAATCTGCAGCTTCTCCCTCTGTACCACTGTAGAGCAAATTCACCTCCAGGAGAAATGCACAAGATGTGGAGCTTAGCATTAGACTGCTTTCTAAAAGGCATCCCTCCATTCACCAATAGGCTGATGACACTGATTAGTACCTCAGAGTTTCCAAACCATCAAATATCTCAAGCCTAAAAATCTAGATCACACAGCTTGGATTCTCCCTCTCTCTAGTTCCCTGTGCTAAACCACTAGGTTTGATCTCTGATCAAATCCTAAACCTAATTCCACGTATTGTAAAATGTGAGAATGGGACTCATGAGAAACAGTCATGTTTGTTTGACCTCTTGCTTATAGAGCAGAAGGCAGTGCATCATTGGTCCTCACACTCGGCGGCAATGAGATGTCTTTTCTCAATAATGTTCAATTAACTGTTGACGTTTCTGGTGTCCGAAACGGTGTTCCGTGGTGTTCCATGTGCCATGCAAAGCGCCAGCCTTAGAAGGCAGTGGGCAAATTTCAGGATTATAGAGAGAGGATGGATGTAAAACAGGGTTTTTTTTTTCTCATGCCTGGAAAATTAAATTATCTTGAAGATTCAGTCATGACTAGCAAATCTATTCCTGCCCAAGATTATCAACTTTCCACTCTATGCTGTCTTAAATTATCAGTTCAAAGTAGTGTTAAGCTATTTTCTTGTGATTTCATTTCCAGCCTAGACCATATATGAAAAGGCTGGCATTGAGTTTTATATGTATAAACATTGGCTCCATCATTCTCATCAGGTTATGTCCTTTTGAATCTAATTTTCTGCACTACTTTTCTGCTGCTGGCTTTCCTATGGATTCCCTAGTTCTGGAAGGTTGCATGGTGGTTGTTATGTGTTATGTTATTCCAATGTTACTTTAAGAATGGAACTTTGAATTTTCCAGTATTGATGGGTCCTCATGCAGGTTAGTCTTCCGTAAATAAATGAATTCTAATTACTTCGCTTTTGGGCTGCACACTTTTTTCTTCTCTCATATACTTGGTGTGAACCCTATATATTTCGGTGTCGAGCGGGTTAATTCCTAGACAGCACCTTCTTTTACAGAACACTCGCAGTACCCTCAGAGAGATACCCATCATATGGGATGAGCCATATCTACTTTTGCCAGTAAGGCAATAATTGAACCTGAAGCAGGTGTTATTTTATTATTTCCAGCTCTATTCTGAGGACCGTTAAGGAGAGGGCGGCGCATGTGCTGATCTCACACGTATCCTCAGACAAGCTGCATCCGATACTTGCGGGCACGGCCTGAAAGCCACTAGTTGCTGCACGCGATTGCACTCTGCAGGGCCCTCTCACCTCAAAGGTAAAGAGGAGCTGACACTATGTAGTATCCTATATTGGTAATGCTATGTATGGTTCTCCTCCTGCTCAGCCAGTGCCTGTGTTCTGTGCCCAATAGAATGTTGGTGTCATGATGTTCCTCAGAATATTGGGACTGAGAGAGGCAGAGTGACAGTTGGCCATGGGCTGAGCAGCTGACAGGCAGCTCCTGGTGGGGCTCTGATCTACCACATATCTACTTGATGTTATCAACTTTACTACCTGTTATCTTTATGAATAAAATATCTTGAAATACAACCTTCCTGATTTGACCTTCTTCACTACTCGTTTTGGCGACGAGGTGATGAACCTACAGCTACAAGAGGAGGTATCTACAAGATGGTAATTTCTAAGAAAAAGAAACAGACGTATTTAACAAAGAACTACAAAGATGACTACAAGGAAGAAAGTATGACTACAAAGAAACGAAATGAAGACATCAAGAAACAAGTAAGCATTAAGCACTACTCCTTTAAGCCCCACCAGTGGCCTCACCATCAGCCAGCCCTAGCCCAGGCGTGTTGTGCTCATCCTCTCTACTCATCCTGGACTTTGGCTTTACCATCTCTGTCTGCTACACTGCCACATGCTTTATACAACTATCTGACACCTGTTTTTACACCACTATTTATAAACTGTGGTAAGAGTTTGTGATCATGGAAGGTCTGGCTACATTCTTCATTAAGCAGTTTGGGAGTTTACAGTGTATGACCAAGAACTTTTTGTTTGTCGCTTTTCCACTGCCCTCCCTGCACTGTGTGATGTTGTGCACATTTTGCTGATTTCCATATGGGGTTGCACCGGTGTTGCTGCGCTGATGTTTCTTTACGTATTTCATGCGTGTCATCATCTACTGAGTAAAAGCTTTCACCTTTGCCACATGCATTGTCTGGAATCACCTTCCATCTACAACGTTTGTGTGATCTTTGAGAGGCCATACTGTTGAAAACATTTGAGGAATATCGTTGGCATTATTGGACTCTGTGGTTACGTGTTTTGTCTTTGATAGAAGAGGAACACCTACAGGTCTTTGTGCTGACCTAAAACCTTGCCTACTATTTACCTGTGCCTAGTAGATGCTTATTTGGCATTTGAAAAGTGAAGTTTTCACCTATTGGGACTTTGACATTTTTGGACACTATTCTGATTGGTGTCTTAAGAATACTGTTTCCATGTCATCGCCCTTTACAAGATCTGCCTGGTGTTTCAGTTATTTTTATTTGCCGTGTGCATTCATGTCATCATTGTGCATTTACATTTCAGCCCTAGTACTCTCCACAGAATAACTGCCTTACCAGAATTGTGGCGGTTTCGACCGTTAATTCCGTTGCGCTTCTTTGATTGACTTTTGCGTGTGCTGTTCACCTCACTCAGCGGACCGGACCTTGCTAATTTTCCTCACGAACCCTCTGACGTCAGCACTGCTTTGAAGTATACTCGCTGTTTGGTGCTCTTCGGTGCTGTGAGCCACCCAGCAGCACATTCATTTACTTGTCTCCATTTTGCTTCGCTGCGACAGTAAACAGCTCGCAATTCTCCTGGGCAATTGTTTGTTGCAGGGAGAATGTCCTCTGTTACTCTGTCATTACGGAGGAAATTGGTAATGTTACCGCTCTTGTGAGACTTATTAATCTAATTGTAAGATTTTGACTGTGTTTTTTTAAAAAAAATGTGTCTGTTGCAGTCTACAGTCCTCAAGTTAATGGAATGGTGGAGAGGGTGAACAGGATGCTGAAGAAGATGATGCAGATAGCTGTTGCCAAGAGTGAGGATGTGAGGATGTAACAGAAGCTGATCAGGAGAGATTGTAGGGTTATCATAGCACCCCACATTCCATGACTAGTGTGGCTCCTTTTGTTCCACTGAAAGATAGACACACAAAGTGTTTGGAACCATACAGTTGTTTGCCGCCCATTCCAGTAACTAATAGAACTTTGTGTTGGCTGGCTTGAGACCTCTGTTTTTGGGGCAGGAGATAGAGCAAGGGATGTTGATGTGAGTGTGTGTGGGGAGATTTTGTCAGCAGGAGCACCAAAGACATCTGGTTCTTTGGGAAGAAACAGAAGAAATTTAGGTCCACCTGAATAATTTTGAGATTATGTATTACATTGACTTTGGGGGTGGTCAACGTAAGCTGTTTGTGTGAAGCACTTGTGATGGGTTAAGATTTTCAAATGTTTTCTGTCTTTATTATCTTTGCTTAGGAAGAAAGTCACTTATTGAAGGATTTGTATTTGAATTTATATATTGTATTTATCATATTGCATCCTTTTATTTGGTGAATAGTTCAGGGGATAGGTGTGTTATGTTTTATGTTATTATCAATGTTACTTTAAGATTGGAACTTTGTTATTTCTAGCATTGATGGATCCTCATGGAGGTTTCAGGCTCGAATCAGTTAGGCTGGAGCTATTTTCCTGTTATTACATTTCCTGTTTAGACTGCATATAAGAAGGCTTGCACTGAGCTGCATACGGCACAGTGCATTCGCTCCTTCATGTTCATTGCACATGTTATGTCTTTTTTAATCTGATTATTTGCATTGATGGATCCTCATGGAGGTTTCAGGCTCGAATCAGTTAGGCTGGAGCTATTTTCCTGTTATTACATTTCCTGCTTAGACTGCATATAAGAAGGCTTGCACTGAGCTGCATACGGCACAGTGCATTCGCTCCTTCATGTTCATTGCACATGTTATGTCTTTTTTAATCTGATTATTTGCACCACTTTTCTGCTGCTGGCTTTCCTTTTGATTCCCTAGTCCTGGAAGATTATATGTTGGTTGTTATTTTTTATGTTATTGCCAATGTTACTTTAAGAATGGAACTTTGGAATTTTCAGCATTGATGGTTCATCATGGAAATGTTAGGCTTGAATCAGTTAAGCTGGAGGTGGGAGCAGATGTGAGGGAATGGTGTGTGCTATCTTTAGTCTTCAATAAATAAACCAATTCTAATTACTACACTTTTGGACTGCTGAATTCTGATCTGCCATCTACTTAGTGTGACCCCTCTTCTGGACTCTTTCTCAACCCTGATTCAGGATGGCGTTGGTACCTTTCCTATCTACCCCACAACATCTTCTATTATCTACAATCAAGACCTACTAAGATTGCCAAATAGGTATTTTGCCCTTCTGGCTTGTACCTCCAATCTAGGACCCTCATAAGGAGACACTTGGCATCTTTCATATTAATATCAATTGGAAAGTGACACCAGGGCTACTGTGTGAATTTGCGTTGTTTTGGGGCAAGTAAAAAAATGCCAGTCTCCAAAGATCTGTTTGTGCCCTGAATCTTGTGCCCAGCATCGGTTGTTGCCATCTCTCATTCCGGCATTGTTAATCCGACTCTCACCCTCCTGAATTTATCGGAGCTCCCAAGACCAATTTCCACATCTAAAGCTCCATTGTGGGTACTGGCATGCTTATGGGGAGCCTTTACATTTTCTCTGAGTCCTGGAAAGCTCTTACCTCACATTAAGGTCTGCCGTTATTTGGACGAGCAGATATTGTTCTCAGGTATCATTTCAAATGTCCAGATGATGATCTTGTTATGTAGTTAAAAGAGTCGAAACGTCATCGACAAAAGCACCTTGACAATCCCCAAAATATACACCCATTTCAAAGAGCAACGGTGGTATTTGTACATTACGTGGCCTACATGTTCAGTGGTACTTCAGCCACCTTGCTTTATGCCTGAGTTTAGCATGTTTTGCTTTTTTTTGTCTACAATGGTACCACTGTCTATGTTCTGATGTTTTATTTCTAAAAAATGTTTTTTATTAAAATATAAAAAATTTACTTTGTTACACAAACATAGATGTCATTGTATTTCTATGCCATAATGTATAGTTATTTTCCAGTGTGGAGGACCCGTGTTCCTATATAGTATCTCTCCCTGGCACAAGAACAACTGCAACTTTGTCTGGCAAATTTGGCCTTCAAACAGACCTTAACACTCAGGTCTACTTATATCTCAGTGGTTCTTTTGGACATCTCATGCTTTTCTGAGGATCCAGTGAAGTTAAGAGGAAGCAGAGATATATTCTTATTCACATTAAAGATGATGTTTGAAAATCTTGATTTGAAACATTCCACTGGTATCCAACAAGGTGGAATGGATGTATTCACGTATGTGATTAATTGTCATCAATTGGCAGCAGGGGATACTTGTGCTGACAGAACCTAAATTACTTTATTTATATGTGGATTAAAAGATGAGATTAACAACGAGTTAGTTTGTACTCATTTTCCTGCTTCATTTTCAGAAACTATTGATTTAGCCTTGCTAATTGGACCTAGACTTCAGGAAATACATAATGAAAGAAAGAAGTCTACAGTAGGATTCTCTACCACTGTTAGAATGCAAAAAGCAAAACCTTGGTCAGTTCAGAAAATTATTGGAGAGTCCTACCCCAAGAGGAATCTCTGCATAAATGAAAAAACTGAGTTCAGAGAATGAAAACAAATGCTGTTGGAATGCTGGACTGTGTCAATTTTGTGATGATGTGTGCCACAAATACTGTATCTGCTGCATACACCCTCAAAAGCATTGGAGTAAATCTGAAACAGTTGCAAAATAAAAGAGAGAAGCTGTGTGTCTGCCTATGTGTACTGGATCTAACATGGGTGGTCGGGCAGCTATTTGTTTATTATCTTAAGTGTTGAAGAAGGTAATACTTTAGATTTTTCAGCATTGTTGCATTGTGGAGTGAGAGAAATGTTTATCAATTATGACTGGGCTCTCAAAAGCAATATCCCTAAAAGCGCTAAAAAGATACCAGCTGTAGTCCACACTGTTAGGGTTATGCAATGGCTTCAGGGCTGGTAAGAGAGGTTATCTCCAATGTTACTGCAATGCTAATCAAAAATAAATGGGCTTCTTATTTAGCATTAGAAGAATTTTCACACTGCAATGTGGTATATAGCCAGCAAAGTTTCTCAATTTTTGTGCTTGCATGGTTTTCATCCACGAGTTTTCCATTCTTCATCTTAGGTTGATTTGGTTCCAGCAACCACTGACTACATGGCTCATTTACAGAAACCAATACAATTGGTCTCAGAAACCTTACAACAGTCTAAAACCAAAATAATAGATCATATTTATTCCTGTAGCTTTTTGTTTGTAGTTACTTAGCACCTGGGAAATTCATCATGCTTTTCATGCTTCAAACTGAAACCATATGTTTCTGAGCCTTACAATCGTTTAACTTCGGACCACCACCGATTATGATATATGGTCCCCCAAAATATGAAGTTCAAGAGATTTATAATATTCACCTTTTTTGAGGTCTTCTTCAAAATTAAATTAATAGGAAGGATTATACATCTATTGAACACTCTTGGCAAGATGCTTTTGGGATGGAAAAGTCCCTCGCATGGTGAACGACATATACCGCTGCCCTGGGTGCTCCAGCTCCAACTTAGTCTAGATCTCTGCTGCTGATTTTTGTTGCCATGGGTAAAAACTGATCATGTGTGTAAACCATGACATAGACCTGTCTCGTAGATTGGGGTCTTGTTGGAAAGAAAGGGGTGCCCAGAGCACTACTGTCAGTATGGTGAAAGGCTACTGTCTTTGCCACGAGTAAAGTAGCATTAGCACAGTGGTGGCAGCATACTGTGTAGTAATCAGTAGAAGTGAACAACCTTTTTGCCTATGTCACTGGAATAAAGCTAACAGCCTCACTCACGTAAAGTTCTGCTGCGGTGTTCTCAACTCACCCTTGGCCTACATCAAGTTAGTATGAAGCACTGTGCAGCATGTGTGTGTGTTGTATGCATGCACTGGGTTTGTGTGTGCCTGTGAATGGTACAATACATAGAAGAATCAGGGTTCCATTTTGGGAGACCTAGGGTTGACTGGAGGAGCATGATGAGATAGAGGAATCCCTCATACAGATTTGTGGATTTCTATATTTGCTGTGAGCTGAGAGGGACACACCAACTGTAAGTGGAGGAACCAGGCTCTTCAGCACACTTCAAATGGTGCTCTTTGATTTAGGGAAAGATTACTGGAAAGGGGCCCGGGCACATCTCAGAAAGTAGATGGGGCTGAGAAAAGAATCATAAATGATAAAGCTGGGGGCAGTAACCTTTTGATGTATATATCACTGTGGCTGACTCCCAAGGCCTGTGTTGTGGGGCTGACAGGTTTTCTGTCACTCCTGCTGTGACAGACTGCTTCCTGGAGGAAAGACAAGGTAGAGGAGTGGGCACTTCAAAAGGAAGCAGACCCCCAACACAAAATTGAAAGACCCAGACCCTAATCGTATTTGGTGTCTGGACATGAACTAGAAGAAGGGTAAGTCGAGGCCCCCAAAATTGTCAACTGCCAAGCAGTCAGTTGGGCTGTGCGAGGAAGATACGCTCTGCAAGACTTCTGCCTCTGACCAGGGCTGGGTGTCATGGCTTGTCAGTGTCCCATCTGGGAGAGGGGGCATCACCCAGTGATATTCAAGACCACTTGCCCCTGGAAACTGGTGAACTAGTGCCTTTCTGCTAGCCAAGACCAGTGAGCCCTGTGAGGAAGATGAAGGTGCTGGTGGGAGCACGGTCCTGTGGGGGATCCTGGTGAGTGGATTCCTGTAGTGAGGTGTGAGGAAATGGCTTCAACACTGATCTGGTCATCGCCCATGTGTTGGCTCAAGTCGGTGACCCCATATGCCAGACGGCGAGCGGTGAAGTAGTTGTGATTGGCTGTGAAGGATTCTGGCCATGTTAATGTTAATGTTAAAAAGTATTTATTGAGCGCACTGCCACCGGTTGGTTTCCTGGCGCTAGAGTAGACAGAGGACGAATCCTGAAGGCGAGAGGGGAAAGGCGGTCAGTGATACGCTTGTTTAACAAGCCATGTTTTTAAGGCTTTCCATGCGGATCATACCATCACCTGTGTGCGGAGTACAATCGATGACCTCATGTGCCAGGGGATGCCGGAAAGGACGAGGATTGTGTCTTGTTCAAGCCGTCGTCAAGAGGAGAGCGACAGAGGTGACCCATGTGGTCTGACCCCCAACTGAGTATTGGAACTGCAGCAATATACCAATCCCCCCGCCCACTACTGTGGGAAGGATCAGAGGACCTTACTGTCTTACAGAAGGAATTGCCATGGTTTCTCAGCTGCTGCCTCAGCAGAGCCGTAAGTGCTACTCACCAAAAGCCGCCACTGTTGCTTGCAGGAGCTAGTAATACTGATTGCTGGTACCGAAGGCCTTGGGGGAACTTGTTCCGCCATAAAGCTCTTTGGGTGCTAGAACTTATTTGGCTTTCAAGGAGAGTCAGAGTGGGACTCTTGAGGCTCAGACTACTAGTGGGGCCTATCCTGAGTGTCGCCTATGGCTTATGGGGACTAATCACTACTGCTAGTGAGAGGTAAGTGGGACTCAAGTGCCCGCCTATTCAACACTAGAGCCCTGACCTCAGGAGACTGTGTGTATTGTTTGTGTATGCCGTATCTCACTTTGTGTTCGTATATAAATGCTCCTTTTTTCATAAAAGCAAGTATATGACTGGACAACCTTTTATTGCTCCTGCTGAACCTATTTAGAGTTGTGAGCCGGTGTTCAGCCCCTGCATCCATCTTTTATCTTCCCCTCCCCCGAAGAGCCTCAGACTGCTTGACCCACACTATTACTGAGAGTCAAGTGGTCCAGTTGTTCAGAATCCTGAGTAAGTAAGTTAAGGTTTCTGACAGATGCTTCTTCAGTTTGTGACCATTTATTGATTTGTTGTGTTTTCCAGTGACATTCTGACTAACACAGAACTCCAGGAAGGAATCACAATTCTCATCTAGGAATAGAACTCACCATACTCAGCAGCTTTTCCACTTTGCCTTGCATTCAAGGAGCAGAAGACAATGTGACTTTGGTCATCACAATAGGTCTACAGTAGGGTATCTTCTCCTGTGCCACTCTGTCAGTGTTGTCTTTTCTGCAGCAGCCCAAAAGGTTGTTCTGTGTGGGCAAGTTGTTAGAGTGTGGAGGAGAGGAAGGATATCGAATTGTGGGTTCTTCTATTCATGCCTGGAATATACATATATCTTGAAGACGTAGGTATGGTTAGCCTTTTTCTATTCCTACACAAGATGTACACCTTTCCTGTCTCTGTTGTCTGAAGTTTCCAATCCAAGATCATTTTAACCTATTTTCCTGTAATGTAATTTCATACATAGATCACATTACAGGAAGCCTTCCACTAGTTTTGAGCGTTGCAAAAAATGCATTATATTATTTCGTGGTGCATTTATTGCCCACAGTTATGAGTTTTTTACCCTGACGTTTTGTTCTATTTACATGCAGCTGGCTCCTGCTTTGGATTTTTATGTTTTGGAAGATCTTACGCTGGGCTATTCCCTGATTATGGATGGTGTTGGTGCCTCGCTTATGAACTCTAATAGCTTCCATTATCTATAATCAAGAAATACTAAGATTGTAAAACCTTTTCTGCCTTTCTGTTTTTTTTCTCATTTGTAGGACTCTCTGACATTGTTCATGTGTATACTACATGCAGGGTGGAACCATGGTTCCTGGGAGGAGTCACCCTTTCTTCCGATAACCAAGAAGGAAATTGGAGAGACCTTTGCAGTCCTTGATACGTATTGATACATATTGTGGGAATCTGACTATGCCTAAGTAAGGTATAGTGTGCACAGAGTTCAGTGGATGCCCCAAGGTAGGCAGAGGTAAACGTAGATAACATTATACTCTCTATTTGTGGTAGTGTGGGCGAGCAGTAAGGCTTTATCTGAGGGTAGTGCTAAGCATTTATTGTACACACTCAGGCAGGAAATGGTGTCACACAAGCAAAGACTGAACTCTGACCAATTTGTTTGTATAAACATGTTATTTAGTGTTATTTTATTATTAGAACCAAATCATAGGCAGTATAATACTCGAAAAAGCGGGGTATCACGAATATGCATTTAACATCAACTTGGCTTGTGTTACAGGTTTGTAAACGTTGGCAATAAATAGTCAAAATTAATTTATAGGTACTCTTCTTACTCAGCAAGGTATCCCTAGATACCCACTGGTACAGAGGGGAAAGAAGTTAATGCGTTTTATAATACAATTACAGTTTTGCAGGATAAATGACGAGACACTCTAAGTACTGAAAGAACAAAAATGGGTTTACGGTCCGTGAGTAGGACTCGGTCACATAGACACTCGGTTCACACCACCAGTGGCACAGAGGCGGCAGATGCAGAGTGCAGGGACCACACATTAGCCAACGGGCTAAGCAAGGTCCTTGGTTTTGGGACTGCAGACAAACAGGACACCTTGTTGATGGAACAAAAAAGCTCCTGGTATCGAGGATAGCACTGAAGGGCCCAATGGCCAGCACAAGATCTACACCGCCAGCGGCACAGAGGTGGCCGGGTGTAGGACGCAGTCACCGGGAATCCCAAGTTTTCTCAGTGGAGACTTTTGTTCTTGGTCTTTGGACTGCTTTGGTCTGAGAGACGTGGTTGCGGTTGGAGGGGACCTCCCAGATAATTGCTGCAGGCCCGGGTTAGAAGCTTGTGGGGGTTCAGGGATCACCGTAACCCAGGGAAGGATCGTTAGGGGAACCTTCTTAGGGTGGTGGGCTACTCTGACTTGGGCTCAGGGTGCCGGGTGCTGAGTGGAGGGGACTACGGAGGTCAGAGTTGGTTGGTCTTGAGCAAGTCTGATGCTCACGGGAGACAAAGTCTTTGGATTGCGAAGGCAGTGCAGGTTCTCCAGGTTCCTGAGGGCTGCTGGCTGCAGGACACACCCAGATTTTGCTGTAGTCAGTCGAGGTCAGGACACGCTGGTAGGGCTGGGGCCAAGTTAGTTGGTGTCCTCTTCTTCTTCTTCAGCACAGCTCTTCGGTTCTTCTTCTTCTTGTTACTTCGTGGACCCAGCCCATCGTGGGGAAGGAGGCTTAGCACCTTATCCCAGGATGTGCTTTGTTTTAGGAACCCGAGAGCGGCAGGCTCTCAACCAAAGGGTCTAGAAACATGTCTTTTGGTAGCAGCTGGTGAGCAGCCACTCAGCCAGGACACTAGGGTTAGGTCTTTTTGCAGGGGACATCTCTAAGATCCCCTCTAAGTGCATTTTTCATTAAATCCCACACTGGCATCAGATTGGGTTTAATGTGCCGAGAAGTTTGATACCAAACTTCCCAGATTTCAGAAAAGCCATTATGATGCTGTGGAGTTCCTAATGACAAACTCCCAGACCATTAACTCTATGGCATTACAGCACTTACAATGTCTAAGAGTTGACTTAGACACTGTTGGTGTACATTGCTCATACACCTGTACCTTCACCACTGGTATAGTGTACCCAGCTAAAGGGGTGGCATACCTATGACAGGGCAGTGGATTGTAGGCATGGCACACAGGATGTGTGCCATGTCGTCTCTTCACTTTTTTCTGCACCAAAACACACATCATGCAATGGCAGTGTGTGTGTGTGTAAGGGTACAGGGCCCCTAAGTGTGGTACAGTAAGTGCTGCAGCCCTTATAGGCCTTCCCTGTTTATAGTGCCATTGCTACCTAGGTTACCTCTTACAAGGGGCTTGCATGTGGCCAAAGAGTTTCCAATTAGGTTTTGCAACAGTGCAGTTTGAGGAAAGAACATAGGCCCTGGCTACCGGATTGGCAGGAACCCAAGGCACACTCAGTCAAAGTACATTAACATTAGGTAAAAAGTGACTGGCAACTATGCAAAAAGGGTCACTTTCCTACACATATGTCCAAATTTAAATAAGCCTTAGTGCTTCCAGTTACATCTGAATGGGATCATAAATCCCTTTCTCTTTCCTACAAACTTTGGACTTGCAATTCATACTCTCGTTCTCACATATATTAATATCGACATCTCACATTTGGTTGGTCCCCCAAGCCAGATTTAGATTTCTGTGAACAATACCTTTAGTATTAAGGGCCTCATTACGAATGCCCCAGTGGTTAATTTTTTAAAGTCGCAACTATTGATTCACAGCATTCCAAGCCACACTGAGCAGGACTTCCCTTTATACCCCCTCCTCTTTGCAACTCAGAATAGGTCAAGAAAGTACTTTGCCAGTGGAATTCCTTTTTTTTTAAACTGTATCCCCCACATGCATCAAAGTATTTTGGAATCGCAAACGGTGCGATTCCTTAAAATCGGCCGTTTGCGACTCCAAAATAGCTTTTTGGAATGCATCATTCAATTTTAGAATTTGCATCATTTTTGCGATTTCTAAAATTGCATTTGCTTTTAAGAAATCGCAAATATGCGATTTCTTAAAAGCAATGCATGAATATTTTTCAAATTGCGAATTTGCAATTAGGGGGTTAAATTTACCGAGTGGTTGAACCACTCGGTAAATTTGGAAAAAGGTGTAAAAATGCTTAAAAATGCTTTTTTTAAGCAGTCATGTTACGGACACACATGTCCTTAGGACATGTGTGTGTGTGTAACATGATGCGAAAAATACATTTCAGGGGTGCAGGGGGGGTATCTAGGGATACCTTGGACCCCCCCTTGCACCCATGAAATGCATTAACAAATTGCGATTTTCAAAATGAAAATCGCAATTTGTTAATGCCTTCCCATTGATCCCTATGGGCCATTTGGGCCATAGGAAACAATGGGAATCTTGAATTCGCACTTTGGAATTCGCATAATATTTGAGAATCGGTAAAAATTGCGATTTTTACCGATTCTCAAATATTTTGCACAAATGTACATACATCCCATTTTGCATTTCCTAATTTGCGATTCCCTAAAAATCGCAAATTAGGAGGTGCAAAATGAAACAATGATGCATGTGGGGGTAACAATGTTATGGGTGCAATGCCTGTCATTTTGCATATCACCAGTTTTGCAAGTGCAAAATCAGTTCATACATCGGTCTCTATTTTCGTTATTACTTCTGTGTAATGTATTAGCATTTTGTGCTTTTGCAAATCCTTAATAAACTCAATCTAAAATTAACATAAAAAAATTGAGAACAATTAACTAACCATTTAAATGACCTTCTATTTCATATGCTGATATTCTTTTTTCCATCACTTTGAAGTGCTCAGTAAATACTTTTTATCCCTATGAAAAATGGATAATTCATTATATTGACAGTTCTTTAATATTGTGCTCTAGTTTAATTGCAGCGAGTCTGAATTAAGCATGCTCTTGTCACCGTGTTATCCCACTTTCCAGTTAATTGAACATCAGTTTCAAACTTGTACAATGTTTCAAAGAGCAGATGGAAATATTAATTACAACTCCAAGGGTGGGAAGGAGGGGGCAAGGGTTGCATGCAGGAACCAGGGGTTTGCTGGGCTGTCACTTGAAAGCTAGGCTCCCTTGAAGTGCAGGCTTCACCTGTCAGCACCAGCAGTTGGTTGCCAACTCACCCTGGTTTACCTTGTTTTGTTTAAATCAAAAACGTGTCTCAGATCTGCCTGTGAAACAGCCAATATATTTTGGAAGCTGTGCTGTAAACTGAAGTGATTGACCTCCCTTGTTTCAAAATGTTCTTGAAGTCCTTCCTCAGCGCTCAATGGGTGGAGTTAGCAGCCACCCCGACTTGTAACACAATTTGATAGAGCATTATTGTGAAGCACCTGTTTGCCTAAACAAAGGCAGCATATTTCAGCCTGCTTCGCCCTCCCCCTGCGCACTGTAGGAACAATGTTTGGCATGCAGTCTGTTTACTGGTTTCAAGAGTGGTATGTCATGCATTGTGTCAAAAGGCAGACCTACCTGCTAGGCTGCTCTGTACTGAACAATATGGAAGGTAAGGTGAGCGGTCTGACCAGCCAAAGAAGCTACTGGTAGTGTACACGTTGGAAGAGGTATGGACTTAGCATAAGATTTTAAAAATCAGAAATCTACTCGCTATAGTTTTACAACTACCGTATGAATACTTTTCTGAATTCACAAAAACCATCTGGAGTAGTTATGTGAAACCACATAACACCCTTCCTCCTCTGCACTGGCAGTAGTACATATAATTGCATTTATATAGCGCTTAATAATCCTGACGAGGCGTCGAAGGGCTTTTCGGCGAGTAGCATACTACTCCGAAACCCAAAAAGAATTAGTGGTGAATTAGTGTAGTGAAATAATAAGTTAATTTGAGGGGTGCACATGTTAGTCTGTTCTTTGGATTGAGAAGGATAGGCGAGAAACAGAAGAGGAAATGGTTTGCATCTATATAGCACTCGCTACTCCTGATGAGGTGTTGAAATGCTTTTTGGCGAATAGCACGCTATTCTGGACCCAAAAAAGGATTCGTGGTGAATTAGTCTAGAAAATTATGAAATTAATTTCAGATGTGGATATGTTAGTCTGTTATTTGGATTGAAAAGGATAGTGGAATAAATGTGATTCAGCACATCAAACTCCGTTCCCTTTTTAAACCACCAGAAAAATGTTTCACTGGAGAAGAAATCCCCTCCCAGACACCCTCATAACATTTAGAAACGTGGTGCTTTTCAGACCTACTATCATGTGTACATACTAGCATTGAGTTTAGGTGTGCAAATTGGATTTGAAAACATTTATCAAGGGTTGTGGATGCTCACAAAGTTATGACTTTGGACCTCTTTAAGAATAGGCCATTATTTGGCGAGAGGACACCGGGGTCAGGGAGGGTGGACTGCTTTACAGTCTCCGCTTTTGATCAGCATCCCAGCACCAAGTAACAGACCTGACAAGAAGAATGGGGAATAACACCTAGACCTGTGCCTTCCGACAAATGACTGTGAAAGGCATAGTCAGACAGGACAATGCTAAGGGGCATTTTCTTGATTACCTGTGCAGCCCATTGGTGTGAGAAAGTGCCCTCTTCTGCATGGTTACCCCCTCTTTTTGCTGAACTGCTGATGTACTTTGACTGAGTGTGCCCTGGGCTCCTGCTAATCAGGTACCCAGGGCCAATGTTCTTTCCCTAAAACTGCATTAAAACTCAAACCCAATTGGCATCTCTAGCCACAGGTCAGCCCCTGGTAAATGGTACCACAGGTAGCCAGGGCACTGTGACCAGGGAAGGCCTCTAAGGGCTGCAGCACTTATTGTGACACCCTTAGAGGTCCTGTACCTTTACACTCACACACTGCCTTTGAAGGTTGCTTGTCTTGGTGGAGAACAAAGTGAAGAGTCGAGATGGCTCACATCCCTGTGGGCCATGGTTTACTGGGAGTTTCTCATTACGAACTCCACATCACCATAATGGCTACATTGAAAACTGAGAAGTTTGCTATCAAACTTCTCAGCACATTAAACCCACACTGATTTATTTATTTATTTATTTATTTATTTATTTATATGCTTATATAGCGCAGGACTCGACCCCCTGAGGGGTATCTCTGCGCTTATGTTCTTCCAGGGTGTCTAAACTAAAATAATGAGATGCACAAATTTTAGGATGTCAAAACAGGTGTGTCTTTAGAGATTTCCTAAAGGCCTGGAGGTTGGTGTTTTGCCTCAAGGTAAGGGGCAGTGTATTCCAAAGGGTGGGGCCCTTGTATGAAAATGCTCGGCCACCAATCTTGCCCTCTTGACATGTGGGATCTGGAGCAACAGTTGGTTGCTAGAGCGTAGGAGACGGCCAGGCTTACAGAGGTTGAATTTTTCTGCCAAGTATTTGGGACCCGAGCCAAACAGGCTTTTATGTATTACGCAGCAGACTTTGAACTTGACCCGCTGACGAATGGGCAGCCAGTGAATTTTTTCTAGGAGGGGGCGTGAAGGAGACCTGGCTGGAGCGTTAAGGACCAGTCTGGCCGCCGTATTCTGGGCTACCTGCAATCTACTATGCTGTTCTTCATTGGCGGATAAAAAAAGCCCGTTGCAATAATCTAGTCTACTGACCACAAGCATCTGGACCAGTGTTTTCCTGTAGCTGTCGGCCAGAAACGGGAACACGTGCCTCAGGAGTCCGATAACCCGAAGGCAGGACCCAGTTACTTGATTTGGGTGCTCCTTTAGTAGCAGCGCCTGGTCAAGTCGTACCCCTAGGTTCTTCACTACCTGTTTAGGGGAGGAAGCTGGTCCTAAATCCGATGGCCACCATTCAGGTGACCACAGGAGGGGGGCTTCGTTTTGACCACATTACATTGTAGGCAATTGGAGACCATCCAATTGGACACTGCTCTCATACCTGCGTCAAATGCATGTTTGATTGCCGGTGTGAGGGTCTGGAATGGGAACAAAAGCTGAGTATCGTCAGCATACGATACTGGAGTGAATCCATATTCTCTCACAATAGCCAGGGGGGCTACATACACATTAAAAAGCGTAGGGCTTAGGTATGAGCCTTGTGGGACCCCCTTGGTGAGCTCCCTAGAGATGAAATGATGGGAGCCCAACCGGACACTTTGTGAGCGGCCCGAGAGAAAGCTCTCAAGCCAGGACATAGCCAAACCGTCTATCCCCACCTTCTGCAGACAACCGAGAAGAATATCATGAGGCACCGAGTCAAAGGCAGCGGATAGATCTAACAGCACCAGAATCATAGAGCCCCCTCTATCCAGTGCCATCCTGATGTTATCGGTCACAGAGAGGAGGGCTGATTCAGTGCTGTAGTTAGGTCTAAACCCAGATTGAGAGTGGTCAAGGCCTCCCGCTGCCTCAATAAAATTAGACAGGTGGGTGTTCACATGCTTCTCGGTCATCTTGCTTAAATATGTCAGAAGGGAAATGGGGCGGAGGTTGGAAAGGTCTGACCATGGCAAGGCTGCATTCTTCCGAATAGGGTTTACTAAAGCTTTCTTCCATTCACGAGGCACTTGTCCTTCCTTAAGGGAGAGATTAATCACGGTTTGGATTCCAGGCAAAAGCAGATTACCCAAAGAGGCAACCATTTTTGCAGGCAGAAGATCCATAGGGGATCCTGTTTTATTTTGACTAATCAAAGAGGTGACATCAGATTGGCTAACCTCCGGAAACATAGTCAGTGGGCTACTTTTATATGTTGATGACATTGGGGGGTGCTAGCGACATTACTCCTGAATTTCGCGGCCTTTGTCATTTTTCCATAGATTAACTCTATTTTGTTCTCGAAAAACAGGGAGATGTCATCACATAGAGATTGAGAAAAGTCATCAGGGCTCTCACAGGCCACAGGTTTCACAAAGGACTGTAGGATCTTATAAAGTTCTCTGGAGGAGTTGCCTGCTTCAGCCAGCTGTAAAGTGAGACAATTTCTCCTGGCCAACTTAATGTTTTTATGATAGGTGTAAATGTAAATTGATACTTGTATAGCGCACTACTCACCCGTAAGGGTCTCAAGCCCCTTGTACGAATACCGCTGTGGAACCCATCCTGGCTTTCCCTGTGAGGTGTCCACTCCTGGGCACCCCCAAGGTGGAGGCCAGGTATCCTTAGCGTTGTGGGGGCCGTTGTGGAGATTAAGTAAGCTATTGCCCAGAGTTGCAGAGTGGAACTCCATGATTGGAATAGGCACCGAGGCGAGAATTATCAGGTACATGGAATTTTGAGCCCAAGACCCGCCGAGGCGGGGAATTGAACCCTGGTCCCGGGATAGACCTCTGCACCAGGGTCTGCCGCTCTAATCATTGAGCCACACTTCTCCACTTCTCTGGTGGCCAACGCATCTGAGTACACTTTCTTTCTTTCTTCCGTGTGGGATTTTCTACAGGTTTTTTCGAGCTTTCTGCATCCCTGCTTTTCCACTCTGAGCTCTTCAGTGTACCACACCTCTTGTTTAGATGTGGGGTACTGTTTGTGTAACTTAAGGGGAGCCAGCCGTTCAACCGCCTCTAAGAGAGCTTTGTTAAACTTAGTTAGACCAGACTCCACGTTATCTGTCCCTAAGATGGTGTGTTCCTTCCATACCCTCTGTAGCTCATCCAATGTCACTTTGTGCCACTGTCTTCGCCAAACGGCAGGAAGGGGTTTTTGGTTTGGCTTGTCAAGGCCTAGCTTGGAGAATTCGACCATAAAATGGTCTGACCAACACACTTGGGTCGTTAACCGGCATTTAATTTTGGGGCAGTTAGAGAAAATTAGATCCAGAGTGTGTCCCCTAGATGTGTGGGGCCACTGTTCTGTATTTTTAGCCCTAACAGTGAAAGATCGGAAAGCAGGGACAACGTATCTGGATGATTGGGGAGGTCTACGTGGGTATTGAAATCTCCGAGAAGAATAACATCTTCTTTAGCTTTAAAGTGTGGAGCCAATAATTCCATTAAGGAAAGTGAAAAACCCGCACTTGGCCCCAGAGGGCGATACACTAGTGCTCCCTTCCAATGAATTTTCGGGGTGGAGCTGATCTTAAAGATCATGATTTCCATCATAGAACAAATTCTTTGTTCGAGTAAGGAGACCTTCAGACCCTCTTTGTAAACCAAGGCAATACCGCCCCCAGTTTTAATTGGACGGTCAAGTTTGAGAACCTTATATCCCATAGGGACCCCCAGCGTGATAACAGGAACTGTATGTGGCTTCAGCGAGGTTTCAGTAAGGAAACAAATGTCTGGTTTTACTGTATTTACTAAATCCCAAAATTCAAGATAATGTTTGGGTAGGGAGCTAATATTTAAGAGAAAGCTTTTTAGAACATTGGGTGCTAAGATTTCCCCTGTATTGCTGCCAATAGACTGGATGGTATGGGATGCCTGAAAGTGACAGTGAATGCATGAAAAAGGGCCTTCGGGCATGGCCAGGAGCTCTGAGCACAACCTACCAAAGGTACTGGCTGCAGATCTTTTAACGCTTGGGCTGAGTACCTGATACCATGTTTCCTACGGTAATCCAGGTCCATTTGAGTAGAGCCCATGGCCCCTAGCCCCGTCCTGTCGCGGACGGGCGCAGACGGGCTACTCTTTGGCTGCTCTTCGGCGTGTCTTCGGCTCCCCTGTGCGCGACCGCTGCGCGCTCGAGGGTGGGCAAGGGCTAAATAGCCCCAGAAATGCAGCCACTAGAGCGCTAACCGCTCCAGTGCTGAGAGCTGCCCTGAAGATACCGTCCCCCCTCTCAAATCAGGTTAGGGAAGGTGTTTTGGCAAGAGCGCGATTTGCACAGCGTGATGTAAACTAACATGGGGCAATTTGCAGTTTCAATTTAGTTTCAGTTTTAAAATCACACACAAATGTCAATTTTTAAAAATATCATAGGCACATCATAGAGCAGAATTTAATAAAAAATACACACAGAGTGCATCTTAGAGATGCCTCCTGAAAAACTACCTACCACTAGTGTCCAGGCTGAGTGACAGCTTTCAGCTGCCACCACCAGACACGTTTCTGGACCCCTGGGTCGAGAGACTGCTGCTCTCGGGGGCCTGTAACAACACACATCCTGGGACGTGGTACCAAGCCTCCTCCGCCAGGATGGGAAGGGCCCATGAAGGGGAAGCTTCAAAGGCTTGCCCCCTTTGTGAGCTTCCTCAGGCCACTTGCTGCTTTCAGCAACTGGTCCCCACTGGTTCTGACCTCCAGTTTAGGTGGGAGGACTGGTGGGAAAAACAAGTGAGGAAGAGAGGTGTGCCCACCTCCGCCAACTCCACCCCTCAGGTGGGGGAGGCGAGGTGAAGCACAACTCTAAGTCCCTGCCATCTTGCAGATGGGGGACCCAGCCAACCAGAGTGAGGCATATGCCCCCTCCCACTGGAGGGTGGAATAATAGTGGGTGTACCCACCCCAAGGAAGGGACCCATTGCTCCCAACCTTTACTTAACTCTAATGCCCCAAAATCTAGTATTTAGGGGGAACCCCGAACCTTGCTTCCTCAGACAAGAAACCAGAAGAAGAAAAGAAGAAGGATGAAACAGCTGTGTCTAAGCTAACAAGAGGAGGACACCTACTGACTTGCCCCAGCCCTAGCAGCCTGTCCTCACCTCGAACCTGAAGAAGTGAAACTCCGGTGTGTCCTGCAGCCAGCAGTCTCAAGAACCCCGAGGACCTGCCCTGCCTTCAAAAGAAGAGACTCAGTCTATTGTGAACATCAGATTTGTTTACCAACAGACTCCAGGTCCTGCAAAAGTCTGTAAGTCTGCACCACTCTGCGCCCAATGCCCGAGTTCGAGTGGCCCAACACCAAGAGGAGTTCGCCCCAGTGATCCTGACCCGAGATCCGGTGGCTCCTGACCTGCCTCAAGCCTCCAGCCGACACCTACAGCCTCAAGCCGGAAGGTCCCCCCAACCGCGTCCAGGAGCTGGTAAGAAGATCCAACCCTAAAAGGCACCCCTGCACCCAGCACCCCAAGGGCCTTGGGTAGCCCAACCAATGGTGCCTAACCAACCCCCAACCTCCCAACTTACCTCTCCAAGGGGTGGTCGCACCCAACAGACCTTCGTCCCGAGCCTGCAGTGTATTTGCAAACCGGAGGCTCCCCTTTGAAAGCTACAGGGTACCCTAAGCCACAACAGTACTCTGCCTCCAGCCGCCCAAGCGCCGCTGAGGGTGACCTTTTGTGTTGGTTTGAACCCCCATTTGCCCTGAGCTCAAGTCTAGGAGCTTTGCTCCCACAACCCAGTGGCCTGCTTGTAAGCAACCACCAACCAGGGGCCCCTATGCCCCATTGCATAAC
This sequence comes from Lissotriton vulgaris, assembly GCF_964263255.1. Lineage (NCBI taxonomy): Eukaryota > Metazoa > Chordata > Amphibia > Caudata > Salamandridae > Lissotriton > Lissotriton vulgaris. The sequence continues at coordinate 2,004,028,285 of NC_141689.1, read as the reverse complement.
AATGGGCCTCAGCACTCTGCACCCGGCTGCCCTTGTGTCTCTAAGGGTGTAACAAGAGTGCATCCTTGACCCTGGAGGACCCTTGAGTCCCCTGAATACCAACTCCTACAACCGAATACTTATCTGTGATCCGATAACCCTAATTACCTCCTTAGGATAACATCAACTGTTTTTCTGTGTGTAACCTTTAGGGTTGACAAGGAGGGAAGGAGCCAATAGTCATAAAGTGCATTTTGAAAGAAGGTTTATTCGGGTACAGTATGCAGGCAAAAACAGTCTTGGTTTAGTCTGGTGCTTTGGTCTGGTCCTTCTGCTCTCTTTCCTGCTCTTCCGTGTAGTATAGCTCGTCCCCGAAGGCTCAAAAGAAAGGAAAAGAAGAGGTGGCATTTAGATCACAGCTCTAAACTACTGAGGTTATGGGGCAGGGTGTGAGGGTAACGTTGTGAGGAGGGAAGTAACCATCACCATTGGCAAACCAAACTAATCCTACTGGTAACGCAGCAGGGCTTCACCCTGAGTTTGTGAAGTGAACGTACAAAGAGTAAACGTGAGCGTTTCCCTTTTAACACTGAGGATCCCTCCCTGCCTCCTCGTTACCCTTTCCCCCCCTTTCTGAACGAGAGAAGACCTCTGAGCCGGCCCGTACCTTGCTGAGCCTCGCGTCTTCCTGAGCGTGGCTGGGCGAAGAGTGGTGATGGTGGCCTCCTGGCTTCTCCTTTGTCGCGTCTTCTTCGTTTGGTGTTTCCGCTGGGTCTTTAGACGTCCTCAGCTGCCTCGATTCCTCTTCCCGGTGTGGAACATCTTCGGGGTCTTTCGGCGTCCTCTCCTCGGTCAGCTTCGTCCTCTCCCGGCTCCGACGCTGCAATCTTCCGGGACCGCCTTTTCATCGTAAACCGTGGACGCGGATAGGCCCACGAAATCCGACGTCACGGAGGAGGAGGTTGCCTCAGGAAAGTCCAGGCTTTCATTAAAGGGCCCGGTCCAATTCTGTGGAATAGAGTGAAAATCAGTCACGGGGGTTACTGGGATCGAACCTGTGACCCTCTGACACTGTGAAAAGTTTCTAAGTGTGGGGTTGGAAAATATAAGAAACCATTTAAAACTGTAACTAATTAACAAAAACTCTTTTACTCACCTGTTTAAGGAAATGTCCCAGTGCTGTATTCAGGTATACTGCACTGTGTAAGAAAAGTAATCTGTAAAGTAATCTACCTGACATTCTACTAAAAAGTCAATACAAAGTATATGTACAGTATATCAAAAACATTGCCAGTCAGTCAAGTAATCTTTATTTCGGTCAAAGACCTTAAAAGATGCAAAATACATGGAGCACTCAATATAAAAGCATCACAGCACAGATATCAATATAAAATAAAGTACACAGATTACTTTCCATAGAGTCTAAAAAGAGGTTTAAAAGATAAAAAGAATATATATACAAGTTAAAATGTATACGTAATCAGATCAAAGGCATTGCGTAACCAGGATAGAATTATTGCACAGTAACCAGGCCTAGGGGATACATTAGACACAGGACTAATTCTTGGTGTATAGCCAGTGCCTTCTCCACAGGGCGTTTAGGAAACAGGAAACAGAAAATACAACTGGTTGTAAGTGTCATAGTTTAAAGTCCTAAGTGCCTGTTGGTATTGCTTTGTCCCCAAATTTCTACAAAGTTGGATAAGTCAACGTTGTCTGATTTTCTTATAAGATGGACAGAAAAAGAAGACATGGGGCACAGACTCCTCCTTTGCCCCACAGGCAGGGCATTCGAGTAGTTTATTATCTGACCATTTGTGCGAGAAAGCCCTGAGTGGTAGTGTGCCGTGCCTGAATTGGATGTAGAGTTTCCTAGCTTGACTTGGTACAATCTCATCCAAGAATGGCTCAAGCTTGTACTCATCTTTGAGAGTCAGAAAGTCTAGAGTTGTGGGACCCAACGCAGAGTTGGTGGTAACAACCTGCAGTTGTTTGTTACGATGGAGTTTCACCAAGTCTGCTCGAGACATCTTCAAGTACGCCATCTCAGGCTCACTCCAGAGATCCGGAAGTCCCAGCCTCTTACTCTCCTTTCTTATGTGGGCAAACCATTGAATTTTGGCTGCTCCGGGGAGTTTCATGAGTTCCTTAACTTCCTCTCTGAAATACCTTAGTTCAGGAGTTACCCATAGTCTGCGCCAATATACCAGGGGGTGGAGACTGATTACTTTATCTATGGGTCTAATATCAAATTCCATTCTTAGAGGGATAAGGGGAGTGCTGGCTGGAAGGGAGCAGAGATCTCAGAAAACAGTTTTCCACCTTAAGGATATCTTCTGGTCGGCAGTGTCCCCACAGTTCTGCCCCGTATAAGATGGCTCCTCTGACTTGGGCTTTATAAATTCCCAGGACAGAAGCGACCAATTTAGCTAAGGATTCCCGGTGCAGTTTTAAAACACCCCCTGTCAACTGCACCAACCTAAGTTTGGCCTTAGCTAGCTGAGGACCCCACTCCATGTTATCACTAAGGGTAATGCCCAGATACTCAAATACAGTGACTCTATCCAGTACAATGTCATTTAAGGAGGGATTAGCACAAATGGTCTTTGGTGGGTTACAGACCATATACTTTGTTTTTGAGATATTTATCTCCAACCCCCTTTTCTGGCAGAAGCTGGCAAAACTGTCTAGAGCACGCTGAATTCCCATCGGGGATTTAGACAGAAGAAGAGTGTTGTCAGCAAACATAAGTGCCACTACCTGTTCTCCACGTATCTTGGGTGCATCAATATCTTTGACCCCTTTAAGATGGGCAATCAGGGCATTAACAAAGAGACAGAAGAGGGTGGGCGCCAGGACGCATCCCTGTCTCACACCTCTGTTGACCACAAACCTAGGGGTTAAGGTACCCCTCTTACCACTTCTGACCTGCGCGAAGTTGTTGGAGTGGAGTCTTTTAAGAATATTAAGGATATAAGTTGGAATTCCCATATCTGCCAGGACCTCCCACAAAATGTCCTGGGGTACCAGGTTGAATGCTGTTCTAAGGTCGACGAAAATTAAATAGAGACTGCCACCCTCTATTTTAACCGTTTTCCAATATAAGAATTGCAATCTTAAAAGTTGGTCAATGGTAGATGTTTTTTCTCTAAATCCATCTTGGTAGGGGCTCAGAATCCACTTCCTGCATCCAGTTCTGGAGGCGGTCAAGAATAATCTGTGCAAACAGTTTTTGTCTCACATCGTTCAAACTGATCGGGCGGTAGTTTGCAGGGATTAATGGACAGCCTTTCTTAAATATTGGGACTCTTTCTGCCCCCAGCCAAGTTTCCGGTATAGGGGAGCCCTGCAATATGGCATTAAAGACCAAGGAGAGATAGGCAGTCCAAATCTCAGGTTGGTCTTTATAAAGGTCCCCGGGGATTTTGTCAATTCCAGGGGCTTTGCCTGTTGGAAGTCTTTTTATCGCACCCTCCACCTCCAGCAGTGTGATCTTTGTGTTTAGGACTGGGTTAGGGGTGATCGATGCAGAGTCAGCTTCTAAACAAGATTATATATCCTTGGGAGTGTTCTGGGGGTTCCCTTGACTCGCGAAGGAGCCTATTTCCATCGAGTATAGTGCCTCGAAGTGCTCCATCCATCTCTCAGGTGCGATATTCAGCTCATCTGCAACGTAACCATAACTGCTGTCTGTTCTCACAATTGCCCAAAACTCCCGCATATTCCTATTGCCAAGGGCACTTTTTATGTTGTCCCACCTGCTATTTTCCTATTGCTGTTTAGCGTCTGCAATGGCCTTTTCATATTCCTTCCTCCTCAATTTAACTAGATTCCCAAAAGGAGCTTTAATTGACTCAATCAGAAGAGTCTTTGCCTTTTTGCAGTTATCATTAAACCATGGGTCTTCTGGGTTGTCCTTTGCCTTTCTAATACTTGGTTAAGCATGTCAGCCAATGCAGCCACCAGCCCCGGGTGTAGTTTTGCAACTTTATTTGCCACCACTTCTTGTCCCAGCTCAATACAGCCACAGATCTCCATAAAGGTCGCACTGACAAGTGAGTATAAGGCACTCATTTTATCTAGGGATTGTTTAACCACCGGCCATTTAAGCCTTCTCCTATTATTTGAAAGATTCAATTCACTGTTCTGGGTTGATTCGCTCCCATCAGAGATGCCAGTATCGGGTAGTCTCAAGTTTAAGACCAGAGCATTATGGTCACTGTCGTGACGGGTAATAATCTCGAAATCAGTGACCCTAGGCCATGATCTTATCTCGACTAGGATGTAATCTATCCGAGATGTTTGGCCAGTGCGATTAAACGTGGCCTTGCCATCACAATTGGACTGCGTTTAGCCATTACAAGCTCTCATTAAGTGGGCCATAGTTATCAAATTGAGTTGGACAGCCAGTGGTGACCAAGCCTTTATTGGAGCAATTTGGAGCTCAGGTATAGACCATTGCTCGTCTTCTTCTGGATTAATAGAATTGCTGATGCCAGGTAAGGGCTCATATTGGCAATTGAAGTCCCCAGCAATGATCAGTTGACTATTTCCAGAAACTGTGGGAATAAAGGTATCGAGCAAGGCCAAGGCTGACAGGGCGGGAATATACGTTAATAAAGGTTACCCTGAGATTGGTCGGGAACTTAAGTGTGACACATAGCAGATCTACAGATGGAGTGGGCACTTGTGTCACCGTGCAGCCCAGGTGTGATGCTACCAATATAGATAGGCCACCAGAGGTTCGGTGCCTTTCCCCAATTGTTGCCAGATGGTTGAATGAAGCAAAACCTAGTCTTAATGTTTCCTCCCTGGCCCATGTCTCCTGAAACAAGCATATATCGTACTGATCTATGAAAGACCCCCAATCGGGGCGGGAAATTTTATTGTTTAGACCTGCCACGTTCCAGGACAGTATTCTAATTTTATCCAGCTGCTTAATTACCACCCCCAAAGAATATATGGGAACATGGGCTAGAGGGTTAAGAATAGATAAAGGGGAACCACCTCATTCACATAGCCACTTATATAGAGAGGAATCCTGATTCTGTGACTCCATACCCGCCCCCATAGAGTCTATAGTCTGTCCCTGGGTCTGAGTTGCATCGGATACGGTCACAGAAGCCTGCGTTCCAGATTTGTAATTAATAAAAGCTTCCGGACCTCTAAGTCAATCTATGCCCTCTAAGGGGGCGTACTTATTGGCCACCGGGATATTGAATATGGATGGGACAATAGTGGGCACTAAATAAGGATCCATGCGCCAACTAGCACAGTCCCGGGGGAGGTAGACTTCGCAAGTACTTTGTGGGGCGGGGTAAAAAAAATCCAGAGAGAGAGCTCTGATAGCAGTTCGATGGTCCAAAGGGTAGAAAGGATAGGTCATCAATCTGCGGACAGCTTCTGGGTACTTCAAATTAATAATCACACAGTCCCCCGGGATTGTTTTTTTGTGGGACCAATCCAAGCCCCCCTACGCACCATCAAAATCTCACCAGCCCTGGTATATGGAAAATGTTTGTGCCTGGCCAACCAAAATAGTATCTTATTTCTAAGATCTAATTGCGACTCATTTACGTCGTCTTTAAGTGCGGGAATGCCTGCCACGATAGCAACGTAAGGTGCTGCCGCTGGAGATAAGTTGATGGTAGGGAGGGGCGATCTTGCTAATTCCCTATGTATGGGGAGTTTCTCCCTATTTCCACTCATGGTTGAATTCGCCATGTCCCCATTGTAAGTTGGATTTACCCCTATTTGCTGGGTTTGCCTTGGATCCTCCCTCCTTACTTTGGGGCTGGACTCTGCCAGGGCTTGCCCAGCCAATTGGGGGGTAACCTTATCAATAGTGGAGGATACATCTTTAGGGTTTATTGGAACCAGGGCCGTGGCAATTTCCGTGCATTGGTGGATTGACTGAGTACCGGTGGGAATCTGGTGGATCTCAGCCCTTACTTGCTGCCTGGGTAATGGATTTGTATTGTAACTCTGTTGCTTACTAGCTTGTGTTTTGCCCGCGCTAGCCACTAATTTTTGTACATGGGCGTGGAGAGAGGCAATCTCTTCCTTTACAATGGCCCTGCATTGGGTAAGAAGATCCGATAATAGTGCCTGGGCCCAAGATGGATAAAGTTGTGGTGCAGAAGGCGCATTATTACTGCCACAGGAATTCCCTAGGCTAGGACCAATTGAATTGCCCTCCGCATTGCCCTCTCCTGCCTTTTTCCCCTTGGGTCCCCTTGATTTGCCCTGTTTTCCCTTCTTTTCTCTCTTTGGAATTTTGGATATTTTGACAAAAACAGGGGTAGGTTCTGAATTAGAAGAGGATATTATCGCTGAGTCACACAAGGGGAGACTTTCAATTTCAGAGGATTCACAGGGGTTTACAGAGTTAATTGGGGTTGTCGTTGACAGGGGAGGAAAGTCAGGGGTAACATATAAGCGTCTTTCCGTAAGTTCAATTTCCGTAGTGACTACCCGATTGCCTTTTGCAAGATTAGGTCAATAGCTGTGGCCAGAGTTACTGAGGGAGTATCTGGATTGTTACCGGACCCTCTTACTGTACATGCACGCTTCCTTTGGACCCGCACCGGAGCATTGGTTGAAGGCATCATGCAAACAGTTCTGTTACTTTAGTCCCAGGAGCAGGAATCAAGGGGGGTGGCCCAGTCTAGCCACTGCCTGCCCCTGACGGCCACAGACGGCCCGCCCTTTGCCCAGGCTTAGCCCGCGCGCGGTCCCGCGGTGCGGGAGCTCTCCTCAGTTTTAAGCGCCTCCGGGCGCGGAATTGGCGGTGGCGGCTTCCGCCGTAAAGGATCCCGGGGAGTGTAGTCCCCCTCCTCACTGCGGCCACGAAGATGGAGGGCTGCGGCGGCGGGAAGTAGACCAAGGCGACCAGCGGGAAAGTCAGGGAGGCAGGAGGTAAGGTGGTTTGCCCCAAAAGAAAGTCCAGAGAGCACCCGCTCCGCCTGGGCTCTCCTCAGTTTTAAGCGCCTCCGGGCGCGGAATTGGCGGTGGCGGCTTCCGCTGCAAAGGATCCCGGGGAGTGTAGTCCCCCTCCTCACTGCGGCCGCGAAGATGGAGAGCTGCGGCGGCGGGAGGGAGACCAAGGCGACCAGCGGGATAGTCAGGGAGGCAGGAGGTAAGTTGGTTTGTCCCAAAAGAAAGTCCAGAGAGCACTCGCTCCCTCTGGGCTCTCCTCAGTTTTAAGCACCTCCGGGTGCGGAATTGGCGGTGGCGGCTTCCGCCGCAAAGGATACTGGGGAGTGTAGTCCCCCTCCTCACTGCTGCCGCGAAGATGGAGAGCTGCGGTGGCGGGAGGGAGACCAAGGCGACCAGTGGGAAAGTCAGGGAGGCAGGAGGTAAGTTGGTTTGCCCCAAAAGAAAGTCCAGAGAGCACTTACATTACTAGTAGCTTTACTGTAATCAAATCAAAGTGCATATACAATTACAAGACAAACGGTTTACAAACTACATTACTACTGTGAAGTATTTAGTGCTTACCAGTGCCAGGCTTGCTTGGTTCTATAAAATAAAATAACTAAAAGAATATTTTTATACAAAACCAATTGGTCTGAAGTTCATTCTTTGAGCGTGTAATATCATTTGCTGATTGACCGTGTACAACAAATGCTTAACACTGATGCTGATACAGCCTTTCTGCTGGATCACACTACTACAAATAGAGAGTAAGGTGCTATCTACTTTTACCTCTGCCTACCTTTGGGGTTCCACTGGACTTTGTGCACACTATACCTCACCTTGGTATAGTATATACAGAGCCAGCTTCCTACAATTGACAGTTTCACCTTAGAATTCTGGGTCCAAAAAACAGGCCACTGGTAGTTGCCTGGTGCTGTATCTCCAACATGAAATGAGAGCATTTTTTAGTGTTCACTGCCTTCCTAATGACTCCTCCTGCCACGTGAAGATCTGTGTTCATGCCCCTAAACCCAAACTTACTCCTGCTGAAAAGCTGCAGCACTGGCAGATTCTAGAGGTAGTAAGTCCTGTCTGCAGGACAAAACTGTCCCGACATCCTGATTCTATGAACCAGGATCTGGTATTATGCTTGGAGATGGCACATTTTGTGCATCTGAGATCAATTTACGTGTACAAAAATGCATACAGGGCCCATAGATTAGGGACTGTTTAAAGTTAACAAATGTTGCTGGGTAGGATAATTATAGGACCGTAAATGTTATACCTACAGCCATTTTTCAGTTCTGTAATCTGTACCTGGATGTTGAATACGGAGGCACATAAGAAGTTTAACTTACTTTTATAGATACTAATAGAGCGAAGGGTGGTCGTGTACTGTATACATTTCATGTCACTTTGACTATGCATACATGGTGCCCCTAGGGATGATTTATCCTTCCTGTGCTTATGTGTGATATTGAATTTTAAACCAGTTCCTAAAATGGCTATCGCATATCCAGTTTTTCAGTGCCTTGGCCCTTTTGAGGTGTCTCTTTCATTATTGTGTAACAATATTCTGGTGCAACCCTTATTTTGTCTATTTTAAAATAATTTTACGCATTTTCACTTTTTTTTCTGATGAGTGAAGCTGGAGGTGTTAAGGTTTTTGATAGAGAAGAGCTCTAAGACGTCCTCTCCGTTTAATATACCCTGTGCATGGGCTCATTTGGAATGACTAATACATTATTGGCGAATCAGAAATAGGCGAGGAATTTACAGAAGATTCCACACAGCTTATGCAATCAAGACATTCAGGAAGAAGCCAGATAGCTGGGCTGGGGAATATCCCTGGTGTCATTTCAGGAAATTCTTTCTGGTTTAGTATTTCAGACAATGAGTGCGATCAAGAAGAATTGGATGAAACTCATATATCACCATTATTACTTTGCTAAAATCACTCATTTAAACAGCATGCTCTGTAACACTCAACCCGCCAGGCTATCTAATGATAGGAATATGTTTCTTGTGCATTATGAAAAATGTTTTTCTTAGTTTATGATGACTCACTAAGTTGAAGATCAGGGTTAGAGTGCAAATTAAGCAGTCCTTGAGCCATTTCCTTTCCTGTAGAAGCAGCGTGGAGAATACCGGCGGATATGTGTAGCCATGCATAGTTAAAGTATTAAAGTATGACCTTTATATGTGGCCCTCTTTACATGTGCCCCCAGCCAGGTGAACAGGAGCAGTGATCTGCTAATTACTTGAGTTAGCACTAACATCCAGAAAGCTGTTAAATAGGCCAGCATTTCTTTACATGTTACCTACAGTACAGGAAAAGAAGCAAAGCAGGGGACCTGCACCATCTATCTGTGAGAACACTTTCATCTTTAAAAACAAAATGCAACCAACGTGTAAAAATGTGATAAGCTCTCCTCAAAATTAAAAAAAGTGTTTTTCGTTAACCTATAGAAGCGTTTCCCCTTAGTACATCTTATTGTATTACTCCTTTGAGAGGTATTTATGAGAAGGGATAGTTTTCAAACATGAACTTAGAAACATTCATACCTCCAGCCTCCCTTCCAACAATGCCATTAGTGAGGCAAGTCATTTGTCATGTTCACCGTCTGGGTGACCTAGGTGTTTATTAAACTTGGGACAAAATTATGGTTTGTTAAATCAAACACAAGAGAAGTTTGGCACAGTGCACATTTTGAACTCATGTATTTTAAGGTGCTGTTAGAAATGGGTGTCTCTAGTTGGCAGAGGTACACACCTTTGTCCAAATAGGGACCCTTGCTTCTAGTCAGGGTAAGAGGGTACACACTTTAGATAACCCCTGCTCTCCCTCTTGGTAGCTTGGCACGAGCAGACAGGCTTATCCCAAAGGCAATGTGTAAAGTATTTGTACCAACACTCACAGTAGCTCAGTGAAAACACCACAAAAGGACACCACACAGTTTAGAGAAATAAAGTATCTTTATCTAAACTAAACAAGACCAAAACGAAAAAAATCCAACATGCACAGTTAAAAATATGACTTTAAAAAGGTTTTAAGAACTTGTACCATAGAAAACTATGGATGCGTGACTTTTCACTAAATTACCTGTAGATGCGTCAAAGTCGCAAGGGCAAACAGCCGCAGAGTTGGAAACAAGTGTGATTGATGCGTCGATTCTTTGTGGCAGCTCTGGTTCACAGGTGATGCGTCAGGAAGTCGTGCCGCACAAGTACAATGCGTGGAATTCCGGGATGCATCGCCAATTAATTCGGCAGCTCTGCGTCGGTCTTCTTCATCTGCGATCTCTCCATGCGTCGTTTTTTGTAGCAGTGACAGGCGTTGCGACAGTTTTCACAGTGCCGCAGTGAAGTGTGGAAATTTTTCAAGCAGCGCGGAGCCGCAAGAAGAGTGATGCGTCGATTTTAGCAGTTCTTCACATTTCTTCTTTTTTCCAGCTCCCAAACAGCAGCAACAACCTCCAGAGGCCCAAAATTGGCACAGGGCCTCTTGGCAGGCTAGAATTCAAAGCAGAAGAGTTCAGGGGAGCTGGTGAAGTATTTGTGTCCATGAGACTTCAGAACAGGAGGCCAGCTCACTTCAGGCCCTTGGAGATCTCCAGGAGACACAGCACTCATCAAAATCCTTCTACTTTCCTTGACAGAAACAGCAGCTTCAGGCCAACCCCAGACCCACAGCAAGGGCAGTACTTCTCCTCAGTCTCTCCAGCTCTTCTCCTTGGCAAAGGTTCCTCTTGAATTCCAGGAATGATCCAATGTTCAGGGGTTTTAGGTTTAACACTTATACCCCAAAACGTCTTTGTTCTCTTTGTGCAAGGGGCTCTGAGCCTAGTTCAAACCAGTTCTGGTGGACACTCTGCAAGTGCGCAACAACATCCATTGTCAGTGTGAGCCTTGGCCCCGGACACACCACAGGGGGGCAGAGCCAGCATTGTGGAAGGCAGGCACAGCCCTATTCAGGTACAGGTGCTGCTCCTCCCACCATTCCAAATGCAGATAAGGCCTATTCAGCCTAGTGCTGACTCCAGGAGCCACTGCATCTCCCCAGCCCAAATCACTTCAAAGCCGGACAGTCAATCCACAAACAGTCAGAGGCACACAGGATGGTTAAACAAGAAAATAGTCACTTTCTAAAAATGGTATTTTCAAACACACAATTTAAAAAAACATCTTTACTAAAATATGTGTTATTAAATTCTGAGTTCAGGGATACCAAACTCCATTTTCCATCTTATCCCTGTGGGAAGATATGCTTGTAAAAGTTACAAAGCATTCCCCATTCTATCCTATGGGACGAGTTAGTCTTTCAATAGTGATAAACGAAATTGGCAGTATTTCACTATCAGGGCATGTTACACACACCCGTACATGTCCTACCTTTCACATACACTGCACCCTGCCCAGGGTGTTACCTTGGGCCTACCATAGGGGTGCCCTATGTGTAAGAAAAGGGAAGGTTAGGGCCTTGCAAGTGGGTGCACTTGCCAAGTTGACATGCAGTTAACAAACTGCGCACAGGCACCGGGGGGGGGGAGTCCTGGGCCATATTTTCTGGGCTACTCATGTGGGTGGCACAATCAGTGCCTAGGTCCACTAGTAGCATTTGATTTACCAGCCCTGGCACACTCAGTGCACTTTACTAGGGACCTACTGGTAAATCAAATATGTCAATCATGGATAACCAATCAATAACAATTAACACGGAGAGCATATGCACTTAAGCACTGATCAGCCCTGGTAAAGTCCCCAGAGTAGGCATGAGCGGGAAATCCGTTACGCCCGCGGATTTTGGGGATTTTTGGGAAATCCGCAATCTGCGAATTTTGCGGATTTCCCGCAAAATCCGCAAAACAAAATCTGCGTACGTTGCGGGTTCAAAAGTTGAACCCCCACTCATGTAACTATTTTACAATGGCGCCAGCAAGCTGCCAGCGCCGTTGTAAAATAGTTACAAAGTTAGCTTGCACAGGAACCACTAGATAAAACGAAGCAGGTGCTGCTTTATTTTATCTAAGTGCTTCCTGTGCAAGCTAACTTTGTAACTATTTTACAACGGCGCTGGCAGCTTGCTGGCGCCATTGTAAAATAGTTACAGCTCACTCAAGGGACCCCTGCGCCCTTTGGGGCGATTGCATAGTAACACACACATGGTCGCTCAAACTAGTTGATGCTAAAATTCAGTGACTCATTCATTAGCCCAAAAACAATCGTGAGCGTCGTCGAGGCTGGACAGGTGTGCCTTCTTCCCAAATCTACCGTGGAAAATCAGCTGTGATGCTGGATAGACTTTGCATCCTTGACTTTCACGAGCGCAATACCCGTGCTGGTCCTGTGACCAGGAGCTTCTTTCTCTTCATCTGCTGAACTGATCTTTCTCTGACCTTTTATACACACAAGAGGTACATACATGAGCAGGCACATTGTGTTCGCACAGGTTTCTGCAAGTTCGCAAGCGTTTTGTACAATTTCGCAATTTGCGAAATTTTACAAAACCCTCGCAAACTTGCAGAAACCCGTGCGAACACAAAAAAAAAAAATCCGCGAGGATTCGGGGATTTTGCGGATTTTCGCAATCCGCAAATTCGCAAATCTGCAAATTCGCGGATTGCCAATCCGCAAAATCCGCCCATGCCTACTCCAGAGTCCTATTGCCAACAAACACAGGTCCAGAAAAAATAGGAGGAAGAAGCAAAACGTTTGGGGATAGCCCTGCAAAAAGGGCCATTTTCAACTCAACCCCCTTCCAGCCTAATGCCAGGGTAGACCAATCAATACCTTGATGCCTTCTCGGCTTGGGGCGATAGAACCTAGAACCTGGCCCAAACAGCAGGGGTCTATTCCCATTCAACACCGTCATGAACCCAGTTGGATCCCTCTATCCATACTATCAGGGCCCACTAGGCTAACCCATGGGGGACCCTTCTCCCCACCTGGGGACCCCATCTGTTCAGCGCCTAAACATACTTTGCTCACAGATGTATCCCAACAGGTAGACCGTAGCCACACGGCCAACACAGTGGTGTGGTCCAGTCCACCCCCGGGATGTGACTCCTGCCCCACTCCCAGGGACAACTCTGTTCACCAGAATGGCAAACCATAGTGGTCACTGACGCCTGCCCGAGATGAGAGCCAGGCCTCTTGCCTCTCAAGGCTCTCTAACCCCTGTGTCATCAGAGAGTGGGGAGCAGTAGCCCCAGGTGACTGGCACCCTTTTTCTACTCTCCTGCCTCCCAGGTCAGGGATGGCATCCAGCTTGGGCCGGAGACTGGGATGGGCTCTCCCACACCTTGTCCTCCTCCCTGGGGCTCTGTACCCTCCCACCTGGAGCGGTACCGCCAGAAAACAAACAGGTAGGGGCACTGCTAGCAGTCACCCCTTCCTACAGGTCAGGGGGGACACCCAGACCCTGGTCCTCCAACCTAGAGTCTGTATCCTTAGGAAGGACCTGTGCCTGGCTACCCAGAACTTCTGGGGAAGTAAGCCAACCCCCCAAGGGAAACACACTCCTCATGAGCTGTGTCAGAGTCTGCCTGGTGGGGATGTCCAGCCTCCTGTCCACTGGGCGGAGCATGAAGACCCCCAGGCCAGAAGTGGCCTCACCAGAGTCAGTCCTGGGGTGCTATGACCTCAGAGCGGATAACCCCTGACCCACTGGTCCTCCCACTGGGGACTGTCTCCCCCTCTTACCCCTTTTTCTGGACTCATGCACCCTCCCAACTGGAGCGGGGCTGCCAGACACCAGACCTGGTGGAACGCTAGTTACAGCAGTCACCACCAGTTATCCTAATACCTTGGATACCCCTCAGGAAATGGCCTCCCAGGAACAGACAAGGCTCACCTCCTGGTGTTCGATCATGGAATCAACCAGGCCCTGGAAATAGTCCTCGGACACCTTGGGACTCAGTCCACCCCCACTCTCTCTACTCAAAGACAGGACATGGGGCTCCACACCCATTCAACTACACTGGGATCTATCTGGGTTACTACAAACCTCCCGTACCTCACCTGGTTGGGGAAAACCTAAGCCACCTCATTCAGGATCCCTCCCAAAAGCCTCATCAGACCCTCTGGACTCCACAATAAGGTCCATCTCCAGCGCAAGCTCCTGGAATCAGAGAACTCACACTCCACTGGGTGTTGGCATAGCTCTAGAAAAAAACAACTTAAAATATGCTCTCCAACAATTGCATCACACAGCCCCCCACAGTTGTTAAACAAGTTACCCTTTGCCTCACCATCCAGTACCTCACACAAGTCCCCCACATCACTCTCCTGAGACTGGCAAGACAGTGTCTGACTGTCTCTGTCACTCAACCCACACTCTTCTGGGCGATCTCCACACTCACACACCAAGGCTTTGACCATTTGGGAACCTTTCTCCCCGCACCTCTCATTTAGAGTCAGTAGAGTGCCCCTCCCACCACTAGGAATATGACCCCCGGTGTCAGTTCCCCAATCCACTTCAGGGACACTGCAAACCACTGGAGCTACCTCATAAACATAAACCCCCTGCTGTATGTTAACCTCCACCCTCAAGTCAGGCGCCACATCTCTGGGCGTGTGCACTTTTCCCTCAGCACTGGATAACACCATTTTGCTGCCACCATCTGAGCTGGACTCCACCTCCAACCCAGCCAAGCTCACTTCATGAGCTGCACATATTTCCTTTTCAGCTCCACATCAAGCTCCCTCATTCTTAATTCATGTGCCAAGGTCAATTTCGTTTCTTCCAATGCATAAATCTTCCTGCTCTCCTCTACCATCTTTCCTCTCTCAATGGCAGCTTTTTGGCTCTCGATTTCCAATATTTTAATCTTGAGCCGCATGACTTCTAACTCATGATCTCTACACCCTTGGGTTTTCCTCCAACTCCTCTGGGGAAAAACTTGTAGCGGAATGGTTGCTGCCAGCCCTATAGGCTCCTCTTGACACAGGCAGATCCTGTGACAAGAAACCATTCCCTTGTGCATCCTCATCCACCTCTGCATCCCCTGTCTCCCCAGCTTATTTGGCTTCCCACCAGCTTCTTAAGGCCTTCTGTAGCTCATCCTTCCTGGAGCTACTCTGCATATGACATCCTTAGCTCCTGCAAAACTGCTTGAGTTAACCTACTTTGTAACCAATGAACATGTAAACATCAGGCGTGGCTTCGCCAGCGGGCAAGATGGCTGCTTGCTAGGGCAGCTCTACCCGATCGAGCGCTATCATCTGTCATTATCCTGAGTTGAGCCGCAGCTCTGTGCCCACTGAAAACAGTTTTGGACACCAGAAGTCCAGAACTTTTGGGGCGACGTCTGGCTGGCCCTAGTCTCCTGCGTTCGCAGGAGAACTTGTGATTTGGCACCCACGAGCTGCAATCGCGGCAGTACAGCAAAATGGTGGGTGGCGGCGGTGCTGAGAACTAACGGCTGTGGGAGATGGGCAGAACCCAGACCGTGTGGTAGCTTGCTGTGGTCTCCAGTGATTCGGTAGCTGCACATCAGAGATGCAAATCTGAGCTGCGGAGAAGATTGCCGGGGAACGGCTACCGGAGAGACCTGACCGGGAGCACATTGAGCAGCCGGGAGCAGAAATCGTAAGTGGCCCGATAATATAGGCACCAAAGTGCGGGATTCAGGCATTTGCATGTGGTCTCTGATGAGCTGCGGATCGCCTGCTGAGCATGGGAATGAACAGTGTGGCCCATTAGCACATGGCACCGAGGACCCCACTTGGATAAAGAAAGCAAGCAGCGCTGTGTGAGGTGCCAATGCAGGATTTTTATTTTGGCGGCATTGGAAGAGCTTATCCCCGTGGCAGTTAGGTGAGTGAAGGCCTGGTGCAGAAGCATAACGATCACGCTATAATGCGGAAGACCTGATATCTGGGGCAAGTCTGAGGGTCTGGAGGTCCTGGATCTGCAGGATCAGCATTAGACTGAAAATTACAGGGTGTAGTCACCAGGTTGTCCCGATTATATGCCCTAAAGATCCGTTGCTGGGCTATTTGGGTCTCACCTGGTGGTGTGGACCTTTGAGAGACAGAGGGCTGCTATTCGGCTGAAAGTAGCAATTGGGAGTGAGGTAGCCCCTACTGGTGACACAAATTTGTTGTGATCTGTCCCTTGTGCTGCAGTCACTGGAGTACGAATAATTTGGCACAATATACTACTGTGGCTTTTCCGATGACTGCTGCGCCGGCTGTGTTTCTTCAAAGATGGGGAAAACAGACTAACAACAGTCATGCCTAACTTTTGAAGCTAAGGGACTGACTAAATCCCAGCAGGAGGCGGCATCGGATTTGGAGTTGAAACTCCCAGAGAAAACCTCTTCTGCTCTGGAAACAACATTAAGGGCAATGCAAACCAGCTTACAGTCAATCGATGGGGAAATGGATGCCCTTAATATGCGTATGGATCACTTCGCCACAAGGCTGAATACGCAGGGAATGCTACTGGGCGAAGCGTAGCAGCGGATTTCCCTGGCGGAGGACGCTGTACAGGCTGTGACCTCTAAAAGACTGGACATGAAAAAAGTTCTTGCAGTGATACAGGCAAAGAAAGAGGATCTCAATGCGAGGCCTCGCCCAAATAATCTCCGCATTCTTGGACTCCGTGAATCGACCAACACGGGCAAGACGGAAGTAAATATCGAAAAAATGATTAGGGAGATATTCAGGCCTGAAAATCTTTCAAACGTAATGTTGTTGGAGTGCACGGTCAGATCACTGGCAGAGCGTCCGGTTCCAGGAGCCCCGCTGAGATCCATGATCGCTCGTCTCCTGAACTATCGGGCTCGAGATGCGATATTCTACGTGGCCAGGGAAAAACAGAAAACAACGCATGAAGGCAATGTGATTGGGTTCTATCCTGACTTCACGGCCACTGTTCAAGTTGCCAGACGGGAAATTATTCCTGTGAAGAAGAAGTTGCAAGCAGCAAAGATTCCTTACGCAACGCTGTATCTGGCCTGTTTGAGGGTATAAGTGGATGGTAAACAGAGGCTGTTCACAAGCCAGAAATGTGATATGGACTTTTATCAAATTTGGCAGAAAAAGCAGAGATCTACAGAAGCCCCAATGTCAGATGTCTAGTGAGATGCTATGGACATTGGTATTGTTGAGCATATTGGTCGGATGCTGTTCTGAAATTGCATCATTATACTGAACTTGAGTGATTGCATCTGTAATAGAGTTATAGGACATTTGCCAGGGAACATGGTCCATGGGAGTCAAATGTAATGGGATTCATGTTTGGGGGGCCAACTGGTGGCCTTTTTGGATTTCAGGTAATACTGCACTAAAGTACATTGTTATGAGGCTCTGTTGTAGACTGATGGTTCACCACTGGGAGGAAGTGCCTTAAGCCTGCGACACCCCCTAATCGGGCGCACCCCTAATGCCTTTCAGGGATAGTTGTTTAGGGGATGGCTTTGGCCAGTTGGGGAGGCTGAAGTGGGTGGGGGAGGAAAGGGGGGGTTTGTTTATGTTGCAACCACAGTACTGGACATTTCTCATTACGTTCGCTGGTCTGCTAGCGTGAGTGAAGAGTATATGCTGTTCAGGTATGAAGGAAAAGAGTATGAACGGCATCAAAAAGTAGGGTGATTAAAATGTTAACATGGAATGTGAGGGGACTTAACAACCCGAAAAAGATAAGGCAGGTCTTTGCATATTTAGATAGGTATAATATGAATATAGCCTAACTACAAGAGACACATCTCACTAAACACACTGAAACTCATGTGGGTAAAAGGTGGGCGGACATGGCTGTGGCTTCGTCTTGCTCGGCATACTCCAGAGGGGTAATGGTTTTAATAAAGATAGGCACTCCTTTTCAGGTGCTTCACAATGAAGGCGATGAACAGGGTAGGCTTGTCCTGCTGCATGGATTTTTGGAAGGGTCCTTAGTTACCCTGGTTAATAGCTTTGGCCAAATGTGGACGATCCGACCTACTACAGTGACCTGTGGAGAAAGTTGCGTGTGTTGGAACTGTCGCAAATTATTTGTGGGGATACCCTGAATATATATCTTGACCTGGAGATGGCTAGATCGGCGGCCACTGATTGGCATGGCATGGCTGCTAGAATGGTCAAAGAAATTATACATGAGGAAGGGTTGATAGTTGGAGAGTGAGGAACCCAGGGATAAAGGAAGGTACTTTTACATCCGAGGTTCATAACTCCTGGTCTCCAGTGGATTATTGTTTAATCTCTGGCACTGCTGGATCATGGGTAACTTTGCCAAAAATATTGTTTGGTCATCTGCCGGTGACATTGACCTTGGCCATTCCGACATACATTAGACTCCCTTTCCAGTGGCATTTGCCGCTGGATGCTCTTTCTGACCAGGTATTCTGCTCTGTACATAATAGAATGCGGGACATAGACGCTAGGTTGCTGTCTTGGAACGGCAATATAATAATGCTCCAACACCTTAGGCCTTGGCGGCTTTAGGAGAATGCAATACTGAATACGCCAAACTAGCTGAACAGGGGGTATGCTATAAATCCAGACTATGGAAAGCCAGAGCCTATGGGGAGGGTGGAAGAGCGGGGCGCACATTAGCGGCTAAGCTAGCTGGCCTTAGAGAGCAGGGCCACGTAATTGAATTTCTGAATAAAAACAAAGTACTGCGCTACACCACGCCAGAAATAGTGTTGGTCTTCGCGGACTTCTACACAGACCTGTATAGATGGCATCCCGAGGCTGAGACAACTGAATTTGTGAAGTTTATGGAGGACATTGCTTTGGGGTGGCTATCATTGGGCCAGAAGGAGTATTTGCTTCAGTCATGAACCATAGATGATATAAAAGAAGCTATACAGAAGTTGCTGGCGGGCAAAGCTGAGGGCACTGACAGCCTACCCAGCGAGTTTTATAAAACTTATGTGGATCAACTGGCCCCTGTATTATTAGAAGTGTAAGCGGAGGCATATGATAGTGGCGAGATGCCTCCCACCTTACTAGAGGCGTTAATTGTGATGTTGCTGAAGCCCAACAAGGTCTCATATAAATGAAAATCATATCAACCGCTGTCGTTAATGAATTTCGATGTTAACATTCTGGCAAAAATAATTGCAATGAGGCTACAGCCATTGGTGCCAGCCTTGGTGTTGCCAGACCAATCTAGGTTTGTTCAGGAGCACTCAACGACGCATAACATTAGGACACCGTTTGCTGCACTGCTCTATCTACACCCTGAGCTGAAGGCGGCCGCAGTATTCTTGGATGCCGCCAAAGACTTTGATTCCATAAACTGGGGGTATATGGTCCTGGTGCTGGGTAGGATGGGGCTCCCTCTCGAGTTTGTGCGATGGATCAGGCTACTGTATAATGAGCCAACGGCCAGGGTCAAGGCTAATGGCTGGGTTTGTGACCATATTGGGGTGGAACAGGGGATTAGGTAAGGGTGCCCAGTATCACCACTGTTGTTCTCCCTGGTGCTCGAGCCTTTGGTATGCAAAGTGAGGCAGCAGCATTGGTATGCAGCACAGGCAGAGACCTCTGGCCATATCATTGTATGCCAATGATATGCTTTTGTTTTTTTCAGGAACCAAAATCTCACCTTGGGCCATTGCTTAGGGAATATGTTAAATTCAGGGGGTTTTCAGGATTAACGATAAATTGGAGCAAATCTCTTCTGATGCCTCTAACTCAGAGCACAGTGGAAAGAGATTGCCCTTTATTCAGTCCCCTAGGCTGGGCGAGGAGGAGATAGAAGAGATCAAGCCAGAACCTGGTCAGGAGGAATTGGTCATAAGAGTATGGTTACCCCAGTAGGTACGGCTCCGCCATCACTGGTGTCCTTAACATAACGAAGCGATGTACACTGGGCTTCGCAAGCTCCCTCTCCAGCCTTGCCAAAATCTGGTGAGCAATAAACGCCTTCTTAAGGAGGGCTAAATCTTCCTTTCGTGTTGCATCAGGATTAGAAGAAAGAGCTCCTCTTCCCGGGCTCATGAGACTCCTTTCTATATATTTGAGCCATGGTACCCTGGATACATGTTCCAGAGCCAAGCAATCTTTAACCCCTTGGCTGCGGCGGTAATTCCGCTGCGGCGCTGGGGGGTAGGAGGGTCGCGCAGCGCTAGCCCCTAGTAGCCAGTAAAAGAGGGAATGCCCTCAGGAACGGATAGCAGTTATCTCATGAATTTATTTTCTGTAATTTGAATATCATTTGTGTCAGCGTATCCCCACATTTCACTGCCATAGAGGACCTTTAATGCACACTTAGCCCTATAGAGCTCAAGAAGAGCCCCCCAATGGTCTTTTCCCCAGTCTAGAGGCAAAATTGACAATTTGCAGCTGACTCCCTATTAAGGTTATTACTCTTACGTGTAAGTTGGGGCCCCCATTTCATTTTGTCATCCAGGAGTACCCACAAGTAGGAAAACACGGTCATTTTAGGGATCGGGTGAGCCCTACCTTAAAGGTGTATGGTCTGCTGGGCTGTGCCCCCACTTGCATAATATATGATTTGGAGTTGTTAATCATCAAATCCAGGTCTTCCATGAACTGTGCAAATGTGAATTGAAGAGGTTTTTAGGCCCAGCTCGGTCCTTGCCATCAGGATAGCGTTGCCGGCATATAGCAGGACCGGGAGTCCCAGCCGTCCTACCTGGGGGAAGTCTGCCTTGGTCTCCATGAGTATTTTCTCTAAGTTATTGATATAAAAATTGAATAGGACCGGAGCCAAGATGCAACCCTGGTGGACACCACCCCTAACGGGGGACGAGCGTGATACATGCAGGCCGGCTGAGTAGCGCACAACCTCCTTACTGTCTTGATGGAGGTCAAATAAGAAGGAAGCTATAGCACTATCCACCCCTAAAGTAAAGAGGATCTGCCACAATTTGCCTCTGTTCACACAATCAAATGCGGAGGACAAATCCATAAAAGCCAAATAAATGGTACCTGGGTGGGCTACTGTGTATTTGATCATTATCAGTAAAAGGTTTAAACATTGGTCAATTGTAGCGCGACCAATGCGGAAGCCGTATTGGGCCTCCGCCACAATGTTGTTTTCAAGAGCCCAAACCGATAACCTTCCCAACAATATCCACCCGACCACTTTCACCACTGAGTCTAACAGGGACGTAGGTCTATA
This sequence comes from Lissotriton vulgaris, assembly GCF_964263255.1. NCBI lineage: Eukaryota > Metazoa > Chordata > Amphibia > Caudata > Salamandridae > Lissotriton > Lissotriton vulgaris. Next base: position 2,004,007,287 of record NC_141689.1, on the reverse strand, counting down.
GCAAAGGGTGCTGTCCCTGTTCCCATTTTTGAAGACCGGTACAATGATCGAGGTGGCCCAAGAAGGGAGGATGCCAGACCTAACAGCTGCATTAATTACGGGGGTAAGCAATGGGGCCCAGAACGCCACGTCCGACATGATCTCTTTCTCCCTAGTAGGTACTGTACCACATACCTGCTCATTTTACAGCATGCGGTAATGAAGATTCCCTTCATGCATGAACACTGGTTCCCCAGTCCTCTAACATCATTGCATTCCTTCCTTCCTTCCTTCTGCCCATTATCATAACTCCTTGGGCAGAGAATGCTGTAGCCACCCACCTTTGGTTGTGTTATTTGGTAATACCAGGATCCCATGAGTCATGGGTAAAGCTGCAGATTAGTGTAGTTTCAGTGGCATAAGGTGTAATGACAGGTACCCTGAAAATGTGGTGGGTGCCCTAAGGAAGTGGCTTCTCCCAGTCATTCACCAGTTAGTTCACATGGGAACTTCCAGGTCCTAAAAGATCCCTATGACCTATGAAGCCCCCAAGGGTCCATAATGTCCAGTCATCTTCAAACTCTACATCTTCAATCTCTACATGGATCCCCTTGGTGCTCTACTCACAGGTAATAGCATAAAGATCGACCAATAAGTGGATGATACACAGCTCTAAATGAAAAACTCCCGTCATTCAGACATCCAACTCTTCAACGACTGCCTCCACATCAACCAAACCTAGATATCCAATGTCTAACTGAAGCTCAACCCAGTGAAGACAGAATTCCTATTATTTGCCAAAAACAAGAAACAGTACAAACCTGGCTAAATGAAATTAACTTTGACAGCTTTGAACCCGAACTTTCACTGAATCTCAAGTCACTAGGCTTCACTCCAGACACCACCCTCACCTCAAGGAACACATTGGCAACAAAATTAAAATGGCCAGGTACAAGCTCTCTCTTCTAAAGAAAGTGAATATGTTACTTCCAGAAAGTTACTTCAGGACTGCTGTTTAAACCTGCATAATTTTGCATCTAGATGAGGTGATGCCCTGCTCCATCGACTCCAAGAACACACATCGTAAGGACATACTGCATGCCTCAGTGCATCTCATCCAGGGCCTGAAGAATTATGATCACTTCGCCCCCATCCTGATGGAAATCCGGCTCCCTTTCTCAACACACACCATCTTCCAAAGCAGCTGCATGCTTTGCAAAGCCATCATGAAAGCCCCCCTGCCCCCACCCCCAATTCATCTTGCAGCCAAGCTCACTATCTCTGGTGATTCTCAGCACACTGGCAGCCAGTACATCATCAGACTGCAGACTAAAAAGTGTAACAAAGAAAAAAACATGGCAGCAGGCAGTTTTAATCTATGCACCTAGGATCTAGAACAGCTCCCCAGTATACATCAGGACCACTCAAACGCTGCTCTAATTTAGGAACGATGACAAGATGCACCACTTTTAGGAACACAACATCACAATGCATTAACCGTCCACAAACAAGCTACCTCTCCTGTCACTGGTTGACTCAATGCTCGAGTTTGACCCTGAGAGTGCTCTGTAGCCTTTTGGTTAGGATCGCGCAATAGAAATACAACATATATGCATAATATAGGCTACAGGTGATGGGGAGACCACGAAGAACAGGGACCCCTCAGTGTTGAAGTGGCCACAGGGGCTTACATAACATCCCTGAATGGTTTACAGATAATTTCCATTAATTTATTTTTTAAGGCCTAAACCATGAATGGTTCTGCACAAAGAACGAGTAAAGAATACAAACATAATCAAATTACACTAAGATTTATTATGAGATGTTCTCTCTCATGCTAAAGCACGGTAGGTGAAAATCTTATCTTTCCTCTTACCTGCAGTCCTGGGTATTTTTACAGGAGGCTCGTGCGTGAAAATCACTGCTTCGATTTAATCTCACCACAAACTAATCAATTATATGCTAGTGGAGGGAATTTCTCTGTGCATAGTTAACAAATGCAGCTGCACAGACTTCACCACATGCTGGCTTAATTAAGTGTTCACATTGCAAATGAATAGGAGCGTCTAAATGAAACCACCCACAGCTAGGGTATCTTGTGATTTGTCTTTTGCTTTCCGTAGCAAATGAAATCTGCTTCTATTGCCTGGCAGAGGCTCTTCATATCCTCACGTGCAGGGCAAGAATAACAAACATCTGAGTACAGGCTTGAAGTTTAAGAACATGAGTGCAGCGAGGGAGCTAGACGAACCCGCTGCTCTCTCTTCAGCAGGATACGAAGGCACCCTTCTTCTTTTGAACCTTTTAAATTCGGAGTTTTTGTTGTTGTTTTTCTTATTCGGTGAGCGGTTAACCCCTTGCGTGCGGGGCGTATTTTCCGCCTGTGCTGACTCCGCCTTGCGCGGGCGGAGTCATGACGGAATGGTTCCGTCATCAGCACAGCTTAACCGATGCTGATGACCGAACCGTTCTGTCATCAGCACGCAAGGGGTTAAAAAACAGAGTTCCTGGGAGCGAGCATGTTGAATGTTTGTTTTTTACATTTTACCTACTTCCACTACTCTGCTGAAGCTGCTCTATACTCTTAGAAACATTTACCAATCACCAGAAAAGGTTAATTGAGGGAGAGATGTTAAGATAAAAGTCACGGGTTGTGAAACTTTTATCGGCCTTGGATGATGGACAAGGAGGCATCAAGAAGGGGTGGCATCCCATTGGCCGGCGGAGTGTAAATGTAAATGTACAGGAATTTATATAGCACAAATCACCAACCGGTCTCTAAGCGCTTGCTTAGGGAACCCGTCCTCGTATTCCCCTGTGAGATAACCCCGGCAGGGTATCCGCAAGGTGAAAGCCAGGCATCCCACCGCGAGGGGCTGTTGTGGAGATTAAGCAAGCTATTGCCCAGAGTGTGAACCCGTGAATCGAGTAGGCACCGGAGCGAGAATTGTCGAGTCCATGGACATTTTAGGACTCAAGAACCCACCGAGTCGGGAATTGAACCCTGGTCCCGGGCTGACCTCTGCTTCCCGGTCTGCCTCCTCTAACCAGTGAGCGACACTTCTCCACAGTGGGCTATGTGAGTGGAAAACAGAGCCACCCAGAACTGTAAAGACCTGAGGATGGACCTTGCTGTGATATCAGCGACAACTGCCCACAAAATCATAAGGAATCTGGACCAGGGATGGACCTGAAAAGGCTTTATTCATTTTGACATTCGCTGTGATTTGTGAGTTCCTACTGGATTATGAAGCCCATGAAAAGAACCCGTGTCCAAAGCTGTTGCTTTCGGCACTACACAGAAGTCCTTCACAGAGTACCCTCTCATGAGGACCAGGGGTCATCAAAGGGAGATCATTTATCAAACCATATTCTACAACCCTCCTGCAGCACAAGAGTATTAAGGAGCTTTACAAGGAAATCACAAAAGAATGATGATTAGAAGGAACAAGGATTGCAGTGACACGTACTCTGTAAAATTGCTATAACTTGGAAGTGCTAGGGAGAACTGGATAAATGAGTGGTCGCTGGATTGTGTGGATTTTCAGAAAAGGGGAAATCGGCATCAGTTTAAAAAGAGGTGAAAGAGGCTTCTATATAGGTGCTTCCTACACCTACGAAGGGTGTGTTTCCCGCTGATATGGGGTAAAGAGTTCAAAAGAGGGGCTTCCACACCAGAGAAAGAATGTTTCTGAACAAGGGATGAGATGGACAAGATGGTTTTAGGGAGTTTCATCTTCAATGTTCTTTCTGGCTGCCTGACCTGATGAGGAGCTTGCATAAGTATGTGGGATACATCAAATGTAAGGTTTTGTAAGAAAGCATAACAGTTTCATTATTTTTCAGTGGCATTGATGAAGCAGGTTAAAGTCATGCTCTCAGGCATATATGCAACAACAGATATCTTAGAGAAAGTCATCAGAGCAGCAGAAGCTAAAATGTGGGCAACATTTAAGAGGTCAATGGGGTAGATCAAGCATTTGGCAGACTTTGAGAGAAAGAATATGCGGTATAATATAAGAATTTGTGGTGGTATCGCTGTATTACTGTGTATTTTGAGTACAAATACTTTACACATTGACTTTAGGATGTCTCTCTGCTCATGCCAAGCTACCCAGGGGGTGAGCAGGGGTTACCTAAAGTGTGTATGTTACCCTGACTAGAAGCAAAGGTGGCTATTTGGACAAAGTACTTACTTCTGCCAACTAGAGACCCCATTCCTAACACAGATCATGACACTGTTAATGGTGTGTGGCAGCTGATTATATCAGTGGAGTTCAGGCCTTTTTTCCCCAGAAACTCAGTGGTGAGAGTATGTTCCAGCACATGAAGTATGTCATGATTGAGCCCGCATATTACTCCTGTTTGTATGAGTAGCGTGCTTGTAAAACATATGAGGTGGAGAACGTTAGGTTGGGCCCCATTGTGTATGGTGCACCTACATTTTCAGAGTACTCCTTAGGGCTCCTAGTAGTCAACATTGACTTTATCCACATTCCCTGCATGTCCACTCTTCAATTTCCTCTATCCCTCTAGTTAAGATAAGTGCGCTGTGTAGCTTAAATCATCAAAAAAGAGGTAGAAAATTGCTGTGGGCTGATACCAAACGATGTCTAGGAGGTAAGAATATGAAGTGGCCCAAACAAGACCTGAATCATGACTGTGTTCTGGAAACAAAGACAAGGTGCACACCCTTACAGAAGGATAGGAGCTGGTAGCAATCCCTTCCCTGGTGCTGACAAGAAACTCTGCTACTACTGAATGCCCGCAGAAGGTATGTTTTCTGGTGAGGAGGGAACCTGTCCAGTTCAGATTGAAAACAAGCTCAGTGTGAGTGCTTTGAAGTGAGGATGACTGAGACATCGAGCTTGCTGAGATCTGGGCTTTGAACCTCTCTTCTGCTGTCCCTGAAACCGCCTGGCTTCATCCTGTGTCCTGCGGCAGAGTAGCCCTGAGTCTGATGATCTTGAGATGTTTATGTGCCTACGTCCTGCAGCATCTCCACCTGCACCTGGAGCAGATCGGCTCTAAAAATTCTTCATAAATCACCACTAATAAACCCACGGACCTCTTACAGCAACTTACAAATTTGGGCCCATCACTCTAATCATTCATACACACATTTAATCAGTTCCAAGGATTCAGTATGGGTTTAATAAGGGAGTCGCGGTGCTACAGTGGAATGCCTAAACTTTAGTTTATACATCATTTACAACTGCAGTTTAATTTATAATAACCATGGCTTTTATTTCAAATAAGGAGAACAAAATATCATCCCACTATTTAAATTCGGATCTGCTAGTAAAAGTTGACTGTAGGAAGTATCAAACCAGTTTAATTCTTCATTTAATTAATTTTTATTTTTCTCAAAATTTCAAGTGTTCTAGCATGATCTCTATGTTTTAATAAGGCTAAAAGGAAAAAACTAAATTTGCAATAAAACCCTGAAAGGAAAAAATCAATTTTCAATAACATTCATTTATTAACAAATGACAGCGAAAGGAAATAAGCAACGAAAATATTACCTAAATGGAGAGACGAAGACATCAGTGCAGAATGCAATAATCCCAAATGGAAACCTCTCTGCCTCTCTCTCTCCCTCTCTGGATGTCACACCCATTCAAAAGTTAAAGTCAAAAAGATACATTTTCTATGTCTCTGCGACTTGAAGCAAAAATTGTGCAGACCGATAGCATCTTGAGGTGCAAAAAACAGATGGAAATCAAGCTCTCTTCAATGTCCGAAAAGTCCTTTTTTTAATACCCTTTTTCACTAACTTATCTATCTAAATGTGTAACTCTTAAGTTCTGTAATGCTGGGATTGGTCAATTTGGAGTTGGATGAGCATAACCTCATCATTCTTTATTCAAATTTCCTGCAAGTCATCATCACTTTGCTGTAACTGGGGTTTCTTTGTGTAAAGTATGACTTCCTTCGAAGTGTCCTTTAAATTGTTAGTTGTCTCTTCTTTCCCATGGGTAGGACTTTCGCCTCGCTGTCATCTTTGGCTTAGACCCATAAAATGGCCACGCTGTCCTTGACCCACGCTGTTCAGTCACAGACAGCTTGCACCTCTGACTCTGGCGCATGCATACTTCTGTCGCCATCTCGGATTTTCAGACAGACTCCATTTTCTTTTATTTAGTGTACCCATTTAGGCCTCAATTTAGGAACTATCACGAAAACAAACACAAATAGATGTAAATTTACGAAATAAAGCCTTTTCTGTTTACCTCCCTCCTACTAATGATAACCCAGTTAGTATTTACCTAGCTTTAAGCAACCATTATGCATAATTTGACTTACCAATCTTCATGCTTTATGCCACAAGTAAACAAATAAAAGCACATTCATGCAATTTTCTTTTGGTTTATAACATATGCGTACATTTTATTACACAATACTCAACAAATATTAGATTAACGGCCACATGCATCATTGTTGCCATTTGCGATTTCTTAATTGCGAAAATTAAGGAATCGCAATTAAGAAATCGCAAACGGCTATGCACCAAGAAATCGCAATTTTTTTTGCGATTTCTTAAATTTCCTAAAATTGCGATTCACAATTTGCGAATCGCAATTAAGGAATCCCTTGCCATTGATTCCTATGGGCCTAGAGGCCCATAGGAATGAATGGGAAGTCATTTTCAATTTGCGATTCGCAATTTGCGAATCGCAAATTGAAAATGCAATTTCAAGGGTGCAGGGGGGGTCCAAAGGACCCCCCCTGCACCCTTGAAATATAACTTTAAGTGCTTTTTTCACACACACATGCCCCAAGGGCATGTGTGTGTGTAAAATGAAACTTTCAAAAATGCACTTTTGTGCATTTTTGAAAGTTTTCGCAAATTACCATGAAGGTCAACTTCATGGTAATTTACCTCTCCCTATTTGCGAATTCGCAAATTTAAAATGTTCTTGCATTGCATTTAAGAAATCTCAAATTGCGATTTCTTAAATGCAATCGCAATTTTAGAAATCGCAACGTGATTGTGATTTCTAAAATTGCGAAAAACATGATGCATCACAATTTTGTCAATTGCATTCGCAAACGGCCGAAAATTGCGATTCGCACCGTTTGCGAATGCAATTGACAATGATGCATGTGCCCGTTATGCAATACATGCAAATTAGTATCCCACGTGTATTGGTGTATGCAGTTTACTCTAGGTTGATTAATTTTCAAAACCACACATTTTAGTACTTGTCAGTGTTATGGAGTATTAACTTCACAAGGGGTATACACAATTTTGTTTTCCACCTTGCTCCATCACACCCACAACTGTGAGAGGTCTGTGTACCTGAACCCACAATCGCCGCAACCCACCCTGTCCTCGATAGTGAGTGTCTCTAGATAGATCTGATAATTAACACTCCGGACAAAGTTTGACATATATGTGTTCGGAATTTATCGAGTGCAAAATTTATCACCTGTTCCTAGTTTTGCCCTAAAAAATGGTGTATAACATACAAAATCCACATGTCCCAGTACGTCCCTTGAATTTTTCACCTGCTGAATTCTGGTAAGTTTGAACGTCTGAAATTAAACAGGAGTGTAGACTTTATTGCAACCTATATTTTTTGGGTGCAATAAACACAACACCACCTATAATTGTGATTCCAGCGCAACCAGTTTTTTTTGTGGGGATCGCAATTTACCAGCACACCCATATTGAAGGCCCCTGCGTGCCATGTTCCTGAGAGCCCTTTGTTACTCCACTTGGTTCAGACTTCAGCTTCCAACACATCCATGACCAGAGGCCTACAACACAATGCACAATCCCTGCTCAGTGTGCAATGCACTTCACTTATAAAGTTACTCAAGTGATAATGGTAGCATCACAAAACTAATTGAAGTTCCTGTGTACGTTGGTTCACTTATAAGTATAGCCTCCTATCATTCATAATAACACTGCTTGGCCATTATATTTATTGCAACTTTAAAACAAGAAGCTAGACTTAAACGTTATACCCCCACAACATCTTTAAAGCCATGGCAGTTCTCTCTCACTAGCGCCTGAAAATCAAAAGCTAAAGAGGAGGTACTTTGCAAGCCTAGGACCATGTGATATGGTATACACCTGTTACAACGCATTTTTTACAACGCACTACCACTACAACGCATCTTTTACAACGCATACCATTACAACGCATTGCGCTGGGGGGCGCTCTAGGATAGGGAATAAGTATAATTTACTATCCAACACCTTCCCTAGTGTCCACGGGGACTGGAGTTAGAATAGTAAATTATACTTACCACTATCCAGCACCTCAAAGCGCTATGCGTTGTAATGGTATGCGTTGTAATGGTCGCGTTGTAATGGTAGGTAGTTGTAACGGTATGCGTTGTAACATGGTACATCCATATCGCTTGGAAGCAGAGCCTGGTGGCTAAGTGGACTAATGTGTCCATTGTAGGGGCTTGTGTTCAACCTCATGGTCACAGATTCAAATCCCAGCCAGTCTACTCAGCGTGTCATCCTTCTGAGTTCAATAAAATGAAAACCATTGAGTTGGGTAACAATAAACATCTGTTATTCACAGCCAAAAGACCTACGGGTGAACAGCGCTTTACAAATACACGTTATGTTGCCTGGTTCTGTGTCACCAGGGACAGTGGCATTACTTAATACAAGTATTGCTTAACTGCCCTTGATAGAAACAAGCATTTTGCAATAAATCTTACTGCCACCCCACATGAGCATATGACTTAAAACACAGTCAATAAAAATCATCTCTTTATAACCACTTTCTTCTCTTTAATTTTCCTCTTTTGAATGATCTTTTTCCATCAGATAAGTATATTTGAACTGTTGAGTCCCTTCGATGAAATTGCTAATTTTTATTATATAGTGCAGAAATAGGTATTTAGTGGGTGGTGTTTAGGTTTGGGTTTTGCAGATTTAAAAACAATATGAAGTTTGATTTTTCCGGGTCCTTTTTTCCTAAGTTTGGGTTTGCTAAACATGAGAGGGTAGGTCATATAATTTTAGAAATGGCCAGGTTTTCACATGTGAGTATTTGTTAACAAGTCCCTAAAATTAGCATTTTGGATGTGGCTGAGAGCTTTAAGTGTTGGTTCTGGTGTTGAAATGCCAGTGCCAGTTTCTTACTTGTCCGAGCCTTGAGCGGAGCAGTTGGTAACACAATATTCTAAAATACAGCCCTAGATGAATGTCAGAGGCTGAGCCATTTGCAAGCATAGCACTCATCAACCTTTTAGTTGCTTCTCATCTGGATCTCTAGATTTCTTACACAGTTTTGCGAGACACAATTATCGCGGATGACACGGATGTGAACAAGGAATAACTTTCCTGGCTGTGCCACATTAGTATGTTGTTTTCTGAACAAGTATATAACAAGTTAAGCCAATAAGTTACATTACACACAACTGTGATTTGATTTGCCATTTTATGTCAGTGTTTCTGAGGTTTCATACAGTTTTTCGGAGAAACCACTGGCAGTTAATTTATGTCAGAAAAAAAAATGGTGTTACTGAGTGAATTTAAAAAGAAAAACGGAAAAACTAGTGAGCAACTGGAAAAAGCGGCAGTAGTGGTAAACTAAAAGTAGTAAGGAGCTACTGTTACTGAGTTGAGTCTCAGGCAGCAGGCGCTGTGCTCAACAGAAATTAAGGGAGATTTAATTTGTATTTTCCTTTTCAAAAGAGAAAACAAAAACATTGAATCTTCTATCCATCTAGTAGACAATGTAAGACAATTATCCCAGCATGCCAGGTACAGGAAGATATTAGATTGCAAAGTCTAAATCAAGTCATCGTAAAGGGATATTAAAAGATGTCACTGCTAGAAAAAATATAACGTTCTAATGTCAGTTCCTGAATAACAACTTGCTCTCCCGTGAGATAGGGTTTGGAAGCATCAATACCTTTAGAATATCTCAGTGTCTCAAACTTTCTGTGTTTTAGTGGAACACTGAAATATCTGAAAGTGGAAGATAGAAAATATCAGTGTGGTCATTCCGTATTCTGTCAATATCAGCATGTGCAACTTTCAAATATACGTTTCTTATTTGTGTGCTTCCTGATAATCAGGATAGGAAGAATAAATGCAGTGTAAAACTAGCTTCACTGATGTAATGTTTATAACTTGCTATGTACTTTGTTTTTCCAGCATGCACTAATACATATCCAAATCATACCTATAATACGTATATACGTATATGTATATATATATATATATATAAATTCACGCTCACTCTCTGTAGTTTGCAAGGAGATATGCACTCACAGGACTCGTTTCTCAGCCGTTTTTATTCTATCCAGCAAAACATAACGCGATTCGGCTAACGCCTTTATCAAATGTTTTACAAGCACACCAACAATACCGGCATTTTTATACAAACAACAAATCTATCGTCGTAGCTTTCCGTCCACGAGACATAGAGATAGAAGCAGACTTTGCGACTTTTTTGCAATGCCGCCATATTGTAATGGTTAAAATCAACTGTGATGAATGATGTTCTCATACATAGCTTATATAAACCATTCAATAAAACATTCACAATATTTATAACCTTACACGTATGCATTTGTATTGTTCACAGTTCTTCAATTCATTAATTTGCAAATCGTCATATATTGACTTACTGCGGTGTTCCTAGCAACCATTCAAAACATAGTAATTGCTCTTTATCATATTTAGCATTTCACCATATATTGGTTATCGGTTCTATAAACCTACTTGAGCAATTGCTTTTCAAATCACTTTGTGTATCGGCCAACTAATATCCCATTGAACAATACCTTTTTTATCGTTACTTTGGACTGCTCGACAATTAATTTAAGGACCATTGAACTATTATTAAAACTGTACACTGAAATTTCATCTACTCATTTTTCTTCTTGTCTTTTCCTCCTTTCCCTTTCTCTCCTTTCATCTGGAACTTGTACCTAACTGACTAATCTCCAAGAGGCACTGCCATCTCCTCCCCACTATTCATCTCTTTAGGAGTTTTTGTTTCTAGAACAATAATGAATCTTGACTCTAATCTTCTTAGCTTCTTTGTCCTATCACCACCACGGGCACTAGGAAGTACCTGATCCAATCCAAAAAATCGCAATAGATTCCTTTTGCTCTGATGGTACTGGATAATTAGCATCTTTTTTGGCTATCGCCCTCATGTGTTCTAAGATCCTAATTTTTAGTGGGTGGATTGTACTTCCAATATGCTTTTGCCCGCATGGGCACACCAGGCAGTAGACTGCATAAGATGTATTGCATGTCAGGTGCAAAGGAGCAGAATATATATATATCAATAACCTTGAAAAGACCAGCGTGGACCCAAGATTTCTTCAGTGCATTATTTTATTTTTGCCAATGCCGCCATGACGCGTTTCGGGAGATCACTCCCTTGATCACATGATATATATTGATGCCATTTGAGATGTCATCAGTAATGTCACTGACCATGTCATGAGTGATGTAATATGTGACATCATTAGCAGTGCATTGCGGGGGGCATATTATAGTTTGTACGAGTAAAATGTCAACCTAACTATAACATCCCTGACACCTGTGGTTTTTTCACTGTATTTCTACAGTTTTGTAAATGCGAATTCCTAACTATAATCTCCCTGAAACCTATGTTTTTTTCAGTGAATTTCCAAGGTTTTTTAACTGCAAATTCCTAACTGTAACGACCCTGAAACCTATGGTTATATGTATGACTTTCTACTGTTTTCTACGGTTTCTTTAAAAAAAAACGGTATTAAAAGATGTTTGTTATTTGTTTTTTCTTTTTCGTCAATAATTTTTTAAGTATTTTAAAAAAGTTTTCAAATATTTATAAGCAGTTTTAAAAAAAACATATATATCAGCTTAGCTTACATTTAGATTCTTATTTTTTGGAATTAACATTGTTTTCTTGTTTGCAATTTTGTACAGTGTGATATCATATTACAGAATTTTCAAATTAATTTTTTTAAGAAAAAAATGTTTAACTTATTTATTTATCTATTTTTTGATAAATTAACCTTTGTAATCAGGTTGTCTCCAAATGATTTAGCACCGGGTGCCCCACGAACATGCGGTGCACTAAGGGCGATGGAGGCGGCCCCCTTCCGTCCGCGCTTCGGTCCCCAAGCAAGCGGCTCTACGCACCGGCCCCCCCGAGAGAGGCCGGCAATCCAAGGCCAACCGAGACTCCACGGCACTGCGGTATCATTACGATTTAGGGGGGTGTGAGGAGGAACAGGAGCAGGACGGGACCTGTGGTGTAGAACGGGGTTGCACTTTCCCCTTGCCGCCACAGGAAGACCCGGAGCACGCCAGCGCTCTAGTCTCTGGACGACTGGAGGGGGCGGAGACACGCATGATGGCAGAAGTGAGGGGGATAAGAGGACTGAAGGAGGAACGAACAGGGTGCAGCGTTGGAGGCAGGAGAGCCGAGCACCTGGAGGGTGGAGAAGAGAACCAACGGCGAGAATAAGGACGAGTGACGCGTGAAGGAGGAGTAGCGGATGGCGAGGGACCAGCGGAGGAGAGAGCGGGAGGCCGAGCAGGACCAGAGGAGGAGGAGAGAGCGGGGAGCCGAGCAGGACCGGAGGAGGAGAGAGAGGGGAGGAGAGGGAGGGAAGCCGAGCAGCGGACAAGGCGAGAGAACATCGGAGCCAGGAGAACGTTCTGTACACCGCTAACAAACCCGGTGGGCTGACAGGAGGAGGAGACGCCCCGGGTCCATACGCAGCGGTCCAAGAAACGGGCCGTGGCTACAGGCAAGTGCCTTTGAATGGGGCTTTTTGGTGGGGTGTGTGGGGAGGCGGGAGGTAGGGCACTTGAGCTGCGGGTCTTGTGATTTTGTAATATTCCTCACAAACCTCCCCCCACATTGACTGGTGAAGGTGGCACTTACTGAACCCTTAAGACTATTGCTGATCCCGATCCTTGTACCCTCTTGTTTTTCTTTCTGAGGCCCAGAGACCCGGGATCCCAAGGCCAATCAGGACCACAGACCGCTTGACCCACACTACACGACGAGGAGGACTAGAGACCAGCCTTCAAAACCCAAAGACCTTGGTATTTTTTTTCGTTTTTTCTTTCTATTGGCTTGCTGTTCAAGCCTCAATAAAACACCTACACATGAATAGATCCCGTGGTTTTGTATTCTGTGACCCTGGACCCGTACAGGGTGATTCTGACTTAGAGGCTTTCAGTCATAATCCCACCGATGGTAGCTTCGCCCTATTGGCTCCTCAGCCAAGCACATACACCAAATGTATAATTACTTTCAATGGTATAAAAGTTGAGGGGGGCGTTATTGGGTGGAAGTGCTGAAGAGCATTTTCAACCCCCTCGCCATTTAGCTACGCTACTAAAATAAAAGGGTTGGATACCACACACAAACTTACACAGTGGATGTGCGGATCCGTTATTTAGAAATATCACTCCAAAACACATATTTAGAATTAATTAATATCTTTATTTTTTTGACGTAGAGCTTTTTTACTGAGTACCTAAAAATATTAATAAAGAAGGTATTCTTTTGTTTTAAAAATTACAGATTTTTGTGAACGTGATGGTATCCCCTACTAGTTACAAATCTGCATGTTGCATGCCTGAAAACTTTACACAAATGTAATTCTAAAGTACATACTTATATTGAAACAATATATGTTTTTACAAAGAGTTTTATTAATCAATAGTAAAAATTAGTATTAGTGTTCTTCTGCAATATTTTTAAGATCTAAAAAGCACATTTGTATGTACGCGGCCCCATCATGCCACAGACGCGTAGGGGTTGCAATTTCTTCCATCACGTATTTCCAGGTTCACGTAGGAGATGCCACTGCGGCACAACTATTAAAAGTTTCAAATATGCATATTTCACGTTTAAATATCTGTTTTGCATAAATACTTTGCATTGAAATATTTTGAAACACAATATCCTAATACTAATTTACAGTTTTATATTATATTTAGTACATTTTACGAGTATGCTACGCATATACGATCAGTACGCAATCGGTACACAACTCCATGTGACATACAAAAAAGCTTCTCATTGGTTAAAGAGCTTTACATTCACTTGGAGGGTGAAACCAACACCTGTTCCAGGCCTTTCTTTTTGAGTGTGTCTGCCTTAAAGACTAGCTTTTAATAGGCTCTCTAAATTTGATATCTTTGTTGGTGATCTTCATGTTTCAAAATATAGAATCACGAAAATCAAAAATAGTGTGGCACACTTAAATCATACGAAGGTACTCAACTATGTAAATAAAGTTATTTTTTCAATAGTATATATGATTTGGGTGCATGTGGGTATCTCTCTCTGACCTGAGGGCGTGGAAGCAATAGTTGTGTAAAGCGCTGTAAACACCATATACAATGTCCCCACTAAGTACTCCGGAGGGTGAAAACCCTTACTATTAAGTTTTGAAAAATTCCATACTTCCAAATGGTATTAATTAAGAGTATAAATGAAAATCTCCTTTTAATTCATCACAATGTTGCATTTCACATGTGGATTTTTATAATCATGAAAAATGCTGCCATACATTATAGGAAATGCTTGACAACTCTTTGCGTTATTGATGCTATCAAGACTCTCCTGAGAGCACTTAGGTGTTAATTATTTTTTGTATTTAGTTTTGTTACTTGTTTTTTTTCATTTAAAAGAAACACCACAGTTGGACTGTTATACTTTCATTGTTATTTGTTTTAAATTGAAAAACACCCCAAAAAATTTAAACATTTAAAAAATACGAAAAGAATACAAACTTGTTACAAAAAACAAAAAAAATGTTCTCATGGAACCACCTACATCAGTTAAAATAGAAAAATTGTATGGAGAGAAAGTGATTGCTCCTATGAAGCTATGTATGATCAATGTTACAATGTTACAGTTGTGTATAAGTAGTGTCTCACTGAATACATGAGTGCATGCATAATATGTTACTGAATGAATAACTGAAAGAATAGTGCTTGGGTGATTTCTTATGTGCATAATTAGTAGTAGAGTGAATGGACGACTGTTTCCATAAAACAGCATGAATGGTCGAGTGTAAGAGTAGTGTTTGAAAGATTACATGAGTGCATTTGGAGTGTGTGGGTCATTCTATGAGTATATGTCAAATGTCTGGGGGATTGCATAAATGCCTCCGTACTGCTGGAGTGAAAGAATGAGTGCAACAGTACTACCTGACAGTTTCCATGAGTGCTGGTGTATTGGCTGGATGATTGGATAAATGCTTGAGTAGTAACTCAGTAAATGGATTAGTGCATAGATTGTGCTTCAGGGAATTCATGAGTGAATACATAGTGCCTGAGTAAATGGTTGAGTGCAAGAGTAGTGCCTGGCTGATTACATGACTGCATAGGAAATGCGTGATTGATTGAATGTGTGTGTAAGTAGTGCCTCATTGATTCTATGAGTGCATGGGTGGTGCCTAAGTGAATGTATGAGTGCAAGACTAATAACTAACTGCATGGAACAGTCCATGTGTACTGCCTCTGTAAAAGGATGACTTTAAGAGGGATTCACGGGTCATTGTATGAGTTCATGGGTAGTACCTGAGGGAATTGATGAATGCATGGGTACTGCCTGAGTGAATAAATGCGTGCAAGAGTAGTACCTGGGTGATTGCATGATTGTGTTGGTAATGTCTGATTGATTGGATGTGTGTATAGCTAATGTGTCCTTGATTGCATGAAACATTACCCCATTGGCACATTTAAGTTCCTTGGAAGTACTTTTATTCGTGAATTGTATTAGTTGCTTTTTTATTTCGCTGTCAGCATGAAGATAAATAACAATTCCTAACAGGGAATCACAGTGATTCTCCCGTAGAACATTCTTTAGTTTGTAAACAAATCAAACTACGTGGAGATTTTAAGGTTTCAGCACGTAATTTGTACTTTTTTTAAAGACACTCTAGTGCCTGCTATATTCCCACGCTCATTGAGTTTTCGAACAGCAGTTGTCTTATCCCAAATAACCACAACTGCTGTAGTTTACCAGCAGGCGTCCTGCATATAGCAACTCTTTCACAACGTGTTACATGTTGCACTAATATCTTTTGGCTTCCCCACATGGGATTGTACATAGTTTGCTATGGCCTTCCATTCCCACTTTGAAAACAGATTTTAATAACGTACGCTGACTTCAAGCACTATTGTTTCAACAAGAAGTGGCCCTCACATCAGCTTGTGAGACCTTCAAATAGCAGGTGGCTAAAAGTCACTGCTCAATACAAATCTCCCACTACATTCTGCAGAATTAACACACTAAGCATGTGTCTGAAACGGAAGGCCTACTCCATTTTTCTATACTAGTCGACTCCGGCCTCGTTATCTCTTTACAGACTATTTTTGGAGTAATACCGGCTTTTATTCATTCTCATTTTCCCAGCGCCTTTGGGGGATTTTCCATGGTGCTCTTTCTGGTTTGCGCAGTGCTCGTTCTTCTGCTCCTACAACAAAATGGCTGCCCGTCCTGTGGTTGAGCCCCATCCAGGTGAATTGTGTCTGTACTGTGAATGAATGTTGCAACCTTTTGGAATACAATAGTGAAACATTATGGTGCCACATTGTTTGTCTATCAAAACAAACATCCAAATAAGTGTTTGTACAACTGTTCGTCCATTATATGTTGCTTTTACATGTCAATGTGGAGTATATGTGAGTGTGATTGTAGACATGACTGGTATTGTATGAATGAATTCCCTTATTATTGAATTGATTATTAATAAAATATATTTTGTACTTTCGTAAATAATTCAGTTCGTTTTTGCTTTCAATTAATTTTTTGGTCCTTGTTGATTGATTGTCATTTATTCTTGTGTACATTTTCAATATTGTTGCCTTAACTATTTACATTGACTATTGTAGCCCTGCTTTAAGGAACTTTCATTATATTAGCAGAGGGCCTCTTACTTTACACTAAGCAACCTTTTGGATGCTTGCCATTTGCTACTCTTGGCGTCAGTTATAGGCTGAACTTCCGCTACATCTATTTCACCTGCGTGCAACCTGTGTTCTACTATCTCCGTTGCCCCTTTGAGTGCAATCTGGACGTCTGCCTCTCCACTCCTTCATGCGCTGACCTGGATTATGAACTGTTCATGAGTCCATTGCTGGCTCATGACCACGACTGTTCTGGAGACACAAGCTTGATGGATGCGTTTAATCATGCAATAAAGGGGAGATGGAGTACGTTCCCTCCTGTGCAGCGCCTCTTGCAGTGCAGTATAATCGAATATCCCGCAGGTTGCCCTGACATGCTCCTGGTTGCACGAGATTACGATGACCATGTCTGTTCTTTCAGCTTGCTCAATTGGATGGTGACCCTCTTTGCTTGGAGAGGTGTGCATGACCTTTTGGAGCTGATTGCATTCCGCTGCTTGTGAATTCTTGCATTTCGATGGACATCCATAAGTGCGCATGGGAACCCGATTTCATTGCCTGTCATTTCCACACTTCAAAAACACTGTTTTTTTCCTTTTTCTAATTACCTTTTTCATTCCTTGCAAA
This sequence comes from Lissotriton vulgaris, assembly GCF_964263255.1. Taxonomy (NCBI): domain Eukaryota; kingdom Metazoa; phylum Chordata; class Amphibia; order Caudata; family Salamandridae; genus Lissotriton; species Lissotriton vulgaris. The sequence goes on along the minus strand of NC_141689.1, from coordinate 2,003,989,817 downwards.
CTTTCAGATATTTACTTTTTCTACGATTTCACCGTTACAGATTTGGTTTTGTTCTGCTAATCTTTGTGTTCTCTTTGCCTGTGTGCTACAGAGCTGGCCAAGGGGAGGGTCCGACCTTGCCTTTCAGGACATTATCGACCTCACTTACTTAACATAAACTCTGAAGCCATTATTCAGCTTTTGTGCGCGATAACACAAGGCTTTATTTTTGCAAAATACATTGTTTGTACTTTTCACATGAGAACTGTCTGCTGTGTTTCTTCTTAGCATCTTTCAGAACTTTAAATTTAACATTGTGTGGCAAAGTCGATAAACAATATTCCTTGGCATTCTGCTCTTGACAGGGCCTAGCACCTGTATAAAACATATCAGTGCAGTTGTTGTTGACCACCCATGCAATGATACAATTGGGATACATAAATAGGTGGCACACACACTTGGAGGGAAACGTTTCCAGGGAGAACAGCAAAACAGCACCTATAATTTAGACTTACCATCTATATTACCATCTATATTCCAAGTTATATGGTCTGCACTGCAGACAAAGCCCAGAAATCTTCTATTATATAATAACACTTCTTCTTAGCAACATGAGGGAGGTTAGGCAGTATAGTTGTTCCTCCATTGTCTCTTTATGATGTTTCATGTCTGTGTCAGATATTACAAGTACAAGAGTGAAAGTGAAAGGGTGTGTCTTGTTACCGCGCTTCCTGAGAGATGTGGGAGTGTTATGTTCTGGGTTGTCTAATCACTTGTTTCTCTGTAAGGGATTTGGACACCGAATGAGATAATATAGCAAGTTGGTCACTCAGATAATAGGATGACTCAGTCCATACTGACTAAGGCCCCATAGTCGTACGCATAGTTGTGATCTTAGGTGGAATCCCTCCAACAGCCTCAGTGAATGGATTACTCCATGGGTAGTGCCCGAGTGAATGGTTGAGTGCAAGACTAGTGCCTGGCTGATTGTATTACTGCATTAGTACTGCCTGAGTGAATTCATGAGTGCAAGAGTAATGTCAGAGTGCTTAGATCACTGCATAGTTAATGCCAATGTTTAAAGAAAACTGCAAGAGTAATCCCTGTGTGATTATGAGTGCATGGGTAGTACCTCAGAGAATGGATGGGTGCATGGGTAGTGCTTGAGTGAATAGTTGAGTGCAACACTAGTGCCTTGGTGATTGCATCAGTACATGCGTACTGTCCGGGTGATTCCATGACTCTAGGAGTAGTGCCTAGGTGATTGTATGTCTGCATGGGAACTATTTGAGTAACAGTATGAGTACAAGGGTAATGTCTTAGTCATTAGATAAGTGCATTGTTAGTGAATGAGGGAATAGATGAGTGCATGGATAGTGCCTGAGTGAATTGATGAGTGCATGAGTACTGCCTGGATGATTGTATGAGTACATGGGTAGTCCGTTGGTGATTGCATAAGTGCAGGGGTAGAGTCTGGTTGATACCATGAGTGCATAGGTTGTGCCTGTGTGAAAGGAAAAATGCAAGGATAATGCCAGGGTTATCCTGTTAATGCTAAAGGTCTGCTACAGACATTACATGAGAGCTTAGATAGTGTTTGTGTAAAAGAATGACTACCTGGCTGATGACATCAGCAACACAATCAAAGTTTTCAAATAGTATAAAGGATCAAGAATAATTTGTATTACAAATAAATAACATATAAATGAACTTCAAATATTCTTTCATGTTATCATACATATTATGTTATGTATTCTTATCTTTTTAAGTAATTTAGAAACATGACTTTTGAACTATTTTAGAGTAGTATGGTCCTAAACAGGATTAAAACTCTTTTCAAAGTTCACCACTACCTACTATAAAGAAGGAGAAGAAAAACTGTATTGTAATGTAATGTATTACCCAAATTATACTATTACATTTTCAAGAGGACAGCATAATTTTAGAATTACATAACATTTTGAGTTTCCCTTTTTTGCTATTCTAAGATTCCCCTCAACTTCACCATACACACTGATTTCAACGTAGTATCATTATGGCACAGTGGGGAAAAACAATAATCTAGATTATAGAAAAAACTAATCAGCTTAGAGCATTATTTTCAATATCTGTAGCTTTGTGTTTTCCTATCTACAGTTTCTTTATTGCATCCTTCTTGTACATTACGTCTATTATTTCTCTGAAGTACACTTGCTGAAATGTACACTCTCATTTACATCTGGTACAATATATACAACAAATATATAAACTATTTGCTTTTCAACACAGTTTTCCAAATGCAATACCAAGTACCACAAATAATAATCCAAACACTAATTAGAATTAGTAATTCTTTGCAGTGCTGTCTACTTTCTGTTCACATCTTCCCAAAAGGCCAAATGATGTATTCAAAACTTTGGGTTTCAAAATATCCAACATGAATTTGTTAATCCGTGTTCTTATCTTCCCAAAAGGCCGAATGATTTATTCAAAACTTTGGCTTCAAAAATATCAAATATAAATTTGGTACTTCGTAAGGCAATCTAGGTTTAAATTTCAAGTGGGCATCATTGCAAAGTGTCCATCCTTTATTACACTTTAAATACACAGTATAGTGTCCAGATGTGGTAATAGGTCCAGCATGGAAAATAATAGCCACTGTTGTAAAAGTTCTTCCACAAATAGATATTTGGCTTGCAACAAATGTTTTAATTTTGCTTTCACGTTTTCTTCTATTTGCTCTACAACTTTGTAGCATTAAACTTAGATATTTTCCATATCTTTCTATATGTAACGTAGACAACATTTCTGATTTACAATGCAAACATTTAATATCATGACTGGCTGTTTTTACTAATTTGTTAAAAGGTACTGATTTACAGTCTGGCATCGTTAAGTATATGAATCGTTCTGTGTCTATCTCAGTGGTGGAGGTAAATGAACACTGTTCACATTTATGATCCCATCTGTAACTTAGGTCAAATAAGTTTTAAATCTATATTCCTTCATCTTCTAATACTCCAAGCATAAGCATTAGAAATTCTTGTGCATCTTGTTGTATATTGAGAGTAAATGTCAATGAACCAGTACATATATCCAGAAGATGCCGAATGCCAGAAGCAGTATGGATTTTACTTCTGTCAGTGACCGACTGTTGAAATACATGACGTAGTAAAGAATAAAATATTTTTAATGATTTTCCATGACTTTGTGATGAAGATCTTGTAGATAAAACACATTAGCACAACAGTTGATGCCTGAACTATCCTACAATGTCATCAACAGTTTCCATTTTCTGTTTCTTTACACATTCAATTCTCTCTTCAATTTTTTTTATGTTTTTCAAACTCACTTGAATTTTTCACATATTTCCGGTTTGGACACAATACACGTTTCTCATGTATGGGATTTTCACCTAAATCCGTTGTATGAAGTCTTCTTAAATGATTATACTCTCTTACACAATTTATATCAGCATTAATCTTTTTTTCATGGAGATTGTGAGAGAGCTCCTGTACAACGCGAATCGCCTTACCGATCCCCAAGACTACAAAATCCAGATCCCTCTCCTCTGTCTCCGCAGGGACGGGATCAGGACTACAACCCGGAAGTCCCGCCTTTGAGAACCGGAAGTGGTTACCCGGGACCAATAATAGAGGAGGGGAATGACCGTGACGAGAGAGAAGGAGGCGGAAAGGAGTCAACTCGAAAAGAAGACGCAGGACCCGGTTTCAAGCAGGAAGACGCGGGACCCGGTTTCAAGCAGGAAGACGCGGGACCCAGTTTCGAGCAGGAAAACGCGGGACCCGACCGAAGTAAGGAAGACGCGGGACCCGGTCTGAAGGAAGAAGACGCGGGACCCGACACAGAGAAGACCTGGACATCGGGAACTGCCGAGGACGGTGAAGAAACCTGGTCTGAGGAAAGGGTGGTGTCCGGAGGTGGCTGGGGAGCGGCCGTGACTCAGGAGAGTTACGGCGGAGCCAGGTTAGTGCTTGTGTCTTGGGAATAGGTGGGAGAGGGTGGAAAAGAGTGGGTGGTTACAGCGTACAACAGAGGGACAAGAAGCATATTGAATCCTTTGTGACTGCATACGCCGCCGTAGTTAAACCGCTTACCGTCGAAACGAATGTGAATGCGCACCCTTTCTTTTTCCAGTCGGGCACTAAAACGAAACTATGTTAAAGGTGTAAAGATATCTTTATAGATATATTTTTTCCGTTTCTCCTCTTACTTGCCTTGCCTTTCCTGCCTTGCCTTTACTTTGGCTGTGGGACTGTCCTCGAGGCACTTCATCAAAAATAGTGCACCAAGGTGTGGTGATGGAAATACACCTCTGAAACAGTGCCATATATCATTCTGACGGCTCCTTTCATTTCTTTATCCTCCTATGAGCCTCCCGGGAGAACACCACGGTCAAGGACAATCTGAAGATAGGACATCTTTATCCTCGTCAGACCATTTCAGTTCACGGGAAACATCAGACGAAGAGGAAAAACATCCAATACCTATAACACAACAACCTGCATCTACTAATACTTTTGTTAATAAACCTTCATTTAAACCTATACTTAAGCCTCCACGCCTGTTTATCAAGCCTGCCCTCCCACAAGTGGTGTCAGAGTGGGATCCAAAGGCAAAATGGAGGCTGCTCTAGCAAAAATGGCTGAAAATCGGAACATCTAGGAAAAGTAATGGAACAATTTTTGACGGTTGTAGAGGAAGATCGAGGAAAATTGCACCAAGTGCTCGCTGGCCAAGAACAGACACAAGGGGCCGTTATGGACAAACTTACTATGGCCCTTGGCCAACAAAGAGGTCCTACAACCTTACCTTCAGTAGTACTACAGCGATATGTAGTGGGTTGAAGATCCGGATTTTTTCTTCAGTAATTTTGAACGCATGGCAAGTGCAGCCTCATGGCCCACAGATAAATGGGGACAATATTTGGGGCCACTGTTATCAGGAGACTTGCAGGCCGCGTACCAAGCTGCCACCCTCCAGGGAACAGTTCCCTATGCAGATATAAAAAAATGCATCCTAGAGAGACTGGGAATCGATGATGAGACATATAGAATCAAGCTAAGACAAATGAAAGAGGACCCACAAGAGACACCTCATGCTCTGTACTTTAGGGTGAAGGACATGGCGGACCATTGGCTAAAACCAGCCTCTACAGACAAGGACGGAATTATGGCAAAGATATATCTAGAGCAATACCTAACCTCCTTACATCCCCCCATCCAACGTTGGGTTCGGCAACAGGCAAACCTCACCCTAGAAACTGCAGTAGAAATAGCTAGTGCTTATAGTAGGGCCCAAGACTTTCAGCAGGGTAAAGAAGATGTAGGAAAAGCTGGGGGACACCCAGTGCATAGGCCGACAAGACCACTTATACCCAAGAAACCTGAACCCCTTGCTCTTGTTCCTGGCCCTCCTAGCATTCCTATGCCCAGTATTCCGTTCAACAGACCACCTGTAACTGGGCCCCAGTGTTTACAATGTGGGGGAATGGGGATTTTGCCCACAACGAGAGGAGCCCATGGAAATAGGAATGGCTCGTAATTATTATTGCTCTCCCCCAACAAGAAACTACCTCCTTACAAATGCACTGTCTCGGTAAACGGACAACCCCTTACAGCCTTAGCTGATACAGGCTGTCTAAATAGTGTAGTCCGGCCTCAAGACTTAGGTAATAAAATAGGTCCCATTGACGGTATGGTAGCTATTAAGTGTGTACATGGAGACACCAAACCATATCCTACCGCCAAGGTCCTAATTCAACACCCTCAGGATCAGGGCACGTCCTTGACTGTAGGTTTAATACCACGACTACCAGAACAAGCTATTCTTGGTAATGATTACGCTAAGCTGCCCCAGTTGTTACAGGAATCAAGATCAGAGGAAATGAGTGAATGGCTAGCTACAGCCCCTTTTTCTAAAGATACCGGAAAAGAATGGCCGCCTTCCAAACCCCGGAAAAGCCGGAATCAGAGAAGGGCTGAAAAGGGAAGGAAACCCTTGGTAATGTCAGTCATCCCGATAGAAAATCCTTGGGAAACATTCATGCTGCTCAGCGAGAGGACCCTGTACTGCAAGAGGCATGGAAAAATGCACTTGACGAAGAAGACCCACAACATGTAGGTCCATATTTTTTTATTAAGAATGGATTGTTGTATCGGAAGGGCCACGAACAAAAAGCCCAGTTGTTAGTACCAGAACCCTTTCGAGAAAAAGTATTGTATCTAGCCCATAGTCACCTTTTAGGGGGTCATTTTGGGGCGGATAAAACAGAGAAAACCATTGTAGAAAACTTCTACTGGCCAGGGATATACCAGCAAGTAAAAAAATACTGTAGAGAATGTCCTATTTGTCAGCGACACAGTCAGTATCATCCTCCCCGAGCCCCGTTGCTACCACTTCCCATTATCAATGACCCTTTTAGTCGGGTGGGCATGGATATAATTGGTCCTCTATTACCTTCTCGTAGTGGATATAGATATGTACTGGTGATGGTTGATTACGCCACTAGATTCCCTGAGGCTATACCTCTCCGTCGTCCTGACACTACTAATATAGCCAAAGCTATGATTGGAGTCTTTTCCAGGGTAGGATTTCCCAAAGAGATCCTAACAGATCAGGGAACTTCTTTTGTTTCCAAATTGATGAAAGATGTATGTAAACAATTAGGGATAAAACAGATCAGAACATCTGCCTATCATCCACAGACGGATGGATTGGTGGAAAGATATAATGCCACTATTAAAACTACTCTTAAGAAGCTGCTAGACCTAGAAACCAGAAGGTGGGAATACATTCTTCCCTTGGCTCTCTTTGCCATCAGGTGTAAAGAACAAAAAAGTACTGGTTACTCTCCCTTCGAGTTACTTTATAGACACAAACCCCGCACCCTCTTAGATATGGCCCGAAAACAGTGGGAGACTGAACAAGATAACACCAAGCCCTTACCAGAGTATGTGGCGAATCTAAAAACACATTTAGGACAAATGCAAGAGATAGTCAGAAACAATTTAGAAGAGGCACAGAACGCACAAAAGGTCCAATATGACAAAGGGGCCAAACTGAGAACTTTCCAGGTGGGGGACCTTGTATTGCTTATGATGTCATCATCAGACCAGAAACTATTGGGACAGTGGCAGGGTCCCTACACAGTACTACAACAAGTCACCCCGGTAACATACCGCATAGAGGTAGACAGCAACAAAAGAATCTCTCAGATCTATCATGTGAACCTGGTAAAGAAATGGAAGGGCCCGGCTCCAGTATCAGTTCACAACGTTGAAACCCCGAGGCCCCTGTTTCAACAATGCATCGATCCAGAATTACCTAAAACTCTATATGACGGGTTAATGGAGGTGTTACAACCTCATGATTCTGTTTTTTCCAATACCCCAGGGGTGACCAATCTTATTGAGCACGCCATAAGAACACTACCCGGTAAGCGAGTTAGACAGAGGCCCTACCGTATACCCGAAGCGAGGCGACAAACAATAAGGGAGGAAGTACAAAAGATGTTACAGATGGGAATTATAGAACCATCTAAGAGCGAATGGAACTCTCCCATTGTACTCGTGCCAAAACCGGATGGGTCCATTAGGTTTTGCATTGATTTTAGAGAGGTGAACAAGATTTCAGAATTCGATACTTACCCGCTCCCTCAAGTGGATGAAATGGTAGAAAGAATAGGGAAAGCCAAATACATCAGCACCCTAGATCTGTGTAAAGGTTACTGGCAGATACCTTTAAAAAAAGAAGACAGGGAAAAAACAGCTTTTCCACACCCTATGGGTTGTATCAATTTAGGATGTTACGTTTTGGTTTACATGGGGCTCCTGCCACATTTCAGAGAGCCATGAATACGATTCTGAGACCCTATGATGATTTAGCTAGAGCTTACATTGATGATATCATAATATACAGCGATACCTGGGAACAACACTTAACCCATCTCACTACAATTGTGCAAACCTTAGATACGCAGGGTTTAAAAATCAACCCAGCCAAAAGTCATTTGGCAGCCTAAACAGTCAAGTATCTAGGATACTTGTTGGGGGAAGGCGTCATAAGACCACAGCCGTCGAAGTTATCGGCCATTTCCCACATTCCATTTCCCAAAACAAAAAAAGATTTGCGAGCATTCCTGGGTTTACTAGGTTATTATAGAAGATTCATTCCTCAGTTTTCACAGATGGCGGCTCCACTGACTGATCTTCTACAAAAACACTGTAATGCGGAACAGATATTACAATGCCCTCCTAGTCCAGTACAACAGTCTTTTGATGCTCTAAAAAGATCTCTAACATCAGAAACTGTCCTGATTAGTCCTAACTATTCTCGTCCCTTTATCTTACAAACGGACGCCTCTTATCAGGGGTTAGGTGCAGTCCTCTCTCAAGAGACACCTCAGGGGGAGAAACCAATTCTGTACATTAGCCGTAAACTCTTCCCTCGAGAGAAGAATTACGCGACAATTGAGAAAGAAGCCCTCGCCATCAAATGGGCAATAGAGACCTTGCAGTACTATTTGGAAGGGAGAGAATTCACTCTATTCACAGATCATGCACCATTAGAATGACTAGCCCGAAATAAAGGTCACAACGAGAGAGTGTTGAGATGGTTTCTATCCTTACAACCATATAGATTCCACACTCGACATAGAAAAGGGCGAGAACAAGGAAATGCTGACTATCTATCGAGATATCCACAAGAGACACAACCCCCTAGAAGAAAGACAGCAAGGGAAAGGGGATGTGAGAGAGCTCCTGTACAACGCAAATTGCCTTACCGATCCCCAAGACTACAAAATCCAGATCCCTCTCCTCTGTCTCCGCAGGCACGCGATCGGGACTTCAACCCTGAAGTCCCGCCATCGAGTACCGGAAGTGGTTACCCGGGACCAATAATAGAGGAGGGGAATGACCGTGACGAGAGAGAAGGAGGCGGAAAGGAGTCAACTCGGAAAGAAGACGCGGGACCCGGTTTCAAGCAGGAAGACGCGGGACCCGGTTTCAAGCAGGAAGACGCGGGACCCGGTTTCGAGCAGGAAAACTCGGGACCCGACCGAAGTAAGGAAGACGCCGAAACCGACACAGAGAAGACCTGGACATCGGGAAGTGCCGAGGACGGTGAAGAAACCTGGTCTGAGGATTGGTGGTGTCGGGAGGTGGCTGGGGAGCGGCCGTGACTCAGGAGAGTTACGGCGGAGCCAGGTTAGTGCTTGTGTCTTGGGAATAGGTGGGAGAGGGTGGAAAAGAGTGCGTGGTTACAGCGTACAACAGAGGGACAAGAAGCATATTGAATCCTTTGTGACTGCATACGCCGCCGTAGTTAAACCACTTACCGTCGAAACGAATGTGAATGCGCACCCTTTCTTTTTCCAGTCGGGCACTAAAACGAAACTATGTTAAAGGTGTGAAGATATCTTTATAGATATATTTTTTTCCGTTTCTCCTCTTACTTGCCTTGCCTTTCCTGCCTTGCCTTTACTTTGGCTGTGGGACTGTCCTCGAGGCACTTCATCAAAAATAGTGCACCAAGGTGTGGTGATGGAAATACACCTCTGAAACAGTGCCATATATCATTTTGACGGCTCCTTTCATTTCTTTATCCTCCTATGAGCCTCCGGGGAGAACACCACGGTCAAGGACAATCCGAAGATAGGACATCTTTATCCTCGTCAGACCATTTCAATTCAAGGGAAACATCAGACGAAGAGGAAAAACATCCAATACCTATAACACAACAACCTGCATCTACTAATACTTTTGTTAATAAACCTTCATTTAAACCTATACTTAAGCCTCCACGCCTGTTTATCAAGCCTGCCCTCCCACAGAAATCAATCAAATACAAACCAGATAATGTTCTTACTCGAGACAATGCAACGCATGCCATTCCCTTTTTGAACACTGTACTTCCAATATTTACCAAAGCACTGTCTATACTTAAACCTTGAGAATTATCACTAGTTACTGCATATGCTAAAGACAGAGGAAACTGTTTTCTGCGAACATACAAGTCTTTTACAAGCAAAAAACTTATAACACAATGCCCAATCTGCTTTACCTCTTTAATCTGATTACATTTTATTTTCCAAAATTCAGTTCCATCTCTGTTTTGAAATTTTACTAAATCAACAACTTTTCCCATTGCTCCATTTACTAAACCTTCTTCTGCATTCAAATTACGCCGCAAAATTACCCAACAGTTTACACATACATGTAAGGTTTTTTCTAAGGCTGCAGTTTTAGATACAGACTTTCCCAAAGTCTTGGTCTGTAGTTTCTCTGTCATAAGAACAGTTACTCCCTGCTGTTAGATTTTATCAAAATCTTCAATTTTAACTACTTCTTTTTTTCCCAGTTTCAAGTGCTCTTGATTGAATGTGAAACACTCTTGCAATGCAGGCATTAGGCATACTATGGACTTCTTTTCTCCAATCTTCTTGTACGTTACTGTAGCCACTGTGTTTTCAGTTGTAAACCAGTTCCTTAGAAGCCGACATTCTAAAGCTTGTTTACAATGTTTCGTCAAGACACCAATTCTTATATCTTTAAGAATATTTCCATAATCTTCATCACTTGCTTGTCGCATATTCTTTATAAGTTTTTTATATTCAAAATTTAACAAATTGTTCAAATTTCCAATACTTCCAAAAGTTTTTCTAGTGTCTTCATGCACAAGTGGTTTAAAAACTAGTTGTCCTTTTACAGGAGTTAGTTGTAGTAGATCTCCAAATACAATTAAATGCTTTCCTCCAAACAGCACATTGTATTCTGTTGCATTCTCAAGTTTATAAAGGCAAGCATTAAGTTTGAGACCATGCTCACCTCATCAATGTTTAAAAGTTTCATTTTCTTCAGTACTCTTGACACTTCATAACACGCTTCTCCATACAGCTTCTGATATTCCAATTTATTATCCTGTTCAACTGGTAGCATAAATATTCTATGTAAAGTAATCCCTTTAATAGTCGATGCGCGGTAATGACTAGTTCCAGTACGATACAATCATACACTTGCATCACATGGAACATTAGGGGACTGGGTTCACCCCATTAACGTCACAGAGTACATGCCCAACTGATTCGGCGGAAGGCACAGGTAGTTTTCTTACAAGAGTTGCATCTCACAGCTCTGGAAGCCACCAAATTAGAAACGTAAATGAGGGGGCAACTGTATAACACAACTTATTCTGCTTTTGCCCGGGGACCGCTATTTGGCTGAGGTCTGGAGTCCTGGTTCTAATGCTAGACCAACGCGTAGATAAGGAGGGTGGATTCATCTTAATGCAGGGTAACCTGGGTGGGAGTCCTATTGTCCTTGGTAGCCTGTATTCACCTAATTCCGATCATGAAGCATTCTATGCCCGAGGTAATGCTGAACTGGCCGACTGGCCTGGGGTCAAATGGGTACTAGGTGGCGACTTGAATGCAGTGGCAGATGTAACTCTGGACAAATCCCACCCTCCTTTGGCCGGGGCACAGGCATTACGCCACTCGAAAACATTACTTAATTAGACACAAGGGTGGAGTCTGGAGGATGTTTGGCGTGAGCATAAAGAGGGTATGAGGGAGTACTCATTTTACTCGGCCACCCACGACTTGAACACACGACTTAATTATCTCTTACGTAGCTTGTCGCTTGTTACCCAGACCACCTGAGCCGCCTTTGTAGGCAAAACAATATCTGACCATAGTGCATTAGAGACTACACTTTCATGGGGCAGTATCCCCACACCGGTGCCCACATGGCGTTTTTACCCAGGGAATTTGGAGGACGGAGTTTATCATGCGGCACTCGAATCCTCCATAACCCATTATTTTTCCGAAAACGTGGGTACCTCCTCCTCTACCAGACTGGAGTGGGAAGCATTCAAAGTGTTGACAAGGGGTACGACTATTAGTACTTCCACCGGTGCTCGACATCAGATCCATTGGGATTTTCATGATACTGAGGTTAGTTTACACACACTTGAAACTAGGGTATCTCGGACCCCTTGTCTCAATGGGACCTCCAGGAAACACGCATTAAATATGCAGAATTGCTGTAGCATATGTGTATAAATGACTACCACACATATCTACATAAAACACACGCAGAATCAGATAGACCAGGTACCCTGCTGGTACGGATCCTGAGGAATGTTATTCCCCCCATTCCTATCACTGTGATTCGGTCATCCCCAGATGTTAGGGCCATTACACAAGTGGACATTAATGCAGATTTTTATGACTTTTTTTAATTCATTTTTTTATTTTATATATATATATTAGCAGCCCGTCCCGACCTTGTACGGGAGCAATCAGGTTTCCATGACCCCCGCCCGCCCTGAGATTGTCCAGAAGCCCGGGCCCCCGCCCGTCCCGTCCCCCGCCTGCCCCGACCCCCGCCTGCCCAGACATTGTCCGTGGGTCCCCTTACCTCAGCCGCCACTCCTCCCCTGCGCTCCTCAGTTTACCGGTCTGCCGCTCCTCGCTCCTCACTGCCGCTGGTCACCGCTCCTCCCACCTGTCTGCTGCTCGTCACCTCACCGCTCCTCCCGCCTGTCCGCTGCTTGTCACCTCACCGCCGCTGGTCACCGCTCCTCCAGCCTGTCTGCTGCTCCTCACGTCACCGCTCCTCCCCCGTGCCATGTCCGCCGCTCCTCGTCGCGCTCCTGGACGCTGCTCCTCCCTGCGCTCCTGACGTGAGCACGCACGTCGCGGCCGGCGCTACTTCGGAGGGACTACTTTTTTTTATGTACATTTTTTAAATAGCATGTTTTTTTCAATTTATATAGCCTATAACCATCTGCACACCCTGACGATTACAACAGTGTATCGGGTGTGTGGATTGGCGCTGTGGTTCCCGAGTTTACCCGCCTCAAAGCCTCAAAGTTCTTCCTTTATTATAGTAGTATAGATTTTATTTTTTTAGTCCTCATATCACCGTAAGCGTCTGCCATCGTCACATATAGGACCCAACTGATCCTAAACGCCCTGGGTCTATGTTCCTGCATTCCCTTTCGGCCCCACCAGGCCAGCATCTTTGTACGAGGCGTGGTGTAATCATCAGACCAAAAATTTGATCCGCCTTAGTTCCTTTCCCCAGCGAGCCAAGGGCGACCAGATGTTTCTCTCACTATGTTCAAAGCCACTCGGACCCATTTCTCATACGAGGGGGGGGGCAGGATCTTTCCATAATATACAGATCTCTTGTCGGGCCAGCAGGATCAAACGTAAGAAGAGGCCCATATATTATCCTGATTCGAAGGTGGTGATACCTAAACCCGATCCAAATATAACTAGCTGTAGATCTAAAGTGATTTCCACCCCGAAGATACCCGTCAATGCCTTCTCTATATTGCCCCAGTAGCTCTTTAGCTGAATGCACTCATAGAACATGTGCAGATCATCTGCTTCTTTCAGGCCACATCTGGGACATCTGGGCGGTGGATTCGGGGCAAACTTGGCAATTTTTGGGGGGTATAGTACAACCTGTTGATGGTGTAGAAATGTTTTTTTTTTAAGAGAAGTAGGCTTCACAAATTTGTACAATTTTTTAAGAGACAGGAAGTAAAGCTCTAAGGAACTGTCCTCCAATGTGGATGCCCTCCAAATTAAGTGTGATGACGGTAATTCAGTGTCTTCCCTATCTAGCAAGCAACCATACCATAGACCTATTTCTTTCTTAATTGGAGCTATATTTTGGAGCTTTGCCTCCACCTCATAATTACCCCCTACGTTACCTTTTTCTGTCTCGTACCATGAACATAGTTGTAGGAATTTGAAACGAGAAAAGGTATCTCCAATCCTTGCTCTCAGGACTTCCCATGGTAAGACCCCATCTGAAGATATTAACTCAGACCACACCAAAATACCTGCACTCGCAATTGGAGCAGCCAAGCCATCCTTCAAGCACTCGGGGAGTCCGGGGGACTCCCAAATTGGGGCAAACTCTGAAAAATAATTTATCCCCCACCTTGCCTTAAGGCTTTACCAAGTACTTAGTGCTGATCTAATCACCTTCAGACGGACTTTTTTAAAATAACTGGGGGCCCCGAACTTATACAAAAATCCCTCACCGCCTCCCCGTGATTGACCATGGTGCTCAGGATCCTCCCCCAATTATTTTCGGTTGGACTAGACAATAGGCAACGGGTGTTTTTAAACTGGAAAGACAAACAATAGCAAAAGACGTCAGGTAGAGCTAGGCCCCCCTTGATTAACCTTCTCTTTAGTTTCTTTCATGACAATCTGGAGCTCCTATTGGCCCAAATAAAACTTCCTATCTTACCCTGTATTTTACTAAGAAGTTTGCCCGGAAAATCTAGGGGGGGGGTGGCGCTAAAAAGATAAGTCAGTTTGGGTAAGATTACCATTTTAACGATGTTGACGCAGCCTTAAATTGTAAGTGGTAGATTTTTCCACCTCAGAAACAGATGATCTATCTCCTTCAAAACTCTCCTTAAATTTGTCAATGGGATATTCACCACATCCTGCATAATATTTATCCCCAGGTATTTGCATTCTGTACTGACATTTCTATCGCACCCTTCTATCCCCCAACACATTATCTCAGTTTTATCCGAGTTAACTGCGTACCCAGGGTACTTGTCAAAGTCACTTAGGATGTTCTCTACTTTGGGAAGAACCTCTATGGGATTGCTAGTATAGATCAATAGGTCGTCTGCGTACAAGGCGAATTTAATGCTAAGATATTGTACGCAGAACGGGGTGATTAGGTGGTCTAATCTAAGTGTTTGAGCTAAAGGCTCCATATAAATATTGAATAGCAGGGGGGAGATGGGACACCCCTGACGCGTTCCTCTCTGGATTTCAAATTTAGGTGTCAAACTCCCGTTAAGGAGAATAGCGGCGGACGCACCCTCATAGCATTTTATTAAGGAGTTTATAAACAAAAGTCCGAACCCATTTACTCTAAGAGTTTCCCAAAGAAAGACCCAGCTGACGCGGTCAAACGCTTTTGCTGCGTCATTTACGGCCACTGCAAGAGGCTCTGCCCTTGTCACTGCCCAGTCTATGCATCCTATTAATTGCAAAGTTTGTTCTTGGATGTGCCGACCCGGAACAAAGCCTTTCTGTTCTATTCCTATTAATTGTGGAATTATCTTGACCAATCTCCCTGCTAAAATACCGGTAAAGATCTTATAATCAGCATTCAGCAGGGAGATTGGTCTGTAGGAATCAGCCTTTAAAGGGCTCTTTCCCGGCTTCAAAATAAGCACAATTGTTGCTTCCTTCCAGGACGGGGTGATTCCCCCATGTTGTATAAGTACATAATTAAACAACTTGTGCAATCTAGATACAATTATTTCTTCTAGGACTTTATAGACCTCTCCAGGAAGGGCGTCGGTCCCTGACGCTTTATTGTTCTTAATCTTTTTAATATGGAGATTAATTTCTTCCACAGTGATCGGCCCTTCTAACATCTCCTGGCCTTCCTCAGTTAGCAGTGGTAGATCTTTTATTTTGTTCAACCACGTATTAATACTGTTAACATCCGATGTACCATCCTCAGATTTTTATGACTACTATAAAGCATTATAGTACTACCCCACCACAGATTGCTCACTCAGACGCTGCTACATTCTTAGACTCAATAGAACTACCACAGGTCTCTGACCAGAACAAGAATATGCTGGCTAATCCTATCACATTAATAGAAATAAAGGCTTCAGTCAGGGACCTCCCTAGGAACAAAACTCTGGGGTTGGATGACTTACCTGTGGAATTATACACTCCCTCCTTCCACAACACAAGCATTAGTAACTTCCCTCCCTAAATGTGGGAGACACCACTCTCTGTTATCTTGATACTGCCCTCTCTTGCTTCTGAATACGGAGTTTAAGATCTTGAGCAAAATCCTGGCTAACCGCCTACAACCCTTAATAACGAGACTGGTACATATTGACCAATGTGGCTTTGTCCCAGGGCGCAGTACATCCTTGAATATACACAAACTCTGTAGCATTATGTTTTCATGTACTGAGGAGACCTCCGAAGCAGGTTGCATAGCATTGGACCTTACTCAAGCGTTTGACACATCGAGTTGGGATTATATGCTATCTATATTAGCGAAATTTGGGTTTCTGCAGGAGCACACGCGCTGGATGCAAATATTATATCATCGTCCCACAGCGAGAGTGCCCATAGGAGCACATATTTCGGACCCATACCATGTACAACGGCTGCTCCCTCTCTCCCAATCTGTTCGCCCATGCCCTCGAACCACTTGCCCTCAAACTTCAAGTTTCGGCTAGGGGATGAGGGATAGTCATTAATAAAACTCATCATACCCTGTCTCTTTTTGCAGACGACATCATGTTGTACTCTAGGAACTTGTGGAACAATTTATTACCTCTATCAAGTTTGTTCACACAATTCGAACACATAGCCGGTCTAGCCATTAATTATGAAATGTCCCAAGCCTTCAGCCTTGACAGTTGACCGGACTATACCATTTGGACGTCGCGCAATAACTATTGGCCATCACACTTTTAAATATTTGGGGATACAGGTGTACAGAACTAATATAGATTTAGTTGAAGGCAACTTACATAAGGCTATCCGGTCTCTAAGGGTACAAATTGTGTTTTAGACCTCACTACCCCTATCGATAGCGGGACAGTTGGCAATCTCTCAGATGGTCATGCTCCTGCGCCTTTTGTATTATTTTGTTAATCACCATGTGGTTATCCCTAGAGCTGTATTCACAACCCTAAATATATTTCTGTTCTCCCTAATTTGGGGCTCGGTCCGTAGGCGCCTAAGCTTAGCGAAGTTATTGCTTCCATCCGATGCTAGGGGAATGGATGCTCCTGATCTCTATGCCTATTCTTTATTCTCTCGCTACAATGGCTTTCCTATTGGCTAGCTGGGCTTATTCAGAGCACATGCTTGCTCAGGGCACTTTGCACAGGCTCCTCTCTCCGAACGCCACATTACATTACACAGCTGGAACTCTTCTTAGAACCGCCATCACTTATTGTAAACCGGCATTACGGTACACAAATACTCTCCCAGCATACTCGTCGAATATTCCCCTACTGGGCATTCCAACTACTTCAGGAACACTTCCCACTAGCCAGTTGGACCCATTGACGCAGGCTGGGGTTACAACTGTGGGGGACATGTTTGGTGATAAAAGGCTATTTACACCGTCTGATTTCGCAAATGAGAGTGGTGTCATAGACTCACTTTTTCTGATCTATGTGAGCCTGACACAGTATGTTAAAAAATATTGGACGCCTCAAGGTGAAGAGCCCGATACTCATTAGTTGGTTCACCTAATGTACCTTATGGGGACTGGTGGCCCCTTAACCAGATGGTTCTACCGGGGCGTACGTGCACATCGTCCAACGTCCCTCGCTGCAACTTGTTCCAGATGGGAGCTGGATGTTGATAGGCTACTGTCTGACAAGGAGTGGGCAACAGTATTAGAATATCAGAAAAGGGTCTCCTGTAGCTCCCGGTTTAAGCTCTTTCAATAAATGATCACACAAAGAGCGTACTTGACCCCCCCATCGCCTGCATGTCATTTTCCGGGCCCTTCTGCCACACTGCCCTAGATGCCCTCAGCAAGATGCCAATCTGTTGTATATGCTGTGGGACTGTCCTACCTTGGGGACATACTGGGGTGTTTAATCACTATCCTACAGGATGTAGTAAGGAACATATTATTATTATTATTATTATTATTATTATTAGGACATAGGATGGCATAAAGTTGAGGCGAGTATACTAGGTCTATACAAACGACGTAAATAACTTAAAGTACAAACCAAGATTGTGGACCTAGCTTTACTCGTTGCGAAAGGTGGTATCACTAAGCGGTGGAAATCCCCCAGGTCCCCTACAATACTTAGTTGGAAAGATGAAGTAGCGAGATGGAGTTTGTCAGAGAGTGTGGCGATCTGCAGAGAAGAGAAAAGAGGCCTAAGGAAGGATTCGATCGCTATGCGTTGGGACCAACTTTTGGAATTTTACAAGGCATTCGATATTCTGACATTGTAGACGCTCAACCCAGGGACTCCATTGTTGTAGATTAATATATGTATAAGTGAACTCCTATTTTTTTCTTAGCCTAGACTTTTACCCGATAAGAGTACTTTTTTGACACTAGGCAGCATCAACAAATACTGGGAACAATGTGGGTAGGAGTGGCTCAATTTGCACGATTTGGGGTAGGGGAGTTAATTAAAAGTATGTTACTGTTCATTTATTTACATAGGAATTAAGTTACTTGTTACACAATACAACACGAAGAAACAATTCATCATAATGATAACTGCTCTACTGACTGTCTGTGTCCATGGGACCATGTTTGTATTACATCAATGCGCACTGGTATGTCCTTCTCGTGTGCTGTTACCACAATGCATATGTTTATGGACCTGTTATGAAGAAAATAACATTTTTAAGCCTTTTCTACATGTACTGTTACTGGAGATGATGAATAAAGTTTGTTTTAAAAAAACGGAAGCCCTTTAATAGTGTGCACGGCTAATCCAGATGGAGCTGTTACAACACAAGATAAATGTGAATCTGTAGTTCTCTGAAGATAACTGGTCAAAACTTTATTAAAAAACTTTTACCTGTTCCAGCTTGACCACTGATGTACATAAGAATAAGTTTAAATGATGAATATTGGCATTCTTTTTTTCATGCAACAAACCATGCTGTATCAGTTGTGTCACTTGTACATATATTTCTTTTTGTTCAATACTTAGTTGTTCTTCTAAGTTTTCCAATATAATATTATCCTGTTGTGCTTGTTGCATTGCAGTTTCTACCTCATTCATGGCTATTGCTGCTTCATTTTCGATAAAGGCTGTCCCAGTGGATCTTGAGTCAGTGGACCAGAACTTTGACTACATTGAGAACTGTCTTTAGTTATTTCAGCTGCATAGTATTTTCTTGTTCAATCTCATCATTTAACATTTGTAGATATGAAGGGAAAATTGTGCATTGAATGCTATCTTTACATGCATTAAAAGAATTTTCACTACAGTCGAAATATCCAAGTAGTTCTGTTTCATTACGCCATAGCTTGAACAGTCGAAGAAGTGCTTAATAGAACAATTCTCTCTTATCTGGAGTTTCCCAACTGAGTTTTCTGTGGTTAATAAGATTTCCTTGGGCATGTTTTACTAGACATCCGTCAAATCCAATTACTGCATATTTTCCTTGTTTTATATTTTCTGTAATATTTCATTTAAAGCTGTAATGTTGAAATCTATACTACTATTATAAAGAGAGAACAGAAACCTTTTGGCAAGGTAAACTCGGGAACCACAGCACCAATCCACACACCCAATACATTGTTGGAATCCTCAGGGTGTGTAGATGGACATAGGCGACATAAAATAAAAATAAAACGTAAATTAAAAAATTAAAATTTAAAAACAAAGTAGTCCCCTGAAACTAGCGCCGGCCACGACGTAGCGCTGACCGCGACCTAGATGTGCGTGATGACGACAGGCGGGGAGGAGCAGTGACGAGCGGCGAGGAGTGGCAGCGAAGTCTGGAGCGCGGGGAGGAGCGGTGGCTCAGGTAAGGCCAAGGCGAGGCGGGCGGGAGGCGGTCTGGGCAATGTCGGGGCGGGCGGGCGGGGGCTCGGTTGGGAGTGCACAGAAGCCTAAAAGCGGGAGGCGAGAGGTGGTCTGGGCAATGTCGGGGCGGGCGGGAGTGCACAGAAGCCTAAAATGCTTCCCCCAGCCCACTTCTGCCCCGGGCAACGCCGGGGCGGGCTGCTAGTATTTTATACAGACATAGCTTTTCCAGATGTGGACTCCTTTTGGGATAGTATTTATCCAACATATTAGTTTAAAAAAATTCTATACTTTCTGGTTCATTCAGTGCTAAGTATTTCATTTATCCTAATGTTTTCAAAACTCTATTTCATGTGCAGGCAAGACCTACACTTACCCAAATGATTTGAATATAAACTGGAAGAGCACAAGCGATCAGAACTTTCATAGGATTCAATCTCTCGGTGGGAAAGCATTTTCAAGTTAAAGCTGTACAATGTTTTGCTAAGACTCTTCTCTTGGGAAATTTCTTCCTACATTCTTCCTACATTTCTTTCATCTCTGTCTTTTCTGATTTGGTTGTATATGATGAACATAGCGTGCAACGGCAATTGAATTATCTGCAACATGTTGAATATCCATGTTCACCTTCCACATTTTGAAAATCAGTGGATTGTAGTCAATAATATAATTTGACTGCTCTGTTCTTTTTAAGCTATATGTATTCTTGGTAGATTTCTGAGTTATTGTATGCCTTACTGCTGACAAAAAAGAATTTACTCTTCCTTTGGAAATTATTGGACGTGGGAATCCAAAACGGCAATTTCCCTTTAGACTTATATTTTCGTCGACAATACTTTTCACAGCGGTGACTTTGAAAATGTAAAACTTGTTGTCTCAAGAGCTTTTCCCCTCCTTCTCCTGGAATATCACAGTTAACATACTGTCGATGAAAGACAATACAGTTTCATCAGTATCAGTTCCAAATTTTGGAGCATTCTTTTTCCATAATAGCATGTGTATAGGAGGAGCACTTCTGGCTTGGTACTCTTTTCACCCAAAAAATCTGTAACTTCTCCAAGAGGACAATTATTTTTATTGCAGATAAATTACATCATAGTTTGAAACCTATGGTTAAAATACCTGCACACATTTACATGATCCAAAGAACAGAGTTCCCCAGGTGTCTTCATTTCAATATTTTTTATATTTGAATTTGCTTTTCGTAGAAATTCAAATAAATCTTCCCACGCATGTTCAGCACAGCTCAGTGTTACTAATCATGTTGGTATACATACATTTAAGTTCACTGTGACGACAAAACCAATATTAATTGATACCACGTTAATATGCCATCAAATTAATTAATTGTGATTCTACATTTTCATCTCTTTATTGAACTTTGTCCATGAATTCTTTTGCAGAAACATGTGAAAGATGAACTCCTGTTTTTAATATGTGGTTCACTGTATATGAAAGAGCAGAAAAATCACTTTCAAATAGAAGATGAAATGTATATGGAATGCACTGTCGAAATCTTGGATCTTCAGAGTACAATCTTGTCAAGCGGTATTCTGAAGCTGGAATCCGCACAGGTCGCTCATCCAATCTCCCACCTTCTCCAGTGGGGAACAGCTGTGGAAAACAATGTGCTTCTAAGCTTTTTTCGAATACACTCATTGGAGTTCCCTTTGCTTTTTTCATTTGAAATAATTCAATGCTGTTGCCTACCACTTTTTTTCAATGTAGAGGATGTATTGTGTAATGTTCATAAATCTCTTCACTCCTGGACTTGTCCACTTTTTCTATTTGGCCACTTGAAATATCTGATTCATCTTCTAAACATATTACCTGTTCATCAACATTTACAGTTTTATAATAAATATTATTCTATACAAGATATAATGTAGCCTTTTGAAGTTTATTAACATCTGCAAACTCTTAACATATTTTTCGACTCTTTGTTGGAATGCCATATAGTAGAATAACTACTGCCTCATTTTCATCTCTGTCTCCACCAACAGTTTCAATAATTTTCTTAAAATCTAAAGGTAAGTACACAACTCCTCCTTTCAGACCTCTTTGTAAATCTGTTGGTGGCAGCTTACCTGTGTTAGGCTCCATATGAATTATGGCTTGAAATGGGTGTACTAATTGAATAAGAATTGACTCATATGCATTAAAATCTGCCAGTTCCTCTGGAACAGCTACTAACTCTAAGTTGTTATGCACTGCTATAGCTGGTAATTTGTTCTCTTCTAATTTGTTGTAACAATATTCATAAATACGTTCATCATACAGAACTTAAATCAACCTTCCACCAACAAATAAGCACCAAATTGCTGCCACTTATCATTGTTTTCTTTTTCACAGTTTGAATATAAATTACCATTCCTAGTTAGACTTCTATAATGAGTACGTTGACAACAAATACAAACATAGTTTGGTATTTCAGAGGACACTGTCTTAAACTTTGTAATTTCTTCTACAAACTCATCAAAACGAATCTCTTTCCCGTGTTCTTTAACATCTACACTTATCAAGCTATCACTTACTGCATATCATCACAAAGTGTTTGTAGATCTGATAAAGAATCATGTAAAAGAGCTGTGCTAATTTCACTTAAACATAATGCAGGAGTTTTTACATAGTACACTATCTTTACTAATTTCTGATAACATTCTTTAGTGATGAAAAGTACTTTTACACACTTTTCCTGAAAGACAAGCTAGAGAGTGTTCATGCAACTTAGTATATTTTCTTATTTTACATGGATCTAGTCCTTGTAACATCCTAATCTGTTTAACACTTTTCTTGCATTTTTGCATAAAAAATTTCGCAATATGTCAATAGATTCCTGTTGAATACTATAAATACTGCTACAATCCCACTTATATACAGGAACTTGTGTATGCTTCCCTTGCACTTCTTCAGCTATTACTTCTTCCACACTACTAGCAACCATTTCTTCTTTTGGAATGGGACAACCATCTTTCATCTCATACCATTGACCGCAAGAATCAACTTAATACACTAATGTGTTCTGTTAAAAGTAGCTTTCTTCACTAAAGAGAGGCTCATTAGTAGAAGTAAGCTTCCATTCACCAGTGACATTTTTGCAAACGTTACTATTAACAAGTCTTTTTCTTTTGCTTTTGTCTTTCATACATTTAATTATTTTATCCAATATTCTCATTAACTTCAATATTAAAATAGAACATTTTTGTTTCAAATCAAAAGCAGTAGCTACTACACTTTCAATGTGTTGCTTCTTCTTATACACAGCTAATCTATTATAATTTTCACAAGCTTTTAATACATTTTGTATTACTATACTTTGGAAAATTTGCACACGTATCTGTTTAAATTGTTTTCTCTTCATGTAACGTGTTGTTGTTCCAAAAACAATTGTTTTTACCATTAGAAATGTTGTTCTCCTTCTGCTTTGTTGTAAAACTCTTCTTTATCCTTCCATTGCTATTGTCTATCTTTAATTTCTCTGCAATGGTTGTAAGAAAGTGTTTACTGCTCTTACTAGAACAAACTTTATCCTTAGTAACATTCATCTTTTTTGCAATGCAGTATTTTTACTTTTCATTATATAGATCTGTTTGTTTTGTAGTTTTCTCTTTTCGTGTTTTCTTGCCATCTTGAATTTGTGATCCAAACAAAATAATTTTCTAAAAAACAAATAACAGTTTCAATAGTTTGTTACATGAATTAACTATTTTAAATAAAT
This sequence comes from Lissotriton vulgaris, assembly GCF_964263255.1. NCBI lineage: Eukaryota > Metazoa > Chordata > Amphibia > Caudata > Salamandridae > Lissotriton > Lissotriton vulgaris. Next base: position 2,003,966,566 of record NC_141689.1, on the reverse strand, counting down.
TACATATGAATACTGATAGTAAATAGTAAGCAATTAATTACCATTACATTGCTATTCTCTTAATTACCAATAAAAAACAAAAGTGTAGAAACAAGCAAGAGAACTGCAGAAAGACGAAAAATTGTACTGAGAGAGAAAGAAAGGGACAGAAAGAAAAAAAGTTTAGAAACAACTTAAAGAAATACACAAAGAACAACAAAGCCACAACATTTTTTGAGAAATTCAGAAAGATGCAACAGAGCTGCAAAAAGAGACAATAGCGGTAAACAAAGAAACAACAGAGGTGCACAAACACGCAAGAGAACTGCACAAAGACGCAGGACAGATGCAGACAGAGGCAAGACAACTGCAAAACAGGGAACACAGGTAAAGAAATAGGCAAGAGGGGTGCAAAAAGAAGCAATACAGGTACAGAAACAGGATAACAAAGATTCTCAAAGACACAACAAAGTTGTTGAAAGAGAGAAGGGGTGCAGAAACAAGCGACATGGGTGCAAAACGAGGCAAGATGACAGTCAAAAGAACCAACAGAGGTGCAGATAGAGGCAAGACAAGTGTAGAAAGAAGCACCAGACGTGGTTAAAGTGGCAAGAAAAGTGCATAAAGAATCAAGAGGTCTGAAGAAATAAAAATGAGGTGCAGAAATATGTGACAGAAGTGGAGAAAAACGGGCACGAGGTAAAGAAAGAGGCAAAAGAGCTGCAAAAACGGGAAAGACGCCTGCAAAAAGCAGCAAAAAAGGTGCAGAAACAAAGAAGAAAAGTACAAAAACAAGCAGCAGAGCACCAGAAACACACAAGAAGGATGCAGAAAGAAACAACACAAGGGCAGAAACAAGGAACTAGAACTCCAGAAACTAAAAACAGCAATCTTTGAAATGTTACTATTGTAAATCTCACCTTACTCCTCAAAGCATGCTTGCATGTGGTGTCTGTGCCTTTTGCTAGTGCCATCATACATCTATTTGTATATTTTTTTTATGTATGATGCCATTAGCAAAAGGCACAGACATATGCATGCATGCGTTCAAGAATATGGAGAGACTTACAAAAGTGATATGTGAAGGGTTGCTGCTTTATATTTGGCTAGGCCAAACACTCTGAGTAGTCACTGAATAGTGAAGCTACAAGAGAAATCTGAGGTTTAAAACATGCTGGCAGAGGGATTAGTGATTTGGCTAGTTTGTATGAGTCTGTGGAAAGGCAAACTTGAAGTACGCCGTAGAAAGTTTGGTGTGCTGTTGCAATGGAAAGGGCAGTCTCTTAGGTGAAAAGAGTGCATGGTCTTGCGACTGAGTTACATCTCTACTTGTACATCTATTTTCACACATTTTATGCATCTAAAGATGATAGATCTATAAAACACAGGTATACATGTATTTGTATCCTTCTTTCATGTAGTATGTCACTAACAATTCTACAAAGCAGACTAATCCCTAATCCCCCTGCCTGCATGTTTTAAACCTCACTTTTGTCTAGCACCTTTACAATTCAGCAACTACTAAGAGTGTTGGGCCTTGCCAAATATAAAGCATGAACCCTTTGCATGTCACCGTTATAAATGTCACCATATTACTGAAACCATGCATGCATGTGTCTCTGCCTTTTGCTAGTGCCATCGTACTTAAAAAGAAACATAGGAATAGATTTATAATTGTGTTTTGTAGGTGTTGGATCTTCCGTTGCATAACACGTGTGAAAATACATGTAGAAGAGTAGACATACCTCAGCAAGGTCAGATTGGTAAGGCGGACGCTTGGGCAATGTACAATGTGCCGGTATGGAAGTTGCAACTGTGTGCTGCTTTTTTGTGTAGCATGGAAGCCTATTGGGACTTTCTCTGTGCTGTTCAGATGACGCCAGCTGCCCAGTGAGGGCCTAAGTGGTATTTTGTGACCTAGATAGCCTTCTGTTACCTTCTTTCTCCAAACGGGTGGGAGGAAGCATTGGGAGGGAGAAGTAGGGCGAGATCGAGAGAGGTGTCATTTCCAGTCTCTCAATGTGCCCACCCTGTAATGTACGCAGATGGAGCAGGGGCAGGGAGCCTAAAAATAACCATCATCTATATGCAGGTGTGTTTCACCAGTGTGAACAAATCCGTGCACAAAGTGTGCAGGCAACATTTGCATTTCTTGTTTATCTCCCTGAAGTTAATAAAACATGGCTCTTTTAAAGCCCCCCCAGTACTTTGCCACAATGTGCAAGCTGCAAATGTACGCCATTTCTTTTACGTTGCCCGGAACGATTTTGGAACCCAATTCAACCCTTTACCTCAGTCACAATACCAAGCAATCCTTTCAACAGGAGAGACTGCACTCCTCATTTCACGAAGACACCTAAACATATACGGAGTACTTCAACCATACCATACCATTCCAGAGACTCATACCAAGTACCATAATCACTAATCCCTCTGCCAGCATGTCTTTAACCTCACTTTTGTCTAGCAGCTTCACTACTCAGCAACTACTAAGAGAGTTGGGCCTAGCCAAATATAAAGCAGCAACCCTTCACATGTCACAGTTGCAAGTCACCATATTCCTAAAAGCTTGCATGTATCTGTGCCTTTTGCTAGTGGCAACATACGTAAAAGAAACATATAAATAGATGTGTACCTGTGTTTTATAGGTGTTGGATCTTCCCATGCATAACACATGTGTGGAAATACATGTAGAAGTAAACACATACCTCTGCAAAGTTGGATTGGTAAGACTGACACTTGCTTAATGTACAATGTGCAAGTATGTAAGTTACAACAGTGTTCCGCTTTTTTGTGTAGCAACGAAGCGGATTGGGAATTTATCTGTGCTGTTCAGATACCGCCAGCAGCCCAGTGATGGCCTAAGTGGTCTTTTTTGACGCAGCTGGGCCTCTGTTACCTTCCTTTTACAAACAGGGGAGGGAGGAAGCGTTGGGTGGGTGAGGAGGGGGGAATTCAGGGAGGTGTCGTTCCCAGTCTCTCGATGTGCCGGCCCGGTAATGTATGCAGATTAATCAGGGGCAGGGAGCCTGCGAATTACCTTCACTTTTATTCAGATGTGGTTCATCCGTGCACAAATGTGCAGGCAACATTTGCATCTCTTTTTTATCTCCCTGAAGTTAATAAAACATGGCTCTTTTAAAGCCCCCCCCAGTATTTTGAGACAAGGCGCAATCTGCAAATGTTGGCCATTTCTTTTACGTTGCTCAGGAGGATTTTGGATCCCAATTCAACCCTGTACCTCAATCACAAGACCATGCAGTACTTTCAACTTGACAGACTGCACTCCTCAAGTCACGAAGACACCTAAATATATACAGTGTACTTCAAGCGTACCTTTCCACAGGGTCATACAAAGTAGCCTAACCACTAATGCCTCTGTCAGCATGTCTTGAACCTCACTTTTCTCTTGCAGCTTGACTATTCAGCAACTACTCGGAGTCTTTCTACATTTTGTATCCTATTTCAAACAGCAACCTTTTGTAATAATTTGTAATCTTTATTTAAAATTCTTTTCAAACTTAAAAATATCACTACAAAGACTGAACCACTACTACACAATACATAACGCACCTTGCAAATTTGTAACTCACCTGCAATAGTATTGGAGAATATCAAATCTCAGAAACGCATGAAAAATGTTATTTCTCACACAATAAATATAATGCAGCAGTCTCAAAAAGGTAAAACCAATAACGCCAAATGTTCCCTCTCTTTCTGCACAGAATTAAATGTAAGTAACAAATCAAATTTGTTCCTTCATTATTTCAAACTGTAAAACACATTCCTATTTTTTACTCATATTAACCATTTCTAACGCTCTTCTACAAGTGACAAAACTCATACTGTAATTTTGTGGAGTACCAACTCTACCATGCTGCCGCATCGCCATGGAGCCCCAAACCCTTACGAGAGTTCAAACACCTATTTCCAATAATACTACTGCTAATTTTGAACAACACACTTCTTCTAAACATACTACTGATTTAGAAAAACTAACTTTAATAGCTTATCACTTGTATTTAAATCTGCATTTCATTTTGTAATACCACAGTTGTTTCAATTTTTCCCCCACTCTCCTTAATGTCAGTTTTCATAGCAACAGTTTCTGCAACATTCAAATGCAATGGATGGTTCACCATATATTTCAGTAAAGAACAGTGGCTTCCAAAAGCAAATAGCAGGTGTAGTTGACTTCTGCAACATGTTAACTTATCCTATCTATTGTAACTTTCAACATTTTCTTATTAACCAATCAGAAACATGCTTTTTCAGGAAAGTAACATGCATCCTATTTTTCAGTGCACAATGTTGATCATCAGCCAATCAGCTATCGGTTTTCTCAAAAAAAGCTTGTTCTCCACCTTTTTACATATCTCATTCTACTAACGGACTACATCAGCTAGAGACATCTTTTGATTCCTTCCAGACATACCTTCAAAATACTTACAGTATGGATTGTAAGGCACAGCTATGTTTCCTGGTGCAAAAGGTATGCTGGACACAGACATATTGACAAAGACCTAGATTATCAAAATGTGGATATTAAATGGTTTGCATAGAGAGGATTAAAGTGGCACCAATTGAAGCCTTTGGTTGAAAACTTTGTGCATCTCCAACCCCCTGATTGTGCACTGTGGTGGAAGTGACCTAGGCACATTGACCGGGGTTGGGCTGGAAATGCTAATGAAGGATAGCTTTGCACAATTGAGGTTGCTTTTGCCTCAAACTGTCTTAGTATACTCTAATATATGCCAAAGACAGAAATGGAAGTGTTCAAATCAATTCTGTCCTCAGATGGAGAAAGCTACGGAGAATGTCACTAAAGCTGTTTCTGCTTACCTCAGAGATCATAGAATGTGGTCCATCTATAACAACAAGCTACGTTTTGATATGGATGACATCTACAGAAGTGATGGAGTTAGTTTCACAGATGAAGGAAACAGAATTTTTCTCAACAACCTCAAGCTGTGCATCTGCACTTACATGTAGCTCCAACAAAGTGATAATGAAAAATATTTTGGGGGATTCGTAACCCGTTGTGACATTAGACCAGGCTGCACTGTGAACCGCAATGGGGTCGCCACTACTATCACAAAATCAAAATAAATATTAATTAATACCCCCTAGTTACATTGGCTTATATAGGACCAGGGCCCCCATCCCCCGGCCATTTCTATTTCTTTTTTAAACAAGGAAGAGAGGCCGCGTGGACCCCTCCTGGGGCAATTTTAGGCCCGTGGACCCCTTCCCCCGGGCCTGGCCACAATGTTTGGGGACTGCGGAGGAGCCCCAATGCCCCCGCAGTCCCTGCGTCCCCACCTGTTCGTCTACTGCTCAATCCACAGCGCCGAGACACCCCTGGGTATTTGAGCGCTTTACAAATCGCACAAACATAAACATAAACACCTCCTGCGGGAGCCGGTACTGCTTTTGGACAAAGGGAGCTGCTGGCGTTCAGCTCCCTTTGCCCAAAAGCAAATCTGCTTCGCTTCATGGAAGCGAGAGCAAATTTCCTCCTCTCGCCTCCATAAAGCAAAGCAGAAGTTTGCTATTGAAGAGTGGGAGCAGAGTGGGGTAAGACACCATGTGACATTGTTGGAACAGGACCTCGGGTGTGGTGATCCCCAGGGCCATGGAAAGCTCTTTGAGGGACACTGCGTGATCTGCTTTCACTAGATTTAAAGCCCTGAGAAAATCATGCTCCCCAGGGCCGGCAGTCCGCAACGGACCCCCCATTAAAATTGATGAATGCCCCGGGAACATAGTGGTCCCCAGGACACTTAATTTTTATGTACAGCCCCAGGGAGGTGGTGCTCTCCGGGGCAGAGGCGGGGCGGTGTGCCCCCGCATATCATTATATTTGCCACGGGGAGGTAGCGGTCCCGGTGACAGAAGTAGCACCCACATCATAACTAAACATTGCTCCGAGGACCTGGCCCACCCAGGGGCTTCATTAAACGAAGAGCTCGACACCGCGCCGTGTTTTCTTTTCTTCTGCGGGATTTAAGGACCCTACGGAACTCCCGCCAAAAATATATTTAAAAAAGCTTTTTTGGACCTTCGGGGTCCCTATGGCACCCCCTGAGCAGCCATAGGGGTAAGAGTGTTCCTATCCTACCCCTTTTCACCTTTTTTCATGAGACTCAGTTCAACCGAATCACAAAAGGCTCCCAACACTTCCTGGTTTGAAGTGTTGGAAGCCAATCAGAAACAAGCTTGAGATCAGGAGGGTTCAGTCAATCATATTTCACAATCCTCAAGTATCAATATCTGTAAATGTTTACATTTCTCAAAAACTTCAGAATGTATTTACACCATTTAAAGAAGAGAGTGCTTTCTGGACTAAAAGTTACCTTTTTGCCAAATTTGCTGTAATTCCGTTCAGCAGTTTGGGGGGGTAGCTGAGTCTATAGTTTCCTATGGAAAATAACATGGAGAAAACATGTTTTGGGACCCCCCTTTTTTCTCAGCCCCCTCTTGACAAATCACCCCCGAAACTTTCAAAACAGGAGCTGACCGGAGTGTCCCATTAGTTTCGCAAAGATTCGTCAAATGGTGCCAAAGGTATTGGCAAAAGAAAAAACGCTTTTTGAATAGAAACAAGGTCCTAACTATAACTACCTACTGGTGACTAGCAGTAGGTACTTTATATATAAATAGGTTACACATTTGCAAAATAGCTACAGATAAAAGGTCTTTCAGTGCTGTACAGCTAAAAAAAGCTAGAAATTGTATTGACAAATAAATCACGGAAAAGTCCAATCTTTTTTGTGAAGATTATGGAAAAAATTAAAAATGCCAAGATTAGAATACAGCAATACATGATCAGTGGATACAAATATTCAATGTGTTATTCAAGGCTTTGACATAGTCTCACTCCCTACTTCTGGAATGGTAAATACCTTCTGTTCTGGGAGTATGTGTTTTCTGGTCCTGATATACATTCTAGGTTGTCTTTTCATAAAATATTAAGACAGCAAACATATTTAAAAATTATGTAGCTCAGACTGATATCACTTAACAGAAATCATTACTTTAAATACAATATATGTATTGTGAATGATTCAATAGTTTTTTTAATAGTGAAGTTTATCATTTTCATTTCCTCACGTAAGTAGGATCCAAATACATTGAAAAACAATTTTAGTTCTATATTCCACAAGGCAACACAGGATTAGTACAACTAGCTATTAAGTTTGTTTCAAGACATGACTTAAACCGGGAGAATACTTCTTTGTGTACAGTCTAAATTTGTAAACACATTTTCCAGGAAATAAAATATTTTCAAGGTTTCACAGCTCTAGCTGCAGCAACAATGTATATTAGTTGCTTAGAAAGGAAGCTGTTAATAACAGGGAAACTTATACCCAACAAGTTCAAAATGGCCTCCTCCATTTCCAGACTATGGGCTAGATTATGATGCCCCATTTTACGATGCAACTGCCTTCACGGCAGTCGCAATGTGCCTACTTTACATTGCGGTGTGTGCTGCGCGCCTGCAGCACACGCCGTAGTATAAAAGATACACCGTTTAAACATCCTTGCACCATGCTCTGCCTGTCGCATCGTGCAGGGATGTTTAGGGGGCCACCATAGGTGCGCCCTGCTAGGTGCCCCTGAAGTCACTTGTCGCCTGCCTTTTCATGGCTGGTTATCCGCCATGAAAGGGCCTGCAGAAAGGGCCATCCTAATTCCTACGGCAATGCTGAGCAGACACTGCCCCATTTTATGGTGTAGGAGTCTGACCGCAGCACTGACAGAATCCTTGATCCTGTCAAACGCTGCGGTCTTTCCCCCATCAGCCGAGATCCGACCGTCTGCATTTAAATGTGGTGGTCAGATCCAATGGGCTGGATGCTGGTGGGATGCCCACCTACAGCCTGACGATGGCGGTCCCACAGCCATCGTAATCAGGCCCTATGTGAGAGTTCAGCTGACTCATGGGAATTATAGATTGCATTATGGTGCTGATGCCTAGTGCTTCCTCCAGTGAAGTGAAAATGTTCCCCAGTAGGCATTGTCATTCGGGACAACTGGCAGCCTTTCCTTCGCTGGAATAAACTTAGTGCATGTGAGTTTAAGCTCTGTGCTCATGCACCTGATGAGCATCGAAAGGTGAGTGACATCATGACATGCCCTTCCAGCCTAATTAGAGATACTCCAATGTTTTCAGTAAATGTTTACATCTAGGATCAATGATCTACTGAGAAGATATTGGCAGTAACTAATAATGCAGTCATGAACTCTCATTAAGTGAAAGTAAAATGTGATATATATTTGGTTTAATAAAGAAACCAAATACCATGATGCACTACACTTTATAAACCAGATATTTTTGGAATAAGTAAGACCATAACTATTTCCCTCAATAAACATATTGAAACTATTATTCAATCAATCAATCGCACTACATACCAATGAGGGTCTCAAGGCGCTGGGGGGCGCTACTGATCGAACAGCCAGGTCTTTAGTGTCCTCCTGAAGGTAAGCAGGTCTTGGGTCTGTTGTAGGCTCAGTGGGAGGGTGTTCCATGTCTTGGCGGCGAGGTGGGAGAAGGATCTCCCGCCGGTGGCTGTTCTTCGGATGCACGGGACGGTGGCGAGTGAGAGGTCGGCGGACCGTAGCTGGCGGTTGGGGGTGTAAAAGGAGAGCCGTCTGTTGAAGTAGGCTGGGCCGGTCTTGTGGAGTGCCTTGTGTGCGTGGATAAAGAGCTTTAAGGATATCCTCTTGTAGACGGGGAGCCAGTGCAGGCTTCTCAGGTGGGGGGTGATGTTGCCGTGTCGAGGTACATCGAGGATCAGTCGTGCCGAGGCGTTTTGGATGCGTTGTAGTCGATTGATGAGCTTGGTCGGGGCTCCCGCGTAGAGGGCATTTCCGTAGTCGAGTCTGCTGCTGACGAGGGCCTGGGTGACTGTTTTTCTTGTATCTGTCAGGATCCATCTGTAGATCTTGTGGAGCATGTGGAGGGTGGTGAAGCAGGAGGAGGAGACGGCGTTGACTTGCTTGGTCTTTGAGAGTGTTGAGTCGAGGATGATTCCCAGGTTGCCTGCGTGGTCGGTGGGGGTCGGGCTTCCCCCAGTGCTGTTGGCCTCCAAGAGTCATCCCAGGCTGACGGGTTGGAGCCGAGGATGAGGACCACCATCTTGTCCGAGTTCGGCTTCAGACGGCTGACGGCCTTCATTCCTTCACGGAGATTGGATTTGGCGGTGATGGGGTCCTTGGTGAGGGAGAGGATCAGTTGAGTGTCGTCGGCGTAGGAGATTATGTTGAGGTCGTGCTGTCGGGCGACGTGTGCAAGCGGGGCCATGTAAATGTTGAACAGTGTCGGGCTGAGGGAGGATCCTTGGGGTACGCCACAGATTATCTCAGAGGCTTTGGAACGGAATGGGAGGAGGCGGACGCTCTGGGTTCTGCCGGAGAGGAAGGAGGTGGTCCATTCCAGAGCCATGTCTCGGATCCCTGTAGCGTGGAGGGCTGCGCGCAGTGTGTGGTGACAGATGGTGTTGAAGGCGGCGGAGAGGTCTAGGAGGATGAGTGCTGCAGTCTCCCCGTTGTCTAGCAGGGTCCTGATGTCATCGGTGGTGGCGGTGAGGGCGGTCTCGGTGCTGTGATTGCTGCGGAACCCTGACTGGGAAGGGTCCAGGATTCTGTTCTCTTTGAGGTATCGGGTTATCTGTCTGTTAACGATTTTCTCGATGACCTTGGCCGGGAAAGGGAGCAGAGAGATGGGTCTGAAGTTCTTGAGGTCTCTTGGGTCTGCCTTGAGTTTTTTGAGTAGGGCATTGATCTCGGCGTGTTTCCAGCTCTCTAGGAAGGTCGCGGTCTCAAGGGAGAGATTGATGACGTTGCGTAGGTGGGGTGCGATGGAGCTGCTTGCTTTGTTGAAGACGTGGTGCGAGAATGGTTCTGACGGAGAGCCGGAGTGGATTGTGCTCATGGTCTTGAATGTGTCATCGACGCTCACGCTGGTCCAGGATAGTAAGGGGACGTGGTCGATGGTGTGCGGAGGGTCTGTTGTGTTGCTGTCTGTTGGGGCTGCTGAGTGTTGAAGCTGTCGTGGATGTCTGGTATCTTGCGGTGGAAGAAGGTGGCGAGGGAGTCGCACAGGGCTTGTGACGGGGGAATGTCGTTGGTGTTGGAGCTGGGGTTAGAGAGTTCCTTCACGATGTTGAAGAGCTCCTTGCTGTCGTGTGTGTTGTTGTTGAGGCGGCCTTTGAAGGAGGTCTTCTTGGCAGCCTTGATGAGGTGGTGGTGGTTGCGGACGGCGTCCTTGTGTGCTGCGGGCTGTCCGGAGTTTGTTCACTATGCCATTTCTTCTCTAGTTTCCGGCAGGCTTGCTTGGAATCTAGGAGTTCTGCTGTGAACCAGCTGGCCCTCTTGCTGGTGTCTCTGTAGGGGGTTTCTTCAGCGGGGCGAGGGTGTTGGTGCAGTCCTCGATCCAGCGTCTGAAGTTGTGGGCAGTGACGTCGGTGTTGGAGGGTTCGGTGGGTGGGCTGAGAGCGAGGTTTGCATGTAGTTGGTCTTCGGTGATTTTGCTCCAGCGGGGGATCTGTTGGGTGCGGTGGTGTGTGGTGGGTTTCTGGAATGTGAAGTGGATGCAGTGGTGGTCAGTCCTGAGGAGTTCGGTGGTGTGCCTGATGGAGACGTGCGGGGTTGAGGAGAAGACGGGGTTGAGCGTGTGGCTGGCGGAGTGGGTGGGCGTTGTTACGAGTTGTCTCAGTCAGAGGTTGGCGAGGTTATCGATCAGGGTAGTGGAGTTGTTGTTTTTTGTTGTTCTCATGGTGAAAGTTCAGGTCTCCGAGGAGGATGTGGTCGGTGGAGGTCAGGGTGTGCGGGCTGATGAAGTCGCCGATGGAGTCGCTGAACTGGGGATGGGGTCCGAGGGGTCGGTAGACGAGGGTGCCTCTCTGGGTGGAGTTGGGGTCTGTGTGGATCTGGAAATGCATGTGTTCAGCGGTGCTGAGCGTGTCGTCTGTGCTAGTCAAGACCCTGATGCTGTTCTTGTGGACAATGGCGTTTCCTCCTCCGACTCCGTTGGTGCGGTCTTTGCGGGTGATCTTGTAGCCGTCTGGGATGGCTATGGCGATGTCGAGTGCGGAGGAGTTGTTCAACCAGGTCTCTGTCAGGAAGGCGACGTCCGGGGAGGTAGTGTTGAGCAGGTCCCAGAGCTCAACGGCGTGTTTGCGTGCGGAGCGGGTGCTCAGTAGAATGCATCGGAGGTGGTTGAGGTCTTTCTTGGCGGGTGGTTCGTCGGCTCTGTGGCTGGTGTACCTGCAGTTCAGGCAGGTGAAGGGACCATCTGTGCATTTAGGGGCGGCCTTGAAGCAGTTGTAGGTCCGTCCGGGGTTGAGAGCGTGCAGAGTGCTGGCATCATAGTGGCGGCGGTCATCATGGCGGCCGTGGGGGCAAGGGGTGCTAGCGCTGGACGCGGTCCAGGCGTGGATGAGCGCAGATAGGCTTGCCAGGCGCCAGCGGCGGGACCGCAAAACGCCCGGCATGTATGGGGAGGTGGGAGTGAGGAGCAGCTGGGAGGCGGGAGGCGGGGGTAGCGAATGGGAAGTGAGGGGGCGGAGCCGCAGGGGACACAGCAGCGGGGGCGGTGAGGGGCGACGAAGGAAACACAAGGCAAAGGGTACAACAATTGAGGGGTAAACGAGTGGCACAGAGGGCAGAAAGGTCACAAAAGGGCAAAAGGGCACAGAAAATGGGGGAAACGAGTGGCACAGAAGGCAAAAGATCACAAGAAAAGGGCAGAAAGGTCACAAAAATGGGGGGAAACGAGTGGCACAGAAGGCAGAAAGGTCACAGAAATGCAGGGGCAGCTAAGCAACGGAAGGCAAAAACTGCAGAGAGACACGGGGGCCGCGAGGGGAGCAGAAGAAAAAAACATGCAGAGAGACACGGGGGCAGTGAGGGGAGCAGAAGGGAAACCGGGCAGAGAGACACGGGGGCAGCGAGGGGAACAGAGGGAGAGAACCGGCACAGACCACGTACAGGCAGCGGGGAGAAGACAACAGAAGTCACAGACACAACAATGAAAATGCAGTCAATGGGAGCAATGAAAGAAAATACAGGCAATACAATGAAGGATGAGCAAACCTACGACCTAGGTCAGAAAGGTCACAAAAAACGGGGGGAAACGAGTGGCACAGAGGCACAAAGGTCCCAAGAAAGGGCAGAAAGGTCACAAAAAATAGGGGGAATGAGTGGCACAGAGGCACAAAGGTCACAAGAAAGGGCAGAAAGGTCACAGAAAACGGGGGGAAACGAGTGGCATAGAGGCAGAAAGGTCCCAAGATTGGGCAGAAAAGGTCACAAAAAAACGGGGGGAAACGAGTGGCACAGAGGCGCAAAGGTCCCAAGAAAGGGCCGAAAGGTCACAAAAAACAGGGGGGGGGGAAACGAGTGGCACAGAGGCACAAAGGTCCCAAGAAAGGGCAGAAAGGTTACAAAAAACAGGGGGAAACGAGTGGCACAGAGGGCCGAAAGGTCCCAAGAAAGGCCAGAATGGTCACAAAAAATGGGGGAAAGGATTGGCACAGAGGCACAAAGGTCACAGGAAAGGGCAGAAAGGTCAGAAAAAAATGGAGGAAAACGAGTGGCACAGAGGGCAGAAAGGTCCCAAGAAAGGGCAGAAAGGTCACAAAAAACAGGGGGAAACGAGTGGCACAGAGGCACAAAGGTCACATGAAAGGGCAGAAAGGTCAGAAAAACGGGGGGAAACGAGTAGCACATAGGGCAGAAAGGTCCCAAGAAAGGGCAAAAGATCATAAATATACAGGGGGGAAGCGAGTGGCACAGAGGCTGAAAGGTCGCAAGAAAGGGCAGAAAGGTCACAGAAAACGGGGGGAAACGAGTGGCATAGAGGCAGAAAGGTCCCAAGATTGGGCAGAAAAGGTCACAAAAAAACAGGGGGAAACGAGTGGCACAGAGGCACAAAGGTCCCAAGAAAGGGCCGAAAGGTCACAAAAAACATGGGGAGAAAAGAGTGGCACAGAGGCACAAAGGTCCCAAGAAAGGGCAGAAAGGTCACAAAAAACGGGGGGAAACGAGTGGCACAGAGGGCAGAAAGGTCCCAAGAAAGGCCAGAATGGTCACAAAAAACGGGGGGAAATGAGTGGCACAGAGGCACAAAGGTCACAGGAAAGGGCAGAAAGGTCCGAAAAAAAAGGGGGGAAACGAGTGGCACAGAGGGCAGGAAGGTCCCAAGAAAGGGTAGAAAGGTCACAAAAAACAGGGGGAAACGAGTGGCACAGAGGCACAAAGGTCACAGGAAAGGGCAGAAAGGGCAGAAAAAATGGGGGGAAACGAGTAGCACATAGGGCAGAAAGGTCCCAAGAAAGGGCAGAAAGGCCACAAAAAACGGGGGGAAATGAGTGGCACAGAGGCACAAAGGTCACAGGAAAGGGCAGAACGGTCAGAAAAAACAGGGGAAACGAGTGGCACAGAGGGCAGAAAGGTCCCAAGAAAGGGAAGAAAGGTCACAAAAAACAGAGGGAAAAAAGTTTCACAGAGGCACAAAGGTCACAAGAAAGGGCAGAAAGGTCTGAAAAAAACCGGCGGGAACGAGTAGCAACGAGGGCAGAAAGTTCCCAAGAAAGGGTAGAAAGGTCACAAAAAATGGGGGGAAACGAGTGGCACAGAAGGCAAAAGGTCACAAGAAAAGGGCAGAAAGGTCACAAAAAACGGGGGGAAACGAATAGCACAGAAGGCAGAAAGGTCACAGAAATGCAGGGGCAGCTAAGCAACGGAAGGCAAAAATGGGCAGAGAGACACGGGGGCTGCAAGGGGAGCAGAAGGAAAAACCGGGCAGAGAGACACGGGGCAGCGAGGGGAGCAGAAGGGAACCAGGCAGAGAGACACGTACAGGCAGCGGGAGAGACAGACAACAGCAGTCACAGACACAACACTGAAAAAGCAGTCACTAAAACGGGAGCAATGAAAGAAAATACAGGCAATACAATGGAGGATGAGCAAACCTACGGCCTACCACTGGCCACCAGGGATGAGGCGCAGGTGGTAGCCTGCGGGTGGAGGAGGGCCTTGAACTTCCTCAGCAGCGGCAGCTGGGGCAGAGACACACAGGCGCTGCTGTGAGGAGGGGGAGCGACCTACCTGGAAGGGTCAAGGATCTGTTCCATATAAAAAATATGTTTAAATTGTAACCTTACAAATAACTATTGCTCCCTCCAACAATCCTTTAATAAATAACTTTGGGCCAGATGTAGGTATGCTTTTACCGGTCGGTAACAGCCGAAATCTGCCATTACCAACCGGTATAAGCCTTTTCCTATTTAGGAGGCTTATTTACCGATTCGGTATATTCCGAATCGGTAAATGTTGATTCAGTATTTACAGAATCGGTAAATACCGATTCGGTAAATACCGAATCAACATTTACCGATTCGGAATTTACCGAATCGGTAAATAAGATGTAAGAAGCACTTAACAGAGTGCTTCTGGCCTTTAAGTATTTGTTATTTACCACCAACTATTAGTTGGTGGTAAATAAGGAATTCCTATGTAAATGCATAAATGTGCGTTTACACCTGTGCCATGTGACAGACATACATGCCCTTAGGGCATGTATGTATGCAACATGTGCACACCAACACTAATCAGGGGTGCAACAGGGTGTCAAAGTGACACCCTGCCACCCTTGACTAATTCATTCACAATTTTACCGAATCAGTAATTACCGATTCGGTAATTGACATTCATTCCTATGGGCCTCCAGGCCCATAGGAATCAATGGCAAATACTGAATTGGTAAATACCGATTCGGTAAATACCGAATCTTACCGATTCGGTATTTGTTACAGAATTTTTATCTACATTGCAATTACCGATTCGAAAATACCGAATCAGTAAAATTCAGTATTTTCGAATCGGTAATTGTAAATTACCTACATCTAGCCCATAGTTCTTCAAATATGGCTAAGTCTTTGTCTGAGCAAATAATTATTTTATGCCTCTCAGCTACTGATTTACCTGAAGGGAGTCTTTTTGGCATTGTGTGTTCCACTGCTTGTAGTCTGGCTGCATTAAAGGAGTGTTTTGGTAATGCTTGAATGTAAAGCAATGATTAAGGTGTTCAACGTTTACAGTGTGGGTGATACCTTTTCTGGAACACTGTTAGACATTCCTAATATGGAAAGGGACTTTGTCAGTTTCTTGAAGAAAAACATAAACATTTCTTCCAAGTCCCAATGCAGAGTGGGACTTTGCCACTTGCTGAGAAAAAAGATTTTCCCAGTGTGGGATGCCGCTGATATTGTACCTGTCCCAGTGAAACCAGAGGCCTGATACCTGAAGCAGATTGGTCCTGCTGCTGCACTCGAGCTTTGGAGATTTGTCGCTGAAAATGTTGTAACTGCCAACTGAGAATGGGGCTGTGTTGTGTTTTTGGGGGTGCAGATATCTCTGCATTGGACAAAGTGAAAATTCATTCCAACGCTGAGGAACCAGATTGATTCTTTTTAAAGCTCCTCCTGAAGCTTTGGAGCAAAGGTTTTCAAAATTGCTTCTAGCATCGAAACAAGTACAGGAGTACACGTCTAATGCCCCTAGTACCTCCAGAGAAAGCAATGGGAGACTCTCTGGATGTCAGACAGAGGCCAACAGCAAAGTCTAGTTCAGGGGCTACTGGTCAGCTAGGCACTTCAGGGAAAAGGCCTCTTGCAGATTGCTGTGTCCCTGTAGCCATTGTTGTGGCCCTGTAGACACACCGGAAGAGCCAATTGACCCTTGGAGTAGGAGGGAGCAGGTTTACTCTCAGGTCATAGGCAGCAAGCCCAGTTCCAGTCTGTTCTTCTGCAGGTCCAGAAAAAATCTTGAGGAAGGTGCCTTGGGGCGCCATATTTATGGTTGGCATGAGCTAGTTGGTGGGGATACATTCTGGGCACTCACTAACCAATGAGGTTTCCAGGCCCAGGCTTCTCTTTGTTTCTAGTAGTTGCTGTTTGCCTTACTGCAAACAGGTACAAAAAGTAATGTGTCAAAGCAATTCCAACATGGCCAAGGTTATTAGCCACACTAAACTTGAGCTCTGAGAGCTCGGGTGTGAACGAAAGTGTACTATGGAAATCACTAATGTCATCCTACATCTAAAATTTAGTTTGAAACTGGCCCTGTAACCACAACAAAAGTCTGGTAAGATAATCTGCACTCTGGTGTTCTGTATTGGACAGTCAGGTCTGCCACAGTGAAGTAGCTATTGCTTAATTGTCATTGTACGCACATGGTGAAAATAGCTCTCTACATGCCCTACTTTTAAATGCCATGCACAGTGCCTTGTGGACTACACAGGCACAGAGCTAGAATATCGATGTATAACTATCGATGTACAGAAATATCGAGGTAAAAATATTGTGGGATAGAAATATCGATCAATATTGTGGTCAAGAATATCGATTGTTAGGTAAGTAATATCAATTGCAAAAATATCGAAGTGCTAAATATAGTTTACAAAAATATAGTTGTTAAAAATGTTGAATTATTATTAATGTTATGTATTTTAGTGTTTTGTATGAGAATTGTTTGTAATTTTAGTATATGTGTTAACATTTTAGTAGTTAATGTACTTTTTTTTTAAATACAATTTTGCGTTTTTAGTTCTGTAGCGGGTTGTGGGTTTACAGGTGAATAGGGTGGGAAGTAATTTTATTTTATGGATTTTATTTGTTATTTATAGTAGTTAATACATTTTTATAAATTGAATTTTGTGTTTTTAGTTCTGTAGCGGGTTGTGGGTTTATAGGGGAATAGGGTGGGAAGTAATTTAATTATATGAAATGTATTTAGTCATTTATATTTATTCATAATTGTATAGTTGTAATGTTATTGAGTTAAATGTGTACCTTAATGTATTCATTATTGTTTGATAATTAGTTGGTAATTAATTTAAATGAATTATTAATTAATCATGGTAATTGTTTAATTAATTTTAGGTGTGTGTTGTGGTGTTTACAGGTGTAAATGGTGGGAAGGGTGGGAAGCAATTAATTTTTTATTGATTAATTATTAATTATTTGTTAATTATTTTGTACTGATTAATTAGTAAGTAGTAATTGTGTAATTCATTTTAGGTGTGTGTTGTGGAAATTATAGTGTTAATCAATGTGTAACTAATGAATGTTTATTATCTTTTTTAATAATAATATATTTGAATTTAAATTTTATTTATGTTAATAATGGAAATTTCATTTAATAAAAATTTTGATTTTTTTTTATTGGTGTGGTATCCAGCGCTTTCCCTACTGTTGCACTTACTGGAGTGGGAATATTAATTTTTCCCCCTCCTCTATCCAACACTTTCCCTACTGTTGCACTCACTGGAGTGTGAATAGTAATTTTTAGCCCTCCGCTATTTAACATTTTCCCTGCTATTGTAATTATTGTGTTATGAAATGTATGTGTTTTTTATAATAGTTTAATGTGTAATAATTATAGGATGTTTTATTTTATTTTAAATTATTGATATATGTATATATTGAACTCTTTATATAATTTATATATTTATAATTTAAATAAAGATAATAGTTAATAAAATGTATTTAAGTAAATATATGTATATGTACACATTTTTGTGTGTTTATATTGTTTTAAGTGTATTTGTCATATTTAGTTAAAATATATATTAAATGTAATTTATTTTGTTAAAAATAATAATATTATTTAATATATTTTGTTTAAGTTAAGTATATTTTTAAGTTGATATTTTTTACATCTACATGTTTTACTTTGATATTTTTGATTCAATATTATTGTACTTACCTGTTTAAGTATGGGGCGTGGACATTTTTGTAATCAATATTTTTACATCAATATTTTTGTAAATTATATTTTTTACCTTGAAATTTAAACATGGAACCCTACACGGACTACATAGGGGGGACTTATTAATATATAAAATGGTTATTTTGACAGGTTGCATTACAGCAAGCAGTCAGGCAAAAATGGTAGGCCTGAACCATTTTTTAGGCCCATTCTGTGGATAGGACAAGAGGTGCTGCAGAGTAGTATTTAGCTTTCAGGCCCTGGAGGCATTTTCTACACCATATGTTTGGGACATACGGTCCATTTAACCATGTGTAGAGGGGAGCACGTACCCTTTATGCCTGTTTAGCAGGGGTAAAGTGTACATAGTAAAAAACCAGCAAGAAAAGGGTCCAGAAAAAGGCCAAAAATTGACCATACAGAGAAGTGGATTTTCTACATTTTCATATTAAATTAAATGAAAACCTGTACATGAATTGAAAAAATATATATAGCTTAACATCATTCTATTGAGAGTTTAAATTCAGACCGCATCCTTGTAAGATGCAGACTAGGGTGACTGCTATTTGAAGTTTAGACTGTCAAGCTATTTTAACCGTTTTGAAGGGCTGCAGCTGTAAGCTCATTAGGCACTTCAGCTGCTCACTGGAACACCTTCTGGCTTGTTCCGATGCACAGGAATATTTTGGAGCTTCGTTAAGTGTAACTGGCAGCTTGGGTTTCCTTAGCATCTCTGCCATTTCTGTTCAATATAATAAACTCTCTTTACAGTGGGATTATCTCATCAGCTGTCCAGGTCCTGCTTGTTATGACTTCGGAGATGCTGTAAACTGTTCCGCCACACTTTTCACAGCAGTCAGGATGTATACCTTGACTAATAAGCTCGCTCCATTGTCTCCTACTGAGTCCTTGAGTTTTCTAGATGACATTCTAACAAGTCTCTGTCTATTACGTCACTTGGAACTCTCTTAAATAGAAATGTACCACCTAGTTCGCATTTTTTTGTCTACGAAACTACTTCTAATGCTGTAAAAGTGCATTGCTAACCCACAGGCCTTGCAAATCTGATGGGAAATCGCATATTAGGAATACACACCTGTTTATACTCTACTGTGACACACTGACCACGTAAATAGCCTTGTACAAGGGGCGTCCGATTCACTTTCTGATACCTGTGCATTACACTCAGAAGGACCATCTTGCTTATATTTCATCCTCTAATGGTTAGTAGCATAGACGCCGTTTGTCTAATTGTAGCACAAATTGCACTTTCTGTGGATCATAACCTGTAAAGTGGAGAAGGGTAGCTCTAATTCAATTATCATCATTCAATCAATCTAGAGTCCCAGTTTCTTCAGGTAAGCTACTTACAGATTTATGAGCCCAAAGAATATGCCGAAGCCACCCTTTCAGGTAGCAAAATCAGTAGGACATCATAATTTCTCAGGTTGTGTTTTTTAACAAAAATACATAGCTCTCAATCAGTGGCTGACCTTACATATGGGACTGACATACTCTCATCTTCCACTAACTTAAAACGTATCTTCATAGTTTCATCCCATACAGGCAGTTTCCAGTTGACAAATATTTCATACAGGTATAAGTACCACTAATTCCACTATTTAACCCGGAATCTTAGAGTTTTGTTAAACCTGCATCAAACAGAGCCACTGTTACAAGTTACATATCACAATTGCAGTTATAAAGGTGCAGGAAGTTCATCATTCATTCCCTCAATGATTCTTCAATTGTTTTGTGAAAGCGCCACAACCTACAATCAGGTAAACAGGAGTAATCAGAAAAATGTACTTGTAGGCAAAATAATTGTTGTAGCTGGAAACAATCTCATACTGTCACACAAGGGATGCTTTGACGGTCTTGGAATTTACAGTTGAATCTGAAAGTTCGAATCTTCCCGGAGTTTCTAAGCCAGAGGTAAGGGCGACCCTTTCCAGTAGCCCCTGTTGTCTGACATAGGGAGGGGCCTAGTTGTAGGTGATTTCCCAAAAGAGTCCCATGAGCCAACCTAGCAAAAAAAAACTTCTAAAGTCTTAAAGAGTGGATTATGCAATGGCTGGCCCAGCTTGAATCAAGATGGAGCTTAAACTGTCAAGGTAGTAAGTATCCAATTGGATACGGCAGTCTGTAGAAGAAATGCCACAAGAAAAACTGGAATAGAGAAATGGTTGAAGAACGGACACACAGGAAAAACGAAGAAGGCCAGGTGCAAGGAATCACTACCATGACCACCTGAAGTGTTGAGATGCAATGAGTAGTCCATTTCCTCCCATTAAACAGCCAAAAAAGACAAGAAGTGAGGAAATGTCAATGAGGTGGTCATGTTGGCTTTATAGGCTTGGGAAGACTTATGAAGATACATTATGGCAGTCATCTTGGAATGGGGTGTTAATAGCTCTCCCAGAATCCCTTTCAGGGAAATTCTGGGAAGAGGACAAAGGGAGGAGAGAAGGACCCCATGGAGAGGGACGCGGCGGGAAAGAACAACACCAGCAGGCTGGCTGCTGGGAGGTAAATGGGAACAGAGAAGACGGCAGTCCGAGGGTATTTCAGTAAGTCTCTCAGCACATGAATTACAGAGAGAGATGTGTGTCCTGCCTGCCTGGGGCAAGGTTGAGAAGAGATCTGAGAGGCTGTGACTGCAGGAGTGGTACAACAGTATCAGGGGCGGTGGGTGACATTTGAAAGCGGTGGGACGCAAAGTGATTTGCATACAGCACCGTAGCGAGAGAGCGCAGCCAGCGAGACCGAACCCCAAAAGGGGAGTTTGAGGGGGTTACCCTCGCCTAAGAAAATTTTGAAGAAAAATCGTGCATTTTCAAGCAAATTTGAGAAAGCAGGAAGGTTAATAAAGCAATTGTTAAAGTGCAGTTATTACATTATTAGATGGCATAACATAGGTAGCTGCCACTGGTTGCTTAATAGAGTCATATAGTGTGCCCATAAATCAAAACAGTGTGTGGTGCTGATATACAGGACCACAGGGGATTAAGAGAGTCATCTGTAAGAGATTCCATTGATGCCATTAACATAACATTCACTGTCATTGCCTCTTTCCTCAATTTTGGCTGCAAAATCGTTAACATATTTAGAATAGTATTCAATCATACTCATGAAAGAGCAAAGTAGTCTTTTTGAAATGGATTTGGTGTGTCTTTGATTGTTCTAATCAAATTAGCCTTGGGCTTGACTTTATCAGCAGAAATGATGTGCCTCAAGTATTCCACCTCCTCAACCATGAATTTACATTTGTCCCTGCAAAGTGTCAAGACAGCTCTCTCCAATCGGTCCTGCACCTATGGAAAGGTGACACTGTGTTCCTCAACAACCTTTCCATAAATAAATATGTGATGCTGGAAGGAGAAGTGAAGTGAGTCACCAAACATTCCAGACATAATCCTTTGAAAGTCACTGGCAACAAATGAAAGGCTAAAACGAAGGAATGTGAGCTGATAAACACTCTTCAAGATAATGAAAGCAGTGAGCGGTTTAAAGTCATCAGGGATCTTGATCTGAAATGGCACTCCTTAAATCTAAATTGGACATGTACCTAACACTCCTTGAGATTAAACACTGTCTCCCATATGTTTGTCATGGGGAAACTGTCCATCTGGATGTTTTGGTTTTGAGATTGGTGATCAACACAGAACCTTAGGCTTGAATCAGCAATCTTTGTTATGACCACCCTGCACAGATGCTTGAAAGCCTCCAATGGCTCAATGACCCCTTCAATTACCATTTCGCTAAGCATGCCTTGCCTTTTTCCATGATAAAACAATTGCACCCATCTGGCTTCGTGCCTGGCAGGCTCAGCCTATTTCCTCAGGAACATCTTATGTACATACCCTGTAAGAGTAGCCCATTTGGATTGGGGCACAAACTTGGCATTGTATAAAATCTCACAGAGATTTGTGTCTTCCACCACTACCACCTGACCTGATGGTAGACTCATCACAAAATAAGAGGTCCGTCCATGGCCAGAAATAGACCAACCATGTAACACACTTTCTGCTCATATAAGGCCACCAAAATCAATGTACTAATTTGACACACCTTTTGCTCAATGTCCATCCATTCCCAACTACCATAGGCCACATTTCCCCAAAAATGTATTCCAGAAATAAGGTGAATATTGAGTCTCAGTCCACCATTAAAGTAATGTCCCTACCATTAATGCAGTAGTCTGACCTGGGCAGTTCCTTCCTCATTATGCCCCAACTCATCCCTCAGACATAGTACCCATTTGGGGCTATTTTCTACATCCTCAACTGAACTCACTCTGCTCTTGCCACCATCTTGCAATCCTGCTCCTGCACACAAAAGTGAAATTCCCCTGCCACAGTCCTATATTCTTCGCCTATTGCAAAGCAATTCTTTGAGTTTGTGGAATGGTAAATAGTATTGTACCTCAATTAGTATCTGGGCCCTCCTTTGCTCACAGAATTGGCATATCTCACTAGCAGTCAACAACTGGCAACACTCTTCTTACCTTTGTCCTGTTCCTGTATGTTTGTTAACTGCTAGAGGTCACTACAGCCAACCGTGTTTTGCAGTTATGAGCTGTTTCTTCAGGGCAAGATCTTAAATTATTGATGCCTTACTTCTTGGTGATGAAAAGCTCAAACAAGACCTCAATCTGCGAGACAGGCCTATGTTATGGCCATCATGGATCCGTGTTTACTCGTAAATAAACAAATATGCACCTGCGATCCAGATATTGTTGCAGTTGGGTCCCTCTGGGCAATGTTGTGCATCCATCACCATGCAAGGGACTTTTCCGTTCAAAGATTAATACTCTAACTTTTTTTTTATTACATTTAAAATAAATATATTGAATTTTTTTACATCAGTAATTAGCAATAAAATATTTGTACTAATTGTTCTCCATCCCAAATAGCTTTATTTCGGCATTAAGATCATAAAAGCATTGAGTTAAACAAAATCCTAAAGTTGATAAACAATACATCAACTGATAAAACATATTCGAACCTACATGTATGAGAGCCCTAGCTTTTCAGCATACAGACACTATTTGCAGTTAGACGGTTCGAGTGTTATCATTAAAATGTCAACAATAAAAGCCAGTTAATACGATTGTACGAATTAAAATCCTAATAAGAGTAAAATATATAATGACCATGAGATAAAAATATTAAAATGTATAAAAGGAAAACACGGAGCAGCATCAACCAAAACTTAATATAGGGGACATTGTGCAACACAACACAATTAAGAGAAGAAGGTAAACTACACAAAATATACAAGTAGCCCACTTACAAGGTCTCTGCACAATTTAATAACTAGGTAGTCTGTAGAAATTGAGTATATTAAAGTGAGAATTCAATAAGGAGTATGAAAAAGGCCCCATAAATTGCATTTTGTACAAATAAAGCCTTAGCCTCTGCGGATATTTCGGTCCGGCCCAGCAGTGGATCCAGCAATTCCATGAGGTAAGAAACCTCGATCTTTGTATCCACAAGCAACCCAGGAACTTGGCTACAGAACATGGCACATGCATACATTGAGCGGGAATCTGTCCTCATGATTCTGAGGGCATTATAACTACTTCACATCCCCAGGAGTTTGCAAGGAGGTTTGATCCATTTTTGGTGAAGGCCACGCACAAGAGAGAAATTTCAGCGCCAAGACTCTATTTACCAGCGGTCCACTTCCGCGGTCGAGAACCACAGACTCGATAGAGCTGTGCCCCCAACACTGTTTCTAAGGAGCCGAAGCTTCAGCTCGTCATTTTCATTGCCTTTGTAACAGCTATAACCCGAATACAGGGCTATATCCCAATTAGGAGAAGGCGCCAATCATCCTATAAAAGGTGGAGTGTGTCACTTTGCACTCGAAAGAGATTACAAGATAAGAGAAAAATAGAAAAAACCCTGACCAATCTAAAGATTGTATTTCGGACTAAAAGTTCCGACCTCGTGCATCTTGCTAACTGTGACAACAAAGTAATGCGACTCTGGGCACAGGTTGCTTGTAGCATATATTAGGGGAAACTGTATGACCCCCTGGTTTTCACAGACATTGTATATAGTCTTGAAAAAGGTGGCAAGAATCAAGGAATTCCACCGAAACGCGTCGACACTTTCCAAAATTAGTATAATTCATGATTTCCTCATCGTTGTGGATATATTGATTTTTCCATACATGACATCGTTGTGATATTCTAGGAGTCTGAATATACGTGTAGTATTGCACAATTTCTCATGTCTTACTATTTCTGTCTTTTCTTGTACCAATTATGCGGGTCATAATTGAATGATATATATTTTATACATTTGTGTGGATATGGTTTTTTAATTGTATGTCTTATTGGTGTTTAATGTAATACCTCAATGTGAATTTTATTCTTGCATGTATACATAATAAATTGTAATCCTCTTTTTTTACAAAAAAAATGTATTCGTTCTTTCGTTTATGAATTTTGGTGATTTAGGCCTTGATTGCTTTTGCCATATTTTATGTAGTGCCGTTCAAGGGAATTTCCATTTCTCTGAAGGCTAGTATATCCCAAGCAAGCAAACAAAATATGTGGTATTGTTTATGTGGACATCTTCGCGGGAAACAACCTTTACAACGTAACTTGTACACCGCACTACCATTACAACAAAACTTTTACAACGCATCATCCATTACAACGCATGCATGTACAACGCAACCATTACAGTGCATGACACTACAACGCACACCACTACAACGCATGCCATTACAACGCAGTCATTACAATGCATACCAATACAACGCATAGCATTACAACACATAGTACTCTTACACTATCCAACACTTTCCCTACTGTTGCACCCCCTGGAGTTAAAATAGTAATTTTTACCCCTACACTATCCAACACTTACCCTACTGTTGCACCCCCTGGAGTTAGAATAGTAAATTTAACCCCTACACTATCCAACACTTACCCTACTGTTGCACCCCCTGGAGTTAGAATAGTAATTTTTACCCCTACACTATCCAATACTTACCTTACATGCAATGTAATTTTATGCATTGTAATGGTATGCGTTGTAAATGTAGTATGCATTTTAGTTGAATGCGTTGTAAAGGTAGTTTCAAATAATTCGTTGTATTGGCATGCGTTGTAATGGTACGCGTTGTAATGGATGTTGCGGTGTAAAAATTGCGTTGTAATGGTAGGCGTTGTAAAAGTATGAGTTATAACGTCATACATCTCATCTTCGCACACAGGACATAAAACACCCTCAGTTGGGGGTCATTTGTGGGTGAATGATTTTAATGGGAGTGTGATGAACCTGAACTGAAAATAGAGGTTTTTCTGTCCTGCTGTCCTGTGGGAGAGTAATAACATCGCAATAGGATTTGAGAAGGCTGCAACATTTGAAATAAAAAAATCTCCCAGTCAGTGAGGAACTTGCAGTTTCCCTTAGCTCATTCCTGTCACCCAAGACCAATAATGTTTTTTCCTCTGTTCTGCTGAAAGAGTGGGAAGGGAAGAGAGACTCCCGTAACTCCCTCAGTCCTATGTAAAACAACAATTTCTTAATCTGCTGGAGCCACACAATTTGGTTGTAACAATCAGCGTCCAACACATCTTTCAAAGCAGCAGCGTAACTAGTAACTAATGTCAGCTTACCTTTGAGAGGGGATCTGAATCTAATACTCTCTTCACAAGCACGCTCCGGAGGCCCTTGGGGTTCTCTGTAGCTGAGCACAGGCCTTCCGTTTCCAGATCCGGGTGCTCATAGTTCAGTTTCCGCAATCCTCTCCTGGTTTTGAGCCCGTCACCGACCTCTTCCTGGCCCAGCCTTGGCACAACAGTCGTCCCCTCTGCAGTCTAGCACGCTATCTCAGTATCCTTGTGTGGTGACCGGGGCCCTCTGCTGCTGCCTGTGTGCATGTGGCGACTGGCGAGTCTAGAGGTGCTGTTCAGCAACACCAGGACAACGTCGTCGGCGCGCGCGTCCAGAATGACCAATCACTGCATGGCTTCACAATGAAGTCACACAGTGATTGGCCATGCAGTGCTGAGCCTGAGCCAGTGTGCCACCAGCCAATCGATCGGCTAGGGGGGCACACTGACTCCTCGCCCTGGCGCCTTCGATACCACGGGCCCGGCTACAGCAGCACCTCTCCTCCGGCCCCTTCATTCCGTATGAGCATCTCTGGCCAGCGCGCATGCTCGGGCTAGGTGCAGCCCTTAGTTCCTCATGCGCACTGTGCACACCCATACTGCTGCTGGCCTGCTGACGTCTGCACTCTGCAGACTTTCACTCAGCAGACCAGCCAGCCCCACCCCCTGCACACTCCCTATTCAATCGGGTGGGTCCCGACCCGCAACCCGGATTGTTATGTTATGTTATGTTAAATAAACGTATTGAGCGCAACTAACACCATTAGGTTTCTTGGCGCTTTACTGAGGGAGCAGGGAAGAGAAACGTGAGATAGCAGCTAATTGTAAGACTCAGTGAAGAGGAAGGTTTTAAGGGAGGATCTGAACCTGGAGTAAGGAGAAGACAACCTAAGAGGGAGGGGTAGGGAATTCCATAAGGACGGGGCTAAAAATGAAAACCTGAGGCCGCCATGTTTCTTCCTCTTGAATCTGGGAACTGATAACAAGGCCATCTGAGATGACCGAAGGGTACGAGGAGGAACATAGGGGTGAAGAAGGGAAGAAATAAAAAGGGGGCTGTGACCTGCAAGAGATTTGGAGATAATGCAGCCAAGCTTGAATTTGCAGCGGGCAGATACCGGAAGCCAATGGAAACTTTTTAAAAGGGGGCGAACATGTTGATCTCTGGGTTGGTGATAAATCAGGCGGGCGGCCTGATTTTGGATCAGCTGAAGTCTCCTGAGTTGATAAGCAGGAATGCCTACATATAGTGCATTTGCGTAGTCAAGCCTAGACATGACTAACGCAAGCAGGGCCAAAATGAGGGCCTCGGTAGTGAGTAGGCGAGAGATTTTACGTATTTTCCTGAGTTGGAAGTGGCTTGAGGATACTACAGCGCTTATCTGGGGCGTCATAGAGAGGTCACTGCTAATGACGACTCCCAGACCTTTGGCTGAATTAACAGGGCAGGGAGGACTGCCTAGGCTTGCAGGCCAGAAAGAGGGGTGCCAGGGATTGGAGGGTCCCCCGACAAGAACCAGCTCGGTCTTGTCGGGGTTGAGCTTCAGGTGGTTTGAGCTCATCCAATTACTGATGAAGCAGAGCGTGTTTTGGAAAGTGGTGATAGATTCATCAGAGGAGTCGATAGTAAAAACCAGTTGGATGTCATCCGCGTAATTGAACTCAGTGACATTAAACCTACGGAGGGAACGTATTAACGGGGCCAGATACAAATTAAAAAGGAGGGGGGATAAGGAAGAGCCCTGTGGGACACCGCAGGTCAGCTCGACCTGAGTAGCGGAGAACTGGGACAGCCTGACTGCTTGATGGCGTTGAGTCAAGAAAGACCGAACCCAGTCCAGGGCGGTGCCCTGGATGCCAGCCTCTCTGACACGGTCGACCAAGATATCATGGTCGACCGTGTCAAAGGCGGCCGACAGGTCCAGGAGGACCAGGGCCTGACAGGTGTTAGCGTCGGCCCCCCTGCGCAATTCCTCCATCACAGAAAGGATAACTGCTTCTGTGGAGTGCGCAGGTCTAAACCCAGCCTGCTGGGGGTCCAAGACACACGAGTCTTCCACAAAGGTGCTGAGAATTTGAGTGACATGCGACTCCAAAACTTTACTGAGGAAAGGGAGGAGGGAAATTGGGCGATAGTTGCTCATGATGGGAGGGTCTGCCGAAGGTTTTTTCAAAGTGGCAACCACCTCGGCCTGTTTGAAGGATCCAGGAACCTTCCCAGTAGTCAGAGAGTTGTTTAAAAGGGCTAGGGGGGGTTCAGGATAGGAAGTGAAACTTCCCGAAGGGCCGAGGGGGGGGGGGGCAGCAATCGCTAGGGGAGCCAGAGGAGACTTTATGCAGAAGAGAAAGAAAATTGACCTTTGAGATAAGGGGGATCTGGGTTAAGGTGTGAGTGTTGGAGTGACAGGGAGCACTGGGCGGAGGGGGGACAAGTGAGGCTTGGGTAGAGATGCTGGTTTTAATCTTGATAATCTTGTCCACAAAAAATTGGTTCAGGGAGTCACACAGGGACTGGGAGGGGAGGGGAGCAATGGTGACTCTCGCCGGATTGGACAGTTTCTCGACAATTGAAAATATGTCTTTGGACTTGTTTGAGGAGTCCAGGATTTTATTGGAGAAATAGCGAGATTTAGCCACAGTTATTGCTGACTTATACTCTCTTAGCCGAGAGGAGAAAATCTCTTTTGTCTCGGGGGAGTACCCCCGGCGCCAGCGCCTTTCTGCCTTAATGCCTGCCTTAATGCTCTGAGATCCTCGGTGAACCACCTTTGGGCGTCATGACTGCGCCTCGTCTTAACTGGTTTTAAAGGTGCCACCGAGTCAGCAGCGGAAGTAAGCCAGTGGGTGAGGCCCTGTGACTGAGAATCAATGGAGATGGTAGGTCCAGTAGTGGATAGGGCAGATAAACTAAGGAGGGAAGTGAATTTATTGAGATCAGCCTTGTTCCAATTGCATGCCAGGAAGTTGGTTTCTCAAACCGTAGTGACAGGGGAAGGCATAGCTAAAGTGAAAGTGATTAAAAAATGGTCTGACCAGAGACAGGGGAGGATGAGGGGTGCAGAGATGTCTAGGGAAGAGGTCCAAACCTGGTCCAAAATATGGCCCTTAACATGCGTGGGTGAGTGTATATGTTGGGTACAGTTTAAGCCCAGCATGAGGTCTGAAAAGGCCAGTGAATCAGGGGTTTCATGGGTGTCCGACGGCCAGTAATTGAAGTCGCCCAGGACCAAAACGTTAGCGTTGTTGATGGTGAGCTGGGAGATAAGGTCGCCGAACTGGACTGAGAAACTGGGCATAGATTGGGAGGGCGGTAAATCAAGACGCATATGAGTGATGACCCAGGCTGCTCCAATCTGAGTACGAGGCAGTCGGTCAAAGGGATGCTGGAAGTGGGCACTGGGGAGAAACGAATGGAGTGCCTAATGATGGCTGCGACCCCTCCGCCAGCTTTGCCCGAGGGGCGGTTAACTTGCAATATGTAATATCCCGAAGGGATGGCTGCCAGGATATCAGGGGAAGAGTCATCTGTGAGCCAGGTCTCGGTCAGAAACAAGACGTCAGGCTGTTCCGAACCCAGGAGATAAAAAATGTCTGAGTGGTGGCTGACCAAAAAAACAACAAAACCCCTGCACTGGATAAACAACAATAATGTCTGGGTGACTTCGAGTATCAGTAGCATAAGTCAAACATGCACATCGAAATTCCGATAACGAACGAGACTCCTCCATGCTAACTAGTTACGCGACCCCCAGCGGCCAGTACAAGAGGAACAATAAACCGGTGTTTTATACCAAGAACTTTACTTCATTGGAATTCCTTTTTCAGCACTTTGCAGTCTATTGACTTTGGAAATTTCGATGTGCATGTTTGACTTATGCTACTGATACTCGAAGTCACCCAGACATTATTGTTGTTTATCCAGTGCAGGGGTTTTGTTGTTTTTGTGCAATTTGTGTGGATTTTCGTAATCCAACCTTGAGCGGTTACGAGGGATTACCGCCCGCCCTTTTGCCTGGATTTCGATACTCCATAGCAGTACAATACTTTGCGGTCACTAGGTTGCGCGCCTGGCCAATTCTGGAATACCTTAAACCCTCCCAGTAGATCAATGGTGGCTGACCAAAGACCGGGTGTTAAGGTACATCACAGACAGAGGAGGATTGGAAGCTCTTACCAATGGAGAAGTACAGGTCTTGGGACCCAGGGTAGGTGGCCTGGCGGTTGGCGATAAGGAAATAATCTCAGGGAAGGTTTTTCTGGCCGTAAGCAGGCCGAATAGTGCAAGCCTGGGGGAGGACTCAGGAGGGGGAAGTGCGGGATCATGAAATGAGATAAGGGAAGAACGGGGATAAGTGAGGAAAGAGGCAGAGTGACATGCCCCATGCCCCGGTCGGCCGCGGACGGGCGCAGACGGGCTTAACTCAGGCGCAACTCCGGCGCGCCTACGACGCGCCCGCTGCGCTCGTCCGCTGCGCTGACACATGATGGCCGTTTAAATAGGGGCGGAACGAGGGTGGAGTGTCAGGGATACATTATGGTGAAGGTAAGCCCAAGCAAAGATGGCGCCCGCTACCTCTGGGAACCCGCGATGACAATCGGCCCCCAGCCAGCAGCAGGATTGAAGCGCTGCACAAAATTAAATTCAATATTCAATTATATTTATTCGTGCATGCTATGCGGTGCATCCAGGCTTAGTGGTGCTACGTCCCTACGCCCCTATGTACACACCGCGGCTGAACAGTATGCCCCTTCCTAAAGCTCCAAGTTCGTCAGGAAAGTCTCTGAAAAAATGTCCGGTCAGAACTGGCGCATGAACTAAAGAAATATCCCCCTAAGATCTTTCACTGGGCAGATACCCTTTCCAGTTAATCAGGTATTAAAGCCTTTTCCCAAACATTTGAGAATCACAGATCTCCTGAACTTCAAACTATAGTGCATTGTTTCCTAAAATGCGTGGCAGAAAAGAAAACAAGCATCAAAAAGGATCCACACAATAAGGTTTCAATTAAGATATGTGAAACATAGGATGTACATCAAATTCAGAGGTAACTGAAGCCTGAAGGCCACAGGGTTTGTGATGCAAATGATTTTGAAGGGCTCATAGTATCGAGGTTTGACTTTTTTTTATAGCGAGACGAGCTGCCAAAAGATTTGAGGATAACCAAACCTTATCACTGACCCTAAAGTTAGGGGAAGGTTGACGATGGGTATCAGCTTAGAATTTCATCCTTCGCTTAGAATCTTTCAGATTAGATAGAATTTTGGGAACACTTATGAAGTTAAATGATTGCTGCCATCTTGGAATATGAAGTTAATACTGGCACTAGAACCTATAAGCAACAAGACCATTGCTGTCTTCCTTTCTAATAATTCCATGAGGACTGGCAAAATAAAAAGTGGAATGAGACTCCTATAAAAGGAATTTTATGCACCCCGACCTTCTCCCCTTCACAAGAAACAGGACCTGGCATTTCCTGAAGGCCTTTGAGGACAAACTGAACAAGAAAGGATTAAGTGTTCAGAAGAATCACAGTACATACATAAATCACACCTGTGACACACACCTGTGACAATATTTTCTCTCTTTTTCAGAGAGGGAATCACAAGCCAGCCCTATCAGCTTGCTTTTCTCCCCGTATGAAGTTTACGGCTAATCAGAAGGTACTTCCTCCCTTCGAATGGAAAACCGAGGCATGCCGGTACAGGAGCTATCCGGGTCTTCCATCTCTCTGATTTATATTCTCGCAGGAAATGTTCAGTCAATAGGGCTTGATGTTTGAGTTCCAGAAAAGACATTGGCCAGAAAGGATAAACCAACTATTCATATATTTCCTCCCTCAGCCCCCTACAGAAAAGATGTGTAGGATTTGTTCTACCCAAGTTGTCTCTGTGGTTAGTTGATGGAAGCAGGTTATATAGACTTCCTTGTTGGATGCCACATAAGGGCTCTTAGTCTAAGTATTCTAGAGCCGGCCTCTGTAACATCCATTTTCCAATATGGCAATTGCAAATGCTCGGGGGCATTGACTAAAATGCTTAAAATAAGAATTTTGATATAAACAACACTTTTTCCAGATGTCCTGCGTTTACATTACAAATACACAATTTTTAGACAATTTTTAAACTATGGGGTCCATTAGGATATTGGGTGGGGGCACCACTGCAGTGCCGGCGGTGCAGAAAAATGCTTTCCCCCCCACGAGCAGTGGTACTCACGTCCACCATATTAGTATGGCCAAACATAGACAATTTCCTGTCTGCCGCGGTGCGACGCGCACCACCATCGAAGTGTGCCAGCGACAGTGGGAGCCAATGGAGGCTCACCGCCGTGTCTAATGATGTCTGCCCCGCTCCACAAATAAGGTGCCCCAAACAAGCAGGCGCACCGCATCGGAGACACTGCAGTATTCGTACAAGCGCTTGAGACCCTTGCGGGTGAGTAGTGCGCTATACAAGTATCAATTTACATTTACTGCAAAATCAGAGACGGCGGAAGCTCGAAAGTGGAGCGTGAAACCAGAGTCCCGGTCCACACCACCCAGTCACGACTGCAATGGACCCAGCTCTACACGATTTTCTGGTGCTGTACCTGCTACATCACCAGCAACTTATGGACCGCTGCGGACGCCACAACAGGTACGCAATTACACAAACACAACACACAACACATGGGCTGACACAGGGTCTAAATCCACATTAGAGACCCTGCTGGGGACAGGAACACATCCACAAGGGCACCCACACATGACCCACCTGCCACCAACTCACCCCTCTGCATCCTGGATGCACATCTACCGCAATCATGCAGCAATGTCCCGGTCACGTCACTGCAGTGGTGAACACAAGGGAATACCTGCGCACAATACAGAAGGCAGGGCCAGTGCTAGGCATGGGCAGGGCACAAAGACCACAGGGCCACACCTCCTCCCACCACACATTAGCACACTCCATGAAGGCACATGCCATGTGCCCCTCCTGTGCACCCCCATGGACAACAAAAAGCCAGGTCAAACCACAACCTGCACCACACAACAAACAACCAGGGAGACAGCCACAGCTGGAGTGGCTGCACAGGAACAAACAACACACAGCACAGTAGCACAGGGCCAGGGAAACACACACGCCACAACACCACCAAACTCAGGGAAACAGAAATGAGTACAAGCACCAAATGAACACATACAAGGAACAAACATACAAATGGACACACAGCCTGCATAGTCACACATACATACCACAGACTGACACACAGACACATACACACCCCAAATGCCAACAGCAATGGAGCACAACAATATTTATTTTTTATTTATTTTGAGTCTTATATAGCGCATGTTACCCTTGGGCATCCCAGCGCTTATCAAGGAGTCCGTTAGGCCGATGCGAAGCTATCCAGCGTGTTAAGATGGAAAAAGGTGTGTTTTCAGAGACTTCCGAAAACGAAGGATGCAAGTCTCACGACGCAGTTGCATAGGGAGCGAATTCCAAAGAGTGGCTGTATGCACCGAGAATCTTCTGCCTCCAGTGCGAGCTTTGTGGACTCTGGGGACCTGTAGCAAAAGTTTTTGATCAGAGCGAAGTGCTCTGTTGGGTTTGTAAGGCACCACCAGCCTCCTCAAAGAAGGGGGTCCTTTCCCTTGAAGAATCTTGTGGGCCGTACAGAGAGCCTTAAACTTGACCCTCTCTCTTACCGGGAGCCAATGCAATGCTTCCAAGGCGGGCATAGCTGATTGTCTCCTTGATGTGTTAGTCAGCAGCCTAGCTGCAGCATTTTGCACCTGCTGCAGCTTACTGAGTGTGGCTTCCGGAGCACCAAGGAATATGGCGTTGCAGTAATCAAGCCTGGAGATAATTAGCCCCTGGATGAGTAACCTCCTCGATGGCAAGGGGAGGAGGGGCTGAACTTTACGGGCTGAACTCAGAAGCCCGAAGCAAACCCCCGCCGTTTTCTTGGCCTGAGTTGTAAAGGAGAGATCCTGCTCCAACCAGACTCCCAAGCTCTTGATCTCCTGCTTGGGGCTGGGGAGCTCCCCCAGACAGCTGGGCCAAACGGTCAAGGGGAGAGAGGGAGTCTTGTGCCCTAACAACATTATCTCCGTCTTGGAACCGTTTAATTTGAGCAACGATTCACACATCCAGGTGTGTACATTGGTCAGGCATAGGCGCAGCGCATCTGGGTTCTTCTCCAGTTGAGACAATGCGACCACCAGCTGGGTATCGTCAGCATAGCTGACGATTTTTATCCCAAAAGGGGCCACCACATCCTCCAGGGGGGCCATATAGACGTTAAACAACGTAGGGCTCAACGAGGAGCCCTGTGGCACACCACACTGGCGGGGGATAGATGGAGACTTCTCGCTGCCTTCCCAGACCTGGTAGGTACGGCCATGCAGAAACGACCTAAGCCATTGCAACGCCACTCCTGTGACCCCCACATTGAACAGCCGTTGGATCAACACTTGATGGTTTACAGTGTCAAAGGCAGCACTGAGGTCCAGGAGGATCACTGCCACTGACCCTCCTGAATCCAGAATGCTCCTTGCTTCCTCAACAACTGCCAAGAGGGTGGTGTCTGTGCCCTGTCCTGGCCGAAAGCCGGTTTGAGAGTCTCTCAGCAAGCCATTGGATTCCAGAAAGATGGATAGTTGTCGATTAACCAGTCTTTCAGCGATCTTACCAAGACCCGGCAGTAGAGAGATGGGCCTGAAGTTAGCCAAATCTGACGAATCCAGATTGGGTTTCTTCAGAAGGGCCTTTACAACCGCTCTTTTCCAGCTTGGCGGCACCACACCCTGGGTAAGTGATGCATTAATCAGGTTCGCTATAGGAGCTGCAACCACAGATGTTGCCTGTTTCAAAAATCTCATTGGAGCTGGATCCTCTGGTGAACCACTCTTCATGGATCTTAGCTCCTTTGCGACCTCAGCTAGAGGGATAGGACCGAAGGTATCCAGGCGGGGGACTTCTCCTGCTATCTGATTGCCTATCTGTGCAACCTGTACGACTTGGGGCAGGGCAGCTATGATGTTTTCAATTTTTAGATGGAAAAATTCTGCTAGCTCTCTACACTTCTCAGCAGGATTATCCTGAGTTGGTGGGGGCTCCGGGATTTTGAGGAGTTCCTTTACCACTGTAAAGGTCTCTCTCGAAGAATTAGAGGCACTCTTTATCCTTTCTTCAAAGAATTGCGCCTTAGCACTGCGAAGGGCGTTTTTATATGTTCTTATTGCAGTGCGATATTCATCCCGGCTTGCCACCTCCCAGTTTTTTCTCCAAGTTCTCTCCAGCCTCTTGCATCCTTTCCTAAGGATGCGTAAGTCCGGCGAATACCAAGGGGCGGAACCCAACCTTTTACCCCTCTTTGCTACTCTTTTTTTGGGGACAATGACGTCCAGGGAGTTGGTTATCCACAGCTCAAAGTCTGTATCAGCTGTAACCGGATCCGCTGCTACGGGGGGGCAGGAGCTCTCAAGTCTCGGAATCCAGTTATCAACTGATAGCCTGGACCAGGCTGTCTCCAGAGTACAAACTCTCGGAGAGGGAGCCACTCTCGGGTCAACCTGCAGACTGACCTGAACCAGAAAATGGTCAGTCCAAGGCAACGGGCAGGCGGGCAGAGCTGTAAGATACGGAATATTTGAAAAAATAGGATCAAGAAGGCGACCCTTGGAGTAGGAGGGTCCCAGGTTTTTTAGGATAAGATTATAAGCTTTCAGATCACTCAGCAGATCCGCCGCCACAGAATCCGTTGAATCATTAAAATGGAGATTCAAATCTCCTAGCAGCATAAAATTAGTTGTCGCGGAAGCCAGCTGCGTGACTGTTTCCATCAGAGAGCCAACAAAACTCCCTAGCACTCCCGGTGGGCGATAGATCAAGATGCCTGACACAGTCACCGTAGGAGACACCTGTAAAGAGAACTGACAGCTCTCACAGTCCAGTACGTCACTGTTCTGCGCCTTACACACCAATGTGTCTCTATATATAATGGCAATACCGCCACCCCGCCCCTTAGGTCTATCAAGATGGTATATCAGAAAACCAGGGGGAAGGGCTTGAACCATGTCTGCGCCTGAGCTGGCAACAATCCAAGTCTCCGTCAGGAACAGGATGTCCAGTTCATGATCCTGTATCAGGAAATTAATTTCCAAAGCATGACATGGGAGAGATCTACAATTAAGCAGCAAGGAAAGCCAAAGTGGGATGCACACAAATGGAAGGCCATGGAGACACACAACAAGCATGTGTACATCACATGCAACACAAGGATACAGAACAACACCCTCAGACCATCAAATCACACATGGCTGGTACAATCAGTGAAGTCAAACCACAGACTTCGCAGTGCAACAACACAAGGAGACAGCACAAATCAGCACAGCACAAAGACAACAGCACACCCCAGAAGTGAGGCAAAATCACAGCCAACACACATACATCCAACACAACAACAACAGATGCACAAGACTGGGATACAAAGGTGGAATCAACTTGACCAGAGGACTGGGCAGCACACACAGTTGAACAGCAGATGAGCAACCATTACTGCCAACCAGCACAAGAACATCACAATTAAACAATTGGGAAATATCCTGAGTGGCACATTGCTCCTGCCCAAAGAACTGCATCACAAAGCACAGTGTTACAAATGAAGTGATGAGAGGCACACACACATGGAAACCAAGGGGACAGCTGACATCTAAGTGAAGTGTACTGCACGTCAGTAGTGGACATGGCAGGAGTGCACATACACAAACAGAGGGTGTGCAGACCCACAATGTATAGGCATCTGAAGCACAGATAGGGGATGGCATGAAACCACACACAACATGCCATACTGGAGGCAAAAAGGCACCAAGTGACAGCAATGCATGAGAAAACAGAACCACAATGGCAGTGTGGAGAAGCAGGTCAGCACAGTCTACACAAACAGTATCAAGACACATGGATGATCAACAAAACAGAACACTGACGTGCCAGTCACACACTCTGCATACTCACAAGTGATAAAAACAACAAGTAGGAGTCAGACAGAACTGCACAGTGCACAACATACAACTCGCACATGTGCATACAACCACATCCACAGGGCTGAACAATCCAAACAACAGGCACCCAACTCCTGGGTGACACATGTGTGTAGGTGACAATGCAGGGGGCACACACACACACATCAACACTCCCTACAAAGTCACCCTCTTCACACTGCACACTTCTTGACTACCTAAGAGCACACATCTAAGGTAGGCCATGGGACCAGGATGACTGGCCATCACGAGATGACCACACACATATACTACTGGGCACACAAATGGAATAACACACATACATGATGACACTGGTCAGCCTACCTGCAAACCTGTGGAGAGAATCACACTCTTTTCTGGCAGTGCCCCCCAGCCTGACATGTGAAGAATCTAGCCAACATTTACAAACCATGAAAATTACAACTGCATTACAAGTAAAATTAACATCATAGACACCACAAGTATCAGTGCCAGGAAGAACTGAAGTCGTGTCACCCCTGTAAGAAAAGAGTAGGCAAGCAAAGACATTGGCAATGTTGAAGTGGCACACAGAGCATGGGGCACAGTCAACCATTTACACACACCAAAATAACTTTACTCAGTAAGGATACTGACCAAACAGCCAACGGGAGTAACTGCCTTTACTCACATATTGCACAGATAGGCACCAACAGTAGAGAAGAGCAAGGCACAACATGCAGAGCATGTCCATGAGAATCTGCACAGGCAAGGGCAAAACAGGAAGGCCAGTGGACAGTTCAGGGAGCACAGCATATCCATGAGAATCTGCACAGGCAAGTGCAAAACAGGAAGGCCAGTGGCCAGTCCAGGGTACAGAGTGAGTACATGATAATCTGCACAGGGAATAGTCCAACACAGCAAAGAGCAACAAGGCCAGTGTCCAAGGCAAAGTGGAGAGCGAGTACACGAGAGGCTGCACAGTCAAGGGCAAAACAGGAAGGCCAGTGGCCAGGGCAAAGTGCAGAGCGAATACATGAGAGGCTGCACAGGCAAGGGCAAAACAGGAAGGCAAGTGGCCAGCCCAGGGTGCAGTGCAAGTACAGGAGAGGCTGCACAGGCAAAGGCAAAACAGCAAGGCCAGTGGCCAGTCCAGGGTGCAGAGTGAGTACATGATAATCTGCACAGGGAATAGTCCAACACAGCAAAGAGCAACAAGGCCAGTGTCCAAGGCAAAGTGCAGAGCGAGTACATGAGAGGCTGCAAAGGCAAGGGCAAAACAGGAAGCCCAGTGTCCAGGGCAGAGTGCAGAGCAAGTACATGAGAGGCTGCGCAGGCAAGTGCAAAACAGAAAGGCCAGTGGCCAGTCCAGGGTGCAGAGTGAGTACATGAGAATCTGCACAGGGAATAGTACAACACAGCAGAGAGCAACAAGGCCAGTGTCCAAGGCAAAGTGCAAAGCGAGTACATGAGAGGCTGCACAGGGAATGTGTGCGACTGTACCTTTACATGATCAGCAACACAGTCAGGGGGTAACAATGGGCAGTACAGGCCCACTTATGTGAGGGACAAGAGTGTGAGGGGGACTACCACTCAGACTTGGCTGTCAGGCGGACTGGGAGCTGGCTTTGTGTCGGGGACAGTAGGAGCACCTGACCCAAGAGAGAGCAGCCCAGCTGAGGTAGAGCTATCAGTGGCTTGGCAAGACGGAGAGCTGCTTGAAGCAGGTGGTGTAGTAGCACGTGTAGGTGGAGTCATGCTGACGTGAGACACAGTGTTACTGGGAGATTGTGTAGGGGTGCCTTTCCACCTCTAGGGGATTCTAAATGGCTTCCCTGTCTTGGGATAATGCAAAGCGGTGTGGACACAACAGGCAAACTCACAAACAAAGCTGCATCAGGTACAGACACTGCCACTCCCTCTGGGGACGTGCTGGATCCAGCAGAATGCTTTGCCTGGCTTCACCTTTGACCCTCCATCCCCTGTTTGCCAGGTGTAACCCCTACAGTGCCCTCCTTCCCCTGCTTCACTGGGCTTGGCATGGGAGTCGAGGTGGTGGGTGAATCTGCCTTGGAGCCCTTCTTAGGTGTACCCTTGCCATGCACCACCTCCTCAGTGGTCACAGAAACTTCATGGCTTTATTTGCGAGATGCTTTAGGGACAGGAGAGTCTTTAGCTGGGGATGCCTCTGAGGCATGTGAGCCTGAGTTCTTCTTCTTTGCTTTATGGGCCTTGGTGTTGCCTGACGGGCTTTTGTCTTTGCGCTCTGGGGTGGCTTTGCTCTTCTATGGGGATGGTGTCTGCGGGCGGGACCAATTGGGTTGTTGCTGCTGTGTGCTCGTGCGCTGTATCGTGACTTTGACGTCTGTGGACCGTGGTCACTATTGTCAGACGTGGTCACAACCTGGGGGATGGACAAAGGCCTCAGAGCTTAATTGGGAGTATGTGCCTGTTGAAGGGCAGACGTCAATGTGGAGGATAAAGCCTGGACAGTACGGTGCAGCCCACCCAAGTCTGAATGTATGCCCTCCATGAAAGCAACCACCTGGGCCAATTTTGTGTCATGGTCAATGAAGGCACTGAGGAGAGCTGTCTGGCCTACACACAGCTGGCCCAAAAGCTCCACAGACTCAGCACTGATGGCAGCAGGGGGCACAGGGGCAGGGGCAGCGGTGCCAGGTGTGAAGGAAACTTGTCCCCTCTTACTGACCTGGACCCGGGCAGCACCAGAGGAGTCTGGGCACTGGCCGCTGTGTGGTTGAAGATGATGCAGAGTCCCCATTCCCTGTGCCCACCAACATGGATGCATCCCCTCTGGCATCAGATGATGTGGTACTTTGCGCCTCAGGCTGGGATTCCGCCTGCAGACTCTAATCCCCCTCTGAGGCGCTGATGACATCTGTGTCACTGGGCTTCTGTGCAGCTGTTGTGCTAGTTTCACCCCCACTGGTGTCCGGCTCCTGTCCCTCCGTGACCACAGGAGATTCAGGATGAGAGAGAGAGATGCAGGGTCAGGTTAGTGGTAGCAACAGAACAAGCCTATGCAAGCAATGCATTACAAAAGATGACCAAATCTACATGTTGCACACCACCCTCTGTAATCACATCGTAGTAACTCACTACATAGACCCAAACAGTGCGTGTAAACCAGATTTACAGTCATGATTGAGCCATGTGATGGCCACACAGCACAACACCCCGCTTGTGGCTCTATTGAACCAGACACACAACTAGCTCTACGCACACCTAGGGACATGATGGGGGCACACCACTTGTTGCAACTGACAGATCTGGATGGAACAGGAGGGGACAACACAGACACAGACTACAACATGACAGTCCACAATGGTGAAGAGCCCATGCCAACCACCATGTGTTACTTTGGGGCCCAAAGACTGGTGCACATTGTTGTCAAATATCTAGGCCTCAACAATCTGGGTGCATGCAATAGACGCATTGATGAAGCCACACTCAGATTGGGAACACTGCCGTTCCCTCCCAATGTGATTCCCCAGTCTACCCAATGCGGAAGAAACCTGAAGAGCACAACTCAGACTGCAATGGAAATGCACAGCATGGAGAATTACCTTTGTAAGTACAGGTAGGGCAAATGCATGACACTGGCACCAGCCCAGCAGCCACTTACATGCCACTGCATCACACCAACAACATCACGTAGGCCAGCGCTGGCACAGGCTCGGTACACATGCATCCACTCCCAGCCAAAGTCACCCTCCCCAAATACTCACCCCTGCCTTGCTGCTGATGCTCCTTCAAACTTGCATCCAGCTCAGGCTGACACACCGCCAAGATGCAGCCCAATTGTGGTGTCATGCTGCGCCATGCCAAACGCTCAGTGCGAGGAAGCAGCTCCAAGGTAATCTCTGCCATCTTCTTTGCCAGCCGGCTGATGTCGTCCCACCTCTTGTGACAGTGGGTGCGCTGTGGGTTAGAGACCCCCAGATCTCGCACTTTGGATGCAATGGATGGATATCCTCTTCATAACGGAGACAT
Source organism: Lissotriton vulgaris (assembly GCF_964263255.1). Lineage (NCBI taxonomy): Eukaryota > Metazoa > Chordata > Amphibia > Caudata > Salamandridae > Lissotriton > Lissotriton vulgaris. The sequence goes on along the minus strand of NC_141689.1, from coordinate 2,003,926,171 downwards.
GGACTGACGACGCATCTGAACCAGATCTGGTTATAGCAACACCGGCTGGTTACAAATCCTATAGACAGGATAGACCAATAAAGAGGGGAGGCGGACTTGCCATTATAGCCAGAGACAAATTTGAAGTCAGGACTTCACACATCCCAGACACATCGTGCGAAATCTTAAGATACTCTATAAAACTCACCCCCCTTTACAATTTTAAAGGGTTACTTCTGTACAGACCGCCAGGAGCCAAGTCTACCTTTCTGACCAATTTAAACTCGATATTAGAAACCTTGGCACTAGAAAACCCTGTAACAGTGTTGGGTGACCTGAACTTTCATCTAGATGTAGAAAATGACAGAGATACTATAACCTTAATCTCAGATATGCAGACCATGGGACTCACACAACTTATCACTGCACCCACGCACCAGGCCGGACATATTTTAGATGGAATCTTTTCTAACGCACAAGGCCTACAGATCTCGAATATTTTACCAATGACGTGGACAGATCATTATGTAATACTCGCTACCCTAACCATAACCAACACCACAAATAAGGCAACTGCAAGGACTCATCAGAGCTCTATTAAAGCCTGGCATAATATCAACCAGCCTGACCTAATAAAGCAGCTCGACATCACAAGACCGAGCATACCAGCCGACTCGGCTGTAGCAACACGGCGGTATCATGACTGGCTGAGTCAAGCCATAAATCTTCTCGTTCCTACTAAAACTATCTCAAAGAATAGATCGGCTCCCACAGCACCATGGTATACAGAAGAACTAAAAATACAAAAACATCAAAATAGACAATTGGAAAGGCAATGGAGAAAAAATTATGACCAGACATCTAAGATACGCTATAAAGAATCTCTTGCTGTTTACAAAAGTATGATCATAGCCGCGAAAAAATCCTTCTATTCAGATCAAATAGAGCAAGCAAAAAATTCAAGCCGAAAGCTTTACGAAATTACTAAATCACTCTCAGGCCATATCCAAGACTTAACACCACCACCATCTCAAACTATGTGTGATGCATTGGCAGATTTCTTCTTTTCTAAAGTGGACGATATCTACCAGGCATTTTCCTGTAAATCAGCCGATGCCTCACACATCCCAACAGAACCCTTGACATTGAGAAAACACCAAACTCCTACTTTTCCTAATTTTACAGCAATAACGGATGACCAAATATTGAGCATTGTATCAACCATTAAATCAGGCTCCATACTTGATCCTTGCCCATCTTCAGTCCTCCTCCCACTGATGGACTCAATAATACCTGTTTTGACACAGGTATGTAACTCCATACTGTGCTCAGGTAACTACCCTCAGTTCTTAAAAACTACGCTGCTTAAACCTCTCCTAAAAAAACCAGGAGCAGACAAGACCGAATTAAAAAACTACCGGCCAATTGCCAATCTGCCTTTCCTGGCCAAAGTGGTGGAAAAGGCCATGAATATTCAGCTATCAGAATATATTGAGAGGTATAGTTTACTGGATGATACCCAGTTCGGGTTTCGGAAACATCATGGGACAGAAACAGCCCTGATTAAAGCCGCTGACGATGTAGGCCGAATTAGAGACCTTGGCGGAACCGCAGTATTGATACTGCTTGACCTCTCAGCGGCGTTCGACACGGTCGACCATAAGATCTTGGTCGACCGTGTCGAGAAGATGGGCATTTGTCACACAGCCAAAGAACTTCTAGCCACTTTTCTCTCAGAGAGAACTCAAGCAGTCACCCTAGGACCTTACCAATCTGCTGAGTTGACGCTGCCATGTGGGGTACCTCAAGGCTCATCCCTGAGTCCGACACTATTTAACATCTATGTGTCGGACCTTGCTAATGTCATCAAGGCACACGGGATGGGCCTTACCTCATATGCTGATGACACACAATTGGTTATGGCCATAAAGGGAGATGGACCAGAAGTGGCCCAACGCTTTCAGAGGGGAATGACGGAGATAGGAAACTGGATGGCAACCAACTGCTTAAAACTTAATTCAGAAAAGACTGAAGTACTATTATTTGGCCCTATGTCACCCAGCTGGTCAGCTGAATGGTGGCCAGCCAGTTTTGGTGCCATTCCCAAACCAGTCCCTAAGGTCAGGAATTTGGGTGTCATCTTTGATGATGGCCTCAATTTCATGGACCATGCAAATAAAGTGGCTTCCACAGCCCACTATAAGCTCCGCATGATTAAAAAAATCAGTCCTTACCTCCCAGTGACGGCTATTAAAACCTTAGTCAGCTCCCTGGTTTTATCGTCACTGGATTATTGTAACGGTCTATTTTTAAATACACAATCCAGAGTACTGAGGAAACTACAGTCAGTACAAAATGCCGCAGCCCGCCTGGTTTTTGGAATTCCAAAATATGTATCCATCTCAGATGCAATTTCACGACTACACTGGCTGACGATCCAGAATCGGATTAAATTTAAATCATTATGTATTGTCTATAAGACACTTAATGGACAAGGCCCACACTCACTGAGTGAGCAACTGAAACCATACCAGCCTTCTCGCCAACTTCGGTCCTCCAATAATAATCTTTTAATGATTCCCCGTGTAAAAACAGTATCGTGGGGCGACCGTCGTTTCACGGTCGCGGCACCTAAATTGTGGAATTCCCTCCCGCTGGACATAAGAACCTGCCCAACGCTGCTCCAGTTTCGCAGGAGACTTAAAACATGGCTGTTCACTCAATAACTCCTTAAAGGTATTGCTCAGATAATCAACATCTTTTAGACTACTGCAAACAATCAGCGCCAAGACGCCTTCGGGTATATGTTGCGCTTAACAAATAGCAATAAATAAATAAATAAATAAATAAATGGCCCTCCACACGGCCTTACGCTAGTGTACCTTGAGCTACATGCCTAGGAGACAAGAGGATGAAATGATCAGTGACACAGAGTTATGTACCGACATCTATCAGTTTAGCAGCAAGATTCAAACTCATTACAAATTCAACGATATGTCCATCAGAGACTAGGGTACATCTCACATGGACACCTGCATGGGATAAGCTGATGTGATTGTATGCAGTTGTGAGGGGAACACAGTCCCTGCACATCTCACACACATGCAGGATGCCAGCGCTGAAACCCCTATGTGGCTTTCACACATCCCCAGTCCATTGTTTGATAGAGCAACACATACATCACATATCAACATGTGTCTGGGGGTGGACTCACTGTGTCCAAGACTGCGCTGCACTCAATGTCCCTGGCCTGTGAATCGATAACTGTGTTATGGGTGTCACATTGAGGGACATGGACTCACAAACAGAAATTCCTCAACACAAGGCCAGTCGTGTAAAATCTACAGGGCTGAGACGGCGCATAGCTGGAGTGCAATGAGAAAAAAGTAGGAAATACACAGTAAGTGAAGTGATGTGTCCTTGTCTTTGTGAGCGGGCACTGTGCTGACCATCTGGGCTCACACTGAGATGGACAACAGGGGCACACACTGCCATTCAGCGAAGCAATGACCGTCCTGACTCCTGCATGACCAACCTACTGTGTCACTAATTGGCTATCAACACAACACAGTTCACTCATACCTACAACTGCAGGCAGGAAAACCAGTGACATTGGGACACATACCTTCCCCCTGGAGACAGCATGTTTGTCAGTGCATAACACAACACCACACCCTCATGCACATACAGCATCAGTCCAACTACATGTGTGCCCCCCTGCACTACACCTCCACTTTTGAGGACTTATCACGACATTTGGCACACCATACAGCCTGGGGTACTGTGTGAGCACCTTGTCCACCAGGACCTCCAGCTCCTCGCTTGTGAATGGACTGTCACGGATCTTCTCTGTCCTTGCCATCACTGTGGACATTGAACAACTGCAGTGGAATTGGGTGGTGAGGGGTCTCAGGCAGCAGTCCCTGGAGGCAGCAGCAGATGAAGGTGCTCTGGCAACAGTCCCTGAAGGCAGCAGCAGATGAGGGGTCTCAGGCAGCAATCCCTGGAGGCAGCAGCAGCAGGTCAGGGGTCTCTGGCAGCAGGCTCTGGGAGCAGTGGGAATGTGAGACTCCCTCCCACACATATATAGCCACCTGGGGCCATTTCAAAGGTGCCAAGCTGCAGCAATTGGTGGTCCAGGTCAATCTCTTTCAAAAGCATCCAATGACTGCCTCTTCTGTGGTGGAGCACGCCTACCGCGATTTTCAAAATTGCCTCATGCCACTGCAATCATCGTTCCCATTGGCTCTAGGGCAAGCTCAATGGCGGTGATACACTGCTAGGGCCAGGTGGTAGCTACTGCGATTTGGGTGCCATACAATCACATGCTGCACCTCGATTTGGGTAGTGGAGAATGCCAACCGCCATGTGGGCATGTCTCCAAGACAATGAGTACCACACCGGTGTGAATGGGGGGTGCTGGTGACACACCGCCGGGGCCAGGCGGTAGCTACCGCGATTTGGGTGCCATACAATCACATGAAAAAACCCCAGTTGATGGACAGAATGCAGAACAATGTCATACATTCACCCCAGTACAGAGATCTGGGCCTAAATCCATTGTTCTGCATTCTGTACATCAACTGTGGTTTTTGCATTTGTCACCCCGAGTGGGATGGGTATGCTCAGACGTGAGTCCCATGCACTCCACACCACTGGATTCAAGCAAGCCGGGCTGAAGACGGCTGGAATGCCAGAAACCGGTCGTCGGAAGCTTGATTCCGGTCCAGGGAAGGCATGGCTTGGCAGTTCGGGCTGGACTGTTCCCATGAGGCACAGGGTCAGACTGATTTGCATATGGCCATGTCTGAACTGGGGTGGTGTAGAGTGCAAAAAAACGATGGATTTAGGCCTGATCTCTGTACTGGGGTGAATGTATGACATTGTTCTGCATTATGTCTATTAACTGTGGTTTTTGCATACTATAACATGAGGCACCGCGATTTGGGTGGCGGAGCATGCCAACTGCCATTTTGGCATGTCTTTATGCCAATGACTACCGCACCTGTGTGAAGGGGGGGTGTTGGTGAAACCGCGGGGGCCAGGCGGTCGCTACCACGATTTCTGTGCCATACAATGGCAAAGGACATCTGGCACACATCAACAGTGCACAGTGCGCAACATGGTCAATGGCTTTCGGTTGCGCTCTAGGTGCACAGCTTGTTTTATGTAAACGTTTTACTCTTTTGTGTGTGTACACGTAATTTATGGGTGCTCTCGAGGTGACGTCTTCCGCCGAATGGCGTCAGGTGAACAGTGTAACAGGAAAGTGCCATCAATGGAACATTATCGGCATCCCTCTGAGGCACACACTTGTCTCCTCTTGGAAGGATTTCACTTGCAAACTCTGTTTGACTGTTTCATTAGAATTTTATTTACTTCATTTCTATTTTTACGTTAAATCATTTTGTCAAATTTCATTCTTTGATAAAGTCTTTCAATAGGCATCATTGCTACTCAACCTCCTATGCATTTCGGGTGTAAAACACCCTTCTTCAGGGAGAGGCACTAGAATTCAAAAGCATATATGAAACGAGAATCAGTATGTCGTGCATGTCTAACAATGACTGAAAATATGCGTGTATTTCAAAAAAGTGCTACATGCCACCAAATCAAGTGCGTGTTGTGCCCAAAATCAACCGTTATCCCCCAATCCATGGTAAAACAACCTTACTCACATGTGTCCCTTTCAGAAGCGTGTTCTGCCTGTAAATATCAACAAAAAATACCAGGGGTTAAACGCACCCGCCTCTGAAAAAAACCTTGATCGATGCTATGTTCAAGCTAAGCTTAGCGTCACAACCACTGACCTTTAAGTATTCATATCGAACTGCTTCTAAGTGATCCACTCATATGATCTGCTGCTTACGTCTTGGTCAATGGCACATCATTGCCAATGTTCCATTCACTCCACTGGTGACTACACATGCCATGTTTGTGTATGTGTGTCGTAGATTGGCCTATACTTAGATGAGGCAGGACAGTGCTGTAGTAGACTCTACAATGTGTACACATGTCAATGTGTTGAGGTGCAGTGATAATCACAGCAATGCTCATTGTTTGTAAAGAAAGCTTTAAATGATGAGAAAATAGGTAATACGCAGAGTGTGGTTTATTTGCATGTATCGCTCGACAAGCTCATTATTTGAAGTTGACACAAGTGCGGGCGCGCTCGTGTCTACTTCAAATATCAACACACATAACACTTGTCTCACTGTATGATGTAGTTTCTTGCATGGCCTCTTATGTCTGCTCATACACACAATTGTCATTTCTGCGCCAACTGTGGTCCTTGTGTTGTGGATGTGTGTCAGGTTGAAATGATGAATTAAGGTGTTACAGGTACAGGAGTAAAGTATGAGACAGTGGTGTTGATTTGTTACACATTTGCTGGATGCCATGCTCCCAAGTGTGCACATGTGAAATGTGGCAATATCACTATGTGCATTCATATTGACCTATGTGGCGTTTGAGGTACTTGTGTATTGTAATGTGAGAGGTGTGCCCTTTTTGTAGCTGAAGGCGTCCCTACATGTAAGCTGGTGTGTCACTCAATCATTAAGTCAGTCATTGTTGTTGCTGTGTCATCCAGAACGTGATATGCTGTGCCCATCTCATGATGTATTGCATTGACATGTGCCCACTTTCATCTCAACTAGGAGGAGGCCAAATCTGCTTTGTCACTTGACAGTGCTGGAGGACATGGAGGATGTGGCAATCATCCGGAAATTCCGTCTGGATAGAGCCACTCTAAAAACCTTTGTGATATGTTGGAGTCCCAAGTCAGAAAATGATCCCCTTGGGAGCAAATATATAGCCACCAACACTATTCGTCACACATACCTTCAAGAGTTCATTTGTTTTTAAATTTGAATGATATATTTGAATATCAAATTGGGCTTTGAAATGTATGATTTTTAACTGTGTTTAAATATTATATGTATTGATGTTTCTAATAAACTGTAAGAATTATTAATAATCATTGTGATTTTTTAACTGATCTGATTCTTTAGTCCATGGTACGTGCTACTTTGGCTGAATGAGAACTCTTGAGGGTATGTGTGAGGAATAGTGCTGGTGGCTATATATTTGCTCCCAAGGGGATCGTTTTCTGACTTTGGTCTATTGGTACCCCACCCCCTTGGTGTCTTAGGGTCCCTCTCTCTCTTTTCTTTAATATGTTGGAGCCCCACTTGCAGCCTCGCCGGACATATCCAATAGCTTTCACCCCAAGTGATGGCAGCCCTACATTTTTTTGCCACTGGATCGTTCCAGCAGATAGTAGCCAGCGCTGGAGGGATGTAACAACCAATGTTCAGCATGGTGCTGCAAGAAGTTCTGTCTGCCTTGATGACATACAAGGACAGATATATCCATTTCCCCAGGGGGGCTGAATTGCCAGCTGTGAAGGGCGACTTCTATCTCCTTGGGCACATCCCCCATGTTGTTGATGCCATTGATTGCACACATGTCGGTCTGGTGCCACCACAGGCAAGTGAGCACATTTACAGGAATCGTAAACATTAACACTCTATAAATGTGCAAGTGGTTTGCCTGGCAGATATGATCATCTCCCACATGTGTGCAAGATTCACAGGCTTAGCCCATGACTCCTACATCCTGCGTAACAGCTTTGGGCCTCAGCTGATGGCTAATCTGCTTCCAGAGCTTGCATGGATTGTGGGTGAGTATGCCTAGTTGTATGGCCTGCTGAGTGTGTGACCTGCTGCTCTCTGCCTCTGCGACATTGTAATGTCTATTTGTCATACCTAGGTGACACTGCATATCCCAACCGTCCGTGGCTGCTGAGCCCACTGCGGAATCCCAGGACCCCGGCTGAAGTCCGCTACAATGAGGCCCATGGGAGGGCACGTCGCGTGGTGGAGCATACCTTTGGTCTGCTCAAGTCACGTTTCCGCTGGCTACCTGGACAAGGCCAGAGGTGCACTGGCATACTCGCTCAGGAAGGTGTGTCAGATCGTAGTCGCATGCTGCATGCTCCACAACCTAGCCATTCGCAAGGAGATTCCCCTGCTCCTGGATGATGATGAGGACCCAGGGCACCCACCTGCACACCAACCTGAGTCCAGTGATGAGGACAGTGGAGAGGAGGAAGGTGGTGACATACGTCAACAGCTCATCACCCGCTACTTCACTTGAAGGTGGGTGACAATGTACAACATGCCCATTATCTGATGATATTGCTGTTGTCGTGAAGGGGTATGTGAGAATTGTAACAACAGCCAGTTGTAGACTCAGCAGTGGGTGGCAATGTTTCTGGGACATGTCATTTTGGAACGTATACAGGACGTGTATGTTGACACTAGTTGCCCATTGTGACGTCAGCATGTTGGCTTATCTAGATGGTAGGTGTTGTGTGATGTCTGTGATGCCACACCCACAGCAGTGAATGTTGTTCTGTTGTCTTTCCCTAGGTGCCTTAAACCTATCCTTGCCTACATACAGTACATACTCCTGATATATTGTGGACATGTTGAAGACTGTCCATCCTGCAATAGACGCAGCTGACACGACAACATGTGTGGAAGGTTTATTTATTTTCAATATGGACATGTGAGGGGGGTATACATTTCCATTGAGGTAGTGGAGCAGTGAGTTGACAGTCATGCTAAATGAGATAATAGAGTAGTCCCCACACTGATGTGGTGACCCAGTCCAACAGACAGATGCCATTCACAAGGCAGTGTGGGGAAAGACAGTCCAAATAGTCAATGGATTGGTGAAGAGGGTTGCCATCAGGGCTGGCTCTGTGACTGGTAATTTGCAGGTGCTTTGCCTCCAGATACTCCCAGCCTCTTCTTAGGACAGCCCCTTGGTCACTTGACAGGGGGGGCCCTGCTGCAGGGCCAGTGGCATCTGGGGACTCACCCCTCTCGGTGGCCGCAGGGGAGGATGGTGAACTGTCATCCTGCGACCCACCAGAGGGAGGTGGAGGTGTTGGTCGTGGCACAGTCCTATCCCTCAGTAACGCAACTGGCTGGCCCAAGAGGTCCACCATTTGTCCAATGCGGGTGTTGATGGACCTCATCAGCAGGATGAGCATGCGTAACAGGTTGTCCGACCAGCCACTTTGTCCCTGGGCCTGTTCATATGCGCCAAGGATTCTAGTGATGGGTTCCAGGGAATGGGTCTCAGCCTCCTGGTGTTTGTGGGTGACCCTGGCCCTCCTACCTACCCTGCTGCCACAGACCTGTTGCCTCACCACTGTGGGCACCCACATCCTCTCCCTGCCGTCCTCAGTCGGTGGTGTGGGGTAGTCATCCTCTGGGACAGGGAGTTGCAGCTGGCACTGGTGGTGGTGGTGGTGGACACACAGGCCGTAACAGCAGGGGTCTGCAGTGAAGTTGTTGTTGCAGCAGATGTGGTGGGGGGAGGATGGGGTCCTGGGACACCAGATGGGCCGGCATTGAGCGCATCGCCTAGAAAATCCTGGGAGTCAACATCCAAGAGTCCATGTACCGGGGGGGGAGAGACTAGCTCTGCAGGTTACTGGTGTTGTCCTCCGCAGTGAGTTCTTGGTCACCTGTCGATTAGATGAGAAATGGTCAGTGTAGTGCACCCCGTAACCTTTGTGTTAGCTGTGTGTCATCTACTGTTTCTACACTACACAATTGACTGATCATCACATTGTTTGCTATGTGCACTACTGTGCCTCCTGACGTCATGCAGTGGTATATGCATTACTTGTCCATGGTGTGAGGTGTCAATGCATACCATGCGACCCGTGCATAATTTATGATTACAGGGACCTGTTGCCATCTAGGGACTGGCATATTTTTTTCATTGAGGACTCTGTGTCGATTATTCTGACCTGGCACACGTCACATCTGGCCATGGACCGGCCATTGTCATCTCCAGCATACATTTGTCCTGTCATGTGCATATTTTGATTCATACCACCACACATTCTTTGTTAAATTTAGAATGTCCCTTGTTGCTCTGGCCCCATGGTGATGCACATTACAGTCAGTGTTGTGCATGATTGTGACCAGACTTTACTATACATGTGCATTGGTGTGTCACACTTTGGTAGCTGTGACAGTTTCATTAGCTTACCTGTGTGCAAACTGTGCAAGGCAATTGGGTCAGTGTTCATATTAGTGCAATGAGAGGGCTTGAGGTGTTATATCGCACCATTTTGTTTGTGACAAATGTGTGGTGTATGTACTGGCTACTTACCTTTTATGTGCTAATATTTGGCTTTGTAATGTGACACATCTGTGTGTGTGTGTGGTATAGGTTTACATCCTGCTAAGTGGTGTAATGATATGTTTGGTGTACTGCAATGGCTTACAAGTGCTTCTGGGTGGGGGAGTGCTCCATCCTGCTGAAGTGTGGGACAAGGAGCATGGTGGGAGTAGTGGTACAGGCCTCTCACCCCCCAACAGACCTCCCATGGAGGATGGCTACCTACCTGTTAGGTGAGGGTGATCCATACAATGGCTGCATACTGCTTCTGGGTGGGGGTGGTGCTCAATCCTGCTGGGCTTTGGGTCAGGGGAGGCAACGCCTCTGATTAAAGTAGACGCGGTGCTCTTTGCATTTTCACCTACAATCCTTCTGGGGGCTAAATTACGATATTACTGTGGAAGCTCTGTTTTTAAAGTAACTGTATTTTAAACTTATTGTGCTGTGTTTTCCTTTTAAAATCGTTGTACTTACAGCATATTGCCACCTGACCCCGGTCCGTCGCGGCTTGTGCCGCTTGAACGGAGGGTCGATTTCAGGCACTTTCAGTCCACTTCCGGTGGGATCACCAGAAGTGTAGTTTAGCGCACTAGCCTCCCACTGCTCAAACTCCATTTAGAGCGGAGCAGGGAGCAGACGAGCGCAGCGGCGTGCCAAAGGCAAGCCCGTCTGCGCCCGTCCGCGCCTGACCGTCGCCAGGTGCCCAAAACTCTGGTCCTTTTTAATCAGGTATTGCTTTTATTGCTTCTGATACTGACTTTGGTCACTATGTCTCCATTCAGGTATTCAAGCAGTCAACTAAGGGATCTGAATAATATACAACTTAAACCTACTGATACCTTATTAGCCAACCTAGCTAGCTGTCCACAAATTGCCGGGGGCAGATATTCCATAGACCAGACAGAGATTTCTTTTTCCGATTCCTGTCTCCATGGCACAGATAAATATGAAAATATACTTAAGGCCATATATTTTAATGCCCGTTCAATCCCTAAACGTGTTGTAGAAATCTGGGCCTTACTTGACTCAGAAGCCCCTGATATATGTTTTATCACTGAGACCTGGCTACACAAGCATACTACCCCTGACCTACATATTGCCTTTCCCTCGGAATATAAATTAATTCACCTTGACAGGAAAGAAACAAAAGGTGGGGAATTATTGATCGCCGCTAAAAATAACCTGAACATGCTCTATTTGGAAGGCTTTATAACTAGCCATTTAGAAGGCATTATATTCCAGATCAAAGACAAATTAAACAATATCTGGAAAGGAGCCTTAATATATCGCCCTCCTGGCACGAAAGGAGATTTTTCAAATATTTTGCTTGAAACTATTGCGCCTCACGTCCTTGCATCGGACACATTTTTTGTAGTAGGGGACTTCAATCACCGAGCTGACATACTAACTGACTTGGACACAGGAAAACTGAAGTCTAGCATGAGCACTATAGGACTTGATCAGAAAATTATTGGCCCTACACACCAAGCTGGCCACACACTTGATCTTCTTTTCACCAACTCTTCTGACCTGGAAGTAGCCCCTCCTATTCCATTGCTCTGGTCCGACCATTATCTGGTGCACTTTTCCTTTCTAATGGGTAAAACAAAAATAGCACCAGTAGATGGTTTAAGGCTGCAGAGATCAATTAAAAAGATCACTTTACCTGTTTTTCATAAAAATATTCAGTTCCCGACACACACTCATTCCTCAAGTGCTAGTACTATGGCAATGCAATTTGATCTAGCATTAGAAACAGCACTGAATAAAATCGCTCCTATGAGCAGAATTAAACATAAAATCAGAACGGCCCCTTGGTTCACAGTGGAACTAAGAACTACAAAACCAGAATGTAGAACCGCAGAAAAGAAATGGCGGAGGGGTAAAGACCAGAAAGATAGGAAAACATTTAAACTTCTGCACTCTAGCTACATGCTGGAAATAAAGCTGAGGAAAAGAGCGTTCCTCACGGAGCGAATAGATACAGCCCAAAACTCCTCCAAGGAACTCTTCCAAATAGTGAAGGAATTTACCACCCCCAGTGCTGAGTTAGGAATCCCTAATTCTCTGGAATGGACAAATGCAGTGTCCCAGTTCTTTGAAGATAAAATTACCACCACTTATCTTTCCTTTCCCGATCATCACGACCAACCGCAGCTGATCGCTCCGGTCACACCTTATCTAGATTCCCCCCACATCTTGGAGGAGTTCATTAAATGCGATCATGAGATGGTGATGTCACCCGGTCAAAAAATTAAGTCAGGGACCCCTACAGATCCCATCACCCCTAAACGTTTCTCTACACTTGCACCGGTGCTGGTTGGACATCTTACTGACCTTTTTAATAAGTCTTTTACAGACGCTGATTTTCTGACAATATGGAAAGCTGCTAAAGTCAGGCCCATTTTGAAAAAACCCACGGCTGACCCTAACATCCTGATAAATTATAGGCCTATATCCTTGCTCTCATACTTTGGGAAAATGCTCGAATCACTCGTGAACAAGCAGCTTGTGAACCACCTCAAAAGCCATGGACTTCTGGATCCTTCACAATCCGGTTTTAGGGCTCAGCATAGTACTGAAAGCGCATTGGTTGAAGTGGTTGATAACATCAGACTGGCACTGGATAAGCACCAATCAGCCATCCTCGTGCTGCTGGATTTATCAGCAGCATTTGACACCATCTCCCACCGTATTCTAATTCATCGGCTGTGGGATATTGGTGTCAGAGGAAATGCCCTGAGCTGGTTTGTTAGTTATCTGTCCAACCGCACTACGACGGTACAAATCAGAGAACATAGTGCACATGAAAGACCTGTCAAAAGGGGCGTTCCTCAGGGCTCTATATTGAGCCCAACGCTCTATAATATCTATATGACCCCCTTGGCTAATATTATCAGAGACCATGGTTTTCATGTTCTGTCGTATGCTGATGATACGCAGATTCTTGTCACGGTAGATTCTAACTACAATGAAACCAAACAATGTTTCAAAAACTGCCTGGTAGAAGTTGAAGAGTGGATGACCATCAATCACCTTCAACTAAATGGCAGTAAGTCAGGGATTATGCTCTTCGGCAAAGCGGCAGAACACTGGACAGATGATTGGTGGCCAACTGAGTTGGGCATATGCCCAATGCCAAAAGATCACACCTTCTGGGATTTTTGTTAGATAACTAACTGTCCATGAAAAGCCAAATAAACAACATAGTTGGCACCTGTTTTGGGCTAATGCGGAGCCTGAGAAAAATCTTTACGTGGATCCCCATTCAGGCCTGCAAACCCTTGGTTGAAGGCCTTATAATAAGCAGAATGGATTACGGGAATGCCCTTCTGCTCTCTATAAATGAACACCATCTGAAGAGGATCCAGGTTCTCCAGAACACAGCAGCCCGGCTGGTTCTTAACCTCCCGAGAAAAACATCCTCCGCTGCTTGTTTAAAGAGCCTACATTGGTTGCCAGTAAAAAAGCGTATCCTTTTCAAAACACTATGTCTGGTGCATAGACAATGGTATGGAAGGGGTCCTCAATACTGGTCCAAAAAACTCAGATGGTATCAGCCATCAAGAAATCTCAGGTCCAAGAATGAATTCCTATTAATACCTCTGAGAGTACGTACCTCCAGAAATGGTGGCCAAGCGTTCTCGTGTTTGGCCCCAGCCGCATGGAACAAAATTCCGCTCCTTCTCCGTAACTCCCCTGACTATGGCCGTTTCCACAAAGGACTAAAGACCTGGTTATTTGCAAATTAATACCGTTTTCTGATGTCAGAGTCTGCTGCAGGCGCCATGAGACTTCCTGGAAGTGATTTGTGCCATATAAATACCCATGACTTGACTTGACTTGACTGGTTGGAGTAGTAGTGCAGGCCTCCCCCCACAAACAGCCCTCCCAGGGAAGATGGCTACCTACCTGCAAGTTTGTTGGGTGTATTGCAATGGCTTCAAACTGCTTCTGGGTGGGGTGGGGGAGTGCTCCATCCTGCTGGGCTGTGGGCCAGGGAGCATGGTGGGAGTAGTAGTGCAGGCCTCACACCCCCAAACTGCCCTCCCAGGGAAGATGGCTACCTATCTGTTAGGTGAGGGTGATCCATACAATGGCTGCACACTGCTTCAGGGTGGGGGTGGTGCTCCTTCATGCTCAGGTGTGGGCCAGGGAGAATGGTGGGAGTATGGGAGTAGTAGTGCAGGCTTCCCACCCCCAAACTGCCCTACCAGGGAAGATGGCTACCTACCTTTTAGGTGAGGGTGATCCATACAATGGCTGTATACTGCTTCAGGGTGGGGGTGCTTCTCCTTCCTGCTCATGTGTGGGCCAGGGGGCATGGTGGGAGTGGTAGTACAGGGCTCCCTCCCACAAACAGCCCTCCACTGCAAGATGGCTACCTACCTGTTAGGTGAGGGTTATCCATACAATGGCTGCATACTGCTTCAGGGTCGGGGTGGTGTTCCTTCCTGCTCAGGTGTGGGCCAGGGGGCATGGTGGTAGTGGTAGTGCAGGCCTCCCTCCCACGAACCGCCCTCCATGGCAAGATGGCTACCTACCTGTTAGTTTGATGTGGGTTGTGAGATGGCTGACAAATGCTTCTGGGTGGGTTGGGGAGTGCTCCATCTTCCTGATGCTGTTGGACAAGGGTGCCTGGTGGGAGTTGTAGTGCTGGCTACCTGTACACATGCCCCCATGGTAATGTTGTTGGCTACGTTTGGGGTGAATGGGAGTGGTTGAATGTTGGATCTTCGAGACATGGTTTTATGAGTGTATGTTGCAGATGAATAGGATTTGTCCTAGGTGGTGTAGCTTTGTAGTTGTGCAAGACAGTACATATCAGTGTGGTGGTAGTCATTTATTGGCACTTACCAGCCTCCACTCCCTCGGCTACTAATGTGAGACTCTCTGGATGCAGTATGGCAAACACCTTCTCCTCTCATGGTGTGAATGGTTTTGGTGGAATGAGAGGGCCACCGCCAGTCGTCTCAGCCAGCTCACGGTTCTTGCTTCTCTTCTCATTGACAACCCTCTTCAGATCATGCCACCGCTTCATGATCTCCTTTTCGGATCGCAGTGGGGTCCCGACTGCATTGACCTTTTGGACTATCCTTGCCCACATTTGTGTCCTTGTGGCTAATGGTGTCTGTTGGACCAGGCTACAAAACAGTTTTGGTCCCAATCTGACTATTTCATTTACCATGACTATCAACTCACTCTCTGTGAAATTGGCATTTTATGTTTTGACATGGTGTGTTGTGTGCAAAGTGTTTGTGGGTGCAGGGGTGTGAGTGGTGGCTGTGGTAGTGATGTGTATGGTGTGTGATGTGCTGGGGGCTGGTGGTGCAGGTGTGGAAGTGGTGGTGGTGCTGTACGTGGTATGAGTATTGCTGCTGTGTTGCTTGCCTAGCCTTTGTTGTGAGGGTTGGGGTCCTACAGTCTTGGAAAATTGCAAAGGATTGTGGTCAGGGAAGGGGCTGGTTTTATACTCAGCTATGTGGGTGTGTCCAAATGGGGTATTGCTGTCAGGTGAGTTGTGTGTGTTGTCCTGGGAATTGTATTTTTCATTTTGCCATGTGTTTGTGTCATTGGGATGTGTTTTGTGTATTTGGGGGGCATGGCTAGTTTGCTTTGTGCACTGTTTAGTCTTATCGTGGGGTTTTTGCTTCGTCCACCATATTTTCCACGGATCGTCTGCAGCGGTGGCTATGCATCAGCTCTTCCGCCGGCTCTCCCATTCATTCCAGTGTGCGACGGTCAGAAACAGCAGAACGTACCACGGGACCTTCGGGGATATACTAATTTCCTGTGTGGTGTCTCCGTGTCAGGCTGCTGAAAACTCTGTGGTATTGGACTGCACAGGAACAGAGATGCCGATTCCCAAATCCACTCTGAACGATAACCCAGAGCCCACAGATAACATGAGCCTCTAAGCCATCATCCCGAGGGAAGGGGGATTGGATAAAATAACAAAAGAGAGAGAGAAGAGAAGAGACTGTCTGGCAGATTCTTGTCTTCAGATCCGGCCTGCAGATCTTGTCATGACTAATGCAAACAGGGAAGAGAGAAACAAATCATTAGCACCTATTCTCTCTCTCTAACCTATCTACAATCCCTATGGGTTCTGACCTACCAAGTAAATCTCCAGAATTAGCCTCTCTTCTGTACTATCAGCGTGCATGAGAGTATCTTTGCTGAATTGCACCTTCTCTCCGGTATTCAAGAGTATGGTTTTAAGGTTCTTTACTTCGTGCTTTTCCTTGATACTTTTCGATGACTGAAAACTTAAGATCTCATGAATTCCCTCAACTTGACAGTTCGACGTGGAGATAGAAATATCTTGACTAATTCAATCGCTGCTCGAAACTAGTCTTTGACATCACTATATCTCGGAAGACCATCCAATAGCTAGAACTTCAGAATTACGTAATTCACAGTCTATAAAGCATGCTCTAGTTGACACTTATCTACGTTGTTCCGTTCTCTCTCTTCACCGAGAAAACAGAGCGCCGACTCCTCCTCAGTTGTCAGTGCCGGACCTACGCACTCAACAACTCTTCACGGAAAACTGGAAAAATCTCACTGCAAGTTACTCCGGAATGATCTTCTCTTGACTGGGAAAGGGGGCTGGGAAGTTCTAAAGGGAAAACGCTATGAAAACGGGATACGAAGATTTTTTTCACAGGAACACAGGATAGCTGTTACCTCAGGCAAGGTTCACGGTGAAGTGCGCAGCTCTCTGGTTGACGGCGCCTCACCTCAGCTGCGGTGATGATGAGGCTGGAAGACTAGAACGCTAACTCGGCGCGACTCGGGCGGCCATCTTAGAGTGCCAGAGTCGCATGCATGCTGACCAAGAACCTCTACCTTGTCGTGCATTTTCTTTCACGAAATGTTCTGTAGTGATTACGCTCACACGAGGGGTATGGGTTCTGACAGTACCCCCCAACAAGGCAGATTCCTTCCCCCTTGGCTTGGTAGGGAAGCGTTGATGAAACACTTTAACCAATCTGGGAGCATGCACATCTTCTTCTCTTTCCCATGATCTCTCCTCAGGTCCATAACCCTTCCAGTCTACCAAATAGTACAGTTGATTTCTAGATTCCTTTGAGTCGAGAATTTCCTTCACCTCAAATTCTTCGCCGTCTTCCAACTGTATTGATTTGGGGGTTAAGATTTTTCGCAGCCCCACTGGGACCTTTTTTAGTAATGAAACGTGAAAGACTGGATGAATTTTGAGGGTGTGCGGTAGAGTGAGTCGATAGTTCACCTGGCCAATCTTTTCTTCCACTGGATACGGACCAATGAGCCTTGGTTGGAATTTACGGTTACCTCGTAGTCTCAGATTTTTAGCATTTAACCATACACGATCTCCAACTTCGATGCAAGGCCCTACTCGTCTTTTCTTGTCTGCGTATTCCTTGTATTTAGCCTTGGCTAAGGTCAGATTCTCTCTTGCACTCTGATGTACCTGCTCTAGATGAGAGACAATTTCTGCTACAGCTGGAACTGATATATCTGTCTGTCTAATGGTTGAATTAGGGTGTCTTCCATAGTTCATATAGAACGGGGAGTAACCAGTAGACACATTCTTGGCATTATTATGGGCAAACTCTGCAGCCCACAAATACTCTGACCAGTTCCCCTCCTGTTTCAAGAGATATAACCTTAAGTATTGCTCAACCTCCTGATTCACCCTTTCAGTTTGACCATCGGTCTCGGGATGGTAACTAGTGGAGTACCTCACCTCAGTTCCTAAACTTTCCATGAAGGATTTCCAAAAATGGGAAAGAAACTGGGATCCCCTGTCTGAGATAATTACCTTCGGTATCCCATGTATCTTAACAATTTGAGTACTAAAGTGAGTGGCTAACTGCTTGGCACTAGGCACCCCTTTTAAAGCAGTGAAATGGGTCATTTTGGTAAACGAGTCCACTACAACTAGTATTGTATTGAAACCTTGGCTTAAGGGCAAATCGGTGATGAGGTCTAGGGTGACAGTGTGCCAGGGATAGGGTGGCGTGGGTAAAGGTTGAAGGAGGCCTTTTGGGGCTTGCCGTTCGGATTTTCCCAGAGCACAGGTCTCGCATGTCTTAACGTACTCTTCAATATCTTTAGTCATCTCAGGCCACCAGTAATACCTCTTAACTAGTTCTTTAGTTTTTACTTCTCCCTTGTGTCCGGCTAACTTGTCATCATGGCATTCACGTAGAACTTGCTGCTGCATCTCTTTTGTGGGAATGAATAGAGTGTCTCGATAAAATGGCAATTGGCGGATGATTCTCCGGTCTTCTCCTTCCTTAACCCAATTCTGCACGGCCGTCTCGTCCATTACTTTTAAAACATCCTGTTCTAGACTGACAGATGATGACGTGGCTCCAATGATTCTTTCCGGGGGGATGATTGTTTGACTTTCCAGAGGGGTTTTGTGGTCTTCGGTATCCATTCTTGACAAGGCGTCAGCCTTGCCATTTTGAGCGCCTGGCCTATAGGTGATTACAAAGTCGTAATCCGCAAAATACAATGACCACCTTAATTGTCTCGGAGTAAGGGTTCTGGTGGTCTTCAAAAATTTCAGATTACGGTGGTCAGTAAAAACTGTCACTTGATGTCGAGCCCCCATGAGGTAATGGCGCCACTCCATGAAGGCATCCTTGATGGCTAAAAGTTCCTTCTCCGTGATGGTATAGTTTCTCTCCGCTGGGGACAGTTTTCTCGAACGATATGCCACTGGGTGCAGTCGTCCAGTCACCTTATTCCTCTGAGATAGCACCCCCCCAATCGCTTGGTCGGAGGCATCAGTTTCTACATAGAAGGGTTCCATGGGGTCTGGATGTTGCAGGATGGGGGCTGACGTGAAATCCTGTTTCAAGGCTTTAAAGGCTTCTTCAGCTTCGTCCGACCATTCAAATTTAGCTCCCTTCTTCAATAATTGAGTGAGCGGCAAAATTCTCCTCGAAAACTCGCTGATGAACCGCCGGTAGAAGTTTGCGAAGCCTATGAAACTCTGGACTTCTTTGACGCTTGTGGGCGACTTCCATTCGACCACAGCCTCAATTTTCTTTTCATCCATAAGGATTCCACTAGGTGAGATGACAAATCCTAAGAACTCCACTTGATTCACGCTGAAAGCACACTTCTCCAGCTTCACGAAGAGACTATTGTCCTTAAGCTTCTGTAGTACTCCCTTGACATGCATTTGATGTTCCTCCGTATTTCTTGAATTAATAAGAATGTCGTCAATATAGACGATGGCACATTGATCGAGGAAGTCTTTCAGGACATCGTTTATGAAATATTAGAAGGCTGCCGGGGCGTTGCACAGTCCATAGGGCATAACCTGGTACTCAAAGAGTCCAAACTTGGTCCGGAACGCCGTCTTCCACTCGTCATCCTCCTTCATTCTCACCAGATGGTACGCTCCCCGGAGGTCGAGCTTGGTGAAGATATTGGCTCCTTTAATTTGGTCTAACAAGACTGAGATGAGGGGCAGGGGGTATCTGTTCTTTTTGGTGATCTTGTTGATGGCACGGTAGTCTATACAAGTCCGCAGATCCCCTTCCTTCTTCGGCACGAAGAACAACGGCGAGGATACTGGAGACTGTGAGGGTCGAATGAACCCGTTAGCAAGATACTTATCTAGATACTCCCTCAGGTGCTGATGCTCTTTTTCTGTTAGGGCGTAAACTCTACTGCATGGCAGATTAACCCCAGGTTCCAGTTCGATTTAACAGTCGTACCTACGATGGGGAGGGAGCTGTTCAGCCTCTTTTTCATTGAATACCTCTTCGAAATCCTTGTATTCTTCTGGCACCTCTTGGGCATCAATGATACAGACAGATTGTCCGGTTTGACACAGTGAATAAGCAGGATTCGGTTCGCGTATTCCTTCATGTTTTCTAAAACAATTTTCCAAACAATAATCCGAGGTCATTTGGATGGATCTGGTGCTCCAATTAACCATTGGGTTGTGCTCGGTGAGCCATGGGAGTCCCAAAATCAGTTCGAACTGAGGGGCGTCTATCAGGTTAAATTGGATCTTTTCTTCATGCCCATCACTTGAAATACGTTGAACGACTTCGGTGTGGCTTACGATGGGGCCCGAAGATAGGTTGGTGCCATCCACCGCCCGAACTGGTTCACTCCTGGTTTTCTTGATGGCTAGTAGGCCCACCTTGTCGGCAAACTTCAAGCCGCAGAAGTTTCCAGTCGCTCCTGAATCTATCATCACCGAAACTTCCGACAGGACAATGTCTCGAAATTTCACCTTCATCGATAGTATCAAATGAGGTGTCGCTGACTGTAACGTGTTGGCCACTCTATGCTCTTCTGGAGTTTTCTTGATTAACGCATCCACCTGTTCAACTCCGTCAACAGGTGGTGCCTCTAGTTTTCCTTCGGCTTGAAGACTGTTTTAGGTTTCTTAGGGCAGAATTTTACAAAATGACCACCAGTACCACAGTACATACATAGATTGTTTGTTCTTCTTTTTTCCTTCTCCTCTCTGGTTAACGGACCTCGAATGGTGCCTATTTGCATAGGTTCTGTTCCTGTCTCTCCATCCTGACTCCGGTGATTCTCTGAACGAACTCTATCGAATCTGGGAACAGCTGGCCTGAAGTCTCTCTTTTCTCGCCCTTTCTCTCGCCTTGTCGAAAATCCAATTCCAACGCGAGATCCACTAGCGCCAAAATTTCTGTGGGTCTATTAGGGATGGCCGCCAGCCCGTCCTTTAACTCGTCCTTCAGACCTCTGTAGAAAACTGCCGCTCTCTTGCTCTCCGGCCAGTCTGTCTCCACTACGAGTTTGTTGAATTGCGCTAGATAAGAAACCAAATCCCTATTACCTTGTTTTAGGTCCAACAGTTCATTATCCGTTGCTTGGGATATTCTTCTCCTATCGAAGATTCGTAAAAATTCCTGTTTAAATTCTTCGTAGTTTCGCAAAATGGGATCATTCTTGGTGATTAATGGTAAGGACCAAGCAGCAGCGTCTCCACTCAGATACGAGAGTATAAAAGCCACCCTGGACTGTGCGTCTGGAAAAATCGAAGGGCGACACAGAAAATGCAAAGAACACTGCGTAATGAATATCTGCGCCTTTTGTGGGTCTCCACCAAATCTTTCTGGGGCAGCTAGTGGAATGACAGGGGATAGGGAGTGAATAACTTGGGTAGTTACTCTATTTGAACTCTCAGACATGGATCCCCCTAATTCCTGTTCTGGACTAAAAGGTTGTCTAATCTTTTGAGCCAACTCTGCCGTTTCTTTTCTTGAATTTATTAACTCCGACCTAAGGCTTCGGTTTTCCTCTCTCAAACCACTAAGTTCTTTTTGTATGGTGTCTAGAATTGCCCCTAGGTTTTGTACGTTTATCCCCTCTGCCATCTCTGTTCAGGTGCGAAGGCAACTTGGGCACTTCACTCTGTCAGGCTGCTGAAAACTCTGTGGTATTGGACTGCACAGGAACAGAGATGCCGATTCCCAAATCCACTCTGAACGATAACCCAGAGCCCACAGATAACATGAGCCTCTAAGCCATCATCCCGAGGGAAGGGGGATTGGATAAAATAACAAAAGAGAGAGAGAAGAGAAGAGACTGTCTGGCAGATTCTTGTCTTCAGATCCGGCCTGCAGATCTTGTCATGACTAATGCAAACAGGGAAGAGAGAAACAAATCATTAGCACCTATTCTCTCTCTCTAAC
Source organism: Lissotriton vulgaris (assembly GCF_964263255.1). Classification (NCBI taxonomy): domain Eukaryota; kingdom Metazoa; phylum Chordata; class Amphibia; order Caudata; family Salamandridae; genus Lissotriton; species Lissotriton vulgaris. The sequence continues at coordinate 2,003,904,293 of NC_141689.1, read as the reverse complement.
CTATCTACAATCCCTATGGGTTCTGACCTACCAAGTAAATCTCCAGAATTAGCCTCTCTTCTGTACTATCAGCGTGCATGAGAGTATCTTTGCTGAATTGCACCTTCTCTCCGGTATTCAAGAGTATGGTTTTAAGGTTCTTTACTTCGTGCTTTTCCTTGATACTTTTCGATGACTGAAAACTTAAGATCTCATGAATTCCCTCAACTTGACAGTTCGACGTGGAGATAGAAATATCTTGACTAATTCAATCGCTGCTCGAAACTAGTCTTTGACATCACTATATCTCGGAAGACCATCCAATAGCTAGAACTTCAGAATTACGTAATTCACAGTCTATAAAGCATGCTCTAGTTGACACTTATCTACGTTGTTCCGTTCTCTCTCTTCACCGAGAAAACAGAGCGCCGACTCCTCCTCAGTTGTCAGTGCCGGACCTACGCACTCGACAACTCTTCACGGAAAACTGGAAAAATCTCACTGCAAGTTACTCCGGAATGATCTTCTCTTGACTGGGAAAGGGGGCTGGGAAGTTCTAAAGGGAAAACGCTATGAAAACGGGATACGAAGATTTTCTTCACAGGAACACAGGATAGCTGTTACCTCAGGCAAGGTTCACGGTGAAGTGCGCAGCTCTCTGGTTGACGGCGCCTCACCTCAGCTGCGGTGATGATGAGGCTGGAAGACTAGAACGCTAACTCGGCGCGACTCGGGCGGCCATCTTAGAGTGCCAGAGTCGCATGCATGCTGACCAAGAACCTCTACCTTGTCGTGCATTTTCTTTCACGAAATGTTCTGTAGTGATTACGCTCACACGAGGGGTATGGGTTCTGACAGTACCCCCCAACAAGGCAGATTCCTTCCCCCTTGGCTTGGTAGGGAAGCGTTGATGAAACACTTTAACCAATCTGGGAGCATGCACATCTTCTTCTCTTTCCCATGATCTCTCCTCAGGTCCATAACCCTTCCAGTCTACCAAATAGTACAGTTGATTTCTAGATTCCTTTGAGTCGAGAATTTCCTTCACCTCAAATTCTTCGCCGTCTTCCAACTGTATTGATTTGGGGGTTAAGATTTTTCGCAGCCCCACTGGGACCTTTTTTAGTAATGAAACGTGAAAGACTGGATGAATTTTGAGGGTGTGCGGTAGAGTGAGTCGATAGTTCACCTGGCCAATCTTTTCTTCCACTGGATACGGACCAATGAACCTTGGTTGGAATTTACGGTTACCTCGTAGTCTCAGATTTTTAGCATTTAACCATACACGATCTCCAACTTCGATGCAAGGCCCTACTCGTCTTTTCTTGTCTGCGTATTCCTTGTATTTAGCCTTGGCTAAGGTCAGATTCTCTCTTGCACTCTGATGTACCTGCTCTAGATGAGAGACAATTTCTGCTACAGCTGGAACTGATATATCTGTCTGTCTAATGGTTGAATTAGGGTGTCTTCCATAGTTCATATAGAACGGGGAGTAACCAGTAGACACATTCTTGGCATTATTATGGGCAAACTCTGCAGCCCACAAATACTCTGACCAGTTCCCCTCCTGTTTCAAGAGATATAACCTTAAGTATTGCTCAACCTCCTGATTCACCCTTTCAGTTTGACCATCGGTCTCGGGATGGTAACTAGTGGAGTACCTCACCTCAGTTCCTAAACTGTCCATGAAGGATTTCCAAAAATGGGAAAGAAACTGGGATCCCCTGTCTGAGATAATTACCTTCGGTATCCCATGTATCTTAACAATTTGAGTACTAAAGTGAGTGGCTAACTGCTTGGCACTAGGCACCCCTTTTAAAGCAGTGAATGGGTCATTTTGGTAAACGAGTCCACTACAACTAGTATTGTATTGAAACCTTGGCTTAAGGGCAAATCGGTGATGAGGTCTAGGGTGACAGTGTGCCAGGGATAGGGTGGCGTGGGTAAAGGTTGAAGGAGGCCTTTTGGGGCTTGCCGTTCGGATTTTCCCAGAGCACAGGTCTCGCATGTCTTAACGTACTCTTCAATATCTTTAGTCATCTCAGGCCACCAGTAATACCTCTTAACTAGTTCTTTAGTTTTTACTTCTCCCTTGTGTCCGGCTAACTTGTCATCATGGCATTCACGTAGAACTTGCTGCTGCATCTCTTTTGTGGGAATGAATAGAGTGTCTCGATAAAATGGCAATTGGCGGATGATTCTCCGGTCTTCTCCTTCCTTAACCCAATTCTGCACGGCCGTCTCGTCCATTACTTTTAAAACATCCTGTTCTAGACTGACAGATGATGACGTGGCTCCAATGATTCTCTCCGGGGGGATGATTGCTTGACTTTCCAGAGGGGTTTTGTGGTCTTCGGTATCCATTCTTGACAAGGCGTTAGCCTTGCCATTTTGAGCGCCTGGCCTATAGGTGATTACAAAGTCGTAATCCGCAAAATACAATGACCACCTTAATTGTCTCGGAGTAAGGGTTCTGGCGGTCTTCAAAAATTTCAGATTACGGTGGTCAGTAAAAACTGTCACTTGATGTCGAGCCCCCATGTGGTAATGGCGCCACTCCTTGAAGGCATCCTTGATGGCTAAAAGTTCCTTCTCCGGGATGGTATAGTTTCTCTCCGCTGGGGACAGTTTTCTCGAACGATATGCCACTGGGTGCAGTCGTCCAGTCACCTTATTCCTCTGAGATAGCACCCCCCAATCGCTTGGTCGGAGGCATCAGTTTCTACATAGAAGGGTTCCATGGGGTCTGGATGTTGCAGGATGGGGGCTGACGTGAAATCCTGTTTCAAGGCTTTAAAGGCTTCTTCAGCTTCGTCCGACCATTCAAATTTAGCTCCCTTCTTCAATAATTGAGTGAGCGGCAAAATTCTCCTCGAAAACTCGCTGATGAACCGCCGGTAGAAGTTTGCGAAGCCTATGAAACTCTGGACTTCTTTGACGCTTGTGGGCGACTTCCATTCGACCACAGCCTCAATTTTCTTTTCATCCATAAGGATTCCACTAGGTGAGATGACAAATCCTAAGAACTCCACTTGATTCACGCTGAAAGCACACTTCTCCAGCTTCACGAAGAGACTATTGTCCTTAAGCTTCTGTAGTACTCCCTTGACATGCATTTGATGTTCCTCCGTATTTCTTGAATAAATAAGAATGTCGTCAATATAGACGATGGCACATTGATCGAGGAAGTCTTTCAGGACATCGTTTATGAAATATTAGAAGGCTGCCGGGGCGTTGCACAGTCCATAGGGCATAACCTGGTACTCAAAGAGTCCAAACTTGGTCCGGAACGCCGTCTTCCACTCGTCACCCTCCTTCATTCTCACCAGATGGTACGCTCCGCGGAGGTCGAGCTTGGTGAAGATATTGGCTCCTTTAATTTGGTCTAACAAGACTGAGATGAGGGGCAGGGGGTATCTGTTCTTTTTGGTGATCTTGTTGATGGCACGGTAGTCTATACAAGTCCGCAGATCCCCTTCCTTCTTCGGCACGAAGAACAACGGCGAGGATACTGGAGACTGTGAGGGTCGAATGAACCCGTTAGCAAGATACTTATCTAGATACTCCCTCAGGCGCTGATGCTCTTTTTCTGTTAGGGCGTAAACTCTACTGCATGGCAGATTAACCCCAGGTTCCAGTTCGATTTAACAGTCGTACCTACGATGGGGAGGGAGCTGTTCAGCCTCTTTTTCATTGAATACCTCTTCGAAATCCTTGTATTCTTCTGGCACCTCTTGGGCATCAATGATACAGACAGATTGTCCGGTTTGACACAGTGAATAAGCAGGATTCGGTTCGCGTATTCCTTCATGTTTTCCAAAACAATTTTCCAAACAATAATCCAAGGTCATTTGGATGGATCTGGTGCTCCAATTAACCATTGGGTTGTGCTCGGTGAGCCATGGGAGTCCCAAAATCAGTTCGAACTGAGGGGCGTCTATCAGGTTAAATTGGATCTTTTCTTCATGCCCATCACTTGAAATACGTTGAACGACTTCGGTGTGGCTTACGATGGGGCCCGAAGATAGGTTGGTGCCATCCACCGCCCGAACTGGTTCACTCCTGGTTTTCTTGATGGCTAGTAGGCCCACCTTGTCGGCAAACTTCAAGCCGCAGAAGTTTCCAGTCGCTCCTGAATCTATCATCACCGAAACTTCCGACAGGACAATGTCTCGAAATTTCACCTTCATCGATAGTATCAAATGAGGTGTCGCTGACTGTAACGTGTTGGCCACTCTATGCTCTTCTGGAGTTTTCTTGATTAACGCATCCACCTGTTCAACTCCGTCAACAGGTGGTGCCTCTAGTTTTCCTTCGGCTTGAAGACTGTTTTAGGTTTCTTAGGGCAGAATTTTACAAAATGACCACCAGTACCACAGTACATACATAGATTGTTTGTTCTTCTTTTTTCCTTCTCCTCTCTGGTTAACGGACCTCGAATGGTGCCTATTTGCATAGGTTCTGTTCCTGTCTCTCCATCCTGACTCCGGTGATTCTCTGAACGAACTCTATCGAATCTGGGAACAGCTGGCCTGAAGTCTCTCTTTTCTCGCCCTTTCTCTCGCCTTGTCGAAAATCCAATTCCAACGCGAGATCCACTAGCGCCGAAATTTCTGTGGGTCTATTAGGGATGGCCGCCAGCCCGTCCTTGAACTCGTCCTTCAGACCTCTGTAGAAAACTGCCGCTCTCTTGCTCTCCGGCCAGTCTGTCTCCACTACGAGTTTGTTGAATTGCGCTAGATAAGAAACCAAATCCCTATTACCTTGTTTTAGGTCCAACAGTTCATTATCCGTTGCTTGGGATATTCTTCTCCTATCGAAGATTCGTAAAAATTCCTGTTTAAATTCTTCGTAGTTTCGCAAAATGGGATCATTCTTGGTGATTAATGGTAAGGACCAAGCAGCAGCGTCTCCACTCAGATACGAGAGTATAAAAGCCACCCTGGACTGTGCGTCTGGAAAAATCGAAGGGCGACACAGAAAATGCAAAGAACACTGCGTAATGAATATCTGCGCCTTTTGTGGGTCTCCACCAAATCTTTCTGGGGCAGCTAGTGGAATGACAGGGGATAGGGAGTGAATAACTTGGGTAGTTACTCTATTTGAACTCTCAGACATGGATCCCCCTAATTCCTGTTCTGGACTAAAAGGTTGTCTAATCTTTTGAGCCAACTCTGCCGTTTCTTTTCTTGAATTTATTAACTCCGACCTAAGGCTTCGGTTTTCCTCTCTCAAACCACTAAGTTCTTTTTGTATGGTGTCTAGAATTGCCCCTAGGTTTTGTACGTTTATCCCCTCTGCCATCTCTGTTCAGGTGCGAAGGCAACTTGGGCACTTCACTCTGTCAGGCTGCTGAAAACTCTGTGGTATTGGACTGCACAGGAACAGAGATGCCGATTCCCAAATCCACTCTGAACGATAACCCAGAGCCCACAGATAACATGAGCCTCTAAGCCATTATCCCGAGGGAAGGGGGATTGGATAAAATAACAAAAGAGAGAGAGAAGAGAAGAGACTGTCTGGCAGATTCTTGTCTTCAGATCCGGCCTGCAGATCTTGTCATGACTAATGCAAACAGGGAAGAGAGAAACAAATCATTAGCACCTATTCTCTCTCTCTAACCTATCTACAATCCCTATGGGTTCTGACCTACCAAGTAAATCTCCAGAATTAGCCTCTCTTCTGTACTATCAGCGTGCATGAGAGTATCTTTGCTGAATTGCACCTTCTCTCCGGTATTCAAGAGTATGGTTTTAAGGTTCTTTACTTCGTGCTTTTCCTTGATACTTTTCGATGACTGAAAACTTAAGATCTCATGAATTCCCTTAACTTGACAGTTCGACGTGGAGATAGAAATATCTTGACTAATTCAATCGCTGCTCGAAACTAGTCTTTGACATCACTATATCTCGGAAGACCATCCAATAGCTAGAACTTCAGAATTACGTAATTCACAGTCTATAAAGCATGCTCTAGTTGACACTTATCTACGTTGTTCCGTTCTCTCTCTTCACCGAGAAAACAGAGCGCCGACTCCTCCTCAGTTGTCAGTGCCGGACCTACGCACTCGACAACTCTTCACGGAAAACTGGAAAAATCTCACTGCAAGTTACTCCGGAATGATCTTCTCTTGACTGGGAAAGGGGGCTGGGAAGTTCTAAAGGGAAAACGCTATGAAAACGGGATACGAAGATTTTCTTCACAGGAACACAGGATAGCTGTTACCTCAGGCAAGGTTCACGGTGAAGTGCGCAGCTCTCTGGTTGACGGCGCCTCACCTCAGCTGCGGTGATGATGAGGCTGGAAGACTAGAACGCTAACTCGGCGCGACTCGGGCGGACATCTTAGAGTGCCAGAGTCGCATGCATGCTGACCAAGAACCTCTACCTTGTCGTGCATTTTCTTTCACGAAATGTTCTGTAGTGATTACGCTCACACGAGGGGTATGGGTTCTGACACTCCGCTATGCTTGTGGCGGGTTGTTGTTTTTCCGCAGTGTATCTGACCGCCGCAGACGGATTGTGAACATCACCGCCCGGCACGGACGGTTTTTCTTGGCCTCATTCCGCCGCGGTCTGTGTTTTTTGGCGGATGATCGTAATTTGACCGCCGGTTTTTCCACGGTCCCGGCGGGCGGTTGTTTTCCGCTTCCATGGCGGTCGGGGTGGTTTTCTGACCACCATCCTAATCTGCCCCTATGTCTCATATGACTATCTGATTATAGAAATATACATTTGAACATGTCATTAGACATTGAGTGGAATCACATTTGTACATTACATGTGATACATGAGACAACTTTTCTACACATATCTATTCAAATTAGAAACATTCAATTCACAAATATATATTCGGCCTATATGATATTTAAGACTGTAGATTCATGGATACCAAACTTACATAATTTGACACCATGTGATGAGGATCTAATCTGGAAAAGATTGTAGCAGATGCACATTCTTATATGGTTTTAGGAAATGCTTTCATTACAAAAAAGAAGCATCTGCATGTGCAATTTTGTGATTTACAAAATTGTATGGATATACCAAAGTTAACTAGGGATAGTGACAATCTAAAAACAAAACTTTTTCAAAACATGAAATTTGACAAGCCTTTAAAATCTTAACCTTGACAATTCACTATGCTTAGATGTATTGACATCATAATTCTAGCGGTGTTATTCAGATGTAATTAATTCTTTGCCATCTAATATTGTAAAGCTGCATTGGATAGTTTTCCAAAATTCATGAGGTAATCCCAAATGATCCAACTTGTATACTGCAAAACACTTCAGACCTATTAGACCTGATATCCTTGGCTTGGTATTTCCCCAAACGTTTTGCCTTCTGTCCCGTACTTCTCTGAACTTGTTTTTGTTTGCATAAGGATCATCTGCTGACCGGTGCTAAAGGACTTGTACTCTCTAACACGGTAAAATTCGACTACAACTAACTGGCACATTTAATTTACTTCTAAATTCCAAATAAATGGTACTGTAAGTACCTTAGCCTGTAGGATAAATCCTACTAGTGGGTTGCAGCACACATTGTACCCTCCACTAAAGGAGCTTTTTAAAAAATCTTTCAGGCATACCACTGCAACCTGTAGTGCAGTTTTATACAGCCATTTTGACTTGGTAAAATAAACCTTTTGCTAGGCCTAAATCTTCTTTTTATTATAATACGTCACCACTAGGCTAGGTCCTAAAGGCTCATAGGGGACGGTGCATGGCATTAAAATAGTAGGACATGTGTGTTTAAGTTTTACATGGCCTGACAATGATAATCTTCTACAATCGTTTTTCCAGCAGTAACTTCTATCCCTTCAACAGATTAACACTGGATTACTTTAGTACCTTTCATAAGTGCTAAATTCAGATTGGGAGCAGATAGAGAAATTATGCTTCCACTCAAATGAATTATAATTGTGATGGGTGTAACTCTTTTAATTCTGTGTAGCGTAATCATGCAGAACTACCCAAATATCCTGTATGACTCTGTTGAATTATAGGAGAAAAGTAATTCTGCATTAAGCACAATTTTCTTAGTGCACAAATGCCCCCTAACGTCCAAAATGGACGCAAGGATGCATTTTGCACTAAGAATAAGTGATAACTGCAACAGAACATTAACAGTAAGCATCCGCTCATGCTTGCTAGATGTGCACTTGGAGTAGGATTTCCCCCCAACTTGCTCACAGCATGTAGCGATATTTTCCTTCATTGACACAATATCATGGTAAAAAATATCATTGATAAAATATTGTGTCAAAATATAGTTTACCACAATATTGTGCACCTATGCTTATAATGGTATGTAACAAAATATTGGGAAAAAAATATTGTTGACACTAATATCGTCTAAACATATAAATTTTGTAACATAAATTGAGTTTAAAGTAGTTAATGCAAAATATTTTGATATATAAATGTAATTTTTTGTAAGTTAAATAAATTCTGCCAATATTTAATACTATCTATAAATATATACTTTTATAACCATTGAAACACAAACACATATGTTCGTATATGTTTATACTAATGTAAACATATATACTTACATGTCTATATAGTGTAACATAATTTATCAACATAATTATTTAACATTATTGTTCTGATTTAAAATGTAGCAATATGAATATATATATATTCACTGAAAAAACCATAGGTTATAGACCATATATAGTTAGGAATTAGCATTTACAAAACCTTGAAAATTCACTGAAAAAACCATGGGTTATAGACCATATATAGTTAGGAATTAGCATTTACAAAACCTTATTTTACTGACACAAAACCATTGAAATTCCATATATAGTAAGTTGCACTAACTATATATCGCGCACCCGCAATCCAAAGCTGATGATGTCACATATTACATCATTCAAGACATGGTCAGTGACATCACTGATGACATCACTGATAACATCATCCAGTGACTGTGTGTTTCTGTAAAGTTTAAATATGTTTTACATATTGAAGAATGAGTGGATGTAGAAGTGTCTTGATGAAGGATTTAGTAGGTGCATGACTGACTGTATGAGTGAGTGATTAAATGTGTCTCACTGAGTGCATGGGTTAGTGACTAAACTGTCTTAATTTGTGCATCATTATGTCTGTTGTTCTGTAAACTGCTGCATGTGTTGATCAGTAGCTATATGAGTAACTATATGGGTTATTGATTGATTGTCCAAGTATTTGTATGGAAGACTGAGTGTGTGTGTGGCTGGCTGGGAGATGTGTGACTCTGTGCAGATCAATGTGTTCTTGTATCAATGATTGTATAAGAGAGTAAGTATGTGTTAGTATATGTTTGAAAATGTAAGGTATTCTATGTTTAACTGTATTGATTAGAAAATGGAAGTGTGATTGTCTGTATAGGTGTATGAGTGCATATGATAGTGTTGTAAAGATGAGTGATTGTATGTATGAATGATTGTATGGGTGAATGAGTGAATGTGTGTGTAGACATAGGAATCAGTGAGTGCGTATGTAGTAACTAGTATTGGTGTGTCAATGGTTTAAAAAATTATATTCTGTTTTTTACACTGGATGTAACAGAGGTTATATTAAAGTGTGAGGAGATGCATTGTATTGTCACATGAATGATATCATCAGTGATGTGACCATTGATGTCAAATGAGATGTCATCAGTGATGTCATCAGTGATGTCATTTGAGATGTCATCAGTGATGTCATTTGAGATGTCATCAGTGATGTCAACAGTGATGTCATTTGAGATGTCATCAGTGATGTCATCACTGATGTCACTGACCATGTCATGAATGATGTAATATGTGACATCATCAGCAGTGGATTGCGGGTGCGCGATATATAGTTAGTGCAACTAACTATATATGGAATTTCAATGGTTTTGTGTCAGTAAAATAAGGTTTTGTAAATGCTAATTCCTAACTATATATGGTCTATAACCCATGGTTTTTTCAGTGAATTTTGAAGGTTATGTAAATGCTAATTCCTAACTTTATATCGTCTATAACCTATGGTTTTTTCAGTGAATTTCAATGGTTTTTTAATAGCAAATATCAAAAGCTTTAAAATGTCAAGTACGTGGTAGGTAAAAACATTTTCGTGTCTATGCACGCTGATGTTCTTTGAACGCTGCCCCCCCCCCTCTTTTCTTTTAGGAGTATTCTCTCTTTGCAGATATTGAAGGGTAGGTAACGCAGGCCTTTGCCCCCGTTGTAATCCGTCGTGCCTGCTTCCCTCTCCATTTGATTGATTGTTATCCAAGCATTTACTGTTTTGGAATTGGTTCTCTTTGGTTCATTCTCTATTTACAAACAAGCACAGAGTCGCAATACTCTGTTTAGTCTTTGCAGATAGTGAAAAATCGTTAGAAAAAACAAAAGGAATCAAGCAAAATCAGTAGGCCACTAATGGGATCTCTTTTTGACCTCGCTAAAATAGAAACATTAGGAACAACCCGTCTTGAGAAATATGAAACTAGTGAGAGGAACTGAGCTTGACGCCATGATGGCTGCAAGACAGCTCGGCTCTGCCGCCTACCCCGCCCAAAACAATGACAAACCCTATGCAAATATTATAAATATATACAACACACCAGCAAAGTAACAGGGTAAAACGTTTTATTAAATAACTATTTACATGGCAGCCTGCTGCAACATCGATCCAAATGCATGCCGCCGTTCCCGGGATTTCTCCTCGACTACTCTGCGGCCTACGAGATGGAGAGGCCGGGGCGTTGAATAGGCGGGGCCTCCGGCCCCAACCATAGCGCCAACGATCGCCGCAGGCGGAGGGGAGCCTTGCCAGTGAGAGCCACTAATCTGAAGAACCGCTGCCTGCGGGGCCTCCCTGAGCCGCTTGACGGAGGCCCTGTTAGGACTCGGAGCTCTTAGGGCATGTTCTGAGTGTGTTGTAGGGGGAATTTCGCCTAACAAGGACTACAAGTCCCAGAATGCCTTGAGGCGTTCTGCAGAAGACCATGCTCCTCGCGCACCAATCAGATGCCGAATGGTGGTTCTTATGCCTCCTTCCTCCTATCAGCGGTGCTTGGTTTTCTAATGTGGATTCCTGCCTGGGTCCTGGCCCTAGTATCTCCGATACATTCCTTGCTCCTGTGAACTGGTTCGTGTTTTCCCTCATCGCTGCTCCAGAGCCTCGCGCGGCCGCGCTGGCTCTTGAGCCCTATTCTGACTTCCTCTCTCCGAGCGGCTTTGTGCAAGAACCCCTCGCCGCATTGAACACCGAAATTGGAACCGCCCTTCATTTCCCTTTGCTAGCGGACCTCAGGTGTGGCGTTCCTGGACATTACCTTGCCCTGTGAATCCTCGCTGTATCCCTGCTCCCTTTTACCGGATACTGTGGTGAACTGCAGTGATTTCTCGGCGTGTCGGTAATCTGACACTTCAATGGCCGATGGAGTTTTCTTTTCCATTATTTTTCTCAAAGGATCTCGAGGGTAATTATCCGGCTGCTGTTCTTTGGTGAGAATCGCTTGGGAACGGATCTTCTGGAGTGAACTGTGTTTTGTTTGCCTTGCTGGAGCGGTGAGAAGAATCACTAACCGGCTATACATTTTCTTTTGAACTCGTCAACTCGGGAAGTGTTCGAGACTGTGTTTGGAACTTTCTTTTTCTTCCGTGGAATCTTTCTTTTGGCAAGAGAGACCTAAGTATCTACCCTCCATTTTTGGTTCGTATTATAATCTTTACGTTGTGGATACCTTTTGGGTGCAAAACAAACGTTGGGCAGGTAAGAGCCTTGCAGCACACTCAGTACAGACAAACCTAGGTTGGCTCTTCCTTGTCCCCTCTTGGTAGAAATCTAAGTAATCTGTTGTATGTTTGTTTTTCTTCTCTCCCCTGCAGACTGCGACTGCTTATACGGATACTACTGTTGTATACCCTGTCTTCAAAACTAGGAGACCTAAGGGTTTTTAGGTCTCTCTCTTTTCTGGCGTCCCCGCTCGCCCTGTGTGTGTTTACATACCACAGAGTGGGTGGTGTCGTGGGAACAGAGGGGGTCACTGTCTACACTTCTGAGGAGCTGGTTTCTGCCTGGAGCCCGTTGATCGCCCGACAGGCCCCCGAGGGGCGGTGTGCTGGCGTGGACTCGGAGGGGGCGCTTGGCTCCTGCCCCCTCCCCAAGTCTTGTTGCCCTGGTATGGCCTGAGATCGCCCCCGACATAGGCGGCCGGCTCCCGGGGTCAGGCGGAACTTGTTGCCTATTAATGCCTCTTCCATTCTGGACCTTGTCCCACAATCTGTTTGACCTGAAGACACGTCCTGCGGTGCCCTGTTCCAACCATCACATATACCTGCGCCAGGAGACGGCGTGGGGTGCACTGGAAGGGAGAGGCGGTGCGAACGAGCCTCCCCCACCTCCCCAGGTGGAGGTTTCTCAGCTACACCCCAGCGCTTCACTCGGCCACCTGAGTTGCGCCCGCTCCTGCGGCACAGAGCTCGCTCGGCCAGCTGAATTGCGCCTGCTCTTGCTATTACAGCGTCTCACCCGCCATCAGGCTGAATTGCAGCCACTCTTGCGGTACAGCGACAGGCGGCTGCCACGGAGCTCAGGAAATGGCGGTCGGCTCCACAGACTTGGGCCTGGCCTGCAAGGATGGCTCTGGGCAACCCTGGAACTCAGACGCTTGACTGCTAGGGCATGGGCCCCATTCCCAAAAGCGTCCCCTCAGCCTTGAAGATTTTTCAAGAGTCACCGGGGCCCCCGACTCCCGCAGACTTCCGGTGGGGAGCGACTGCCATGATTGCTCGCGGATTGGCCACGACGTAGCCACGGAATGCTCTCATGCTGACGCCAGCTTCAGTCTGAAACATCCAGAAACACTGTAGACTACCAATTCGATCAGTTCCGGTGGAGCCCCAACGTGACCCGGTAGAGAAGAACTTGCCCTCCCCTCTTTGACTGATGGTTCTTGTTGCCTGTCCCTTCTGTTGTCATTTAACAGAACTTTTTGGACTGCTGAAAGATGTTCTGTTCCGACCGCTGGTTGATGGAGACATTTTGACTATATTCTGGACCTGCCCGGCCTCGCCCAAAATGGCGTCAGTATAAATGAGACTCGCAACTCCTTGATGTGTACTGGTTGCTCAGCCTTGATATCACGAGATATGTATGCAGTTTTGGAGCACATGGCGGGCGGGGACGGGTACTGATTGAACATTTGGACATCCCTATTGATACTAAGTTCTGATGTATTATTCATTACTGTACTATTGAAAGTTCGAATTAACCTTACTCATGGTACTTGCCCGCAAATGTATATTTAGATAATTTCATTGTAACTGTTAGACACCTTAATTCCTGCAAACTAATGGCCCGCCCGTTACGTTTTTCTACAGTGTAAAGGTCCCCTCATCATATAAGATTCCAGTTTGCTCCGTGGCCGGCCCACATGGTTGTAGGCCCGTATTTGTATACTGAAAAAAAAGAGTTTTCGAAGGACGTATGGAATCAGCGTCATAACAATCGTCTAGGTTGGTAGGGTTTTAGAATAATGGCTGTTATTCCCAAACAATAGAAGACAGATAATGCAGACCCTTTGCCTGAATTTTGGATTGATTGAAATTTGTATCCGCCACACCAGTCCTTTTTTCCAGAATTGTTAGAAAATGGTCGACCGTAGCTTAAGGTATCTGCCGAATGTGAGGTGTGGTATTTTTTCCCATAAAATAAGACTAATTGAGAAACAAATACACGAAGAGGGAACTCGAATTTAGAGACAAACAAAATGAAACATTTTTTGGCATCATAAAAAGGGGAGGATATGTTACACAGAAAAATAATGCGAAAGGGATAGCCAAGATCTGTTGTATCACACGTTCCTGCAGCTAGTCTGATACATGGTAAGTAGAAGCTTTTTCGTGTTTGCACGCGCTGACATCCTCTGAATGCTGTATCCCCCCCCCTTTCTTTTCTCCTCTGTAGGTTACATCGGAGTTCAGACTGAAGAATGGAGTGGACATGGACCGCACCGTGCTCCATGTAAGGAAAGACATAGACAAGCGCTGTGAGATATTGCATGGAGTGCAGACCATCACTGGGAACGTAAAAAATTGTATGGTGTGACTGTGCGTCCATGCCCTGATTGTATGGTATGAATGTGTATATATTCCATATGCCCGGCCGATAAACGTTCTGTTTGCGCAACTGCCGCGTTAGAAAACAACATTGTGACGCGTCGCGTAACCGCGATGTATCGCGTTGTCACGTAATGCGTCATATGACGCGCCGCGTTAGCGCACCCGGAAGTGCTCCGGTGCGCGAGGCGCGAAGCGCAGCTTCCCGGAAGCGATCCGGGGCGCGGCGCGGAGCGCGTAACGTAAGCATAACAGGTCATGTGACTTGTTAATAAAACTTTTCATTGGTTCATTTCACTTTTGGGTTCCTAATGATGTAAGACTAGGTCATGTGACCTAAAAATAACACTTTTCATTGGTTGAGAACTATTTTTTGTCCCAAATGATGAAAACCCCTCCTTGTATCCTCACTCTGACTTTCATCTTTGTGAGAGGAAGACCTTTTTTCATCACTTAGCAATAGCAAGTGTTGTAGCTTCAGCTGGTGCATCCCCACCACCACCTCCTAGGAAGAGAGTACCACCTCCTCAGGTGGTGGTTGAGCAAGAGGTGCCCCCCCCCACACCTTCTTGTTGCCTGATTCGGCCAGCTCAATCGATCGAGCATGAGACTCTGTTGTGATCTGAAGAACCGCTGCCTGCGGTGCCTCACTGAGCCGCTTGACGGAGGCCCCCGAGGGGCGGTGTGGTGGCGCGGACTGGGAGGGGGCGCTTGGCTCCTGCCCCCTCCCCAAGCCTCGCTCTGCCAGCTGAGTTGCGACCACTCTTGCAGCCTACGACATGGAGAGGCCGGGGTCTTGAATAGGCGGGGCCTCCGGCCGCAACCACAGCGCCAACGATTGCTGCTGACGGAGGGGAGCCTTGCCGGTGAGAGCCACTGATCTGAAGAACGGCTGCCTGCGGTGCCTCCCTGAACCGCTTGACGGAGGCCCCCCAGGGGCTGTGTGGTGGCGCGGACTGGGAGGGGGCGCTTAGCTCCTGCCCCCTCCCCAAGTCTCTCTCGGCCAGCTGAGTTGCGCCTGCTCTTGCTATTACAGCGTCTCACCCGCCATCCGGCTAAATTTCACCCACTCTTGCGATACAGCGACTCTTCCATTCTGGACCTTGTCCCACAATCCGTTTGACCTGAAGACACTTCCTGCGGTGACCTCGCAATGCGGCCTGGTCCCTGAATGTGTGCAGGGGGACGGTATTTCTCGCTCGGCCAGCAGAGTTGCGCCCACTCTTGCGGCCTACGACATGGAGAGGCCGGGGCATTGACTAGGCGGGGCCTCCGGCCGCAACCACAGCGCAAACGATCGCTGCTAACGGAGGTGAGCCTTGCCGGTGAGAGCCACTGATCTGAAGAACCGCTGCCTGCGGTGCCTCCCTGAACCGCTTGACGGAGGCCCCCGAGGGGCGGTGTGGTAGCGCGGACTGGGAGGGGGCACTTGGCTCCTGCCCCCTCCCCAAGTCTTGTTGCCCTGGTGTGGCCTGAGATCGCCCCCGACATAGGCGGCCGGCTCCCGGGGTCCGGCGGAACTTTTTGCCTTTTGGTGACTCTTCCATTCTGGACCTTGTCCCACAATCCGTTTGATCTGAAGACACGTCCTGCGGCCTGGTCCCTGAATGTGTGCAAGGGGACGGTATTGATTGGAACAAGATGGCGGCTTCACACAAAGCTGACTCAAGTGTTGCTGCTGATGCTATGTAGACAAAAACTGGTTTTCAGTTTGTACATTCTTCAGGATTTTTCCATCCAAGGCTGGTTGAGAGTTTGTAGAACGATGGCTTCAGATTTTCAACATACTACTCTTCAACATTCTTCATAAATGTAATTCTGGTCCTGCCGCTACTTATTGGAGACATTAAACTATACTCTGGACCTGCCTGGCCTCGACCAAAATGGCGCCAGTATGGGAGCGAATTGCAACTCCTTATGACGTTCTAGTTACTTAGCCTTGACATTATGGAGGATGTATGCGGTCTTTGTGCACATGGCGGGCAAGGAAGGGTACTGACTGGGAATATGGACAACCCTATTGATGTCGATTTTTCATTATTGATTATTGTATTAATAAAGCTTCGAAGTAATGTAACCCATGATACTCGCCCATGGTGTGCGTATGGACGATTTTATTGTAACTGATCCTGTTATACTTTCAATTAAAAAATCAACCTTCACTGATCCTGCCACCGTTTGTCACGTTTAGTTTTTTCAATTAAATGGCTCGCTTGTTACATACTCCTATACCCCTGGCTTTTGAAAGACACCATCTTGTAGAATAAAGGGCTGCGTCAAGGGTGGTATTGCCCAGAATGTCTTGTTTTCTAGTGCTCGTAATAACGAAGCCAGAACTGCCGAAAGGGATTCTGGTCCTGCAGCTACTTATTGGAGACATTAAACTATACTCTGGACCTGCCTGGCCTCGACCAAAACGGCGCCAGTATGGGAGCGACTTGCATCTCCTTATGACGTTCTAGTTACTTAGCCTTGACGTTATGGGGGATGTATGCAGTCTTTGTGCACATGGCGGGCGGGGAAGGGTACTGACTGGGAATACGGACAACCCTATTGATGTCGATTTTTCATTATTGATTATTGTATTAATAAAGCTTCGAAGTAATGTAACCCATGATACTCGCCCATGGTGTGCGTATGGACGATTTTATTGTAACTGATCCTGTTATACTTTCAATTAAAAAATCAACCTTCACTGATCCTACAACCGTTTGTCACGTTTAGTTTTTTCAATTAAATGGCTCGCTTGTTACATACTCCTATACCCCTGGCTTTTGAAAGACACCATCTTGAGGAATAAAGGGCTGCGTCAAGGGTGGTATTGCCCAGAATGTCTTGTTTTCTAGTGCTCGTAATGACGAAGCCAGAACTGCCGAAAGGGATTCTGGTCCTGCCGCTACTTATTGGAGACATTGAACTATACTCTGAACCTGCCTGGCCTCGACCAAAATGGCGCCAGTATGGGAGCGACTTGCAACTCCTTATGACGTTCTAGTTACTTAGCCTTGACGTTATGGGGGATGTATGCGGTCTTTGTGCACATGGCGGGCGGGGAAGGGTACTGACTGTGAATACAGACAACCCTATTGATGTCGATTTTTCATTATTGATTATTGTATTAATAAAGCTTCGAAATAATGTTACCCATGATAGTCGCCCATGGTGTGCGTATGGACGATTTTATTGTAACTGATCCTGTTATACTTTCAATTATAAAATCAACCTTCACTGATCCTGCAACAGTTTGTCACGTTTAGCTTTTTTCAATTAAATGGCTCGCTTGTTACATACTCCTATACTCCTGGCTTTTGACCCTTTCCTACGCGCGGTCTGTACTACCGCCCTCGGGCGATCTATGTAATGAACAGACTACCATTGCTGAAACACAAGGAAATGCATCTCAGAGAGATAAGTCAAGTACGTGGTAGATAAAAACATTTTATGCACGCTGATGTGCTTTGAACGATCCCCCCCCCCCTCCTCATCATTTAGATTACCACCGCCCATTGCACAAAAGCGTACCGGGCGCTCCCCACGCAATAAAAAACGTTGGGGTTTTTTTGCCCCGCGGGGCCCTTTTAAAGCCTCCACATCAAACCTAGGGGGTCAGGGAGGATCTACTATGCCCCCTTATGGTCAATTCTCCCTTCGTTTTGGCCTCCTCTTGTCTCTCGATCCTACCGAGAGATAAGATGGCGGCCGCTCCAGACTGTTTAGAATGTTGACAGACACCGGAGAGCCAATCAGCTTCGCTTCGCGAAGTTCCGTTACACGTCAAGTACGCGAACCGGAGCGCTACCCGGAGCGCTGTCACAGATATATATATTTTTTTTAATGTTAATTTATCAAAATCCACTGGAGCACATATATTGAGACCTAGCAAAGGCACATCGGGCTAACAGTCCCTACAAGTTTCATGCAAATCCATTCAGCCGTTCGAGCTAAAAGTGAGGCCAACCGCCCTATGGAAATTAACATGGGAAAAACGCATTTTTGGACCCCCCTTTTTTCTCGGCCTCCCCTTGACGAACCCCCCCCAATTTTTAGGGGCTGCTCAGAAACAAAATGTGCCATTTTCCTGAAAATTTCAGCCAATTCCGTCCACAAACGCCAAAGTTATTAGACATAGAATTTTCAGAAATCCCATAGAGAAAAAATCCTAACTATATATACCTACTGGCGACCGCCAGTAGGTAATATATATTCATCCACCTCAGCTCCTTCCTGGAAAATGTTGAGGTGAATTATCAAGTGGAGGCTGAGAAAAAAGGGGTGTCTCAAAACATAAAGTCTTCTTTAGACACAGCTGCAGAAAAAAAATGTTTAATGATATTACACCACATTCAGGAGGAAGCTAGATCTTGGTCCACAGATGGTGCTTTTTGTGATTTGGTGTAATTTCATTCAGTAGTTTTTGAAAAATTAAGTGTGAAATATAATTGTATATTTGGATGGTTTGGTTCCCAAGAGTCCTGCGGGCCTCCTGCAGGAGCACAAATTTAAAAATGGAGCCCTGTTATTGGTCGGGAAGTCAGTTTTCCCTGTGACCTTTCACACTACCACAGAAGTGAGAGACTCCCACAATTCTTATTTCCTATGTGATCAAGCACTCTGATTGGCTGGCCGTTGAAATGTTAGAAATTAAATGGCAGCCATTACTGTTTCAAAAAATTCTAGGTGTTGTGGAAATGAAATATAAAATCTATATTAAAGTTATATAAGGGGGCAGCAGAAAGGCATGCAATCTACTGAAGTTTAAAGAGGAGGTGTCTAAGGGATAACTACTGTGAAGAAAAGAAATGTATATTGTTTTGAACAATTTTTTATGATCTCTCTGACTCTCGCAAGATTGTGAATAGTAAAAAGGTGTAGATAAGTTCTGAATACTCTCCATTAGTAGGAATGCATATTGTTCTTGAAACAGAGTGTGTAAGAGATGAGTACTGGGATGACCAGATGGTTAATTTCTATTTTCCCAAAAAAGTTACAATCTAGCGAGACTCTCTAAGGATCGCATAAAAAAAGGGGTAGTGAAAATCTGATGCATATAAATGATATCTATTACAACAGGATATGTTTAGTGAAGATGTAAATTCCATTATAAAACTGCACTCTTGTGAGAGGCTCACAAGCTTAAAGCAGTAAACACTGACCCCTCAGAGTGGACATGGAGGACTGTGCACTTGGCTTTCGCAAGAGGCCCACAAAGGTCAACTATACTTTGTTTGAGAGCATTTTGGCTCTCACAAGGGTGTCGTAAAAGTCATAAAGAAGGAGAAAAAAGGGTACATAGTACAAAAAAACATACATAATGAAAGTATAAGAGAGCTCTGAAAAGAGCTTTTTCAAGTAAAATATTCAACAACTGTGTTTTTTGTGTATTTTTTTTTTTTTACTTTTTCGTATTTTTTTTAAAGGTATAGAAAAAAAACAATACTGACTGTATTATTAAACATTAGCATTCAATATTAACTACCCAGGTGAAAAATAACTCTGTACAACAGATGAGAACAAAATGTATAACTCTGCAATTTCGTGAACCCCCCGCGAGAGAGATCACACACCTAAAAAATCGATGTACATAGTGAAAACACATAGGGGCACATTAGGATGGTGGGCAGATCCCAACGCAAAAGGGACCGCCCGCCGTACGGGCGGGGGTCCCGTGGAGGACATCAGGATGCGCGCGGTGCCTGCCATGTTGTGCATGGAACTGCTGCACCCCCCAGCCCCCAGAGTCCCTGTAGAAACCGCCTGCCTTTCCGTGGCAGCGTTATCACCATGGAAAGGCACATCTCCGCACACATGCTAATACGGATGGCGGTGTCTCCCAGACACCAACACCATGTTAGCTGCTTTTCTGCCCCGTTGACTCTGCGACTGGGTGGAAAACCGACGGACGGTCTTTACGTCCGCGGGGGTACCCCGCCATGGTAATCTGGCAGAGTAAATTAGGGAGCGGACGGTGGTTTTCAGCGGGGGGATCGCCACCGCCATACAGGCGGTGGCGATCGGCCCATTATCATAATGGGCCCCATAGTGTACAGTATGGGAAAAACTGATCAGTGTCATTTTTAAATATAAATATGAAGTTTATGTAAAGTTGCATACAACGACTATGAAAACTATGCTGAAAATATTTCAGTATAGTTGAGTTACAAAAGCATAGAAGTTGAACATTCTCAGCACAAACATTGTTGGAGTACTTAACGTCTATGTATTTAAAAAAAATAATAATTTAAAAATTTAAACCATAGATATTCACTAAAAAAATGTAAGGTTTACATAACATTCTAGTTAGGTATTATAAAATATGAGTTTGCAAGTGTTAGAAATCGGGATCTCCGGTTGGCTAAGCCTTGCGCCAAAGCCAGGCAGAGACCACCACTCTAGTCAGGGAAAGGGAGTTACACACCAAAGATAACCCCTGCTCACCCCCTTGGTATCTTGGCACGAGCAGTCAGGCTTATCCTAGTGGCAGTGTGTAAAGCACTTGCGCAACACCCCAACAGCAACAACATACTAGGCACACCACAAAAGGAACTCCACACAAGGTTATATATAAAAATAGGCTTTGTATTATCATAAAACACATTAGGTGGTAATCACACAATATACACTGTGCCAACTGGTACCGGGCAATATTTACAGGGGATTATTTACACATGACAGGGCCACTTGGGCTACTGTCAGAATCATCACTTGGTAAAAATAGCAAAAGTAAGAACATATCATAAATGTAGACCTCAACCAGTAATCACTGGCAGACACTATACTCAGCATCAACATGTAATATAAATCATATCATGCACGGTATCACATAAGGCGAGAAATCTATTCTGCTCCAACTTCATGAGCCTAAATATAGTAGACAATAATCTCCTAAACATAACTCGCATTAGGAAATAAACTTACTAGCATAAACTGCAGTAGGGAATAAATCAAACCTGAACCACAGTAGAGAATCAGATAAAACATAAAACAGTAGGTAAAACCTCATAATCATAAAATCACATCTATCAGCATAGATCAGGATGCATAAGACATATCATAGACATTACATTTCCAGCACCTATATATATATCAGACTAGGGCCGGGCGCCCTACAAACCTAATAGTCCCACTGGCCAACTGGTCATCTCTAAGGGGCTCAAATGTCCTCTGTCCAAAAGAGTCAGGGTGCGCTGCCAATGCAGCGACAGTCAAGGCTTCGCACTTTGCGCGGGGCTAAACGTAGCAGCTGGCATTGAGTGCTGCGCAGCTGTGAAGGAAAGGATGGGGGCGAAGTAGTGTGTCTCACTCCTGAATTCAAAACATGTCCCCTGAAAGAAAGACCTAAATGGTGCAGCTGGCCACTACTTGCTGGGCAGCTAGAGCCAGCATTGTGGCGGTAAGGCACAGCCCTATTCAGGTCCCAGGGGCAACTCCTCCCTCCCATCTACATGCAGATCTCCCTAGTCACCATCGGGCAGACCCATCCTGGCTCCTGGAGCCACCCACATCATCCAGCACCTGTCAATCACAAGCCATCAGACAGGCAGATACACTGTACACAGAAATGCCAACTTCTAAAAGTGGCACTTCTCCACTAGTCACAATAAATCTGCGCACACCATTGCACAGCATTTATTCTCACGAGTTTGCACATACTGAACTTGACCCTGCACTCCCCTCATATCAGGAATTACCATGGCCACACATATCCCCCCATGCATTCCTATGGGAGGGTAGGCCCATCTCACCACACGCACTCAGAGAGCCCACACACTTTACACTGGGCCACAGTGCTAGAGTGCGCAGAGGCCTAAAATCACTACCACTATGTCAGACGCTTAAGGTAAAAAGTTTGGGGATGAACCTGCCAAAGAGGGCCAAGTCCAACAGTGACCTTAGAAATTCACGTAAAAAAACAAAGGTTAAAGTATTGCTATAGTTAGGTGAATTTCTCAGTGACAATGTTAAAGTTTTGAAAAAAAACCTGAAATTCAGCAGGTATGGGTAGCAGCACTAACTAAAGTGTGTGTCCAGCCATGCACTGCATATGACCTCACATATGATATCATTTATGATTAGGGCTCCCTGTTTTCCATTTTTACTGATTTTTACAGATAAATACAGACAGAAAACTATTTATTTTCCTGTCTGTATTTATTTTATAGGGCCAGATGTAGGTAATCCCAGATTACCGATTCTTAAATACCGAATCATACCGATTCGGTATTTAAGAACAGGCAAATGGGATGTAGGTAAAAAATTACCGAATCAGTAAATTTCGGTAATTACCGAATCGGTATTTACCGATTCGGCATTTGCCATTCATTCCTATGGGCCTGGAGGCCCAAAGGAATGAATGTCAATTACCGAATCGGTAAATACCGATTCGGTAAAAGGGGGAAACATTGAAGGGTGGCAGGGTGTCACTTTGACACCCTGTTGCACCCCTCAATTGTGTATGGGTGCACATGTTGCAGACATACATGCCCTAAGGGCATGTATGTCTGCAACATGTCATTGTTGGAAAAGCAAAAAAAATGCTTTTTCAAAGGTTTTCATTATTTACCACCAACTTCTAGTTGGTGGTAAATAACGAATCCTAAGATGGGATAAGCACTCATTTGAGTGCTCCCTACATTTCAGATTCGGTAATTTGCCGATTCGGTATTTTTAAGAATCGGTAATTTACCAAATTCTTAAATACCGATTCGGTAATTTACCGAATCTGAAATGATGCCACCTACATATGAAAAGCCTAATTCCGGTCGGTAACGGCCGAAATTCGGTAATTTCGGCCGTTACCGACCGGAATTAGGCTTCCTACATCTGGCCCTAAATACAGAAAAATACGGAAAATAGGTCTTCTTTGGGTGATTTATTCTACAGTCAATCATGAGTGACAGGTCAGTAGGAGTACAGATCAGATTAAGAGGTAGGGGAGATGAAAAAAGACGATAGATTTCCCAATTAAGTGCAGATCTAGTTATTGATGCTATTCTACAATGCAAGTGGTTTCAGATAACGCTATTGCACTGTATACTGCTGAAACCTTCTGGACATTCAAATGCGGGTATACATTTATCAGTCAAATAAATGTGGAAAAATACCCATTTCAGCTTCATTTATTTAGAAAACATAAAATAAAAATGGATAGAGAAAAAATGGCCAAAAAATCAATATGGATAAATACAGACGGAAATGTCGAAAAAATAAATACCAAAAAACGGGGAGCCCGAATCATGATATGTTCTATGACATAATTTATGATATCACTGATGACATTTCAGATAACATCATTGAGGACATCACTGATGAAATCCTCCAAGCTTCGTTCTCCCACATATTTCTGTATAAATTATGGCTTTACATGTACTATAGTTGACATTCACAATCAACCACAGATATATGGGAAATCCTCACCGCTATTTTCTTAGCGCAAAATGCAATCTTGTATCTGTAAAATTATTTTATAGATTTATATTTTTGAGCATCATTAACTATGTATAGTATGCATTTTCACACATGATTTCACATCTGTAGACTAACCTGATGCAATTGCTTTTGAAGTGAATTCCTTATGTTGTGTAGAAGTGTATTTTTTAATGTGTGTGCAATCGTCATTTTAACTAAGATTCAAACCTTCCCTATCTCTCAACCTGCTCCATACAAACCGCAACCCTTCACACTCTGCTTCAGAAAGTAACTCTTCAGCAGGACTAACCTGGTCCCTGTATCCGAAACATGCCCCATTGTGGTCGGCCTGATCATTTGACTACACCCTGGTCTAGCGCAACCTGGTAAGTGCGAGTGGCACTTTGTGTTTCTTAGCGCTATTTACACATAAAAGTTTAAAAACTCATGTCTCTGATTCTAAGAATTGGATTTTTGTTGTTTTGGTGTCATGTTATTTATTAAAATGTACTCTGTTTTTCTGTAGTGCTAGGGGACTTTTCTTGTGTTGTGTGTTTACTTTATTACTGTTTGTGTGCTGCATAAATAGTTCTACATTTTCTCTAAGTTAGGCCTATCTGCTTTTGTGAAAAACAATCGGAGAGTTAAGAGCAGGTTAATTTAGTGATTTTTATGGTTCACTTGACAAGGATTGTGTTTATTATTTGAGTGGGGCTTCCACCCCTATCCAATAATAACCCAATTTTTTACAGTGCCTTTCACATGATTTATGTATATGAAGTCATGGGAAAAAATAAACTTGGGGAAAAACTGCTCACGTTTAAAGGTCCCATATACATAATCCGTGGCACATCAGAGCCACAAATAAATGGTGCCTACTGTTACCGTTATTGTGTCATTTAGCATTGGAATTGTCTTACGGTTCCTACTAATCCAGTAAGACTCCGTGTTCGGGTACCTTAAACATCAAAACTATGGTGACTAGGTCCACTCAGACCATCAAAAAGCATTGACCTGGTTCCTGGCTAGCTCACTGTGTGCCATCTGAACCCCTAACCCTCACATGGTACCTGATGGGGTCTGCAACCTCAGAACATGACAACTCTCATTCTCCCTGGGGAGTCTTGGTAATAGATCTACCTTTTCGTTGTTATCTCAGACATGCCCAAAGGTAGACACAAGAAATACACAAATTGACATTTCAAACATTTATTGAAGCAATTTGATTATTGTATAATATAAGTGCACTGCAATGATTAGTAGAAGGAAACAGAGCATTGTAACCAGTATTACAAGAACAGTGAAAATTATCATTAATTCAGCCATTATAATTATTACATCGATTATAAGAACACTTTTAATTATACTCCTACCAAGCACCACCTATCCTAGAGAGCATCGGGTCTATGCGGTTCTGCTAGTTACCTTGGATTAGTTTAACTCTCCATTTACTTATGTGCATGTTTCATCAAGAAGTCCAGCTGGCCTTAAATTCAGGCATGGGATGACCATGACAATCCATGGAAATGCTTCTCTGCAGAACAAAGGCTTTGGGCAGTTTTTATAATAAAAACTTGATCCATTCGCACTGTGCATGAGTTCAGATCCTGCTGTCATTGTTGATTCGACCAATTCAGAGCTGTCTCTGAAAAGACAATAAAATGCAAGGGCAGTTTGTGCACTATACTTGACCCTCGGGCAAAATGTATAAGGGTATGATAATGTGCCTACAAAGAAATGTATGTGTAAGCAAAACACTTTCTGAGTACACTATCACACACAAGCACGCAAGCAGAATGTGCTAAAAGTCATCCTCTAAAAAGATGTCAACCTAAAGTGTAAGCATGTAAAAATGGGAGCCCTTATGCATGACCCCTATTACACCTCTGCTACCATTCTAGCAGCAAAAGATAGTATTAGTGGGTTTCAGTTTGGTATGATGAATATAATATTTTGTTATTTGCTCGTGATATGCTTCTCAATATTTGAGAAACTGTTGCCACTCTTACTGGGAAGTTGAGTATTTTAGTAGTTACCCTATACATTGGGCAAAGATTTGCCTAATGCACATTTTCAAAATAGTCAACTAACCATGCCGATTAAATTGTCAATTTCTGTTGGAGACAATAGAACCAACACATTAAAGCATCATCACTATGAGAAACACTGACATCAGACTCGCTTTCAGTTTGTCTACACTGAAATTTCAGGTTAATTTAATTATTCTGAAGTTGTCAACATTAGGCCTTGCTCTACAGTTTATGGAATAAATCTTTTTATTCGTTTTCACAACCTCACAACAACAAATATGCCCATAAACACTGGATGATTTGAATGATATGCATATGGAAAAGGACACAGCTAGGCGCCTACAACCCCAAAGGTGGGCAGCGATTTCAAAGATAGCAGTGGAGAGCGTGTCAGTGGAGGGCAAACTGCCATGTTCATGCTAAATCCAGTGGAACATGAAGAATGAGCAAGGAAGAAGAGAAGAACAAAAGCAAACGTGAAAAAGGGACCAAAGATCACATTTATAAAAATAAATCCAACAAACACAAGAGAAGAATCCATTCCTCCATCCACCCTTCCCCCACACCCCCATCTCCCCCGCACCTAGCATCACTCTCATGTCCTGCCAATAGTGCTTCTCGCCGCCTAGGACTGTTGTCCCTCACTACTCTGAACGCCCTCTCCCTGGGTAGTGCAGGTGAGGCGTAGGATTCTTAGGAACCTGGGACATGTAACTTCCCTAAATTCTTTGCTTAATATTGTGATGAATGGGGCCCAAAGATCTGTGTATGTGTTGGCGTTGCTATCCGCCATATAGATAAGTGCTCCATCGCTAGCACCGTCCACAGCCGCCTCATCCATTCTGTGTGGTCTGGGACCAATGTTGAACCCCAGTGGGCAAGTAGCTCCAGCCTTGTAGCAATAAGGGCCAGGGCTATCTGCCTCCCTCTAAGCGAGCGCAAGAAAAAGGTTAGGGGATTGGGGAGACCTAATTATATATAAGCCAGGAAGCACAGGATATCAGTATTCATGGCGTTGTTTATATCCTGGAGGATCAAGTCCCAATATTGTACTAATTTGGGTCAGTACCAGAGTAAATGCACCAATAAGCCTGTCTGACCACATCCGCTCAAGTAGGAGGCCGGGAAGTCTATATTTCAGCAATTTCGTAGGGCTGGTGTTAAGTACCAATAGGACGCGACTTTGTATGCTGCTTCTGTGCCTGGGATGTTGTGTGCTGTATGATGGGTTCTGTAATGAGTGTCCTGCCACTCTTTATCTGTGAATATTCTGCCTAATTCTTAATCCCACCTTAGCTGCCCCTTAGATTTCATATGTGTTCATTGAAGAAAGAAAAGTGTATATTTCTGACACGATACATTTATCTTCCTTTTTAGTGACTAGCCACTTTTCAAATTTCGTCAAATGGCAGAAGGCTCCCTCTTTCATTTCCGAGGAGGTTAGCCAGTGACGAGCCAGTTCGTAAGTGAAGAGGTCAGTTATTGGGAGTGCGTAGTCTTCCTGAAGCCGGTCAAATGGAATAATCCCATCTTGATCATATAGCAAACCTACCCTCTTACAACCCTTCTCACGCCAATGCTGAAACGGTTCTGATTTGCATCCCGGGGGAAATCGGGATTGCCCACCAATTGAGTCATCGGGGAGGGAAACGTAGTTAAACCGTGACGAGTCTCTGTTGCGTCCCAGACTTTTAAGGTAGTCACCGTTATTGGGGAAGAGGTAGAGCCCCCATGCCCCATGTTTATGCAGAAGCCAGATCTCCCTCCATATATTCACCCCTACATTAGTTTGGTCCATACTTACCAGTGTTTCTCCAATAGGATCGCCTTGCGCTTCACTGGACTATTGAGGCCGCATACGTTAAGGCTCACTGCGAAGGGTATGTGCCATGTGTTCCTCGAAGCGTCCTGTTGTTGCTGATTTGCTATGTCTCAGTCTAAGCAGGAGGGTTGTGAGAGGATGCTGTGCTGTGTAGTCCCTAGTGCGCTTGCAGCCTTCGTAGAGACGTAGTTGGTGCTGGGGAGAGAGAAGAGAAAGAAGACAGACAGATACCCACATTAAACAAAAAGGATATAACTGATGAAACTTCAAATGACCAAAGTCTGTCAGAACAAAACGTGTTGGGGTGAGATGTGGCCACCCAAAGGATGACAATTCCAACAAGGGGTCTCTTAGGGGACCATGGAGGGATCCCTTAAGTGGAGGACTGGCGGATCATCGTGAGTATCTTCAGTCCTCTAGCCCTTCCGCCGCCACTGCTGAGTTCACACCAATCCTTCCTCCCCATCCCGGGGCTGTGTTGCTATCGAATCATGATGCTTTTGATAGGGTAGATTCTGCCGACAGGACCTGCAGGACTGCCTGCCTTTCTTTGGTAATGGTAGCCGGATCAGGACGAGACTTGTGGTGATTGCTTGTCACCTTCTGCCATGCTGGTCGCTGCTGTATAGGAGGGGTAGGCTGGTCCTCGGTGCTCTCCTGTGCCTCGATGTGTAAGAGGGAACAGGCCTCCTTGAGAGATCTGATTTGGGGAAGTGGCCCTTTGTAGCGAAAAAGAATATGGAACTGATGACCCCATGCATAGAGTATGTTGGCTTTCCATAGAAACTCTGTAACAGGACGAAATTATTTACATTTTTGCAAGGTAATCCTAGAGAGATCCTGAAAAAAAGTCAGGGAGTGGCCTTTGAACTGAACTGGATGAGAGGCTCTGGCTTTCTTAAGGATGTTTCCTTCATCTAGAAGCCATGCACACATGCCAGGATGTCTGCCGGGGGCCCTTTCCGGGCCTCTCAGTCCCCATTCTGTGGACCGGATCTAGCTGTATGGTGGAGTCTTGCGCGAGGTCCAGGACATGTCGGAAGAGGTCCGTGACATAGTCACGTATGTTGGAACAATCCGCTTTAGATGGCACTCCTCTGATCCTGACATTATTAATCCTAGATCAATTAGCTAAGTCCTCATTATGTGCCTTAAGATCTAACTGTTGTTCTTGGAGCTTGAGGAGTTCTTGTTGGAGCCAAACAACCTCTTCCACCCTCCCAAATTCTCTGTCTTCCAACTCGGCCACTCTTTCTCCCACGTCGTCTACGGCACGTCTCATCTCTCGAATTTCTGTTGCGATTCTTATTTTCATTATCTGAAAGTCTGCAAGCAGGGAGGATAACCTGGCGTTTCCAGGAATATCTTAGTTACCGGCCCTTAACATTTTCGGAATCTGAGCTGGCATCTAGCCCTGTATTTGTATTTTTGTACTCTACTTGAGATTTTTCTGGCTTGGTGAACATTTCCTTTAAGGAGCGTACTTTCCTCACCCTGTTCCCAGCCATGTTGAAGGGATCTAGCGCAGTGTATGCCCTGGTATGACCACCTCTCGTTAGCCCTGCGTCACGGGCCTAGACCAGCAATTCCGGATTTGTCACCGGCCACCACGCTTATGAGCCTCCGATAGAGATGCAAGACGTGCAGTCCCTGCACATTCCAATGCTGGTGTCAGCTGCAAGTGTTTTGGTAATGTCCCTTAAGGCCTTCCGGGCAGAGGAGGGGACACGTGCTCCAACCTGGCACCCACCCAGTTCCACCTTTGAGATTCAGCTTTATACGGCTCACAGGGAGCAGGGCAAAGCTATCTCCCTTATCTTTGCCGGTGTCCCTCGGATCACTGGCTTTGCTTGGCCTAGGTTAAAGGTGTTCAGACGTCCCGGGGGACGCATTTTCCAGCTTGGTCCCTTGTCCCTGCCTCCCCCCACTGCAGTCGCACATGCAGCGCGTTTCCCAGCGTTTGTTGTGTGAAGGAGGGGTGGGGAGGAGAGACTGCCTGCACAGGCCACTGCCTCCCCGAAGACCACCAGGAGAAACTGGGTAAGGCCTACCTTCGTCTCTGCTTATCTTGAGTGCTTCAGCCGTGTCCCGACACAGCCACGTCAGGGCGTCGCCCCCCAGGCAGCCATCAGGAGTCGAGCAAGTCTGCCCGCAGGCCGGTCGGCTGGCCGGCCCCGCAATCAGGCATTTTGACCTGGCGTCTCAGCGCTCCTCGCTTCGGGCTGCTAGCTGCACAAACCAGGGGAAGCGGCAAGCCCAGTAATGCCACGCCACAGCCTCCACCGTGCTCACGGGCCCCCATTCCACCCGATCAACGTAGCAGGAGGGGAATCTCTCTGTCATCGCCAAATCCCCTGCAGGCTCCGAGGGCAGGCCTCTGCCCGCAAGCCGCAGCCGCGTACCGCAGTCGACAGGCTGATCGATTGACCGGGCCGCGGAACCCAGGGGTCCTACTTGCCTCTGTGGGGCTCTATTTGTGCCCACCCTGCTCCGATATCCGCAGGCACTCCCGGGGACCAACACAGAGGGTCCAGTGGGCTCGTTTCAGGTGCTAATGGTGCATCCTAGCTGTCCACATCTTGGCCATGCCCCCCTTGCTCTACAGTTTAGGGAAAATAAAGTAATCATGATTTTCTTATCCAGATTATTATATTTATTTAGTTATCCGTGTGCACCTGTTCGTTATCGAAAATGAGGGAGTAGATGATTTTCGAATTTTGAAATATTTGTATAATTTTTTAATGATCTCTCATAGGCAAAAAATGAGCTGGAAGTCATCATCAACCATCCCCTTCACCAAATGGATAGGTAATACTTTTTCTTTGGCTCTCTAGGAAAAGGTCTAATTTCCCTTCATAGACAATGAAAGTCTGTTTCATAACATTTGGATGCAAAAAAAATAATTGACGGACAGAATGCAGAACAATGTCATACATTCACCCCAGTACAGAGATCTGGCCATAAATCCATATATTTTTTGCTCACCATGCCAGTCCAGTTTGGACCCAACCATATGCAAATCAGTCTTGACCCTGTGCCCAATGGGAACAGTCCAGCCCGAACTGCCAGGTCAGGTCCTCCCTGAACTGGAAACAAGCATCCTAGGACCGGATATGAATGTTTCACAAAAACAGATTGTCTCTGGAATTTCTGGTTTTGAAGTCTAAATTCCAGGCAGATCTGTGCTGGTGACGCTGCTCTGGGAAAGTTAAAAACAGCTTTATACACCTTTGTCTGTAGATCATTTAAAATTCCAAATTCCAGGCCATGTTATATTTCCAATCCATATGCCAGAGCTGAAAGTAATTGTGCAGCCATTGTTTTTAAGAGATGGCTATATGACGGGCAACTCAATTTCAATTGTAGCTGTTTATTTGCAAAGGTTAAGGCTCGAGCCTTTGCTCTTAATGCACATTTTTGATCAGTAAAGGGCATGCCTCGCCCTAAATTAATGCCTAAATACTTGTAAGTGCCAACTTCCTCTATTTGGTTGCCCTTGGCGAACCACCTGAATTGTTTGGGTTTTGGGCCCACTAATAGCACCACCTTTGTTTTTTTCCTGTTTATCTCCAGCTCTTGGTGGTCGAAATAGTTTATCAGGCGGTCGATAACTCTTTGTAAGCCAACTGGGGTTTGGCTCAAGACCACTATATCATCTGCATATTGCAGATACTGAATGTGGTCTTCTGCCAATTTCGAAGGATGGCCATTTACTTTTGTGAAATAGATCTACAAGTCAGCAAGGTACAAATTAAAAAGACTTGGGGCCAAAACGCACCCCTGTTGCAGGCCATTATTTATATCGCTCCTCAAGGATACTATGCTGCCATCTCCCAGCTTCACACGGGTCCAGGTTTCGCTATGGAGGGCTATTATTGGGTTGATTAGTTGTTGAGGTACACCCCATCCTTTCAGTTTTGTCAAAAGTCGATCACGTGGGACTCTGTTGAAAGCCGATTTTAAATCGATACAACATGCGAATAGACTCGACTTCTTTGAAATTGCTTTTTCCGTAAGGACTACTATTGCTTCTAAGTTCGTACTTGTACCCATTTCTTGCCTAAAACCGGTTTGATATTTGGGAATTATACCTTTCTTCTCCATCCATTCTTGTAGATGTAATAATAGACAGGAAGCGTAAAGTTTTGCATCGACGTCCGTCAGAGGTATGAGTGGGTATTTACTATGCTCATTACAATTACCATTCTTATATATGGGATGAAATAGGCTCCCTCTCCAAGAATTGATTATCTTATTTTGAGAGTACAAATAATTAAAGAGTGGCATGAGATAGTTTGCCCAAAAATCCGGTTCGTTGTTTAATGAGTGCATTTGGAAGCCCATTTGGCCCTACTGCTCCCTCCATGTTTAGTTTGTTTATTACTTCTTTTAGTTGATTGCTGTTAATTAGGATATTTATGCCTTTATGGTTTGGTTCAAATTGTACCTTATCACGGAGGAGTAAGATTTCTTCAAGTTGTGCTATTTCTTGGGAAGAGGGACTGATTTCAATTTTTCTATGCTTTTCCTCCTGCATAGCGTCCGACCCAGATTTCAAAATCACAATCAATTCGTTATTTGTATTGTATACGTTTTGTACGTGTTGTTCCCATGTTTTTTCACTTATTCCTGCTTTTTTGAGACATTCCTGATCCCTTTGTTAGCTTGTTTATTATGCCCCAGAATTCACAACTGTTAGGCAGTTTACTGGCCCAAAGTAATTTCTCCCAGTGCTTTTCCATGCGCTCCTTTTTTGCCACTCTACACCTCTCCCAGATCTTACAGCAATAGCTGTTTTTGTTGATTCCCTTGTACTTTCTCTTTTTAGGTCACGAAGTTGTATATTGAACCATGGTTCGTATGTTCTTCTTTGTGTACTTTTGCGTTCCGGGTGTACCGGGAAATTGTTTAAAAGAAATTTTCCCAAATTTTTTCTGGTGATTCGGTACACTGTGACCCGCCATCATTTATATATTTATGTACAGCGACCATTCGAACCGTGCCATTTTAGTTTCTTCAGATTGTAAGTGACCGGGATTTCTGTTAGTATAGTTATTCTCTCTTTCTAAAACAGCCTTGCATTGATGGTCAAAACTTGCGGCAAATGGTCACTTTCCGGGGGGTATTGTATCTAGAGGGAATCTCCAATCCGTCTTGAAAGTGCAGGCACGCACAGAGACACACAGAGCAGCTGCTACGTATTTCTCTTGAAGGCGCTGCCCTGGGCACAGCGTAAGTTCGCAGCTACCCGAGGGCAGCCCATTCTATGGGATAGGGTGCACTTTACCTATTTGCCCCCAGTTCACCAACTTAAACTGTGCCTCTCAAGGTACTACACCTCAATTCAGCACAGACTTCTTGAAAAATGCAATGCAGGATGGTATAGTGGCCTATGACCAGCAAAGTGGAAACAGCACAAGGAGCAGCGGCTCCAATCAGCAGGGCCGGCTCTAGGCATGTGCAAGCTGTGCACCTGCACAGGGCCACCAAACCCCAGGGGCCACCACGCCAAAATATATCCTTACTATATTAATCCTCTGAGGATGGATACATATTTGCGTGGTGGCCCCTGGCAGGGATTTGGCGGCCTCCGGCTCTGTTCCACTTCTAAACTCCCTGAGCCCCTCCCCTCTTTCCTGGCCTGCGCGCTCGCCCCGCCCGGACCCCTCTTCCGGGCCCCCTACCTACGCTCCCTGCCCATGGCCGCCATGAGCCTAGAGCCGGCCCTGCAAACAGGGCACATTGTCAAAACCAGTGATTCGATCTGAGGTACTGAGCAGGCAACGTAAGCCCCACCCTTCTAACCAAGCATTTCCTTTGTGTATTTTCATTCTCAATGGTGCAGCACCAGGGTAAAAGAGGGAACAATACAAGGGAAGAGGGGTAGATCACATTTTTCAGCAACTCGTGTAGGGTAGTGTCAATTCCTGGCTCAAGGTGGACCTTTCATGGGTCTCATCTGGTAAATGCTGCACCATGATAGATGAGCGGATTTCAGTATTATGCAGAAAACACCAACAACCCATGGGGTACATGGAGATCTCTTGGAATCTGAGCACCGCTGGCATACACCTGCAGCTTTGGTCAGAAATACAGCAGAAGAAACCCAGTCAACAACTAGGAACAAGAAAGTCAGAGGTAAAGGAAATGGGACATACAAGGGGGTGAGGAGGGAACCAAAATAACAAAGGTGAGGGTACACAATGACACTGAATGAACTATAGTCAAAGGCAGGAAACACAAGATCCCAAAAGCAATGTTGCCACTGTGGTTATAGGTCTGAGCTTCTTTGTACTGTTACTGTCTAATTTGACCTGAAACTACCTTATGACCTAAGTTCATTAAAGGGCCAGCTGACCTTGAACTGACACGCGCTCATATTTTCACCATGCCTGATCAACCTGTTCTCCAAAGTCACTTTTGTAAATCTGATAACCTTGTCACTGTTCTCTTCATGTTATATGTTGCTTGTTTTTTTCCTGCGTCTTGTTTCTGCACTCCTGATGTTCTCCTCCTGCTCGCCCTTTTGTTTTATCCCTCTCCTATCTACCTGATTTCTGACATACATGTGTGCTTGGGTGTCAAATCGAACTTTAGACCTAACTCCCACCCAAACAGCGACAGTCTCAGCTTAGGTTCCCCAGCGAGCATTGATGTCAAGGGACCAATTCTAATGCAGTGCGGATTCAGTGGAGGACGTGACTGGAACCTCTCGTCCAATAAATATGCCTTATTCCAGATATCAGGGAGGTCAGCATTAAGTGGAGATGCTCCTAATCTTTCAATTTTTGCTGACAACATTTTGATCCCACGGACTAACCCTAGGGCTCCCTTAGACTAACTTTTGAAAGAGCTGCAGGCCTTCTGCGCTGTCTCAGGATTCAAAATGAACATGGCTAAGAAGTGCTGGCTTCGGAATCATTCCTACTTCATTTTAACCAGCAGGACTATTAAAAATCTGGGGTTCAACTTGGATTCCACATTACAGATGACACATGGTGCAAACTTCCCTCCACTGATAAGGGCGATTAGGAGGGATTTTCAGAGCTTGCATGGAGGCTCGTACTATGGCATGGTTGTATTGCTTCCATAACAATGAAGGTATTTCTGAGGGTGCTATTTTTGGTTTAGGCCATCCATTTGAGGGTTGGACAGCTGATTATCTGGCAGCTTCAAAGCGCATGCTCAGAGTTTTTCCATAGAGGCAAACAGGCAAGAATATCAGCAAAGTACACACGGTGCCCATCCCACCCGGCGAGGGGATGTTTCTAAGAAATATCATGGCAGAAACCGAAGCCCAGAACCCTCAGCCTGTCATGTTCCCCTATTATGAGGGTAACTCCACTAATCTGGGATGAGCTGGAGCAAACTGGGTCTCACGCATCTCCCGAGCACTTTTACACCGTTGTTTGTGAACCCGGACTTCACGACAGGTTTAAACAAGGAGCCATTCACATTTTGTAGAGAAGCGAGATGTATTGAATTCGGAGATATGTTCCACGACAATGTTAAATCCTTTGAGCAAATGAAGGATTATGAACTGGGGATAAGAAGTGCCTCAGATATGACCAGGTTAGGCACTGGGTCAAGCCAGGGAAGGTTAGTGAGGCCACTACACCCCTCGAGGGCCTCTCCAGCGCTAGGCTTGAGGCCCAGGTGGGATACGAGAAAAAACTGAAGATTGAAATCACACCTGAACAGTGGGATAACATATTTAGATTCTCATGCCAAGCACTTTCACATGTGAAGGGTAGGGAAGCACTTCTTCAATGGCACTTTTCTACTCATAGGCTGCATCTAATGATTAGTGACAACAAAGATTGCGGCTGGATGAGATGTGACCAGGCCAGATAATTGACACACATATTATTGGAGTGCCCAGAATTATCACCATTCTGAACAAATGTGCTGGAGGATATTGAGAACATAACCAAAACTATAATACCAAGTCTCCTCTCAGCATTTTACTAGGTGGGATGGTCAAGACGATGGAAGGGAGACAACTTCATTTAGTTAACGCCCTTTTGCTGGTGGCAAAACAGTGTATATTAGCGGTTTCGGGCAAGACACAGCCCCATTCCATTGCGGACTGGTACAACTTGGCAGATATTGGAGATGGAGAAAATAACGGCTGCACTTTAGGATGAAGACACCGATTTGCATTGACCTGGGGACCACTCCTACTGTTTTTCGCTAAACATTTCAGGGTGTGGAAATGCTTGAGAACGCCCACAGCGCTCCAGATAGCAGGGCGATGAGCAGGTCTTATTGACTAATAGGACACATAAGGTGCAGATGACTTGGCTGTTTTTGTACTTAGGCTGTCTCGTCATGTCTGCATGGAGGAGGGAGAAATTTGGCGGAGGTTTGGTTTCCGTTGTGTTTTCGGTGGTACCTTTTCTGTTCTTGATTTATACTTTGCTGCATTTTTTTAAAATCAATAAAAATGGTTTGAAACATTAAAAATAATTGCAACTTGATAAAGTAATGTGAAACTTTAAATACTATTTCTCTAAGGCACCATTTCATAAAAGGATTGGATGCTTGCCTTGTTTTTTAAAGAAAGCCATATTAGTATACCTTTAGGGGGATGAAAGTCGGTGTTAGCGGGCAAACACTATCAACCCCAGGGACCCCAACTGCCCTCCCTTCACCTTTGCAAAACCCTAGCCGCCGGACCCTGTCACCTGGTGATCCCTCACTCCTTTTCCCTTGGGAAGAGAACACCCCAAAGCCCCCACTCACCAAATATGCTCTTCTCTTTACCGAGGTCAAGTAAACCTACGGGGCCATCAAGAAGAGGACAGGAGGTAGACCCTGACTATAAGGCAAACCGAAGGTGGCTAAGAAGAATTAACCGGACCGTCTCCCGATAATTTACTTGAACTGCAGCAAATAAATAAAAATCCTGCTTAAATCACATCTATTTGGCTATCTTGCTCCTTTCAGGCGCTCACAAGTGGTGGAGAATGTGGGCAACTGTCCATTAGAAAAGGAATAATGGACGCCCTGATACAGCACCTTGTGAAAAGACAGGAAAAATAGAGTGGGCAGTGGAGCGCCAGATGGTCTTGGCCCAAGCCGGGCGGGACATTTTTAGGAACACAATGGCGGGTCAAATGGAAGGGCTGCATAAGGTCACAGAGGATCAGGTCCAGATAACCTCACGATTACAGGAACATAGGAGAAGCCCTCAAGGTCCACCCAGCATAGCCCTGCAAGAATACATTGCTGGGGATGACCCAGACGTGTTGCTTTTGATCTTTGAAAGGGCATCAAAAGCATGAGGCTGGCCTGTGGAGAAATGGACCTTTTTTCTAGCTCCCCTCCTTACTGGCGAAGCACAGGCCGCCTACCAGGTGGAGAATCCGACTGGGAACACCCCATACCTCTCCATACCTGGATGCTAAGACCATCATACTCGATCATTTGGGGATTGATTCTGAGGCATACAGGGTGCGTTTCCGCAAAGAGAAGGGGAAAACCCCAAGGCACTCTTTTTTAGGCTTAAAGCAGCCGCCAATAAATGGCTGAGACCAGCTGAAAGCAGTAAGGAGGACATAATGGACCATATTTACCTAGAGCAGAATCTGGAGTCTCTCCCCTATAACACCCAAAGATGGCTGCGCCAGCACACACACCTTACCACTGAGCAGGTCATCGAGATGGCCACTACCTTCTCTCGTGCCCAACCTCGAGCGCCTCTGTGGGAGGCGGAGAAACCGGGTCGGCCCAACCAAGGAAGACCTGACTAGAAAAACATGAGAAAACCCACCCCAGAGCCACTGAGACCATGACCTTTCAGACCCTACGTTTCAATACACCGGGGTCCCCAGTGCTTCGACTGTTTTGACTGGGGCCACATTGCTCCTCTTTGGCCCCACAAAAAGCCGTCCGATGAACCAATGGACGTCAGCGACATCCCTAGGTCGATTCTCTATACAGCTGAATTGGGGAGCAGCTTTTATGTAAGTGTTCAGGTAAACTAGGAATGGGTCATGGGTTTGCTGGATTCTGGTTGCCGGCAATCTGTCATCCAGGGCGATTTAGTTACCACCAATCAGATCATTCCTGATGCATTGGTGCACATAGGTTGTGTGCATGGAGACATTAAACCCTACCCTGTGGGAGAAGTACTCCTTACACCTACCCATGGGTCTCCCTCTAGGGTTAGGGTGGGAGTATTGCGTACCCTTCCCGAAGACCTGATCATAGGGACCAACAACCCAGCCGTCTTAAGGATGATACTAGCATCTGTACAAACTCTAGAAAGGGAGCAAGAGATGACCCTCCCCAATTGCTAGTACCCTTAGCTTTCAGGGATCAGATATAATATTTTGCTCATTCCCATCCCCATCTAACAGCAGGTCATACCGGTGAAAAAACTACTCAGAGCATCATAAGCCACTTTTATTGGCCAGGGATCTATTGTAGCATAAGGAAACACTGTCAAGAGTGTGAAATATGTCAAAAGAGAAATCCGTATTGACCTCCACCTCCCCCTGTTCCACTGCAGCCTCTCCCGGTTATAGGAACCCCTTTGAGCGGATAGGAATGGACTAAATCGGTCCTTTACCCAAGACAAAGAGGGAACATCAATACGCCCTTGTGATAGTGGATTATACCACTCGCTATCCTGAGGCCTTTCCTTTAAGGGCACCAAACACCAAAAAACATAACCGACAAACTTGTCGAACTGTTCTCCAAAGTAGGCTTTCCCAGGGAGATCCCGACAGACCAGGGCACCCCGATTGTCTCTCGACTCATAAAGGGGGTCTGTCAGACCCTGAACCTCAGTCATATAAAAATGTCGGTCTACCATCCGCAGACCGATGGGCTCATAGAAAGATACAACGGGACTCTCAAATTTACATTGAAAAAAATGCTCTGGAGTGAAGGAAAAGATTAGGACCAACTCCTTCCCCTCGCCTTGTTTGTCATCCATAGTCAGGTCCAGAGCAGTCTCGGGTGTTCCTTCTTTGAAATGTTTTATGGAAGACAACCAAGGTCACTCTTGGAGATGACGAAGGAGGCGTGGAAAAAAAGAAGAAGAGAATGAGACTCATGGTTTCTTAGAATACACCCAGGAGCTCAAGTTTCTATTAGGTAAGCGGCAGGATCTAGCCTATTCCAACCTAGAAAAAAATAAAGAGAAACAGAAATCTTTCTACGATACAGGGAAGAAGAGGCGACAGTAAGGGATTAATGACTGGGTCCTGGTTATACTGCCTTCCTCCTCGAGCAAGGTTAAGGCGGAATGGTTAGGGCCATACAAAATAGTGGGCACAGTGCGGATGACTACATGTAAGGTTCAGATAAAACCCTCCAAAATCCAAACCTACCATATTAACCTGCTAAAAAAAATGGTTAGGTCCTCCTAAAATAGCTCACCTCGTCCTACCGACCCCAACTGACGAAGTCTGTACCCTTCGACAATTGGTCGTGAACGACTCCCTGTCTCCGGAGAAGCTGTGATGTTCTCTGTTACAAACTTTCTCACCTCTCTTTTCTGACCTTCCTGGGAGGACCTTGAGCATTCCATCTTTACAGACCCTGGGAAAGTCATAGAACAATGGCCGTATCACATACCGGCCGCCAGAAGACAGGCCGTAAAAGATGAGATCAGGGTCATGTTGAAAATGGGCGTTATACGATCGTCCAAAAGCAAATTGGTCATCGCCTGTCGTCCTGGTTTCCAAATCAGAGGGGTCTATCAGATTTTTTATCGACTTTAGGGCTGTTAATTCCATCCAAGAATAGATGAAGTGATAGAAAAACTAGGGGATGCCAATACATCACAACGATATGGCTGGTCCCCCTCAAAGGGAGGGATCCATAAAAGACCACCTTTGTCATGCCAGATGGCCTGTACGAGTTCACCGTTCTCTGGTTTGGTCTTCACGGGGCACCAGCCCATTCCAGAGGCTAATGAACATGTGCTCCGTGACTATCAAGCCCTCTTGTCAGCTTACCTTGATGACATCGTCCTATTCAGTCCCACCTGGGAAGATCACCTACTACACTGATGAGAGATCTTCCAGGCCCTAAAAAGAGCAGGACTACAATTAAATGCCAAAAAGTCCCGGGTAGGGTTTAACAAGGTCAGATACTTAGACTACGTATTTAGGAACGGGGTAATAGAACCACAGAAAGAGAAAGTGAGGGCAATTATAGAGACCCCTTTTTCCTCTACTAAAAGAGAAGGGAGAGCCTTTTTGGGATTCCTAGGCAATTACCGGAGGTTCGTACCTCAATACTCAGAAATTGCGGATCCTCTCACTGAGTTGTTAAGAAACAACACAAAAAAAAGCATCTGTTGAATCCCCCTGAGACTGTAAAAACAGCTTTCCGACTGCTGAAAGAGGCTATCTCCTCCAGTCCGGTCTGCCAATTTTGCTGAACCCTTCATCCTCCCTACCGAGGCATCTGACTGCAGGCTGGAGGCGGGGTTATCTCAGTTCTCCCCTGAAGGCATGGAACTCCCGATCCTGTTCATTAGCAGGACATTGTTTCCTCATTAGAAGCGGTACTCGCCGATAGAACAGGAGTGCCTCACCATCAAATGGGCTATTGACAAGCTCTGTTATTATCTGGAGGGCAGCCACTTTACGTTGTGCACTGATCATGCTCCCCTGCAGTGGATGAGTAGGAACAAAGACAACAACCCCTCTGGTGGTTTTAGTCCCTGCAGCCCTTTACCTTTGTGGTTAAACACCGGAGAGGTGTCGATAATGGAAGTGCCGACTTTCTGTCACGTATTCGTCCTCTCCCCGATCGGGAGAATCTTAGGGGAGGGGTGTGTCACGGATCGTGTGATGCGCAGGCTGACACCGTTAATATGCATGACTGGTGGTGTGTTCCTCATGGAACGGGTACTCTTATTTCTTCACAGCCAACGGATTCGCCTGAGTGGACCTATGAAGGAGGAGAGGAACCCGGCATCAAGAGAAGGCGGAAGAGAAGAATCCGGAAGGAGTGGAGTATCAGAGAACGCGAAAGCTGAAGAAATCCAAGACGAGACGGAACCTCAGGAGGAGAGACGTCTGCTGCTGATACCCGAGACGAGAGAAGCAGTTAGGAAGAATACGGAGGAGCCAGGAGGCCAACGACCCCATGCTTCGCCCGCCACGTTCCTGGAGGAGCGTGGCTGACTCAGGTACATACGAGACTTTCAGGGTGGGCCGGGAAGGAGGGCGTGAAATTCGGCGTTAGCAAGCAAACACCATCAAACCCTGTGACCTCCCTTCACCTTCACCTTCGCACAACTCTAGCCGCCGGACCCTGTCACCTGGTGATCCCTCACTCCTTTTCCCTTGGGAAGTGAACACCCTAAAACCCCTACTCACCAAATATTCTCGCCTCTATACCAAGGTCTAGAAACTTCTGGGGCCATCAAGAAGAAGATGGAAGGAAGACCCTGACTATAAGGAAAACCGAATATGGCTAAGAAGAATTAACCGGAAGGTCTCCCAATAATTTACTTGTACTGCAGAAAAGAAATAAAAATCCTTCTTAAATCAAATTTATTTGGCTATCTCGCTTCATTCAGGTGCTCACAACACACTAAATGTAGAGTTTCTGGGGATTGTTTTATAGTAAAGTGAAAAGGAATTGTGTGACAGGAGATGGGAATGTATGCAAGTATAGGGAGGAAAAAATTCTCCAAATCACTGGTTAGTCCGCATCATGGGTACTCCCAAACATTTTCCCGGGCCCAAAAGTTTGGTCTTTGGTGTGACCGAGTGCCGCAGTAATGCCAGCAGGGTGGTGGAGGGGGTGGAGGAGGTGTAAAGTGGGTGTAGTGGAGGCGAAGCAAGTACATCTAGTGGCTGAACTGAAATGCTCAATGTGGAACTGTACAACCTAGGGTGCAGTACATCCTAGTTATTTCCTTTCTTTAATTGAAATGAACGTTTAAAACAAATGCTTTCTGTTTATTTAACATTTTTGTAATTTGTAATATTAGTGCTGATTACTGTGAAAAGCAGTTCAGTGCTGCTGTTACCCAGGGTGCCACATGTAAAGATCAGGGGGTCTGCGTGCAGCCCCCAGGCCGTACTTTGAGTATCACTGGTCTACATGATAAGACTGGCACCTCACCACCGCCTCTCCAGACATTACTGGACCTGGGAAGACTACACCTTAATACAAAGGCCATGCTGTGAGAAAAGCTGCAGCAGACTGGGCCCTGCAGGAGCCCTGATTTCAGAGAGGTCCAGTGCCTATAGGCCTGTCTTGTAGACCTGGAAGCTGCAAGACTGACGAGAAAGAACTCTCTCAGCTGTTGGAAAAAGTGAGAATCCGTTTTTATTTCAACCTCTGCAGGACCAGGACAAGGTGATGATGCTTGCAGAGAGAGGGTGCACCTATGGTAGGCATGAAAAGCATGTCTGTTCTACTTAGAACGTTTTGTTGTGCTGAAAAGAGATTGAGCAGTAGTCTGTAGTATCTGGTGTTTTGGAACCCTGCCCGACTACAACTTACAACCTTGCCTTTCTGCAGAGTTTTGAGAACCAAAAAAGTGACTAAGCTTGAAGGCAACATTTTGGACTGGTGCAAGGTAGTATATCCACCCCAGTGACAAAGCTATCTTAGCAGGTACCAAAACCAACAGTTTCAGGAGGAGCTGTATGACAACGTGCCCAACTTGGAGGGACCCTCGTGTGCCTTAAAATTGCTGACTTAACGATTTTTTAGTTACATTTCTGATAATAGGTCCTAAGGTAAATACTTTGCCTTGGGTGACTCACTTTGTTTATCTGACCTCTGTTACTGTGCAGTCAGCATTAAATAATCTTTAGTTTCTGGTCCACAAGGTGGTTTACTTTTTCAGAGCATTTTGCCTTACGCCAGCAGGCGTTGAGCAGAGTTTCTTTGGGACTTGTGATGAGACCTATCCAGGATGTGTTTATTTAATTGGTAATGGTCCCCCTTCCCACAGTAATAACCCACTTTCTAACAGCAATGAAGTCACTTGTCAACACCGCCTTGCATCCCAGAGAACATATCTGATGCAGCTGATGATCTCGTCGGACTGGTTGCATGATCGAATGATATATTTATCTATAATGGCTGCTGGAGTATTTTATGCGATAACGAAGGACAAAAAATAGACTTTCAGATCCTGCTGAGGTAAATGCAATGTTATACTCTATCTGCTGTGCCCCATTAATATTCATAAAGAGTGGATCATAACACAATAGCACACAGTGGTATTTGTTCTATTGTGCCAAGGTGCGGTACATACGAAGTATATGGTGAACTCTATAGAGAACTGAGAATAGGCTAAGGCCCTTTGTAATGTTCAAACAGGGCGCGAAGAACAATTTGCATCACAAAGACAGACTGGAGTAATATATGAACTGAAAGGTGTAAAAGCTCAAAAAGGGACTCAACAAATATGTAAATGGGAAATGTGCACTTCAATCGAGGATTCAGAAATAAGAATATCTACAAATGTAAACTTAGTGAAAGCTCATAAAATTGTAAAATGGGACTAACTTTGAACTAACTACGAGTATGTGCAAACTGATCCAGAGAGCTTAAAAGGCAGCGTTGAACACAATTATGAGACAGACAGAATGCCCAAGAACATTGGAGGAGGGAGATAATATGTAGTAGTACCGAGCATGATGTGCGGCTAGACTAATGAGGAACTCTTCAGGATCTGCAGGTTCGCTAAGAGCTTCCTACCGGACCTCTTCCAAGAACTTGAACTCACAGTAGACCGTGCATAGAATGCAGCCATCTCCAACTAATATCCATGCAAGTGTTGTTTGTATTACACCCACTATTCTCCTGGAACTAGGAGTCCACGCTGGACAACGCAGGAGGAGTATTTCAAATTGTAATGTCACATTCTATGCCTCATTTCCTGAAGGCCAAACTATGTTGAAACACACATGCTGAATTAGTAGATGTTAAGAAGGATTTATGAGGCAAATACAAGGAGATGATGAACAGAGGGCTGAATTGTTTCAGATACTCACTCCAGTCACAGATCTGGGTTAAATCCATCATGGTTCTTTAGCTCACTTCGCCACCCCAGTTCAGACCCAGCCATATGCAAATTAGTCTTGAATCTGTTCCTTATGGGAACAGTCCAGCACAAACTGCCAAGCTAGGTCTTCAGTGGACCGGAAACCAGCATCCTGGGACCAGTTTCAGGGTAACAACCCTCATCAGCCAAGCTTGCTTGAATCCAGTGGCCAAGTGTGCAAGGGACTCACGTCTCT
Source organism: Lissotriton vulgaris (assembly GCF_964263255.1). NCBI lineage: Eukaryota > Metazoa > Chordata > Amphibia > Caudata > Salamandridae > Lissotriton > Lissotriton vulgaris. Next base: position 2,003,860,737 of record NC_141689.1, on the reverse strand, counting down.
GCCAACTTATACTGAACAATGCAACCACGAGGAGATGATGAACGAAGCACTGATACTTTTCAGACACACAGCTCCTTATGGGAACAGTCCAGCCCGAACTGCCAAGGCAGGTCTACACTGGACTAGAAACAAGCATTGTGGGACTGGTTTCGAGGTAAAAACCCTCATCAGCCAGGTTACCTTGAATCCAGTTTCAAATTGAGCAAGGGACCCACGTCTAGGCATACCCCGCTAAATTAGGGCGAACAAAGCAAACACTAAGCGATGATGGACGGAGCGCTGAAACTTTTCAGACACTCACCTCCAGTCACAGATCTGGGTTGAATCCATCATCGTACTTTAGTTCAATTCGCCACCCCAGTTCAGACCCAGTCGTATGCAAATCAGTCTTGACCCTGTTCCTTAGGGGAACAGTCCCGCCCAAACTGCCAAGCCAGTTCTTCACTGGACTGGAGACAAGCATTGTGGGACCGGTTTCGAGGTAAAAACCTTCATCAGCCAGGCTAGCTTGAATCCAGTGGCAAAATGAGCAAGGGCCCCTGGTCTGGGCATACCCTGCTAACCTATTGTGAACAAAGCAAACACTAGGAGATGATAGACAGAGCGCTGAAACTTTTCAGACACTCACTCCCGTCACAGATCTGGGTTGAATTCATCATCGTTCTTCAGCTCAATTCGCCACCCCAGTTCAGACGCAGCCATATTAAAATCAGTCTTGACCCTTTTCCTTGTGGGAACAGTCCAGCCCGAACTGCCAGGCCATGTCTTCACTGGACCATGTCTGCTGCAACTGCTTCTGATGGCTAGAGCTTGCCACCAGGAATACAATGAGCCCAGGATTGTCATAATTGGCCCTACGGGGCCCATATTATGGCATTATAAAGAATGGCAACCTTTGACCTCTTTGACCAGATTGCTGGTGTATGAAACATCTGTCTGCAAAGACAGGAACAAGAAAAAAAACGAATTGAAAGGATGATTGCAGACAGAATCAACCATTTTGAAATAAAGGCTTACATTATTAGCCAATGTTAAAAAAAAATGCAATCAACTTCACATAAATGTTATCATTGGACCTGACATTCTTGGCGTGGTTCCCCCTAACAACTTTTTGCCCTCAATTATCCTGTTTTTTTCTGACTTCATTTTTGCTGCCAACAGGACTCTGCACACTTTACCACTGCTAACCAGTGCAAAAGTGCATTCCTCTCTCCCTAAAACATGGTGGAACTGGCTTACACCCAATTCTTGTTTCATCTGGCTGTCTCTGGAGTGACTAAATAATTTTTGAAGCATATGGATTATGAAGATGGGATACACCTATTAGATTACTATGGATCACTTTGGTTAAAATGTGAAAGTAGGGTTTAATTACGAGGAGTGTTTCCTCATTTCAGCAGTGCAGCAGCTGGGGACGCAAATGGCGTCCTCTTCTTATATCTTTACTCCCAGTTGACACATTTAGTTTATTTTTAAGTCCCTAGTAAAATATTGCTACATGTACCCAGGATCTGCAAATTAAGTGTTACTAGTAGCCCTGCAGCACTGATTATGCCACCCACTTAGGCATGTCTCAGCCCTGCCACTGCAGCCTATGTGTGCAGTTTGAAATTGCCATTTCGACCTGGAAAATTAAACCTTTTGCTGCTGGGCGTAAACCTTCCTTTACATGTAAGTCACCCCTAGGTAGGCCCTACACAGCTCAAAGGGCAGAGTGCAGTGTAGGGCCTACCCTAGGGTGCAGTGTGGACATGTACTTTTCCTTTTTCACATTCTGGTAGTGAAAAGCTCTTAAATTTGTTTTTCACTACTGCAAGGACTACCTCTCTAATAGGATCAATCAATCAATCAATCAGTCAATATATATAGCACTTCTTATCACCCTAGAGGGTATCCAAGAGCTTAGAAAACATTGGATTATCTTATTATATTTAATAAGTGATAACTTTCAATTGGGAGCAAGTGGGACTATAACGTTTGGTGTCTATAGAATTGTTATTTAAAACACTCTTTCATGGTAAAGTTGGATTTTAAGTCACAATTCTGAAAATGCTACTTTTAGAAAGTTTTTTTGTCCTATCCATTTGGTGCCTGCAGCCTGTATCCTGGGTCACATGACTAGGTATAGCTGGGAGTTGGTCTTCGTTCACTACTTCCAGACAGTGAGACAAATGGGGAATAGGTGTTGGCAGGATGGGCCGTTTCTGACTTGATAGCGCAGCAGAGCTGTCACATCTCATTTGCACATTACAAAAACTCTGTCTCAGCACACCCACAAAGGACTTCACACCAGTTTTTTGTGCCCCAGACAAGCTGGGGTCAGGGCAGGGAGGCAGGACATTCCAGAAACCTCTGTAGGGGGGACTCTAGAAGTGTCTCCCATTAATAAGTGGGCCCTAGGTATAAGTAGTAGACACTCAGACCCAACTCCTCAGTACACTTCTAGACCTGTGGAAGACTCAGAATAAGGACTGCTGTGCTGCTCTGTAGCAAGGACGAGTGTATGGCTGTCCTGCTACTCTGCCGCACGAATCAAAAGGACTGGACATGCATCTTGAACTGAGGACCACCAGAGTGACTCCAAGGGCAAGTTGGCTGGCCTCTTGATCAGAGCCTCAGGGACATAAAAGGCTTCAACAATCCTAAACCTTGCACCTGGACTCTGCCTGCTGTGAATCCTAACTCTCCCCTCCACATCCCCCAAGTGGTCCCTCCCCAGTACTTGACTTTTGGAAGTGAGGAGGAAGATGCTCTGCCAGACCAGCTTTGGTCCCCCTAGGAACAGACGTGAAGCCTTGCAAAGCCTTGCAGCACAGCTGCCAGCCTCATTGAAATTGTCACTGAGTGATGCACAGCCTCATTACACAGTTGCTAGGTTCATCGGAACTCATGCAGACTTGTTATTGTTAGAGACTTTTGTAGCAGCGGTTACCCTGGAGTGTCCGGGCGCTAGCTACAATCTTCCAAGAGAAGCATAGTTTGAGACCGGATTATAAATCAAAAAGCTAAGTTTTGAAGGCCTTCTTGAAGACTAGTAAATCATTAGTATTTCTCGGATAAAAAGGAAGGTCATTCCAAGCCTTTGCCGCACAGGCAACTAAACTTCTGCCTCCCCGCCTGGCTTTTTTTGTGGGTGGTACTATCAAAAATTTTGCTCCAAGAGAGCAGAGTGGCCTTTTGGGCAAATACCACTGAAATTGCTGCTTCATGTGGTCAGGTCTTATGCCTTGTGTACAATACAGAGGGATTTAAACTCCACTCGTTTCTTAACGGGTAGCCAGTGAAGTCTTCTGATTTCACTAGAGACAGATGTAAATTTTGATGTGCCGGTAAGCAGTCTAGCCGCCGTCTGCAAAAGTTGAAGTTTATGCAGAAAACAATCCTGAATGTTCAGGTATAGACTATCACAATAGTCCAGCCTTGACATAGTTAGTGCTGTAACCACCGTTCGCTGACTGTCCATTGGCAAAAAAGGCAGTATTTTCTTACATGTTCTTAGAACGTACGACGTAGCTGAAGCTACTGCATTAACTTGCTCACCAAGATTGAGTCTGTCGTCTATTAAAACTCCCAGGTTTTTACTTATCTGGTGGGTGTCAGGAGAAGAACCATAGTATCCGGCCACCAGCTTGGGATCCAAAAATTGGTATAGTTCCTGAACAGGATGACCTCCGTTTTGCTTGATTTGAGTTTTAGACAGTTTGAGACATCCAGCTCTCCACCACTTCCATACAATCATGGAAACGTTTTCTCATTCCTTTTTCCTGCCCAGGTAGCAGCGGCACCACAATTTGTGTGTTATTAGCATATGAAGTGAGGCAAAAATCAAAGGAGTCAATAATGGGGGCCAGCGGGGACACATACACATTAAATAGAGTGGGGCTCAGGGACGACCCCTGTGGGACTCCACAAGGCAGAAAAAAAGGTTTGGAATAAAATTTGCCTAATGAGACAATTTGCAATCTGTCCCAAGAGGAAGGACTTCAAGAGTTTCCATGCTTTACCCTGGACACCTCAATCCCGCAAATGGTCCATTAACAAATCATGATGGACAATATCGAAGGCTGCAGAAAGGTCCAGCATAATCATAGCGGCCTTGCCTCTTCGATCTAGGGCTCCCCTGATCTCTTCTGTAGATTTTAAGAGTGCGGACTCCGTGCTGTGCCCCTCTCTGAACCCATATTGAGTAGGATCCAGAGCTTGAGATTCGCGTAGATGAGCACTCAGCTGTGCATTTATTCTTTTCTAGACCAGTTTTGCTGGAAGTGGGAGGCGTGAAATCAGTCGGAAACTGTTTGGAAACTTGGGATCCAAACTAGGCTTCTTTAGAAGTGGTAATATTGAAGCAATTTTCCAGGATTTAAGAAAATACCCATCTGTAAACATTGCATTTAATAGGGAGGTGAGTGACAGGGCTATAGGTTCAGGAACCAGTTTTAACACGGCAACAGGACACGGATCATAAGGAGAACCTGATTTAGCTGATATAAGAAGATTATGAGTGTCCATAATGGATATTGATGCAAACTTGTAAAAGTAGGCTGGGACCCGGAAGCTGGCTTATGCCCCTATGTTGAGTCACTTGTTGGACCTTTGAGAGTTGATAAAATGGCCTCAACTTTTTCCAGGAAATACCTGGCTATTTCCTCACATAATTCCTGGATCATTTTAATATGTGCTAAGCAAGAGTGCACCAGGTTATTTACTGTTTTAAAGATCTCTTTGGTCAAATTTTTGGCTGAATGAATTCGATTAGCAAAGAACTCTTGCTTTGTCTTGAAAAGTAGCTGTTTATTGATTGTGAGGCTTTGTTTATAAATATTTTTCTCTGTTACTTTATACTCTTTCCTCCAGTTTTGTTCCAGGCGTTTACAAATCAATTTTTGGTCCTTGAGTTCCTGTGTATACCATGGAGCGGAGGGTTGTATCCTATTGGGGAATAGGATTTTCTTTGGGGCTAGCTTATTAAAAGCTGACTCCAGTCAGTTTGTGTATAGGGTGGTGGCCTCCACCACGTCTAAGGGCGTTTGGCGCGCTGTTTAGGTGAGCACTTCTGCTAAATCAATACCCTCAACTTTATTCCACGCCCTGATTTCCCTCTGTCTCTTAGGGAGCCTTCCAACAGCGCGATGGCCTGGAAGGGTCAACTAAAATAGTACGGCCAAAAGATCTGACCAAACTAGGGGCAAAAGGCCTGTAAATGAGAGGTGTGGGTAGTTAGAAATTATGTAGCAAACAAAAAAGGAGTACCACCATACAGATTCAAAGAATCTTAATGGGATGTATGTTGGATAAAAGGAAAAAATCCTTCCTTTTATAAAAACCCCTCACTCACCAACCTAGTGGTGACATGCTTCATCATCGGGGTCCACCCTGATGACCGAATGTAACCAGGGTGTGCTACAACACCTGAATTACAGTGGAGCTGGTTAGTGTTTGGGTGCAAAAAAGAAATGTTAAAAATTGTCCTGGTATAAACTCAAGAAATATATTTTACTGGTGAGCAACTGGACAATGTTAAAAACAGTGTGGAGATACCTCGAGGGTAGTTATGACCAAGAGTATCTCAGCAAGTGGTCTGGTCTACATGTTTCAACCTTATAGTGGGAATGCCAGGTTTTCTTCAGGACCATATAACCAGAAAAATGGACGGTCTACACCCCCTAAAAGGCGTACCCAATCCTAGATTCCTGTAGAAATTGCAAAAATATTCAGATGCAAAATGGGAGCAACTACCAAAAATCGGTAGGCTCAAGAAAAGAGAGACTTGTGGAAGGAAAGACAAAAAAGAGCTTAAATATGCTGAATTACGTGCCTGTAACGTTGTGAAGGTTCTCTCGTGATCACAAGCAACATGCCAATCCCATTCTTTTTAAATAATTATCCGACCGTGAATTCAGGCGGTAAGGCGGTAAGTCGTGAAGTAGTGTGGCTCACTGGTTAGAGGCGGCAGACCCGAGAGCAGAGGACGGCCCGGGACCAGGGTTCGATTCCCGGCGCGGCAGGTTTCTGGACCAGGGTCAGCGGACTCGATAATTCTCTCGCCTCGGTGCCCACTCTGATCAGCGATCACACGCGGCAACTCTGGGCATTAGCTTGCCTCATCTACACTAACGGCCCCCCAGACCGCCGGGGATGCCTGGTCTCACCCTGGAGATACCCATTAAGGGACCATCTCTCAGGGAAGCCAGGAAGGGTTTCGCGGCTGGCGAAGCGCCAGGACGCCTACGGGTAGCAGTGCGCTATATAAATGCCTACACACACACACATTTACCTAAATAGTAGCGGTGGATCCAGCACTGGCAATACCAGACCAAGACAGAGAGGGGGGTAAAGGGGCCACCAACAATGGCTACCCTACAGTCAACCACCCTTCCAAGGTCCTTTCAACCCACAACAACAATATCCTTTCTACGGTTGGCAACCACCTTTCCAACCACACCTTTATCAACAAAACCAATTCCGCCCTCCTTTTTTAGCCAGGGGCAGACGCGGAAGAGGAAGGAAAAAACCAATGAACAACGCCCAATGGGAGGAAGACGACCCAGTGGGCAGCAATACCAGGATCAAAGCAGGCCCAAGCAATGCGAGGACCTAGTCACCAAACTGCATACAGACCACTTTCAGAGACTGAAACAAGAGTACTCAACAAGGGACTAGGCTTTGTCCCCACGGCTCGCCTAGACAAATTCAAATTACATTGTGAATTATCAGCCTTCTTTCGAAAACTGAGACTAAAAGCCTTTTTCGAGAAACATGAAACAACCTCTATTGAGGAAGTCACCAACGAAACTGGGCTCAGAATTAAGTCTACTTTCACACCACCTCCCCATACAGTCCCTGTGGAAATAAGTACCTTTGAACAAGCAGTGTATAATGACATTGAAGCAATGACAGTCACCGCCCAATTCCAGAACAATAGTAGAGCAGAGAATAATGCAATACTGGAACTGAAGAAAAATGATAACATCATAATAAAACCGGCAGATTAGGGCGGAGGTCTGGTAGTTATGGACAAATCAACATACGATGCAGAATGCATAAGACTTTTGAATGATAGAAGAAACTTTCAACCTCTACAGTTAGATCCTACCGAGGAACTTCCGGCTGAGATTCTGCAACTATTAGAGACAGCGGAGTCTGCAGGAAAAATATCCAAACAAGAAGCCGACTATTTGTGCAAAACGGAGGGGAAAACTCCTTACTTTTACATACTACCAAAAATGCACAAAGGAAAATCCCCCCCCCCCCCCCCCCCCCTCCCCGGCAGGCCAATTGTGTCGGGAATTGGTTCCCTCCTAAAACCACTATCACGATTTTGCGATTTCTTTTTGAAAACATTAGTCCAGTCTACTACCACATATCTACAGGAGACAAAAAGCCTATTGGTACTTCTAGAAGACATAGAAGTAGATGATGAAACCATTCTTCTAAGCCTCGATATAGAAAGCTTATACACGAGCATACCCCAAGATGCAACAATGGATGTACTAAAGAAGACCCTTGACAACTGCACTTGGACCCACAGTACCCCAAAAAAGTTCATACTAGAGTGTGCTATCCTTGCCCTAAAAATAAACTATTTTGAGTTTGAAGGATCACTATACTTGCAGACAGGAGGCACTTCCATGGGCAGCGTTTTTGCCCCCAGTGTGGCTGGGTTATATGTGTTCGATTTTGAACAACAATACATTTTGAGCAACCAAAACCCCTATGCCACTCACATCAAATTTTGGAAAAGGTACATTGACGATGTCCTTGCTATTTGGCAAGGACCATTGGATCTACTGGAAGAATTTACTGTCTGGATCAACTCATGTGACCCAAACCTAAGATTCTCCCACTGTATTGACAAAGAAAATGATCTTCCTGGACATTGAGATTAGCAAATGCAACGAAAGACTGATAACAAAAACTCATTTTAAGTCTACTGCCAAGAACAATCTCCTTAGATATGAGAGCTTCCACCCCCGCCCATTGAGGGAAAACCTCCCTTATGGCCAGTACTTGAGGCTCGCAGAAATTGTACTCAACTCTCTGATTTCATGGAACAAGCCAAGGACCTCCCCACTAAACTCATACAGCGTGGGTACCCTGCTAAGACTGTCAACAAATGCCAGAAAAGGGCCAGGAACCAACCCAGGGAAGCCCTACTCGAGAACAAAACCAAAACTGACAGTCCCATTCCACTAACCTGTGTCACAACATACAATGCCATCTCTAACCAAACAAGTAGGAGCATTAACAAACACTGGGCAATATTTATCACTGGCAACCTCAAATGGGAAAAGCCACTATTTTCCTATAAGAGGGCAAAAAGCCTGAAAGACACCCTGGTAAATACAAGGCCAAAAGAGCAAATACCAAACGTCACTCAAAGTATAACTCAGGCATGGGGTCTTCCAGACATTACTTGACATTTCCGATGCGGCGATTGCAGCGTTTGCCACCTGACTGAGAATACTAAAACTCTCACCCTTGAAGAAGGAAAAATCTGGGAACAACGATCTCATACAAACTGTAATAGCAACAATGTAATATACCTCATCAAATGTACATGTGACAAATCCTATGTTGGTATGACGACACGGAAGGTGAAACAACGTATCAGCGAACATCGCAGCACGATACGCTGTACACAGCGCCAGGACACCTCTCGGTAACAGTGCGCTTTAAAAATGTCAAAAATAAATAAATAAAATTAATAAGAGGAATGCAAATAAACTACCTGACCATTTCCTGGCAGCCCACCACACACCGAACGACATGAGATGGACAGTCATTGAGCAGGTCCAAGCGGGACCAAATCTAAAAGACCGGCTCTATGAAAAAGAACAACGCTGGATCTATAGACTGTCCATTCACGTAATCGGATTAAATGACAATATTCCTTGGGCCTCAGTATTGAAATAACATTTCTTGAAATCCCTTGTATAAATGGTTCTCTTTGACAAACATGGCCTCAGTTTCTGCCACCCAGTTCAGCAGTAGCCCGTGAAATCCTCTAGTGGTCTTAATTGAGAGAAAAAACTATCAGTTCCCATGCAGCGTTTAGCTCCTTAGCAGGAACATGAACAGTGCAATATGACGGGAATAACACCCAGCCGTGCCCAATACCGCTTCCATATAAACTAACAGAAATATGTGGAAATGGAGTAATATTAGTTAATTCCGATTGGTCCTGTTGCCTTAACCGACGCGATCGCTGTACCAGTACGGGCGTTCTATTGCCCATACCACGGGATCAACAAATCTAAATTACACCTAGCGAGGTGCGACATTTTATATCACTGCCTTTTGTTTCCATTGAATTAATTCACTTTTTTTCTGTACTACGGACAATGACGGCATGAGCTGATCTCCACCCTTCCCTGAATTTTAAAACGCCGACGGTCCTTTGAACCTTGAGCCAACCGTAGCCCCATGCAACATTGATCGCCATGACAACCTGTCACGTGATCGCCACGCCCACCCCGGAACTGAACGCTGGCATTAATAGACATGGCCTTCCCAGAGCTCCGTAGCGGGGCAGCGGGCACGGCCATAGGTAATTCGCCGTCCGTTCAACAGCGGAACTGTAAGTACTCACACTGTTTTTGATTGCAGCACCAACGAGCACCAGCATTTTGGAGCAAAAAAACGCTGCAGATCCACGTGGCCGTCGCTAACGCTCGACAGCTTTTTTCCATTTCTATCCCCCGCAGAATAAGTTCTAGTTGAGGACAATTCCTCCTCTGCCCCGGATGCCTAAAAGACTTATATTATGAGTAAGACAGGCCATAATCATCCCTACATGTTATATGTTTGTTGGTTTTTCTGTATGTTGGTTGATGTGCGTCTCCCCATTTTTAAGTCCGGTATATATTGCACAATTCATAACCCTTCTTCACGCATAGTTTGGAGTGGATGGATTACCACGCCACATAAGTCTGGAGGCGCGTATTAATATATTTTATATACGCCACCCTACACGCACGTATTGATAAGTGTGTGAGTTGTTGGCCCTCACCCACGCTTGGGCACCTTGACCACCAGGATCAGTGACACTGGCATGGTTTTTAGGTACCGACTTACTGCCTGAATTCACGGTCGGATAATTATTTAAAAAGAATGGGATTGGCATGTTACTTGTGATCACGAGAGAACCTTCACAACGTTACAGGCACGTAATTCAGCATATTTACGCTCCTTTTTTTTACTTTCCTTCCACAGGTCTCTCTTTTCTTGAGCCTACCGATTTTTGGTAGTTGCTCACATTTTGCATCTGAATATTTTTACAATTTCTACAGGAATCTAGGATTGGGTATGCCTTTTAGGGGGTGTAGACGTATCAACGTATCAGCGAACATCGCAGCACGATACGCTGTACACAGCGCCAGGACACCTCTCGGTAAAAGTGCGCTTTAAAAATGTCAAAAATAAATAAATAAAATTAATAAGAGGAATGCAACTAAACTCACTGACCATTTCCTGGCAGCCCACCACACACCAAACGACATGAGATGGACAGTCATTGAGCAGGTCCAAGCGGGACCAAATCTAAAAGACCGGCTCTATGAAAAAGAACAACGCTGGATCTATAGACTGTCCACTCACGTAATCGGATTAAATGACAATATTCCTTGGGCCTCAGTATTGAAATAACATTTCTTGAAATCCCTTGTATAAATGGTTCTCTTTGACAAACATGGCCTCAGTTTCTGCCACCCAGTTCAGCAGTAGCCCGTGAAATCCTCTAGTGGTCTTAATTGAGAGAAAATACTATCAGTTCCCATGCAGCGTTTCGCTCCTTAGCAGGAACATGAACAGTGCAATATGACGGGAATAACACCCAGTCGCGCCCAATACCGCTTCCATATAAACTAACAGAAATATGTGGAAATGGAGTAATATTAGTTAATTCCGATTGGTCCTGTTGCCTTAACCGACGCGATCGCTGTACCAGTACGGGCGTTCTATTGCCCATACCACGGGATCAACAAATCTAAATTACACCTAGCGAGGTGCGACATTTTATATCACTGCCTTTTGTTTCCATTGAATTAATTTACTTTTTTTCTGTACTACGGACAATGACGGCATGAGCTGATCTCCACCCTTCCCTGAATTTTAAAACGCCGACGGTCCTTTGAACCTCGAACCAAACGTAGCCCCATGCAACATCGATCACCATGACAACCTGTCACGTGATCGCCACGCCCACCCCGGAACTGAACGCTGGCATTAATAGACACGGCCTTCCCAGAGCTCCGTAGCGGGGCAGCGGGCACATCCATAGGTAATTCGCCGTCCGTTCAATAGCGGAACTGTAAGTACTCACACTGTTTTTGATTGCAGCACCAACGAGCACCGGCATTTTGGAGCAAAAAAACGCTGCAGATCCACGTGGCCGTCGCTAACACTCGACAGCTTTTTTCCATTTCTATCCCCCACAGAATAAGTTCTAGTTGAGGACAATTCCTCCTCTGCCCCGGATGCCTAAAAGACTTATATTATGAGTAAGACAGGCCATAACCATCCCTACATGTTATATGTTTGTTGGTTTTTCTGTATGTTGGTTGATGTGCGTCTCCCCATTTTTAAGTCCGGTATATATTGCACAATTCATAACCCTTCCTCACGCATAGTTTGGAGTGGATGGATTACCACGCCACATAAGTCTGGAGGCGCGTATTACTATATTTTATATACGCCACCCTACACGCACGTATTGATAAGTGTGTGAGTTGTTGGCCCTCACCCACGCTTGGGCACCTTGACCACCAGGATCAGTGACACCTGGCATGGTTTTTAGGTACCGACTTACTGCCTGAATTCACGGTCGGATAATTATTTAAAAAGAATGGGATTGGCATGTTGCTTGTGATCACGAGAGAACCTTCAAAGCGTTACAGGCACGTAATTCAGCATATTTACGCTCCTTTTTTTTTCTTTCCTTCCACAGGTCTCTCTTTTCTTGAGCCTACCGATTTTTGGTAGTTGCTCACATTTTGCATCTGAATATTTTTACAATTTCTACAGGAATCTAGGATTGGGTACGCCTTTTAGGGGGTGTAGACCGTCCATTTTTCTGGTTATATGGTCCTGAAGAAAACCTGGAATTTCCCACTATAAGGTTGAAACATGTAGACCAGACCACTTGCTGAGATACTCTTGGTCATAACTACCCTCAAGGTATCTCCACACTGTTTTTAACATTGTCCAGTTGCTCACCAATAAAATATATTTCTTGAGTTTATACCAGGACAATTTTTAACATTTCTTTTTTGCACCCAAACACTAACCAGCTCCACTGTAATTCAGGTGTTGTAGCACACCCTGGTGACATTCGGTCATCAGGGTGGACCCCGATGATGAAGCATGTCACCACTAGGTTGGTGAGTGAGGGGTTTTTATAAAAGGAAGGATTTTTTCCTTTTATCCAACATACATCCCATTAAGATTCTTTGAATCTGTATGGTGATACTCCTTTTTTGTTTGCTACATACCTACCCAGGGGAACAGGAGTAATCCCCATTCACTTCTGGTGAATAATTCCCTTACTCTCCCATTTGGTTGTTACGTATCCCAGCAGCTCACAGCTGCGAGAGTTTCTATATAGCAACATTACCGGCTTCTAACACAACCACATCAACCATGTCTGAAAACCAAGGCCTATCCTACTCGACAGAGGAAGTTGAGTCAATCATGAGCAACCTCACAATGGTTGCTGATGCAAACATCTCAAACACTATCTCCCAACCCACAGACTGGGACAAACTCTCTGAGATGAAACGAAATAGAATAAGGACAATCTTACTTGGCACGATACTCAAAGAATATCTAACAAACAACATGGCACCGAAGGGACTGCTAGTCCCGAATGCTCCATGTATCTTTCTGGATGACCCTGAATTTAGGAAAGACTGGGCCCTCATTGCATGGCATTGCACACACGATTGTATCATGCTCATACTAAAAACTGCACTACGCCTATCAGAGAAGATTTTGGTAGAGATACAAGTTACTGAATCCCAAATTAAGGCCACCATCACTGGCTATAAAAAGAAACTGGATGACCTGAATAAGGATATCAACGAATATAGGGATAACTTAACACAGCAAAAGGTCCAGAAATTCCATAAAGACCTCAAACGGTTTTCCTTTATGAAAGCATACCCTTATTCAGATGCGGATTACAAGGCACCTGTCCCATCTGACCCCGATTCAGACGACTCCAGTAATACCTCGAATAGTAGTGGTGGATCCAGCACTGGCAATACCAGACCAAGATAGAGAGGGGGGTACAGGGGCCACCAACAATGGCTACCCTACAGTCAACCACCCTTCCAAGGTCCTTTCAACCCACAACAATAATATCCTTTCTACGGTTGGCAACCACCTTTCCAACTACACCTTTATCAACAAAATCAATTCCACCCTCCTTTTTTTAGCCGGGGCAGACGCGGAAGAGGAAGGAAAAAACCAATGAACAACGTCCAATGGGAGGAAGACGACCCAGTGGGCAGCAATACCAGGAGCAAAGCAGGCCCAAGCAATGCGAGGACCTAGTCACCAACCTGTCATCCAGACCACTTTCAGAGACTGAAACAAGAGTACTCAACAAGGGACTAGGCTTTGTCCCCACGGCTCACCTAGACAAATTCAAATTACATTGTGAATTATCAGCCTTCTTTCGAAAACTGAGACTAAAAGCCTTTTTCGAGAAACATGAAACAACCTCTATTGAGGAAGTCACCAACGAAACTGGGCTCAGAATTAAGTCTACTTTCACACCACCTCCCCATACAGTCCCAGTGGAAATAAGTACCTTTGAACAAGCAGTGCATAATGACATTGAAGCAATGACAGTCACCGCCCAATTCCAGAACAATAGTAGAGCAGAGAATAATGCAATACTGGAACTGAAGAAAAATGATAACATCATAATAAAACCGGCAGATAAGGGCGGAGGTCTGGTAGTTATGGACAAATCAACATACGATGCAGAATGCATAAGACTTTTGAATGATAGAAGAAACTATCAACCTCTACAGTTAGATCCTACTGAGGAACTTCGGGCTGAGATTCTACAACTAGTAGAGACAGCGGAGTCTGCAGGAAAAATATCCAAACAAGAAGCCAACTACTTGTGCAAAACAGAGGGGAAAACTCCTTACTTTTACATACTACCAAAAATTCACAAAGGAAAATTTCCCCCCTCTGGCAGGCCAATTGTGTCGGGAATTGGTTCCCTCCTAGAACCACTATCACAATTTTGTGATTTCTTTTTTAAAACATTAGTCCAGTCTACTACCACAGATCTACAGGATACAAAAAAGCCTATTGGTACTTCTAGAAGACATAGATGTAGATGATGAAACCATTCTTCTAAGCTTCGATATCGAAAGCTTATGTACGAGCATACCCTAAGAGGCAACAATTGATGTACTAAAGAAGACCCTTGACAACTGCACTTGGACCCACAGTACCCCAAAAAAGTTCATATTAGAGTGTGCTACCCTTGCCCTAAAAAGAAACTATTTTGAGTTTGAAGGATCACTATACTTGCAGACAGGAGGCACTTCCATGGGCAGCGTTTTTGCCCCCAGTGTGGCTGGGTTATATGTGTTTGATTTTGAACAACAATACATTCTGAGCAACCCAAACCCCTATGCCAATCACATCAAATTTTGGAAAAGGTACATTGACGATGTCCTTGCTATTTGGCAAGGACCATTGGATCTACTGGAAGAATTTACTGTCTGGATCAACTCATGTGACCCAAACCTAAGATTCACCCACTGTATTGACAAAGAGAAAAGGATCTTCCTGGACATTGAGATTAGCAATTGCAACGAAAGACTGATAACAAAAACTCACTTTAAGCCTACTGCCAAGAACAATCTCCTTAGATATGAGAGCTTCCACCAACGCCCATTGAGGGAAAACCTCCCTTATGGCCAGTACTTGTGGCTGCGCAGAAATTGTACTCAACTCTCTGATTTCAAGGAACAAGCCAATGCCCTCACCACTAAACTCATACAGCGTGGGTACCCTGCTAAGACTGTCAACAAATGCCAGAAAAGGGCCAGGAACCAACCCAGGGAAGCCCTACTCGAGAACAAAACCAAAACTGACAGTCCCATTCCGCTAACCTGTGTCACAACATACAATGCCATCTCTAACCAAACAAGTAGGAGCATTAACAAACACTGGGCAATATTGAACACTGGCAACCTCAAATGGGAAAAGCCACTATTTTCCTATAAGAGGGCAAAAAGCCTGAAAGACACCCTGGTAAATACAAGGCCAAAAGAGCAAATACAAAATGTCACTCAAAGTATAACTCAGGCATGGGGTCTTCCAGACATTACTGGACATTTCTGATGCGGCGATTGCAGCGTTTGCCACCTGACTGAGAATACTAAAACTCTCAACCTTGAAGAAGGAAAAATCTGGGAACAACGACCTCATACAAACTGTAATAGAAACAATGTAATATACCTCATCAAATGTACATGTGACAAATCCTATGTTAGTATGACGACACGGAAGGTGAAACAACGTATCAGCGAACATTGCAGCACGATACGCTGTAAGAGGAATGCAACTAAACTAACTGACCATTTCCTGGCAGCCCACCACACACCGAACGACATGAGATGAACAGTCATTGAGCAGGTCCAAGCGGGACCAAATCTAAAAGACCGGTTCTATGAAAAAGAACAACGCTGGATCTATAGACTGTCCACTCACGTAATCGGATTAAATGACAGTATTCCTTGGGCCTCAGTATTGAAATACCATTTCTTGAAATCCCTTGTATAAATGGTTCTCTTTGACAAACATGGCCTCAGTTTCTGCCACCCAGTTCAGCAGTAGCCCGTGAAATCCTCTAGTGGTCTTAATTGAGAGAAAAAACTATCAGTTCCCATGCAGCGTTTCGCTCCTTTGCAGGAACATGAACAGTGCAATATGACGGGAATGACACCCAGCCGCGCCAAATACCGCTTCCATATAAACTAACAGAAATATGTAGAAATGGAGTAATATTAGTTAATTCCGTTTGGTCCTGTTGCCTTAACCAACGCGATCGCTGTACCAGTACGGGCGTTCTATAGCCCATACCACGGGATCAACAAATCTAAATGACACCTAGCGAGGTGCAACATTTTATATCACTGCCTTTTGTTTCCATTGAATTAATTTACTTTTTTTCTGTACTACGGACAATGACGGCATGAGCTGATCTCTACCCTTCCCTGAATTTTAAAACGCCGGCGGTCCTTTGAACCTCGAGCACACCGCAGCCCCATGCAACATCGATCACCATGACAACCTGTCACGTGATCGCCACGCCCACCCCAGAACTGAACGCCATAGGTAATTCGCCGTCCGTTCAACAACGGAACTGTAAGTACTCATACTGTTTTTGATTGCAGCACCAACGAGCACCGGCATTTTGGAGCAAAAAAACGCTGCAGATCCACGTGGCCGTCGCTAACGCTCGACGGCTTTTTTCCATTTCTATCCCCCGCAGAATACGTTCTAGTTGAGGACAATTCCTCCTCTGCCCCCGATGCCTAAAAGACATCTATTATGAGTAAGACAGGCCATAATCATCCCTACATGTTATATGTTTGTTGGTTTTTCTGTATGTTGGTTGATGTGCGTCTCCCCATTGTTAAGTCCGGTATATATTGCACAATTCATAACCCGTCCTCACGCATAGTTTGGAGTGGATGGATTACCACGCCACATAAGTCTGGAGGCGCGTATGACTATAATTTATATACGCCCCTCTACACGCACATATTGATAAGTGTGTGAGTTGTTGGCCCTCACACACACTTGGGCACCTTGACCACCAGGATCAGTGACACCTGGCATGGTTTTTAGGTACCGACTTACCGCCTGAATTCACGGTCGGATAATTATTTAAAAAGAATGGGATTGGCATGTTGCTTGTGATCACGAGAGAACCTTCACAACGTTACAGGCACATAATTCAGCATATTTACGCTCCTTTTTTGTCTTTCCTTCCACAGGTCTCTCTTTTCTTGAGTCTACCGATTTTTGGTAGTTGCTCACATTTTGCATCTGAATATTTTTGCAATTTCTACAGGAATCTAGGATTGGGTACGCCTTTTAGGGGGTGTAGACCGTCCATTTTTCTGGTTATATGGTCCTGAAGAAAACCTGGCATTTCCCACTATAAGGTTGAAACATGTAGACCAGACCACTTGCTGAGATACACTTGGTCATAACTACCCTCAAGGTATCTCCACACTGTTTTTAACATTGTCCAGTTGCTCACCAATAAAATATATTTCTTGAGTTTATACCAGGACAATTTTTAACATTTCTTTTTTGCACCCAAACACTAACCAGCTCCACTGTAATTCAGGTGTTGTAGCACACCCTGGTGACATTCGGTCATCAGGGTGGACCCCGATGATGAAGCATGTCACCACTAGGTTGGTGAGAGAGGGGTTTTTATAAAAGGAAGGATTTTTTCCTTTTATCCAACATACATCCCATTAAGATTCTTTGAATCTGTATGGTGGTACTCCTTTTTTGCCCCACCAGCTTTGCCACACAGCTCACCAGAACCGATGAAGAGTGATACAAAGCCTCAACGCACAGCTTCATTGAAACAGACACTGGAAGATGCAGAGCCTCGCAAACCTACATCCCTATGATTGCACCAAGGACATAAGGTACAATCTTCAGTGGGTCAAACTTGGGGCCAGATGTAGGACCATTCCATTTTGCGAGTTGCAAATTGCGTTTTTTTGTGATTTGCAATTTGCGACTCACAAAAGGAATGCACTGATGTGTCTCAGAAGCATTTAGTGATTCCCAATAGGGTCACTGATGACCCGCCTCATCAATATTGATGAGGCAGGTCGCAATTTGCGGCCCATCGGGCATTGGCTACAAACACAGGGATGGTGGCCTGCTGGAGACAAGTGTTTGCTTTTTGAATAAAGCAGCTTTTTATTATCAAATGCAGCTAGTTTTCCTTAAATGAAAACGTAATGCAGTCAAAAGAAAAAAATGAAAAGTTTTCTTTTCATTTTTTTAAGGGCAAGCGGGGGTCAGTGGGACTGGGAAGGGGTCCATTGGAGACCCTTTCCCGTTTGCGAGTGCCTTACCACCTACTTGTAGTAGGTGATAAACTGCGATTGTTTGATATGTGTAAATCCCCCTGTGACTCACTGAAAGGAAGGGATGCCCTTGGCATGCCCCTTCCTAATAGCGACTTGTCAACCCTGTTTTGAGAGTAAGCAATAGGTTATCGGCTTGCAAAATAGGGTTTGCACATGCTACAACCTTTTTTAGTGGCGGCAAAAGGCTCGATTTTCTCTTTGCAACTGCTAAAAACAGTCGTACATCTGACGGTCCTGTGTTCCGGCTGAGCTCCATCATGCTCAGCTTGAACTTGTGACTTTATCCTGGTGTCGTAGCACCAGATAACCACGGTTGGGGCTTGGTGCGTTTAAGAAGTATCTTTACCTAAATCTGTAAAATTACATATCCCCAGTTGTACGGATTGGATTTTTGTTGTTTTCGTCTCAAATCATTTATTAAATTTTACTTTATTTTTAATTGGTGTGTGTTGGACTTGGCCCTTTTAGCAGGGTCATCCCTAAACTTTATGCCTTTCTCCTAGCCTTTTTTCTGACATGGTGTTGGTGGTTTTAGCTCTCTGGCCACTTTAGCACTGCTGTCCAGTGTAAAGTGAGTGTGATCTCTGTGTTACTTATGATAAGATTGTTCTACACCTGTTTGGCCTATTTAATGTACTTGTCAGTCCCTTGTAAAGTGGTATCTCATCTACCCAGGGCTAGTAAATTAAATGCTTCTGTTGGGCTTGCAGCGCTGATTGTGCCACCTACCAAAATAGCCTTTCAAACCTATCTCAGGTCCCTGCTTTTGCAGGGCCTGTGCGATCAGTGTTACTGCCGCTGTGACGTGGCACCTAAAGCGTCTGCCTTGTCTGTGATGCCCCTTTTACTACATGTGAGTCACCCCTAAGGTAGGCCCTAGCTAGCCCTATGGGCAGGGTGCATTGTAGGTAAAAGGTAGGGCATGTACCTTAAGTGTGTGACATGTCCTGGTAGTGACAAACAGTCATTTTTGTTTCTCACTACTGTGAGGCTGCACTCCCATAGGAATGCATTGGGGATTCCAGGATAAGTGTTTCAGTGGTAATTCCTGATATGAGAGGAGCAGCGTGTTCAAGTTTGGTATATTTGGAATGGTAATAATGCTGCGCAATGGTGTGCGCAGATTTATTATAACAAAATTTCGAAATGCCACTTTTAGAAGTTGGCATTTCTGTGTGCTATGTGTCTGCCTGCCTGATGTGAATTGCATGTCTGGCTTTTGAGAGACAGGGGCTGGTGAGTTGTGTGTTTTTATTTATTTATTTTTAATTTATTTTATTTAATGCGATTTTATATAGTGCGCACATTACCCGAAGGTGTCAGAGCGCTTTACGAAAGAACCAGTTGCGTTACATAAAGACGGTGGATTACATGAGTTACAAGAGATACAAACAGGAAAAATTTGCAAATGTACAAGTTGCAAAGTCACAAAACGAAGAGATACAAACAGAATTTTTTTTGCAACTGTACAAGTTGTAAAGTCACTCAAGGAAGCGATACAAACGGATGAACTCTAAACTCATAGGAATGGTAGTAAGTACAAAGGTCTACTATATATACTATAGTTATACATAAATATATATACAAATAGTAAATTTACTCATGATTACATTTTACCAGCGATTAGGGTTGGACAATTAAATATTACATATTTACAGAGTGACTGGAGAAATACAACATCAAAAGGGGTAGAGAGAGGTGGGGGGGAAGAGTCGGAGGCTTAAATTGGTGAGAGGAGAGAGGGGGGCCTGAGAGGGAGAAAGAGATAAGGCAGTCCAGCAAAAGAGAAATGTCTGAAATTCGGCAGGATGGAGTCCAACGGACTAAAGGACAGGACAAGAATTAAGAAAATGGCAGATCCGGGTTTGGGCATCAAAGGAAACCCTCACAAAAAAGCAAGATGCACCAAGTCAAGCCCCAAAAAACCTGGAGAGCAGAGTTCCATTATGTAGGGTCGGTGGGGGGGACCCAGCCACAGCACCAGGGGAGGACGGAGGGCAGTAGAATGACTGCTGTTTATGTGCACAGGCACATTACCGCAAGGGCATCAGGGTTGACGATCAGCACATCATGGAGATTGAGAACTGGAGCGAGCCTCTGAACAAATAGGGCCTAACAGCAAGCGCTACCGAGGAGCACTCTGTCATCTTGTGCTCAGCAAGCGCATCTCTGACCTGGGGAGTTTAAGGCTGGTGGTGGGACAGGTCATCGTAGCCCCCTATTGTCAACACCGGAACATTAGGGGAACTCAGGGTCATCAGTAGTGCCCCCGCGCACAGTCTATTATCCCGCGGTATGTGACGGCAAACAGTGGAGACAATGGCTAGGGTGACCACCCCTTGTGAGCCCCTTACCTTTGGGGAGAGGTCACATCTTTGTTCCTACTGGGCCAAATTCTCCAATTCAAGATGGAGAATTTCCAAGAAAGGGGGTTACCTTATCTCCTGGCGACCCTAGGGGTGTGCCAGGCTGAGGCAGGCACTCCTACTCTGCTTACTAATGTCCCCACCTGTCCTGTTACCAAATGTGGGGCTTGGACAGGGGAGACGGCATCTCCACTAGTTGCTAGTTGGAGCTGCTCAGAGCAGCATATCACAAGGCGAGAGCCTTTGAGGCTCACCGCCAAGTGTTGCTGTTCCTACCAGGGGGAGGTGTGAAGCACCTCCTCCCAGTGCAGGCTTTATTCCTGAGCTCTGAGAACACAAAGGCTCTCACTTCATGAGGTCAGAAACCTGTCTGGCTGGCGGGACCAGTCAGCCAAGACACTAAATGGAGGTCGTTTTTCAGGGGGGATCTCTAAAATGTCCTGTGTGTGCATTTCATAATAAATCCACCACTGGCATCAGTGTGGGTTCATCATATTAAACTTTATTCGGTTTTAAATAAAACCATAAAAGTTGCACAAAAGTAGTTCAATTTAAAACAATCCATGCTTGATCAATAGGAGAGTGCCATAATTACAGTAGAGAATAATATATAGTTAAAAAAGCCCAGAAGAAAACATACATTATTGATCCATATTGTTCCTGTAATTAACACAAGCTTTTAAAAAACCCAGTATAAAAGGTAAACAGTCCTCTTTCAATAATTGCAAATACATCATTGCGGGCCAAGCCTGGTTAAAATTCATTCTTTTTAAAATTGGGACCAGGAATTGTTTTCGAGGGAAAGCATAAAAGTTACATAAAAACATAAAATGCAGCATATCCTGCGGAGACTGATTGTCGCAGCCGCAGGGCGCTGCCACCATGCCTCTAGTAAAACATTTCGGTCTGGGAAGTAGGAGGTGAAAAAGGTTCAACTGAAACCTTGTTAGCAGAAATTTATCATGCGTAGACAGAGATCCGCTAAAGGTACTGCTCTGTCCTAGGGGTTGTTTTAAGCATAATGTGTGTTCGCACACTAGATTTCTCCACCTCCTTTGCTTCCTTCTCCATATTCCTCTCGAATAAATAGGCTGCCTTACTTCTTCCACATCCTTCTTTACATAGGAGTCAGGATTAATAAATAAATCCCCCCGACCCAGCCTTTCTAGACTTCTCTTCACATACTTCTGCCACGGGGTACGTGCTGAATTATCAAGAGCCATACAATCTCTTAAGATCAAATGGGTGAGAGGGATATCTGTATTCAGCCAACTTTTTAACCAGCAGGTAAGTGGATGCAAAGATAGTTTATCATTTAAGTAAGGGACCCCTAATTCCTCATGAGCCACCATATTAGAAGTGCCCAGGGGAACACATAATAAGCGCTTCAGAAAATCATTTTCCGATATTTGAAGGGTCTGTCCAGCATTATAGCCCCATAGTTTGCTGCCATACGAGGCTATGGACAGACTTTTTGCCTTATACATTTACAACATAGCCCCTGTAGGCTTCTTCCCTATCTTAGAAGCAAAATTAAAGATCGCTGAGTTCACCCTCACCATGTTCCCTTTTGTTTTCTGCCATAGTGGGCCCCAATTCATCCTATCGTCAAAAAGGACCCCTAGATATGAGAACACGTTGGTACATGGAATTTTTGAGTCTCCCACTAGAAATTGATCATTCTTCTTAACCCTCTGCCCCACCTGCATGACATACGATTAAGAATTATTAATCAGCAAATCCCTGTCTAACATAAAGCTTGAAAAAAACAGATAAAAGTGTTTGTAGCCCATTTTCAGTCCTGGATATGAGAACGGCATCGTCCACATCCGCATAAAGCAGGACAGGAATCCCACGCCGTCCTACACCAGTAGCCCTTAAAACCTTATCCGGGTCATTAATATACAAATTAAATAAGAAGGGGGCCAATTTACAACTTTGCCGGACACCCTTTTTAATGTTAAAATCCCCCGTGACCAGCAAACCCTGGGAAAACCTAATATTGGCTTTGGTGGACTTGTGCATGACCTCCAGGAAGTTAACAATACCATTCTCCACTCCCATAGCCCTCATGGACTGCCACAGCATCCTCCTGTTAACACAGTTGAAGGCCGATGACAGATCCATGAAGGCCAGATGGATGGTCCCAGAGCGTGCAACGGTATACTTGTTCAATATCAAGAACAAATTGAGACATTGAGCTATAGTGGATCGACCACGCACAAAACCGTATTGAACTTCGGACAAGATCATATGTTCCTCAGCCCACGATGTCAGTCTCTGAAGAAGGACCCGCCCTACCACCTTTACCACAGAATCAATTAAAGAAATAGGTCTGTAGCATGATGTACTATTTCTGTCCCCTTTTTTGAAAACAGGAACTATTGTAGTTGTTGCCCATGACTCAGTACAGCCGTGCTGTGCTGCAGCATTGAATACCTGTTCTAACAACGGGGCCCAAAAGGAAGGATCTGATTTAAAAAGATCTGGGGGGATCCCATCCGGTCCAGGTGCTTTACCCACCGTTAATCCCATTATACCTTCCAGGATTTCCCCCATCTTAATTTTTATTACTGCCTCAAACGTGTCATGAGGCTCCCTATCAATATGTCCATTCCTGATATCGAACATAGATTCAAAGTGTAATACCCACTCCTCCTCAGTTATGTAGGATTCAAGCCCCCCCCCCCCCATCTTGCGTAAACAGAGGCCTGTTCACAACACCCCAAAACTTTTAGCTATTTCTAAGGGTGCTAGATTCTAGCAATTCCCTCCATGCTTCTTCTCTTAGTGCTTCCTTTCTAATGGTGAGGGCCGCCTTATACCCCCTACGACAGTTTAGAACATCAGTTTTATTTCTGTTTTCTTTTTTACAAGGCCCTCAACATTTTTGCAGCTTTGGAGCAGTGGTGGTCAAACCATCTAGGTCCCGTCCTAACATTTCCTTTCGCTGGGGTAGACAGAAGCATGGACACCTTAAGTGAAATGATGTGGTAGGCATTTAAAATCTCTATTGGCATAGATCACTCCTCTAAACAGATGGACAGTTCATTGCTACATACAGATTTAACCTCATTGTAAAATATTTCTGGAGTAACTTGAGACCATTTTAATCTACGTCTACCATCAACTAAGCGTAGTACACCCTTATTCACTTCCTCTATACCCTTATATGCCAGTAAACCTGACAGATACAGTGTTAGGGGATTATGGTCACTGAATTCACTCCATGAGATTTTAAAATTCTTCACAGAAGACTGTAATGAGGGTGAAATTAAGATATAATCTAAAAAAGATCCCTTTCCCTGGCCCTTAAATGTAGGCACAGTATATTTAGTGCAAGGGTCAGCTAGAGACAATGTGGCCATCAGATATAGTTAATTGATCATATCGTTTAGCATCTCACCTTGGGCCAAATGCTCAAAGTGAAACCCGTGTATTCGTGGGCAACCTAATTCCGACAAACAGGCCGTGAGAGGGTCACCACATGGGTGTACATTAAAATCACCGGCTACCAGGAGGCTAAGGAGACTAGCACTCAAAGATTGTTTTATAGCATCTGCCAGTGCAGATGGATTACTACATTCTGTTGAGGGCAAAAAAGAATTATAAAAATTAGCAATACCCCAACTCATACCTCCCTTACGGGCCATTATCACCTGAATATCAGGATGAGAGATAGGCATCGGCTGTAATTTACAGTTAATCGCCACAGAAATATAAGTAGCCAAACCGCCTTTGTGTCTCCCACTCCTGGATGGTCTAGCTGGAACAAAGAAAGCCTTACAGCCATCCAGGAGTAGGTCATCATCTAGAGACCATGTCTCCTGAAGGCAGATTACCTGAAATTGTTTAATAAAAGCTACCCATCTGGAATCCTGTAGTTTCACTGCTAGACCCACTATATTCCATGATATGAAGTTATTGGGGAGGTCCCTTGTTGGTCTTAGGGTTACATCCCCTTGATCCTGGGTCAATATCACCTGATCTGGCCCTATTAAGTTATGACCCCCCCAGTCAATCACATTCTTCCATGCTGGACAGGGTATCAAACCTAATCTGTAGAACTATACTGCGAGTAGTGTAAACCGTCCTAACTACGGGTATCAGTGGAGAGGCCTGCGGAATAGAATGGAGACTGGGATATGGTCTTACACGGCCACCCCTTACTATTAACTCCATGGCTGCTAAGGCAAATCCCCTCCTGTGCTAGGAATTGCTATTTGACATTATTTTATGACGAGCTGGGCTCGTCATCAGCGTGCGAGGAGGCTACGCCATGACGAGCCCAGCTCGTCATCAGCTTGGAAGGGGTTAAATCCTCCATGCCATCCATTGGCAACTCCGTACTAATGGGAGGCCTATAGAAAAAACCCTGGGGTAGTATCTTGATGACAGAGTCCACCAGCGGGGTCAAACTGATATCCCTAGCAAGCAGCCTACCGGCTATATGGAGATTATCAAAGTTTATAATAATACAGTCACCCATCCCTTGTTTACATGAGCCCCTTATCCAATTAACCCTGCGTACCATAAGTATTATTATTAAGTATACGCAGGCCAATCGTGGTATTTTGTGTGAACCAGTGATTTATTTTATTCAGAAGTTTGTCATAGTCTTCCCTCTTACCTGATGTTAAAGCAGGGACATTTTCCCAGAATCACTACATACGGAGTTGATTCTGGAGGAAGGTCAATAGTACGGAAAGCTACCACATGCGGGGACTTATTTTCTTCTATCTGATCTCTCTGCATGGTAGGGGGCCGTGTTGTTGTAGATGGAACATGTCTAGAAGCAACAGGGTCGATACTAACAGACTTTTGGTTATTAGTGTCATTCACTACAGGAGCACTACTAATAGCAGGTGGCCTAGCAACAAAATTTCCTCTATCCCTATCATGTCCTGCTCTTCCCCTTCCATAGAAACAGGAACTGTAGGCATGGTCGAAGGTGCCCTTAAGTTCATTGGGGGGACCAGATACCACCATCTTCTCTAGACTACATTAGCTGTTCTCAACAGAGCGTATTTTCTGCATGATGAGATCTATTATTGTATATAACATAGATTCTAACTTGCCCCAAAAATCACCGTCTGATCTAGTTCCCAATGCTGGCCCATCCTTATCTTGATGTATAGTGGAATTATTACCCTCAAGACTAATAGTTAATGAAGGCTCTACATCCTTAGTTCTCTTTGTAGGTTTTGTCACAGGTTTCTTTATTTTCGATGCACCACGAGTTTTCCTTACTACCTTAGGTGGATTATTTGGGTGATACGTTTTCCTCGCAGCTTTCTGCCCTTTGGTTCTCACTTTATGTTTATTGGGCTAAAATTCTGCTCTACAAGCACGGGTGAAACAGAAATTCCAACGGAGGATTGGCTTCGCTGATCTTACTCCAAAGCGTGATTTAAGGTGGGAGAGACTGCGGGAAACGCAGGGGTAAGAGAGAGCCTCCCTTGAGCTACTAGAGGCTCCAAGGATAACCTACGTTCTGTCATCAGAATTTCATTGTTGAGAACTGATTCAGCCCTCGTTAAAAAGGCATCTAGCATTCCCACCACGCTTTTCCCTGGAATACTGTTAAACGCCTACTCATTGTTAACCAAGTAAATAGCTTTCAGTAATTCCTCCCTGCAGTTTTAACAATGGCAATTACAAAATGATCCCTCCCTCTCTCTATCTCCCTCTCTCAATCTCCCTCTCTCTCCCCCTGCCTCCCTCTCTCTCTGTCTCCCTCTGTCTCACTCTGTCTGTCTCCCTCTCTCTCTCTGTCGCCCTCCCTCTGTCTCTCTCCTACTGTCCCCCTCCCTCTGTCTCCCTCCCTCTGTCTCCCTCTCTCTGTCTCCGTTTCTCAGTCTCCCTCCCTCTGCCTCCCTCCCTCTGTCCCCCTCCCTCTCTGTCTCCCTCTCTCTGTCTCCCTCTCTCTGTCTCCCTCTCTCTGTCTCCCTCTCTCTGTCTTCCTATCTCGCTGTCTCCCTCTGTCTCTGTCTCCCTGTCTTTCCCCTTTCTCTCTGTCTCCCTCCCTCTGTCTGTAACTGTCTGTCTCCCTCTATCTGTCTCCCTGTCTGTCTCCCTCCCTCTGTCACCCCCCTACCTCTGTCTGTCACTCTCTGTCTCCCTCTGTCTCCCGCCCTATCTGTCTCTCTCTCCCTCTGTGTGTCTCTGTCTCCTTCCCTTGGTCTCCCTCCCTCGGTCTCCTTCCCTCGGTCTCCCTCCCTCTGTCTCCCTCTCTGTCTCCCTCCCTCTGTCTCCCTCCCTCTCTGTCTCCCTCTGCCTCCCTCTGTCTCCCTCCTTCTGTCTCCCTCTCTCTTGGTCTCTCTCTGTCTCCCTCTCTCTCTCTGTCTCCCTCTCTCTCTCTGTCTTCCTCTCTCTCTGTCTACCTCTTTCCCTCTCTCATTGTCTCCCTCCCTCTGTCTGTCTGTCTCCCACCCTGTATCTCCCTCTATCTGTCTCCCTGTCTGTCTCCTTCCCTCTGTCGCCCCTTCCCTCTGTCTGTCACCGTCTGTCTCCCTCCCTCATTGTCCTTATCTATAATTATGTCCCCCTTCTCGCCTCTTTTCCTAACTTCTGTCATCAATCATTTCTCCCTCTTTCCTCTCCCCCTCTCCGTTTGTCTCTACTCCCCACTACGTCTCTTATTTTTCCTTTTGGCTCTGTCTCTCTCTTTATCTTTCCTATGCTCTTACGTCACCCTTGGCCTCAACATGGAGGGTTCATTAATTTTTTCACTACAACATTGTCAAAATCGAATTTTCATTTTTTTCAATTTTTAGTCATATTCCCCCAGATGCATCAAGAACCCATTTTGCTATTCCTTAATAGCGAAAAATAACGATTCGCTATTAAGGAATAGCAAAATGCAATGCATGAAGAAATCACTTAAAAAAAGAGATTTCTTAAAATTCCTTAATAGCGACTCGCAAATTGAGAGTCGCAATTAAGGAATACCTCCCCATTCATTCCTATGGGCCAATGGGAAGACATTCTCAATTTGCGAATCGCAATTAGCGAATTGCAAATTGAGAATGGGATTTCAAGGGTGCAGGGGTGTCCAAAGGACACCCTGTTCCACCCCTGAATTGATCTGTGCACATATGTTGCGCACACACATGTGCGCAACATGAAACTTTGAAAAATGCACTTTAGTGCATTTTTCAAAGTTTTTGCAAATTACCATGAAGTTCAAGTTCATGGTAATTTGCGAGCCCTATTAGTGAAATCGCTATTTTTTAAACTTTAATGCATTGCATTTAAGGAATCTCAATTTGAGATTCCTTAAATGCAAGTAATCGCAATTTTGCGATTTCTTAATTTGCGATTTTTGTATTTGGGATGATGCATTCCGAATGCAAAAATACCGGTCGCAAAGGGGCAGATTCTGAGAATCTGCCCCTTTGCAAGCGGATTTTACCTTGATGAATCTATGCCAAAACCCCAGATGCATCAACAACCCATTTTGCTATTCCTTAATAGTGAAAAATAACGATTCGCTATTAAGGAATAGCAAAATGCAATGCATGAAGAAATCACTTAAAAAATATCGATTTCTTAAAATTCCATAATTACGACTCACAAATTGCGTGTTGCAATTAAGGAAAATCTATCCATTCATTCCTATGGGCCTAGAGGCCCATAGGAATGAATGGGAAGACATTCTCAATTTGCAAATCGCAATTAGCGAATCGCAAATTGAGAATGCGATTTCAAGGGTGCAGGGGTGTCCAAAGAACACCCTGTTGCAACCCTGAAATTGATCTGTGCACATATGTTGCGCACACACATGCCCTTAGGGCATGTGTGTGCGCAACACGAAACTTTAAAAAATGCACTTTAGTGCATTTTTCAAAGTTTTTGCAAATTACCATGAAGTTGAACTTCATGGTAATTTGCGACTCCTATTAGTGAAATCGCTATTTTTTAAACTTTAATGCATTGCATATTTATGAATCTCAATTTGAGTTTCCTTAAATGCAAGTAATCGCAATTTTACGATTTCTTAATTTGCGATTTTTGCATTTGGGATGATGCATCCCAAATGCAAAAATACTGGTCGCAAAGGAGCAGATTCTGAGAATCTGCCCCTTTGCGAGCGGATTTTACCTTGATGAATCTATGCCATAGTTCTTTAAATGTAGTTATTTCAGTCCTTAGTGTTTTTTCCGGAGTTTTTTTACTCTTAGCTGTATACAGCACTCTCCCCATTGCACAAACGGATCGAATTTCATAAGAAAGAAACTTTCAATTTCAATCCGGTCTGTCACTTCACAGTTTTTAAACTAAGAATGTTGGCACTAACCCCGCCCCCCAAATGCCCCCACCCGCGCCCTGTAGCTTTTTATCTGATCGTTGTGGCCTGCTGTGAGAGACTAACGCTCACGTCCCCTGCCTTAGACTTGTTAATTGTGCTGCTTGAAAGCATCAGCAGCTCCCCTAGGACTAAACGTCATCTCCAGAGGCCTGGGATGGGGGGGAGATACGCCATGCTGTACCTCCTCTGCCGGGCCATTGTCATTCTGCCCATGACAATGGAACGGCTGACTCTGTGACCTGCTGAGAGTCACACTCGGGCAGTAGCAGTCTTTCAGCCTTTTGCAGGAAAGTCAGCCCAGGTATGTGGGCCCATCCTCTAGAACCAGGCCTGGATCCAGGGGGGAGGGGTGCAAGCGCCCCCGCTTGCCCCCTCCCTGCGGACGCCCATGGGCTGGGGTAACTTACCCATGCCACAGGCAGTGTTGGTGGGCCTGGCACATAGGGATGTGTGCCATCTGGACTCTTCAGTTTGGCGTCACCTACACACTCAGCCTGTGATGGCAGTGTGTGGGTGTTAAGATGAGGCGTGCCTGAGGGGGGCATAATACATGCTGCTGCCTTCAGAGGCCCTTTCTGATTACAAGGCCCTTGGTACCAGGGGTACCTTTACAAGGGACTTACATGTGGCCCAGAAGTGTGCCAATTGTGGAAACAAAGGTACAGTTTTGGGAAACAACACAGGTGCTGGGCCTGGTTAGCAGGGTCACAGGACACACTCAGTCAAGTTGGCATCAGGTATCTGGCAAAAATTTAAGGGGTAACCATGCAAAAAGGGGCACTTTTCTACAGCCAGTTTTGTTGATTTTATTTGGTCAAAATATATAGAAACAGTTGCTCCGATAGAAGGTGTTTGGGCTGAAAAAAGTGTGTCACACCTATTGTATTACAAAGGAGGATAAGGTATCTTATTATATGTGCACTGGGGAAAGGGATTCAGGTTGGTGCAATATGAAATATATGTATGCAGCAGAAAAAAATAATTGGAAGGCTTGTCTCTAGTTGGTAAAAGCAAATCAAACTAGCAAAGCCAATAAGCCGGGCTTTAATTTGCCAATCGTCATCCTCAGTCTTTTAAAGAGCTAAAGATCAAAGCTGGCTCAAGACCACCTGACTAGTAATTGCAGGCCTTCACAAATGTTGTCTATCACATTAAAGATGGCCCTGTTAGCTTTACCAGTAATGACGATCAAAAGCGGCAAAAACGATAACAGTGCCAAGCTATCAAGCAAAACCTACACAGAAAGCATTAGGGGACTATTCGTACTCAAAAGGCAAAGGTAAATTCGGAGACCATTTGGAGTGTGTGGACTTAGTTTTTCCCTCATACTTCCTATCTACACTTACTAGTGGCTCCTTAGTTGTTCTTATCTATTCTTACATAGAGAACACAGAGTGTGTTTTCTCTTGCTGATTGTAAGGAGCTGCACATCATGATATAATTTAGTCCTTTGAAAGAACTCTCTCTGGTACCTGAGCATGCACAGCTTAGCTGACATGGAGAGGAGATGACACACACATTGTTGATGAACCCAAACCCATTTTCATCACTTGCTTGAAAAACGTGTGCCTAATGACCGACCCCTTGTATGCAACTATCCCCACTGGGTTTGTATAGTGATGTCTGCCCGTGCGTCCACTCTCACCATTGGCTGAGGCGAAGCCCCAGACTGCATACATCAGTTACATTGACCCTTTTGTATGTGATGGTGTTGTTCTCGATAAAACCAAAGAGCCGCAGCCATTAGCAGCACTAAAGGTTCTTCGAGGCAGTCAATAACATTTTATAGAGACCGAGCCAGTACGTTTTGACAAAAATTACAAATTGGGTTGATAGAATACAGGTCATGGTGTTTGGCGATTGATGCAAGCACACGTAAGTAAAGAGTACTATACATTGTTAATGCAGAGTTAGGGGGCAATTTGCATTCCATAGGTGGATCGGGAAGCAGGTGTAGCTTTCCTGCCTTGTTGTCTCTCAGTACGGGGGGAGTTAGAATTCCACAGCAAGCTTGAATGCAGGGAGAGGAAGAAAATCTAATAAATATGCAAATACATTGCCAGCATCTTGTTGGTTTTACTAAACTTCCCAAATGCCAACATTTTGCACAAGGCCAGAGATGAATCATTAATAAGGCCCTGGTGTCCTACTAGCAAAAGATACAAAATTGATAGATGGAATGCAGAACAAATCAAAACATTCACCCCCAGTCAAGAGATCTGGGTTAAATCCATCATTCTTTTGCTCACCATGCCACCAGGCCATATGCAAATCAGTCTAGACCCTGTGCCTCATGGGAATAGTCGAGCCCAAACTCCAATCCAGGTCCTCCCTAGACCAGAAACAAGCATCCTAGGACCGGTTTCAGGGTTTCACTCCTCATCAGCCAGGATAGCTTGAAACCAGTGGCACAGTGGGCCCGGGCCACCCCAGTAAAGAGATCTGGGTTCATCATTCTTTTGCTCACCATGCCACCCCAGTTTAGACCTGGCCATTTGTAAATCAGTCTAGATCCTGTGCCTCATGGGAACAGTCCAGCCTGAACTGCCATGCCTGGTCCTCCCTCGACCGGAAAAAAGCATCCTAGGACCGGTTTCAGGATTTCACTCCTCATCAGCCGGGATAGCTTGAATCCAGTGGCACAGTGAGCCCAGGAATAATGTCTGGGCATACCCTGCACACTTAGGGCGAGAAAGCAAAAGACACACAATTGATGGATGGAATGCAGAGCAAAACAAAACATTCACCCCCAGTCAAGAGATCTGGGTTAAATCCATCATTCTTTTGCTCACTATGCCACCCAAGTTTAAACCTGGCCATATGCAAATCAGTCTAGAACCTGTGCCTCATGGGAACACTCCAGCCCGAACTGCCAAGTCATGTCATCCCTGGACCAGAAACAAGCATCCTAGGAACGGTTTCAGGGTTTCACCCCTCATCAGCCAGGATAGCTTGAATCCAGTGGCACAGTAATTAGCCATTATTAGCAGGATCGAGGTGAGATTTTCCAAGGCGGGATGTTAGAAGAACTTCAGTTATCATTTTCCCCCCAGAATCCAGCAGGTAGAAGAACTGGTTTGAGGTGGCTTCATTTTTCAAGTACCTCTATATGCAGTTCTGCAGACACAGCCTTTGTGTGGAGTGATGCTCCTCACAGCAGAGAAAATCTCCAACTTGGAGCACCAACAATAGAGGCATAAAGAGGTGAGAAATATCTGCTCCTGGCTATGAACAGCCACAAAGAAAGAGACCAGGAAGGAGACGAAAGGGTGGTTTTAAGTAAAAGACCCTTATCGCTCTGAACAGCCTTCAGCCCCCTTTGCCCCCTCTATTTACCAAGTCCCAGTACTACAGGTCGTATTTCTATAGGAGCCTTCTCTCCTTTGATCTCGCTTTAAGGCCCAGGTCTCCTCCCTCCTGCATCTCTAGTGATGCACTGTCTGGGAAAACAACATCAACCTCATTTTGTGCACAGGAATAGGCTCAAAACTTTTTAAAATGGAACCTCCAGGGTTTAATCACCCTGCTTTGCTTATAAGTACAATGCTTTGATATAGTAACATTCCTCATTTGACTAAAGGCATTTATTAACAGAGATAAATTAAACAAGTTAATATACCATACACACTTGATGCACAATTTTTAATAGGCAATCACAATTAGCCAGTATAAATGAGTTATCATGTTGCAATGAATTTAGTTAGCTTAAACAATGATGCCATTTTCAATGCCAATTTTACACTTTAGGGCTAATCGGACAGTTCACCTATTCATGCAGTTGTTTTGCATGAGATGTTTTTCTCTTTCTTCCTTCTGCAGATGCTGCAATTTTTCAGCAGCCTTCTGTTAGCTAGTGAATAGGCATGTGTTATGTGTGAGACAACTGACAATAAGGTTCTCACTGGGAGTAGAGGAAAATGCCAGGAAGCTCGACTTGAGGGAAGAGTTATCTGAACCACAAGATTCTGTTCAAAGTATTGAGTCAAGGACATGGTGACCCGTCAGGCATCTGCTAATTTCCACAGCCAGAGGGATATGGCTTCATGCCTATGCATTCCTATTCCCTCATAAGACACCTTTTGGTTTTCTGAAGGGGGCACCTTACTTTGCTTAAAATAAAATGCCATTCTGACCCAACCTTCTTTAATTTAATTTAGGGATTTTCCTTTATGGAACATACTCGCTGCATATTCTACATTCTATTTGTAATTCAGTGATGCTGACGTCCCTTGATGGCTGCTCAGTCATGGAGCAGTGGGAACCCAGATTGGACTCTCGCTGTTTGGTGCAGGACATCCGGTATCCCAGGTATTGGTGCTGCACAGCTCTGAATGGTCCTAGTGTTTTCACACTTGATTGAAGGACAAATCTGACCCTCCAGAGTATGGGTACCTCTTCCTTGTCATCTTCGGTGTCTGCCGGGCCGGGGAGCTGCAAGGCGGTTGGCAGGACTCTGCTCTTTAGGGCCTGCAGACCGCAGCAGAGTTGCTCTTCTACTCCAAGGGAGATTGGAGGTGATTTTCGAAGTGCTGTAAGGCTACTTAAGGCTGTGCTAAATCTCCAGCTTGCAGGACGAGTCACTCTGTTGTGATAGTCGAGAGAGTTAAGAGCAAACAGGATTAACTGCAAAACGTTCACAGTTCTTCTGTAGTTCTCACCAGGCAGTGACTCTCCTTCGCCCTTCTATTGATTTGTCGAATCTGAGTTCTTGGGTTAAGGGTTCCACCTAAATTCTCAATTTAGAGATTTAAGGGGATTGACAGGTAGTAGCCAATGGGCTGCCTACCTTTAGGGTATACACCATAACTGTGACAGAAACAGGCGAATTCCCTTCAAAATAAGATTGAGGAATATGAAATGGTGGTGTTCACATCAATTAATGCACCTTAGGGGTGGTGCTGGCTTGGTGTGGGACACACCTCCTAAACATTACTAATTTTCCGACATGTTTGACTGCCAAAAGTAGGGTCTGGACAGAGGGTGGGCATCTCCACTATCTGGAAAGGCCAGAGTCACATAACAAAGGCAGTGGAGCCTTTGAAGCTTCCTGCCCTGGAATGCAGATCCTGCATGGAGGAGGTGTTAACATCTCCACCCATAGCAGGCTTTGCTCCTCACCACTGAGAGCGCAACCTCTGACCTCAGGGGGTCAGAAACTCGTCTATGGTGGCTAGCTGGTCAAGACTAGTCAGCCAACACTAAATGGCGGTAGGTTTACAGGGTGTGGTGTCCTCTGGGTGCCTTTATTAATAAACCCATCACTGGCATCTGGGTGGGTTTATTAAGATGAAATGTTTAGTAACAAACATCTGGGGGTACAATGAAGCCATCATGTGGCTGAGGAACTCGTAATCAAGAGTGTCTAGTCAATGTACTCGTTATGGTTTCAATATGCACTTGTGTTATTTAAGAATTGACTTCGATATCACAGGGACACATTCATTCACACAGAAATGCCCATAGATGGGGTATAGTGCGCCCTACCTTACGGCTACAAGGCTGGCTGTAGGGGTGACTTACCTAAATCCTATATCACATGTAGTATTTAACAGGCATAACACAGATGTGTTCCATGTTACCTCTTCATGTTTCTCTTGCACAATCTTGGTGAGGGGTTCTTTGGGGCGGCACAATTCATGCTGCAGCCCTTAGGGACCCTCTTTAGTCCCAATGCCTTTGTACCAGGGGTACCATTTACTAGGCACTTACATGGAGCCTAAAGGGGTGCCAATTGTGGAATAATGGTACAGTTTAGGGAAAGAACACTGGTACTGGGGACCTGGTTGGCATTGACCCAGTACACTTTCAGTCAAAGTTGCACTAGATACC
Organism: Lissotriton vulgaris; assembly: GCF_964263255.1. NCBI lineage: Eukaryota > Metazoa > Chordata > Amphibia > Caudata > Salamandridae > Lissotriton > Lissotriton vulgaris. The sequence goes on along the minus strand of NC_141689.1, from coordinate 2,003,826,076 downwards.
AGGCAAAAAAGTGGGTGATAAACCTTGACAAAAAGCGCACTTTCCTACATAGTTAAAGAATTTGGGGCCAAACAAGGTGCAAAATGACAGTCTATGCCAATAGTGAGATAGAAGGGCCAGGAAATGAGTATAGAAGGGGCCTGAAAATAAGTATAAACGGAGTGAAGAGGTGTGAAATCATGAGGTTGGAAGGTCAGACAAAGGAAGTTTGTGAGCTGAGCAAAGAAGTACTGTTAGTGGATTGAGATGATAGTAATAGAACGCTGGGGTAGTGGCAGTGTGAGAAGCATTCATGAGATTAAGGAAAGATCCAAAAGTGGGAGGAGATATATAATGACAGGATGTACATTGAGGGCAAAAACAGTAGGAGCAGAGTGAAGTTGGGACAGAGTGTCAGGCTGAGTGAGAGGTCAGGAAAAAGTCAATTATTAAGGCTAAAGTGATGGTTATATGTACAATGAGGGTGTAAAGTAGAGGAGTAAGGTCAGAGTTAGAGCGCAGGGTCAGAGGGAACACTTAGGATCACAGAGGACCCTACGATCAGTCAGTAAGTGTGGGGCAAAGGAGAAAATAATAGTAGACATGTTGCCTGAGATTTGCATTATCCCGAAAGAACATACACCTACCTGAGATGATAGTCACTTTGGAGGTGGCCCTACAATATCTCTGCTGCATTGTTCGGCAAACTGATTAACTAGGAAAAGGCAGAGTGAGAAGGCATCAGATCTCTTGCCTATCATACTAGTCATTGTGCCATTATTAATGTGCAATACAGGCTTAGTAAATTGATGGATGTATTGAGTGGGTTCATACATGTACAATACAGCATGATACCATTTATGCATATACTGTCTAGGTCAACGGGTCCATTAAGAATATGGTAGTCTGTTGCTCACTGATGCTTGTATTGCCTAGGGTTTCATGCATGTAGAAAGTTTCATGAGCTCGGGTGTGTAATTTGGAATATGGTGAAAAAAGCGGTGCCCTCTTGGCTTGGAAGTCAAGGACCGAGAGGGTTAGAAATAATATTAACACCCTGCTGCAGAGAGAATCTGGTTTATTGATATCAGAGGATGATCTAATCAGGGAGGAGGCCAGGGGGTTTATGCAGGGATTATACCAAGAGGATTCTAGTCTTGGAGCAGAGGAGATCAATGCCTGGTTAGCTATGAGAGATCTGCCCCAACTTTCGGAATTAGATAAGACCTATTTGGCCAGTGAAATTACAGAAGGCGAGATACGGCAGCAATTCAAGAAAATGAGCCGAGGCAAAACCGCAGGCCCAGATGGTCTGCCAGTTGAGTTTTATTCCGATAATCTTGAGATAGTCATCCCGGTGCTGAAGACACTTTTTAACAGGATTTTCTTACTAGGGGACAGTATCCCTTCTTCCTGGTTTGAAGCCACGATAACGCTGATAGCCAAGCAAAATAAGGACCCACAAAAAATGGAGTCTTATAGACCAATTTCACTATTAAATTCCGATCTGAAGATTTTTTCGGGGATACTTGCTACTAGATCAGCTAGAATTATCAAAACAATTATACACCCAGACCAGAGAGGGTTTATACCTGGGAGGCAGCTCAATGAGCTTACGTTCCAGGTGATAGGGGCAATTGATTTTGCGGAGGAGAGAGGGTTGCCACTAACCATCATAGCAATCGACGAAGCTAAAGCGTTTGACCAGGTTAATTGGGCGTACCTTTGGGCTACCATGACTAGGTTCGGGTTCCCTTCGGTTTTTATCGAAGGAGTTAAAACATTATATAAGAACCCCAGAGCAAAAGTCCTTGTGGATGGCGGTTTATCAGATTGGTTTAACATCTCCAGAGGTACTAGGCAGGGATGTCCTCTGTACCCCCTGTTGTTTGATGTCTATAGTGAGCCCTTTGTTTGTTCCCTTAGAGCTGATAGTCTTATTTCTCCTTTTAAACTTGGAGAGTTGGAACTTAAAACTGCCCTGTGTGCGGACGACCTCCTTTTATATACTTCAAATCATGCTGATGCAATTCCCCGCCTATTTAAACTGACCGAGGAATTGGGAAAGGTATCCGGCTATAAAATTAATAAGGAAAAAACGGATATAATGGGTTGGAATAACTTAATTCCTATACAGGGGGCCAAACAAAAAATTAGGTATTTGGGAATATGTCTCACCCAAAAACTGAAGGACATCTCTAAAACCAGCTGGCAGATAGTAGCGAAGTAGGTGTATAAGCTACTGTTAAGATGGGGAAGTCTGCCTCTGAACATATATGGGAGAGTTAATCTGGTCAAAATGACTATTCTCCCCAAAATAACTTTTCTTTTTAACTCCATCCCAATTTCATTTCATTCTTAGGACATCGCTTGCCTCCAAGGGAAGATCGGTTCGTTCATATGGGCCGCAAAATCATCCAGGATTGCCTGGAAGAAACTGAGGAGAGGGTTGAGGGTGGGAGGTCTGGCCTTACCTGACTTGTTTTTATATTGTCACGCCTTTCATTTTAAGAATTTCAGGATATTGCCTGACAAATTAGATTCTTCTTCACAGGGATCTCTTTCATGCATTGTTACATGACCAACCACAGGGTGTTGAATATTTTCTTTTCAAATTCGGAGACCAAACGTTTTATCAAAAAGTCCGCCTTAAGATCTTACAGGCTGCGCTTAAGAACTGGGGATATGTCCGGAGAGTGTTGGGGATACCTTATTACAATCTACAGGCACCTATTTGGGACTCCCCTGGCACTCCGGAATGCCTTTTAGATCAACTGTCACAGCCACTTAAAGCAGCTAGTTTTAAAACATGGGGTGACCTATGTGTAAACACTAGGCTTACGGATTGGGAGACCTTTGTGAATTTAACCAACGGTTCCTTTACTATATTTAAGTTCTACCAGTTGTCTGCGTGGTGGGCAAGACAGGTATGGGGGACCGGGGAAGATACCCTGATCCTAGACTCCATCTCCAGGGGGGGAGTCTGGAAGCGGGAAGTATCCTTCTGGTACAGGACACTTATTGGAGTAAAGGACAGTTTGAACTCTGAACTCGAGAGTCTCTGGGGCAGTGTTCTAACCGAGAATGCTGATGAGGTACAGAGAATTTGGACTGACACTTTGACTATGTCTCAGAGAATAATCAAGCCGGCAAATCTCAGAAGGAATCACCTGTTTACAGCTTATAGGGTATATTGGACACCAGCTAAATTGTCTAGGGTAACAACGGATAACTATTACTGTCCTAGATGTAAACACCCAGCAGCGGATGACCTACATATGTTTTTAGATTGCTCGGAGATTGCTAGATACTGGGCGGCAGTTTCTGGTTTCTTAGAGGAGGTTCTATTATCACCGATCACCTGTTGCCCTAGACTGGTCTTCTTCGGCCTGCCACCGGGCTACCTTATGAATGATGCGGCCTCTCAATTCTTGTTCTATGTGATAGTTATCGCTAGAAGGGAAATCTGCAGAGAATGAAAGTCGGTAGCCCCACCTAGATTCGTCGATTGTTTAAAAAACATCATGATGATCAGCCAGTCAGATATGGCATGTGGCGGAGCATGTGCTAATAAAATCTGGTCGGCACTAGAGGCCTGGTCGAGGGTATAACTACGGTCCAATGATTATGCCAGAGGTTTGTGGTCCGGTCCTCCCTGGTACATGTGTGGGTCCATCGAGGTAAATGGGAGTTGGACAAGGAGACAGCCTACCTCTGGGTGAACTCTGTAGGCCGCACACATATCCGGGGGCGGAAACTAATTCTGTTTGTGTGTAAGGCACAGAGAGATCCCATCTAGAGCAATCATCTTCTGGTGGCATGTATGAGGACAAAAAAACAAACAAAAAAAAGAACTGAGGATGGTAAGCTTACCTTTATCAATCAATCAATCAGGGTTTTTGAAGCGCTTTACTCACCCTTGAGGGTATTTAGGCACTGGGGCGGTGGTGATGGGGGGGTGGGTTGTCGAACATGTCTGTGGTCATCCAAAGAGCCAGGTCTTGAGATCCTTTCTGAATAGGTGCAGTGTCGGGCTTCGTCTGATGCGGAGGGGAAGTGTGTTCCAGGTCTTGGCCGCGATGTAGGAGAAGGATCTGCCACCTGCTCTGGCCCTGTGCATGAGTGGGACCGTGGCTAGAGCTAGGTCGGGGGAGTGGAGGTTTCTCATGGGGTCATGGAAGGAGATTATTTTGTTGAGGTAATCGGGTCTGGTGTTGTGGAGGGATTTGTAGGCATGTGTGAGCAGTTTGGAGGGTATTATTTTTTCGAAGAGTAGCCAGTGGAGGTTGCGGAGCTGTTGGGTGATGTGGTCATATCGTGGGATGTCGAGGACGAGCCGGACTGTGATGTTAACGAAAGATCTGGGGTTTGCGCAGGGGTGTTTTGTTGATTCCGGCGTAGAGCGAGTTTCCGTAATCCAGTCAGCTGATGATAAGTGCATGGGTGACGGTCTTCCTGGAGTTGGGGGGGCGGATCCATTCGAAGGTCATGCAGAGTATGAGGAGAAATGCACCTTGCACTTACACTTCTGAGGTTTGCTGGAGGATTTTGGGGTTGGTGCTGTAAAGTCTCAACAGGGCATGTAAAGGGTTGTTTGTAGCGCCTTTGAGAGGCATAGGTGTATGAGTTGTGTATGTGGAGAAGTGTGGCTCACTGGTTAGAGGAGGCAGACCTGGAAGCAGAGGTCAGCCCGGGACCAGGGTTCAATTCCCGGCTCGACGGGGTCTTGAGTCCTAAAATGTCCATGGACTCGCCAATTCTCGCTCCGGTGCCTACTCGATTCACGGGTTCACACTCTGCGACTCTGGGCAATAGCTTGCTTAATCTCCACAATGGCCCCACGCGGCGGGATGCCTGGCTTTCACCTTGCGGATACCCTGCTGGGGTTATCTCACAGGGGAATACCAGGACGGGTTCCCTGAGCAAGCGCTTCGAAACCGCTTGGTGATTTGCGCTATATAAATTCCTGTACATTTACATTCTACTGCATGACAAATCAAGGGTGCGTCCAGTAACATTACATTTAGTAGATAGAAGTGATTTGTCACCAGGGCTTTAAGTGGGCCGGGTCTAGAGGGGTCTGAGCACCGGCAGTTTTTTTCAGGGGGCCTCGAAACGGGTCTCTATCGGGCTCTGTTTTGAGCCCTGACACAGGCAGCCCGTTTTTTTTCCCGGACTGCAATGACCGCTGTTTGCTGTCACTGCAGTCCGGAAAAAAGTGCCATGGCTCAAAACAAAGCCTGATAGAGACCCGTTTCGAGACAGCGCCGGGCACATGGATGTGCGCTGCTCACACTGCTCACTTCTCAGTAGTAGAGAAGTTACAGCATGACGTCATGCAAGGGGAGCGTTGTGGGGGAAGGGAAATCCTTTAAGAGTCATTTTCTTTCTGGATTTGCCTTCTCTTTCTGAAACTCAGGAGCAGCAACATTGTGGTAGGGTCACCAAGGATTTAATTGGAAGCTTTGTCAATATTATATACAAGTTATAGTTGCAGCTTATTTATCTTCTGCAAGTAATAACCATTGACAAAGCCAATATTACTTACTTATTGTAGGTATGATGTTACTTGTATCAAATATCTGGATGCAATGACGGAAACAGCAAAATACAAGTCGGGCGGCACACTATGCTAAGCACAGATTATTTGCGTAAGTGATTTAAAGCTAGGCCCCTAATTACACTGGCCACGCCCCTTTGAGAGCCCCCCCCCCCCCCAGTTTTTTCATACCACTGAAAGCCCTGTTTGTCACTAAGAATGACACACATAAGATGAGACACTGTCACACATAAGCACAATCAAAAATGGAATTGTCACACATTGGCTAACTGAAAACTTGACAGCACTGCATAAAGTAACGAGTAAATTACATGCATTTGTTTTCTTATGACCACATGACTGATCGCAATAACCTCTTAACCAACAATCTTAGGTTCCGGATAGCGTGTAAGTAAGCGCTATATAAATACAATTACTGTAACAAAAGCTATTCAGCTGTGTGCAGAAATCTAGCAACGGAAGTCTTTAATTTACATTATTGTCTCGCCCATCATCGTCATCATGTGGGAGACTGCCTGTTTCGGCCGTTTTATTCAAAGCGAATAGGGCTTGTTCAACAATCTGAGTCTGACTTGAACTCTTTCGCGCTTTTATAGAATTGTGTCTCGCTTCCTTAGGGCAGTGGTAGAGACAGCATGAGTGACCATAAACACCAGCAGATGGGCCCAGACTCCTGCCAGCATCAGAACGGGTAATGCGCTCGAGAATCGCGTCAGGGATGATTGATTTAATGCCCTGAAGAATCACGTTTTACCAGAGCTTGAGCTCCGGCGTAAGCGGGATGTGAGACTGCTTTTAAAGACACGTGTACGCGATTGTCAGCTGCACATGTGTTTTTACTTCCGCTTTTAAGAGTGAATAAAGTGTATAAACATTAAAAAGCTAAACGGACACATGTAAAATGCTATGTAAATGTCAAGGAATTTGAAAGAGGAGGCTAAACATTAAACTGGTATCCTTAGCTTGAACGGAACCTAGTACAAATGATTGGTACCTTCCAATAAATCATTGTAATATGCCAACAAAAAAGACCATTCCGTAAGAGTAAAAATGCAAAGCAACATGCTAGAGTTTAGCATATGGCTTCATCTTTAAAAGTCAATTATTGAAAATTTAAAATCAAAGTTTTGTGTTTCGTTGATTAGTGAGGGAAGTAAAATGTACTTTGTGTGTTTGTTGTGTTTTGTTTTGTAGTGTTTTGTTTTGTAGTTCAAATTGCTTACATTGGGTACTAGAGCTTTCAACAGTGATTCATTGGAGCTTCACAGAAATCAAAGGGTTAATATCTTGCTTTTTAAGTCATTGTTCTTCTACTTAAAACACTGGAGGTGATAAGTGGAGGTAAAAAGCGCAGAGCTCTTTCAGACTGGAGCAAATGCATATCCAACAAATTAGATGGATCTTAGCACTTTAGGCCAACAACAGCATAATTTGATGCCAGATAGCAGTTCTTCAGATTGCAGAGAACTAATAGCCGTTGCGCAGATCATACCGGTGCTGGTGTCCGACAATATTCCCTCAGGAGCTGAGAGCTGCTAGGCTCAGGCTTCAGCATTTTATTTGCGAAATGTGTTGGCACAAAACCATCCACTTGGGCATGTGGGTGGATTGTAAAATGTCTTTCAATGGGAAATGAACTGGCACAGAATTATCTTTTTGGGCTTCAACATGAATTGTTTGTGTACTTATGATAAATGAATTAAACACTTCACGTTCAAATATCATCAAGGGTTTGGAATATTATTAACGGTAGCCACTTGCCCCAACTCAACTACTGGATGCTGCTAGACTTCTGAAGCAGGAAATCGTGAAGTTAAAGTCTGCAGTCTTCACTGAAGGTTAGTAGGTCCTCAGGACGGCTGCTGCTACAGTGCAGCAGGGGTGGGGCTTCAGGGTACATCTGGACCAGGACACACGTGTGTGAATCATTCTGTGGTGGTGGGGGGTAGGTTCAGTGCTGAGGTTGTGGTGGATGGCTGCCAAGAAGCGCCAGCCCCCAGCCTTTCTCTCTTGTCATGAATGATCCATAATGTTTTATTTTTTGTCGCTATTGGGTAGTGATGAAGAGTGTCAACTTTGCTCACCTCTACCTGTATATTCTATGCCATTGTTTGTATCTGGCACTGTCTATGGTAACGTCATGTGTCATTTTATTTGTATGAAGCACAAATGATGTAGTTTTTAAACACCATGGGAAGTGCATAGGTAGGAATTATGGTTCCCTATCAAACAAGCATTTACAATGCAACGGTCTCGCCTTTGCAGAAGTTAGAGCTATTGGCATTGTAAATGACAAAATTTTTATTTATGTGTTGGTTTTGAAAACAGATAAATAAATGGCATTGTAATTTACCATGCCAATAGCTTAATCTCTCGCAAATGCGAGACCTATTGCATTTGCAATGCAATAGGTCACGTATTTACTCGAGTTTGAGCTATTGACATTGCAACTAACAATGCAATTTATTTATGTTTCAAAAACCAAAACATAAATTAAAGGTGGCACATACATATAAATAAATGTGTGTGTGTGTGTGTGTGTATATATATATATTAGCAGCCCGTCCCGACGTTGTCCGGGTATGAATTGCTGTCGGCCAGTACTATATTGTTTTGTAGGATTTTGTTTTGAGAGCATTTCTTATCTGTGACAGGCCTGTGAAACGCTTCGATTCACAGTGTACTGCTGATGCACGTAAGAGTGCGCGTTCAGTAGTGTGTGAACTCGAGTTTCCCTACTTTATTTTTCCTTGCAATATTATATAGCGCAAACTCGACAACGTGGCATGAGCACAATTTACATTACAGAAGAACACATTCATTTGTGGTAGGCACGGGGAGACAAAGCGATTTGCCTGGAATCACAGGATGTTGAGCTGATGCCGAGCTTCGAACGTAGCTCCCCAGCTCTAAAGTTCCCAATTCTAGAACTTGTGGCCGGAGGTGTGTCTAAAAGTGTATGTCTGTGCTGGCCATCAATGAGAGAGACCTGTGCATTTTTCAAATGGGTGGTGAAAAAATATGAGTATTTTGCTGGAGATGTGGGCGCCGTGCCACCAATGTACTTACCGGGGGAGGGTAAACACCCATTATTCCGCAACTTTTTTTCCTCATACCATCACTCCGCATACTTTCATTACGAAAGTACCATGACTCCGCAATGCCATTATAACGCATGGCATTACATTTTATATGCTTTTACAACGCATACATTTACAACGAAATTAGTTGTAAATGCATGAATGGTAAAAGCATGTTTTTTTTAATGTTTGGATAAGGTAAGTATGGGTATAGGGGTATATGTTTTGGGGTACTGAGGTATATGTTTTGGGTGTTTGGGTATTTTAAGGGTTCAGATATAGTTTTGGGTTATGGGGTACAGGGGTAGTTTTAGGGTTTAGGCATAGGTATGGGTTTTGGGGTACAGGGGTATTTTTAGGGTTCAGGGCTAGGTTTGGGTTTTGGGGTATAGGGGTATTTTTAGGGTTCAGGGGTAGGTTTGGGTTTTGGGGTACAGGGGTATTTTTAGTGTTCAGGGCTAGGTTTGGGTTTTGGGGTACATGGGCATTTTAGGGTTCAGATGTAGGTTTGGGTTTTGGGGTACAGGGTTATTTTTAGGGTTCAGGGCTAGGTTTGGGTTTTGCGGTACAGGGGTATTTTTAGGGTTCAGGGGTAGGTGTGGGTTTTGGGGTACAGGGGTATATTTTAAGGGTTCAGGGGTAGGTTTGGGTTTTGGGGTACAGGGGTATTTTTAGGGTTCAGGGCTAGGTTTGGGTTTTGGGGTACAGTGGTATTTTTAGGGTTCAGGGCTAGTTTTTGGGGTACAGGGGTATTTTTAGGGTTCAGGGGTAGGTTTGGGGTACAGGGGTATTTATAGGGTTCAGGGCTAGGTTTGGGTTTTGGGGTACAGGGATATTTTTAGGGTATAGGTATAGGTTTGGGTTTTGGGGTACAGGGTATATTTATAGGGTTAAGATGGGTTAGTGTTTAAGGGTGTTGGGGTATTTTAAGGAGTAAGGGTGGGTTATGATTATGGGGTGCAGGGGTATTTAAAAGGAGCAGGGTGGGATTAGCGCACGATATGAGACATGGCATGAAGGGCGGAACGCACCACACGCCCCCAGCGTTTGTAACGCCCCCAGCACACGCCCACAGCACAACGCAGACACGCCCACAAGGGACTACTTTGCTGGCACGGTTCTTTTACCTTTTAAATGTATATGGTGGGCGTCTGCATAGCCTATGTCCTTCTGCTGCAACTGCCCTTTCCAACGCTGTATTGGGTGTTGTGATTGGTGCTGTGGTTCCTGAGATTACCCGCCTCAAAGGGTTGGGCTCTCTCTTTATTATATTAGTATGGATATATATATATATGCATGTGTGTGCGCATAGAGGTAGTGAGAGGTAGAGTAGTAGAGAGTGACTAGTAGAGTGAGTAGTAGAGAGTTTTGGAGTAGTAGAGGGTGAGTAGTAGAGCGTATTGGGGTAGTAGAGGGTGAGTAGTAGATAGTAGAGAGTGGATAGTAGAGAGTGAGTAGAGCATAGTTGAGAGTAGTAGAGTGAGTAGAGAGTAGTAGAGAGTGAGTAGTAGTGAGTAGTAGAGAGTGAGTAATAAAGATAATTTGAGGTGAGAGTGAGTAGAGAGTAGTAGAGGGTGAGTAGTGGAGAGTGAGCAGTACAGAGTGAATAGTAGAGTAGTAGTGATTAGCGAGTGGATAGACAGATGAGTGAAAGCATGGATGGATGGATGGATGAGTGTAAGAGTAAATGGATGGATGACTGGGTGGCTGAGCAGAAGGATGAGTGAAAGGATGGGTGGGTGAGTGCAAGTGGTATGGATAGATGAGTGGAGTAGTGTATGGATAGATGATGGTGTGAACGAATTGATGGATGGATGACTAAAAGGAAAGATGACTCAATGAGTGAAATGGCGGACTTTCATTGTGATCGTTTCTGGGAGGGTTGGTGTGCACCTTGGTAAATGTTAAAAAAGGACCTCGAACAGCCGTGAGCTTTTACTGTGCCTCCTCAACTGAAATACACACTTCTCCTACATATAAATCACTCAGTTCCCAGTACCTTCTTGCAATCCACTCCGCTGTCTTTGCCATCTCTTTCAGGTTTTGAAAGCCTGGGCAGTTTCCGATTTCCAAGTGAGGCATAAAGGGGAGTCCCTGCACTACATGCATAGAGAAGCGCTCAAAGATCCAAGACATCAGTGCTATTAAATAAGGCGTTCCCGGCCACCCTCTCGTGCACCGTACCCAGATCATTTAAGGGATGAATCCTGCCAGGAGGTTCCTCGGAGGGCTCATGTGGAAAGGGGCAAGAGGGAACACTGTGTTTAGGCAGCCTGGGGAGGAGGCAGCGAGTAGTTAAATTGTTAAGTTAGGGGGAGTGCTGGGAGGTCCGCATTTCTGCTGGAGGTTCGTGGTGAGGATGCAGGAAACGGATTGGGGGTTGGGACGGAGGTGCGCCAAGGTGTGCAGTGAGGGAGGGACGGTGAATTGGACAGCTAGGGAGGAGGTAGTGAGGGGTCTGGTGGCAGGACGGATGGAAGGGCGAGGCCGTAGCCAGAGGGGACCGTTGCGGCTGGGGGAATGGGGGGGAGGAGTAGTCATAATGCCAATGCCTTTCATCCTTCAGAGGCCGGATGGGTGGTGTCTGCGGGTGCTCAGGAGACATGGCAGGCGCTGTCTGTGAGGGGTGAAGGGGTTCTTGCAAGGGAGGTTGCGGGGAGGGCCGAGGGTGATGGGTGCTGAGCAGATTGTCACCTTCAGCGGTGAATACCGGTGGTGGCGGTAGAAAAACGGCCAAGTATAGAGCCCACGTTTAGCACATCGCGACCACAGAAAGAGTCGACTTACCTGTATAGGGTTTCAGGAACGTGATGACGACCAGTCTCACGTATCATCCAATCAGCACGCGAGGCTTCGGGTGAGACCACCCTGGCAACCAACGCGGTAGAGGCTTCAGACACGGCTCGGTGAGCAGGCCTGCCCCGGCTCCAATGCGGAGGCAGTGCTGCCAGTGCACAGTCCAAGAGGCGGCGAGAGGTGGAGGGCAGGCGCTATCGTCACTAGCTCCATGTACACCCACATGCATTCTGCTTACAGTGAAGAGCTCACTCTCAGAATCACTGCAAAAAGTGAATGCACTGTGTAGGCAGCTAGGACCCTCTGGCTGCTGCACTGCTTGGCTGCTCTCCAAGGCCACACCACAAAGATGGAATGCTTGGGTGCATTGTAAGGAGCCACTTCTGGCACCGCACACCTGGATTCCTGGAAACTGCGCCCCCTGTTTGTGCGTCCCTTTCCCAGCGTGATTCTCTGATTGCATAACACCTCTGCTCCCCCAGTCCTGCAGTGCACACCTGGATTCTCGGCTGCACTGCTGGATCCATTGTCTAGGCTGGGCTTCCAGGCGAGAGCACTGCACGGACGGATCTCTTAGTTTTCAAGGCATGGCTGCGCCCCCACCTGCAATGTCTGAGTATTTTAGCTGCAGCGCACACCTGGATCCTTTAGCTGCACTGCACAGTCGGATTTCCTGCTACACTGCAAGGCTGGCTTCAGGAGGGGAGCTGGACCAAGGCCTTTGTCCCTCGCGGTGCCGGCGCTCTCGGATAGGGACAGGCTGCAAGCCACTTAGCCTCTTGAATACAAGAGTGCAGTGCAGCTTTTGTTTATGGCAGGTTTGAAGCTACCATGTGTGAAGAGAATAAAGCATTTGATAATACAACTGGGGAAGGGACCAATATGTAAAGCACAGAATTCAATTAAAAATTTAACAAATTCGATTTATTAATAAAATTACATTCTCAAAAGTTTATACAAGAACATATTCACTACAATGTTAAAATACACAAAATTATGTATGGCAGAAAAATTCGTAACACAATTTTACAAAAAAAATGCTTAAAACATAGGTGGCAAACAATACAATTTATCGACGCGCGTTTCGGCGTTGTCAGAACGCCTTCATCAGGAGCCACATGCAATCTGTAAAACATGTTTTTTAAAAAAACAGTTAGAAACACATATTGATAAGAAAAAATCTTAACCAACAAACAATTGTTAAAAATATCTCATTGTGCTTACATAACAAGGACAGCCCTACACAGAACAGTTACCATATGTAACTGCAACTGATACAAACTAATTCATTTATATTTGAGCAGTAATAAGACCCAACCTCTATTTCATGAAGCACGTTGGGGGGGGGGGGGGGGGCCTGTGGTGAGGTGATGGATAGGGTTTAACTTTATATAAAAATTTTGAAGGTTTGAAGCTACCACCACCATCGGGGACGAATGGCGCTTCGGGTACCAGTAACAGAAAGTGGCCGGCTAGAGTGGTGAAGAGGCTGCCGTTCTGACCCAAGACCTGCTTAATTGCAGCATATGGAGAGCTCTCTGTGGGCTGCTGAGCAGCAGCCGAGGGCAGCTGCGGGGCAAGGGCTGCCATCTACCATTTCGGGGTGTGCCGGGGATTTCTAGGCAAGAATGTGCAGACGGTCCACGGTGCCACCTGCCAGTTGGCATGCTCCTGTTCCCTGCTGCCATGCCTCCCTTATGGTCCATTATTCGCGCAGTAGCTCCCCGGGGAGGGTGGGATAAACCTAAAAGCCAGTCGCCTCTTTAGTCTCAAACTGACTGTGTTAGACACGCGCGTGATGCCTGCGCATTAGCAGTATCAGTCACTGTGGTATTCTACGTATTGCACGGTGTGTGTTTTAAAGCAGGCATGTTTACATTAGGGAACTGAAAAGCACACCTCAATATGCAAGTTAAAGTATCAAACACAATATGTTAAGTCAGTTGCTGGTCCTGGCGGAGTAGAAGCTGGTTGGGGTGGGGGTCAGGGAACACATATGCGGGAGTCAGGGTGCGCCCGGGGGCTGGTGCCGTGAAAAGCGCAGAGTGACAGCGGCATAAATCTTGTGACATGTGAGTTTTTCTTATCTGCTACATGTGTGTCAGTCTGTGTGTGCATATTTACCGATGTGTGTGGGACAGCCCGTTTTCATTAATCACAGAAACAATTTAGAAATGTTTAAAACCTACTGAGATTTTTAAGTCGAATTTAAAAACAACGCTTGGGTGTTAACACCTCTGGAATTTTGTTTAAATTGGTTTAGCTGGAAAAAAGAAGCTGAACACGTCTTGTGGGCACACTGAAGGACTGGGTTTTTCTAAGACCCAGCGGTGCCAGGGATAACACCTAAAACCTTCGTGGGTAACCTGTTCCGGCGTACAAATGAAAGAGACACGGGACACTTCCTTCGGCGCCAAAGATTCGAGGTTTATTACTGCAGGGAACACAGAAGTCACAGGAAGTACAACATGTGCAAATTCGAGGAGTCTGCTTCAAATTGTATCTGTGGATCGCTCTTCTTATACAGTTTTTGGGCATAGGATAACATGGTGCACAAAGGTTTACAACCTGGTTCCCATCGTAAAGATCACATGGGGTCGCTTACATGTATTCAGGGCCCGGAACATAATTACAGTAGCATTTGGCAGTTCCCAACTGTAAAAGTACATCTTCCCACCATTAGTACATTCCAATCAACAGTAAATGAATCGAAGAAAAGACAGAAACAGGTGCAGAGGAAGACGAGAACAGTGAACAGATCGGAAAGGGTGTAAAAGGGGTGGCATCAGAAAACACGAGTTGTAGGCATCAAAGGAGACGTGCCTAATGAATGCACAACTAAGACAATAGACCGACACGGCAAGATGAGCCTCGGGCGTGGCCATCTGCCTTGCGGTGTCATCCCCCTCATCATAAAGACACCTTCAAAGGAAACATGTCTTCCGCAAGAGCTTGGGGATCCCAGGGTCGCGAAGCGGACAGCGTCCGTTCGCTGGCTACTTGAGGGCAAGAAACAAAATGGATGCCATATCTAAGATGGAACCCGTGGGTTCAGATGAAGAAACCCACGAAACAAACAAACGGTTTAGGCTAGCACAGCGAAAACGCGTACACCCACTAAACTCATCATTTGCGGTTCATAGATACCAGACTCGACCATATTCGTGCGAGTCGAAAACACCACTTACAATTGTCCCGGAACCTCAACACAGATGACATTGCGGGAGCCTCCCCCACTAATATATGTGTTTACAACACAAATGATTCGTCCCCGGTTCTTCCCACCCTCGGTTTACGGTAAAAGTTTCTCGACTTCTTTTTCTAGCCTAAAATAATTTATTGGTTCAAATAAAAGTAAGAGAACAAAAGTTTGCCTGCTTCACCCATACAGTTTTAGCTCCGCGGGAAACAGCGCATTACCTTGTGAAGGTTAAATAAATGTGGGTTCTGCCGCATAATTCAGGTTCGATGCCGTAAACGAGCCCCGTCTGTATGGGTCTTTAGACCCCTTCAGATGCCCACCCGTGCCAAGGGCCCGGCCAATGAGCCAGCCCGGGGGCGGCCATGCCCGCTGTGCGCGCGGGTGTGTCTGTCTGCGAGCAGACTCCCTCGGGGGCCAAATATATGTACTGGGGGCGATCAGGTAAGATAAAGAGTTTTATGACTTTCATTATGCAGTAACAAAAAAAATCTAATTAAAAAGAACAAGCAAAGTTTTCCACAAGAAAGGAAATAGACCCACCTTCACGTGGCCTTGTGTGCAGCGAGCGGCTGTGTGAGATGCAGCCCCCCTGCGCTGACACAATTGTTCCTTAGCTGAAAGTGGCTGGAGGCACACAGCAGAGCCCGACTAGTGCACTTTCAGGGCTATTGAGCAGGGGCCTCTGCACCCTTCGAGGCATTTTCTCTGCATTCCTGTCAGGACCTTTACAGATCAGTGTGTCCCCGAGCCTCCTCCCCCTTCTGCTCAGAGAAAGCATTTCCAGGCCTCCCCCTCCAGGCCAGAGCAGCTGCTCACGGTTGCTTCCCTAAAATCTGCTGGCCTGTAACACAAGAAACTTTTGCAGTCTCGCTTCGCTCCTGCAGGGAGGCGAATGGACGAGAACTGAGGCAATCCCGTTTCTTTGATAAACCGGAGACAAATTGTTGGCAGCAGGTCTGTGTGTGCCAATGGCTAGGCCCTTCCGAAGAAACTCCCTGAGGACTGTGGCTGGCCCTCTAACCTCCCAGATTTCCAGTGCAGCGCAAGTGTAGACAACAGCTTTGTTGCCTCGTTGGCTTGGTGCCCTTGGGAAGCCCCATCCCTTTCAGACTGGGTGCCGTGACTTCCTGCTGGGGTAAAAGGTTCCTTATCTTATTTAAGGGGTCATCTGGACCCATAAAGAAGATAAGGAACCTTTTTCTTCAGCAGTAAGTCAAGGAACCCAATCTGAGAAGGACGGGGCTTAACGAAAAAGGAGAACGTCACTAGGACCTCTTCTCTAATGGCTGGCCACTGTTTAGGATTCCAGCCAATGGAGAAGAGGGGCGGGGCTTAACCTCGCTAGTGATATTCTCTCTATCTCATAAAATCTTGCGAGCTCGACTGCGCATGTGCGCAGTACGCCACGCGAGACCTAAAAACTTTATACCTCTGAGAGTTATGACCAAACCACCCATTATTCCGTGTTACAACTGACACAGAAAATCTCCTGACATTGTTCCCTTTTAGGAGCATGATCGTTTACATTCATGAACAAAAGCAGTAGGTATGTCTCCTTATTGTTTGGATACAGACAGTTTAATCTGCCTGTTCCCGGGTGCTAATGCCCTGCATCAGTTGTACAGGACACAGGCATATTGTGGGCATTTACACGCTTTTCCACTGTGCCACTGAAATAACATTAGGCCGTTCTTGTGATATAAAAGTAGGCCTACCATTTAAAATACTTTGTTGCATAATATGTGTATTGTAGCATACATTCAGCACACTAGCCAAATTTGTTGCGCTTACTAATCCTTGTTATTGTTTTGCTTTTTACTGTGATGCATGTGGGTGTGCACGTTTAGCCTGTGTGAACTACTCGATGCCAGTAATTCACTTGCTGCAGGAATCGGAATACCTCTTTTACTGTAGTGACGCCTTTGTTGTAACTCACTGTTATATCTGTAGTGTTCCATTTGAATATTTAGTTGTGTAATCCTGTATTTGGTTAACTGGTGTGCTAATAGTCTGATTGTGTAATACTTAATTTGGTGTTGCAGTGCAGTTCATTGATGTGTTGATAGGCAGTTACTTGATTATCTAATCTAGTTTGTTTTATCTCTAACCTTTTAATGTTGAGCAGTTCTGAAACATTACCAATCTCTGGTAAACATTCCCAACCATCTACCTGTCTAGGCGTCTTTGCCATTGTGCCTTGTGCGACATCTTGTTTTATTGTGTCCCTGGGACATTTAAACAGAGGCAATCTTCTTGCTCCAAATACACATTTTCCTACGGTCTCCCTCTTCTGTGCCCACATATATGTATTTTCATGTCTGCATCTCCTTAGACAGTCTGACTCTGTGCCAGCCTGTGCCCACTTAAAAAAGTCATGACCTAGTGTTATGCTGGATGACAATGCTGAACTCTTTGTAAGAGGGACTGTACGACTTCAGCAGTGATGGGAGCCCTTGTCCAGTCATCCTACTTGCATGCCTTATTGCTGAGAAGAGTTTACTTCTACCTGTTTTCCACATCTTGAGAGCCAGGATTTTGCCTATGATGAACAGTAGAGAACCACTCTGAAACCTGCTGCAGAATCATGTTGATGATCCTGTATTAAAAACCAGGCTCTAAGCCTTTGCAAGCTTCAAGCTGGAGCTAGCAGCGAGACACA
Source organism: Lissotriton vulgaris (assembly GCF_964263255.1). Classification (NCBI taxonomy): domain Eukaryota; kingdom Metazoa; phylum Chordata; class Amphibia; order Caudata; family Salamandridae; genus Lissotriton; species Lissotriton vulgaris. Next base: position 2,003,808,800 of record NC_141689.1, on the reverse strand, counting down.
GCGACCTCCCTCCCTTGTTAAATTCTATTTTAATTTAGATTACTAGTTTTATCAGCACTTTTCATAGCTGAGCTTTTTTGTAGGACAGTGATTTCATATGTCATATATTTTCATAAAGGCTACTTTGCGCATACTGTTTTTTCTGAATCACTTTTACTATGGGTAGAAGCCTGGTTAGAGTAGTTGAGCTCTCGTTGCATCATGTTTACTCATGCTATACCTAAAGTAATTACAAATAATGATCATGCAGCTTAACACCTGTTCATTTAAGTGAAATCATGGGAAACAGTTCCTCGCTGTTCCCTTACCCCTAAACAACCAATGTGAATGTTGTTCTTGTGAGATTTTATATTTCTGAACGCATAGCTGACACAATTTGGTTCTTAAAGTGGGCATGGTGATCAGAGGTATAAAATAAATCCAGTGTCTACAGCAGACTGCAGGGGATGAGTATAGTAGGGCTACTGTATATTATCAGCAATACAGTTCTGCTCCTCTGCTTTGTTTGTACACTTGATTCTAGCATTACCCTGTCCGAAAACGTAAGGACACTGACCAGGAGCAATCTTATAGAAAGTGGTAACTGGAAAGCAGAGTACATGTAATGTTAAACAGTATGCAGAGCTTTGTTTCACAAGACCACAATTTGAATGAAGCAGCAATAATCTATTCATGCCTGTAGATCACAGTTGGATTAAGATCTACCGCTACCAACGCTTTCCTTGTAGAAGGGGAGAGTGAATGTGTGCATGAGAAAGTGACTTCTGAGAAACCGTTGTCACTACTCACTTAATTATGCTGTCAAAGAGGTGTGTGCTTTGAGCTGGTTCATTTGAAAGCACAAAGACTTTTTTGGGAGCTTCATTTGGATTAAAAAAAAACTAAAAAACCTAATGGCACCTGATGGGGGCATTACTGTTAAACTCATTGGGTGTTCACCTACCAATATGTCTGAAGATACTGAAGATCTGATGCCTTTGAACTGAAGAAAACGTAATAGGGTTCGCAGCTAATTCAATAGCATTTCTGGCATGTCTCTTGCTTCCAGGTCTGGATTGACATCCTGTTCTTGTATCTTGACTAAAGAGTTTATAGAGAACATGCTCATCCACGTGCTCAAGGCTGTAGATGTATATTGATGGCACGTTTTATTGAAGGGAAAATATTTTGGGTTTAGTAGTTCATCTGAGGAGGCTCTATTTTGATATTTAAGCACTTGGATGGATTTTTAGACTTGTAGTTGTCTGTTGGCAGCTAGCCAGTCTATTAAACACTGAATTTTAAATGTATTATTAGATATAGTATTTTTCACAAAGTGCAGGAACAGACATAATAATTACCGAAATCGCATTAGAACAAATATGTCCAGAGCAAGACCAAATACGTATACACAGAAGAGCTGTTGTTAGACATGACCTCTTTCTGCGTGTTTCCCCAGTCTTTTTGATTTCTGACCTCCCGGTTTTTACTCTAGTTTGGCTTGCTTAGTGTCTCTGGGCACTTTCTCACTGCTGTTCAGTGTTAAAGTGCTCCTTTTGTAATTTATATTATGGATTGGTGTTTCCATGATTGGCACATTTGACTTACTGGTAAGTCCCTAGTAAAGTGCACTGAGAGTGCCAGGGCCTGTAAATCAAATGCTACTAGTGGGCCTACAGCACCAATTATGCCACCCACAGAAGTAGCCCTGTAAAAGTAACTCAGCCCTGACACTGCAGAGTACCCATGCAGTTTATAACTGCCATGTCGACCTGGCAAGTGCAGCCACTTGCCAGGCCCCAGCCCTCCCTCTTCATACATGTTTTTCACCCCTAAGGTAAGCCCAAGGTACCCCTGTGGGCAGGGTGGAGTGTATATGAAAAGTAGGACATGCCCTGGTGTGTGTGACATGTCATGAAAGTGAATACTGCCAATTTCTTTTTTCACTATTGCAAGGCTACCTGTTCCCATGGGATAGAATGGGGAGTTTGCTTATAACATCTTATAAACATAACTACCCCTGGGAACAAGGTAGGGAAATAACGTTTAGTGTGCCTGAACTTAGAATGTTAAACTGCATCTTTTAGTGAGGGTGATTTTTACATTCTGTGTTTGAAAATACGACTTTTAGAACGTAGTTATTTTCTTGCTCAGTCATCCAATGTGCCTCTGCTAGGATGTGTATTGACTGTCTGACTTTGGAGTGCCAGGGGCTGGGGATGTGGAGTGGCGCCAGAGAGTCTGGATGAGTCAGAACTGGGCTGTATAGACCTTGGCTGCATTTAGATTAGGGGGATGAGATTTCCTTTCACCTGAATGGGCCTGGTCTGACTTCAACAATGCTGTCTCCACCTCCTGCTGGGAAGATGGGCCAGAGGACAGAACTGGTTTGGACTAAGCACAGACACTCTGCCTGAGAGAACAAAGGGGTTTGAGTATAAATATTGGGGTCCAGACCCCAGCATTTTAGAAGTCGCTGGAATCAAGGAACCTGCCATGAAGAAGAGCTGGAAGAGCTGCCAGGAGTATTGCCCCTTTCCTGTGTTGTTGCTTTGTTGGGTTGGCCTGCAGTTGCTGCTTCTCCCTTGGGTAGTGAAAGGACTGGACTGAACTTTCTTTACTTGTGCTGAGTATCTCCAAGGGCCTGAAGTTGAACTTGCCTCCTGCTCTGAAGTCTCAGGGACCGTAAAGACTTCACCAACATCTCGGTACCACTTCTGCAACCGCTGTCTCAGTTGCCACAGAGAAGAGAAACACAAGCAACTCCGTCACCTACTCCGTCGCTGGCTCTGTGTCCTGCCAGCGCCAAATCATGCACCGTCCGCATCTTGCACTGCAACACTGGTATCTCTGCCGCCACCGAGCTGCTGCTTGCACAGTGACCTGTGGGCACCGCACTCTGCACCACCTCGCTTCACTTCGCCATCCTGGTCTCACCGACGCTGCTAACTTTGACACCTGTGACTGTATCATGGCTGGGGGCCATATAAGACCATATTTTGCAGTAGTTCCCAAACTTTCTTCGACTCACTCCTCCCTTGACCCATTGGCATTGCCCGTGACTCCCCACTGTTACTTTTTTGGGAGTGTGGGGGAAATGTAAGCCCGGCCTCAGGAGTACTTTTTTTTTTCTCCCAGAAAATAATTGGGATGAAGCTTATGATGGTATTATAATCATGTACGCAGGGTGCTTTATATTGCTAAGGCGGCGCCTCTAATAAAATATTCCTAGTTACACTTCTTTTCCCATGCCTTTTTTAGACTACCCTCTCAAACTTTTTTATCCCACTTACAGTGCTAGATAGCACCCCTATGCATGTAGAACCCATTGCCAAAGTGTTTCTGCACTTGAAGAATATTTGCATGCACTTCTAGTTCTACTCATGTCATACGTGCCAACACACCTGTCTCAGCAGGGTGACTCACAATTTTTTTAAACCACATACAGCTTTATTTTTCCTTTCTCCTACCTAAAATTGCCTCCAAATCAATGCAAGTAATATAAATTCCCCAGATTTTGTTTTTTAAACGTCCTTCTGTCTTGCTTCCAAATGTTGGCATTTTGCCGTATTTGATGTTTTACTTCCCTGTGCTCAAGGAGAGAGCAGGCCTGTTTGGAAAAGTGTGTGTGTGCTGAAAGAAATGTGTAATGGAAGTAGCTATGATTCAAGTACAAATGTCAATACTTAGGGCCCGATACCGATGCGGTTTGGAAGGCCTTCTAATGGCATTTGTGCCGTCCGAATTGGATCTGGAACATATCCTTCCGACTGAATCTGAAAGGTTTTCGACTGACCAAATATGAATAGGAGATGGGAATGTCCCAATCCGAACCCAACGGCATTTGAATGACTGAGCTGTACGGAGCAGAATCGTACGTCTTTACGGACCATGTTTCCGAACAACCGATTACGATGCTGGATTAGGACAGCGTTTCTGAATCGTCCATCTGGCTCAAATCAGTAGTTGGAATCAGACTTTGGGGGCCATAGCTGGCCCCCTGCACCAAGAGCCTTCCCAATCTGGCCCTTGGGGGTACCCATGGGTCCCCCCCTTACCAGCCATGTACAGAATGGCAGGCACCAGGGTGCCCGATTTTTTTATTTTTTTTTTCCCCCCAGCCACCCCTTTCCACAGTGAGAGCCTATGCATTTGCTTGGAACATAGGCTTCCATTGAAGTCAATGTGAGTCAAACTAAATCGTATCTGGAAGCATCCTGATGCATCGTAATCGGTCGGTCAGACTCTCCTGATCAGAGTCGGTCGGAAAATATTCCCAAACCGATTCAGTCTGGAAGATTTCCAAACCGCATCGGAATCGGGCCCTTAATAATACTTAGTTCGTTTAATAGACAGGACAACTTTACTTTCCTCATAACTTGCATTGGTGTAAAATGCACTTTGAAAAAAGCAAAACTATTAACGAGTTTAACAAAATGAATCAGGCATCTTCCGCTTACTTTGGGAGTCTTGAAACGTGGGGAGCCAGTGAAATATGGAGGTCTTCTCCATCGACATGCCATCAATTAAGCACTACTTTTACAGCTTTAGGCATGTCACTTACAAATCATTGACATCATGCATTTAAGTCTAATTAGTTTAACTGAAGCCAACAGACCCTTCAACATTAAATGCATTAAAGTGCTTGGGTCGCGGCTCCCCTGGCTAGATTTGACGGCTCCCCAGGGAGCCACGACGCACATCTTGGGAACCACTGCTCTACAGGCTCTGCACAATTACTTTTTCTTTGATGACCAGAGGGAACAAAGTGATTACTCATAGTAAGCTTTGTTGGCTTCGGCCTTCAGTTTTGTTGGCCTGTGGTGTTCTTTATGGGAGAAAACAACCAACACATGTAGAAAAAAATGCGTGAAAAATATTTGCTCTTGTCAAATTTATTTATGAAAAAGAACTGCGTGAGCCATTTGTAACTTCACAATTTGATCTGGTGTGCCAACAAAGATTTTCTTTGACTTCTTAAAGTCAGAAATTAGAAAAGCTCAGAATATCATGCAATCCAAATGAAAGTTTTGAAATGCAATGCTTTTTGGTGAGGTGTATGAAGCACACTGCTAATCGAAGAGACTCTTGGTACTTTGAAAAAATAGTGGTATAAATTTGTCCACACATAGTATTACTGTTTACACAGTGCTACATTAGCACCAAGCTTTTAGAGTGACTGAGAAAGCAGTTTCGAATCTGAATCACTTAACTTCTGCCTATGTTCATTTTTTTACACGGTTATCTTTTAATATTTTCACTAGGCTGGCTTTATAGTGAAATAGGAAACCCCACAGACATTGAGCAAAAAAATCAGATTCATATATTTGTTTATTTAGAGTAGCGATCGTGGTTTAAGAAACATTTATTTGGTAAAGTTATAACTTGAAATTGAATTAGATATTCAGGTAAAACAGCAGAGTCAGTATAAGGAAATCGGTTAAAAAGGCAGAGGGAGGCATCTTAAACAACAGATGATCGAACGATTGAACAAGAAACTCCAGTGGTTAAAGTGAGTGGTGGAAGAATAATAGAGGTGACATAAGACAAGGGCGAGACCTAGTTTGTGCAGGACTGATAGTGGAAGGGAAGAGAGGAACCTGATTCTTGTTTGTGGGAAAGCTAGTTAGTTTGTTAATTTAAGGTAAGTCAATGAGAGCATCCTCGAGGAGGAAGGTAAGTTGGTGGAGTGTAAATGGTAATGTTTGATTAATCGTAGGTGTTTTCGAGAGCAAGATATCGAAGATCAATGTCAAGCATGCAATTGAAAATCTCGAAGGCCGTTAAAGATCCACAACCACAATGAGTGCAAAATGACCAGAGACTGATTAGTCACTGGGGACCAGCGAAAAGAGACTGGCCCATAATTCCTTCAAGAAGATTAGTCGGTTCAGATGTGATTGCAGCTATTGTGAATACTCGCTGTGTAAGCTACGGCCTAGTAATAATGTAGATTATTTTATGCAAGGCTGGATCATTTTAATGTTTCTCAATCCTCATACTTATTCAGAATTGAGTGTTTGCAAGTCAAGGGGATTTGATTCGATTTTTGATATGTGCTCTTATTTTTTACAGGCTTGGATCCCAAATCGTATGCAAAAAACGTGAAGATTATTTGGAATGGCCTGAATATTTCATGGCAGTTGCATTTTTATCAGCACAGAGGAGCAAGGATCCAAGTTCTCAGGTAAGGTGATTGTAAGCTGCAGTTAAACTCTGCAGTTGCATGATTTGTCAGCCCAGGTAGGTGTGTATCCAACCGGACTGAGTAATGCTACAAATAAGCATAGTGTTATGCAACATATTGACATGGTTACTAAATAGTTCAATTTTATAGTGCTCTTGGGATGGCGTAGTCCTTGCCCCTCCTGACTCGGACCACAACTCAACCACTGAAGTTTGGTCCTCTTGTTCGCTAGGTAATTCAAGGATACGTCCTGATTTCAGAATTCTTTGTATACGGTGCCTTTCAGGAAGCATCCTTGAAAAATAAAATTAGTAATGCCACTGTATGTACTCTGAGGCTGTGCTTACCAGTAAGGTAAATGTACGTGCTACTGCAATATATCAAGCCATTTTGTCCGCCAAACCCCTTTTCAGGAGAAACATTTTACTTCAAAAACATTGATGTGCATCCCTGCATACCTGTAAGAAATGCTGCAATTTTGCCTTATTTAGTTGTCTCCTTTCTATTCAGGCAAAAGCATTAACATTCAGTATAACTTTGTGCATGGCAGTCGGCACGCTCTGGGAACTATTTGTATCCAAGGCTGGAACACTGATACTGATTCCTGATTGTTGTAGTGTCAGACGTTTGTTCTGAACGACAGTGTGTCTCGGTCTTAACTATCTTTGCAAAATACTCTCCTAATTTAATACACTTTCACAGGTATGAATGCCTGTGCCCCATTACCTTTTGGTGATCGTATGATTACATCACACTCACGTGTGTTGATGGAACATGTGCTGATTTGCAGCTGTTATGAAAGATGAATGTATTCAAAATTACTTGTAATTTATTGAAATCAGAAAGATGTCTAAGGTAAGGGTTGTAGCAAAAACAAAAAAGTGCACATCTTTACCTTAGTATGGTCAGTTTTGTGTTTTCCTCAAACTGCTGATGATGGGCACGGTATGGCATGCCCAGTTATTGTCTTGCTTGTGTATTGTATGTTTGTAGAGCCAATTTAAATTCCTCTAAACATCCTCTTAATTTAAGAACCTTTAAGTGGCCTCCCATTCAGTATTCCCATATCTTTACAGAGGTTAGTTGCATTGTCGTGGCAGCTAGCTCCTGAAATGTGCTCGTAGCACTTTTCTGAATTTAACTGCTTAGTTTGGTTATTTTGGGGGAGGGGTGGTTCAGTGCAAGGGAAAGGGGCAAGGGAAAGGTCTAATCCACTAGACAAAGTGCACACAGGTTTCACATTTGCAAGTGTTTGGAAATACCCCACATTTTCCAAATAATGCTTCGTAACCTACACGTGTCTTAGCTTTCTAGCCTTTTTGAATTTTTTTTGCATGCCAAAATATCAACCTGGATGAAAAAATTCTATCAGTAACCTTTTTATTATATATTTTTGCTTGTGTGGAAAATACTTTTCCACGTGGAGAAACCGCTTCACCTACATCTTCCATCAGTTTTGTGGGAGGCTGCCTTCTCTTGTCCACTCCCGAAATACACTTACACTTGCCTATAACAGGTGTAAAATGTCAAACCATTTCTCGGGCGACAAGTGACTAGAATCAAATTGTAAATGCTCGCACATGTCTAAGCTTGAGGGAACGTCCAAGGAATGGTCATGAACCCCACCTCCCACTTACAGAATGAGAGTTCCTTTAATAGACTCCCCGTGCACTCGGGACATTTCTTTCCCGAGTGCAAAACTGAGTCCTCGGAATTGCAGAAGTCATTTTATGCTGGCAGAAAAGTCTAATTTAAACACTAAAGTAATTTTGTAAATGAAACACTGAATCTCAAGTTTAGTCCTGTTTCTCGGACTAGGTTAATTTATTATCCCCAGTTTGCTCCATGACTTTGTATTAAACTGTTCATTTCTTATATTCATATTGTGTGTTGAATTCGCACTTCAACTGCCCTTCACTCCGACAACCAAACATGATCAGTGGCAGTCTGATGCATGACAGGATTTGCAAGCACTCGAGGTTTGCAGCAGAAACAGGATCATTTTATTTTTTTCATTGTAGTGAGAGGTATTGTATTTCATTTGTGCGCCTAGATGTATAAATGTATGTATATGTGTGTGTGTGTGTGTGTGTATATGTGTTACTTTACTGCTGTTTAAGTAGCAGGTCCCCTTGCAAGACAGGAGCTCACAAGTAGGCTATTGACGATTCCTGGTTTTTGGATAGTTCTTAAATGATTCATCATCATTCAGGACTGCTGAAAGAATACTCCCGACATGCTGGGTGAAGGGACCTCCCTGTAAATGGATGTTTTAGACTGTTCTTGAAGAACAGCAAGTAGGCAGCATTATCATAGGACACTGCCTTGTGTAGGATTGATTTCCAAAGTCTTCAAGCTAGTCTGACCTGGGAAGCCTTCAGGTAAAGATATGGCTTTTGTCATATTATATGTGAATTCTGCTAAATGGAAGAAAATTAAATGGGAATGGAGACTCTGTGCCTAATGAAATTAACCTTTCACAAATACCTCTTGTATGTACCTTGTATTTTAGGATTAGATCTGTTTTATTGGTTGATATAGGGAGGAAGTGATACGGTATCCACCACCTTCATCCACTGGATGCACATGCAGCACATGAGGAGAAAGAAGGAAAGCAGAGAAGGGAGGGGGGTAAAGTGAAGGGGAGTCCATACGACTGGGTATTGCTGTTTCAGGCCTGAGCTATTGGTCTCGTGTATCCAGGTGGTCTTAATTGGTTAGCGTGTATCGGAGGTGCCTGCTGAGGTTAGGCAGAGTATCCGAAGGTATAGTGTGCAGGACAGTTCCCGGAATTCTTCTGAGAGGCAAGTAAGACAAGGTTGCCACATTTTATCAAAGAGAGGGAGGCAGTCTGTGGCTACTGCAGTTAGCTTTTCCATTCACAGCAGTTCCCATAGGTTGCTTAGCCAGTGTATATGTGTAGTGATGTTATTGGTACCCCATCTGAGAAGAAGGAGCTGCTTGGCTGCACCCAATAAAGCGATCGTGCAACCTCTGCTGGATCGCAATGGATAGGTAAGTGGGTTAAGGAGGCCCAGGAGAACGTAACTAGGGAACCTAGTAAAGTCAGTGCCAAACATCGGATTCACTGAATCCAGGACTCCCCTCCCCCCCCACCCCCCAAGGATTCCAGGTGGCAACCCTAGCCTGGTGAGATACTAATATTTTGCAATTTTAAAAAGCATTACTTTACAAGTGGTATTAAGGGCTGATGTTCATGTTCGGTGTAAAATATTGTTCGATTCCCTATCTGTAAAGGGTCATCCACACTCACCCTCCCATGTAGCCCATGCAGGTGACTATTGGGGAGTCTGGGGTATGATAAGAAAGGCATAAATGCCAGACAGGAGTATTTTGTCAGCAAGTGAGAAGCCAATGCTGAAAAGACGTGAGTAACCGTCAGGCGTGATGTCGGAGCCAGGGCTGTCATCCAATGTGCCACGGTCAAGTATTGCCATTGTGCTGTGTCAGGGGAGTTATAAGCCAGTTGTAGTGTTGGGCAGTCCATATGTCCCTTGGTATCGAAAAATCCCCAATTTGCTTGAGGTTTACCTCTTGCCAAACCTGAAATCCCGCTCCCTTGGCCGCAAACGGGAAGTGTGGGTTGCCAATTACTGGCTTCTGTGGGGACAGGCGCATGGACAGGTCGTGTCTCAGTTGTACTGTGTCCTAAACCCCAACTGTCGCCCTCACCACTGGTGACACATTAACCCCACAAGGCCAATGGGTTTCGGTAACCAGAGGACATTCAAGATATGGTTGGCCGCAATCAGCTGATCAATAAAGCTCCAGTGTTCTATTTATGTGCGTCCGGGACAGTTCCAGGGCAAAGCGCAGTTGCTCAGCTTGATAATAGTGGTGCAAATGTGGTATACCCAGGCCCCCGCTGACATTGAGAGGTAGGCATGGTTTTCGGCCATTCTGGCACGTCTGCCTTCCCAGATGAAGTCTCAGATAAGGGTTTGTAGCTTTTCCAGCATAAATGGAGTAGGCTGGAGAGGGAGGGTTTGCATTACGTATAGGATTTTGGAGAGGAGGGCCACCTTGACCGCAGCTATATACCCGAGCCAAGAAAAGGCCACAACTCTTCCAATAGGTAAGGCCTAATCCTGTGATCGCTAAGACGTTGCCATAGTTATGGGTAGCTGCGACCGCAGTTGTGGAGTGGGTCTGTAGTCCCAAGTAGGGCAGACCATGATCTGCCCACTGGAAGGGGAACTATGTGCTAAGTCGGGCCTTAGCCAAGTCTGGAACAGTCCTGTTGAGGAAGGAAGATTTTTGTAGGTAAGTTTTAAACGCGGAGGCTCTACTGAATGCAGCTACTTCAGTCATAACGGCTTCTAGGGTGGTGTCTGGGTCAATGAGGGTCAGGTGCACTCCGTCCGTGTATAACATAATCTTATGTTCCCGTCCACCAATCTGAATGCATTTTATTCGGGGGTTGCTCCTAATCCGTTCCGCGAATGGCACCATATATAGTGCGAAGAGCAAAGGTGACGAGTGACAGCCCTGCTTGGTGACCCGGGTGATTACAGTTGTTTTTGCAGATTTTTTTGACCGCCTACTAACAATATACATCCCTGTGAATGAACGGGTCTGATGTAAAATGTGTAGCTGAAAAATTCACATTTCTATTTTTCATTTATACTTTCATAAGTTTTTAGTTCAACTATTAGTTTTTTATAAAAACTATGAATTATATACACAAGTGACCCTTTTGCTGAATTTGAAATTTAGTCCGCTTTTCAAAAATGCGTTGCTCTCCGTGTTCACCGGTGGGTATGATACCTGCTTCGACCACAAGCTGCATTAGATAGAATTTACTAAAATAGGAGAAATGTACTAACACTTAGAAAAATGCAAAAACTTATGTGGAAAAAAATATTTCTTTAACAATTCTGCTCGTTTCTAATAGTTTGGAAGATGGTGCAATTTCTTTTATAAATGTGTTCGTAACAGGCAATTTTTAAGGAATTGAATGCATGAAATCTACAGCAGTGTCCTTTTCATTTATCTAATAGCCTTAGCGAGAAATTTGCAAGAGTGTGAACATCAAAGGAACTTATACATAATAATTATGTTTGTCAAATTAACTTTAATGATGAGCTACATAAGCGTATTTCTGCAGAAACGTCTCTAAAATCTACTGAATTCAGGCCTTTGAAATGATCTATTGTGGATAGATATGGCAGTAGAGATTGAATTGGAGCAACTCCAAGAACTCAGAACCACTGTTTCCCATAATAGCAACAATAATGTATCTGACATTCAGGGAGTCAAACTGTTAGCCTTTAAAATGCTGCCTTTTTTTGGTGGCGTGTGTTAATTCACTGGCCCTTGTAAGCAGAACGCAAACATTGGGGGCAAGAGCACAGTTACAACCCTTACTTGCTCTCTTTTCGTTTGCTCTTGGAGAAAAAGAATCCCTTCATAAATCCAAGTAAGGTGCTCAATGGCATATCCACTACCCTTATCCATATATTTTAAAGGTCTTCCTTTATAGAGATGCACCAACACTTTCGCCAGCCTCTGAATTGGAAACCGGTAACTTCAAAACTGTTGTAGAAGCAATTAGTCCTATTACAACTTGTTATATACTTAACTCAGGTGGACTATCTCAAGTATATAACTGTCTTGCAGCTCACTCTATCAGGGCTATCAATGACGGCAAGGATTGTTTGAAAACACAGAGTTACACCCAGTTGAACTAAATGGCACACAAGCCAGCAAATGTTGGCAAAAAAAACATGCACAACAAAACATAATACCGGAATCCAACGTTGCACCTAATCTCTGCCCGGCTGTGCATCCTCTCACCTGACATGCAAATCATCTCAAGATATTGCGTTCAAAAACACTTTCATTCTTTTCTTTTGATGAGTACCCCTGTAGTATTTTCGAACAATACATCTTTCCTGTCTTGAACACATCCATACATGATAGATGCCTGAATCCATCATGAACTCATTGGCAGCATTGAATGCTAACCATCTACAAACCTAGTACTTTGGCCTACCACACACTGTCATCAACTATATTGTTGTTTCTTTATCGATCATGTCTCTTGGCCATCATGTCTCTTTATTTGAAGACAACAAACCTGTCACTTCCACAGCTGGATATTACCATTGCTCCTCCATCCCTTTATACTGCATACCACATTCCCCTTTCTAAGGCATACTCCGCAGTGCAGTACACTTGCAGTGTGCCGCTGTAGGCCCGTTCTGTGGGTACACGAGGCCCGTCTTCTTACATCACATGCATAATCATTTGTTGCCTAGGTAACAATAGAACTCATGCTGCATTGAGAGCACCTGAGCACATTGTAGAGAACACTGGACACAATCTGTAGAAAAGAGTGCTGGACACAGGGTTACACTGTCACTTAGTCATCACCATGAACCCAGCTTACAGGTTGATGGATCTTTAAAGTCGACAGAGATGTAGGGAGCATAAGACAATATAATACGTCATCAGTTATTTCATTTAGTTCAGTCAATAAAGAGAGTTAAGTGTGAGTTAAAGACTTTTATTTTCAAATCATTTACATTGTTCATTCTTTTATTAAGTATTATTTTCCAAACCTTATTATTAAATCATAATAATGGTAATCCATTCCCATGAAGCGTCTTGATGAGCGAATCAAGCCTAAGCATGAAGCTTAGGCACTTTGGTATTACAGACACTTGTGCAGCCCCTTCTGTAATACAGATAGAGCTGCTGCACATGTAGCACCCGTGCTATAGAGAGAGGGTGTTCCCTAATTTGCATTGGGGCTTAGCCCCATACAAATGAGGGAATCAATTTTCATCTGCACCCACACCCTGACGTGGATGCAGAGGCAAACATGCCTTTAGGAGGCACACTGAAAGGGACTCTGCTTTAGAAACATCAGTGATACATTCAGCACTGACATTTTATTGACCAGACCTATTTCAAGATAGAAATTAGGCTACAACAAAGCAGTGAGAAGGGACAAATACATTTCCAGAATCGATGAGACACTAAACCAATGGGACAAAATATTTACCATGTTCTAGGACTTTATGAACCCCGAAGGAATCCATGTGCCTGAATGCTAGATAGCGCTGTAAGCCTTATGTGGTGATGTGATGCTGGCATTAGCCTGTGAATGTTCTGTGATGTCATCTAGAGTGTTGATAGGCACTCTGCCCTGGATGTTCTGTCAGTGGCAGTTGCTGGTTGTGCCTTGGCTGTGCCAGCTGGGACGGCTCTCTGTACCCTACAATAAACTCTACAGTTGCCTACTCCAGTGGTGTCCTTCATACATAATTTTAGTGGTGACAGAAAATGGGATTATCAACTACTTGTCTCTGCACATCTGCTTAGAGGTACTACCTACCTTTGCTCCCTGCCTACCAACTGGGAGTATTTTTTTTTATGACTACCTTTACTTTGCCAAGGCTCACATCTGTTACAACAGGTACAGAGAGCTGTGCCCTCTTCATTTCTTTGTGGACCCTGCCCTGCGCTGTGATGTGTTTCCTGCTACCACCTGGTTGTACATACTTATACTTTGAGCTTGCCACCTGTTGAAGCCTAAAAGGAGAAAATTCCTTTGTTGTGCTCCCTTTCGCAACAACATTTGAATTGACTCTCCTAGTGCCTTCCCTGCTGACATTTTTGTGATTTTTATGGATTGGTGCTGCCTTTCTCTCTGTGAGCTCCCCCCGCCTACCACTGGTGAGGAGTGTGGTGTATTCTAATGGCAGTGAACTGACTGCATTGCCGTCATGCTGGTTGTTTTGTGCTGATGGATTGACTTTGTACAATTTCACAAGACTGTTATATATTTTTTTAAAAAGTAGAGCTCACGCGCCTATCTTGCCAGCAATGTTGCGTGTCCTCTAGTCACACTCCTTCATCATTGCTTCTGTGACGTTTGTTGACACGCAGCGTCTTCCTGGAATTTACTGCTTGAGACGTAACGTCTACACTTGCCACCTGTGACCTGTTCACATCAGGGTCACGCAACGTGCCGCCATTTTGTCAGGCACCAACGGTATTGGTTTTCTCTGCACGGTGATGCGCACACCCTGTTCTCACTAATGTGAAAACAGCTGAGCGTGTAGTTTTCTCTACGCGGTGACACGCACACCCTGTTCTCACTGATATTAAAACATCTGAGCGCGCATCAGTGACAACCACATTTTTTTTCTCCTCTATGCTGACACGTACAGCTTCCCCTGCGTGTCATTATACGATTTGCCTGCAATTTCGCTGATACGCACAGCGCTTGAGCACATCTTTTACATCGAGCTTCACTTTGCTGATACACACTGCATTTCATCGTATCACATTCTTCTTCACACTGGCACAGTTTTTTTTTTTTACGCTTCCATTAATTACTCATTATTTTTTCTACTCATATGAAACTCAATTGACATTCAGTTTATCTTTCTACAAACAGCTAGTTTTTTTTGATCACTTCATTTTGCTATAATTTTTTTTCTTTTCTCTCTTAACAATAGCCCAATTTTCACGTGGATTTTTTATATATATATATATATATAAGGGGTGTGGAATTTATTAAAATATCTACTTGTCCATGGGTCAAGTTGCTTCATAAATCTACTTGTCCTGTAACAAAATCCACTTGTCCCTTTGGTGCCATGTGGTTCGGCGACGGATTGTGGCAGCAATCTCATTGTATGGGAGCTCTAGTATAGCCTCTCTGATTGTGCCAGGGCTCATGCCGTGGTGGTTTTTGAATTCTAGGAATTCCTTTTGTGTTGCCGCGTTTCTACAGATCTGCATGCTGGGACTGGGGTTAGTGGTGAGCGGTGGTTCCAGGATTGGAATGCCCTTTGGGTCTGTGCAGATCTACTGACTTGCATGTTTTAGGGGTTTTCAACAACTCTTCTCTAATCTTTTCCCATGCTGAGAAGTGTTGGAGATTTGCTCCTGACAGTGGCAGACGTAGACCTTCTTCCAGAGTTGGGAAAGGAGTGCTTGATGGGAGGATGACCTTGCAAACACTCAGGTTTTCGCATGAGCAAATCTACACATGCATATTTGCTCATGCTAAACTGCAGTTCATGGATATTTTCCGAGAGTGCATTTCTTGCCCTACTTCTGTAGATTCTTGTGAATTCACGAAAGCTATATAGCTGCACTTAATGCAAGGACATAAACCAGGGGTGCACTTTTGAGAATTTCTTTAGTATTAGGGCCCCTAGTTTGGTCTGGCTTTGACCACAATCTTTTGTGTTGGTTCTAATTCTCTCTCCCTCTCTCTGTTTCGGCTGGCTTCGCTGTGGGCGGCGGCGTTGGGCTCTTTCACGGGGAGTATGTTGGCACACAGAGTGGTTTTGCTCATTGGCAGTAACTGATGTGGCAGTATGTGCTTTTTTTAGACCAATTTTTTTTTTTTGCTTTTGCCAATGTTTGTTATAATGGTAAGGGCCCAGCAGCTCTCACATCAAGAAGGCTTTACAGAAACCCTGCCAAAATAAGTCACGTAGTGGCAAAACTACAGGGCTGACCACTAATTTCAGACCTACTGGATTTGCCAATGCTTGTTTATTTTTGTTTCTCATGATCTTATTGAAGCTGGTTACACTGATTTTCCAATATGAGTGTTTTTGTGAAATACTAGCATGCATCAACACATTTTACTAAATGATGCTGCAAAGAAATGGTACCTGAAATTTCACAGTAGTAATGTTTTTTTTTCCTACTTTAATTTTTTTAGGAACATTTTATATTGAAAGCAAAGAGTCATTAATCTTGCTCTCAAGCTGCTCAAATATTTGCATCTAATCAGAGAGCATTCTGGGATCATTATGCATACCCTCATATTGCTAAACTTTGAAACCGTGAGTACACATTTTTATACTGTAACCACTGTCAGTAGTGCAGTCAGAACTTACATTTACTTAGAGCGCTCACCTAATAATAAAGGATTTCAATTAATGAACCATAAATACAAGTTTGAACAGCATTAACATAGGCACACAAATAATAACTTAACTTGTCCTTTCCTGGCCCTTAATGTGCTACTGCAAACTGGCAGCCGAAGGGTTTGTGCTGCAGGGGGTTGGACCTACTTGTCCCAAGGACAAAATACCCATTAAAACTTGTTGCCCTTGACCCCAAATAATATGTCCTGGGCGTCGGGCTATAGGAATTCCACATCCCTGTGTGTGTGTGTGTGTGTGTGTGTGTGTATATATATATATATATATATATCTATTTGTGAACTTGTGAAAGGTAAAAAAAAAATGTTCTCTCTTTTACTCTTCTCTTTCACGGTTCACAATCTGTTTCTTCTTCTTTTCTTTCTTTAACATGCAAAGTGTTATACCTCCTGCACCCTTTTTACAGGAACCTGGGGAACCACAACTTGAATGGAAACTATGGATCAGATCCTTCAAAGCTTATTTAGGTGCAATCGATGGCCAAAGATTCAGACCTGAGAGGAAGAAAAACCTCATGTACTATCATTTAGGAGTTGAGGGTTAAAATGTATTTGATCATCTACCTCCTTACGAAGCTCCTGAAGGTGAAGACCCCAACGAATTTGACATAGCTGTAATGCAATTAGACAAGTACTTCACCAAAACCAATTGTGGTACACCGGTATAAATTCTTTACTAGAACACAAAAACCCAATTAAAGTATAAACACCTTCATCACAGCTTTAAAAGTTTTAGCAGCAAAATGTGAATTTGATAACTTTACCTCTCAACTCGTAAGAGACCAACTCGTTGCACGATGTTACTGCAAAAAGACCCAAGAACTTGTAAAGATCCTACTCTAGATGAAGCAGTGGACATCGCCAAGAGTATCGAAAGCTCCATGGATGATGCAAAGCAACTTGAAACTGCACTATCCAATTCCACTTTTTCTGGTGCTGGTAACACCAAGCCTCCTTCTCTTCAAAACAACACCAAGGGACCCATCATGTCCAGAGGTGGAAAAAAACTTCACACCAACCAGAGGTGGAAGGTTTTTAACACCTAACAGACGGGTTAACTGCAGAATCAGTTGTTACAGATGTGGCTCATCTATGCATGTTTCCTCTTTCAAAAACAGTCCCGCCATTAATCATCAATGTGGCCAATGCGGCAAAACGGGTCATTTTGCAAAGGTCTGTATGGGGGGAGGGAGAAGAAGTGGAAGATGTGTGCTTAATGATTCTGATGATCTCTTTGATACTGATGTAATGAATCAATATATGTTGTAGTAGTCAAGAATGAGTTGTTGGGCTATTTCTGGGCTAAAATAAGTGTCCTTGGAGTAACCATCAATGGAAAAGTGTATGTGGCTAAACATGGGATCAATGTTCCTGGTCTTCTCCATCAGGCTGAATTTGGTCTAACCATCAAACCTGGTTTGACTAACCCTTTTTTTATCGACAATCAAACCAATCTAAGCCACATCACTTCCATGAAAGGCAAAGATAATGCTGTGTAACTTCCCACTGAGTATTAGAGGTGACCTCTCCAAGCATTTGCAAACATTATGTGATCAAGGCATTATCGAAAAGGTTGAGTCTACTCTCTGGCCTTCCCCCATTGTATTGGCCAAGAAGAGGTCTGGGGATCTGAGGATGTGTGTCGACTTGAGGAGCCTTAATGAAGCCATTTGGGTTGACGGTTTTCCACTCCCTCGTATCGAAGATCATATCGCTAAAGTAGTTTCCTCTTCATGGTACACGAAACTAGATCTTAAGGCAGCCTATCCTCAAGTTGAACCACATCCCCAGTCCTGACCTCTCACAGCCTTCGTTACTCCAGATGGCGTATTCCATTTCTGCCCCCTTCCTTTTGGTCTCGCTTAGGCTGCTGCCGTATTTCAAAGACTGATGACTGAGATGTTCCATCACAATCCTCAGGTTGTTTTTTAAGACGACATCCTCATCTGATCAACTGCTGCATTAGCGCAGGTCGCGCTGCCAGTGCGCTGCATTTTTAACTTTACCTTTATTGTATTTTGGTTGTTTTCTTTCGAATTATCCCCTGTTTTTAACTCACCGTTTTGTGTGGGCTCCTGTCCTTTTACTTGCACATAATTTCTGGAACACTCACCGCCATTTGGCGGGTCCGGGTCCCGGGGGTGGATTTCAGTGGGCGCCATTTTGGATTGGGTGAGTAATATTTTTCGCGGGCGCCATCTTGGAGCGTCCCGACGCTCGAGCTGCCCTTTGAGACGCCTATTTAAGGCGGACTCGTGCGCTTCCTTTCCTGATCAACTGCTGCATTAGCGCAGGTCGCGCTGCCAGTGCGCTGCATTTTTAACTTTACCTTTATTGTATTTTGGTTGTTTTCTTTCGAATTATCCCCTGTTTTTAACTCACCGTTTTGTGTGGGCTCCTGTCCTTTTACTTGCACATAATTTCTGGAACACTCACCGCCATTTGGCGGGTCCGGGTCCCGGGGGTGGATTTCAGTGGGCGCCATTTTGGATTGGGTGAGTAATAATTTTCGCGGGCGCCATCTTGGAGCGTCCCGACTCTCGAGCTGCCCTTTGAGACGCCTATTTAAAGTCGTCCTCTCCCGCGCAGCGGGAACGCGCAGTGGGACGCCGTCGCTTAGCCGGAGTCGTGCCAGAGTCCTGCCCGTCTGCGCTCGTCCGCGTCGAGGTAGCGGGTGAGGGCTATGGACTCTGGCATCCAGCCATCATACCATCATGTATAATACTGCGACGATCAGGTACAATCGCGCCGATATCCTTTCCATTAGGGACGGTCTTTTGGCGTGTCGTCATGATCCGTTGTTCCCACTTTCGGGACCTTATGACTGTCTTTGTGGCAGTTTTACTTTGGATTCCCCCACCGGGGTGCGCTCTATTGAAAGGACTGCCCTAGGTACTCGTATTGACAGCACTGAGCGAGTACTCCGTATATGGAGCCTGAATGTGAGATCATTGGTCAAGCACCATCAGTCCCTCCGTGACATGATAGATAAGGACTCTCCTGACCTCATTTTTCTCACTGAGACTTGGCTGCAGGACGCCGACACTGCTATAATAAATCTGGCTTTTCCTTCCACCTATACGGTGTTTACTCTGAACCGCACGTCTAGGGGAGGTGGCATAGCCATGGCGACAAAATCTTGCTTTCCGGTTGATTGGAAAGCTCTTGATATGCCGATGTGCGAGAGCGCTTCTTTTAAGGTTACTGTCAGTCATCAGTTCACTCTGAGCGGCCTGCTTATTTACCGCCCTCCAGGGAACGACACTGTCTTCAAGGCCGCTCTTGCTGATGTGGTCAGCTCGTTAGCTCCTAGATGCGCTAA
Organism: Lissotriton vulgaris; assembly: GCF_964263255.1. Taxonomy (NCBI): domain Eukaryota; kingdom Metazoa; phylum Chordata; class Amphibia; order Caudata; family Salamandridae; genus Lissotriton; species Lissotriton vulgaris. Next base: position 2,003,789,372 of record NC_141689.1, on the reverse strand, counting down.
CTTTAACATCGTAGGTGATCTTAATATACATCTTGATCAGACGTCATCTTCACCCATCACTTCTCTGTTAGCGGACCTTGAAGCCATGCAACTGAACCAACTAGTTACCTCCCCCACCCACATAGGAGGTCACATCCTTGACCCCTTCTTTACCACCTTGGTTCGGGCTAGGGCATCTGACCCGATGGTGGTAGGCTGGACCGATCATCTGTTGGTTAAAGTGTCATGCCCTTTGATGACCCTCAATTTAAACCTGTGGACAGACTGATCCTTAAAAGAAACTGGCGTAAGCTCAAACTGGAGGAGTTTGTTAAAGTCTTGGAGGTGCAGCCCCTGGGCAATCTGCCGAATGTGGAACAGGGATACGAACAGTTTTGTAACTGGGTCCTTACTGCCCTTGATTCTCTTATACCAATGCGCTGGTCGAAATGTCACGCTAAAACGCGCAACCCATGGTATAATGAGACCCTTGCCGAGCTCAAGAGAACATGCCGGCAAGCTGAGAGGGCGTGGAGGAAATCCTTTGATCCCACGTTAAAATCGTTGTATTTTGCCCAGCTTAAGACCCATCACAGAGCTATCTGCCAAACCCGGGCCGCATATTATGCCTCTGAGTTTTCAAACAGCCCTAACCCATCTAAATTAATTTTTAAGGTGCTCAAAGATCTGATGGGGAAACGGGCCACCTCGCTAGAAATCTGCACAGACTCACTGTGAAAGCTTGGCATCCTTTTTCGTGGAGAAGGTGCAGGCAATCTACCGAGGATTTATGCCATCTGTGCCCGGAGCTGAGCCTAGTGATGAGAGGGCTTTGGTCTACGAAACTCTGTCCTCCCTGCCTGCTTTGTCTGTCGAGGCTTTTGACACTCTGAGCCTCAAAATTAAATCTGTCTCTCCCTTGGATCCGCTGAAGCCAGAGCTAATTACACTTCTCCCGCCCCTCTGTCGTGAGCCCATACTGGACTTGATTAATCTTTCACTCACTGAGGGCGTGGTTCCTGCCTCCTGGAAGCAAGCAGTGGTCAGCCCCATTTTGAAGAAGCCTAATCTTGACCCCCTGCTACCTGAGAACTATCGTCCCATCTCCCTCCTGCCCTGGACCGCCAAGGTCACTGAGGCACACGTGAACTCCATCTTGTCTGCCCACCTTTCTCGTAATAATATTCTAGACGAGAGCCAGAATGGTTTTCGCGCACAACACAGCACCGAAACTGCTCTGCTCTTTATGACTGAGCACTTGCGTTCGGTGCTGGATGCGGGGCAGACAGCGGCGCTCCTCTTGTTAGACCTGAGCGCCGCGTTCGACACGGTGTCTCATGACATTCTGATGCGGCGGCTGGAGGAAGTGGGAATTGAGGGGAAGGCTCTTCAATGGTTCCACTCTTTCCTCTCGGACCGGTTTTTAAAGTGGCCATTCCACCTGGTCAGTCCTCTTTCCATCCTTTGGGACTGGGAGTCCCTCAGGGCTCTGCGTTGAGCCCCACTTTGTTCAACTTATATGTGAAACCGCTGGCTGCTGTCGTCAGACAAAGTGGCTTAACAATGACATCGTATGCCGACGACACGCAGCTGGCGGTGACACTCAGTGGGGACCCTGAGGTGACTGTTCCCAGATTCCGCGCAGGACTTATAGCCGTGGCGAACTGGATGCGTATTAACTGCCTACAGTTAAATGCCAAGAAAACCGAAGTCCTGATTTTAGGGAAGCAGGCGGAACTTTGGGGAGCTCAGTGGTGGCCTCCTGAATTGGGGGTGACCCCCATCCCAGCGGCCGAAGTTAAGAACTTGGTGGTCTGGCTGGATCCTAACCTCTCTTTTACCAGCCACACAAAGAAGATTGCAGCTACCTGCTATGGTATTCTGCGAGGACTGAGACCAGTCCTCAAATTCTTCGACCCCCCTACTCGGCAACTGGTGGTCCAAGCCTCCATTCTTTCTCGGCTGGACTATGGGAGTGCACTGCTGCTTGGAGTAAATCAGGCTGAGGCCACCAGGCTGCAGAGGGTGCAGAATGCCGCTGCGCGGGCCATTGTTGGCCTCCCGAGACGTTGTTCTGTCTCTGCAGTCCTGACCTCCCTTCACTGACTGCCGGTCAGACAGAGAATTAAATTCAAGGCTCTCTGTCTGACATTTAAGATCCTGAAACTCTCCTCTCCTCCTGCCCTTGCGGGTCTTGTTTCCCCCTATGTCCCCACGCGGTCTCTCAGGTCGGAATCTCTTCATCTGGCGATTACGACTAGGTTCAGACTGAGTAGGATAGGAGGTCGTTCCTTTCGAGTTTTGGCGGCTGGATTATGGAATTCCCTTCCTGTCCATATTCGTGCCCTAAACAGCCTGACTCTCTTCAGACGCGCTATAAAAACCCATTTGTTCGCTTCTGCTGACTGATCACTTCTCTTTCCAGCATCGATTTGTTGTGTTGTGGTACTTCATCAGGCGTCAGGACGCCCCTTCGCTGGGGCAGCTGTGCGCCGAATAAAAGTTATTAACATAACATAACAAAGTTATTAACATAACATAACATCTTTACCAAAACTGAAGCTGAACATGATTCCGTCATTGATCAAGTATTCAGTGTCCTAGAAAATTGAGGGGTCACCCTACAAAAATCAAATGTACCTACAAAGTAAAAGATTGAGTACTTAGGCCACGTCATTTCCGAGCAAGGCATCCAACCCAGACCAGGCCTAGTAAAAAGCATAGTTGGTGCACCTCCTCCGCAAAATAAAGAACAACTTATGTCTTTTCTTGGTCTCTGTGAATTCTATTCTAAGTTTATGAAAGACTTCGCAAATTACTAAAGAAGGACGCAATCTATGCATGGTCCGAATAGTATCAAAAAGGTCTCCAATTCATCAAAGACCACATCATTAAAGCCCCAGCTCTGCAAGCATTTGTAGAAGGTAAGCAAACCATTGTTAATGTTGATGCTTGTGAGTCGGTTTGGGAGCTGTTCTCGCACAATATGTTGACGGAAGAGAGCACACAGTGGGATTTGCATCCAGGACTCTTGAACGGAAATATTCAGTTTTTGAAAAAGGACTTCTAGCCTGTGCCTGTGTCTGGAGTATTGAACAGTTCAAATCCTACTTATGGGGCAGGTCTTTTATTCTCAAGACTGACCATCGTCCTTTGGTCGATATTCTCTCTGGTAAAAACATCAAATGTACTACCGCTCGCCTAGCCAGATTGTCTACTAAACTCTTAGAGTACTCTTTCAGAGTAGAGTATATTCCCAGAGGAAAGAACAGCAGAGCAGACTGCCTGTCCAGACTCCCGGTCTCTGATACAGATAAACAAGAAACGGAGGTGGAAGAGTGTTTTGTGGCACTTATCAGTCATGATAACTTGTCCTTTGCTGAGGAAGATTGAGTGGCACAAGTTGACAAGGATTCTATACTCAAGAAGTTGTTTCATTAATCAAGAAGGGCTGGCCAAAAGAGAGGTGTCTCTCCCCTGATCTACAGATGTTCTGGAAAGTCAATGACGAGTTTCCAGTGGAAAGCGGAAAAGTAGTCAGGGGTGACAAACTCATTCCTCTTTCATACTATCGAGAGAAAATTATTTTAGCCCCTCATTCTGGTCATCTTGGGTCCACCATTACCAAGAGGAAAGTTAGGATCGACTTCTAGTGGCCTAGAATGGACACCCAAATCAATGTTTTAGTGAAACAATGTACATGTTGCAATGCCAGTGACAATGTTATTGTACTTGAAGGTACTGTTGAATCTCCTGTACCCCCTCCTGGCCGAGCCTGGCAGAGATTGGGCATAGATTTTCTTGGACCTTTCCATGTTCTTCCCTCTAGTTGAAAATACTTTTTGGTCCTCATTGACCACCTGTCCAGGTGGGTAAAGATTGAACCCATTACTACACCCAATACTAAGAGTGGCATCAACTGTTTGAACGCTATTTTCCTCAGGAAAGGTTATCCTGAGGAAATTCTTACTGACAACTGGGTACCATTCATTTCACGAGAAATGAATTATTCCTGCAATCTTGTGGGATCAAGTATACTAGGTCTCCGCTTTATCATCCACAAAGTAATGGCAAAGCCTAGAGGTTCAGTAGTGTTGTCGTGGAGTGTGTGCAGGCAGCTTTTAGGTCCAGGTCTTGTGTCTTTCAAGCTGTCAAAGATCTCTTTCGGTCATATCGTATCTCGCCTCATGTTGCTACCAACGTCAGTCCTTTTGAAATGATGAGGGGCAGAAAAGCTTCCTCACAAGTGTACCCCTTCTCGATGGTTAAATCCTTTCATCAAGGCTGCAATATGAGGTGTATTTGGGAATCTGCAAACAAAACATCCATTGAAGCTTGTTCAAAATCTTACACGCATCCTATCACGAAAGAAACTCACAAACTCTGTGTCGGAGACTGGGTCAGAGTCAAAAATCCTATATCAGTTAGAAAAGGTTTTTCACATTTTTTAGATGCTCAGCAAATTGTAGAGACTGGCAAAAATGCTGTCACGTTGTCTAATGGAAACTGATGGAGCACTTCTCTCATTGCTAGGGATCCTTGAATTCGCTCCAAGTCTGTTAAGATCAACCAAAATGTTTCAGGGGGAGATAGTGTTAGAAAAAGCACCAGAGTTTCCTTTAGACCACAAAAATTACGAGATTACGAGATTAGGTATAAATTCCATTGCTTGCTACTTATTCTGTTTTCTGCTCTTGTTCCCTTCTTTCTTTCCTCCTCTTTATCTCTTTCCCTATTCTAGTGGTTTTTTGCCGAAAAGGGGGGACGTGTGGTGATGTGATGCTGGCATTAGCCTGTGAATGTTCTGTGATGTCATCTATAGTGTTGATGGACACTGCCCTGGATGTTCTGTCAGTGGCAGTTGCTGCTTGTGCCTTGGCTGTGCCAGCTGGGACTGCTCTCTGTACCCTACAATAAACTCTACAGTTGTCTACTCCAGTGGTGTCCTTCATACATCATTTCATCTTATATGTTCATTTTGTTATCATGGTGTTTTAGAGCGGTTGTCCCTTCCGTCATCTGTGAAATAGTTTTTTCTAGACTGGAACGTGTGGGTTCAATCTCTAGTGGAAGAGTGGATGAATGTTTTGGTCGAAAATCCTGTAATAGTTTTGGATGCAAATATTATTGTTTAACGGTGCTCACGCCCACTGTCCCTATGCTCCTGAAAGGATTCCTTTTTAGGTCTCGTGACGATTACAGCGCGAAGCGCTGTCTCCCCAGAGACCTATATTCACTGGCTCAGCTTCCCAGTAGACAAGAGATGGCCACGCGCATCTTCAAGAATGGGATCGAAGCGGGCCGCGCGCGTGTGTGCACCTCTCCTGTCTCCTGGGAAGCTCCAACACACACAGCCACACCTCCCCCTGCTTTCGCACAGGCATGTGCGCACACACACAAGCGCACAGACAGAGACACGCACGAGCGCACATAAACGCACGCACACACACGTACAGACCCCCCGCTGCCGCACACATACATACATACACACACACACACACACACACACACACACACACACGAGCACAAGCACACACACACACAAGCGCACCGACACCCCCCCCCCCCCCCCGCCGCCCCTTCTCCCCTCTACAGGCCCCGACCAAAGCATTTACCCCTCTCATACGCGTGGACACCGCTTTTATCCCATTCGCGATTGACCGGGACCCGTGGCTCCTTCCCGCCTCGGCCACCATGACAGAAATGGTCAGTTACCCAAATAACACCGCCGCCCCCTCTGGCGGGGCCTCCGTCGATGAATTTGCGGAGAGATCAAAGATAAACGCCAGCAAAAACCAGCAGGATGAAGGGTAAGCGGGGTAAAGGGAGAGGGGCACGTGCTGCTGCTTGTGAGTTTGTCTCGGCGCGCGAGTCATTCCGCGGTGTATTGATGAGCTCCCCGCCCCCTCGGTGATGTGCTTTTGCGTGTAGAGGGGAGGGATAGTGCTGCGGCGGTTAGGTTGACCTAGTCCTAGAAGATGTCAGTCGGAGTCAGTCGGAGTAAATGGGGGGGTTAGCGGGTGGCGCCCGTTCTTGTCATTCATTTATAAAGGCAACACCTTAATTCTAACGAGTACACAAAGACTGGACGGTTGGAAAATGTTCCCTTCGTGTGCAAAGCTGAACTATGCCGAGAAGTACTTTACGACGAGACGCTCTTAAACGAAACGCGCAGAAGTATCTCCTTAGAATCATTCCTTCAGTGGAAACCAGCACAGCTGGCGACCACTTGAGTGCACAGCCCCGGGCAATTAGCGCTGGCAACTAACAATTGGAAAGAAAAGGCTACTCCTTTTAAAAGCTTGTTTTATTTTTATTTTTTACTTTGAGCGCAAGGCGCGCGCGACAAGTGCTTTTTTTTCCTTGTCTGATTTTGATATTTGCTCTCCTAAACAGCAGGCTATGGGATATTGTAGGTTTTGACCAGCCGGCCAGTTCCAGTTAGAGCTAAATGGCCGACGTAGATCCTGGCGCTTCTACGACTAGTCCCGGCATCTACACTCATCCAAATTGTGTGATCTGCAAATCGGCACGATTCACTTACAAAGCTGGGTCCGCGTTGAGAGAGGCTAGCCCGCACTGAGGCCCTCTTTTGGGCTTCCTGAGACGCTCCTTTTCTTCCGTGGCGCGCGCAGGAAGCGCAGTCTAGCTGTAATAATTGCAGCTGCATCTCGTGTGAAGTCGGTGGCGCGACTTTTCCTTTTGCAGCCTGTGTGGCTTTATTTTCCAAAGCATTTAATTACGCAGTTGTTGAAAGACCCGAAGACAATGCTGCTTTGTTTAGGCCACAGCACTGTCAGTGCATGTGTGCAGCCAAACGCAACAAGCTAATTACCGCTTCACTCTGAATGGTCAGCTTGCATGGCAAACAGATTTTCATTCTCATTGTCCAGGATGTGTATTTTTGCTCTAGCTCCTGGATTCCACAAGCGGGAATAATTACTAAAGGGCACATTAGAGTTTCTCTGAAGTGGATGGTTCTTCCTTATCTAGACAAATCTCTTTCCCGGAGGTTATTGCGATGTTAACTTAGTCTCTAAGCCTTAATTATTGCACGTTGCTTTGAGCGCCCTGTTTGTTGTTAGCCAATCGTGCATTTCCTTCACTGATTTAAAAACAGGATTATATTGGTTTTCCCTACAAATAGAGGGCCTCCTTTCATTTGTAAAGAAGATATGTGTCCTCTTGTAAGCAGGTATCTAAAGAAAAAGGGCGCTGCTCTCGGAGATACAATACTTTCAAAATCGCATGTACAAATTGCATGACCTTTAGATACAGACCTCACACACCACACACCACACCCCACACCCCACACCCCACACTTTCACCAGGCACAGACACCATCAGTCGTCAGTGCATGCTTTCACTGGGCACAAACACCACCAGCCGTCAGTGCACACTTTCACCGGGCACAAACACCACCAGCCGTCGGTGCACGCTTCCACCAGTCACACACCACCAGACGTCAGTGCACACTTTCACCAGGCACACACACACCACCATCCGTCAGTGCACGCTTTCACCAGGCACACACCACCATCCGTCTGTGCACACTTTCTACAGGTACACACACCACCAGCCATCAGTGCACACATCAATTCTTAACGCATCCACAATTAACTATTGTAGCAATCGCAGTATGGCGCACTTTACTTTTAAACATATTCATCTAAAGCGCAGCATGCCACCATTGCTACAAAAATAAATACACTTTTTTTGGCCTACAATTTATAGACTTTTGTTGCAATATTTAGCAATGCCAACAGCTCAAACTTAATTAATGTGAGACCTATTGCATTGCAAATGCTTGTTAATAGTTCATTTTCAGAGCTCATGCAACATGCAATAATCACTTCCTAATTAAAAAAAAAAACGACTGACTTCATGGTCCTTACCATTATCACGTACATCTCAAATATACTGTAGGAAGCAATATCTCCATATAGCGCACCAACATGAGGTACACTGTGCAGAGAGTCCAGGTAAAGCGCAAAGGTCAACGCAAATGCTCCCTTTTTTGGTAGTGTGGGCGAGCAGTTAGGCATATCAGAGGGTAGTGCTAAGCATTAATGACGCACAAAAAAGGCGGCAAATGAGGTAAGTACTTTTCGAGTTATGAATTTTTTCAGTTTTCAGAAATGGGTACATAGGGCATTTTCTTGTTCAGCAATGTTATCCTATGGAGGAAAAACATGCATTGCATTCAGGCACTTAGCAGTGCCTTACAGGGCTGTTCTTCTGGACTTGAGGTGAGTATGGGGCAGGGTCCAAGGCCACCCCAACAGGTCACCTCGGGAGGTTCTGGGGCATTCATGTGCAAAGGGGTGTCTCTGCATCTGGTGTCCCATTCGCTTTAATGGGAGAACGGTCCGGTTAGAAAGAGGCTGCAAGCTGGGACTGGGGCACCCCCATGGGAGCTTGACACTTGAGATCGACAGGCACATAGGGACACCCTTGGTCTTCTTCTCCTCAGGCTGTGGATCTCTGGTACAGTAATTTATTTTGTGTGTCGGATCTGGCGCTGCAGTTTCTCATGGTTGGAGGGGGTCTGCAGAAAGAGGCTGCAGGTGGCGACTGGAAGTCCAGTCTGGGCAAACACAGTGTGGGTAATTCAATCTATATAACATAGGAGTCGTCACATTCACATTTCTATCCCATTTTAAAAGAATATACTATTGCAATTTAGTAACCATGAACCTGTTATTCAACGTGCAGTTTCGTCTAATCTACATGCTTCTGCATGCTTTTACTATGCAGTAATTCAGTCTTTTTATGATCTAATTCTCATTATTCCCAAACATATAGTGAGCACAAAATCGGTTTTCTGTGTCAACTAGGGATTTAGCAGTTTATCTGGTGTAAACCCTAGACACAAGACAAGTGCCTTTTAGGCCCAGTGTCCATACATGTTTGCCTGTTAATAACAGAGCCTTCCTACGCAGTCAATGGTAAGCAAAAGTAATTTGAAAAAGTGCCCTCGAGTGGTTAGAAGGTGGCATGTTTGGTGCTTTATAAAGCAAAATATAATATAGTTGTACAGTATGTGTGCAGTTTCCCCATTATCAATAATCCTGTTCACTTGTGGAGAAACGTGGCTCAATGGTTAGAGTGGCAGACCTTGATGCAGAGGTCTGGCCCGGGACCATGGTTCAATTCCCGCCTCGGCGGCTCTTGGACTCAATCTACCCGGACCTGATAATCCTCGCCTCAATGCCTAGTCTAACCATGGGTCCCACTCTGTGACTCTGGGCAATAGCTTGCTTAATCTCCACAATGGCCCCAGCAGCGCTTGGATGCCTGGTTTCACCTTGGGGTTGCCCAGGAGTGGACATCTCAAAGGAAAGCCAGGAAGGGTTCCACAGCGGTATGAATACAGCGCTACGAGACCTCAGGGTAGAAGTGCGCTATATAAATACAAACACATTTACATTTACATTACTCCCTTTGCCAATAATCCTGTTTACTGTCCACATACATTATTTTAAAAGTGTGTGATAGAAAATGTATGTGCCCTTGTTCCTAACTATCAACGAACATCTTTAGGATTTATAGAGGGATTGGCAACTCAATGTTCTCTTTTCCCCCCAGGTAAGTCATAATTTGTATCTAGATAAAACATTTGTAATATTTTTTAACAGTTTCATTAAATTCTGTTCTCTCCTAGGTTGGAGCTTGCATTGTGAACTCTGAGAATAAGATTGTTGGAATTGGATATAACGGAATGCCTAATGGTTGCAGTGATGATGCTCTTCCATGGGCAAGGACAGCAGCAGATAAACTGGATACAAAATATCCTTACGGTAGGTCAATCTGTATGGTCTCAGTTATTTAGTGTTTAAAATGATTGCCTTAGTTATCTTGCTTCAGTCTCCTGCTTTTAGACAAAGATAAATTGTCAGACAATACTCAAAGCTGCAATTGAAATTCCATTCTGAAGCACCATCAAACAAGTATTTGCAATGCAATAGGTCTCGCATTTACGCAACTTTTAGCTATTGGCATTGTAAATGACAATGCATTCTATTTATGTTTTAAAATCCAAAACATAAATGAAGGGCATTGTCATTTACAATGCCCATAGCTCAAACTTGCGTAAACGCGAAACCTATTGCATTGCAAATGCGTGTTTGCTAATGACACAGGGAATCTTAGAATATTTGCTTTCCAGCTTTAAATCGTAAAGCTGGAGTCAGATATCGTCACAGTTTTATAAGAATGAAACTAAGATTTTTTACATTTTGATCTTAGACTTTACTGGTGTGGAACTCTCCCAGAATTTCTGATGTCAAACATTTTCTTTAAAAAAATAGTTTACGTGTTCTGAAAATATCCAATTTTTCATCTCAAATACAGACTCTCAAAGTTGATAGGCATTACTTTAACCAAGATCTTAAAACTTAGTAAGTTGGGTTGCACAAGCTAGCTACTTGCAAGTAGCTGGAGAGCTAAAAGTATCTCACAAGCTAATTGTTGGAGAGGCCTTGGATAGATTCAGGGGTTTTAACAGTGTTACTTACTTCTTTCTTTACCTATTTGTAGGCAAACAGTGACACTTTCACTGACCGGATACTATGTGATCTACTGTCCTGATAAGAATAGGCCATCTCATCCGCCCCACAAAAAAGTATAGCAATAGGGACTGGCAGGATTAGGATCACAGTACACAATATGACTGCAAATCAAGCTTCTGGAGTGTGGTCCCATCAATTCCCCTTGTTTGGAATTAGGGGGGTGACCACCCGGGCAAGTATTTGAGTTTACTGTACAGTCATGCTTTCAATGGAAGATACAACTCAAAAATACACACACAGTTGAACACTATGGTTGATTAAAGTTGAGGTTTATGCTATGGGAAAAGCACTGGATTTCTTACTTACAGCATCACTCTGTGTACAATCTCCTGGTCACAAGTATGCATCCCAAGAATGACAATCTCTCAAGTCAATAGTACACAACATTGAGAAACCTTGCAAAAAACCCTGTTCCATAAACATCAACAGACAATTCAGTTTTGTGGTGTAAGCTACTAATACAGCCAAGCCAGGTCGGTTGACTAATGCATGCAAACAGCGATCTGTGTTTGAACTCATGTCCCCAGGTTCAAAGCCTGGCAGATTCACTCAGTCTTTCATGCTTCCAAGGTTGATAAAAATGGGTACCACTTCACTGAGTAGTAATAATACATTATTTGTCAATAGCGCCAAGAGACTACTCAGAGGTGAACATGAGCTCAATAAATACATCTTATATAAAAAATACTTGTGTTTCCAAAGCATGTAAGCTGTAACAAAATACGTCAACTGAACCCACAAAAGCCTCCAAGCCATTTGCCAATTTCTCCACTACCAGTAACACAAAGTTTTTGCAGAGTGGCCATACTACATATATACAGAATACAACGCATCAGGGACCACCTTTGCTTAATTTAAGGCTGTTGTTTCCTGTTCGGAGCACCGGCACTCAATTGTCAAAAACATAACTTATGGCAGTGCACTGCATGGTGATGCTGTTGGTGTGGTTTAGAGCTCAGCACAACAGTTGTTTATTGATTCAATACACATTAAAAATGACTAATACGTGCCACCTGAGGCATTTTCTTAGCTTTGGAGGCGTGGAATGATCCTAATTGTTGCAATTGTAGGAGTGTGATGGTTAGTTGTTTTGTTTGTACGGTCACTGGAAAGGCTGGCTTGGGCAATTGGTGGTGCAAGCTGCAGTGGCCTCCTGACAAGGGCCCTAGAACTTTTTTCACAAATTAAGAACTGAGGACAGCGCCTGACTCGCTAACTCTTCTGGTTTACCTCTGGCTTGCTACTGATGACAAAAGTCACTAGCTTAAAATATCTTGACCCGCCAGTGCCATTTGACACTGTGAACCTTAACAAGCCAGCTAAAAAAAAAACACACATAAAAAAAGACTTAAGGGCTATGTGCTGTCTTATAGGTTCATCAACAGGGAGGGATGAGGAATCACTGTGTCCGTTTCTTTCCCCGGGGTAGGATTAAGGTTTATCAAAAAGAGAAAAGGGACACTTGTTACACCTTACAACCTTGGGTTCAAGGAAGAAGAGTACCCTCAAAAAACTCAATGCGAATCTGGGTGCGGTATATATGTTTCATCCGCCCCGCATTGACGTTGTGGCAGTTATCATTGGGATTTCTTCAGTGCGTAAACTGCCCGCCTCAACCAGAGGCACCTCTGGGTCGTTTGGTGCAGTGTCCAGAGATTGAGGGTTTCCCCACTAACAATATGAAAAAAGGAAAAAAGGAAATAGGAAAAGAAGCTTGGTGCGCAAAAAGTGGATTAAAAATGAGAAAATTACCCCTGGGATTTATTGGGGGGTAGATTCTCAATTGGTTTAAAAATGGTGGTACTTACTGCAGACCGAGTTACTGGGTCTGTAAGTATTAGAGTTGTGAGAATTCGTCTTTATGTGCTGTCTTACCAATTCTGTTTGGTTGTCCTATATCTTAAACTGCAAGGTGTTAAAGGGTCAGTAGAGCAGGAGGCGAGCAAGTGGTTATATGCACAACAATACAAGGGATGTACGTCCCTGGTGTTGTTGTTCATTGCAGATGCCACAGCACAAGAAAGGCTTGGGGAAAATTAGTGCCACAGAAGAGAATGAGGAGAGGAAGGTTGGAGAGTATTAGGGCACAAACCACTGGAACCCCAGCATTGCGAGGCAGCAAGTTTACTCACTTTTTTCACTGGCAGGTGGGAGTGGGCACAATGTAGGTTGGTCTATTGGTTTAAATGGGCTCTTTAAGTTGAAATGAAGAGTACATATTTCTGATGCAATACATTTAATGGGACAGTACTAGCACTTAAAAGGAGCAAAAAGCACTCTAAATAGCAAGAACCTGCACTGGGTGCTTCCAGGATCCCCTCCTCCATGTACTCTGATGAAGAGGTTTCCCCCTTACATCTCTACTGTGTGGTAATAACACACAGTACTGCAGGAACTTTAAGGATGAACTACAGACACGGTTAAATCTGGTACTTGCACCCCTTGGGGCAAGCACTTTCCCTATAATTTTGGAAGGGCTGCGTAGCATTGTAATAGCAATTTTGGCGCTGTTCTGAGAGGGTAGTAGAATCTGCCACCCTATCCCCTGTCCACAAAAACATGGAAGTGTTCGGGTGGGGGAAACATGGCACAGTGAAAAGGGCAGCCCGTGGTCTCTCCCCTACTTACACCTCCAGGATTCGGTCCCCTCGTCGGACACTGGCGCGGTCGGCAGCACCCCCAGGCAGAACGGCACAAACGTGCTGTAGCGGCACATACAGCTCTCCATTGCCGCCCTCGCTCACCTGCCTGCGCACATTGAAGCCGTAACTCGAGTCCGACTTTAGAATGCGGACTACGCCAGGGCCCCTGCCACCCATTCCCCCCCCCCCCCCTCACCCCCCCACTTGGGCACCAGTGGGCCCTTTCCGTTCCTCTGCGGACCCTGTACCTCCTGATCCGCCATCTTCACTTGAGCTGTGGCGGCTTGTTTCAGGGGCAGACTGGAAACGAGGCCGCCAGATCTACACCCGCTGCTGAAACGCTGTAAAGAAAGTGAAAGCGCGTGGAAGCGCCGTGCCCCCAGAGCAAATGCATGCACATCTTGTGCTGAAGGGCCGCAGCGAGGGAAAGGTTAAAGCGCGCCATGGGCCTAATGGAGACAGGGTGGGAGCGAGCAAGAGGGAAAGCAAAAGCACGCCATGCCATGAGCATGCACATCGGTTGTCCGGGCTCAAGCTGAGATCGCCAGAGAAGACACGCCGTGAGCTTGCACATCGGCTGTCTGTGCAAGTACACATCTCCTGGCCCCCCCTCGGAAACCAAGTCGACAACAATAGATCTCGCCAAGGCACGCAGCACATGCGCTGTGTTGCTAGGCAAGACCTAAAAAGGCCTGGCCCAGATTTGCTTTGTATGTATGAGCACAGGCATGTGGAGGGGAAATCAAGGAAACTTGGTGGTAGAATGCTTTAATTCGTATCCTGGGAGACAAAAATGTGTTACAGCCAGTGAGAATGTACGAGAGGTGTGAGTAAGGCCTGATGCGAGGGGAGAGCAGGTATTATGGAGTTTCCACTTGGGCCTTGTAATTTTGTGATGATCCCAGTTGCTACATTAATACATTTCTTTACATTTCCCCCTATGCAAGCTTCCAGTTGGCTGTAGTTTCTCGACTTTCCCCATGGCTATATCCTATTGACTGATTTCCCCAAATGACGCCGGTCTCACCCATTTCAAACTGTGTAAGATATTTGCATCTTTCTGTCCTCTCATGGTGATACACAGAGGTCAGTCAGTTCAGCTGTCTGTGTCTGCCATTGCCCATTCCTTTCTCCAAAGCAAATAAAATTGCCTAATTTAATAAATGATTGACATCTCTTCAGAAAACCACATATTGAAAGAATATAAAACTTCTCCTGTTCTGGCAACAACCTGAACTGAAAAGTGTTTAGCACAGTTTCTGCTTTTGGGCACAGCCTACTGACCAACCCAAATTACTTCATGCGAAGATGTTCTTCAAAAAACATTTTATCTGATAACTGTTTTCCTGCCTCCATCTGGGATGTCACTCTCATCTCTCCTAACTTTTCCTTATCAAAGTAGATGTGTCATAACTTCTCCTGACTCATTTTTGTTCCCTTTTTCTCAGTGCAGTTTTAAGGTAGTTTGTATCCTGGGTGCAATTTACTGGCATAGAAATCTTTCACCAGCATTTGTGAATAAATTACACGTAGCCATGAAATTTTATATGCAGCTTTTCAATGATGTACATGTTACAAAGCAAGTTTCAAGTTTAACATTTGTATAGAGCACTACTCACCCAGAGGGTCTCAAGGCGCTTGAGGGAGGTGCTTTATTTATCGAATATCCAAGTTTTCTGAAGGAGAGGTGGTTCTGTGTGAGGCGGAGGTGGGTGGGGAGAGAATTCCAGGTTTTGGCCGCTAAGTAGGAGAAGGATCTTCCCCCCATGGTGGATCTATGGATGCGTGGAATTGCGGCAAGGGCTTGATTGGACGATCGTAGTTGGCAGGTGGGGGTGTAAAAGGACAGACGCGAGTTGAGGCATTCGGGTCCTAGGTTGTAGAGGGCTTTGTGTGCGTGGGTGAGGAGACAGAACTTATTCTCTTGTTGACGGGGAGCCAGTGGAGGTCTTTCAGGTGGCCGGAAATGTGAGCTTGGCGGGGGTCAAGTATGAGTCTGGCTGAGGCGTTTTGGATGCGTTGGAGTTTTTTCTGTAGTTTGGCTGTGGTTCCGGCGTAAAGGGTGTTTCCGTAGTCCAGTCGACTTGTGACCAGTGCGTGGGTGACCGTCTTTCTTGTTTCGGTGGGGATCCAACAGAAGATTTTTTTGAGCATACGTAGGGTGTTGAAGCATGATGATGAGACGGCGTTGACTTGTCTGGTCATCGAGAGGGAGGAGTCCAGGATGAAGCCCAGGTTACGTGCGTGGTCCGTAGGTATGGGTGCGTTTCCCAGGGCCGGTGGCCACCATGAGTCGTCCCAGGCGGATGGGGATGAACCTAAGATGAGGACTTCCGTTTTGTCCGAGTTCAGTTTTAATCGGCTGTTCTTCATCCACTCGGCTACTTCTTTCATCCCTTCTTGTAGGTTGGTTTTGGCGGTGTTTGGGTCTTTGGTGAGGGAGAGGATCAGCTGGGTGTCGTCTGCGTAAGAGATGATGTTGAGGTTGTGTTGACGCGCGATGGATGCGAGGGACTCATGTATTCGTTGAAGAGGGTGGGACTGAGTGATGATCCTTTTGGTACGCCGCAGATGACTTCGGTGGCCTCTGATCTAAAAGGGGGGAGGCGGACTCTCTGGGTTCTTCCGGCGAGGAACGAAATGATCCAGTCCAATGCTTTTCCTTGAATTCCGACGTTGCTGAGGCGTTGTATAAGGGTGCTATGACAGACTGTGTCGAAGGCTTCGAAGAGGTCAAGTAGGATGAGGGCAGCTGTCTCTCCGTTGTCCAGTAGTGTTTGAATGTCGTCTGTTGCTGCGATGAGGGCGGTCTCGGTGCTGGGTTTGGCTCGGAAGCCGGACTGTGAAGGGTCGAGGGATTTGTTGGATTCGAGGAAGGCGGCGAGCTGATTGTTGACGGCTTTCTCAATGACTTTGGCAGGGGATGGGAGGAGCGAGATGGGGCGGTAGTTTTTAAGTTCAGTGGGGTCTGTTGTGGGTTTCTTCAGAAGGGCGCTGAGTTCGGCATGTTTCCAGCTTTCCGGGAAGGTAGCGGAGTTGAGGGAGCAGTTGATGACGTCTCGGAGATGGGGTGCGATAATAGTCAGCTTTGTTGAAGATGTGGTGGGGACATGGGTCGGTTGGCGATCCTGAGTGGATGGAGTTCATCAGGCGGATGGTGTCTTCAGTGGTGATTGGGTTCCAGGCGCAAATGTTGTTGGGGGGGGGTTTTAGTTCGGAGGTGGGTGGGGTGGAATGGACTCCGGACTGGTTTTCAAAGCTGTTGTGTATGTCAGCGATTTTGTTGTGGAAGAATGAGGCTAGGGAGTCGCAGAGGTCTTGGGAGGGAGTGATGTTGTTGGTGCCTGCGGTGGGGTTGGTAAATTCTTTGACGATGTTGAATAGTTCCTTGCTGTTGTGGGCGTTGTTGTCGAGACGATCCTTGAGTGCTGATTTCTTGGTGGATCGGATCAGTTGGTGGTGTTTGCGGGTGGCGTTCTTGAAGGAGGCCAGGTTGTCAGTGGTTGGGTTTTTTCTCCAGGCTTTCTCGAGGGTGCCACAGCACTTCTTGGATTTCTTAAGGTCATCGTTGAACCAGGGGGCTTTTTTGCTACTTTGTTTGATTTGACGGTTTTTCAAGGGTGCTAATTCGTCAGCGCTGTAGGTGATCCATTGTGCGGGGTTGGTGGCTGCAAGGTTTGGGTCCGATGATTTTGCAGGAGGGTTTTGGTGAAGCGATATGAAGAGTTGGTCGGTGGTAATTTTGTTCCAGTTTCTGCGGGGAATTGGTTGTGGGTCATAGTCTTTTTGTAGTTGAAGTGAACGCAGCTGTGGTCCGTCCAATGGAGAGCTGTGGTGTGATTGAAGGAGATGTGCTTGCTGGAGGTGAAGATTGGGTCGAGAGTGTCTGGCATAGTGGGTGGGGGTGTCAACAAGTTGTTTGAGTCCGAGATTGGCGAGGTTGTCCAGAAGGGTGGTGGTGTTGCTGCTGTTGTTCTTTTCCAGGTGGAAGTTGAGGTCTCCCAGTAGAATGTAGTCCTCAGAGGGGGGGGGGGCGTGTGGGCTGATGAAGTCAGTGATGTCTTCACTGAATTGTGTGCGGGGTCCTGGTAGCCTGTAGATGAGGGTGCCTCTGAGTGTGGTCTTGGGGTCGGTGTGGATTTGGAAGTGAAGGTGTTCGGCGGCTGCGAGGTAATCGTCGGAACTGGTCATGATGCGGATGGTGTTCTTATGGACGATGGCGATGCCTCCTCCAGTTTGGTTGATGTGGTCCTTTCGGATGAACTTGTAGCCATCCGGGATGGCTATGGCGATGTCGGGCGCTGATGAGGCGTTCATCCAGGTTTCTGTAAGAAAGGCGACGTCCGGCGATGTGGTGTCGAGTAGGTTCCAAAGGTCATTGGTGTGTCTGTGGACCGAGCGGGTGATGAGCAGGATGCACTTCAGGTGGTTAGTGTCGGAGCTCTGTTTGGAGTTTGTTGATTTGGTGTGAGTCATGATGCAGTCGAATTTGCAGGAGTGGCAGGTGAAGGGTCCATGGGTTTGTCCTGGGGCGGCTTGGTGGCAGTTTGGTGGTCGGCCGGGGTTAAGGGCTGAGAGGGTTGCATTGCCCTACGTTATGCGGGTGGAGTGGATGTTGCGGGGGCCAGGGGGTTTGGCGCTGGGCGCGGTCCAGGCGTGGACGGGCGTAGACGGGCTTACCTTTGGCGCGCATGGGGAGCGCATGGGGAGCGCATGGGGAGCGCATGGGGCGCGCTCGCTGCGCGCAAGTGTGACTTTCATAAGTGGAGAGTGGGGGGGGCGGAGCGAGGGAGGAGCAGCTGGGAGGCGGGAGCGGGGTGGAGAGCCGGGCTGGGAAGCACAACAAACAACAAAATGGCAGCGAAATGAAAAGTGAAACACGACAAGACTGGGGCACAACCTGGCAATCGCAAAGTAAAGAGCAGTGGCACCGGAACAAACCGGCACAACAATTCAAGCGGAAAAGCGATTATTGGTCTAACAGTACATCGCTACGATCAATATGCACAATGAATAGTGCTACGATCAATATGCACAATGAATTGCAACAGTGAACAGTCTAATGGTACAGCGCTACGATCAATATGCAAATAATTTCAGTGGACTTGGCCCGTCTGGCAGGTTCACCCCCGAACTTTTTGCTTTTTACTTGTGATAAAGGGGTGGTGATTCTGGGTTTCTGCGCACTTTCACTGTGTCCCAGTGGAAAGTGCGTGCGCACTCGGAGTGCGTGTGGTGAGATAGGCCTGCCCTCCCATAGGAATGCATGGGGTATGTATGTGTCCCTGGTAGTTCCTGATGCGTGGGGTGTGCAGGCTCGAGTTTGGTATGTGCGGACTCGTGTGATTGAATGCTGCGCAATGGTGTGTGCTGCGTGTTTGTGTCTAATATGGAAGTTCCACTTCTAGAAGTGTGCCTGTCTGCGCAGTGAATGTGCTGGCTTGTGATTGGCTGGAGCTGGCTGGTGTGCCAGGCCCCATGAGTCATGATGGGTCTGCCCCGGTGATGAGTGTTGAGATTAGCATGTGTGATGTGAGAGAGTGGTGCACCTGGGACCTGAATAGGGCTGTGCTTTTCCCACACAATGCTGGCTCCGCCCCCTGTGGTGCGACTGATGACCCTAGCCTGGCCAGGGAAAGGAAAGGGTGGTTGAGTACATCACAGTGCTCCAAAACCAGCTGCGACTGGTTTTTCCCAAACCCTGCACCCTGAGACAAAGGAATTCACTGTATAAAAAGGGGCTGTGTCTCCTTACAAAATGTTCTTGTTTCCTGATTAGAATCTACCAGGGGCGTGCAGCTGCTGGGGCCCAGGGGAAGGCTTGCCTCCCTGGGACCGGCCCAGCCCCTGGATTGGCGATGGACTTTGTGCTGGGACCCCTCTACCTTGCCTGGGTGCTGGAGGACTTCTTGTGGACCCTCCTGCCTTCTGCACCTAGGAGGACCTTATTGCTGGGGCCCTGGTTACTTAAGTGGCCATACCTTAGGGGCCTGGTGCTGTCTGTGCCCCCAGTGCCTTGAGAGCGCTTTATCCTGTCTTCCCTGGGCAGAGCGCTGTTGTTTTCCCTAGGAGGGAAGCGCTCCTGCCCTTTGTGTGCCCCGAGTGCGCAGGAGCCTACCCTGCGTTATGCCCCGCTTATTTTATTTTTATTCACAGGTACCACCCCGCTTATCAGTGCCCTAGCGGGTGCTCACCCCGCTATTTAGGTTGTATTTCGAGGGTGCCTACCCCTCTCTGTGCCCCGAAAATCACTGCTGCGGCCCTGGCGCCGCAGCACAGGAAGTCAGGCACCGTAGTGCCTGACGTGGGGCGGGACATCCGGTTTTGGAAGGAAGTTCCGCCCGCTGCAGCGCTGTGATTGGCCGGCGCCCGCCTCCAAAAGAGAAGACAGCCCGGAGCCTTGAGGGCTGCACATTTGAACCCCGGTCCCGAAATGGGGGACCTGGTGAAGACGCTGCACCAAAGAAGTTGGGGCTCCCGAGGACAAGGGAGAGCCCCGCAGACTGCCGCCCGTGAGGAGGAATGCAGCTTTTCTCCCGGCGTAGGGGGCGCGAGGCACATTGTCGGTGCCTGCCCCTCCGCGTTGCTCCTGTGATGTCCTGCCTGCAGTCCGGTGAGTCTAAGTGGCTGGGGGGGCTCCGTAGGGGCTACTGCTGGTGCCTACGTCAGGCACACCGTCGGATGCATTTAGGGCGGCCCCGGATGACAGTGGGCCGCCCCAACGTTATGAATAATTTTCCAAGAGCCTCGGATGGCTCTGTTGGGGGCAAGTTCTGACCTTCCCTAGTGGCGCTTTATTTCTTTCAGAGCCTAGATGGCTCCAGGGGCACCTCGGGGCATGCTGACGATGCCCGTCCCCTCCTGGGCCTGTGTAGTTCTAGTGCCAGTGAAGGCACCATTGTCGTTTTGAGAGCCAGAGAGGCCCGGGCTCCTGCCCACGCGGGGCATCATGGTTCCTAGAGCCCCGAGTGGCTCCCCTATGTTATTTTGAGCTTCAGCCCTTACCTAAGTTGTTTCTAGAGCCAGAGGGCTCCAACCTTTTGCGCAGTCTTTCTTCGTACAGGCTAGTGAGAGCCCCATGCCACAGTATTGTCCTAGAAGGCTCCAATGTGGCACAGTTTTGGTTCCTAGGGCCATTGAGGGCCCTGTCACAGTTTTTCTGATTCCCAGCTGCCCAGCAAGTAGTGGGCAGCTGCTACGTTTAGGTTCTTCTTTTTAGGGACTTGTACTTTGGACTCAGCAGTGAGACGCACTCCTTCATCCCTACCTTGGCCTTCCCCAGCTGCACAGCACTTAGTGCCAGCTGCTGCATTTAGGCCCTGTTCTGTCCCTGTCCTCAGCTGCCCAGCAAGTAGTGGGCAGCTGCTACGTTTAGGTATTGGCACAGTGGCGCAACCTGGACTTTAAAAGTGATTTGCTATTATGGTTTCTGCGCTAACTGTGGTTTAGGTATTATGACCTATGTCCTATTGCTTTTGGGTGCTAGGAAATGTACTGTGTGTTGTATGTTTTGCGCACCCTGTGTTCTGGTACCTCTGAATGTGTTTTTATGCATCATGTACAAAGTTGCTTCCTTACACTGCTGAATGTGTTCTTATGCATCATGTGTCCTCCTGACACCGCTTAATGTGTTTTTATGCATCATGTGTCTTCGTACACCGCTGAATGTGTTTTATGCATCATGTGTTTTACTTTCACCGCTGAATGCGTTTTATACGTCATGTGTCCTCCTGACACCGCTGAATGTGTTTTTATGCGTCATGTGTTTTTTCTGACACCGCTGAATGTGTTTTTATGCATCATGTGTGAAGCTTCTACTTGTTCTATGTTCTAAGTGTCATTCCTACAAAGTGCTAATTCTACCAAGTACTAGTTCTAAAAGTGCATATTCCTGACAGTGGTCCACGTGGCCCTGCCCCATGTATATAATCCCTTGTAAATTCTGCCCGTGCCTGTTGGCACATTGTAAAGTGTGTGTTTCTATCTAATGTGTTTTGCAATACAAAGGCTATTTTTACATATACCTTGTGTGGAGTTCCTTTTGTGGGGGGCCTTGGATGTTGTTGCTTGTGGGTGCATGCGCAAATGCTTTACACATCGCCTCTGAGATAAGCCTGACTGCTCGTGCCAAGCTACCAAGAGGGTGAGCAGGGGTTGTCTTGGCGTTTGACTTCCTTACCCTGACGTAGGATTGGTGGTTTCTGCTTGGCTTTGGCGCAAGCCTCAGACAACCAGAAATCCCATTTCTAACATCAACCCATCCAGAACATCCTATAAGTTCAGTCAATATTGTGATCAGAATTCAGACGTATATCCAAGTTCTTATATTGTAAAAAATAATTTCAACAATTAAAACCACACCTTCAATAGTTGTCTTTTCTCTCAAGACATTTTCTGGCACTTATTTTTCTCATTCGTCTTTTTGCCTCACACGCACCCAGTGATCATCAGAGGAGAGTATTTGCGACATTCACTTTAGTATTTGAGAGAGACATGAGTTAGATTGGATGGGTGGATAATGAAGGTCCAGGGATGGGTTAGGAGAGAGGGTGTGCAGAGGATTTTTAGAAGAACATAAATGACTAAGCAAATGTGAGGATGTGTAAGATGAGGCAAAAACTGATAAGGAGTGATAAGTCGAGAAATGAGATGATGGGCAAAGAAAGAAGAGCCTCGCCACAGAGTAAAGGAGAGGTTTAAGGAGAGGAACTTATTTTCTAAGAGGAGGCTAGGAAGGAAGGGAGAAGACTGGTAATGAGTGACAACTGTTGACTACTGGAGGACAGGATAGTTGGAGATTGCTAATGTGGCGAGGAGATGAGTGAAAAGACTGGGGGGAAGACTGAGTGAGGAGGATGAAGGATGAAGGGGGAAGGAGAGCTGTTACGGTAAGAAAAAGACAATTGAATGATTAAAGGAAATAAGAGGATAGGTCAGTATCCAAATAGATGTATGAGGAAAATGAGTAAAGTGAAGAGGTACAGTGATGATGGCTAAAAAAGGGAGATGTGCAAACGACAGGACATTTAGAGGGCAGGGAGAGAAGAAAGAATAGGTGAGAAGATGATGGAGCTGGCTGTAAAGAAAAGACATACGTGATGAGGGGTAAGATGTGGGCAGAGGAAGAGAAGAGGGGTAAGGAGCACACTGATCAGTAGAACATGTGTTTGAGCAGAGTCAGAGAGGAAGGGCAGGTCAAGGAGCAGAGGTGTGGTTCGCGGAGTAGAGTGGTTTGAGAATAAAGTGGAGAGGAGAGGATGTGATCAGTGAGGAACAGGATAAGTGAGGGAGAGAATAGATGGCTTAAGATAGAATTGCAAGACTGGGGGGGGTAAGAGGATTTTGTATGCAACTAGGGAATGGGGCAGAGGAGCATGGGAAGTGAAGGCAAAGTGGTTGGAAAGGTGAAAAAGATGGAGGTGATCAAGTTAGGGTGTCATAAGATGAAAGTGCATTAGAGTGGAAAAGGGGACAGGATGGTGCAGTAGCTTAGAGCTTAGGAAGGATGTATAGGTTAAACACAGTTGATAGTATGGGAGATCTAAGGATAATAAATGTGTAAGTGGAGGATCAGAAGTTCTAATCTGGTGTGTGAGTACTGGATGGATATGGTTAGGAATAGTTTAGGGAAAGAGAAGAGTTTCTTTTATATGCTCCTCTTTTGGTGGGACCTCATCTCTTTATATGTTGGTTGCCTTGTTTAAAAATTCATTCTTCCCTGCTAAACCTTTTATGTGAACTTTCGTATGTTGATTGGTGTATGCATGTTTGATGAGATGTGTGTGTATGCGGGCTGTGATGTTGAACAAAATCTGAATGGAGAAAGATAGAAGTTGTATGGGCATGATCTATATTATTTAATCTCGCTGTTGGTAGGAGGGAAATGAACAGGCACAGTCCAATTTGAGGGAGCAGTTGTCTGGCTGTGTTTTTTGTTCTTTTTTGTTCCCCTCCCTGTGGAGCGCGACTACACTCGCTCGTAAGGACTGTATATTTTTTCACAAGTTGGCAAGCTGGAAAATTACATTTTGAGTCCTGGTACATCAAATTAGCAACCTTTCATGAAGATTGCAAGTAGACTTCTGGGTTTGATGCCTGCATGACAGAAAACCCATAAATAAGTACATCTTAGCACAAGCTGTACAGCAAGAATGTCTGCTTCAAATGCCCTATCTTTCTGAAGATGCCATTTTGTAATAGATTACAGGAAAGCAGTTCCCAAGTAAAATAGTATACTAGTCCTCTACAAATGCAAGCCGTTGTACTGCACAGTATGCATACTAACAGTTAAATCCCAGTTAACTTTACATTATGATTTCTAAAGGGTTGTAAATTATGACATTTAGTATGTATATCACCCTATTTTAATTAATGTGTCTCGTTTAGTGGATTTTAAAGCCTAAATGGGAAGGGGAAACATTGCTTGAAGCACACCCTCTTAACTCATTTCCCTCCCCTTTGTGACACAAAGAGATCCAAGCCACCTCTTGTTGTATACATGCTTCTAAAGTAGCTGGCTGGAGCTGAGACTCCGTTTCTTTGATCAGATAAAAAAAAGTGCATGTGTGGGAATAATTTGTGTGGTAGATCCTGGGTTAGAAACGTATGACCCTCATATTTTTTGGGGAACTTACAAGTTGTGACTAAAGACATTCTGGTACTTGACCAAAGGAGAAGCCCTGGGTATTTCCACCGATTTAAAATGTGAAAGGCAGCCTCTGTGCCCACAAGGTGACAAATAGTTCTTTCAGAATTCCCTATCCAGATCCAAAGCCTGGGGCATTAACCGTACAGGCCTGGACTTTTTCATTGGTGTAGGAGTAAAAGAAAGCAATGTATAGTGATTGAATGAATGAATGAATATACACTTGTATAGCGCATGGCTACCCAAAGGCATCCCAGCGCTTCCTCTGACACCTTATCATTCACCACTGCTCATGGAAAGAGAAAGGTCTTCAACTGCTTCCTGAACCTGAGATAGTTATGTTCAAGACAAATATGGTAGTAGCTGTGACAGGAGGGTTCTGCCCTCTTTTACTGTGATTAGGTGGTAGGATGCTGAATTTGGGTAACCAGTTCTACATGCGGACAATGTTTCTGATGTAAGAATTGATCCTTTAGATCCAGGGAATGCTCAATTAATAAAACTCCATACAGTTGTGGTGGATTCTGCAGAACTAAGTATCACAAGCAAATCAAATGCTTCAGATTCTGTTGCTTAAGAGACTGTTTAGTCTGGGATCTGTGTGTGTGTGTGTAGGAGGTCTGTGCAAGATAGCTGCATGCATCCTCAGCTGGGTGAGTGGAGTTCTAGGTTACTGTTTTGTGCTAGATTTTCAATTTTACTGAACTATAATAAATGCCAAGTTGCAAATGTACATGAATTGTGTCAAGAGGAACACTAATATCAGTCTCATAGAGACTTAGAACCACAACAATAGGTAGCTAAGTGCCTGATATATGATGCCCCTGGCATGTCATGTATTCCGCTGTGTAATTTGTGTCATATCCCTCCATCTGAAGATCAATATCAATCAGTCGTATGAGTGTAGGAAGGCCAGCTTCTATTTCAAAACCTCTTTGTTTAGTGGAAAGCTCTGTCTTGCAAAGTGATAAGACTAGCGTTTCGAAATAATCTATGCCCCAAGGGACCTCAAGCCAGAGGAATTAGGGTGTAGATGGGCACATTGAAGGACACAGTTGTCATGCCTGGTTGAAGGATACATTGAATTCTGCCCTGAGAGTCTAGGTTGGCACCACTGGCTTCTGCAGTTGGGACCAGGCCTCCAGGTATTTATTACCTGTAACATTTTGCTGATGCAGACATTGGGTTGTAATCTGAGGATCCCTCCCTTATGTGAGAGATGGTATGATCTTTCATGCCAACCGATGTTCCTATACACTTAATCTGGAAACTGAAGGGGTGATGGTGTGGCGTACAGTCACATTGCCAAGGTGTCTGTGACGGCCCTATCAAACCCCTCTGCACCGCCAGCGATGTGGGTCCCAGTCCTGCAAGCTGGATCTATAAAGACAGTACCTCAGAGATGACTAGTAGCTTGGCTGGAGGTCTGCAGGTCTTTTCAAGTTGTGTATTTAGACATTGTCAAACCTTTGCTTTCTGTAAGCTTTCTTATGCTCATAATCCAGCTCTTGGCATGTAAATACTGTTATCTTTTGCCCGAACAGACTACTGATTTGGTATGCAATGACTTAAATTAACTATGGTCTCTTACACATGCATTCAAGAAATATTAGTTATCCACAAAAAGTCACTTCCAATTTACCAGTGACTTATTCACTCAATCAGCCTATTAGACAGTGCAATCATTTATGATAAAAAAAATGCTACTTATGCCACTTGAAGAATAGATTAAGATAAATTCTATTTATATACCTCTTCAAGCAGGGATCCAAAATATTTCCTGTGTTGTTAAAGAGGTAATATTATACCATTTGAATTTCATTTCTTTAGAGATAAGTGAGGAAGGGTCCCGGACTTTCATTGCAATATAGATATCCTGGTAGTTGCATGATTGGACACCTGCATGATTCTTATATCTCCATCCTCCTTGAAAAAGGTAGAATACATATACCCTCTGAAAAGCATATAGTTTCTTGTTTTGGCATCCAAGCTTTTGTATAGCATCAAGGTCCAGCTTATACTGCTTTGTCTTCACAACTTGTATGGCCATTGCAGAGTTGGACTCCTCCAGACCTTTATTAAATATTTGTAATGAATCCTCTAAGCATTTAACTTGTTTAATGTTGTGAACCGACATCAATATCTGTGTGTTGGTATGCTACTGATGAGGTTGTTTATCATTTAAAAACTGCGTTTGCCAGCCTTCTTGTCAGGAGAAATTGGATGGCTTTAGTGATTAAGTGTTTGAAGGAATTGAGAAGTTGTCCTTTACTAGACTATTCTTATTTTTTTTTTATAAATTCAGAACCGTTAATTAAAAATTTGTAGTAGACATCTATACCAAACATTGTAAGATTATATCATTCTAACAATATAATTGCTCAGCAATATCTTCATTGAATTTATAAAGACTTTCACACATCAATGCAACTTTTATGTGATCAGCCATGGCAAATGTTTGAAGGCCACCCGGGTGTGGCAGAAAGCAACCCTTGGGAAATCATTGGGCAGCAAATCCTGTATATGTGCATAAAAATACAAGATGTGCTACTTTGCCCTAGGAGTAGTAGAGGAGCAAGCTGCAGAAAGGGGCATTCCGCAGTCATCGTAGGCTAAACTATGTGGATCAGTCCATGATTCCCCTAAATATTCTATATTGTCTGAAGGATCCACTCGGGAGGAAACGGTGGAGCAGGACATTGGAAGGGGCATTGTACTAACTGTCATGTTATGAGGTCACGGAGTGCCAACGGTGCAACTAAATGAATCGGTGGACACCACACATACTATGGTATCAAGCAGCAGACGCAGCACATCCCACCAGTGAGTCTGATATTGAGGAGCCAAGATAGAGTGGATGGCAATCAGTGAGTCTGTGATGGCATTTGGTTACAGGGTTCTGTTCAAGGAAGGATGTGAGGGGGTAGAACTGACCTGTAATTCTGTCATAAGGCCCTTTCCAGGAACTTATAGTTCCATACATGGAAGACGCCGTTTAGGGCTTAGATGCTAAAGGCGGCCTGTTGACGTCCTCAGCACTACGTCTGTAGTTCTCAAGAAGGCAGTTAGTCGTCCTTGGCACTGAAAAAGAAAATTATTCTGATTTCCAAATCAGACACATTTTAGTTTTCAAAATAAATGTCTGAATGTGAGGAAAGTGCTTTTCCTTCTCATCAAGACTTTGATTTTTTTTCACGATTCACTGTGAAGTGCAGTGCGCTGTGCACGCTAATATCACTGGAAAACAAAACCTAACAAAAGAGAAAACAGCATGCGATTAGCGCCATCTGTTTTCACTTTTTATTTATACTAGGGGACCTTACTGTACCAATCAGCATGGTAGAAATGGTAGTGGAAAGGGGACAATTTCCCCTTTCCAGCGCAGTCTTTCCCAAGTTGCTCTGGGCACACAATCCCCAAGTAAGGGTCCACTTAACTATACCTATTTTGGAAAAGGGGGTGGTGATGGACAGAGTTTCTGAATGATGCAGAATACTCTTACCCAGTCAAGAGATCAGGGCATGATCCATCACCGTTTTTTAGCTCACTGCACCATCCCAGCTCAGAACCTGGCTACATTCAAAGTAGTCTGTTCCTGTCCCAGTGCATGATGGGAACAGGGCAAACCAAACTACCAAGCCAATTCTTATACTGGGAAGGAAACAAGCTTCCTGGGACCGGTTTCTGGCATTTTCAGCCGTCGTCGGCCCGGCTTGCTTGAATCCTGATGGTGCAATGAGCAAGGGACTCACGTCTGAGTATACCCTTTTCCAAAATCCACTTAACTATACCTCCAGGGACATTTAATTGCTAGACGGGGAGCAGCCCCTGTGGGCACTGTTCTTTTGCCCCTGGGCACAACTGTCTTTCTGCCACCCATTAGGGTGAATAGGGGGTGTATAACCAGCATATGAGTTACTGTTTTCATCGGGACAAGTGTGGGAACACAGACAGGTAGAACATTTGTTATTACTGTTTGGAGTGCCTCTATTTTTGGCGACTTAATGTAATCCAATGTGGAAGATAGAACACATTGTGCAAAATGCCCTCAGTCACACGATGGTAAGAGTAATCCCAAATGGAAAAGTGTAAAAACACACACTGTTCCTAAATTTTGTATTTTGTGTACATTAAAAAAATATATAGATATCCTTCATATCCATTTTACATTCATTGAATTTTACCATATCACTTTCTGCATGTTCGGTACACAATAAAATATCATTATAAGCTGCACCTCAGTTGTTGCGTGCTTTTGGGCAATCAACACACCCTACCCATGCAACCAGAAGGGTCTGACAGATGGAACAGTGTATTGCTTTTGTGTATTGGCTATCGGGATATAAGAATTACAAAGAAAAACGGTTGCCACTCATTGCTATGTTTTTTCCTACTGATTTTCATTATTTTTTTATTTCAATTTCTACACAAATTACCTCTTGCTGAATTTGAAATTTTGTTTAGTGTTCAGGGTTCAATCTTGGTGTCACATCTGTTTACACCACAAACTTCAATTAGGTTGAAAGCACAAACAATAGAAAACATGTACTACCAGTTAGAAAAATGGTGGCAAAAAATGTTTTTCTTTTAAAAGGAGAAAGGAAGAAGGCCCTTTCCAGCGTTCCAGGGTGAAGTGTGTATCTAATGAGAAAACAGAATAGCTTATATGACGAGCATCCTTTAGCATGTTTCTTCACTTGTGAGACTTTAATGTTTACCCTGTCTCTAAAGAATTCCAGCATATTGTAGCCTATAACAGGAAGAAAAATGTCATTTGATAATTGGTCAAATGGGTACATGTCTCTTGATTCAATCTTTTTTTAACATTACACTATTGGGAACTCCACTGAAGACTGTGGAGTGTCATAGAGCCACTCGGGTGTGGTAGGAGGCTTCTACTCCAATATTAAATGTTTTGTCTTTCTGTTTTTCACGTTTAGTTTATAGTACTTTTTTTAGTCTATAGTTTTCACCCTCTCTTATTGAGACTAATCTGCCCATTAAATGACTGCTACCTCTTTATTGGCTTTTGATTGGTAAAAGGGTTTTAACAACAAGAATAGCTCTCAGTAGCAATCTGTAAGTTTATATTTGCTGTGTTAGAGAAAATCTTTCTTTCCATGTCCAAGCTAAACATCACTTACAGATAAATTGTAAAAGTGTAAAATAAGGAGCTTATGACCTTTTCCTACACCATGTTCTTCCTTTGCTTTGAGAATGATAATTCGTAACTTATCATATTTAATCGCCCTGCCTCCTTTTACTCAAGTGATGGGCTTTAAGATTCCACTTTGGGCAATGCTGAGAAGCTTAGGCGATTGGCTATAAATATTAAGGCATATTTAAGTAGCTTTCATTCACCTACAACTATTTTGGAGAGCCGATAAAACTCTTATATAGAGCACATTTTCCAACAGCAGGCATGAATCACAAAATGCCATGTGTAAAAGTTGTAATACTACATTTGAGATTTAACAGGCCTCACTTGTGATGCTTATGGTACTTCCTTTAGCACTTTTTCCCCCATAGACAGCATCATCCTGTCCATAGGGCCAGAGGAGCTTAAACCCCTGTCATCTTCTCCCCCCCCAACCACCTTATGTCTGATGTGAAAAGTGTGACAAACAATCTTCGTGTTGAGGTCAGGGAGCCGGCCCTATGCCTGCGATATATGCACATTCTCCTGGCTGCCTACTTTGCGGGGACAAAATGTCACTGTCCTGTGAGCCTGGCAAAGCACTTGGATGACCTCCCTCTCATGACTGAGGTGGGAGAGCATCACTGATAGCCTTCAACCTGGGCGCTTCAGTTTTAAACCCCTGAATTACCCAGGGCCGAGTGTCTACCACTGACCACCTTGTCTCAAAGTGGGATGGGGTCAGCAAGTCTCATTGACACCATCACACTCTGACGAGTAGAGGACTGCCCCTCCTCTCATTGGCTGACCAAGTCCATCCAATGAGAGGAGGCGGTAGTCCCAACCCTCCTGACGCCTCAGAGGCTTTCCTCCTGCTACCAGTGACACTGCAGCTTGTACATTTTATGTTTTTTTTAGTGTTTGATATGTTCATTTGTATATGTATGAATGTGTGTGTATTAGTGAGTCCATGCTGTGAAGGGTGTGTGTGTGCGCATTTGAATGTGGGTGAGTTAGTGTGAATGTGCGCATTTGTGTGGGCCCCCCTGATCCCCACCCCAAATCTCAGATTACCGACCACCACTGCCTATAGAGGAACACCTTCCCATAAAACCACATAAAATATTGGCGTGTTTCTTTATATTTCTGCCTGTCAATAGGCTTTACATCCTTCCTTCAGGCAGGTACATGTGGAAGGATTTTGGTTTGGGTATCGCATGCATATTGCTGGTGAGTACCTTGCATGTGCTTGTGAGCAGTTGCTAGCATTTACATGTTGGCCTTGGAGGAATGTCCACAAACCCTTCACCCATCCTTTCAGCTAAATGTATACCTGTGCATTTTGTCCATGTGAAAATGTACCCAGTTCTTTAAATTGGTATTGGTAATTGCTTTGGTGTGTAAAGTGAAGAAATTATCCTCATGTAGTGAGTCTAGGTGTAAAATAATTTGTAAGTGTACTAATGTTGTTTGACCTCAGTCATTTTCTTTATCCACAGTATTTCACTTTGCAAGTTTCATGTCCAATCACGTGTATGTTGTCCAGTGCATTTCGGGGTCACTCTCCCTTCTTCAGGGGCCACTCTAAAAAACACAAACAACAACAAAGGGTGAGGAAATGTCACAAAACCATTATGTTCGATAAACAGTGTGACATTATTCACATCTTCTTAATTGTTAACTGTATCATTAGGAGACTGAGAAGGATAATTGTAACTGTGATGATAAATAGAATCACCCGTGCCTGAAGACATAAAGATGTGCTTAAGTGATCAGAAGGTAAGGTTGAGTAAGAAAACCCTGAAAAGACTCCATGACTATTCTGTAAAAGAATCCCAGAACAAAAGGTTGCTCTGATAAAACCCGCGTCGCCCTCACAAATGATGCATAGCAGTGACTGCGACTATCTCTGTCTGCCCTACTCAGAATAAATGCCCAACTGTACTGATGATAACTCACAGCACAGAATGGTTGTGAAACGCAACACCTAGTTTTTAAATGTGGTAACCAAACTCACTCCAATGCAAGCGCTGAAAATAATATATGACCGTGAAGAGAGATGAAAAGAAAGGCTCGCGCATTGATTAGACGTAATCTTCCTGTTGGCAAGAATATCTTCCCAGATGGGGAAGGCTACATTAACGAGGAAGAGCTCAAATAGGGTGATGTTTTTTTTGTAATTTGCTTCACCTGCCAAGTGGCAGGCCTTCAGGCTGCATCCCAGGCTGCACCTAAGATGCCTCTGGATCCCCCCCTCCACCCCCCCTCCTTCCTGCAAGGTTCCTTCACTCCTGTGTGAGCCAGACCCTGTGTACCTGTTTTGTGAGGGCCCTTATCAGTCAGGCCAGACGCCTTGCAAAAGTTCTGCCTGCTGCAATCAGTCTGCAGAGTTGGCCCAGTAGCTGCTGGATCTCTTCCAGCGTAGCTTTCAGTTTCTGGATCAGTTTCACAATTGTCTGTTTTAAGTTACTCTCCCTTAGCGGGTGGCAACCCTTAGATGCCCTCTTCTGTATCTAACTCAATACCTAAGAAGGTCAGGCGGGTAGTCAGACCTTCTGTCTTATGCCTGGGGGAATCTTAGCTCTTTGGCCATTTTAATATTCTCAGAAGTAATTCAATGAGCTCAACAAAAGTTGTACGTTAAGCACATCAAGTGTATCCTATCAATACGAATTAAAGCGGCCTGTTTCTCCGACCAACTCCGTGCATTTCTTGATTTACAGTTTCCTATCATTGAATATTTAAACTGGCATAACGAGTTGAAAACTAGCAACATGCTTGTATCAACATAATAGCCCCGTGCTCATGTTTGTTAATTGATTCCCTCGGTGGCCTCTGTCTGAAGGAAGTTCTGTGAATATTTCCCTGGTAGATGGAATTAGCTCTTGGCTTTATTTTGCAATCGCAACTTCAGCAGACAACAGATGTTAAACAAGCTTTGACGAAGACAATTGGTCTTGTCAGTGCCTGAGCTATTGGCCTTGTCAATGTGAACGTCTTTCAGCCATGTTGTCTAACAGCATATATGCTGTTCAATATGACTGAAAGTTTCCGAAAGCCCATAATCACACGATGTTGAGCCGATACAGAGTCGCTTCACCCCATGTTGAGTTTGTCCTGCTCCTCCTAACACAAAAAACGCTATGACGTGGCCTGCACTGGCCACATCATAGCGCTTTTTTCAGTGACTTTCAGCCATGCTAAACAGCAGATGTTGTGCTAGACAACATGGCTAAAAGACATAAACAATGACAACGCCAATAGCATGGGCATTGCCGAGATCAGTTGTCTTTGCCAATGCTTGTCCGGTGTTGACGGGGTCTTGCTGAACAAAGGAGGAAGTGATAGTGATAAACAGCTGAGGAGGTTTGAAATGAAGCGAGGATGTGGTGTAACGTTCAGAGGGGAACTTGGGAGCCAGGTCTGAATCTTGGGGTCAGCTGAACACTGTGATTCTGGGCAAATCACTTACGCTCCCCTCTACTATGACAATGAATGTGTCATTTCGAAATATAACTAGTAAGTACAGCCTCATTATGAGGTTGGTGGTCCAACTGTCGAAGGACTGCATCTGTGACCACTAGGAGACTGGTGCGCCTGCAGCCATCCAACCTCGTATTGTGAGTTTCCGGAGGGGTAGGTGGTGGGGCTGCTGCATTCTGGCAGCTGTGGGCAATGCATTCCCATATATATCTATGCATGTGTGTATATTCTGCTTGCATATGTGTCGAATGCACAGATATACATGATATATGTGGAAAAATACCA
Organism: Lissotriton vulgaris; assembly: GCF_964263255.1. Classification (NCBI taxonomy): domain Eukaryota; kingdom Metazoa; phylum Chordata; class Amphibia; order Caudata; family Salamandridae; genus Lissotriton; species Lissotriton vulgaris. The sequence continues at coordinate 2,003,756,630 of NC_141689.1, read as the reverse complement.
AGTACCATTACCTGGGTTCAGCCCATATGTGGGGCAGTCCTGGCAATGGGTATATGGTACAAAAAGACTCACCTGTTTATGACCGAAGACTGGGTTATATTGCTCTCGACGAAGATGCTCCTGTGCAGGGTGGACCTGGAGAAAGGGATCCACGTTGAAATCTGCCAGGAAGAACTAGAAAGGGATGCCTATGCACCCCTAATCCCTTGTTCCTGCCGACCTTTAGGCGGTGGTTGGACTGCCACGGTCTGCTCGTTAGGAAGTGAACTAGTAATACGGATTGTGGTGTTGTGCCTCTGTATCCCCCAATGGAAGCTGCCTTCCCCCGACCGCAACCCCACCAGTTGGTGGTGTGCTGGTGGCGCTGGCATTCCAGCCGTGGTCTTTGCACAACCAATCCACCCAGCTTGTAATATGGTGGACAACTCACCGCCGTCAGACTGCCAAACTTGTAATAAATGGCTGAAGGGGCCACAGCACTCCGAAGTGGTTAAAAAGTAATCAGTCTGTAAATGCGGCTTATCAAGGTGAGGGGTATCGAGATGGGGAACCTCCTGACTGTGAGGCGCTGGGAAGTCAAATCAAATTGAAAGATCTTACACAGTGTAAGATAGAAATCTCGAATCCTCCTGACGCGTTGAGTCAATAAAGTTCAGAATTTGTAGTCACATGTATTCATTCTTGAAAAAAGAATTAATTTTGAACCAATCGTCAGAATATTACTTCCTGTACTGAAAGGTTTGTGAAGATGTGTGTGTATATATATATATATATATATATATATATATATATATATATTTTTTTTTTTAAAAACCTTTATTGTACCTTACAATATTACACAGCCATTGGCCTACAACCCATAGAGCCGGCCGCAATCATGTATTGATGGATACCTTGCACCAGGTTAAGGCCTCAAACTGGTTGTATTGGTTAGAAGAAAAGTGACAATTGCAAGGCAAATTGGAAGGCACATAAATAGCGATAAATTGCTGATCAATAGAGGTTTTTGTTTTCTATTTTTTGTAAAAACAACAAAAAGAAAGCAACAAAGAAATCACATTGCGGTCATCAATGAACAAGTAGCGTTACATTAGCTGAATCTAAGGGCGTTCCCCTTGTGCGTACCATTGTTTACATCCGATGAAACAAGCACTTAAGGAATTGTCGGGAATGCCTAGGCTTTCTTGTACGTGGCTTTCCGTGAGTCCCGCCCTTGTCTACCCTCAATTCCCTATCCTCTGGGTTCTGGGTCCCTCCCCCACTCCTGTTGTCATCGTCCCCCTGTCACACCCTTAGAGCACATCAGTCTTCCTCCCCCTCCTCATCTGACTCTAGTGGGTCATCCTCCAGCAAAGGCTCACAGATTTCCCCTCTATACACATTCCATGGGGGTCCAGATTCTGTTCCATTTCCCTGGGCATGCTCGGCTTAAGTATACTGCCCTTTCGGTCACCATCACCCTATCCATATTCATGCACCATTGTGTTTTCGTTGGTATTTCCGCCACCCCCCAGCCCTGTGCGATGTCACGTTTGGCCACTATCATGCCCAATGTAACCCAGAGTTGGCCATATCTGGACAGGTCGTTTGGTCCCCATACGTTTAATAGACATTTTCGTGGCTCGGGGATAAGAGAGGTCTCCAGGGTCTGTGATACAGTGCGCATTATTTGCCTCCAATATTCCTGGATACGTGGGCAGTCCCATACTGTGTGGAAAAAGGTACCCTCCTCCCCACAGCCACGAAGGAAATAAGGGTGTTGTGCTCTGTGTATGCGGTGTAGCGTTGTTCTTGTATAATATATTCTGTGTAAAATTTTGAGTTGTACGAGCCTCAGTCTGGCTGAGATGCCCACTTCCCTTGGGGACGCAAGCGCCTTATTCCATTCGTGTTCGTCCATTGCATTTACGTCCCCCTCCCATTTATCTTTCAATGGAGTCATTGGGTCAGGCAAGTTGTTAATTAGCTTGCGGTATGTCAGCGACTTCGCGTGCTCAACCATAAAATCTGTGAGGAGACGATCCTCAATCGGGGATGATTCTGGTACCCCCTCCCCGGGGGGGGGGGTGGCAGTGAGCACTGCGTGAGGTATCTGAACGTAGCGGTTAGATTCCTGTGTTCCCAGATCGTACAGTTCCCTCAAACGGGCAAATGATATAACCTCTCCCCTTTCCCATAGGTCTCCTACCGTGGATATCCCTATGGTGTCCCAATGAGAGAAGCCCTTGCTGTGTCTCAGATTTCCCAAGGCACGAGAGTCCCAAAACGGGGTGAGCTTGGTTATTTTCCCTTTCCAGCCTAATGCCGCTAGTGCTGTGTGCCATAGTGCTGCGGTGAGTTTCGTGGGTCCTACCAATTGTCGCACACGGCCTTGGTCATAGAGCGGGGCTAGCATACTATTGGTGCCTAGTTGTGCCCTATCTGCCCGGAAAGCCGGGTCTTTCTGTGAAACATGGATCCATTGGTTAATGGGCTTAAGTTGAGCCGCCCAGTAATATAATTTGAGATTCGGCAGTGCGATTCCCCCGTCGTACCATCCCCTGTGCATTTGGGCTTGTGCAATACGCGCCGGGCGGTTGCCCCATAGCAAACCAGATACCAAAGCTGCCACCTTCCTGAAGTATCCCGACGCCACTGGATACGGTGTGTTCTCTAGTATGCACAAAAAACGGGGTAAGGACATCATTTTATAAAGCGCAGCTTTACCCAGCATCGTTAAAGGCAATCCCGCCCAGAACTTGACGTCTTGTTTAAGCCGCTCCATGGGTGGCGCCAGATCCTTTTGCGTAAATTCCGTTGGGTCCATTGTAATGTGGATCCCCAAATATTTAAAGGAGGAGCCAGCTACCCTTAAGGGGCATTCTGCGCCTAATGCCGGGACCGAGCCTTTCAAAACATACATCTCTGATTTATTCCAATTTATCGTATACCCTGAGATTGTGCCGTGGGCATCGCAGAGGCTCAGGAGTGCCGGCACCCCACGTACTGGGTCTGTTAGGTACACCAGCATGTCATCCGCATAAAGGGAGAGCCGGTCCTCCCAGCCCTCTGCCCAATGTATTCCTTTAAGTAGTGGTGTTTGTCTTATCAGAGTTGCTAGTGGTTCTAGGGCGATTGCAAAGAGCAATGGTGAGATTGGGCAGCCCTGGCGGGTGCCTCTCCCCAGAGGAAACGTTCGCGAAATATGACCGTTTGCCACCACATGAGCGACCGGCTCAGTATACAGTAGTCGGACCCACAATATAAATTTCGAGCTGAAACCCAAACAAGCAAGGACCTCAAACAAATAATTCCATTCTACTAGGTCGAAGGCCATTTTTGCATCCAGGGCCAGTATGACCGGCTGTTCAGGGATCATGTCTGCCCTCACCATCATCCCGTGCACTCTGCAAAGGTTCATTGCCGTGTTTCTGTGAGGCATAAATCCCGATTGATCCGGATGTATGAGGTCGGGTAGATGTGCCATCAGCCGGGTAGCAAGGAGTTTGGCCAAGATTTTAACTTCCGCATTCAGCAAAGAGATAGGGCGGTATGAGGAACATTCCTCTTGCGGCTTCCCAGGCTTGGGAATCGCGACTATGGTAGCTATTCTCTGGTCGAGCGGAAGTTCGCCCCTCTCTAAACATTCTTCATACATGGCTAGTAGGTGTTCACTTAGCTTCTCCGATGCGGTCTGATACCATTCTATTGGAATGCCATTTGGTCCGAGCGCTTTACCGGGCTTCAGTGCTCGTATAGCCATGTGTATCTCATCCCTAGTGATGTCCGCATCCAATTCAGCTGAAGCCTCCGGTTGCAGTGTCGGAGTTTCTATCTGTCTGATGCTGCCCTAGCCATGTCAGCGGATATTTCCCGTTCGGGGGTATAGACCTCCTCAAAGTGCACCGCCAGTGCTTCCACTACTTGTTCAGGGCTCGTTTGAATCACTCCTAGGCTATCCCTCACCTGCTGGATGCCCCTTGAGCTTTCCCCTCTCTTATCTAGCCAGGCTAATATCTTTCCCGCCTTGTCCCCCACGTCATATATCCTGTTCTGTGTGTCAGCTATTTGACCCTTCACCTGATGCCGGGCGTGATCCGTGTATAGTTGTTGTTGGAGTGAAAGTGTATGTGACATGTCCGGTGTAGGATTTGTCTCATGTAGAGTTGTCATGTCTCGAAGAGCCAATTCGAGCATGGACAGCTCTATGCTGCTTTTTCTCTTTTGTGGCCCGTGATCGAGTTTATGGCTTGCCCCCGCAGTACTGTCTTATATGCTTCCCATATGACCTCCGAAGAACGCACAGATGTGACATTTTCTTCGAAGTATTGAGTTTTTTGCCCTCTGAAGGGCCTTCCTGACCTTCGGGACCTTGAAATATGCTGCTTGTATGGGATAAATTCGTTTTACGAGACTTTTCTTGAGTGGAGACTGTCAGGGTGATCGGAGAGTGATCCGATATGCCTCTAGGGTGAATGTCTATGGTATCTACATGTTGTATGCCGTTACCTAGCGCTAAGAAGTAGTCGATTCTCGAGAGGCTGTTATGAACCGTGAAACGTGTATTGCTTATCCTGAGGGTGGACATGTCGCCAGATGTCTATTAGACCCATAGCCGTTAGGAATCGTTGAAACCGGGAAGGCCCCCCAGTCGGGCCCGTCGCCGGGAATTTGTCGAGTTGTGCGTCTATTGTGGCGTTAAAGTCTCTCCCAATAATTACATCTCCCTCGGGAAGGGTCAGTAGAAAGTCACTGAGTGCTGGAAGCTTTATTGAGTGAAGTGACGGTGGGATATACACCGATACCACATTAAGAAGTCGTCCCTCCCATTGTCCCTGTAGGGCTGCGAAGCAACCCTGCCCGTCAGTCTTTGTGCCTAGGGGGATGAATTGCGAGGACTTCTTAATTAAAATGCCAGTACCCCGAGAGCCTGAAGTAAACTCAGAGTGAACTATCATCCTATATTATCTCCTGTCCAGGGCCTTGGACGCCCCCGTTAAATGTGTCTCTTATAGTAGTGCTAGGCTAGGCTTTTGCCTCTTTAGTGCGGTTAATACCAGGCCACGTTTCACCTTATCTCCCAGACCTCTTACATTCCATGTCAGTATTCGTAGGGGGGAGCCATGTGAATGTGATTCGGTCCCCTCTGCACTACGTATCAGACCATCCGCCATTTCTTGTCATGTAGATGTATATGAGTGTATCCAGGTTCTGGACCCGGACCCTTGGCTTCATCTTATCATCTAGATTACTCAAATGTAAAACTCCATTTCTCGACCGTCGTTGTGAATTTCTAACAAACAACAAACAACCCCCCCTCTCCCTCCCCCTCCCTGCCTCCCTGCTTAACGGACCTTCAACTGCCCGCCTCCCCAACTGAGCAGAGCGCTTAACCCATCCCAAAACTAGAGTACTTGCGCGTTGGGGGAGAGCGTCTCCGCGGGCAGGCGGTATCCCTGCTCTCTTCAGGGGCCACCCAGGCCAGCGTCCAACCACGACTCTTGTGCAATTTTAGTCAATAAAAGAAGTCAGCGTCCATTGTTTCTTTTGGCTTTCTGTGCTATTCCCGTCCGTCAGCCTCAGTTAGTTCATGTGTTGGCGACTTGCTCGCGCCTCCTCTGCCTGATGCTTGTGACCCAGTTCGACTGCCGTTGCGGTGTCCGTGGTTCGTTCTGTTGGACCTACGCGGAGGTCCCGCGGTGCGCCAACCCTCGAGCCAATCTCTGGCCGCCTCCGGGGAGTCAAAGAACCAGACCTTTTTGTCGGCGACCACCCTAAGCCGGGCCGGGAACAGCATTGAGTAGGGCATCTCTTGCTCTCGCAGTGTCCTTTTCACTTCCAGAAATGTCGTCCTCCTTCGCGAGACCTCAGCCGTGTAGTCCGGGAAGAAGGATATTTTTGAGTTTTGAATTTAGATGGCCGGTGCCACTCTGGCCGCCTGCAAGATGGTGTCTCGATCGCGAAAATTAAAGAGTCTCGCCAAGATCGGTCTCGGCGGGCCCCCTGCTTTCAGCTTCCCTCCTGGCACTCTATGGGCCCTTTCCACAGAGAAAAAGTGTGAGAGGCCCTTGGGGTTAAGCTGGTTCTTGATCAAGTCTTCCACATACAGGTCCATAGCACCCGTAGCTTCCGATTCCGGAACTCCTAGTATACGGACGTTGTTCCTCCGGGAGCGTCCTTCATGGTCGTCCAGCTTCTCTTGGAGCAATTTTTTATCAGCCTGCAGCTTCTCCATTGCCACCTGCAGATCTGACACATCCTCCACCAAGGATTTGGTTACCACCTCCACTTGTTTCACCCTTTCACTCATTTTCTGGAGGTCTGCACGAATAAGGGTTACCTCCGTTGCTGTCGCCCCTACCGTTGCTTGCACCTGGGCCAGGGCGCTTAGCACGTCTTCCAGCGTGGCTTTCTTTGCACCGTCTCCCTCCATCCCTTTACCCAGTGATTTGCGTTGTTCCGACAGGGGGGAGTCTGTTTTTCGTACGCAAATTTATCTAGCTTAGCTTGGGTGGAATTATGCTTAGATCCTCTGCCCGCCATGATCACACACCAAGAGTTTGTCCACCGTTGAGCGTAGCTTTTAGTGGTAGTCTGCCAAGTGTTTCCCCGAGGAGAGTGATCGAAGGGGTCGCTCGAGTTCCGATTGCGCCTCGGCTATGAGGTCGTTCACCGTGTCCAAGTGTAACAATTGGGCTTTCCGGGCTGGCGCTCCACAGGGGGGTTCGCACCTCTTCCCCAGTCGCGTTGCTGATAGTAAGTTCTGTTTTTGGGCCTGTTGAGACCTCGGCGCGGGCTGTCTTGCCTGTTGTCCGAGGGAGCTCGTGCCCGGAATGGCGTAGGCTATTCAAAATGGCGGCGTCCTCGCACTTTTTTCGGGCTTCGGTTTCCGTCTGCATTGACGCTACCCGCAGTGTTGCATTGTCGTGGGACGATATATACTGCCCATGGATGGTCTGCGGGGACGTCAGGCTCCTTACCGCCGTTTTCGCTTGAGTCGTTCTTCACCACGAGCACTTCCGGATGGTGAACACCGCCGAGACCTCACTTCCGCCCGGGCACAGCTTCAACCAGTGCCCGCTGCTTTCCATGTTCCACTAGGCCTTGCTCGGGGTGTCGTCTTTTCCACCAGTTCCCGGTGCGCCGCTGCTTCAAAACTTCTTTGCTGAGTGCCTGCCGGTCACTGGACCCGGGGCATCCTGTCTTAGGTCGTTGCTGGGCGGATAGGCATGCGGATTGATGCAGGATGCCGCCTTACGCCGGGAGCCTCTCTAGTTTGCTGCCGCCATTGTCGGCTGCTAGCCACGCCCCCTGAAGATGTGTATATATTTAAAAAAAAATTGCAACATTAGTGCATTTCCAACAAGGTATATTTGTACACATCAGTCATAAATGCATCCCCTATGCATTTTGAGCGATGCTCTTCATCAGGGGAAATATCTAAAAAAAAATCAGAGAATAACAGAAGATGTAGCGCAAGGTAGGAGCCAAAAGATGTCACAATACGCTATCAAAATGGTCACAAGATGTGCTGGATGATCAGAGGAAACCAGTGCGAAATCAGGTAAGACATGCTGCTACCTATGCCGGTGTGAAAGTAACATGAATTAAGTAGTGGACAGGAGAACTTGTAGAAATAAAGAGGATAGAGGGAAGAACCCAAGTGTGTTGAAACTAGGAAAATTACAAGTGCATAAACAAGGAAAGTGGGGTTAGTAAAATGCACAGAAAGCGGGATGAATCGAATGCCAAGATAGCGGGTCGCATAATGTATGATGTCCACAAAGTGAAAAAATTACCACAGTGGTTAAACGGTGAAGTGTGATAACGCCGGTCGAGTACTTAACGAGAAAAGGAAGTTAAAGTGGCGTGTTGCTCACTCAGTAAATTGCGGAAACAGGGTGAAGCGGATAGGTGTGTTCTTACTGCATTAGATGACAGAAGCGTGCACCTCGATAGAGCCGCGAACACGGTGTGTCGTACTGACGGTGCCGGAAACCAAAGCGGCGTTATCAGCGTACGAAGAACAGACATAGAAAGAAGACTGTGATAAAGGTTAAGGAAGGTGTCTCCACAGAAACTTCAAAGTAATAAAGTTGGTTAAAATAAAAACAGAAGGGTAATACACAATGAAAAGTGATGAGAGTAAAGAAAAGAAAACCAAACGTAAAATAAAGCGACAAAATGCGGAACAGTGTGAATATGTAAAAACGGTGCAACAAAGAACATATACTAAGAAACGATCTAGAATGAAGCTGGAACAAAAGGCCCAAGAAAAATGGGCACGTGAAAATAATGGGCGCGTGAAAATAATGATGGTTGAATAGGTTTTCTATTGATAGAGTTAAGTGTAGGAGGTCAAAGTGGAAAATATGATAGACAGGATGGGATGCGTAGAGCAAACAAATAAGGAATTCTGGGAAACCCAAAAGTGGGAGGGTAGAACGGAATACGGGGATAAATGCGAAATGAGGCTGAAACATTTCGACCATGGTTCACTGTGTCTGAGGTCCAACAAGAACTTGTTATAAAGCCCTTAAAGTGCTCCAATGCCATCGGCTGGTGTATGACAAGATGGAGGACGGAGCAAGTGCTCCAATACCATTGGATCGTGAATGAAAGAAAAAAAAAAAGCAGCAGCGATGAGGGATGTAGTTGGAGAATGGCTCAAGAAGGAAGCAGGAGGGAATGGGGAGATGGGCAAGCAGCAACAGGAGAAAAAAACCTTAATTGAAGCAGGGTCAACGACAAAAATGTATGTGCAATTGTGTAATGTAACCGGTGAGCACTTAAAGCGATCAAACACCATCTGCTTGTTTTCGCGCTATGGCCGGACGGACGACAAAGCGAGCGCTTTAGTACCATCTGAAAAAAAAAGTCCTGTTTGTGTTTTAACAACTTTTTTTGTCAAACTTCTGTTTATTGAAATGTATTAACCATCGGCAAGGCAAGTAGCCTCGAGTTCTTCCGCAAACCTCCCCATCCTAAAGGGTACACAGTGTCTTAAAGATTTGACATTCGCTCCATGATGAGTATCTTCCACAGACGTGTGTGCCATTGTGCCAGCACCGGGGCATCCTTTCTATTCCAGGAGGCAACTATAGCCTTTTTAGCTGCCCCTAAGCAAGCCCACATAATTGCCTTAACCCCTCTGGTTTGGTGTTCCAGAGAGGCGTCCTTCAGGCCTATAGGAGTCTCGTCTATGGAACTCAGCAAAGGATACCCTAGTATCTCTTCCATTTGGGCCAGAATCTCCTCCCAGAATGGTTTAATGGTAGGGCAATCCCACCAAATGGGGCAGAAGTCCCCCAGTAAACCGCCCCGCCAACAAAGTTCGGAGGTTTGTGGAAAAATCAGCTTAAGTTTGGTAGGGAACAAATACCAGTCAAAAGTGTTTTGTGGTGTGCCTCCCTTAGATCTAGTGAGTGGTTATTCTTGGCAATGTCAGACCATAGGTATTTCCATTCCATCTCGGTCACCTCTCTTCCCAGGGTTTGCTCCCAGAAGTAGATGTACCTCAGCTTTGGCGTGACTGTTGTAGAGACCAGCAGGCCACACAAATGCAAGATTACCCCTTTCATGGATCCCACCCTTCTTACGAAAGATTCTATTGGCGTCAACTCCCTTGTAGCAGCCTCCTAACTTGAGTGCCCAATGCTTAAGTTGGAGATAGTTAAAGTTCTCGGTGGGTGCGATCTGAAACTCTCGCTTGCAGTTTTCAAATGTGAGGATATCGTGATTGTGGCATAAGTCTGAAAGGACAAGGCACCCCCCTTCCCTCCAAGTGTCAAACGGCCCGCCCTCAAAGTCGGAGGAAATACCGCATTAAAATGTATTGGGGTGTATAGGGAGGGAACGGAGGTCCAACCCTGGCCCCTAGTGACCTCATCCCATACCTTGAGAGTAGTCCGGGTAGGAATACTTGGATATGCATTGAGGGGTCTGTCTTTTCTGGGTTTCCAAAGGACATCCCAGATTGTATTGCCCACAATAGCACTGTCCATGTGGAGCCAGTGTTTATCTGATTCTCTCATGGACCATTCCACCACCACCCCCAGTTGGGCTGCCTTATAGTATTGCCCGAAGTCTGGGAGGGTGGCTCCTCCCTCGGCCTCCTTAATACATGGAAGGGTAATTGTGCTCTACCATTTTGCCAAATGTAGCTAGTGATCATTGAGCGGACCCCCCGCCAGAAGTCTTTTTCTTGGTCAATCGGAAGCACTTGAAATAGGTATAGTAGTTTAGGGAGGACGGTCATTTTGACTGCGTGAATTAGTCCCAGCCAGGATATAAACAGGATATAAACAGTAGTTTCCAGCGCATTAGATCCTGTTGAACCTGTGTGAGTAAGGGCGGGAAATTCCCCCTGAAAAGACCCATTAAACGGGGCGTGATATGATATGTGATATGTAAGTTTATGTTTGGCCCAAGCAAACAGGGTCTCACCCTGCAAGAGTAGTTTCTCTCTGTCTGATAATGTTAAGTTTAAAACCGATGACTTGGTCAAATTAACTCGGAAGCCTTCAGCCACTTCAATTTTCTTCAGCTCCTCCTGGAGCGCTCGTAGTGAGGTACTGGGGGATGTGATAGTTAGCAGGACGTTGTCAGCAAATAGCTATACCTTGTGTTCTTCACCCCCAAATCTGATGACCTGGTTGTCTGGGGTTGTCAGGAGCTGAGCCGCCAGTGGCTAAATACTCAGGGCAAACAGCAAGGGGAGCAGGGGACATCCCTGGCAGGTACCTCAACCTTGATCGAAAGGGTTTGAGCTCACTCTGTTTAACTGAACCTTAGATCGTGGGTGTGCATAATTAGCTTTGATCATATTGATAAATGCATCCCCAAAGCTCTTTTTTATTTATTTATTTATTTTTGTGTTTTATAGAGCGCAAACTTGACCTGTTAGGGTAACCGAGCGCTTTATAGGAATCATAGGATTGTACAAAAAGACTTAGAATCATGAGAGTTAAAAATCAATTAGGAGGTAGCGGGGTGTAGAATACATAAGGGATAGGACACGTATTTACAGATTACATTTACAATTACTCAAGACGGGACCACAGGTTTCTTGGTGGGTTGACTAGGTATTCCGAATGGAGGCAATAGCCAGACATATATCAGGGTCATAGTGGTGGTTGAAGGCAAAATTTAATGAGGAATTTACCCACAAGGAAGGTTTTGGTATCCTTTTTCAAACAAGACCTAGAAGGCATTCTTCTGATGGCGGGTGGGAGAGAGTTCTATATTCTAAGAGCGGCCCCAGAAAAAGCACGATTGTAAGGGTTTTTTTTTTCCAAAAGCGAGCAAGTTGCAGCAGGAGGTCACTGGCGGACCCGGAGTTTCTGATTCCTCTAGGAATCACAAGTTTCTGTGCAAGATATGCAGGGGAATTTGAGTATAAAGCTTTGTGTAATGCAAGATAGTTTAAGCTGTATTCTTGCCTCAAGAGGAAGCCAGTTCAGAGCTTTCAGGTGTGGGGAAATGTGGTAGAATTTCCTTGTGCCGGTAAGTAGCCTGGCAGCCGCATTGAGGCAGGCTTTTAAAAGTGCCAGGGAGATCTTGGGTAAACCCGAGAAGGTAGAACAGCCATACTCCAATCTAGAGATGACTAGTGCTTGGACTGCCATTTTTAGGTCGGGAGCATTGAGGAAGGGTTTTAAATTCCTTAGGTAGGTCAGGTGGAATCTGGGTGATTTGGCCATCAAGTTGATGTGGTCCCGCATGTTCAAGTTGCTGTCCAGGGTGATTCCCAGGGATTTGGCCGAGTCCAAGATGGTCGGTGGGCAATTTAAGGCTGAGATAGCCATGATCCATATTTGCATCTCAGGGTTGGTTTTAGGAGGGGAAATTAGGAGATATTCTGTTTTCTTTGCGTTGAGTTTGAGTTGATTGGAGGCGAGCCATTGGACAGTCCGTTTCAGGGTTTCCTTCAGGGAGAGGATCTCCTAGAGAGATGAGATTTTGATGTAGATCGGAGTGTCGTCAGCATACATATGGTAGGAGATATTGGCAGTGCGTAGTACTAAGGCAAGCGGTTCAAGGTAAAGGTTAAAGAGGGTGGGGGACACTGTTGGTCCTTGGGGGACTCTAACCGTTACCAGAGCAGATAGGTTACCGTTGATTAGGAATCTCTGTGATCAGTTATGGAGGAAGGACCTAAACCATTCGAGAACAGAACCTTCCAATCCCATCCTGAGTTTGAGGCGTTCGAGTAGTTTTTCATGGTTGACCGTGTCGAAGGCCGAGGATAGATCTAGGAGGATTAGGAGACATTTTTTGCCTTGGTCAAGGGCTTTGAGGGCATTATCAACGATGTAGAATATGGTGGTTTCAGTGCTGTACCAAGGTCTAAATCCAGTTTGGAAGTCATCGAGTAGGTGGAAGTTGTTGATTTGTTGACTTAGCTTCTGTTGCACACACTTCTCCAGCGCTTTGGCTAAGAGGGAGATGTTGGAGATGGGTCTGAAGTTGTCGGGGGAAGCAGGATCTAGCGACGGCTATTTCAAAATGGGGAGGCCTTGGCCGGCTTTCAGAGAGTCGGGCATCGATCCCTGCCAAAGAGAGGCGTTAATTATTGCAGTCCAGCTAGGAATAATGGATTGGGCAACGGCGGCTAGGCAGTTGAAGGGGAGCGGGTCATTAAAATGGTTGTTCGGGTTTAAGGTATATAGGATTTTAGAGATGGAGTCTTCGTCATAGACTTTGAAGTCGGTCCAGTGAGCTTGATTTTTAGGTGAAATCTGTGGGGGTGTTGTGGCAGGTCCAGAAGAAGTTGAGAGTTTGTGGGAGGACTGAGTTCGTTACCTAAGGCTATGATTTTGTCAGCGAAGAAGGAGGAGAATTCCTCAGAGGATATTAGGGACTTGTGAGTTTCTTTTGATGTTTTGGCCAATTTATTAGATTGGTGTTTGACAAGTTCGAAGAGCTTGCAGGGTCTGTTCTTGGCCTTCCCTAGTTCAGATCTGAAGTATTCTTTTTTTTAGCTGAGGCTGTTCCTGTTGTAGGCAATTCTTGCCTGGCGGAGAAGATTTAGATGTGCGGCAGAGGGGTGCTGCCTCCAGGTTCTTTCAGATTGCCAGAGGGATCTCCTCTCATTGTTGAGGGATCCCGTGAACCAGGGGTTTCTGTCTTTGATGTGGATTCTTTTCAGTTTTAGTGGGGCAAGATCCTCCAGAATGTTCGATATAGTCGCAGAGTAGTGATCGTTGAGGTCACTGACCGTTGAGATATGCGGGGGAGTTCAGATTTGCAGTGAGCCTCCACTTTCCTATGGTCCAGGTTTGTGGTGTCTCTGATCCGGTGTTTGGGAATCACTGGTTGCGGTGCCCTTGTCTTGTGGGTGCCAGGTAGTTGAAAGGTGATGGCGTGGTGGTCAGACCAGTCACTAGGGTCTGTAGTGATAAGCTTGACTGCTGATTCTTTAGAGATGATCCAATCAAGAGTTGCCCCTTTTGAGTGAATTGGGAGTAAACAGGTTTGGGTCAGGGCTTGATCGGCCAGGAGGTCTTTGATGACACGTAGATCCTTGGGATTGTTCCAGTGCAGGTTAAAATCACAAAGGAAAATATCTTTAGTGTTGGAGGAAATCTTAGCTGTGATGATTTCCATGAGTTGGTCAGTATTGGAGTCGTTCATGCCTGGGGGTGGTAAAAGATGTGCAGGTTGCACAGTTGGGTGGAATAGCTGCAAATAGCGAGGGCGAGGTATTCGCAGGAGGCGATGGTATCCGCCAGGAGTTCAGTGACAAGGTTAGAGCGGTAGATGCAGACGATGCCTCCTCCTTTCTTGTTAGAGTGTCTGTCCAGCTTTGCAATGTTATAGTTGGGAGGGACTAGGAGGTCTAGGCATGGAGATTATAATTTGTTGAGCCATGATTCTGTTAGGATTGCTAAGTCGAAATTTTTGTTCAGGATGAGATCAGCAATATCAGCGGCATGCTTAGCTGCCGATCAGCAGTTGATTAGGAGACCAGACAGAGAGGGGTCGGAAGGAGTGTCGGGAGTCTGGGCAGACAGGGGAACAGGCGCTAGATTACTTTTGACCACAATTCTGTTACAATGTGTAGCTGGTTTGTTGGGGTTGATGGTGACCGTGCATGTTGGGCGCTCACTTCAAGTGGATAAGGGGTAGCTGGGGCAGCGTTGTAGTCCTGGAGGATGGCAAGGATTTCCATTTCCGTGAGGTCTAGCGGACTTGAAGTGGAAAGGGTAGAGTAGAGTTGTATGAGAGGACAAGGGCAAGGGTGTTTAGGGAACTCCGTGATATGCGGGGGTGGAGTTTGACTGGGGCATGAGGTTAGCGAAGGAGAGTTCTGCGAGGTGGAGGAGGTTCATTAGAGTCAGGAAGAGGAAGTGAGGAAGTGCCAGTCCACCCTATCAAAAATTTTTTTTGCGTCCAATCCCACCATGACCGCTGGCGTTTTGAACTTTGAGACCTTTTCTATAAGGTGCAGTGTCCTGTGTATATTTTCATGTGTTTGTCTCATTTTTATAAAGCCGGATTGCTCATGGTGGATAATATCTGGCATTAGATTCTCTAAGCGAGATACAAGTATTGCCGAATAGAGTTTAGCGTCCAAATTCGGCTATCGCTCTATAGGAGTCACACTGTTGTGGACTCTTACCAGTCTTTGGTATCACCGTAATCAGGGTCTCTGCCATAGATGCTGGCACCTTTTTCCTTGTCGCTATTTCATTAAATAGTGCAGGCAGGTGAGGTACCCGTTCCGACGCGTACGTCTTGTAGAAATGAGCTGTCAGCCCATCAGTCTCTGTAGATTTGTGGGGTTTTAACGCCATAATTGCTTGCCTCACTGCCTATTCGGAGATCGGTGTGTCTAACTGGCAATGATTCTGCCTTCAAGTCAGCTTTTGCCGATATGGTAAGCTCCTTTGCGCTCGGCTGTGCGAATTTTAACATCATGGGTGATCTTAATATCCATTTTGACAACAGATCATCCACAGCCGTTAACACCTTGCTCGCGGATCTTGAAGCTCTTCAACTTGTCCAGCTTGTTACCCTTCCCACCCACACTGGTGGTCATATTCTTGACCCCTTTTTCTCCACTCTCGTGAGGGTGAAGGTGGCTGAACCGTTGTTGAGGGGTTGGACGGATCATCTGCTGGTGGAAGCCTATTGCCCTATCCACGATAAACCATTTAATCCTGTGGATAGGCCAATTCTTAAAAGGCACTGGCACAAACTCAAACTTGAAGAGTTCTACAGGCTGCTGGAGCAGAAACCCCTAGGCGCCTTCTTGGATGTGGATCATGGCTACCAGCTGTTTTGCTCATGGTTTTCAGATGCTCTTGACTCTCTTATACCCATGCGCTGGTCGAAAGGTCATCTGAAGGTACCCAGCCCATGGTATAATGAGTCCCTTGCCGAGCTAAAAAAAACTTGCTGGAAAGCAGAGAGGGATTGGAGAAGATCTTATGATCCTGCCCTGAAAACCCCGTATTTCGCCAAACTTAAGCTCTATCATAGAGCAATCTGCAGAACACGGGCCGCATTCTATGCGCAGGAATTTCTAGCCAGCACCAATCCATCTAAACTAATATTCAAGGTTTTTGTTTCCCGCCTCCGAGTAGTTGCCATTTTCTTCTTTTTCCCTTTGTGTGTTATGTTATAGTACCTGTCTAGCGCCAGGACGCCCCTTGGCTGGGGCATCTGTGCGCTATAAAAATATAATTAACATAACATAACATAACTGTTCCTTCCAGGTTGCAGAAATCTGGGGGAACGCTAGTGGGGCCAGGTAGTTCTTCTGAGCTGTGCTGTTGGGGGTTGCCCTATAAAGGTATTGGTAGAAGTCCGCAAAGATGTTAACCTTGCCTATATCATGGTGTTCCGGCTCCCCATCGTTGTCACTTATTTCCCCAATATACTCCTGTTCTCTTTTTTTCCCGGAGTTGTCGCTCCAAGTGTGTGCCCACTTGGTTTCCTTGTGCATATGTGTTGCGGCGCAATCTCAATAGTTTAAATTAAGCTCTGTTGGTATAGATTGTACCTAGTTTCCTTTTTAGTGCACCCACTTGACGCTTTAGACCCAGAGTAAGGTTCTTTATATATTCAGATTCCGTCCGACTAAGTGTAGCCTCTAACTCCACCCTTTCCTTCGCTCTCTGCTTGTTCAGAGCAGAGATCAGTGCAATACACTTTCCACACACTACAGCTTTGAACGCATCCAATTGTTCAGGAAAGACTTTGCATGCTGCGCATTCATCTGAAAAAACTCCTCGATCGGTACCCTCAATTCATCCCGTAACAATCTGTCCCTAGTCAGAGAAACAGGAAAGTGCCATCTCGGTGGGCCCTGCAAGAGACCCTCTACAAAGGCTTCTAGGTCGGGGCCCTCTGCTCCCTCCTCCAGGTCTCTGATGCGAATATTGTCCCTCCTTGACCTGTTTTCCAAATCTTCATTCTTTAACAGGGCCATCTGGAGCTGTGTGTGGAGGATCCGCATTTTGTCCTGAGTGTCCATCACTCTTTTGTTTAGATCTTGCTATTGGACCTCTGTCTCGATCAGCCTTGTCCACGTTGTGCTGTAGTGCATTCACCTTCTCCGTCGGGTCATCCTTAAATTGTGCCTTAGAGGCCTGGAGGTCCCCTTTTAATTCTGCGCGCAGTTCGATCTTAAAGTCCTTCAAAGATGCTAGCAGGTCTTCCTTTGTCAGCGCCATGTTGGATTCCGCGTTCCCCTGCTCGAGCTCTTGTTTCTTCTCTGCAGGGGTAAAGAAGTGAGAAACCTTGGCTGCTGCCTTTTTTGGTGGTATAGATGTGATCTCCACCATCCGCGAGGGAACCACTGATCCCTCAGTTCGACGTCAGGCATGGGTTGTTGCCCAGGATTGTCCTAACTCTAAAATCACTTGTTGCTTCCCCTAAGGTGTCTCAGGGGGCCTGTGTATTCCGGCCTCTTCCTCAGGCTCCTCCTTGGGCGCATCATGTGGAGATTCCCCTGCGGAGAATTTCCACTGCCATCTTGAGATCAGGCGGCATGGGGAGGGGGGAACCTCACCACACTCAGAGCAATCCCTCTTCTCATATGACACCCCACTCGCTATGGGGATTGTAGGAGGTTGCACCATTATGGTCAAGTAACGGTCGCACTCACCCCCTCTGCCACTCTCCAGTTCCTCACTGCTGGCAGCTGCTGCCTTTCCTGGGACACACATGTCCAGTCACATACTTGTGAGCCAGCACTTCTTTCCGACCTTCAGCTAATCCCGATCACTCACTTCCCCGTCACCGGCAGCTCGCAGCCGGTCTTCTCCGCTGGTGTTCAGGGACATTGGTCGCAACAGGACGATGCCATTTTGAATATCACCGCCACGCCAGCAAATCTGAGGCTTTCCCCTGATCTGTTGTGGGCGGCTTACTCCTGCGGGGCACCTTATAGTCACCACCGCGTCGTTAACATGCTCCAGTTAGTTTTGGCTACGTTGGGGCTCTACAACCACCCACGACAGCTCACTAGCGGCGGAACCATGACAGATCACGTCCGCCCAGCCTTCCTGCTTAGCCATCCTCTCAGAACCTCTGCATGCATTTTATTGTTATTTGTGTTTATGTTGACTTGGAAGCCAGGCTGAAAGCACAAGTACTCCTGTGAAGTGCTTGAAAACAATGAAAAAAATACCTCCGCAAACCAGCAGCAGTGTAAGGAGACATGTACTTGGTCCATGTACTAAGGGGGGGGCCAAACATAAGAAGGGGGCATGACGCCTGCTTGCCATGATGAAAGGAATTAAAGAAAATGAGTGACGCTTAAGTTTACCAATAGTAGGAGTTGGGCGGTTCGTAAGATGAAAGACCACACGTCCCTTCGACACAGCGCAATATGCTTTTTAGCCGAGACCTAAAAAGGCTGCAAACAGTTTGTGCCCCGGTAAAGTTACTTGCAATGGATGAATTTCAATCGAATCTATTTAGTGATTCTAGTGTTTTTCAAAGCTTCTTATCATATGGCCTCAAATGTTTTTTCCTATTTGTAACTTAATGCTTATTTCATTACGTTCTCCCGTAACGTTGCTTTGTTTCAAAATAAGGGACATAAATGTGTGTATACAGTTGCTGGTGGTGACCACTTCTATTTGAGGGAGTGCAAAATACCAGTGACTCATAATTCATCCTGCAGATTTAATTTAGTTGTGCTTCTAGTTAGTAAGAAAAGAAACAAAGAGGCGCCATTCGGTGTTATGTTTTTAATTGTGTGGCCCCAAGAGACAAAATGTCTCCCTGAACAATCATTGTAAATACATAGAATCCGGTTCACAAAGGTGCTGGTGGTTTTACTATGCACTGATTCTACACCCAAGTGAACTAGTTTTGTCCGAACTAAACCGCCTGAATGTTGTTGATTTTCACAGGGGATGATCTTCATGAACTACATATATTGTATTACGACATGCCGGTAGAGCTTTCCTACCTCTTGTTACGGTCCTAAAGTGCTTTGCAGATCATGTTTCAAGTGCTTGAGGTGAATGGTGAGAGAATAGTGTCGTAAGTGGTATAAACTATTAGTGCCCTGCGTGTGTACTCCATACTGGACACGCAGCGGCTTCACAAATGTGCATGAGGACTTTTCACGTATATGTCAAAAGGCAAAGAAATTTAAGGATAGGTTGTAAACCCTGGACTTTATTTATTTCTGAAATGCACTTGATTGCTGATAGATTTTATTTCCTTTGGCTGTTGATTGCATAATTTACCTATAGATTGATAGGCTCCTGCTTCCTAAGGGTAAATCAAAACGGCCAGCGGTGGGCCATTACTGATGCCAGGCTTCTCCTTCTGTTGTAAAATCCGAGCCACAATTGTAGGATTCTAGGTCCCGGTTCATTGATTGGCCGATGTGCAACTCAAAGGGCCTTGAAAGCTATTTTTCTGGCAACTTGTAACCAGTGAGGTGCTTTAAGTGCACATGTAATATGGTCCCATCTGTTTAAGTTGAAGTCCTGTCTAGTTTCTGTGTTGTATACATTTTTTCAATTTGGCGATATTTTTCTATTAATGAATTTTGGTGCTAGCTTTATGTAACATGTGATAAGCAAAACACTTTAATTTATGAAAACAGTTACAAGTTATGGCAATATTTAGTTAATTTTAGGAGGGCTGAGGGGCTTTTCTGATAACCAATTAGGCTTGTAATGCCAGTTCTGTATTACCTGGTGATATGGGTTTATGGAAAGCTGAAGAATTTTTTTAAAGTACAATAAAACTATATAGAGATATAGACTGTGCAAACGCAACTTGCTTCAAAAACAATCTCTTTCAGTTAGATGATGCTATCCATATTTACTTGTGTGGCAAAGAAACCAATGGATGGAGCTCAGTTACATTTTTGTAGTCCGAAAAGGTTCTGATGGATACCCCTACCTGCCGATTTCTTACTTTGTGAGTTATCCTCCTGGCTTAGAGTAGTCTGGAAAGTTTTTTTCTCTGCAGTGGCTCTCTACCGGAGGGCTCCAGCGACTACTGCAGACATAAAACCTGAGTGTGGTAGACGCACCCGGCATGCTGGTGTCAGTTCCTTGATTGTCTGCTCCTCATTGCTGCTGGCTGTCTCTCAATTCCTCAGCATTAAACTGTAACAGTCAAATGTCTCTTACAAAACTGGCATATTTAAACCTTGTCGTCGGAACTTCAAGAAGAGATCCCTTTTGGATCTACATTACAACGGTATGTGGATTGACTCACAATACTGCAGCCTGTGATTCTTGGTCCTCCAAGCCCCCCAAAGGCCATCAGGAAGTGAACAGCCGGACTGGTTCTCGCTAAGTTCTTCAGCGAGAGGCCTAGGTGATCTCCTTCAATCAGAGATAAGTTACCTGAAAGGAAATGATCTCCCACAAAAAACCAAAGTGGTAAATACAGGAGAATTTTTCCTTCTGCCACTTGGAAACAGTCCACATCCAGGTGACTTTTGGAGTCGCTGCTGTTCCCTGATGCTAAACTCTTCCTTTTCTTTGGTGCAGGTCCAGACTCTGACACAGTTAAGGCTGGAGTTCCGGTGTCCATTGGCTGACCCTGCATTGGTTGGGGCTTTCTGGCTTGCTGTGATGGATTTGTTCTGGACAACTCCTGTACCCTCTGCACCCTCTATCACCCCCTTCAGGAAGAGAGCACTTTTCTGAGGGTTTGATGACTACAGCAGATCTGGCCCAGACTCCTCCCATTACTGTGCATCCGTGGGCCTCAGCCCCCTCCTCGCCAATGTAGAGGTCCTCCTCTGAGTCAGCTATGACACTACTCTCGAAGCAATAGACATCGGAAGAGATTTTCTGTGTAGCAAAGATAAACGTTAAGGTGAACATTAATAATGTTCTCTTGGCAGAACAGTTCCCTAGGTCTCAGAGATTTGCTTGAATAGGGGAGATTTTTGGTTTAGGCTCTGATGACCTTGCAATACGTGATAAAGATTATAGCCATACATTGGACGATGATTCAGCAGCTGATGACCTGCTTCTGGTTAAAATAAATATTTTAACTTTTGTATTTGGATTGCTATACACTGGGGCATAATTACGACTTTGTTTCACCTAACAGCCTTGACAAAGTAGAACTTCTGCTAACCACTTGTTGGCTGCCATTAAGAACTGTGGCTTTCAGTAAGAAATATGACTGGGCAATGTAAACATCTAAATATTGATTACATTGAATTTTCAATTGAGAGCACAGTTTGGAAGCTGTTTGTGAAAATGTGGTTATTACATGCTCTCTATGTGCTACCCACAAACTTATAGAACATATCAAATAATTGAGCAGGACCCGACCTGAATTGCAGTGTGTGTTAACAGTCGCGCTATGAATACCTAAATATCCTGATTTCTTGTATGTGATAGAATTTTTGGTTGATAAGTCTTTGCAGTTAGGGCCTGCCGGAGGCAACCTTCTCAGACTGTCCAGATACCCCAACAGCTATAGAGCTCCCTTTGGACAGGGTTGGATCTAGGGGGCTAAGCCAACAGCCGATGCAGTCTTCACAGTCTTCTGCAGGATCTGTTCTCAACCCCCCCCCCCCCCCCCTGATATTATTTCTGGTGAGGGGCACTCCTAAAGGCTTTCTAAGCCATTGAGCATTTCCGCATGAGCTACACTCTACATTTTGCATCCCTTACTTGGAACTGCTCAACAAAGAGGCCATAGAGGTGCCCATGGAAGTATGGGGCATGGGACTCTATTTCCTTTACTTTTTGCTCCTTTTAGAAGGTTGGAGGACTGAAACTCATCCTAGATCTTTACTTTCTGAACGTATTCATTCATTTATATACGTTCAGGATGTTTCTGAGAGCCAGATACTTCTGGCTTTAAGTGGCGTGAAGACTGGTTGGTGTTCCTGGCTCTTTGGATGCCCTATATCGATCTTCTGATTCTTCTTCCGCAGACTTATCCGAGATTCACAGTAGGAATCTCAGAACTATACTTTCCCGATACTGCCACTTAGGCTGACCATTATTCCACACTTCTTTATGAAAGTGCTTGAAGTTGTGGCTGTTTCACTGAGACTGTCTGGAGTCTACTTATCTCTGCTCTTGGAAGACTGACTGGTGAAAGAAGAGGCTCTGGTGTTAGTCACGGATCACGGATAGTGGAGAAGTGTGGCTCAGGGGTTAGAGGCGGCAGACCCGGAAGCTGAGATCGGTCCTGGACCAGGGTTCAATTCCCCGCCTCGGTGGGTCTTGGGCTCAAAAATTCCACGGACTCGATAATTCTAGTTCCGGTGCCTACTCGACTCACGGGTTCACACTCTGCGACTCTGGGCAATAGCTTGCTTAATCTCCACTACGGCCCCTCGCGGCGGGATGCCTGGCTTTCACCTTGTGGATACCCTGCTGGGGTTATCTCACAGGGGAATACCAGGACGGGTTCCCAAGGCAAGCGCCTTGATGCCTTCGGGTGATACGTGCGCTATATAAATCGCAATACATTTACATTTACATCACGATCAAAAGATGGTGACTCTTCTCCATTACTTAGGCTTTACCACCAAGGCCCAGAAGTAATCATCTCTACCTCACAGAGGCTAACTTTCATAGGAGCTGACCTAGATTTGCCCTGCGTGAAAGGTTTTCCCCCTCTGAGGAGGATCGTATATATTTAGAACATAATTCTGAGATTTTTTACTGGGGCTCTGATCCTGGTTCTGATGGCCTTCCACTTGCTTAGCCTCATGGCCTGGTGCATCCTGTTGGGGCCGCACGCCAGACTGTAAGGTTCATGCAGTGGTGTCAAAGATCTCTTCTCATACAGCATAAGAGTCTGAAAGGGTTTATCCACGAAAGAAAACTCATACCTGTGAATCACTGAGTCAGTTTTTTGTGTGAAGTTTTTATATAGTGCAAACTAGACCCGAAGGTATAAGAGCGCTTTACATGAGCACCAGTTACGTTACTGACGGACACATTCATTTTTGTTAGGCACTGGGAGATTAAGTGATCTGCCTAGAATCACAGAATGTTTAACGTCCCTGCCAAGACTCGTACACGGTTCCTCAGCTGAGGTCGACCGCTGTAGAAGTTTGGCCACATTCTCTCCCATTGGTGATGAGCGCAACAAGTATAGGCGAGGCCCAAATTTGTACTCTACTACACTCACTGACTAGCACTGTTCACATAAGTTTCATACAAAAAAGGTGAGTGTCTACCGAAACTCATGGAGACAGGAGGCTTACCTTCACCAGTAGCAAAAATGGAAATCGTTTTTGGCTCAACAAGCTAACCACTTATTTCTCCTCTTGAAAGCCGAAACACAAGGTGCCTCAATGTCTGAGTCACGCACTTTCTAGGGGCAGTGCTACCCTAAGCAAGAAACCGTAGTGCTAGGAAAGCCCAAATCCTTAAGGTGGTGTGACTGTCTGAGCACCATGCATGTCCAGGGAAGACGAGCGGGCAGGCTGACGGCATGGCCTATCCAACCGGGAGACAAGGTGAACCCTGTTACACGATTAACCGGACCGGCAGGGGAGATGGTCTATTCTCAAATTGGTTTTCACAACATGTTCACGGCTCATTATAGGGACCTTTATGGGGTCAATCAATCAATCAATCATCGCATTTATATAGCGCACTACTCACCCAGAGGGTCTCAAGGCGCTGGGGGAGGGGGGTCCGCTACTGCTCGAACAGCCAGGTCTTGAGTTGCTTCCTGAAGGCGAGGTGGTCCTGGGTCAGGCGGAGGTGGGTGGGGAGGGAGTTCCATGTCTTGGCGGCGAGGTAGGAGAAGGACCGTCCCCCTGTGGTGGCTCTTCGGATGCGGGGGACGGCGGCGAGGGCGTGGCCGGTCGATCGAAGCTGGTGTTTGGGAGCGTAGAAGTTGAGGCGGCTGTTGAGGTATCCTGGGCCTTGGTTGTGTAGGGCTTTGTGTGCGTGGGTGAGGAGACGGAAGGTGATTCTCTTGTTGACCGGGAGCCAGTGCAGGTCTCTCAGGTGTCCGGAGATGTGGCTGCGACGGGGGATGTCCAGGATGAGTCGTGCTGAGGCGTTCTGGATCCGCTGGAGTCTCTTCTGGAGTTTGGCGGTGGTTCCGGCGCAGAGGGAGTTGCCGTAGTCCAGACGGCTGGTGACGAGGGCCTGGGTGACCGTCTTCCTGGTCTCGGTGGGGATCCACCGGAAGATCTTATGTAGCATGTGCAGGATGTTGAAGCACGACGAGGAGACGGCGTTGACTTGTCTGGTCATGAAGAGGGAGGAGTCCAGGATGAAGCCCAGGTTGCGTGCGTGGTCTGTTGGTTTGGGTGCGCTGCCTAACGCGGGGGGCCACCAGGAGTCGTCCCAAGCGGCGGATGAGGATCCCAGGATGAGGACTTCCGTCTTGTCCGAGTTCAGTTTCAGGCGGCTGTTCTTCATCCATTCGGCTACCTCTTTCATCCCTTCGTGAAGGTTGGCTCTGGCGGCGGCGGGGTCGTTGGTGAGGTAGAGGATCAGCTGGGTGTCGGCGTAGGAGATGATGTTGAGGTTGTGCTGGCGTGCGATGTCTGCGAGGGGGCTCGTGTAGACGTTGAAGAGGGTTGGACTGAGCGAGGAGCCTTGAGGAACGCCGCAGATGACTTCGGTGGCTTCAGAGTTGAACGGAGGGAGGCGGACTCTGTGTCCTTCCGTCGAGGAAGGAGGTGATCCACTCCAGTGCCTTCTCCTGGACTCCGACGTTGCTGAGGCGTTGTACTAGGGTACGGTGGCAGACAGTGTCGAAGGCCGCGGAGAGGTCGAGGAGGATGAGGGCCGCTGTTTCTCCGTTGTCGAGCAGCGCTCGGATGTCATCGGTGGCTGCGATCAGGGCGGTCTCGGTGCTGTGGTTGGCCCGGAAGCCAGACTGCGAGGGGTCGAGGGATCCGTTAGTCTCGAGGAAGGTGGCCAGCTGCTTGTTGACGGTCTTCTCGATGACTTTTGCAGGAAACGGGAGCAGCGAGATGGGGTGGTAGTTCTTGAGGTCGGTGGGGTCGGCCAATGGCTTCTTGAGTAGGGCGCTGAGTTCGGCGTGCTTCCAGCTCTCCGGGAAGGTAGTGGTGTTGAAGGAGGTGTTGATGATGTCCCGCAGGTGGGGTGCGATGACAGCGTTGGCCTTGTTGAAGACGTGGTGAGGGCAGGGGTCGGTCGGAGATCCGGAGTGGATGGAGTTCATCGTGCGGACGGTGTCTTCGGTGCTGATCAGAGTCCAGGCGCGGAGGGTGGTGGTGGGGGGCGGTGGTTCGGTCGTGGCGTTCGTCGGTTGAGTGCTGAAGCTGTTGTGTATGTCCGCGATCTTGTTGTGGAAGTAGGAGGTGAGGGACTTGCAGAGGTCTTGCGAAGGGGTGATGTCGTTGTTTCCGGCGTTGGGGTTGGAGAGCTCTTTGACGATGTTGAAGAGTTCCTTGCTGTTGTGTGCGTTGTTGTCCAGTTGTTCCTTGAATGCAGTTTTCTTGGTGGCGTGGATGAGTTGGTGGTGTTTTCGGGTGGCGAGCTTGAGGGCAGTCATGTTGTCCGGTGTTGGGTCTCTGCGCCAGGTTCTCTCGAGGGCTCGGCAGTTCTTCTTGGAGCTCTTGAGTTCGTCGGTGAACCATGGGGCTTTCTTGCTACCGGGTCTGCTGGGCGGGGTCCTCAGGGGGGCGAGCTCGTCTGCGCAGTCGCTGATCCACTTCGTGAGGTTGGTGGCCGCCTGGCTTGGGTTCGTTGTGCTGATGGGAGGGTTCATGCTCAGGGAGGTCGCGAGCTGGTCGGCTGTGATCTTGTTCCAGCTCCTGCGTGCAACCTGTTGCTGGTGGTGGATCGTGGTCCTTCCGAAGCTGAAGTGGACGCAACTGTGGTCCGTCCAGTGGAGTCCGGTGGCGTGGCTGAAGGCGATGTCCTTGCTGGATGAGAAGAAGGGGTCGAGTGTGTGTCCGGCGTAGTGGGTGGGGGTGGTCACCAGCTGCTTGAGTCCCAGGTTGGCGAGGTTGTCCAGCAGGGTGGTGGTGTTGCGGTCGTTGTTTTTCTCCAGGTGGAAGTTGAGGTCCCCGAGGAGGATGTAGTCAGCGGAGAGGAGGGCGTGCGGGCTGATGAAGTCGGCGATGTCTTCGCAGAATTGTGTGCGCTGTCCCGGGGGTCTGTAGATGAGGGTGCCTCTGAGGGTGTTCTTGGGGTTGATGTGGACCTGAAAGTGCAGGTGCTCGGCGGTTGCGAGGGTGTCGTCGGTGTTGGTCGTGATGCGGATGGTGTTCCTGTGGACGATGGCGATGCCTCCTCCGGTGTAATGTATGTAATGTAATGTATGTAATGTATAGGCATTTATATAGCGCACTACTTACCCGGAGGGTCCCAAGGCGCTTCGACCGCTGCGAAACCCTTCCTGGCTTCCCTGAGAGATGGTCCCTTAATGGGTATCTCCAGGGTGAGACCAGGCATCCCCGGCGGTCTGGTGGGGCCGTTAGTGAAGATGAGGCAAGCTAATGCCCAGAGTTGCTGAGTGTGATCGCTGATCAGAGTGGGCACCGAGGCGAGAGAATTATCGAGTCCGCTGACCCTGGTCCAGAAACCTGCCGCGCCGGGAATCGAACCCTGGTCCCGGGCCGTCCTCTGCTCTCGGGTCTGCCGCCTCTAACCAGTGAGCCACACTACTTGATGCGGTCCCTTCGGATGATCTTGTAGCCGTCTGGGATGGCGATGGCGATGTCGGGCGCTGAGGAGGCGTTCATCCAGGTTTCGGTGAAGAAGGCGACGTCTGGGGCTGTGGTGTCGAGCAGGTTCCAGATCTCGATGGCGTGCCTGTGGACGGAGCGGGTGTTGAGCAGGATGCATTTCAGTTGGCTGCTGCTGTTGCTCGTCTTGGTCTTGGTTGGTGCTGGAGTAGTGCCGGTCCGGATGCAGGTGAACTTGCAGGAGTTGCAGCAGAAGGGTCCGTGGGTGCGTCTCGGGGTGGCTCGGTAGCAGCCCAGGATTCGGCCGGCGTTGAGTGCGTTGAGGGTGGCGGCGTCGTACGTCCGGCGGGCGGGATGGGGTCTGTGGGGGCCAGGGGTCCTGGCACTGGGTGCCGTCCAGGCGCAGACGGGCTTACCTTTGGCGCACCTTCGGCGCGCGTAGGGCGCGCCCGCTGCGCGTGCACGCTGCGCGTAGGCCACTCTGCCATAAGTGGAGAGTGGGGGGGCGGAGCGAGGGAGGGGCAGCTGGGAGGCGGGGAGCGGGGCGGCGAATGGGAAGGGCTGCAGAGGAGGGGCGGGGAGCGGGGAGGTGGCGTGAATCGCGGCAGGGGCCGGGGGCGCCAAAAACACAGGGGTGCAAAACTAACAGAACGGGGATACAAAAAATAAACAGGGGCCTGCAAATACGTCTTTTCACATGTTTCCAGAACCACAACCTTTCTCTTCCGTTTTTAGTCACAAATAGTATCTTCTCAAAGCAGTGTATGCAATCATAATATCATGGCATGTGATCCATATACACAGTCAGCTACTTTGATGGCTAGACAACGGCAATTCTGCATGGGTCTGCATTCTCTATAGGACCCAACGATACAAACTGCTTGAGGATACTGCTCTAGTTTATTCAATCTTTTTTTAATCCGGTTTATACACACAAATTGGCTCTGCTGTTTTAATATCTCTAAAATGCTCAGGGTGTCAGTACCTGGTGCACCTCTTATTGTGCATGCACCAGACTGACTGAATGTTTATATGTGTTTATATTATTCCTATAGGTACATCTTCTTTCATTCGTCCTGAAGAGGCCTTTAGTTTCAAGGTCGAAGCGCGTCGACATTTCTATTGAGAGGATTCTATCTAAATCTCAATTTTTTTTTTCTTATGAAAGACATTATCTGATACACACATCCATATCTGTTTAAAACAACTGGAAGACTGAAGGAAAACTTCTTGTTGACACTTTTATTGTTTTTATTTCACATGCTGTTTATGTACGCGTAATTTGGTGTGATTATTGCCCTCTTAATATGTTTTTTCATTTCCTTTATCTGTGTATGTATATTTAATGAGTTTAACACCTTTATACACCCCAGGTACCTTCTCCAGGAGTAAATGTTTGTAGGTCTATATGATAAAGTTAAAATAAATTATGGTTTACAAAATTGAATGTATTACCAGTGATTAATTTTACTCACTGTGTAAACTATTGCTGCAATGATTTGTTGCTGCATTATACCACTGTTCTCATGCGTGCAGCACTGCATGCTGAAGAATATAGAGGGCTATGAAAGCAACCTCTTGAAGAACTGTGGATGGAGGTGGTCACTAGTTTTTTGGAAAATGAGCCCTATGCCATTATCAGGTGAGATGGAGCCTCCTTTTTGACCAACACAGACTGCACGACTTGACGCCTGAAAACACAGGAGCAGTCTGGGCGATGCATGGAGGAGGTGGGCACTCGCAATTCCTGTAGCTGACCTCTGCCCTCCCTCGTTCCTCCTCCTTCCCCCCTTCTCTTTTTGTACCTCTTCGACTAACCACATCAGCAAAGTTACTGTATAATGCATCAAACACAACACAATAGTGATCAATGCTGGATAGATGTTAATTGCTATACGGTTCATAAGTTCTTGTTGAAGTGGCAGAGCCAGGATCTGCACAGCTCCCCTGGTTATTGAAAGGTATTTTGATTGGGTATTGACGTTGGTATTTCGGCACAGACATCCTGTAAAAGAAATGAAGGTAAATGTTACTATAGCTGTATTAGCATGGTTTGAAGGCTGTGTAATACACATGCATCCTACTGCAGAACGTACACACTATAAATTTTGCGGATTTTTGAAGAAAAAAACTTGAGCAAGAAATCATGGCAAAGGCATATTACAGTACACAACAACGGATAGGTGGACCTTAGTGCAGAGGAACGGGAGGGGGCTGCCTCAGGGGGGATGGCCCAAGCCCCTGATTTCTTTAAATCAAACTCCTATCCAAAATCGATTCAGCTGTTGGAGGCTGTCGATTGACTTCAGGTTCGAGAAGGAGTACCATCTAGTCTATTTTCCCCTTCTGGCAGCTGTACTCTTAGTCCTCCTGCCATGTCCCAACCTTTGGGTTCCGAAACACCAATTCCTGTCATAGTTCCTCAGAGGGTTAACAATATTATTGGCCGGGTCCCAGATCATTCTCAGAGTATCTTAATCCCCTGTGATGGCCCTACCAGCAAGCTTAGACTTATCTCTTGGAATGTTGCGGGCTTACGTAATAAGCTCTCATTACCGAATTGGAATGATTTTATTGATGGGTATGACTTGTGTTTATTTCAGGAAACATGGTGTCTTGATCCTCTATATAAACCTGGTTTTTCTTGTTTTCATTTTCCTGCTACCTCGTCTGGACGAGGTCGCCAATCTGGAGGGCTCATGATATGGGTCAGGGCAGTGCTCAATCTCAAAATTACTCCCCATTCGTGTACCTCTCTAGATGTAATGAGACTCTCCCACAAGGGCACAAAGGGTAACATCACATGGGAGCTCTTTAATATATATGCTGGAGGTACCCAAGGGGGGGCTAAATCTTTCACTATTTCTGTCCTCTCCGAAATGCTCCTCTCTTGCCCCTCTTGACTCCTTTGTCCAGGTCGCCGGCGACCTAAATTGCTCATTTGAGCCCCTGGCAGTGGCAACATTTTAGGAATCTATGAGGAGGATGCCAGATGGGCCATTCCCTCTGTCGCTCGCCCCAGTGAAGAAATGGTCTCCGGCAATCCAATGTTCCCTCTAATATTTTTCCTCTGTGAGCGGCAGTGTAAGGTCTATGTGCGCCACAGCCAAGGCTATGTGCGCCAGTAACCAGACCGCGCATGTGGGTGCAGCGCCAAATATCACTCCAAACTTGCTTAAAAAAGTGAAAAGACGGTGCATTTTCTCACAAACAGATCCAAGTAAATGTTGTTAAGGCAGGTTTGAAACCGTCCCAGATGTCAATTTGAAACCTTGGCAACTATGTTGCTGCATTTCTATTCAATAGAGCTGGGCTGTGGGTTGATTGTGTGCATTTGTTCAAGTTTTTATGTTAATTTCAGCTCATGATGGGCACTGCGTTTAACATGAAAACTTTAAAAAATGCAGTTTCAGGGCTGGGTTAGGGTAGGGCCGCATCAGGCTTTCAACTACCGCATTTTAATGCTAGTGTCCACACCACAGCGTTAAAATGCATTAGTCCCGTATTCTAGCGCCCCTCCGACAATACTGCAATTTAAGTACACTGCCAATGAGGCAGCACCAGTATGCTAAAATTGTCTAACACATGAGCATGCAACTGCGTCTTAAAATTTAAAATGCTATTCGTCAGAGATAGAATATTAATGAACAGCGCTGGGCAGGCTTGGCCGCTAGCAATTTTAGGCAACAATAAAAATGTCATGATAACTCCGGTGATTAATGTTCTTCCTAGAGATAGCTGGAGTTTTGTCAAGTGGAAGTTTTGACTCATGGAAAGGTAGCTCAGAGGATTAATGTGCCTGCTGCCAATAACATGTACCATGCAGATCATAAAGTGCACTTTATGTAAATGGGTCAGTGGGTTACTGCTTTTGTCAGTGAGATCCTTTTGATACTTGCAGTTTATATGTCAAAATCCTAAAATAGAACATTAAGCTATTAACTTTCATGTTTTCCCAGTCTGATTACCCTATTGTTGCAAAAAGGGTTAATTTGAATAGAAATAAATTCTGGTTATTAGAGAACCCACAATCATGATATTACATTCTAATTTCAGTGTGCTTCTCCAGACCAATCACTATTAAACTATACTGCCTAATAGTATGGATGTCATGTCACTCCTACACATTGTAGTCCTTTGTCTTATGTAAAATTTCCTATACAAAGATTTACACACATATGAATAATTGTCTCCGTGTAAGAAGTGTGATGTAAAGTGCTCTACCACCCTTCACTGGTATGAGCGGCGCTGTAAATCAATTTAAATTCATCTGAGCGAGAGTATGGTTATGGAGACTTGAGGGGCACTGTTAAAGGGTGGTAGTGAGAGAATCAGTGGCGGAGGGAGCCATTGAGAGGGCACCAACAAACATTGTTGCACAGGGCTCCACCAGCGCTCATTCCGCCATTGCCCTTGAGGCCGTCCGCCTCACCCATTGGTCCCTCCGTTTGCCCTGTTTCAGCAGTAGTAGCTGTAACTCACCAGGGGTCAACAATGCATGATTTGCAAGCACACCAAACTAAGTTCACAATCTTCACAGTCTCTCTGCTTCATGCTCAAGCACTTTTAATATGTGCTGCCTGCTTTGAGGCCACTGGTATTATGCACCAATGGAGGACGAAATTATGCCACAGTGTTAAATAAATTATGCAGCAAAAAAGAGGCTGGAATGTAATGCAGTATATTTTATGATACTTTATAATTTTTACCGATGCTAACAGTCTCTGAAAAAATGTTGCTTTATTAGTAGTAGTACAAGTGTAACATATAAAACCAGCAGTGACAAAGGTGATCAGTCAACCTTTGCAAAGGGCCGTCCACTTTGCAGAAACACAATTCCCATATTTTAGCAACATTTGATCCATTAGAGCTACAAACGATATATTAGTTAAAATCTTCAAATTCTGCAGCAGATGATGCATTATGCTGTACAAAGTGCAGAACCAGAATTATATAGCAAACATTTACAAACTAGGATATTTTGCCATTCATGCTTAACTGCTCTTGTGGAAAAAGGGAGAAGTGCTGATGACAGAAACTGCATAGCTCGGAGGCAAATGCTTTTAGTCCTTCCAAGTACCACGTATCAGGCGTTAGACTAACGCATTTCAGTGTGGTGCTCCGTATTACCGCACCGAAATGAATTGTCAGGCATATACATAAGCGTGTCAGTATCTGTCACTGTACTGAAGGCTGCCTAAAAGTGTGGCAGCTCGCAGCGCGCCTCCCGTGGTTGGCGCAGGCAGGCTTGGAGCTCACCTGAAGGCTAACACTCACTGCTACAATGTAGCAGAAATAATTCATTATACTGTGTCTTGGCGCCGCAGGGAGGCTGTCACATCCTGCTGAGTTTGTTGAAAACTATGCAGGCGGTGCCAAATTCAAGCTTGGCGATCTCAGCATCGCGCTGCCTACTGCAGCTCACACTAGCCCGAGCCACAGACTGTGTACTATCAGCTCCCTGTCGAATTCAATTATTCATTACCGCAGCCAAGGAAGACCGAGAGGAGTGAGAGACACTGGTGCTGCGGCAGCCTCAACAGCCCCACCGCTAAGCAGCCCTTTAGCCCTGCTACGTGTCATGTCTTCGGGCAGTGCTCATCTCCCGTCACCTATACAGTCCTGCATTACATTCAGGAGCTGTACTGGAGACTGAATACTGCAGGGAGAAGGAGCTGCAGAGCCTGCTGTCTGAGGAATAACACACACGTTTGTCTGATGTCCCCCTTCATCCCCCTGACATTCCCCCCTTTGTTTGTGTGCGCCCCCTTCTTACCTCAGGCGCTTGCAAGACTGCCGGCTTGTATTATGGTGTTCATTGGGTGCTGGCAGGAGATGTGTATTCAAGCTTGTGTGCAAATATGGCAAAACAGGCATGCGGCTACGGCACAGTGTCCCGCTAATTGCACAGTGTGATATGGCTAATGATTTGGAGATCGCAGCATGGTTATGACTGCCTGTGAGTTGTAGGACTCACTGTCCATCCTCGACGACACTGGGGGCAGGCTGGGGACCGGCTGTAAACCTGAATTGCTGCAGCTGCAGTGACTCAGGCCTGAGCCTGCCAGTTCCTCCAGCCTTGGCAGAGACTGCATCACTAACTCCAATGGTGCGGCACCACCACCGCAGTCTGAATTGACTCCCATCTGCGGCCGCGGCCTAATTAAATTAAAGTATCTAGCCTGTAAGTGGCAGAGCACGATCAGGCAGCTGCAGCCTGCGTTGCCTCCTGGTGCTCAGAAGGTGACAAAGGTGGCTCAACTGGCACCCTATAATGTGTATAACTAACTGAGTGTTTCATGTTGTTGGTGCCTCTCTGACATTGGTTCCCTGTTGGCAGGTAACTCGCATAACGTCATAGAGGCCCAGACCCTAAGCTCTACTGATTTTGCTGGGAAGGAGTGAACCACCACTAAGGCTGACAATCTCTGTATGGCAAAGGCTGGAAGCATAAGCCTCAAAACAACACACAACCGAGAACAACATCTCCTGAGCATGTGTGAAATGCCTTGATTTAATATATTGCAAAGGAGCTCTCTGATATTTTTATGATTCTAAGTATATGACTTAGACATGCCTCTGGTAAATGGAAGTCGGTAAACAATTATTCCTAACGCTGTGCCCCAGTTAATTCAGAGTTTCCCAATCCTTAAATGAATGTAATTTTTCATATTTATATGTTCCTCTCATCTTCATAGCTTGATTTTGCTTGTAAGAAAGTATCACTCATACTCGTTAACATATCACTCATAATTACTCTGAAATTATGAAAATGTCACACATTCTGAAACCTGGGCAGCTATGTGGTTTGCCCTTCAGCATATGCACCTGGAAGCAAATTTGTATTTATTTTTTATTTTTATTTGAAGAGTTTTATATAGCGCTAGCTAGACCCGGGGGTATCAGAGCGCTTTACATGAGGTTAAACAGTGTTACAAAGTTACATTAGTTACAAAAGCTTAGCATAGAATAAGGAAAAAACTGTGTTGCAAAATTACATCCGTTGCTTTAGCATTAAATAACATAGAAAACAAGATCAATGGGGCATAGAGTGTAATGGGGGAAAAAAGTAAAGGGGATTGAATGCAGGTCGGGTCTCAGCAGACCGGGGAAGGAGGGAAGACTACAGGGGACACCAGAAAGTCAGAGTCAACAAACCGGTAGGGTTATTCGAGATCAACCACATCCAGAGCTGTAATTCCTCAGTGCCTCGGGTCGCACGCAATTAGAAATGGAACGGGTCCGAGGGAGGGGGGCAAAAATAGGTTAATACAGGAAACACGGTGAATGGCTTATTAATATACCGCCCGCCTGGTCCCTCCACCCAGTTTGTCACCAGCCTGACTGAAGGCATTACGGAGACAGCCCTGCGTAGGGATAAGTTTCTGCTCTTGGGTGATCTCAACATCCATCTGGACAACCTGGCAGACAAAGATATCACCGATTTCTACCAGCAGCTTCAATCCCTCCAATTATCTATTGGATCTAGAGCCCCTACCCATATCAAGGGCCATCTGCTAGACCCAATTTTTGCAAACTGGGCAGACGTAGAAGTCCAGGCTCCAGTTCCTCTCCCATGGACTGACCACTTTTTAGTACCTTTTACTATAACTATTCCTGCCAGCAACGTCCAAAAATTTTACAATACTAAATATCTGAGTCGTAGATGGGCTGCATTTTCTAAAGCCGGGTTTGATGCCGCCCTTATCAACGGTGGCAGCCCAGGAGGGGAGGATGCTGCCACAGCATCTGATAGACTTGATGAACGCATTATCAACGCCCTGGATGGCACAGCCCCTCGTTGCTATAAGAAACCCGGGAGCAGACCTCGCAAATCTGCCCCCTGGTTTAATGCAGAACTTCGCTTAGCCAAAACTAAATGCAAGCAATTGGAAAGACAATGGAGGGTGGCCTACCTCGACCAAGCTAAACTGAGCTACATAGACAAACGCAGGGAATACCATAAGCTAATTAGGCGCGCCAAAACCAACTATTTTTCTGATAAGATTGGTGAAGCTCACAACTCCACGAAAGAGCTTTTTAAAATATTTAAAGAAATCTCCCTAAGTAGCTCTTCTGTTGATCCTTCCTTGGTTTCAGAGGAATCCTGTAATCGCATTGCCACTTACTTCTTTGAGAAAGTGGCTACTATCTATTCTGCCTTCACAGGGGGTAAGGAGAAGGCAATAGAGTTCAGTGGAAATTTACCATCAGAAGAAGGCGCAAATAACCTAAGCAAATTCGTTACTCCACCACCTAATGAGCTTCAGCAAATCTGCTGCTCGATTAAGTCAGGCTCCCCCCGCGACCCGGCATCACCTAAACTCCTTGGAGGGAGTATGGAAGCTCTTGCGCCTTACATTAGAGAGGTTTTGGATCTCTCTTTTATGAGCGGCACCGTACCTAAAAAATGGAAGCAAGCGATTGTGCTCCCGCTCCAAAAGAAACCTAACCTCAGTTGGGATAGGCTAGACAATCTTCGACCTATCTCCCTCCTTCCCTATATGGCCAAAGTGGCAGAGAAGATCGCCAATCTCCAATTGATGACCTTTGTGGAAGATGCCAACCTTCTCCATCCGACCCAGTTTGGATTTCGGGCGCGTCACTCTACGGAATCTGCGATGCTCCTGGCAACTGAGACCATTAGGCAGGGTGTAGATGAGGGGCATACCATGGCTCTCATCTTACTCGACCTAAGTGCCGCATTTGACACTGTAGCACACTCCACCTTGCTGCAGTGTCTGAACAATGGCGGGGTAAACGGGATGGCACTCAGCTGGATGCAGTCCTTCCTGTCTGAGAGGGGCTTTCAGGTCAGGCAGGGGGAACACTACTCTCGGGTGTTCAATCTCGAACAAGGGGTTCCCCAGGGCTCGGCCCTCAGCCCCACCCTGTTTAACCTTTACGCCTCCCCTGTTGCCACCATTGTGGAAAGGCATGGCATCCAGCTGGTGTCGTACGCTGACGACACACAGCTGGTCATCTCGTTGTCACGGGCACCCGATACTGCGGCACTCAACTTCAGGGCCTGCATGCAGGAACTTGCTTCCTGGATGTCCAACAACTGCCTGAAGTTGAATGGGTCCAAAACGGAAGTGCTCGTGGTAGGGGGGGGCCCGTCTGTGTGGTCCTCAGCGTGGTGGCCTGACTCTCTGGGCTCTACCCCCACGCCGAGCCACCAGGCGAAAAATCTTGGGGTTCTATTCGACTCTGATCTATCCTTTGCTCCCCAGGTTAACCGGGTGGTTGGAATGTGCTTCGGGATACTGAAGAGCCTTCGCAAGGTCCTTGACCTATTACCGATTGGTGCCAGACAAACTCTTGTGCATGCTTTGGTCACATCGAGACTTGACTACGCCAACCTATTATATCTGGGTATTACGGCCAAAAGTCTCAACCGTCTCCAAGTTCTACAAAACGCCACAGCCCGGCTGGTACTGAGACTCCCCAGGAGAGCACCCTCTAAAGCTGCCTTGAGGTCCCTTCACTGGCTTCCTATCCGGGAAAGGATTACCTTCAAGGCTCTCTGCATGTGCCATCGCATCTTTGGAGGCAAAGCACCCGGCCCGCTGAACAGCCTTATTACTCCCTACAGACCTGAGCGGCTGCTCAGATCCTCTGGGATGGGTCTGGCTGTTGTCCTCAAAATCCGTAAATCTCGGATGGGAGGTAGATCTTTCAGGCTCCTTGCAGCCAAGAATTGGAATTTGCTCCCCACTGAAATGCGTCTCGAACCTTCTGAGACTAAATTTCGCAAAACCCTCAAAACCTATCTCTTCCGCCTAGCATTGTTATAATCCTCTGACTCTCTTCCAGGTTCTCTTCAGCGCGGGGACACGCCGGTGTGCGTTACCAAGCGCTTTACAAAATTCCAAAATGAAATGAAATGAAAAAGGTGCTAAACCGTGATCAACAAGAAGAGAGGGGTGAAAAATGACTCAAAAGGGGTTTGATTTAGGGCAATGGTAAATGCCGTGTTTGTAGGCTTCCTGCATTTCTTATCTTAAAAGAGCGCAGCTGCGGAGTGCCTTTGTTAACGTTTTCATGTTTATGGCAGCATCCATGAGCTGCAATTAACATGAAAACTTAAAAAAAGAAAAGAAAGGCACAGTCACACCCCACAGCCCAGCTCTATTAAGACAAGAAATGTAGCAAGTCTAAAAACACAAGCTCCTTTCCTGAATATGTCAGGCTCCGCTCACACATTTACTATTCTGCAACTCATTCAAAGCCTGTTTCTTAAAGGTATTTATTTCCTCTCCAACAATAACTGCTCACTTTCCTTCTCGCGTAGTTGTCTCGTTAATATGTAATTCTTGTTCTACTATTGTTATAAAGTGTCATTTTCCAGTGTCTAAAAGTACCTACAAAGTGTTGGTGAACGGTGTAGCGGTTCAACTATACCGAGTGAACCTATCCAGAGACACCCTACAAACCCACCCGTAGATAGATTTAGAAATTTGGCTGTAACTGGGAAACTAGACTTTGTTCTTGCAAAAAGATTTTTGCAGATCTAGGATTCATTTAGAAGCAAAACAAGCTTTTAAGAATCAGGCCCTTCAAGAGCTGATTTAATAATATGCGCTGCCACTTCATCCAGAGTAGGAGTTCTTGATGTACGGTTGTCTGAGACTTAGGTTACCCATGAGCCTTAAACACCTACAGTACAGATGATCAAGCTTTTGCGTTTGCTTTTTGGTGATTCTAAAAGCACACGCTGTGTTTGGTGCTGCATTTCTTTTGTGGCTGCAGGGCATACTGTTTCTTTTGTTTAAAGCATTCATGTTAATCGCAGCTCGTGATGGGCTCTGCAATTAACACGAATGCTTTAAACAAAAGCACACAATGAGGAGGAAGCACTTGCTAAATGCCTCTTCCTCAGCATGTTAGAAATGCCGGTTTTTCGCGCTGCTTCGGTAGCGCGAATGCTCTCGGAGATGTGTGTGCGCGCCACAGACAAAGCAGTGCGCGCTCGGAAGCATTGATATGCGCGCCCAGCCGCGCAGGTTCGAGGGAACACTGGTCTCCGGTGGTCATTCAAATGAATGCCTTAATGCTTGAAATTGGCCTAAGAGCTGTACATCTTCTGACGTAATGGGAGCTAATACATACAACAGGGTCTCCTGTCAAAGTAGAATTGATTATATATTGGTTGATAGGAGATCATGGAAGTTTGTGGCTGATATGATCATTATACCATCAATAGATAGCGATCATAATCCCTTGTCCCTCACAATGTTGGAAATGTGGCAAAGGAAGGAGGACACTCCTACTACTGGATCGAGAATGTTAACAAAGGCAGTCCAACCATCCAATTGTAATAGGTTCCTCAATTGGCCAAAGTTAATTCTGAATGAGCAAAGATTAACCCCTTCACTGCGGCGGCTATTCCGCCGCAGTGCTAAGGGGGTGGGGGGCCGCTCGCGGTCCCGTGCTCGTGACGGAACCACTCCGTCACGGCACGCGGGTGAGCTGTGCTTGTGGCGGAACGGTTCCGTCACGGCCCCGCCCGCTCAATAGAACGCGCCGCGCAGGCGCGGAATTCGCGCCACGCAGGTGCCGCGAGCAGGCCGTGACGGAATCGTTCCATCACCAGCACAGCCCACCTGAGGGAGGGGTTAAGCACCCTATTTATTTATATTCTTATAGCGCGCCTGAATCAGCCCCGAAGGGGTATCTCCGCGCGTAGCTTCTGTATGAGTTGAAAGAACTTATTGAGGGGATGACAGTGTAGGGAGCAGAAGAAAATTAGTCTTGGGTGAATAGGTATGTTTTTAGTTTTTTCCTAAAAGAAAAAAGATTAGAGACTTGTCTCAACTGTGGTGGGAGGGAATTCCATAGCAAGGGGCCTTTGAGAGAGGGTGCTCGGCCACCCTGTCTCGCTCTGGTGACTTTGGGTACATGCATCAACATGGTGTTGCTGGAGCGCAAAGCACGTCCAGGAGAGTAGGGGACAAAAATGTCTTTTAAGTATTTGAGACCGGACCCATAAATGCACTTATGCATTATGCAGCAAAGTTTGAAGTTGACCCGTTGTCGCACTGGGAGCCAGTGAAGGTGGGAAAGGAGAGGGCGTGACGGGGTACGGGGGGGGGGCATTCAAGATGAGTCTTGCTGCGGTGTTCTGCACCACCTGCAGTCTGCATAGTTGTTCATGATTGGCAGAGATGAGTAGACAATTGCAATAGTCTACCCGCCCAAGAACTAGTGCCTGTACCAGCGTTTTCCTGTGGATGTCTGGCAGGAAGGAGAAAATGCGCCGTAGAAGACCAATTATTCGGAAGCACGTTCCCGTGACTTGACTGACATGATCTTTTAGAATCAGTGTTTGGTCCAGGCGTACTCCCAGGTTTTTGATGGTCTGTTTGGGCGCAGGAACAGGTCCTAGCTCAAGTGGCCACCAATCAGGAGACCAGAGCAGGGTGGCCCCTCCAAACAACATGACTTCGGTTTTAGTCACATTGCATTGGAGGAAGTTCTGGGCCATCCAACCTGCCACAGCTCTCATGCCATTTTGGAAGGATTGCATGACTGCAGGTGTGATAGTTTGGAAGGGAAACAACAGCTGGGTGTCATCAGCGTAGGAGATTGGGGAGAACCCGTAAGATCTTATAATCTCCGCCAAGGGGGCCACATATACGTTGAATAACGTGGGGCTCAGGCATGAGCCCTGTGGCACACCCTTGGTGAGCTTCCTGCAGACAGATTTATGGGAGCCTAGTTTGACACCTTGTTGTCTGTCTGCAAGGAAGCTTTCAAGCCACGCAAGGGCGGTCCCTTTTACTCCCACTCCCTTCAAGCGGTCGAGAAGGATTTTGTGCGACACCGTGTCGAAGGCAGCGGACAAATCCAATAGC
Source organism: Lissotriton vulgaris (assembly GCF_964263255.1). Taxonomy (NCBI): domain Eukaryota; kingdom Metazoa; phylum Chordata; class Amphibia; order Caudata; family Salamandridae; genus Lissotriton; species Lissotriton vulgaris. The sequence continues at coordinate 2,003,717,702 of NC_141689.1, read as the reverse complement.
ACCAGAATCACTAAGCTCCCCCTGTCAAGTGACATTCTGATGTTATCTGTCACTGACAAGAGGGCTGATTCGGTGCTGTGGTTGGGCCTGAAACCAGATTGTGAGTGGTCTAGGCCGCCCGCTGCCTCGATGTAATTAGACAGGTGTGCGTTGACATGTTTCTCGGCCAACTTGCTGAAATACGGTAGGAGGGAGATGGGCCGGAGGTTGGAAAGCTCCGTCCAGGGGAGAACCGCGTTCTTACGGATGGGGTTCACCACCGCTCTTTTCCATTCAGTTGGTACATATCCCTTCTTCGGAGAATGATTAATTACATCTTGGATGTGGGGACCTAACAAGGTGCTGAGGGAGGTTAGGGTTTTAACAGGGATGAGGTCATCCGGAGACCCGGATTTTACATGGGTCATTAATGTGAACAGCTCTTCATTGTTGATAGGAGGGAATGTAGTCAGCGTGAGGTTGGTGTTTTCAGTGGGGAGGAGAACAGTCAGAGTGTCATTATCAGTTTGAGATGCTAGAATTTTGTCATAAATGGATTCTATTTTATTTTCGAAGTATAAGGAGACTTCTTCGCATAGACTTTGTGAGAAGTCATCTGGACTTACACAAGCCGTAGGCTTGACAAATGTTTCAAGAATCCTATAAAGTTCCTTGGGAGAATTACCGGCTTCAACGAGCTGTTGGGCAATGTTGTTTTTGCGGGCAGCTTTAATATGTTTGTAGTAGTTTGTTTGGGCTGCACGGTGTGCCTTCTTGTTATCCTCTGAGTGTGATTTTCTCCATCTCTTCTCTATCCTCCTACATTCTTGCTTCTCTTTTCTGAGAGCCTCTGTGTACCATTTTTCCTGTTTGGCCACAGGGAATTGTTTAAATGTTTTCAGAGGGGCAATTTTGTCAATGGCTACAGTGAGTGATTGCTGAAACATAGTTAAACTATGTTCTACTTCCTCAGTATCTTTAATATCGGGTTTTTCCCATACCTTTTGTAGTGCCTCCAGTGTGAGTTTGTGCCACTGTCTGCGTATAGTGGGGGGTGAGGATTTCTTATAGGAGCCTTTGTTAACTTTAAAAATAGTGAATTGTAATAAAAAGTGATCAGACCAATCTAATTGGGTAGGTTCGTGACAAGATATATTGTCAAAGTTGGTATATATCAGGTCGATGCAGTGTCCACCTTCATGTGTGGGACCCTGGTTCTTTTGTGTGAGGCCAGTGGTTGTCAGATCAGCAGACAAACTTTTGGTCCCCGTGGATTCAGGTTGGTCAGTATGTATGTTAAAATCTCCAAGGAGAAGGAAGTCCTCATTGGCCCGTATGTGTGGGCCTAATATCTCTAAAAGAGATATAGAAAAGCTGGGGCATGTAAGTGGTGGTCTGTATATAAGTGCTCCCTTGCTGGTCTTTCTGTTAGGGAAGGTAATTCTATAAACCATTATTTCCATTTCTTTGCAGCATTGTTTATCTAGAATATCCAGTTTGAGATAGTCTTTGTAGATTATGGCAATGCCGCCACCTGTTTTTTCAGGGCGATCTGAATGGTGGAGTTTGTATCCCATTGGTACTCCCAGGGTAATGGCAGATATCGTGTGGGGCTTTAACCAAGTTTCAGTAATGAAACAGATATCTGGAGTCAGGGAGTGTATCAAGTCCCAGATCTCTATTTGGTGTTTGGGCATGGATCGCACATTAATGAGGATACAATGCATATCATCAGGTGACATACTTGATTTGTGTGAATCAGTGAATTTCATGGAGGAATAATGGCATTTTTGGCATGAAAAGGGTCCTTCGAGACAGGGCCTCTTATCATCCATGTAACAAGGGGAGATGGGCTGCCTTAATTGTAATATAGAAGAAGCCTAGGTGAAATACTTAGTGCCCAGACTATTAGGCTCTCTGCAGCATGTAAGAATGAGGCTGGGTCCGTTGCAGCGGAAACTATCTATGTTGACACTATAGATATGATTGGCACCTTGTTTGTAGACACCAGTAAAAAGCGTCCGCTGAGTGCCAAGCCAGTACAGAAGTGGTTTGATAGAAACTGTAGAACGAAAAAAAACAGTTTGATACTGGCTATCAAATCTAATAACCCTCTTGAGGTTCGGTTGGCTAGACAGCAGTATAGGCAAGCGATTGTAGATGCAAAGAGAGGCTGGGAAGAACTACACTGGGATAGTCTGAAGAAAGCGAGCCAGTCCAAGAACGGTGAGGTCTTCTGGGCTTTAGTGAGAAAATCTAATGGCTGTGACCCGGACCAAATCCCCAATCATTTACCCGACCAGAAGTGGTTTGAGCACTTTAGGAAGCTATATGTTGGGGATGAGGAAACAGGTAGCCTAGGGCCCCTAAGTGGTCTGATGATAGCTGCCCCTGTTCAGGGTTTTTTCCCTAGGATAGAAAAGAAAGAGGTGGTGGCCGCCATAAACAAGATTGTATCCGCTAAGGCCCCGGGACAAGATGGCATACCGGGCGATTTATTTAGAGCTAATGTCGAGGAATGGGCCACCTTTTTTGTATTCCTCATTAACGCCCTGCTGGAAGGTTCACTGGTCCCGAATTCATGGAAGGGGGCCGAAGTAATTCCCTTTTATAAGAGGGGCTCCAGGGGGAACCCGGCCATCTACCGTCCAACAAGTCTTATAGACGCTGGACAAAAGTTGGTTGGCAGGGTTCTCCTGGAGAGGATCCTTTCTTGGGCGGATGAGAACAACATCATTTCTCAGTTTCAGGCGGGCTTCAGGGCTTGCACAAGCACGATAGACCAGGTATTTAGGTTGGCACTATTGCATTGGAAGGTGGTTACCATTGGCAAAGGCGGTCTTTATTTGGCATTTATTGACCTGAAGACAGCCTTTGACTTGGTCACCCGTGACCGCCTATGGCTGGTCCTGCAGGAGATGGGGATTCCTCTCTCCATTCTGAATCTCCTGGCCCGTATGCACGATGGAAACTATGCCCATATTAGATGGGGATCACAGGAGCAAAAAACGGATAAAATTCCAGTGAATAGAGGCGTTCGCCAGGGATGCGTACTGGCACCCATGCTATTCACGCTCTTTGTGAGCTGCGTAGTCTCCTTTTTGCTTGAAATGAATGCTGACGCCCCGGTCCTAGCAGGTGATAAAGTTCCCGCACTACTTTTTGCGGGTGATACGTTGTTAGTATCAAAAACTCCTGCAGGGTTACAGAAGCTGTTGGATCGCTTCTGCTTGTTTTGCAGATTGAGGGGTCTTGTCATTAACACCTCTAAGACAAAGCTTCTTTATTATAACCCAAGTAGATCGTCTAGATCTACTCTGGCTCTCGATGGGGTGCCATTGGAGCGCGTCAAAGAGTTCCATTATTTGGGGATCAGAATTTCTGATAAATTTAAGTGGCAGTCACACATAGATAAAATGGCCCTAAATCATAAACGGGTAGTAGGAGTATTAGCGAGGGAACATCGCGCGTCCACCCCTAGGCCCATTGTTCCTGCTCTGGAAATTTATGCCGCAAAGGCTGTAGGCTGTGCCCTATATGAAGCAGAACTATGGGGCTTTGGTAATGTAGATGTGCTAGTCACTACAGAAAACACGTTTTTTAGGGAGCTTGTCTCACTCCCGAGGGGCACTCCAACTAAGCCACTTCTGAGCGATTTGGGTCGCCGCTCAATCAAGGACCTAGTCACTCTGCGTCCTCTCTTGTATTGTGCTCGATTATGGCGTACTCCAGAGCTGTCCAGGTATGCCGAGGGCCTAAGAGAAGTCATGAATCTCCAAGGATCGCACAAGATCGTATGGCTCTCTAAAATAAGGAAGCTTCTACTGGCCACCGGCCTCTTAACTGCTTGGGAGTCTGGGGTGAGGTGCCGGGTTTTTAGAGACCCGGTGGTGCCAGGGGATCACACCCGAAGACCTCTAGGTTCTCCCTGTTCTGGACTTACAGAAACACGGAGTCTTCTAGATGAAGTCAAAGATCGAGTTTATTGGCTGCAACCAAGTAACATGCGTCCTAGAAGTACGACAACACGGGCCGTAAGTTCTCAGGAGACTGTTGGTTTTACAGAACCAGACTTCTCCTTATATACATAAATAACAGCTGCAGGCAAGAATTCTTAAGTTTACGATATGGCAATACAAATATTTCCACAATAATACAAAGAGCGAAGTCATGCTGGTCAGCACATATTTTAGATGTCCAGTTTGTGATGGATTACCACGCCAGATCCAGAACTCCCATCAGATATCGATGAAATGCCAATAAGGTCGAGCCCCCTCCCATCATAAAACGGGTCATAAACAAGAATCATGGATTGGTGTGTGTGTATGGAAACAGGGTTTGTATGCAGTGAAGGGTTTATGACATGTTGTGCTTTGATGATATCTGGCTCGGCCACTGGGCGAGGAGCTGCCCAAACAGGCTAGGCTGGAGGCAGTGGAGTCAGCTCGGCCAGGTCATGGGGAAGTCAGCTACAAAGGACGTGTCCTTTTAGATCAAGCTCGGCTTTAATCAATTGACTATATGAGGGCAAGTCATAAGATGGATGCCGTTTACAAAATGGAGTCTGCGGGTTCGAGACGCAAATCAAGATTTGAGGGTGTCAGCATCGTTTAATCATGACGCAAATGCATGGGGATGATGTCCTAATCATTACCGGTTCGTAGATACCAAATTCGTCATGATACGACGGTATTTTATAACACGAGTGTTGGACCCCGAGGCTGGTGAAACGGAGGGGTCCAGAATTGCAGTACCACAGACCCTCCTTTTGCCCTCATATAAGGCAATAACTCACGCTAGTCAGAGTCCAAATCGGTAGTGATGAATTCACGGAGATGCTGCTGTAGCATCATTCTGTTGCTCAGTTTGTCCCTTGACACAGGCTTCCTTACACATGAAGTGGCGCAGAGGCCACATATTGCAGGAGCGCACTGTACAACCAGACAGAACATAAACAGAACGGCTAAGATCATCCCGATGAAGATCAGAGTTTTCCATCCCCAGGCAGAGATCAGTTCCCAGAACCACCCTAGCAGAGACCAATCCCCTTTCTCTGTGTGAAGGGAATCAGAGATTTTGTGTAATTTGGAGATGGCCTGGTACACTGTCGGAGCATTATCGGGGATGAAAATGCAGCAGCTAGATTGGATCACTCTACATACACCACCACGGTCTGCAAGTATGACATCCAGGGCAACCCGGTTTTGAAGGGTTATAAGTCGATCCGACTGAAGCTCAGCTGTCAGGTTGCTAAGGGCACCGGCCGTTTCAGTCACGGCGGACTCAACTATCCTCGTTAATTGTCGAATGTTCCTGCTGTTCACCATAGGCCCCCAAAATGGCAGAAAACCCTTTGCGAAGTCTCCAAATTCTTGACCCGCAGTGTCGTCTTGACTCACAACACCCCTAACTGTCCTTGTCCGATGGTAATCTGCCCCGGCCGTGTAGGTGGGTGGCAGCAGAAACGAGATTAAGCATGTGCCCGAGAAGTCGGCAGGCAACCAAGTGTATGCCTTGTCGTGGCAGATGAAGTATGTACCCTTAGCCGCCAAGAATGGAGGGGAAGTTCGGGAGGCAAACACGTATGCTTCCGTGCATATGCTCTTCCCCAATTGTGCTTCGGGGTCCCTGCCAATGCCTTGCAGACATAAGTGACCACGGTGGGGTACTACCCAGACTGAGGATGATTTCTTTGATTTCTGGCTCTCACTTAATGAAATCCCATACTTGGTGGTGTTCCACCTACTGTATGGGGTAAACTCATCTTTGGGAGTGGCTCTGATCGTGTCAATATCTCTACTCATGTTCTTGATTCCTGCTATTAATGCCTTATTGTTTGAGTTCTCTCCCCGAACGTATGGTTCAAGGGAAAACAGGAACATGGTCTGGAAAGCCCACAAAGAACCGTAATAACTGAAGGGCAGGACGAAGTAAGGGATACCCTTATCGGTTGTGTGCAGCATGAGTCCACATATCCAACAGTTCGTGTTGTTCATAACAGATTGGTGCTGGTGTAGGAGTAAGACAAATGAATTATTTACAAATTCGAGTCTTCTGGCAGACTCGTGTTCAGGTAGGGGATGGAAGGAGTGTGTGGAAATGGTAGGAGAAGGTGTGAGCGGAGTGTGGTATATGAATGGAACTCGAAAGATAGATAGGGCATAGCCAGTTAAAAACATTATTATACTACACAACATTGAGATGCTCAACACTAGAAAACGTCTCTTTGCCATTATAGTGCATATTTTCTTTTCAAAATTCATACGTCTAGCAGGTCTCTCTACCCTCGGAAACTCCATCCTCTGGTTGCTGCCCGCGGTGGGTGGTTGCTTCTGCCAAGATGTGCGCTCCGTCCAGTCCGGGGCGATTCCCTCAGACTGACCAGAACCGTTGACCTAGGCTTCCCCGGCTGCACTCTTCGGACTTCAACCGCGGCCTTAGCAGCAGAACCGGATGGCGGTTCGAAAATCAAAAATGCGCTAGTTTCCTGGGCGAGAGAGCTGTGGAATCAAAAATAGTTCATGGGGAAAAAGAAGATCGCACTAGTTCGAGAGTGTCAGTTCCTGGGTCTTGACCTCAGATGATATCGTTCTTTCCCAGGCACGGTGTGATCTTCAAACAGTGTTTCAGGTTCTGTAGTGTCCAACTGCAGCGACGGTGGCACAGATCCTTGCAGAATGTAATCGCTCTCTTTGTCGGTACCAGTTCCTTTTAGTCGTGCATCGCTGAAGGGGACAAAACGTGGTACAGATTCGGTCTCGGAGTCAGCGACTCCTTGCTGGACCCATCGGTCGTATGGAAGGGGCAACGGGACCCTTTTGCAATGGGCGCCGTGCACCCAATGTTTCTTTCCGTGGACATGTACTGCAGAGCGGGTCGATAGTAAAACCTGGAAAGGTCCGGTCCAGCGAGGCTCCTCGTTCTTCACTCGTCTGAAGTTGCGAATCAGGATCCAGGAGCCAGGTTCGATAGTATGGCCTGGATCGTCAGATGCCGGTGGAGAGGAGCTGTGGACCTGTTGATGTAAAGCATGCAGTTTAGTCGTCAAGTCGTGCAGGTAATTAAACAGTGCAGGGTATTCTATCTCACTGAGCTTTCTAGGTCTCGGTACTCCCATCGGTCGTATGGAAGGGGCAACGGGACCCTTTTGCAATGGGCGCCGTGCACCCAATGTTTCTTTCCGTGGACACGTACTGCAGAGCGGGTCGATAGTAAAACCTGGAAAGGTCCGGTCCAGCGAGGCTCCTCGTTCTTCACTCGTCTGAAGTTGCGAATCAGGATCCAGGAGCCAGGTTCGATAGTATGGCCTGGATCGTCAGATGCCGGTGGAGAGGAGCTGTGGACCTTTTGATGTAAAGCATGCAGTTTAGTCGTCAAGTCGTGCAGGTAATTAAACAGTGCAGGGTATTCTATCTCACTGAGCTTTCTAGGTCTCGGTACTCTCCATATATTTGCGGGGCGCCCGAACACAATCTCGTGTGGGCTAAGTCCCAGTCGAGAATGGACAATCATCCTGGTAGACAGGAGTGCTAAAGGCAGGGCGTCTGGCCACTTGAGACCTGTGCTAGCTTGGATTTTGGCCAGTTTCAATTTAAGCGTGCCATTATAGCACTCTACCAATCCTGCCGATTGGGGGTGGTTTGCAGCGTGGAACTTCTGGCGGATGCCTAGACACTCACACACTCTCTTCATCACTCGTCCCACAAATTCACTTCCGTTATCACTCCAGACAATCCTAGGCATGCCGAATCTAGGGAAAAATTCCTTGACAAGGGCTTTGGCAGTTGACAATGCAGTGTTGTCCTTAAGGGGGTATGCTTCTATCCACCTGGAGAAGGCGCAAACGACAACAAGGACGTATTTCAGGTTATTGCACCTCTCCATGTGAATGAAGTCGAGTTGCAAGACCTCGAACGGATACGTTGGAGGTGCAAAATGACCAGCTGGGGTTGGTGTTCCTCTACCGGGATTGTGCTTCAAACACACCATACAATTTCTGACCAGATTGTCTGCACATTTTGGGATACCACTATTCTGCCATACTGGGGCCAACAACTTACATATTCCTTTTGCACTGACGTGTGCCATTCCATGGGCCATCGTTACCACTGCGAGCACATAAGCATCCGGTAATAACCATCGCTGATGTTCTGACAGTTCGACCCAACAACCATTCGCGTCTAACCTACCCTTGCTTTCTCTCCATTCATTCACCTCTTTCTCAGTCGCGTCAGCTTGTATAGATTTCACGCTTTCGATGGTGTCCTCCCACATACCCACATCAGGGGTCCATCTAGCAGGACCTACAACATACATCCGACTCATTGTGTTCCTTGCAGTCTCTTTCGCGACCTCGTCGGCAAATGCATTCCCTCGACCAACATCATCTCGGATCTTTTTATGTGCGCTACACTTCACGATCGCATCCTGTAGGGGCAAGGTCAGTGACTCGAGAAGGTCGTGTACTAGCTGGCCATGTTGTATTTTTGCACCATGTGACGTCAGGAACCCACGTTCACGCCACAATCTTCCAAAACTGTGGGCGACGCCAAAGGCGTACTGACTATCAGTGTACACATTCACTCGTTTTCCTTTCGCCAACACGCACGCTCTTGTGAGTGCGATTAGTTCTGCCGCTTGTGCAGAATTCTGGGGGATGCGAGCTGTCTCTACAATCGTGTGTAATGTTGTCACGGCATATGCTGCAGTCGTGTCACCATTCGGCAACTTGAAACATGAACCATCAACCCATAAATTATCATTACATTCAGGGAAAGGAGTGTCCTGCAAGTCTACTCTCCCTTTTGTCTCTTCCTCTGTCCTAAAGCAGCAGTCATGTTTGTCGACTTTATCTGTCTCTGCTGGTGGAATGGGTAGTAACGTAGCAGGGTTGAGTGTATCTCACCTCTTTATTTGAATGTGGCTTGCCAACAGGGTCAATTCGTAGCTGGACAGTCGAGCACTAGTTAGGTGCTGTGTTTTCGTCCTGTTCAGTAGGATATCTACTGCATGTGGGACCATAACGGTCAGAGTATTATTCATGACTAACCCAGTGGACTGTCGAATACAGACAGCCGCTGCGGCAGTGGCCCTCAAACAACTCGGTAATGCCTTAGCTACGGGATCTAGAGTCGCGGAGAAGTATGCACATGGGCGTTGTTTGTCCCCAAAGTGCTGTGTCAGGACTGATAATGCGCAACCTTCCTTCTCATGGACGTATAATGTAAACGGCTTGCTGTAGTCGGGATTGCCTAACACGGGAGCCGAACATAATGCTTCACGCAACTCATGGAAACTCGCCTGACAATCTTCAGACCAAGGCAAAGGATTGGGTGTGTCTTTACGCATTAATGCCAGCAAGGGCTTAGCCAACAGTGAGAAATTCGGTATCCATTGTCTACAGTATGATGTAATGCCCAAGAAGGCACGCACTTCTCTCTGTGTCCTTGGGACACTCAGTTCTGCAATCGCCTGTATTCTTTCTGGGGTCAGTCTCCTTCCCTCCTTCGATAAGATGTGACCTAAGTAGGTTACTTCTTGTCGGCAAAATTGTAGTTTGGAAAGCGAGACCTTATGCCTCATGTCACATAAATGACGCAACAAGGACAACGTGGCTTGTTTGCAAATCTCTTCAGTATCTGCAGCGATCAGTAAGTCGTCTACATACTGAATCAGAGTCGCGCCACCAGGTAGAACAATCGTATCGAGTTGCGTTTTCAGAGCCTGACTGAATATTGATGGACTCTCGCAGTAGCCCTGAGGAGCGCGTCTGAAGCGGAAACTTCGTCCTCCTAGATTGAAGCCGAAGATATCTCTGCTCTCCTCGGCAATCGGGATGCTGAAGAAAGCATTCTTCAGGTCAAACACCGAAAACCAATTGGCTGAGGCTGGAACCATTGTCAATAAGGCAGTAATGTCGGGGACGACTGGAAACTGCGGTACAACGATCTTATTCACTTCCCTTAGATCGATCACAAATCGGTACACAGGGGGCTGTGAAGGATCGGTACGCTTTAAGACAGGCAAAACAGGACTGTTGCAAATGTTGCCTGTAGTTTCTTCAATGACGTCTTTCTCAATCAGATCGTAAATGATCGCTAGCAATGCCTTTTCACATTCGCTAGAGATCTTGTATTGGGGAATACGTGGCAACCTAACATTCGCTTTCAATGTTATGACATACGGTGCTATCTCCAAATGACCCACATCATTAGAACCATTCGCCCAAAGTACATCTGGAAGAGATGATAACTCAGTCGGAATTCTTGCTTTTGACACATACATCGGGGAAATCACTCTTTTACCAAGCGTAAGCTGTACTCCTGAAGGAGAACAGTACAAGGTCGCATATAGTCTCTTCAGTAAATCCAAACCTAACAAATTTTCGCCACAACCTGTGGTAAGAATGAGGGGTGCTTCTAATTCGCATGGGCCAACAGAAAGGGGCATGGGACTGGAGATCGGGTTTCTAACAGGGGCGCCAGAAAAACCTACTGAAACATTCATTTCGCCAGACAAAGGTGCGCCAGGAAGTTTTGAGTGCATAATCGAACTTTTTGTAGCACCAGTATCCAGCAGAAATGGCTCCGGCACTCCGGATGTAATCACCTCGACATAAGGTCCATTCTGATCTACTGGAACTGAAACAACTCCCTCTCTTTGTCAATGGCTGTCCTAGCAATTATTACCCTCATTCTCAGTCTCTGCGTAATAGTCATCTGCATAGTACTGAGCTGACCTGGAAGACGCATTATTCTGTTGGTCAAAGCTGTTCATAGAATTCTGAGGCGGAAAAGAAGTGGTGTTCTGGGAGAAATTTCCACGGCCCCTACCTCTAGGAACCTGTTGAACACCTCTACCTCTTGCGCCGGAAACACAGTTTAAGCGTCGCGCAAGAGCTTGACAATTACTTTTGAAATGACCCTCTTCCTTGCAGTATGCACATTGATTCGGGCCATACGGAGAACGCTGGTGGGAAAACTCGTTTCCTTGCGCGTTTCTCTAATACTGCTGTGGTTGCTGATAATTTGGCTGACTAGGGGTGCGGGGCGGGTACGCTTGCTGGAGAAGAACTTTAGTCTTTAGTTCCTTAGTCTTCTTCTCTGTCTTATCTAGCTCGTCTTTGCGCCTATTTTCGTAGTACTGGGCTGTGGCTAAAATCTGTGCTGACGTGGAGACAGCCCAAGCACTCTCTGAATCTTTCAATTTATTGCACAGTTCAGGAAGCAAATTATGTACAAATTTGTCTACAAACAATCTTTGGCCACCCTCGGTAGCCATGTCCTGACCACTATGATCAGTGAAAGTCTCCTCAAATCTCGTGAAAAAGTCAGACACATTCTCATCTTTCTTTTGCTTGCACGCAGATAGCTTGTCCCAATTTACACGTAATTCAGGCATTAACGTTTTCATGTACGCGATAATCCTACCGGGAAGGTCTGCTATCAAGGGCTCGGGTTTAGAACCACCGATTTGTCTAGCATCAGTAGTGGTAATATTAGCCCATGAGTCACCTAGTTCTTGATCGTGATCTGCATGACGAATTTTACTCCATAAAGGGTGCGGGACAACATTCCCAAACAACATGTCTATATCTGCTAAATTCATTATACATGAGCTGGCAGTCTGTGATAATTCCTTATAATATCCTGCTGGGTTTTTACGTGGATCAGGTAATGTCTGTTTGAGTGCTAAGACTTCGGATCTTTTCCAGGGGACATGTACCCATACTCGCTGGAAATGCGGTGGAACAGGTGGTTGTGCATTCGCATCACCTTCCCTCCATACTGGAGGAACCTCTCTCATGGGGTATTGTCGTGCCTTTTTCCTACCAGACACGTCATCCTCATCGAATGATCTAGAGCTGTTTCCCTGACTCCTATAAGATAACAACAGATCCATTGCTTTCTCAACATCGGCACCTACAATCATGCCTTCGTAAAATTTGAATCGCATGCGGGCTAGTTCCTGCATTCTGCGTTTTCGGTCATTGTCTTGTAAATCTTCCCAGAGGTACACACACATCTCCTCAAATACGTATCTCTGAGTGGACGGATCCCACTGACTGAAGACTTTCATAACAGACTGAAGATCATATCTTACAGTATCAGTAACTCATTTGCGTGCTAACTCATTCAGTACTTCTCTTTCCTCGTAGTCGGGTAGTTGACTGCGCAACTGTCTACGTTCTGGTTTAGGGGTCGTTTTAGGCGACCCAAAGAAGGGCGAGAATAGACCAGTGACAGTTCTTGCCACTCTCTGCCTGACAGAAGGAGAAGCTTGCGGCGAAACAGATGCGCCAGAGAAGACAGGCTGATGTAAAGAGGAAGTCGAAGCAACAGCAGAGGAAGTTGAGGCAGTAGCAGACGTAGTATCGTAGTGAATAGTTGGAGCAGTAGGCAAGGTTGTAGAAGAAGTATGTAGCAAAGGCGGCGGCCCTTGAGAAGGCTACGCCGGAGAAGTAGGAACCAGCGGAAGAGAAGCTGGTGTTTGTGCAAGAGCTGCTTTTCGTGCGCTAGGGCGCGGTATAACAATACGTCTCGGGGGTCCCACAACACTTGATGTATATGGGGGTGGTGAGTTCAATAAATGGGACATTAATGGATCTTTCTCGGGTGTTACCTTTGAGTCTTGTCCCCCATGTGGTAACATCGGGTAGCATTTATCTATTGCCAGTTTCTTGCTTCTGAGCATTTGTTCACTTTCCTGCTCTTCCTCGTTATCCCTGTATGCGATGGCAGCTTGTACCATCGACATACCTCTTTTATTCTTCTTTGCTAATTTTATTTCTTTCTGTTTGGCTTCTTTGCGCCATAAGCGAAAAGAGTCAAACATCGCCGGCCGGGCTTTCTTCTTAAACAATTTGACCTCGAGGTTGTCTAATATTTCTGAGTCAAAACTACCATATTGGGGCCATTTTAAAACACCATCCTTGCGGGTGTATTTTATCCATACCTCATTATACGCGATAGGACCTACTCCGTGCTTTATATATAACTCATATGTTGGAGTTCCAATCGGAGGAACCGGACACGAATCCTCTAATCGGGAGTCCTTACTACAACCAAGACACAGCAAGTTTCCAAGTCTGCTTAGACCAGGCATCTTTGCTCACTAGTCTAGCTTCAAACTTCAAGGGATTATCTAAATATGATATTGTCGTGAATACACGAACCCCTCGGTTTTGGTGCTTGCAAGTACCAATAATACAAACCGTATCTCTGGGATACCAAAACTAAGAACCAAACTAAGAACCAAACTAAGAACTGGGAGACGCTCCACTTATACTTAACTGAGTATTGTTGATCGGTGACGTCACTAGAAGACTCGTCTATCGTTTCGCTCTACCAATGATCACTGGGTCCAAAACAGGGCGATAGTCAGGGCAGCAGTCCTTCGTAGCCGTCGGGACGCGGGGACCTCGCAGCAAAGACCTTCGGAACCACGTCGACATGCAGGGGTCGCTGAAGTGGCTGGCCGTCCTCCGGAATTTTCACACGAAGCTCCTCACGAACATCTGGCTTGGACCGTCACCGCTTGATATCGCCTCGAGTTGGGCGCCAACTGAGGTGCCGGGTTTTTAGAGACCCGGTGGTGCCAGGGGATCACACCCGAAGACCTCTAGGTTCTCCCTGTTCTGGACTTACAGAAACACGGAGTCTTCTAGATGAAGTCAAAGATAGAGTTTATTGGCTGCAACCAAGTAACATGCGTCCTAGAAGTACGACAACACGGGCCGTAAGTTCTCAGGAGACTGTTCGTTTTTACAGAACCAGACTTCTCCTTATATACATAAATAACAGCTGCAGGCAAGAATTCTTAAGTTTACGATATGGCAATACAAATATTTCCACAATAATACAAAGAGCGAAGTCCTGCTGGTCAGCACATATTTTAGATGTCCAGTTTGTGATGGATTACCCCGCCAGATCCAGAACTCCCATCAGATATCGATGAAATGCCAATAAGGTCGAGCCCCCTCCCATCATAAAACGGGTCATAAACAAGAATCATGGACAGGTGTGTGTGTATGGAAACAGGGTTTGTATGCAGTGAAGGGTTTATGATATGTTGTGCTTTGATGATATCTGGCTCGGCCACTGGGCGAGGAGCTGCCCAAACAGGCTTGGCTGGAGGCAGTGGAGTCAGCTCGGCCAGGTCATGGGGAAGTCAGCTACAAAGGACGTGTCCTTTTAGATCAAGCTCGGCTTTAATCAATTGACTATATGAGGGCAAGTCATAAGATGGATGCCGTTTACAAAATGGAGTCTGCGGGTTCGAGACGCAAATCAAGATTTGAGGGTGTCAGCATCGTTTAATCATGACGCAAATGCATGGGGATGATGTCCTAATCATTACCGGTTCGTAGATACCAAATTCGTCATGATACAACGGTATTTTATAACACAAGTGTTGGACCCCGAGGCTGGTGAAACGGAGGGGTCCAGAATTGCAGTACCACAGGGGCAGTGCTATCAAAGGTAGAAACCAAGAGAGTATTTTGGGCCTGGTTTGATAACCAAGAGCAGAGGGACCCAAACCAAGGCAGTCTGACTGAGGTTTTTTGGCAAAATAAGCATATACCTCGCCTGGAGCCCTATCTGGACTTTATTACAAAGCGAGAGACTAGACTCTTTTTATCCAATTTAGAATGGGTACCCTTCCACTTCGCGATCGTACCAGCAAATGTAAGCTCCCGCACCAAACGCCCGTGGACTGTCCAAACTGTGCTGCTGTGGTTGAAAATATCCCTCACTTTTTCTTCGTATGTCCAGCCTATATAAAACCTAGATTGAAACGGCTTAAACCTGTGTGCCTGCAGCTTGAAACCAGGGACCACTCTAGTGAGGAGGTTTTCGCTTGGCCTTCTTCATATAGGTATGACCTACCCTACCGTTCTTTTCAGTCCGCCATATCTCACATGAAGCACTAGCAGGCATTTTAGTTGTTCTTACACGCCGCATTCAAAACCTCCTCACAAATTTGTGTGTTCGCGTCACTTCTCTTTTCCCTCTTTTTCATATGTCTCCTTCACCACATCCCACCCACCTTCTCACATCCCTCCTCCTTTTCCTCTGTTACACACAACCCTTTTCGCACTTACTACCACAATAGGAATTCCTTGTGCACCGCAAACGTCTCACTTTAATTTTTTTTTGGTTTGGGTTCTCCACTTCCTACAGGTTGCAATGAACAACATGTATGTATCATGTCATATGTTCCATCGTTGTCCTTTGTATCTTTCCCAGACCTGAGGAGTCGCGGAAAGATTTTTCCATTGCGACGAAACACGTGTCGGCTGGCTTGTTCAAGAAATTAATTGAGACCAAACTGCTTACACCTAACAAAGGAATGCTTTTATTTTTTCTGTCAGCTTTGCTTTGAAGTATAGACGTGTCTACAGTGACACACCTTGTTCCACTTTTTTTTTTTTGCTGTGTGCATTGGGTATCTCGTTTCAATTGTACTGTGTGTTGGTTTCCACCACACAATTTTTGGGGGTTATAGGGCTTATCACCTCACCCAGTTGCATCGCATCTTAACCGTTTATTGTTTCACACTATTTGCGTCCACAGCCAGCAAAGCGCCCAGCAATTTCCCTTAACCGAAATACCCTTTTGTGCGTATATTACCAGAGTGTAAATGTTGTTGAATCCCTGAATCCTTGTATAGCTGTTGCATATGAGTAGCCACAAATTTGAGTTACTTTGTCACTCTGTGTGTAGGGGGAACCCTGATTTAGCGATTACGTCTTGTTGTTGTGGTTTGGCTACAGTGATAGTATTATCTCAGGTACATTGTAGCAGAGCACCTGCAGGGAAATATTGTATTTTGTAGATTGAGAGTGAAAGTGGACTCTATGCTGTTAGCTTCCTCCAACCTATTACATGCCCTCTTACTTAGACATCCACACAATAATTTATCCCAAAACATTTTCTGTAAAGAAAAATTGCCAAACCCAAAAAGGCTACATTGCTGCGAAGGATCCTACTTCTGTGGGTGTCAGGCCGCAAATTTAGGCATGAAGGGAAGGTCTGGATTCTAATGACGTCCTTATGGTGCAAGTGCAGGAGCTCTTCAGTCAGCAGGTCCTGGTGCCTTTTGGTTCAGTGGTCTGCTTGCAATGTCAATCATTCCAAGCTGAGAGTCCATCTTGTTTGATGGCTGTTTTGATGAGTGGTCGGACTGTGTATAGGCCATGCCACCTGCTTCAGATTTCAGACTACCACTGGTAGATTTTGATCTAGACCCGACTGTAGGATGTAACAGGCTTCATTCATGCTGATGGACTGTGCAGCTTGAACCTGAGCTTAAAAGCTTTTGAGACAGCAAATCGGTAACTTGCAGTATTCTAGAGTCACATTATCCGGTAAATGCTAGGAGGGGTAGCAAAAAGGACCAAGAGTCTGGTATCGAAATTTCATCCAGACTTAATTTTGTTAATTCGAGTCACTCCTAGCCAAAAGACTACAGTACTAAGGTTAGGACATCAGGCCGTTTAAACCTAACCTCTTCCCATATTTTAGACATTTTGTTTTTCATAGTGCCATTGTGTCTCTCAACCTTTCCAGAAGAATCATGCTGATAAGGCTCAGTGAAAAATGTTGTTGTATGCCTAAAGCATTGCATAGTTCTTGTGTTATACGGTTCCTACACATTTAGTAGGACTGTGTATTAGATCAACAAAACTTCTTAATTTAGGGACTGAGTCTTCTTATATCATCAGTAAATGTTGGTCTGACTAGATCACAAAACCACATCTAAACTAATAAACCTCCAGAGTTATAGATGCTGTCTGCAACCTCAAACATGACCACTCTTATTCCTAAGCATTTCGTGGAAACCGATCAAACCCTTTAGTTTTGTCATTTGTGAATGCCCAAGGTTTCACAAAGAGAAGAAGCAATAATACAGTTTCAAATGTTTATTGATAAGATCTAATCTTAATAAATAAAACATAAACTGCAATTATTAGACTGAGACACCTCAGCATTGTTAGAATGTTGAAAAATACAAATAATTCAGCCACGTTGATTATTCCTAAAATTACTCCTTTCTATCACTAATTCCCCTATACTAGCAAGAGCTTTGTGGAAGTACCCTTCTGCCACACCCTGTTGGAATAATCTAACCCCATACCTTGGTGCAATAGCTCAGGAAGCCAGCCTCAGCGCATTAACAAATGCACTCCATCTCATTGTTGAAAGCTCACACACATCGGTCTGCACACACATCTTTCTTCTTAGAATGTATGTCGGGCCTGCAGAGCAGGCTCTCATTCACAGCTCTTCACGGCATCCATGATGACTCCTGCTTGAAGTACCTCTAGCTTGAATTCAAAGCGGATGCTGTTTAAATAATAAAACACCTGCCTTATTTCATTCTGCAAGAGATGCAGAAAAACCTCTTTACTTAGTCTGGGTAAAAGAGTCGTCTCCTATGAGCACAAAATAAACCAAGGACATTGCATTTTAGTATGTGTCTCAGAAACTAACAGTGCAGACTAAAGAACAACAATGTCTAGCTATAATAAATGCGTGCATGGCATTTTCTTGTGTTAGTGAAAAACATGTTCAAACAACGATCTCAAAACGATGCTAAATTAGAAAGGAAAACTAAAATGGAGACTGAATGTAATAGCTGTAACACCCATCCCCCGTGTTCGGAAGGATAACATTGTATAAAAATAGCAATAACACAAAGTTTGTGTAAAAAGCCTTTCATTTTATATGAACACTTTAATAGCATAAGCAGACTCAAAGACCATAAAATATGGGAATTCAAAAACACATATTCCATGGGAAAAAACGAATTTTAAAATGCCAAATTATGAGACTAAGAGGCATTTGAAGAGAAGGACGGCATCTCTGAAGTGTCCACAACATCCATGTCCATAGTGTTTTAGGGCCCAGGAGGGAACCTGCACCCACAAACATCACATGGAAAGAGGCCTGAAGACCAAGATCCAAGTTACAAAGATAGTCTTTACCAGCCCGTTCAGCAGATGCCGAAAGCGACAGTGCTAGGAGTACCGCACAAGAAGAGGGTCCAGATGCCAGGAAACCTGAAGTAGAAGGAACATCTGGCATTTGTGAATACAGCTCATAGTAGGCATCTTACAGCAAAGGAAGCAGCTCCATTTGACAATGCAGCTGATGAGACAGCAAAGGGTGCAGAAGCAGACTTCTATCTGGAGACTGCAACAATTGCGTAGCACTGCATAAATCAAACCCACACTTGAATGAGCACCATAAACAGCAAAATACTAAGACTGAGTGGTGAGCTCTGCTTGCGGAGTTTGCTGAGTTTTCCGCACTCTGCGTTACGCGGAGCTCACAGAGTTCCGGGTAGCAGAGGTTTTTTCTCCACGCTCGTGCTCGTCAACATCAAGTTGGCGAGCTCTAGCGAAGAAAATCCACCTCCTGGCAAGATTTTTCCTAGTTCACGATCGTCAACATCAAGTTGGCGAGCGCGAGCATGGAAAATTAACCTCCCAGCGTGATTTCTCAATGTGGGTGGTCAGATTTCTCATTGCGAGAGGTCACGTATGCTCGCGACCGCTCGCGTTGAGAAACTGTCCGTTCGCCTGTAGAAAGCCGCCGCTCGAGTAAAAATCTACTCAATCTGCAGAAAGAAAGAAGCGCCCACTTGTGATGTGCACAGTGCGGACAAGCACCTGGCACTAAAATTCACAGCGAACAGCATTTATCTAATGCACTCCGCCGCTTGCGGAGCTCCTCATGGTGCGGCAGAATTTTTTTGCACTTCGCGAACTCCGCCCAGTCTTACAAAATACAAGCTGCACTTGCTAAAACCATATGGGCCAGGAGGACAGAGACCAGTTTTCATTCAGTTCCAGTAACTCGATTCTCAAACATATTGTATCATGCGTTCATGATATTCAGTTGGCCTCGTTGTGGGACATCCATTTCGGAGCAACAAAAACAGAGCCAATACACCGACAAGGAGCAATAACAAAATCGTACTGCCTCCAAAAACGCTCAAAAATAAGGAGTGTAGAAAGACGGAGTGACTAAGTAAAATCTGGAACATTGAAACCAGTCCAGACTCAATCACTTTAAAAAAGTGTGCCACTCCAGCTGTTATAGATACATTAAAAAAAAAAAAGCTCACCGAAATTCTGTGGCAGTTGAGTTTGTAAAAGAGACACCACTTCGGACATAGATCGTGCTACTGGGGGAGCAAAGGTTTCTCGGACAGATGTAAGCGCGACATCAGTTTGAAACAGCAAGCATTTCTTTCTGCTTAAGTCTATCAAAGCGTATAGTATCCAGTGGGGCCTAGGTCCACAAAGTAGCTTCGCTGGAAATATGAGATTTTGCCTAATCTGTTGATCCCCTATGTACCCACACGCCAGTTGCGCCTGTCCAAACAACTACTGGCTACGGTCCCCCGGGTTTAGCGCATCAGAGCTGGGGGTCGGTCCTTTCGGTACCTTGCCGCCAAACAATGGAATTCCCTCCCGGTGCAGATCCGCCGGCTAGATTGCCTTCTGTCTTTCCGTAAAGCTATCAAAACTTTTCTATTTCCTACGGTCTAGCTTCTGCGCTTTTCTGACATGGCTGCAAGCGCCGGGACGCCTCTTTGCTGAGGCAGCTGTTGCGCTATTCAAGCTCACCTAATAATACTAATAATAATAATGTGGGATGATATAAAACATGCGTACAGCAAGTTACAACTCTGGAAACAGTGACCACATTAAGGACACCTGATTACATCCTACAACAACTTTGAACATTTGAAATTAGATAACTCCCTTTAGATAGCAAAAAATAAATTGTTTTGATCGATAGCATAAAAAATTGAGTTTTGATCGATTGTACGTAAACACCTTTTAAAAAACATGCAAAATTAGCCATAGTCATTTCAAACCCAATGAAGTGTAATCTCTCTGCAGACTAACGAGTGACCCAAAGAAGCCCCAGAGTCACGAAGGCTAACAATAGTCTCTTTATTCTCAGATATGCATCTGTCCTGAAAAGGAAGGAACCACACTTTGTGCAAAAAAGATGTTTGCCCACCTCTCATATCTGACGACTTGAAAATGCCAAAGACATGATGTGAAATGAAACATGGAAATCGGAAGACAAGTGATCGGGTGAATAAGCTAAACCTCAGACTGAGTTTCAGCAACCGAAAAGGAACTTTTTCTAAACGCTTGATACTAAGCATTGAGTAAGCGGCTTCTTTTTTAGCCATTATTGTTTGTATGTGTCTCAAATTATAAGACATAACTCAGTTGCATTTAAATAACTCCACGGCACTCTATACGATTTTAGAACTTGCAGAGTTCAACTCAATTGCAAAATGTATCACAACTGACTCTGGCAATGTTGAAGCATAGACAAAGTGAGTCCCTTTGTCACTATCGATCTGGAGTACGATACCCAAGCTAGACAAAGTCTTAAAGTAGTCTCTCTGGCTGCAGTGATAGTACCATCTCAGCCATATGTTAAAATTGGATCACTCCTGAAACCATACAATCTAATACCAAGAGCATCATCGGGGCATCTGGATTAAATCGATTTTAACATGGATAATGTACCCTCACCATGCAGGGTTGGCAGCTAGGGTGGCCTTGATACCTTGACCAACATTGTAGTCTTTAACTGGTACATGTATGGCAATACTATTGCCCAATGGAAGGAAAGTAAGGTGCAAACTCATGGTGCCTGTGGCATCTACCTGGGGTAAACATTGACTCTTGAAAATGTTGTGTATGAGACAGACAGCATAGCCAGCAACTAGGGTTCCCTTATTTCTCAGGCAGGTCCCATCAATCTAGTATAAAATGTCAGGTCTGGTGTGGCTGAACCAGTGTACCTCTTTCGGCACATTAATTCCCCGAGAATCAAGGCAACCTTTGCTTCCCTTTCTAAAGACTCTTACTCTTGTGTCATGAATTTAAATCAATCTTCTACCTCCTAATTCATGGGATACCCTTGGATCTAATGAACACTGGTTTTATCCCTCTGTCACCTGCTCAGGTGATGAATCTTTAACTTAAATATTAACAAAGAAGTAACTAATGTGGACGGTAAGTGCAATCAGACTTCAGATTTCAAGTTTAAATCCTACTGAACTGCCGGACATGATAAACAAGCTGAACACCAAGCCACCCTCCACCCAAGGATCCTGAGGAAGAACTCTGTCATACCATTGGAGCTTGAGGTAAGGAGGTCCTGTCCAACTCTGGTCGTAGCATCTAGCCAGGTGCAGGCATAACTGCTGATAGAACCAGGCTTTGACCTCAACATTTTCTCATACCCAATAAGTAGTGTAAACTAAAGAAAAATTAATAATCTGCATTACAGAGCCAGATGGCTTGGAGTTCAACCAGAAAATGACCGGTGAAGAAGAGTTCAACAAGTGTAGGCAAGGAACATATTTCTATTCTGCCACACACAAGTTCTTGGTAGTTGTCAAAGTTTAATAATAAAACAATAGAAAATACAAGCAGCTGCCTATAAATGTATTCAGGTATTTCTTGCCTTGAAAGCCAAGATGATGAACACCTCAAAGTCCCAGGTAGGCACTTCCTATGGGCAGTGAAGCAGTTACAGTAACAAGGGAAAAGGCATTTTAAATCTTTTAGAGTGATGTCTGAGGTCTCAGTGGCTCCAGCATTAGGAGAGTCTCCTGGCCTTGTTGCAGGTCTTCACTGGTGCAAAGAAATGGAAACAATGGTTTTCAGAATTACCTTCCCCAATAGAAAGACTAGTAAAGGTGCACTTGTATACAGACCACCTCTTCCATGTCCCAGTTTTTCCACATCTCTTTTAGAGATGCTAGGCCCCTATATACGGGCCAATGAGGATTTCCTTCTCCTCGGAGATTTTAATATTCATACTGACAAATCTGACTCCATAGGGACCAAAAGTTTGTCTAATGATATGACAACCATTGGTCTTACACAAAAGAATCAGGATCCCACTCATGAAGGTGGACACTGTATCGACCTGATATACACCAATTTCGACAATATATCGTGTCATAAACCCACCCAAGTCAATTGGTCAGATCATTTTTTATTACAATTTACTATTTTTAAAGTTAATAAAGGTCCCCATAAGAAATCCCTACCCTCCACTATACGCAGACAGTGGCACAAACTCACGCTGGAGACGTTACAAAAGGTGTGGGAAAAACCTGAGATTAGAGATACTGAGAAAGTAGAACATAAGCTAACTATGTTTCAGCAATCTCTAACTGCAGCCATTGATAAAATTGCCCCCTTAAAAACATTTAGACAATTTCCTGTGGCTAAACAGGAAAAATGGTATACCGAGGCTCTCAGGAAAGAGAAGCAAGAATACAGGAGGATAGAGAAGAGATGGAGGAAATCTCACCCTGAGGATCAATCAATCAAGGCATTTATAGAGCGCACTACTTACCCGGAGGGTCTCAAGGCGCTAGGGGGGGGGTTGCGGGGGTGGGGTGCCGCTACTGCTCGAACAGCCAGGTCTTGAGTTTCTTCCTGAAGGAGAGGTGGTCTTGGGTCAGGCGAAGGTCGGTCGGGAGGGTGTTCCAGGTCTTGGCGGCCAGGTAGGAGAAGGATCTTCCTCCTGTTGTCGCTCTTCGGATGCGGGGGACGGCGGCGAGGGCGTGGTAGGTCGATCGGAGGTGGCGTTTGGGAGCGTAGAAGTTGAGGCGGTTGTTGAGGTAGCTTGGGCCTTGGTCGTGTAGAGCTTTGTGTGCGTGGGTGAGGAGGCGGAAGGTGACTCTCTTGTTGACGGGGAGCCAGTGCAGGTCTCTCAGATGTCCGGAGATGTGGCTGCTTCGGGGGATGTCGAGGATGAGTCTGGCTGAGGCGTTCTGGATCCGCTGGAGTCTCTTCTGGAGCTTGGCGGTGGTTCCGGCGTAGGGGGCGTTGCCGTAGTCCAGTCGGCTGGTGACGAGGGCCTGGGTGACCGTCTTCCTGGTCTCGGTGGGGATCCACCGGAAGATCTTCCGTAACATGCGCAGGATGTTAAAACAGGACGCGGAGACGGCGTTGACTTGTCTGGTCATGGAGAGGGAGGAGTCCAGGATGAAGCCCAGGTTGTGTGCGTGGTCTGTCGGTTTGGGTGCGGTGCCCAGGGCGGGGGGCCACCAGGAGTCGTCCCAGGCGGAGGGCGAGGAGCCCAGGATGAGGACTTCCGTCTTGTCTGAGTTCAGTTTCAGGCGGCTGGTCGTCATCCACTCGGCTACGTCTTTCATCCCTTCGTGGAGGTTGGTTCTGGCGGCGGCGGGGTCGTTGTTCAGGGAGAGGATCAGCTGGGTGTCGTCGGCGTAGGAGATGATGTTGAGGTTGTGTTGGCGTGCGATGGCCGCAAGGGGGCTCATGTAGACGTTGAAGAGGGTGGGGCTGAGAGAGGAGCCCTGGGGAACGCCGCAGATGACTTCCGTGGCTGCAGATCTGAACGGTGGTAGGCGGACTCTCTGTGTCCTTCCAGCGAGGAAGGAGATGATCCACTCCAGTGCCTTTTCCTGGATTCCGATGTTGCTGAGGCGCTGCACTAGGGTGCGGTGGCAGACAGTGTTGAACGCCGCAGAGAGGTCTAGGAGGATGAGGGCCGCTGTTTCACCGTTGTCCAGCAGGGCTCGGATGTCATCGGTGGCAGCGATGAGGGCGGTCTCGGTGCTGTGGTTGGCTCGGAAGCCAGACTGAGAGGGGTCGAGGGATCCATTCGTCTCGAGGAAGGCGGCCAGCTGCTTGTTGACGGTCTTCTCGATGACTTTGGCTGGGAACGGGAGGAGCGAGATGGGGCGGTAATTCTTGAGTTCGGTGGGGTCCGCTGTTGGTTTCTTTAGTAGAGCGCTGAGTTTGGCGTGCTTCCAGCTCTCCGGGAAGGTGGCGGTGTCGAAGGAGGAGTTGATGATGTCCCGCAAGTGGGGTGCGATGACAGCGTCGGCCTTGTTGAAGACGTGGTGGGGGCACGGGTCGGTCGGGGATCCGGAGTGGATAGAGTTCATCGTGCAGATGGTGTCTTCTGTGTTGATCTGGGTCCAGGCGCTGAGGGTGGTGGTGGGGGGCGTTGGTGCGGTCGTTGGGAGCGTTGTTTGTGGGCTGAAGCTGTTGTGTATGTCCGCGATCTTGTTGTGGAAGTAGGAGGCGAGGGAGTTGCAGAGGTCTTGCGACGGGGTGATGTCGTTGTTTCCGGCGTTGGGGTTGGAGAGCTCTTTCACGATGTTGAAAAGTTCCTTGCAGTTGTGTGCGTTGTTGTCCAGCCGGTCCTTGAATGCTGTTTTCTTGGTGGCGCGGATCAGTTGATGGTGCTTCCGGGTGGCGAGCTTGAGGGTGGTCATGTTGTCCGGTGTTGGCTCCCTTCTCCAGGCTTTCTCGAGGGCTCGGCAGTTCTTCTTGGAGCTCTTGAGTTCGTCGGTGAACCATGGGGCCTTCTTGCTGCCGGGTCTGCTAGGCGGGGTCCTCAGAGGCGCGAGGTCGTCTGCGCAGTTGCTGATCCACTTTGTGAGGTTGTCGGCGGCCTGGCTGGGGTTCGCTGAGCTGGCGGGAGGGTGCTGGCTCAGGGAAGCGGCGAGCTGGTCTGCTGTGATCTTGTTCCAGTTTCTTCGAGCAACCTGTTGCTGGTGGTGGTGGATCGTGGATCTTCTGAAAGTGAAGTGGACGCAGCTGTGGTCCGTCCAGTGGAGTCCGGTGGCGTGGCTGAAGACGGTGTCCTTGCTGGATGAGAAGACAGCGTCGAGTGTGTGTCCGGCGAGGTGGGTGGGGGTGTTCACCAGCTGCTTGAGTCCGAGGTTGGCGAGGTTGTCAAGCAGGGTGGTGGTGTTGCGATCGTTGTTGTTCTCCAGGTGGAAGTTGATGTCCCCCAGGAGGATGTAGTCAGCGGAAGGGAGGGCGAGCGGGCTGATGAAGTCGGCGATGTCTTCGCTGAATTGTGTGCGTGGTCCCGGGGGTCGGTAGATGAGGGATAACAAAAAGGCACATCGTGCAGCTCAAACCAACTATTACAAACATATCAAGGCTGCCCGTAAAAATAATATTGCTCAACAGCTCATAGAAGCCGGTAACTCTCCCAAAGAACTGTACAGGATTCTTGAGACATTCGTAAAACCTACGGCTTGTATAAGTCCAGATGACTTTTCACAAAGTCTATGTGAAGGAGTCTCATCATACTTCGAAAACAAAATAGAATCCATCTATGAAAAAATTTTAGTATCCCAACCAAATAGTGATTCTTTGAATGTTTCCTCCCCCAACGAAAATATCAACCTCACATTAACTACATTCCCTCCTATTAACACTGAAGAGCTCTATATAATAATGACCCAAGTAAAATCTGGATCGCCGGATGACCTTATCCCTGTTAAAACCTTAACACCCCTCCGCACCCTGTTAGCCCCCCACATTCAGGATGTAATCAACCAGTCTCTTAAAGAGGGAAAAGTACCAACTGAATGGAAAAGAGCAGTGGTGAACCCCATCCGCAAGAACGCGGCTCTCCCATGGACAGAGCTTTCCAACCTCCGTCCCATCTCCCTTCTGCCTTATTACAGCAAGATGGTCGAGAAACATGTCAACGCACACCTGTCCAATTACATCGAGGCAGCGGGCGGCCTAGACCACTCGCAATCTGGTTTTAGGCCCAACCATAGCACCGAATCAGCCCTCCTGTCAGTGACAGATAACATCAGAATGTCACTTGACAGGGGGAGCTCAGTGATTCTGGTGCTATTGGATTTGTCCGCTGCCTTCGACACGGTGTCGCATACAATTCTTCTCGACTGCCTGAAGGGAGTGGGAGTAAAGGGGACCGCCCTTGCGTGGCTTGAAAGCTTTCTTGAAGACAGACAACAAGGTGTCAAATTAGGCTCCCATAAATCTGTCTGCAGGAAGCTTACCAAGGGTGTGCCACAGGGCTCATGTTTGAGCCCCACGTTATTCAACGTATATGTGGCCCCTTTGGCAGAGATTATAAGATCTTACGGGTTCTCCCCAATCTCTTACGCTGACGATACTCAGCTGTTGTTTCCCTTTCAAACCATTACACCTGCAGTCATGCAAGCCTTCCAAAACGGCATGAGAGCGGTGGCAGGTTGGATGGCCCAGAACTTCCTCCAATGCAATGTGACCAAAACGGAGGTCATGTTGTTTGGAGGGGCCACCCTGCTCTGGTCTCCGGATTGGTGGCCACTTGAGCTAGGACCTGTCCCAGCGCCCAAACAAACCATCAAAAATCTGGGGGTACGCCTAGACCAAACTCTGATTATGAAAGATCACGTCAGCCAGGTCACAGGAACGTGTTTCCGTACAATGGGTCTTCTACGGCGTATCTTCCCTTTCCTACCAAACATCTATAGGAAAACGCTGGTACAGGCACTAGTCCTTGGACGGGCAGACTATTGTAATAGTCTACTCATTTCCGCCAACCATGAACAACTACGTAGACTGCAGGTGGTGCAGAACACCGCGGCAAGACTCATCCTGAATGCCCCTCCCCGCACCCCCTCCCGTCCTCTCCTTTCCCACCTTCACTTGCTTCCAGTGCAACAGCGGGTAAACTTCAAACTCTGCTGCATCATGCATAAGTGCATCTATGGGTCTGGTCCCAAATATCTAAAAGATATTTTCTTTCCCTACTCTCCCGGACGTGCTCTGCGTTCCAGCATCACCATGTTGCTGCATGTACCAAAAATTACCAGAGCGAGACAGG
Source organism: Lissotriton vulgaris (assembly GCF_964263255.1). NCBI lineage: Eukaryota > Metazoa > Chordata > Amphibia > Caudata > Salamandridae > Lissotriton > Lissotriton vulgaris. The sequence goes on along the minus strand of NC_141689.1, from coordinate 2,003,691,048 downwards.
GTGGCCGAGCACCCTCCCTTAAAGGCCCCTTGTTGTGGAATTCCCTCCCTCCTCAGCTAAGACAAATTTCCAACCTCTTCTCCTTTAGGAAGAAACTAAAAACTCACCTGTTCACACAAGATTAATCTGGCCTTTTCCACTGTCACCCCCTCAATATAGTTTGTCCAACTCATTCAGAAGCTATGCGCGGAGATACCCCTTCGGGGCTGATTCAGGCGCACTACAAGAATATAAATAAATAAATAAATAAATTGGTCAGGCAAACTTTTTAGCCATATGTTATGAGGGTCCCTGACTCCTCCTCACTGGACATTAGCGCCTATCTGGGCAACAAGACTACTGCAAGGCCTTTTGTCATTGTGGGGACAGCACATATACATAAATGCGGTTGAGCTGCGAGCAGTGGTTATTGCTGTTGTTGGAACTGGGGTCACCAGTCCCCTAGGGTAGCATGGCACGAGCGGGTAGGCATCCGAATGCACATGTGTTAAGCGATCATGCAGCACACACTCACACTGAGACAGAAACCTGGGCACGCAATAAATGACTCCACTCCAAAGCTTGTATAAAAACAAGTAATTTGTATTAAGATAAATAGTTAGATAGATAGATAGATAGATAGAGCAGGATCAGGGAAGTCACAAGTTCATTTAGAAAACATGTGTCTCAAAACTTGCAATCAATATTGAATGAATAAATATCCGATCTGCAATAAATATTCAATATTGGATCAATGAATATTAGTTAGATAAATACATTTTTAGTGGAACACAGGCCCGACCTATGCCTTGCTTCTTGGTCAGCACCTGAAAGGAATACATCTCAAAGTCATAAGAACAACACTGCATTAATCATCAATATCCATTTCCTCAGGTAAACAAAGGGACAGTTCCATAACAGAAACATCTCCCCGCTGTAGGAATAAACAATTCGTTAAGTGTAGTTCAAACATTTCCTTAAATATGAAACATTTCATTTGCCACAAGAGTATGTGGACGTAACTCTTCTCCTGTAATAGGAATTAAACATTTCATTAAGAATAATTATTCCATATAACAAGGTTGGGCATCCCTTTGGGAGAACTTCTCATTGGGCCCAGATAACCATTGCATTAGCCAGCACTAATTAGGAGAAAACATTGCAATATAGGTAACCATCCCCTTGTGCAGGTTTAACTGTATCAGGGCTACACCAACATTCCATCAGGGAAGTAGAAATCCCTACATTGAGCAGGTGTAAGTAGATCTCTGTTATAGTAGGGGTATGAGACCCTTCCCTGGGCAGGAGTAAACATTGCCTCAAATGAGGACAACACCTTTCATTAGGCGTAAAGTATTTCTTTAGGCATAACATACCATTACCTGATGCCTGAACAGGCAGGGCCTTCCCCCTATTAATCAGGAGCTTACAGGTAAAACATTTCCTGCAATAGAGATAATCAGTTTAGCAGAAGTAAAACACTTCACTGAGGGTAAAACATTCCATTAACCATTTCCTTAGGCAGGAATGAAACTCCTATGGCAGGAATAAAAACACGCCACTGCGGATAAAACATCTCATTAGGCAGTGTAGCTATATCCTTATAGCATTAACGTTCGCCTACTCAGCAATCAACAGTTAACATCTCTTCAAGGCAGAGATAACCATTGCCTAAGGTAAATGAGCCTTTCATTAAGGCAGACATAACTGTCCCGTTAAATACATATAAACTCTGCGCCTAAGAACCACTAGGCAAGGATACGTGAGTAGGAATAAAACATTTCATTAGGTAACACACCTGGCAGGTGTAGACATTACAGTAATTAACTTGCGTAAAAATAGACACTTCCTTACGATAGCCCAGGCAAGGAGCTCAGTACACAGCAGGGAGAACAACTCCATTTCACTGAAGGGGGGTAAACCATTTCCATAAATGTAAAACATTTAATTAGCCAGCCCCAAGTATTTCCGTCGGCCCCTAGAAGCCCTACATCTCCCCAGGTACAGCGTGGGTAATCATTCATTCCCGCAGCACTCCTTTCCCAGCGGCTGGGCAGGCGGTCTACAATGGACAACTCCCCAGCCAGGGGATCAACAGAGGGCTGCTGCCCAGTTCAAAAACCCCGTGGACACAACAGGGGCCCCACAACAGTTTTCTCCAGGGGAGGGGCGAACTCGGGCCTCTTCTGGCCTTCCGCCCACCTCCCCTGGGGGTTACCTCAACTTCGGGGCCTCGGGGACGAGTAGGCCCTCTGGCAGGCCTCTCGCTCGATTACCGGCCTTCCAGGGGCCGGTGCTGACAGGTGGGGGCACACAGGCTCCTTCTGAGCCGGCGCCGGCAGGTGGGGCAAATCGGAGGGGGCTCTTGGGCTCCACGGCCCCCCTCCGCGATGAGTGCTGGGCCCGGCCCGGGAACTGGGAGGCTCGGCTCGGCGGACCAATCCGGAGATAAGGAAGGCGGGGGCGCGGCTAGAGACGCGGCGCCGCCGTTACGTGGTCGGCGTCTCCGACTTCAAGGCCTGGCACGGCCTAATGACTTGCGCTGGATGCGGCGGCCCTCTCCTGGCATCCGAGGGCCGCCGAGGGGGACACGGTACGGGCGCGACCTCACTCGAGGGTCGGGCCGCGGCGGTGACAGCGGCCCCGGGTCACGCCGAAAAACAGCGCCTTTTCTCCCTCACGCCTCCGGTTGCTGAGGCGGCCCTCTCCTGGCACTGGGGGCCGCCTGGGGGCAAAGCACTGCGTTTCACTAGGCGCTACATGTAGGCGCTTGGCAAGGTTGCGATCAGTGGCGCTTTTCCACTACTTCCGATCGCTTCACCGGCACAGTTACATAAGAGCGCTTCTCAGGGGTCAGCAGCGGAGCGATTAACAGCGCTTGGGCAGGTTACTTCGCAGCGCTTTACCAGGCTCAAGTCTCAGTTCACAGCACTTTTGAAGGGAGCAATTATCAGCGCTTTTCACAGGCACTACAGCGCTTCAGGTGCGGGGGAAAACCATCCATTGGCACAATAGCCTGGAACAGTCCAGCGCCTGGGTCCAGAGTTAGCGCAGAGGCCTAGCGCTTGGTCAAATACAGCAGGTTTCACAGCGCTACCACAGGGCACGGCATTTCCCAGCCAGTACGCGCTTGGAGGCATAATACAGCGCTCTTCCTCACAGCGCTCCTCTGGGGGCACACAAGAAAGCACTTGAGGCACTAACACAGCGCTTCTCCAGATGAAGGAAAAAGACAGCGCTTAATATAGGCAGTCAATAGCGCTTACACCAATAGGCTATAGCGCTTTCAGGGGCACAGCAGATGACAGCCTTAGCGCTGGGGCCAAATTCAGGCAGTTCTGGAGGCTAGCGCTTCAGCAGTAGCTGACTTTAAATAAAGGCAGTTCACAGGTCAAGCCACACAGCAGTGGCAGGTTAGCGCAGGGACCCCCAGGTGGCGTCCGGGGGCACAGGGAGCAACACAGCACCAACCTGGGTAGTTCCTCAAAAGTCCTGTGGTGATTTAGTTTTCTTCTTGGCGTGATGTTTCTTGCGCCCTTTGGTTAGTTGCTTGATTTCTTGTTCCTTGATTTAGTTGCTTGGTTTCTTGTTCCTTGATTTAGTTGCTTGGTTTCTTGTTCCTTGAAGGGGGAATAAATTGGTGGCTGGTGTTCCAAGTTCTTCTCAGCCAATCCCTTCAAGTGGTCCCTGGGGGTTCCCTTCCGCTGGGTTAGGTCAGGGGGGGATTTACAGGAGTCCTCAATACTTGTAAGGCAGCACTCTAAGCCCTGTCACTTCCAGTATCATAGTCCCTGACTAGGCCCCCACTGCCTAAACTCCTGCGTAGGTTCCTCCCCCAGGTCTCCCCTCAGTCACTCTGACAGGAAAGTCTCCCTCCCTTTCCTTATATACTGCCAGTTGACAGTTGGTAGTGGCAGTTGGTGTCACCTCACCTCTTCCAGAAGGTTCCAGAGGCTTCCAGGAGGTTCCACCATTCTACCTGTGGGCAGGCTGGCAGGCTAAGTTGATACATTGTTTGGAGGGTTCCAGCCAGGCCCTGGCCACTAGAATGCGCCCACTAAACCACACTGCAGCAGCAGTGGTCAGTGGCAGCCATGTTAGGGGTATAAGACACCTGCATCTTAACATCAGTTTCACAGTACACAGGGCTTTCCTCACTACACAAGGCCTATACATTGTTGTTACCATGAGGGCATTCTGATTTAAAAGGGAAATAAAAGGCGAAAAATTTTGGGGAAAGGGCCAAGTCTCACAGCTGTGAAGGCAATAGTCCTTCCATATTCGCTAGCACCATCTAGATTTTGTTGAGCAATACCATCACCATCTATTATGCCATCAGACAGGGCCATATGGGGTCGTGGACCCCATGTCAGGGGGTGATTCACCTATGGAAGTGGGTTCAGTGACAGGGAATTTTTCCAATAGTGGCTTAGCTAGCATGCTCACCATATGGGAAGATCGATGTTGTTATTCACCTCATTGAAGGACCCACAAATGGGAGCTTCATCCAAAATTGACAGAGGGTATCTTCTCCAGATTGTGGTTTCTATTTGTAGAGCTCTTCACCACAGCCTTGAACAGGAACTGCCCTTCTATTTTCTGACATACAGATCATTATGAATGCTTCCCTCAGTAATAACTTGAGGTTCAGCTGGTCTCAGGGATAACTGAAGGCATTTGTGCTAATTCTACTTCTGCCAAAGTACTGCTGAAGATGGAGTATCAAGAACAGTTCATTCTATCCATTCAAGACTGGTTTCGTAGGGTTTGGTGTTCGTATTTGTTGGTACTCCGCACTTGGCCCCCCCTTCTCTGCAGAGCATCTCAAGAGTATGGTGAGGTCTTCTTCCGGTGTGAGGTCTTCTGCCGGTGTGGCTGTATTGTTGGAGATTGAGAAGCGCCAATTAGAGCCAATTAGAGCTATTTTGCCTTCTTGATGAGGCCATCTTTAAAGATAGGGAACCAAATATACATGGAGCTTTGGGCAAATGTGTTCAGTGCTGCAAGTCTGAAAGCTTCAGTTTTAAATCTGCCCTTTCTGATGTCTTCTGATTTGCGTTATCCCTTACACAGCAAGGTCTAGCAGTGGTTAGAGTTAACGGCTGTCTGGTTTCCTTCTCTCTTATAACTTCTTCTAGCTTATCTGTTTAGATTACGCTTCGTGGTGTGTTTTCTGCAAGGTTTGCTTTATTTCCCTTCCATCTCCATGTATTATTGCTTAGTTGATTTTGAAGCTCATTTTTACTTTCTTGATGGCATCTCCTTTTTTGCTTTGTTTCGGTCTATTTCCACATCCAACCAACAAAGAGGACCGACTGCATAGTCTGGACCCCCGACTATATGCACTCGTTGGGACGCATCACAAGATTAGCTCTTTGTAGTCTTTGCTAAAGATAAGAAGAGCAAAGCCGTGCTAAGTCATTCTGTTTTAAGATCTGTTACGCCTTGGCCAAGAAAGACCTGCGGATATGTGCAGTGGGAGCACCAAAGGCAAGCTTGTCTGCATCCATCCAGCCAGAGCTAAGAATGAGCTTCCTGCACTTAACAACAAAAGTAAGCCCTGTGTCTGTATGGATACCTGCTCCTTCCCTGCTTCCTCCAGTACGTTGTGCTGGGATTGTGGGGCTAAAATCACCATCCTAAAAACTCCGGTCAGCACGGAAATGATGAATAAATTCCCTTTGATAACTACTGGATAATCCATGAGTTCAGAGACGAATTCCCTGCGCTTTGCTAAACGCTCGATCACTGATGAAACATTAACTAGACTTTGTGGATTTTGTAGAGAACCACGAGGTAGACATAGCTTTTGTTATCGAAACCTGGGCAATCCAACTGGCCCTGATCTGATGCTGGAAGTACCTCCTAATTGCTTTACCTACAAACTAGACAGGCCTCACAAACAGGGGTGAGGGGGATTAGCCATTATTCATCAGAATAACTTTAAGGCTATCTTTGTACCTGCCTCCTCACTGGAGTGTGAAGCTTTTTTTTTTATATAGAACTCTCAAAATCAAAATCTTTTAATGTACTGTTATTATAAGCGCTCACTCAGCACTCATAGGGATCTGGCCTGGAATAAAACCTATTCAGAGCAATTTACTAATGCTCTAGTCCGGTCCCAGCCAGACTTTTTAGAAAATCTAGATCAAGCCACCCTAACCTTTTCTAACTGGCTAAATGCAGCGGTGTCCCTTCCTGTTCCATTGAAGAACTCTCACCCCTACAGAAATAAACCAACTGCCCCATGGTTTACTGAAACTCTTGGAATACAAAGATAGTGCTGCAGAAGACAGGAAAGACAGTGGAGAAAGGAGTACAGTGAGGTGGGAAAAGAAAAATACAAACAAAGTATACATCTCTTTTGATCAAAGAAACATCTGCATGCTTAACACAAAAAATCGACTTGACCAAAAACTCTGCTAAAGAACTTTTTCAGGTAGTATTGAAACCAACCTCTGTCCCTTGTAAGAACTTGACTAATAGTAGTCAAGCTTTCTGCAACTCTCTCACCAACTGTTTCTTAGAAAAAGTTGAATTAATATAGAACAAATGTCATCAAACAAAGGATACAGCTCCCGAAGATAATACTCATGGCTCTGTAGGTGTCAGTCAGGCCACTTTTAATGAATTCTCACCCATTAGCCCTGATGAGGTAATGAAGCAAATTCAAACCGCTAAATTCGGGTCTCTTTCAGACCCTTGTCCTCCAGCAGTAATTAAAATAGCTGCAGACACTATTGCTGTCTGTCACATATTTTTAATACCTTGTTTAAATCAGGTGACATTCCTAGGCAATGGAAGCTAGCATCCATACTGTTCTCATAAAAACAAATCTGAATCAGACTGACCCAAATAGATACCGTCCTGTTCTGCGCCTCCCATTTCCTGCCATACTGATTAAAAAGGCCATGAACTAACACCTGCCACTTTTTAAACAGAATAATCGATTGGATCAGACTCCGATCAGATTCAGAGGTGGTCATAGCGCGGAAACTGCTAAGGTAAAAGCCACAGATGAAATTGGAGTTACCCTAGACCTGGGAGGAACTGCAGTCCTTATTTTACTCGACCTATCTGCAGCCTTTGATACGGTTGACCACAAGCTGTTGGTTTGACAGTCTTCAAAATATTTGGTTCAGGGGGGCTGCTCTTGCTTTGCTTAGATCCTTTCTTACTGATCGACAGAAGTTGTTGACGTTGGATCAGTTTGTCCCTGAACCTTTCAGACTTCCATGCAAGGTCCCGCAGTGATCCGTCCAACGTTGTTCAACATCTATGTTACACCTTTGGCTAACCTCATGAGATCTTTTGGGTTTGCACTAACATCTATGTTGACAACAAATTTAATTATGGGAGCCGTTCTCAATCGGATGAACAAAAAACCACCTAAACCGTGACTCTGAGAAAACAGAGGTGATCTTTTTTTGGAAATCAGCCCTCTGTATGGTCACCAGCGTGCTGGCCAAAAAAACTTGGAACTCTTCCCTCCCAAGTTGGGAAGGCAAAACATTTAGGAGTGATTGCCTCGGTCCAACAGGTGCTAATTTCAGCTTCTTTCTGCATCCTTAGGATGATCAAAAAAATCTCCCCATTATATTCCAAGTGATGCACAAAAAACAATGGTTATGGCGCTTGTCCTTTCTAAGATACTCTTGCAATTGTCTATATCTAAATATGCAAGAACAGCAGCTTAGGAAACAACTTCAAACCTTACATAATGCTGCAGCAAGACTGCTGTCAGGGATCCCAAAGTTTAAATCAGCCTCTCAAGCCACTTATAATTTGCATTGGCTCTCTGTCAGGTACCAAATCAGATTTAGGGCTCTGTGTATTGCTCATTGGGTGCTACACGACCTTGATACATGACGATGATCTGGACTACTTCAAACAAAATTTCAAATGGTAAGAACCTAGCAGAAATCTTTGCTCCTCTGGAGCAAAAAAAGGAGTTGTCCAAAGGTACTGACTGTCATTCTGGAATGGAAAAAGTTTTGTATCCTGCATGGCTAAAATGTGGAATCTTCTCCCCTTCTATATCAAATCTTTACCAAACTTGCTAGCCTTTAGGAAAGAAATGAAAAACTGGTTGTTTGGGAATTAATCCCTACTAGTTTCCTTGACCATACTTAGCAGAATCAGTGCCAAGACGCCCCAGGGTATTCGTGCGCTCAAAAAACTCTCTTTAACTTAACATTTGTACTCCCTCGACTAGACATTGCTGCCTCATTGAGTCTCTCCACAAGCATCCCAGTTTTTGACATTTTCTGTGCTGCTACATAGTTGCTGCTTAGATATGAATTTAACTTGAAAAAATGAAAAGAGAAGAGGTGTTAGGCAAAACAAGTTGGTTTAATTAAACGCAGCAGCCGAGAGAGCATCAATAGATTCTCATCTGAAGACCGTCTCAATGTACCGAAGTTTTGGCCAATCATATGTACAGTTTGTGAGGTACAATAAAAAAAAATCACATTCTTAGAAAGCATCTGGATCCAGGCCTAGTCATAAATCATGGATACAACCATCTGATAAGGGGGGACACAGGTGGCTCTCGAGCTTGGGGAGAGCTAGTGTGGGCCACTGTAAACGTGTTAAGATGTCCGGCATGGGAAACACATATGATGTGCGTGCTTTGTCCTGATTAGCTGGGTGTTCCTAATTACATGTGGTATCTAACTTCGGGATAATTTAGTAACATGCGCCTAAGTCAAACATGTCTTGTTGGGGCCAATTTCCTCTGACCTGTTTGTGGTGTAACTGCCTATCTGTGGGATCGATCAGGGTTTTCCCTGGTTGTGTGCTTGTCCTCAGGCTGAGTGTAACCCCCATCTGTGACCTATCAATCGGTAGGCCTGTGTTTGGCCATGTATCTCTGATTATGGGTTGATATGGGAGGTCATCTTGGGTGAATTCAACAGCAACTAAACAAGTTAGTTATTGCGTGAACATGTAACATGGCGGTCATTGATATATTTACTGATATTCTCATTATTATACGTACAGTTGTCATAGCATACATTGACATTGTTTTTACTGGGATTGACATTGTTATGCATGCATAATTTATGGCGTTCATCGACATTGCATTTATTGGTATTGTCGCTGTTGTGCATGCATACATCTAGGTGTACATTGACATCACATTCACCAATATTAACATAGTAATATTTATATACTTTTGCAAGGCACTACAGCCCTATGTATCTGGCATATATCGATGGGTACTTCGTCTGACGTGTGTTGCACAACTTATTTGCCTAACTTCCACTACTTCATCCAACATCCAGCAGTGATATTTATTTGGAACTTATTCAAGATGGCGGGGAATTCGCAGCAAGATTTATCCATTCCTGTTGGAGACATGATCTTCATACAGGTTTCTCACACCGCCCATCTTACCTGAGCAGTTAGAGAGATTACTGATAAGATCCAAAAGTATGCAAACATGTTTTGTGCTGTATTTGTTGCTATTGTTGTTCTCTTGTTTCCTCTCCGCACCCCTCGCTGGGCTATGCAAAACCTCCCAGCTACTGACTCCACCATGTTAGTCGTTGCCTAACACACATCAATGTTGTCGTGCCCAGATGTGGAGTCCCAGCTCTAGCTGCATGTTACCACCTGAATGTGCTAGAAAGTTATTGGTAGGGAAAAAAGATTTCTGGACCAGTCTAAACCCTGTAACAAAATTCATAAAGTGTGGAATCTGCTGGAAGATCATTTTTCCACAAGAAATATAGTTACCAAAGATAAACAATTAACTTATATTCAGTGTGACGCTTCTGAAAACAGTCTAATATATGCAGCCGATGAAGACAGCCCAATTTTTCGGACCATTTGGGAATGTGAACCCTTTTCACTAGTTTGAGGTCCTGACGCCACATCAGACCTGGGCCCTTATTGTTTTTTTTCCAGGCCACTGTTTTATGACTCGATCTCTCCTAATGTTCTTGTCTTTGTTCCTTAAGGGCATTGGCCATAATATTCTTTTGTTCCTGATAGCACTTCTCTGACCTTTTGTTTGTGTTCTGTACAACTTGTTTATTTTTTTAGGCAAAGATCAGTGTCTGTAGACTAAAGGTTGTTCTTTGTAGGTTTCGTATTAAGATTGTTGAAGGAGGATTGACCTGTCGCTCCAGCATTGTCATCTGCTTCTTACTTGTCTTCAGTTTGAGTTTGTATATTAATACGCATAGCAGGTGATTACAGGTGGTGGCCTGAATGGGGAGTCTGGTATCCTGCATTGAGTGTAGTGTTTTACATGGGGAGGCTGTGAGGAATCTCCACGGCCAGTTCCTTTTCATGCACATTGCAATTGAATCCACTGTCAATGGTAGCCACTTTTATTACAGGTGTCCCTGTACCAACAAGTGGGATGGACTCTGTTAGTCTCTGAGTTTTGGGCTTCTCTCTAATCTCTCCAGTCCTAACATCTTTTAGAGTTTAGCGGTGTACCTTTTTAGGCAAAGATCAGTATCAGAAGATGACCCAAGGAGAGGCCCTGCTAAGGCTATTCCTCTGAATAAGTGAATAGTGCAAAGTCGAAGAGCCAGGTCTTGAGGTCCTTACTGATAATAAAGTTGGAATGAGTAAAGGAGGCACTCCGCTATTCTTCCAAATTACATATTTATTACTGAGCTCGAGAGAGAATAAAATGTTCATGGTTTTCCATGAGATTGTTGCCCATATATTTTTGCTTGTTCCAAAGCAGAGCACACTATTCTAGGCCCTCACAGAGCATGCTCTTTCCTTCTCTTTATCTACTCTCACTGAGCACTCCTCCTTTTACTTGCTGCAGCCTTTTTTACTTTGAAATTGCCCTTTGAATGATTTTTTTCTAAGAATCTGATTTGCAATTTAAACTTACTGAAGCTTTCAAAATGTGGCCCAGATGATTAATACATGAAGGAAATTTGAAGCATAAAATAAATTTGAGAAGAAACCATGCGATTTTAGGGAAAGAGGCTTGTTTAATGTTTATAAACAGCATTTTAAGATATTTGAGGACTATCTCCTTTGTTAGTGTTCTGCATAATTATGAAGTGGTTATAGTTTAATTTGCAGGAGACCAAGTATGAAAATTAAATGTAACGAAATCAAGAGTAATGTTTTCATTTGATGTATAATTTAGCTTTGATTTTCTTATGTTTTGATTAAATGTGGACTTCTGGTTTAAATTTGGCTCCACGATCACATCTAACTAAAACCAAATATCATATGCCACAGTGGGGAAACAGCATCGGCAAAGCTAATAAGCCTTGCTTTTGTAAGGTGACTGCTTTGCTTTGGCTTTGCTAATGCTGGTATACATTGACATTGCAAAACAAACCCCTCCAAAATAGACACCAATGTGTCACAATGCATGTGCGTGCATAGGTGGCAATTTTGGAGAACAATAATTCCTTTATTCCAATTCCAAGGTGTCTGCTTGTGGATCATGCAGCAAATGGAAAAGAAGTATAAAGCCCCTGATTCTGATCCTGCGTGTTTAATTTGACATCCTCGATCGGATTCGGTGATCATGCAGACAGCGCAAATGCGCTCCAGAAATCTGTTAGCCCCTTCCTCAGCTCCTCCTGATAGAGAAGGAATAAGGCTTGATAATATTGGCTCCTCTTCTGGTTCATCTTCCTGAGGAGAAGAAAAAGTGAGGCAAAATACAATTTGCAGGAAGGTGCCCTAGCATCTTCTCATGGGATAGATACAACTATGGACTTGTCTTCCATTGCTTTCCGACAGATGGCCGGTGTCCCTGTTCTCCGTAGGCAGGGCTGGTTGAAGGCTACATTATTCTGCCCTGAGATTTAATGGAAGATTCTGGACATGTCCTTCGACAGGGAAAGTCTGTTTTGGAAAGCACATAGATGATGCTTTACAGGGTGTTAAAGTGGATACGGAGACAGCATGTTCCCTAGGTACTGTTCAACAGCGGTGTTACCAGTCCTTTTGTGAAGGAGGCGGTCAATTGCAGCACAGGCCTTCCTTCCAATCATATTGATTCTAGCCCTACTGTCTACAGGGCTATAGGCCACTGTATGCTGGCCAGCAAAAGCAGCAGTTTCGAGCTTCCAACATGCCATACACCCAGCAATCTGCTCGACGCCATCCTTAAGCAAGAAGAGAAACACCTCCATATATCAGTGTTTTTTTTTTTACCACCCAGCCAACTTCTATCATCACCAACCTCTGCGGAGTCCTTATCTGTCTGCATTTTACCATCAGTGGAATAACATAATGAAGGACAAATGGGTGTTGGACATTATACATGGAGGTCACACCTTGTAGTTTGTCCAAAAACCTCCTTGTCTTCCACCTCCCGAGAAAGCGCATCAATGTTTTGCTCTCTAAAAAGAGATTTCGACTGTTGAAGGGGGCAATCAAGGAAAATCATTTCCGACAACGTGAAAAAGGTTTCTAGTCAAATTTCTTCCTCATAAAGAAGAAATGTGGGAAATGGAGACACGTTGTGGATCTCAGACAGCCAAACAAATATGTCAAGAAACAGCCTTTCAGAATGTGGTCGTTGCAAGAGATTCTCTTGTTGATAAACAAAGGACACTTTATGACGTCTCTGGATCTCTTAGACGCATATTTTCACATTCCAATTCACGCCAAACTTCGTTGAATCCTAAAGTTTGAGGTGCCAGGGTGCCATTATCTATTCAAGATCCTTCCTTTTGGCCTTCGCTCAGCCCCCAGAGTATTCACAAAGTACATTGCACCGGTAGTGGCTTTTCTGAGAAGACAGAGCCACCAGTTTTTTCCCTACCTGTACAACTGGTTTGTAAAAGGGTCCACATTCCATTCTGCAAGAAGATATACGTTGGCTTCTCGTTGGCTTTTCAAATCTCTGGGGCTGCAGTTCAAAGTAGAAAAGTCATTCCTCATCCCAATTCAAATGCAGATATTCCTTGGAGCAGTTTTGGACACCAAGGTCGTGAAGGCATATCCCACGCCAAAATGAATGTGCAAGATATTACAGATGGCGGCTCAACTTAAGGGGGAAAAGTCCACTTCAGTAAGAATGTACAAGTCTATGCTGGGAATGCCATTCTCATGCATCCCATTGATTCTAAATTGTCGCATGAATATGAGGCCGCTTCAGGAAGAACTGGATGCCCAGTGGATTCAGATTCATGGCTCATTCAACAATGTCATTCTCATCACACAGACAATGAAGAAGGCTTTGTCATGGTGGGGAAAAGAGCTCAATATTTCCCCGGGCCTATCCTTCGAGGCGATGCGCCCCAGCTACATTATGACAATGGATGCTTCTCTGAACAGTTGAGGGGCACATCTCCAAGACTTAGAGATTCATGGGAAATGGTCTGTCCAAGAAGTGCAGATGTGTATAAATCTTCTAGAGTGAGGGCAGTGTTTTTAGGGATGTAAGCATTCCTCCCCAAGATTTGAGGCTCTCCTGTTCTAGTAAGAACAGACAACACCACCACTATTTTCTATGTTGCTGAGCAAGACAGTACCAAATCACAAACACTGTTGGTTCAGGCACAGGAAATCTGGAAGTGGTTGCTAAAGCACAAAATAACTCTTCAAGTAGAGCATGTCCCGGGCATAGACAACAAATGGGTAGATTCTCTCAGCAGAACAAGCAGCCAATGCCACGAATGGTAACTGAATCAGGTGCAGCTGGAACAACTATTCAAGGTATGTGGCAATCCAAAGTTGGACCTTTTATGCGATTCTGACCAACAAAAAGTGCGTTTAGTTTGCCAGCAGATTTCCTCAAAAAGGATCTTGGATGAATGCTCTCCACCTGCAGTGGACAGGGATGTTTGCTTATGCGTTTCCACTGTTTCCTCTCGTTCCAAGAGTAATACGCAAAATGAAGAAGGAGCCATGGCATCACTTCTAGTAGACTCTGAATTTAGTATTCGGAACTCATAATACTGTCAATCTCCACACATTCTCTTTCGGCCTTTCAACAATCTACTCTCCCTGAACAACGGCCAGATACTACACCCACAAATAAAGTCTGAGTTTATCGGCATTGCACCCCACGACGGAGCTTTAGATATTCCAACAGAATGTAAACCCATCCTGCAGCATTCAAGAACTTTTTCCACAAATAAGGATCATGTTTCAAAATGGAAAAGATTCTGCCACTGGTGCATTAGGAAGAGCCTGCATCCCTTCCATTCGCCACTGCAACAACTGTTGCCATATTGGCACACTCTTTCATCAAGGTTCACCTGGCAGTGATTTCCAGGTCTCGAAGAAAGTCAGGGGAACTTTTTCTTTAGTCAACAAGGATAGTAGAAGAATTCATGGGAGGCCTCTTCAGGTATTTTCTTCCTATAAAACATCCTGCAGTAGCGTAGCAGTTGAATATGGTCCTCGCTCAACTCATGAAGTCAACTTTGAGTCGATCCTTAAAGCAGAAATGAAATACATCTCATGGAAAACGGTGTTCTTGCTAGCCCTCACATCAGCCAGTAGAGTCAGTGATATTCAGGCGTTCAGTTTCATAACCATTACTACAGTTTAAGGAAGACAAGGTGGTGTTGAGCACGGACCCCTGCTTTATACCTAAAGTTCCAACTTTATCTTACTTAAATGAACCTGTAATCTTGTCCCATACTTCAAAATCCCTTTGTCTCCTGCTGAAGGAGCTCTGCACTCTTTGGGTGTAAAACGTTGCATTCATGGAACAAAGAATTTCAGGTGGAACAGCTTCTTCTCTCTATTGCGCCTCCAAAAAAGGGCTATGCTCTCTCAAGGAGCAGTATTGCACGATGGATATCGTCAGCTATCACTATTTGCCACAAAAAAGCTGGAAGACGCTTTTCACGCAAGTTCCAGTGCACTCCTCAAGAGGGATGGTGACTTCTACAGCCCTGTTTTCTGGTGTATCACTTCCCGATATCAGCAGAGCAGCAACATGGTCAAATGTACACACATTCACCAAGCACTACTGCTTGGATTCGGCATGGAAAAATGATGCAGTAGTAGGACAAGTAGTCCTGAGACATCTGTTACTTTAAGGTACAGCTTCTTTCTTTTGTTATTTTCTAAGGCTGTGATAACTGGTTCAGAGGTATTCTGATTTATATTTTCAAAACGTATGCTATATTATCAAAATGTTGATTATGGAGGACATGAATTGTTTACATAACTTGTTTTCCTTGAAATTGTGCACTTCCTTTAAGAATTGTCTTCACCTAGTCACTTTAATTTGCACGTTATTACTGCTAACTACTCTGATTCAAACATGTGAATCTATGAAAGATTCAATACTGGAGAAAAAAAACAAGTTATTTATCTGCATGCATGTTCAGTTATCTTGAAATGTTTTCCTAAATGACCACTGATGTTTGTTGTGATGTAACTGTTGGCATTTTGGTATATTTATGTATGCATTAATTATCTGTTTGATTTACAGTTTCAAGATAACATAGGACCGTTTTGGAATAGTACATTTATATTCTAAAAAAAGATAGAGCGCAATTTATTTATTTATTTATTTATTTATTTGATCGATTTTTAGAGCGCGCAAATACCCTAGGGTGTCTCGGCGCTATAGTTGCAGAACTCTCAATTGGATAGGGGAGTTTTTAGGCTGGGAACAACCAAGTTTTTAGTTATTTCCTGAAATTGAGCAGAGTCGGGGCAGATTTGATGTGGAGGGGGAGCGTGTTCCACAATTTGGCTGTGGCGACAGAAAAGCGTTTGTCACCCCAGTTAGCTCTTCTTGTTCGAGGGACTCTTAGTAAGTGAGCTGTGGATGAACGTAATGTTCTTGGGTGTTCGAGCGGGCGAAAAGCTTGTCTTAAGAATAGAGGGCCTTGGTTGTGGGTCGCTTTATATGCTATGCATAGAGCCTTGAATTTGATCCGACTCCTCACCGGCAACCAGTGTAACTGTTGGATGTAAGGGGAGATGGATGCAAATTTAGGGATAGATAACAGGGTCCTGGCTGCTGCATTTTGCACTATCTGCAATTTGTTGAGGACCTTTTGTTGCGCGTTTAGTAGCAAGGCATTGCAGTAGTCTGTTTTGGAAAAGACTAGTGTGCTAACCAAGGTTTTACCTGCAGATGGAGGAAGGTAAGGGATTAACTTTTTGATCATTTTTAAAAAGTGGAAGGAAGAGGAGACCACCGAATTAGCATGCTGCTGGAAGGACATCTTGTTATCGAAGATGACACCTAGATTTCGTACCTTGGTTACTGGTTCAGGAGGTTGTCCCATCTGAGATGGCCACCATTGCGGGGGACCAAGTAGGTTGCAGCCTCCCGAATGTCATCACTTCTGTTTTATCAGAATTCAATTTAAGACAATTGGATGACATCCAGGAGCTTATTGCCTTCATTCCATTTTGGAAGTTAGCTGCCACAGAAGTACCGTCGTTGTATACGGACAACACCAGTTGGGTGTCGTCAGCGTATGTAGTGAGGGAGATTCCATGGGATTTTATGACCCTCGCCAAGTCAGACACATATATGTTGAAGAGTGTCGGGCTTAGCGAGGATCCCTGCGGAACTCCACAAGGCAAGGAGAAGGTCTGGGAAATGTAGTTGCCTATTTTCACTGTTTGAGGGCGGTTAGACAAGAATGAAGCAAGAAGATCTTTAGCTTTGTCTTTTATTCCTATGGCTGCGACACGGTCGATCAAAGTAACATGATCGACCGTGTCGAATGCTGCGGAGAGATCTAAAAGTATCAGAATCGCGGCGCCTCCGTTGTCCATAGTGGACCTTATCTCGTCCGCTGCTTTTAAGAGCGCAGTCTCAGTTCCGTGGCCTTGTCGGAATCCAAACTGGGTGTCGTCCAGCAGGTTATTGTCATGTATGTAGGTAGACAACTGGGTATTCATGATTTTTTCAAAAATCTTAGCAGGGAACGGGAGACATGCGATGGGCCTGTAGCTGGCAGGGAGGAGAGAGTCTAGGGTAGGCTTTTTTAGAAGAGGTTTGATGATAGCTTCCTTCCAGACAGAAGGGTAGATGCCCGTTGTGAACATTCCGTTACAGATGGTGGATAGTGACGGGGCAATGGCTTCAGGGATGAGATTAAGAATGCCAGGAGGGCAAGGATCAAAAGGTGAACCTGATTTGGTTCGAGCTATCAAGGGTTGGATGAGTTTGTGCGTGGTGGCTTCAAAGGATAGAAAAGCTGGGGCATTATCTACAGTAGATTGCAGAGAGGAAATGGGAGACGGGTCAGGGGAGAAAGTGGTGAAAATGGCTCTGACTTTTTCTTCAAAGAATTTGGCCAAAGCGTCCGAAAGGGCCTGTGATCCTTCTGGGCGAGGTGCAAGGGGGTTGGATAGGTAACTGACCACCTGAAATAGTTTACCTGTACAGTTTTTGGCTTGAGTAATTTGGTTGGTGTAATAGGTGGTTTTCTCTGCTTTTATAAGTTTTTTGTAGTTAGATAGAGCATTTTTGTATGTGAGTTTTTCACTGGAATTGAAATGGCGGCGCCACTGCCTTTCTAGGTTCCTGCAGTATTGTCTCTGTAGTCTGAGTGGTTCGGTGAACCAAGGAGCAGAAGGGAGTTTTCTGCTCCGGTGAGAGGTTTTGATGGGTGCTCGCTTGTTACAGGCTGCCTTTAGATTATCCAGGTAGTTAGCGGAGGCTGCTATGGGGTCCTGTTCATTTGGCATTGAACTATCTCGCATCATCTGCGAGAGATGGTCCAGGTTGATGTTTTTCCAATCTCTATAGTTAGTAGGCGAAGGAGGTGTAGAAGGGGGGTTGCTAGAGTTGGTTGTGATGCAAAAACATAAGGCAGCATGATCTGTCCAAACTAGAGGGATGACCCTGGTGATGGAGAACTTTGGGTTGTTAGTGAAGAGTCCGTCCAAAGTGTGTCCCGCTTTATGGGTAGGCTGTTTAACAATTTGTAAGAGACCAGCTGCCTCTAGGTCGTTGATTAGTGTTGCGGTATCGGGGTCGTCCATGGCTTCTAGGTGAAAATTAAAGTCACCCAAGATGGTGAAGTGTGGGGATCCTATTGAAGCCTCGATGATGTTGTCTAAAAACGAGAGGAATTTGAGTCTGGATCCTGGAGGGCGGTAAATTAATATGCCTTTGAATGATGATCTGCCTGAGAGGCCTATAGTAAAGAGAAGTGCCTCGCACTCGGAGTAGTTTAATTCTGTTGTGGTTATTTTGAGATGGTCTTTATAAATGATAGCTATTCCACCACCTTTCCTTTTTGGTCTGTCTAGCTTGCATACGCAGTAGTTGCTGGGCGTAGCGTCTCTGAAATCAGGGCCGGAGGACTCGTCCCCCCATGTCTCAGTGACAAATAATATATCTAGTTTCTGTGAGTCTTTGAAATCAGCAATTTCAAATTTGTGTTTCGGCAGGGACCGTACATTTATGAGTCCTGCTAACACTTGACGAGAGGAGGATATGGGAGGGGCAGGCGTATACTCAGTGCAAGTGGGACATTTAAGTGGCCCTATACATGGATTAGCATAGCTGAAGTGAGGTGGAGTGTGGGCTGCCTCTGCTGTAGGTCTGATGCTTAGGAGTTGGGCAGAGGTGTAGATTAATGGCGACGTGTTTTGAGTGGGCCAGGTAGGTAGTGGTGTAGGGGGGGTGGCACTAGGCCCGTCCTCGGCGCGGACGAGCGCAGACGAGCTTGCCTTATGCGCGCCTTCGGCGCGCAATCGTCGCGCCCGCTGCGCTCGTCTGCTGCGCTTCCGGTTCCGGTACATTGTAAATAGTGGTGATTCCACACAGACAAATAGAAGAGCTCTCCTGGTAGCACTGTGCTGCTGCAAAACCCTCTGCAAAGCAATTTTATTTTTTAAAATACTTGAAGCACATGTAGAAAGGGAGCAATGGAAAATGGAAGAGGAATGTGCTGCTAAGGGAGAGCAAGCAAGGAAAGACATGCACTTCCATGGAGAGCTGAAACAATAGAAAGTGATCTTAATTCCAGTGGAAGGATACAACTCACTCCAATACAAGATTAGAGAGAAGAGACTTTGAATAATGGGAAAGGAACTTCGACAAAGTCGTCCAATCACGCGCAAACAGGCGGATCCAAAGCCCACTATTTATTTTGTTGTTGTATTTTAGACGATAGGTCTTCAGTAACTGGCACCTAAATCTGTTTGTAGAAAAGACCTAAAAAGATATAACCAACATCGATTTTCAGTGGAATTTCCCACCAAGACCGTTTGTCTTGCTTCAACACAAGGCATACCTGGGTAGGAAAGCTAATGAGCTTACGTGTTTTCAGCGGGGAGTCCCCACTAAGCAAGATTTGAAAATTGAATCTGACAGTCTAGAGCAGAGGTCTTCAATCTGTGGGGCGCGACCCCCAGGGGGGTCGTGGAGTCCTTTGAAGGGGGTCGCAGATTCTGTCCCTGGCTTGGGCTGATGAGGGTGCTCATGGCGAGGCCTAATTCACACCGAGGTGTGAAAAACATCGAAGCCTCATTAACAAGTAAAAGACTTGTCAAGTACTCGGGTGTGTCTGTGTGTGTCCCTGAAGCCGTTTCGAGCTGGGGGAAGTCGGGGAGGGGGGCTGGGGGAGCAGGCTGTAGTGTAGCTCTTTGAGGTCAATGGATATTGCGGCGCCTGGAGCTGTGGGTCCCGTGACACATCCCCCGCCACCAGCAGGGAGGCACAGAGATGCCCTCCCATGATCGGGAAAGAAGGAAAAACACACAGAGAGATACTGACCCCCCCTCCCCCATGAGAAAGGCACAGAAAAGGTGGGTGAATGAATGATGGGTGGATGGATGGATGTAAGGATGAAGGATGGATGGATGTGTGAAAAGGTGGGTGGATGAATGATGAATGGGTGGATGAAAGGGTGGATGGATGAAAGGGTGGATGGAAGGAAGGATGAAAGGGTAGCTGGATGAAGGATGTATGGATGGATAAAAGGTTGCATGGATGAATGATGGATGGATGGATGTGTGAAAAGATGGGTGGATGAATGATGGGTGACTGGATGGTTGAAAGGGTGGATGGATGAACGATGGATGTATGGATGGATGAATGATGCATGGATGGATGTGTGAAAAGGTGGGGGGATGAATGATGGGAGGATGGATGAAAGGGTGGGTGGGTGGGTGGATAGATGAAAGGGTGGATGGATGATGGATCTATGTATGGGTGGGAGGATGAATGGGTGGATGGATGTATGTATGGATAAAAGGTTGCATGGATGAATGATGGATGGATGTGTGAAAAGGTGGGTGGATGAATGATGGGTGGATGGATGGAAGGGTGGATGGGTAAAGGATGGATGTATGGATGGAAGGATGAAAGGGTGGATGGATGAAGGATGGATGTAAGGATGAAAGGGTGGACGGATGAAGGATGGATGGATGGATGAAAGGGTGGATGGATGGAAGGATGAAAGGGTGGACGGATGAAGGATGGATGGATGTATGGATGGATAAAAGGTTGCATGGATGAATGATGCATGGATGGATGTGTGAAAAGGTGGGGGGATGAATGATGGGTGGATGGATGGATGAAAGGGTGGGTGGATGAAGAATGGATGTATGGATGGATAAAAGATTGCATGGATGAATGATACATGGATGGATGTGTGAAAAGGTGGGGGGATAAATGATGGGTGGATGGATGGATGAAAGGGTGGGTGGATGGATGAAAGGGTGGGTGGATGATGGATAGATGTAAGGGTGGATGGATGATGGATAGATGTATGAATGGGAGGATGAAAGGGTGGATGGATGTATGGATGGATAAAAGGTTGGATGGATGGATGGATGTGTGGAAAGGTGGATGGATGAATGAATGATGGGTGGATGGATGGAAGGGTGGATGGGTAAAGGATGGATGTGTGGATGGAAAGATGAAAGGGTGGATGGATGAAGGATGGATGTATGGATGTATGGATGTAAGGATGAAAGGGTGGACGGATGAAGGATGGATGGATGAAAGGGTGGATGGATAGAAGGAAGGATGAAAGGGTGGACGGATGAAGGATGGATCGATGTATGGATGGATAAAAAGTTGCATGGATGAATGATGCATGGATGGATGTGTGAAAAGGTGGGGGGATGAATGATGGGTGGATGGATGGATGAAAGGGTGGGTGGATGAAGAATGGATGTATGGATGGATAAAAGATTGCATGGATGAATGATACATGGATGAATGTGTGAAAAGGTGGGGGGATAAATGAAGGGTGGATGGATGGATGAAAGGGTGGGTGGATGGATGAAAGGGTGGATGGATGATGGATAGATGTATGAATGGGAGGATGAAAGGGTGGATGGATGTATGGATGGATAAAAGGTTGCATGGATGGATGTGTGAAAAGGTGGGTGGATGAATGATGGGTGGGTGGATGGAAGGGTGGATGGGTAAAGGATGGATGTGTGGATGGAAAGATGAAAGGGTGGATGGATGGATGATGGATGGATGGAAGGATGAAAGGATGGATGGATGTGTGAAAGTGTGGGTGGATGAATGATGGATGGATGTGATGAGGTCTAACAGGCGCATTTATGGTTGTCAAAAGATGATGATGAGGAGTACCAGTTTCTAGAAACTTTTGTCAGAAGGGGGTCCTTAGCCCTAAAAAGGTTTTACAAGGGGGTCTCGGCATCAAAAAGTTTGAAGACCTCTGGTCTAGAGTCATGGGGTTAGTTGCCGTCTGTTGTGCAAGTCCCACACTAACCAGAGAAGAAATTGAAATGTGGCTAGTGTTTTTATCATTTGTTTCCTCTAAACTAAAGGGACCGTGGTTTGGCGATGATGATATACTTGATTTGATAAAAATGTATTTGTTTGGTGAAAAATATTCTCGCTGTGCAAGAAATGAAGGTGATGGAAAAGCTCCTTTTAAATAATTTTACAGTTTATGCGCAACCATAATTTTATAAATATATTGTTCGGCATAAACACTGTTTAGGAAGTACAGTTTAGGAGAATGATAATTAAATATGGGTTGTAAATATTTATATTCTGGTGGAGAAGTGAAATGAAGGAGATAACTAAACCCCCATTTTGTGTTGTAATGTTAATCCTTAATTCCGATCGTAATTTAAATGCGGAATCCTCGGTGCGCTTGTGCAGACCTCACCGGAGGATCTGTACTCCAAAGCCCGTGCCCTCTGCCCTTCTTTGGCATGAGGCTGGAACGCGTTCTAAAAGGAATTCACTTGGTTTGTTCAGAGGTTTTCAATAGATAAACGATTAGTCAAAATGCTTACTACTATCTCCATTGTATGTTCCTTCCAATCCCTGAATCATATTGAGCTATGGTTTTCAAATGATTGTGTGTTTTTTTCTCACTCTCTTTCCTCCACAGTTTGCCATGCTGAGTTGAACGCAATTTTGAACAAAAATTCTGCTGATGTGAAAGGATGTACCATGTATGTTGCCTTGTTCCCTTGCAATGAATGTGCAAAACTTGTCATCCAAGCAGGTAAGCACTGTGCCAGCTTGTGACTTGCTTATGTAATGCTGCTTCCTCTGCACAGCCAGGATCACAGATGCCCCTGTTGGTTTGAAACCCTATATTAACTTCACAGTCCAGAAGCGATTTGTCTTGTGTTTATTTTCTGTGCCAGGTTTTAGAAGCCTAATTGCATCCTCTGTGATTCTTTGCATGTTTTTAATTTGAGATTTCAAGTTTCTTGCTCTTGAGCTGCCACCGAAGCACTGGCATTGAATACAATTACTGTCATTTTAGTCTCCTGACATATTGTGGATAGCTTGGTGCAAATTAATTCTATTTGCGCATGGCACAAATTCTTCCGGAAACATGAGACGGAAAACCATGGTAGATATTTGCAATTTTCAGATAAATGCTACTAACCTCAAGTGACTACAACCTCATTCATATTTATATTTTCATTATGTATATTGACATGGTTTAAAAAATTAGCAGTCTCGATTTCGTACACATTTGTGAGAACACTCTCTTTGTCTAGTTTTTATTGATCCTGCAAACAGTGCAAAATATCAGCGATCTGACCATGTACTACTTATCCCCAATTCGTGTCCTTGAATTGCAATGCTAACTAATGAGTTAAAATTGCCCAACGCTCAAGTATCAAAGCCTCTCGTTATTGATTGATTGATTGATTGATTGACTGATTAGAAGTGTGTACCTGTAAAGGTTGCCTGTGTATGCAAATTTGTAAATGTATTTCCACGACAAAAAGGTGTTTTTTGTTTAATTTTATAATTTTACAATCTTTCTGAAATTCAAAGTTTACTAAGTTTGCCAAGTCAATAAAAATAGTGGTAAGAAGAGTTCTCTGAAACTGGGACTATCGGAGGAAAGCTTCCGAAAAGCTAACCTTTAAAAAGGTTTGTAAAAAAAAAAAAGTTGTGACAACCCTCTGCGAGCTGTGCATTTTCCAGCTTTGATTGCAAAGTTGAGACTACTCGCACCACCTAGTTTTCGTCCCAAAATACCCTTCCACTTCTTAATTAAGCCCTTCTGGAATCAACTAATTGTTCTGTCTCATAAAGTAGGGTACCCACACTAGGGCTTCCAGCTCTCCTGTCAGAAGATCTCTTTTCTTAAAACTGTTGCTGATGTTTGTTTACTTGCCACCTTTTCAACCTCCCTAGATCGATTTTACTTCCATGGTACAAAATAAAGTTTGAAATTTATAAAATACCATAAGAATCAAAGCAGATTTTTTAAATATTGGTATGCGAAAAGTGTAATCCATACCCACAATTGATCAACTTTTTTATGAATGCGTGTTACACTTCTGTAAGAAATTGGGTTATTAGTTGCAGAGGATGGAAGTCCTTAGAAGTAAGTCTGCAATTGTGTTTTTACTGGGAACCAATTACCCCATAGTAGCATTTGATTCTCTCAGGGTAGTGAAGTAGAGCAGTCCAAACCCTACTTGGCGGAGGTGGTGGGGGCTAGTAACCCCAGCTTGGTGGTATGCAACAACAAACCTCAAATAATCATTGTCCAGACAGTGATTTTTGTTTATAAAAAGGAAAAGTACTTTTATCTCTCACCCACTCACACGCACTACTAAATACTATACATTAAATTACAAAAATATACAATCGGGCCATCTTTGTAGTGGCAACAGGCGGCTTCTGCACCTCTGACTATATAGGGGGATTGAAGAACTCAAGCACTGCCCCGCTGAGCTGGCCAATTTGGAATGGGTAGAGCACAACATCATCTATCTGCACAGGAAGTGGCATCCCTGGATTTCCCATTATCTGTGTAGGGTCTAATTTGCCTTGTTCCCCGATTGGTATTTGCGACTTTGGGAGGCATGTCATGCCTGTTTGGACTCCTCTAATTGAGTCTGTTAAGAATCTCTTGGGTATAAGTTACATTTCTTCATACGATTTCTGATGGTGCGGCTTGGTAGGCCGGTTCACCGTCAGCACTTTGGCTCTGTAAGTCTAGCATCCACCGCCGCCTTTTCCGATTAACCTCAGTGTGGTAGCTAATGATGTTGCTGCTCAGGGTTGCCCTAAACGCCCCCACAAAGAATCCTAGGGAGGACACTAAAGTCTGATCATATAGGCCCTGTATTTGGACTGTACCAGCAGCCAGGTGTCTTGGCAAAAGCTTTGGCTTTCACTTTCCACGGTTGTCTCCATTGCCAGTTCGATTGATGAGGGATCCGACCAAATTTACCTTCTCAGTTTCAAAGTTGGGGATAAGAAATTAATCCAGCCTTGAGAGAGACCTGTGGACACCTGAGTAGAAGGTGTATATCTGGATCTAGTGCCCTCCAGCAGCCATAAACTGAGACAGTACAGTCAGTCGAGTAGGCCATTGTCCTTGAAGGCTGAAATGGTCTCTCTCCCAGTCAGCCACATCATTGTAGCTCCCACAATAAACGTAGCCTAATGAGCAGCTGTACTAGGAGTGCCCTTATTATTTTAAGGCAGCTCAATAGCGGGAGTGTAGGGACAAAGCAGGGAGATCAATGCAACCTCCAGCAGGCCTGTGATCGCAACACATCTACCTTGTTTATTGCACCATGTTTGTGTGCCCCTTAAAGGCCGGAAAGCCCCTATCAAGAAGGATCAACATCCCTGCGATCCCTTGCCAAAGCCTGCATGGTAGACTTAGGTAAAGCCCATTCTGGCCACAAAGGGACATTTATTGCATAGTAGCTGGGCCTCCTGAAGAAAGAGGATATGTGGAGGGTACCAATGTGTTGCTTCTAAAACTGCACTCTGCTGAATGCGTTTCAAGAGACCATTCACATTCAATGACGGGAGCTTAGATTCTGATGGCCTAGTATCTCTGCCATCAGAATGTGTCTGCCTTTCATTGGCTGCCAGTAAATCGTTGTGTCCTTTTCAAATCTCTCTGCCTAGTTCACAAGACAGTTTAAACCCCAGAAAAGTGACTTATGTGTTCAAATTTAAATGTCTCGTCTAACCCACTCAAAGGCACTCTACTTTATGCAATCCACTCTTTGCCACTGCACTGTATGCCACTCTGCTGTACTCTACTTTATGCCAATCCAGTATGTGCCACTGCACTATACACCAATCTACTGTACACCACGCCACTCCACTTTACTATGCCACTCCACTCCATTCCACTGTAGACCGCTCTTCGCCACTCCAAGTCACTACTCCATGCCACTCCATTCTACTCTACTCCACATTGCTATACAACATAGCTAAAATACATTGGCAACGCCAGCAGCTATTGTGTAGGCGAAACCTATATTGGTGTTGCCAATGCTTGTTGACCGAGTCCTCATCTTGCTGTTTAGTTTCAGAGGATTTTCTGTTGCATAAAAAATACATGTAAGATTCAAAGCTACGGTTTCAAGACTAATGACAAGGACACATCAACTGGTCGATATTTGTTGATGTTTTTCATCCTAATCGGTTGAAGAGATGGAATCAATGAATGTAGTTAAACAACTGCTTGATGCTGAGATGAACAATATTGTTTGTGAAAAACAGTTCCCAAAAATGCAGAAGAAACTAATGCATGGCCATAGCATTCATATCGCTTTGGTATCAAAATAACCTGAAACTAGCATCATGAACGATATCTTATCTGTAAGCGCTCGATAAATAGTTCTTTTGGCAGGTAGCAGTTCTGTACAATGTGCTCACAGGACCTCACAAATGCAGCAATCCAGCTAGAACAATATTTTATATTTGATGCATTTTCTGGGACCGAAAGATTATTTTAAGGGTCCTGCACCAAATAAAAAAAAAATACAGGTTGGCCATCTATTTTGTTTTGAGCTAGCATGTGATTTAAGTTGATTTGATAAAGTCATGGTTGATCTGCGTAGGGTGTACATATGTAAACGCTATGCTGTCACTTGCGACTTTCCGGTCCCAGTTCATAGACAAATCCTGCTTCAGCACATATTCGGAAGTTAAGAAATGTGTTGCAGTCACTAACCCTCCCCAAGATGCCTTTCAGTGATGATCCCATCTACAACCAGTGGTTCAGCTATAGCCACACTCTGGTCATCAACCTGTGCTACTGTTTTGCGATTTGAGTGTGTAGCTAAAATGCAAAGGATGGCTCCTCATTCTATTAGCAGTGACCAGGGATGGATAATATTGACCAAAAATGGGACGAGCTCTGCTTCCATTATCACTTGCAACTATGCCAGCATTGAAGCCGGGTGTTTAGAACTGCCATCCTGCAAGTTTGGATTATGAGACTGGAATGGGCGATGAAAGATAGAAAGGTGGGTGTTATGGTGCAAACAATTTCTGCACAAACCGCCCCTATTATTTTATGTGTACGTGATGAGCAAGGTGAGATTCTTGTTCCAAGATAGCTCAGTGATGTGTGTGTTTGCTCCTGATTGTCTGTTTGACAATAATCCGGCTGGTCAACTGCGATTTTCATTGCTGTGAGGTTGGTAAATTGGGTACCATTATATTGTGCAATAATAAGATCTATTTATACTATGTAGAATTGGCTAAATTGAGATTCAGGATATCAGGCGTGCTCCATTTCTGCATCTATGGCCTAGAACAACATCCTATGGATTACATCATGTTTGCTACAGTTTGAGAAAGCTGACAACAACCCTCTTTAAAGAACATTTGATCACAAGAGACAATGGTCTGTCACCACTCTCAGAACTCAGCAGGCCCATCAATGATGTTGTGACTGTATCTTTGCCTTTGACCTTGTACAGCGCTTCAAAACTCTTCTTCGCTTAATACAAATACTGCACACATTTAGCGCTTTATAAAAGTCACGTTGTTGTTATAATCTAAACTCATGGGGACAGACTTGTTCCCACCATACCCTACTGCTGGATAGGTGAGGTGATTTAAGTTTTGTGCCAAATCAAGGCAACAGATTTTCCTGGACGATTAGACTTTTCCGACCCCCTTCCAACATCCTGCGAGATTTGTTTATCCTTAACGGTCCTTTCAGAAATGAGACTGTATCATCCAAAGATTAAATTGCTGATTTACGTAATGACCTCCTCCACTCTTAAAAGTTTGTTACTTAAGAGGCACTTTTGCACAGACTACTTTATTCTGATAGATACTACTTTCCTCCTATCCTAGCCTTGTAAAAAAAATCTCAGGTACCAGAGTAGATCTGGGAAACATTCCTCCAGTAGTAGCTCCCAAGTGCCATTAGGTAGTGCCATGCAACTCCAGCTGCTTCTCTACCTGTGTAGGGAGTGACCACGCCGTCCTCTCCTGTGCATTTACTGCAGCTGTTTGGCTACCTTACTGACATTAACTTGTACATGGATAATAGCTGTCTTCATCAATGTCAGATAAATTATTCTTCCTCCTTTTGTATGACCATATTTTGTGCATTTGTCAGTTATAATTTAGTGACTTACTAAGTAACTGCACTCAGAGCCAAAGTTAGACTCTTCACATTTACCTACAGAGAATTTTGGGATAAAATCTATTTGTGTGAGGTTGAGGAACACCCCAAATAATTATTAATTTCATAACCTCAAATTGACACGAATCGTATAAACTCCAGTTTTATTGGTCTGTTCTGACAAGTGCGAAGGTGGACCTTTCCAATACCAGTTTAAGTTGATAATGTTTACCCAATCTCCAAAATGATGTGTAAATATTAGTTTTCTCATCTGAGTTGTCTTTGTTGCTCACCTTGCGCCTGTTAACCCAGCTGAGCACCCAGGCTTTCAATGGACTGAATCAGTTCTCTGATTTCTATATAGTTGTGCTGGGCTGTTTCACTCTCAAAGCTGCTGCTCTTTAGACTCTATGAAGTAGATCCACTGTAATTCCCTGGACAAAAGTCTCTATAGTTACTCATTTATAGGTGTCCAGAAGATGGCAAAAAGACTTTCTTTTCCCTGCTTCTGAAGTCTTATAAAGCAATTATATACATATATATATATATATATATATATCCAACGTAAAAGTTATCCCAACTTCAAGGAGCCAGCAATCAGGTAGGTGTAAATATTCGTTTTTATTTGCAGGTTTATCAGCGCAGAATGGAATCAGCAAAGTTCTGTTTAAATCTGAAAGCCTGACGCGTTTCACACTCTCACGAGCGTTTCCTCAGAGGCTTGTTAAACACTTGAAAGGAGCCACAGAGTTTTTCAATCATTAATGCCTGCCCCAGTGGGCGTTGTCACTCGCAAAGCATAGTGGTGCTTGTAGTCATCTCTTCAAGCAAATATGCGCTGCTCCCCAAATGTCAGTAAATCAAACATTAAAACTCCAGTGAGCCAGCAACTTGTTCATCTCTTGCCTGCGCCGTGTTATTCACCTGCAAAACGACCTTCCTCCCAGTTTTACGCTGTTAGCTATATAGCTGCAGCCTGGACCACTGCCATGTGGTAGGGCTCCTCACCGACTGGGACCAGCCGGTAAATATATCCAACGTAAAAGTTATCCCAACTTCAAGGAGCCAGCAATTAGGTATGTGTAAATATTCGTTTTTATTTGCAGGTTTATCAACGCAGAAAGGAATCAGCAAAGTTCTGTTTAAATCTGAAAGCCTGAAAACGCCCACTGGGGCAGGCATTAATGATTGAAAAACTCTGTGGCTCCTTTCAAGTGTTTAACAAGCCTCTGAGGAAACGCTCGTGAGAGTGTGAAACGCGTCAGGCTTTCAGATTTAAACAGAACTTTGCTGATTCCTTTCTGCGCTGATAAACCTGCAAATAAAAACGAATATTTACACCTACCTGATTGCTGGCTCCTTGAAGTTGGGATAACTTTTATGTTGGATATATATATATATATATATTTTACGTCTGTGCCTAAAAAAAGTCCAGCTTGACGTCTTGCATTGATTAATAAAACAAATGTTTGCATTAACTATCAACACACCTTGAAAGGGCACAGTTCTTCAGCTGTGACAGAAGCTTTGTCATAATATTGGAATAACCCCTTCTGTTCTGCAGTTTGCCACATCCTTTCATACTGCTGTAACGGAGGACACTACACCGAATTCAAGGAAGAGTTTGGATTGACAAGAATTAATTTTTCTTCAGTATTGGATCATGTATAGATGTAGCCACTGTTGGCTGTTTGAATGTTCCCATTCGTCAACGTGGCCAGAGAAATTGAGTGTGTAACACATTCTTATGAATATACTCTTTCCTAAGTCAGTTCAACATTTTGTCCCCCAACCGTTCAGTGCCATGTCCCTCAGTCCCCTAACCTTCCTCAGATTCTTATTGGGAATCGCCAGAGCTCTGCTGTATTCACACCTTTGTGAGGAATCACAGTTAGCTACTGACTTCAGGCAGCAGCTGAAAATTTTAATTTCTAGTACTGTACCAGTTTCCGCATCTGTTTTTAAATGTTCCAACTGATAAATATAGAACAGAAGAAAAAGAAAGAGGGCAAACTCAGTCAGAAACACATTTAAATTTTCACCCTTACTATTATATGTTATACAACTGTGACTTCTGCTTCCTTTTCTTTAGCAAATGGAAAAAGATGTATAACGGTAGTGTAGGAACCTGACCAGGCAAAGCAGAAGGCTAAAGCTTCCCCTAAGGCCACTACACACCTCCGGATCCTAAGTGCCAGCAGGGGGAGGCAACAGAGTTCAAGGCAGGGGAGCCCTTCCAGACCCAATAACTCTGAGATGACCCTGATTCTCTTAGGAGTATTCCTCTGACTCTGTATGTCTCTTGCTGTCAGTCTCCAACTTGGGTGCCTTCTTACCCAAACATTGATAGTGACATCTAAGAACAAGATGTTGAACTCATTAGAGCCCAGCCTTTGGATTTCTGGATGAGATTTTGCACTTGGTGATCACAATAACTGAGTACACCCAGTCTGGTGATCCACTTGAACGTATTTTGTGCACCTGGCAAAAATGCGATTTCAGCAAGGGGCTTCCTCATGAATTTGTAAGTAAATTTCAGCTAAAAGGGGCTGAGGGTAGACTGTTCACAAAGCCAGTCATCTAAAGACTGTTGAAAGGACTACGTTGCATGTTTCCTCCAATTTGGAAACAGCACTTCAGTTCTTCCCAACCTATTGACAACTGTTTGACCAAATAAATTCTGTATGATCAAATACCCGACTTGGATGACATCCTTATGATAGCTATCACATTGGGCAGGAAGGTGGGTGATACTGGTTACCTCGGCTGAGGAGTAGTCCTCAAGTTCTATCTTGGAAAAAGTCACACTCCAAAGTTCAAATAGGGTCTCTAACTTCCACCCGAACTATTCAGAATGCCTACCAATGTTTTTAAGTTCACCTGAACGCAGAGGGAAGCATGCCTTTCACACTCTGGTTATAAAAAGAACACTCAGCATGAGTACAGAACAACATTTACAGAAGCTACAAATCTTGTACTACTTGGTGAGCTACTTTACAATAGCTTGTAATCTAAATGAATGTGACTTTATAAAGGATGCACAACCCAAACAGAAATCGTTACATTTAACTTTTTTCCTGTCCTAAATGCATACGCTTGGATAACTTGCAATTACTTGTTTGCAGGAATGTGAACCAAATAGTTTTGGTTAGCAGCAACCCTTTGATCCTCTGTATACAATCTTTTGCCTTTATATAAAACTGTCTGAAAACGGGAATGAAGCATTGGAAATTGGATTTCATGTGGGATAGCTGCATGACACACTCTGTATTTTCTAAAAGACAATTTGTCTGGTCATTCTTATTCTTTTTCTGATTTTATTTTAACGTGTTTTTCCTAAGGTATCAAAGAAGTGATTTTTATGTCTGACAAATATCACGATAACCCTGAAATGAAAGCTGCAAGACGGATGTTCGATTTGACTGGAGTTGTGTACAAGTAAGACTAGAAGCACTGAACGTGTCATTGCTTTAAAAGTTACTATCTGTGTGTATAGGGATGTATTATGCTATGTGCTGGACCATTTTGAGCAAAACAACGAATCTGTCAGATACACTGAGTTCATGCAGGTGCTATCCTCCAGCCTGGAAGTCAGTTGGACGACAGTGAGTTCTAAGGGGCTAAAATTGATGATGTTACACGGACTGCATTGCGGTCTTTTCTTAAGGTGTGGTATCCATGTAATACCAGCTACTGAACAATACTCCCATGGTATATAAATGTCAGTCTGTTGCCAGCTGTTAGTATAATTTTTGTTTTTGTTTATGACTCTTACTGGGTTGTGTTCTAAAAAGCTCTGACTATCCTAGCTCTCACTTCCCCGTCTCATTCTTGTGTAATATATCTAGTTTAAAATAACTGCGTTAAGTTCAATTAAATTAATTTAGAATTTAATTTCCGCCCTACCCTTGATTAAGAAAATATACGTATAACACGATGCATGTTCAACAGAGTAGTCTTACTTAGCTAAGATTTACAGCCGACAAACGCACACCAACGACAGCAAAAACATTATCAATCTTATATTGGACAGGAGTGCTGTCATCTGCACGACTCCATCCAGGGCTATTCCTTTGATTAGTGACAATCTCTCCCCACTTCCTCCAACTACTACCTTTTATATTCTAACAACAACTTTGCCACATAGCTTTCTCGCTGTCTTCTTGGTTAACCTTTAACAACATGCCTGTCTCATCTGCAGTCTTCTTATCGAATCACCTGCCATGCTTATACCTTAATTATTATGGAAGTGACATGTCCTTGCCACATCCGTAGTTTCCTTCCTACACGATCATTTCCCACGGCAAATATACTACTTTGGTTCGAATTTAATCCACATGTGCTTGTCAAATACACTATGCTCCCCTACTTGCACACAATCCTCCTCTGCTTGCACACAATCCTCCTCTACGTGCTCAGATCCATTGTTCAATAGAGTGTATTTACTCAGCTGTGACTTCATCATCTCTATAACTTTGGTTGTTCGTAAATGTAATTAATTCACTATACAGTAAGGAAATTCAGTCTTTTTACTTTACCAGAGCCTTTCTGAATCTAATTTGATTTTCACTAGTTTGTTAAAGGAAAATAAAACAGCAACAAAACAAGACTACCCATTATTCAACAGGCCATTTGAGACTGTGGTAGCCAAGGTAGAGCCAAATGAAATACTGAAGTGAGACTGAGATGCCTGATGTGTTTTCATTGAGTACATAAAAGTACCAAAAGGAACATTCTCAAAGGCCTTTTAAACAGTAAGTCCCTCATTACGAGTGGCCCTTTATTTGATCTGGCAGTTCCAGTCCTCGCAGAAACAGTATCCTTAGGAGTCAGAAAAATCGCCTTTTGACAAGTTAGACCTTGAGGTTCTGGCTATGAATGGCGAATAAGCACATATATCGGATTTAAGGCATTCATTTCCCCTGTTTATTCCTTAATCTTGGCTTCATTTTCACCTTGGAGTTTGGGTGCTTTGGAGATACGTACGGTCCTAATAAGATCAGTAACTCCAGTATTTGATACAAGATTTTGTCTGAATATTTTTTACCTTTGAATATTCCTCATGGGTCAGACTGGATCTGGAAATGTTCGAGCAGTATCCCTGCTTACTGGTAGGTGGTGGTGGTAGGCTCTATATCACCTGCCGCGCTGGATGGGATATGCGCATGCCTTTGTAAGCACCACTCCAGCGTGCTGACGTCAGTTCTTTTCTTCTGTGCCAGTACGTGTAGATCATGAGAGTCCCCCCGCCCCCCGTTCTTTTTTTGACTGTCTTTTTTCTCAACTTTTTTTCAAGGCCTTTCTTCAGATTGGATCTGTTGTGCTAGAAATGTCTCTCAAGAAGCTCATAGGCTTAAACCCATGTGGTGCCTGTCACAGGCAAATGTCTGTGACACACCCACATCTGGTTTGCCTCAGGTGTTTGGAGCGGGACCAAGAGGATTGCCAAACCATGAACTCCAAGGAGCAGAGGGAGCAGTCCCTCAAACTCTTTGATCGCTTAATGTCTGACAACCCTGCTATGCTCTCGATCCGGGTTGCGGAGTAGATCCTGAGACTGCTCTTGGTGCTGCTCCTTACAGTCGTCGTCTCGATCCTGGTCGTAGGGTAAATCACACAGAAAGAAGATGTCTAAGATATCTAAGCTCTCTTTGACTTCTCCATGCTGGTCCAAGTCTTCGGACCTGGCGCGGGAACATCAGCAATCTAGGCCTCGCTCCGTGTTTGAGGCTGTGCCAGGATAGACTTTGTGCCTGGATAGACTCTGTGCCTTCCAGACTTTCCCAGAGCTGAAGGGACGCCTGGCCTACTCAAAAAGTTTTATGAGGCTATGCACCTCATATTAGGGGGGGGGGGGCCTGACCCTTCATAAGCGCCTTCAGGCCCCTCAGGAAAACCTTCTATTGGTTTTCTGCCGGGGGATTTGCCCTTGGTACCAGTCAGTCCCCTTGGACACAGTGCTGGATTCTGAGCAGCACCACCTACGAGACTGGGTCCTTCCCCGACACCTGCCCCAGTACTTTCGGTCTCAATGCTCTGTCGTGGCACAGATCCCATTGTTATACAGGACTCTGACAAGGAGCCAGATGGGCATTGCCCGGTGCCAACCAGTACCATGTCTTCCAGTTCCTTTTTCTTTTAATAGGCCTTTAGGGGGTGAAGATTGAGAGGGGTTAGAGAACAGTTATGATTACCATCACCCATTGGATGATACAGAGGACAACTGGTATGAGAAACTGGTGAAAACCAGTAGTTTGGACACCTCACCAGACACTGGCCTGGTCTCTCCCCCTTCCGTGGCTATGGAGGTGGTTACCTCATTCGCAGTGGTGATGCGGAGGGCAGCTGAAGTTCTTGACCTTGGCAGTCAAACAAACACCTTGACAGAGGTGCTTTAGCTGTAATTTGCCCCTCTGAACCTTTACATCCATTTCCTCCACAAACTTACTGATGTCCTTCTGTGGGCCTGGTACAAGCCCTGCTCAGGGGCCCCTGTACACGAGACAATTGCCCGCTGCCTATGCCATTGCCCCGCTCCCTGGTACTCTAGTTTCCTCAACTCGCATCCCACCCCGGAGAGCTTGGTGGTCCAAGCCTCCACTTCTAGGATCAATCCCGGCCTGTTCCCTACTACTCGACTGGATAGAGAAACCAAAAGATTGGATACTTTTGCTACGAGGATTTTCTCTTCTGGAAGCCTAGCACTATGGTAGGTAAACCTGGAATGCCTATTGGGCCGCTAACAGCTCACTGTGGGATTTGGTTGTGCATCTACCCTGCACATTGAAGATACCTACGATTCATGGTGAGTGAACGACAACATTAGCAGTTCAAAGTGCTACACTTCTGGGTCACCACAGTCCTCAAGGTGTTTACTAACTGTCTGGCCATGGTAGCTGCTCACCTCAGGATGGGCAGTGTTCACATGTTCCTTTACCTAGACAATTGGCTGATCAAGAGCGCCTCGCAGCAACATTGCCTAGCTCACACGCATAACACCATACATCTTCTTCACAGCCTAGGATTCACAATCAGTGCAACCACATCCCACCTCCAGCTCCACCATGTGCAGCTCTTCCTCTGGACCATTCTCGACTCCCGAGTGGGGAAAGCTTATCCCAGTCAAGGTAGAGTGTAAACATTCCAAACACTGCTACCTCTTTTTCAGCCAGATCGTCAAGTAACGGTCAGGGCAGGGCATTTATGGGCTTGCCTGGCTTCGTGGTATCCTGCGTCGCCATAGTTCCTCACACCAGTTTACACATACATCCATTGCGTAGCAGCACAATTGTCTCAAGTGGAGTGTTATTGGGATGATCTAGTGTTAATTTGGTGCCGCACTCATTGCTCTCTGCAGTGGTAAAATGCAAGCAACCTGTTGCAGGGATGGCCCTTTCTCGATCCAGTTCCGCTGGATACCATCACCAGGGATGACTCACTCACCGGCTGTGGAGCGCACCTACAAGACATCAGCATCCAAGGGGTATGGACACCTGCAATTGTCAACCACCTCCATACTTTTGCGACTTACAGTAAAACTCTTGTCTTCTTTGGGGTTCACTATCATCGTGCCAAAGTCGCACCCCACCCCTTCTTGGATGCTCCCTTTTATCTGAGGCATTCTGGAAATGGTTTGGTTTTGTGCTTTTGCCTTGGGATGAGAGAGTCCAGGGCATTAGATCCTGCTCTTTTAGCCTCCGTCTTGGATTTCAGTGAGGTTGACTCGGAGGCAGCTGGGACTGATAGCCTCCTGCATCTTGCTGGTCGAGCATGCCAGGTGGCATATTAGCCTCTGCAGTGGGATCTGAAATCCAGTTGGTACAACATCAAGGGGACTGTTGGACTTGGCCTTTTTTGCAGGGTCATCCCTGAACTTTTTGCCTTCCTCCTATATTTTTTCTGACCTTTTGTTGGCTTTTTTTTTACTCTGGGCACTTTACCACTGTTGATCAGTGCTAAAGTGCAAATGCTCTCCCTATTGTAAACTAATGTATGAATTGGTGATTCCATAATTGACTGGTTTGGTTTACTTGTCAGACCCTAGTACAGTGCACCAGGATTGCCCAGGGCTTGTAAACCAAATGCTGCTAGTGGGCCAGAATGGGCAGTTAGATTATTACATTTTAGAATCTTAACTGACTCCGGGAACATGGTAGAAATTCGAGTTTAGTATGCCTGAACTCAGAATGATAAAATGCATCTTTAGTGAGGTTGGTTTTAACATTCTGTATTTGAAAGTACCACTTTTAGAAAGTAGGTATTTTCTTGTCTAACTATCCAAATCCTGCCTCTGCTAGGTTATGTATTCCTTGTCTGGAGTTTGAGTGACAGGGCTGGGGGATTCCAGGAGACAGGGTGAGTCCGCCCAGTGGTGAATAGAGAGATCTGCATCTAGATGGGAGGGAGGAGTTGCACCTGGGACCTGAATAGGACTGTGCCTTCCCCCCACAGTGCTGGCTCCACCCCCTGTGGTGCGTCTGATGTCTCTGCCCTGCACTCTGAAAGTAGGGAAGGAATCATGTCAACAGAGTGCTCCAGGGCTGTGCCTTTCCTCCACAATGCTAGCTCCACCTCCTGTGGGGCGTCTGATGTTTCTGCCCTGCACTGTGAATGGAAAGAAGAAGTCATGTAAAACGAGGGCTCCAGAACTTGTTTGGACTAGACAAAGGCCCCTCTGTCCTCAGAGGACAAAGGATTTTGGGGTATAAATATTGGGACTCTGATCCCAAGAAATTAGATCACTTTTGGACAAACAGGAAGAAAACTTTACTTAGGAGAGGACCCTGAAGAAACTGAGGAGAGACTATCCCTAAGCTGAAGTGCTGCTTGGGGGATTGGCCTGCAGTGGTTGCCCGACTGACAAAGGAAGGAGAAAGGAACTTTGTGTACTTTATTTTTAACTTGTAAGGATCTCCGAGGGCTTGGAACAGAGCTTGCCTCCTGCTGAAGTCTCAGGGACAACAGACTTAACCCCCAGCTCCCCAGAGTGTTGGAAGTGTCTGCTGCTGGTTTGGGGCCTTCTGAGGGACTGCGTGTCGCAAGGAGCTGGAATCGCGACTCAAGAGAAAGTAGTGTGTCGATGCTGCTGCCGTCACATCTTGGATGTCGCTGCTGTAGCTGTCATATTGCACCGCATCGAGAGAAGCGTCTCGCAACGCAGAGGAAGCGTGTCGCTGTTGCTGAAGTTGCATCTTGGATGTCGCCGCTTTGCGGTCATATTGCACCGCATCGAGAGAAGTGTCTCGCAACGAGGAAGAAGCGTGTCGCCGTCGCTGCTGCTGCCTTCGCATCGTGGATGTCGCAGCTGTAGCTCTCGTATTGCACCTCATCAAGAAAAGCGCCTCGCATCCCCGGAGAAGCGCGCCACTGTCGGAGCTGCTGCCGTCGCATCTTGGATGTCGCCGCTGTAGTTGTCACATTGTGCGGAAGCCTCTCGCAACGTCGGAGAGGAGTGTCGCAGCTGAGGCTGTGCCGTCGCATCGCTGAACCAGGGTGTCGCCGCTCCGCTGCAACCGACGCATCGGATTGAGAATTCTCGTATCATCGGAGAAGCGTGCCGCAACTGGAAGATCTTAACGTCTTTATTTCTTTCCACCGGAACTTTGCTGCATTTCCATCGCTGCAACATTGCTTGTTGTTTAAGCGTCCTGCATCGAAAGGTACATTGACTTAAAGTGTTGCCACTTAAGAACTGAACAGAACTAAGTTAAAACTACCATCTTAAGTATAGCATTGTGGATTTTTGGTGTTTGTGGTCGTGTGTTAAGCCTATATAAAGAATACTTATTTTTAATATACAACTGTGTGGTGTCCATCTGTAGTGTTGTCACTTGCTTACTGTATGTGATCACAAATGCTTTACACACTGCCTCTGAGATAAGCCTGTCTGCTCGTGCCAAGCTACGAAGGGGGTGAGCAGGGGTTATTTTAGGAGTGTACCCCCTTACCCTGACTAGAGGCAAGGGCCCCTATTTGTCACAAGTACCTACCTGTGCCAACTAGAGACCCCCAAATCTAACAGGGACCTTTCTGACAACGTTTTTCAGAGGAGACTGCTAAGACCTGCCATGGTGGTTACTGGAATGCAATTGGGTCATTGGCAGGCCTCGCCTCTCTCTCTTCCCCACCCAGAGCGGGCAGTGATGACTGATGCATCTCTTCTGGGTGAGGTCAGCCATTTAGAAGATGAGTAGATCAGAGACCTCTGTTTCCCCTGCGGAGTCCCGACTCCACATCAATCTTCTTGGAATGGAGGCCATCCATTTAGTAATGAAAGCCTTCCGTCCTTCAATGGGAGGCCTGTACAGGTGCTTACAGACCACACTATTGTCATGTGGTTCTGCAAAAAACAGGGTGACTAGGGTTGTGTACCCTCTTCTAGGTATACCCCCTGGCTGAATTGTTGAAAGCTAGGGCAGACAACCTCAGCTGTCATCACCTAGCAGATCATGAATAGCAGCTACACCAGGAGAGGGCCCTAGGTCTCTTACACTCATGGGAAGAACCTTGGTCCGATATATTTACCCCACCTGAGAACGTGCAATGTCAGCACTTCTGCGTGCTGGAGTTTCCAAGGCGTTTCTTGGTCTGAGACACATCCTGCCTCGAGTGGAATTCGGGACACCTGTATTCCTTTCTGTCGATACCACTCCTGCCCCGAGTTCTCAAAAAGATGAGGACTGACTAGACTCAATTCATCCTAGTGTTTCTGGGTCGGGCACAAGCAGTATGGTATTCAGAACTACTGGGATTAGGCATTTGTCCTCTGATCAGACTGCCCCTCCCGGAGGACATGCTGCCACAGAAAGAGTGCAGGGTTTTATGACTGGGCCTTCGTAATCTTCACTTTCAAGCTTGTTAATTGAGTGGAGACAGCTGAACACCTTTGATCTTCCCCGGAGATGGTTGATGTCGGCTTGCCAGCCAGGTGTCCCTCGAAGAAAACTGTATACCCATGTTGTTGGAACAAGTTTGTGGCTTGGTGCAGTGCTCGCCAGATGACCCCATCCAAGTCAAACTGTCTGGTGTTTTATTTGTTCAGTCTCTTGCCCAGGAAGGCTTTGCTGTGGGCATGGCTGTGGGTTACCTTTCTGCCTTCTCTGACTTCTTATGGTTGCATTATCTTTTTGGGACCTTAATCTCGTCCTAACTTATCTGATGTGCACGTTGTTCAAGCTGCTTCGCAAGTGTCTCCTACGGCTCCTTACTATCAAGCCCCTGTTTCTCATTGCCTTTACTTTTTATGGTGTATATGTGAGCTTCAGGCTCTCGGTGTTAATCCACCGTACATTTTCTTCTTTCCAGACAAACTGGTTCTGCGGACAGAGGCATCCTTTCTGATGAAATTTGTCACTACAGTCTACATTTGCCAAACCACCACTCTGCCAGTGTTCTATGCTTTAGGCGTTCCAAGGAGGAGAGACTTTATCGCTGAGACCCCAAGAGTGCACTGAGCTTTTATAAAAAGTGCACCAAAGACCACTGGGTGGACTATCTGTTCTCTGGATTGAAAAAAGACAAGGCGGTGCAGAAGAGAATGGTCTTCCAGTGGATTGTGCTCTACATAAAAATCTGCTACGCACTGACGAAAACAATTTTGGAAGGACATGTGTGCTCTTTTTACAAGAGCCAAAGCTCCTGACACTGCATTAGCTCTCAAAGTCCCTGTCCTAAACATCTGCCAAGGTGGCTACGTGGGCATCCCTTCATACATTCACAAAGCATTATAGTCAAGCTCACTGAGAGGGGAATTTTTCTGGCTCTGTCCTGTAGGACTTTCTGGTTTGAGTTCATTCACAGACCACCCTCCAATAGGTACTGCTTTGGCATCGATTCAGAATGTGAGGAATCTGCATCTAGAAGTTTATATATGTCTTAAGTCCTACCAATCTACGAGCACTCTCAAAACAAATCTTGAGGAACTCAACAAGACACTGAATGAATTTGAATTGTCATTAAAGCAAAGCAAATTCCATAAACTTAAAAAAGACACTGCCAATTGTAGCCATGAAAGGGTGTATCTATACATCGGGGAGGATTATGCATCAACCAGAAGAAACCCAGGCTACAACATAGACAGCGACCAATCGGATACGGGCTCAGACAGCTCAAGCTCCAGTATGGGAATTAGGGCCATCAACAGAGAAAGGCAAAACTATTGAAGGGGATATAAACATGGACAATGTGGTAACTCAGGACCATATCAGGGACCCCAGTGTACCCTGGACCTTTCTTCTACGGTCCACCATCACACATACCAACACACTAGGCCCCCGCCTACCCATAGAACACGCAAACAGGAGCCTTGAGTCAATAACCCAATAGTAACTATGAGCCTTTTTTAGGTTCGGGCTGACCAAGGGGGAGAACGAGGAAGAGGAATCTGGTCCAGTGGGCTTCGGCTTAGGACCCCACCAGAGTGTAAAGAGGAATCTGGTCCAGTGGAATCAGCTCAGGACCCCACCAGAGTGTCAACCAGGAATATGACGAACTCCCACAACAACCAACCGGGTCAGAGCAACCATCGAGCCTAGTTGTTAATCTAACAGAGACCCCACTAACTAAATGCCAGATTGATATCCTTGAGAAAGGTCTAGGATTTGTACCCACAGCGAAACTCGACAAGTTCAAGTTAAGCTTGGAACCCAATGAATTTACTATTCAATACCAAAACATCTCTGTACCCTGGACGTTAGTTAGCATCCGTCTAGTAGACATGAGAACATGATTTGCTGGAAAAATATACTATTTAATTCCAGACCCACCCCCTCTCAATTTATGGTTAGATGTGTGTTCTCTAATGCCTTACTATCCACAACAAACCACTGTTTTTAACTGCAAGCAGGAGAAGCCGGGCAGAGTTCAACTCGGCATATCCAATGATGTCTGCCCCACTGAGAAAGTCCATCCACTCACACTTGAGAAATAAATGCAAACAAAAAATGTGCATCCCACTAAAGGAAAAGGAGACTCTCCTGCTATGCATCACAACTTACAACAATGTCTTACCAAGTGAGTAATATGTGCCAATGCGTATTGATGATTTTAAACAGTGGGACCACCCGTTTGCCAAAACTGATGTTCTCTCACAGAAGTGGTTGCAGTCTAAGAGACATGTTGGTACATACTTGACCACATATACCTAGGGATAGGTTGCCCGGATAGGGTTGCATTTCTCCTCTAAGGGGACACCACCCCTGTGGCAACTGTAGTGTATGCCATTTAACACATATGACTAAGACAATCACTTTCAACAACAATACAACATGGTAGATGCAGCATTTCACAAACTGCAACTCGGAACTGGTGATTTACATAATCACCTGCCCTTGTAACTTGCATTACATAGGGATGAACACACGCAAAGTGAAGGCAAGAATCTGCAAACACCAAAGTAATCTCAGATGCCAACACGCAGTAACTAAGATGACACCACATTACATTGAATACCACCACACAGTAAATGATCTATGTTGGGCGGTCCTCGACCAAGTTAACCAAGAGTCCCAACTCTGAGAAAAACAGTGTTGGGGCTTCAGACTATAGTCTCATGTTGGGGGCCTGAATGAGAATATCCTCTGGGGTTAGATCTTATGCCACTTGACTTTCCTTTGACATACCTTCAGGACACAGTAGGACACCCACATAAATATCAATACATCGATTTATTCTATTTTCCCCTTTGTCTATACACCAGCCGATAGCAGGCATGTACTGACTGGCAAGAAATTTTGAGCATTAAACCACGGAATAAACATCAGTCGAATTCCGCCTATCATCAACAATCTAGTTTAGCCCATTTCTCTGTGTAAATTTTTTCATCCCTCACATTCAATTTGTAAGGATTTCACCCACTCCAAATTATAATTGAGGCTTTTAAAAAAATTATAATCAATTTTAAACCATCCTTTTTCTTTTACCGCCACTGGGCAAGAACTCAGGGATGAGCAGTTCTCAGGTTTGAGATAGTAAGTCTAGTCTTCTGACTCCTCTAGGGCGCTTACGGCGGCACATTTCATGATATACGGGACCAGACACGCCCCTCGGACATCTTCGGAGCCAAGGGTGGATGGGTATCCCCAAGCGAGGGAGTAGCCTTAAGGAACTAAGTACAATGGAGCCGAGCAGAAAGCTTTTCTCGGCTTCTGGGACCTAAGACTAACAATGCGATTCTTCTGCAATAACTACCAAAGCCCCCAGAAAAATATGTATATTTTTATGTACAGAGTGTGATTACACTCCTCCCCCGTTTGGGCTCATGGTGCCCGACTGAGGCTAATTACATTTATGTAATGTTGTGTGTGTTTTGAATTGTTTTAGGTGTGTTTATGTATATTACTCACAATATCTCTCATGGTTTGCCCACTTTCTGATATAAAAGAACTATTTCACCGTCTTCTCACAGTGCATGAAGTACAAAATATAAAACTGAAATGAGGTCCATGGGGCGTGCATTTTTTAATTCTCTTTTTTTTTTCTCATACCATCGTAGATAACAAAAGAACAGACCAATTAGGTTCTGTATACTTTATCTATACTTGATCAATCTTTATACTCACTTGGGAACAAGGTATTTGATGACTGAAAGAGTGATAACGGGGAGTAACCCCTTCCCTGTGATGAAAAGCCTCATGGCTCGGTCACCAGACGTTTGTCTGTTCAGTTTTGGAGCTCGAAGCCCCAGGAGGGTGTGTTCTATGGTCTCCGGGATGGGGTACCC
Source organism: Lissotriton vulgaris (assembly GCF_964263255.1). Lineage (NCBI taxonomy): Eukaryota > Metazoa > Chordata > Amphibia > Caudata > Salamandridae > Lissotriton > Lissotriton vulgaris. The sequence goes on along the minus strand of NC_141689.1, from coordinate 2,003,648,598 downwards.
TAGAATCAGTTTCATCTGCTAGAGAATCTTTCCAGAATGGCTTGATCCAGGGACAGTCCCACCATATGTCGGAAGTCCCTCATCCTCATTTTTTTTATCACACCAACTAGGGGATCCAATAAATAGTTTTCCCCACTAGCCAGATATTTTAAATTTTTTTCTACATAAAGGTAAAAAAAATAAACCACTCCAACAAAAAATGCATTCTGGATGAGCACAGATGCTATCAATCAATCAGGACATTTGTTAAGCGCGCTACATACCCGTGAGGGTCTGAAGGCGCTGGGGGGGGGGGCAGCTACGGATCGAAGAGCCAGGTCTTTAGAAGTTGTTTGAAGGCCAGGAGGTCTTGGGTCTGCCGCAGGTTGGTGGGGAGGGTGTTCCAGGTCTTGGCGGCGAGGTGGGAGAAGGATCTGCAGCTGGCTGTTGTTCTTCAGATGCGTGGTACTGTGGCGTGGTCCGCAGAGCGGACCTTGCGGGTAGGGGCGTAGAAGCTGAGTCATTTGTTGAGGTACGCTGGGCCGGCGTTGTGGAGAGCCTTGTGTGCGTGGATGAGGAGCTTGAAGGTTATCCTCTTGTTGTAGTGTAGGTCTCTCAGGTGGGGTGTGATGTGGCTTTGGCGGGGGATGTCGAGGATCGGTCGTGCCGAGGAGTTCTGAATGCGTTGCAGCCGTTTCAGGAGCTTGTTTGACGTTCCTGCGTAGAGGGCATTTCCGTAGTCCAGCCTCCTGAAGATGAGGGCCTGGGTTACTGTTCTTCTTTCAGTGAGGATCCACCTGAAGATTCTACGGAGCATTCGTAGGGTGTTGAAGCAGGAGGAGGAGACGGCGTGACCTGTTTGGTCATGGAGAGGGTGGAGTCGAGGATGACCCCCAGGTTGCGTGCGTGGTCAGTGGGTGTTGCAGCGATGTCGGCCACCAGGATTCGTCCCATGCTGAAGGGGTGGAGCCGAGGAGGAGGACCTCCGTCTTGTCAGAGTTCAGCTTCAGTCGGCTGTTCCTCATCCATTCGGCGACAGCCTTCATTCCTTCGTGAAGGTTGATTTTGGTGTCGTCGGCGTAGGAGATGATGTTGAGGTTGTGCTGGTGGGCGACGTAGATGAGGAGTGCCATGTATATGTTGAACAGTGTTGGGCTGAGGGAGGACCCCTGGGGTACGCCGCAGATGATCTCGGTGGCGGTGGAGCTGAAGGGGGGGGAGGCGTACGCTCTGTGTTCTGCCAGAGAGGAAGGATGTGGTCCAGTCCAGGGCCTTCTCTTGGATCCCGGCGTCGTGTAGGCGTGTTCATAGTGTTTGGTGACAGACTGTGCCAAAGGCGGCTGACAGGTCCAGGAGTATGAGGGCTGCTGTTTCTCCGTTGTCTATCAGGGTCCTGATGTCGTCGGTGGCGGCGATGAGTGCGGTTTCGGTGCTGTGGTTGCTGCGGAAACCAGACTTGGATGGTCCAGGATGTTGTTGTCCTCGACGTAGTGGGTCAGTTGCTTGTTGACGATTTTCTTGGTGACCTTCGCCGGGAACGGGAGCAGGGAGATGGGACGGACGTTCTTGAGGTCCTGGGGGTTCGCCTTGGGGTCTTGAGTAAGGCATTGATCTCGGCATGCTTCCAGCTGTCTCGGAAGATTGTTGTCTAAAAGGAGGTGTTGATGACGTTCCGGAGGTGGGGTGCGATGATTGTGCTGGCTTTGTTGAAGACGTGGTGTGGGCATGGGTCAGACGGGGATCCAGAGTGGACTGAGTTCATGAATTTGATGGCGTCATCGTCGTTGACGTTGGACAATGCGGTCAGGCGGCAGGAGATCGCGGCGGTGGGGGTCTCGGAGGTTGGCGGGCGGTCGTTGCATTGAAGCTGTCTTGGATGTCTGCGATCTTGCGTTGGAAGTAGGTGGCCAGTGAGTCGCACAGGTCCTGCGAAGGGGGGATGTCGTTGTTGGAGCTGGGGTTGGAAAGTTCTTTCATGATGTTGAAGAGCTCTTTGCTGTTGTGTGCGTTGTTATCCAGGCGGTGCTTGAATGCGGTCCTCTTGGCGGTTCTGATGAGTTGATAGTGTCTGCGGTTGACGTTCTTGAGGGCCTTGTGGCTGTCTGCTGATCGTTCGCGGAGCCAGTTCTTCTCCAGTTTCCGGCAAGTATGCTTGGAGGCCTGGAGGTCTTCAGTGAACCAGGTGGCTTTCTTGCTGGTGTGGCTGTTGGAGGGTGTCTTGAGCGGGGCGAGGGTGTTGGCGCAGTCGTTGATCCACTGTTGAGATTGAGGGTGGCTGTGTCGGGTTCGGTGGCGTCGGCTGGTGGGCTCAGGCGAGGCCGGTAGCTAGCTGCTTTTCGGTGACTTTTCCCCAGCAGCGACGAGGCATCTGTTGGGTGCGGCGATGTGCGGTGGGCTTCCTGAAGGTAAAGTGGATGCAGCAGTGGTCAGTCCAGTGGGGTTCGGTAGTGTGGTTGAATGAGACGTGGGGGCTAGCGGAGAAGATGGGGTCTAGCGTGTGACCGGCGGCGTGGGTGGGTGTTGTCACAAGCTGTCTGAGTCCGAGGTTGGCGAGGTTGTCGATCAGGGTGGTGGAGTTGACGTCGTCGTTGTTCTCGAGGAGGATGTAATATGTGGATGCGAGGGCGTGGGTGCTGATGAGGTCGGTGATGGAGTCTCTGAACTGTGGTCTGGGTCCAGGGGGTCTGTGGATGAGGGTTCCTCTGAGGGTGGTGTTGGGGTCGGTGTGAATCTGGAAGTGCAGGTGTTCGGCGGTGCTGATGGTGTCGTCTGTGCTAGTCAAGACGCTGAGGGTGTTCTTGTGGACGATGGCAATTCCACCTCCTGTTCCGTTGGTGCGGTCTCTGCGGGCGATCTTGTAGCCTTCCGGGATGGCTATGGCGATGTCAGGTGCTGAGGCGGGGGTCAGCCAAGTCTCCGTTAGGAAGGCAACGTCTGGGGCGGTTGAGTCGAGGAGGTCCCAGATTTCGCCTGCGTGTTTGCGGGCGGAGGGAGTGTTGAGGAGGATGCACCTGAGGCTATCTGTGCTCCCATGTATCCGTCGGTCGCAGCACGCCCCTTTCCGTAGCCGTTAGGCAAGAACCCTATGATGAAGCATGCCACTAAGGTGTGACCCTGGTGCGTGTGGATTATTTAAAGATACATTTTTCTTACCCATTATGGTTTTCGACACAATATATTTTTGATAAGATTGACTCGTTTTGGTTACGAGCATTACGATTGCAGATTGAGTCAGTTTGTTTTTCCTTCTATATCCTTTTTTGACGTTTTTCCTTTCAGAAGAACAAGTCACTTACCTTCAGTAACGATCTTTCTTATAGAGACGAACCACAGATTCCACCCTGATCCTCCCATCTCTGTGGTTTGACTCGGTTCAATCATCAGATCTCAAGCCTAGGAGTATGTACACTGTCTACTGATTTGCATTTGGGGCTCTGCGTCTGAGGACATGGACAGTCTCTAAAGCAAATGAATTCTGCGCGTGGGAGTGGTGCCTAAATAGCAAAATGGGATCAGTGCGGTACCGCAAGGCGTTCCCTTACGGCATGCAGGAGTACTGCTGAAAAGATTCTGGATCCAGTCTGACCCTTGGGGACTATTTAGAAGGTGAGGAATCTGTGGCTAGATCTAGTCTCTACCAGACAAAATGTTACAGACGGTAAATAACTTGTTAAACGTACTGATTGGTTAGAATGACCGTGATGAAGCATTCATGGGCGTTGAAGCCCAAAGGTTTCCTTCCCCATCCAAGCATAGAGCATTGACTGCTAGATGCAGTTATAACAAATACTGAAGACAGTATTGTAGGCCTAGTTTGACCTCCGCAATTCACTCTTTTTTGGTTTGTTGTGAATTTTTTCTAGATATAAAATTTTTAAAAACCTCAAAATGAGGTTCAAGCAAATTAATGTATACATTGGCATTTATGGGAAACATACTTCGAATTTTGAGTTGACTGTGTGTTTGCTTGACACTTAATCTATTTGCTTCAGCCGATGTTCCACAAGGCATATTCTAGATTTTTACAATTAAATTGATTTTTTGGAATAGTCTGTCCCATTGCCATGCATTTTGTGTGCTCTAGTTAGTGCCAAAGACCCTGCTCTTTTAGCACAACTTACAATATGCAGGACATAATGTATATATTATATTGTCCAGAGGGCAAGGCTAAAATTGTAACCGTATGCCCTGAATCTTTGCATACGGTGCTCACACAGCATGCTGCTATGGCCTCTCTCCTGTAATCTTGGGGTTTAGTCACTGACCGTGATTTCTGTATTGTTAACCTTTATGCAGTCTTTGAAGGATAGATCTAAAGGGCATGTCTTATATAAGATCTATAGAAGGGGTGAGTTTGTGTGTGCATGTGTGTGTCTGTCTCCCTAATGAGGAACCAATGCCACATGTCATGTCCTTTAAACAGATATTTTGATCAGGCAGTGCAGAATTCAGGGGTGGTGCATGCTATTCAGCCCCTGCTTCCCCCCCCCCCCCCTTCTGCAGGCACCAAGACCAGCACCAGCACCTGCACCTGGCTTGGAGGTGGGAGGAGGGAGCATGCACTGGTCAGACACATTGCAATCTAGCAGTAAAATAATGCTAGCTTTATAAAGTTTGAAATATGGTGCTAAGTGGGGATGAGTATTTCATTATAAGATACTAGTTGAATACAATTACAAGCATGTTATGTCTTTTGGCTACAGACCAGCAGGAACACAAGTTAGGTTTATTCTTATGAAGTCCCAAATCGTTCATCAGGGCCGGACTGGCCATAGCGGGCACCGGGCGTTTCCCCGGTGGGCCGCTAGGGTGAGGGCCGGTTTTGGGCCCCTGGTGGGCCGTTTTTGTTACCGGGGGTCGGCAATATCGGCCCCCAGTAACAAAATCGGCCGAAACCGGCCCTCGCAAACTGCTCGGCTGCACTCCCCCTCAACTCTGGGGGGGGGGTCAGCTGAGCAGTTTGCCAGGGCCGGTTTCTGTTCCCAGTCCGGCCCTGTCGTTCATGAAGCTATCTGAGGTGCAGACTAACATTCTATTCGTTACTTTCTCTACTATGGCATGTGTTATAAACCAGAAATAGGAGAAAACAGCATTACAAAGTCTAATATTAAAATTGTTGCTCAAAACTTTGTCTCACAAGGTAAGAGTCTGACTGACTATAGCTGTAACCAAAGTTAAACTCTAACGATCTTTTTAAACTGGCGTTCTCTTGTGAAGCTAACTTGAAAGGTGATTACAGACCTTAGGACCTCATACTGAAAATCTTCTGTCACTTTGACAAAAATAGTTTGATATAAATATCACCTGAAGAGAAGTCCTGACCAAAAAAGGTGTATGACAGATGATATTTCTCTTGCCAGATAAGGGGGGGTGCAAGCCCATACACGTAATTCTACACCAGACTGAGGATTTTGAATATGATACAAGGCCTCTTTCCTGGACTGAAGATGAGATGGATTAACTATGTGTTAAATTCAATGAAGATAGCCAACTAATAGTATAGAACGTCCATAACGGCGAATTACTATAATTAAGCGGTATTGTCTGCAGTTGCAGACAATAATGGCTAATTACACTTGTTTTGCAGTTTTGGGCCTGAGCCTCTTCCTCTAGCCCATAACAAGGGTGGTAATTATTAACTGTTATTGCCCTGCAAGCAAGGACAATAAGGCAATTAGCACCCCTTACTCCCGATCCATGACTCCAAATCACTGGATGAGGGAGAAACCGCTTTCATCTTCTACCAAGCAGCAGGTCTCTTAACAGACGTCTCTTGGTCATGATTACTCTAATAACAATGAGTTCAGAGTTAATTTGGGTTAGAGCCCCTGCAATATTCAAAGCAAGTTTATCCACCAGTGTAGACAACTGTCTGTTTTTTACATCGTTCGTAGCCACAACTAGAGGGGGAATAATAACACCTCCTGTATCTAATACTGTCAGTCCAATCCCAAGTTTCACTTGCTTCAGACCAACTGCATCATCCGTTCTACTCGTATGATAAACTCTAGGAACCACCAAAGCAAGATAACCTGATCCAGCCCAATTACACAGCAAATTGAAATAAGCAGACGTACCACACATAATATATTCCTCTCTTAATCGGCTCCTCGCCAATCAAAAAATCACCACTTACAACATAACTTCTTTCACACGCACTCAATACCACGTTTAGCTTTGCGAACTTTAAAAGGTTCACAACGCACAATACCCAACTCACCTTGTCACTCCTCTCCGCTTGCATTCTCAATCGAGGATGCAGATTTGACAAACTAAATTCCACTAAAATCTTTTCTTTAGATTTTGTAGGAGCAAAATGGTACCCCAAAATAGACACCCCAAACATTTACCTGAATCAAACCTGCCACATGTTAAGGCACCTCCCCAACCTTCAGTTTAGCAGAATAAAACAATTGATTTAGTAATTGGTTAAGCAGATTCAATGGACCCCACTCAATAATGACAATCTAGATCAATGAAACGTTTCATGGTTTTATCACAAAAATTCAAAATGAATCAGTTCAAAGCCATGTAGGCTCTCCCTTGCAAAGCTATACAGAGTCTGTTGAAATCAGATAATATTATTTGTTCCAATGGGCCGTAAACCGAGTAAAGAAACGTGCAGCATCCCTAGTATAACAGAGAAGTCTTCTGGCTCATCCTCAAAATCTAGGGTTTTTTATACACAATTCTTGCATAGAAAATAAGACGTTTCGCAAAATCATCGTGGTGTGAGGAACTGCATAATTTATTCAGGAAATCAGAGCACATAGAAAATAAATATCATATTGCTTTAATACTGTTAGAAATGGGATTTCTGGCTAGCTGAGACTTGCGTCAAAGCAAGTCAAAAACCACCACTCTAGTCAGGATAAGGGAGTTACACTCCTGAAATAACCCCCTTGGTTGCTTGGCACGAGCAGTCAGGCTTATCTTAGAGGCAGTGTGTTAAGCATTTGCACATAACCAACAGTAATACAGTGTAAGCACTACAAAAGGACACCACATCAGTTTAGAAAAATATCCAATATTTGTATATACTTAAAACAAGACCAAATACGATAAAAATCCACAATAAGGTTCTTTAGAAATAGTTAATTCGCAAGATGTCTTTAAATTGCAGAAATACTTTGAAAACACAGTTCGTACGAGTTGGTAGCTCAGTCCGAGCCTACCGCGATGCTGAAAACAACAGAGTTTCTCGGTTCCAGCTGACCGTGTCGGTACGGGCCAGCAACAGCGTGAACAGACTCGTTAACAGTACATTTCTTAGGGCGGCTCACATGGAGGTGCGAATCGGTCTTGGAATCCGTCGCGGTTGAGATGCAAAGTGAAAGCAGTGCAAGGCGTGTATCCTCTCGATGCGGCGCTGTGGCGATCGTCCACACGGCGTCGGTGAGGCCAAGGCTGGCGGTGCAGGAAGAGACGTGCTCGTTGCGATGCTGGCAGGTTGCGGTGCAGGTGACCGAGCCGGTCGTGGCGTCCGTCGCGATTACGGTGCAAAGTGGAAGCGGTGCAGGGCGCGGTGTACTCTCAATGCAATGCAGACAACGGCTCGGTGACAATCGTGCAGACAACGTCGGTGAGACCAAGGCTTGCAGTGCAGGGCGAGACGTTGCTTGATGCAGTGCTGGCAGGTTGCGTTGCAAGCGACAGAGCCGGTTGGCGGGAATTGGCTCTGGCTGAGCCGGAAAGCTGTGCGTGACGAGGCGGTCACGGGTGTCGAGCCAGCGGCATCCGTGTCAGTGAGACCAGGCCAGCGAAGTGAAGCAAGGCGGTGCGGGCTGCGGTGTACTCTTGATGCAGTGCAGGCAGGGGGTCAGTGACTACTGTGCAGAAGGCATCGGTGAGACCAAGGCTTGGGGTGCAGGTCGAGACTGTGTGGCCTGTGGTGCCTTCAGGACACAAGGCCAGCAACCGAGTCGGTGACAGATTCGGTTGCGGTTCCCTCCTCTCTGTGGCAACTGAAACAGCGGTACCAGGAGCGGTACCCAGAGGTTAGTGAAGTCTTTGCAGTCCCTGAGACTTCTTAACAGGAGGCCAGCTCGGTTTCAGACCCTTGGAGATACTCAGCCGAACTAGAGAAAGTTCAGTCCAGTCCTTTCACTGCCCAAGGAAGAAGCAGCAGCTGCAGGCCAACCCAACAAAGCAACAACACAGCAAAGGGGAAGTACTCCTCCTGGCAGCTCTTCCAGCTCTTTTTCTTGGCAGGTTCCTTGATTCCAGCGAGTTCTGAAGTCTTGGGGTCTGGGCCTCAATATTTATATCAGCAATATCAGGCAGAGGGGCCTGGACCTAGTTCAGACCAGTTTTGGGTGTATCCTGCCAATGGGCACCTTCTTCCTTTGTCCGTGTGGGCCAGGGCCCTTAGACGCACCACAGGAGGTGGAGCCAGCTTTGTGGAAGGCAGGCACAGTCCTATTCAGGGCCAGGTGCTACTCCTCCCAACCATCTATGTGCAGATAGGTCTATTCATCCCTGTGCTTACTCAACCTGACTCCTGGAGTCTCCCCCAGCCCCTGTCACTCACACACCAGACAGACAATACACAAGCTAGCAGAGGCAGGCTGGGTGGTTAGGTCAGAAAATACCCACTTTCTAAAAGTGGTATTTTCAAACACAGAATGTTAAAACCAACATGTTCCCTGGGTCAGTTAGGATTATAGGATGTTATAATCAAACTGCCCACTCTGGCCTATGGGGAACAGGTAACCTTGCAATAATGAAAAACGAAGTAGGCTGTAATTCACTATGAGGACATGCCAGACACACCAGGGCATGTCCTACCTTTCACATACAATGCACCCTGCCCATGGGGGTTCCTTTGGCCTACCTTAGGGGCAACTCACATGTTGAAAAGGGAAGGTTTAGGGCAGGGGTCTCCAAACCGGTCCTGGAGGGCCGGATCCATGCCAGATTTATTAGTTCTCCAGTATTAGGGGTGTCTTTCATAGATTCACATGCTTGAATATTCCCCATCGTCGAAGTGGGAGTCCCACGGTAAATAAAATAGCAATAATGCTAAATATAATAATATATATATAATAATATATATATACATATAATACATGAAAAAGAATAGAAAACATAATAGGAATCTCAAAAAACCATTCTTACATAGGAATGCATGGTAAAGAGAAAAAACTACTGTAACACATTAGTGTCATTATGTTAGTCCACATTACAGCCAATCAGGCGTCAGCACCCTCTAGAAGCTTCTCCTCAGAAGCTCAAGCCCTCAGATTTTCTACCGCACGTCGTGTGAAGGGAGTCTCCCTGAGCTCTGCTCAGTTTTTTCAACTCTACTCATTTATTTCCAGTGTTTTTCACAACATGTCAAGTAAGAAGTCTTTATTTAGACCCTGCTCTTCTTGTGGGAAGCTGCGCCTTTTTGAAAAGGACCCCCATCAGAAGTGTATATATTGTTTATACCCTGATCATGAGGCCAGCAGCTGCAAGTTCTGTAGAGCTCCTTCTACTAAGACTCTGAAGGACAGGGAAGGCCGCCTTCTCCTTTGGCTTCAACGTCTCAAAGACAAGGATTCAGCCCTGTCAGACGCAGAAAGTTTTCATTCTGGACTTTCTTCAGCAGCTTCAAAACGTGGTAGTTTACAGGATGTTCCATCTCCTTTCCTTAAAAAGATGAAGTTGGCTTTGCCTCTTGCTTCTGTGGCGTCGTCAGCCACTCCTACCACTGTTACGCCCACGAGACCTGGCTCTCAGGCGGCTTCTGCTGCCACTCGAGGTGTTTTCAAGCCTCTTAAAGTTCCGCCATCGACGGGAGCGTCGACGAGCGCTCCGACGACGAGAACAGCATTGGCTACATCCTCGACGACGACACTGACTACCTCTTCAGCTTTTTCATCATCGACGACGATCTCGTCGACGGCTTCCACGTCACTAGGGTTGCCTTGCCTTCCAAGCCAGTCCCGTCGACGATCCCCATTTTCTCGTCGACGAAGAAGAGAGAATCCTCGTCGACGAAAGTCTTCAAGAAGTCCTCGTCGTGGACGACGACTCCGTCGACAAAGACCTCGTCGACGAAAATACCGTCGACCAAAGACTCGTCGACGAAGCCAACGTCGAGCAAAGCCTCGGCGACGAAGACGCCGTCTACTAAGACTACATTGGCGTCGACGACCGTCCCTTCAACGATTGTTTCGTCGACGGCCTCGTCTACAGCTGATCCACCGTCGACAGTGGCCCGACGACGATTCCGTCAACGGCCGTACCGTCAACGATGATTTCCCCAAAACCGTCCTCGTCGACGACCAAGCCAGTATCTTCGGCTTTATCGACGACGGCACCGTCAACGGCGGCACCCACTTCCTTTGCCTCGTTGCCATTAATGCCCTTGAAGGCTTCAGAATCTTCTCATCGTCGCAACAAGATTCCGTGTCACCAACTCTCTGATCCTGAGACGCAACATCCTTCTCCAATGTTTGCCACTACATCTGAGCCTGACTCTGACTCAGAGCAAGAAGGGGATACCTTTGGAGCGGCACAAAGTCCATCAGATTTAATAATTAAGTGTCAAGACACGGATTCAGATGAGGGTGACAGTGATCAACAGTCTCAGTCTGAGCAACAGCTGGTTCAAATCCCTATGGCCACCATTCCTTTAACTTTGATCTCAAATCTCCAACATATGCTGGATGATTATAACCGCCATTTCCCAGCTACGCCGCAGACTACACCGGCGCCATTTCCGGCTACAGTGGCGCTGCCTCCACCTTCTCGGCCGCCTGTGTTACCACCTGCAACTTCGTCGCAGGTCCAAACTTCTGTTAGGATCCATACCACAGTCTATCCACAGGAAGTGGATGATGAGGCGATCCCGGAACGTGAGGACGGAGAAGTCCCCGACCATTCGGATGAAGCAGGAGACCCAGATATGGCGGACTGGGATGATTATCGGGCACAGACGCCCCCCCCCCCCCTCAGCCAGGAAATTCTGGAGATTCACCTCCTGTGGATATCGCTAGTTTCCATCTTCTAATGGACAAAGCAGCTCTACGCTTTAAATTTCCAAGATCACAACGTGAGGAGGATTGTTTTCTTTATGATTTTAAAGACAAACCTTATAAACAGACCCACACGATTCCCATCATTGATTTTGTCTGGAAGGAAGGAATTAAGCTCATGACTGCTCCAAACTCCTTGCCTGCACAAATACCACGCCTTGAGAAAAAGTACAAGGCCCCGGTTGGGTCTCCAGCTTGCCTGCTTTCTCACCCCAAACCGGACTCGGTAGTGACTCAGGCCGCACAGCGTCGGGCCCGAAACCCAGCGGCTCCTATCACAACCCCTCCGGATAGAGAGGGTCGACGTCTGGATGCTATTGGCCGCAAGTTCTCAACGATGGCTTCCACGTCTGTCCGAGCAGCCAATGCTTTAGCCATCTTGGGACGCTATGACAGACAAATGTGGTCAGACATTTCAGATCTCAAAGAACTCATACCTGATGCTTCCAAGGCTGACGCTTTACAGATCCTTCGAGATGGACAGAGGACGTCAGAAGAAATGATTGACTGTGCCGTCGATGTAGCTAATACAGGATTCCGTCTGCTTGCAAGTGCGGCTGCACTCCGATGACAAGGTTGGCTGAAATCCACATCCTTCAGGCAGGAGGTCTAATCCAGAATACTGGACATGCCCTATGATGGGGAGTCACCTTTCGGTTCTCGTATTGATGAAGCCCTGGAGTCCATCAAAAAGGACACCGACCCGACAAAGTCTTTAGGCACGTTGCAATTTCGGAAGCAGTTCTTTCGTGGTGCCCGCGGACGCGGCACATCTTCCAACATTCGGGGTGGGCAGCAATACCGCTCATACAATCAGAGCAGCCAACGTTACACGCCCACTCAACAGTCTCGCCAGCAGTCCTCCAGACCTTACAGAGAAAAATCCTCTTACCAAGGATCCAACTCTAAACGCCAATGACTCTTCCCATCAAAATGTTGGAGGTCGAATCTCTCTGTTTTACTCTCAGTGGTCCTTGATCACCTCGGACCGCTGGGTGTTGGACATTGTACGACGGGATCATACATTAGAGTTCGTAGAGATTCCTCCGTGCACACCCCCTCCTGGCCCGCCTCCTCCGCACCTCAAGGAGCTTTACCATCAGGTCCGTCTTCTTGTGTTGAAAGGTGCAGTCAAAGTGGTTCCGAAACATCAAAGAGGAGAGGGGTTTTACTCTCGATTCTTCCTCATACTCTAGAAGACCGGGGATTGGCGACCCATTCTGGATCTGAGGGCTCTCAACTAGTTCCTAAAGTTCCAATCATTCCGCATGCTGACGTTGCAGGAAGTCCTTCGTCTACTATCCAAAAAGGATTACATGACCACCATAGACCTTCGGGACGCATACTTTCATGTCCCTATTATCCAACAACATCGCCAGTACCTGCGTTTCAAGGTGGGACCAATGCACTTTCAGTTCAAAGTACTACCCTTCGGACTGCGTTCAGCTCCTCGGATGTTCACGAAGGTACTGGCTCCTGTGGTGGCTTACCTGCGTCTCCAAGGCGTGCAAATCTTTCCATATCTGGACGATTGCCTCCTGAAGTCTCAATCCCACCGTCAGCTACATCAGGACACTCGCCTTTGCCAGCAGGTGTTTCAGTCCCTGGGGTTAACCATCAAAGTCGAAAAGTCACAGTTTACACCTCTGCAGACCAGATCCTTCCTGGGAGCGATCCTAGATACGAAGCTCTCCAAAGCGTTCCTCTCCCATGAGCGACGTCTCAAAATCCCCCGTCTGGTCACCCTCATTCGAAGAAAACAGTCCATTTCTGTTCGGACGTTAAAGTCATTCTTGGTAATGGCTTCATCGTGCATCGCACTGATCCCAAATTGCAGGTTGCGCACCCGTCCCATTCAGGAAGAACTGGACTTACAATGGCGCCAGGTCTCCGGGTCCTTCAACGACCTTGTCGCAGTGACACCCCGCATGCGAAAGAGCTTGCTTTGGTGGGTGCAACTTTCAAATCTGGAAATGGGAACGTCCTTTCTCGTTCACGCACCGGATCTCACGCTGACGACAGACGCCTCCCTGGAGGGGTGGGGCGCTCATCTCCAGGGCCTATCCATCAAGGGCAAGTGGACTCCGCCCCAGCGCAAGTGGCATATCAACAGGCTGGAGTTAATGGCAATCTTCCTTGCGCTCAAATCATTCCTCCCGGTAGTTCACGGGGAGTCAGTGCTAATCCAAACAGACAATACCACCAGTATGCACTACGTGAACAAACAAGGGGGAACCAAGTCTCCTCATCTGTCTCACTTGGCTCAGTCGATCTGGGATTGGGCTCTCCGCCACCAGATCACCCTGACCTTCCCGGTGTGTCCAACTTTTTGGCGGACTCTCTGAGCAGGTCCACCTCCTCAATTCACAAATGGGAACTACACCAGCCGACTCTAGATCTGGTCTTTCACCAGTGGGGTCACCCAGATCTAGACCTCTTTGCAACACCGGAGAATCGGAAATGCCCGTCTTATGCAAGTTGGCATCCCCACCCCGGGTCGTGCGGGAATGCCCTTTTGATAGACTGGTGCGATCTATTCGCATACGCTTTTCCGCCGATTCCGCTAATACCGCGGGTGCTGTGGAAGATGCGGAGACAACCTTGCCACATCCTGCTGATCGCACCTCTTTGGCCGAGACAGGCATGGTTTTCAGAACTGCTTCTGTTGTCCCAATGCGAGCCCATTCCTCTGCGCCCCCGTCCAGACCTACTGTCGATGGACAGAGGCCTAGTGTGCCATCCGGACCCCTCCACGCTGCAATTGTGGGTATGGAACCTGAGTACCTTGAATTGGCAGATATGAACTTATCTCAGGAATGCAGAGACATTCTGGCTCAAGCTAGGGCTCCGTCTACCATCAAGACTTATAAACTCAAGTGGAAGAGATTCTGCCATTGGTGTGTCTCAGCCAATGTCCATCCCATTCATTCCACTTCAGAGCAGCTTCTTCCATTCTTTTTAAGCCTTGCTCAGTCAGGACTCTCTCATTCTACCCTGAGAGTCTTCTTAGCTGCTATGTCTCGCTTCAGGCATGATGGCTCTTCTTCCCTCTGCTCGTCCAGAATCATACGGCAAATATTCAAAGGACTTTTCCGCAAATTTCCACCTGTTCGGCGCCCTCCTCCATCGTGGCACCTCAATGTTGTGCTATCCCAACTTATGAAGCCACCATTTGAGCCTATCCATAAATCGGATATCAAATTCCTCACCTGGACGGTGGCGCTTCTTTTGGCTTTGACCTCATCTCGCCGTGTGAGCGACCTGCACGCTTTCACTATCAAGCCGCCTTACCTTCAGTTCAAGCCTAACGGAGTGGTGCTCCGCACCAACCCCTCTTTCCTACCTAAAGTACGGACAGACTTTCATTTGAATGAACCTGTGTTCCTAAAAACTTTCTTTCCGGACCCAAAGTCTCCGGCGGAACAGCGCTTGCATTCTTTGGACACCAAACGATGCCTTAAATTTTATATTGCCAAAACTGCATCCTTCCGCAAGACCGACCAGCTGTTCATCGCCTACGGACGTTTCCGTAAGGGACATCCTGTTTCCAAACCAACTATTGCTCGATGGCTTTCCTCAGCCATTGCCTTCTGCCATCAACGAGCTGGTAAACCACTGCAGTCTTCAGTGAGGGCTCATTCTACGAGGGCGATGTCTTCATCCACCGCCTTGTTTGCTGGTGTGCCTCTTCATCAGATTTGCCGTGCAGCGACATGATCCAGCAGGCACACTTTCACCAAGCATTACTGTTTTGGACACCATCAATGATGCGGATACCGCTGTGGGACAGGCAGTGCTTCGCCATCTGTTTCATTAAGGTGAGCCTCTGTTCCCCCCTCCTTGATGTTTTTACTGTGATTGCTATGATGTTACATGACTGTATTATTCTGATACTGTCTTGGTTTCTTCCATTTATTTGCCTTGCAATCTCAGTTATCGGAGGTTACTGCTTTCTATTCTATTCAAGCATGTGAGTCTATGAAAGACACCCCTAATACTGGAGAAGAACAATTGTTACTTACCTGTAAACAGGTGGTTCTCCAGTATTGGTGTCTTTCATAGATTCACATGCGACCCACCCTCCTCCCCTCAGAGGCTCTCTTCTCCTCATACGCTCTTTATTACTTGTGCTACGAAAATCTGAGGGCTTAAGCTTCTGAGGAGAAGGTTCTAGAGGGTGCTGACGCCTGATTGGCTGTAATTTGGACTAACATAATGACACTGTGTTACAGTAGTTTTTTCTCTTTACCATGCATTCCTATGTAAGAATGTTTTTTTGAGATTCCTATTATGTTTTCTATTCTTTTTCATGTGTTATATGTGGTACACAGACAAAATATCGAGTTTTAAATTTCGATATACAATTATATTGAAGTTTAAATATCGATGGGACAAAATATCGAAGGTAAGTAATATCGACAGTCTTAATATCGATATTAGTATGATATCAGTAATATCGAAGTTTTAAATATCGGGGAAATAATATCGAAATAAATAACTTCGATGTTACTAATATCAATTTTTAAATAAATTTAGTGTATATTATATTGTATTTATTATGTTTTATTATTTATTTTTAATGTAATTTAATTAAATATTGTCTATTACTACTGTAGCGGGTTGTGGGTTTATAGGGGAATAGGATGGGAAGTAATTTAATTATGTTAAATTAATTATTAATTAGTAGGAATTAATTAATTAATTGAGAATTATTTTTTAATTAATTTTAATTAATTGATTAATTGATAAATATGTTCTGTAGCGGCTTATGGGTTTATAGGGGAATAGGGTGGGAAGTAATTTAATAATAATTTAATTAATATATGTTTGTAAATATTTTAATAATTAATTGGTAGTTAATTTATATTAATTAGTTAATTAATATAATTTTGTACATATTTTTAATTATTAATTAGTTGGTAATTAATTAATATTAATTAGTTAATTACATTAATTAGAGTAATTTTTTTATATATCATTTTTTGTTATTCTTAATTGGGAAAAAAATATTAATTATTAAATTAAATTAATTACAGCTAATGTGCTAATATATTTACTTTATTGTTATTGTTAATTAATAATTAATTGGTAATTAAATAATAATTAATTTTGGGTAAAGAAATATTTTTAGGGTTCAGGGTCAGTTTTCAGTTTTTGGGTAAAGGGGTATTTTTAGTGTTCAGGGTCAGTTTTCAGTTCTTGGGTAAAGGGGTATTTTTAGAGTTTAGGGTCAGTTTTCAGTTTTTGGGTAAAGGGGTATTTTTAGGGTTCAGGGTCAGTTTTCAGTTTTTGGGTAAAGGGGTATTTTTAGGGTTCAGGGTCAGTTTTCAGTTCTTGGGTAAAGGGGTATTTTTAAGGTTCAGGGTCAGTTTTCAGTTTTTGGGTAAAGGGGTATTTTTAGGGTTCAGGGTCAGTTTTCAGTTTTTGGGTAAAGAGGTATTTTTAGGGTTCAGGGTCAGTTTTCAGTTCTTGGGTAAAGGGGTATTTTTAGGGTTCAGGGTTAGTTTTCAGTTTTTGGGTGAAGGGGTATTTTTAGGGTTCAGTGTCAGTTTTCAGTTATTGGGTAAAGGGGTATTTTTAGGGTTCAGGGTCAGTTTTGGGTTTTTGGGGTACAGGAATATTTTTAGGGTTCAGGGTCAGTTTTGGGTTTTTGGGGTACAGGGATATTTTTAGGGTTCAGGGTCAGTTTTGGGGTTTTGGGGTACAGGCGTACAGGGTAAAATATTTTTTTTTACATTAAATCAATTAAATGAAATTAAAAAAAAAAATTACATTAAATTATTAAGTGTTTTATTTATTTTAAATGTATATGTATTAGTTTTAATTTTGTTTTAATATTTTTATTTAATATTTGTAAAATTATATGTATTTTAAAATTATTTTTACACTATTATTAATACATTTAAAAAACGATATTTTTAATTTCGATATTTTTGTACTACGATATTTTTTTCGATATTTTTGTACTTACCTTTATGAAGATATGACTCCGATATTTTTGATGTTGATATTTTTGTGCCGATATTTTTGTATTTCTATATTCTGTCTGTCGATATTATGTCAGACATTCGTTATATGTATATTATTATATATATGATTATATTTAGCATTATTGCTATTTTATTTACCGTGGGACTCCCACTTCGACGACGGGGAATATCCAAGCATGTGAATCTATGAAAGACACCAATACCGGAGAACCTCCTGTTTACAGGTAAGTAACAATTGTTCATATCCCCATTGAGATACATGTAGTAATTTCAAAAACCTTGCATGGATCCGGCCCTCCAGGACCGGTTTGGAGATCCCTGGTTTAGGGACTTGCAAGTTTGTGCACTTGCCAAGTCGACATGGCAGCCCCAGGCTGGGCACAGGCTTTGCAATGGCAGGCGAGAGTTACACTTTACGGGCCATTTACGTGGGTGGCACAATCCAGTGCTGCAGCCCACCAACAGCATTTGATTTATGGGCCCTGGCACATGCAGTGCACTTTACTAGGAAATGAAACATAAATCATATAGGCCAATCATGGAAACACCAATCCATAACACAGTTTACACAGAGAACATATGCACTTTAGCACTGATCAGCAGTGGTAAAGTGCCCAGAGTCCTAAAACCAACACACACAGGTCAGGAAAAAATAGGAGGAAAAAGCAAAAAGTTTAAGGATAACCCTGCAAAAAGGGCCATTTCTTACAAATACCTAACCCATTTTAAAATAATTATTCAGCTCCCTCCCTGCTACTGTCATCCACAAATGTTCAAATGACACATTGACAATTAGACTTTTTTCAGATAAATAGGTTTAGTGAAGAAACTGTAGATGTAACAATTTTACATCCGCACCATGGAAAGCTCATAATGAGCAAAATAATACAGCAATGAAAATAAACTTCTATGACCTCAAGTTGACTGTGTGTTGCAGAGCCTGGGGAAGAGAGGGGGTACGCCTAGGGGGAGGTGAGGCACGAGTGAGTGACAGAAATGGCTTCCATCTTGTTCAATATGGTGTCTGCACAGACATGGCATAATTATGGCACATTATCAAATTCACTTCTACACATCATAGAAACTTTGAAAGGCAATTGCTCTATATGAGTCTCTAAATGTAACATTGTGTAGAAATGTATATTACACAGGGACTGGGGGTACAAGATGGAGCCTGCTTGAACGGCCGCACTGGTCGCTTCTCGCCACTTGGATCTATATGCAGTAATATGGGAGATATCCCTTGACGGAGGCACCAAAATCATATCGACATAGACATAACGGCTTGGATCTTTCATTATGGACGTGTTGCAGGTAGTTGAGGCGGCTGTGGCAGCTGCGAAAATCATCAGCATGCGGGGTCTCGAAGAGCGTTACAGCTTGCATCAGAGGCTGCTCAATTCTGGAGGAGAGGAGGGGCCAGCAGGACCGGGTGGCTCATGACGCGCATCCGCACCAAAAAAGGGATGCCACCTAAACTAAGTTGAGCTGCTCGAACCAAGAACTTGGATGCAAATTCAAGCGCTGATACCCCAGCTTCCCCTAATTAAAACATCAATATGACTCTGCAGTGCTCCAAAACAGTGAAACCAGAAGTCGGCGCTAATACCAACGCCAAAATGTCCCTGAAATGAAAACAGAGCCTGGGCATTTAAAAAAAAAGGAGAAATGAAAGGTGAAGGAAGGCAGGAGAAAGCTCCTGGAAATAAAACAAGATTTTCAGACATAGCTCCCACTCCAGCTACAGATACAGCCTCAGACTCAACCCCACAGCAGCAACAGAGCCTCACTGAATTTTTCCCCACTATTGCAATTCCCGCTGATGACATCAATGAAGCAATAGGAGCCCTCCGTGATCTGAAGGACCTGCAAGGGAGAATCAATAGTTTGGAAATAATAAACCGGTGCAGTCGACCTCTTAAGTAAGGCAGATGCGATGGCTGAAGTACTAACCGTATCGGTTAGTGCTTGGGGAGGCTCTGACCCTGAAGGGGCTCCAAGGGACGGGTCTGAAAGTTGCTATAATCAGAGGCATTTTGCGTTACCTGCACAAAACGCCTCAATCGAGGCAAGTAGGCATCACTATCCTGCTGGTCCCTCACAATTCCAAAGGCAGGGCTTGGTCAACCTGAACATCAGTGCATTAATTGAAGTAGCAACAGGGCAGATGGGGCTGGAAGACACTTAAGATCCATGCAACACATTTTTCCAAATAACCAATGGTTCCGATATTAGCTCCTCTGATTTAGAAGCTGGGAGAAATGCTCAGCTCTCCAGTTCAAGCCTGAGCAGCCAGCAGATGGGAACGAGGCAGTGGTGAGAAGGAAGAGGCTCTCCAAGAAGAACAGAGACCTTCAATCGTCTCCGAGGATTGCGGATGAACTAGTCCGGTCTAATGTAAAATCTGCTTTGAAGTGGGACCAGTCCTCTACGCAGGATGTCTGCCCTGATCCTCCGGGGCAGGAGGAAGTCTCCACTAATGCAAGATTAACACAAATTGAAGAGCCTTCTCTGAAATGAATCTATGAATCCATCAATCAGCTCCAAGAAGAGATCCGACTGGATGGGAAAAAAAACAACTGACAACTAAAAAGCTTCAGGGCGCTGGGAGAAAAATGGCTAAAGCCTGTGTAGACATGCAAACAAGATTGAGGACTGTAGAAAAGCACACTGCAATGCTAGAATACGATATGGCCAGAGGCCACACCTGTACTGAGTTGCAGACGACTCACTGACTGACTTCCTGTGGAAGCTGGAAGATTTTGATACTGGCAAAGGATGAACCACTTGCGGATTCTTGGCATCAAAGAAGGAGAAGAGGGCATTGCTATTCGAACATTTACATTGAAATTAATGAAGGGAGCCTTTCTCCAGCACTGGAACTGGGACTTAGCTTCCCACTGACCCTAAATAACCCAGGTCAGTAACGTAATGGAGAAAACCCAAATCCAATCTTAATTTGCTTTGGGAACTATCTGCTCCTGGAAGAAGTATTTTCAAAAGTGTGTCCCAATACCAAACGAACATATGAAGACCAATTTTTCTTTGCAAGACCAGACTTTTGTCACGTCACAGTGGAGAGATGGTGGAGATTAAAACATTTGATTCAACCATGCCAAACCTTAGGGGCTGGAGCCTTTTTGATGAATCCAGCTCGCCTGAAAATCGTATATGAAAACACCACAAGAGCTTTTACTTCAGAAATCCAAGCAAGAGAGTACATTGATAAACTAGAACCGAGTAAGATGAGTAGCCCCTCTCTCTAGGAAGGTCGCTTCGAGCTGGTGTGGATGGTGCACATGTCTCTCTCTGTCATATGAAGAGGGCTTGTGATACGATATCTCTCAAACAGTTATAAAAGGGTGGTGGGATCCGGCTGGTGGTGGGGGGCTGATGTACAGGCTGCATCACTCAGACCTTTGGTCTGCTTGTCTCACAATGTAGATGGAGAGGTGGGCAGGGGTTGCAAGGACAGAGGCGTGGGGGGGGGCACAGTTGGGGTAGGGCCACTCTCAGGAGTGGGCTATGGGTTAAAAAACAAAAAACTCCACTATATGAGGAAACTAAGGAGGCAGGGGGAGAAAGTGTTGGAACAGGCTGAAAAAGCTCTGTCAGAATGCGATTTGGGACAATAAATATATGCAGGCTGAATGACCCGGCACATCAACGGAAAGTCAAAGAAGAGTTACGGATGTTGCATGCCGATATAGTATGAATGCAAGAAACTCATATCGAGGCAACCAGGAAAGATCTTTAAGAGCAATTGGGGTATCAATTGGTAGCATGCACTACACAAGGGACTAGAACCCGGGGGGTTGCTATCTTGACCCGGAAGGGGGCTTACTATTCAAAAACAGTTTAACCGACAGATTTGGTCGGTAAGCAATAGTAGAGTGTTAATTTCTGGGGTTTACATTTATGCTTTGCTCAGTCTATGGCTCCACGGTGATAATCTGAGCCCACAGAATGGCCATTACCAGTCATGTGGTGACTTGAATATCAATGGTCTGGGGGGGCTATGGAATGGGAATCCTGGTAATTATACGGGCTGGAAAAAAAAGTGCATTGCTCCCTCAATTAACTGATGTCTGATCACACTTAAAACCTCAGGAGGGAGGCAGCGCATAGGTTTCAGCCCCACATAGACCAGTAGCTTGTTTGGGTTACTTTTCGGTCTCGCATCAATTGCTTACGACCTGCACTATCAAGAAATTCCCCCAGGTTATGTCTGACCATAACCCCTTGGTCTTACAAGTAACATACACAGGGACAGATGCACCGGAACGCACTTAGACATTTGAGAAGGGTCTTCTTCTAGATCCTGAATATGTTCGCCTTATGAACAAATGGCTGATAGGAATCCTAGATGTCAATCGGGGCAGTGCTAGGTATGGGATGGTGCGGGATGCTTTTAAGGCCGGGGTCAGAGGGGAGACTCTGACCTATACACTGAATCGGAACAAAAAAGAAATATAGCACTTAAACACGATCTATAGCACAATGATAGACACAGAAGAGGAGCTGGTGTCGGGCTATAGCTAATGGCTTAAGTATTGAGGGTATTCACCAGAAACTTTCTCTAGGAAAAGCATCCTCTGGGGAAATCGCTCAGCAAGAGCAGCAGACAAATACCTGGCCGGGCGGCAAAGCTGCTATGAATAATGTGAGCAAGTTGGGCACTTGTTAGCCACCAGGCAAATACAGAAAATTGCCGGGGGAAAGAATCCTGGAGGTTACAAACCAAAAGGGCCAACTGGTCTCGGGTTAGGGAAATACAGGCGGTATTCCAGAGATACTATGGAAATGTATATGGAGAGGAGTGACACAGGGAGGCATGGTGTATAAAAGAGTAATTTGAGTTGCGCCGTATGGAGCAATTTTCAAAGGCAGATGCGAAATCCCTCGAGGTTACATTTAGAGGGCAAAGAATACAGAGAGCTCTAAAAGAAGTCCCCTCCGGTAAGGCTGAATGCCCCGATCAAATCCTGTTAGGAGTTTTATATAGTTTCTTTTCCTGTTCTGGGGGCTGATCTAATTTACATAATGTGCCAGGCACAGAAAGGAGAATCCCCCCAGAGTGGTGGGCGGGAGCCAACATAGGGGTTTTCCCTTTCTTTGGAAAAATAACTAACGAGACAGGATCTTACATTAGTCTCATGAATAGTGACACGAAGATCTTTTATGAAATATTGGCCAATCGGCTGAGTGGGATCATAGGGAAGGGGATATCCCCTAGGCAGCATGGGTTTATTCCTGGCAGAGGAACGGCAGAGCATATTTGTAGAGTTATAGCTCTATATGATGGCACATCAGTTACTGGAGACCCTATGGCACTTATTCTACTGAAAGCCAAGAAGGTGACCTATAGGTTATCCTGGGAACACCTCTGGCCCTCTCTTGAGAAGGTGGGGATCGGAAAGGGGTTTCTTGAGGCCATACAGACATTATATAGAGCCCCGGGCCCGACATATTAAATCACTGATGACGTGTAATCTATGGGGTGAAAGTTACACTTCGGTAAGAGGAGAATAACAAGTACACCCACACTTCTGAAAGGCTGGGGGGAAGGGTATTATTACAAACTGAAGACCAATTGTACAGGGGGTTACAAAAATCGAAATCCTTCCTCTCACATTTGCTTTTAATGTTATTGTTGGTGTTCAAAACATTTACAAAGAATAAAATAAAATCAAACCCCTGGCCCTTCGCCAAGCAAGTGGTGATAGACAAAGGAATGAAAGACACTCCAGGAACTACACTATTTTGGGGGTGGGTTGCAGGAATGCTAGATAATCATTGGATGTTTTGTACCCCATTGCCATATGTTTAATAATAAATTCAGTTCTAGTTTATTTCTTATTTTCATCTTAAGTATGTATCCTTTTCCATGTAAACTTTTAATGGCCTTAATCCCTTAATTTATTTATGTGGTTGTCCTTCATCAAATTACATCGCTCACACTTTACAGCTCCTTTGCATCTCAGCCTAGTAACCACATGTGAGCCTCTGAACCCTTGGTGACACATGCTAGTGGATGCTGACTAGTTTTTCTTAGATTGTAATATAATTTGGTGGTTCATAGCATGAACTTCTTTGCTATGTGTGCAACCTAAAGGGAAAAAAAACATCCAAACCCTTTCAGTACACTCAGCCTATCCCCCTTCGCAGGTCAATAAATTGCATACCATTGAATTGTCCAACAAAACCTTATATCAGTGACAGAGGTGGAGTGTATAGGAGCTCAGTTATAAAAAAAAGATTGGTACAGCCATTAGGCCAGGCCTGTCGGAGTCGCTGTTACAGACTATTGGCTTTGTCAGTGCTTTTTTGCCAATATCAAAAGCAGAAAATGGTTATTTATGATTCTGACCAGCACTGGGAAAAAATGATGATTCATGTGTCAACACGCATGCACACATAGGCGTCATAATGCCATTGCTATTTTGTGGGTAGAGGGCATAGCTGGGTTATTTTTCTATCCATCATTCAAATTTGGAGAATTCATATCTTTGTATTATAACTTTAAAAACAAAAACTTTAAAAGGTGCCAAAACTCATTTATCTAGGAAGAGCACGCTGGCAACAACACGCTGGGGTGGTGCGGGAGCGCAATATTTGTGCTGGTAGGGTGTATAACACTTACAGTGCTGGGGGATTTCAGTAAGGAAGCAGGGCCAGAGGTAGAGAGCAAGAAAATGCATGCAGCCGTATGGTGTTGAGAGAAAAGAACAAGTAGTTTATTTAATGGTAAAGAAGCTATGCTCCAGGGGAGGGACAGATACAAAGAGAGGAAGGATAGACAAAAAGTAAGCAAGTGAGATTAACAAGACTAGAACGGTTCACAATAGGTCTTTCAGTTAGACAACTAAAAGTTGTCTATAGTCGAAACCTATAAAGTGGATACGCTCATTCATCTGCCTAATATTGTTTAAATGAACTCAGGAGGCACACATCCTTTTATGTCTTCTACACAGTCCTGTCCGTCTATATTTATTAGACTGTGATGGTTTCATCCATGCTTTGTTTTGTCAACACACTGAATACACTCCTAGTAGCGTACCGTTCTAATTTGAATATATGACGCTTTCCAGAGCTGCGGTAGTAGCAGACTAATTGAAAAGTAAGAATTGTCACTATGTTTTTCCAGAGCAAACAGTCATCCTTGTAGTGTACTAACAGCACAGTGTGTTGCAAGCAGTTTTTTTCAGCGAGCGAAGGCTGAGGATGAAGTGTGTAATACAGAGGCCTCCATTAGGCAATGTAAGGCCTAATCTGCACACCTAGATTGCCACTGCCTCAAGAAGCCATTGTTGAAAAGTCAGGACGCATAATGTATCACAAGAGTGTGGTGAAAGGCAGTAACATTACATTCGAGGCAATGGAAGAAACGGGAAGGGACCGAGGGTGATTACTTATGAACTTGTGGAAAGAAAAGGAATTGGGAAAGCTTGAGCTGTTGTTTAAAAGTAAATAAACCTGGAATGTCTATTACAAGACAAACAAGCATTGGAAATGCAATAGGTCTCGGATTTATTTGAGTTAGAGCTAATGGCATTGTAAATGGCAATGTCTTTTAGCCATGTGTTATGGAGCATATGCATGTGGTGTGTATTGGAATTATGTGGGTTGGATTGGAATTTTAGCAATGGTGGCATGCTGCGCTTTAGATGAATATGTTTAAAAGTAAAGTGCACCATACTGCGATTGCTACAATAGTTAATTGTGGATGCCTTAACAATTGGTGTGTGCACTGATGGCTGGTGGTGTGTGTGCCTGTAGAAAATGTGCACTGATGGCTGGTGGTGTGTGTGTGTTTGGTGAAAGCGTGCACTGACATCTGGTGGTGTGTGCCAGGTGGAAGCCTGCACTGACGGCTGGTGGTGTGTGTGCCTGGTAAAAGTGTGCACAGACGGCTGGTGGTGTGTGTGCCTGGTAAAAGCGTGCACTGACGGCTGGTGGTGTGTGTGCCTGATAAAAGCGTGCACTGACAGCTGGTGGTGTGTGTGCCTAGTGAAAGCGTGCACTGACGGCTGGTGGTGTGTGCCTGGTGAAAGCGTGCACTGACAGCTGGTGTTGTGTGCCTGGTGAATATGTTTAAAAGTAAAGTGCACCATACTGCGGTTGCTACAATAGTTAATTGTGGATGCGTTAACAATTGATGTGTGGACTGATGGATGGTGGTGTGTGTGCCTGTAGAAATTGTGCACTGATGGCTGGTGGTGTGTGTTTGGTGAAAGCGTGCACTGACGTCTGGTGGTGTGTGCCTGGTGGAAGCCTGTACTGACGGCTGGTGGTGTGTGTGCCTGGTAAAAGCGTGCACAGACGGCTGGTGGTGTGTGTGTGTGTTTGGTGGAAGCCTGCACTGACGGCTGGTTGTGGTTGTGCCCGGTGAAAGCGTGTACTGGCGGCTGGTGGTGTTTTTGCCCGGTGAAAGCGTGCACTGACGGCTGGTGGTGTTTGTGCCCGGTGAAAGCGTGCACTGACGGCTGGTGGTGTGTGTTTGTAGTTGTGTGTGTGGTGGTGAGTGTGTGGTGGTGAGTGGTGGTGAGTGTGGTGGTGAGAGGGTGGTGTGTGTGTGTGTGGTGGTGTGTGTGGTGGACTTAGTTCGGGTTTTCGTACCCTGCTTACTCACACACTGCTCACCCTGCACACTCACACACTGCTCACCCTGCGCACACTCACACACTGCTCACCCTGCACACTCACACACTGCTCACCCTGCACACTCACACACTGCTCACCCTGCACACTCACACACTGCTCACCCTGCACACTCACACACTGCTCACCCTACACACTCACACACTGCTCACCCTGCACACTCACACACTGTTCACCCTGCACACTCACACACTGTTCACCCTACACACTCACACACTGCTCACCCTACACACACACTGCTCACCCTACACACTCTCACACTGCACACTCACACACTGCTCACCCTACACACTCACACACTCACACAATGTTCACCCTGCACACTCACACTGTTCACCCTACACACTCACACACTGTTAACCCTGCACACTCACACACTGTTAACCCTGCACACTCACACAATGCTCACCCTGCACGCTCACACACTGCTCACCCTGCACGCTCACACACTGCTCACCCTACATAATGCGAAAAGACCTAGCTCTGCCCTTTGGCCTGTGTTGTAATCGTACAGTAGGTTGTGAGTAGTTGTGGTTGGTTGGTTGGGGCGTCCCCTCCTTGCTGCTCCCCTCACAGAGGGCCGGCTGCCTCCATGAAGCTCCCAAGACACATGTTCAGCTGTTCTTTGTTTTAGCTCCTGTGTGTCCATGCACCGTGTAAGCGCACAAGCATACCCTGCTATCTCTGGAACACTCACACTGCTGAGTCTCTCTCACTCTGCAGGCACTCTCTCTCTGCAGGCACTCTCACTCTGCAGTCACTCTCACTCTGCAGTCACTCTCACGTCACTCTCACTCTGCAGTCACTCTCACTCATGCAGTCACCGTCACTCTCCCTCTGCAGTCACTCTCACTTTGCAGTCACTCTCACTCTGCAGTCACTCTCACTGTGACTCATGCTGTCACTCTCACTCTGCTGAGGTTCCGTGACAATTGTAAGTGGTGTTCTTGACTCGCACGAATATGGTCGAGTCTGGTATCTATGAACCGCAAATGACGAGTTTAGTGGGTGTACGCGTTTTCGCTATGCTAACCTAAACCGTTCGTCTGTTTCGTGGGTTTTTCCATCTGAACCCACGGGTTCCATCTTAGATACGGCATCCATTTTGTTTCTTGCCCTCAAGTAGCCAGCGAACAGACGCTGTCCGCTTCGCGACCCTGGGATTCCCAAGCTCTTGCGGAAGACACGTGTTCCTTTGAGAGTGTCTTTATGACGAGGGGGATGATACTGTAAGGCAGATGGCCCCGCTGGAGGCTCATCTTGCCGTGCCGGTCTATTGTCTCAGTTGTGCATTTCATTAGGCACGTCCTTTGATTCCTGCAAATCGTGTTTCCTGATACCTCCCCTTTTACACTCTCTTCGATCTGTTCGCTGTCCTCGTCTTCCTCTGCACCTGTTTTAGTCTCTTCCTTGATTCGTTTACTGTCGAACGGAATGCATTAATGGTGGGAAAATGTACTTTTACAGTTGGGAACCGCCAAATGTTACTGTGATCACGTTCCGGGCCCTGAATACATGAAAGCGACCCCTATGATATGTATTGTGGGAAGTGGGTTGTAACCTTTTGTTTGTAATGTTATCCTATGACCGAAAACTGTATAAGAAGAGCGATCCACAGATACAATTTGAATCAGACTCCGTGAACTTACATGCTGTGTACTTCTTGTGACTTCTGTGTTCCCTGCAGTAAATAAACCTCGAATCTTTGACGCCGAAGGAAGTGTCCCGTGTCTCTGTTATTTGTACGCCGGAACAGGTAACCCACGAAGGTTTTAGGTGTTATCCCTGGCACCGCTGGGTCTTAGAATAACCCAGTCCTTCAGTTGGCGCCCACGTGGGGCTGCATCAGTGGTACCGGTCCAAAGCCCGACGATCGTGAGGAACTTCGTGTGAAATCTCCGAGGGAAGGTGCACCCCGCTTCATCGATCCTGTTGTCGAAACAAGTGGCCCGACGACTTTTCCCGCGAAGATTCCCGCCTCCTGACGGCTGCGACGGACTGCTGCCCTGACTGTAGACCTGTTTTGGCGCCTGGCGTAGACCTTGGTACAGCGAGACGATAGACGGGCCTTCCTGGTGACGCCATCGATCTTAGAGTTAAGTATTTGTGGGTCGCTCCCAGAGTCCTTTGTTGTTGTGGGTGCTTAGTTGTTGCATGGTTCCATTGCATTTGTGGTTCTTGGTAATTTGTTCTTAGTTGTACTATTTGACGTCTGCAGTCGCCAAAAACCGAGGGTTTTTGCTCTTTTTGCTGGGACATAGTGTAATCCCGTAACCCTTGAAGTTTGTGTAACTCGGTTAGTGTGCACGATGCCTGGCTGTAGTACTTTGTTCAGTTGTTTTAGAGGTTGTGGTGCGGATTCCCGGCTGGAGGACTCGTGTCCGATACCTCCGGTCGGAACTCCAACTCACGAATTGTACAGTCGACACGGTTTGGGTCCGATCACGTTCAATGAGTGTTGGGTTCGTTACACCAGAAAAGACGGTGTCCTTAGTTGGCCACCTCATGGTAGTTTTGAGACCCCGATTTTAGACAATCTTGAAGCTAAAGTGTTCGAAAGAAAAGCAAGGCCGGCCATGTTTGATTCCTTTCGGTTGTGGCGTAAAGAAGCCAAGCAGAAAGAAATCAGACAGCTTAAACGTAATAAGAGAGAAGGTATTGTTACAACGATGAGAAATGCTGATCAGTATCAGCGAGATAAGGAGGAGAAAGAAAAAGAAGTCTTTAATAGGTTACAGCGTATGGCGGTAGATAAGTGTTATCCCGCTTTACCGACGGGTACGGATAAGAAGGAGGAAGTAGTAGAGGACCCTTTATTATCGTATCTATTAAAGTCGCCACCTCCGTATGCACAGGATACTACTGCCCCTGTGGTTCCTCCTGCTCCTCAACCTGTGGTTCCGGCAGCTGCTGGTCAGCCTGTCGTTGCTCCTGTTCTTGCGAATCCTCTTGCTCCTATTCCCCCACCTATTTCTGTTCCTACAGCGCCACTACCTATGTCCTCTTCGGCTGTCCCTCCTGTCACTTCTGCTCCCGCGACTACTTCTGCTACTCCTGCTGCTTCTGTATTTAGTTCTCATATTGTTACTCCTGCTCTCTTTTCCCCTTCTCCGTCTCTTCGAAGACGTGTACCTAATGCTGTTGCTAATCTTTATTCTCCTTCCGGACCGATTCCTGGGTCCAATGTACCTGACGTCCCTCAACGACGTAGTCAGCTTCCTGGTGGTAGCGAGCGTGACACATTAGTTAATATGGCGCGCAATTGGATCAGGTACCCCCTTAAAAATCCTCCACGCATAATCTTTGAGACTTTTTCTAAATTTAATGAACCTACACAGCGATTTGTCTTTGACGAGATGTGTAACTTTTTGCGTGAAGCAATTTCGAATGACGAGGTAAATGAAGTACCGCCCGACGTAACTGAACTTCAGCTTCAGTTTTCGAGGGGTGTGCTTGTGGGTAGCAATGTACGACATGCCGTGGAACATCTTTTATCTTTTCGTCCCACTGTTATTCCTCGAGCGTTGTGTAAAGACGATACCGAGGAATGGATGGCAACACTTGGTCAGTTTCCCATGCGTGAAGTCCCACCAGTGTGGATGCCAGGTAATCCTGGTGGTAATCCTGCGGTTTTGCCGCACTTCCAGAGAGTGTGGATACATCTTCCGTGGAAACGGTCAGAAGTTTTACAGGTGAAGCAATCTTTGCCAGACCCTCGCAAAAATCCTGCAGGGTACTATAAAGAATTGTCGCAGCTAGTGGATGCTACGATAATGAATCTTGCCGACATCGATATGCTGTTTGGCAATGTCGTACCGCAACCGGTATGGGCAAAGATTCGTCAGCAAGATCATGCAGCAGTATTAGGTGGTGACTGGGCTGCACTTAGAGCTGCAGATGACTTACAAGTCGGTGGGGCTAAGCCTGACCAGCTCATTTCCGATCTTCCTCAGAGAATAATCACCCTTATGAAAACGCTTATGCCCGCTATGAAGGTGAATTGGGACAAATTGTCTGCCTGCAAGCAAAAGAAGGACAAAAGTGTCTCCGATTTCTTTACAAGATTTGAGGAGGCATTTATCGATCACAGTGGTCAGGATATGGGTACTGAGGGAGGTCAGAGATTGTTTGTGGACAAATTTGTGTCGAACTTGTTGCCTGACCTATGCAACAAATTGAAAAATTCAGAAAGTGCGTGGGCTGTCTCGACCTCTGCTCAGATATTGGCTACGGCTCAATATTATGAAAATAGAGAAAAAGAAGAAATAGATCGTGCAGACAAAAAGACGAAAGAACTCAAAACAAAGGTGTTGTTGCAACAAGCGTATCCTCAGCGTTCGAATCAGAATGATTCGCAGCAGCGGAACCGATCGCAGCCGCAGTCCAATAGGTCACAATCGCGGAATGACTCTTCACAGCGATCTATGCTTGGGTACAATCATTGTGCCTATTGTAGGGGTGAGGGTCATTTGAAATTTGTTTGTCCAGTTTTGCGTGATCGTAACAGTGGTAATTCGTCTAGAGGAGGTCGTAGTGGTCCTCAACAGGCTTCACGAGGTAGAGGTTGTGGTGTCACGCAAAATCAAAATGATCGTTCTAATAATTCCTCTGACTCCAATAATTGCTTTGATCAGCGTGATTCATCGACAGGTAGATCTGCACAATATCATGTGGAAGATTGTTACATCGACCACGATATTGATGATGGTAATTACTAGGACAGCCATAGACAAAGAGAGGGAGTAGTATCAGTTCCGGTTGATCAGAGAGGGCCTTACGTCGCAGTTGCCACATCGGGCGTAGTTGAGCCTTTTCTGTTGGACACTGGTGCGACAAAAAGTTCCATCATGGATTCGAAACTCCCTGGCGTACCTTTGTCTGGCTTAACAAATGTTTCCGTTGGATTCTCTGGCGCCCCTGTTAGCAATCCGGTTTCCAGACCTCTGCCCCTTAAAATTGGGCCTTGTGAGCTGAAGGCTCCCTTGATTTTGACTACTGGTTGTGGTGAAAATCTTTTGGGCCTGGACTTGCTGAAACGACTGTATGCGACTTTGTATTGTTCTCCAGCGGGAGTGGAGCTTACATTGGGCCAGAGAGTGATCTCTCCTATGTACTTATCAACTGATAAGCTCCCACCGGAATTGAGTTCTTTTCCTGCATCTTTGTGGGCGACGGGCCCTAATGACGTAGGCCTGCTTGACATCTCCCCTTATGTTGTTCACTTGAAATCTAATGTGCATTTACCACGTATTCTGTTGTCAGAAAAGTTATGTGTTGGGAGCTACCCTTTCTGTCAGGAAAAGGACTGGGTCAATAACTAAGAAAAAAACAGGTTGCCTTTTCCTGAATGTTGAACCTTTCTAGGTGTGCCTCTTCCACTGTTCCTAACATTTGTGTTTTCTATGAATATGTTTTTGAAAAATTATGTTATATAAGGATTTTTTTAAAAATTTTATGAAGTATTGTTTTTTTAAAATGTGTTAGTAATTATTGTCTATATACATTGAACATATATCGTGGAATGGTTTTTAATTGCAACAGCCTTGTAACATTATGATATTTTAAACAAAAACTTTATCTTGAATAAATGAATTATATATTTTTAAACAAATCTAAGCGTCATACATGGTCCCACATGATATTGAAAGTTTGATAACCTATGCTGTAAATTTGGTAACCTAGATAAGAGTGCACAATTTTGGTAAATACAAGGGTGGCCACCTCCAGTGGAAGAGGCACACCTAGAAAGGTTCAACATTCAGGAAAAGGCAACCTGTTTTTTTCTTTTTTACCACGTATTCCCCAGTATCGTATCTCCCTTGATGGTGAGCGAGCGCTGTTAGCAATTATCTACGATTTGATAGAAAAAGATGTTATTGAGGAGACTAGGGGAAACGTGTGCAATAGCCCTGTGCTGCCCATCTTGAAACGCACTCATCCATCTAAGCCTCCTGTTTATCGTTTTGTTATCGATTTACGGGAGGTAAATAAAATTGTGATTCCTCAGTTCCCTGTGGTGCCTGACATTACGGCTCTACTGACTCTGATTCCAGCATCTGCGTCCTGGTTCTCAGTGATCGATTTGAAGAATGCTTTAGCATTCCGATTGCTGAGGAGAGCAGGGACTTATTCGGTTTCTCGTTAGGAGGTCGCAGCTTTAGGTTTAAACGCGCTCCTCAGGGCTACTGTGAGAGCCCATCGATATACAGTCAAGCCTTGAAAAGCCAACTTGATGCGTTTGTGTTACCGGCTGGCGCGGCCTTGATCCAATATGTCGATGACTTATTGGTGGCTGCGGACACTCAGGACATTTGCAAAATTGCTACGGTGTCGTTGTTACAGCATCTCTGTGACTTACATCACAAGGTGTCACCTTCTAAACTGCAATATTGTTGCCAAGAAGTAACCTATCTAGGTCACTTATTGTCAAAGGAGGGAAGAAGGTTGACCCCAGAGAGAATTGCAGCGATTGCTCGAATGACTGTGCCAGCGACTCAGAGAGATGTGCGTGCCTTTCTAGGTATCACGTCATACTGCAGGCAATGGATTCCAAATTTTTCATTGCTAGCGAAACCATTGGTAGCCCTTACGTGCAAGGATGTTCCGACTCCTTTGCCATGGACGGAAGAATGTCGGAAAAGTTTTTCTGAATTACGTGACGCGTTGTGTTCGGCTCCTGTGTTAGGTACTCCTGACTACAGTAAGCCGTTTACACTATACGTTCACGAGAGGGAAGGTTGTGCGTTCAGTGTTTTGACGCAACAATTTGGTGGTAAGCAGCGTCCATGTGCATATTTTTCCTCGACCTTGAACCCAGTAGCTAGAGCATTGCCGAGTTGTTTGAGAGCAACAGCTGCAGCTGCGGTGTCCATCCGACAATCTGCAGGATTGGTCATGGATAATATGCTTACGGTAATGGTTCCGCACGCAGTTGACACTCTCTTGAATCGTACGAAAACTCAACATCTGACGAGTGCAAGGTTGTCTGGTTATGAGTTGACGCTTCTGGCAAGTCACATTCAAATAAAGCGGTGCAATGTCCTAAACCCGGCGACTTTGTTGCCAATCAATATGGAATCAGATGAGGTAGCACCCCATGACTGTTACTTACGAACTGAGGAGGTAACAAAAGGTCGTGCTGACCTAAAAAACCCTCCTTTGGAAAACCCCGATGGTACCTTGTATGTGGATGGTTCGTGTTTTAAGTTGCCGAATGGTGATGTGACGACTGCGTATGCTGTGGTAACGTTGAGTACGGTTGTGGAGACTGCGAGATAAAATCAGAACTCTGCACAGGCGGCAGAGCTGATTGCCTTAACGAGAGCGTGTGTTTTGTCGAAAGGGAAGCGGGTGAATGTGTTTACTGACAGCCAGTATGCTTTTGGTGTTGCGCACAGTTTTGGACAATTGTGGAGAGAGAGAGGTTTTATGACATCGCATGGTACGAAGATCCAGCATGGACAGCTTGTAAATGACCTTTTGGATGCACTTACATTGCCCAAGCAGGTGGCGATTATTAAATGTAGTGCGCACCGTAAGGTGACGCATGACGTTGGTCGTGGTAATGCGTTTGCTGATGAGATTGCTAAGGAAACAGCGCAAAACCTTTCAACTAGAATGTATGTGATGAGTTCGGTAAGGTGGCCTGCAGAAACTGGTATGTGTGAAGACACTATCGAGAGTGTGAAAGCGATTCAGAATGAGGCCACTGAGACTGAAAAGATCAAGTGGAAAGAGAGTACGGGAAAGCTGGATGCGAATGGATGTTGGAGTGATTTGTCGGAAAGTAAGAGGTGGATGTTGCCGGATGCATATGTGCTGGCTGTTGTGACTATGGCTCACGGCTTGTCACATATTAGCGCGAAAGGTATCTGTAAGTTGTTGTCCCCTGTATGGAAGAATGATGGTATCGCTAAGTGTGCTGAGAGATTGGTCAAAAATTGTATGATATGCATGATGTACAATCCTGGTAAGGGAACTCCTACACCCCCTGGCCACTTTGCTCCCCCTTCATGTCCCTTTGAAGTGATTCAGTTAGACTTCATCCATATGGAGCGATGCAATAACCTAAAATACGTTTTAGTTGTGGTTTGCGCATTCTCCTGATGGATTGAAGCCTACCCTCTTAAAGACAATACCGCCCTGTCCACAGCGAAAGTCCTACTGAAGGAATACTTCCCTCGGTATGGAATGCCACGGATTGTATGGTCTGATAACGGAAGTGAGTTTGTGGGGAGTGTGATGAAGAGTGTGTGTAAGGGCCTTGGACTTACACAAAAATTCCACAGCGCCAATCATCCCCAGTCAGCAGGTTTAGTTGAGGGGTACAATGGTACTCTTAAGCTAAAACTCGCGAAGATTCAGGCCACGACTGGTCTCTCATGGCCTGACGCTTTGCCCTTAGCTCTTCTGTCAACTAGGGCGACTGTACACTCTCGAGTAGGGCTCAGTCCATATGAGATTGTGTTCGTGTCAAGAATTCCTGTCATGCGAGGGGAGGAAAACGGTAACCAGCGAAAATGGACTACATCTCCCAGGATGCTTAGCGGTTGAGAGGTTATGTAAACAGGAGAGCTGTTACATAACTCAAGGAAAACACGCCCTTATGTAAACAGGAGAGCTGTTACATAACTCAAGGAAAACACGCCCTATAAAGGGAGGAACCGGGAGGTACAATGCTGTCGGATATTGTGTTTACACCGACGTACCTGCTTCGTGAAGAGCAGTGTTCCGGAGTGGTGCTCCAGTAAGGCAAGAACGGAGGTAGGTCGAGTCGTTACTCCCTGGGCCGTGTCTTGCCCCATCGTCACCTGTGAAGGACCCGGAAGCTCTACCGGTCAACCATTGAGCTTCGCTTTTTGACTCGGCTGAGTCAAAGCGCAGTGGCGCTTTTT
Organism: Lissotriton vulgaris; assembly: GCF_964263255.1. NCBI lineage: Eukaryota > Metazoa > Chordata > Amphibia > Caudata > Salamandridae > Lissotriton > Lissotriton vulgaris. Next base: position 2,003,614,050 of record NC_141689.1, on the reverse strand, counting down.
CTGGTTGGAGTCGTAACTCCCAGCCCGACCAGAGATACCGGGACTGCCAGCTGTAACGCACACCAGGAGGTGTTTGCCGCGTTACAGACTCGGAAGTCCACAGGATCGATCGAGCGGCTGCTCTCGGTTCAGTCTTCTTGCTTTTGATTGGGGTATCGGTGACGCATCACCAGGAGGTGACTCCGCGTCCCGGTGCAGTCTGAGGAAGAGGTTGAGCGGCTGCTCCCTTCAGGTAGAGACCCCGGCTGGGTGTTTCCCTGACTCCTCGATTCTCCCCAACACTCTTCGTGCCCCTCACAGCCTACCGATTGGCATTGTCGGCCATTTCATTTCTGCCCTCTGTTGGCATACGCCGGGATCGGCGTATATGCAGAGGACGGTTAGGACCATCCGTGCTGTGGGCTGGTAACGTACTTAGCCTGGAGGATTCCAGTGACTATAACTTTTGTTTACTCTTTGTATTATTTTTGCCTTCATTAAAATAACTAACCCTTCACAAGTGGTTGCGTCCTCATTATCGTTTCTGTTAAACGATCCTGAGACGTTCAGGGCGTTACAAAATATCCGACCTTAATAACACTAACTGTCTCCCGGTCGATAACAGACATGGCAACACTTGATGATGTGCTGGCTGCTTTAGCAACCGTGCAAGTTGAATTGGCTGCCTCTAGGCAAGAAACAGCCGATGTAAAAGCCAGACTGGATGCTATCCAATTGGACCCGCTCACGCCCAGCACCTCCCTCACGAACCAGACCCCTGCGGTAGTAGTGGAAATGCCGGTAGCCATCCCCTTGGCAACACCAGAGAGGTACAGTGGGGATCCTAACACAGTGCAGGTATTCCTCACACAAGTGGCGCTACATTTATCGTGCAAACCAAAGGCGTTCCCCACGAGTCAGGCTCGTGTGGCTTTCCTTATTTCCTATTTGGCTGGAAACGCGGCACAATGGGCCGTACCTCTGGTGAGCAGGGACAACCCCATCTTATGTGATTGGGGTGCTTTTCGCGAGGAATTCCTGAAGGTATTCGACAGAAGGGCTGACTCGTACACGGCGGACCGTGAAATGCTTGAGTTGAGACAGGGATCCAACGACCTGGTGCAGTATCTCAACGCGTTCCGAAGGCTGGTTGCGGAAACCAAGTGGCCTGTTGCTAAACAGACGGCGCTCTTCCATCAAGGGCTGTGCGATGAGCTCAAGGACGCCGTGGCTCATATTGACCCTCAACCCAAGACATGTGAGGGCCTTATCAACCTGGTATTACGGCTGGAACATAGGCTAAGTGAAAGAAAGAGGGATCATGGGAGAAAAGGAAAATCCCTTCCATCCTATGTGACGGTGGGAAGTCCTGAAACTTCCACCGCATCCAAGGGAGAACCCATGGACATCGGCGCAATACGAGCGAGCCTCACAGCCACGGAGAAAGAGTCACGCCGTAAACAAGGATTGTGCCTATATTGTGGCAAAAAAGGCCACTACGTACGTGAATGCCCTGCCAAACCGAAGACGTCACGTTATCGGGCCAACCGGTCGGTAACAGCCGTGGTGGACATACCGGCGGAAAACTAGAGGATTCCCAGACCAAAGAAGGGGCATCTCGGAGTCACTCATCCATCCCTTCACTTTCCAACTCGGTCACTAAGGGACAACGACACCTGTTTCTCACGGTGCACGTGGGAGTGCATGACCAGTGGATACCCGTTGTGGCCATGGTGGATTCAGGGGCCACTGGCATGTTTATGGACCACAACGAGGCATGCAGGCTAGGGCTAGTGCTTCTTCCCAAAGCTGTACCCGAAGACGTCTATGCTGTAGACGGAAGACGATTGGTGACGGGGCCCATCGGGCAGCACACGGGGGTCCTTTCGATGAGAAACGGGAGGAACCATTTGGAACAAATCGATTTTAACATCATCCGAGCTCCCCAATATGGCGTCATATTGGGATTGCCGTGGCTACAGAAACACAACCCCTCTGTGGATTGGCCGACACATCGCATCGAAATGACGTCACTGTATTGCACCCTGCATTGTGGAATACAAACGGAATCCCTTGACGCAGATGAGAGCGGGAGTCAGACGGTGGCAACAGCGGCAGAAAAAGATGTGGCTCTCCCCCAGGCTTATCACAGTTTTGAGGATGTATTTGATGAGGTGAAGGCGGAAGTGCTACCACCACATAGACAGTTTGACTGCCAGATCGACCTGGTGCCAGGGGCCAGCGTTCCCAGCGACAGGCTGTATGCCCTGACGGAGCCTGAAAACATGCATCTCCGGGGGTACCTGGATAAACTCCTCAAGCTAGGATTCATCCGCCCGTCCAAGTCTCCGGCCGCCTCGCCACTCTTCTTCATCCCGAAGGCTAATGGGGAGCTGAGAGCCTGTGTGGACTTTAGGGCATTGAATGCGATAACCATAAAAAATCGGTACCCCTTGCCTCTCATCAGTGTACTTCTGGAACAGGTCAAGAAAGCTCGTATCTACACCAAGTTGGATTTGAAAGGGGCATACCATCTGGTACGCATGAGGGACGGAGACGAGTGGAAGACCGCCTTTAAGACCAGGTTCGGCCTTTTTGAGTACCTCGTCATGCCGTTCGGTCTGTGCAACGCCCCGGCAGCCTTTCAGTACTTTCTGAATGAGGTATTCAGAGAGGAGTTGGATATCTACGTGGTCGTATATATCGACGACATCCTCATCTATTCGTCCAGTGTGGAGGAGCACGAACACCACGTCAAAGCGGTGCTCCAAAAGCTGAGGGAAAACATGCTGTTTTGTAAACTCAGCAAGTGTGACTTCCACGTCACATCCGTGGAATTCCTCGGAGTGATGCTGAGTCCAGAGGGACAGGAGATGGCAGAACGAAAGATCAAGGCGGTGAAAGAATGGCCGGTGCCCCAAAGCGTGAAGGACGTCCAAAGTTTCATTGGCTTCGCCAACTTTTACAGGCGGTTTATAGATGGATTTTCAGGATTGGTGGCCCCAATCACACAGCTACTAAGGAAGTCCAAGGAGTTTGTCTGGTCCCCTGAAACGAACACAGCCTTTGAGGCCCTGAAAGCGCCTTTGGTAAGGCGCCGGTGTTGGCTCACCTCGATCCGGATCTCCCCTACGTGGTGGAAGCGGACGCATCGGATGTGGCGCTGGGGGCTATCTTGTCCCAACGCAACAACGACACAGGGGTCCTTCATCCCGTTGCGTACATGTCCCGCAAACTCAACGACGCCGAACGCAACTACCATATTGCGGAGAAGGAGCTTCTCGCAATCAAGGACGCCTTCACCGAATGGAGGCATTGGTTGATGGGGGCAAGACATGTGGTATCGGTGTACACGGACCATCGGAACCTACAGTTCATGACGGCCACAAGACACCTTTCTCCCAGGCAGCTGCGGTGGATGATCTTCTTTGCGGGGTTCAACTTCCGCATCACATATCGGCCGGGGACGGAAAACCGGAAGGCAGACGCCCTGTCCCGTCAATCTGCAGTTAAGGAACCATTGCCTGCGACCGAGCATTCCATCATTTCCCCGAGGATGGTATTGGGGGTTATCCAACCGGATACTTTCCTGAGGGGAATAAAGAGAGGGATCAGGTCATTCGCATGGCGGAGGTGGCTCCTCAGTCACAGAGAATGGCAGCTGAAGGACGGGATACCCCTGAAGGGCAGGTGCCTATTGATACCCACGCCTAGGCTAAGGAAACAAGCATTCATCTGGTGCCATGACTCTCCATGCGCAGGTCATTTGGGCTTTGAAAAAACGGTGGCTAGCATGGGACGGCATTTCTGGTGGCCAACCATGAGAGTGGATGTCAGGAGGTGGGGACAGGAGTGTCCTACGTGTGCTACCATGAAGGCCGACCATGGCCGAACCCAAGGGCTCTTACATCCACTTCCAACCCCGGATAGACCATGGGATAGCATATCACTGGACTTCGTGGTGGGCCTACCGGTAGACCAGGGGATGACGGCAATACTGGTGGTGGTGGATTACTTGACGAAAATGGGGCACTTCATCCCCTGCAAGAGAGTCCCTACGGCCGGGGAATTGGCGTCACTACTCCTAAAGAATGTGGTACGACTGCATGGATTACCTGGGGTGATCGTGTCGGACCGGGGGTCGCAGTTTACTGCGCAATTCTGGAAGACTTGGTGCACTGCGCTGCATGTTAAGACCGCCCTGTCCACCAGCTACCACCCTCAAACGGACGGCCAAACCGAGCGCCTGAACCAAACGCTCAAACAGTATCTGCGATGTTTTGTGGACCAGGGCAGGGAAGAATGGGTCGACTTGCTATGGGTTGCAGAGATAGCCTACAACAACGCCACTCACAGCTCCACACAGTCATCTCCGTTCTATAGCAACTATGGCCAACATCCCAGGTTCTTGCCATTTCTACATCCGTTCAGAGAGGACAGGATTCCCGCCACAGCGGACAGGGTGGCACACATAAAAGACACGTTGATGCGCTCAAGGGCTGTCCTAATAGAGGCCAAGAGAAGATACAAGGCTGCGGCAGACAGGAAGAGAAGGCCCGGGCCACTGTACCACACTGGAGACTACGTCTGGATATCCACAAGAAACATGAGGTTTCGAAAGAACAGTGTGTTCCATCCCAAATACATGGGCCCCTATCGAATTACCAAGTGTATGGGTCCCGTGAACGTGAAGGTGTGCTTGCCCCAGTCATTGCGGATACACCCTGTCTTTCATGTATCATTGCTCAAACCAGCACCCTCCAAGCCGTCTGGGACACGTAGGCCGGTATGCGTGGAGTCGGAGGTGGAGTATGAAGTGTCGGGCATACGGGCGTCCAAATGGCGCAGGGGGAAGCTGTGGTACCTGGTTGCGTGGAAAGGCTATGGCCCGGAGGAGCAATCATGGGAACCGGCTGAAGGGGTTCATGCTCCGCGCTTGGTCTCCTTGTTCCATCTGCGTTTTCCTGCCAGCGCTGGCCCCGTGGGGAGCCGCTGAGAGGGAGGATGTACTGTCAAGAATTCCTGTCATGCGAGGGGAGGAAAACGGTAACCAGCGAAAACGGACTACATCTCCCAGGATGCTTAGCGGTTGAGAGGTTATGTAAACAGGAGAGCTGTTACATAACTCAAGGAAAACCCGCCCTTATGTAAACAGGAGAGTTGTTACATAACTCAAGGAAAACACGCCCTTATGTAAACAGGAGAGCTGTTACATAACTCAAGGAAAACACGCCCTTATATAAACAGGAGAGCTGTTACATAACTCAAGGAAAACACGCCCTATAAAGGGAGGAACCGGGAGGTACAATGCTGTCGGATATTGTGTTTACACCGACGTACCTGCTTCGTGAAGAGCAGTGTTCCGGAGTGGTGCTCCAGTAAGGCAAGAACGGAGGTAGGTCGAGTCGTTACTCCCTGGGCCGTGTCTTGCCCCATCGTCACCTGTGAAGGACCCGGAAGCTCTACCGGTCAACCATTGAGCTTCGCTTTTTGACTCGGCTGAGTCAAAGCGCAGTGGCGCTTTTTCTGGTTGGAGTCGTAACTCCCAGCCCGACCAGAGATACAGGGACTGCCAGCTGTAACGCACACCAGGAGGTGTTTGCCGCGTTACAGACTCGGAAGTCCACAGGATCGATCGAGCGGCTGCTCTCGGTTCAGTCTTCTTGCTTTTGATTGGGGTATCGGTGACGCATCACCAGGAGGTGACTCCGCGTCCCGGTGCAGTCTGAGGAAGAGGTTGAGCGGCTGCTCCCTTCAGGTAGAGATCCCGGCTGGGTGTTTCCCTGACTCCTCGATTCTCCCCAACACTCTTCGTGCCCCTCACAGCCTACCGATTGGCATTGTCGGCCATTTCATTTCTGCCCTCTGTTGGCATACGCCGGGATCGGCGTATATGCAGAGGACGGTTAGGACCATCCGTGCTGTGGGCTGGTAACGTACTTAGCCTGGAGGATTCCAGTGACTATAACTTTTGTTTACTCTTTGTATTATTTTTGCCTTCATTAAAATAACTAACCCTTCACAAGTGGTTGCGTCCTCATTATCGTGTCTGTTAAACGATCCTGAGACGTTCAGGGCGTTACAGTTCGGCCGTCCTGCAAATGTTTGGGGGGTCCCTAGACCCAGTGTGTTCGCTGATCTTGAGTACCCAATGTTGATCGATTATCTTCATGATCTGACTGCTAAACTGAGGTTAATTCACCAACAGGTCTTTGAAGCACTGCCGACGCAGACGGAGGGTCCAGGCCACCAGCTCCAGCCCGGAGACTGGGTGGTCACAAGGAATTTTGGCCGCAAAAGAAATTTGGAGCCAAGGTTCACCGGACCCTACCAGGTGCTCCTTGCCACGAGGACTGCTGTTCGTTTGGAGGGTCGCAAGCACTGGGTGCATGCCACCCACACCAAGAAGGTACCCATCCCTTTGCCAGCGGACTCGTGGGTGAGGAAAGGCATCGCCTCGTCTGAGGGTGAGGTTTTGCCGAACTTTGTTCCATTCAGCGACGCTCAGCCCGTTGGAGATACCTCAGTGCAGCCGGACGATACTGTTGAACATTTGTCATCAAAGGACTCAAGATCTGAACAATTGTCTGGTCGACAGGATTCTGTTTCATCATCTGACCAACTGTTTGAGGATCAGACACGTCCTGGGAAAACTCGATACTTCCTTCGTTCCCAAACCAAGGACAAATAAAATTTTTCCCCTTTTGAAATTCACGTTACCCCATTATCACCCTGAACATTTTGAATAATCGTGATTTTTGTTTCCATTTTGAGTTTCTTTTCCACACATGTGTTTGTTTCCACAGCTAGGAGATTTTGTATATACTGTTTAATTAAAGTACCTTACATCCGGGTGGACCGTAGGGCCGTGCGGGTACTTCCTTCTGGTTAGTAGGTCCTGACACTAGGTTGGAGACCGCCGGGTCCTAGGAACTCCTAGTGATTGACTATTGCTACACAGAACGAAGTGCGTCAAGAACGTTGCGGACGGTTTTAGAGGATGGCTTTCTCGAAGCTGTCGGAATTGGAAAAGACTCAATCTCAAAGATTCGAATTGCATAGACTTTCACGAACAAAATGCTTCATGTTTCAGGTGTTCTTTCTGTTCCTAACTGTTTCTTCGTTATTGGTGGGTGGGGTGTATTATATGATACAGTCGTTGCTGCCTAATGCCTCACCTACCCCTTCTTCTGAACCTAAACCTACCTCCACTGTTTCTCCTCATTCTTTTCACATTCTACCTCAACACGAGCAGGTTAGACGTGCGGAATTCATGAACAATTCCTTCGTTCAGCTCCTTCATCAGCATCAGTTGGTAATGAACACTACAAATTGTTGGGTGTGTGGGTTAATGCCACATACCACCGATAAGGGAATTCCGTACTTGGTGCTTCGTTACAGTTCCCAGGGTTCAGCTCGAGCATTCCAAACATTGTTTCGCAGCGCACTAGATTCTTACCCCAATCGAGAGCCACGTTCTCCCCACTTTGGTCCCGGTCCGTACCATAAGTCTTTGGCAATAGCGATTGCTGATTTAGATAGGGATATCTCTGATCCATCGCTTATCCCAGATGAAGAGGTGCGAGCCTACAGGGATCTGAGTGAGGCTGAGTATAGCGTGCTAGTGGGTGATAGACAGCTCAAAAGTTCATCTCCTATATTGATCGTATCCCACCTTGGTAATTTCTGTTTGAAAGGTCGTGGCCGAAGCCCGAGAGCTCACCTTGGGGAGAGTGCTTGCACTGAAACGTATGTTTTACCAATGCTCTCTTCCCCTGTTCTCCTGACTGCTAAGGGTACGTACTTTGTTTGTTACGACCGTGCATATACATGGTTGCCCCTTGACTTCTCGGGCACCTGTTATATCGCAAATTTGTTGCCACCAACCTTTACGGTTGCCTCAGATTACCACAAAACCAGAGTCGTGGGAGGCGTGATTAGCAAAGAAGACACTGCCGGTCAAGAAGCAGGAGACTTCTTTAAGGGTTTCCTGCCGTTTGGGGGACCTATGGTCAATAGTAGGAACCTGAGACAGTTGACCCGAGTGGTGGAATCGACTGCTAATATCACTGCGAGTGCCCTTGGCAATATCACAGCAGAGCTTCAGGCTGATAGGCTTATGACGTTACAAAATCCTATGGTTTTAGACGTCGTCTTAGCAGATAGAGGTGGAGTATGTAAGGTGATCCATTCGAGCTGTTGTATTTTCATTCCTGACAACGCTCCGACTGTCTATCAAGCCATCTCGAAGTTGCATAAGATCTCTGAGTCCATACACGTGGACGTAGGGGATTGGACGCTACTCGGATGGTTTTGGGGCCTAATGTCGACTTAGGGTTGGAAGATTCTGATGATCACTGGGGTTGTTGTAGCATTCCTGTTCACGTGTTGTCTTTGCGTGCAGTGTGGTCCTGCCTTATGTGGCCTCTGTGCTACGACGTGTATAAGGCGGCCGCCTGTTACCAAAGGAACGCTGATGGATAGAATTATGTTGCAGCAGCATCTGGATGGTCTGATGAATATCGAAATCGATTCTGATTCCGACTAGTGCTTGCCTACATGAGGGCAAAAGGAGCGTCTGAGGTTCCGTGACAATTGTAAGTGGTGTTCTCGACTCGCACGAATATGGTCGAGTCTGGTATCTATGAACCGCAAATGACGAGTTTGGTGGGTGTACGCGTTTTCGCTATGCTAACCTAAACCGTTCGTCTGTTTCGTGGGTTTTTCCATCTGAACCCACGGGTTCCATCTTAGATACGGCATCCATTTTGTTTCTTGCCCTCAAGTAGCCAGCGAACAAACGCTGTCCGCTTCGCGACCCTGGGATTCCCAAGCTCTTGCGGAAGACACGTGTTCCTTTGAGAGTGTCTTTATGACGAGGGGGATGATACTGTAAGGCAGATGGCCCCGCTGGAGGCTCATCTTGCCGTGCCGGTCTATTATCTCAGTTGTGCATTTCATTAGGCACGTCCTTTGATTCCTGCAAATTGTGTTTCCTGATACCTCCCCTTTTACACTCTCTTCGATCTGTTCGCTGTCCTCGTCTTCCTCTGCACCTGTTTAGTCTCTTCCTTGATTCGTTTACAGTCGAACGGAATGCATTAATGGTGGGAAAATGTACTTTTACAGTTGGGAACCGCCAAATGTTACTGTGATCACGTTCCGGGCCCTGAATACATGAAAGCGACCCCCTATGATATTTATTGTGGGAAGTGGGTTGTAACCTTTTGTTTGTAATGTTATCCTATGACCGAAAACTGTATAAGAAGAGCGATCCACAGATACAATTTGAATCAGACTCCGTGAACTTACATGCTGTGTACTTCTCGTGACTTCTGTGTTCCCTGCAGTAAATAAACCTCGAATCTTTGACGCCGAAGGAAGTGTCCCGTGTCTCTGTTATTTGTACGCCTGAACAGGTAACCCACGAAGGTTTTAGGTGTTATCCCTGGCACCGCTGGGTCTTAGAATAACCCAGTCCTTCACTGCAGTCACTCTCACTCTGCAGTCACTCACTCTGCAGTCACTCTCACTATGCTGTCACTCTGCAGTCACTCTCACTCTGCAGTCACTCTCACTCTGCTGTCACTCATGCTGTCACTCTCACTCTGCAGTCACTCTCACTATGCAGTCACTCTCACTATGCAGTCACTCTCACTCTGCAGTCACTCACTCTGCAGTCACTCACTCTGCAGTCACTCTCACTATGCTGTCGCTCTCACTCTGCAGTCACTCTCACTCTGCAGTCACTCACTCTGCTGTCACTCTCACTCTGCTGTCACTCTCACTCTGCTGTCACTCCCACTCTGCTGTCACTCCCACTCTGCTGTCACTCCCACTCTGCTGTCACTCTCACTCTGCTGTCACTCACTCTGCTGTCACTCATGCTGTCACTCTCACTCTACTGTCACTCTCACTCTGCAGTCACTCTCACTCTGCAGTCACTCATGCTGTCACTCTCTCTGCAGTCACTCTCACTCTGCAGTCACTCTCACTCATGCTGTCACTCATGCAGTCACTCTCACTCTGCTGTCACTCATGCTGTCACTCTCACTCTGCTGTGGGAAGCAAGGTTTCCTAACAATAAATAGGAATTTGAACTTTCACTGAAGTGATGCGTGTGTAAATGTAAATTTATGTGTACAGTTAATTGAAATAATGTGTTATTGGTTCACATTAATTTTCACTTCTGTAGCTCGCGGGTGTGTGGGGCAGAATTAGTAGCATATGAAAAAAAATGAGAGAGCGGGAGGGATCTAAAAGAATATTAAATATTGTTTACAGTGTTGTGAATTTATATGCAGATTAGTCATGCAACCAAACGTGCAATTTCACAAAGGTGGACATTTGATGATATGTTGTGAAAACTTTAGACCCTCTTTCTCTGTGTGTTGTCGTTCTTGCATGAAGAAAGGAAGTACAAGATATGATACCGTAATGAAGAAATATAAGAAAAATTTCGACATTCGGAAAGACCGAGAGGGACACGCTTGACTTAAGAAATCATTCGCCCCCTGGTGTTTAGGGCTCGTAGCGATCACCCCCGCGTGACGTCATTGCAGGTGACGTGGCTCACGTCCTGGAAACCTTCTGTAAGGGGCTGCCTTCTTGTGTGGTGTGCTGTGGGTGTCCGTGTGGGCTTCCACGGGGTTTCTAAAGTCGAATCACAATTTACACCGATTACGGGAGCGGGGAGGGGGCGAGGAAAGACACAGGACACTTCCACCCGAGGCAGAGGTTGCTGTAGTGGGGTTACCACGCTACAAGATCTTCCTAAAGGTTGAGGCGTCAAAGCATGAGAGTGGGGGCTGCTGGCACCCAGCCCGGGCACCCCCAGTAGGACAGTGTGAGGGAGGTCTGTACAGCATACCCCTCCCTGCACGTGTCTATCCCCTCCCTTCTTTGCCCTTCCCTGGTAGGCCACCGTGGCAGTGTGATAGGGCCCGGAGTGCTGACCCCCTGCTCCAGCTGACGCTCGCCGCCCTCCGATAAAAGGTTGTCCTTCCTCTGTGGGGTTCGTGGGGGGTGGGCAGGTCCACGCAGTGTGTGGCTGGTGGAGGAGCCAAGCCCGGGTTTATCCACTTACAGACCTGCAGGCAGGGAGCTGTAGGGTTTGACTCGTACCAGCTGCTCTTCCGCCCTCACTGGGGGCCTCTGGACTCCCATCACGGCAAGGCACAGGTCAAGGCAAGTACAGTGCGCCTGCTGGAAACCCGAAACTATCGCGGAAAAAATAAGAGCGAAGGAACAAAACATGGAGAAATTGAACACTAAAAATTAATGACGAAGGGCAAAATGAAAAGAGTAGTCCAATCTGTTCAAATGGAACAACGAGATTACACAAAAGCAAAAGGACATTCTAGTAAAAATAAAAATAACTATTTTAAAGTTACCAACAAACTAATATGTACACCTTAGAAACAAGCAGCACTTAAACGGATCGCGAAAGAGATCCAATTGCAAAAAAAAAAAGAAAAAAGCCCGCGAGTCGCGCGCGCGCCACTGCTAGCATATGTCTTCAATTACCGCGGCCCTGACGGCCGCGATAATTGAAGATATATGGCCTTCTGGTGCGCGTAACAGACACCAATAGGCCATGGGCGGCGCTACGCGACCGCGCACGCTAAGGCCAATGAAAATGGACCTACGAAATAACACGCACGAGCTGCGTGGAATTTCTAGGTCCATTTTCTAAACCCCCGGGAAAAGGACTCTCGCTGCGCGACACTGCATGCGCAGTGTACGGCAGGCCCGAGACCTAAAAAAGTTACAAACTGAAAGATAGCTGTACTGTTGGAGAGAAGGTAGAACTATTGACTGATCTAAGGGCTAGTGCTTGAGAATATAAATTGATTTCATGGGCACCTAAATATTAAAAATGGGTTAGTGTTGAAGAAAAATAGGTGTTGTGATATTTAGCTGTGTGAAAGAAAAAGCCCCTTTTTGCATGCTCACCCCCATTTCTAGCTGAAATATATTGCTGGAGTTTAGACTGTGTACACTGTCCAGAGCCCAGTGTATGTGCTCAGATTCCTAAAACTTGTAGGTATTGGACATCGGCGCAATACGAGCGAGCCTCACAGCCACGGAGAAAGAGTCACGCCGTAAACAAGGATTGTGCCTATATTGTGGCAAAAAAGGCCACTACGTACGTGAATGCCCTGCCAAACCGAAGACGTCACGTTATCGGGCCAACCGGTCGGTAACAGCCGTGGTGGACATACCGGCGGAAAACTAGAGGATTCCCAGACCAAAGAAGGGGCATCTCGGAGTCACTCATCCATCCCTTCACTTTCCAACTCGGTCACTAAGGGACAACGACACCTGTTTCTCACGGTGCACGTGGGAGTGCATGACCAGTGGATACCCGTTGTGGCCATGGTGGATTCAGGGGCCACTGGCATGTTTATGGACCACAACGAGGCATGCAGGCTAGGGCTAGTGCTTCTTCCCAAAGCTGTACCCGAAGACGTCTATGCTGTAGACGGAAGGCGATTGGTGACGGGGCCCATCGGGCAGCACACGGGGGTCCTTTCGATGAGAAACGGGAGGAACCATTTGGAACAAATCGATTTTAACATCATCCGAGCTCCCCAATATGGCGTCATATTGGGATTGCCGTGGCTACAGAAACACAACCCCTCTGTGGATTGGCCGACACATCGCATCGAAATGACGTCACTGTATTGCACCCTGCATTGTGGAATACAAACGGAATCCCTTGACGCAGATGAGAGCGGGAGTCAGACGGTGGCAACAGCGGCAGAAAAAGATGTGGCTCTCCCCCAGGCTTATCACAGTTTTGAGGATGTATTTGATGAGGTGAAGGCGGAAGTGCTACCACCACATAGACAGTTTGACTGCCAGATCGACCTGGTGCCAGGGGCCAGCGTTCCCAGCGACAGGCTGTATGCCCTGACGGAGCCTGAAAACATGCATCTCCGGGGGTACCTGGATAAACTCCTCAAGCTAGGATTCATCCGCCCGTCCAAGTCTCCGGCCGCCTCGCCACTCTTCTTCATCCCGAAGGCTAATGGGGAGCTGAGAGCCTGTGTGGACTTTAGGGCATTGAATGCGATAACCATAAAAAATCGGTACCCCTTGCCTCTCATCAGTGTACTTCTGGAACAGGTCAAGAAAGCTCGTATCTACACCAAGTTGGATTTGAAAGGGGCATACCATCTGGTACGCATGAGGGACGGAGACGAGTGGAAGACCGCCTTTAAGACCAGGTTCGGCCTTTTTGAGTACCTCGTCATGCCGTTCGGTCTGTGCAACGCCCCGGCAGCCTTTCAGTACTTTCTGAATGAGGTATTCAGAGAGGAGTTGGATATCTACGTGGTCGTATATATCGACGACATCCTCATCTATTCGTCCAGTGTGGAGGAGCACGAACACCACGTCAAAGCGGTGCTCCAAAAGCTGAGGGAAAACATGCTGTTTTGTAAACTCAGCAAGTGTGACTTCCACGTCACATCCGTGGAATTCCTCGGAGTGATGCTGAGTCCAGAGGGACAGGAGATGGCAGAACGAAAGATCAAGGCGGTGAAAGAATGGCCGGTGCCCCAAAGCGTGAAGGACGTCCAAAGTTTCATTGGCTTCGCCAACTTTTACAGGCGGTTTATAGATGGATTTTCAGGATTGGTGGCCCCAATCACACAGCTACTAAGGAAGTCCAAGGAGTTTGTCTGGTCCCCTGAAACGAACACAGCCTTTGAGGCCCTGAAAGCGCCTTTGGTAAGGCGCCGGTGTTGGCTCACCTCGATCCGGATCTCCCCTACGTGGTGGAAGCGGACGCATCGGATGTGGCGCTGGGGGCTATCTTGTCCCAACGCAACAACGACACAGGGGTCCTTCATCCCGTTGCGTACATGTCCCGCAAACTCAACGACGCCGAACGCAACTACCATATTGCGGAGAAGGAGCTTCTCGCAATCAAGGACGCCTTCACCGAATGGAGGCATTGGTTGATGGGGGCAAGACATGTGGTATCGGTGTACACGGACCATCGGAACCTACAGTTCATGACGGCCACAAGACACCTTTCTCCCAGGCAGCTGCGGTGGATGATCTTCTTTGCGGGGTTCAACTTCCGCATCACATATCGGCCGGGGACGGAAAACCGGAAGGCAGACGCCCTGTCCCGTCAATCTGCAGTTAAGGAACCATTGCCTGCGACCGAGCATTCCATCATTTCCCCGAGGATGGTATTGGGGGTTATCCAACCGGATACTTTCCTGAGGGGAATAAAGAGAGGGATCAGGTCATTCGCATGGCGGAGGTGGCTCCTCAGTCACAGAGAATGGCAGCTGAAGGACGGGATACCCCTGAAGGGCAGGTGCCTATTGATACCCACGCCTAGGCTAAGGAAACAAGCATTCATCTGGTGCCATGACTCTCCATGCGCAGGTCATTTGGGCTTTGAAAAAACGGTGGCTAGCATGGGACGGCATTTCTGGTGGCCAACCATGAGAGTGGATGTCAGGAGGTGGGGACAGGAGTGTCCTACGTGTGCTACCATGAAGGCCGACCATGGCCGAACCCAAGGGCTCTTACATCCACTTCCAACCCCGGATAGACCATGGGATAGCATATCACTGGACTTCGTGGTGGGCCTACCGGTAGACCAGGGGATGACGGCAATACTGGTGGTGGTGGATTACTTGACGAAAATGGGGCACTTCATCCCCTGCAAGAGAGTCCCTACGGCCGGGGAATTGGCGTCACTACTCCTAAAGAATGTGGTACGACTGCATGGATTACCTGGGGTGATCGTGTCGGACCGGGGGTCGCAGTTTACTGCGCAATTCTGGAAGACTTGGTGCACTGCGCTGCATGTTAAGACCGCCCTGTCCACCAGCTACCACCCTCAAATGGACGGCCAAACCGAGCGCCTGAATCAAACGCTCAAACAGTATCTGCGATGTTTTGTGGACCAGGGCAGGGAAGAATGGGTCGACTTGCTATGGGTTGCAGAGATAGCCTACAACAACGCCACTCACAGCTCCACACAGTCATCTCCGTTCTATAGCAACTATGGCCAACATCCCAGGTTCTTGCCATTTCTACATCCGTTCAGAGAGGACAGGATTCCCGCCACAGCGGACAGGGTGGCACACATAAAAGACACGTTGATGCGCTCAAGGGCTGTCCTAATAGAGGCCAAGAGAAGATACAAGGCTGCGGCAGACAGGAAGAGAAGGCCCGGGCCACTGTACCACACTGGAGACTACGTCTGGATATCCACAAGAAACATGAGGTTTCGAAAGAACAGTGTGTTCCATCCCAAATACATGGGCCCCTATCGAATTACCAAGTGTATGGGTCCCGTGAACGTGAAGGTGTGCTTGCCCCAGTCATTGCGGATACACCCTGTCTTTCATGTATCATTGCTCAAACCAGCACCATCCAAGCCGTCTGGGACACGTAGGCCGGTATGCGTGGAGTCGGAGGTGGAGTATGAAGTGTCGGGCATACGGGCGTCCAAATGGCGCAGGGGGAAGCTGTGGTACCTGGTTGCGTGGAAAGGCTATGGCCCGGAGGAGCAATCATGGGAACCGGCTGAAGGGGTTCATGCTCCGCGCTTGGTCTCCTTGTTCCATCTGCGTTTTCCTGCCAGCGCTGGCCCCGTGGGGAGCCGCTGAGAGGGAGGATGTACTGTCAAGAATTCCTGTCATGCGAGGGGAGGAAAACGGTAACCAGCGAAAACGGACTACATCTCCCAGGATGCTTAGCGGTTGAGAGGTTATGTAAACAGGAGAGCTGTTACATAACTCAAGGAAAACCCGCCCTTATGTAAACAGGAGAGTTGTTACATAACTCAAGGAAAACACGCCCTTATGTAAACAGGAGAGCTGTTACATAACTCAAGGAAAACACGCCCTTATATAAACAGGAGAGCTGTTACATAACTCAAGGAAAACACGCCCTATAAAGGGAGGAACCGGGAGGTACAATGCTGTCGGATATTGTGTTTACACCGACGTACCTGCTTCGTGAAGAGCAGTGTTCCGGAGTGGTGCTCCAGTAAGGCAAGAACGGAGGTAGGTCGAGTCGTTACTCCCTGGGCCGTGTCTTGCCCCATCGTCACCTGTGAAGGACCCGGAAGCTCTACCGGTCAACCATTGAGCTTCGCTTTTTGACTCGGCTGAGTCAAAGCGCAGTGGCGCTTTTTCTGGTTGGAGTCGTAACTCCCAGCCCGACCAGAGATACAGGGACTGCCAGCTGTAACGCACACCAGGAGGTGTTTGCCGCGTTACAGACTCGGAAGTCCACAGGATCGATCGAGCGGCTGCTCTCGGTTCAGTCTTCTTGCTTTTGATTGGGGTATCGGTGACGCATCACCAGGAGGTGACTCCGCGTCCCGGTGCAGTCTGAGGAAGAGGTTGAGCGGCTGCTCCCTTCAGGTAGAGATCCCGGCTGGGTGTTTCCCTGACTCCTCGATTCTCCCCAACACTCTTCGTGCCCCTCACAGCCTACCGATTGGCATTGTCGGCCATTTCATTTCTGCCCTCTGTTGGCATACGCCGGGATCGGCGTATATGCAGAGGACGGTTAGGACCATCCGTGCTGTGGGCTGGTAACGTACTTAGCCTGGAGGATTCCAGTGACTATAACTTTTGTTTACTCTTTGTATTATTTTTGCCTTCATTAAAATAACTAACCCTTCACAAGTGGTTGCGTCCTCATTATCGTGTCTGTTAAACGATCCTGAGACGTTCAGGGCGTTACAGTTCGGCCGTCCTGCAAATGTTTGGGGGGTCCCTAGACCCAGTGTGTTCGCTGATCTTGAGTACCCAATGTTGATCGATTATCTTCATGATCTGACTGCTAAACTGAGGTTAATTCACCAACAGGTCTTTGAAGCACTGCCGACGCAGACGGAGGGTCCAGGCCACCAGCTCCAGCCCGGAGACTGGGTGGTCACAAGGAATTTTGGCCGCAAAAGAAATTTGGAGCCAAGGTTCACCGGACCCTACCAGGTGCTCCTTGCCACGAGGACTGCTGTTCGTTTGGAGGGTCGCAAGCACTGGGTGCATGCCACCCACACCAAGAAGGTACCCATCCCTTTGCCAGCGGACTCGTGGGTGAGGAAAGGCATCGCCTCGTCTGAGGGTGAGGTTTTGCCGAACTTTGTTCCATTCAGCGACGCTCAGCCCGTTGGAGATACCTCAGTGCAGCCGGACGATACTGTTGAACATTTGTCATCAAAGGACTCAAGATCTGAACAATTGTCTGGTCGACAGGATTCTGTTTCATCATCTGACCAACTGTTTGAGGATCAGACACGTCCTGGGAAAACTCGATACTTCCTTCGTTCCCAAACCAAGGACAAATAAAATGTTTCCCCTTTTGAAATTCACGTTACCCCATTATCACCCTGAACATTTTGAATAATCGTGATTTTTGTTTCCATTTTGAGTTTCTTTTCCACACATGTGTTTGTTTCCACAGCTAGGAGATTTTGTATATACTGTTTAATTAAAGTACCTTACATCCGGGTGGACCGTAGGGCCGTGCGGGTACTTCCTTCTGGTTAGTAGGTCCTGACACTAGGTTGGAGACCGCCGGGTCCTAGGAACTCCTAGTGATTGACTATTGCTACACAGAACGAAGTGCGTCAAGAACGTTGCGGACGGTTTTAGAGGATGGCTTTCTCGAAGCTGTCGGAATTGGAAAAGACTCAATCTCAAAGATTCGAATTGCATAGACTTTCACGAACAAAATGCTTCATGTTTCAGGTGTTCTTTCTGTTCCTAACTGTTTCTTCGTTATTGGTGGGTGGGGTGTATTATATGATACAGTCGTTGCTGCCTAATGCCTCACCTACCCCTTCTTCTGAACCTAAACCTACCTCCACTGTTTCTCCTCATTCTTTTCACATTCTACCTCAACACGAGCAGGTTAGACGTGCGGAATTCATGAACAATTCCTTCGTTCAGCTCCTTCATCAGCATCAGTTGGTAATGAACACTACAAATTGTTGGGTGTGTGGGTTAATGCCACATACCACCGATAAGGGAATTCCGTACTTGGTGCTTCGTTACAGTTCCCAGGGTTCAGCTCGAGCATTCCAAACATTGTTTCGCAGCGCACTAGATTCTTACCCCAATCGAGAGCCACGTTCTCCCCACTTTGGTCCCGGTCCGTACCATAAGTCTTTGGCAATAGCGATTGCTGATTTAGATAGGGATATCTCTGATCCATCGCTTATCCCAGATGAAGAGGTGCGAGCCTACAGGGATCTGAGTGAGGCTGAGTATAGCGTGCTAGTGGGTGATAGACAGCTCAAAAGTTCATCTCCTATATTGATCGTATCCCACCTTGGTAATTTCTGTTTGAAAGGTCGTGGCCGAAGCCCGAGAGCTCACCTTGGGGAGAGTGCTTGCACTGAAACGTATGTTTTACCAATGCTCTCTTCCCCTGTTCTCCTGACTGCTAAGGGTACGTACTTTGTTTGTTACGACCGTGCATATACATGGTTGCCCCTTGACTTCTCGGGCACCTGTTATATCGCAAATTTGTTGCCACCAACCTTTACGGTTGCCTCAGATTACCACAAAACCAGAGTCGTGGGAGGCGTGATTAGCAAAGAAGACACTGCCGGTCAAGAAGCAGGAGACTTCTTTAAGGGTTTCCTGCCGTTTGGGGGACCTATGGTCAATAGTAGGAACCTGAGACAGTTGACCCGAGTGGTGGAATCGACTGCTAATATCACTGCGAGTGCCCTTGGCAATATCACAGCAGAGCTTCAGGCTGATAGGCTTATGACGTTACAAAATCCTATGGTTTTAGACGTCGTCTTAGCAGATAGAGGTGGAGTATGTAAGGTGATCCATTCGAGCTGTTGTATTTTCATTCCTGACAACGCTCCGACTGTCTATCAAGCCATCTCGAAGTTGCATAAGATCTCTGAGTCCATACACGTGGACGTAGGGGATTGGACGCTACTCGGATGGTTTTGGGGCCTAATGTCGACTTAGGGTTGGAAGATTCTGATGATCACTGGGGTTGTTGTAGCATTCCTGTTCACGTGTTGTCTTTGCGTGCAGTGTGGTCCTGCCTTATGTGGCCTCTGTGCTACGACGTGTATAAGGCGGCCGCCTGTTACCAAAGGAACGCTGATGGATAGAATTATGTTGCAGCAGCATCTGGATGGTCTGATGAATATCGAAATCGATTCTGATTCCGACTAGTGCTTGCCTACATGAGGGCAAAAGGAGCGTCTGAGGTTCCGTGACAATTGTAAGTGGTGTTCTCGACTCGCACGAATATGGTCGAGTCTGGTATCTATGAACCGCAAATGACGAGTTTGGTGGGTGTACGCGTTTTCGCTATGCTAACCTAAACCGTTCGTCTGTTTCGTGGGTTTTTCCATCTGAACCCACGGGTTCCATCTTAGATACGGCATCCATTTTGTTTCTTGCCCTCAAGTAGCCAGCGAACAAACGCTGTCCGCTTCGCGACCCTGGGATTCCCAAGCTCTTGCGGAAGACACGTGTTCCTTTGAGAGTGTCTTTATGACGAGGGGGATGATACTGTAAGGCAGATGGCCCCGCTGGAGGCTCATCTTGCCGTGCCGGTCTATTATCTCAGTTGTGCATTTCATTAGGCACGTCCTTTGATTCCTGCAAATTGTGTTTCCTGATACCTCCCCTTTTACACTCTCTTCGATCTGTTCGCTGTCCTCGTCTTCCTCTGCACCTGTTTAGTCTCTTCCTTGATTCGTTTACAGTCGAACGGAATGCATTAATGGTGGGAAAATGTACTTTTACAGTTGGGAACCGCCAAATGTTACTGTGATCACGTTCCGGGCCCTGAATACATGAAAGCGACCCCCTATGATATTTATTGTGGGAAGTGGGTTGTAACCTTTTGTTTGTAATGTTATCCTATGACCGAAAACTGTATAAGAAGAGCGATCCACAGATACAATTTGAATCAGACTCCGTGAACTTACATGCTGTGTACTTCTCGTGACTTCTGTGTTCCCTGCAGTAAATAAACCTCGAATCTTTGACGCCGAAGGAAGTGTCCCGTGTCTCTGTTATTTGTACGCCTGAACAGGTAACCCACGAAGGTTTTAGGTGTTATCCCTGGCACCGCTGGGTCTTAGAATAACCCAGTCCTTCACTGCAGTCACTCTCACTCTGCAGTCACTCACTCTGCAGTCACTCTCACTATGCTGTCACTCTGCAGTCACTCTCACTCTGCAGTCACTCTCACTCTGCTGTCACTCATGCTGTCACTCTCACTCTGCAGTCACTCTCACTATGCAGTCACTCTCACTATGCAGTCACTCTCACTCTGCAGTCACTCACTCTGCAGTCACTCTCACTATGCTGTCGCTCTCACTCTGCAGTCACTCTCACTCTGCAGTCACTCACTCTGCTGTCACTCTCACTCTGCTGTCACTCTCACTCTGCTGTCACTCCCACTCTGCTGTCACTCCCACTCTGCTGTCACTCCCACTCTGCTGTCACTCTCACTCTGCTGTCACTCACTCTGCTGTCACTCATGCTGTCACTCTCACTCTACTGTCACTCTCACTCTGCAGTCACTCTCACTCTGCAGTCACTCATGCTGTCACTCTCTCTGCAGTCACTCTCACTCTGCAGTCACTCTCACTCATGCTGTCACTCATGCTGTCACTCATGCAGTCACTCTCACTCTGCTGTCACTCATGCTGTCACTCTCACTCTGCTGTGGGAAGCAAGGTTTCCTAACAATAAATAGGAATTTGAACTTTCACTGAAGTGATGCGTGTGTAAATGTAAATTTATGTGTACAGTTAATTGAAATAATGTGTTATTGGTTCACATTAATTTTCACTTCTGTAGCTCGCGGGTGTGTGGGGCAGAATTAGTAGCATATGAAAAAAAATGAGAGAGCGGGAGGGATCTAAAAGAATATTAAATATTGTTTACAGTGTTGTGAATTTATATGCAGATTAGTCATGCAACCAAACGTGCAATTTCACAAAGGTGGACATTTGATGATATGTTGTGAAAACTTTAGACCCTCTTTCTCTGTGTGTTGTCGTTCTTGCATGAAGAAAGGAAGTACAAGATATGATACCGTAATGAAGAAATATAAGAAAAATTTCGACATTCGGAAAGACCGAGAGGGACACGCTTGACTTAAGAAATCATTCGCCCCCTGGTGTTTAGGGCTCGTAGCGATCACCCCCGCGTGACGTCATTGCAGGTGACGTGGCTCACGTCCTGGAAACCTTCTGTAAGGGGCTGCCTTCTTGTGTGGTGTGCTGTGGGTGTCCGTGTGGGCTTCCACGGGGTTTCTAAAGTCGAATCACAATTTACACCGATTACGGGAGCGGGGAGGGGGCGAGGAAAGACACAGGACACTTCCACCCGAGGCAGAGGTTGCTGTAGTGGGGTTACCACGCTACAAGATCTTCCTAAAGGTTGAGGCGTCAAAGCATGAGAGTGGGGGCTGCTGGCACCCAGCCCGGGCACCCCCAGTAGGACAGTGTGAGGGAGGTCTGTACAGCATACCCCTCCCTGCACGTGTCTATCCCCTCCCTTCTTTGCCCTTCCCTGGTAGGCCACCGTGGCAGTGTGATAGGGCCCGGAGTGCTGACCCCCTGCTCCAGCTGACGCTCGCCGCCCTCCGATAAAAGGTTGTCCTTCCTCTGTGGGGTTCGTGGGGGGTGGGCAGGTCCACGCAGTGTGTGGCTGGTGGAGGAGCCAAGCCCGGGTTTATCCACTTACAGACCTGCAGGCAGGGAGCTGTAGGGTTTGACTCGTACCAGCTGCTCTTCCGCCCTCACTGGGGGCCTCTGGACTCCCATCACGGCAAGGCACAGGTCAAGGCAAGTACAGTGCGCCTGCTGGAAACCCGAAACTATCGCGGAAAAAATAAGAGCGAAGGAACAAAACATGGAGAAATTGAACACTAAAAATTAATGACGAAGGGCAAAATGAAAAGAGTAGTCCAATCTGTTCAAATGGAACAACGAGATTACACAAAAGCAAAAGGACATTCTAGTAAAAATAAAAATAACTATTTTAAAGTTACCAACAAACTAATATGTACACCTTAGAAACAAGCAGCACTTAAACGGATCGCGAAAGAGATCCAATTGCAAAAAAAAAAAGAAAAAAGCCCGCGAGTCGCGCGCGCGCCACTGCTAGCATATGTCTTCAATTACCGCGGCCCTGACGGCCGCGATAATTGAAGATATATGGCCTTCTGGTGCGCGTAACAGACACCAATAGGCCATGGGCGGCGCTACGCGACCGCGCACGCTAAGGCCAATGAAAATGGACCTACGAAATAACACGCACGAGCTGCGTGGAATTTCTAGGTCCATTTTCTAAACCCCCGGGAAAAGGACTCTCGCTGCGCGACACTGCATGCGCAGTGTACGGCAGGCCCGAGACCTAAAAAAGTTACAAACTGAAAGATAGCTGTACTGTTGGAGAGAAGGTAGAACTATTGCCTGATCTAAGGGCTAGTGCTTGAGAATATAAATTGATTTCATGGGCACCTAAATATTAAAAATGGGTTAGTGTTGAAGAAAAATAGGTGTTGTGATATTTAGCTGTGTGAAAGAAAAAGCCCCTTTTTGCATGCTCACCCCCATTTCTAGCTGAAATATATTGCTGGAGTTTAGACTGTGTACACTGTCCAGAGCCCAGTGTATGTGCTCAGATTCCTAAAACTTGTAGGTATTGGCTAATCTCTGATGGGCATATTTAGCTCTCTGATAAGACCAATTTAAATGACACCTTTAGACTGCAGCGCTTATTGTGCCATCCACAATGTGGCACAGGAAAACTGTAGCCTGACTACTGCAATGTAAAACCTGCAGTGCGACATACTAATATAACCATTTTTAAAAGGTAAAAACCTCTCTTTTAAATTTCAGCAAGTCAGCCCTATCCAAGCCTTGTAGCCCGCAAGGTAGGTTGCATGGTATTTAAAAGTGGGACATGACCCTGTAAGCTATTTTCACTGTGGTAGGTCTAGCTTTTCTTTATAGAAAACCGAAGTACAGATTAACTTGGCATCTGTAACTGGTGAGAAGGACCTGAGGATGATGGAGCCCCTTCCACTTGCAATCCAAGGACTGAAAGATCTCCAAGGATCATAAGGCTGACATCCTGGGTGACTGAGAGCATACAAAAGCTGAAAAGGACATGCCTGTGACTTTTCCCAGCTGACCAATTGCAACCTAGACCTGTACTGTACTTTGCTGTTACCCTTTGTCAGATGCTCTGAAAAATGTCTAAGTGCTCCCCCTTAAGGTCCTGGGCGCCTCTACTTTTGTGGTGTTGTTTGGACACCAAAAGAAGTTTTGGCGCTTTTTAAAAACTTTT
The DNA here is from genome assembly GCF_964263255.1 of Lissotriton vulgaris. Classification (NCBI taxonomy): domain Eukaryota; kingdom Metazoa; phylum Chordata; class Amphibia; order Caudata; family Salamandridae; genus Lissotriton; species Lissotriton vulgaris. Next base: position 2,003,590,729 of record NC_141689.1, on the reverse strand, counting down.
ACTTGAACTCTTCAGGGGGCCGACCGCAAAAAGAATCCTTCTGGCAGTGCCACAGCGTTGGAGTGAATTTCAGGTGTTCTACGCATGGAGAAGAGTTTTTCCTCTGTAAAACTACTAATTCTCTTTTCAGATTGGGACTTGGAATTATTTTATTAACTTCCCTTCTTCCAGGCCCTACCTGAGCCAAAACTTTATTACTTGCGGTGGACACCAGTCACCCCCAACTAATAAACCATTTTCTAATGGGAATGAAAAACACATTATACTTTAAAAAAAATAGTATACATGAATTCATGCGTGAAGGCTGACTATTTGCTGGGTAGTATCGGTAACAAATCTGTAACGCTGCTGGATTTCTATTATTTCAAAAGTAGGAATTCTCTATTAGCAACTGCGATTGTGTGTTGTGGTGAATCAATCGGATGGTGTAAAATAATTGATCTGTATATATTGTTTATTTTTACATTCTATTTTATAGCATTTGTATCACTCTCTGTAGAGCCCCCCTCTTTCACACAAGCAATTACCACATCTATCTTGGAAACTGCGTTTTATTAAAACTTGACAGAAAGAAAGGATATAAAACGAAATGAAGAGACACAAACAGCTTTGTTCCCCTAGATGAGGCAACTAAGATGAGATCGTGGACTCCCTAATAATGCATGGGCTGTGATTGCTGTGCGGCACACACGTAGCCCACACAGCCCGTGCTGCTTTGTTTTAAGCCTTCCTTGCCCTTGTTTCTCTCAGTGTGAGCCCGCTTAATTGGCTCGAAAAGAAAATAAATTCCAACAGGCGCCCCGGGATACATTTTTGTTCACTTTAAAGCCAAAGCAGGCAACATGTTTCAACACTTTCCCGGTAATAATGATATTTTCTTATTATTTTTAGGAAATTCATTCCAAAACGTAACAGGATAGTCATCGACTTTGATTCAATTAACGGCGGTAGAAGTGGCCAAGTGCCTCTCTGAGTTGCATCTCATTAAATTTCAAGAAGATTGTGAGGATCCTTTTCTGCGGAGCTGCTAATGCCTTTCATCTTCAAGTAATGCATAACTTTCCAATAGATGCCATAGATCAAGGAAACATCTGAAGAATTCAAGGCCTGCAATTTCTTCATAAGGAATCGACATTTTTAAGCTATTGATTTATGGGTCTTCCGAGAGGCCATTTTTTTTTACATGAAATCTGTTACATGCTGCATGCTAGATGTGTATTTACTTTACAGGCCTGATCTCTGTGCAGTCTAAAACTGAATTGGTGCCTTAGACGGCTGTTTTCTATCTATTCATGGGTTGTCCTAGGCTGTTTTCTACTTACTCATGAAGAGAATAATTTAGCGGTGTTTATTAATGACTGCAGCGGTCGTTTCCGAGACTTTGGGTGAAAACGTGCACATACAACTCAGTGTTACATGTCTGAAAATGTGCGTATAACAATTTTTTCTATATGGTTTTAGGGACGGAATACAATATGCTATTCGTATCCTTTTTTTTTTTTTTTTTTTTTGCTAAACACTGTCGCAAAGTATAGATGCCATATGGTGTTTAAGACCTACATTTCATTTGTTGCCTTAATTTTTTTTTAAGTTAAGTTTTTTGCCCATCTTGTCACACTGCACCGATTTAGCTAATTGACACTGAATATGGAGAATTAGATTCCCCTAAATGAATGTTTGTGTTTAGTAACTAAATTCGTATATTGACTGATTATACATGACATATTTTGGATATAACTGGCTTGTTATAAATGTACTTTTTTATCCCGCAGTTTCTCACGTTTATAGTGCAGAATAACTTGGGTTAGATCTCAAGAACATTTGACAATACGTAATAAAGTGTATATCTTGAGAAGCCCTATTTGATTTAATTACATCTGTAAAAAAAAATGACCGTGTCTAACTACCAAAGATAAAAATAGACCATTTCATAGGTCGTAAGCTGCTCAAATTCAATGGTTCTGTGAGACTACATTTCGGATTTTTTGGGGGGATTAGTTGACCTGTATGTTTGTAATTAAAATGTTATTCGAATAGACGTGTGTATTCTCGTTTTTCTAGCCTCATGCAAAATTCAAACGTACCCGAAAGGAAATTAGGATGTGACACTATTAAAATAGTGCTGCTTTTGGCCCATTCGCAAGCACAAGATGATGGACAGCGCCAAGAAACATTTCACTTACCCCCAGTCAAGAGATCTGGTTTAAAGCCATTGTGCTGGTGCTCACCATGCCATGCCAGTTTGGAACCAGCCATATGCAAATCAGTCTTGTCCTGATCCCCATGGGAACAGTCCAGCCCGAACTGCCAGGCCAGGTCCTCCCTGGACCGGAAACAAGCACCCTGGAACCGGTTTCAGGTTGTCATCCCTTGTCAATCATGTTATTCTGAATCCAGTAGCACAGCAATCCAGGGATCCACGTCTGGGCATAGCCATGGCCCCTTAGGGTGAACATAGCAAATGCAACAAGTTGATGGACAGAGTGCGGAAACGTTTTAAGTACTAACCTCACTCATGTGATCTAGGTTGAATCCATAGCTCCTTTGGTGAGAAGAAAAACCGATGGATTTAACAAAGATCTTTGACTGGGGGTGAATATTTGATAATGTTCAGCATTCCGTCCGTCATCTTTTTGTGTTGCTGTTTTGGCCTGGTCGCCATTATGAGGTTCAGAATAATTGTGGCCAATGTTAAGCTTCTTACATATTTTAACCTAAACATTGCTTTATTTTCCTAGTATTGCCATACATTATTTGTTACAAAGGTTTTAACTGATCATGTACTTAAGTATTTTTCAGTTTTTGAAAACAATAGTCATTTTTATGTGACCCACTACATTGTCCTCAGTTTCCTAACTTCATGACACCTGGTAACACATTTCTCCTAAGGTTGCCTGCAACTGTTGTGCTTTCAGGCAGTTTCATGGCAAAAAGAGAAATAGGTATTGATGGTTCAGTAGGAGCACTGACGGGTATGTATTGCCCATCCCTTGGTACTATGATCGTAGTTTAGATGACTTAATTAAATCACAATGCCTTCTATTTACTCCAGCAGTCCCGGAAATAACCCTCATATCTGAACTGTAGGAAAGAACTTAAAACCCTTTTTCCCCACCTTATTGTTATGGCAGTAGCAGCTGTTAATTCGTTTTTGGGAGTGTTAGGTGCAATTATGGAAGTTGCCCACCATCCTACTACTGTCCTTGTATACTTCCTCAGTCTGGCAGAACATTCAAAACATGAGTGTGAGGGGTGTAAAATAAAGGTTGTCACAATCATTGCAGAACCACCTGTATTTAGGTATACAGTGACTTATTGTGAATGTTCGACCTGGTTCTCTCTGAAGGGTTACCTCCAAACCTTTTGCCTTCACCCCTCCTGTTTTGCTGAATTCATCTGTGTTGGCTTTAGGACTCTGTCACTTTACCACAGCTAACCAGTGCTAATGTGCTTGTCTTCTCTCCTTTGGACATGTTAAAATTGACTTACACCCAATTGGCACATTTATTTTACTTATAAGTCCCTAGTAAAGTTGGACTACATGTACCTAGGGCCTGTAAATGGAATGCTACTAGTGGGCCTGCACCACTGATTGTGCCACCCAATTAAGTAGCCTTTTCAAACATGTCAGGTCTGCAATTGCAGTCTGTATGCAGTTTTAAACTGTCATTTCAACTTGGCAAAATAAACCTTTTGCCAGGCCTAAACATTCCCTTTTAATAGATATGTCAGACCTAGAGTAGGCCCTCAATAGCCCACAAAGCAGGGTGCTTTGTATTTAAAAAGCTGAACATGCATGTATTTAAGCTTTACATGTCCTGGAGGTGAAAAAACTCTCAAATTCGTTTTTCACTACTGTGAGGGCTACTTTTTGGGTTCCCTTATTACATTCAAAGTGAGGACTTTTGGTTGGGAACTGGTAGAAATTTCTTGTTTACCCTCAAATGCATTGTAATTCAAAATCCTATTTAATGGTAAAGTCAGATTTTAAGTCACAATTCTGAAATTGCCACTTATTGAAAGTTGGCATATTTGTGTCCTTACCATTTGGTGCCTGCTGCCTGTTCCTGGATCGCATGACTAGATGTAGTTAGCAGTTTACCTTTGTTTCTTCTCAGAGAGCCACACAGTAGCGGGAGTGGGTGTTGGCAGGAAGGGCCATCCTGAGCTGATGGAAGGGGCGGAGATGTCACTTGTCACACAAGTACTTCAAAGAAACTGCCTCAGCTCACACACAACATTCACACTAGGCTTTTGTGACCCTAAACCCAGTAGAGACAAGGCAGGGAGGTGAGAAGTTCCAGAAGCAGATGTGAGAGCAAGCAGAGTCTGGATGTGCGGCTGGAAGGACTGCCATGCTGCAAGGACTGCCCCGCTGCCTGTGGAAGGAAGACTGGCCTTGCTCATTGAACCCAGAACCACTAAAGTGGCTCCATGGGCTGGCTGGCCTCCTGTTCTGAGCTACAGGGACATAACACGCTCCAGAGACCTTCCGATCAACTGGGCCTGCCTCTGCCCTGCTGCTGGCTCCGGTCGAGTAAATCCTGATCCCCAAGAGGTTACCTCTCTGCTCTTATTCTCGGCTGGCAACAGAGTGTGCTCCTCCTGACAAACTGTTGCTTTCCTCAGAGCTGACACAGCGCAATGCAACTCAATACAGTGTGACGCAGGACCTTGGATTGCAGCACCTCGCAGCTACTGAATGGCGGCCTCATCGGATCAGACAAAGCACAATTTAATGCAGGATCTCATTTGCAGTCCTCTCCTCATTGAAACCGACACAGCACCACTCCCCTCAACGCAGGACCTCACATCGCAGCCTGTGCAACTCCTCATTGAAACTGAAGCAGCATGACGCAACCTGATGCAGTACCTTGCATCACAGCTCCTCATTGGACCTGTTAGACCTGGAATCATTGGTGTGCGTTTCCCCTGTATTTTTGCCTTTACCTCATGTGTTTTTGCTGTGTGTTGGACTCTGTTTTTCTTGTCTAGATGCTTTGGGCACTTTGCCAGTGCTGTTCAGTGCCGAAGTGCAAGTGCTCTCTTTTTCAATTGTTCTGGATTGGTGATTCCATGATTGGCATGTTTGATTTACTAGGCAGTCCCTTGTAAAGTGCACTGCATGTGTGCCCAGGACCTGTAAATCAAATGCTGCTAGTGGGCCTGCAGCACTGATTGTGCCACCCACATCAGCAGCCTGTAAATGTAACTCAGGCCTGCCACTGCAGAGCCGGTGTGCACTCTGGTACTGCCATGTCGACTTGGCAAGTGCACCCACTTGCCAGATCCTAACCTTCCCTTTTCTTACATGTTAGTGACCCCAAAGCTAGGCCCAGGTTACCCCTGCGGGCGGGGTGCAGTGTATTTGAAAGGTAGGACATGCCCCGGTATGTGTGGCATGTCCTGTTAGTGAAATACTGCCAATTTTGTTTTTCGCTATTGCACGCTACTTGTTCCCATAGGACATAATGGGGAGTTTGCTTATAACATCTTATAAACATAACTACCCCTGGGAATAAGGTTGGAAAATAAAGTTTAGTATGCCTGAACTCAGAATGATAAAATGCATCTTTTAGTGAGGGTGATTTTTACATTCTGTTTGAAAATACCACTTTTAGAATGTAGGTATTTTCCTGCTTAGCCATCCAGTGTGCCTCTGCTAGGATGCGTATTGACTTTCTGGCTTTGGAGTGACAGGGTCTGGGGCTGGCAATGTGCAGTAGCTCCAGAGAGTCTGGGTGAGCCAGGGCTGTGCTGAATAGACCTGGGCTTCATTTAGAGTAGGGAGGAGATTTCCTTTCACCTGAATGGGCCTAGCCAACTTCCACATTGCCTTAGCCACCTCCTGCTAAGAAGCTGCACCAGAGAGAACAGAACTGGTTTTGACTGAGCACAGGGCTTCTAAGCCACCGGAGAACAAATGATTTTGCTTTATAAATATTGGGGCCCAGACCCCAGAACTTTTGATTACTTCTGGGAATCAAGAGGAATCTTTGCCAAGGAGAAGAGTTGGAGAAACTGAGGAGGAATACTGCCCCTGTGCTGTTTGCTGTCTAGGGTTAGCCTACAGTGGCTAATTTCTGCCAAGGAAAGGGAAAAGGACTTTGCGGTTTGCTGTGTCCCCTGCTTGAGGAAGATCTCCAAGGACTTGAAACTGAATTGCCTCCTGTTCTGATATCTCAGGGACACAAAGACTTCACCACCAGTTCCCCTGAGCTTCCTTGCTGGGAGTTCTGACCTGCTAAGAGGTGCCTTCTGTTGCTTTGGACCTCTGGAGGATGTTTGACACTGGGAGCTGAAAAAAGTAACGCAACTTCGAGAAGCGCGATGCATCTGCACCTGTTTCCGAGTCATCGCCTGAGAAATCGTTGCAGCGCCTTCGCACGGCTCGAAAAATTGCAGCATCAAGTGCACTGATCTCCGAAGTCTGAGATCACTGCACAAATTCTGACGCAAGGCCTGCTGTGCGGCTGCAAGAACCCATGCATCGTCCAGGATCATCGCATCAAGGCGCCAAGTCTGTTGTATGATTGGGGAAAGCCGTAAGAAACCGATGCATCACCTCCCCATGCAGTAAAATAAAAGAAGCATCACCTCCTCTCCGGTAAGGAACCGACGCATCACCTTCCCTGTGCATCAGTAATGAACTGATGCATCACCTCCCCTGGAGCAAGGAACAGACACATCATCTTTCCTGAGTGTAAGAAACCGAGGCATCACCTTCCCGTGATCGTTTTTGTTTGTGTGCGCGACGCATCCAAGGTACTTTGTGTGAAAAGTGTTGCATCTGCAATTTGATTTGAGCTAAACTATTTATATCATTTGAAAGTCATATTCTTATTACTGTATTGTGGGTTTATTTCATTTTGGACTTGTTTGGTTTAGATAAAGATTACTTATTTTCTAAACTGGTGTGGTGTCCATTTGTAGTGTTGTCACTGTATTACTGTATGTGTTCACAAATGCTTTACACACTGCCTCTGAGATAAGCCTGTCTGCTCCTGCTAAGATACCAAGGGGGTGAGCAGGGTTTATTTTAGAAGTGTACCCCCCTTACCCTGACTAGAAGCAAGGGTCCCTATTTGGACAAAGGTACCTACCTCTGCCAACTAGAGACCCCCATTTCTAACAGGAACCGACGCATTGAGATGCAACGCTCCACATCAAGGACATAGGGACCAATTCTCAGTGAGATTAACCTGGTCCCTGTATCCGGTCCTCTCTCCATAGCGGTCGGCCTGAACTTGTGGCTTTGTCTTTGTCCAGTACGACCAATTAACCACAGTTTTTGCTCTGTGCTTTCAGAGGCTATCTTTACTATAACCCTTTGAAATTGCATATCTTTGGTTCTACTGATTGAATTGTTGTCGTTTTGGTGGCAAATAATTTATAAAATGTTACTCTGAAGTTGTGGGGAATTTCTTGTGTTGAGTTTTCACTTTATTATTGTTTGTGTTCTGCATAAGTACTTTAACTCACAACAATGTCCCAAGGGCCATCATTTGAAAAAAAACTTTCTATTGATTCAAACAATACTATGGATCAATGTATTGCATATGTAAATCAGTTACGAAGAGGATATAGCCAACGGTAATCCATAAAGAAATTCTTTAATATTTTTCAAATGTGTAACAATTAATGGCAGCATCAAGTACGAAAACAAGTGCTCAATGTGCAAAGTAAAAACACAGTGCTCATGAAGTTGAAGTGAATGGCGCAAAAGTGATACAAAAAATAAAGACAATGGCAAAAAATAGCAATAATCCAATATTGTGCATGAAAATAAATGGATTGAGGCTTTCATATAGGCCTCATTGCACAATAAATGTATTTTTCTGCTGAAAATCTGTCAACAGATTTTCTAACTTTCACAATGCATCGGGACAAAAGTAGCATGAACATTTTGATTGTTGTCTGTTAATGTTCCAGTTGGTATACATGCTTGGAAAATCTTATCCAGTCAACAACGCCAACAGTGTTCCTACTATACATGCCATGGCTATGGTGGCATTAGACTGGGGGTGGAGGGGGGGTTACTGTCCAGAAACAGGTAGTGGTCTCGCCAAAGCTTCCAACCGCCTGTCTGCTTGGAAATGACCGGTAGACCTCAGCATGGGCTGAGGTCAAATTAAAAACCCATTCAGCAATGCTGGACATCCCTGCGATTATGTGTGTCAAGACTAGAACACAGAGCCAAAAACAGGGTGAAAAAGAAATGTTGGAGCCTGAAAGAATGGCCTAACCTTCCAAGAGTAAAGGTAAGAAGACTGGGAAACCAGCTACTGATCAGCAAAAGACTCAGGACCCTTCTCCTCAGAGAGAGGACTTGGAAGCCCCAGAGGGAACTGAGTCCATGGAACTCGACCCTTACTAGGTTGAGCTTTTAGGCCCAGGGGGACCAACTCGGGAACCTCTGTGCCTTGGACAGCAGGCCTGTTCAACTCTTGAAAGCCTGAGACAGCAAGCTGCTGCATAGGAAAAGGGAGATGTCAGTGGTACCCACAGAGCCTATGGGGAGGAGGGAATCCTGTATACTCAGGCCAGAGACTCCAACCCTGGTGCCACTAGGAGAGTGTGTTTTCCTAAAATGTACAGGGAGTTTTTACTCACTTTGGCTCATGACATCTCCCTAGCTGTGCATCTTGGCCAGACTAAGACTTGAGAAAGGCTAGTTAGCCACTTTTATTGGCCCCAGATGGTAAAGGAGTTTATCAGCTCATGTGTCACCTGTCAAGCTAGTAGTAAAACAGTTGGACATCCAAAGGCTCCCTTAATTCCACTAATAGTGTTTGGGGTTCTCTGTGAAAGGGTAGGTGTGGACATAGTTGGTCAATTGAACCTCCCACGGTATCGGGAAACAAATGTATACTGGTGGTGGTGGTATCCTGAAGCAAATCCCTTTCGGACTACTATAGCTCCTGTAGGAGCCAATGCCACTGTTGATGTCTTCACCAGGGTAGGGTTTCCAAAGGAGGTGGTATCAGACCGAGTGCCAAACTTCAAGTCTGCATAATGCAAGCACACGTGGAAAGAGTGTGGATGGCAGTACAAGTATACTACACCCTATCACCCACAAACCAATGGTCTTGTTGAAAGTTTGAACAAAACCTTGAAGGGCATGGTCATGGGGCTCCCTGAAAACTCAAAAGGAGATGGGATGTCCTCTTACCATGCTTACTTTTCACCTACAGGGAGGGGCCTTAGAAGGCAGTAGGGTTTTCACCCTCTGAACCTCTGTTTGGCCATCTAGTTAGGGGACCACTGTATCTAGTTAGTGTTGGGAGAAGCCCCTCTAAGAACCCAAGCAGGATATTGTGGACTATGTACTAGGCTTAATGTCCAGAATGGCAGAGTTCATGAAGAAAGCTTCCAAAATTCTTGAGGCCAGCCCGGGACTCCAGAAGCACTTGTTTGACCAAAAAACTGCACTGGTGGCAATCCAACCAGGGCAGAAGGTGTGAGTTGTGGAGCCTGTGGCACCAAGAGCTCTCCAGGACAAATGGAGGGGCCCTTTCCCAATTTTACAAAAGACAGGTGAGGTCACTTACTTGGTAAACCTGGGCACAAGCAGGACCCCCAAAAAGGTGATCCATGTGAACCGCCTAAAACATTTCCATGATAGGGCTGATATAACCATGCTGATGGTTACTGTTAAGGATCAGGAAACAGAGTGAACCTCTCCTTGACCCCCTCTCTTTCAGCCCCAAAGATGGGACAGTGGATATAGTTGTCCATTCAGACACTCTGAATGCCCAACAGAAGGCTGACTGTAAGCAAGCCTTACAGCAGTATGCTAAGCTCTTCTCCTTAACCCATGGTCGGATAAACTGGTATACCCATGATGTGAACGCTGGGGACAGCGTACTTGTCAAAAATAATATCTATTAACAGTTTGATCAAGTCAAGGAGAGCATCAAAGCTGAGGAATGCAAGATGCTGGAGTTGGGGATGACTGAACCCTCTGAGAGCCCCTGGGCCAGCCCAGTGCTCCTAGTCCCCAACCCTCATCAACAGGGTGGAAAGAGAGAAATGAGGTTCTTTGAGGAATATAGAGGTCTCAACATTGTCACCAAGACAGATGTTCACCCCATACCAAGAGCTGATGAGTTGATAGACAAATTGGGTGCAGACAAATATCTAAGTACCTTTGACTTAACTGCAGGGTTCTGGCAGATTGGCATGGCACCAGGAGCCAAAGAGAAAAAAGCATTCCCCACACCTGATGGGCATGATCAGTTTACTGTTATGCCCTTTGGTTTAAAGAATGCCCTGCCACCTTCCAACAGTTGGTGAACCAAGTCTTTTTTGGGTTGGTGCCCTGTAGTGCAGCATATCTTGATGATGTTGCCGTCTTTAGCTCCACCTGGCAGGATCACCTGATCCACCTGGGGAAGGTTTAAAAAAGCCCTGCATACTGCAGGCCTAACTCTTAAGGCATCAAAATGCCAGATAGGGCAGGGAACGGTTGGATACACTGGCCACCTTCGTGGTGGAGGCCAAGTGCAACCTTTACAACCCAAGTTTTAGGCCATCCTGGACTGGGAAGCTCCAACGACCCAGACTTAAGTCAGGGCATTCCTTGGCTTGACTGGATACTATAGGAGGTTTGTGAAAGGGTATAGATCCATTGTGACACCCCTCACAGAACTCACCTCCAAAAAGGTAAACTGGACAGTTAGCTGTTAAAAGGCTTTTGACACCCTGAAGGAGGCAATGTGCTTAGCACCAATTCTCAAAGCTCCTGACTACACCAAGCAGTTCATTGTGCAGACTGGTGCCTTTGAGCTAGGGATCAGAATGGTCCTATCCCAGACCAGCGATGAAGGTCTAGACCAGCCTGTTGCTTTTATAAGCAGGAGGTTACTCCCCAGGGAGAAGAGTTGGAGTGCCATTGAGAGGGAGGCCTTTGCTGTGGTTTGGTCTCTGAAAAAGATGAGACCATACTTGTTTGGTGCTCACTTCACAGTTCAAACTCCCCACAGACCTCTCAAATAATGACTAATGGAAATGAAAGGTGAAAATCCTAAACTTTTGAGGTGGTCTGTCTCCCTACACGGAACGGTCTTTACAGTGGAACATAGACCTGGGTCTGCCCATGCCAATGCAGATGGACTTTCCAGATTCTTCCACTTATCTTCCACTTAGACAATGAAGACTCAATGGAAAGGATAATTTAACCCTCTTTCTTTTGGGGAAGGGGAGGTTATGTAGGTAAGTGCCCCTTTATACGTGGTGCCCCCCTCCCACTTTTTGCCTAAATGTTGATGTACTTTGACTGGGTGTGCCCTGGTTTCCTGCCAACCAGGTACCCAAGGCCTATGTTCATTCCCTAAAGTGTGATGTTGCAAAACCCAATTGGCAACTCTCTGGCCACATGTAAGTCCCTTGTAAAAGGTGCCATGGGTATCAAGGTCACTGTAATCAGGGAAGTCTCCTAAGGGCTGCAACACTATTTGTGCCACCCTTAGAGGCCCTGTACCTTTACACACACACACACACACACACACACACACTGCCATTGCAGGTGGCGTGTTTTGGTGCAGAACAAAGTGAAGAGGTGGCATGACACACATCCCTGTGTGCCATGTCTACAAAGCACTGCCTTAGCATAGGATAGCCACCTCTCTAGTTGGGTGCACTATACCAGTGGAGATGGTACAGGTGCATTAGCCCTGTAACACTACAGTGTCGAAGTTAATACTTAGACGTTGTAAGTGCAGTACTGCCAAAAAGAGTATATGGTTTGGGACTTTGTCATTGTGAGCTCCACAGCCCCATAATGGCCTTACTGAAAACTGGAAAGTTTGGTACCAAACTTATTAGCACATTAAACCCACACTGATTCCAGTGTGGGGTTTAATGAAAAATTCACTCAGAGGGCATCTTAGAGATGCCCCTTAAAAACGACCTACCTCTAGTGTCCTGGCTGAGTGGCTGCTCACCAGCTGCCACCACCAGACATCTTTCTGGACCCGACCAAATCTGCTGCATAGACAAGACCTACGGTCTCTACTGAGAAACCTTTGGAACCCCGACAACCGCATCCTACACCCAACCACCTCTGTGCCCCTGGGGGCATAGTTCTTGTGTTGCCCATTGGGCCCTACAATGCTTACCTCGACCCCAGGAGCTTTTTGTTCGACTAACCTGGTGACTTGCGTGTCCGCAGTCCGAACCCCACGACTTTACTTAGCCCGTTGGCGAACATAAGGTCCTTGCACTCCGCGCCCGGTCATCTTTGTGCAGCAGCTGGTGCGATTCAAGTGCCCATTGGACCGAGCCTTACTCAGACACCTAACCTAATTTTTGTTTGTGAGTAATACTGCGAACAAGTAATTATACTGCAAGCAAGTAATTATACTAGAAAGCGCATTACCTTTTTTCCTTTCTCTTAGGTAATGTACTAGTGTGATACCGCGCTGCGATAAAATAATTTCGACTGTCTATTTGCCAAAGTTTATAAATCGGTAAAAAACCAAGTTAATGACAAATGTGTATTGCCTTGGAAAGTACGATTCTGCTTATGATTTGGTTCTAGTAACAAAATAGGACAAAAATAATATTTTTATACAAACCAATTGGTCTGAGTTCAGTCTTAGTGTGTGACATCATTTTGTGCCTTAGTGTCTACAATTAATCTTAGCCCTACCCTCTGATAAAGCCTTAACTGCTCGCCCACAGGTGCTACCCTCTAATAAAGCCTTAATGCTCGCTCACACTACTGCAAATAGATGGTAAGGTGTTAGCTACTTATTTTTTCTGCCTACCTTTGGGAATCCACTGAACTCTGTGCACACTATACCTTACTTTGGTCTATTATATACAGAGCCAGCTTCTTACAATATACTGATACACATTGCTTCCAAGTTAAGCCTGATTGCTTTTGAGCCAAGTTACAAGAGGGTTAAGCACAGATTAAATGAATCACATTTTTTGGTTCATCCGGGCGAGGATTATGGCTGTTTCTTGAGTAGGGTTTTACGCTCCTGGAACCCAATTTCTCACAGTATATTTGTATTACCTCTTCTTCCATCTCTCCTTCGTTTCAGCCGGTCTTTAAACAATACACATGGTTCCCCACTGGTGGAGCTCCCAGAGATAGCAGATGCTGTCCTCTTCTGTTCTTTTGCAGGTATAGGTGTGTTCTGAGGAGCTGGGGTGTGGTGCCTCTTTTGCACAATTCACTAGCCAATATGTGGAAGTGACTTCTGGCCACTCTAACTAATGAGACAAAAAGTCCTCAAGGATAAATCTTTCCCCTTTTTCAGTACATCTGCTTGCTGAATGTAACCTATTCCACAATGAACTATTCTTCGTGAAATCCAACATGGACAAATTCATCTGCCTCTGTAGGAGGCTGATGGCCCTGCCAGCCACACCAAACTGATACTGAAACCAGCTACCTCTTCGACGGGGAAGCTTTGGGGTTGGCAACAGTTTGCCTTGGGATGTTGTGTTAAATATGCTTATAAAGCAGTCAAATGGCAAAAAGGCGTATTGGCACTAGCTGAGCTACAAATCAGTGTGGAAACCGGGCAAGAGTTAGCCAGAAGAAAACAGCCACGTCATCAAATATTTTTTGAAAGCCAGAAGATTAGATATTTTTCTGAGAGACAGAGGCAGGGATTTCCTGACCCTGGAAAAACCTCTGCTTCCCCAGTTCGAAAGCTTGAATCTGGGAACAACTACAAGGTTGGCTGAGGCCAGGCATAACAGCCTACCTGACTTCTCAAAAAACAGGTCCCTGCTGATGAACTGCCTTGTGAACCAGACAGATTGCTTTGAAAGTAATCCTCTTCTTAACTGGAAACCAGTGTAGTTTCATAATTTCTTCAGAGACTGACTGGTACTTGGGGATTCTGCAGAGCACGCAGGCTACCGCATTCTGCAGGGTCTGTAATTTGTTCAAAACATGTTGGTGTGCATGCATGTGTAGATCAAAAACTTCCTATTCCCCTGGTCTCACTATACTCTTCACTATGAATGGACATGCCTCACCCTGGTCATTTTTAAGTTAATGAAGTACCTGAGCCCTTCACAACTGATCTTCTTGAGCTGAGATGAATTGCATACCTCCACCCAGATGTTCCAGACAAATAGTCCAAATCGTTGCATCTGCTCTGGGAGCAGCTTTCACACCTGATCAAAAGAAAATCACTGACCGGACACCTGCTGGCAGGGTAATGCTAATTAGCCTATTGTAGCTTCAGGCAGGCAAAGTCTAACTTTCTAAAAGTTGACTTTTGCTGTATATTTCTCAGAAACCCCACTTCACCTTTGGAATTGATATTCAATTAATATTAACAGTGTTTAAGTCATTTCTGTGGGTTAATTTAAGCCAAAGTTCTTAAAAAATAGTAACAATTTGGTTTTTTGTCATAGAAGCAGCTCTTGTCCTATACAGTAAGATGGATTTTGTGCTTAGTCATTTGTGTATTTTCCTGCATCATATACTGTGGCTTTGACAGAAAGTTAAAAATGGCCAATTGGGGATTAGCCAATGCTATCATGTTTTAGAAGATAGGAGCACACACACTAGGGGATTGGACAGTAGTGCCCCAATGTATAGAATTCAAATTCACCAAAACCAATCAGCAAGAATTGAGGGCGACCATGCAAAAAGAGGGATATTCTTGCACTTGCATATTGGCTATGTCAACCCCTCTTCCTTAGCCTGTCAGCCCTCATTATTCATATCACCCATTGTAAAGCATTTCATAGAGCTTTCTTCCAGCTTCCTTCATTATGCTGCCATGGGACTTCAGTTTGGTGTTATCATTTTTCATGTGTGCGTCCTTTGACCCTTGTCATAGTTGCACTCTCAGACTCTTATAATCTATCTATCAATACAAAATCTACATGTTTGTGAAGAAGTACAGGGAGATAGGATGCTTCTTTTGATTAACTTCTTTATTCAAACTTCAGGTAAAGCAACGTCCTAGTCACAGGACAACCAGTAGCAACTGACTCTGAGCACTGGGCAACAGGGATCTAGCACTCAGTACATTCTAGATTCATGTGGGTAGAATGTTCTACATATAAGCAGCTGGCTAGCACTGAGCAACACTTAGGCAATTACCACACACCTTTCCCCCAATAAAAAATTGCAGGTTGTGGGAACAGCAAGTATATTCAATTCAAAGCATAGTTGAGGAGTTTTTTGTTTGCGAATGCTCCTATGCAGAGGAGAAACAAACCTAGAAGAGACAAGTTGGTCGTCTAGACCGGAGGGAACAAAGGGATGTACAGGAGACATCCTACTCCAATTCCAAATCCGCCCATCATCAAGTTTCACAGCATTAAGAAAAAGCTTGGTCACCCTACGAGGAGGGGAGAATTTTGCTCCACCAGACGTCTGGGGAAAGTGTACCCTCACACTGTCACCCACACTAACCAAGTTGGCCTTTCTTTTAACTGACTTGATATCCTGCAGAGCCCCCCATTGAGCATCTTTATAAATCTCAATGTCAGCACCTTTCCCTCTCATCCAAGTCTAGAACATGTAAGTATTAGGAGTGCGCCCCCTAAACTACCAAAATGGACTTTCTCTGAGGTGGAGTGGGCAATTAAGCGGTAAGCCATAACTCTCTCGTATCTCAGACCTCCAGTCACGGTTTTGTTCCGTGGCCAGTTGAATGGATTCCTTCAGCACACAGTTGAATCTCTCCACCAATCTGTTGCACTCCGGGTGGTAATAATAATAATATAATAATATAGGATTTTATAAAGCGCCTGGTGACGCCATCTCGGCGTGTCCCCGCGCTGTGGAGAGGGAAGGCAGGGGAAAGTGAGAGACCTAAAGGGAGAAAAGGTGAGTTTTTAAGAGTCTCCTAAATAAGGTCTCTGTCTCAGCCAGTCTAATATGCAGAGGAAGAAGGTTCCAATTCTTGGCCGCTAGTGCACGAAAGGAGCGCCCTCCCATTCTTGCTTTGTTTATCCGTAGGCTAAGTTGTTTGCATGGCAATGGGGAGTTTGGGTCGCATAAGAATGTGCTCGACGTCAGGCCTGCGTAGCAGTGAGCAGTGACGTCGCTCCTCGCTGCGAGTAGGAATGGAGGTTTTCGTTTTCGCAGGAGACAAGCGGACGTTCATCAAAAGCAGGTAGGAGCGCTTTTAAAAAATGCTTCGAGGAGAGCTCGCAGTCAAGTCTTAACTGAATGTGTAAGAAGCGTTTCCAACAGTGTACACTCCCCAAATTGAAGGACATACACAAGTTCTGTGGGGACAGGTCTGATTAAGTTGGAGTCCTGCTGCAGGAACAGCACCATTGTCACTATGGTTTCAGGGCATTTGAGTCCCCCTCTGAGATGGCCAGTTGGCCAGGGAGTTTGCAAGGTTTGTAGGATCGCCAGGCCAGTACTTATATGTGGTGCTAGAAATTGCTTTTCATGTAGTATGTTCTCCGCACCCTGTTCTGAGCACCTCTACAGATGGTCTTAAGATGATGAGGCTGTTGTACATACGTAGACTTTGCTAGTCCCGGACGGCACATTAGCTCTGATATTCTCACCTCAACGTCTGGATTATGTGCCCCTTTTTGCCCTTTTATTTCTCTTCCTCACCGCCCTCCCAATAACGCCTTTCTCTTATCCCCCCCCCACCCTCCTCCGCCACATTTTCCAATCATGGCCACCACTCGAGTTAAGGTTGGAACTAATTGCTTCAAAATCATTTATCCTCCCAGCCTGACTAAAGCTGCAACAAAACGATTGAAGCATAACACTATTGAACGTTTCCCGGATTCCCTTTTTGTTGATCAATATCACAATAGTCGTTTTGGGAGGCTCAAAAATGATTTCATTTTCTTCACTCAGGACACCTCCTCTTGGTCCACCAGCTCATACAAGTCCCTTAACGTCCCCTCCTCCTCCTCTATCCCTCATGGGAAACAGCTAAAAATATCCCCCTCCACACGTTTCAACGGTCACCTCACTATCTCACTCTATAACAACGGTACTGTCATGATCCAAGGCAATGACACCTGTCTCTCGCTCTTTGACCACCTCTTCCCCTCCCTACTCCCCTCCGCTGCAACCGGGTTTTCACCCGACTCCCCTAGCTCCACCCATTACTCCCTCTCTCCTCCCCTGACCCCCCTACACTCCAATTGGCTGCACTCTCAAGAATCACAGGTCGGCCCTCCTCCCGCCCCTCCCCTGTGACCTCCTCTCCTATTCCTCCCCCCTCACAATTTGCCCCCTCCTAATTCACTTCTGCATCCCCGCTAGCTAATGCGCTCCTCGTCCAATCTGCATCATCCCGGTACTCCAATCTGTTCTCCCCCCCCCATTTTCCTTCGAGTCTCCCCCATTTTTAGTCCTCCTCTCCTCCAACCTTCTCCCCCAGTGAACTATCCCTACGCTCCCCTTATCCCTTCCTCCATACTTCCTGTCCACCCCCCTCCACTCGTTATTCACCCGGATTTCGCCTCAATCCCACTGCATCTCTCTCCTCCCTCCCACTCCTCCAGCAATGCTATGCTTCTCTATTTCCCCCCGGTAGCCCTGTCCATTTCACTCCCTCGGGTCCAACAGTACCACTTCCTTTCCCCAACTTCCCTTTCTCTCAACCCCCCCACTCTGCCAGATGCCCTTTCCCTCACAGCCTCCTCTCCTACCTGACATGCCCTCCACAACCACCTCACCTCTTTTCCTCACAAACCTCCTTCATTCCCATGACTCCACACAGTCCTCCCCTCTCCTTCTTCCCTACCACTGTGTTCCGCACCCTTCTCCCCCTAAAGTTATCCCTAATTCCTCTCCTTGCAACACCAACAAAGGCAACTCTCCCTTAACCTCTGATTCATTAACTCCCGCTCTCAACCTCCACCTCTCCCCACTTTTGAACCTTACACCCCAACTCACCTCCTATCCCCTCACCTCTCCCTGCCTTCCACCACCAATTCCACCCCCACCTGTTTCCATCGATCCACCCAACCTTCCGTGCTCTGCATTACTCTCGCTGGAAAATAAGTTAGGTTCCGTTATCACCTCCATCTCCTAGCTTACAGATGCAATTTCACTGCTAAGCTCTAAGATTTCCACCTTTCCGTGCACCCCCTCTCCGTCCCAACTTCCAACGAGATGCACCTCGCCCCCTCACCTCAATTTAGCCAAGCTCAATCAGTCGTCTGCAAACTTTGTTAATTCGCACAAGCCTTTGAAAGCCGCCCTTCCTCAACCTGCATACCTTAGCAGCCCTACTATCTACACTATTCCAACCATCTCCTGTGTCAGAACCAAGCAACCACCGAAACCCTCCCGAGCACCCCCACATAAGCACAACATCCCGATCACCCTTCAGAGCCCAAGTGCCCCCGTCACAAAAACAGTCATGACAGAGCTGCGTTGTCTGCTCCACAACTGCAGATCTGCAGTAAAACATAAACTTGAAATCTCAGATACCATCACCCACCACAAAATTGACATGCTCTTCCTCACAGAGACCTGGTTCAAAGATACCTCGCATTCTATGTTTGATCTCTTTTTACCTACAGGCTATTCTATACTTAGGAATGACAGAACTGAAAACACAGAGGGAGGTGTTGCAGTCATCTTTAGAAACTCCCTTCAACTTAAGGCCTCTCCTATCAGCTCCTTCCTCACCTTTGAATGCCTTTCTTTTGAGTTACAAGTGCATCACCGTTCACCCCTTAGTTTCCATGTCATTTACCGCCCGCCGCGTAGCGGGGCTGCGTTTTTGGAGGAACTCACTGACTTCATCAGTGACCAATACTCGCAAAGGGACAATCAGACCTTCGTGGGTGACTTCAATCTCCACTGGGGCTCGCCGCAAGACTCTTCCGCAAACTCCCTGGCCACCTTCCTCTCTGTTAACGATCTCATACAACACTGCACAGAATCAACACACTCTAAGGGCTCAATCCTGGACCTTGTTATTTCTAAAGCAGGCATGCTTTCCATCTCTACCCCTATTTACGTAGACTGGTCTGACCACCTCCTCATCCCATTCTCTATTCAACTATCTCACGCTATTACTCTTGGCCAACCCAAGAGGGCCATCTCCTGGTTCCGTGATGTTAAAAATATTGATGTCGGTCCCCTCTGTGAGTCAGCTTTGTTATCACTTCCAAGGCTAGACCCGAACCTAGATGTTGACGATCTCACCTCCCAATGCCTCACAGTTCTTGCAGATGAAATCAACAATGTCGCTCCACTCAAAAGCAAAAGGTTAAGGCCCACCCCCTCAGCACCTTGGTTCAGCAAATCCCTCTATGAAGAAAGTAAGCAGCTAAGATCCCTGGAGAAACAATGGAGGCAAGTGCCCTCCACCAATAACTTGTCCACGCTTCGCTCTGCAAGATCCAAGTACCACAAACACATCCTCCTTGGGAAGGCGGCACACTTCAAAACCCTCCTTGACTCAGCCAAAAATAGACCCAAAAAACTATTTGATTTCATCAAGAGTCCTGACCGCTCTCCTCCTTCCTCCAAGTTGGAGGATTCTGCAAAGAGAGCAGCGGATTTCGCTATATTCTTCGACGAAAAAGTGAAATCTCTTGTGGATCAGGTCGCTCATCCTACCCCTCGAGAGGAGTGCAAGTCCTTAGCCATTTGGCAAAACTTTGACCCCATATCTGAAGATGCCCTTCTCAAGTGCATCCACGAAACAAAGCCCTCCAACCATCATCTGGACCCCATCCCCAGTGCCATTGCCATTGACTTTTATACCCTTTCCCTCTCCTACTGGACCACTCTAGTCAACCTCTCCCTCTATCAAGGCTCCCTTCCTGTCTCCTTCAAAACTGGGCAGGTCACCCCGCTTCTTAAAAAACCAACTGCTGATGCGTCTGACCTCAACAACTTCCGCCCCATCACTAACTTACCCTTTCTTGCGAAGGTTACAGAAAGATGTGTAGTGAAACAATTCTCTCGTCATATCAAGGACAATGATCTTCTTGACAATTTCCAGTCTGGTTCCATTCAAAACTGCAGCACTGAAACAGCCCTACTGCAAGGGGTTGATGACGCTCTGAGGATCCTCGACTCGGGGGGGGGGGGTCCTGTCATCTAATTCTCCTTGACCTTTCTGCAGCCTTTGACACTGTCAATCACAACACCCTCCTCAACATTCTTAAACAGAGAATGGGCATGGAGGGCACTGTGCTTAAATAGTTTGCCTCCTTCCTCGCAGATAGATAACAAAAGATCAAAATAGCGAACAGTCTTTCATCTCCTGTGGCGGTAGGTCAAGGTGTTCCTCAAGGCTCTATACTTGCACCCACATTGTTCAACCTCTATTTAGAACCACTAGGAAATCTCCTAAGTAAATCCGGGATCCACTACCATCTCTATGCTGACGATACTCAAATCTACATCAAGGTTGCCTCTACTCACGATCTCTCGATCCTAAGCTCTACTCTCGACTCCATTCATAACTGGATGTTTACTCATCAACTGATTCTGAACCCCTCCAAAACCGAATTCTTCCTCTTCTCCTCTTCAATCTCTCCTCCCCCGGTGCAATCGTGGATGGATCAGTTGAATCTACTGAACACTAAACCCATCATTGCCGACAGCGCAAAATCCCTGGGTGTCATCCTCGACAAAAAACTCAATCTAACCCCCACATCAATTCCATTGCAAAGTCTGCTCGTTACCATCTGCGCCTTCTTTGGGGAATCCTTCGCTTCTTCCTGGAGCAGGACCTTATAACCCTGGTGCAATCGCTAGTCCTCTCCAGACTTGACTACTGGAATTCTCTTTTTACTGGCCTCCCCAAATACCACCTGCCCCCCCTTAAATCGGTCTTCCATTCAGCTGCTTGTTTCATCTACGGGGCCAAAAGAAACGACCACATCACACCAATGTTATCCACCCTCCGCTGGCTTCCAATCGAGGCTAGAGCCATCTACAAGACTGCTTGTATCACCCACAAAGCCTTGCACTCCTCCTCTCCTCGCTACCTGGCGAATAAACTGAAACTCTCTGGAGGCTCTAGACCATCACGTAATGCGGAAAATCTCCTGCTTGAACCCCCCACTTTCAAGAAGGAAAGAACGATGGCACAATCCTTTTCCGGCAACGTGGTGAGAATCTGGAACTCCCTTCCGCTGCAGCTCCGGACCACCACCCCCTCCCAGGCTTTCAAAACTAACCTCAAAGTTCTCCTCCTTCAAAGACACTTTCAAATGTAATTCATGCCCTCTCTATTATCTGAAGGAAGCCCTTCCACTATAGAAAAATCTACTTTACATGACTATGGAAGTGTCTTCCCAGTATGTTCTTGTGGTTTGAGAGTCTGCCATTTATTGCAGTATTATCTTTCTTCCTGTGTTTGGTACTCGTGTGTAACATGCACCAGTCACTTTCTCGTGTAACACACTGTTTTCTACCTCTTACATTTGTTTATTTTCGATACCTGCACAAATGCCACCATGGCTCACGTAATGTTTGTTGTGCTTGAGTGCCCTCCATATATTGCAGTATTATACCTCTATGTTTACTTTGTACGCTTTTCTAACCTACACACGTCACTTTTTCCTCCTGTAATGCACCGTTTGCTACCTCTTTTATTTTGTTGGTTCATGATTGTCACTTTTGTAATGCACCATTTGCTACCTCTTGTATTTTGTTGACTCACGATTGTCTTTTTTGCTTCATTTAATGTAACGTTTGCTTTTGTATTTTGTTCACTTGTAATGTTCTCATGTATCAGTTCTGCTCCTATTGTGAAGCGCTCTGACACCTTCGGGTAAAGTCCGCGCTATATAAAAACGCACAAATAAATAAATAAATAAAACAGACAAGGGAGCTCCTATTAAATTAGCATAGATCGTGAGAACAGATTGCCGTACTTTAAATGCGCGTTATGCAGAAGAGAAAAACGCGCTCAGGAGAACGGGCATGCAGGTCACAGGTCACAACACAAGGCGGGGCGGAGAGGCAGAGAGGCAACCAGGGAACGTATCCTCGTAAAACAGCGCACACAGTACCTTGAGTGAAGTAATGCTTATCTGTGTTAGGACATTTGCTGTGATGACCAGGAGAAGGATTCTTCTTGTCTTCTCTTGAGGTGGTCTTGCTTTGGTTCAATCTTCTTCGCTCGTCGCCAGTGTGAAGAAGTACAGGGAGACAGGATGGTTCTTGTGATGAACTTCTTTATTCAAGCTTCAGGTACAGCAACGTCCCAGCCACAGGACAGCCAGCAGCAACTGACTCTGCACTTGGCAACAGGGATCAAGCACTCAGTACATTCTAGAGTCATATGGATAGAATGTTCTACATCTAAGCAGCTGCTTAGCACTAAGCAACACTTGGGCAATTACCCCAACGTTGTGTCAATAGGTTGCAGGCTTTGTCAGTTTAACTGCTGTATTTCATATTTTTCCCTTACAGGCTGGTACTTTGGACTCATACATCGTTTCTTCCAAATGTTGTCACTTTTTCATACTCTCTTTTTTGTGCTGTGTTCTCTCCACCACCATAGTTGTCTAAGGAGGAGGAAAAAGCTGCACCTGTTGTGCCCACCATGTCCCTTTAGCTTCTACATTGAATAAGGAGTACCCTGTGGCTGATCAGCTGTTTGCTGCAGTCAGTGGTGTGAGGAACGGAAAAGTGGTCCAGAAATGGACCTAATATTGGTGGGTAGTCCTTTGCATCAAGCTGTTATGCCTCTGCCAAAAAGAGCCTTACCCTCCCACCTCCCTGTAGCCATCCTAATAGCTCATTCCACCGGAGTGTAGGCCACAACCACATGTCGGGCATTCGGATTTTGGACATTTATCAGGAACCCACATGGGCAACTACCTGTACTTTCATTAGGCACTGCTACGTTGATTCACATAATGGAGGTATGGCTTTGATATTTATTCATAAAGTGAGGAATCTGTAATTATAAGGTTCAGTCAGACTAATAAATTACTTACCCTTTGGTAATGCTTTTTCTGGTGGGTACTCTAACCACAGATTTCTCACTGCCCTCGCACCGCCACTTTCTGTGGAGTGAACTGTTGGTAATTAATAAGATTGCAAGGTAATTTCTCACACTGCCTGTTAAAATTAAACCTGTCAGCTGAGGCGTGCATCTGAGGGTGTGGAATGAACAATAACTAACTGTCCGCATGTAGGGGTGGTGCTTTAAAGCTGCTCTATGGCATCATGTCTGGAAGCGTGACTGAGAGACCACTGACTCATTGTCAGTGAAATTGCTCCCCCTCCCTTGCAGCTCCACCATTAAGTGAGGCCTGCCCCTGCACTTGCACTCTTGTGTGTTGGTGATCGAGGCCCTCCACCACCCACAGGTTTACCTGTGCCTCATCCCTGGTAGTCCAGTGGACCGCTGTCTCCTTTCTCTCGCTCCACATTTCACTTGTTTCTTTCATTCGTTTTTCTACCCTCAATTTCAGCCTCCTTTCTGCACTCTTCTGCATTTCTGCACTTTTCTGCTTTATTTTCACTTTACCCCCTTTCTCCTTTATTCCTACCTTTCCCGCCCGCTTCCAAGCCGCTGCTGCCCCCGTGCCCCCCCCCAGCACTACCAGCCCAATCCAGCTCTCCTCCCCATTCCTGCCTCCCAGCTGTCCAGCCCTCCCCGACCCCTACTTAATGGCGGCCGCTTTGGGGACAGACGAGCAAGACCACTGACACATTGTCAGTGAAATTGCTCCCCCTCCCTCGCAGCTCCACCATTAAGTGAGCCCTGCCCCTGCACTTGCATACTCGTGTGTTGGGGATCGAGGCCCTCCTCCAGCCACAGGTTTACCTGCGCCTCATCCATGGTGGTCCAGTGGACCTCTGCCTCCTTTCTCTTACTCAAGATTTTACTCATTTTTTTCACTCGTTTTTCTACCCTCAATTTCAGCTTCCTTTCTGCACTCTTTTGCATTTCTGCACTTTTCTGCTTCATTTTAACCTCTTTCTCCTTTATTCCTTCCTTTCCCTCCTTTCCCTTTCCCGCCTGCTTCCATGCTGCTGCTGCCCCTGTGGCCCCTCCCCCAGCGCAAACGGCCCAATACAGCTCCCCTCCCTCCTCCCAACTGTCCAACCCTTACTTAATGCCGGTCGCTGTGCGTCCACGCCACTGGCGTGCCAAAGGCAAGCCCGTCTGCGCCAGTCCGCGACCTGACCGCGACCAGCACCAGGAACCCTGGATCTCTGCACCGCCAATGCTACGACCCAGCAGCACTCCACTCTCTCAACACAGGGCACAACAGCAACTGCAAGCTAGCATCACCAGTCGACACCCACGGACCTTTCAGCTGTCACCGCTGCTGACCCACCTTCAGCACCGCCAAGACCACGGACACAGCGCATCCCACCCGCAAGAACACAACTGAACCGAAGACCCTGCAATGCATCCTCCTCAATGTCCGTTCCCTCCACAAACACGCCACTGAAATCTTCTCAACAGCACCACCCCGGACGCCACATTCTTTACCGAAACCTGGACCAACACCACCTCGGGGCAGAAATTTGCCGTCGCCATTCCCCAAGGATACAAGATCTCCAGGAAGGACCGCCCCACCCGCCTAAGAGGAGGAATCGCCATCGTACACAAATCCACCCTCCACCTGAGCACACTCCCCAACGAGCCCACAAACCTGATGGAAAACCTTCACTTCAAGATACTGGCCAGCCCTACCTCCACCCTCCGAGGAACTCTCATCTACTGACCCCCTGGACCCCGCGGACCGTACGCCAACTCTATCACGGACATCATCTCCCTGCATGGCATTGTGTCCACCAACTAAACCCTACTGGGAGACCTCAACTTCCACCTCAACAACCAACTGGACCCTAGCACCGCATCCCATCTGGACAACCTCCACAACATTGGACTCCACCAGATCGGGACCGAACCCACACACTCAGAAGGACACATCCTTGACCCCCTCTTCACAACAGGAAACTCCATCACTTTCAGCCACACCACCGAACTCTCATAGATTGACCATCGATGCATCCCTGCACCTTCAGAAAACCCACCATCCACAGACAGCAGCACCTACTCCCACGAAGAAACTGGACCAGAATCACCGACAACCAGATAACGTCATCACCCAGCATCCACCCCAACCATCGCGGAAGACGATGACCCCAACACCGCAGCTCGTACCCTGCACAGATGGATCTCCAACAGCGCCAACACCATAGCCCCCCTCAAGAAAAACAACAACACCCACTCCAAGAAAGCTAGATGGTTTACCACCGAACTTCGAGAGTCCAGACGCACCTGCCACCTCCTCGAAAAGGGGTGGAGGAACACTAAATCCACAGAAGCCCACAACAACTACAGAGCCGCCACCAACACCCACCACCATCTCATCAGAGAAACGAGAAAAAAAGCGATTGAAGACAGAATCTCCACTCATGCACACAACAGCAAAGAACTCTTCAACATCATCAAGGAGTTCGCCCAACCCACCAGCGAGTCCACCAATATCCCTACCTCATAATACGTCTGCGACAAACTCAGCATCTTTTTTCACTACAAAATCAAGAGCAGCTACGACAACTTTGACAAAGACAACCAACACACTGAACCGTCACCAACCACCAACCACCCGACACCGTGAAACCACCGATTGACAACTGGACAGCCCGCTCCACCGAAAACACTCTGAAGACGATGAAGTCAGTCCACTCCAGGGCCCCCATGGACCTCTGCCCCACCACATTTTCAAAAGAGCCGCCGACACCATCGCACCCATGCTATGCCACACCATTAACTGCTCCCTGGTAACTGCCTCGTTCACCGACGACTGGAAACATTTCGAGATCAACCCCCTTATGAAGAAACCCTCGGGGGACCTCACTGATCTCAAAAACTACAGACCCATCTCCCTGCGCCCATTCCCAGCAAAAGTCATTGAGAAAGCCATCAACAGCCAACTCAACACATTCATCGAAGAGCACAACATCCTCAACTCCTCCCAATCCGGCTTCATAAAAAAACACAGTACGGAAACCACCCTCCTCGCCGCAACAGACGACATCTGCACCCTACTGGACAAATGAGAAACAGCAGCCCTCATCCTCCTCGACCTCTCTGTGGTATTCGACACAGTCTCTCACCGCACCCTAATATGCAGACTCCACGATGCAGGTATCCAAGACACGGCCCTCAACTGGATCCGCTCCTTCCTCTCTGGCAGAACGCAGTGTGTCAGACTCCCCCCTTTCCTCTTGGACCCTACACCTACCACCTGCGGAGTCCCCCAGGGGTCCTCCCTCAGCCAAACGCTCTTCAACGTCTGCATGGCTCCGCTCGCCCCCATCGTCCGAACCTACGGACTCAACATTGTGTCATACGCAGATGACACCCAACTCATTCTTTCCTTATCCAACAACCCAGACGCAAATTTCGAGAAGGCATGGAAGCCGTCACCAAATGGAAGAAAAACAGCTGCCTACAACTAAAAACCAACAAAACGGAAGTACTCATCATTAGCCCAAACCTCAATGCCTGGAACAACACCAGGTTGCCCCCCCGCCCTCAGAAGCCAGCCCAACCCCACAGACCACGCACACAACCTGGGAATCATCCTGGACTCAGGGCTCAAAATGGACCGCCAGATCAACTCTGTCTCGTCCTCCTGCTTCCACACCCTCAGCCTCCTACATAAGACCTTTAAATGGATCCCCCTCGAACACAGAAAGACCGTCACTCACGCCCTGGTCACCTGCAGACTCGACTACAGCAATGCACTCTACGCCGGAATAACCAAAAACCTCACCCGCAAGCTACAAGAACATCTAAAACGCCGCCATGAGACTGGTCTTCAACTGGCCAAGACACTGTCACATCTCCCAGCACCTGTGAAGGTCTGGGTTCTTTAAGACCCAGCGGTGCCAGGGGACAACACCTGAAACCTTCGTGGGTAACCTGCTCCGGCGTACGAATGACAGAGACACGGGACACTTCCTTCGGCGTCAAAGATTCAAGGTTTATTTACTGCAGGGAACACAGATGTCACGACAAGTACAACACGTGCAACTTGGGGAGACTGCTTCAAATTGGTTCTGTGGATCGCTCCTTTTATACGAAATTCTCCCATAGGTTTGCATAGCAGACAAAGGTTTACAACCCGGTTCCCACAATTATCCCCGAGAGGGGTCGCTTTGGTCACTTTGATACTCATAAGGTCCGGAACATAAGTGCGGAAACATTTGGCGGTTCCCAACTGTAAAAACCCATCTTCCCACCATTAGTACATTCCAATCAGCAGTAAAACAGATCGAAGAAGGAACAAGGACAGGTGCAGAGGAAGATGGAAACAGTGGGGAGATTGGAAAGGGTGTAAAATGGGAGGTATCGAAAAACACGAGCTACAGGCATCAAAGGGACGTGCCTAATGAGATGCACGGCTGAGACAATAAACCGGCACGGCAAGATGGGCCTCGAACGGGGCCATCTGCCTTACAGTGTCATCCCCCTCATCATAAAGACATTTACAAAGAACATGTGTCTTCCGCAAGTATTTTGGGAGTCCCAGGGTCGCGAAGCGGACAACGTCCGTTCGCTGGCTACTTGAGGGCAAGAAACAAAATGGATGCCGTATCTAAGATGGAACCCGTGGGTACAGATGAAAAACCCACGTAGCAAACAAACGGCTTAAGTTAGCACAGCGAAACTGCGCACACTTACTAAACTCGTCATTTGCGGTTCGTAGATACCAGACTCGACCATATTCGTACGAGTCGAAAACACCACTTACAATTGCCACGGAACCTCAGACGCTCCTTTTGCCCTCATGTAGGCAAGCACTAGTCGGAATCATACTCGATATTCATCAGATCATCTAGATGTTGCTGTAGCATAGCTCTGTCCAACCGAGTCCCCTTGGTAACAGGTGGCTGTCTCATACACGTTGTAGCACAGAGGCCACATAAGGCAGGACCGCACTGCACACAAAGGCAACACGTGAACAGGAACGCCACAACGACTCCGATGATCATCAGAATCTTCCAACCCCAAGTCGACATCAGGCCCCAAAACCACCCAAGTAGCGTCCAATCCCCTACATCCACGTGTATGGATTCGGAGATCTTATGCAACTTCGAGATGGCTTGATAAACAGTCGGAGCATTATCAGGAATGAAAATACAGCAGCTCGAATGGATCACCTTACATACCCCACCTCGATCTGCTAAGATCACGTCTAAAACCATTCGGTTTTGCAACGTCATAAGTCTATCCGCCTGAAGTTCTGTGGTGATATTACCAAGGGCACTGGCAGTAATATTAGCTGTCGATTCTACCACTCGAGTCAACTGTCTCAGGTTCCTACTATTAACCATAGGTCCCCAAAACGGGAGGAAACCCTTGAAAAAGTCTCCTGCCTCTTGACCGGCAGTATCCTCTTCGCTAATTACACCTCTCACAACTCTAGTCTTGTGATAATCTGCATCTACAGTAAACGTCGGAGGCAACAAGTTTGCGATAAAACATGAGCCCATGAAGTCAGAGGGCAACCATGCATACGCACGATCATGACAGATAAAGTATGTACCCTTGGCAGCCAAAAACACAGGGGACGAGACCATCGGCAAAATGTAATTTTCAGTGCAAGTACTCTCTCCAAGTCGGGCTTTCGATCTTCGGCCACGACCTAGTAGACAAAAATTACCAATGTGGGGTACGACCCATATCGGAGGCGAGCTTTTAAGCTGTTTTTCACTAGTGAACACACTGTACTCACCTCTACTCAGGACCCTATAGGCTTGTACCTCTTCTTCAGGAATAAGCGAGGGATCATAGATATCGCTATCTAAGTCTTCAATTGCTATAGACAAAGGTTTCTGATACGAGGTAGGACCAGAGTAGGGGGAACGTGGTTCTCGAATGGGGTGGAAACCTAGTGCGCTTCGAAACATTGTTTGAAATGCTCGAGCAGACCCTTGGGAACTATACGGTAACACCAGATATGGAATTCCCTTATCCGTAGTGTGTGGCATCAACCCACACACCCAACAATTAGTAGTGTTAACCACTAACTGATGCTGATGAAGGAGTTGAATAAAGGAATTGTTGCGGAATTCTGCACGTCTAGCCTGCTCGTGTTCAGGTAAGATATGAAAAGAATGAGGAGAAACAGTGGAGGTGAGTTTAAGGTCAGGGGTAGGAGTAGGTATGGCAGAAGGTAAAAGGTAAAACATCGTGTAATACACCCCACCCGCCAATAGTGCAGAAACAATCAAAAGCAATATGAATATTTGGAACATAAAACATTTGGTACGACTGAGTTGCTGCAGCTTGAATCTTTGCGCTTGAGCTTCTTCCAAGTCCATCAGCTTCGAAAATGCCATCCCCTACGACCGTCCGCAACGTTTCTTGACGCACTTCGTTCTGTGTAGCAATAGTCAATCCCTAGGAGTTCCCAGGAACCGACGGTCTTTAACCTAGTGTCAAGACCTACTAACCAGAAGGAAGTACGCGCGCGGCCCTACGGTCTTTATTCACAATTATGTGTATGCAAAGTGTCTCTCAGCTGTGGAAGCAAAAAAATATGAGGAACGAAACTCAATATATATATATACAAAAATAATTACAGTAATACGAGTGTTCAAACTGATCGTGGAAAACGGGATAATGCAGTTGGCAAGGGACAAAACAGGATCTTTTTATTAGTCTTTAGTGCTGGATCGCAAAAAGTATCGGGTTCTCCCAGGACGTGTCTGCTCATCAAACAAAGGATCCGTAGAGGAGACAGCGTCCTGTTGATCAGTTGAATGTTCTGGTCTTGAGTCTTTTGATGACAAATGTTCAATAGTGTCTTTCTGCTGCACTGAGGATTCTCCGACAGGTTGTGCGTCGCTAAAAGGCACAAACGCTGTCAATCCTTCGGTTTCAGTTGATGCAATGCCTCTCCTCACCCACGAGTCTGCCGACAACGGAATAGGGACTTTTTTGGTATGGGTGGCGTGCACCCAATTCTTCCGTCCCTCAAGACGAACTGCAGTTCTCGTGGCAAGGAGGACCTGGTAGGGTCCAGTGAACCTGGGATCCAAATTGTTCTTGCGCGAAAAGTTTCGCGTTACCACCCAATCTCCGGGTTGGAGCCGGTGGCCTGGACCCTCCGTCTGCGTCGGCAATGCTTCGTAAACCTGTTGGTGAATTAACCTCAGTTTAGCAGTCAAGTCATGAAGATAATCGATCAACATTGGATACTCAAGATCACGGAACACACCCGGCCTAGGGACCCCCCAAACATTGGCAGGACGACCGAACACTATTTCATAGGGACTGAGCCCTACTCGGGAGTGTACGGTTGCCCTTGTTGACAGTAATGCTAAGGGTAGAGCGTCAGGCCACGAGAGACCAGTCGTAGCCTGAATCTTTGCTAGTTTGAGTTTAAGGGTGCCATTATACCCTTCAACCAAACCAGCTGACTGGAGATGATTGGCGCTATGGAATTTCTGATTAATTCCAAGGCCCTTACACACACTCTTCATCACACTCCCCACAAACTCACTTCCGTTATCCGACCACACAACTCTAGGCATTCCATACCGAGGAAAGTATTCCTTCAGTAGGATTTTCGCAGTTGACAAAGCAGTGTTGTCCTTAAGAGGGTAGGCTTCAATCCATCGGGAGAACGCGCAAACCACAACTAAAACGTACTTCAGGTTATTGCATCTCTCCATATGGATGAAGTCTAATTGGATCACCTCAAAGGGACATGAAGGGGGAGCAAAACTACCAGGAGGAGTTGGGGTTCCCTTACCAGGATTGTACAACATACATACCATACAGTTCTTAACCAAGCGTTCAGCACACTTTGTGATACCATCATTCTTCCACACAGGAGACAGCAACTTGCAAATACCTTTCACGTTAATATGTGCTAACCCATGCGCCATTGTCACAACAGCCAGCACATACGCATCGGGCAACATCCATCTTTTCTGATCCGATAAATCAATCCAACAACCATTCACATCCAACTTTCCCGTACTTTCTTTCCACTTCATCTTTTCAGTCTCGGTGGCCTCATTCTGAATCACTTTCACACTCTCAATAGTGTCCTCACACATACTCGATTCTGTAGGCCACCTAACCGAACTCGTTACATACATTCGGGTGCTAAGGTTCCGGGCAGTCTCCTTAGCAGTCTCATCCGCAAACGCATTACCACGACCAACATCATCCATCACCTTACGATGCGCACTACATTTAACAATCGCCACTTGCTTAGGCAACGTAAGTGCATCCAAGAGATCATTCACAAGCTGGCCATGCTGGATCTTCGTACCATGCGATGTCAGAAAACCTCTCTCTCTCCACAACCGTCCAAAGCTATGTGCGACGCCAAAAGCATATTGGCTGTCGGTAAACACATTCACACGTTTCCCTTCCGCTAACACGCATGCTCTAGTAAGAGCGATCAGCTCTGC
The DNA here is from genome assembly GCF_964263255.1 of Lissotriton vulgaris. Classification (NCBI taxonomy): domain Eukaryota; kingdom Metazoa; phylum Chordata; class Amphibia; order Caudata; family Salamandridae; genus Lissotriton; species Lissotriton vulgaris. Next base: position 2,003,559,369 of record NC_141689.1, on the reverse strand, counting down.
GGCTTGGGCAGAATTCTGATTTAATCTCGCAGTCTCAACAACAGTATTCAACGTTACAACAGCATATGCAGTAGTCACATCGCCATTCGGTAGTTTAAAACATGACCCATCCACATACAGCGTTCCATCTGGGTCTTCCAAAAGAGTGTTTTTAAGGTCCACTCGACCTTTTGTTTCCTCTTCTGTCCTCAAATAACAATTGTGTTCTGTTATTTCATCTGACTCTGAACTAATTGGTAACAAAGTTGCCGGATTCAGCACATTACAACGTTTTATCTGAATGTGGCTTGCCAACAGCGTCAGCTCATACCCAGACAATCTCGCACTCGTCAAGTGCTGGGTTTTCGTACGATTTAAAAGAGTGTCGACTGCATGCGGAACCATCACCGTAAGCATATTATCCATGACCAATCCTGCTGATTGTCGGATGGACACCGCAGCTGCCGCTGTTGCTCTCAAACAACTCGGCAATGCTCTAGCTACCGGGTCTAAGGTCGAGGAAAAATATGCACATGGACGTTGCTTACCACCAAAAGGTTGCGTTAAAACACTCAACGCACAACCTTCCCTCTCGTGAACATATAATGTAAACGGCTTACTGTAGTCAGGAGTACCCAACACAGGAGCCGAACACAATGAATCACGTAATTCAGAAAAACTTTTCTGACATTCTTCCGTCCATGGTAAAGGAGTCGAAACATCCTTGCACGTGAGAGCTACCAATGGTTTCGCTAGCAATAAAAAATTTGGAATCCATTGCCTGCAGTACGACGTGATACCTAGAAAGGCACGCACATCTCTTTGGGTTGTTGGCACAGCCATTCGCGCAATTGCTGCAATTCTCTCTGGGGTCAACCGTCTTCCCTCCTTTGACAATAAGTGACCTAGATAGGTTACTTCTTGACAACAATATTGGAGTTTAGAAGGTGACACCTTGTGATTTAAGTCGCAGAGATGTTGCAGCAACGACACCGTAGCAGTTCTGCAAATGTCCTGAGTATCTGCAGCCACCAATAAGTCGTCGACATATTGGATTAAGGCCGCACCAGCCGGCAATGAAAACGCATCCAGTTGACCCTTCAAGGCTTGACTGTAAATCGATGGACTCTCACAGTAGCCCTGAGGAGCGCGTTTAAACCGGAAGCTGCGTCCACCAAGAGAGAAACCGAAAAGGTCTCTACTCTCTTCTGCAATGGGAATGCTGAAGAACGCATTCTTCAAATCAATCACCGAAAACCAAGATGCAGAAGCTGGAATCAGAGTCAGGAGTGCCGTGATGTCAGGCACAACGGGGAACTGAGGAATCACAATTTTATTCACCTCCCGTAAATCAATAACAAAACGATAAACAGGTGGTTTCGAAGGATCAGTACGTTTTAGAATAGGCAGTACAGGGCTGTTGCACACGTTTCCCCATGTTTCCTCAATAACGTCTTTCTCGATCAAATCATAGATGATTGCTAACAATGCACGTTCACCATCAAGAGAGATACGATACTGGGGAATACGTGGCAACCGCACATTAGATTTCAACTGAACAACATAAGGGGAGATGTCAAGCAGGCCCACGTCATTGGGACCTGATGCCCACAAAGATGCAGGAAGAGAACTCAATTCCGGCGGGAGCTTATCGAGAGACAAGTACATGGGAGAGACGACCCTCTCTCCCAACGTAAGCTTTACACCCGCAGGGGAACAATACAAAGTTGCATACAAACGTTTAAGCAAATCCAGGCCCAAAAGATTTTCACCACAACCCGTAGTCAAAATCAACGGAGCTTCTAGCTCACGAGGCCCAATTGTAAGGGGCAAAGGGCGCGAAACTGGATTGCTAACGGGGGCGCCAGAGAATCCAACGGAAACATTTGTTAAGCCAGACAAAGGTGCGCCAGGGAGTTTCGAATGCTTTATGGAACTTTTCGCTGCACCAGTGTCCAACAGAAAAGGCTCAACGACGCCCGATGTAGCAACTGCGACGTAAGGCCCTCTCTGATCAACCGGAACTGATACCACTCCCTCTCCTTGTCTATGGCTGTCCTAGTAATTACTGTCATCAGTTCCCTGATCGACGTAATAATCGTCTACATTGTACTGCGCAGATCGTCCTTGTGACGATCCACGTTGATCAAAACAATTATCGGAATTTGATGAGTTATCCGAACGGTCATTTTGAGCACCACGACCCCTACCGCGTGATGTCTGCCGTGAACCACCACGACCTCCTCTAGATGAATTACCGCTATTACGATCGTTTAAAACGGGACAGTTAAATTTTAAATGACCCTCTTGTCTACAATAGGCACACTGATTGTACCCCAACGAAGATCTTTGGGAAGAGGAGTCATTTCGAGATTGTGGTCTATTCGATTGCGGCTGCGATCTATTTTGTTGCGGAGCATTCTGATTCGAGCGTGGGGGATACGCCTGCTGCAACAACACTTTAGTTTTGAGTTCTTTCGTCTTTCTATCAGCACGGTCACTCTCTTCTTTTTCTCTATTCTCATAGTACTGTGCCGTAGCCAATATTTGAGCTGAAGTAGAAACGGCCCACGCACTTTCTGAATTTTTCAATTTATTGCTCAAATCGGGCAATAAGTTTGAAACAAATTTGTCTACGAACAACCTCTGACCACCCTCAGTGCTCATATCCTGACCACTGTGATCGATGAATGCCTCCTCAAACCTCGTAAAGAAGTCGGAGACACTCTCGTCCTTTTTCTGTTTACAAGCTGACAATTTGTCCCAATTCACCCTCATAGCTGGCATAAGAGTTTTCATTAACGTTATTATCCTTTGAGGAAGATCAGCAACCAGCTGGTCGGGTTTAGCACCACCAATCTGTCGGGCATCCGCCGCTACTATGGCAGCCCAAGCACCACCTAATTCATTCGGATGATTTTCCTGACGAATCTTAGCCCATACCGGTTGCGGTACGACATTACCAAACAGCATGTCAATATCGGCAAGATTCATTACCGTAGCGTCTACGAGCTGCGATAATTCCTTGTAATACCCAGCAGGATTCTTGCGAGGGTCAGGCAAAGATTGCTTCACCTGCAACACTTCTGAGCGTTTCCATGGGAGATGTATCCATACTCTCTGAAAGAACGGCAAGATCGGCGGGTTTGCCCCGGGATTACCTGGCATCCACACTGGTGGAACCTCTCGCATAGGAAACTGTCCAGACTCACCTGGCGGTCTTTCAACATCCTCGACAAACAAGGCTTGAGGTATAGGAGTGGGGCGAAAAGATAGCAACCGTTCAACAGCACGTCGAACATTGGTATCCACTATCAGTCCAGTCGAGAACTGAAGCTGTAGATCAGACAAAGCGGTCAGCACCTCGTCAGGTGCATCGGCCGATATCTGATCACGTAGAACCTTACACATTTCTTCGAACACGAATCTTTGGGTTGGTATGTTGAATTGACAAAACGTATCGAGTACGACACGTGGTGGATTTCTAAGGGGATGCGTCATCCAACCCATCGCCATATGGTATAGCGAAGCGCGTTCCCTGTTACCAGGAAGCTGACTACGTCTCTGAGGACCATCTGAACCAGCGGACCCAAGAACAGGTCCGAGCGAATGAAAGAAACTAGCCGCAAGAGGAGAATTACGACTACGAGTAGAGGGAGAAGCATAGGACACAGGGCTAATAAGCGAAGGAGTAGAAACAGAAGCAACAGCAGGAGTTAACAGAGCAGGAGCAGTAGCGGGAGCAGGAGTATGTGGAAGCGAAGGAGCAGTAGGGATAGCAACAGGCAAAGGAGCAGGAACAGTCGGAAGAACGGGTGCAGGTTGAGGAACAAGCAAAGGGAGAATTGGTACAGGAACAGGTACAGGGGGAATCACAGGAGCTGCGACACCCTGTACGTACGGAGGTGGCAATTTCATAAGATAAGACATTAAAGGATCCTCAACTGCGTCTTCCTTCTTTTCCGACTCAGTAGGCAAAGCAGGATAGCATTTATCTATAGTCATACGCTGTAATCTATCAAACACTTCCTTTTCCTTAACCTCCTTTTCACGCTGGAACTGCTCTGCTTTCTTTACAATGGTAGCAACACCATCTCTCTGATTTCGTTTAGTCTGTCTGATATCTTTCTGTCGGGCTTCTTTACGCCACAACCGAAAGGCATCAAACATGGCCGGCCTTGACTTTTTCTCGAATAATTTAGCCTCTAGGTTATCTAAAATCGGGGTCTCAAAGCTACCATGAGGTGGCCAACTAAGGACACCGTCCTTCTTAGTATAGCGAATCCAATAAGCATTAAAGGTAATCGGGCCTAGCCCATGTTTACTGTACAGTTCATAAGTCGGAGTTCCAACCGGAGGTATCGGACACGAGTCCTCCAGTCGGGAATCCGTACCACAACGTCTGAAGCAACTAAACAAAGTACTACGACCAGGCATCTTGCACACTAGTCGAGTTTCACAAACTTCAAGGGTTACGGGTTTTACCAAGTCCCAGCAAGAAGCAAAAAAAAACCTCGGTTTTTGGCGGCTGCAGCTGTCAAATAACACAACAAAGTACGCTAGCAAAGTGTCACCGACAAAAACACTCACACAGCGTCAACAACAAAAACACTCGCTAAAGTGTCAACAACTAAGGACTCTGGGAGCGACCCACAAATACTTAACTCAAAGCTCGATGGCGTCACCAGGAAGGCCCGCTAATCGTCTCGCTATACCAAGGTCTACGCCAGGCGCCAAAACAGGTCTACAGTCAGGGCAGCAGTCCGTCGCAGCCGTCAGGAGGCGGGAATCTTCGCGGGAAAAGTCTTCGGGCCACTTGTTTCGACAACAGGATCGATGAAGCAGAGTGCACCTTCCCTCGGAGATTTCACACGAAGTTCCTCACGATCGTCGGGCTTGGACCGGTACCACTGATGCAGCCCCACGTTGGGCGCCAACTGAAGGTCTGGGTTCTTTAAGACCCAGCGGTGCCAGGGGACAACACCTGAAACCTTCGTGGGTAACCTGCTCCGGCGTACGAATGACAGAGACACGGGACACTTCCTTCGGCGTCAAAGATTCAAGGTTTATTTACTGCAGGGAACACAGATGTCACGACAAGTACAACACGTGCAACTTGGGGAGACTGCTTCAAATTGGTTCTGTGGATCGCTCCTTTTATACGAAATTCTCCCATAGGTTTGCATAGCAGACAAAGGTTTACAACCCGGTTCCCACAATTATCCCCGAGAGGGGTCGCTTTGGTCACTTTGATACTCATAAGGTCCGGAACATAAGTGCGGAAACATTTGGCGGTTCCCAACTGTAAAAACCCATCTTCCCACCATTAGTACATTCCAATCAGCAGTAAAACAGATCGAAGAAGGAACAAGGACAGGTGCAGAGGAAGATGGAAACAGTGGGGAGATTGGAAAGGGTGTAAAATGGGAGGTATCGAAAAACACGAGCTACAGGCATCAAAGGGACGTGCCTAATGAGATGCACGGCTGAGACAATAAACCGGCACGGCAAGATGGGCCTCGAACGGGGCCATCTGCCTTACAGTGTCATCCCCCTCATCATAAAGACATTTACAAAGAACATGTGTCTTCCGCAAGTATTTTGGGAGTCCCAGGGTCGCGAAGCGGACAACGTCCGTTCGCTGGCTACTTGAGGGCAAGAAACAAAATGGATGCCGTATCTAAGATGGAACCCGTGGGTACAGATGAAAAACCCACGTAGCAAACAAACGGCTTAAGTTAGCACAGCGAAACTGCGCACACTTACTAAACTCGTCATTTGCGGTTCGTAGATACCAGACTCGACCATATTCGTACGAGTCGAAAACACCACTTACAATTGCCACGGAACCTCACCTGCGCACACTCCACTGGCTCCCCATCGAAGCTAGAGTCACCTTCAATGTCCTAACCAACGCTCACAAGGCCCTCCACTACACCGGACCAGCATACCTTAATAGCCGACTCAAATTCCACGCACTTCAAAGGACCCTACCATCAGCTCAGCTCAGCTCAGCTCTCCTACGCGCCAGATAGACCAGATCGGGAGGCTGCTCCTTCTTCCTCGTGGCCAGAGCCTGGAATGACCTTCTGCTCCACCTCAGACAGACAACATCGTTCTCCATCTTCGCAAGAAACCTCAAAACCTGGCTCTTTGACAGACCCCCTCCTTGATGGACTGGAACCTGTGACCCCACCCCCCACCCCAGTGCCTTGAGACCCTTACGGGTGAGTAATAGCGCTTTACAAACACCTGATTGATTGATTGATTGAGTGGCGACACAGATAACTGCAGCCACTTGCCAGCTTGTTGGAACTATTGTGGTTTTCGAATCTAGGCTTGTACCGGGTGAAGTTCGCATATTGAAGAATCTGCGGTTAGGTGAAGTATCCCCTAGAGAGAGCATTACTGAAGGTAAGTCATTTATTGCTCTGTTATATGGTGGCAGGCTGTTGAAAGACGGCTGACTATGGCAAGGGGTTGAAAGAATCTTGTATTCTTGCCCACTTACACTTAAATTAGTATATTTTGTCATTTAAATAGTTGTTAGGCCTGTAACCCTTAGGGTGGTCTTTCTCCAAACTTTTTGCCTGCTTACCTCCCCTTTTTTCTGTAATCTTTTGTTGACCTTGAGACTCTGAGTACTTTACCACTTCTGACCAGTGCTAAAGTGTCTGTGCTTCTCTCCTAAACATGGTTCGATTGGTGTATACTCAATTGGCATATTTAGTTTACTTATAACCTCCTTATAAAGTGGTATGCCATATATTCAGGGCCTGTAATCTAAATGCTTCTAGTAGGCCTGCAGCGCTGGTTTTGCCACCCACACAAGATGCCTTTTAAACCGGTGTCAGGCCTGCCACTGAAAGGCCTATGTCTGCAGTTTACTTGCCGTTTAAAACTACTTGTTAAGCCTTATACTCCCCTTTTATTACATATATGTCACCCCATGGTAGGCCCTAGGTAACCCTAAGTGCAGGGTGCTGTGAAACTAAAACGTAGGACATGTACTTTTAAGTTTTACATGCCATGATACTGACCAATGGCTAAATAGTTTTTCACGACTGTGAAGCGCACTCCTCTCCTACGCTAGCATTTGGAATTTGTTAAAACACTTTTCAGCTGTAATTCTTGATCAGTAAGGAGTAGCTGAATCATGTTTCATATATGAATTAATGAATGAGCATTTATAGAGCGCGCAGCTACTCAGAAAGAGTGTCCTGGCGCTGAAAGACTCAATCAGACCTGCTGCTGCCCCACAAGGCGGGAGACCAGGAGTTAGCTACGGAAAAGTCAAGTTTTGAGCATTTTCCTGAACACAGTTACATCGGACACATGTCTGCGTGTCAGAGGCAGGAGGTGTCAGGCACGGGCACCGTGCAACTGGAAAGAAACAGCCACCGGAGCAGACGCGGTGTATCTTAGGAATGGAGGCCAAATTCAGTGAGGAGGACCTCAAGGTTCTTGGAGGCACATAGTGTGTGACTCTCCTTCTGAGGCACTGCGCTCCATTTCCCTGAAAGGCCTTAAAGAAGAGTACCAAGGCCTTAAAACAGATTTTCTCACTTACTGGAAGCCAATGTAAGCCTTGAGGTGAGGAGAGATATGAGTCCTGGGCTTGAGCAAGAGAACCGCGCGTGCGGCCTCCTTCTGCACCACCTGTAAGGGGTTAAGCAGATATTCGGGGAGGCCAAAGTACAGGACGTTAACACAATCCAGTCTGGAAACAATCAGTGCCTGGACAGCGGTCTTCCTGTGGTCAAGGGGCAAGAGGGGAAGAAATTTCCTAAGCATCCGTAAAAGCCCAAAGCAGAAGCCTGCAAATGACTGGACTTGTGGTCTCATCGAAAGGGTGCTGTCCATCGTAATGCCTAGATTTTTAACAGTGCTTAAAGAGGAGTGGGGAGGTGACATGTTTGATGGCCACCACAATTGCCTCTCATCCACAGGTGGAGAGCCGAAAAAGATGACCTCAGATTTCTCAGGATTACATTTAAGCTGGTTCAACCTGAGCCAGGGAAACACCTTTGAATGTTTGGAATTGTAGTGATAAATCCTCCTTACTTGTTAGATTTCTCATTAATGTTTCAGAAATGCAACTTTTAGAAAGTGGACATTTCTCTGCTCTTACTGCTTTGTTTGCCTTGCAGCCTGTCTCCAATATACGTCCTGGAAAGGTAACAGCTACACTTTGTGCATTCCCTGTAGACAGCCACAAACAGAAGAAGGGTAGGTGTGACAGAGAACTCATCTGCATTCTGATAGTTCTTCCTGAGCAGGAAGTGGGATTGGGAGCTGACACACCTGAATAGGCAGTGTACTGTTTCTCCACACAAAGGGCTGATTACCCCCCACAGGTAGCCTGAAAGACAGGGCTCGGATGAAAGGGGACCTGTGCCCTTCAAGGGCTTGCTTTGAAATCACCCCCACTTCAAAGGCACTTTTGGATAGAAGTACTGTACAAGTACTGGGGCTCTGAACCTACCAAGACTCTGCCAGGAGTAAAGACTACTGTACCAGAAGGATTGCCACTTTTGTCTAACTGCTTTTCTGAAGTAACTACTTTCTTCTTTGCTGAGCTGCCCCGCCGCCAACTGATCTCTGCCTCCTGAGGACAAGTACTGGACCCATCTCCCTTGAACACAGAGTGACTCCAAGGGCTTGCTGTCTTGCCCCCTGTTGGGAAGTCCCAGGGCCATCAAAGACTTCCTTCAACAATACCTGAACTCTCTCATCTGTGAGTCATCTCCTGCCAAATGGTGCCAAGCTAGTCCTGGGCCCTTGAAAGATTATGTTTGCTGTCCAGAACCATAAAAATCGCAGTATATCAGAACCAACGCATTGCCCTCCGACGTGGACGCAGAAGCCAATCGATTACATCACCTAATATTGTGCGGCTCAACGACAATGGACAGCACAGCTCCATGACTGCACAGTGCCTGCATCGTAACCGGGTCTTGATAGCCTGCACTGATCGGCACAGACGCATTGAGACTTTGACGTCAACGCTTTGCTCCATCAAAGGTACTTCCTCAATACGACCTGTGTGAGTTCTGTAGCTGCCCAGGCTGAACTTTGGATTTGTCCATGTCCAGCGTGACCTCAAGTAACACCTTAACGCTATTGACTTCTAATCACTAATTTTTGGTTTATTCTCTAAACATTCTTGAATTCCATTTTTTGTTCTGGGGGTAGGTGTGTGGGTGTGTGTGTTTTCTTTGCACAAATACTTTACATATTGCCTGCGGTTGACAACATGTGCTGCACGAAACCCCATCTGTTGGCAAGACATATCTTTGCCATGGTGATATTGAGTTTATGCCTTGGCCTAGCAACTGCCCCCCTGGTTGACTGCACCTCTCCATACCCTGAGAGCTATTATCTCAGAGCATACGATGTCTGCCAGGCCAGTCAGCATTGCCAGGACTTCTAGCCTTGCTGCCATTGCCCCTAGCAGCTTTCTTCTCCCTCCCCTTGCATGCCAAGTCGCTCCCCCTAGGTGAATAACCACAGAGTCCTGCACCACACGGAGCAGCTGCTCCCATCTCATGCCTGATCGCCCCAGCCATGTCGCTGTTGTGTTCTGTAGCCATATCCCTGTGAAGGATTTCCGCGCTACAGCCTTCGGTCTTGCCCACATGATGTAGCAATGTCCCAGTATCCAGGTCTTGCGCTGGGCCCCCATTGGAGCTGCTGGGAGAGAGACATAGTTTAGATCCCAGCAGGCGGATGTATAACTATAACAAGCCCGGCGACCACCGGCCCAGTTTCTTAATCCGCTCGGCATTGAGCCCCAGGTGGGCTGCAGTGGTTGCTGCCCCTAAATGAGATGATTGCAACCGAAACTCCCTGTGGGAAACCTCCCCCAGGCCCATCTTCATTACGCTGTGAATTAGAAACTTCTGAGGTATGACCCATACCCGTGTGAGAACAGTGGCCCAGCAGCGTGGGTCTCTTGTCTCATGTACATGAGGCATACTGGGCAGCACACCCTGTCCTCCATGAGGTCGATCTTTGTGTGTTTCCCTCTGCCCTCTTAGTCTGTATTTGACCTTCAGAGGTGCACTATCATGTACCCATTCTCAAAGCATATGTCCTCTGTGTACACAAATGGTGGACCCAGGGTTCCTTTGGCTGGAGCAAACAGCTCACTAATCCTGTAAGCCCGGAAGAAAGTCAAAGCAAATGCTGCTCTGAACAATACCACCTCATGGTATCCCGTACCTATTCCTGGTAGTGGGTCCCGTACCACCTTCAGAACCTCGATGGGTCTCCTCCTATCAGATGCCCTGGGTTGCAGCCCTCCCCAGCCGTTCATTGCTGACTTGTAGTTAAATGACCCCCGTCAGGTCCTATGTGTTGCCAATTTGGCAAAGTGAGCCACGGTGCTAAGGTGTGTTTGTGCCCAAGACTTGTTTTTTCAGTTCCTGAAAGCCCATTCTGTGAAGGAAGCTACCTTTGTTTCGGTGACCCTGCTCAAGCCGGTTGTGCCAGTCAAACTTCTAAACACCTCGCCGCACTTACGGTATCTTATTGCGGTTGTGGGGGACAATGCATTGTCCACTAGCAGTGCTATTCCGGGTCCATAAGGTTCCAGAGTTATCCCGGTATCGGTGTCCTGTTCTGCTCTGTGTGCAGTGCCAGCTCTCTCAATTTGTCCCATTGAAAATTAGAGCACGCATCAGCTATTGAGTTTGCTATCCCTGCAATGCACCTGACCCTCACTGCTATGTTCTCCTTCAGTATGCATCCCACCAGCTGCAGTAGTAGCTGTACCATTGCTGGGCATTTTGCATCCCTAGGTTTATCACCTGTACCACTGCGTGATTGTGTGGCCACAGCATGATCTGCCTGTTTGCCAGTCTGTCTCCCCATATTATAAAGGTAACTATGATTGGAAAAAGCTCCAAGACTTCGATGTTCGCTTTGATCCCTTTGGTGTGCCAGCTGTCTGGCCACTTGTCCGCTAACCCATGCTTCTCCAAATGTTGCATGAAACCGTGGCCCCTGGCAGCATCTGGTAAGAGCTCTAATTGCATGGAAGATACCCAGGGCTCCCTCCACATGAGTGTGCAATTGAATTTGGCTAGGAATCTGTCACACTGTTTTAGCTCCTCCTTCACCCTTTGTGTGAGCCGCACCTTATGGTGTCTTTTTGTCATGTCCCTGGTCAGCTAAGCCATTCGCCTGGCAAAAGGATGCCCGGTGGGGGCGAAGTTTAGCTTCCCCACTAGCAGCTGCAGGTCCCCAAAGATTGCCATCTTTTTTTGTAGCAATTGCCTCATGATTTGGCTTAGATCCTTTACCTTGTCGCAAGGCAGCCTGCACTGACTCTAGGTCAATCCCAAGGAAGGATATCCTGGTGACCAAGTCCTCCTTTTTTTCTGGTGCTAGCGGGACTCCATGCTCGTCTGCCAGTTTCCCAAATCGGCCTAGCAGGGATGCGCATTCCGCTGTGTCTGGTTTGCCAACGAACGGGAAGTTGTCCAAATAATGTATGCCAGTTCACATTACAAGTAACCCTGGGCATAGTTCAAGTAGTAGCGCTACGCGTAGCTACGCGAAGTGCATTACGCACGCTACGCGAACTGCGTAGTGCACTGTGCAAAATGCTGTTCGCACTGATTGCACAGTGCCGGATGCTTGTCCACACTGTGCAATCAGTGCAAACCGCATCTTGCACAGTGCAAGCAGTTGTTTTCTGCTGCTCAAGTAGATTTGTACGTGGTCGGCAGCTTTCTCAACGCGGACTGTAAGTTTCTCATCGCGAGCGGTCACGAGCATACGCGACCACTCGCAATGAGAAACTTGACCTCCCCGCATTGAGAATCTCGCTGGGAGGTTTATTTTCCACGCTCAAGATCAGCAACTTGATGTTGCTGATCGCGAACGAGGAAAAAGTCTTGCCGGGATGTTATTTTGCTCGCTCGTGGTCGCCAACTTGACGTTGAGGACCGCGAGCAAGCAGAAAATGCATGCTACTTGTTTTGCACTGTGCTACATGCAATTCACTTAGCACGTAGTTGTGCTCTATTACGCAGGCTCCACGAGCGTAGCGTAGTCCTACGCCCAGATCTAATTACAAGATGCTGCTGAAGGCCTCAAAGTCGGCACACGAGATTGCACACCTCATTGACAGGCATTTGTCAAATAATAAGCCCTGTCTAGTTGAAATCCCAGCAAATGGTAGCTCTGCGGGTGTACTTGTAACAGACAGAAAATGGATTCTATATCTGTTTTGGCCAGCATGGCTCCCACGCCTGCCCGCTTAATCAAATCCACTGCCTCGTTTAGGGTGGCGGATGACACTATACAGCTATCTTGTTCCAACCAGTCATTTACTGAATCTCCTTGGGTGTATTACAGATTGTGTATTAGGAGGTACTTTCCTGCGTCCTTCTTTGGTACTACCCCCAACGGGGACACTAGGAGGTTCTTCAATGGTGAACTGCTGTAGTGGCTTGCCACTCTCCCAGCTGGAGCTCCTTCTCCACCTTCTGCCTGGATAATTATGGGTTGTCTCTTATGGATTTTAAATTTCTGCTTGGTGGCAGGGCTAAGGGGCCCTTGTAGAGTATTGTGAAGCCTTCTGTGAAACCGCCCACCAGTAGTTGTCTCTCTATGATCTTGGGGTATCTGTTCAATCTCCTATGATCGGGGTTGTCCCTTCTGTCCCCACCTTTAGAGGGTGCCCCTGCACACTCCCTGTCACGTCCTGCTGCCACTTTCTCTGTTCTTCCCTGCTCTATTTTCTTGCTTGCAATGCAATGCTGGGTGTGCACCGCCGCAGTTGCTCCAGTCTAGTTTAAATCTGCAGGCCTGCCCCCACTTACACTTGTATTTGTCATACTTCAAACAGGTTGCCATGTGTCCCTTCCCTGCCACACCCCCAGGGGGGCCTCTAGTGCCCTGCGTGAAACCCTTGTATTTATCCTTAAAAGAAGGAGGGACGAAAATAGTTTTCGCGCCAACCGACCCCTTGCCTGGTAGCCACCATGTGAGTCATGAAGCCTTCCGTGTCCTGGTGATCCTATACTAAAATTGGCCATATCTGCATCTTCTCCCTAACCCTCGTCGTAGTGGAGCCAAGCTTTGCCTTGGTATTTCTGGGCACCTTGTGCACTTTCTGTCCATGTAGGAAAAGGGCCGCTCAGTGCTTAATTTGTAAACTGTGAAGTCCAAGTGCTCACATTTTTGTCGGAGACCACACTTACTTTCCCCCAGCTCCACCCATTTCCTCCACTTGCTCCTTTCTTACTACACCTCTCCTTCTCTACCTCTTTTTTTCTGTCCCTCTCGCACCTTTCTGTGCCCCTTTCCCTGTATCAACCCACTCTCCCTTCCTCACCCTCGGGACACCCAGGGGTATCCCTCTACTTCTCCCTCTCTCCTTATGAACTTTTGTATATCACTTCTTACTCTCTACCTCTTTACCTCAACCACTCTCTAACTTTGTTTCACCTTCAGCTCTCTTTCACTACCTCACCTCTGTCTTTTTGTTTCACCCCTTTTCTCTCAACATCTCCTCTTTCTGCCCTTCATCAATTTTGCTCTACTTTTCTTTCTACCTCTCTTCTATTGAGGGCCACTCTTCTACATGTTCCCTATAATCATACAGGCAACTTATGAAACCTACAGCATTTAAAGGCAGAGCATTCATGATTTAGTTTTGGAACCTCCTGCGATCACTGCTTGGGAGCTCTCCATGCAGACCTGGGCCCGAGCCGAGGGAGCGGCCTTACAAAGAGAAGACGCACAGGGCCTGCGAAAATACCTGCTGGCAGCTAGCTGGGATGCTACCCTGACTGATTACCAAACTGCTTTGACGCCTGCTAACGAACCACCCGGGGCGGCCTAGACTCCAGCAACTGCAGACAACCCCCTACCAACCTATTACTAGGATTGCCTGGTGCTCTCCCCTGAAAACGTTCCCTCCCTATATAACACTGTTGCTTTTTTGTTCCATTCACACTGTTGCTCTGTAATGGTGCTCACTTACCCTCGCCTGCTGCTATAATGTGGTGCGCGCCTAATGCTTTTACTCCTAGTTTGGTTTAAAATGTTATTTCATATATTGTTTATTGAGTCTTCTAGCTATTGAACTAATACTTTCTGATTTTAGCACTGGATATAAGATTCAAAGAAAAAAATCCTGATTTGGTTGAAATCAGAAAGGGTGTAGAGGCAGCTGCCTGCATCCATATATAGATCTCACATTCTGATTCATCCACCTGGCATATTCATCTAAAATTTGCCAGAAATGATGCATGACAGCTTGGAACCAGTATGCTATTTATTCACTTTATTCTGATAATTTGGGAGCTGTCTGAATGGTAGCGGGTATGTTTATGATTCAATGCTTTGGCAAAATAAGTCAAATAATATCCAAGATGGTAGCTACATAACTCCATCTAGAACAAGCTTGGCCCATACATGTAGACTAGGTTGACTAATAAGAACAACAAACCCAATTTGATTATTTTATCTATTTTAGTATGACTCGTTTGCAAGGATATCTGCAAGACCCATTGTTACAGATTACTTACATGTTATAAATGCTGAGGGCTTTAGCTATTGCCTGTGGGTATTTCTCATCTCATTCTACTGGCTATTTGTTGGATCATTCTACTGACTATGGACTACTTGGATAGCAATGGATGAAGGACAATTCATTGTGCATCTCAAAAATACACCCAATCTTCACTTTTCATCGCATTGATTCCTTTATCTACATATGCTTTTTATACATAAAACCAACTTTTCTTTGCTGTAGCAGACACTTTTACAGTCTTTTGTCAGCACTCTAGTCTGGGCCAGACCTTAACATGGGCCCCCTAAAGATATGCCCTTTTGCACATGCGACAGCTGATGCTGATCTCATGTACTTCACCTGGAGTCTTGTGAGATCAGCAACACAAAAAGATACTTTCTTGGCAGTAGCGTAACGCAGTGTCGCTGGGCCCCTCCAAGGTAGATTGAGAAGCTCCCCATAGATTCTCAACCTACAACCCATCATGTAACCGTTTCTTATTGAGTAGGGCTGGTGGTGCTGAGTGTTAAACACCAGACTCAATTTTACTGGGTGGCGATTCTGACCGGTAAAATCCGCAAGGCTTTGGCTGCATAAAGTGATTGTAAAAACTCTTCCATTCTACCCATGAACCAATTGGCCTAGTGACTTTGGTCACGTGATGTTTCCGAACCGAATGCTTGGATGCTCTTGGATCCTTTTATTTAAAAGACAATGACTGACCACAACAGCATAGAGTTTATATGCGTCTGTCGCTTGGTTAAATGGAAAATAGTGGGACTAACACATGAGGAATATTTAAATCTAGATTTTGGAGCAAAAAATAAATGCCATATTTAGGTTCCATTTTTAACAATGCAATGTCAATATTTTGTTTTCCATTACAGCTCAAGAGAAGAGATTAGCAATCCAACAGGTATGTTACTATAGGTACTGACAAGCCTTTGGACTGTAGATTGGATGGCATGTGCGTTCTACTACTTTCTTTCGATGAACGTCCCATACCATATTTCTATCGGAGAACAGAATGCTAAGAGCCCTCCTTAGGTCATTTATTTTTAATCTTGTGATAGGAAGATAGTTCATAAAAATGGACATGCCTTCCTCCACTACACAATTTTAACTGACCCTTACAGTGTGGAACAGTCCCACACTTTACAATTGCTCTAAAATATGATATAGGAGCTTGCCGGGGAAAAAGGAGTCCTAGGCTAGGAGAAGGAAGCATGCCACAAATGTGGGTGAGGGTCCAGAGTCCTAAACATAAAACTGTTTAAACCGAATGATAAAGGATCTACTAAAAGATATGCATCAATAAAAGCAGTCCAAATGTGATTTAATTTTATCACACATTAATAAGACTTGGGTGCACTTGGAATATTGATGTCCTGGAAAAGAAGACTTGTCAGCCAATGTAAGGATTTAAGTAGATAACACTTTCCCCTCTCTGCTGGGATTACTTTGAAATGAATGAGGCTTCAAAAAAAATATGAAATGTCCTCATTTATAAATCTTCAATATAAACAAAAAACAAATCATTGCCATTAAGGGCATTGCACTTATACACAGTGCCCGGTGCCAGAGGCATGATTGCTCAGGGCAGGCCTTGGACTCGTCCCTCTGTGGTTCACTTCACAGTTCGCTTCATGCAAAGTGAACTGTGAAGTGAACCACTGAGTGGCGAATACAAGGCCTGCCCTGAGCAATCCTGCCTCCGCCGCCGGGTACTGTGTGCAAGTACAATGCCACTGCCCGTGTGCATGTACAATGCCACTGCCCGGGACAG
This sequence comes from Lissotriton vulgaris, assembly GCF_964263255.1. Lineage (NCBI taxonomy): Eukaryota > Metazoa > Chordata > Amphibia > Caudata > Salamandridae > Lissotriton > Lissotriton vulgaris. The sequence continues at coordinate 2,003,543,074 of NC_141689.1, read as the reverse complement.
GAGAAGGCTGGAAGATGGGCAGGGCCTTTAAATTAACCCCAGCCAGACCCTATCTACAAGTGCGTTTTTTTTGTTTTTTTGTTTTTTGTTTTTTTTACAGTTTTCCACATTTTAAGGACATTGAACCCTCGCCTGGCTAGGTTGTGGTTCACCGCACTGGGGCAATTTAACCCTGTGCTGACACAGGCCGCTCCCAACCACCCTGAGTTAATGTAAATGAGCCCTTACTCGTGCATTCAGCAATTGTTTTGTCTGTGCTGTACGCACACACACTTTATATATAAAGCTGCTAATAAAAACTAGCTATCTGCAGAACCACAGTACAAACTCTGGACTTTGGCATAGCATCTGGATAGAACTCTGGGACTTGTAGTTTAGTTTTTAACATTGCAAGTATGGGAATAAAAATCCCAACATGCAAAGGGCCGCATGATGTGTTGCTTAATTGGCTGCCAATTCATGTACCTTTCTGTTTTTGTCAACCACAGCCCGCTGTCGGTTTCAAATGGGGGCACTGCCCATACTGATAAACTACTAATCTGAGTGATTTCACAAGCGTTCACTGCCCCCACAGTAGTGAGGCCCTGGTTTCACGCATGTGCATTCCCCATAGTAATAAACCACTTCCCTGGTGCCCCACAGTAAGAAGAGCCCGTGGTTTCACGTGTGTGAACTGCCCCACAGTAATACGAGGCAGTGGTTTCACGTGCGTGCACTAACAAGAGGCCGTAGTTTCACATGCTGTGCACTAACAAGAGGCTGTGGTTTCACGTTTGTGAACTGCCCCGCAGTAATATGAGGCAGTGGTTTCACGTGCGTGCACTAACAATAGGCCGTGGTTTCACATTCTGTGCACTAAGAAGAGGCCGTTGTTTCACGCGCGTGAACTGCCCCACATTAATACGAGGCAGGGGTTTCACATGCGTGCACTAACAAGAGGCTGTGGTTTCACATGCCTGCATTAAGAAGAGGTTTTACGTGCTTTGCACCCTTGTCAGTGGCAAAGTTAGGTCAGCGCCTGCCTGCTCCACTGCAGATATCAGAGGGCTGGGCCCAAAGAGCATCGTAGATTCTTTACGTGGAGAGGGAGCCGGAGCTACCACAGTGACTATAGCATCACGTCACACCACCCACCACGCAAACAAAAGACAAAAGCAGCATTAGTTTGGCAATCGCTGCTACACTTACGGTTACAGGTGGTGGGTGCCCAGGCACTGGCCAGCCTACCTTTATTAACTGATAGAGACGATAGGCTTGCTGCTGCCTGCACTCGTCGTCGCTGGGAAGGAGGGGTGGTGGGGGCTGAGCAGACCACCAGACAAAAATGTTCGTGAAAAAGGCCGCTTTATTGAAACAGGTGCACATTTACACAATAAAACCTCGGCCAATCGCCTTACAAAACTAGTCCTCACTAACTAGAATATTTCCTTAACCCCCAATCACAGGCCACGCCCCTAAAACGTCATCAACCCCGCCCCCGCCCGTACATAACATTATTACAAATTCAAACAATGCAAAAACCCAGCATAATCATTTCAACTTATCCAATCCCCCAAACCATAACACAAACTCCCCCGTTTGACCTCCAACAACTCTTGGTACCCCAACCTATGTAACCGCCCCAACAAATCATCCTGCCCAACTTCCCCTGACAATACCCCAACTCAACAAATGCCAACTACAATCTTGCCAAGCCTGGCAAAAACCACCAATTTCCGCCACCCAGAAAGCGGGGGGGGAATAAAAAAAAAAAACCTTTCTGCCCCCCAAACCAGGGACCGGCTGAACATCACCAAGATAAAAACCTAACCAGAAAATTCCTGAATTTTCAAACATCGTGACAAAACCTCTCAACTCCAAAGATACAAATCCATACCAATCCTAGAGAGGTGAACACCATCACCACGGAAAAACTCCAAGGTATCATACCGAATATCGCTATGAGACACTCAACCAAAACCCAAACCTCTACAGAAACGTGAAACCTCAAGGTTAACCTTCTTACGTGCTTTATCGATCGCCTTGGGCTTGTTCGCATCTCTCCAAGACCTCCGCCGAACCAACTCTGTCCACAGGACATGGCAACCTCTGCTGACCACTGCTGTTTTAAAAGAGAAAGATCCTTCTTCATAGCCCTCAAAAGAACAACGCCCTTAACTCCACACAAATCATTTTCCCCCAAATGAATAACCAATACATCCGGGCAGAGGCCCCCCACCAACCAAGAATTCAGAGCAGGTATTAACTCTTTCCAAAGCATGCCCCCTTTGCCTTTCCAAAGTACATTGAACAAACGATCATTAAAACCTAACATGGGACCAAAGTAACTATTGCATGCTTGAACATGGGCTTGCTTCACGAAGGAATGCCCCACGATCCATATAGTCATGACCGCTGAGCGGGGGCCAGCCACGGAACCTGAAAAGAGAAAAGAGAAAAGCAGTATCAAATTTAAGACAAAGAAGATGACGCAAGCGCCTCCCCCGCTTCATCTCTCACATAGCGCTGAAAACAATTGGATGACCAACGCCCTAAGCGCATAATGTCCTGTCGTGACCAACCCCTATTATGAGCTTCTGTCGCTGCCCCAATCCTGAAAGAGTGAGTACCATATCTTTTATCGTCCAAACCAATACTCCTCAACGCTTTGCGCAGCACCATGCGTAATTGATAATCCTTGACCTTAGATCCATTTGCATGCTGAAAAACACAAGCCTCAAAGTCCTCCCCAAAAACCACCCACCAACGCCGGGTCCACTGCAAAGGACATGTCCCGGAAGGGGAGGACACCTCCAACCAAACGCTTTTTCCCTTGCCCCTTTGATCAGTTTTTGAACGAGATACCCATAAATGAACACCTCTTTCAGATAAGTGAACATCTCCCCAACCAACCCCCCCCCATGTAACTTAGAACCCAACAACTCCGAGACTCTAAACGCACCAAAAACATCCAAACCATTAGCGCTGCAAAAAGGCACGCTTCAAACTCATCCCTGCATATCTTTGGCAAAACCTCTAGAACTCTGGGCAAATTCTGCCTTGACAAGAGGCTCCTAACAGATTGCTCCCTTCCCCGCTCCCGGGACCAACCTTCCAACATTCTCTTCCCCACCTCCCCAGCAGAGGGAGAGTAACCAAAAGAGCTTGCCCATGAAAGAAATGCCGGCCAATTTTCCAGCTATGGTAACTCTGGTCAAACCTCTGTCCATCAAATAAAGGATAAACTGCACAACATCCTCCGATCGCCTCCAGCCAGGGTCACGTTTGCAAGCTCCAGACACTAAAAATTCTATCCAAGTCAGTTCGTATGCATTCCGAGTAGATAAAGACAACAAACCTACCACCAACTGAATGACCCTGTGTCGCCTACGTTTCAAAGGTGTTCCGGCATGGGGGCCGGTGTCCTGTCCGCCTCCGAGGCTAGCCCATGGAATCTCTCCCACTGTGAACGAGACAAAGCATCGGCTATGTCATTGTCCACACCAGAAATGTGTAAGGCCCTAAAGTTAATGTCATACCGAAGGCAACCCAACACAAAGACTCGTACAGTTTCACAGTTTCAAAATCTGTGGGTCCCTGGCCGACTGTCTATTGATGATGTCTACAACAGCCAAGTTGTCAATCCGAAAAAGCACTTTCCTGTGAGCCAACTCCTGCCCCCACAGCGTCAATGCTACAACCACTGGAAAAAGCTCTAAGAAGGCAAAGCTCCTGCCCCCATTTTTCCACCGGTCAGGCCACTTCTCCGCGCACCACCTGCCCTGCCAATACAAACCAAAACCATCACTACCTGCTGCATCAGAAAAAATGTGGACGTCCCAAACCCAGTCCTCCTCCCTGCACAAAGGAACGCCATTGAAAGAATGCAAAAAGGCTATCCACATACTCAGATCTTCTTTGACCCCTGCTGATAAGCGCACATGATGATGGGGCAAATGATGACCAGATAGCGCCCTACCTATTCGCCTGCAAAAGGTTCTCCCTGCTCTAACCACCCTACATGCAAAATTAAGATGGCCTAACAGAACCTGCACTTCTTTGACAGTGACCTTCGTTTTTGCCAGCATTGACTCCAAGAGCTCCAGCATGTTTTGCTTTTTCTCAACCGGCAGACGAGCCTGCATTGCTCGGAATCAATCTCAGTTCCCAAAAAGGACATGGTCGCGCAAGGACCCATTGTCTTTTCAGGTGCCAATGGCAATCCCAAAAGATCCATAAGTTTCTGGAATGTATCTTGGGCTGTCTGACACTCAGAGGAGTCCGGAGATCCAACAAAGAAGAAATCGTCTAGGTAATTTGTCACTAACTCATGGCCAGAATGTTGTGGGAAAAACCATTGAAGAAAAGTACTAAAGGGTTCAAGAAGAGCACAGGACATCGAACAACCCACTGGCAAAGCTTTGTCCACGTACCACTTCCCGTGGAAATGGATCCCCAGAAGATTCCAATCTTCAGGATGGAATGGAAGCAATCTAAATGCAGATTTTATATCGCATTTTGCCATTTGTGCAGAGGGGCCCGCAGCCACCACTAATGACATAGCCACATCCACCGAAGAATAGGACAAAGTTGCTGCTTCTTCATCAATAAAATCATTTACAGAGGACTCCTCTGGCCATGACAAGTGTTGTATTAATCTGTATTGCCCTGCCTCTTTTTTAGGAACCACACCAATGGGTGAAATGATTAAATCATCCAAAGGCCAATCGTCAAAAGGACCTGCCATCCTTCCCTCATGCACCTCTTTATTCAATTTATCCTGTACCACTGCCTTGTGTTCATCAGCCGATTTCAAATTCTTGGAAATCCTTCCTGAAAACCTGTCAACAAAAACTGTTGTGTCCCAGCATCCCCATATCCCTGCAAACCCTCAGCCAGCTGTTTTTGTTAATCAAACCACTTTATTCGATTACTTAAAATCATAAAAGTATGCTATACATGTGCAAAAATTTTTTTTTTTTTAAATTGGTTAAAAATGCAATATACAAGGTAAAAATACAATACAAGATCATTAAAACAAGATTAACGGTCATTTTTAAATTTAAAGCAATTGATTCTGCTATAATCGCTTTATATTAAAAAGGTTGGATTTCTAGTGCGGATTTCTGTCTGTCCCTCATTTCTTACAGACGCAGCGAGAAAGCTGGCAACACAAAACATAGTTACAGGAGATTCCAACAGTTGTAAAAACAATAAGGCAGGTTTACACTGGATAACATTCATTTTCTTTAGTAGAGGGAGGATGAACCTTTTCCTGGCATCATGGTAAAAAGGGCAAAAGAACATAAAGTGCAAAGTGTCCTGGGGGGAAAAATCGTCACAGGGCACCATCTTCAGGTCTGCTCCAGCCCTCCAAGTCCCAGAGTACAAAATGTATTTGGTTAAACCGGAATTTTGTCAGTAGCCATCTATGAAAATAATTTGTCACTATGGACAAATAAGGTGACAACGCTAAAGACAAGGTAACCAAAACATGGCCCCTAACCGATATTTTACTTAGTTCTACAGCTTCCCGCTCTGCCTCCCTTAACCTGATAAAGTTAATTTTTACCCACTCTAAGTCAGCCTTGCAGAGGGATTCTGGGTTAGAAAAGATCTTGGGTCGCCCCATGTACATGGCTAACATTTTTATATAGGACAACCACTGGATTTCTTTTCTATTGTCAAGATTGATACAGTCATTTAGGATCTTGTGATTTAGGGAAAGGTTAGGATTCAGCCAAATTTTAATCCATAGCAGTATCAGGGCTATTTTAATTATGTCTGCTATGTAGCCTAACCCCAGTTCAGGATGGACAGAGTGGGTAGCTGTAGATTGCGGGAGGCCCAGGAGGGACCGCAGAAATGTATTTTCCTCTGTTTGGATGAGGTCCGGTTTTGTGAATCCCCATATTGATGCCCCATACCTTGCGATAGATATGGTCTTGGCTTTGTAGATTGCCAAGATCGCCTCAAAAGGTTTCTCCCCCAACCTTTTGGCGAAGCCTAGCACTGCGGCTGAGGAGCTTCTCACTGCATTTGCCTTTATTGTGAGCTGTGGGGACCATGAAACCCTGTCATCGAAAACAACTCCCAAATAGGTAAATGCCTTCACTCTGGTGATTACTTCTCCGCCACAGAAAAAGGATTTCACTTTGTTCTTTGTGACACCCAATGACATGACATTATATTTGCAATAGTTTACCACCAGATCCAGGCTTTTCATAAAGTCCCCAAATGAGTCCAGCAATCTTTGCAGGCCCAGAGGGGTCCTTGCTAATAGAACAGCGTCATCCGCATACAAGAGCACTGAAACCGGTGTGCCTCCCATGCGAGGAATATCTGAGGTCGCTGATAGCAGGTTTATCTCCAACGAATTGATATACAACGTAAACAACATTGGGGCCAAAATGCATCCCTGACGCACCCCTCTACTGGACTTAAAACTTGACGTACATTTCCCCTTGTCGTCATCCAAATTGAGGCATTTAGGTCTTTATGCAGCTCGGCCAGGAAATATACAAGAGCCCGATCCAGGCCTGGCTCCAGGAGCACTGTCCACAGCTTTGACCTATTGACTAGGTCAAAGACCGTGGACAGGTCCATGAAGCCCAGAAATATAGAGCCCCTAGCCGCCTTTGTATATTTAGCTATTATTAGGTGTAGGTTCAGGCATTGGTCCTCCGTGCTCCTCCCCGCTCTAAAGCCGTACTGAGAGTCTGACAGTATGTTATTGTCAGTAGCCCACCCTGTTATCCTTGCTAGGATAACCTTCCCCAGGATTTTTATGGAGGAATCCAGCAAGGATATAGGCCTATAGCATCTGGGGTCTCCCCTTTGACCCTTCTTGAACACTGGAATTATTGTCGATCGAGACCAAGATTTGGGAAATCCGACACAGGCCGAGGTGTTAAAGACGTTAGCCAAGATGTTTGCCCAGTACAACGGGTTTGCCTTGTACATATCTGGGGGAACCCCGTCAGGGCCTGGTGCCTTTCGGCCTGCTGAACCTTCAATTGCTTTAATAACTTCTACTAAATAAAATCTTACTGGCATATCAGGAGGTTCTGAGGCTGGAGCCTCAAAGGGTTCTAGCTCGAGATGACTTCCGTAGATTTGTTCAAAGTGGCTCAACCAGTCCTCCTCTGCTATGTTTGCTTCCAAGACATTATTTTGTATATTAGAAAACAGGGGCGTGTTAATAATGGACCAGAATTTAGCACTGTCTTTTAGGGTTGCTTTGTCCATAAGCTCCTCCCACGCTTCTTGTTTAATTTCCTTTTTCCTTTCTAGTACTGCTCTATTGTACTCTCTTCTAAGCTGGGCGAATAAAAGGTTTATACCTTGGTTGTTCCTGAAGTGCCTTTTTGAGGAGATTATGCGATTTGGTGCAATTATGGTCGAACCAGCCCTTTACCGGTTTATTTTCGGTGGGTCGGCTTTTAGATGTAAGTTCTTTGGCTACTTGGGAGCAGATAGCTTCATAAGAGGTTATTACCTCCATCCCATTTAAAAGAGGGTCTCCACTTTACCCTCCTCCCCTGGTCTTTTTCTTTAACTTCCACTACAGCCAGTGTCGAAGCGGGTTTGTTTAAAAATAAAAAAACATTCATCAACTCAATTACCACTGGATTGTGGTCACTAAAGGAAGACGGTATAGCATTGTAAGAAATAACATATTTTAAAAGACCTGAAGTAAGAAATATGTAGTCTATTATTGTATCGCAGTCCCTGCCTATATAAGTGGCAACACGGGTACTTTTGTCAGAAAACCCTGCTTCAAATAGATCGTTGTTGGACAAAAGGCTCTCCAGGGCTTCACCCTTGTTAGAATGCTTAAAATGTTGCAGGGATGTGAAGTCTGGCCCATCGTTATCAATTAATAGGCAATTCTGGCTACATAAGTGCACGTTAAAATCACCCAACAAGATATATTGGCAGAAAGTGGTTTGCTTTGCATTATACTCTTTTAAAAATTCGGTCAACCATACCAGATGTTCATTTGGGAAGTCGCCTTGTTGTGAATTATAACAGTTCACTAGGATTATTTGAGTGTTATTTGTGGGGTTTACTTCCAGAATAAGGAAATTATTGGAGGCACAGTCTACTCTTTTAACTTTCCCCCTAACGTTCACAGATACTAACAGCACTAGTCCCCCTTTATCTCTCCCGGCTGAAGATCTTATTTATTTATTTATTTATGTATTTACTGACATTTATAGAGCGCATACAATTACCCGTGGGTGTCTCGGCGCTAAAGACAAAGTACGAGGTGAAACCATCCAGCCAAAAGTCACAATTCTTGTCCCATGTCTCTTGCAGAGCCACAATGTCATGTTTCTTGACAAAATTCAGCCAGTTTCTGTCCTCTCTCTTGGATCACAGGCCAGCGATGTTCCAGCTTAGCAGCTTAACCGTTTCCCCTTCGGCGTTATACATAGTTACGGGGTTACAGTGGTTGCTAGGAGGAGTCGGAGTGAGGTGATCCCGTGCCGGGGAAACCAGGCCTGTGGGGGACTCTTCTCTTGTACCCTCGCTAGCCTCTCGTCAATCACACAGTTCTAGGCCAGAGAGAGCATCAAATCTGTTGTGTGTGGCAATGTTAGGCCCTTAGTAAAAATAGGTCTCTCCACCAGGTCTATGGAAAGAAGCCGGCGTCTGGGCCAAAACAGGTGAGTGTGGTCTCATTTTCGCACTTAGTGGGGGCATTCTTGTGGGATGATTATAAATAAAACCAAGAGGTCGCACACAAATACTATTAGCGTCATATGTCAGGACTGTGGCCACATGTTGTGGGTGTCTGAAATTAACAATTACACAATCCCCATTGCACGTCTTTCTGGAGGGCCCTATCCAATTTGCCCTTCTAGTTGTAATGATATCAGGGGCAAAGTTTATGGGGAAACCACACCGCCTATTCAGCCATGACACTGTTTTGTTTTTAAGGGAGTCGTGCGATTCCTCCGGTGTCTGAGCTGATTGTGCATCATGGGCAGGAACATTGGTTAGGACAATTACGAAGGGAGTGCACTCCGGCGGAAGGTTAATGGATTTACATCTCCTCACCGGATTACTGCTAGGAGTGACTTCAGGCCCTGCAATTGGTTGTGTGATTACACTCGCTGTATTGGAAGAGGCTGATATAACTGGGTCGGTTCTGGTTGTGGGCTGGTTAGAATGCTGCTGGATTGCGACTCTGGCTACCTGCTCAGTCCCTCCCAGACCCGTCTCAGCCTGTTTTTTGCTGTCCGTCAATGACATGTGTTTGGACAACAACCCTCCTAACCTTTTTACTTCGGCAGTAACACTGTCGAGTGTACGCACAAGGGGTTGGACATATTGTTCTAGTTTAGCCTCAAACTTGGCTTCCAAAGAGCGAAGTAAGTCTGAGAATAAATCTGAGATTAATATGTTACTGACCACATTACAAGCATCCTGTACATTGGTGGACTCTTCAGTGTTGATCTGTGCTGGTAAGGGGGTATCTACCCTTCTTTTAGAGTGCTTACCCCCCCTTTTGTTTTGTTGTTTCCTGCAATTTCTAACCGGTCTAGTGATGGGCAAAACCTCTTCGGTGTCATTATCATCGCTAGCAATATTTATGTTGACTACAGGGGGCTCGGTGTGAACCTGGGCTACCACCGTGGTTACCCCAGTAGGATCCATATCGGGGGTGACAGACTGAGAAGAAGTCTCCACGAGGGTCAGGGGATCTTGGATAAGATTGGGAGGACTACCCCTCCCCAGAGAGGCCCTCCTGTCGTTGTTTATTTTATTAACCATCTTCACGAGGTAATTATCAATAGGCCCAGCCCCAGATGTAAATTTTTCCTTGGTGCCACTTGGCATGGTTTAGCCTATAGCCCCGGATTATTTAACTGGGCAGAAAAATACAAAATCTATTATGTATCCGATGCAGAACAAACAAGAAAATGTCAATAATTTAAGTCAACACTTTACCGGATCAGAGTGTCTTTGGACTCCGGGACACAGTTTTTACCAGGGGGTATGGCCCAGCCCTGCCTCTTCCTGTCTATGACTGTCATAGACTGTCCCGCCCTTGTCCCGGGCTGCTCCCGTGCGCTCCCGCGACGCGGGGGTAGCGCTGGACTTTAAGCGCCTCCTGGCGCGAGATCCCTGTGTGCGGCTTCCTGCCGCTGAGGATCCTGGGCAATGCAGTTCCACCAGCACTGCTCTCCTCAGCGCGGCGGCACTTAGATGTCAGAAAGTGCGGCGGCGGCGGCGTGAGGCTGGCTATCGTGGTGATCCTGTGTGCAAGGTCCGAAGGTGAGAGCAACACCCCCGTGATTTTCTCTCTTCCCCGCTCTGCCGGGAGAAGCGCTGGACTTTAAGCGCCTCCTGGCGCGAGATCCTTGTGCGCGGCTTCCTGCTTTCGCCCGCTGAGGATCCTGGGCAATGCAGTCCCACCAGCACTGCTCTCCTCAGTGCGGCGGCACTTAGATGTCAGAAAGTGCGGCAGCGGCGGCGTGAGGCTGGCTATCGCGGTGATCCTGTGGGCAAGATCCGAAGGTGAGAGCAACACCCCCGTGATTTTCTCTTCCCCGCTCTGCCGGGGGTAGCGCTGGACTTTAAGCGCCTCCTGGCGCGAGATCCCTGTGCGCGGCTTCCTGCTTCCGGCCGCTGAGGATCCTGGGCAATGCAGTCCCACCAGCACTGCTCTCCTCAGCGCGGCGGCACTTAGATGTCAGAAAGTGCGGCGGCGGCGGCGTGAGGCTGGCTATCGCGGTGATCCTGTGGGCAAGGTCCGAAGGTGAGAGCAACACCCCCGTGATTTTCTCTCTTCCCAGCTGTTAACCGGAGTACAAGCCTTTGGGCCCAACCCCTGCATTATTTTTTCCACCCCTATTTGACTGAGGTTGTTGAGAGGGGCCGGAAGCGCTAGTACTCTGCTGTGACCACTGCTGGCCGCCTGAAGGTCGAGGCCCCCAACACTTAAACAAGGGGTGCCTCCTGCCCCACTGGGAGCATTCATGACGAAATCTGCAGTATTCTCTGGTACACAAACCTTTGTTGAAGTCCCAGCATGCACCCATCCCGACTGTGTTGTTGTAGTACTTCCCACCCCACCCCGAAAGGGCCGATAAACTAACGGTAAGCCACTAGCGGTAAAAATAGTCTTACCACCAGCCGAGGCACCCATTGTATGTTGCCAAAGGTCCGTATCTAACTCTCCCCACTTCGCCTCAGGGTCCCATGCCATCCTAGCCCTAAACTCCTCATCATATTGTGCCCATGCAAAACCACTCCCCGTTATCTGTGCTTTTCTAATAACATCCATACACTTAAATATAGCTACGCAGCGCTCAGGGAGCTTTTCACAATAGACGCTAGCGTATGTAAAAAATGCTGCAGTCCAATTCTCAATAGTTAGGGGGACTTTAGGGCGCTTAGCCAGCTCATATTCCTCCTCTTTCGAACCCTCTTTAGAACGCACTTCCCTATGTAGTAATTTCAATATTTCAACATACTCACCCTTCCAAATCCTCTCATTTGTAGATAACATCAAGTGAGCTCCTAGAGGCTTTGTGACACCCATATAGGGTAATTTTTTAATTTTCAACTCTTTACTATGAAGAGTATCGGTAACTATCTCCACCGCCTCAGTGTTCATGCCACTCTCAACCTTGGCGCCCAAAGGTCCCACCCAGTCACCTGTACCTACACCTTGATCTTTCACGTAACAATCTTTATACAATTTACTGTTAAACCCTTCAGACACTACCTCCCCCCCTGTCCCCACAGACACAATTTTTGGTTTGGCCCGTGTTTCAGAATGCTCACCTGGGCTTAACAAGGGTGCCTGACCCGGCCCTGACCTCCATGCCATGTGCTCCACACTGTCCACCATCCGAGGAACCCTCACTGAGGGGCCGCGCTCTCGACCTGGTCCAGACACTGTCTAATTTGGTTCCACCACCCCTGGTGCCTGTAAAAGACACGCGCGTCTCCTCAAAATATCGGCCGCGCTCTGCGTCGTTGCGTCACATCGCAACCACTAGAGCGCGACACTACATATCTCCCCCCTTTAACAATTAAACAAGTGTGAACGGAAAGTTCCCAAAGTCTATGTGCTTCGTAGTAAATTAATCTCTCCCATCTCATAGTCTCTGTACCGGGCCGGTCTTACCACTGTTCTGCCAACTCGGGTGTGTCTCACTGGGGTACCGGAGGCGATCTCAGTATCTACCCAGGGAGTTCTCGGCCATGGTCTGTCTCCGCCCGTGGGCCTGCTCTTTGGTGTCGCCTCTCTGGGACCTGCCTGGTGTCCTCGTGTGCACTCCAGATCACTCCTTTCTACTGACACCTTCTCCCTCGTGGCTTCCTCCGGGGTTGCTTCTTCTTCTTCCTCCGCTGGGAGGACTTCTACCTGGTTGTCATTGAAATGTTCTGACTGAGCTTCTTCCTCTTTGGTCCACTGCAGTATCTTGTTGTACTTGGACATTCGATCCTGAGAACAAACCTTCCCATCGCTTAGCAAGGTCGCTCTGTTGTAAACCTCCTTCACTTGCATGGGCGCACTGAATTTGCTGTCACCTTTCCTTTTCAGTTGGGCTAGTTTGACTTGGACCCACTCTCCTCTTTCCACATTCATTTCCTTCACGTTACGCCTTTTATTGTAGTGTTCAGTGTGCACTCTTTGAGCTTTTTCCATATTGTGGTCTACGACTGCTGGAGACCACTTGCTCACTATAGTGCGTTCCTTCCACGCTACATTGTCCCTTGTGAAGGGGTCCCGTCCCCTGAGAATCTTAAAGGGACTTTATCCTGTGCTGGTGGGAGTGATCCTGTATGCCCATAATGTGTTCTTCAACTCTGTTTCCCAGTTCTTCCCCACACTGATCGCCGATTGTACCGACCCCATGACAGCTCTGTTAAACCTTTCGGCTAAGCCGTTGCTGGCTGGATGGTACACCGACGTGTACTTGACTTTGATTCCATTCCTTACCATGTAGGCGTTCCACTTCTCTGATGTGAACTGGGGTCCATTGTCACTTGGATGGAACGCGGAATACCTTCCCTTAGAAATACGGCTGTAAGGAACTTCAATACAGTTTACGGGTCCATGTCCTCCTGTATGTCGATTTCCGGCCATTTTGAGTATCTGTCCATGAGTACCACCACGTACTTTTGGACGCCTTGTGCATCCAGCACCGGTCCAAGGATGTCTTTCGACAGCTCCTCCCACGGGTTCGTCGGGTTGTTGAACTTCCCTAAAGATGGTCGCATTAAGCTCTGGGATTTGTCAGCATTTTGGCATTGTGTACACTCTCTGACATGTCTTTCTATTTAGCTGTCCATTGCGGGCCACCAGTACGTTTGTTTCACCCGCAGTTTCGTCTTTACAATGCCTAAGTGTCCTTCATGCAGGATTGAGAGTAGGCGGGCTACCAAGGTATTTGGTGGTACTACTTTATTTCCCCTGAGTCGAAAAGTGCCCTGGTCTCCGATGGACAATTCATCCCCCACTTTGTAGAATTTCTGCGTTCAGTACTCATGCGTCTATTTTCGGGCCAACCTTGTAGGATATACTGCCTGACCGCGGGGATGTCCATGTCATTCTCATAGGCGTCTCTCCATTCTTGCAAACTGATCACCTTTTCGTGGTCGTCCATAAACTCCACGCTGACTTCCCCTTCTGTATTGCTGAGAGGAGCTTCCTCCATGGCAGAAGCTCTGCTCAGGTAATCTGCTACTTTGTTTTTTGGTCCTGGTATATATTCAACGTCGTACTTGTAGTCTAGCAACTTTAACGTAATTTTTGCAATCCTGGGGGTAGCGTTCACATGTCCGCTTGAGGTGAGCACTTTGACCAGTGGTTTGTGGTCTGTCCGGAGACGGAACCTCGAGCCCCATATAAACTGGCGGAACTTCTCCATCGCACAGACAACCGCCAGCATCTCCTTTTCCACGATGCTGAACTTCTGTTCCGTAGGGGACAAGGACCTGGATGCAAAGCTGATGGTGGACACCGCACCTTCCTCATTTTCCTGCATCAGGACGGCGCCCAGTCCCTTTTCGCTTGCGTCCGTGGTGAGTACGGACATCGCCCACTGGTCGAATCCATGAAGGGGAATTGCCGCACAGATATCTTCTTTGATGCTTTGGAATTCCAATTCTGCTTCCTTCGTCCATTCGAAAGATGTTCTGTCTCTGAGAAGGTGGCGCAGGTTGTGTGTCTTTGTGGAGAAGTGTGTCACAAATTTGCTATAAAACTCTGCCATGCCTATGAAAGAGCGAACCTCCTCTTTGTTTGTTGGTGGCGGTGCATCCCGTATGGCTTTGGCATTGGATCGTTTGGGCGTATTCCCTTGATCGCTGATTTCGTGGCCCAAGTACATGACTGATGACATTCTGAAATTACATTTCTCCCATTCCGCAGTGAGTCCATTTCTCGCCAGAATATGTAGCACAACAGAAATATATATTGTAAAACGTACTGAACTGGTTCAGCATTAACTATTATTATGTATGTGATGATAGTCGCTATATTTACTGTTGATTGTTCTTTATTGATTGTAGTGACCCCTGAAGAAGTGCCGTCAAGCACTAAATGCATTGGGTTTTTAATGAATAAAACACTGCCCTGAATGAAGTATGCCTTATTCGTGTTCTTTCAAGGAGGTCCGGATGGACACAGTGGGAACATCAGAAATCTGGAAAATAGCAGTTTCACTCCGTGTGTGGAATCACAACAATGTAGAGAGAAATAACAACAGAAACGATTCAATATCAAGTTGGAACAAAAGGAAAATATAAAAAGGAGAATGTTCGTGATGATGTCGCCTATGTTGGCACAATGCAGCAGTGCAATTGGTTGGGGTGAAATGTTGCCCCATTGTTATGGTGTTTTGATCTAAAGAGTGCTTTTTGGGCATGGCACTTACCAGTTTGCACGCAAAGTAAAGCAAGTGGAAAAATTTGTAAAATGAGAGGTGTGCATCCAGTCCCCTTATATACTAATTGGTCCTTGCCCATTATCAAGATGTTGCCTTGAAAATATTGTACCCCGTCTATGTCCTTAAACAACCTATGCATACGTTTTTGGAAGACGGCCGCCGCCAAAGCTAGTCCAAACGGCATCCTGCGGAATTGGTAGCACCCGAATGGGGTTATGAAGGACATCCGCTTACGGCACGTGTGATGGAGAGCTATCTGGTGGTACGCAGACGCAAGGCCGATGGTGGAGAACTATTTCACGCCTTTGGTTTTGGCCAGCATCTCGTCAATCCGTGGTAGCGGAAACTTTTCTACTATAATGTTTTTGTTCAGCTCTCTCATGTCCACACACAGGCGCACCTTGCCGTTGGGCTTCCTGGCCACCACCAGTGGGGCCAACCATTCCGCGCTGTCTATCGGCTCTATGATGCCATTGTCCTCCAGCCGTTGCAGTTCCAACTGTACTGTTTCTCTTATTGCCAACGGGATGTTTCTTACTTTGTGGCACACAGGTTTGGCGTCTGCTATGAGGTTTATTTCATGTGTAAATTTTGTCAGCTTTCCAATTGTGCCTCCAAACACAGTGGGGAACTCCTCCTTCCATTTGGTGTCATCTGGCTGCCTTCCTGGGCCTGTCATCAGGACTTGCGTGACGCCTCCCGGGTTTAGTTGTATGCCTAGCTCATCCTGGTCTACCCATCCTAGGACAGAGGGTCTTTTCTCCGCTACATATAACTTGCCGTCTGCCTTCTGGCCCTTGAACTCAAATTGCAGGACTCTGTACCCCACCATGGGGATCGGCTCACCCATGAATGTGACTGGTCGGCTATCTGGAGGTAACAGGTGTGGCCCTAGTTTCTGTCTGAAAAGTTCGTACCACACCTTATGTTGTACTATGGTGTACGGGGACCCTGAGTCAGCCACTACTTTTATTTGCACTCCAACTATAGTCAGCTCACACTGTGGTTTTTCCGAGCACGTGCAGTCGATACCGAGTATGTGTTCTTCTATGCAAAGTTCATTATCCTCTTCGTCCTCCTCTTCTCCATCCTTGTCCGAGTCCTGTGCGACATACTTGACCGCGGGTCGTCTCTGTTTCCGGTGACACACTTTCTCGTAATGCCCCATGATTCCACAAAACATACACTTGACCCGGAACGCTGGGCATCGTTTGTCCTGGCTAGTGTGAGATTGACTCCCACACCTGTAGCATGAGTTCTTGTCTCCATTCGGGGATTTCATCATGGGGTGTTGTCTGGGAACATACCTAGTAGGCATCTTCGCGTTCCCTGTCTCTCCTTGGCCCCTGTCCGGAAGTTCTACATCCGTGACTTGGGTTTCGTGGGGGTCTCTTGTTTTGCAGCCTCTGCGCACCTTTTCGATAGTTCAGCCTTCTTTACCATTGCTATGACTTCTTTCAAGGACGCATCTCCATTGTAAAACCTAGCTTGTCCTGGATTGAGGAGTTCGTGGTGTGCATGGCAATCTGGTCTTTGATGAACTCGTCATGTAACGCGCCGAACTTGCAGGTGACCGCCAGTTTCTTTAATGCAGCCACATAATCATCAATAGACTCTCCTGCTTCCTGTACTTTGTTGGAAGTTGTACCTGTCTATGGACGTGCACACCACCGGTCTATAATGGCTGTCTAGGTCTTCAATCGCGTGTTGGAAGACGTCAGCGGCGGCGGCCTGTCATGCTTTAGGCGCTAGGTTTTGGAAGACCCTGATGCCTTCTGAGCCCAGGTTATAGAGTAGTATCCTCTTCTTTCTTTTACTGGGAAACTCCCCGCCGCTTTCGTCTTCCAGCGCTTCCAGGTAATTCATAAAGTATACCTTCCAATCGTCCCACTTCATTGAGGGTTCCCCGGGTCTGGGCAGGAAGGGGATTGGCGTTGTGAGCGAAGAAGCTTGGGCACTCATCTCCGCTCTACGTTCTAGGAGCTCTTCCACCCCTCTGGGACTTCCTGGCGCTCTGGAGCCGTGCTGGCATGGAGGACTCCCGTGGGGCGCAGACTTTCCGCCCGCACTGCGCTGTGCCTGCTCCGCCAGGGCCGCGGGGGGAAGTGTCGGGGTTGCCTATTTGAGATGCGCCTAGGTGAGATATGGTCGCCGTGCTAGGATGGTGGGCTAGGTCAGGAGCACATGGTTGCGTCTTCCCTTTATGCCACACTCGGGCTGCAGTACTCACGATGGTCACTGTCTTGATGGTCGGCTCCTCTGTGGGTGGGCCGTGTGTTGGATGACTAAAGGAGGTGGGTCTGTGTCCCTCCCTGCCGTCTCAAGGTCCGGCTGACCTGCTCCTCCTTTGTCCCGCCTGTGGGCTTCCCTCGCCGGCCACTTGTGTCCTACCATGCCGGGGTGTGGTGACATGGGTGCGGGCTCACTCTTGGAGCATTTCACGGACCGTTATTTGCCGAGTGGGTTGGCTGCATTTTGAACAAGCGGAAATTGAGGATACATTCATCAATCTGTTGGAATCTATCCAGAAACTGCTGTTCGGATATTGAGGTCTTACTGGTTGACACTAGCACCAAAGCTAAGAAGAGATTTTGAGACAAGTCTTCCTACTCTACCTGGGAGATTCGTTCTTCCAAAATACCCTGGGGCACTCCTTTTTGCTATTAAACCATTTTCCTGATGATGGTCTTAAAGACTACAGCTACAAAGACCAAAACGTCGACCTGCACACCATCTCCTAAGGCATCCATGTCTGGAAGAGCAATAATAATCTATGTTTTCTAGTTGCTCTCACTTGTCTAATAGGAGTGGTTGTTATGTGATGAATTGTTTTGTTGAATTAATTTATACATCCTTTCATTACATTGTTGCATTAGATTCAAGATTTTATGTATCCCCTTTAATCAATTTGCAATTTAGCAATAAAATACAGAATATATTTTTGATATAACTAGGTTCTTCCGTGTGTTACTTTTGCTTTCAGATATTCACAAAGATTGTTCTGTGGACTCCTGTGAGATAGTTTGTGTATGACAATCTCATTGATTTAGGTTTCAACAAATAGTATGAATGATAGTGGTTAAACAAATCCCTTGTAGACAACTTTACTTTGTACTGAACATTGCCCAAGCCTACAAGGGTCTATTGGGTTACCCTTTTTAGAAGCAACGCAATCCCGGCGCGTGCCCATTCGCGTCTGCCTCACTTCTTCCACAGAGATGAGGAGAGGTCCAATTGTGGTCAAAGGAGGTCCTTGCTCCCCTTTTGACCCTAAAGTCAGCACCGTCCTGCTTTGATCATTGGGCGATTTGTAAATTTTTAAAGGACGCAGCCTTTTTAGCATGCTTTCGCCCCTGGCGCTTCCGCTGGTCCTGCTGCCGATGAGGGTTCCCTGCTGGTCCATATCTGGTCGGCTTCGCTTCCCCGGCCCACGTCACAATTTGATAAAGAAGCAGACAGACAAAATTGCCATCAAGCATTCATAGGAACTAAGTGCATATAGAATTGTAATGCTGCATTAATTTCTTCCTTACAGTGATATAAATATGTAGTAGGCTTACAAAGTTTGTTATGGTTTCTTAGGATCCTAGCTGAATTAGATCTACCTAAGGCTTCTGGGATTATGTTCATCCTCGTTGTCAGAGTAGGTCTGATTCTAGATGAAATGTATTTACCTTGCTTTCCTGTTTTTATATAGTAATGTTTCTTTTTATATATTATATGGTTTCTGTAAAACCTGTATCAGGCATTATACTTGTCTTTGTGTTATCTTTCTTTTCTATGCTCTTTCTACAAAGTATTTGTAGCACAATTTTTGTGCTCGATCTTCTGACATACAACCAGAAGTAAAAGGTGGGCTTTGTGCAGCAGCATGTGCTTACATTTCTTTCATGATAAGACGAGTGGGGTGGAGGGTAAACTAATGAAACTCCTCTGCAGAGAGGATAGGGAGCCTAGAGCTGTGCAAATCCCGGGAAGTTTAGGAATATCTAACTGGAAGAACTCAGATGAAGTACTTTGAGCTGACCACTGGCTTTACTTTGGGAAATACTGAATATTTTTGGTGTCCTGAGGTTCAACATGCATCACTAACAGTAGCTATCATCTTGACGGGTGCAACCAATGGGATCATACGCCAAATGAGAGCAGAGTATTGATGGAGGAACTCAACGACTGGGCAGTTTTCAATATCTACTAGAGCTTCATGTGTAATGTTCTGGACACAGGAGACTAGAGTAACAAGCATTTGCAATGCAATAGGTCTCACAATTACGCGAGTTTGAGCTATTGGCATTTTAAATGACAATACCGTTTTTTGTTTTGTTTTACTTTTTTTAAAACATAACTTAAAAGGCATTGTTATTTACCATGCCAATAGCTTAAATTTTCATAAAGGCGAGACCTATTGCATTGCAACAGGTCTCGCATTTACCCGAGTTTGAGCTATTGGCATTGCAAATGACAATGCCTTTTATGTTTTTGAAACATAAATAAAATGTATTGTCATTTACAATGCTAATAGGTTAAACTTGCATAAGTGTGAGACCTATTGCATTGCAAATGCTGGTTTTTTAAATGTGGTCTATTTACATATTTCATATTTACATCGATAGTACACCATGCGATTAACACAAAAATCTTTTAATATGTTATTATTAAACAATTACATATTTTTGTGATGTGTGTACTCATTAGCAAATACTTCCCATGGGAATCGTGAAAATCTCTCCACCATTTCACCCCCCAACTTGTGTCTGGTCAGGACCATAAACGTTAAACAAAATGTCTCAGAATAGACAATACAGTGAAGTAACCAGCTTAGTGGACTATAATCATAACAAATACCATGAGGGGACCTGCAGAGCTGCTCAAAGCTGTGAGCTTACTGAAAACCATTAACTGAGCGTATCTTTGTCTCTCACACTTCTTCATCCATTACACTACAAAGAGCTGCAACACATTAACTCCATAACACCATAAGTGCACCTCATTGGTGATCACACACGACATGGAAACACTTCCCACAACAAATCAAAACAAAGACCACGCACCCTAGACGGTGTAGTGTGCTACCCATGGATGGAAGTGCTTTAGTGCCCCAAGTAGTCAGTCAGTCAGTCAAAATTTACTTTATTTGGTTTATCACAACCATAAAGCATACATATACAAAATTTCAGTTAAATAGCAGAAGATAAAAATTCATTTACTTAAAATATATTTTCTCATTCCTTATTATAAAACATTATTTTCCAGACCCTGTCTTTAGTCTGTTTCAGCTTTTAAAAACGGAGTCTCTACAAATTTCATGAATTTTACCCCGTGGCATATTAGGATGTTTGAACCTGCTCCCATCCAGCTGGTAACTGCTTGCCTGCAGGTACGGATCTGCAACATATTTAAATTTGGTTTCAGTAAAGTTCTTCTCTCGTCTTTGGTGGACTCACATGTACACAGGAGATGGCACAAAGTTTCTGTGTGGTAATCACATAGTCTACATCCTGGTCCCTGGTGTGTGTCTTTCCATGACGGGATCAAATCTTTTGAAAAATGATCACCCATTCTGAAAGCCATAAATTTCATTTTTAAAGATAGCCAGAAGTGTGCCACTAGGTAAGGTTGTGGTTTTAATGGTTTATACGAGTTTAAAACAGTCCATGCGTGTCGCCGTTTGGCCAAAGTCTTTTTATCTTCTATCAATGATAGAGCTTTTGCATTTAGCTTTTTAAAGGATGATTCTTCTGGTTGACTATTCCAGATCTCCTCTACTTTGAGGGTTTCTAGTGATGCTCGCAGATCATCACCCCATGAATTGGGTTCCTGTTGGTCATATTGTTTTTTAATTTCTTGCCAACATAGGTTATTTAATGATCCCATTTCCGTGGATCTCAATTTCCAGCACCATTTCACTAGGGCTGCTTTCCTTTGATATATTTGATTTTGCAAGCCAAATTCCAGCCTTATTTGTGCCGGGGCTGATCCTTTGTAAAGGTGAAACACGGATTTATATATTTTTGTCTGGAGGGTGTTTAGGATGGCTGCTTCTTTCCCATGCCATATTTCCAGTCCATATGAGAGGGATGGTAATACTTGGGCAGCCATTACTTTTAGCAGATGGTCGTATGATGGGCATTGCAATTTCTTTTGGAGGGTTCTGTACGCAAAGCTCAGTGATTGTGCTTTTGCAGCGATGTTTCTTTTTTGATCTAGAAGGGACATATTTTTACTTATTGTGACCCCCAGATATTTATAAGCAGTTGTTTCCTCGATGTGTTTGTCCTTTGTGTACCACTTGAAAGATCGTCTGCTTGTGCCCGCCAATCTCCCCACTTTTGTTTTTTTGATGTTTAATTCCAGACCTTCTCTGTCGAAATAGTCCGTTAATTCGGATATTGTTCTTTGGAGGCCTATCGGTCTTTGACTTAAGACTACAATATCGTCCGCATATTGTAGAAACTGGATGCTTTCGTTGGCCAATTTTGGCGGGTGTCCGTTCACGTTCTGAAGTTGGTCTTTCAAATCTGCCAGGTATATGTTAAAAAGTCTTGGAGAGAGCACGCAGCCCTGTTTGAGGCTGTTTCTTATTTTTAATTCTGCGGATATTCTTCTCCCATCTCCAAGCTTTACTTTTGCCCACGTTCCGCTATATAATGCTATTATTGTTTCAATTAATGCCGGCGGAAGACCCCAAAGATCCAGTTTTTTCCATAGGCGTTGTCTTGGAACTCGGTCGAAGGCGGATTTCAGGTCTATATAGCAGGCTATTAATCCGGTCTTCCTTTTTCCCGCTCCTTCGATTAGTAATGACAATGCTGAAAGATTGGTTATGCAGCCCATGCCTTCCATAAAACCCGTTTGAAATTTGGGTACTATTTTATTTTCGTTTATCCATTGTCGGAGGAGAATCAATATACAAGATGCAAAGAGCTTTGCCTCTACGTCAATTAAAGCTATTAATCTATAGTTCCCGGGTTCCATTCTGCATCCATTTTTGTGTATTGGGTGGAAGATGTTGCCTTGCCAGGACTGTGGTATCTTTTTTTCTTTATCGACGTGATTGAATAGCGGTGTCAGGTATTTCGCCCAGAAGTCGGGGTCATATTTGAATAAGGCGTTTGGCATCCCATTTGGGCCTGCCGCTCCTTCCGCTTTCAGTTCTCTTATTAGGGCGGTTGTTTGTTTGACAGTTGTCAGAGGTGCCTGTTCCTCTCGGTGTGTACTTTCTTGCTGGTCATTTTTTCTTTGTCCAAAATCTGTTTCTTTTTGGTCTTGACTTTTTTAAGGTTTTTATTTATTTCTTTATCATTTGGGTTCCTATGGATGTTATATAGACTTTCAATATAAGCGGCCCATGTTGTTTCGCTTATTCCTATGTTGTGTTGTCCACCCGCTCCTTTTGATAGTTTATTAATTGTGTTCCAAAATTCTCCACTATTTGGTAGCTTACTTGTTCTTAATAGATCTTCCCAGATTTCCTCTGTGTGCGATTTTTTCGCTTTTCTGCAATCCTCTTTATATTCTTTTCTCATTTTTTGTATATCGTTATTATCTACTTCTTTTCCTAACCTCTTTTCTGCAGCCTTTATTCTTAATTTTTTCGCGATTTCCCTTTTTTTATCTCTTAGTTTAGTGTTGTACTACGGCTCTTTGTTAGCTTTGTGTCCATAATTTGCTGGTGTGTTTACCGAGAATTTTCCTAGCACAAATTTATGTAAGTTCTCCCATTTTGTTGTGGGTGATTGATTTTCGATGGACTTCATATCATTTTCATGTTACAGTACTGAGTCCATTATCTCCTTTTTTATGGGACCCTTACATTTGATTTTCTTCAATTTGTGTATTTCCGGAATTGCGGTGAGAAATTCTATTTGTGTTTTTTCTTCGATGTTTTTCCTCAATATGATCTCTTGTGGGAAGTGTTCACTCTCCGGTCGAGTTCGTATTTCAAAATGGGCTACGTTCTTTTTTAGTTCATTACTTGTTAGGGTAAAATCAAGTGTGGAGTTGTTTTTTCCACTAGAGAAGGTGGTTTTTGCGGGTTGATCTCCCTTCATATTTCCATTTAGGATTGTTAATCCTAGGGATTCCAGTTCGCTCCATATCTTATGGATTTTATTCTTGTCCTGCTTGGCTTTTATTATGTTGCAGTTGAAATCACCGGAGATAAATATCTCGTGAGATTGATGAGTTTTGTGTAAGGTTTTTATCAAATTTATTAGTGTTAGAGCTTTTTTAATTTTTGTGACCTTATCTAGATGAATATATATATATTTATAATTAGTAGTTTCCATCCTGGACTTTCTTTGCTTGCTTTTGTCTCTACTTTGATCACTTGTATCCAGTTCTCCCCTGAATCGAGCAGTTCGGTTTTCAGTTTAGGTCATTTGTTATAAAAGTGGACAGGCCTCCCCTTGGGTGTCCATACTTTGCAAGTTTTTCTGCCATTACATGATATTCCTCATATCCCATAATTTGCCTCGGGGTTACGTTCCATGTTTCCTGGAGTAGTATTATTTCAAAATTACTCAGGTAGTCTATTGTCTCTTGATCTTGGGACATTTCTTTAAAACCATGTACGTTCCACGAGCAAATTTTTATTTTTCTCTCTGGTTTTGGGGTTAAATTGGTGTTTTGTCTTTGGTTATTTTGGACTGATTTACCTACATCAGGATCGATGAACGTTTAGTGCCTGTGCTAACCAAGACCAATCATTATGTTCCTTCAACCCCTGCCCCAAGTAAGGATAGTAAGCTTTCTATAAATGTTGCAATGCAATACAATACAATATTTCCAGGCAGCTGTACTATAACCATCATGGGCAAGGTTTCATCTTGCCTGTAATAGTCCTACTAATTAGCATCGCAGACATACACTTCAGCTGTACCAGTGTGCCTACCTCATTTCCTGCTATGCCTCAGTACATTACTCGCTGGCTGCTAGTTCTGTGACTTTAGACTTTGACTATGGTCGTTTAGAACAATTTTCACTTGTTTTCTCTGAGGATGGGAATCCTTAAACCAATATGCATACCCCAATGCAAATACCAGCTCCAACAATCAACATGTGTATGGTGCCAGTTGTGGAAGGAGAGACTTGGAAAGTTGTAAGTCCATCATATAAGTTCTAAGTGGATCTGTCCTATGTAATGGACACATTTAGCCTGACCTGGCATTTTAGGTATGAGCACTGTGAATTCAGGTTAGTAGGGTAGTGGCCTAGCGCAAACACTTCAGAGAGTGTAAAGGTTGTTTATAAATATTGGATTGCACCAATGGCTACAAATGCGGACATTTGTCATAACATGATCATAGCTTCTTAGATTTTCTTGTGCTTCATTAGTACCCAAAGTGTTGCAAAAAACCCTCTAAATGTCACACAATCATGCTGAATAGTTAGAAATGGTACAAAAAGGGGGTGGTGATGGACGGAGCATCTGAATCAATCAAACACTCACACCCAGTTAAAAGATCTGGGTTTAATCCATCACCGTTCTTTAGCCCAATCTGCTACCCCAGTTCAGACATGGCTATATGCAAATCAGTCTGACCCTGTGCCTCATGGGAACAGTCCAGCCCGAACTGCCAAGCCATGTCTTCCCTGAATCGGAAACAAGCTTCCGAGGACCGGTTTCTGGCATTCCAGCCGTCTTCAGCCCGGCTTGCTTGAATCCAGTGGCAAAGTGAGCAAGGGACTCAAGTCTGAGCATACCCTGCCACACTTATGGCAGCCAAAAGCGGTACAAAAGGGGGTGGTGATGGACGGAGCATCTGAATCAATCAAATACTCACACCCAGTCAAACGATCTGGGTTTAATCCATCACCGTTCTTTAGCCCACTCTGCCACCCCAGTTCAGACATGGCTATATGCAAATCAGTCTGACCCTATGCCTCATGGGAACAGTCCAGCCCGAACTGCCAAGTCATGTCTTCCCTGGATCGGAAACAAGCTTCCAAGGACCGGTTTCTGGCATTCCAGCCGTCTTCAGCCCGGCTTGCTTGAATCCAGTGGCAAAGTGAGCAAGGGACTCACGTCTGAGCATACCCTGCCACACTTATGGCTGCACAGGGTCAGACTGATTTGCATATAGCCATGTCTGAACTGGGGTGGAAGAGTGGGCTAAAGAACGGTGATGGATTAAACCCAGATCTTTTGACTGAGTGTGAGTGTTTGATTGATTCAGATGCTCCGTCCATCACCACCACCCCTTTTGTACCGAATAGTTAGAAATGTCACACATAGGCAAACTGACAACCTGGCAGCTATGACGACATACATGTTTTAGGTAAACATACATTGAGCATCTGTGAAAAATCTCATTGCTGATATGAAATAACCAGGCAATACCATTAGCAGCGTGGTTTCCAAATACATCAGGAGTATTTTGCTTACGTAAGTGATTTATGCAAACTAAGTTTTGCCCACCAGTGCTCTCTGCATTAGCAAGTGGCAATCTGTAAACAGAAATGTTGCATGTAATGATTTTTATTGTCGATGTTGCCGAAATCTGTAGGCATGCTCTATGCAATGTCGGGCAGCCTGAAAACACTGCTGTGTGTCGTGCGTGTGACAGAAGCCCTGATCGTAGCTGTGGTAAGTATGAGTATTCTGCAGCGGCCTGCCAGCTCCTACAGCACCTACAGACTAAGCATGGGCGAATTTTGCGAATCTCGCGTTCGCGAATTTTGCGGATTTGCGAACTCGCAATCCGCAAAATCCGCGAATTCTCGCGAATTTGCGGATTTTTTTTTGTGTTTGCGCGGGTTTCTGTTAGTTCGCGAGGGTTTTGTACACTTTCGCAAATTGCGAACTTACCTGTCGGGTCGCAAGTTTCGCGAACTTGTTGTTTCTACGTGTCCAGCCTGTTTGGGACACTCTTCTTCATCACTGCCACTCTCTGTCACCACTGCCACTCTCTGACTACTCATGCCACCCTCTGGCCCACCCATGCCACCCTCTGTTTCATCACAGCACCCTCTGGTTGTCCAGTCAATGTACATTATTGTGGCAACGCAAGCACACCTTCCCTGCCTCAAGTGACCTGAATTAATTTGGGGCTGATTAATGTGTCACAGAATATTTTTTTAGCTGGCACCTGCTTCCTTAGTGCTTCCTGATTAGTGATCTTTTGTACTTGCTAAGTGCTTTCATTGTTGCAAAATTAGTTACAACACCTGCCCTGCCCCAACTGACAATAATGAATTAGGGGCTGATTAATGGATTTGAACTTCCAGCCTGGCTCCTGCTTGTCTCCCTTAGCTGTAATTCAGGACCTTTGTGGCATATGTGTAACTATTCTGAGGTTCAGAGCAGGGTCACATAATAGTTGCAACTGGCAACTGAACTCTGGAGGGGCCCCTCAGGAAGCACTACAGGAAATGGCTACTAATGATGAGCCTGAACTTTTGAACCTGGTAAGTAGTTTCAGTTTTGCTAAAATCGTATTTCTGCAATTTTGCACTTATTCGCGGGGCGCGAAGTTGTACTGGGAAGCCGCGAACTCACGCGAACAGTGCGAGCAGTGCGAGCAAAATCCGCTGCTCGCGGATATGCGGATTTTGCGGGAAATTCGCGAATCTCGCGGATTGCGAATTTACCGAAAATCCGCAAAATCCGCGAGCGAAACGGATTTTCCGCCCATGCTTACTACAGACTCTTCGTGTCACTGGGTCATGTGAGGGTGTCCTTTCCTTAACACTAGCGAGGGAAGTGGAGCGACGTCCTTTCAGTATGAGCGGCGAGTGTCTGAGGCTTCATGCTCTCTTTCCTGGCAGAGGAGAAGCAGGATTCCGCCAGCCCCGGTGACTTCCTTCCCTCGTTGTAAGTCACGACTCACGAGTGGCTTGTGTAATCTCCTGGTTCAGGCGCATGCACATCATTAGAGTGGCACTTTAAATGTAAATGTAAATGTACAGGAATTTATATAGCGCAAATCACCGAGCGGTTTCTAAGCGCTTGCTTAGGGAACCCGTCCTGGTATTCCCCTGTGAGATAGCCCCGGCAGGGTATCCGCAAGGTGAAAGCCAGGCATCCCGCCGCGAGGGGCCGTTGTGGAGATTAAGCAAGCTATTGCCCAGAGTCGCAGAGTGTGAACCCATGAATCGAGTAGGCACCGGAGCGAGAATTGTCGAGTCCATGGACATTTTAGGACTCAAGACCCCGCTGAGCCGGGAATTAAACCCTGGTCCTGGGCTGACCTCTGCTTCCAGGTCTGCCTCCTCTAACCAGTGAGCCACACTTCTCCACTAGCGTTGACCAATGAGAATGGTCTCAGGGGGCAGTTCTATCTCAACCAAAACAAATATGACGTCTCAGCGGAGCAAGCGGCTGCAATGTTAGCTTCTTATTTGACCAGCATGTTAATAACAAGCTGAAGTTAGCCTTTTATATGTCCAGCATCTTATTCGCAGACTGAAGTAGGATTTAAATGTGATAATGTTCGCATCCTGCTTTCACTTTCAGTGAAAGCGCGAGGCGAAAATAAACCTGCGGCTGACTTTGCCAAAGCCGAGTGAGAATAAATAAGTGTGTAGGGACTAATGAAGGAGAGAGTGTCACACCGCTGGTAAACGATCCAATCCCGTTGGGCGGCGCCAAAAGGAGACAAGGTGGCAACAAGGAGGGACTTAGAAGCTTCTTTTCAAATCAGAAGCCAGCGTTTTGCATGGAAGATTATTCTACCCAATTAAAAAGATGGGCGGGGCTTCAACACCGCCTCCGAGAGCTTTGGAATCCGTATTGATTCCACGAAGTTCTTGTATGATGAGACAGAGCATGATCGCTGTTTTCGCCAGCCGAGACCTAATAAGTGGAAGCCTGATTTAGGATCAACTGTGGATGAGGAATAGGACAATGCTCTGACCCACCCAAGGTAGTTTGTAACACAGTCTATTTCAAAACAAACCGAAAAACAATGGGAGAGATAGGGAAGTACAGGAACACTCTCTTGATCCCCAGTAATATATCAATAAACAAAAGAAGAGAGGTTAATGTCTCTTATAGGCCACTTGGATGGAGCCACCAGATTCAAGATATTCACACCCTATTTGGGTTTGAAGGAAAGCCCTCACACACCGACCTAGTCAGTGTCATGCTTCATCATCGGGCCCCACCGAAGAGTCACTAGGTCTCTTCGGTGGGGCCCGATGATGAAGCATGACACTGACTAGGTCGGTGTGTGAGGGCTTTCCTTCAAACCCAAATAGGGTGTGAATATCTTGAATCTGGTGGCTCCATCCAAGTGGCCTATAAGAGACATTAACCTCTCTTCTTTTGTTTATTGATATTTCAAAACAAATACAACTCTGCTCAGAAGCTACTACAGCAGTTCTCATTTTTTCTCAGTGGGAGTGATTGCTGACACTGCTGTTTGAGATACAAGAATGAGGATGAGGGTTTTTGTACTTGCAAATCGTAGGTGTTGTGTGATCCACCCATTTTGGAAAAGTAAAGTGTACACACTGAATTGATCTCAGAGCGCAATGGATGTTATTATGCATTTGTTACTCCACTTATACGGAAATGAGATTTATGTTAAAATACTTTGGGGGCTTTCTGAATTTGGGTCTTTGCCCAACAAAGTTAGCTAAGGGGAATAAAGTTTGCAGGTTGTGTAATCAATCCCAAAAAACCCATTGTGCACACCATCTGTATATGCCCAGCACTTTTTACGACAACCCTTTAATAACTTGGGGTGCGATCTTGTCTGCAATTGGTCAAGTTTCAAGTTTATTTTATTTAGCATAGTTACTTAAAACCGTTGCTACAAAATATCTCATTAAAACCAGTTAAAAGACATTATAACCAAATGCTATTTACAGTGCATTAAAAAACAAGCAATTGGGGCGTGGCCAAGATGGCGTCGGAGTAGGACGCTTCTCCGAGCCTCTCCGGCGCCGATCCAACGTAGCTTCTAATAGCACGGTCCTGGGGGAGCGGACTGGCTCCAAAAGGGTGGCGGAGGTCACCGTAGCATAGCGGAGTGGTCCGGTGCCGTCGGTGGAGCGGAGCGGCATTTGTAGCGGCCGCAGGAGCAGCTGCGCTTTGAGGCCTAGAAGCCCCAGCCTCGCGTGGTTCAGAGGCCGGCTCGAAGATCGCGGCGCCCGCTGTTGAGAAGGAGGGGCCCGCCTACGATCCCCCCTGCGCCGGCCGAGAGAGGAGGAGCGCACCTTACCGGTAATGAGGCAGATCTGGTCGCCGGTGCACTCCGGGGGAGATCGGTGGTGCTGGCCTGAGGCGTGGAGAGGGACCCAGAGGCGACGGAGCAAAGAAACACTGCGGTGTCCACCCGACGGGGTGGCCGGAGGCGCCTGGGTGCTGGCGGAGGCTGCGCACACCGTGGGCCGCTGGGGTGAGTCGGACCGACTAGTGGGGGCCCCGCACTGGACACAGGAGGAGGCGTGTAGAGCCGGCGCCGGCGGAGAGGGCCCAGCGGGTGGGCTGAGCCGAGCGCTGATTTGCCCGCATCGTGGACGCAGCCTGAGTGATAGCTGCGGTAACCTTGACCGCCCGGCCTAAGCCTGCAGATCAACGTGGTGCTACTTGCGCCGGCCATTGGGAAGCATAAAGGCACGTGGAGGCTGGACGCCTGTACTGCCATGTGGGCCGCGTGAGCGGGCCGGAAACGCCTCGAAGTACGGATTGCCGCCTGGAGGGTGCGACGAAGGGACATTGAGAAAGAGGACCCCGACTTTGGGTCGGAGGTGGAGTAAGCTGCTGTCGCTGGAGCCCTGCATCGACTGTCCTAGGAGCGCACCCCGGCAGAGAACATCGCGGGCCATTTTGTCTGGCTTCTCCTGGTATGACTGGTTGGCTATCGCCTGCGCCTGGGTTGACGGAGGCTGCATTGTCTTTCCACGCTCTACCCTCCTGGGCACGGATATCGGGGGATGGGCGCTCCTTGACCCCTGGATGCGGAATACTCGCTAAAGATCTGCCACCTGGAGATTCGGCGAACGGGGAAGCTTTGAGGGCTTCCTGGATAGAGAGGAGGGGATCGATTGGACTGATCAGTGGGGAACGTTGCCCCATCTGCGGACCCGGTGATCCCATAGCACCCTGCCCTTGAGTGTTTGAGGAGGGGAGATCATCCGGGCTGAGTGCTGCCCGCCATGATGTCCAATACGCTACGCAAGGGGCGTCCAGGGAAGGATGGAGCATCTAAGTCCTCACAGCAACCAGCATCCCCAGGGGCCAGTGGCTCGTCGAAGCAGTCGGACGATGAGGCCCCTGTAACCAAGGCTTTTATGTCTGAGCTTTTTGCCTCCATCAAGGAAGATATTTCTGAGCTCCGCGCACAATTGGCGTCCGACCTCCGGGAAGTACGGAGAGATGTGGATGGAATTGGCGAGAGGGTGGCGACCCTAGAGGACCATGATTTGAGTGTGGCCAATGATGTACACCTACCGCAGCAAGATATCATCCGTCTCACAGAACAGAACTTGGATTTGCAGACCCACGCGGAGGACTTGGAAAACCGGTCCCGAAAGAACAACATCCGCATTCGAGCAGTGCCGTGGGATGGTGAGGCGGGCGACCTGCGTGGCTACGTTCAGGAGTTTTTTTTGCAGATTTTGGACGAGGAGGATGTGCGGGAAATTAAGATGGACAGAGTACATCGAGTGGGGTTGCCCAGGCGAGGAGGGGGGTCCCCCCTGACATCCTCGTCTGTGTACATGATTTCCAAGTGAAGGAACGCATCCTCCGTAAAGCCAGGGCCATCACATCACTGCAATTCAGGGACCACTGCCCTCAGCTTTATCAGGACTTAGCAGCCTCTACGCTACAGAAGAGAAGGGAGTTTCGTCCAGTGACTTCCTTCCTGCGGGAACGCAACATCGCCTACTCCTGGGGTCACCCCTTCAGGATCATCTTCCGATGGCAGAATCGGCTGGCACAGATTCGATCTCTCCAGGTGGCAAAGGACCTCTTGGGTTTGAACGACGTCACGCCTTCTCAGGGAGCGAGCACATCCCCATCTCGGATGCGCCATCGCTCTTCTTCCTGGCACAGAGTGGGCGCATCCCCGGACCGGCGGCGACCGGATCGCAATGCTGGCTTGCAGGAAAGGGGGGGTGGCTTTGGTGGCCTCGGCAACTTTGGCAGATTCCCAACAAAGCTCCGGGGCGGCATGACACCTGATCTAAAGGCGGATCGGCGCTGGAGGGGCGTCGGCCCTTCGGTCTGGGGGTATGGATGTACTTTTGGAGGAGACACCCCGGACCGTGGCCGTGGGGGTCACCAAGTTGGTCCCCCTACCCCACTTCCAGTCTGGAAGGTCCTTCACGAACTTTGGACTACTGGAACTGATGAGTATTATCTTCAACTTTAATGTTTTGAGTTTTTTCTTCCTGTTGTTTCTTCCTTTACAGGGGGGGTCGGGTGTTGGGGGTTTGGGGTGAAGGGTGTGGTGGGGCTCCGTGGTGGTGACGAGGGGGGTCTGTTGAATGGTTGGATGATGTTGTGTGTGAATGCTCTGGGTGGGTGTGGTCTGGGAGGAATTTCTGTCGAGGCTGTTACAGGCTGGTGGAGGGCTGGGGGTTACATTGGGGGAGACATGGTTGGCCCACTGACGTTACCTCCGACTGGAGGGCTCCCGAGTACGGGGGAGGGAATTCATGAGATGGCTGCTGAGAGTCCCAGGGTTCTATTGTATTATGCCGATTAGCATAGGGACTTGGAACGTCAAGGAAATGAACTCACCGCAAAAGAGGCAGAAGGTATGGAAGTATGTGGTTGATCACCAGCTGGACATTGTGGGGTTACAAGAAACTCATTTGGCACGGAAGGATGAGTTGCGCCTGCGGCATAGGGCATATCCCATTATATATAGGTCCTCTGCTGCCACAAAACATAGAGGGGTGGCCCTCATTTTCCGCGCTGCACTCCATTTCCAACCTGTAGAGGTGGCCGATGGTTGATGGTAAAAGGGCTCGTTCAGGGGCGGCTGTGCACCTTTGTGGTAGTATATCTCCCCAACTCTGGTCAGAATAAATATTTACAAAGCTTGCTGCAAAAAATTGGGGATTTTGCGGAGGGGAATCTGTTTCTATTGGGGGACTTTAATTTGGTGTGGGATAAGGAGATGGACAGCTCGGGGGTCACAGGGCAGGCACGGGAGTGTTCTCTACTTCAACGCAGCAGGTGGTGGGGGAGCTGGGGTTGATTGATGGGTGGCAATTTTTTCATCCTACCTCAAAGGACTACACATTTTTCTCCCATGTACACCACTCCTACTCCCGTTTAGATCACATTTTTCTCGGCCAATCACTGCGCGGGGATGTCGTGGATGCCACCATTCTTCCAATATCCGTTTCGGATCACAGCTTGCTGGTGCTTAGCCTCCGTTGGTCGTCGTCCGGTGCAGGACAGCGGAAGTGGTACTTCCCGGCATCGGTGATCAGGGACGATACCTCCAATAAAGCGTTGCGGCTTGCCATTAAGGAATTCTTTGAGCTTAATCCCCCGTCGGATTCCTTGTTCTCGAACACGTGGGACGCCTTCAAGGTCTCAATCAGGGGCACGTGTCTAGGTCTCAATTCGCAACT
Organism: Lissotriton vulgaris; assembly: GCF_964263255.1. Lineage (NCBI taxonomy): Eukaryota > Metazoa > Chordata > Amphibia > Caudata > Salamandridae > Lissotriton > Lissotriton vulgaris. The sequence goes on along the minus strand of NC_141689.1, from coordinate 2,003,510,636 downwards.
CAACAGACTGCGACGGAAGGACCGTGAGGCCCTAGAGGCTGAGGTAGTCGACCTCGAACGGGCCCACAAGCTCAACCCCTCGAGAGTGACCCTCCGACCATTGACGGCGGTGAGGGGGAAGTTGATGGCCCACTACACCAACAGGGCCGAACTCAACCTCTTGAGACTGGGGCGACAATCCTATTCCTGTGGGAACAAGGTGGGCAGGCATCTGGAGCGTCAACTACGCGATAGGAGGGAACAAGAATATATAGGAGGCATTAGAGATGCAGCGGGTGTACTGCAGCATCGGGACGAAACGAAGGCGGACATTTTTGGCCGCTACTATGCTGACCTTTACACGGGGGATAGTCTTGGAGCGGAAGCCCAAAAGGAATATTTGCGACGCCTGCCCCTACCCCAGATATCTAAAGAGTGGAATGAGTTGCCGGAGGCGCCAATCTCTAGGGAGGAGGTCCTTGAAGCCATTAAAAATTTGAAGTTACACAAGGCACCGGGGCCGGATGGTTATACCGCTGTTTTTTATAAATCGTACGCTGCCGAGATATGTGACTTCCTAGTGTCTCTTTTTAACGATATGGCAATATCCGGGTCTTCTGCGGGATCTCTGGCGGAGGCGGTGATCACGGTCCTGCCGAAGCCGGGGAAGGACCTCGCGCACTGTGCATCTTTCCGCCCCATAACACTACTCAATATTGACGCTAAATTGTATTCAGCAATCCTGGCGCGCCGATTACAAGATTTGATGCCGGCGATCATACACCCTGATCAATCCGGTTTTATCAAAGGGCGCCAGACCCACGATAACACTCGCAGAGTGGTTCACTTAATTGAAAAGGCGGACAGGTTCCGCATCCCGGCAGTGCTTGTGGGTCTGGACGCGGAAAAGGCCTTTGACCGGGTGGACTGGGGCTTCCTGTTTAACACACTATCGGCCTTTGGATTCTCGTAAAATTTCATCACCATGGTGAGGGCGAATTTCTGCAGTCCCAGATCGAGGGTGGTGGTGAATGGCCAGATGTCGGCATTTTTCCCGCACTCGAGGGGCACCAGACAGGGCTGCCCCCTCTCCCCCCTGCTGCTCGCGCTCAGCATTGAACCTTTAGCGATGGCGGTGAGAGAACATGAGGGGGTGCGAGGCTTACCGTTCACAGGAGAGCAACATAAGATCACGCTCTTCGCGGACGACATCTTGTTTTCTGTAGCGGACCCGGAACATTCATTGCCCTGCGTTAGGGAGCTCCTGCTAGAATATGAAGAAGTGGCGGGCTTCAAGGTGAACTATAGCAAATCATACATTCTGAATTTGACTCTCTCGCAGGCAGAAGTGGACCACGTACAGACACTGACACCTCTAGCCTGGGCCACTGGTTCAATTGTTTATCTGGGAGTCCACTTGACCCCGACGGTGGGCAAATTGTTCTCGGCCAACTTCCCACCCCTTCTGGCGAAGACCCGAGCTGAATTGGAGAGATGGAAACCCAAATTCCTGTCATGGTTGGGCAGGATACATGCAATTAAGATGGTTCTTCTTCCTAAATATCTGTATTTATTCTAGGCCTTACCCATCCCGCTAGACAGCAATTACTTTCGGCAACTCAAGACACAGATACTGCGATTTATTTGGCAGGGGGGCCGAGCTCGCCTACCCTTTGCAGTCCTACGCCGGCCTAGATTGGAGGGCGGAGTGGGGCTTCCGGATCTGCAACTTTACTACAAGGCGGCCCAATTGAGGGTTCTGGTAGAATGGTCGCAGCAACTATCAGAAAAACACTGGCTGCACATGGACCGGAGTGTGGCTGGCCGGTCGATATGGGACCTGGCTGGAAGCCGAAGAGGGACCGTCCCCTGAACGCTTATATCAGTACCCCCACGGGTACCACATTGAAGGTCTGGGATACCTTGGCCGTGGATGAGCGGTGGACAACATTCCCCTCTCCGTTTACACCCTTGCATTTCAATCCGGCCTTTCCACCAGCACTTAGAGAGGGAGCTTTTGACGCCTGGAGGGAGGGTGGCTGTAGGGCATTGACTCACCTGTTTCATGGACAAGACCCCCTTACTTTTGCTAACTGTGTGCGAGACTATCAGGTACCGCAATCCGATCGGTATTGGCACGTACAGTTGTTGCACTGGGCCACATTGCCGGGGATACTGGAGGCAGCCACGAGACCCCCCACGCCGTTCGAAGCTTTTTTGCTGCGGACGTCTGCCATGAAGGGCGTTATCTCCTTCCTTTATCAATTGTTGCTTAAATCTGAAATGGCGCCTAGGCCACGCTATATGGAACAGTGGGAGGAGATGGTGGGAAGAGATGTCACCGATAATGAATGGTCGGCGCTTTGGCGGGATATGACCCAATTTAATAACTCGCTCCATCTGAGGGAAGCACATCTAAAGACTCTCACGCAATGGTACCTATGCCCAACCAGGCTCCACCGCATATACCCAGCGACTTCTGATAAATGCTGGAGGGGATGTGGACTCCTAGGGGACTTCCGCCATATCTGGTGGGACTGCCCAGTGATTCGGCCCTATTGGGAGGAAATCCTCTCACATATCAAGGATATCCTCCATTACCCTATAGAGGATTCTATAGCCTCTGTCCTGTTGGGCCTGCGAGATCCTGGCCTTGAGCATCAAACGCGAGCAGACAAAAAGATTCTGTGGCTTTGCCTGGGGGTGGCCAAACTCACGTTGGCGGCGGCATGGAAGCGGAAGGAGGCACCAGCAATCCCTCTGTGGCACGCTCGACTGTGGAAGCTCTTGAGCTTGGAAAGAATGGCGGACATCTTCCTCGGTAATTATAAGAACTTTACGCTCATATGGGGACCCTTGGTTGCCTTTCTATCTAAGGGCTTACCATCGGCTGTGTGCCCAGCATCTTTGAGATCCCTACATCTCTTCCAAGTTTAGTGCGGCCTTATGAATGAGTGTGGTATGTGTGTGTCACCGCCATGGGGGGGGGGGGGGATTGGGAGTTATATTTTCTTTTTCTCTATTTCTTCTTTTGGGCTACTGAGGTGCACGACAATGTCAGTAAATACATCTGACTGGGCTACGCAGGTTCGTGGGCCTGATTGCTTTGGAACTTAATTTGTTTACACTGTATAGCACCGATGGTTGGTTGCTTGAACTAGTGATTTACTACTCCTTGATGGTATCCAGTGCTGTCGGACTAGACTTGTCTCTGCGGTGTGACAACGCCATCATCTTGCTTTGAATTGCTCCCCCTGCGTGGGGAAATGTGCGGCACCTCAGTGCTCTTTCCTGTGTTTCCTTTTGTTCTATGCAAAATAAAAATTTTACAAAAAAAAAAAAAAACAAGCAATTATTATAACAGCGTTTGTCCTTTTCCCTATCTGCTGTGTTGTAATTCGGACTTTGGCATTTTCTTCTCCACTTGTCTTAAAAATTTTACAAAGCGACAGTTAAGCTGCGTGTCCTCGGGTACAAAACATGCCAACACAGCTTGTCTCCGTCTGCGAATGCCTCTCTGGTTAAAAAGTGGTTTTAGAAACCGTCTCCTTTCCTCTGTTAGTTCTTTACATGTGCAGAGGAGATGCAGCATATCTTCTTGCATTGTCCCACATAAGCGGCAGTTGGAATCAGATTGGATTTTCTGCCAATGTGGAACGTGCTTTGTGCATGGCAACAAGCCTAGTCTGTATTTCAAAAATAAAATGTTGTATGTTTGGCAAAACCCAAAGCTAGATACTTCTGAGCCCCCAGAGAGGAATAGGTACCCAGAATCATCCAACCCAGCGATCTCCTTGTTAAGGCTGCCTTATCTTCAATCCAAGATTCATTTCGCACTATTTTCTTTGTTCGTTTTTTAAGGAGGTTGTGACTTATGGGTGTTGCCCAAAGTTCGGTAAGACCCAGCGTTGCCACGCATGTTGCTAAATATTTTGTCGCTGGTGATGACTCTTTCCGTTGTAGCTCAGTCCATAAGTGCCAGTTTAGGGTACCAGGTTCAGACTTCCTTACTTTGTCCTAGAAGATGACTATCGCACCTTTCCTTGCAATGGTCTGTTTTTGCACACCAAACTCGAGCCTAATTTGCGCTGGGGAGACTCTTGTTGGTAAACCAAAAATTATTCTGTATACTTTTGCAACCTCAGCATCCAAGAGCTTCGAGTCCTTCCCCCTCTGTGCCTCGCTCCCATAGGTTATTGTGGGTATAAGTTGTGCCTGTATAACTTCGACCAAAGGAGCGAGCGAGGGGCCCGTCAGTCTGGAATTGAGGTTTCTCATTGAGGCTGCTAAGGCTATGCCTTTCGTTTTAATTGTTTCTCTCTGGGTTGCAAAGTGCCCGCCTTTATCAATGATCACCCCCAAGTATTTGTACTCATTGGCTGAATCTATTTGAATCTTATCCCAAAACCAGACAGATGTTTTCTTAAAATTCTTTTTAATTGTCATGGTTTTTGTTTTTTCCAAGTTGATATTTAGATCATTAGCCTCAGAGTATTGAAACGTGATGTCAAGAAGACGCTGTAGACCCACCTTCGTTTGGCTGATCAATACTAGATCGTCGGCGTAGAGTAGGCAAGGTAATATTAGATTCCCAATTTTTGGAGAATGCGAGTTGCTTGCATTTAGTAACGGAATCAAATCTGCTAAAAATAGATTAAATAGCGTTGGGGCCAGTACGCAGCCTTGCTTGAGGCCTTTTGTTGTTGGGATTTTCCTCGATAGAGTTGACCCGTCACCTAGTTTTATTTGCACCAAGGTTTCAGTGTGCAAATTAATTAGCAGGTTCAATAAAGCCTGGGGAATGCCCCAGCCTGCCAGTTTCAACCAAAGTTTATGTCGGTTTACATGGTCAAAAGCTGCCTTATAATCGATGAAGCACGAAAGTAATGGTGTTCTTGTGATCTCAGCCTTATCGATTAGTAGAGCCATTGTTGTTATATTTGTTGTGGTCCCAACAGATTTGGAAAAGACAGTTTGGTTTAAGGGGATGATTGAATTGTCTTCCTCCCAGAGTTGCAGTTCGTCCAGCAGCGTCCCGGCAAAGTATTTTGCCTCGTTGTCCAGAAGGGCAACTAACCGGTAGTTCTTAGGTTGAGTCTTGTCGCCTGATTTAAAAATTGGTGAAATTATCGAGGTCCGCCATGATGGAGGAAGACGGCCTGTTGTTCTCATCTCCCGGAACAGAGGACTCAGTGCCTTCGCCCAGTATTCTGAATCTTGTTTATAATGCACGGGTGGGATTCCATATGGCCCCTGTGTCCCTTCTTGCCTTCCCTTCCTAATATATTTATTGATTGATTTTATATGATCGTTTAAGGGAGTAAGTCCCTGTGATTCTCCTTCGTGCAGTGCAGTTCCTCCGGAGTTGCATTTTCCTTATTAGTTTGATAGTTCCCAATCCTAGACTGCAGTATGTAGTCCATGCTAGGTTCAGCTTGCGATACGTTGTTCCCTTTGTGAAAATGATTTCCAAGGAAAGTGGGCCAGTCTTCCTCAGATATATTTGAAGACAGACCCTCATGCATCGGATGGGTAAATCTTTTTATCGTTTCTGCAATTGGTCACATGTTACGACGTGAAAAACAGAAGACTTAATGCCTAAATTGTAAGGTTTTTCACTCAGCCTGTGAAGAAGTTACACCATAAACGCCGACTAGGGACTCAACATTTTAGCTACACAACTTGCTCTTATCATATTTTGTAAATTTTAAGATTGACTTTATAATCATGCTTATGCAATAGTTTTCATTACCTGGGAGGGTGATCTTGTTGGCAAGTTGTCATTGCATGTTACAATGGGGATAATTTAAGATTCAATGTATAATTTGTCAATTTTACTAAGGCTAAGCAAAAGTTACATTTGAATCACTAACTATGGATGCAACATTTTATCTCCATTTCTTGCTCTTATCACCATTTCACTTTAAAATTGATTTTATCATGATATTATGCAATGGTTTTAATTAACGGGGCAATAAAAAAAAGTGATTTGATTGTTGAAGTGTAATTTGTATTGGACACCCTCCCCCCAGGAACCCCCTCCCCCCCAAAAAAAAACCCAACTCCTCCTGCTCAGGAAGTAGGGATCATTTGAGTATGACTGCCAGAGGACAATAAAGGAAGCACTGAGTGTCCAAGAATGTGTGGCTTCTTTGAAGAGACTGCTAATGTGAGGTAGGGAAATGTAAATGGGGGGTATGTATGCTACTTCAGTGATGCATACATAGGGCCACTGTATAATGATGCTGTGGCGTTTTTCCCATAATTGTGGATTTGCAAAATAATTCATCAGCTGCTGCATAATCTGTAGATTTTTACAAAAAAATTGTTTCTAGCTCAAATAGATGAAATGTTACTATAAACATGAAAGCCTTTCGCTTACAAAAAGAATACAAACTGTTCCGGGTTGTGCCACATAATTTGCATTTTTGCTGCATAATTTCTGTGGGTCTGTTTATACATACACAAGAACATGTACGTTGAACGGTTACTCTCCTTTGTGTATGATGACTGTAGTCGTGATGCTCGACGCGTTTCTCGTCATTAATCAGTGAATTGTTCTGACTCCTTATAAAATCAGTTTCTGACCAGCAAGTTTGTTTCGTATGTTCTTTGTTGTTCATGTGCAAAGCAATACACGGTGACTTTAAAACGGCAAAATATGAGAATTCTACGTAAATTAAAAATTATTTAAATATTATTCTTCGTGCTAAATCCTAAAATATAAGTGTCCAGACACTGACCAATCCTAAAAGGCAGCTTGTGTTTTTTTTATTTTTTATTTGTGTGCATAGCAATATGGCGTTTAGTATGAGACCGGTGCTGGAAGAGCGAATAAAGAAAACCAATCAGCAGTAAAGCCCTGCCAAGGCAGGAGCGCGCGCCCTGCTGCTCAAATGTTAGTCAGGGAACCGCACGCGCCCATTTAAGGAGTAATGCAGCGGAGGGAAGCCTGCTCTCGACTATGCTAAACAGTAATAATAATTTTAATGAAGTGTTTAATCTACCACAACACATGAACGTATAATGTTTATTCGGAGGCCAATAATTCTACTTTAATTTCCAGTTCTGTAATTTGGAGAGAAACGAGATAATGATTTTGTTCAGACAAACGGTAGATTCCAGCATGCCTGCAATTGCAGTTTTAGCAGAACCCTGTAGTTGAAAATTAGCAATTGGAGACATTTTATTTGTTGCAATTGAAATCACATACTTTAGATACATAAATGTCACCTCAGAAATGTAACATCAGCCCCGAAGTCCCCCCCGGGAGGGGGGTGTCTCTAAAGTTGGCAAACCTCCTCGCGCTCTGTTTTCATTCTAGTGAGTCAACATAGTGTAATCATAGAAGGAATACAGGTGCACCTTTTTGTGATCTTTTTGTGCAGGTTTCCTTCCCAACGGACGAGGGATTGAGGAGATTATTATTTTCCTATTATTTTTATTGTACACCCTACCATGGAACCTCAACGCAGTGTCTGACTTTTTTTTATGTAGCGCCCATTAATGGTGCTCAACCTCTTCCTAAGCGCTCTAATTTTTGATATATATTTTGTGGTGGGTTGGTATCACAAAAGTGACTCAAACCGGTGCAAAATGTTTATCTAGAAATTACTTCCCAGTACAAATTGTAGTGGAAAGATGTCTGAAAATAATGCAATGCAGCGAATTTGATGTGCTTTGTATTACTTAATGTGCAAACACAACAGGTGATGGACCGAATGTGGATCAATGTCACACACTCAACCCAGTCCAAAGATCTGGTCCCAAATCCATCGTTATTTTGCACTCCACACCACCCTGGGTTAGACAATGGCGATATGCAAATCAGCTCTGACCCTGTGCCCCATGGGAACAGTCCAGTCCGAACTACAAAAGCCATGTCCTTCCCAGAACGGAATCAAGCCTCCGAGGACAGGACCGGTCAGTGGATCGTTCCAAGCGTGGTACATCGGTGTTCCCATGCGACCACTCATGGTTATTGAAGAAAAGTCCTATCTATGAACGATGGTAGACAAGGCTGTGCAGGAAAAAATAATCTCTCTTTGAGGCCAGCTTTAAAAAAGAGAAATGTTTTTATTTTTCGAAACATTTCCAACTTTGCATGTGTGCTGCGTTGTACGGCACACAGCGGGAAACAGTTTAAGGTTTGTCTAGGCATAGTGTTTTGTACTGGAAGATAACTTTCAAGTATAAATCCTATTCGGGTCATGACGAAGTGACCTTTGCACTATGGTGAAAAGGTGTATGCATGGCACTAGGCAGCCTCATTGTGCTGTCCTGCTCTCGACCCCAATGCAACAGCATGGCTTGCTGCGCTGCATTGTGGGAGTTTTTTGTAAACTACCACACAACAAAGTTATGCGGACAGTTGTTGATCAAGCACATAAAGCTAGGAAATTAGGTTTCCCTGTTTCAAAGTCATTAAACCACAAATATGCCCTGAAAAATAATGCATATGTAGCATTAATTTCTGCACTCATGGTGGCTTATTCAGTTGAGTCATACAAGTTGGTGGCTTTCGTCTGAAAACATAAAAAAAATCATTAAAAGTTTTAAGTAACCAACTTTTCAAAATTCCATTTTAAGAAGTATAGAAAAGCTCAAATAAATGATAGGTCATAAAAACAATCCCAAGCCTAAATTTGTATCTTGAAGCTAGGCCAGAGGACGGGGATTGTATCAAAATGAAGGGGTGCAAAGACTTTTTATCACTTCAGGGCAAATAACATACCTAACGGAACGGTTTACTACTAGTTGGCTCCCTAGCACCTCAACAGATTGTAAAGGACTTCAGGATCTTTGGGCCTTTAGGGCTGCACTTCATGGGCCCTGAGAAAAAATGGATAGAATAAGGGAGATAATCTCCATAATTGGAAAACATGACTGGGAGATTTAAGAGAAAGGGCGGGTGAGCCATGAAGTGAATAAAGAAAAGAGAAGCTTGGGCGGTGCGTACAAATATGAACCAGAGCTGTAAATATTGAAACAAGGGAACAAAAAGATGTCATGTTATCCAAGACAAAGTGATAGGCAGGTACAGAGGAATAAAAAAAACTTCCCCTAAGGAATCTTTGAGGGCACGAGGAAAATGGCAAATGTATGTGGCGGAGAGCGAGAATCCATGCAAAAGGAAGCATAAAGAAATTGCTGTAGAATGCAGAGGAGACCCCACCACCAGGAATTTGTGGTCTGCCAGCCTGAACCTGCTGGTCACACCAAAATTGCTTTGTGCAGCATCCAGATTCTGATCTCTCCATCATGGTAATGTAGTACCTTCTGGTACCTAAGTCAGCCCTACACTCAATATGTATAAAACCAGCTCCAGGAGCCATCTGCAACATAATGTGTTTGTACAGTGCAAGCTTTCCCTAGATGAGGTCTTTTTGTTCTACTGAGAGATCACGTGTTAATTGAGCCCAAAGTGAAGGGTACTCATTCTAGTGAACTTGGAAAGATGAAAGGCTGAGTGAACCTTCTGGGATTAGAGTCTGTGACCATGGTATCACTCATAGATACATGTACTATTTCAAAGAGCCACAGCACCCGGCACTACTATGACTTTCTTGTTCATTGGTATGGCTGGATCGATAAGTGTAGCAAACAGGTGAAAGACTGCAAAGCAGTGCCCACCAGATTGAGTGCAGCTCCAGCAGAGGACAGTTATCAGACACTACAACTTTGCCTTCATTCCTATTACTAGCACTTGGCAGGATTAAGCACGAGTAAAGGATAAGCGCATCCTTTGGAATTAGCAGCGAAATGTTATAATGTTAACAATGTTGTATGTCGGTGGTGACCGGTACACCAGGGCAGGTGCAGCCTCTCAAACCTGACTTCTCCACCCTGCAGTTGTTCATGAATGGTGAGCTGGAACTGAGCATGCGTCTTTCAGAACTCTTTCCAGTAGTTGTGACTGGGTATTTCTCTGCTGACACACTTGCCACCAAAATGTGAAAGAAGGCCAAAAACTAGCGTGCATCGTGCGCTAAGATGTGCACAACTTTCAAACAATATATCAGCAGTTTAACATTGTTTCATAAGATGAATATTATTTAATACGTCACTTCAATTTCAACCAGTGATTAACATGTTTTTTTCTTTGTATGCTCTTAACATCATTGAGCCTCAATCAAATACGTGTTTTGTAAATTATATATTCAATACATTCAAGTAAAACAAAAGATTCATGAATTCTGAAAATCAAATCCAAATGTGAGCCAAATGCATTTCGGGACTCCAGTCCCTTCGTCAGCGGAAAATTGTGGATATACAATATAAGCGAGTATATCTGTTAGCCGTTTCGATCAGGGTATCTACAGGTATCAACATGATCCTGGCACTCAAATTGTGGCCATACGATATAAGCGAGTATATCTGTTAGCCGCTTCGATCAGGTTATCTACTGGTATCAACATGAGCCTGGCGCTCAAATTGTGGATATACGATCTAAGCGAGTATATCTGTTAGCCGTTTCGGTCTGGGTATCTACTGGTATCAACATGATCCTGGCGCCTAAAGGCAAATGGGACTCCGCTGTGAATTTCTATCTAAGTTTGAATGCAACCAAATAGGTGCAGTGAGAACTAAGATCTTGAGTTACCGGCCTACGATCGTGTTGATACCCTGATCGAAACGGTTAACAGATATACTCACGTATATCCTAGATCCGCAATTTGACGCTGACGAAGGGACTGGAATCCCAAAATGCATTGGGCTCACATTTGGATTGTGGTTTTCTGAATTCCTGAATCTGTTGTTTTACTTTGAATGTATTGAATATATAATTTGCAAAACACGTATTTGATTAATGCTCAAAGATGTAAAGAGCATACAAAGAAAAAACATGTTCATCACTGGTTGAAATTGAAGTGATGTTGTAAAAAATACTCATGTTATGAACAAATGTTAAAATGCTGATATATTGTTTGAAAGTTGTGCACACCTTAGTCCAAGGTGCCCGCTGGATCTTGGCCTTCTTTCACATATGCATCCCGTGTTAGGCAGACACAAGAGGGTGTAGCACACAGATCGTTTTCCTAGTTCTTTAGTTAGCACATATCACCCAATAAATGGTTGTGCACGATCTGCACATCTTCAACACTTGACACCAGAATCTCTTTCTTGTTCTTCAGAAAGAAGGTCCATTTGCAAACTGCTAAGACACAATCGGTGATCCGTGCTTGCATGCTGAGTCGGCTCAATGCCTAATTCATATTAGGCTAAGGTGAATCATGGTATGAAGAATAAAGTGACTTATGCTTTACCCTGTTTTAAGATGGGCACATTCTGTTCACTATCCCCAAAGCGGATTCAGGACAACACCTGATTGATTTTGGGTACAAATACTGAACCCCGCTGACTTGATCTCATTGTTGATACAGACGTTCAATAGAAATCAGTGTCCAGACAGAATGCTGTCAGAAGCCAGAGCATTCCCGTTATAGGCGGTTGTTCTGGGTAAAACCAGGCCCTAGGTAGATCTTACACTCCCATCCCTAAGATTTATTTCCAAGACCCGCAGTAAAGGTGAAAGACCAGTGATTGAGTCAGCAGATGGGATGAAACTGCCACCTTATAAAAGGTCATTTATCTCCCAATGTTTGGTGCAGTAGTTGTGGCATCTTGCTCTCAGTCCAGGCATTCCATGTAGGCTGTGAGATCAGCACAGAACATCTGTGTGTTTGTTTCAGTTTAAGAGTAGGTATTCAGCTTTGCTGTCATTTGTGCTGAAGTGTGAGGTGTTGATGAGGCGCTCTCATAAATAGTCTCACCATCCACCTTCCGCTTGTCTTTCTTGCTTACTTTCACAGCAGTGATAAATCTATCTTCAGTGTGCTTGAATAAGTATAAACAAACATTTTTTTGCATGGCTTATTATGCTGCTGCAAACTGTGAGTGACATAAGCAATAGTGAATAATTAGGAAAACACTTAAGATGGTGCACAGGGACGGTTGCTGCCTTAAATTAAGGTTTCAATCTTGAAAACAGAAAGGTGGGGAAGGAGTCCTGTGCGAAGTTGGAGGTCACTCCGATGAACCAAGTTACAAGAGCTTTGCGAGAAGAAGCATTGAAGAAGTCAGAAGATCTAGTATTTGAAAGGATGTAGCTGAACTTTTGGGTTTGTCCATGCTTGTTGCGTATGCTGTGCAGCATCAGTAAAAAGACAAATTGCCTGTAGCTAGTGCTGTTCAGCCTCAGCAAGATAAAAAGCCAAAATCTGATCCCAGCATCATGGCATATGCATACGCTGGTATCACCATGCATATGTCTGAAAAAGTCATATGGATCCCCCGCAAGGCCCTCCCAGGGGATAATTGGCTTTAGCACCCTAACTGTGCTCCTGTAGTGGGTACCCTTCTGTACCTTACAGCCTTTGGATCACCCTGTAACTCCGCCATGGCACTGGGTGTGGCCCCCGCCGCCCCAGGGCCCCCCCACCTTATACTGACCATTCACTTACAAACTGCTGCTGCCAATGCTCCGCCTATGTCTAGCAGAAATAGGTCTATCCCTACTTTGGACAGGTGAATCCCATCAACCTCAAAGCATCCAGTGCATTTCGCATGCAGCAACCCATGCCTGACAAAACCAAAACCTCTTTGCTCCATGAATTTGCGCAGCGCACTGTTCACCCACTTGCGCGAGGTCTCCATGGCCTCCCCTGAGCGCGCACCCCGCCAAAACAGCCTAGACATAATTTCGGACCACCATAGCTCACAGGACCCCAACATGTTGCTCAATTCGCACAAAGTACCCCTCGTGTCCTGGAGCAGGTCTCTACGTCCCAGAGGAACCAGATCATCCCCTCCCAGGTGTATTACCAGTACATCAGGTGGCGAGTCTCCCCGCCTAGTCTCTGAAATATTTTCCGCTTCAAGTTATTCCAACGCATGTCGGGTGTCCCCAGCCAAATTATCCTCATTGACGTGAACCCGTATTTCCATTTTCTGCTATCCGCCCACTGAGATACCCTCTGGATTCCAGACTGTCGCATCACCCAGACCGTTTTACCTGGTAAATAAAGATGCAGAAGTTTGACACACTGTTTATTAACAACAACAAAACTCAATTCTTAGAACCACATCATCATCACAATTACACCGACTCTTATGTCGCACAATATTTAACACTTTAAGCTCCAGGACCATTGTTTATTCCATAACTTTTACGAACGTATATATTTCCTGTAACAATTTGACTCCCAACGCCCCACTTGTTTGATGTGTTCCACTGGCAAGCCCGCCTGGAACGCGGTTGTTGCTGCCCCTATTCTAAAAGAATGGCTGCAAAAACGCTTGCCCTGGACCTTATTGCCTGAGAGTTCTAAACACACGTCCATTATGCGCCGCACTTGATATTTGGTCAAGGGTGTACCATCAGCGTGTATCAGGAGGTAACCCTCTCTAACGGGGCGCAGTGCCAGGTATATCGAGACTAGGCGCACTGGACAATACTTGGCGATCTCCAGTTTGTTCAACACTATCACTTTCCCTGCCCCTGCCTGGTCCGTTTTCGATCTCCGCAGCCTTAAGGTCAGGACCTCCTCTGTCAGTACTACATCCTGTCTGGTCAAGGCCACACCTGACATGTCCTGTTTAAATTTTGCTACCAGCTCCCCCATTCGAAATGCTCCGAAGAAAGCCGACCCAAAAGTTGCAGAGAAAAGAGCTGCATCAAAAACTGAGTGAGTGGACCTGTCCACCCAATCTAGCATCCCCTGCAGAGTCACAAAGTCTATGGCTGACCTGGTGTCAGGTGCTCGCGGCTTGCTCCTGGCCGAGCCCTTCAGTGCAGTCCTTATTAACAAGGACTTGGTAGGATCTAACTGCCCCCTCAACCTAGCATGGTGGCTGATTGCTGACAAGTGTCCTGCTATCCACGGTTGTGACTTCCCCTGGTCTTTGGCCCACATTATGAAATCCTGAGTCCTATACTCCAGGGAAGGCCTCACTTGATCCCAAGCACCGGTAACTGCACAGAACTTCTCCACACCCGTCCGGTACCGCTTGATCATCCGAGGAGCCAAGGACAGCTCGCCCAGCCCCCTCAAGCGCCTTTCAGATTCAGTAGAAACCAGAGATGTGCTGGGAAAGTGGTCATCACCTCCCTTGCTCGTGGCCACGTCTCCCGAAACCTTTGCCACTGAAATCGAGAAAGAGTGTCAGCCACTGTGTTTTGCACCCCTTGTATATGTCGCACTCTACACTCAACGTTGTTCACCAGGCACACCCTCACCAGCACCCTGAGTAAGCACAAAACTAGCGGGCAGGACGCTGAATGTGAATTGATGGCTTGCACCACCACCAGATTGTCTGACCAGAAAAGGACCCTATGTGCCGCCAGTGCCGCGGGCCACAGATGGAACGCCACTACTATCGGGAAGAGTTCCAGGACAGTAATGCTCGCTGTGATCTTCTTCTTATGCCACACATTGAGCCATCTCTGCGCGCCCCACTCAGTGCCCAAGATGACCCCAAAGCCCTCTCTTCCTGACGCATCCGTGAACAAAGCGAGTTCCGGAGACCCTGCCCAAGGCGCCCTCCAAACGACTGAACCACTGAAGTCTTCCAAGAAGCTTGCCCACATTCTTAAGTCCTCCTTCATTCCTCTACTGAGTCTGACTAGGTGGTACGTCCTGGTGACCTTTGCTGTATCCCTGGCAATTCTGCGTGCAAAGACCCTCCCTGCCGGTATGATTCTGGCGGCGAAGTTAGGTTTGCCCAGTAAGCCTTGCAAGAAACCTAGTGTCACTTTCTCCTGACCCAAAGCTGCCTGGATGTGCTGCGCAAGGTCCCGAACCTTGTCTGCCGGTAATATGGATTCACCTGCCACTGTATCAATTTCAATCCCTAAAATGGTAAACACTTGCGCCGGACCCACAGTCTTGCCAGGTGCCAGAGGGACCCCTAAGTGCGCAGCCAGTAACTCAAAATCACGCAGGGCCTCGCTACACTCCTGTGACCCATCCTTCCCAATAAAAAGGAAATCGTCCAGGTAGTGAGACATCCCTCTGACCCCATAGCCTGACTGAAGAGCCCACTGAAGGAAGCTGCTGAACGCCTCAAAGTACGCGCATGACACTGCACAACCCATGGGCATGCATCGGTCATAAAAGTACTGGCCCTCTAGCTTGAAACCTAGCAGGTGTTGGCTGCTCTGATGCACTGGAAGTAACCGGAATGCCGACTCAATGTCTGCCTTGGCTAACCAGGCCCCCCTGCATGCCCTCCTGACTAAATCCAACGCTATATCCAGAGAACAGTACTTGACGAACAAGCGCCTTCCTCCAAACCATGGTTGACAGAGGCCCCATCAGGGTGAGAGAGGTTGTGAATTAGGCGGAAAGCCCCAGGCACCTTCTTGGGAACCACTCCCAGAGGAGACACCACAAAATTGTCCAAGGGTGTATTATCATCCCAATACACTATATTACTTACATAGCACAAGCTATCCTAAGGAGCTCTACACCCAATGGGAGCATTGTGAATCTCTGCCTCTCAGTGGTCACCTAAAAATCTTGAAGACATGTCCTTGTTCCAGATGTGAGGATAGGTCATATCTTTCAGCTTTCTATTTTTTACAAAGCCCACAACGACTACAGAAGAATTTAGTCACAGCTAACAAATTGATTTATGCAAACAAATTTGGTGAACACAATTTTGGCAGATTCAAGGCAAAGACTCCTTTTTTGAGCATGCATTATACCTAAAGAAATGATTTTTCTAAACAAAAACATCCAGCAGATCACCTGTTCGGGATTGTGTTTTATGAAATACCTTAAATTACCTTCTATACCGAAAGTTAATGTGACCCTGTTGAATTATTGACAATTGAACATTTCAGATTCTGATATCAATGATGTCATCCAGAATGATATATATATATATAATTCCACTCAGTTCCCATTCAAAGTTTTAGCCTTATGGCCCTATGATTCCAATATCTGCAAGCGTTGTTTTCCTTCCAACACCCCTAGCCCTGAAGCTAATTGCTCTGATATTACACATACATCTGTTATAGTTACCACATACAGTGTGGGGAAGCTGTGCCAGCGATAGCTAGCACATTCCAGTCCTTTGGCTGTGAAAAAGCATATACCCTCAATCAAAGAAAACATGGACTTTCCTGATTTCTTCCCGGAAACCACATCCCACCTGAAATAAACGGTTCATAGCAACAGCAATATAAGCCATTTATAATGAATGGAAGAAATACTCAGCAAACGGAAGTTGTAGAAATAGTTTAACATCTAGATCAAGAAAACCTGCAAACAATTTTTAAAGTTATCAAAAATGGCGTGCATACGCTTTCTAAGAGAGTGTACTCATTAAAATACATCATGTCCTCCGCCTTAGACCTTCTCAAAGTAGACTTGCGTCTGTTACAACATTATTAGGCCCAATTAACTGTTAGTATATAATTACATGCAGCTTTACAAACACTCAGTTTTTGTGCCTTGGCAACTTCTGAACGAAATAACCATTTGTTAACTGTATAATTTGACATTAACCAAAAAACACAATGGCTAAACAAGATTCCCCATACACTTTGTGAAGTATTGAATGAATGGAAGAAGCACCATTTTCAGTTAGTGGTTATCCATCTAATACTCAGGTTTGTTTGGTTACTGATTACACATTTAAATTTTACTGACTGCCAGAAATATAAATTATAAGGCTGGTGCGAAACAATACTCAATACACATCTGTTCCGTTCATGGAAGTTTCAGTTTTCCTACATGTGTTTAAATGAAGAATACCCTGTGTTTACTAGCTCTGCCAGCTGCAGAAATTCTCGAGGTCACTCTCTTCTGTGTGATATATTTTCATTATATGGTGCGTGCAGTGCTTTGATACCAAGCGAACATTGCCTTTTCCAGTTACTCCTACTTCACCCATGCACTTTGAACTATTGTACAGTGGTACCTAATTAATTTTAACCAATGGTACTTGCTGTGGGGTGAAACCTGGCCAAGTACATCTGATTATTGTTTCTTATACCTTGTACCCTTGTACTCATCGCCTCAACATATAATCAAAAATGTCCCTTAGCCTAGTATTGATGTGAGAGGCGTTTGAGGTGTTTTACGTTGTGACAACATTTGCAAATTGGTTGGTGTAGCAACACAAAAAGAAGTCCCTTTGCCATCTGCGGCAGAAACGCATAAATTGCAGACAGCTAGAACTGCCTTGGGGATTCAGAGGTTGTTGCAGACGCAATGCCCAATTCACTTTGCTTATATTGTGCATACATTATTTAATTCCTCAACTACAACTGATATTGTGCATATTTTTTAAGAATTTTAAATCTGGTCTAGTGACAGGATTTAAACTGTGCTTGGACTGATACCATCAATTTTTCACTCTTTAGTCTGAGGTCTTTTTTACCCTTCTACTGCTCCTTGGCTGTGGAATTGCTATTTTGCTTCTGGTCAGACTACGAAATCCATAACATGGAGTATACTTATGCACTGAACAAAGATGCAGAGAAACCCTAGTATGCTTTGGGACATGCTTGGATTTCCGAACTTAGCGAGAACTGGATGTTGTGCTTTTGAAAAATAGATGCTATGCAAGTAAAACCTGTTTTCTGGTGTAGACACTGTCAAGCTGCATTCATCTTGGCTGTGCATCTAAAGCAACCCCCAGTGGCATTCATAGATATAGAAATACTCCAACAACGGTTGCAATCATACCAGAGACCATGCCGGGCAATGCATCTGTCCCTACTACAAAATGCTAAATAGGATGGATCAATTTCCTAAGTCACCTTCTTTGACGAGTTGCTTGATGACTGGCTTGACTCACTGTTATTGTTCGAGCTTCCTGATGAAGTACTCTCACCATCATTGAGTGCTTCAGAATTGCAACCGTTTGCTGGTCCATCTAATGTGCGAGCTACCGATAACAGGCACACATTGATTGGTTTTCTCCAAGACTACATGTATGCTGTGTGTGTGCCTGATGACATCGAAATGTCCTCAGATAAGGATTGAAATCAACCTGTGATGCGACCAGGATTCTAAACCTACCACAGAGACTTTGCCATAACGATGAAAATCTCAACAAAGTATTTTTTCGTATATTTTCCTTTTTCCTTTTTGAAGCCACATTATTTTCAGTTGCCTTATTAGTATCATACCTGATCTGTTTAGCTTAACCAATACGCATCCCTCTTAACCGTTTTATGATCATGTCTTTAATAATTCCTTTCCTGTATTTTAATGTTTAATACTTCTTTGCTTGAAACATGCAAGGCTTAGGAAAATATGTATGCATAGCTACTGCATTATTCCTCTCTATTTTATATAATCATATATGTTATGGAAATTATATTTACGTATATTAATGTATTTTGTGACGCTGTTTCTAGATATAGAGTCTTACATCTTACTGTTTTGAGAGTATGGATTTCCCTATAAATTAGATAACTCCATATACGTCTCTCCACATATATGACGTCACAATTCAGATGCACAAGCTGGGGATGATGTAAAGACCTTAAGGCCTAAATCCATTTTGAGCAGGCCGAGAATTAATTTTCTCTATTTTCACAGAATCATCAGCATGTCTGTTTCAGTCTCTGATTTAGATGTTATTTTGTTCTTATCTTTCCAAGAACCTGTGAAAGTGTCAAGTCACTAGGTCAATTATATTGATAAGACACCTGATGCAGCTTCAGTTTGAGACAAGTGTCTTGTTATCTCTATTTCAAGATCAGATAAGAACAATAGCCAATAGAGTCTAAACAGTGGTCTAAATTGACTTTTATTTACCTTATTTATTTATAAGTATGCATCTGAGACTAGCATTTTGATGCACATAGATTTTGTCTGACATTCCTGAAGTTATGTTGGAAATTCCCATCTCAGATAAGATACAGTATTAAAGGACTGCCACTTGACCACTTGCCAGGAGATGTCCTTCACCCGATGATTATCATGCAAGACATTGCCAGAGAAGATATTGACTCCCAGAGATGCTGCTCCACTGCACTTTCTACTGAAAGCTGAAATTGAACCAATGCGGGAAGGAGAGGAGCAGACAAGACATGAGTTTGCCTTTCACAAGGAACACAGCCTCCATGACTACTGATAATTCCGGCTTGTGTTGTACAAGTTAAGTACAATCTTAAAACCTGCATTTGTAAAGTATAACTTAAGTCATAGATAATAATGCATGTGCCCTTTCTGGCCTCATCAGATGTGTTGTGATGGAAATCGTCATGTAACACAATACGTGCATCCCTTAAACAAATTACTGCAGCCACTCCCAGTACTTGTCTCCGTTTGGACTCAACAGATTGCAATTAAGGAGCCCCACAGCAATTTTCTGTCTGATGTTTTCACTATGGTTGTTTGGATGGAGGAGGTTTGCTCCTAGCAATGTGCCTTAAGCTCTGATAACAAAGGTAGAGTGTGCAAAGGCATGTATGGACAGACGCCTGGGTATTAAAAATGTTACTTTTTTTACCGATAAACTGGTGGTTAAACCATCAAATCTTGCATTGTTTTCCCCAATATACAGTATATATGTCAGGTCGCCTAGGGCAGAAGATCCAGCAGACAGTGAGATAGATGTATGGTAATTCTATTCTGAGTGTACCTGGAACTTGTTTTTCTAGGGTGTGATACAGCAGGTTATGAGCACTGGTGGGCAGATAACCAGGGACTCCTGTACAGCTGTGGAAGTACCAGTAAATTCAACTGGTTGCCCTAAGTTTGATCCAACTGATGGGCCACGCTTGGGAATAGTTAGTTCCACGTTCCAGTTGAGTGGGCAACACTCAAGGGGGATCCATTCCTGGGCCAGATATCATGTGAGAAAGGAGGGCGCTTGTTGGAACATATCAGGTATGAACAGTATACAGCAAGAACTACATGACCCCAAGTCCCCTTTCCTTCCTCTTTCAACAATAGAAGTAACTGCCAATAGGCAGTCAATGTTAACTGCCAATATGAAGTTAACTGTGTAATGTTCTTTTTTTAAGAAAACTTTTTCAAAGTTAAATTAACAATCAAGACTGGGCTGTAAATCCGAAGATGTTAATGTCTCCCGATATGTAGCTGCTGTTTTTGTGGGGCACAGAACATGCACCTCTCCTCAATCCTGTCAAAATGCCCCTTCTAGAAACTGTAGCTGAGGGCTTTTGAACAGGGAGGGACGGGTGCAAAGGTCGCTGGTGGAGGCGTGTGTTCCTCCACACAGAGTCGTCATTATCTCAAAATGATGTATTCTTTTAGTACTCTGGCTATGAGCGTGCATTGCAGCAACCATGTATTTTGGAATGCGGACAAACTCTCACATATTAGAGAACAGACACAAACTCAAGAACCTGTGGGTATTCTCAAACTGTTTCTGACCTATTTCTATTCTGGAAATTGCCACACATTTATTTCTGTGAAGGGCAGTAACAAATTCCTTTCTAGGATAGGAAGGCTGAGCCCTAAAATTGTTCCACTTGTACAGGAAGGGATTTCTCTATTAGGAAAAATATCTTCACGGTGAAGATGTTTTTTTTTTTTTTAACAGCCATTGCACATATACTATCACATTTCTCTGTGTGCAATTTTGCTCAAGAACAATTGTGCCCTCGGAAGTGCCTCTGCATGGTCAAACATACTGAATCCAAAATGTTCAAAGTTTTCCCAGGCTAGAAACCTGCAACAATCACATTCATCATGAATACGGAAGTA
Source organism: Lissotriton vulgaris (assembly GCF_964263255.1). Lineage (NCBI taxonomy): Eukaryota > Metazoa > Chordata > Amphibia > Caudata > Salamandridae > Lissotriton > Lissotriton vulgaris. The sequence continues at coordinate 2,003,489,958 of NC_141689.1, read as the reverse complement.
ATACTTTTTAACCTCAGATTCTTACATACCTCTGTGAATTGGCTTTAACTCATTTAAAATGGGAATTTTTAAGGAATATACAATTCAAATAGAAAGACGCTGCCTCCTGCACTTTTGCTAATAGAGTTGTGATGTTTCAGGACCAATTTACTAAGGCATGCAAGAGAATGCAAAATGGAACGCCTAGACTGCTTTAGGCGCTCATAAATTCTTTTCTGAATCGGCACCCATATGAATTCCCTGAAACTAAATCTGTACACCAGCGATTGTGTAAGCTTACAACCCAAGATTTAGATGTTTCATTTATGAATTGTCCTAGTGTGTTTTATTTCTTTTGAAAAGATTTCCTATGGCAGTCTGGCAAAATTTAAAACATGGCAAAATATAAAATAAACAAGTCAATAATTCATATTTTGCGGTACCAGGTGTTGATACAGCACAGTTTCTAAATGTCTATTTCTGAGTGTACCTCGGTTCAAATGCGGTAAAAACAAAGAGAACGGTAATTGAAGTGCATAGTTCTCATTTGACATTCTCAGATCTTTTCTTGATTGCTGACTGCAGTAGTGTAAAATTAAAATTTCACTTCCTAGAAGTTATGCATCTCAGACATCACTAACATTTGAAATGTAGGGCCCGATTCACAGAATGAACTTAAGACTCAATCCTAAACTTACTACTATTTTAGTATTCACAGAATGCACTTACTACTTTTGGCATTCACAGAAGTTAGGATTCTGTCTTAAGTTTGTCTTAAGACAAACTTAAGCAAAATCATAACTTCTGTGAATACCAAAAGTAGTAAGTTCATTCTGTGAATGCCAAAAGTAGTAAGTGCATTCTATGAATACCAAAATAGTAGTAAGTTTAGGATTGAGTCTTAAATTCATTCTGTGAATCGGGCCCTTACTGAGTGTATAGTTTGCTATGTGAGAAACAGAAAGCGGGGTCCTTCGCGTTTATTATCATTGCTGAACTTAAGAAACATCAGCAATGCAGGGGAAAAGTACAGTTTTAATATGATTTTAGTGGTAAGTTATTGTAAAGTAGTTATTGTAGTTTAGTGTGTAGCACTAACAGTTGAAATCCCCTAACTTCCATTGCAGAGACAGGTAAGACGGATAGTGCCTCTTAAAGGTTGTTGAGATTCCAATATGCAATAGTCAGTACCAGGAGACAAGAGTGCTCTACCTAGGTACATTGTCATGGAATGAATGACCTGGTATAGCTATAAGAAAAGCTTCAACACATTTACTGCTCTGCGCCCAGTTCCAGAAAAAAGGTAGCCTCTTGGCAACCAAAACGCTTTTCAGAGACAATTATAGTGAAAAGCATGTATTTAATAACCTGTGATGAACAAGGATTATTCTGAAACTCTCAGGCCTTTTTTTCAGATACAAGTTATAAAGACTAACTACCAGCATCAGAGGTGAGAATACATTTTGCTGCTGCTCACTTGCAGATGGTGTAGATGTGGCGTAATATGGGGACGATTGGACTACCTGCCATGACAGATTACCTTTATCCATCAGCAGACTGCTGACCTCCTTACACATCTACAGTCAGAGGGGTGGAATGGCCATCATGGGAAGGCCACTTTTCTGGTTGGAATTATGGGTGGGAGAACTGTCTATGGAAGGCAGGCCACCTCTGCAGAGTTTGGTGTGGTAGACAACTGCCCTCCCTATCTAGAGATGACCATCATCATGGTGCCAAGGAATAGCAATTCCACCACACCTTACTGCTGGTGTGAATTATATGATAAGGTGTTGAGTCCATCATTGAAACAATTCTATCAATGTCAATAAATGCACAGTATTATGCATTTAGCACCACCTACTGCATCACCTACATACAGAATCATAGATGCTTACCAGTAAATAATGGTACCAGTGATTCACCTCAGGGTTCTGAGTGACATCAAAAAGACAATATGAGTGATAGTTGTCTGTTTGATGTCACTCAAAACCCTGAGTTGAAAAACATCTTTGTTATTCACCATTACCCATTTATGATTTTATGTTATATATGGCCCACCCAAATAATCCCAGACATCAAGTAACACATCCGTTCTGAAACAGGGGTGTCCCGGACCAAAGACTGACATTTATAATACAGTAATGGCCATGAGTCTAACAGGAGGAGCACCCCAATTCAATGACAATGAGCTATAGGTCATGGTGGGTGAGTTTTTGAGGGTGGAACCTCTGCTTTTAGGCACATAGATTCTGTCTACCAGTCTCAGAGATACAGAGCATATATTGCATATGCACTACCAGAAATTCTGTGCAACTGTTAAAGGTTTGTATTATTTCCAAGTTTAACATCACAATCGTGGTAGCCACCTTTAAGTAAGTGGTAAATATCTAATGTGAAAATGGCCAGATCAAGAGACTTTTACACATGTTCAGGGTTAACTGCAATTATTGTTTCCTGTCTTCTGAATATTTCTTGAATAAAGTTTCCAAAATAGAAAAAATTGTATCCATACATAGCCACCAGTTTATGTGTCAGATTCTTCTTGACTCATACATCCATGCCGCATTTATTAGAGCAGATGTAGGAAAAAGAGGAGTGTTCAGTTGACGAACTTCTGCAGCTACTACTGACCATCTAGTCACTTTTGAGTTTTTTCAGATTTTATTGGTGTCACGATGGACTCCTGGATAAGGGAAATATTTACATACTTATTGCTGAGGGAAAAGCAATACCTTCTTCCATTTACCATAATGAGACATGACATTAACATTTGAGGATATAATCCTAGTAGAACATAGGGAGTGTGGCATTCAACAGCAGTAGCAATTATAGTAGCCATGCACAGAGGTCTAGGAATAGCTAATGAAAGCAGTAAATAACCACAACAGTGGAGCTCAGGTCTCATCTTGAGAAGTTAGAGTTGCCTGAGTGGGTCTGCATGACCACACGGTCGATGGCTGCCCAAGAAGGGGGTCAAGAAGTCCTGAAGCCTGAGACAATGGTCCAGGCGGCTGCCAAGAAAAGGACAGGCAAGTGTGTGGTAAACCAGCCCCTGAAATTTCAGTGGACCAAGTTGATAAGATGCCTAATGAGGCTGTCCTGGAGCCCACATGGTAGGACAATGCCATCCCTGGGAGATCTGTGATAGAGCGAATTTCTTCATTTTGGAAATTAACCCCTTTGGTGCTCACAGTGCTCTTGTGCTCATGACGAGCTGAGCTCGTCATGACCACACCCATTTTCATTATGGCCCAGCACAGTAGAGGAATAAAACCAGCATCCATGTGGTTAAACACATTTAACTGAAAAGTGCAAATTTCAATGCTGAATAACACAAGTATGATAAATGCAACATTTATTTAGGTATTATTACACACAAATAAATTAACATATTATATTGACTTAAGTTAGCCTAACTACTGATGCCATATTAAATGTCGACTTTCCTTATTAGGGATAAGAGGACTGTTTTTGCATTTAAACTGTCATTTTTCAATACTTTTTTCCCTCTTCACTGCAGATACTGTAATTTTTCAGAAGCCTACTTACTGCTAGCTGGTGAGTAGGTATTTTTTATGTATAGTCAACTAGTAGTGAGATTCTCACAGGTAGGAGAGGAGAGGAGAGTTCAGAAAACAACCCACGGAAAGAACTGCTTTAACCACAAAATCTGTTCAAAGTAACAAACCATGGACAATAATCCATAGCTAATTGAGAAGACATGAGAAACTGTGGAGTTTACCTGCTCCCAGAGTTTGTTGGAGACTGATTCAAGGGGCCAGGCAATGTGAAATGTGTTGCCATTGATGTTTTGGTAAAAATATAATAGTGTGTGTTCACTAGATTAGATGGCCTCCTTTCAGCAACTTTCTCTCTCACACACAGATACTAGATATGGAGAGCTTGCTTCAGTGCTTAGGAAGTAGTCCTTAAAGTTGCCTACTTACTTTAAGTTGATAATATTTTCAAGCTTCTGCTAATTCGTACAGCTTGGTAAGCCTCTATGACTTTTTCTTCTCTCATCAAAGCCCTTCAGTTGGGTTTCTGAGACTGACACCTTACCTTGCTTGCTGAAATTAAATGCCCTTTATATCAAATCTTTATTAATTTAGATTAGGGATTTTCCTTTATGGAAAGCACTCGCTGCTTTTTCTCTATTTCATTTGTAATTCTTACGAATGTTGTATTTTATATCGTCTTGAAATATCAATAAATGGATTATTTGATTCTGTGACAATGATAACTAAATGTAATAATTGCTAAATGAATAATTGATTTTTATTTAATTTATTAATTAAACCCTTCAAACACACTCCAAAGCTCTTATTGATTCCTGTCAAGCCCCAGCTGGACTTCGCTGATCATGATAATTGATGTAAATGATAGTACCTTACCATCTCTCCTTGTAGACTAACAAAGGTCCATAGGCCAATGGCAGGGGTTGTTTGATGATTATATTTGACGATTCAGATATAAGAATCCCCACACCGGCAAGTGGTAGCAGAGTGATGGCTAATGTCAGCAGTGGCAGCTCCTCCACTAAGGCGCTAAGGCCGAGGAGCGTCGCCCCACTGCTTGTTCAGCAGTGGAACATAAAATAATAATAACTTCTTGTTATTATCATTTTATTTTTCTTTGCATCTTCAGCCTGGTCGGGCAGGTTGGGCCTAGCTCACTACAGATGGAGAAGGAGTGGTTTTCACTCCCTTCCCACGTGCGCATGGTGCTTTGACAGGCCCTCTAGGGCCGACTAAACCGTAATGCTCACTTGGCATGTTCTCCATTGAGCTGTGTTGCACAGCCCTGTGGAGATCAAGCCCAGTCTCCCCAGGCACTGCCTGATTGGCGAAACAAGCTGATCAGACCAATCACAACACTGCTCCTTCAGTGTTGTGATTGGTCAGCTGAGTCCGTAAGCCTGGGTGCTTCCAGTGCTTCTTCCAGCAGAGAAGAATACAGAGGAGAGGCGAGGGAGAGGCGTGTGGTGGAGGCAAAGAAGGTAAGTAATTCTTTTTTTCATTCTTCCCCCACCTTACCACCCCCGGTCACAGGCAGCCGCTACTGAATGTCAAAGGAGAAAAGGAGCAAAATTAATTACATTTGCTCCAGTATAGAATTGCCGATATATTACTAAAGTCCATGGCCCAACCTTGAAGATTGAAGGAGTGTGGCGGTTCCAAAGGCATTTGCAGTGCTGGAGGTGTGAGTATCAAAAAGGTTGTGTGTCGCAATTGTCTGTGTTGAGCTTTTGTTATTGTACTGAAGTTGTATGTCTCTCGTCCTGGTAAAGTCTAATATTTAATTGCGTAAATGTGCATACGCATTTGATGCTGACCAGTTGAAGTTGTTATCAAGCTCAGCGCAGTCCAAGATCCAGGAATAGATAAAGGATATTCTAGTATTACTTGTCTGCTAAGGTTTTGGGTGTCTGTTCATGAGGTGCCATTGACTACACAATCGAGTTAGAGGGTTGTGATTGTTCTAATAGTGACTGGTATTAGCAGAACCTATTGGGCAAAGGGGAAACTGCATCAGACAGAGTGATTTAGACTGGTCAAGTTTTTATCTGTGTGTGTTCTTGGAAGTTGAACATTTTTTTTTGTTAGCTCTTGTGTGAATGAACCACTTTGAATTCTTTAGTTTCTTTAGTGGAGCGGGCAATGGTTATTTTGCTCAATCATCTGATTCAGATAACACTACAGCATCTAGTGGTACAGTTACCACAACCTCTGTTTACCCAAACGTAGTTCAGATTGGGGGACCACTCCTAACTCTTTTGATTTCAACTGCGCCTGCTGAAATAGCTACTACTGTAATTGATCGAGGTGTTACAGCTTCTATTGTGACAGTTCTTGTACCAATGTCAAACGCCATATACTCTCAGACATTGGCAATTCCTATTTATACACATCAGTAAACATTGCTCTAAATCCTGCTGTTTCAAGAGCTGTAGGTAGAGTAGCCACGACAGTGCTCATCCAGAGGTCGCAAAACTCCCAAAATGTTGCCTTAACTCCACCACAAAATATTCAGACTTTAAGAGAAGGGAGAACAATTGTTTTTACGGTTCCAATTAAACAAGGGGAAAAGACACCATTCAACAATGACATTTTCCCTCATGGTTTGAAGAGGCCACTTTTCTGGTTGGAATTATGGGTGGGAGAACTGTCTATGGAAGGCGAGCCAACTCTGCAGAGTTTGGTGTGGTAGACAACTGCCCTCCCTATCTAGAGATGACCATCATCATGGTGCCAAGGAATAGCAATTCCACCACACCTTACTGCTGGTGTGAATTATATGATAAGGTGTTGAGTCCATCATTGAAACAATTCTATCAATGTCAATAAATGCACAGTATTATGCATTTAGCACCACCTACTGTATCACCTACATACAGAATCATAGATGCTTACCAGTAAATAATGGTACCAGTGATTCACCTCAGGGTTCTGAGTGACATCAAAAAGACAATATGAGTGATAGTTGTCTGTTTGATGTCACTCAAAACCCTGAGTTGAAAAACATCTTTGTTATTCACCATTACCCATTTATGATTTTATGTTATATATGGCCCACCCAAATAATCCCAGACATCAAGTAACACATCCGTTCTGAAACAGGGGTGTCCCGGACCAAAGACTGACATTTATAATACAGTAATGGCCATGAGTCTAACAGGAGGAGCACCCCAATTCAATGACAATGAGCTATAGGTCATGGTGGGTGAGTTTTTGAGGGTGGAACCTCTGCTTTTAGGCACATAGATTCTGTCTACCAGTCTCAGAGATACAGAGCATATATTGCATATGCACTACCAGAAATTCTGTGCAACTGTTAAAGGTTTGTATTATTTCCAAGTTTAACATCACAATCGTGGTAGCCACCTTTAAGTAAGTGGTAAATATCGAATGTGAAAATGGCCAGATCAAGAGACTTTTACACATGTTCAGGGTTAACTGCAATTATTGTTTCCTGTCTTCTGAATATTTCTTGAATAAAGTTTCCAAAATAGAAAAAATTGTATCCATACATAGCCACCAGTTTATGTGTCAGATTCTTCTTGACTCATACATCCATGCCGCATTTATTAGAGCAGATGTAGGAAAAAGAGGAGTGTTCAGTTGACGAACTTCTGCAGCTACTACTGACCATCTAGTCACTTTTGAGTTTTTTCAGATTTTATTGGTGTCACGATGGACTCCTGGATAAGGGAAATATTTACATACTTATTGCTGAGGGAAAAGCAATACCTTCTTCCATTTACCATAATGAGACATGACATTAACATTTGAGGATATAATCCTAGTAGAACATAGGGAGTGTGGCATTCAACAGCAGTAGCAATTATAGTAGCCATGCACAGAGGTCTAGGAATAGCTAATGAAAGCAGTAAATAACCACAACAGTGGAGCTCAGGTCTCATCTTGAGAAGTTAGAGTTGCCTGAGTGGGTCTGCATGACCACACGGTCGATGGCTGCCCAAGAAGGGGGTCAAGAAGTCCTGAAGCCTGAGACAATGGTCCAGGCGGCTGCCAAGAAAAGGACAGGCAAGTGTGTGGTAAACCAGCCCCTGAAATTTCAGTGGACCAAGTTGATAAGATGCCTAATGAGGCTGTCCTGGAGCCCACATGGTAGGACAATACCATCCCTGGGAGATCTGTGATAGAGCGAATTTCTTCATTTTGGAAATTAACCCCTTTGGTGCTCACAGTGCTCTTGTGCTCATGACGAGCTGAGCTCGTCATGACCACACCCATTTTCATTATGGCCCAGCACAGTAGAGGAATAAAACCAGCATCCATGTGGTTAAACACATTTAACTGAAAAGTGCAAATTTCAATGCTGAATAACACAAGTATGATAAATGCAACATTTATTTAGGTATTATTACACACAAATAAATTAACATATTATATTGACTTAAGTTAGCCTAACTACTGATGCCATATTAAATGTCGACTTTCCTTATTAGGGATAAGAGGACTGTTTTTGCATTTAAACTGTCATTTTTCAATACTTTTTTCCCTCTTCACTGCAGATACTGTAATTTTTCAGAAGCCTACTTACTGCTAGCTGGTGAGTAGGTATTTTTTATGTATAGTCAACTAGTAGTGAGATTCTCACAGGTAGGAGAGGAGAGGAGAGTTCAGAAAACAACCCACGGAAAGAACTGCTTTAACCACAAAATCTGTTCAAAGTAACAAACCATGGACAATAATCCATAGCTAATTGAGAAGACATGAGAAACTGTGGAGTTTACCTGCTCCCAGAGTTTGTTGGAGACTGATTCAAGGGGCCAGGCAATGTGAAATGTGTTGCCATTGATGTTTTGGTAAAAATATAATAGTGTGTGTTCACTAGATTAGATGGCCTCCTTTCAGCAACTTTCTCTCTCACACACAGATACTAGATATGGAGAGCTTGCTTCAGTGCTTAGGAAGTAGTCCTTAAAGTTGCCTACTTACTTTAAGTTGATAATATTTTCAAGCTTCTGCTAATTCGTACAGCTTGGTAAGCCTCTATGACTTTTTCTTCTCTCATCAAAGCCCTTCAGTTGGGTTTCTGAGACTGACACCTTACCTTGCTTGCTGAAATTAAATGCCCTTTATATCAAATCTTTATTAATTTAGATTAGGGATTTTCCTTTATGGAAAGCACTCGCTGCTTTTTCTCTATTTCATTTGTAATTCTTACGAATGTTGTATTTTATATCGTCTTGAAATATCAATAAATGGATTATTTGATTCTGTGACAATGATAACTAAATGTAATAATTGCTAAATGAATAATTGATTTTTATTTAATTTATTAATTAAACCCTTCAAACACACTCCAAAGCTCTTATTGATTCCTGTCAAGCCCCAGCTGGACTTCGCTGATCATGATAATTGATGTAAATGATAGTACCTTACCATCTCTCCTTGTAGACTAACAAAGGTCCATAGGCCAATGGCAGGGGTTGTTTGATGATTATATTTGACGATTCAGATATAAGAATCCCCACACCGGCAAGTGGTAGCAGAGTGATGGCTAATGTCAGCAGTGGCAGCTCCTCCACTAAGGCGCTAAGGCCGAGGAGCGTCGCCCCACTGCTTGTTCAGCAGTGGAACATAAAATAATAATAACTTCTTGTTATTATCATTTTATTTTTCTTTGCATCTTCAGCCTGGTCGGGCAGGTTGGGCCTAGCTCACTACAGATGGAGAAGGAGTGGTTTTCACTCCCTTCCCACGTGCGCATGGTGCTTTGACAGGCCCTCTAGGGCCGACTAAACCGTAATGCTCACTTGGCATGTTCTCCATTGAGCTGTGTTGCACAGCCCTGTGGAGATCAAGCCCAGTCTCCCCAGGCACTGCCTGATTGGCGAAACAAGCTGATCAGACCAATCACAACACTGCTCCTTCAGTGTTGTGATTGGTCAGCTGAGTCCGTAAGCCTGGGTGCTTCCAGTGCTTCTTCCAGCAGAGAAGAATACAGAGGAGAGGCGAGGGAGAGGCGTGTGGTGGAGGCAGAGAAGGTAAGTAATTCTTTTTTTCATTCTTCCCCCACCTTACCACCCCCGGTCACAGGCAGCCGCTACTGAATGTCAAAGGAGAAAAGGAGCAAAATTAATTACATTTGCTCCAGTATAGAATTGCCGATATATTACTAAAGTCCATGGCCCAACCTTGAAGATTGAAGGAGTGTGGCGGTTCCAAAGGCATTTGCAGTGCTGGAGGTGTGAGTATCAAAAAGGTTGTGTGTCGCAATTGTCTGTGTTGAGCTTTTGTTATTGTACTGAAGTTGTATGTCTCTCGTCCTGGTAAAGTCTAATATTTAATTGCGTAAATGTGCATACGCATTTGATGCTGACCAGTTGAAGTTGTTATCAAGCTCAGCGCAGTCCAAGATCCAGGAATAGATAAAGGATATTCTAGTATTACTTGTCTGCTAAGGTTTTGGGTGTCTGTTCATGAGGTGCCATTGACTACACAATCGAGTTAGAGGGTTGTGATTGTTCTAATAGTGACTGGTATTAGCAGAACCTATTGGGCAAAGGGGAAACTGCATCAGACAGAGTGATTTAGACTGGTCAAGTTTTTATCTGTGTGTGTTCTTGGAAGTTGAACATTTTTTTTTGTTAGCTCTTGTGTGAATGAACCACTTTGAATTCTTTAGTTTCTTTAGTGGAGCGGGCAATGGTTATTTTGCTCAATCATCTGATTCAGATAACACTACAGCATCTAGTGGTACAGTTACCACAACCTCTGTTTACCCAAACGTAGTTCAGATTGGGGGACCACTCCTAACTCTTTTGATTTCAACTGCGCCTGCTGAAATAGCTACTACTGTAATTGATCAAGGTGTTACAGCTTCTATTGTGACAGTTCTTGTACCAATGTCAAACGCCATATACTCTCAGACATTGGCAATTCCTATTTATACACATCAGTAAACATTGCTCTAAATCCTGCTGTTTCAAGAGCTGTAGGTAGAGTAGCCACGACAGTGCTCATCCAGAGGTCGCAAAACTCCCAAAATGTTGCCTTAACTCCACCACAAAATATTCAGACTTTAAGAGAAGGGAGAACAATTGTTTTTACGGTTCCAATTAAACAAGGGGAAAAGACACCATTCAACAATGACATTTTCCCTCATGGTTTGAAGAAACTCCTGAGAGCAAGAGAGCAAGAGAACGGGAGATACAGAGACATCATCTTCAATGGAAACGGAAACAGATATGCCAATGAGGTTTCCTGGTACTGTGCAATTGTGGTGTGCACATTTAACGGAGAAAATGCAAATGAATCTGAAGAGGACATCTTTTTTTCAATGTTGTTGTCAGTAGATGATACTTGGGAGGAAATAGCACAAAGATGTGTCAGAGGCAGAGCAGCAATCTTGTGTCTCGGTAGGATCCAGACACAAGAGGTGGCAAAAACAAAGGGGGAAATGACCAAAAGGGGGCAGGGTAGACCCCCCCCCCCCCCCCTGACCCCCTAGGTTTGATGTGGGGGCCATAAAAGGGCCCCGCGGGGCAAAAAAAAAATCTTTTTTTTTCGATTTTTGAGGGGGGAGCACCCGGTACGGGCACCGCGGAGCGTACCGGGGAGCGTACCATGGGAAAAAAAGAATGACAGAGTTTTTAAAAAATGTAGCTTTTTTTTTATAAATTGGAGGTAGTTTTAAAAAGAACTGTTTTTTTATTCTTTTTGTTTTATATTTTTTTATTGTTTTTTGGAACATTTTTTACTTTTTTTGGCTTTTATGAGCAATTTTATATTTTTTTGTAATTTTTATGGGGACAAACAAAAAACAGGGAATTGTAAATGGCTCAACTGGAGCAAAAAAAATCAGGAAAAAATTAAGGTTTCTTTTTGCAGTTGTGGTTGTCTCCAGCACGGTTGATCAGTTTGATACTTTGCTCTCCATAGTAAATTGTAGTCCCGCAAAATTTACAAACAATTTTAAAATCTCCAAACTGGGGTTGGATATTTGGGACCAACTCCCTTGTCTCTGGACCCGATGGAGTGGGTTGTTTACTTTTGGAGGTGCTGCAAGAAGATTGGGGAGGGTTTCTTGTCAGTTCTCTGACCTCTGCCGCAGCATAGTTGTTTGGGTGCCTGCGTTGCATATGGCGAATCATTGTATTGTTGCCAAATGAATACTTTTTTGCAGGGTTCCCCCTGGAAAGTACAGTGCCACAGATCATACATGTGACTTTTGGAGCATTAACTTTCTTTAGTCCCCTTGGGATTTAAAAAAAACTCCCACACAATGTGCTCCTTTGGTTTATAGGGGGTATTATCTTCAGGCAGTAACTGCCTCTCCTCCTCCTCCTCATCATCCTCCTCTTCTTCTTCACCACCACTGTGGTGTTGTGGTGGTCCTTGTGGTGATGTCATGAGTGATGTCACTGACCATGTCATGAGTGATGTAATATGTGACGTCATTAGCAGTGCATTGCAGGCGCTTGTTATAGTGAGTCTAACTAACTATAACGTGGGAATTTCAATGATTTTATGTCAGTAAAATTTCCAGCTAAGTATAACTGGTGTCAAACCTATGGTTTTCTCAGTGAATATATATATATATATATATATATATATATATATATATATATATATATATATATATATATTACAGCTCCAGTCCTCCTCACCCATACCCAGCCGGGCCGGGAACGAAGACACAGCACTCACGGGCTCAGGTAAAGCAGCAAGGTTTTATTCAAGCAAACGCGTTTCGGGACAGCGTCCCTTCGTCAGTGGTTCAACAATGAAAAATGCCGCGCCATTTTTTAAACCCACAATTGGTCACAGAAAATGGAAGACGGACTTATTACAACTTCAACGAGGTAGCGCCATCTTGGAATGACTAAAAACGGCTTTAATGCCCACATTTAAGAATGCTGTACAAACGCAATTTCAAATCGTTATAATGGTATAACATGACATTTTGCCGTGTATCGGCTAGCATGACCTTAAGGATAAGGTCATGGCACCAAACCCTCATGCGTTCTATATATTGAGGGATGTTTTCTTGATTGGGTTCAGCAGTGTGAACAAAGTGTATCAATGTCAGTATGACAATCATAGTCCACGGACCACGACATTTAATAAACCCCATTTACGGTATGATCTAGCCGTGTATCGGCAATTGCAGCCAAATGGCTGCATGAAATCACACTAGCTTCATCCCTCTCAGAAGACACCCTTCATGACTTTGGTTTTCCGTCTCATGTTCAAAACCTAACAGACATAAATACCCACCACCCACCACAGAGAAAATATATAATCCCAAATGGGTAGCCATTTCCTCCCCCATATTAAGACCCCTTGGTGCCTTTGTTTCAAGATCAACGATGTAACGAGATTCAAGTCTCCTGAGAGTCAAAAGTCTGTTCCCTCCCCTTGGACTTTCTGGGACATAGTCTAGACAGAAGAATCTCAAAAGGTCCCTGTTGCTATTGTGCTTAATTGCAAAATGTCGAGCAACAGGGTAGGTAAAGTCCTTGTTCATAATCGCTCTCATGTGTTCTAAAATTCTCAATTTTACAGGGTTGGTTGTACTGCCCACGTATTTTAATTGGCAGGGGCACATAAGGCAATAAACCGCATGGTCTGTCTGGCAGGACATGAACTTATTGATCTTCCTTCCCCCTCAACACCCTCTCACTTGATAAGTCAATGTGCGTTTACTGAAAGCACAGGCTTTACACTTCCCACAGGGGAAGAAATCCTTTACCTCCTTTAACGTACCTTTTGTGTTGCGTATTGGTTCCAGATGGCTATGAACCATGTGATCTCTTAAGGATCTAGCCTTCCTAAAGGTAAGTTGTGGAATTGGAGGTATATCCGGACCCACTATGTGGTCTGTTTTCAGAATATGCCAATGTTTGGTCATGATTGTTCTAAGTTTAGAGGAATTCGCCGAGTAAGTGGTTATCATGCGAAATTTTCCTTCTACAATAGGTCTTTCCTTCTTTTTGAACAATGCACTTTGTGGCAGTTTCTTCACACGACTCAAAGTATCAAGTAGAAGGTTCGGTTTATACCCCCTCTCTATGAATCTGTCCATGCTTTCAGAGACTGCTGAGTTGAAGTCTTCCTCATGGGTGCAATTTCGTTTCAACCTAAGAAACTCCCCTTAGGGGATGCTGTTAATCAGTTTACGTGGATGACTACTTGTTGCAAAAAGGACTCTGTTCCCTGCTGTTGGCTTACGGTAAAGAGAGGTAGAAATTTTCCCTTCCTTTATGGTTACCTGTAAATCCAAGTAGTTAACTTGCATCTTGCTCACATCCCCCGTAAATCTAAGGTTGCAGACATTGTGATTAAGCACCCCAATATATTTGTGTACCTCATCAATAGACCCATCCCATACCAGGAACAGGTCATCAATGTACCTGTACCAGGTCACCACTTTGCTGTTCCATGTGGCATTTGCTGGGCCCCAGGCTTCCTGCTCCTCCCACCAGCCCACGAATAAATTTGCGTAACTGGGGGCGAAGCAGAAACCCATTGCAGTTCCTGACTGTTGTCTGTACAAGACCTCCTGAAAAAGGAAAATGTTTTTATGTAAACAAAAGTTAACTAATTCGAGCAACATTTTGTTATGCATTGCAAATTTTAGTGGCTTCTTTCTCAGGAAATAATCAACAGCCTTGAGTCCTTGTCCATGTTCTATACATGTGTATAGGCTTAATATATCGAGGGTTGCCATCACATAGGTTGGTTGCCACACCAGACTCTCAATTTTTTCAATAAAGTCTGTGGTGTCACGAATATAAGACTTCAATTCCAGGACAAACTCAAAGAGATAGTGGTCTAAAAAGTTTGAAAGGTTCTCTGTCGGTCCTCCAATGGAGGAAATGATTGGTCTCCCTGGGGGTTTGTCAATATTCTTATGAACATTTGGCAGATGGTAGAATGTCGGTACGATAGGGTTGGTGGTCTTCAAAAACAAGTACTCTTCCAATTCCAACATCTGTTTGCAATGCCATTTCCTCAAAAGTTCATGTAAGGTTTCAATGCTTGTTAAGTATTCCTTTTTGTCAATCTGTGCATAACAGTGAGCATCTTGTAGCTGGCGCCTGGCTTCCTCCACATAGGTTTCACGTGACATAATCACGATGTTGCCTCCTTTGAGGGTTTGCAAACGATAGACTTATCATCCGCCAAAGTTCTTATCGCCATCCTCTGTTTTTTTGTAATATTAAAGTCATCCGTTGACCTTATGTTTGTTTTTCTCATAGCCATCAGGTCCCTGATGACAGCATCAGAGAAGGTGTCAATGGCATCCGTTGTGGTTTGTGGCACAAATTTTGAAGGGAATTTGAAGCCACTATTTGGAGCTTCCTGTTCAACATCAACGTTTGCTAGTCTCTGGGTGAGAGTGTTATTAGAGGCACTCATCTCACAGTCATTGCCTTGACGCAAGTTTTCTAAGAGCTCACATGCTGTTAGATTGTTAACACTTAAGAGATCAGTCCCCTTCTTATTGCCGCGTAAATATTTGATCTCTTTGGCTGTCGGTTTCACTTTAAAATATTTGTGCAACTTGATCTTCCTAATGAATTTGAAGAGGTCAATCCTTGTTTGAGTGTATTCCATGTGCACATTCGGGCAAAAAGTAAGTCCTAGTTTTAAAACAGACTCCTCACTCGGGGTTAGATCTCGCTTCGATAAATTGACAATGGTTAAGGAATCACTTTGTCTCACCATCTGTTTCCTCTCCTGCTTCTTGTTGTTCGCGAGGCTGTACTGCTCTTTCCTTTGCCTCTTCCTTTTCCAGCCACCTCGTCTTGTTTGTCTGCCCCTTCCGGTGGCTTGTTTTTTCCATCCCTTAACCAACTGTGCCTGATGACTTTGAACTCCTGGTGAAAAGGAGTCTTAGTTGGTAATTCGGAAGGGCCTGCCGCTTCGTCCCCAGAGACTTCACTCACGATAACATCAGAGTCAGAGGTTTCAATTCTTGGTTCAGAAGTCGTCCCTGGCATTAGATTCTGCTTTGCCAAGTCCTTTCGTGGCTGGTCTTTTTTTTTTTGGCAAAGGTTAATACTCTGCCCATCGCGTAATCACGCTCATCCCGATCAAATTTCTCCTGCTTCCTCATCTTGATCTTCAGCTCATATTTCTGTAGTCTCTTTTTCATGGCCGTACGTAATTGTTCTTGTTCGTCCTTGTCTGGGTTTTTGAGTAGTTCTTCTTCTAATGTCTCAATTTCCTTGACCGTTTTATCCCGATCACTCCAAGCAAATTGTACTAGAATTTCTAGCATTCCTTTGCATGATAGGGCAATATGGGCGGCCCATGCTTCCAGCAGGAGGGAATCGGGATTCTCCTAGGCAGGAACGGTGAATATTCACAATCCCCTGGGCACTCGCTGAACTTCGATATAGCCCTGAAGTGATGTTCCCTCCAACCGCTTCCGGAGTTCTCTTTCATACACTTTTTCAAATTTTTGGAATTGCATGACCAAAGTACTTTTGACCTCCACAGTCGCTTTAGGTGGTGGTTTTGTTATGTCTGGGTTTTTGTTTTTGAACATGTCTCCAGCTGCGTCTCTACGCTCACTCATGTTGAATATTTTATGATGCTTAGTGGAGTTAGGCATTCCGATCCCGGAACCTCACCTCCCTCCTCTTATTACTGCTGCTATTTAAATGATCCCTCGACACACCGTCAATTACCGTCAATTAGTTCAATTCAAAGTTCTGGGGTACCGGGTAATAAATAGGAAGAGATCCTTGAGTGTTGGCTTACCGCTTTTCTCGTCGCGGATCGCTCGATCTTTCTTCTGACCTCTCCCTATATCATGGTACGTCTCCTTTTGAAATCCGGTTCAATTAAATCTCCTCCCAGCTTTTGTCCTGCAAACAGCGGATCATCGCTCTTTCCCTTCTTGTTCGCAGATGGCGGCGGTGCACCCACGCAAAAAGATTAAGGCTCCAACACACCGAATCGTGAGTCACTCTTGGTGTCGGGTGCCGTGAAACGCAGCGGTGTACCGCGTTATTAAATTACAGCTCCAGTCCTCCTCACCCATACCCAGTCGGGCCGGGAACGAAGACACAGCACTCACGGGCTCAGGTAAAGCAGCAAGGTTTAATTCAAGCAAACGCGTTTCGGGACAGCGTCCCTTCGTCAGTGGTTCAACAATGAAAAACGCCGCGCCATTTTTTAAAACCACAATTGGTCACAGAAAATGGAAGACGGACTTATTACAACCTCAACGAGGTAGCGCCATCTTGGAATGACTAAAAACGGCTATAACGTGGGAATTTCAATGGTTTTATGTCAGTAAAATTTCCAGCTAACTATAACTGGTGTCAGTGAATATATATTATATATATATATATATATATATATATATATATATATAATATATATATATATATATATTAAACCCTGGTTTTGACTTTGATCCGCGAGTGCTGCCTCTTTCTTTTGGACCCTGGGAGAGTCGAGCGTAATATATATATATATATATATATATATATATATATATATATATATATATATATATATATATATATATATATATATATATATATATATATATATATATATATATCCACACAGGCTCTTGCAAACAATGCAGCAGTCTCGATCCCACCGCAGCACCGCCAAAGAACAGGAGACCAAGTTTTTCCGTGAGTGAAAAATTTATTCTGCAACGGACAGCATAACATTTCGGCCTTGGTATATATATATTATCGCTCCAAGTGTACCAAAGGGTCTCAGGTCACTCGCAGGCGGGTGCTTCTACGCACTGGTACTCACGTTCAAATCAAGGCTCAAACTCCGTCCCCATTCGTAGAACAAAGTGCAGCACTCCGTGGGTGAAAGGCAAGGTTTCTTTATTTCGCCGTTAGCAGTGTGAAACAGACGCGTTTCGGACCGTCTTTTTCACACTGCTAACGGCGAAATAAAGAAACCTTGCCTTTCACCCACGGAGTGCTGTACTTTGTTCTACGATTGGGGACCGAGTTTGAGCCTTGATATATATATATATATATATATATATATATATATATATATATATACATATACGTATATACATACATACATACATATACGTATATACATACATACATACATATACATATATCCAACACCGTATGTGCCCCTTCTTCTCCTCCTCGATAAGGTCGAAAATAAGGGCACTAACTCCACTTGTACACTTGTTTATTGTTCTTCTCCTCACAGTCATAATGCGTTTTAGTCACAAAGTGACCTTGATTACATACCGACAATGCTATGCGGACATTACTAAATACCAACCCATTTTGTGATGAAATTTCCTTGACATGGTGAAAGAGACTATATTTTACAGCGTTGCTACATATGTGCTCAAGGTATTTCATCCCTCGTGGGGGCATCTTTGCTTAAAAATCAATGAAAATAGTTTAAAAAATTTCAACCATTTCGGATTGATAATTTATACCCGCTTGAATGCGTTAACACAATCCTTCTATAGTGAGTTCATATAAAGTATATTCATTACAAAACACAGAAACTGCTGCCGACCCTTGATTCAGCACCTTAATCCCCGTTCAAATGAATATAAATGTCCTGTGCACAACACGTACGAAGTCCGCCACAGTTGGGCTCCACTGGAAACCAGGCAATAGATTTTGAAAGAATGGAAGGTACACCAAGGAAAGAGTCCAAATGCTAATAAGGAAGTCCTTTATGTTTCTTTTATTCCTTACAGTAAATCATGCAGTCGAAAATCAACCAACGCGTTTCATTCTTTACAAAAGAACTTCTTCAGGGCTGAAACAATTGACACAAGACAGTACATAAATATACACACATACATTTATATAAAACACTTGAGCACAAGGAAACTACATCACATATATAAATACAAGTAACACCGAACACATAACAATAATAATAAACCTAATCCGGTGATATCCAAAAGGTAAACCAAACCCTAATATAAAAAGCACATTTAAGCAACCAATACAGAGGATATCACCATGTGTACAATGTGTAAAAATCCTTAGTAACATAAAATTCCAAATCTCACAAGCTACATATTATATATGCCCTTGTTTACATAGAATTGTTTTTTATTTTATTTTAAAAGATTATTTTGAATAAGGGAAGATAAGGAATCTCAAAGAGAAGTAGAGAAAATAGTAAAGAAGTTTATTTAGAAAATCTAAGACCAAAGAAGGAGAGAAAAATAAAGGGAGAAAATCTGAAAAGGAGAAACAAGAGCTATCGGGCATAATCTAAATCCGTATTCTGTTTTGATCCTATAGCTATAATAAAAGGAAAGGAAGGATACATGTGTGTGTAGATACAAATACATTACCGAAAGGGAAGGCAGAACATATAAAGAAAACCTGAGACAGACATGGAGAAGTGACTTTCAGGTATTAACAGACAAATACAAGTCAAAAAACTTCTCACCAGTAATATAATATAAAATTGGCATTTGTCCTGTCGAGATTTAATCACAGAGGTATAGTAACCTGATCCCTACTGGAAACCCCTCAATAAGGGTTCCAGGGCATAAAAGGGAGCTGCAATGGTCTAAAAATGAAAGTCACTTTCTTGGGGCATATATCTAAAATCATAATCGATTATTAACTATCAGAAATACTCAAACAAATGAAAATCAGAAATTCTCACCAGTATTGCTAGTTAGCCGTGGTCCCATCGAAATCAAATAGCGGAGGTATTATAATCCAATCACAACTGAAAAACCCCTCAATAAAGGTTCCAGAATATAACTGTTAGTTTACAACGGTCTAAAAATAAATGTTGAAACACTACGTAACCTTTATTGAGGGGGTTTTCAGTTGTGATTGGATTATTATGAAAACAGGCATAGCTGGGGGAGAATTAGGCTCCTCGTTTCTGTCTATACAACTATTTACCAAACAGAAAAAGGTTATTGTAAATACACCATCTGGTCAATTCCATCAACATAATGTTGTGAATGTAGTTGATCAAAGGTCTTGTGTCTAGAAAGTGTTTGACAGCTGCTAAGCCTATTAGATGATCAATACTAGTATACAAGGACTCTATGTCCAGTATTATAAGTAGCAGCCCTTCCATCCATGTGATTGCTTTCAATTTTGATAAAAAGTCACCAGCATCCTTGATGTATGTAGGTAATCTCTGTACATGATCTTGAAGATAGTAGTCAATATATTGGGTAATATTCTCACGGATCCCTTTAATGGCAGAGATAATTGGTCTGCCTGGGATTGGTATCCTATCCTTGTATATCTTGAGAATAAAAGACATTGTTGGAAGCACTGGAAACTCATTATACATTAAGTTAAATTCATCTTCGGAAATCAGACCTTGCCTTTTCCATTGCATCAGATCTCTTTTTAGGCCTTCTTTTGCTTTGTTGTATTCTTTTTCTGTTGTTTTTTTCATATCATTCTGTATTATTAAGCTGATGATATGCTTCTTGTATGTATTATTTTTTTGGCCAGATGACAATATTGCCTCCTTTATCAGACTTGTTGACCACTATCTACTGACTATTTTTCAATTTGCGTATCAGCTGGTCATATTGGGGATCCCGAACCTTTATTCTTTTTGAAGTCCGCTACACTTTGTGATTACGTTTTTTAACCCCTTCCATGCTCATGGCGGCCCCCGGCCATCATGAGTCACTGAGGGCATGTGCGCATGACAGCCGGGGGCCGTGCGAACCACGCCCAAGAATGGAATGTCCAGCACCGCGGCGGAATTCGCGCAGCAGCCAAGGTGTTAAGATCCTCTACCACCCTTTCCTGGAAAAGGTCCAACGAATCCTTTGGTGTAAGTGGCAGAAAAGTTGATCTTGGTTTGAAAGGACTGTTTCCTCACTATATATATATATATATATATATATATATATATATATAAATGTCCTGGTCATAGTGTGCATAATCTCCCAACGGGTGGAAGCCTACCCAACACAGAGAAATGACAGTATCACTGTAGCCAAACTGATTTCCGGTTTCTCTAAAGTCAGACTCGGGGATTAATTTTAATAATGAGATTCTTAGAAAGTTGTGTGTGGCCCAACACGTAGAACAGAGATTGTAATGTAGTTACTGACCAGAAGCATCAGGAATAGTCAACCAACATAATGGCACACTGAAAGGTTGTTTGGCCAAAGTATGTGCATCCACTTCCCTGAAATGGCCAGATACCTTGCCCTTAGTGTTAAGTTTTCAAAGTACTCATGACAGAAGAACAGTATTGTCACTACACAAAATACTGAAGGGACGTGCTATGCAACTGCCTTCTGTGCTTGCAAATGCACTTGTAAAAATCACAGATTGCATGATTCTCGAGTACTGCACGCTGTTGTGTGATGTGCTATGTTCTGTATCTCACCAGATTGGAGCTTCTAATGTAATCCCAAGTCAGGAGCAGTGCCACGACCTTAGCCTTGGTGATTGGGACTGAATAAAAAAGCATGTACAAAAATTCTGTTACACCCAAGGTGGAAAGGGCCCTATCAGGTGGTCCTGTTGACCAACGCTGCAGTGAAGTGTTGTGGGATACCCAATTGGATTCATGCCTTAAACACCCACAGGGTAAGGTGTCCACCTAATGAGGTGCTGACATTTGAGCCGGGTAAGTAGCTTCCTGTGTCCATACGTTCTGAAGGACCAGAGGGGGGTGACATCCATCAAAGTCCCTTACGTATTCAAGTTCCTTAAATCTGACAGAGTGGGGTGGAAGTATACTATGAGGATGATTATCTGAGACCTGAAAGAGGGGACGGTGGAAGAACCACCACCAGTGCAACCAAATGACTTTGGTGAAGGAACAAGCATGAGAAGTGAGCGACTTTAAAGGAGAGAGGACTGGTCAAAAAGCAGGAGACAACTAATATGTGTCAGTTGAACGCATACCACAAACCATTGATGAAGAAAGAAACAATGTAGTGGCATAAGTGGTATGGCAGTAGATCATCAGGCACCTAGGAGATCTAAGGAAGCATGAGTAATCTTGTTGCAGGCATTCAGTCCTGAATGGACTTATTATACAGTCTGCCTAATCCACAGCCTATGATCCGGATGAACTGAGAACAGAACTAATTGAACTTCCATGAGATGCCACACCATCACAGCACATGATTCAAACTCTTCAAACAAATTCATAATTGTTTGACTCATTCGATATCTAATTGATACAACTCAACAATAATTGATGTTTCGAACTATGAACTGTGTTTGAACTGAGCTATTGAATAGACTGTGACAACGAATAAATGAACGTAACAATTTTTGCATAAGAAAATAAAACAAATACACTTCTTAGGAAGAAGTCCCTTGGGTCAAGGCAGCAGTCAAAGAGTAGGACAGACATTCTTAGAAAAAGATGTATGCCTCAAAAAGCGTGCTATATATAAGTTCAATGAAACAACTGTAAATCAACCATTAAAAGTTGTGATCATTTTGCACAAGTAGAAACAAACACAGCATATTAAGTCTGTCTGCTGCTATATTCTGCCGAATGTCTGACTGTAGACAAACATGTTTCCTTACCAATGCTAGGTTTAGAAAAGTTATTGCTGTAACCTTAGCAGTTATTTCGTTAGTATTCATAGTCTTCTTGGTTGGTATGAGTATCACACCTGAGATAGAAATACTTAGATCCACTCCGGCACCTACACCACTTGCACATACAGTAGACAAGAGAAAATGAAAGGTTTAATTTATAGATGCTTCAGAGTGGGATTTCACATCAAATGTTTATTCTGTAATAATTCGAGAAGACACACACACTGTAGATGCTAAAGCTTGTTTTTTTGTGCTCATTAAGGTAAATGAGCAAAGAAAAACAAGCCTTAGCATCTTCAGGAGGTTTTACATCTACCAGTGTTGAACCTGCCCCTCTCTGCCCACTTAAATAGCCCATTAAAAATATCCCAGTTCTGCCATAGCAGCGCCTGTGCATGGCAAGCTAAACCTTTTGGAGGCCCAAACCGTTTTTTAATACATATACTTCACACCCAGGGTAGGTCGTGGCCAACCCAGAGGGCTGGGTGCAGTGTATTTAAAAAGTTGGACATGCACTTTTTGGTTTTACTTGTCCTAGTAGTGAAAAACTCTTAAACTTGTTTTTTTCTACTGCAAGGCCTATTTCTCCCATAGTATAACATTGGAGTTGCCTTATTACATTTTATAAGATTAATTTCGAAATGGGTTCATGTTTAGTGTCTCTGGACTCCTAATTTGAAATCCTAAGTTATTATGAAGTCAGATTTTAAATTACAATTCAGAAAATGACTGCAGCCTGTCTCTGGTCACACGCCTGGGTGTAGTTGGCAGTTGGCTTTGTGTATTCCTGCTAGACAGCCATACACAATGGGAGCTTAGGTTTGACTAGATGTGCCATCACTGGCAGGATGAGAGGGAGGATCTGGGAATAGCCGCACTTACACATGAATAAGCTGAGGCCTGTCTCCACCCTCTGTAGTTAGTCTGGAGCCAGGGCAGGGAAGACAGGGCATTTGTGCACTTTGAAAGTATGCCTCTAGAAGTTTCTCCCCAATTGAAAGGCAATACTGTGTAAAAAGGAAGGACCTCATACAGCAGCTCTTCAGTACACTTCTGAACCTGTGGATACTATGCCAGGAAAAACGACAGCTGTGATGCTACATGGGCGTCTACTTTGCTGGACTGCTATTTTAAAGGAGTTGTTGCCCTGCAGTGCTGGCTTGCTGCCTACTGCTCTCTTGCCTGGGAAGTAAAAACTGGACCTGCAACCCATCTTGAACCAAGGCCCCTAGCGTGACTCAAAGGGCTAGTCTGCCGGCCCCCTGTTTTAACAGGCTCCCCCGCAGCTCCTGGCCCCATCTTCAACTTGTTCCTGATCCCAGAGTGGTGCCTCTCAGGTCCTGGACCCTTGGTGTTTCTCTTGATATCAAGCTTTAAGGCTCTTAACGACGGCAAACGGGTCCGTTAACACCAGAAACATGCTACTTGCACCGGATTTCAGCACTAGCCGCTACCAGCCCATCTCTTCGCACAGAAGCATCAACAGCCCTCAGAGGGTCCGCCAGCGCAAAGCTCCAGCCCGCCTGTCGCCGGCAATGTTCTCCTTGCTACTCGTGACCCTCTCCATCGCGAACGGGATTCTTCGCATAAAACTTGGGAAGGTAAAACCTCAGTAGGACTAATCTGAGACTGTATCCGACCTTTTCTTCATCGCAGTCGGCCAGCACTTATCACATTGACCCGTCCAGCTCGACCACATGACCGTGGTTGTCGCTGTATGATTTTAGGTGCTATATTGCAGTTTGTTCTTTAAAAATCCATAACTCCAGCACTACTGGTTGTATTTTTGTCATTTTGGTCTCCTTTTATTGAATAAATCAAGCTATATTTTTCTAACCTGGCTTGGGATCTTTGTGTGTGGAGTTTTCACTGTTTTACTGTTTGAAGTGTTGCAATAATACTTTACACATTGCCTCTAAGTTAAGCCTGATTGCTCTGTGTCAAGCTACCTGGAGGTTGAGCACAGTTTAATTTGAGGTTTGTTGGTGCCTTACCCTGACTAGGATTGTGGTTGCTGCTTGACCAGCGCTCAAACCCCAGTAATCCAATTTCAAACACTGAGACTGTGACATATCATAATATTCCATTCTCTATGCAGTTACATGTAGTATTTTGCTTAGTTTATTCTATAGGCAGAATCATTTTGAGTATTATTTAACCAATTATGAATGTATTCTTTCTGAAGTTCCTCTTCACAAAAGAATGAGTTCTCACCCACAGACTAAGGAGATGGTAACAGCTTGGGTTTTTCTTTAAGTCCCAGTTAGAAATTGGGTTTCTGGTTGGCAGTGTTGTGCACCCCATCCTAGCAGGAGCCACAGTCCTAGTCTGGGTAAGTCAGAAACACACTTTTAATCAACTTGTGCTATCCCTCTGGTAGCTTGGCACAGAGCAGGCAGGCTTTACTTAAAAGGCAAAGTGTAAAGTATGTATACAACACTTCAAAGAGTAAAACAGTGAAACGCCACACAAAAACCGAATATGCCAGTGAGCCTGATGGCGGCTACTTAGATCTCCGTGGTGCTCACCCGAACCAAATCAGGTGATTATGGTACTAAGTGATGGCTTGCTAAAAGGAGAGGAAAGATGGGCTGCACCCTCACTTACCTGTTGTGACCTGGTATGGGACGGATTTCCTGTGACAAGCTTGTGGGCTGTTGGGCGTCCTCACACACTAAAGGAGAGCTTGGCGAGTAACAGCACTATTACTGACAAGGCTGGTCGAGGACGGCTTCTGGCTCTCGTTTGCCCAGACGTGGGTCCCTTGCTCACTGTGCCACTTGATTCATGCTAGCCTGGCTGAAGAAAGGTGACATACCCTAAAACCGGTTCCAGGATACTTGTTTCTGGTCCAGGGAGGACCTGGCCTGGCAGTTCAGTTTGGACTGTTCCCATGAGGCACAGGGTCAATACTGATTGCATATGGCTGGGTCCAAATTGGGGTGGCGTAGTGGGCAAAAGAAGGATGGATTTAACCCAGATCTTTTGATTGGGAAAGAATGTTTGCATGGTCAGCATTCCGTCCATCATTTGTTTGCTGTAATCATTACAAGGAGCTGGCTGCCACATTTTTTTGCTTAAATCTGCCAGGCTAAAGGTGGTCTACAATGGCAGAACCCACTTATTTACATCAAAAATAAAGGCAAGGGAATGTTTTTTTTTTTTTTGGAAAACCTTTATTTGTAGAAAAAAGTACACCGCTATTCAGCCATACATCCCGGAGGCCAGGCAGCATTGAGGTAGCAGGTAAAATCGTGTACCATACTGTATGCAGAAGCAATCAGGTTTAATTTTAAGAGCATCAAACTTGGAATAAACAAACCAAAGAATCAGAAAGCCCCAAAAAGGCTAAGAGAGAGAGGCGTGCGCTAGGCACGAAAGAGAGTCAAATAGGAAAAAGAGTGGCTGAGGACAGTGCAGAAGTAGTGGAATTGCGCAGCGGGAGGTGGTCGAGGGCCGCACACCCAAGACAGCACACAGTGACAGTGACAGCAATAAGGCACGTGGGGGGTAACACACCAGGATAACCCATCTGGAATTGCGGGAGGGGGCTCTACGGGGAAGGTTGGTCTTCAGTGTCAATCTCTATTGGGGGTTCGCAAATGTCACCTCTATAGGAGTTCCAGGCTCCCCACACAGACCTCCACATTTTAGGCTTGCCCCTGGCCACGTACACCGTCTTTTCCCGCAGCATGCACCAGTCCATGCTGGTTTCCCATAAGCTAAGGGAGGGAGGAGCAGGCGCACCCCATTTCTGGGCGATGTCCCTCTTGGCCACCATGTTACCCAGGGTGACCCAACGGGTCTGGGTTACACTGTAATCATTCGGACACCAAACATTAAGGAGGCATCGCCGGGCCTCAGCCGGTAGGGCCACTCCAGTCACTTCCTCCATCACCTCATGCACTCGCGCCCAATACCGGGCAACCCCAGGACACTCCCATATGATGTGCAGGAAAGTAGCAAGCATACCACAACCCCTCCGACACAGGCCGTCAGTGGAAAGTCCCATATGTATGAGTCTAGGGCCAGTGACATACACCCTGTGTAGTATTTTCAACTGAACAAGGCGGAGTCTTGCTGATATGGCCACCTCCCTGGGGGAGGAGACCGCTGATTGCCACTCCTCGTCGTCCATCTCTATACCATCATTCACCCAGTGCGACCTCAATCGTTCAAGCAAATCCACTCTCACATTGATAAGTTTTTTGTACGTCAGGGAGATAGCGCTGTCCGGCATGTGGCCGTCCAGCACCCGATCCTCCAGGGGTGATGACTCAGGGATCGCATCTCCTTCCGATATGTGAGGGGAGAGGGCATGATTAAGCTGGGCGTGCCGGAAGCATTCCGTCGACGCCAGCTGAAACTCAGACTGTAGCATGGCAAACGACTTGATCCTCCCCCTCGCCATCATGTCTCCAACCTTAGATATCCCGATGGTGTCTCACCGGTCGAAACCCTTAGTTTTCCAAAGCTTCCCCAGTATATCGGAGTCATATAGGGGTGTGGCCAAGGTAATCCTATCTCTCCAGCCCAGGGTGTCAGTGACCGCGCGCCATATATGCACCATCGTTTTGGTGGGGCCCGTCAGCTTCCGGTTTAAGGACCTGGAGTATAAGGCTCTATAATAGTTCCCGTCTTTCACGAGCCACCGATCCATGGCGTAGCCCGGGCTGACTGCTGGGCCATAAAGGCCGTGGTTGACAGCAGCAAGCTGTGACGCCCAATAGTAGCGCCGCATATCCGGCAGGGCGATACCCCCGTCGTAACACGGTATGGTCAGCTTGAGCAACGAGATTCGTGGCCTCCCATCCCACAACAGTGCTCGCTGCAGGGATTCGATCTCTCCAAAGTATTTGGCCGGGATCGGATCTTGGGCGTTTTGCAGAGCGTAGAGGAAGCAGGGTAGCGCCATCATTTTGAATAAAGCGGCTCTGCCCATTAGGGAGATCGGCAACTTCTTCCATCCCTCAACATCTCTGCGTAAACGCGCAAGCGGTGGTAGAAGGTTGTGCGAGTATCGGGCTCGGGGGTCGCGCGACACATAAATGCCCAGGTATCGAAAGCCCTGCTGGGCTATCTGTATTGAGCACCCACGGGTGAGGCGCGGAGTATCTCCGCACAACGTGTATAGTGAGGATTTAGACCAGTTGATCACCAAGCCGGAATGTGTCCCGAAGGTACCCAGCAGGTCAAAAACCACAATAAGTGATCGGCAAGGAGAGGTGAGATACAGCAAGGGAATGTTTTGATACAATCCTAGCTAGCTGAGATAGTCGCAAAGGGGGTAGTACTGGCTAAACTTGGAAAGATGGCTTGGGTAGGCCTTTTTTGATTGTCCGAGTTTGCTTATAGGTTAAAGGATTTCTCAGAGAAATGCCTTTCTTAATTGCCCTTTTTTTCTCTAATGTGTATTTTTTCTGGGTTTTTCTTTTTCACTGTAGCGTTGGGGCAGTGAGTTGGCACCTTTGCAGCCATCATCAGGGTCTTTTGTGACCAGCTGCTCCATTTTGGATTAGGGTTGGGGATAAGGGTGGGAGCTTGCTGTTTTGGGAGGGGGGCTCTTGGAAGGGGAATGAGGGGGGTACAAATAGACACGGATGTAAGTTTGAGAAAACAAATGGACATTTCTGGGCATATAAGGTGGGTGATATCCAGGTCAGGTTTATCATTTTTGTGTGAGTGTTGGTTTTTTCAATTAATTAACTCCATATTGCATTTGTTAACATATGCAGACTTAATGATAGCCAGAAAAGGCAAAGAGTGGCTTTTGAAATAAATATTTTAAAACCTGATATATTATGCTTACAAGAAGAGCATATAGAGACCTCCTGGAGGAATCTACTCAACGGGTTAGGGTTTCAAAGTATGTGCTGCACAACCCAAAGAACCAGCACCAAGGGAGTTGTTATCATGTCAAAAAGTGAGGTCTGTAATTTTCCTCTGTACGGTCAGATAGTTTAGGTCGATGGGTTATTACAGAATGCTGCTTTGGCTCATACTCTTTTACCTTATGCTCCATATATGACCCGGTACTAGATGATCCTACACTTTTTACTCGTTAAATAGCGAGTTGGGAGCTTTGGGCTCTACCGCTTATAATCTGTGGTGATTTTTACATTAATCTGCCTTGCAGTTGGGCTAGACAAGGGGGCAACATCTAGTACGCTAGAAGAGCAAAGGTTTATCAGGCCCTTGCTGGCCGCCTGAGAAGTCATGCTTATCGATGTATGGAGGGAGAACATGAAGGCGGATCCTGGGTTCACAATCTTTTCTGCTTCCCACAGGGTCCATGTTAGACCAGATTATTTTTGTGCCTCAAAAAGTCTGATACCAAAGTCACAAGGTATGTTGGATCACAATCCTCTTGTTTTTGAGATCAAAATGACCCCGCTTTCTAAAGTGGACCGGTACTGGTCTTTTGAAAGGTCACTCTTAAATGCACAGTATGTGAGTCATATTCATGCTTGTATCCCTCAGTTTATGACAGATAATTATGGCAGTGCCGCAATTAGCATCATATGGGATATATTGAAGGCTTGTTTACGGAGGTAGATGTTGAGGTATTGTCAAGAGAGGCAGAAAAGAGAAAAACTGCTATTAGAAGGACTATATGTAAATCAAGCCAGAGCTGAATCAAAATTGGCAGACAAAATCTCGTCCAGGTGTGGATCTGATGTGGCTCTCCTGGAAATATCAATTGCAAAGGGACAGATTGTGGACATACCCTCTAAAAAAGCATCCGACAAAAATGTTTTTTGTTGGGAGAAACTTTATGAGTACAATGAGAAAGTGGGGCGACCCTTGGTATTTAGAACAAGACAAAGAGCGGTTGGGGTGAGATTAGGGAAATAAGGGATCCACTGAATGGTATGAGATCTGACCCGGCTGACATAAGGGCTGCATTCCAGCGCTTTCATCAGCAGCTCTTTTCTGGGAAAGAAACAAATCAACTAACATAAAGTGGAAATATCTATCAGCTACATGTGAAGAAACCGTAGAGATAGATGATAGTCAGATGCTGGTGCAGCCCATCTCAATAGAAGATTGATATTAGTAATGTAAACTCTGGGAAAGCTACCCGTACAGATTTTATTCCTGGAGAATTTTATAAAATCTTTTCAGGTCTGCTTAAAGAGTACTTGGTTGAGCTGTTCCAGGAGACTCAAAAAGGGAACAGCCCCATGACAGCTAGGCTGTGGCCAAGATAGTGGTTTTTCAAAGGTAGAATAAACAAACCAAGGAACTAGGCTCATATCGACCCATCACGCTTATTAACAGCGACTCGAAGATTTATTTAAAAATGTTGGCCACATGTCTGTTGGTGGTTATCAGCCGGCTTACGTTTACTGTTCAGCATGGCTTTATCCAGCGGAAGGGAATCACTGATCACATCCGCCGAGTCATCACCCTCTATGATGCGCCCAGAACAACACAAGATCCTATGGCATTATTCTTGCTGGATGCTGAAAAACCTTTTGACATGGTCTCCTGGCCGTATCTGTTGGCGGTGATGTCTAATAAGGGGATCGGACAGGAATTAATTAGGTAAGTGAAAGCCATCTATCATAACCCTAGAGCAAGGATTTCTCTAATGGGAGGCTTGTCAGAAGAAGTATTTATAGAACGGGGCACCAGGCAGGGTTCTCCCTGCTCCCCCCTTCTCTTCGCACTATATATTGATCCTCTGATTAGGCAAATTCAACTAAATATGGCAATTGTATAAATTAAGTGACTTCGGGGGGGGTTAGGGGGGATCCTGGCCTACGCCGATGACCTTGCTATTGTTACCCCCGAAACCGGTGGTGCCCTTTTGGAAATAGAAAAGGAAGCTAAGGAATTTGGGCTATTCTCTAGCTATTTGCTGAATCATGACAGAACTCAGATCATAGTTAATGAAAAGAAGCTCCTTTCGTATGGGAGGATTACTGATGAAGCATTATATCTGGGCGTTATTATCAAGTCTGAGATCGAAAAGCTTGTGGAAACCAACCTGATTCCCTTGATTCATAAGACTAAACAGGATTTTGGCAGATGGAATAATTTGAGACTCTTGTTGAGAGGATGGAGTTATCTGATTAAAATGATATTTCTACCTAAAATTCAGTATCGCTTCGGGGCTATCTCGTTGGAGATTGGTAACAACTGGTTTAAAATACTTGATGGGATACTAACACAATTTCCTTGGGCATACGCTAACCCCAGGAGAGCATTTAGATTGATGACTCTCCTGAAATACACGGTGGGTTAGCAGAGCCCAATCTTAAATTATATTTTTGAGCTGCGGCTTTACAACATTTTGCAGTCCTTTTATATAAGAAGCAGGTTAGTTTTGGACAGAATACCTTGACCCCATCAATATGTGAGCTTTTATTAGGGGAACAATGCAGGGGGAATTTTATTTGAGTATTATAAGAGAGTTAGGTTTAAGGTTGTTATGGAGTGGACCCAGTTCACATGTTGGCCACCTGCCCAGCGTGATATGGGCTCAAAGCAGGGATTCATGAGTATTTTTCTAACAAACTAGGGATTGACCTCACTCTGTCCCCTCAGTTAATTCCTTTAGGGGTTCATGATGAGGCAACTCCATCTAATATTAAACCCTTTATGTATGTTGCAATAGCCGTTTATAGGTTATATCTGATGTCAGCCTAACTTTATCCTTCCCTGCTGGTATTTAATCAATGGTTTATGCGCTTACTATCAGTTTATCATTTGGAAAGGTCAATATACTCTAAAAAAAGTAGGAAGCCCCAGGAAATAATGGTGAAAGTCTGGCTCCTCCTCAGTAATTAGGATTTGATAAATAGTAGTGAGGGAATCTAGACCGACCAATCGGGTTGGAGTTACAGCTTAGATATGCATTTTCCAGCCGTTAATATATTTATGTATCTATTTATTAATGTATTTGTAATAGAGGCTTTTATATCTATTCTTCCTTTAGATTACCTGATGTTGTTTACAGATGTATGCATTTGAAGCACTTTATAGAACTATGTATTATTAACTGCTTTATGGATTTGTTGTATTTATGTAAACTGTCCTCTTGGGAGATGGGGGTGATTATTATTACTATGTAAAAACTCAAATAAATACATTACATTAAAAAGACAAAAGGATTATATACCTGGTTAGAAAAATAGAGCTTAATTTATTGAACAAACCAAGACCAAAACAACAAAAATCTAATAAGTATAACAAGACATGATTTAAAAAAATTAATAAACTGTAATGTAGTTATTAAAAGCATAAAGCGCCAACTGGGTCGACCACAATGGAGTAAGTGTCGGATACAGGGACTAACCTTGTACTGCTTCAAAGTACCTTGGTTGCATCAGATCTGATGCATGTATCTGAGGAGGTGATGCATCGTTGTCGATCCTTAGGATGTAGGCGATGAGTCAGTTCAGAGCTGTGCAACCTCGGAGATGAGTCGGAAAAGCAGGTGATGCACCAATGGTGATGCAATGTACTTTATCCTCACAGCAGTGGTGATGCATCTACATTGAGGAAGGTGCGCCGGTTCCGAGAGGGACCAGGACTGAATTGGCACCACTTGACAGGGCAGTACATTCAGATGGCAGAGTCTAGGTGCTGTAGCAAGGTGAGGTGGTAGTCTTTTATGTCCCTGGACTTCAATCAGTAGGCAAACCAGCAATCCATTGGAGTCCCTTTAGTTGTGGGTTGGAGAGATACAGGTCTAGCCCTTCTCACTCCCAGGCAAGAGGGCAGCAGCAAAGCAGGAGTCCAGCAGAGCCCAGCAGAGTTACAGTCCTTTCAGCAGCACAGCAGTCATTCTTCCTGGCAGAGTATCCACAGGTTCAGAATTGTACTAAGTTGGTAGAGCCATGGGCCTTTGAAGTGGGGGAAACTTCCAAGAGAGGCCTTTGAAGTGCACAGAGTCTCTGCCCATTCTGCCCTGGCTCCAGACGCACTGCAATGGAGTATGCAGCCTTGTGTGTGGACAGGACACAGTCTATTCAGGTGTAAGTGAGGCAGAGGCACCAAATGGCTAAAGTAAGAAAATGACAACTTTCTAATAGTGGCATTTTCAGAATTACAATACAAAGTCTAACTTCATCATGAGTTGGGATTTTAAACTATGATTCCAGAGACACCAACGCTGGGGTGCAATCTCTTCCCATTTGGAAATTTCACTTATAAAATGTAATAAGGTAATCCCAATGTTATCCTGTGGGAGAGATTGGCATTGCAGTAGTGAAAAACAAATTTAGGAGTTTTTCACTACCAGGATATGTGAAACTTAAAAGTACATGTCTTCTTTATAAATATACTGCACCCTGCCCTTGGGCTGTCCAGGAGTGATATATATGCATTAAACAGGAACGTTTGAACCTGACAAGAGGGTTAACTTGCAAGGTCGACATGACAGTTTAAAACTGCACACACAGACCATGCAGTGGCAGGCCTGAGACATATTTAAAGGGTTACTCAAGTGGATGGCACAATCAGTGTAAAGGACCACTAGTAGCATTTAATTTACAAGCCCTGGGCACATGTACTGCGCTTTACCAGGGACTTATCAGTAAATTAAATATGCTGATTGTGGATAAGCCATTGTTACCATGTTTTAATTAGAGAGCACATAAACCTTAGCACTGGTTAAAGCCTACAACAACGAATTCAGCAAAAAGGGGAGGAGGAAGGCAACACGTTTGGGGTGACCCTGCAGAAAGGAATGAAATTTGACATGCTCAATGAAACCAGTGACAACAAATGTTTCCAAGCTTTAGAGGAAAGGAGAGCTCATCTGTTTCATAAGACAACAAAGCAAGAAGATATTTTAAAGAATGAGTGGAAAGAGGAGGAAGATGAGTATTAAAAGAAAATGGTATATCCCAGATTGTAATTAGACAGATGGCAGAAAGGGAAACTATGCGTTTACAAGAGAATACATCACATCAGAACTAGGCATATGGGGATAAGTCGCTGTGAACATAAATTTAAAGTTCTTGGAGGGACTGTTCAAATATTAACTGGGAAAAAAACAGTTATCTCTGGCCTGCACTTTATATGCGCCAATCCTTCAAAAACAGAGAGGGGGGTCTATACGTCCCAGACAAAAACACAAACCGTATATATAAGTCTATGTTCAATGCTCGAGGTCCGCTAATGTTATCCTAAAGGAGTTCTATGACGAAAGGAATGATTATGAGCCAGTTATTGGAGAAAGATTTGCCCCATCTGATATCAGCAACCGTCTCATGATTTGATAGTCACGGCCCAAAAAACGTCCAAATCCACGAACGCCAGCAGTATCGGCTCGTGATTTGATAGTCACGGCCCAAAAAACATCCAAATCCACGAGCACCAGCAGTAACAGGATACGTCCAGCACCAGTGCTGGACGTATCCTGTTACTGCTGGTGCTCATGGATTTGGACGTTTTTTGGGCCGTAACTACAAAATCACAAGCCGGTTGCTGATATCAGATGGGGCAAATCTTTCTCCAATAACCGGCTCACAATCATTCCTTTCGTCATAAACCCTTTGGGATAACATTAGCGGACCTCGAGCCTTGAACATAGACTTATATATACTGTCTGTGTTTTTGTCTGGGACGTTTATACCCCCTCTCTGTTTTTGAAGGATTGGCGCAGTTCATACTTCGATAACTCTGACTGTCCTTTTCATGTATCAGTCATCTTCTGATCATCTCTTTCAGATTCCTGGACATTTCTATTTGATTCTGTTTATCAAGACACTAGACTGTGGTCCAGCATGACAACCAGACTCCATAGAACTTATTAGTCCGACCATTTGATTAAAAATTCACCCTGAAGAAGTCCCAAGTTGGAACGAAACGCGTCGGCTGTACTGTCTCTTCTACTACAATTTATGGAATAAAAAAAAAATCAAAACTGAGGAACACAACTTTTGTGAATATTATAGCTCGAATTCATTATATTAATTGATATTGTGTTGTGCACCTGTGCTTCTTTTTTATATTGTTTAAGTTATTTTTGAACTAGCATTGTGATGGTGGGTGCTAATCAGTGTGCACACAAGTTCCCATGTCAATAGAAAGGGAATAGTATGATGAGGAGTTATTTGGGTTAGGTGCTGTGACAAAAAAGGTTCCACTGTCTTCTTTTGTCTTAAGTTGCTTCAAGCCTAAGCCTTTTTATTTTTCTTATCAGAGACCTTCATTTGGGTTTCTGAGACTAACACCTCACCTTGCTTGCTGGAATTAAATGCCCCTCATATCTAATCATCATTAGCTTAGATTAGCGTTTTTTCTTTATGGAACACACTTGCTAAATTTTCTCTATTTTATTTG
Source organism: Lissotriton vulgaris (assembly GCF_964263255.1). Classification (NCBI taxonomy): domain Eukaryota; kingdom Metazoa; phylum Chordata; class Amphibia; order Caudata; family Salamandridae; genus Lissotriton; species Lissotriton vulgaris. Next base: position 2,003,455,658 of record NC_141689.1, on the reverse strand, counting down.
TAATTCTTACAAATGTAGTATTTTATCTTGTCTTTGAATATTGACAGATGGATTATTTGAATCTGTAACAATGTTGATTAAATGTAACTGTATGAATAATTGATTTTGAATTATTTTATGAATAAAACCCTTTAAACACGCATCAAATCTCTTATTGATTCCTGTGAAGCCCTAGCTGGACGTCAATGTTCATGGCAATTGATATTACCATCTCTCTTTGTGGACTAGCAAGGTCCATATAACCAATGGGGGGGTTGTGTAATGATTATTCTTCTATTACAATATTACGTGCTGTATGATGTGCTCTATAGAATGTAACCTACCATTCTTGATGGCACAAAGATCTCCCGATTTCCACCTCCCAGCACTCCTGACCTGCTCTTTTTGTCCAGGAAGGCAGGCATCCGAAGAGTGAGTACAGCTCAGAAATGAAACTTAACCGAGGGGTGCATCACAAAGTGATGAGCTTAGAGATATTGAATGCAGTCGACCTCTGCTAGACTAGAATCCTTCTTTAGGCTATCAAAGGGAATAAATGTAATGGTATCCAGACAGGTTCCGCAGGAGCGTCAGGAATCCGATGATAATTCCTCAGCCTTCCCCTACGGCCTTCCGACTCTATCAAACACTAGAGTATCGAGAGGCTCGCCAGGGAAAAACAGGGAGACAAAACAAGGAAAGGCGGGGAAGAACAAAAGAAGACTTGACTGTAATTTTCTGTGAAGATGGAACACCTTGTTGTACAGGATTCAGGAGGACATCGGGCTGAAAAAACAAATATATAATTCTAACAACAGTTGTCTACTATACATGAGCCTCTATATTCACTATAGCAGTCTAACATACCCCCAATGTTTTGTCGGATGTTCAGGAGTGATGTACGGGATGTTGAGGTTTTCGTCTTGAGCTACAACTAAGTAATGGAACAGGATTAAATGATACCACTCTTGTCCACCAGGAACATACACTGAAAACTCTTAAAACACAAGGCTCTCCCACTATTTCTGAAGCACAAGGTTGCCCAACGTAAGTGGTGTTCAATAATACCCTTGACAAGCGTTCAATGCCAACACCAACACTGGGCAGTGAATATCTAAATAACAAAACACATGTATGAGAACCAAAACATATCAAAAGACTGGACTAAATAAGTAGGCAGCGCACAGCACTGTTACCGTGAGTCTTGGATGAGTCTGTTCTATCTTGCACCTCTACTTAAATCCACGCAAGTGTCCCCAAGTACAGAGGATAGTTGACCCAGATGATGGTGGATGAGGGGCCAGCAGTAATGCAGTCAAGTGGAAGAATGGAAGGGGCAAAATGAAAGTGGGCTTGCCGAATGACTGAGAAAAACCTTGGCCAAAGGGCATACAAGGTGTAAAAATAACCTAAATACCTAAATGAGTTGACCCTCAGACCACCCGGCCGGATGACGGGGAACAAGCCCGGCCGCCAGGCAGAGTAGTCAACACTTGGGTCTATGGGGGTTGTAAGGAGGAAGGAATGTAGACCGGCCAGACGGCGGAGACCAAGCCCGGCCGTCAGGCGGAGCAGAAACGGGAGAGGAAGCTGAGCACACAAGTGCCCGGCCGGACGGCGGAGTCCAAACCCGGCCGTCGGGCGGAGCAGTGCGGGAGAGGAAGCTGAGCACACAAGTGCCCGGCCGGATGGCGCAGTACAAACCCGGCCGTCGGGCGGAGCAGTGCGGGAGAGGAAGCTGAGCACACAAGTGCCCGGCCGGACGGCGGAGTACAAATCCGGCCGTTGGGCAGAGCAGTGCGGGAGGCTGACAGAGTAAGCAGCTTCAGGAAAGGATGAAAGCGGAAGCCTCTAAAACTTCTGAATCAAAACGAAGGACAAATCTCCCTCGGTGGCTCTCCAAACGAAAAGAACGGTGAACCGGAAGTCAGGCACAGGAAAACAGGACGGAACAGGAAATCGTAGCTTAAACGCAAGAACGTAAAGCGTCGCTCCCTGGGCTCATGTCAGATTTATAGGGCTTGTCTGTTAAAGGGGCAGTACGTGTAATCTACAGACTGCGATTCTTGGGGCATGACAGCACACTCCCCCCACAATTCCCCTTCCCTGCTTTGGGTTTGTCTGGGTGTTTCAGATGGAATAACCGTATCAATCGAGGTGCATGTACATTTGATACTGGTTCCCAGGACCGCTCTTCTATCCCATAACCCTTCCAATGAATCAAATATTGAAGCTTCCTTCCTACGAGACGGGAATCTAAAATCGCCTCAACCTCATACTCCTCCGAGTCCTGAAGGATCACAGGAGCTGGTCTTTGGGGTAATCGTGTACCTGATTCAACCGGCTTCAACAGCGAAACATGGAACACAGGGTGGATCTTGAATGACGGGGGTAGTTCCAGTTGCATGGCCACAGGATTGATCATTTTCACCACCTTATACGGGCCAATGTACTTAGGGTTGAACTTGCGTGGACCTCCTAGAGCTATGTATTTAGTGGAAAGCCATACTGCATCTCCTGGCGTGTAAATGGGTTCTAATCTTGTGTGTAAATTTGCCCCTTCAGTATACCTAACCTTTGCCATCTCTAGACTCTCCAATGCATCCTTCTGTACCTTATGTAGTCTTTCTAATCTGTCTGATGCAGCATGGGTGGAACAGTCAATAGGGGATCCTGTAGGCAACAGTTTTGGGTGAAATCCATAGGTACAAAAGAAGGGGGTGGTGTTGGTGGATGAGTGTGGACTGTTATTGTACGAGATCTCTGCCAGCCATACAAACTCATCCCAATCCTTCAAGGAGTGCAAGAACTGGTTACGTATGTATTGCTCAAAACACTGATTAATCCTTTCTGTTTGTCCGTCTGTCTGGGGGTGATGACTTGAGGATAACCTAACCTCTATCTGGAGCAATGAACATAAACCTTTCCAGAAACGTGACACAAACTGGGCACCCCTGTCTGAAACCAGGACGGAAGGGAACCCATCAAGTCGGATTATGTGTTGCATAAATATAGAAGCCAATTCACTTGCTGTAGGTAACCTCGGTAGCGGTACAAAATGAGCCATCTTAGTGAACAGATCAACTACTACTAACAAAGTGTTGTTTTTCATCTTAGTGAGGGGCAGTTCTACTATGAAATCGAGAGACACAGTATGCCACGGACCAGGGGGAGATGCTAACGGCATGAGTAGACCCACGGGATTAAGACGTGATACCTTGGTCTGAGCGCAAACGTGACAGGTCTTTACATAGGATTCTATGTCTCTGAGCATGTCAGGCCACCAAAACTGATCTCTCAAAGCCTTGATAGTCTTCTTTATCCCTGGATGGCCCGCTACCGGATGAGAGTGATACCATTGCATAGCCTGTTCCTGCAACTCTCTGGAGGGTAGAACTACTCCCCCCTGGACACAAACCAATCCTCCCTTAACAGACACTTCTCGGGATCCTACCAAGGATTTAACGTCCACTGCAGCCTGACTGCTCTGTACTTGGGCTAGGAAATTCTCTTCAGTTGATGTTCCTCCGATGATACTAGGTCTGGGAATGATGTAAGGTGGCTCTACAACCTCCGTGGGGGAATCAAACCCTAAGCGGGACCGAGCGTCTGCCTTCCCATTCTTTCTTCACGGTCTGTAACGGACGGTGAAATCATACTCACTAAAAAATTGTGACCATCGTAATTGTCTCATGGAAAGGGCCTTGGCGGATTTAATGTATTGCAAGTTGTGATGATCTGTATACACCACCGCTGGATATCTGGCTCCTAACAAATACTGTCTCCATTCTTCAAATGCCTTTTTAATGGCGAGAAGTTCCTTATCTCCCACTGCATAGTTGTATTCTGCTGGGGTGAACTTATGTGAATAGAAGGCCACAGGATGACACTCGCCCGTTGTTGTATCCACTTGAGACAGTACTCCTCCTACCGCCACCTGCGAAGCATCCACCTCCACCACAAAGGGACAGGATGGATCTGGATGACACAGCACAGGGGCACAAGTGAAGGCCTTCTTCAGAAGATGGAAAGAAGTGTCTGCCTCAGGGGACCACACAAAAGAGACTCCTTTCTTCAACAAGGCTGTGATAGGCGCCACAAGAGTAGAAAAGTTATGAATAAACCGCCTATAGAAATTAGCCAGACCCAAGAAACTCTGAATATCTTTCACCGTACGAGGAGCTGGCCATGCCAATACTGCGTCTACCTTAGTGGAATCCATACGGAGACCCCAAGGAGAAATGACATACCCCAAAAAAGGAACCTCCTGTGTGTGGAAAGTGCATTTCTCTAACTTGCAATACAAGCGATTTTCAAGTAGTCTTTCAAGCACATTGCGTACATGCTGCACATGTTCTTCCATAGATGGAGAAAAAATCAAAAGATCATCTATGTAAGCAATGACATATATTTCCAGCATATCTTTCAGCACTTCATTTATAAAAAACTGAAATGCTACAGGAGCATTGCATAGCCCAAAGGGCATCACGAGATATTCAAAAAGACCGAATTTAGTACAAAAAGCGGTCTTCCATTCGTCCCCCTCCTTGACCCTCACTAGATGGTACGCACCACGTAAGTCTAGCTTGGTGAAGAATCGGGCATTGCGGATTCGGTCAAGGAGAGAGGCGATCAGAGGTAGTGGGTATCTATTCTTTATCGTGACGTCGTTCAACTTCCTGTAATCAATACAGCAGCGAAGACCCCATTCTCTCTTAGGGATAAAAAAAAGAGATGATGAGGCTGGGGAACGGGAAGGTCTAATGAAGCCCTTCTCCATCATGGTGTCTAAATATTCACGTAAATACTCATTTTCTTTTTCTGTGAGAGCGTACACCCTACTGCATGGAATTCTGGCCCCTGGTTCTAGGTCAATTCTACAGTCATAAACCCTGTGTGGAGGGAGACTGTCGGCTTCTCTGACATCAAAATCTGCCTGTAAGTCGCGATAGCAAGGTGGTAGGTCAGGATCACCCTCCATATTAGCGGGGTTGGCAGATGCCTTGTCCATTAAGGCCCCTACAGCTTGTGTCCCTTTATCGTATGGAAAGGTTATCATAGATGTCTCCCAGTTTATATCAGGATTTTGGGATCTCAACCAAGGAATCCCCAGGAGCACCGGGAATTGCGGGGAACAGATAAGATCGAACCGTATTTCTTCATGATGTTCTGATTTAATACTCATGTGTAGTAAGGATGTATGATGTGTTACCGGACCCGATACAAGTGAGCTGCCATCTATTGTGGTAACATGACTGGCTATCTCTTTCTTAGTATAGGGTATCATGTTCTCTTTAGCCCACTTCTCGTCCATATAATTCCCTGATGCACCGGAATCCACCATAACTAACACATGTAATCCAAGTTCACCATGAGACAAGAATGCTGACACATAGAGATGATTTGTAGGAGAGCATTTGTAATCAGAGGAAGAGACTGTTAATCCGGATCTACCCAGAATCCTTGTCTCACAGGATTCCAGGCTTCCTAGTTTCCCGAATACTTAGGATTTGCGGGTTTTACCGGACAATCTCTCAAAAAATGACCTGCTTTCCCACAATACAAACAGAGTCTGAGTGTTCGTCTTCTCTGCCTTTCCTCTGGTGTAAGGGGTCCCCTCACTATGCCTATCTGCATTGGCTCGCTCTCTTCGCGAGGTTTTTCTGCTACACTCTTCTTCTCTCTAAGAGGCAAGTATCTTGCTTCATGTTTACCCCTCTCCTTCTTTCTTTCCTGGATGCGGTGATCAATCTTAACCACCAGGTCAATCAAATCAATACATGACGTAGGTAAACCCACTATTTGGGAAAGAGCATCCTTTAAATCATCTCTTAAGCCTTTATAAAACATAGTACTGCGTTTTTCTTCAGGCCAGTTGGATTCTACTACTAACCTACGAAAGGAGGAAATGTAGGCTACGAGGTCTTGGTTACCTTGTTTCAGACTCAATAACTCCGTATCTGACGAATGGGTGTAAACATGTCTGTCGAATAGTTTACGGAATTCCCTCCTGAAAGCTGCGTAGCTATGTAACAGAGGATCATATCGGTCTACCAACGGTATGGCCCAATCTGCAGCCGCCCCACTGAGATAAGAAATCACAAAGGCCACCTTTGCCTGCTCGGAGGGAAAACAACTAGCTTTACAGGTAAAATGAAGCTGACACTGACTAAGAAACGCGGCACATCGTGCTGCATCTCCTGCATATCTTTCCGGGGGTGCTAGTGGTATGGAAGGAGGTGTGGTGACCTGAACTACTGAAGAACCTCCCCCCGTCGCCCCAGCTGTTTGTTGTCTTTGTAACATGTCTACTCTAGTGATCAACGCCTGGGTCTCCAACTGTAAGTTCCCTAACATATTAGCTACATCAGAGAGGGAAACTGCATCCAGATCCATGGCGCTCGGGCAGAACGAACCACGTGGGCTTTACGTTCTGTAATGGTATCCAGACAGGTTCCGCAGGAGCGTCAGGTATCCGATGATAATTCCTCAGCCTTCCCCTACGGCCTTCCGACTCTATCAAACACTAGAGTATCGAAAGGCTCGCCAGGGGAAAACAGGGAGACAAAACAAGGAAAGGCGGGGAAGAACAAAAGAAGACTTGACTGTAATTTTCTGTGAAGATGGAACACCTTGTTGTACAGGATTCAGGAGGACATCGGGCTGAAAAAACAAATATATAATTCTAACAACAGTTGTCTACTATACATGAGCCTCTATATTCACTATAGCAGTCTAACATACCCCCAATGTTTTGTCTGATGTTCAGGAGTGATGTACGGGATGTTGAGGTTTTCGTCTTGAGCTACAACTAAGTAATGGAACAGGATTAAATGATACCACTCTTGTCCGCCAGGAACATACACTAAAAACTCTTAAAACACAAGGCTCTCACTATTTCTGAAGCACAAGGTTGTCCAACGTAAGTGGTGTTCAATAATACCCTTGACGAGCGTTCAATGCCAACACCAACACTGGGCAGTGAATATCTAAATAACAAAACACATGTATGAGAACCAAAACACATCAAAAGTCTGGAATAAATAAGTAGGCAGCGCACAGCGCTGTTACCGTGAGTCTTGGATGAGTCTGTTCTATCTTGCACCTCCACTTAAATCCACGCAAGTGTCCCCAAGTACAGAGGATAGTTGACCCAGATGATGGTGGATGAGGGGCCAGCAGTAATGCAGTCAAGTGGAAGAATGGAAGGGGCAAAATGAAAGTGGGCTTGCCGAATGACCGAGAAAAACCTTGGCCAAAGGGCATACAAGGTGTAAAAATAACCTAAATACCTAAATGAGTTGACCCTCAGACCACCCGGCCGGATGACGGGAAACAAGCCCGGCCGCCAGGCGGAGTAGTCAACACTTGGGTCTATGGGGGTTGTAAGGAGGAAGGAATGTAGCCCGGCCGGACGGCGGAGACCAAGCCCGGCTGTCGGGCGGAGCAGAAACGGGAGAGGAAGCTGAGCACACAAGTGCCCGGCCGGGCGGTGGAGTCCAAACCCGGCCGTCGGGCGGAGCAGTGCGGGAGAGGAAGCTGAGCACACAAGTGCCCGGCCGGACGGCGGAGTACAAACCCGGCCGTCGGGCGGAGCAGTGCGGGAGAGGAAGCTGAGCACACAAGTGCCCGGCCGGACGGCGGAGTACAAACCCGGCCGTTGGGCGGAGCAGTGCGGGAGGCTGACAGAGTAAGCGGCTTCAGGAAAGGATGAAAGCGGAAGCCTCTAAAACTTCTGAAACAAAACGAAGGACAAATCTCCCTCGGCAGCTCTCCAAACGAAAAGAACGGTGAACCGGAAGTCAGGCACAGGAAAACAGAACGGAACAGGAAATCGGAGCTTAGACGCAAGAACGTAAAGCGTCGCTCCCTGGGCTCATGTCAGATTTATAGGGCTTGTCTGTTAAAGGGGCAGTACGTGTAATCTACAGACCGCGATTCTCGGGCATGACAATAAACGCAGATTCATCAAAAAGGTTGCCTATCTGCTTGCACCCCGCTGATTGTAGCACTTGAAATGGTCCCCTTTGAGGCTCTCAGGAAGGTCCGGGCTATCAAAGAGGGGGATCATTAGTGAGCGAAATGTTGTTAGTCTCTTTTGGACCACTATCTTGCCCCACATCACAAGTGTGGATTGTGTGCCATGGTTTTTTCCATATATGAGAGCCCGCTATGGCTTCGTCCATAAAATTTAAACAAAACGGAGAAACAGGAGCTGAAGGTCAGTCAGTCAAGTGGGTGTGCAGTTCCTGAGAGGGGGAAGAGGGGAGTGCGCAGGTCTCTTATGAATGCCCTCACACACCCCAAAGGATGTCATGCTTCATCATTGGGCTGTGCTCCTCGTTGGTCCAGCTCTGCAATGCCCGACGGGCACCCGCGAAGGGGCTCTTTGCTGGAGATATTTTAAGAGACAGCAGTTGGGTGCATGAGGGTATGTGATCAAGGTAGTGAATTGAGAGTGAAAAGTGGGTTAATATAGGTTTGGCACTGCCCTGTATGGAACACATTTTATTCTGGGGTTGTACTAACCTAACTAAAATAAGTGATCCCTGTCTGGAGACTATGATTCTACAGGATCTAGATAGTGTAAGTGGTCGACATGTTTCTCGCCTTCTGCCCCTAACGGGTCAATCGGCAATTCATCAGGATCGGTGCATTGTTAAAAAGGGAAGGAGTAAAGTCCCTTCAGGTCTCACTAATCCAGGCCTTCAGCCCTAGAACTCCAAGAGTAATGCTGGTGACAAGAATATATTCAGCACCGGTTTTGCTGTAGTGTCAGAGTTAGGAAAACTTTACTCCTTCCCTTTATAACAATACACCGGTTCTGATGAATTGCCGATTGAACTGTTAGGGGCAGAAGGCGAGAAACATGTCGACCACTTATACTATCTAGACCCTGTAGGATCATAGTCTCCCATACCTTTTCACTGGCAGTGTGTCTTAAATTGGGAGAGAGATTTTCTTTTGTCAAAACTAAATTCATCTCAACTCTGGAGTCCTCTGGGTTAAGTTTAAAAAATCACTCTTCATCTTGTGTTTCTACTGCAACACTCTCCTGTGTGCAATAAACAACACATTGTATCTTGCAAAGAAGATCCTTACTGAGCAAGCTCCCCAGGCTTGAATCATATAGAATGAACTGATATTTAGTCTGCATTTGTCCTATTTTGACCGGCACATCTGCTGAAACTTGATTAACAAATTGTTTATTGCTGATTGCTACAACTTGGACTTTTCTTCCCATGAGGGGTAGTTTTGGAACTTTCACAGAACTGTAGAAAGGGTACCCCTGTATCAATCAGAAATGAAACAGGATGGCTATCTCATCAGTGACTATCATGGCACTCTGTTGGTAACCCAAATTATACAGCATTATATTTCTAATATTTTGCTGCATTACCGGAGATGAGGGTACTGGCATTTGAAACATTGTCTGGCCTTGCATGTCCTGTCCTATGTTCTGCATATTTGACATGACATTATTTCTTTGTACCTGTTGATTTTGGTGTATGTTGTCCAGAATTATATCAGGATTCTGTCTACATTCTCTCTTCCAATGCCCAATACATCCACAAAAATGAAAAGCTGTTGTCCTTTTCAACATTCCCAACTATTACATTTTCTTTATCTCCTGCACCATTTTATTCATCCCATGTATTCAATTTATCCCATTTTTCACAAAATTCGAGTTTGTACCCATCTGACCCCTTTCAGATTGCTTTATCTGAGCAAAAATCAGTTTCTCTTTCTGCCTTTTCTGTTTCCTTTCAAGATAATCATTAATATGTTTAGGCAATTTCAGAATCTAATCAGTTCTCTTTGTCATCCCACACATTTCACTTTGCTGCATTTGATTGCTAATTGCAGATCTCAGCCCATTTACGGAAGTAGAAACGAAACCTCCAACAGCCTATTTCTCTATATTTATGACTCTACTGTGCTTTTTCAATATCTGTGTTAGACCTGACATCATTGGTGTGAGTCTCCCTTCCATTTTTACGGATTGCCTCCTCTGTTATGTTTTTGCTAGATTTAGGCTTTGGGCACTGTGTCACTGCTAATCAGTGCCACAGTGCAACTGCTCCCTATGTTAAATTGATGAACTAATTGGTTATTCCATGATTGGGTTATTTGATTTATCTGTCAGCCCCTAGTTTAGTGCGCCATGTGTGCCCAGGGCTTGTAAATCAAATGCTGCTGGTGGGCTTGCAGCACTGGTTGTGCCACCCACAGAAGCAGCTTGTAAAATGTGTTTCAGGCCAGCCATTGCAAGGCCTGAGTGCAGTCTAGCACTGCCCTGTCGACTTGGGCAAGTGCACCCACTTGCCAGTCCCTAAACCTTCCCTCTGCTTCATATTAGACACCACTATGGTAGGCCCAAGGGCAGGGTGCATTGTAAGTATAAGATAGGACATGCTCTGATGTGTGAAGCATGCTCTAGTAGTGAATTATAGCCATTCTCGTTTTTCACTATTGAAGGCTACCTGTTCTCATAGGTTAGAATGGGCAGTTAGATTATTACATTCTAATAATCCTAACTGACTCAGGGAAAATAGTAGAAATTCGAATTTAGCATGCCTGAACTCAGAATAATAAAGTACATCTTTTAGTAAAGTTTATTTTAATATTCTGTGTTTGCAAATACCACTTTTAGAAAGCAGGAATTTGTTTGCCTAACCATTTGAGCCTGCCTCTGCTGGGTTGTGTATTCCTTGTCTGGGTTTGTGTGTGACAGGGCTGGGGAATTCCAGGAGACAGGTTGGGGCAGCCCGGTGGTGAATAGAGAGATCTGCATCTAGATGGGAGGGAGGAGTTGCACCTGGGACCTGAATAGGGCTGAGCCTTTCCTCTACAATGGTGGCTCCCCCCCCTGTGGCTTGTCTGATGTCTCTGTCCTGCACTTTGAAAGGAGAGGGGGAATCATGTCAACAGAGTTCTCCAGAACTGTATCTTCCCTCCCCTGTGCTGTCTCCACCTCCTGTGGGGCGGCTGATGTCTCTGCCCTGCACCGTGAAAGGAAGAAGAGAGTCATGTAAACAAAGTGCTCAGGAACTGGTTTGAAGAGAACAAAGGATTTTGGGGTATAAATATTGGGACCCTGATCCCAAGAAATTAGAGCACTTCTGGAACAAGAAACCTTTCTGCCAAGGAGAAGAACCAAGGAAGCTGCAGGAGTTTGGACTGCCCCTCTGCCAGTGTGCTGTTTGCTGGGTTGGCCTGCAATGGTTGCTTCATTGCCAAGGGAAAGGAGAAGGAACTTTGTAAGGACTTTCATCTACAGAATATTCTCCAAGGGCTTGAATTTTGCTTGCCTCCTGCTGAAGTCTCAGGGACAAAAGACTTCACTTCAGCTCCCTCCTGATTTTCCTTGCTGGGAATTCTGACTCCAGTCACTTGCGTGCCACTGGGAGCTGGAAGCGCGACGCATCGAGAAGAAGCGTGTCGCCGCCGCAGCTGAAATCATCGCAACGCCGAAGAAGCGAGCCTTCGCCGCATCTCCCTGGAAGCGTGTGTTCATCAAAGCATCCTGCTGTCGCATCAGAAAATGTGACGCCATCGAGAGAGTCACCATCGCCTCACCAGAGAAGCGTGTCACAGGGCCTGTCGCAGCTCCAAATTATAGAGTCGTCGCAAGGCTGCCATGGCATCATCGCATCGTCATCTCATCGCTGCATCAAGGGCGTCATCTTCTCGCATCGCAACCGGATCATCGCATCGTATCAAGACGCCATCTTGCGCACTGCAACGGGCCCGCAGGCCGAGAATCTATGCATCACCTCTGCACCGGTAAGGCTCACGACGAGTCCCCTACTCTGCGCAAGCATTGAGGAAGGACGCAATCGTTCCCCTGGGTCACGGAACCGATGCATCTCCCCTTTTGCGAGCCTTTTGTTAACTTTGCGTTACGCATCCAGGTACTTTGTTGAGAACTTTGTCGCATTTACCAAGAACTTGAACTAAGAGACTTTAATCATCTTTCAAGCAATCTTAAGTGTAGTATTGTGGATTTTTTTCGTTTGAGGTCTTGTGTTAAGTCTATATGAAGAATACTTATTTTTATAAAACCTATGTTGTGTCCATCTGTAGTGTTTTCACTGTATTACTGTATATATTCACAAATGCTTAACACACTGCCTCTGGGATAACCCTGTCTGCTCGTGCCAAGCTACCATGGGGGTGAGCAGGGGTTATCAAGGAGTGTAATCCCCTTATCCTGACTTAGAAGTAAGGGTCCCTATTTGGACAAAGGTGATAACCATTGCCAACTAGAGACCCCCAAATCTAACAATCTGCATCAACCTCTCATAATAGAAGGGCACTGAATCTTAAGGTTCCGGTTTTGTTCTTCAAATCATTTCCCAATTTATGGTGCAGAGACAGAATATCGAGTAAAGTATATCGAGTTGCACAAATATTGAGTCATTAATATCAAAGTTCAAAAAGATCAACAGCAAGAATATTGTGGTCAAGAATATAGACTTATGGTAAGTAATATTGATTTTAAAAATATCAAAGTGGCTAATATTGTTTGCAAAAATATAGTTGTTATAAATATCGTTTTTAAATTAATGTTTTGTATTTTAGTATATATTTTATATGTATGTGATGTATGTTTTTTTGTATAAGAATTGTTTGTATTTTTAATATATGCGTTACATTTTTAGTTGTTAATACGTTTTTTTATTTTATTAGAATTTTTGGTTTTTAGTTTCATACCGGGTTTTGCGTTTATAGGGTGATAGGGTAATAGGGTGGGACGTAATTTAATTATATTACATTTATTGAATATTTTTCATTTATTAATATTTGTTTAATTGAGATGGTATAGTATTAAATGTGTAAAGTAATTTATTATTAATTCATTAATAATTGGTTGTTAATTAATTAATTGGTAATTAATTATGGTAATTGTATAATCATTTTAGGTGTGTGTTTTGTTGTTTATAGGTGTAAAGGGTGGAATGTGATTTATTTTTAATTTATGGAATAAGAATTGGTTGTTAATTCATGTTAATTAATTAATTGGTAATTATTTATGGCAATTGTGTAATTCATTTTAGGTGTGTGTCATGTTGTTTATAGGTGTAAAGGGTGGGAAGTAATTTATTTTTAATTGATGAATTAATAAGTGGATGTTAATACATTTTAATTAATTAATGGGTAAATAATTATGGCAATTGTGTAACAAAATTTATGTATCAGTTGTGATGTTTATAGGAGTAAAGGGTGGAATGTAATTTGTATTTAATTGATTAATATATAGTTGTCCATTAGTGTTCATTATTTGATATTTATTTTGGGTAATTATTTATTTGTGTGTTGTTTTTACTTTTAAAGGGATGAAGGGTGGGTATTAAATACATTTCAATTACTTCATTACTGATTGTTAATAGTAATAGTTTTCAATTTGAAAATGAGTATTGTTAATTGTGTTTTATTATTTTATAGTTTAGGTGTGTGTTGTGAATATTATTGTGTAAAAGCGTATGTAGTCAATTAATATTTATTATTTATTTATTAATAATATATTTGCAAATGATTATTAATTATGTTAATAATTTAAGTACATTTAATAAAAAATATAGAAGTGTTTTGTTATTGGTGTGGTGTTATAGGGTAGGAAATAAAAAAATACATTTATGTATTCATTATTTTTTTTTCTTTGTAAATATGTTCTAGTTTAAAAGAATTCTTTTTTATAAATGTATTTAATATTTTATTGTATATATCACTAGCTTACCCGTCGCACGTTGCTGCAATCTCAGAAGAAAGGAATTGTAAGGAAACTTGTTATGATAACATTCAATTTACATTGTGTTGTTTTAATGTTGTTTATTTATTCGAGTGCTTGTGGATACACGGTATCTTTTGTTTTCTGTGTGGTGCGTACACAAATAAATCGGAAGGTTTTCCAATGCGTGAGCTGGCCACATATAGTTGTCCATGTGAGAAGCACGGATTCTCCAAATCTAGTCCACACACTTGCAGCGATTGTCCTTGTGCTTTGTTGATGGTCATTGCAAAAGCGAGTCGCACCGGAAACTGTAAACGTTCAGTATTGGAAAGATTATGAAGGCCCTGGGAGGCCGGGGGCCAATATTTAACACATTTTTCTTTTTTTTGCCAGAAACCTTTTTGGGAGTGTACTCAACAACTTCCCAAAGTTCCATGCCAATCGGATGAATGGTGTAGTAATGCATAAAGGACAAACAGACAGATACACTTTCGTTTTTATATATATAGATGTGTCGTTTTTTTTATTGTTATATGTAATTAATATTATAATTCTTTTTTTATATATTTAATATATTCAATTTTTCATTTTTTAAAGATTATTTATTTGCTTTTATGATTTTTAAAATGTTGTTCATAATTTTTTTGTTATAACTGTTTGAGTGTGAATAGTAATTTTCGTCTCTCCGCTATCCAGCACTTTCCCTAATGTTGCACTCACTGGAGTGGGAATAGTAATTTTTACCTCTCCGCTATCCAGCAGTTTCCCTACTGTTGCACTCACCGCAGTGGGAAAAGAGATTTTTACCCCTCCGCTATCCAACACTTTCCCTACTGTTGAATTCATGGAGTGCGAATAGTATTTTTTACCTCTCCACTATCCAACATTTTCCCTACTGTTGCACTCACTGGAATGGGAATTTAAAAAATTACCCCTCCGCTATTCAACACTTATCCTACTGTTGCATTCAGTGGAGTGGGAATAGTATTTTGTGCCCCTCTGCTATCTAACACTTTCCCTATTGTTGCACTCATTGGAGTTGGAATAGTAATTTTTACCCCTCCGCTATCCAGCACTTTCCCTACTGTTGCACTCACTGGCGTGGGAATGGTAATTTTTACCCCTCCTCTATCCAACACTTATCATACCTTTGCACTTTTTGGATTGGGAATAGTAATTTTAACCCTCCGCTATCCAACACTTTCCCTACTGTTGCACTCTTTGGAGTGGCAATGGTAATTTTTACCCCTCCGCTATCCAACACTTACCCTACTTTTGCACTAACTGGAGTGGGAATAGTTATGTTTACCCCTTTGCTAACCAACACTTTCCCTACTGTTGCAATGATTGTATTGTGATATTTAAGCTTAAATATTTTTTAATAGTTTAATTTATTATAGATTTTTGTTTTTCTATATTTGAAATCATTAGTTTAGTTTAGTTTAAGTTTATTTTATTACGCCTGATTAATTAAAACCGTTGCATACAAAGGATAGAAGATTTCTTGTGATAAAATTGATCTATAATAAAAAGTTTAAGATCATATTAAAATAGTACAAATTATTAAAACATTCTATACATTAGCTTTGCATATTACTAATATTATTTTATGTACGGTTATACTTGTTATGATCCATTCAGTTCATATGAAGTTTAGTCTTTTTGCAGTTATATCGAGGAATTTCATTAGCCGGCAATTTAGCTGAATCAGATCCGGGTTAAAGCACAACATTAGCGCTTGTCTACATGTTCTGGCTCCGTATTGATTGAATGCTGGTTTTAACAGGGTAACCCTTAAGTCTTTTAACCTAATGCAGATGCATATAACATGAATTGCATCTTCAATACCGCTGTCGCATAAACAACACTGTTGAGCTCCATCCTTTTTTTCCCAAGGCGGCAGAAAATGTTTAAAGGGACCAACCCCCAGTCGGAGTCGTAGGAATTTTTTCTTGATGTTAATTTTTAAAACCATTTTCAGGTAGAACTGGGGTTTTAATTTGTTGTATGTATGTAGGACCATACAGCCATGTGATCGTCTTGCTAATGTTTTCGTATCCTCGATTGCAGATAGTAAACAAGTTACCTTTCTCACCGTTTTTTTGAATGTTAAATGGTTTAACTGAACATCCCACAGCTCTCTTAAACCTAGGTGTTTAATAGATTCCTCAAGATAAATGCTTGCTGGTGTTTTTCCTGGACGGGAAAGCTCTTACCAAAGTTGGTCGTTCAGGGTTCCCTTGTCATCGCCTTTAATTTTGTGCCAACATTTCACAAATGCTCCCATACCTTCAAGGGACTGTTTTTGGAGCCCAAATTCCAATCGTATTTGGGCCGGGGAGATCATTTTCGGAAGATGGAAAATTGCTCGGTATGATTTGGATATTATATTTTCGAGAGTTGTTGCATCTCTTCCCTTCAGCGCCTCGCTCCCGTAAGTAAAAGTTGGCTGGAGTTTTGCTTGCAAGACCCTTAGTAGAGGGTCGAATGTCAAGTCCGGTAAAAGCTTCTTAAGGGGCTTTATGGCTAGGTAGGTTGTTACCCCCTTTCTCCGCAGGGCTTCTAATTGTGGTTTGGATGAGTTGTTTTGGTTCAACAATACCCCTAGATATTTATAGCTCACTCCTTGTTCCAAACGATGGCCATCTAGGAACCAGCTCTGATGTTTTTTCTTGCGGTAATTAACTGTCAATAATATATGTTGTTATTTTTTATATTATTTCACTTTTAACATAAATTAAAAATAATAGTTTATTAATTGTTTTAATGTAAATATATATATAAATTATTATGTTTGTGTGTTTATTTAGTTTGTTATATTTGTTTTATTTAAAATGTGTATTACATTTATTTTATTTTGTCAAAATTATATTTAATAGTTAATATATTTATTATATATTATTTTCTTTAATATTTATATAAAAATCAATATTTTATACATATATATTTTTTACATCAATATTTTTTAGTCGCTATTTTTGTACTTACCTGTTTAAGTATAGGAGTTGATATTTTTGTTGTCTATATTTTTTAATCAAAATGTTTTACATCGATGTTGTGTCAGTGAACCCCAATTTATATCCCTTTCTGGAATTTGTTTTTTCAGATGCATAAACTCTGTCTTATATTTTTAAGCTACATCTGTTGATGGTGCATTTTTGGGACCCTGTCTTTGTGGGTCACCTTACACTCCAAAATACAAAACAGAGATGCCTCGGTCCACTGTGTGTGCTTCTGTACTAGTAACTAAGAACCAACAGGGATTATACAAAAGAAAAATGAGTTACATCTGGCTGGAAATTCCCATCAGCCCACCCTTCTGGCGGAATCTCATCATGTGGGAGTTGGTAAACAATCTGAACACCGCCCAGACCATCAAGTGACGATGCGGATGTGGATATCAAAAGAAACTCTAGCCAGAATGTTGCTCAAAAAGGTGATGCTAATGAAGTGCAGTGCTCTAGTGAAAGTGATAATTAAAATTAACTACTTGGACAAAAAATATGTTTAATGAGGATTGTCCAAGTGTCAAAATTAAAACCATGCATGGTAGTCTGAATCTATAACTACACCATGGCGCTGTGCAGGACGGTCAACATGTTTCAGCCTAAATGGAAACTCTATCCGGCTTTCTTCAGGACCCTAGTGATGGTAAGCTACTGTAACAAAAAAAGGAAAACTGATGTGATGGTAATGTGTAAATAAAAATCAATAATATACTTTACAATACTTGTATCTAACAGGAACTTGGAGCCCCAATGTACACTGGAAGAATTAAATTGTCTTTCCCCTGTTGGAAAAAATACATAGAAAACACATTTTATCCACATATAATATATTGTTCGTGAAACGGAGATTTTTCTCTAACAGTATCTCCCCTAAATAAAAAATGACAAAAAAAACCCTCTTTTTATAACAAATTAAACGTATGCTTATGATGTGTAATTTGGTGGGTGTGGTGACAATCAGCCGAAATGCGCTTTTTTAACAAGAACATATATTAAGGGTCTGTTACATACAGCGCTACACATTCCCTTCAGTTTTAAAGGATTTCGATTCTGTTACGAAGGTAGAGTGCACTCCGTGTGCAGTTGAATGTATTCTCGGGCGGCATGCACAGGCGCATGCGTGAGGGAACAGTGCTCCTTCTCCTGAGCATGCGCGCATCAACCAGCGTTCTTCGCGCACGCCTGATTGACTAGCTATGAATCGGTTTGGCAAAGCACAAGTGCAGAACGCCTTGAAACGCAATCTTAATTTTCTTTCAAATGTAGGCAATCAACCAATCAGCCCCTTATAAAAACGCAAGGGGAAGTCCAGTCAGTACCTCCACTTCCTCTCGGATGCCAGAGAGAGGTACAGATGGACAGGTAAGGCTCTCCCCCCTTTTTGAGCTAATGACACTGCGCTGTAGAGAGGCAGGTCTGAATAATCCGTTTTTAACCTGCGGATGTTTGATTCATAACCTTCTGTAATTTCTTTGCCCCATGTACTTAGTAAACGATCAGATGTGGGAAGCAAAGTAACGGCACAGAGTATCTGTTTTTACTTTAATGATAATGCCATAAACTACTCTGGCATTTTCTATAGGTGTGAGTTCTTTGCTTCTCTCTTTTGTCTGGCACCTGAGTAGGTTAGGCCATAGGATGATAGGATAGTGTCCATTACAAATTGTCAGGGTTTAGATGTAAAGTAATTTGTATGGGCATATGAGACAGTTTGTTAATTATGTCCCTAATTTTTCTTACGTACTAGAGCGGGAACTCATATTCCCGAGCGGTTGCCGGGTAAGGTGAGGCTGTCTCCCACAAAAAGCTGGGTGAGTATTACTGAGAGGTACTTCCTTTCTGTAATAGGGCTATTATGCTCACGATTAAGCTGAGTATATAATACTCACGCAGTTGTGTTGTCTGTATAGTTTCTTTGTAACTATGTGGATATATACATGTAAATATGTGTGTTTTCTATGTATTTTTTCCAACAGGGGAAAGTCAATTTACTTCTTCCAGTGTACATTGGGGCTCCAAGTTCCTAGTAGATACAAGTATTGTAAAGTATATTATTTATTTTTATTTACACATTACCATTACATCAGTTTTCCTTTTTTTGTTGCAGTAGCTTACCATCACTAGGGTCCTGAAGAAAGCCGGATAGAGTTTCCATTTAGGCTGAAACATGTTGACCGTCCTGCACAGCGCCATGGTGTAGCTATAGATTCAGACTACCAGGCGTGGTTTTAATTTTGACACTTGGACAATCCTTATTAAACATATTTTTTGTCCAAGTAGTTAATTTTAATTATCACTTTCATTAGAGCACTGCACTTCATTAGCATCACCTTTTTGAGCAACATTCTGGCTAGAGTTTCTTCTGATATCCACATCCGCACCGTCACTTGATGGTCCGGGCAGTGTTCAGATTGTTTACCAACTCCCACATGACGAGATTCTGCCAGAAGGGTGGGCTGATGGGAATTTCTCAGCCAGATGTAACTCATTTTTCTTTTGTATAATCCCTGTTGGTTCTTAGTTACTAGTACAGAAGCACACACAGTGGACCGAGGAATCTCTGTTTTGTATTTTAATATGACTATAGGAGGGAAGTGAGATGTCAGGTCGGTAAATATATTCCCTTTGACCCTCTTTAAAGTATTTTATTGGTCACCTTACACTCCAGCCATAAAATTCACATTACTCTGAAGCATTTCTCAAATTCCATCTTAAGGATCACAATACAGTCCCCCATAGGAGGTGGCTCTATCACCACTGTCTCTGCAGTTTGCTCTGTCCCACTTATATTAGGTATTGCCATTGTAGTTGAAACGTGGTGTAACTCCAGTAAGGCTTTGTATACATAGGAATTTCAAAATCAGTAACTCACTAAAGAATTTGTCATCATCATTAACTTATTCCCCATTTACTTTCTACTTTTCTGATTTATCTTTTTAAACCTATTCTGTTTTTCTTGCTACAGCAGGATATGTTTTAATACTTTCTATTTTGTTCAATCTCCATGCATTCTTCTAATTTTCTAGTGTGGCTTCTAACCAGCACCTGAAGAACTACATAGAGGATCTATCCTTAAGATAGTAACGTTAGTTACGATGTAACCTCCTGGCAGGCTCTTCCTCTGAACCTATCACAGAGCTCTTTAATGGTTCCCAGTCAGAAAGTGCACTGCTTTCAAAATATGTTGCTTACCCACAAATTGTTGATGGGTAAAGCTCCTTTGTACCTAAGGGGACAAACTGCCCTACTATTCTCCCCCTCGTATACTAAGATCTAGCGACAAGGCGCTACTGACTGTTCCACACATTCGTGCCTCGAGATATTGAGGCAGAGCGTTTTCTTACACTACACTCTTGGCATGAAATCAACTTCCACTCCATCTCTTCTGCTACTCTGATTTTGCCAAGCTCAAGAAATTGCTGAAGACCAGGGAATCAGGGTAAGGGCGGCCTGTTATATTGGATGTGCTGCCCCCAGGGCAGCCGCAAAGTCATGCTGCCCTGGGGGCAGTGCATTCAAGTGAAAAACGGAGGGGTTTTAAGCAGTCACACAGTGTTTCAGTGTGCAGGCAGCAACCTGTCTGCCCTTTTAAGACAGGAGAAAGACCCCCCTGCATGCAGTTGCAGTGGTTGATTTTGCCTGCCTGCATGGGAAAATCTGAGGGGTCCATATGACCCTCTTTCACTGCTCCAGAGGGCTGCCATCAGGGGGCGCACTGCCAGTGCACCTCCTGACAGCTTCTTTGCCTCTGCATCCGTGTTTATACTACGGCATGGGCACAGATGCAATGGGATTCCCTCATTTGCATGCGGCCATGCCCTCATGCAAATGAGTGAACACCCACTGGTGCTAGAGCTATATGTGCACCAGCACTATCTGTATTACAAAAAGGGCACAAGCTTCTGCAGCCCTTCCTGTAATACCAATGTGTCCCATGGCTTGCAAAGCGAGTGCACATGCCTGTTGAGCCCCAGGCCACTTTCCATAATATTGCCCTTGGTTGTTTTAGGTGCTGGATGTTGGTTATGTGAAGATTGAGCACCGAGAAACACCTCAGATTGTGATTTGTTGGGTCCCTGTAATTGCCTTTTCTGTCTTTGCCATGGGCCACACTGACTCTGCTTGCGGGCTCTGATACCCGCCAACGCTTGCCCCGGAGGCTCTGCCCTGTCGTTGTTGCTGCACCATCACCCTAAGGTCTACATTACCCAGGGTGCAACGCCGATTTCCTCAGCTATTGTGGGACCCGCTGAAGAGGGGAAGGCACTGGGCTATCTCTGCACATAGAGCGCTGCCTCTCCCCTGCAGCGCAGGTCCCTGTAATTGCCTTTTCTGTCCTTTGTCAAAGGCCACGCTGACTCTGCTTGCGGGCTCTGATACCCTCCAACGCTCACCCCGGAGGCTCTGCCCTGTCGTTGTTGCTGCACCATTACCCTAAGGACTACATTGCCCAGGGTGCAACGCGGATTTCCTCAGCTGTTGCGGGACCCGCTGATGAGGAGGAGGCACTGGGCCATCTCTGCGCATAAAGCGCTGCCTCTCCCCCCGCAGCGCGGGGCGTGCAGGGCGACACCCCGGCCAAGGGCGGGCCCGTCTGAGCCCGTCTGAGACCGCAGGAGACCGGGCTGGGCCACCTTATTGACAAGTTGCTCTGCGTAAACCGGTTATTTGTTTGTTTGTTGGCTTAAGCCTTGTACTATTGCTTCTACTAGTGTTGTTCTGTCGTAGTTGGGGATATGAGTAGGAATAAGCATAGAGGAGGGGGGCCTGGCATTGTGGGTACACTAGATGCGTTCCTGTCGCTGGCTTAATCCATTTTAATGCACAAGATTCAGCCACCATATGTACTTCACCAACTGTACTACCCACCACAGCCGAACTAATTGAAGCTCTTGACTGTTCCCATCAACGAAGTCAAACCTCCCTGGAGTGTCAGCAAAGTGGGCCCCCTTTATCAGACTGCATTGTCAGTACGTCTCCTATTTCGCACAATTCTATTGTTAAGACACCAACACGTCAGCTAAGGAGTTCATCAGTGGCTTATGGGGATTCTAACCAGAAAAAAAGGAAAGCGTGTGCCCTTCCAAAAACAACGCAACAGACTTCCGAAATGGCAAAAAAGAAGTCGGTGACTCTTGGGAGCGAGGGATGCATGGACAAGGGTATACATTTAGACACTCAGGGAATTTGTAGACCTAGCAACTCTAGTGGTATTATAGATATCGAGTTTGTAAAAAGTGTTGAGGAAAAATTAATGGCTCTGTTAGATCCGATAATAGCAAGACTGGCCGGAATAGGCGAAAGATTGGCCACAATTGAGCGGCATTTACTTAGTACTCCCCATCTCCCGAGTAAGCAAGGACTGGAAGGTAAGGCAGAGGCTAGAGAGGAGAGGACAGCTGATATAAGACCATCTAACAGTGTAGCTACCCCAACTCCACATGCTGAGGAAAGGGTGTCAATGGATAACCCCTCAGTAACTCTATCGTCAAATATGAACGCAACCCATAAAGGGGGCACTGGGGGTCCTCGGGTATCCTTGCACTCACGGAGGGGGGGAAGTGGTAGCCTGCACATCCCTGCATCTTCCACCAGAAGCAACCCTCTATACAATCTTATTAGCAAACGTACCACTGCTACCCTCAAGCTCACAAGAGCATTGGTTATCACTAAAGAACAAGGCCCTACCCTTGTTAAATGCTAGATTAGAGGTAGGGAACACACTATTTAGTGAATTTAAAATGGTGCAGAGAATTCCCTGCTAATGGGGGATTGTGTGGTCTTAAGTTTTCAGTCCCCGTTACTGGTCAGGGAAATACTGGACAGGGCTGGGACTGGCTACCTAACCAAGGATGCAATCTGTATTCTTCCCTTGGGTTTCTGTTATCAACCGTGTGGCAACCATGTTACAGGTAGGGGTGTACAGAGGGTTGCCTTTCATGATCAAGGCATGTCTAATTATGGGCTCCAGACATTAAATAGGTTTGCAGTACTCTCCAATCTAGAGAACATTGATTGACTTGGAGTTAAATATAGTGCCCTCAGTGCTGACGTGCACATGGTTAATTGTATATCAGCTATCCCCACTAATGGTGTACCCATAATATCGTCAAATGTTAATAGGAAGATCAGATCCCCGCATAATTATATGGTGAGTGATGAAGACGATTGTGGTTCACGACAATTGAGTACTTCGCCAGGTGAGGGGTTTTCCTGTAATACTCAGGTAGAATATCCAGGCACTACGATGAGTAAAGCAAATAAGTCCTATTTTGCCCGTGGCCTGAAACTAGTCTCCTGGAATTTGGCTGGGTTATGCTCCAAGATAACCTCAGTGGCTTGGGTTACCTTTATCGAAGGTCACAATAAAATTACATTCCAGGAAACATGGGCACTTGACCATGTATTTCGCCAGGGATTTATGAATTTTTCTAAACTGGAGCAAGTAGAACAGAGGGGAAGACCTATGGTGAGCTTGACAACATGGGTAAGGCAATCAGACTACTATAGGGTGGATGAAATGTTCATCGATAGTAGGGATATTTTAATAATCAGAATTCAGATGGATGAAGTCCCTGACTTGTTGCTAATTAATGTTTATGCTAGGGGTATGTCAGGTGGGAAGGCCTCCCCCACTGTAGCTCTCCTAGATATGTTTCTTAATGATCATAAGGGTGTAAGCAATATGATAATAGCTGGATATTTTATTTGCTCTTTTGAGTCCCTTGAAGTCAATGATGTCAATCTTAGTACTGAGGAAGACGCCCAGTGGAATATTCCACTGTTGGTTCTCCCTCCCATTAAAAAATGGACAGGGGCAGCCCTGCAGCTTAAAGTTTTTTTGTTCAGAACAGGGAGTAAGGGTTGTAAATGGCAGATCCCTGCCAGATAGGCAGGGTTCACCAACTTTTAACAAAGGGTTACGTAGTAGTCGCATTGACTTTATCTTCCTTAACAAGGAATTCTGGCCCTCCATGACAGATATGGCAGTTCAGGAGCGGGCCGAGAGCGACTACAACCCGTTAGTACTTTCCATGCAGCCCAAAGGTATTCCTATTATTAATAAGCAGGTGCCAGGAACAAATCATGTGGAGGTCCACTTAACAAATGACACAAGGAGAGTCAAATGGAGTAAAGTCATTAATAAAGTTGAGCATCTACAGCTGATGAGGAAGCTAGTGACGAGTGCAATAGCTTTCCTTCAAAACTGTGCAACTCAAGAGGAGGTGAACAAAGAGGTTGTACGGGTCCACAGTGAACTGTTTAGTAACCTTAAAGGTTTTTTTATTACTAAGGGTAAACAACCTAAGAGCCGACATGGCCCAAAGGCCGTCACTTGGTATGGTGAATCATGTAGACAAGCATATAGACTTTTAGCAAGGGCCATCAGATCTAAAAACAGGGAAGAAATAAGAAAGGCAAGGGTGGGGTATAAGTCGGCCCAACAGAAAGCGAAAAGGGATTGGGACGAACATTATTGGGTAGAATTCCTCAGGGCCTGTACAGGAAGAAGCATGGCTGCTTTTTGGCATCTTGTGAAATGGGGCAGGGGAGACCCGAGCCGGGTGCCAGTGAACCATGTTCCTCCCGAGCGCTGGGTATCATACTTTATGGCCCAATTTGCAACGTCACACCCCTCCCATGAAACTTTACTGGCGTGTGGTACTCTTAGGTGGGGGTACAATTTATGCTGCATTCGTCGATCTTAAGTCGACTTTTAACCTTGTTCCCTGTGCCAAAATGTGGAGAACCTTTTTAGAACTAGGCATGCCACTAGAAATTTTAGCATTCTTAGTTTTTTTTACATGATTCAAACTATGCACAGGTGCATTGGGATACACAAGGAACTGTTACTGAAAGGTTTCCCATAGCTAAGGGGGTTCGTCAGAAGTGCGGTTTGGCACCAACCCAGTTTTTTACTGTATATGAACAGGGTAGTCCAGTACTTCCAGAACTTTCCCACAGATGCTCATACATTAGCAGGCTTGAAGAGCCCCTTGCTTATGTTTGCAGATGATACCCTCAAACTCTCCAAGACCCAGAAGGGCTTACTGTCCGCTTTGGGGAGATTTGAGGAGTTCTGCAAGGACCATGATCTCCTAGTGAATGTGGAAAAAACCAAATTTATGGTCTTACATAAGCACAAGGTGATAAATGGTAGAGTGGAAATGAGGGATGGTATTCTGGAACAGACCCAGGACTTCACTTATTTGGGGGTAATGATTGGCAGTAAACTTAATTGGAAGCCTCAGATTAATCTACTGACCCTTAGGCATGCCCAGCTGTCAGGTGCTCTGTTGAGGGAGCAGCGACTTTCATACACCAAATCTGTTGCTCCAGTTTTAAAAATGTATAATACAAAAATCAGTGCTTCGGTCCTGTATGGGGCTGAATTGTGGGGCTATGACAATCTTGCCCCCCTTATAACAGCCCAAAACCCATTTTTGATGCCATTGACTGGGCTTCCTCAGTCAACTTCTCTATTGCCCCTATTTTTAGATCTCGGATGTTATTCTATCGAAGATAAGGTGCAATATAGACCAGTAGCCTACTGGAGAAGACTTTGGGTCACCCTGGTGCTCTCTCAGTACGCTGAAGCACTTTTGGAAGTCAGGGAGGCCGACAGCATGCACAACATTCCATGGCTGAGACGAGTGAAAATTACTCTGTCAGAAATGGGGATGAGTAGACTGTAGGTTCATTCCATGGGAAACTCCTTTCCCTCAAAGTACGAGTTTAAGGCAGCCTATTAGAATATGATTAAAATTAAGCACTTCTCTGCCTTAACAATCATCATTATCTAGAGATTTTTTAGATTACAAACATGTAAGTAGAGTACGAAAAGTACTGGGATTTTATTACCCTAAAAAAAGACAGGAAAGTGCATCATCAATTTAGGGTGGGATCTCTTCCCACCAATTTATTGATCAGTAAATGGAATGCTTCAAACCCCAGTACATGCCCATTTTGTCCCACAGTGAAAAAGTCATTGGCACATATTTTATTTGATTGTCCAGCCTATAAAATCCCAAGGTATAGATGGTTATAACCTATTTGCCTAATCCTAAGGACTAGGTTAAGTAGCAAAGCTTATAGGATTTTAAAAACAGCCACAAGTGAATCAATTGTGATTGCTGTCGCAACATTTTTAAGTTGGACGTTGGTTATACGTGCCAAGGTGAGGAGGCAATGTTACGTTTTTGTTCCTTGTTGTGTATTGGTGGGGGGCGAACAATTAGCTAAATGTACTATATCGCACCAACCGTAGAGCATACAAATTGTTCGCCTGTTTATTTTAGTATTGCTCGAGCGCCATGCCAATTGTGGGTGGAGTTTTTTATGATGTTTTATTGATTCATACTATTTATTATTTTAAGTATGTCCCAACTGTGGCCATGTCATCATCTTGTCATCAAACTGTAATGCACTTCTTCTGTTAAACACCTATGATTATGAAATATATTGTATAGGGAATGTATAATTCTGATGTACTTTGACTTTTTAAGTTGGTTTTAAATGGTTTTTGTCTTTTATGATGTTTAATCGAAATAAAGACGTAATGACTTGACTTGATTTGTTGCGCTTTATTAAGTGGAAATAACACAATATATCCTTCTACTTTCTCTTTCCCTGTTTCCATGCAGTCCCATATATTGAGTGCTTCAAACTGTGTCGTTTTAGGCATTGGACTCATATCATACATGGTCTGTCTCAAAAAGTCTACCTTCGCAAAATCAAAAGTGCCCTCAAACAGTGATTTCTCATCATGTGATGTATATTTGTGCCATTCGGGATTCAAAACACACTTATAATACCCAATCTCTTCTATCAGTTTAAATGCTGACATATCTTTCTTTGACATCTTCTGACCTTCTCTAGGCTTATTCAATCAATCAATCAATCAAAGCATTTATATAGCGCACTTCTCACTCAGAGGGTCTCAAGGCGCTAGGGGAGGGGGGTCCGCTACTGCTCGAACAGCCAGGTCTTGAGTTTCTTCCTGAAGGCGAGGTGGTCCTGGGTCAGGCGGAGGTGGGTCGGGAGGGAGTTCCATGTCTTGGCGGCGAGGTAGGAGAAGGACCGTCCCCCTGTGGTGGCTCTTCGGATGCGGGGGACGGCGGCGAGGGCGTGGCCGGTCGATCGAAGCTGGCGTTTGGGAGCGTAGAAGTTGAGGCGGCTGTTGAGGTATCCTGGGCCTTGGTTGTGTAGGGCTTTGTGTGCGTGGATGAGGAGTTGGAAGGTGATTCTCTTGTTGACTGGGAGCCAGTGCAAGTCTCTCAGGTGTCCGGAGATGTGGCTGCGACGGGGGATGTCCAGGATGAGTATTCTCTCTCTTAGTTGTAAGTGCACGGACAAACATCCACTTACAGCTGCCATCCTTCACATCATAGACCAAGAAATTGATATAAGGAGTCCCACAGCGATCGTTCCTCACACCCACCCTTTTCAACATATACATGACCTTCTCGCCAACATCATCTGTTTACAAGACATTGTCGTCATCTTCTACACAAATGGCACCCAACTCATCCTCTCTCCTTGACAGACAAGACAACCATCCCCAGAACCAACTGCACCAACTTCATGAATATGGAAGCAGACTGGATGCAACCCAATTACCTGCAGCTCAACTCTGAGAAGACAAAAAGTACTGGTCTTCAACAACAAGACCTCCTAATGGGACTCAACCTGTTGGCCGTCGGAGCTAGGAGCAACACCCACAAACACTACAGGAAATCTAGGGATCATCATAGATGTCGAGCTCAAGATGATGTCTCATGTCAATGCAGTGTGCACCACCTGCTTCCACATCCTACGCATGGTACAAAAGATCTTTAAATGGTTGCCTCAATGCACCAGGGTATTTATTTTGAATTAATTGTTAATTAATTTTTATTTGGTAATTAATAAAATGTTAATTGGCAATTAATTTTACTTAATTGATTAATTAATAATGATGTTGATTCTATTAAAACAAATTCCGTAGCGGGTTGTGGGTTTATAGGGGAATAGGGTGGGAAGTAATTTAATTATAATTAATTAAATATTTTAATTTATTTATTGGTATTTATCTTGAATTAATTGTTAATTCATTTTTAATTGGTATTTAATTACATTTTAATTGATAATACATTTTTGTTATTTGATTTATTGATAATTATATTAATTTTATAAATGTATTTCCGGTAGCAGGTTGTGGGTTTATAGGGGAATAGGGTGGGAAGTAATTTAATTGTCATTAATTAAATATTTTAATGTATTTATTGGTATTAATTTTGAATTAATTGTTAATTAATTTTTAATTGCTAATACAATAATTTTTAATTGATAAATAATTTGTATTAATAGGTAAAGCATTTTAATTAATTTGTATTTGTATTTTTAATTGATTAATTATTATATTATATGAATTCCCTTCTGTTGCACTCACTGGAGTGGGAATAGTAATTTTTACCCTTACGCTACCCAACGCTTTCCCTACTGTTGCACTCTCTGGGGTGGGAATAGTAATTTTTACCTCTACGCTATCCAACGCTTTACCTACTGTTGCACTCTCTGGAGTGGGAATAGTAATTTTTACCCCTACGCTATCCAACGCTTTCCCTACTGTTGCACTCACTGGAGTGGGAATAGTAATTTTTACCCCTACCCTATACAACGCTTTCCCTACTGTTGCACTCACTGGAGTGGGAATAGTAATTTTTACCCCTACGCTATCCAACGCTTTCCCTACTGTTGCACTCTCTGGAGTGGGAATAGTAAAAATGTTGTATATTTTTTTATTAATATTATGTTAATATATATATGTTTTGAAAAATATAATTGTATTTTCTTTATAACTTAAATTAATTATTAAATAATGTTAAGGTTATTTAAGTATTTTTAAGTATATTTTAGTTAAATATTTTTAATATTTCATTAATTTTAAATTATTTTTAAGACATTTAAAAAAAATCGATATTTTGACTAACTATATTTTTTTAAACTATATTTTTGATTCGATATTTTTGTACTTACCTGTTTGTAGATAGGAATTCGATATGTTTGTATTCAATATTTTATCTTCGATATTTGTGTAATTCTATATTAGTGTAATCGATATTATGTCAGTGATCCCATAAATTGTCATGAAGACAGAAGTACAGATAAATGCAAAATCATAAAACTTAAAGATCCCTCGAAAGGCAGAATCTAAGTAAAATTCCAAGTGTCAAACTCAAAACGAGTACTGACAGCATTCCAATAAGCAGGTTTAAAGGCAAAAGAGGAGAATGGCATATCATCTACCAGGAAAATACTAAAAGAATCCCCAATTAAAGTAATGAGAAAAATCCCCTATGAAAAACAGACACCACCTCATAGGTTTTATAGACAAGTTACACAAGGTATTCATAGATTCTGCAAATTCAGCATAGTATGATCACAGTTAGGTTCACAATTCACATTAGAAAATCAGAAACAACAGCTTAATTTTCTAAATCTTTATTACTAACTCATTTCTTGAGAGAAATTTTCTGCTTGCTTCCTCATCAACCACACTTCAGAGATGTATAACACAAATGAAACATTTCTTAAACTATGGCTTATAGAATTAGCACAACTTCACTAACACTTCTGGTCGAAGTCCTTGAAGATGATACTTTCTAACAATGACGTATAATGACGTCATTCACTCAATGCTTCGCAGAAACAAGGGAGAGTGTATTTTGAAGCAGCACACTGATTGGGAGTGGGAATGAGCAGGAGCAAGTTCATTGCAATATTAGAAACTGCATTAATTTAAAAACTGATGGTGTATCACAAAAAAATGTGGCATCGATATTCATAGCATTATTCACACTTCTAATTGACATTTGAAACTCCTTCCAAAAGCAAAATCATCAGTTCATCGGTTACGACTGAATGATTCAATAAAAACACTAATGATCAGAAATCATTTTCACACTATGGGCCCCATTAGGATGGCGGGCGGAGAGCCCCCGTCGGGGCCGGTGGTGGCAGGGGCGATCCGCCCGCCGTCCGTGCAGAAATTACTCCCCACCATGTTAACATGGTTGGGGGGTCCGCGGCGGACGGAAAGACCGTCCGCCGCTTTCCACCCAGTCGACATGTCGACCGGGCGGAAAAGGGTCCTACATGGTGGCAGTGCTAATAGACACCGCCAGCCATATTAGTATGTGTCTCAGCAGATGCCTTTCCGTGGGGGATGCGGAGTCTGCTTTGAGGGACTCCGGAGGGGTGGGGGGTGCACATGGGGGGTACCTATGGTATGCCCCTGCAGTTCCATGCACAACATGGCAGGTACCGTGCGGTGCCTGCCATGTTGTGCATGGAAGTGCCTCCCTGGCATTGTGGCGGGCGGTACTGAGTGCACTGCAAGTTAGGGCTTCAGGATACTAATGACACATATGGGACCCCCGCCCTTATGGCGGGCGGTCCCTTGTTACGAAAGGATGGGGGGCGGACAAAGTCCGCCCGCCATCCAAATGTGCCCCTAAATTTGCACATTTTGCACATTTTGCATATTTTGAAAGTGCAACAGCACCCTTATTCTTTAATCCTGACCTTTCAATCTCCAGGCCACTAGCCTGAGATTTGACAGGGTTTCCTGGTGAAAACCTGGAAAAGCCAGAGAAGAAGGAGCTGTGGGGAAAAAAATAGTTTCCTGAGACCTTTCATAGCTATCAAATCACCTCACTCTGATCCAAAACCTGAGGATTAGGGAAAAAAGAGAGAAGTCATAAAAACGACCCTGGGTCACTGGCAGGACAGAGAATCCACCCACATGTCCCTTCTCTCTTCCTGAATTAAACTTGCCACATGAGCATTGAGGGGAAAGGCAATCAGATGGACTACAGGTTGACCCTATTCCTGGGATATCATAGAAAACTTCCTGGGATGCAGACACAACTGCTGAGAAGCCGGAATAGTCATGCTTAGGTTGTCTGCAATAGTGTTGCAAATCCTCTAAAACTGGACTATCCACATTGAAAATACATTCAACTCTGTGAATACAAAAATCTGATCCTAGATCTTGGAAGGGGCAAATGATCTCGTCCCCTACTTTATGTGGATGCATGTCTTTGCAGTCATGTTGTCTGTTCTGACTTGAACTGTGCTTCTCTTGAGGAAGTGAGAGAAAGCCATTAGGACCAGGCAGATGGCCTCCAGTTACTTGAGACTCTGAAAAAGAGACCAAAGGCCCTGAATCTGATGAGACTCGCCCATATCAACCCAACCAGGTAGGCTGGCAGCTGTCATATTGGCGATTGAACGAGATGATAGAGGAAACTCATTGAACAGACTTTGAGAATCCAACCAGCAAGTCAAATCCTATCACTCAGATTGGGACACAAGTATTTGCAGAGAAAGATCCCTAGAAAGATAATAGTTCCACAGCTCAGGATATATCTCATAATCTTGTGGAGATGAAACCTGGCCCAAGGGACCAGAAATATTGTCACTGCCAGGTCCCCTTTAATTTGTAACCATAGTTCCGCAAGTGGAGCTTAGTGGAATAGGAGATTCACGACTTGAGATTGAATCTGGATAGGTCTCTCATCTGGCAGTGTTATCAGAGCCATATATGTTGATATGTTGCTCCATTGAAGAGTTTGTCATAGGAAATAATCAGCTGTGCCTTTTTACAGCTTCTCAAAAAGCCATGGTCTTTAGAACTGCATGTAGCCTTGATGAAGGGTGGATCATCCAATCGTATAGGTGAGGGTGAAGGAAGATTTATTTCTGATAAAGTAATGCCACTAAATGGCACAAGCATCTTTGTGAAGCCTCTTAGGGATGATATTAGTCCAAAAGGCAGGAACCTGAGGTGAAAATTGTCCAATACACAGCGCAAAAACATTTGATATCCAGCATGGATCACAATGCGAGTAATCATCTTGAAGGTCTATTGCGGTAAGATAGTTCTGACTGATAATCATCAGAATAGTGCTTTGAAGTGCCACCATCTTGAAGTGAATTGTCCAAACCAGCAATTTACCCTTTCAAAGTCCAGCACTGCTCTAAAAGACCCTGAACACTTTTAAATAGGAAAAATAAGAGAATAAGGGCCAGATGTAGGTCACCAAATATCAGTCGGTAACGGCCAATTTCGACCGTTACTGACCGGTATTTGGTGATTGAGATGTAGGGGGCCTTAAATTTACCGATTCTGTATATTTACAGAATCTGTAAATTTACAGATTCTGTAAATTACCGAATCGGTAAATTTACCGAATCTCAAATTTGTGATGTAGGTGGCACTGAAAACAGTGCCACCAGCCCTTAAGAATTCGTTATTTACCATGAAATACTATGTCATGGTAAATAACGAATTCCTGTGTACATGCACATCTGTGCATGTACACCTGTGCCATGTGGCACACATACATGCCCTTAGGGCATGTATGTGTGCCACATGGCACAGGTGTACATGCCCTTAGGGCATGTATGTGTGCCACATGGCACACAAGCCAGAATCAGGGGTGCAACAGGGTGTCAAAGTGACACCCTGTTCCCCTTGCAATTTCGGTAATTTTGCCGAATCGGTATTTACCGATTCTGTAATTGACATTGATTCCTATGGGCCTCAAGGCCCATAGGAATCAATGGCAATTACAGAATCAGTAAATACCGATTCATTAATTACCGAATCATACCGATTCGGTAATTAATTCGGTAAAATTACCTACATCCCGATTGCCTGTTCTTAAATACCGAAACGGTATGATTCGGTATTTAAGAATCGGTAATCTGGGATTACCTACATCGGGCCCCTAGTTATTTTTCCCTGATCATCTTGAGAAACTAATATAATAGCCTTTTTGTCCCATAAAGCAATAATTCCTCCCCACAGGACTCTGTGATTGTCTGGATCTCTGGAAACAAGAGTACAGATGAACCCAAGTCTGGAGGTCATTCTGAGAAGTCTTTATGAAATCATCTCTTGACAATAGTCAAGACTCACTGATCGGAAGTATCTCTTTCCCAAGCCTGGAAAAAGTTCTGGATCCTTCTGCACTGCACATCTTGATTGAATAAGAGATTGTAATTGTCAGGACCTCTTTCTAGATACCCCAACCTGTAGAGTCTGTTTTCCCAACAGACTTCTTGGGTTGATACTTCTTTCTATGAGATGAAGAAGACTTCAAGTCCTTCTGGGGAGATTCGTATAAACATCTACCCCCAAGAGTTATAAGAACCAGAAGATTTACAATGTAAGCCCTGCTCAGTGCCCTTCTGAATTGTCATTACTAGTTTCTCCAAGTCTTTAATGGAATTGCACATTATTAGCAGAGATAGTGCCAACCTTGAGATTCAGATTATTTGTGTTGACAGCTCTCTTCAGATTATTATCCACCTTCTTGTCCACCACTGGTGAATCGTCCTCAGGATAATAGAAGGATACCCTATAAGTGTGGCCACTATTGTATCCATCTTCAATTTATGAGGAAACACATCTGCTGATTTCTCCATGAAAAATAGCCTATGTTGAAATCTCAGGCATTGCCACATTCAACTTCTTTCTACTCCCCAAAGATAAATTCCTTAAGCCTTTTATGCATGGGCGCGGCAAAAGAAAAAGGCGTGTCATTCTGTGGAAAGAGACCTTCCACATCTTCAGAGTAGCAAACGCAGGGGATGCAACATTGTCAATAATGTGCTCCAACAAGTCAGGCATCTCTTCCCTCATGACGTACTTGCCTGATGTGGAAATACTAGGGACTTCAGACTCAGAGACTGAGGAAAGATTCTGAGAGTCTGAACAGCCGGTCTTGGATTGCTTTGAATCTTTAGTTTTAGTTTTAAACGTTGCCATAAGTGCCTTGAAGACTGCTGCCTCCATATCACAATCATAAGAGCGGAACACCAGAGAAAGTAGCAGGAGACCTGTAAGACCTACTACTTCTAACAGGCATTGAATCTTCCTCAGAAGACATGTCTCCTCTTCATGCTTCTATTCACCTTCACTGTCTACCAGGAAATGAACAGCTCAAGTAAAGACAACCATCCATTAAACATGCCCTCTCAATTTCACTCAATAAAGGTCAAGGGGAACCCCTTGCCACCAATGAGAGATGACCCATCTATTCACCAATGGCCAATGAAACAAAGAATTAAGACTATTAAAAATAAAGGTGCTACAGCTCGGAGGACAATTTATGCATCCATTCAAACAGTCCAGATCCACAAGAAAGCCTCGGTATACCTCTGGTAGCAGCACTTTGTCCTATGCACTAAATTTGCTCCATCTGACCTGGAAGAACAGCCCTAATACCTAAGAGCTGGTCAGACTCAATCCTTGTCCACTCTTACCAGCTCTCACAGATTGAAGCCGCTGCGCACCTCAAATACGTAGGTGTGGTGCCCTTGAGAAAGAGTTCTATGGAGCTCTGCTCCAAAGTACCTGACATCTCCACGCCCATCCTAATCAATATTCCAATAATCCAAGAAAAAGCAGAATTGGCCCCAGTTTTGTGCACAGATAACACTATGAGTCTCTGTGAGACAAAACAAAACAGGATGGGTGGGGGAGGAAAAGTACCTTTAAACTAATGAGTGTGTGGTACTGGTGTCTGTCGAGGCAGGACTGCCTGAACAGGTGATGAATTCAAGCGAGGGAGGGTTGAGAAGTAAAGGACGTTACCTGAGGCTTCAAGAGCAGTAATACGATTTGTGGACAGAGGCCTTGATTTGCATGAGTAGCAACCAGGGTTGGACTGGTCTATAAGACATTCAGGGGGAGGGAGCGATGGGCTGGTCTGACAGATCAGTGTGTGGGCCGATGTTTTAGCAGTTTGTGGAGCTGTTTTAATAGTTGATTTCCCTAATATTACCACAATCATTGTATGAAGCAAACACAAACGCATGCAGTCTCCCATCTTCAGTGTCTTTACTGACCTGACTTGCAAATGTTGTCCACATTTTATAGCTGTCTGGTTAGGCAGTAGTGCCACTTTTATTTTGGTGCACGGGCCAATTTTTAATCCCAATCCGACCCTAGTGGCGATTCAGCCCACAGAGCTTTTCACAGATTAGTGTAGAGTCGCGTCCCAGTCGCCGCGTGCTGCGTGATGATGCAGCACGCGCTGCGGCCATTTTGGAGCTCGGAGCGCGAGCTCCAGTCGGGGAGTATTCTCGGAAAGCACCGGATGCCCGGCGCTCTCCTGCTATATAGATGTAACAAATAAATACACTTTCCCCTCATCTCTTGCCTCCGGAGTTTTCCTTGCAGTGGTAAAGGCCTCATTACAGTGGCGACGAGGCTGGGAGTGGAAAAGAAAATCCAACATGAAGATAAACGAGGAAGATACACATAGAAGAACCCAGCAGAAAGAAAATAAGAGGAAGAAGTGGGGCACACACACAGCCAGGAGACCACCAAGAAGGGTGACAAGAGAAGTAAAGAGGAAAAGGAGCACACAGAAGCAAACAGCAGGAGAGCATGGCAGGGGCACAGGGCCACGTGGAGTGATCACCGGAAGGAAACAGAAGAGCACCAGGTACAGGGGCAGAGAGCGACAGGAGCAGGGTGCCAGGGACTTACCCCACAGTGACCCCATTAGAGCAAGGAATAAGAGACTGAGGAGGGGACACTACAATTGAGGGCTAATCCAGGACACAGCGCCTAGTCACCATTGAGGCCCTGGTGGAATCGGAGAGAAGCGGCGAAGGGGGCGCAGAGGGACCCCAACCGAACCAGGCGCAAAGTGAGGGCGCAAGCAAGCCGGGCAGCCCGAGAGGACCAGGAGAAGAACCAGAAAGATGCGCCGAAATGAGTGTGCAGGCGTCTTCACTCAAGACGCAGATCCCGTTCTTGCCCAAGCCAGGAGACCCTCTAATAAAGTGGGAGGACTGGAGAGAGTACTTCATGAACTACATAGAGGCTTTGGAAAATGAGAATGGAGAAGCCTTCCCCAGTAAAAGGAAGAGGAGGATACTCCTACACAACTTATGTCCGGAAAGGATTAGAGTCTTTCAGAACCTTGTGCCCACCCGCAGACCAGCCACAGACGACGACGTATTCAGACACGCAATAGAAGATCTGAACAACCACTATTGACCAGCAGTGTGCACATCCATTGATAGATACAATTTCCAGCAGAGGAAACAGGAAGCCGGCGAATCAATAGACGACTATGCCGCCGCGCTAAGGAGGCTGGCGATAACTTTCAAATTCGGTGTCTTGCACGACGAATTCATAAAGGATCAGATAGTCATGCACACCACCAATAAGTCTGTCTAAGACAAATTATGTGTGAATGGAGACGCCACGCTTAAGGAGGTGATAGCCATGGTGAAAAAGGCCGAATTGTCAAAAAGGTGCGCCAACGCAGCAAAGAGAGAACCTGTCCTGAGGCCCATGGTGAACAAAGTAGATGACGCAGAACAAACAGGAAGCAACAAAACCATGACGGTAGAGAGTAGGGACTGAACAGATGGATTGGAAAACCATAGAGCAAAGGAAGCAAAACAGAGAAAGCACGAGCGCGTGCTACCGGTGCGGAAGCCAGTCCCCACCAAAAAAAGTGTCCGGCGTTCCGTGCGAAATGCATGTTTTGTGGCATAGTAGGACACTACAAGAAGGTCTTCCGCTGAAAAATGAGAAGACCCACAGTGAAGTACGTGGTGCTAGATCCAGAGGAGGAAGAAGATAGAGAACAAGACGAAGAAGACAACGTACTGTGTGTGGATGGTCAAGTACTGGGCATCAATTGTAGATGCTCCCGCAAGCCACAATGTGACATGGTGATAGGGGGAATGCAGATTAAAATCGTAGTAGGCTCGGGTTCCCCGTATACTATCGTCCAAAGAGCGGTGTGGAATGGAAATTTCAGACCCAGCCTAGGCCCACGACTAGAACCACCGGATATACGACGAAGGCGCGCCGAAGTGTCGCCAAAGTCGTGCCCGTCTGCGCCCGT
Source organism: Lissotriton vulgaris (assembly GCF_964263255.1). NCBI lineage: Eukaryota > Metazoa > Chordata > Amphibia > Caudata > Salamandridae > Lissotriton > Lissotriton vulgaris. The sequence goes on along the minus strand of NC_141689.1, from coordinate 2,003,419,011 downwards.
CCGCAGCCGACAGCGGGCTAGGGCGTCAACCTCTGGTCGTAAGATCCGCTGGTCTAAGGAGCTTCTCCTTGGCTTCCGCCCGCGCACTGCATCTATTTGTATGCATGGCATGATGAGTGACGATAGGGAATGTCCCCACTGCGGCTACCGTTTTACTACCCTGCTGCGGGATACCACGGAGCAAGCACTTTCCTGTGGCCTCCTCAATGTAAGATCACTACGTAAACATAGACTCGATGTTTATGAGATGATTCTAGACAAAAAGTTTGACCTATTGTTTCTGACGGAAACTTGGTTAGACCAGTTTTCCGACTCGGATATTATTGAGGCCACGCCGGAGAACTATTCTTGGGTTAGGCAGGATAGGCCTGAGGGGGTGGGAGGGGGGATTGCTATTATTTTTAGGAAAACTTTGGGTTGCTGCCTAGAGCGCACGATGATTGTGGAGAGTGAGGCGGGAGTTTTCACGATTCAAATCAACGGGGGCAAGTTGATTAAAGGCTGTCTGGTATATCGGCCGCCAGGGGCCTGCACAAAGTTCAGAGAGAGCCTGCTAGAAAGCCTTATGGAGGCTACCCTACGCAGGGATAAATTTCTCCTTTTAGGAGACCTGAACCTGCATTTAAACTGCCCAGAGGATACAGGGGTTAAGGACTTCTACCGGGATATGTTAGCTCTTCAACTGGAACTGAAGCTATCGGTCCCCACGCACCGCCAGGGACACCTTCTGGACCCGGTTTATGCTAACTGGGGAGGTGTGGAGGTGTCCGGAACAGAGCCCATCCCCTGGACAGACCATTTTCTGGTGGCATTTTCCATACAGAGCCCAAAATCCAACAAAGCCAGTCAGGCACCCCCTAACTACCTCAGGAGGAAATGGGCTAAATTCTCGGTGGAGGATTTTAACCAAGCCTTAAGTAAGGGTGGTCAGCCTGGTGGCGAAGATATAGAAACAGCGGTCTCAAACCTGAATCAGCGCATTACTGAAGCGCTTGACCAGACAGCTCCATTCTGCCGCACATCCACAGGTGCTCGGAAAGATCGTTCTGCCCCATGGTACAGTTGTGAGCTGAGGGTAACAAAGGCAGATTGCAGGCGAGCCGAAAGAGTCTGGAGGGTGTCTTATGACAATCAGGCTAGAGAACTGTTCTTGGAAAAAAGGCGCCTACATCATAGGCTGATCAAAAAGTCTAAGGCAGCCTACTATGCAGGACAAATCCTGGGGTCGGAGAATTCGGCCAAAGAACTCTTCGGTATTTACAAGTCTCTGACCACGGTAAATTCACCTACTGAGCCGGAGATTTTCTCTACGGAGTCATGTGACCGAATTGCCGAATACTTCTCAACCAAAGTCGAGAAGATCTACTCGACTTTCCCCTGTCCGTCGACAGGGATTGACTTCGAGGCAGCATTTGTGGACAAGGAGTTGGCAGGGCACCTTACTAACTTCCACGCCCCTCCATCTGAGGATTTAGTAGCGGTGTGTCGCTCTGTTAAATCAGGGTCCCCGTGGGACCCAGTGTCACCCAAACGCCTGGCGGACAGCCTTGAAGTTCTGGAGCCTTATATGAGGCACGTCCTAGAGATCTCCTTTAGATCGGGGAAGCTGCCTGAGGGGTGGAAACAGGCGGTGGTGCTCCCGCTCCGGAAGAAACCCCACTTAGGCTTCGAGGTATTAGAGAATCTGAGGCCCATCTCCCTCCTGCCTTTTCTGTCCAAAGTGGCAGAAAAGGTGGTTAATACCCAAATTATGAAGCATGTGGAAGAGACGGGACTGCTCCACGCGACGCAGTTTGGCTTCAGGCCACGCCATTCCACCGAGTCTGCCCTCCTTATGGCTACAGAACATCTGAGGGAGGGGGTGGATGCAGGCCAAACTATGGCTCTGATCCTGCTGGACCTCAGCGCGGCGTTCGACACTGTAGCTCACAACATCTTGCTACAGTGTCTGAACAGAGGTGGCATCTCTGGCACCGCGCTGAGATGGATCCAGGACTTCCTCAAGGGGAGAAGCTTTCAAGTTAGGCAGGGAGACTGCTATTCAAAGGGGGTTCCCTTGGGCCAAGGCGTGCCGCAGGGTTCGTCATTGAGCCCGACCCTTTTTAATATGTATGTCGCGCCAGTCGCCTCGATTGTGGAGAGTCATGGTCTCCAATTGGTTTCGTACGCCGACGATACGCAGCTGGTGATCTCCCTATCGCACGCGCCCTGTCTTGCTGCTGATGGCTTCCGCTCGTGCATGAAAGATCTTGCCGAGTGGATGGCTATCAATTGTTTGAAGCTTAATGGTAGCAAGACAGAGGTGCTGGTGGTGCGGAGAGCCCAGTCTGCTTGGTCGTCTGCATGGTGGCCACCCTGTCTTGGACCAACCCCAACCCCCTGTCAAGAGGCACGCAATCTGGGGGTGTGGTTTGATGCGGGTCTTACTTTTGACCCCCAGATCAACCGGGTGGTAGGAGTCTGCTTCGGGATTTTGAAGAAGCTGAGAAAGGTCCTTGACTTACTCCCGCTCGGTGCCCGTCAAACCCTGGTCCATGCCCTGGTGACAGCTAGGTTGGACTATGGGAACCTGCTGTACCTGGGGGCTTCTGGAAAAAGCATGGCACGCCTGCAAGTGCTGCAGAATGCGGCAGCTCGTTTGATTCTCAGGCTGCCTAAAAGGGCGTCTTCCAAGGCGGCCCTCCAGAAGCTACACTGGCTCCCCGTGAGGAGAAGAGTGGAATACAAAGCCCTCTGCACCTGTCATCGAATCTTGAACGGCAGGGCGCCCGCCCCTCTGAATAAATTGATCGAAGTGTATCAACCAACACGTGTGCTCCGATCCGCAGGGGGCGGTCTTCTCAAGATCCCCAGAGTGAAGAAAGCCCGCATGGGAGGCAGGTCCTTTAGATGTTTAGCGGCTAATAACTGGAACAAACTACCAGTGGACCTGCGCTTGGAACTGGAGGAAGCCAGATTCCGAGCGAGATTAAAAACATTCCTTTACACAAAATAATTGTTCGCTCTGTCTCTGTGCCCCCTGCTCGCTGCCTCTCCCTCTTTTAGCGCGTGGACACGCCGGTGTGCGTAACGCAGCGCTCTACAAATGTCCCAATAATAATAATAATAATAATAAGACCAGTCACGTACACAGGAGAGCCGATCTCGATGGTCGGTTACAGAGTCCTAACCTTTGAGTTCAATGGGCGGAGTGCCGAGTGCAAATTGTACGTAGCAGAGAAGGGGCCGTGGGTCCTGGGATGGATGGACCAAGGTGAGGTAGGCATACAGTTGGATCCAGGAGGAGACACGCAAGTGCTAATGACTGCTACAGAGCGTTGGCCGGGCTTTGAGAAGATGAAGAGTGACTTTCCCAAGGTATTCGGCGGGAAGGTTGGCAAATTAGAAAAATTCATGCACCTGATAGACCTCAAGGAGAACTCCAAGCCAATTTAACACAAAGTAAAGAACGTACCCATAGCAGTAAGTGAAGCGGTACAGCAGGAAATACACAGACTGGAGTAGAACGGAATCATTGAACCAATAAATTGCTCAGAGTGGCAGGCGCGCAATGAAACCTAACGTAAAGGTCCGCCTAAGTGTGGCTTTGAGAGAATTGAATAAATGTATAGTTGTGGAAAAATTCCCACTACCGCGCATTGAAGAGATGTTGGCAAAGACTAAAGGAGTAAAGTGGTATTCCACTATTGATCTCACTTCCGCCTATCACTAAATAGCTTTGCACCAGCGAGCCTGAAACTGACATTGTTTATAAAACCCTTCGGATGTTACCAATTCCGCCTCATGCCCTTTGGTCTCGCGTCGGCGGCAGTAGTGTTCCAGAAACTAATGCACCGCCTAGTCAAAGACATTGACGGTGTTCAGTACTTCCAGGACGATATATTGGTGATGGGGAAAGATCTAAAGGATCATGATAGGAAGCTGGACAAGGTGCTTCGAGTCCTGGAAGACAACGGTCTAACGGCGGAGTGGGAGAAATGCCGTCCGGAATAACCTCTGTCACATACCTGGGACATGAGATTGGAGAACATGGCATTACGCCTAAAAGGGTCAAAATAATGCCCCGGCACCAACCAGCAAAGAAGAAGTGAGATCTTTCTTAGGAATGGCTGAATATTACAGCAAATTTGTACAACATTTTGCCACCAAGACGCATCACCTGAGGCAACTCATTAGGGACAAAACATTATTCACCTGGACAGAGGAGACACAAAAGGAATTTAATGCCCTGAAAAACAACATCAGCCACGCCATACCTCTACAAGGCTATGACCCCCAAGGGCAGTCAGGCAACGATTAGACCTCAAACGCTCTGATGAATAACCAGGTCTTCAAACCTTTACGGAACTCTGAGTATGATTGAGAGAATCGAAGATTGTCAGGGAGTGCGTCCAAATCCTAGGAGCCAAAAGGGAAAAACTCAACGCCCCATGTTCCTTCCTAACACAACGTGGGACAACCAAAAAATTCTTGGAGGAACACCGTAGATTTCTAGAAGGAGTGTAGGTTAAGATCCTATGGGGTTCGAGGTTCCAACTCAAGACAGACCACAAACCCCTAGTCAAGGTCCCCACATCGAGCGGACACGCGAGCGCCACGCCACGCATCGCCAAGATGACGTTGAAACTGCTCGAGTACAGGTACGATGTAGAGTACATCCCAGGAACTGGAAACAAGATAGCGGACTACCTTAGTAGAGCTTCAGCAATGAAACAAGCCACTGGTGGTGCGGAAGAAAGTGAGGAGATGGTGGCCTTAACAGAAGACCCGGAGAAAGTGATAAGTAACCAGGAGTGGACCGAAGCATATGGAGAAGACCAGGACATTGAAGAGGTCAAAGAATGTATCCTACAAGAATGGCCAGAAAAGAAACATTTACGGACAGCACTCAGGAAGTTCTATGAGGTCCGAGAGGAACTGTCTATAGACGACAAAGGTATATTCTTGTACCGAGGAGACAAAGTAGTCCCACCGACAACACTGGTACCCCGCCTGTTAGCAGTACTGCACGAGGGGCACCTAGGAATCGTAAAGACTAAAATGAGAACAAAGCAGATGTACTGGTGGTCAGGAATGGACATCCAAGCAGAAAGACACGTGAGGGACTGCGATCAGTGTCAAAGAGCAGACAAGACCATGACACCCCTAAGACCAGCTTTAGGGAAGCTCCCTGGGAGGAGGTGTCTGTAGACATTCTGGGACCTATATTAGACACCTTGGGCACGCCAAAATACCTATGCGTCCTCGTCGACAGGTACTCTAAGTGGCCGGAAGTGCACATTCAGGAAGAAATGAACACCGAAACAGTGCTCAGATTCCTTACATCTATCTTCCTTAAAGAAGGCATTCCCAGATCCATACTGAGCGACAATGGACCACAGTTCCCCTCGGAGAAGTGGTACAAGTACATTGAGAGGAATGGCATCAACACCAAACACACCTCCATATACCACCCCGCCGGAAATTGTCAAGTGGAGCGGTTTAATAGGGTCATAATGGGGTCCATCCAAGCTGCCATCACAATGGGCAAAGATTGGGAAAAGGAAGTCCGAAGTATGATGTGGGCCTACCGCATCAACCCCACAAGCACAGGGTATAGCCCCTTCCGGATTTTGACACAAAGAGACCCCTTCACTAAAGACAACCTGGCGTGGAAGGAGAAGACAGTAAGAAGCAAGTGGTCTCCAGCGGTGGCGCAGCATAATCTAGAGAAAGCCCAAAAGATATACTCAGAACATTATAACAGGAGAAGGAACATAAAAGAAACAGCCCTTGAGAGAGGGGAATGGGTTAGAGTCAAACTAGCAGTGCTGTGGAGAAAAGGGGACGGCAAATACAGCCAACCTTTACAAGTAAAGGAAGTATACGACAGAGCGGCGCTGCTCAGCGATGGAAATGTGTGGTCCCAAGACCGCATGTCCAATTGTAGTAAAATTCTACAATGGTCCCATGAAGAAAGTGGGAGGACATCACAAGACCGGATGCCAGAGGAGAAGGAAGAAATCGCTCCGGGAAAAGAAGGAAATCCTGGAGCAGGTGGAAGCTGTGAGGAGTTGGGAGACAGTGACATCTCCTCGGCAGGAGAACATCAAGGAGAGGAGAGTGAGAACCCGAGGAGAGAAAGGCCCGGTAGTCAAGGGGACAAGGCGGTGAGCCCATCAGAGAACAGCCCCAGGGAAGTTCCCACTACTCCGGTAAGGCGCAGACGAGCAGGTAGAGCGGTGGTGAGGCCTGCCCGATTCCAAGACTTTGAATTAGGAGAAGAAAAATAATGTACTTTGTGAGAGACTGCATGTTTTCTATTGGTAATGAAAAAGGGGGAGATATGTAGAGTCGCGCTCTAGTCGCAGCGCGCTGCATGATGACGCAGCACGCGCGGCGGCCATTTTTGAGCTCGGAGCGTGAGCTCCAGTCAGGGAGTATTCTCGGAGAGCACCGGATGCCGGGGGCTCTCCTGCTATATAGATGTAACTAATAAATACACTTTCCCCTCATCTCTTGCCACCGGAGTGTTCCTTGCAGTGATAAAGCCCTCATTACAGTTAGGTCCTAAGTATTTATCTAAACGACTTTTTCACAATTTTCCCTCCAGAACCCGAAGTTCGTCTGGAGCACTGCTGGCTGTGGTGCCTAAGACAAAGAGTAAGAAATGGGAGGGTCCCCCTTCTCTGCTCTAGCCACTTCTATCGGGAATGCTCTACCCCGGCACCTGCGGGCTATTAATGATGCTTTTAAACGTAGCCTGAAAACCTGGCATTTTAATGAAGCCTTTCAGTTTGAGCTCCCTCACATGTACATTTTGGATCAGTGGTCTACACATCTGCAGTGCTGCGACCCTCGTTGGCGTATCTGTGCGCTTTACAAGCTCCACTTTGATGGATTGATTGAGCTTGGCTTCCCTCTTGCTCTTGTCAAAATGCCTCTACATTTGCACACATTCCCTTGGCAGTACCTATTCAGCGCTGTGATTTTTTGTGATATCCCTTACAGTTCATTGTTGCTTGTAATTGGATTACAGGTGTTTTGTATCTGAGTAAGTATGTTCTTCCTCCTTGTTGTACATGTTTAATGAGGAGAGGGTGTGTTGACTAAAGTAGGATCTTTTATTCACTTGTATGGAGGTTATTTTCTTAATCATGTGTGGTCTCACATGTCTCGCCCAGCAGTAGGATTAAAGGGAAAAGCAAATTCAAGCTTCTCGCCTTCAGAAGTGCTGAATGGATTAGGTCCTTCCTACTGCTGCAATTGTTGACAGCTTTGTCTATGCTGTTTAAAGCCTTGTGCAGGCAAATATGCCTGTGCAAGACCAAACAGCGAGTGGCCTAGAAGAGATGTAGCAAGCAGAAACACCAGTGGTGGGTCAACCACAAGCTCGAGGAGTAACAAGCATTCTGCTGAAAAGTTAACATGTTACAGGGCAGGGGCGGCAAGTGGAAGAGGCTACTAGAAGACTCCGGTTGAGATGATCTACCTATATCAGGCAAAATGTATCAGCACTGCTATTTATGGAGCAGGGATGTGGGGCTATGTACAGGCGGAAGCCCTCCAAAAAGTGGAGAACAGTTTCCTGAGGTTTCTCCTCGCTGTTCCGCGAGGCAATTCGACCTTTGGTTGCCACTTAGAATTAGGCTTGCCTTATATCACTGACATCATAAAAATGCAGCCAATTCTGCTATGGCATCGCCTTTGGTCTTCTACTGAGTTAGTTTTTACCAAAGTTTCCTGAAGGACTGTCTCGCACTTGAAAATTCAGTTAAGATTGGTTGGCTCCTATATGTTAAGAAGTTCCTGCACGATTTGACCCTAGGAAAATATTACTTTAATCCCCCATTAATTGCAGAGCTGTCGAGAAAAAAGTTGAAAAATCATTGCCTGTGTCATCTAGCGGTTCTGCGTCTGGCCTCTGAAGTCAACAAAACCTCAGTTCAACATTCACTGCTGATTCAATCCTCTGTGGCCATTCAGCCTTATCTAAACCTGAATTTGAATGGTTATGATAGGTTTTTGTTGACTCGTTTTAGGTTTAACATTTTTCATCGATTGGTAACCTTTCCTAAAATTAATGACCGGTCAAAGCTATTATCCCCTTGCTGCTGTGACGATGTCTCAACCCAATCCTTAATACATCTGACCCTTTTTTGAAAAATTCTACGCAGAACCAAGAAAGCGTTGGCTAGTTCCAATCTTAAAAAGTTTAGGCTGATGTCAATGTCGTTCTGCTTTTATGGTCCTTCAAATTATGGATTCTGACTGCTTGGCGTTAAATATTGCCAATTTTTCTACATTTTGTGTTCGCCACAGGAGCAATTTATAACAGAAGATCAATGCACTTTCAACTTTGCTCTGTTGTAAGTACTGTCTGGTTTTTAGTATCAATTTTGTATTTTTTTGATTTCTGTAATTTTTTATTGTATAAAAAAATATATATTTACATGGAGCATGGAGAAGCTATTTTATTTGGACTGAGTCGTCTTTTAAAAAAAATGGTATCAAATCTTATTAACATAACTAGCTTATATGTATGTACTTTTATGGTTTTTCTTAATTGAAACCGAATAAAGTAATTTTTGATTTTGATTTTTTTTTTTTACTAGAAGAGTGCCTGTCCTAGCTTTATGCACTCGATGGGGTATGGGGCTTTGGGCACACTTTAGTGACTTTTCACTGGACGCCACTGTGTGTTCTGGACCTTTGTGGGCCTACTGTTGGCTGGAGGAGGTCCACTGTGGAAAAAAAAATATATTGTGACTTATTTTGCAGTAAATTAAAGCGTTTTTGAACAACCACGTCTTGTGACGTGGAGACTAGTGATGGGCCTGTGTCAAGGGCACTGTTTGTGATTAGGCATAAATGTGACATATTGGTTTATATATATATATCACACAGCGTTATGGGCTGTTTCAATTGATATGCAGTGATACTTCAATTCCTAGCGTTTAAAATGTTTTTTGTGCACGTCAAAGATTACAGCAGCAGAAACGTTTAATTGTTACATTGGAAATGTGACAGCAATGTGCTGACTTTCAGTTATGCTGTGCTTAATGCGAAAAACTGGAAACATTACTCGAAAGGTGTAATTTAAGATCGCCACAGACTGTTAATTTGGCGTGTAGGCAATGTGTGGTTTTATATCACGGCAAACCTTCTGACTCTGTGAAAACAATTACGAAATGAACGAAAATCTTAAAATCTTTGACATTCTTGTGATGTATGGTGTGGGATATTTATGATCCTTCAAACGATCAAACTCCCAATCTACACAGGCATCAAATCATGGGACCAGATGTCCCTATGAGGGACTGGTTTGCCGTAGGTTTTGTGACAAGACACCCTGCTCCTTCACAAGCATTAAAGCCTGGACTCTATGGCGGGCCCAGTTATTCCCAGCTGGGAAGACCAAAAGGCGTAGTGAAACAGCCAAACACCACAGTCCCCGTGGTGTGACTGAGGCAGGTTTCAGAAATCTGAGTACATCATCATCCAGTCCGTGCAAGCTGTACATGGGAGTGAGTCGCTGGTGTTATCAACCTTTGGTCTTCCATACCACAACGAGCAACATCCACTAAACACCTAAAAGTAAAGTTTTTATATTTCTTGCCCTAAATACAGTCATACACCACATCAACAGCAGAAAGTGGGCATATCAACCAAGAGAGCATCTACTCTTAATAATGTTATAGTAATAGCTGTATTCAAGAGCGGAATGTATCCTATCTAATATAGTCGCTTCAGGTCAAGTTTTGAATTTTCGCAATACGGCAGCGTTGGGGGAGAGGCACTGACTCTAGATGGAGGTAGTATTCAGTTTTGTTAGGTATACTACAGAATGGATCATGACTGAGGGAGCATATTGTCCAAAAAAGGGCATTATCACTGGGTTTGGCATCGTCCTCAAGTGAAGAGGAAGTGTAGCTAGGTATCTGCTAAGATACAGGACTTCCACGAAATGGAGCCTGACAGCAAGAGAGGGGATGTGGCGTAATGGCCAGAGCTGCCGACTTTGGAACTGGGGAACCAGGTTTGAGTCTTGCCGTCGACTAAACATCCTGTAATTCTGGCCAAGTCACAAAAACTTTCTTAAAGCAGTCCAGTACCTTCAGGTCAAACTCATGCAATACAATGGTACAAAAAAAAGTGTACATTCCTGCAAGATCATTTATTTTATATAAATAGTTTTATTAGGGCTTTATAATAAAAAAGATGCCAGCAGGCGAAGGTCAGAGACAAGGCATAAGTAATTAGTTAACATAATGGAGGTGTCAATGGTGAGGATAACAGGTTCAATAAATTCAGAAAGGAAAGTGTATCCCTGTTGGAAGGTTGATTATTAGTAGGGATGAGTAGGAACCTATCATTAGCAATAAGGCCAAAAACACAATAAAAAGGTTCAGACAAGGTCTCAATAACTTATTCCCTTGCTCAACCCTTGGCAACTGGCAACAAGCAGGCATACTTAACTTAGGAGACGGGTGTGTAAAGCATTTAAAAACACAAATACATTAAATATGTAACACACAATACACAATAAAATTCCAGCACTAGTTTTTGAAAATAGATTATATTTGTATGAAATGATAGAAACAAAAATGACACACATCCAATATAGGGATTATGAGATACGAATTTTTAAAGAAAAAACACTCTCTAGTGCTTAAAAATTAATAGCACCAATTTGGGACATCTGGTTGCGTTTGACCGGGACAAAGGCAAAGTGTGAGGCCTACCTAGATGGATCCCTGTCGGATACACTATGCGGGAGGCATCGGTCAAAGGTTTATCTCCGCACTTACAAAGTTTTCTGGAGGATTTTCTCTTGACATCGAGCAGACCTCTCAAGAAGGCTGGATTCACAACGGCTTCCTTGGCTTGGTCCAGCAGAAGCCCTGGTCAACTCCTGGAAGTATTGAGCTCCAGAGTTTTAAGGGGGACGAACCTAAAATCCAGGCAAGGTTGCGGTTCTACATAGTCGACTTGATTCGACATTGGGTCGGTCACCATATGGAGCTTTCTTTAAAGTTGCTCCAAACTTCTGGAACTTCTTCCTGAAGCTCCTCTTGTGGGTTTAAAGTGTCCAAAACACAAATCCAAGGGTATAGAAGTTCTGAAATTGTCCTTGGAAGTTTGGGACTACAGTTTCCACAATCCACCTCGCCAAATCCTTAAAAGACCATTGGACGCACTCCAGGCTGGGGACGTCCTGGTGGAGATGGTGCAGAGGAGCTCTGTTAAACTGTTGCTTTCACAGAGTCCACTCCTTAATCCTTTCTGAAGCAAGGCAAAGTCGTCAAGCCTGTAGTTCCAAGTGTGCAGCAGGTGTAGTCCTTCAGAGTGCAATCCTTTGGGGTGCAGGCCAGGGTTCCAGAAGAGCAGTCCTTCTTCTCCCTGTTGTTTCAGGCAGAAAATCTGAGTTGTATGCAACTCTTACATATTTATTCAGTGTTCCTGGTCATCAAGCATGGGGGCACATCTGACCATTGGGATGCAGTGTGCTACCCTCAGAAATTACCACTTCCTCCAAAGTGTGGCATAGTCTTGTCCCAGAAAGCCATATTCTTCCAAAATCCAAAATGGAGGTATTCTCTCCTGATTAGATTTGGCTAAGCTTACCCACTGGTGTGGCTAAGATTCCCTAACACTCTCCTCCCAGCATCTTCACTGATCTAGTTACAGGGGCTCGTGTGTGGCTAGGCGTGCAGGATGTGGAGGTGAGCCTGTGCTGTCCTAAAGTGTAGTTCTCCCTTTCAAGACCAGTTTGGCCACTCCATCCCCACCCTGCCTTGTACTTCTGCAGCTGCAGGTCTCCACCCACAGTAAATCAGTTGTCTCTCTAGCAGGCCACTTACACACCTCATTAAGACAGCTTGGCTCAGTCTGTCAGAGGGTGGCCAATCAAGAGAGGGCTGCTGGAAGGCTGGATTTCAGCTCACAGAAAAGAAAGTTCTATAACTTATGTTCTGTTGTAGTTAATAAAGATGTAACAGCGGCACATTGTTGGATGTATCATAACTATATTTTATATTCTTTGAAAGACATTTCTAGCTCACTCTTTTCAATTTTTATACTTAAATTAAATAGTCTCATGTTAGCCAATGGAGCTAATTTACTACAATAGGGAAAATGAAATTGGCAGTTTTTCCCTCACCAGCTTATAAGACATCTTGTATAATGCCCCTGCTTATAGTTACAAGGTACCCTACCATTGGGGCACCCAGAGGAGACCTTAGGCATGACCTAGATGTAAAAATTAAGGTAGTTTGAGACTTTGGAAGTACGTTTATATTCAAAGTCGATTTTGTATATAATTTCAATTTAAAAGCAGCCTGCAAGGCAGGGCTGGTTTTTAAAATGACAGCAGGCCCCACAGTAGTCTATTGGGCCTCTAAACCTGCATGCCATACCATGTACTAGGGACTTTCAGGTAGGTTGTCAGTTCCAATTGTAACTACGCCTAATTACCATCAGTAGCAGCCTGTGGAGGGAGTTCCGTGGGGCGGTGAAGCTGGACGGGGGAGGGGCATGGTGGGTTTAGAAAACACCGGAATATGGATAAACGGAGGTAAGTAAACATTTAAATAAATAAAAAGAATTTAGTTGTAAGCGCTGCATCGCATTTTGTGATGCAGCGCTTGCAACAACAATTTTTTATTTATTTAAATGTTTACTTACCTCCGGTTATCCATATTCCGGTGTTTACTACGCCCCACCCTGCCCCTCCCCCGCCCCGCCTCACCGCCCCACAGAACTCCCTCCACGGGCCGCTACTGATTACCATGTACTTTTAATCAGAGTACAGGCCCTGGGTCTGGGAAGCGGAGCCTGGGCACAGTCAGTGTCAGAAAAACAGCACCTAGTAGTCAAAGTGGGGGCAACAAGTGGGAGGAGACTGCAAACAGGTCCTGATTTCTCACAATCCCCCTACTGAACAGACCTCAGAACAAACAGTAATAGCATACTGTCACGGGGTTCCTGACTACCCCGTACCGGGCGAAGATCTTAATACCTGTCCATTTCCGCCCTACGAACAGGAGACCTGCGGCCCCTTTAACGCGGCATGGGCTTTCCCCGAATCTGGACCTACAGTCAGAGCGTCATCACGCCTCTACCAATCGGACCCAGAGGAGGAGTTTATAACGGCACACCAGGAAGCAGACGGCACGAAGCTGAACGCCGTGGACAGTGAGGAGAAGGAGTCGACCAGCATTTGTTCCGAGGTGCCCAGGAGTTAGGAGAGTGAGAAGCCGGAGGACGTCTACACTAAAGACTCAGCAAGCCAGGAGGCCACCGGGAACACGAGCCGTCCTGCCGCACTTCAGGAGAAGTGTGGCTAACCAAGGTACGGGACCGGCTGAGGGGTCTCGTATTTGCACAGGGAGGGAGCGGGTAGGGGGCGGGTGAGGGAGGTCACGGGATGGGGTGTGTTTGTGTGTGGTCTCATTATTTGACCCATAAAACCCCCCCTCACAAGCACTAGTCTAGACGTCGAATATCCGACAACTCGGTGACAGTTCCTGGTGATTCCTTCACTCTTCCTCATACCCAGAGAAGTCGGTGAAATAATTAACCCTTGGGTCTTTTCTCTATTTTCTTTGTTTTTAGGTTTCGACTTTTGGCGAGGGGCGAAGCCCCTCCCAGTCGAAATCTTTTGTTTTTAGTAGTGAGGTTAGGACAGCCTCTGTTTCCAATTGGCTAGCTCCATAAATGGAGGCTAGCCATTGGGAGGCAGAGGCTGTCAATCGTGCTTTCTCACGAAAAAACGCGATTCGGGGGCGTTTCTGGTGCTTTTTTTAAGCCCCGCCCCTTTGTCCCGGGCCGCGCTGCGATTGGCTGCCGGCCCGGGACACGCCCGTGACGTCATTCCCGGGCCGCGCTGTGATTGGCTGCCGGCCCGGGACACCCCCGTGACGTCAGCCAATCACAGCGCGGCCCGGGACACCATGACTGTATCTTGCCTACATGGTGAGCCATCTAGAACAAAAGTAACCCTCTCAGAATGAAGAAACTGGGCTTTCCAACATTATCACCTGTAAAGGGGGGGTCTGATTTCCATATGCAGTAAATGTACTTTTACATCTGAAGGGAAGTTTTATTCCTGAAAATCTGACACCGATCAGCATTTACGCAACCTTTGGGATGCATAGCCCCTGCTGATTATATCTGTTTGAGATTGGCCATTTTCAACATCCCCTCTCTCCAATCCCCCCCATCCCATGCAGCGCCGTATGAACAGTCGTCCTGCATAATTATTCGAGCCCTGTGTCGTTACCTGACGTAAGTCTGTGAGGAAAGATCAGTGACCTATCGGCGGGAAACGTTTTTACAACGCGGGATTCCCCGCGCGCCAGGAACGCGCTCGACCAATGGCAGCAGCGCTTAATCTCTTCCCACTCTTCGTCACCCGTGTGTCTGTCAGCTGTAGGCGTGGCGGGGTCACGTCAGGTCAGGGCATGATGGACTCCCAGTGTAACAAAGCCGAGGCGTGTTCACCCGCTGCAGGAAGGCACCAGTAACCGGAGCCGGTGAGTCTCCTTCACCTTGTGGAGCAGCGCGGCCTTAAGTGTGAGCCGTGTTGGGACGTCAGCAGGTGAGGCCTTTATTTTTTTCGTTTAATTAGAGGTCACGACAGGCTCAATGCACGACTTGGAATCAGTCGCTGCAGTTGGAGCACAGGCTACACCTAATTATTTTCAGTGAGTCGTTATTTACGTTTACGTTGCTGTTGATTCCTTCCCCCCCCACCCGAAAGGTAGCCGTGTGTATCATTTTCGGTGAGGGTACGATTAATCTGTATGGGCAGTTGTTGGAACAACAATGAAAGTTCTTTTTTTTATTGGGCGGTGGGGTTGGGGGTGGGGGTGGGGGGGGGACTTGACTAACTTCACAAGAATTAGTGATTAGGGGCATATAGCAAAATCAGTTTGTCACAGAAGACGCGACGACACGGTTCTTCACACAAGAGGCCACGGTGTGGTGCTAATCTTTAAAAATAAATAAAACGAGGAGTTCAGGTGACAGAAAATAACACTGAGCGTTTGAAACCCACCCAATGACTCAAGCCGGTGAAGGCCCAGATGATGTAATAGTTTGTTGGAAAGGCATTAGTTGGTCGGTATTTTGTAAATTATTTATAAACATTACCACAATTCTGCAGTTTATTTAAGGAGTCAGCTTGGTATACTGCACTTAAAAACTTTTGAATTTGAGCCTCCTAGATATCTGATAACAATGATAAAGCGCCACTAACATTTTAAACCACACAATTGTTTTTGAAATATGTTTCTCTCATTGTTTGTTGTTGTATTCGAATACATTAAAACAGGTGTGAAAAACAAACCGAAGTACTAGACTGAAGTTTCTGACAGATGTACTGTGAAGAAAAGTGTGCTGCTCTGACGAGTAACCACAGATCCCGAAGAGTGGCCCAAAAACCTTAGTGGTTATACCCCGAGGGTTCTGTTAGCACAGGGATTCGAAATTGACAGTTGACCTGGAGAGCACAAAAAATAAGAAGCTAAACCCCTCGGCTTCTGATTCTCGGGTTGGGCTTCTTGCCATACTTCTAAGGGTAGCCCTGCAGGTGCAATGAAGTGCCCGTGTGACAGTAAAGAAACTGCTGGTGATTACTAAATTCTGCTCATCATTTCTTTATGTGGGGTGCGATAAAAGTGTCAAGCAAGGGAGTAGCCAGAAAATTAAAGTACCCCCACTTTGAACCAAAGCACTGATGGTACCAAGCAAGTGAGCCTGAACCTCCCTAGAAGAGCTTCCTTATCTCTTCCATCGAAGCAACTATCTATTCATCCTTTCAGCCTTCCACCTACCTTTCCGAGTGTGTCTCTGTGCATATGTGTGGTTTCTGTCTACAAAGTGGAGGGAGGGGGGGGGGGGGGGGTTGAGGTGTCACGCACGCAGTGGCCACGGACTTGCTACTTTCTGTCGATCTCTGGTCACAGGGGCGGGGGGACACATAGACAGTATCGGAGGGGCCGTCTGCTTCCGGGATGTTGGTCAGGGGGGAGAGTGGACCTACCATTTCCGGCACGGTGTGTTCCGGCGCTGGTTGTTCGTGTATCTGTCTGTCTCTTTCCCTGTACTTTTCTGTTGCCCGTGCCTTCCTGCTAGTGAGAGTCTGTGTGGTGTGCCCTTTCTGTGTTTGCTTTTCTGTCTGCGTCTGTGCACCTGCATTTTTGTTTCTATGTGTGTGTCGGTATCCCTCTGTGTGCGTTGTTTTTGTCTGTGTGTTTGACTCTGTGTGCATGCGTGGCAGTATGTTTCAGTGTATGTGATTCTGTGTGTGCTTTAGGTTGTTTCTGAGTGTGTCTCTGTGCATATGTGTGGTTTCTGTCTACAAAGTGGAGGGGGGGGTTGAGGTGTCACGCACGCAGACTCGACGGTGTACAAAGGCTGGCATTGTGATGACGAGAGAAGGTGACGTCAGACTGCAGCAAGCATGTCAATGTGTTGGTTGAGCAAACTATTCAAGGCGTCCTGGTCCGCGGATCTAAAATATGATAAAGAGGCCAGGAAGGTCAGATGTCTCATTCTGAAGTTAGGCCTTTGTTGGCACGGGCAATAAGGTTATTATTAGAAGTCCTAAGAAGGCGGCACAAGTGCGTCTGCAGAATTCAGAGTAGGCAACAGTTGACCATAATGTACTTGTTAACCCTCATTTTCACAAATAGGCTTCCTATTGGTTGAAATCCAAACCTCCCAGAAATGGTCACATATGTGATTTAGGATGGCGCCGCTGCTGCCACAGGGGCCAGGGGACACATAGACAGTATCGGAGGGGCCGTCTGCTTCCGGGATGCTGGTCAGGGGGGAGAGGGGACCTTCCACTTCCGGCACGTGTGTTCCGGCGCTGGTTGTTCGTGTATCCGTCTGTCTCTTTCCCTGTACTTTTCTGTTGCCCGTGCCTGCCTGCTAGTGAGAGTCTGTGTGGTGTGCCCTTTCTGTGTTTGCTTTTCTGTCTGCGTCCGTGCGGGTTCTGTCTCTGTGTGGTTCTGTCTGTGTGTGTGTGTGTGTGTGTGGTTCTGTCTGTGTGTGTGTGTGTGTGTGGTTCTGTGTGTGTGTGTGTGTGTGTGGTTCTGTCTGTCTGTGTGTGTGTGTGTGTGGTTCTGTCTGTGTGTGTGTTTGTGGTTCTGTCTGTGTGTGTGTGTGTGGTTCTGTGTGTGTGGTTCTGTCTGTGTGTGTGGTTCTGTCTGTGTGTGTGTGTGTGGTTCTGTGTGTGTGTGTGTGTGTGGTTCTGTCTGTGTGTGTGTCTGTGGTTCTGTCTGTGTGTGTGTCTGTGGTTCTGTCTGTGTGTGTCTGGTTCTGTCTGTGTGTGTGTCTGTGGTTCTGTCTGTGTGTGTGTGTTTCTGTATGTGTGTGTGTGTGTCTGTGGTTCTGTCTGTGGTTCTGTGTGTGTGTGTGGTTCTATCTGTGTGGGTGCATGTGGCTCTGTGTGTTGCTCTGTGTGGGTGCAAATGCAGTAGGTCTCGTATTTGCAAGAGATTAAGCTATTGGCATTGTAAATTATTATTATTATTATTATGCGTTCTTATATAGCGCTCGATTACCCGTAGGCATCTCGGCGCTTGCCTTGGGATCCCGTCCTGGCTTTTTTCCCTGTGAGATACCCGTACTGGGCATCTCCAAGGTATTTATCTATTTTCAAAACCAACACATAAATAAAAATGTTGTCATTTACAATGCCAATAGCTCAAATTTTTCCAAAGGCGAAACCATTGCATTGTAAATGCTTGTTTCTTCTTCTGTCTACAACCCCCCCAGGAGTCTCCTATGGATACCTGAGGTCAAGGTTTTCAAAAGAGAGAATCGCGAAGCCAGGGGGAAATCTATATCCGTGTAAAAGACTTACTAAACCTCGGATGCTGAAAAGTGACGATAACCCTGTATTGAACAAGTTTTGGACTGGTGAATAAAATTAAGTTCCAACTAAAGAAAGTCACTGGGTAGAGACTTACTTCTTAAAGCCCAAAAGCCCCCCCCCCCCTTATCAGCAAACCTCGCACATACGTACCACAGACGTAGACTAACAGTTCAATCCTCTCCCATCTCACCCATCCCCTTCAAGCCCCAAAAGGCCCCATCAAGCACAGTGTACGGTAAGAGAGTATGGTGACAGGGAGATCCGGGAGCCACTAGGAGTGCCACCCTAGGCCAGACCCGCTGCTCCAGTAGCTGAGTTCGACATGGAGTCGTTTGATAAAAAATTATCCCCCATTACCCGGCTCCCCACAGTAGACCATTTGATGGGCAATGTATATTCATTTATATTCGCAATAAGATGTGATGCTTTCAAACAAAGGGCCAGTTGAACTATTAATCCATCTGCAAATTGTGTCATGACTTTTTGCAAATATAATCAGATTTTTCAAGCCTACCTCTGTACAACTGTATCCGTCCACTAAAAACAAGCGAATTGCACGAGCTTGCAGAAGACCTGCTAATTAATATTCATTAGGCAGGTCACAATTAGCAAGCACATGTGATTAGCTGCAATCACTGAGATGGTGATTGCAAGTGGGAGCAGACCACCATCCTTGGGATTGCATTCCAAAACGGAAAACTGTTTTTTTATGCAGCCTTTTTTTACGCAGCCCGTGTTCCTTAAAAGAACTGATGCTGATTTAAATGAATAAAAGTACCTTTTCTGTTTTGGAAAACTTTAGTGGAAACGTGCATTAGCCCCTCCCTGGACTACTCCCCCTGAGCCTACCACCTCTGAATCTGCTATCCTGATTCCCAAAGAACGAGAGGTTCCACAGGAGCCCTTCCCCTTTGTGAATCAGCCACCACATCCTTTGAGTAGTCAGTAACAGGTGAAACGTTTGCCACCGGAATTACAGTAACAAACCATTGCTTCATTTAATACCGAATTCCACTTTGGAAGGACTGCCCCCTTCACACATCTTCCAAATTGCCAGTTTTAAGGGTTGAAGAATCCATTTTACGAGTCGGAAAAACTATGTGACTCGCAAAACCGGTTTTGCACAGGAATTGCCCTTTTTCAGCTGCAAACCGTGTTATTTTGTGAATTGCAGCGTTTGCTACTGCAACAGGGCTTGGTGCACCTGGCCTTATACGGGCTATTGGCTACTCCTTGCCAACACATTATCCTGGGAATTGAATGTCCATCAATTACTTGTAAACTGTGTCAGTCAGTATTGCATATTGAGAAGTTATAATCCTGCTGTTCCTCCTTTTCCTTATTTAATCCTTATAATTAAGTAAATTTCCAAATTCATCTTTGATAGCAAAATATTTGTGGATTGTTTATTTTACAGAAACATTGTGCCATAACACAGGCTCATTTAGGATTCTGACGTACATTCAAGAGTAATACGATACCTTAGTATTGTCACAGCATAGTTTTTTCACAATATTTAGCTTTCAGGTGCAACAATTTAAAATAATGTCTGTAATCTTGTATACTGCACAGTTTATCAATTCTTTTGCAGTTGGCTACCATCAACATTTTTCTCATTGTAACCAGGCATGCAGTTTACACGATTTGATGTCTCAATACCTTATCTGTCAAAATATGTGGTCATGGGCAGAAATGGGCACATTTTTGCACATAGAGCTCCTTACTAAATGAGTACCTCCATTTCAAGTATTTGAGGTTGTATTAAAGTAGGGCGCATTATCCCACTCATTGCTGCAGCACACCCTTAACTGAGTGGCCCAATTCCAATCAATGCACTGTTTAGAGTGCCGAGCCTTCTCTCTGAGCATCTTGTTAGTAAAAGGAAGGCTAGCGATTTGATGATGCCGGTCTGCCTTTCACTCTTCCAAAGTCACTGCTGGAAGGTGCATTGTGCCTCCTAAGAGCTTCTTTATCATTGCACTTGCTTCTGTAATATGGCACTGGTACAATGGGAAAGATCATCTGGTTGCAGGACTATTACTCCATAATCCTCTCACCCTACCCAGGGTGAGAGGATTATGGAGTAATAGTCCTGCAACCAGATGATTATTCTATACACTCTAGGAGGAGAGTGATACCCAGGAGGCACGGTCAACCACAACATTTAACATAGGTTGTGCACATCCCAAACCTTGTAGTTCTTGTACACAATGGGAAAGATCCCAGTCACTTGCATGGAGCCACACCCTCATGCAAATAAAGGAATGCCCCCTCATGATCGCACTGTGACATATTTTGTGTTGGCTCAATATGCATTACAGAAGTAAGCTTCTTCAGCCCATCGAGGAATGTCAACCTGCCCCATTTGGCACTTTCTGTAATATGGATCCGGGTGTTCAAACATACAGAAATTATTATACATCAGCTGAGCAGCATATTTTTAAATAAATGTTGCTTCTTTAAAAATGTATTTGTGGGGTGGAGCCAGCCAAGTAAGTGGTCAGGCACATCACCATAGGGCTCTTGCAGATCTCCCAGTTTGGGGCTGAGGTTGGTGGCCTGTGGCATGAGTAGACCTAAACTTTGAGGGGTTCCGATTTCAGGGCTCAGGAAGCTTTTGCATGAAAGATTTGAGTAGCAGGCTCAGACAGAAAATTCAAAGACGAGAGAGACCAAGGTGGTGCCTGGGTGCATGGTGGTGGACTGAGGTGGGTAACATTATTCTTTTGGGGTGTCCTGCTAGCAATGCCATACAGCAAGTGCATGGGGGTGAAGACAACCTTGAATGGCATTGGAGCTCCTGTGGTGAGCTGGGTCAGAGGAAGTGGCCGCGGGTCTCAGATGAGGTGTGAAGGATGCCAGAGACACAAGGGCTGATACTGCCTCAGCTCTTTGCATGACTGAATGGCCACAGCCTAGTCTGATGTCTGCAGAGTGTGTTGGAGCCCTTATTGAGTATTCAGGGTTCATAGATTCTTTTACTTACTCTTCTTCCCTCGCCTCACTATCTTCTTTTAGCCCCCCAAAGTGGCAGGGGAGCTCACCGATTTCCTATGAGTGACATACTGACAATAAAATGTTGCAGTTTTCACCTTCAGGTTTGATATTTCAGTGTTTAATCTCGTGGAAGGTCCAATAAAAATGATTTTGTTTTGCTACTGTTTTTCATGTTATATCATCCTTATTGTATGTTTGTGTAACCTCTGTATGACTGAAACATACTCATATATATGTACACATATTTCCATATGGAAGATTCTCAGTTTCCATCCCGAATGATGGCGCTAGCACACGTTGAGCGCATTAACATTTTTACTGAAGGTTTACTTTTTAGCACTGAAAATCCACTCAAAGCTCAGAATAATTGTAATTGCATGTATAAAGAGCTTACTACCCCTGATGAAAAGTAGAATGGCGTGATCCAAAGCATTGCCACAGTGACTGTGTCACGCTGACTTCTCAGTAAACATTCACTCTCACGTTCCGCCCTGTTTGCAGCTCTTCAGTGTGATTTGGCTGCCATCGTCCAGCTTTGAGTGTACAGGTTTTGAAGAGATGGCGAAAGCCACACAGTTCAATATTATGATGAGTGCACAAGTGGGTACATAATTGTAGGGATTTCTCCTATCGTATTTTGCTCCCCTTACTATTGAAAACCCTACTGAACCCCAGCCCCTCTCGTTTTCTCTCTCTCCCCCACCTGCCTCTGCTTTAACCCCTTAGCTGCGGCGGCTATTCCGCCGCAGTGCTAAGGGGGAGGGGGGCCGCGCGGCGCTCCCGTGCTCGTGACTGAACCGCTCCGTCACGAGCCTCCGGTGGGCTGCGCTTATGACGGAACGGTTCCGTCACGGCCCCGCTCGCCTAATAGAACCTTGAGCGCAGGCGTGGAATTCGTGCCACGCAGGCGCGGCGAGCGGGCCGTGACGGAACCGTTTCGTCACCAGCACAGCCCACCTGAGGCTCGTGATGGAACGGTTCCGTCACCAGCACGCAAGGGGTTAATAAACCCAAGGGGCGCTTTTGAAGTTTTTTTAAAGGCCCAGAGACTACCCAACCCTTCAACCACGGCCTCCAGTATCTCCAGCACCCCCATGCCCCATGGAAATGCCTGATGGGTTGCACAGCCTATCCGCCCCTGCAGGCGATCCGCTTGGTGCAGGATGTTTGACCATGAACATCACTAAAATAGTGTCTGACTTCATCCCGCATACGATCAGTGAGATCTCTTCAACTGAGCAACTCGATGAAAGAAAAGTTTGTACTAACAGGCAAAGTTTTTACTTAGAAGCAAAGTTTGGTCTTACTTATGTTGTAGCTTATATTGTAGTTCTTAATATGCGGTAGAGGTGTAACACTGAGGCATCTCCAGTGACTTCTGTATATTCAGTTAGAGCATTTTTTTTATTGATGTTGAGCAGTAACTGTGCCTGGATTAGCAGTTGGCTTAATTTTTCATTGAAAAAGGAAGTATAAATAAAATACATCTTCTAGCGATATGAGTAGCTTATTGTCTGAGTTTATCACACGGTTAGCCTGCAGCCATATATGTTCTACCCACTTTCCCACACACTGCTACAATCAATGGATGTTGCTTCATGGAACAGACTCTTGAGAGTTGTGGGTAGAGGAAAGAGATTCAAGTAAAACATCCTATAACTAACAAGACCCGAGAAAGATAGTTTCATTTTCCAGTGTTGGCATTGTTTATTTTTTTTTCTTGACCTGGATGTAAGGTTTATTAGAAATGTATTACAAATATTACACTGTATTTTTCATGATTAGCCTCAGGGAACCAGCACACAACTCGTCTAGGAAGCTCTATGAGTGTAGACATTGTTTTATTGCCGCTAAAGTAATAAGTTTATTTTGGGTCTTTGTGGAAAATTCAGTACTAGGTGTTCTTAGTGTTTTTATACATTTTGTAACACTGCCCCATCAATATTTTCTGGGTCTACTAATAGGTTTACACAAAAAAAACAATTTTAGGGCACATATTAATTTTTGCAATTAAGTAGTTCGAGCCGTTTGTACTTCTGTGCACAGCCTATAATCACTCCAGAACATGACTGTACATATGCTCCCTATACTTATCTGCTGCCACTACCTTTTGGCTATGTTTGTGCTATACATGTATCGCATACATATATCTATGCGTAACGGTATTGTCTAATAGCATCCAATATTCCACCTGTGCTTACTTGCAGAAATCACCTTTGTATAAGAGCAGGTCTCTATGCTCTTCATCATGTTAACAAACTAAGCCAAAGTAGTATTTTTTAAAAACACAGACGTGATAGCGTTTTTTAATCTATAATATGGCATCTCTTGAACATGACCTCAACACTTAGGAGATGAGCGAAGATCACAGATGGGTTCAGCATTGCTTTGTGATCAACTCCCCTGGGTCCCACTCCTTCCTTGCGCCTAACGATTGTGGTTATTCCCCATTCAAGATAGGCAACATCCAGGGCAGTCACACCAGTAGTCCGAGTCTCAAGAGTCCACTCTGACTCTATTTAGAGTTATCAAAGTTCCAGTGTTGCACCACTAACTAGCAAGCAAGCCCGAAACCAGTCTTACCCGCACCTGCAGGCTTTGAGTATCTGGAGCTCCTGAGTGCACCTCACATGCAGGCACTTGGAGTTTCAGCAGCAGATGAATCATGTGAGTTCGCTGCACGTGGCCCAGGCAGGGCTGCACCCAGCGGGCTCAGAGTTCCTCACACATGTTTGCACCACGGAAGCTGCCAGAGGTTCTTTGCTGCTCCTCCTTGTAGGGGAAGTGTCTGATTTGTACCACAGTTGGGGAAAGGGGTGGTGCGATGATCCTGAGGCAGGTCCCTTGTCTTGATTGCAGTGCATAGGTGCACACTTCTCCTGAGGGGGTGTATCAATCAGGTTTTACATCTAGTTGCTCTCGGTGACCCCCTCAGGTATACCGGGTCACTGTATTCTCCCTGTCATGGTCTCCTGGCAGTTTAGCACAGTGAAGTCCTCAACTATTGCCCCTCTTGACATACGAGGTCACAGTTCACCATGAGGAAGGGTTAAGGCCTTCACAGTACGCCAGCCTTCTCACAGTGGCCCCTCCTAGCATATGGGGTCACCACTGTCACCAATCCCAGAAGTAAATCCCTTTGGTGGGTTGATTCTAGCAAATTCCCCAACCTTGCAGTTCACGTTTCATAAAGCTAGAGCTGAAGAGTATGGTGTGAGAAGTTGGCCTGGTATATAATGCTCACTAATTCTTAGTGATCACTTTGTATCATGCCAAGCAACCCTTATGATGATGGTTGTAATTCAACCTTGTAGACCAGTTATCCTAGTGGTAACGTGGACAAAGCAGTCTTAGGCTAAACTCTGAAAGGCATGTGAAGCCAGCTGTTATACCATACACAACCCCCTTGAATACCAAATGAAAGGGACACCACACAGATATATATTGAAAATATATATTGATTTATTAACTATAAAATCCCCTGGACTCTTTATGAGCACAGAAGCACAAGCGTTAAATCACAAGACTGTTTAAAATACACAAAAGTTGCACAATATGGATGAGCCCTAGGGGCCACCTAAACCATATACTAAGAAAGTGGTATAAGAGATACCAATAGGAAAGGGAACAGGCCTAGGGCCTTGGGAATCGCTGGAGCTATTCGAGACTAGCAGTGACTAAGTCGGGAAAGGCCCGCGGGACTCGGGTGCAGTGTTCAAAGTGCACGCACTTTCCAATGCAAAGCCTATGGTGCGAAAAAAGTACAAAGTTAGGAACCTTCCGAGTGACCTACGGAGCTGAAACTTAAGACACAGGCCCTTGAGATGTGTACCAGTGCAGGAGCACCGGCGGAGCTGAGTTACCTCACCCACAGGAAGCGGGTGCACAGGGTCGAAGTAGTGTCGGGTTTCGTCACGCTGGTCGATGGTGCTTGGAGCTGAAGATGCTGCAGGCGGCTCGATGTGAAGAATTCCGGTGGATCCAAGGGTGGATCTGAAGATGTGAAGACCTGAAAGCAGAGGGGACAGTGTTCAAAGTCACTAGCCAGTGACTACCGTGGAACCAGATTGGAACCAGGCGATGTCGGGTGCAAACAGGCGTTGTTGGGTAGCTTCTTTCTGCAGCCACGTGGATACCCGGGGTCGAGGACGTCCAGGAGTCGGTCACGAGCTGTCGCACGCAGGCTTCTCGCTGTTGGCGGTGTCGGCAACTTGATCGGAGCAAACAGGCCTTGGCAAAGGCAAGCCAGGCAGAAGTTGAAAGATGCTTAACACTCGGACCAGCAAGGTCAGAGCGGGTGCTCCTTTTTACAGGAGCTTGGGTAGGTCTGGAGCAACCAGACCTGCTGTGTAAATCGTCGGTTTCGTCGCCAAGATGGCCGCTGACCACGTGGCTAGTGGCCGGGATGGCGCGTCGAGTGGCACAATGCAAAAGGGCCCCACGCAGATCGTGGAGATGCTGGAGGGCTGATCTTCGGTGCAAGGGCTGCTCGGTGATGGGGGTTCTCAGTCCCTAAAGCACAACGTTGAGGATGCCTCAGAAGCTGCGCAGTCAGCTTTTCGAGTGTCTTCCAAGAGGTCCGGTCCCACGTCACTCGGTGCCTCCACGGGTCCCTTCTTTGCAGGGACTGTGGATCGGGCTCTGAGAGGTCTGGGAGTCTGGTTCTTGTTGGGCTCTGGGCTCCGGCTCCGGCGGGAGGTGGCGGCAAAGCAGACGTCGAGTTGCTGGTTGGTACCTGTGTTCACAGGGTGGCCACTCCTAGGCCACAAGGGAGATTCTCTTCAGTCTTCTGTGCAGCAGAATGTCGAAGTCCAGTCTTCTTCTTCGTGTAAAGTTGATTCAGGACGATCTGCCGTGCAATGGCACTGCTCCCACTCTTATTCCCAATCTGAGGGGTGGATCACCTACTAGGTCCCTCCTCTGGGAGGAACCAGGAAGGGGGGCGGTTACACCCCCTTTCCTTTGTCCAGTTCCGCGCCAAGCCTGGGTCTGCAAAGTCCCAGGACCGGTTTGGACTGGCCTATGCACGGGGACACCTTGTGTGCCCCGGGCATGTCTGATTCTATTCAGCCCTGTCCTACCCAATACACAAAACCCTGTCTGGGGTGGTGCTCGCACCTCCCAAGGCAGGAAACCGTTTGTCCAGGCCACCATCTGCCGAGTTTCGGTCAGCAGCAGGAGGCCAGACTCGTGTCTGTGGTGGCAGCATCCATTTTGTGATGCTGAGGCTCTGGTTAACTTTAACCGGGGTTTAAGGCTACACACATGTCGTGTCCCTCTAGAAGGGTGGAATGCTATCCCCGTCGCCAGAACTGGCGAGGGGATAGTATTCCAATTCATATGACACCTTACTCGACATGTTTTGATAAAGCCAAACCAAAGATAGCATTT
Source organism: Lissotriton vulgaris (assembly GCF_964263255.1). Lineage (NCBI taxonomy): Eukaryota > Metazoa > Chordata > Amphibia > Caudata > Salamandridae > Lissotriton > Lissotriton vulgaris. Next base: position 2,003,392,754 of record NC_141689.1, on the reverse strand, counting down.
AACCGCGAGGATTATAATGCACTTAAGAGTATATGGTATGGCAATATCCCGGAACAGCTTAGGGAGTGGTTCCCGACAGCTGCAGACAGGCTCAGCTCATGCTAGAGCACCATCTCACATATTTCCACGCACTCTGCCTCCAGGATTGATGAGGCCTTCCATAGGAGTGGCTGATAGGAACATATGTGTCCAGTTTAGGGTTAGGCACAGGCATACTGTACCTAAGTAAGAGGTGATTACACCAACTTACCCCAGCTGAGTGATCAGCCAGTTGTGTCAAATATGGAGGCCAGGCCAGGGGTGGCACAATACATGCTGCAGCCCCTGGTAGGCCTTGGGTGCACCTATGCCCTGGGTACCTAGGGTACACTTTTACAGGGGCTCATAAGGTGAACCACTTCCAATTGGTAATGCACCTAAAGTGCATTGGCAGTAATTTAGAGAGAGAACAGCAGGCTGTGGGTCTGATTAGCAGGCCCACAGCCACATTAAGTCAGAAACCAGTGAAGCAAAAAGCAAACATTTGGGGTGACCATAGGATAGCAGACCCTACTCTCCTACATATGGGAAGGCCAGATAGTTTGCGAGGAAGAAGATACGACTATCTCACTGGGAACAAGAGTAGATGAGGTGGGAGAGACAGTGGGATTGGGCCCCTGGGGAGAAATTTCAGGAAAGGTAGGAGAAACAGATAGAAGTGGAGGAAAAACAGAGAGAGTGGTAGGGGGAAGGAGAAGGAAAAAGAAAGAGAGCTGGAAAGAAACTAGACAGATATTGAGAGAGAGAAACAATGATGACAGCAATGACAGCTCCATCTGGGATAAGTGACTCTACATCCAGTTCAGGCTAGGTTGAGGCCAAGGTTCTAAAAGATCTTGTTCATGTGTATGAGGAAGGTCAGGACATTTTGGAATTTTTTGTGAGCTTTGAGGTCGCAGGACAATTAGGGATTAAAAAAACCAAGGAAAGGTTGGACCCTCTGTTCTATTGACCACGGATGAACAGAGACAGAGAGATTCAGCAGAAATGGTCCTGCTTGCCAGATGAGTGGTAAGACAGAAGGGAGGAATACAGCACAGTTAGTGCCTCTATGAATTGTAGGCATTAAATTTGAGCGCTTGGGAATAGACATTATTGGTCCATTAAAACCCCCTCACTTTCAGGTAACAAGTATATCTTGGTTGTGGTGGATCATCTCACCAGGCACAACAAATGTGTACCTGTGAGTAGCATGAATGCACTGGTGGTAGTAAGAGCTCTCCTGGGGTTCTTTTGTAGGGTTAGGTTTTCAAGGATTAGTAATGTCTAACTGGGGAACCAACTTAATCTCCTATTACATGAGAGAGATGTGGAAGCAAGCTGGTGAGATATACGACTTCTCCACAGCACACCACCTCCACAACAATGGTTTGGTGGAGTGGTTTAACAAGAAATTGAAGAGCATGGTGGGAACTCTGTTCGAGAGCCTCAGGAACAAGTTGCATCTTCCCCTGCCATGTCTCTTGTTTGCCTACAGAGACAGCGTTCTGAAGGGGGTAAGTCTCTGTGTAGACCTATCAGTGCAGACTCCACTCACCTTACTCACAGAAGGATGAAGAAACCTCAGAGTCTCCTCGAAAGGATGTGGTGGATTATGTGATTGTCAAAAACAAGTGGAATCCACTGGTGGGTGGGTGTAGTCCCTACAATGGTGGTGAGCACAAAGTGTTTTTAAAATACCCCATACACACCAAAAGGACCCTTGGTGTCATGCTTCATCATCGGGGTCTTCGCACCCCTCTACGGGGTGCGGCGTGCTACTACCTACGTCTACGTGGGAGCACTTATACACAGACTATGTGTGGTGTGTGTGAGGTGGGTTGTGATGATCAGTGAGTGGTGGGGTTCGAAGTGTTATTAAGTGATGGTTAAAAAGTACCTGGCTCGTGGGGTATACTAAAAAAAAAATGTAATGGGCCCCCGGGCTGGCACTGTTAAAATGGTGTGTTGTGAGGTTCTTCTGTATTACAATGTACATCACCTCATGTGTGCGTCAACATGTTTCGGAGTAAAACTCCTTCTTCAGGACAGGGTGCACAAATCCCCACCTTACTCACGTATACTACAAAAAATCTGTATTCTACAGAAAAGTGAAAATTGCAAATTAAGGCTATATTGTACCCGTTTCACTTCATTTTAGGAGGTTTCTGCAATTAGCAAACGCATTCTCATTGTACGATGTACCTCATGAGCCTCCTAACGTTGGGGACCAATCAAGCCAATATACATCGATTCAGAGGAAGAGTTACTGCCTTGCTGCCCCCGACGCGGCTCCGCTGGAACTTCAGTTCAGTTTCACTTGTTTTTGAAATTCTGACCAGGGAGAACGAATCCACATCTTCTCTCTCTCCCTTTATGTTATTGTCAGGATTATGTTATTAGCCTCAGGAAGTTGATGGCACAGGAAAAACTTCAGACCAGCCAAGCACTGATGCATGAATGGTACAACCCAACCAGAAAGCTATACTGACTGGGCATCAGGAAAGTTAGGATGTGTTGGTACTAAAGCTTATTTGTCCAAGTGCTTCGGAGGACAAATAGTGTGGGCCATACAAGGTAGTTCAGAAGTGTTCTGTGGTTAAATACTTGGTGGACACAATTGCCACAAGGGAACCCAAGAGTGTGCTCCTTGTGAACAGGCATCAGCCTTACCTCCAGAGAGATTACAGTGAAAGTTGTGGCCATGGTAGAGAAGGTAGAGGGAGAAAGTTGAACTTCTTCCTGTATGCTGCATAGTGACATTAAGGATATCACTGTGGAAGGTGTTCAGTTAGCCGCTGAATTTAGGCCTGCACCAGATCCAATGCAGCCATACACAAATCTGTCTGGGGATTCCTCCACCTCCTCTCCTCATTTTTCTCCACGCAGGTCTGAGTCTCCCAAAATGGAACCCAAGGTCCTCAATGTATCGTACCATTAATAGGCACACAGATTCTCAGGGTATGTATACAGAACAGAAATACTGCACATGACTGTATCCTTCATGTGCTGTACCACTCAGGCACACATACACCCAACAAATACATTTAACATGCATGCAAAGCACTACATCCTTCATGTACTGTACCACTCATAGGCACACATACATTAAGCACAAGCATTTACCATGCACGCACTGCACAGCACTACATAGTTCATGTATTTCACCACTTATAGACACATGTAGATCCAGCACATGCATTCAGCATGCATGCACAACACAGAACTGCATTATCATTGCACTGTACCATTCCCAGGCACACATACACCCAGCGCAGACACACCACTCATGCGTTGCGGAGCACTACACACCAAAACAATGTAGGCAAAGGGTGAGTTAGGCACACAACAGTGGAACATTAACTGGGTAAGCCTATAGGCCTCACTCCAGTGACACAGATTAAAAAGAACCTGCTCACTCCTACTGATCACTACACAAAATACTACCACCACTGTGCTTGTGCTGCTTAACTCCTGGCGAAGGGGGTAGCCACTCATCACTATGAGAATAGTGCTTTGGGTGCCCCTACCAGCCCATCAAGTCTGCAATCCTTGGAACTTGCCTATGTCATGGTGTACAAGCATCATCCGTGTTTGTGTATGACAACAAAAATCAGCATTACAGATGCAAACAACAGTACAGTTGGGGTACATATGGCAGGGTTGCATGTCCATTACCATGCAGAAAAAGCTGTCCCACTGTAAGCCATTATTGCTTTATCCGTACTGTAGCTCATGCTACAGACCACCTTCATGAGCCTGACAACCACTCACAGCAAAGGCACTGTGTGGTTACCTGGCTCCCCAGGACACTATATCCCAACATTTCCTTGTTGAAAAGGCTTCAGGGGACATGGTTCCAGCTGCTTCACCATCCACAGTCATGCGACAGTGAAGTAGCAGCTAAAAACTATTATCTGGGCACACAAGTCATTTCAATTACCCTGACATTTAGGCGAATGCCATCTATGCTCATCATCTATGTGTACCACATTTGCATGCCAAAAGGTAGCAGTGATAGTAGGAGTGCCCTTGTGAGGTAGAACTGAGCAAGGCTCCACTGCCTTTTGGCTAGGTTCAAGTTATATAAATATTGCATATAGTCATACATCCGTGGCCATGTTTACTGATAGAACTACTGCGCCACTGTATATAGTTGCTCGTTGCCTAAGTGTTTTCTGCAAAAGTATTTTATTGTATTTGAAATGCATTTATACAGCGCTTACTACCCCTGACAAAGTGTCGAAGCACTTTTTCGGCGAGTAGCACGCTACTCCCGAAAGCACAGGGCATACACTTGATCTGCGGGAATCCTCTAAGCTGGGTTGTTTTTGATGTAACAAGTCAATCGACTAAAATGCAGGGTTCACTGCTCATCAATAAACAATTTATCATTCTAAACCACAATATACAAAATACCCTGTTCTATCTACTCTTTTAATTTTTGTTTTTAGCCTTAGTTTTCTGTATTTGCATTACTGTGTTCAGTTTAGGAATCTTGGTCAGAGAACAGGTTGGCGCGGAACATACTACTAGCGGGGATTGTAACGAGTGAATACCTTATGGAAAACACGTGAAGGGAATTTTGATGAATTGTTTATTAATGAGCAGTGCACATTGATTGACTTGTTATATATCATTGACACATATGGTCGACGGGTGTTGACAGCACACTTAGCAGTGTAGCACCACTGGTCTATTACGTAAAAAGTGTTTTCTTTTGAAAAAATAAGCAAAAAACATGAGTGCACCTCAAACTAAATTATTATTTCTGTGTTGTTTTTCACACATAAGTATGGGTTGCGATATCTGATGAGGTTGCTTTTAATCTTCCTGTTGCACGCATTGTGCCACCTGCCAGCTACATCTATCTGTGCCTCTGAATCCTCGGTTTGCCCACTCGCCTGTACTCGTGCACACAGGGTGGTGGGCACCATGCACAATCTCCAGGATAGACATCAACCTTTTTATTCAAGGTGCTCTCAGGTCACCAGCAGCCCTCTGATGGCCTAGTCACTTTAGAAAGGATGGTGGCAAGCGGCCAGCACCTGTCCAAGCCCTTGCCCATCCAGAGAACACCAACCTTCTACTGGTACACCAGGCAATGCCTAGCTGACGCCCCCATGTGCCAGGCCCTAGCTGGCGGCAGAGGGCAATCTTATGGCAGTGAAGGCCGTTTAAACTCTGAGTGAATGACAGGGCTGACATTCAATGGCTGTTTCTCATATCTGTAATGCAGAGAAAATTGCTTTCTTTAAATCTTGAATGAGCAGAACAAAACTCCGATTTTTTCCAACTGGAACGCTATTGTCATTGACATAATAAAGATATTGTAAGCTGTGACTTTTACGCACTCCGATAGAAACCAATCTGCAATCTTGACAGATCTGATCTGTGCCAGGAGCCAGGGCTCATCTGCGGCAGCAGGAGACGAGGCCTCGATTAATTTATGGCAGAGGAGAGCCGAATGCCAACTCGTGCTCTCAGCTCAGGTGCTTATGTGTCTGCCTGAATTTGTACTGTAATAATTTAGAAGGATTTATATTAAACTTTTCTTTCATTTGTCATTTTAAGGGTACATTAAACTCCTTTGAGGAATACATTGTTAAACTGTCATATTTTCTGTCGTGTGCTGCAAGTGAGCGCATTGTGCAATGGAACAGCAAGTTTCAATAAATCACAGCGTATCCAAATGTGCAACGCACACCTGCGCCGCCTTCCATGTATAATATTACTCTTTCTCAAAGCTTCGCTTTTTGCTTTCTTGTGTGCCCAATCTGCAGTATGTCGTGTCATAACAACACAGCGGAATACAATGGACGTATTTGAACACACGTTCACCCCTAGGAGGTCTCACAGCGCCGCAATCGACAAATAATGCACGATTATGGAAAAAGAACAGTTCCCTGCGTGACTTGTATTTTCTTGCTGTGAGATTCTGGATTATTTACTTGGTTGTAAATATGAGTAATCCAGTAACCTGCAAGGTCAAAACAAAATGTCAATGAGAAAACCGAACCTTAAGTGACGGAAACTATGACACATAGCGCCAGGACACAGGCCTTTCCTCAGAGAAAAGTGTACTTAGCATTTAAGTGGCACCAAACAATATTAATGTCAAGAAACAAATCAATTCAAACCTCAAATATGTTTAGTGAAAATGAGAGAAAATAATACAATTTGACAAAACGGGTAAAAATCGGATTAGGCAACCAAAGATATGAGTATTTCATGTTTGTAAGTAAAAAATGCTCATAATTGGGCCGGGAGGTAGTAGATGGAGCCCGTGTCTCAACTTCTTTTGTCCGTACCCCCCTTGGGCCCCAACATTACCGCCGTAGTATGATGCAACCCCACACCTTGCCTCACACATTCATATGTCCATGCACTTCCAATTATTTGAGGGAGTACATGAGCCCACGTGCTTGCTTAAAACTGTTTAAATATGGCCTTCTGAATAGTATGCATGTGTGTATTTATTCAGATAAACACTCTTTACGATTGCCTGTTGTAAGTGGAGAAATCTAACTACGAGATGCCAGTGACGTGCATTACCAACAATGACCATCAGGGTCCACTCTTGCACTAAAAACGAGAAAGAAAAATTACCCTTACTGTTCTGCATCAAAGAAACCGAGGGGACTGGAACAGAGCGAGTTACCTTCTAGGCTAACAATCTGAAAGGCTTTTATTCTTTCGCAAAATCTTCTGGTGGATTCCAACCACACACCCAAGTGGAAACCAAACCTTTCTTTCCCATTTCCTTCAACAGCCAAGGGTTGCAATGTATTTAAGTGCTTGATATGTTCCCCTTTGTCGATGCTAAAGCTTCCAGACTGCTGGGGAAGACTTTCTGCAGACCCAGTCGCAGATGGCACTTGGAGGCAAGCTTAAACACTCCCGTCAGCCACTGCTCCACTAAAGTCCTGTGTAGTCCACCCACAACTAGTTAGATCGTTATTTCCATTGAGGAGCCCTTCTCTCGTCTGTTATAGGCCTGCTATTCTGACCCTTGAGAAACACTTCCTGTCCTTCAATATAGGAAACTTCAGGCTAAGCTCAGGCCTCAGTCCTATCCACAGGCAGATTTAGATAACAGAGATGTCCTATTTTTTTCTTTTTCGAGTATTTTTGTATTGTGATGATTGGTGTCTGGAAGCTTTTCTCTTATAGTGCACACTTTTCATTGAATAGTGACACCATCTGCTCCAGTCCCAAGAAAACTCTTACACTCTAACCACATACCTTCTTAGCACTTCCTGTTGTTTTCTAGTAAACTATCCCAATAAACCTTGCTCTGAGGGTCTTTCAAAATAGTAGAATTCAACCGGCCAATTTGTGAAGCTTGGAATTTCCACTTAGGGGCTGTTCTATTTACATGAAGGGACTGTTACAAAAATCGACCCTTGCTGGTTCTGAGGACAGCCCAACCTTGCTGGGAGCAGAGACAAGCTGGCTACTAACAAATCAGCTTCGAAGGGACTCCTGGCACCATAGGATTATTTACTGTAGTCATGCTAGCCTGGAAGTCTCCAACCAGTTGTGTGTCAAGACCATCTGCTGTTCCTTTCTACTGATTTCTCGCACACTCCAAGATAATTAGTCAGTTCCTGTCAAAAGTCTCAGATTATTGTCTTTTCTTAAGTAGGGTTATACACATTCCATCAAAAACACTAGGGGCATATTACCAAGCAATAGCGATAATTATCGCTATTGCTTGGTTAGAGACAAAAATTTACTGCAGCGCAGCGGCGATTGTTACCGCAAATAAACCTTGGTATTACCAAGGTTTAACGCAAATGCGGTAAAAATCGCCGCAAAGCATGAATATCGCTGAAAAGTCAGCGATATTCATGCATTAGCGAGCTAATGCTCTTAGCCATGTTATCCACCTCCCATTGGATAACATGGCTAAGAACTGCTCAGGGCAGGTGTTAGCTTTTGGAGATATTCCCGCTTAGCGCGAATATCTCCAAAAGTTGGTAATAGGAGATAGAGATGTTAGCGACTGTTTTCAGTCTCTAACATCTTGGCACGCCCACTTTGCATCTCATTAGTGATAAATATCACTGACAAGCAAAGTGGGGCCCAAGATGGTCGCTATCTCCTACTAGCTGTCGCTAACTGGTGTTAGCGGCAGCTAGGTAATAGGGAGATAATTTTATCTCCGCTTTCTTGGCTTTTAAAGCCAAAAAAGCGGAGATAAACCCCCTTGATAATATGCCCCCAGATAATGCCACTGAATGGAAGAGAGGCTCACAGAACTAACATAATTACTGCTCAGGCTGTGAGGCAGGAACAAACATGTTTTTTAACAAAATCATATTCCAATATATTTAACTAAATTCTACATGCACCACTGAATTATATTGTATATGCTATTCTGGGGCACAATAATGTCTGTAGATTTTCTTACCTGAGGTATGGAAAAATATATTTTATTCACAAATAGGCTTTTGCCTAAAGGCTGTACAATTAAAATGTAGCTTTTAATGTCAATTTCAATGCAAAGGCATCGCAATTGAAATATTAGGCATATTTCGAGATATGAATGGGCACTCTAGTGTGTTTCTGGTATTTCGCCTATGTTGTTTATGGCACAGAGAACTATTTCTACATTTATACTGAGTCTTATTCCTATGTACCTACGTAGTGGGATTAACAATTTATTATTTCGTAGTAACAATCATCAGCCGATCCGTGTTTTGATCTAGGAATTTAAGCCATTCTGGGTCATCTACACAAACCCCTCTCAAACGAGCAGCAATCACAACTTACTTCACTAAAGCCATTTCAGGAAGCTTCAAGAAAGTATTCACTTGAGAACAATCAAGGCTCAGTGCACACATCTGAGCCAAATGCAGTCAGATAACTTTAGAAAGGATGGACTGGAAATTAAAGTTAACCCTGGCAAACGTTTTCAAACCAGCCACACATTTCTCCTTGTCAGAGTGTGGTTTATATTGGTGATTTTTACTACTCTGATTATCTATATGTTTTGTGTAAAAAGTGACAAGATTTTCAGATAGTTATGAATGCTAATTAAGCACTTCATTATCTATGAGAATACCCATGAAAAACGTTTCTCCAAAGGAAATATTAGTTTAGTGGTCTTAAATAAATTCTTTGGCACACGCAATAACATCAGGTACATAAGTTGCTGAGTTACTGAGTCCCTGTAAATGTGGTGTCTATTTCATAAACTGACACAATGTATTCCAAGGAATAAAACCCCTATTTAATCCTTTGAGGGGGGATATTTCTGTATTCAGCTGTCTATTAAGTGATGGGGCAAAGGGATAACACTAATCAAATTGCAGCATCCGTCCCTGCAAGAAGCCACCCAAACCTAACAATTAAGAAGTGGTTCTTTGAATGACTTTGGGAGGCGTTTGGCGAAGTCTATTGGGTCTGGTTACATATTGAAGTTGCAGTAAATGGTGGCGATTTTGTTACTTGGGAATTGAGTGAGATTGTATCAGAGGTCCTGCAGTTCGGTGACTGAGTTTGAGGTGGCCGCTGGTGAGGTGAAATCCTTCACAATGGAGAAGATTTATTTGCTTCTGTTGGTGCTGGTCTTGATGCAGTCAGCCAGAGTGGCACATTTGATAGTCTGGATATTTGGTGGTTGCGTGTCAAGGCAGATTTGAACGTGCTCGTGTCCGCATTGTCCTAACCTATTCTCCATTTGCGCTCCAGTTATTTGAAGTGGCTTTTATTCAGTCTGAGTCCCTGAGTGTACAACTGGCCTGGGGTCTAGATTTTGGTGTATATACTTATATGAGGGGGGGAGATAGTTGGTGCAGAAGGTAATCCAATTGTGAAATTCTTGATGTCTTTAGAGAGGCTGCTGCTGCGTTTGGGTTGGTGGGTGCTGTGTGAGGTAGTCCAGTAGTCATCAGTGACGCAGTTCCATTTTCGACTGGCTGGTTTAGAAGATTTAGGCCTTGCAAAAATGGTCATTTTGACAGGTCGAATTTGCAGTTTAAACTTGCACAAGCTACAAATGGCAGGCCTGCAGTCATGTTTATCCTGTCACTGTAGTGGGTGGCACAATGGATGCTGCAGCCTACCTGTGGCATTTAACATACAGGCCCTGGGTACACTTTTGTACCACATACTAGGGACTTGTAGATAAGTTAAATATACCAATAAGGGGTATGCCAATTTCATTATGGTGCAAAGAGTTCTACAGCCAATAAAACAGCCAATACAAACATTTGGGCTGATACAACACAAAAGATGGTAATTTCCAACAGTTTGGTATGTAAGTGGTATTTTTATAGCACAGACCTAGGCAAAACCGAGTGATGTCTGAGAGCGTATTAGAGTTATCCATAAACAAGACAGAGTATACACATTAGCAAGACATTTTGGTAACGTGTTACAGAAGTGAAAATCTGTTCTCCTATTGGGGCATCAATCAAGGTGAAAACAATATAAGTCGTGGAAATAGACTGATATCACTAATGAGATTAGATCTTGAATATGTTTGAATATGATATTGGTCTAGAAACCGTTCAATCCAACAGTCTAAAGATGGCTTAAGGGATTCAATCATACCAGTAAATTAAGCATCCACATGTAAGGGGTGTGGCTGGCAAGATGGTGGAGCAGACGTTCATCTACTGGGCTCCATCAAGCCTGCAATGCCATACTGTGATCTCCTTTGATGCAGTTGCCATGAGTCCCCGGAAACCTAGTCTACATACTCAGGGCATTATTGCTTTGCTGTGTGGGTGCTGGCAGACTGCCCCCAGTGCCTGTATGGGCGGCAGTGGTGAACACAAGGAGCCTGTGAGATGATCAAAAATGGCAGCCTCCAGATCCTTGATGCGGCTGCTTTGAGGTCTGGGGAAGGCCTTTGTGCTTGGAGCCTAGGAGGTAGGATGCTGGGCCATGGTTCCCTGTGGTGCACTACTGGATGAGTGTAAGATGGCCGTGCATGTGGCCTTGAGAGGAGGAGATGGTAGGCTGTGGCCTGCAGCACCGGCCTCAGAGGTGAGCACTGCTGAACTGGGGCACTTGCCCAGCCTGACCCTGTGGTCTTATGTGGCTCCTCGCCAGGGGAGACTGTACTCCTGCATCCTGCCAAGCCAGCCGTGAAATAAAAGCCAGTTGGTGTGGCAATGAGCCTCTGAGACACTTCCTGATGATTCCGGTGCCACCCCTGCTTGGTGTCTTGTGATGTACTGGCTGGGGCACTCGTGGCAGCGAGTGACAACCCTGGGCTCTGGCTCCTACCTGTATATGGTACCGCTTGTGCGGTGTGGCCTCCAAGAGAGGGGACTCTGCAACCATATCATCTACCTATTGGAAATTAGTGTACAAGATCGGAAACCATACGATGCTGGAGAATGGTAAATGAGGATCTCACGGGGAACGTCGTTTACAACGCGGTGTTTACACCGCACGACCTTTTCCCCGCAGCTGTTACAACGCAAGTCGTTACTACGACTTGCGCTGGATGGCGCTGTGGGATAAGGAATGTTTTAATTTTATAGTCCAACACCTTCCCTACTGTTACGTGGACTGGTGTTGGAATATAAAATAAAAAAATTCCGAAATCCGCGCCCTCCAACGCAAGTCGTGGTAACGACTTGCGTTGTAAAACCTGCCATGTCAAGTACCGTGATCTAAAAGATCGCGTTGTACTGACATACATCCGGATCTCACATATTCTTGGGTGGTGCAGGTGCCTACCACATGGACATCAGGTGAGTGATGCAGAGGCATTGAACGGTGGGCTGTGGGTCTCTGGTTACTGATTTGTTGGGGCCCATGTGCAAGCTTGGAGACAATAGGTTCATAAACCTTGCTAGGGACTATGTCTTGTGCTGTGATCTTCATGGGATCCTGGGAGTCTGCAACCTTAACCGCAGAGATGCAGTGGCCTCTATACCACCACTATGGTGAAGGTAAAATCTGACAAACCAGCAGAACAATATAATAATACAATAAACTGTGGCATTGCCGGGGGGCAGACCATCCACATCTACTGCAGCGGGTTTAGGAATTTTTCTGCTGAGAACAGACCCCAGGCTGCTTGCAGGAAGATCATACCCTAGAGAGGACACAGTGTCCATGCTTCAGACGAGCATGCAGTGGTTAAATTGCAGAAGATGACGCGGGCCCTACAAGAGAGCCAAGGACTTACTGGGCAAAACCAAGCACAATAACTTATGCTTTTTGGGCTTCCTGGAGATAGTGAAAGGACCCTATATGGAGCTCTTTCTGGAAGACTGGATCCTAACCATGTTAAAACAGAAGGGATTTTCCAATCACGTCTGCTTTGAGCTTGTGCATAGGCTTTTAGATCCACCACCGAGCCTTGGACCCTGGAGGATAGTCATAGCATGCTTCCTTAACTTCAGAGACGGGGAGGCTATCCTGAAATGGGGTCACTGCAGCGGAGTGATGCTTTACAAGAGGACTGTGATCCAGATTTACCCAGATAACACTCAGCGGGTCAGCAAGACAGGAAATCCTTAGAGGCTGTGAAGAGACAGCTTAGAGAGGAATGCTTAAAATATATTGCTCTACATGGCTGTTGGACTTGGCATCCTTGGCGTGGTTTCCCCTGACCTTTTGCCTCTACCTCCTGCATTTTGACTGTGTGCAGGATTTCGTTTTTGCTGGCTTAGATGCTTTTGACACTTTGCCACTGCTGATCAGTGTCAAAGTGCAAGTGCTCCCCGTGCAAATTGTGATTATGAATGGTTATTCATGATTGGCATATTTGATTTACTGGTGAGTCCCTAGTAAAGAGCACTGTGTGTGCTCAGGGCCTCAAATCAAATGCTACTAGTAGGCCTGGAGCACTGACTGTGCCACCAACACCAGTAGTCTTTCAAATGTGTCTCAGACCTGCCACTGCAGTGTCTGTTTGCACAGTTTTGCCTGCCATGTCAACCTGGCAAGTGCACCCACTTGCAGGCCCTAATCATCCATTTTCTTACACGTAAGTAACCCATAAGGTAGGCCCAAGGTACCCCCATGGGTAGGGTGCAGTGTATTGTAAAGATAGGACATGTACTAGTGTGTTTTACATGTCCTGATAGTTAAATACTGTGTATTTTGTGTTTCACTAATGCAAAGACTATGCATAGGCTATCATTGGAGCTGCCTTGCAACATTTTACAAGTGTAACTTTCAATTGGAAACAGTTAGAGATTTGGAGTTTAGGGTCTCTGAACTCAGAATTTAATCATGCACCTTTTAGTAAAGGTGGTTTTTAAATTGCGTCGTTGAAAATTCCACTTTTATAAAGTGTTCATTTTCTTGCTTAAACATTCTGTGCGCCTCTGCCTGTTTGTGTATTCAATGTCTTGTTGTGAAGTGGCAGGATCTGGTGATGTGCAGTCACTCTAGACAAGTTCAAGGAGGTTGAGGTGTGTCCTGCCTTTCCTGGGTGACTCAGAGCAAGGCTGAATAGACCTTTCTGCATTTAGAGTGGTGGGAGGAGTTTTCACTGGCACCTGAATAGGCTATGTCTGCTCTGCACAATACTGTCTCCCCCTCCTGTAGGGAAGCTGGCCTAGAGAGGACAGAACTGTTTTTTCCTGAGCTCAGACACTCTTGAAATAATGACTACAAAGAGAAAATAGGGTATAAGTAGTAGACCTTAAACCCCAGAACCCTAGATCATAGGAATACTGTCTCTTTGCTTTGTGTTGTCTGGAGTTGTTGCTTCTGTTTGTGGGCAGAGGAAATGACTGAAACTTTTGCTCTGCAGTGGTATCCTGCTTAAAGACAATCTCCAAGGGCTAGAGCTTGCCTCCTATTCTGAATTCTCAGGGACACAAATACTTCACCAGCAGAAACCTTGAACTCCATTGCTTGGAGTTCTGACTTGCTTTGTGGTGCAACTCATGTTCTGAGCCATTGGAGGTTGTTCCTGCTGCAAAAAAGCTGCAAAGAACAAACTAAACCTGAAAATCAATGCATCATCCTTCCAGCACCTGTTTTTCTGACTCAGCACCACAGTGCACCACAGTGCGGGAGAAATTACGGTAGCACAGGCCTGTGTGGCCAAAGAAATCCATGCAGCACCAGTCAGTGGCCCGAAAAATCGCTGCACGCTGAGTCCAGTGCACTGACCTCCAAAGTCTAAAACCATTGCACCGACTCCGACGCAGGGTCTGCTGTGCGGCTACAAGAGACAATGCATTGCAGGACCAAGGCTCAAGAAATCCATTCAGCGCCTGTTTGCCACCGGTGCACCGACCTCCAGCGCACCCTGGATTTCCACGCATTGTGCCTGTGCACCGCGCATCATCATCACACCACCCGCAGACCAGAACTGTCTTGGAATTGATCCCTATAGAGTCTGGATCCGTTGTATCAGTTCTCCTGTGTGCAGCAGAATTGTCGGCTCGCCTCCCCAAGGACTCGGGTACTGATCCCTCGCTGTGTTTTTCAATGCTTAACTACTCTGCTGCGGTTTTGCCTTGTGGATTGCTATGCATTTTGAGGGATTTCCAGCTTGAAACCTTTTAAAAGTAATATTTTGATAAATGTATGTTGAATTTTGTCGTTTTGTTCTTGTTTGGACTCGATAAAGATACTTTATTTCTTTTTAAACTGGTGTGGTGTCCACCTTTAGTATTTTTACTAAATTACTATATGTGTTATGTACAAATGTTTTACACATTGCCTCTGAGATAATGCTTCCAGGGGGTGAGCAGGGGTTATCTATGTGCGTAACTTCCTTATCCTGACTAGAAGATATGGTCCCTACTTGGACAAGGTATCTATCTCTGCCAACTATCGACGCCCATTTCTAGCATTGGCCAATCTTAAAGTAACTAAAGAGAAGACACACTTCTTCCAGACCCCTGAGACTGGGTGGAGGGCTTTGCATGGCCTGTAACGCATGGGTCTGTGACGCATGATGATTTCTTGGACATAGTTGTCAGTGACTCATGAAGCTCCATCACCGGAGGGGTCTCTGCTTCGCCTAGAGGTCGCTACGGATGGTACACTGATTTCTAAAGGATAGTAAGGACTTCTCACCTAAAATGAACAAGCCTCTGCATCTAAGATGGATGGCAGCTGGTGGTGATTGTTTTACTTTACATTCTATAATGTTGTAACTGTTGGTAAGACTCTTAATGTTGCAGGACGTGGCTGGAAGGCACTTCCTGTGACTGACCCGTGTCATGCAAGGCTGGTGTGCTGGGTGGCCTGATGTGAAACTGTCCCGCATGGATGGACTGAGGGTCTGTTGCTCAGCTATGTATTTGTTCTGGATCTATCAAATATTTGGGGGTTTATGTTTGAGGGCAGTGACTCTGGACTCTGACTTTGAGGTATTTTGTAGGCTCCATGATACTACTTGAGGTCCTGTTATGTTATGTTATGTTATGTTATAGAGAATTTGTATCGCGCACTAATACTCTAGAGTGTCCTGGCGCCGGAGTGAGCTGGGGTAGCGATAGGAGCCAATTAGATGGTCTGACTAAACAGATGTGTTTTTAATTGTTTTTTAAAGAATTGAAAGACTTGAATAAGCTGAAGGTCCGCGGGGAGCGAATTCCAGGCCGCTGCTGCTTTAACAGAAAGCGATTGGCCTCCCAAACGAACTCTGCGGAAGAGCAGGATAGTTATCCGGCGGAAAGAAGCAGACCGTAGAGGTCGATTCGGCACATAGAAAGTAAAACGCTTCCTAAGATAAATGGGACCATGGCCATGGAGGGGCCGATGAGCCAGGGTAATGACTTTGAACTGTACTCGCTGAGCCACCGGCAGCCAATGCAGATCCCGTAGATATTGCCGAGCACTGGATCGCCTTGCGGCGTTAAAAAGGAGTCTAGCAGCGGCATTCTGTTTAATTTGTAGTTTTTGTAGCAAATAGCCAGGCATGCTTATGAACAAAGCATTGGCATAGTCTAGCCGAGAAAGAATCAGAGCACGGGCAACCGTCTCTTTGGCCTCTCTTGGTAGCAGAGGGAAGATCTTTCTGAGTGCTTTGAGGGTGCCAAAGCAGATCCCAGTCAGTTTTTTTACATGAACAGTAAACCGAAGATGCTCATTAAACCACACCCCCAGGTTTTTAGCCGGTCCACCCTCAGAGTGAGGGCAGGGGAAGTTTGGCGGCCATAAACATTGTCTGAAGTCCAAAGGAAACTGGCCGTACAGGAGAACCTCAGATTTGTCCTCATTGCACTTCAGAGAGGCCTGGGCCAGCCAGCAGTATACCGATGCTAGGCACGTCTAGGCGGTGTTAGTCTCCAGATCCGAGCCCCTCCAGGTAAATAGCAGCTGAGTACCGTAAGCATACGCTATAACTTTTGCTCCAAGCTCCTCTTCCCAAAAGACCAAAGGGGTTAAGTATATATTAAATAGCAGAGGCTCAAAGTGGACCCCTGCGGTACCCCCGTAGCAAGGTTCCTAACAGTGGAAGCACAGGGAGCCATGCAGACCTGCTGCGAGCGGGAATCCAAGAAAGATTTAACCCACTCCCAGACCAGGCCTGAAATGCCAATCGCAGATAGCCGGGCCAGGAGCATCTGGTTGGGCACCATATTGAAGGCAGCTGTCCTGTTATTGTTCAACTACTGTTCTTTACAATGGGCAGGCTGAGAGGTAGCAGACTCATGTGTTTATGCTTTCTCATTAGCAGTTCCACCTAATATCTGCGGAGAAGCCGGGGGGGGGGGGGGGAGGGGGGGGCAAGGTTTTGTCCCCATGCAGAAGTTTGAATCAGTTGGGGTCCCGTGACAGATGACTTTGCATTGATGTGATCCACGACTTTAATATAATTACTTTGAACTTATGGGTCTTAAAGAACTATACCAAGAGGCATAGAATTTGCTCCTACATTAAACAGCAACATGCTGGCATAGTGTTTAATTTGGATACACATCTCACTTTGTGGGAACATGACAGACCGGCTGGAAGGTAGAAGATCCAGCTGTACTCTACAGATTCTTCTTCTTACACCATAGGGCTGTCAATCTGGATGGATGGGAGGCTGCCCTTTGCAGCTACTGAAGTAGTCCGAGACCAAGGGGGCTGGTATCTTCTAATTTTTGGGGGGTCCCCTGATGGTGTGCCCATTTGTCTCCTTAATGTATATGAACCCAATGTCGATGATGCTGAGTTCATCCTGAAGAATCATGAGTTGATGCTACCCCGACTAGGTGTCCTGATGATCTGGGGGGAGACTTTAACTACATTGTGCCCCTCCTGATGGACAGACACCCACTAAGGAAGGTCTCTCACACTATGAGGTACACTGTGTTGGTTGCAGCTGTTGATCATTTGCATTTGATTGATCCCTGGAGGCTTCAACACCCACAGGATAAGATATACTCAAATTATTCACAGCCACTTGGCTCTTACAGTAGATTGGATTCTTTTTTCCTTAGCCCTAAAGTTTGTGCAGATTATCTAGCCGTAGAATACACGGCCAGAGCCCTCTCAGACTAACCCCAGTGGTACTGACACTCAGACGGCGTTATGTGTGTGCGTACATCCCCACTTGGAGGCTGTGAACACAGGCCCTTGCAGATGAGGAGTTCGCTGCTCATCTCCTACGGGTATTACCACAGATAGTTTTGAGACTAACTGGGGCTCTTCAACCAAGAGGGATGTTGAATGGGAGGCAATGAAGTTGGTGGTCCCAGGGGCTACCATCAGCAAGACAGCCTGGTCGACTTAAATCATTGCCTCACTGAGACGTATAACAGACTGGACAAGTATACATGCATTTCAACAAGCGCTGCACAAGGAGGAAGATAAATCTGGAGTGCTCTTGTCTTGGCTCCTCCACAGGATGCTCAGCAGAACATGCATTGCTTCTATGACTGATGCTGGGGGTTATGTTCAGCAGATGCAGGAGGCTATCAACGGCGCGCTCAAATTTCACTTGCAAAGGTTGTATGCAAACGAGGGGATGCCTGATGCACATAAACTCACTACCTATTTTAGGGCTGCAAAGTGGCCTCACCTGCCAATGGATTTACAGGAGGAACTTGAACAACCCTTAATTAGTGAGGGCATGTGCACAGCTCTGAGTGCTATGTAAATTGGGAGGACCCCTGGCTCAGAAGGGCTTTTATAAATTGCCCCCAATGTCTTTTATGGAGAAACTTAGGGAAGTGGTGAAGAATGCCTGTCAGGTGAGGAACCTCCCCCCACAATAAGGGGGTCGCTAATTGTTAAGTCTCCTGAGGCAGCAAGGGATCCCTGCAAGTTGGTCTCTTTCTGTACTCTATCTATGCTTAACATGGACCAAAACCTTTAGTAAATTGTTGGTCTGTAGACTGACAAGGAATATACCTCTACTCCTTGATGGATACCAGACTGGTTTTCTACCACATAGGAAAACCGGGGCGGATTTACAAGCCCCATGCACCACTTTTGCGTCACTTTCCCCATGTTAAAAGTGATGCAAAAGTGGCGCAAGGGACTAGTAATTCTTCCCCACAGTCTTTAAGCGGGTTACAAGGAAGGGCTGCCCATCTTCTCCCCTGCTATTTGCCAAGGCCATTGAACATCCTATGTGGTGAGATGGTGGCTAGGGGCCTTCAGATTGGTCTTGGCGCGCATGTGGTTTTGCTGTAGGTTGATGACACCCTGATAGACATGAGAGATACAATTGATTTGGTTCCCTGTTTAGTACGCCTCTTGGAGGAGTTCAAACAGGAATCTCAGCTGGCCGTGAACTCGAACAAATGTAGTCTGTTCCCTTTGGGTGCTCTTGTAAAAAGAATCTCTGGAAAGGCTTTCGAATCTGGGGATGACGTAACACCTCATGTCCTTTTAGGTATTCATGTGTCCCATACACTAACTGAGGACATTGCCTTGAATATTGAGGGTGTTATCTCTGGAATAGAACGCTCGCTTCCTCTCCAGAAAAAGCTGCTCTTGTAACATGCTGACAGGGTGGCTGGCAGTAAAATAATTACATTACCCCGCTGCTTATATGCATTTTAGGGTACCATGTGCCTCCTGCAATGATCCATATTTTGACAGATCAACACTAATCTTTCTGTAGCGCTGTGAGATGGTCACACCTTTGAATCATATTGAGTACTTTTAAACTTCCATAGGAGGAGGGGGTCTTTCACTTTCGGACTTTGAGTATTATTATATGGCCTCTCAGCCACAGCATCTCCCTCTATCGCTCACGGATATCCAAAATAAGGAAAAGTCATTTTTGTCAGGATGCTATTCCCTGGGAGATCTGAATGTGTTGCATCTCACTTTGAGACGCAAAACTCCTGCTGTGCCATACCGTGTGTTACTGATGTCTCAGGTCTGGGACCACTTTTATAGGTGTTGGGTAGAGGGTACTCCATTTGTCTCTTATATGGAGGTGTGAGCTCATGTGAGCATTTGAGATCTTAAACCGCTGGTCCAGATTGTGGACTGGTTCACGGGAAGCTGCTGAGAGATTAGCGTCCTGTATCAAGTGGAGGTGTTTCTCATAATTGATGAGGCTAGACTTAAATCCCAAATCTGACTCGGCCAATTTCTAGCATTTTCTAAACCAACTGCTTTTGTGCACAGGTGCTGGTCTGGCTTCCTGGGGTAATCACAGAATCATACACTCTTGTGCCATTGTGAAACTCCAAGATGGAGGCAGGTTTGTCTGTTTGAGTTATAGGGCAATGCTGCAGGACAGGACACATGCCTCTTTGCCAATACATGCTAAAAGGGATAGGAATATTGGAGGCCTGCTGAGTGGGAGCAGATACTGAGGTACCTAGTCCAGCCTGTTGGCGTTGAGAGCCTGGGTGGCGGTTCTGCATGTTTTGAGAGCAAGCCATTTGAAAATCTTCTTCAGCATCTTCAGTGGGTGGAAGCAGGAGATGGAGACTGCTTTCCCTTGGTTTGTCACAGAAAGCTGGTGGACGACTTCTATTCCGAGGCTCTTCACATGGTTGGTTGAGTTACATGACAGCCGAGTTCAGCTGACCACCAGTTGGAGTTCCTCAGCTAGGTGTCTTTGCCAAATATGACTACTTCTGTAACATGAGGCCTGCCCCCGTGTAGGTTTTTAAATTAAAACAAAGGCTTTTCAGTGCACCTGATAGCAACAGCTACTTCGCAATCTTCATCTGAGTTTCACTGTCTCTGACTAAACACCTCACGCACAACACTTTCAGTGAAACTGCCACCATATCGATATCGAATGATGACATCCCACATTCTCTGCAGCTCTGATTTGCACGAGAAACCCCCTCCCTTAAAGTACACAGCTGACTCAGAGACGGTGCCCTGTCAAAAGTAAACACCAAAGCTTAACAATCAGTGATATGATCGAAAAACATATTCAGACTTAAGTAAAACTTAAGAGCAGTGCAGGTGAATCTCAAAGCTTCTAGGAGCATGGGGCACCAGACAGCCCACATAAATGCCACATGGTTTCTTTGCCAGTGAATGGGGCAGTAAAATGAATCTTTGCGTATCTATCAATCAAACAATCAATCAATCAATGGCTGGTAAAGCTCAACTACTCACCAAGGTGCTCGGGAGAGGTGGAGAGCAGATCCGTTTAGGTGCTGGGGTCATTGGAAGAGCCAGGGCTTTAGGTCCTTCCTGACCTGGGGTAGTGTGGGATATGGTCTGGGGTGGAGGGGCGGGGTGTTCCAGGTCTTGGCAGTGAAGAAGTAGAAGGACCTTTTTCTGTATCCGTGGGACGGTGGCCAGGGCGAGCTGGGCGGAGCAGAGGTGTCATTTGGGTGTGTGGATGGAGAGGTGGCTGTTCATGTATGATGGTTCGGCGTTGTGGAGGCACTTGTAATTGTGGTTGAGGAGTTTAAAGGTTATACTTCTTACTTCTGTCTGCTGGAAGCCAGTGGAGTTTAAAGAGGTGTTGAGATTTTAAAAAGAAATGTTGTCCTCATATTACCTCAGATAGATAAGCATCCTCCTAGTCTCTGCCATCACAATTGCTTATATCTTTGGGGATCTAATATCAGCTGATGTCCCTGCGATTTCACCACTCATTCCATGTGGGGGGAGCCACCTGGTGCCACCTTTTACATATCTCCTTTCTTGCCAGAAGAGTTAAGTAAAATACAAGCTTGTACTGAACCTTCCAAGCGGCCCATTGGCTGCATGACACCAAACAAAATTAAGGTAAGTTTTACCTTTACTTCTTTGCCCAAAGCATCCAACATAGTCTTACCCACACTATCCAAAAACGTTTTAATCGCCGGGTAGCTTGCAAACATGTGGATATCATCTGCTTCCTGACCTCCGTATCTTTTGCATTTGGCATCTCCTCCACCTCTTATTTTAAACCGATTAATTGGAGACCAGTATATTTTTTTTAGGGTGAAGAAATGATTTCTCCTTAGTGCAGCGGACTTAGGGCCAGATGTAGGTAGCCCTTTACCGATCGGAATCGGCCGAAAAATACCGATTTTCGTCCGTTTCCGATCGGTAAAGGGCTATGGAGATGTGGGTGCACAGATTCGGTAATTTTACCGAATCGGTATTATTACCGAATCGGTAAATTTACCGATTCGGTAATATTTACCGATTCGGTAAAATTACCGAAAATGCCAGATTGAAATGTGGGTAGCCAATTTTCCATTGGAACATGGCTTTCAGAATCGGTATTTTACCATGGAATACAAATCCATGGCAAAATACCGATTCCTGTGTACATGCACATCTGTGCATGTACACATGTGCCATGTGACAGACAGACGTGCCCTTAGGGCATGTCTGTGTGCCACATTGCACACATGCCCGTTTTGGGGGTGCTAGAGGGTGTCAAAGTGACACCCCCTGCACTCTTGACAAACTCTGTATTTACCGATTCGGTAAATACCGAATCGGTCTTTGCATTGAATCCTATGGGCTTCAAGGCCCATAGGATTCTGTAGTAAATACCAATTCGGTATTTACTGAATCGGTAAATACCGAGTTTTAAGGTATCGGTAAAAAATCCAGATGTTGGTACCTACATCCCATTTACCGATTTTGAAATACTGAATCGGTAATATTCGGTATTTCAAAATCGGTAAATGTGATTTACCTACATCTGGCCCTTAATCACAGAATAAAAAATGTCTAAAGATACTTGCCATACATTTTTCAGCTCTTCATCAGGCAAGTACTCTTTCCAGACCAGGTAGGCGAGACTCAAGCTTTCTTCTGTTGCTGCGAGCTGGTATGCAAGTCAAAGGGCCACCTGCTTCTTTCTAGGTCTTAAGTCTTGAAGTTCTTTCTCCATTAATTTATCAGGTGAAGCTTGCCACTGTTGATTCCAACACCACACTGCATTTTGATAAAACTTGAACCTGGATAACGTGCCATTCTTCAAGTTTCTCCAGGCGTCCCAGGAAAGGCAACTATTGCCTTTTATTATCTGCCCCCAATGTGAGACTCCACCAGTTGTCAGGGGTTTTATGAGGCCATCCAAAAGGCTATCTGGAGTTCCCGGCGAAACCCACACTGGGGCCCATTTGCTGTAAGAAGGTATGCCCAAACGAGAGCGACATTCAAACCATGGTTAAACTTGATGTCATCTTTCCAACACGAGGGAACATGGCGGCCTGCTAGTTAGCTGGCTGGGAGCTGCTCTCCAGATTCTGGAGTGTGACTGAAACATCGTACCCCACCACCCCTGCTTACCGTGCAATTCGGATGCTGTAAGACGAGCTGTGAGAGATGGTCTTTTTTCATCCCCTCTCCATTTGTTTTGGGACGATGTGTGGAGGTTCAGCTTTGTCTTGGTTCAGGTCTACAGGCGTGCTCTCCGATTTCCGAGCAGCTCGACGAGCCCACCCCCGCCCTGGAAGAAGTCTCAGAAGGACATCTGGCAGAGACAGCACAGACTCAGGCTCCAGGGACTTTGGGGAATCAGTCGTGTCGTCCATGGGCTTTGAGGAGACAACCTATTATGGAGTGGAGCCCGTAGTAGAATCTTCCTGTAAATCTATCCAGGGTAAGCAAGAAAGGGATAAGAGGCAGAAGTATGGTGTCAGCCCTACACATATAGAACCCATGAGCCACATATTTGAGGGGAAGGAGTGCACAGACTGGGGGTGGGGGAGATTAACAGGAGACTGCAGGCTTTCGGTCCTGTTAGCTCAGCCAGTTAATGTCTGACCTCTAGGCAAAAGATACAAGCTTATATCTAACATTTTCTTTTGAGAGAGTTAAAATCACAAGCTGAGTTAGCAAATAGGCAGTGCATACAGCCACTAGAACCCCCTCGAGGCAAAGGTAAAGACATTTCCAACAAACTGTCACAAAAGAAGGATATCTTGCTAAAAGCGAGAAAGAAGAGACCGGCTCCGAGTGGCCCTGAAGTAACACCCTCCCTCAGGTCATACTTTAAACTGAACTCTCAGTCTGACATGGAAGCCTCCCAGGGGACTGTGGGTTCATTAGAGAACATGCTCAGAGTAGAGGAGGATTTTCTCTCCCACCCAGAGATACCCACGGCACATAGATTTTCGCTGTTGGATGACTCTGTACCACCAAAAGGTAGCAATGAAGGGAGTGGCGAGAGAGAAACCCAAGTCGACACTCACAAAGCCTGTGTATATAAGCCTCCATTAAGTCATCTGGATGGTGAGGTCAGTCACGATGCACTAGGTCTAGCTAAGGCCCCATTTTTGCTAACTGGAACATGCTTTTCGTAACCCCTCCCATTCCTGTGATCTGGTCGGACCATTATTTGGTCACGTTCAGAGCCGTAGTACCTGAGCTCACAGTACGGGATGAGAGTAGAAGCATTCAACAAGGCCTTTGGCAGGGACAGCCCACCTAGAGGGCTGGGAGTGGATGTAGCCTGCGAGGCATTAGATAGGCGCATTACTGAAGCTCTGGATTGCACGGCACCTTGGTCGCACAGGGCCCCTCTGAGAAAGTCCAGATCTGCACCCTGGTTTAACGCGGAACTCCGGGAAAAAAAGAGAGATTGCAAACAGTTGGAGAGGCTGTGGAGAAGAAGCTACTCCGAATTAAAGAGAAACATCTATAAAGCTAGCCTGAGGGAATACCATGCTCTAATCAGGAAGGTCCGGAGAAACTACTACTGCAGCAGGATTGAGGGAGCTGACAACTCTATGAAGGAATTGTTTATGGTCTACAAAGAGCTGTCAGACCTGTCTAGTACAGGTACCCCTATGCTGAGGGGTTCAGTAGAATCCTGCAATCAGATAGCGGAGTACTTTGCCAATAAGGTGGATAAAATCTATTCCACCTTTCCGGACAAGGCCAGGGTAGAAGGCGGAAAAGACTTTGCCCCCCCAAACCCGGACAGGAACCATCTAACTGCTTTTGTGTTGCCCCCGCGGGAAACCCTATGTCAGATTGCCAGAAGTATCAAGTCAGGCTCCCCTGCAGACCCTGCACCCCCCAAAGCACTCCACGGATGTGTGGAAATTCTGAACCACATATCACACAACTATTAGAACTCTCATTTGAAGTAGGGCAGGTGCCTAAATCATGGAAAGAGGTGGTGGTTTTGCCGTTGAGAAAAAAACCGAATGTCAGTATGGAACAACTTGACAACCTACGCCCCATTTCACTTCTCCCATACTTTGCAAAGATTGCGGAAAAGGCAGTCAATAGACAACTCTCAGCGCATATTGCGGCAAATGGCCTGCTACACTCCACCCGGTCGGGTTTTCGTTCCCTCCACTCCACTGAGTCAGCACTCCTCTTGTCAACTGAAAGTTTGAGGAAACATGCGGGTGAGGGTCAAACAGCAGCACTGATCCTGCTCGATCTGAGCGCCACGTTCGACACCGTGGCTCACCACACTCTGCTACGGTGTCTAAAGAGGGGAGGAGTGGTGGGCAAAGCATAGGAGTGGCTGGAATCATTTCTTGCTGATCGTAGCTTCCAAGTGGCACAGGGTCCCTTACGATCGAACAAAATTGATCTAAAACAGGGAGTACCCCAGGGATCCAGCCTCAGCCCGACTCTCTTCAATCTGTATGTAGCTCTGGTTGCTGACATCACTGACAGATTTGGGATAGAAGTAGTATCTTAAGCGGATGACACGCAATTGGTGGTGACACTGACACAAACTAAGGAGCAATGTGCCACCAATTTCAATGCGTGCATGCAGGAACTCGCCACATGATGGCTGAGAACTGCCTTAAATTGAACGGAAATAAAACGGAGGTGCTGATTGTGGGCAGGGCCCCCTCAGTATGGACCTCGGCATGGTGGCCTTCCATGCTGGGCAATCTACCCACTCCCAGCAATCCAATAAAAAACCTTGGTATCTAGCTGGACAATAAGATCTCATTCGAGCACCAGACCAAACAAGTGGCAGGCACTTGTTTTGGAATGCTGAGGATCCTCAGAAAAACCCTGAACCTCCTACCACAGTCGGCTAGACAGACTCCAATACATGCCGTAATCACATCTAGACTGGATTATGGAAATGTCTTGTACTTGGGAGCCAGTGCCAAGTGCTTACAGAGGCTGCAGCGCGTTCAAAACATGGCGGCCCGCCTGATTCTGATGCTCCCAAAGAGAGCGTCAGCTAAGAAAGCACTTACAACCCTGCACTGGCTGCCAATCAAGGAACGGGTGGTCTTTAAAGCACTCTGTGTAGGACACCGGATCTTACAGAGGAAGGGCCCTAAGTACCGTCACAATATGCTTGAACCCTATATTCCGACGCGCCAACTAAGATCTAGTGGAACTGGGCGAGTCCAAGTCCCAAAGTTCACCAGAGCTAGAATGGGGGGACGATCCTTTAGAGTCATGACTGCTACCCATTGGAACAAACTCCCACAGAGATTACGACTTGAAACATCTGAAGCGGTTTTCCACAAAGAGGTCAGAACCAGCCTGATTCCCACCAGCTAACTTACGCGCCAGGGGCCTCCCAGATCTCTGCTCTCCAGTCCGTCACTCAGCTTGCCTCTTAGCGCGTGGACACACTAGCTAGTGTAACCATGCGCTTTATAAGCTTCATATAAATAAATAAATAAATAAAGGTTCAAGGAATGCTGAGTCAACTCTCTACTGAAATTAAAGAGCGATTTTCAACTTCGGAATCTAACCAAAAAAGGATTCAAGATACATGCAGTAGCCTTGTGGAAAATTTACTTGCACTAACTCTTTGTACAGAGGTACTAGAAAGCAAAGTTTAAGAGCTTGGGACGAACATGAAGGACAACACCCAGGAGGTGACAAGGTTAAAACAAAGGCGGAAAAATGTATCAGAAAGGCTAGAAAGACTGTAGAATAATTCTAGGAGGAACAACATTAGGATCTTGGATGTCAAGGAGGGGGCGGCAGGAGAGGACGTAAAATATTTTGTAATAGACCTCTTGACTAAAGTCTTCCTGAATGTTGCCTCTGTTACAACTCTGAAATCGGAAATTCAGCAGGTACATCATGATCCCTTTACACTAAATCCTGGGTGGAAGAAACCTAGAAAAATCTTGGTGAACTTAAAGTCTTACACACTTAAGGAAAGCATTCTGAGGGCTGCCCTTAAGCAAAAAAACATGCAGGTCCAGGATCTATCCTTTAAAATGAGGTCAGACATCTCTAATGTGACAGCTGATAGACGGTGGGAGCTGGGAAAGCAAATAGAGCCTCTCAGGGAAATGGGTGCCCAAGTGCAACTAAGGTTTCCAGCAATTGTGAAAGTGATGTGGGCCAGTAAAATGCACAATTTCTAATCCCCAGAATAAGTGGACGGCTTTATGGCCCTTAGCAAGGCCGGTAAATAGATAAGGCACTGATGATTGAAGGAGGGTTGGTGATGACTGTTAGGTCTAGTTGTAAATACCGGGTTCTGTGGGTAGCAGCTCAAATTGGCTCTTTTTGCCAATAGGTAGCAGTGAGAGAGTTCCCTGGAGAGGGAGGGTCTTGGTGGGGGAGCACAGATGGTGGGGAGCATAGGAGCATAGAGAAAAACTGTCCTTACTCAGAATAGCAAGGGTCAAGAGATGTTGGGTGGCTTTGACAGAAGATGATGGGGGATAAGGGGAGACCGCAGGGGGTTGAGTTCTTGTTAGGTTATGAGCTGGAATGTGAACGGCTTAAGGGTCAAAAAGGAGACAGCATTTGGTTCTTCAATACCTGAAGGAAAGCACAGCTATGGTTATTTTGCTCCAAGAAACTCACCTATTATGGCCAGAATGTTTAGCACTGTTTACAAGGCAAAGAAGGGTAGACAAGGTGGTAGCCACAGACCAGTAATACTGCTCTAAAGGCGTCGCAATAATAATTAAGCAAAATGAATAGGTAGAGCTGCGTAGCTCTAAGGCAGGCGAAGGCGAGAGCTAGATAGTAGCGGAAGTTAAAACTAGTCGATCTTTGTAAACCTTGGTTAGCTATTACAGCCCGAATGAAGATGACATTTTACCTTTGAATAATCTCTGCTCATGCTTGTTAGACTTTAAAGCCCCACTCATAATTGGCAGAGACTTCAATGTCCTTCTAAATAATAATTTGGACAGATCCTCTCCCGGTACTCAAATCACCACACCACGAGTAAAAGCCTATTTTCTTTCCATGCTAGATAACCTGAAACTATGCGATGTGTGGCGTAGTGTTAGAGGCAACTCCAGAAACTATTGTTTTTATAGCAAAAATAATGGTAACTATTCTAGAATCGTCTACTTTTTTATGGAAGTGTCAGAAGATAAAAAAGGGAAAAAAATTGCTTGCTCGCCTATTCACTTATCCGATCACACTGCAATTTGGTTAAAAATCGAACTCCTCTTGAATTTGACTCTTAGAATGTGGACCCTGAATAGAAGGTTACTCCTGCAGTCAGATATAATGAGCAAGAAAGAAGAGAACACAGCAGATTTCTTTAAATGGAGTTCAGCTTCAGTCCCTACACATGTGATATGGGACGCATTTAAAGCCTTGTTAAATGGGGTCCTTGAAGGGTGCCTCTGATGCTTGGGTTAGAG
Organism: Lissotriton vulgaris; assembly: GCF_964263255.1. Classification (NCBI taxonomy): domain Eukaryota; kingdom Metazoa; phylum Chordata; class Amphibia; order Caudata; family Salamandridae; genus Lissotriton; species Lissotriton vulgaris. The sequence goes on along the minus strand of NC_141689.1, from coordinate 2,003,364,864 downwards.
CAGATAAAAGGCAGATTGCTCTACTCGAAGATCAGCTAGCAGTAGCAGAAGCCAACCTGAAGTCAGGGCATTTCGGGGGGGGGGGGGTGGGGGAAGTTTCGCTGGGGAAGTTGAGGATTTGCAACTTAAATTCAGATTTAGGAAGGAGGAGAATCTCTTGCAGAAATGGGAAGTTAGTAAGCTGCATGAATCTAATAGATGGGTCTTGTATTTACATCAGGAAAATCAAATTGGAAGAAGGGGATATGATTGTGGAGGACAAGGAAGGATTTGAGTTGGGTTTTACTAAATTCTTTCACGACCTATACCTTGAAGATCTTGTGGTGGATGAGGCTTTGTTAGATCATGTTAGATCATTGGCTCTCTGAAAAACAACTACCAAAATTGAGTACTGAAGATCAACTATATCTGAACCAGGATATATCAGGGAATTAAATTCTGGCTGCTGTTAAAAAACGTACAAAGGGGAAAACAGCAGGGCCAGATTTGATCCCCAAACAAATCTATGTATTGCTGGCTGAAGTGATAATCCCCGTCTGGCAGGAGCTATTCAACGTAGTGTTGAGGGGCACCTCACCACTACCGGAATCTTGGAAGGAGGCTGTCATCTCCCTTATTGTAAAACCAGGCAAAGATCCTACACAATGCCAGTCATACCGCCCAATATCTTTATTGAACTGTGATTATAAAGTCTACAAACGGATATTAACAGCCTGTTTAAGTAAAATCGCTGGGTCATTTATCAACGAGGATCAGAAGGGTTTCATTCCAGGGAGGCAGATGAAGGAGCTCACACACACTTTGATAGGCTCAACAGACCTTTTGGTGATACAGGGAGCTCCTTTACCAATCACCCCCGATGCAGCAAACGCTTTCGATCGGGTGAACTGGAAATATTTGAGTGGGACTTTGAAAGCTTTCGGCTTTGGCGAGATATTTAGGGAGGTCCTCAAAAAAAATCTACAGGGCACACCAAGCTGAAAGACTGGTGAAAGGTCAACCTCATGGGCCCCCGTGCAAATAGGAAGAGGGACGAGATAAGGGTGTCCTCTATATCCTATCATCTTTGACCTATACATCGAGCCTTTGACTCAAAGTTTAAGGTAGGATAAGGAAATAACCCCCTTCTCTGGGCGGGGCTTCTCTAGGAAGCCGGCTCTGTATGCCGATGATCTGATTTTGTTCACCTTTGATGCCAATCAGGCCCTTCCAGAACTATTTTCTGAAGTGCAGACATTTGGGAGGATGTCTAGATATGAGATCAACAGTAGTAAGACTGAAGTTATGGCCTGCAACCAAGATGCCCATGATGTTAGATTAATGTTAACAAAAAGGGGAGAGAGAGAATTACCTTGAAATGGATTTGTTCTCCCAGAGTTAGTTTTATAAACAAAAGGAATCCATTAGGAAGTGGGAAGGAGGTGTCCCTACGGTGGGTGGGAACACACTAGGTGTTTTTGGGTACCCCTCACACACCAACAGGCCCCTTGGTGTCATGCTTCATCATTGGGGTCCTCGCACCCCTCTACGGGATGCGGCGTGCTGCGACCGACGGTTATGTGGGAGCACTTATATTAGCTATGTGAGATGTAGGTGAGGGAATTGTAAGTGAGTGCTGTGATGAAGCATGACACCAAGGGGCCTGTTGGTGTGTGAGGGGTACCCAAAAACACCTAGTGTGTTCCCACCCACCGTAGGGACACCTCCTTCCATGATGTTTGATTGTAAAAATAAATAAGATATCTAGGTATAACAATATTACAAAAGCCAGCAGAGCTCCCTAAAGCGAATTTTATGAAAGTCTTTAAAGAAGTGGATAAGTTGCTAAAGAGCTAGCAGAACCTCCCGCTCATGCAGTACGGGCGGATTAACCTAGTTAAGATGTGTGTCCTGCCCAAGTTTACCTACCTGTTTGACAAAGTTCTGTTGGAGTTTGAAAAGAAACTTCTTGCCAAAATACAGGGAAGAATTTCTTCATTTATTTGGGATGGTAAAAGGATTAGACTTTCCTGGAAAAAGCCAAGAGGGAAGCTTGTACTTGGCGGTCGAGGACTTCCAGATTTTCAACTGTACTGCTGGCATACCAGCTAAAAAATAGCAGAATGCTTTTACTGAGGCCCGACGATACCCCAGTTGGCCGTATGTATAAAGTTATTTTGGCTGGCAATGTGGAAGAGGGTTTCATGTATAAATTCGGGGCTCCTTAATTCTTTAAGAAAGTCCGCATGAAGGTTCTGAAAGACGCAGCAAAAGTATGGTTTGAAGAGGTGTTGAGTGATGTGGCTTTGCCGGGGGAGGTCGAGGACCAGTCTGGCTACGGCGTTCTGGACATTCTGGAGCATTGGGTGTCAGAAATCATTATACCAGGTCAGCATTTCAGCTAATTCCAGCACTCCTTCAGGCCCATTCCAATGTAAAACGATGTTCTTTTCAATGTAATCGTTCTGTGAATACTAAGAAAGAAATAGTAAATAAAGACGTATTTTTGTGTCTCTCCGCCATCCCAGTGGTATTGGTAAAGCGCTCACTAAAGGTCGATCAAAGGGAGATTGCGTCTAACTTTTGAACATATTTCTCTTTCTTCTTCAGCAGCATTGCCTTTCGCTTTTCATGCTGCATCTCTTGTTATAGTTTTCCTGCACTGCGATTTTTTTTAGATCAAGTTAATTAGAACTTATGATGCAGGTTGATGTGAGAATGTAATATAAATCACCTTACAGGATGAAAGCAAAATTACATGGGTGTAACAAATTAGTTTTTTAGACAATTAATGTTGTCCGTATTGTTTTATTCTTACTAAGTAATGATCTAATTTAGGTTGATTTTCTGCAGTGCATTCTCCAGTGTCTCTTTCTTTATGTCTTCAAATCTGGGTGTTAATAAATAGTTCATTGTGTTTTTAGCAGCGCCAATGGCTCAGATCTTCACAGGAACAATATCGAGCCTTGAGCTATGAAGCTGTCTTTGAAGTTGACTGGTATCTGCAAATTGAGTATAGTTTCCTGACAGCGAAAGAATATCTTTTTTACTTGTAAAATTCTTAACAAAGAATAACACAATCGCAATTACATCTGAACGATGGATAAATACAATATTTTACTTCAAATTGTCTACAAGCTAAAACTTCTCTCTATGCCACATGATACACTCGATATTGTGTTAAGTGGTCAGTGGGAAAAACAAAACAAAAAGCGGTACATTGCTTCAATTAATCTCCATCACTGGAGATTACTCAGAGTCACATTCCAGTCATTGTTTTATGCCACTACACACAGAGACAAGCCCTATGCCAATCAGTATTGGCACTCCATTATAAACACGAACCAGACATGTTTCGGCCTTGTTGGAACTCAGCAATTGTCATTTGTTGCCAAAGGAATAGATCTCGTAGACTGCCAGTGGTGGCCGCCCCGGAACGGGTGTGGTGAGGTGTGTGTTTCAGTTTCAGTTTCATACGTCTTTATTTCGATTTTTAGACCATAAAAGACATCATATACAATACAAACATATTCATAAAATTCAATACATAATCGGTGAGGTGTGTGTGTGTGTGTTTTCGGAGAAGGGGGGGGAGTTGGATTTAAAAAAAAGGATAATAAAAAAGAAACTTACCTTTTTCTTTTTTTTTTTTGCCAACACGCTGCTGCACGTCTCTCCTTCATCATCTTCCTCACAATGGGGCCCGGGGGGATCCCGGTGTCAGCCGGTGTCCCCCTGGGATTGTTCGCGCGGATGGTACAACCCACGCGCAGGGGATTGTGGGTAGGGTTTGGATCGCGGGCGAGGCCAATTACGGAGGCGCGCGCAGGCTGAGGAGAGCGGCGCTGAAGGGAAAGTTGCGCAGCTTGTTTTTCGTGTGTTGGCACGAATTCTGCAGGCTTTCTGTTACTGTAAAAGTAACATTTGCGGCATATAAACGGTAATTTTGCCGTTTTTCGGCGGAATGTCGGCGGAAGGTGAGCTTGAGGAACGGCCGGTTTCCCAAAGGCCTGAGGTGACGGTGGCAGTTCTTTCAGGAGCACAGAGGCCGAAGAGGATGGCGTCGGACGGTGTCCTGGATGCGGTGGCAGCATGTAGAGCTCTCCGGGGACGTCAGGCCAGCTACTCGGTCCCACCCCATACAGGTAAGTCCAGTGGGCGCAGGGGAAGGGCAGCAAGGAGAAGCCCAGCTGGCAGGCTGGTGTCCAAGAGCTGTCCAGCTTTACCTGCAGCTGCTAGGAGGCGACTGGGGGGGGCTACACTTTCCCGGTTGAGCAGGCCTTTGAGGCAGTCAAAGGGAAAGGGGGCTGCACGTGACAGTGTGGGGGCCCATGATACCTTGTCTGGCGGTGGAGCTTTTGGCACCCCTTTTGCACCTCACATGGTTAGTGTGCCCAGTCTACACAGCCAGCCGCGTTTGGGCGCTGGTGCCCTGCGGCCGCAAGATTTGTCTAAGGGTGTTCGCCCCCCTGTGGATTTGGCCCCCCCCGGTTCCTGCAGCAATTTTGGCTGCCCCCCTTGTGGACTATGACGTCGATAGCGAGGATGAGGATGAGTTGGAGTCGTTAGACTTTGCAGGCAGTAACCAGCCTGCTTTTGGGGATTTTTATGCGGAGGATTGCGAAGATGGCCAGGTGCTGGAGTTTTCCACAGCTGTTTCTTGCTCCCAGAGAGGTACCCAGAGAGCTGGCAGAGTGGCACGGAGCTCACAGAGGCGGCAATATGTTTTGTGTGACTTAAATGACTCTGACAGGGTTCATTTTTTGCCCAGGCCCCAGCCTTCAAGGAATACTTCTGGGGTTGTTTTGGTCCCGGACCCCGAGGAGCAGTGGCAGGTGTCAGCAGATGTAGCGCCTGTATTTCCTATCTCTGGCACATCTTTTTCTCATCCGCAGGTCTCATTTGAATCGCCTCTGGGGCCGCAGAGAGGTCAGTGGGTATGGGTGGAGCACTCTGCCCCTATGCAGCCTGGGGCGGGTATCCGTGGTCAAGTTCCAGCGGTTTTTTCTGGTAAGTCCACGGCTTCTGCCACGAGCGGGCGGAGGTTGATTCAGCGTTCCCGAGCCACGGCGGCACCTGGCACCTCGGGATGTTTGCGCTCAGTACAGGTGCTTGCTTCTGCAGATTTATCTTGTCCAGGCGAATCAGGTGCGGATTTTGGAGCAACGGCCAGGTTGACCGAACTGTTACCTGTGTCCAATTGGGAATCATATGATGGGGGAGTTGGGGATGGAGTGAGACCGGGTACCAGCAAAGACATTGTGCAGTTGAATGTGACAAAGGATTATCAAAATGAAGCATTAGACTATGCTGCTGACGATATGGTGGTGGGAAATGTCTTGGACAGTGATGATGCTTCTATGTTGCAGGTTCGGGGACGCCCAACAAAGGGCAGGGTTTCCAATAATTGTTCTAGTCTTTTACAGAAGTCAAGAGCGGACTCATCTGCGGTTCTTGAGCGGAATCCGAGTTTTCAGCGTCAAGAAGACCTTCCGGACTTCTCCAAGCGAGCGGCCCAATTACCTTCAGGTGAGCCTTGTTGGTGGGCGGCTTGGTCTGAGTCAGCGGTGGGTCAGCAGGTGGGGGGAGAGGGGGAGCGAAGGAGTCGGGCGGGTACTGTCAATTCAGGCACTGCCAGGAGGGAGTCGGTTTTGGAGGTTCCAGGTGCAATTTCAGGTGGGAAGGATTCTCTCATAACGCCCTCTCGGAGCAGCACAGCTGTCTCATCTAATGTGTCTGACTCTAGTACTGGACAGAAGAAGCTGCCTTATATGGGTTTGGCCATGCCGCTTGGTATACACCTTTCCGACATGACTAGACAGCGTATTTGGCGACACGAATTTGTGGATGTGTTTAAACTGTTGCATAGGGACATTCAAGCTAAAGAGGGTTCCAAGGAGGAGGAGTGGGAGATTGCTCGTAGGCCACGGGTTCCTCGCTCTATAGAAAACTGGACTGCTGCATTTTTAATTTATGCTAGTGTATACTGTGAAAAATATCAAGACAGGGCGGTGTCCTTATTTAAATATATGGATACCATACGCAAAGCTTATTTGCAGTTTGGAGGGTATGCATGGCTGAATTACGATGAGGAGTTTAGGGCGCGGGTGGGTTTGTTTCACGATAAGCCATGGGGGGAGGTGGATCAGGAACTTTGACTACAGTGGATGTCAGTTGCACAGCCTAATGCTACCCTCCACACTGCAAGTGGTTTGCCTATTGCCTATCGGCCCTTTCTACAGCGTCCCGCCCACGCAGGGGCGGGTCTGGTTGGTAGGGGACAACAGCCTCCCTTGGGTGCCTGCTGGAATTTTAACAGAGGATCTTGCATTAGACAGCTCTGTAGGTTTAAACATGAGTGCTCCCAATGTGGTGGAAAACATGCAGTTACTCAATGCCTTGCCCAACGACCCGTTGGTGGGACAGGAAATTTCCAACGAGGGGGTGGGGGGGCTTTTCCAGCAATTATGCCAAAGGGCTCCTACACCCATTAGGTTGCAGGCTTTGTTGCCATGGTTGGAGCTTTATCCGGATTTTGAGGCAGCATCTAAACTATTTTGGGGTTTTTTGGAAGGTTTTAGAATTGGCTATCAAGGGCCGCGTTCTTTGCGCTGGTCGGACAATCTGAAATCGGCCAAGGAGCTCCCTCATGTTGTTCGGAAGAAGTTGTTGAGTGAGTTGCACGCTGGTAGGATAGCAGGACCGTTTCCACATTGTCCATTGTCCAATTTGATCGTGTCACCTTTGGGGGTGGTGCCCAAGAAGTCGGTTGGAGAGTACAGATTAATTCATCATTTATCATGGCCCGAAGGTCAATCTGTCAATGACTATATTTCTTCTGATGATTCCAATGTTTCATATGCGTCTGTTGATGATGCACTCCGTATGGTGAGACTGGCTGGAGCTGGGGCTGAATTGTCTAAGTGCGATGTGCAGTCCGCTTTCCGTTTGATTCCGATACACCCCACAGATTTTGAGCTTTTGGGGATGTATTTTGATGGTGCCTTCTATGTTGATAGGGTACTCCCCATGGGTTGCTCGATCTCTTGTGCCATTTTTGAGAGTTTCAGTACTTTTTTGCAATGGTGTTTTGTGCAAATTAGTGGTCATCAGGCAGTTTGTCACTATTTGGATGATTTTTTCTTCATTGGCAAGGCACAGTCAGGTCAGTGTGGTAAGGCAATGCAGTTCTTTCAGCGTTTGGCAGAGGTTTTTGGTGTCCCACTGGCTCCTGAGAAAACGGAAGGGCCTTGCACTCAACTCACATTTTTGGGGACTGAGATTGATACCACGGCCATGATGGCCCGCTTGCCGCGTGACAAGCTTTTGGAGATCCGTTCATTTTTGTTGGAAGTTCTGGATAAAACAAAGATTGAGCTTCGGCAAATTCAGCGTTTCCTGGGCTATCTCAATTTTGCTTGTCGGGTGGTGCGTGCAGGGAGGACTTTCTGTAGGAGGCTTGGCATGGCAATGTCTGGGGCCACCCTTCCGCATCATCGTGTTCGGCTTTCTAAAGCTGTCAAAGAAGATCTGCAGGTGTGGGTGAGATTTTTGGAGGATTTTAATGGAGTTTCAATCTTTTTTCTGGAAGATGACACAATTTGGCAGATACAGATTTTCTCCGATGCCTCTGGTAAGAATGGTTTTGGCATTTTTTGGGAGGGACGTTGGTGTGCGGAGCCTTGGCCGAGCAGTTGGTTACAGCAAGGTCGCAGTATTGCTTTTTTGGAACTGTTTCCTCTGGTGGTGGCTTTGTTGGTTTGGGGGAAGGAAATGCGTGACAGATGTGTGTTGTTTCACATTGACAATTTGGCTGTGGTCCACCTTATCAATAAGCAAAGGGCAAAAGACCTGCGGGTGCTTCAGCTGTTACGTCAATTTATGCTTCAGAGTTTGAAGTACAACATTGTTTTCAAGGCCCGACACATCCCGGGGATCAATAACTCAATTGCGGATGCTTTGTCTCGTTTTGATTGGCAGAAATTCCGGGAGTTGGCGCCAGGAGCGGATATATGCAAGACTACCATTCCGCAAGACATCTGGGTCCTGGGGCGCTCCGAATAACCGATCTGGTTGAGAACTCTGTTGCGCCTTCCACCAGACGCAGTTACCGTCAAGCCTGGTTTGAATATGTATCTTTTGCTGAATCTCATAAAAGTTCGGGGCTGGTTCTAGGGAGCAGATCTTTTATGTTGCAGTTTGTCTTACATTTGATTAATAAAGGTCTGTCCCATACTACTATTGCAGGGAAGTTGGCTGGGGTTTCCTTTTATGGTCAGTTGTTTTTGGGGAAGGATTTGGTTACAGATATTCTCCTGCGGCGTATGTTACAAGGTTTTAAGAAGGAGTTTTGTCACAAGGCGCGAGTGCGGGAACCAATCACTTTTGAACTGTTATGTGTGTTATTGGGGCATTTGCCCGTTTGTTGCTATGATTCTTGGGAAGTTTCTCGTTTCCGTCTTTGCATGATTTGGTTGTTTTTTGGTGCTTTTCGGGTTTCGGAGTTGTTGGGGCTCAAGGGGCAGATGGGGATACAGTCTGGTGACATCAAAATTCAGGAGGGTGTTTTACAAATATGGCTGGGTCGTTCCAAGACAGATCAAATGGGTAAAGGGATTTTGATTTCTTTACATGCCAGCGGATTGGAAGAGTGTTGCCCAATTGTGGAGTGGTTTTCTTTGCTTCACTCACCTGATTTTCGAGATGGGCCCATTTTTATTCACAGGGTGGGTGACAATATTACTAGTTTCCAGTTTTTGTCGGTGTTGCGAAAAACGTTGTCATTAGCTGGGAAGGACCCCTTACTTTTTGAGACGCATTCTTTTCGTATTGGGGCAGCGACCGAGGCTTACAATTTGGGTTTCGGTTGGGAAGGTATCAAGAGGATTGGTAGGTGGAAGGCTGGGTGCTGTGCTCGATATGTGCGTATGTAAGTTTATATGCTGTTCTAAATGCCCCTTTTTTCTAACACCCTTTTTTCTGTTTAGGTCGTGTTTACCATTCATTGTCCAGGGGAAAAAACACCACGTGGCTGGTGGGACATTCTTTTATCAAGTGGGCAGCGTTTTTTGCCGAAAAACAGATCTATGGCAGAGAACTCGGTCTTCCTAGCAAAAGGCATGAACTTCTGTGGAATGGTCAAGGTGGGATGAAATGGTCCCAATTGTTTCCTTTGTTATCTAGGTTATCATCAGTCAGAGGCATTCCAAATCTACTTATTATTCATTTAGGTGAAAATGATCTTGTACAACTATCTGGTTTATCATTGTTGAAACAAATGCAACTTGATTTAGCTGTGATTTCAGAAAATTGGTTAGGCACTACGGTGGTGTGGTCGGAGTTTGTTTATCGGCACCATTGGGTGGGTGCACGAAATCAAGCTGCACTTGAAAAGTCTCGGAGAAAACTAAACAGGGCAATGAAGTGCTTCTGCAATAACATGGGTATCAAGGTTTTGTGCCATGCAAACATCACAGGTACGGACATGGATCTGTTTCGTCAGGATGGGGTTCATCTTTCTGACTTGGGTCAAGCCTATTACTTGTTGGAGGTAAGGGAGTTTTTGTCTGCTTTCTGGGGTGACAATCTTTGGTGCTCGGCTAAACGTGAGATTTAATTGCAAGGTTTCTTTCTGCTCTTTTCAGGAGGGGGTGGGGACCAGGAAAACTCGTTGGTTTTCCTGGGTGGCGCCTTTTTGGGGATGGGATGGTCAGGAGCGGGCTCATCCTTCCCTATGGGTGGGGGGGGAAACGAAAAATTGGAAGGAGGTAATAAACCAGGGCATTGTTCTGTTCATTGGGGAAATTGGTGATGCAAGGTTTGTGGGGAAGTTTGAAATGTTCGCTATTTAAAAGGTTTTATATAAAATTTGTTTTAAGGAACAACGTTGCATGGCTATACTGTTTACCTGTCTTAAATAAAGTGACCTTTTATGCTAAGAAAATTTAAAGGTGTGGGTTGTTCTTTTTGCGCGATGGGCCCCGGGGGGATCCCGGTGTCAGCCGGTGTCCCCCTGGGATTGTTCGCGCGGATGGTACAACCCACGCGCAGGGGATTGTGGGTAGGGTTTGGATCGAGGGCGGGGGCAATTACGGAGGCGCGCGCAGGCTGAGGAGAGCGGCGCTGAAGGGAAAGTTGCGCAGCTTGTTTTTCGTGTCCCACCCTCCCTTCCCTTCTGGTAATGCTGTTTTTCATGTTGTTGTATATTTAATTTGTTGTCACTATAGGACAGGTGACAGTGCCATGGTGTGTTGTTATTCTTTTAGGGCGCCTTTTTGGGGATGGGATGGTCAGGAGCGGGCTCATCCTTCCCTATGGGTGGGGGGGGGAAACGAAAAATTGAAAGGAGGTAATAAACCAGGGCATTGTTCTGTTCATTGGGGAAATTGGTGATGCAAGGTTTGTGGGGAAGTTTGAAATGTTCGCTATTTAAAAGGTTTTATATAAAAGTTGTTTTAAGGAACAACGTTGCATGGCTATACTGTTTACCTGTCTTAAATAAAGTGACCTTTTATGCTAAGAAAATTTAAAGGTGTGGGTTGTTCTTTTTGCGCGATCTATTGGAAAGCACCCAGGCTTCCCGGCTCTCCCAGCCAATCCAATTGTTAATGGACTCTTGCACCTGCTCATTGCTTTTGCTTTAGCAAAAATCATTTTTCGGTAATTTCGTGCTATTCGCGAGGCGCGGCATCGTGCGAAATCGACCGTGGAAGCAGCGAACTCGTGCGAACTACCCCAAGGTCGAGTATGGGCGCCGCCATTTTGTTTGCGTGACGTATTTCCGTTTCGCCCGCTATGTGTAATCTCGCGGAATGAGCGCCTTGCGAATACAAGTTCGCACGAGTTCGCGAGAGAAATCGCGTGCAAACTTACTTACGTGCACGTGATCGGGCCGCCATCTTGTTTTTCATTCATTCCTATGTGTCTGGGCATGGTGTTTCTATCCTCTCTATATCTCTGCCATCCTTTGCTTGTTTTAATATTTTTTGAATCTATTTAAATTATTATCTATCCCTCTAGTTTTCTAGCTATATATTTTTGTGTTTTAGGCTACTTTTGTTCACTTTTCAACTACTTTTTTAAACTTTTATTTTCTTCTTCTCTAGTCTTATTCTTTTTCATTTTTTCTCCTTGTTGCTACCACCTGCCCAGACCATGGTGAAGCCAGCTGTCAAGCTGCCCAAGACGGACCCCGCAGCCCGTGCCCGGCTCCCGTGTGGCCGTTTGAGGGCGGAAATGGTGGTGCCCAGGGACATCTTCAGCCCTGAGGAGATGGGCGCACTGGTCTACTACGTACAGCGCCACCTCCCCAGGACCATCGCGGCAGGCGGCAGGATCGCTGCTGGCTACAACAACCGCCAGGAGCGACGGAAGCGGTGGGAGCAGGTGTGCCGGGCCCTGTTTGACATCTCGGGGGTCCAGCGCACCTACAACCAGGTGACCCACCGCTGGACGGATATCCTGGACAGGGAGCGCGACCTGCTCGACCTGCTGGGAGTGGAGGTCCCCGGGCTTGGTGAGTAGTAGTAGCAATTTTTTCATCACTCACTACTCTGTTTTTTCTCCTGCTCTGTGTGTTATATTGCAAATGTTTGTTTTAACTTTTTTACAAAGAGCAATAATGCTGCCAATTACATTGATAGTAGAGGTAAATTAATATTTCAAAATCTTCTGTGCATTTCAGGTGCACTGCTCTCCTTCTCTGTGGCGGTGCCACTGCTTATTTGTTTTCTATTTTGTGTTCATTTAATTGGGCTGAGTAATGTATGAGTGTACTTTACAGAACTGCGTAATGCTAGACACAAAGGGGCAGATTTACAAGCCCCTTGCGCCACGTTTACGCTGCCTTACCTGACGCAACAGCGACGTAAACGTGGCGCATCCCTGCGAGTCATGTACAACGTGATGCGTCTAGGGAGATGCGCCACGTTAAGGCCTGGGCCTGTGCCACAATGGGTGCGTTCCCACGCAGGGGGGGGGGGGGGGGGGGGCGGTCAGGCAGCTGTGCGCCTCGCAAAAGTGCCTGCGTGAAATCTACAAGATTTAACGCAGGCAGTTCCGCGACGCTGCTACGTCAATTCTTTATGCCTGCTTGCTTGAAGCAGGCGTAAGGACTGATGCGGTATGTTGAGTATTGGGCAGCCCTGAGCATTGCTAGAGTTGCATCGCGCCTGCGACGCAACTCTAGAGATGCGCCCCTCTTTCGTCACGAGATGCGTCACGCATCTGCCTACCCTTGCGCCAGGGTGTGCCGCATTGTAATTGCGGCGCATCTGCCATGACGCAAGGTTAGTTTTGCGTTACGCATTTGTTCTGGCGCACCTCTGGAGGTGTGCAGCCCAGAACTCGTAAGTATGCCCCTAAGTGTCAGATTTGCAATTACCTGCGCATCCCTGCAAAGTGTGCGGCACGCCAGCACCACCTATGGTGCGCCGTATTTACAATGCGGCACACCATGGTCCCAAAACGTCACCGAAGCGTTACGCATCGGTGCCGTAAAGGCGGCTCATTGATGGAGTTGCGTCGCAACGATGGCGCAGCTCCAGCAATGCTGCGTCAAGCCGTACGTCTGCTTCATGCAGGTGCAGGGTTTGAGTGACGCATCATTGTCCTAAATGACTGATTGAAATTTTATATATTCCCCATAGCCACTTTTAGCATGCTTTCATACGCAGGAACGCCCTCCCTTGCGCAGGAACGCTCCCTTATGGCGCAGGGCTTTAGAATGGGATGCATCTCCCATATGCGTCACGTTGTTAATATACGCCATAACATGCGCCTCTCTTGTTGTGGCGCTGCGTCGCAAAAGTGACGCAAGAACTGAGCAAAAGAGCTGCAAGGGGCTTGTAAATCTGCGCCTAGAGTAGAGGCTCAGGTGCAGTCCTTCCTTTGTAGCCCTCTTTTTGGCTGAAATAGTTGGTTCTTGTTCTTTCTAAATGTTTGATTTGGTTGACAAGGACATCGACAAGCAGCAATCATCAATGTTTTCTGTTCTTTCTTTCATGTTGTACGTCAGGTCCCCCCCAGGGGCAAGCGGACGGAAGTGGAACAGGAGGATGCTGTGGCTCCAAAGGAGGATGCAGGCCAGGGCGGCGAGTGCTCCTTTGCTGGCCCTAGTAAGTTTTCATTTAAATATAGAGGACCTATTTTAATTTTTTTGAAATAGTGTTTAGATAGGAGCACAATCCATAATACTACTGTTGCAGGGACAATTCTCCACAAACCGAACTATGGACACTAAACACCAGAGTAATAATATTTCAGAGTGGCGTGTTTGGCGCACTGTATAAACCTGGTAGTGTCAGAGGCATGGACTCCTCCTTGCAAAAATTGCAAAACCTTTCGCTCAGTCACTGTAGTCTGGAGGACCAAAAACCACAGAGTCTATTCAAGTTTAAAAGCTTTATATAAAGTAAACACATATATTAAAATTAAGTTAGCTGGAAATGGAAAAGTGCTTGGTGCTGAGTTGATGAGTAATGGAACACATTTCTTGTGGTCGAGCCGAGCTTTCACCTGGTTTGAAGTTGATGTTGCTCTTGTCCTTAGAACTAGAAGTCCAGCTTCTGTCTGTTCAGAGAAAAATGGTGTGTGTTAAAATTAAGCAAGCATTCATCAATTGTGACAAAAAAGTGCAGCAAGACAACAGCCTTCCCTGGAAGGAGGGACATTTTTAATTTAGAGTAGACAGTCAATTACTTTTTCTGTTGTTTTCACATTTCTTCATTCCTAGACCAAATACTAGTGAGTGGTGTAATCTAACATTCTTAAATCTACTTTGTAGGTGGAACATCTGGTGGCGGGGCCAGCTCGGATGTGGTGGTGGTGGTCGACTCCGAGGACAACTCTGGGGAGGAGGCGGCGCAAGTGGCCGAAGCAGATACTGTGAGGAAGCAGACAGTGGTGGTGGCGGGTAGAGGTAAGCTAAAAATGCCAGAAAAAAACAATTCTAAATCAGGAGGATGTGGTTATAGAGCATGGGTCCCCACAAACTTTCTCTCGGGGCCAAATTGACAGTGTGGTTTGTGGCCAAGGGCCGCACCGATTGGGGCAGGGTCGGTGGGGGAGGGGGGTGGATCTAGAGCAACAAAAAAAACTATGACCACTGAGCCACCAGACCTGGCATACACACATCTTTCTTTCTCTCTCTCTCTGTCTCTCTCCCTCCCTCTCTCTCTGTCTCCCTCCCTCTCTCTCTGTCTCCCTCCCTCTCTCTGTTTCCCTCTCTCTCTCTCTCTGTCTCCCTCTTTCTGTCTCCCTGTGTCTCCCTCTACCTCGCTGTCTCTCTCTCTCTGTCTCCCTCCCTCCCTCTCCCTCCCTCTGTCACCCTCTGGCTCCCTCCCTCTCTCTCTCTCCTTCTGTCTCCCTCTCCGTCTTCCTCTCTGTCTGTCCCTGTCTCTGCCCCTATCTGTCAGTCTGTCCCTGTCGCTATCTGTCCCTGTTTCCCACCATCTGTCTCTGTCTGTGTCTCTCTGTCTGTCTCTGTCTCCCTCCCTCCCTCTCTCTCTCTGTCTCCCTCCCTCTCTGCCTGTCTCCCTCTCTTGCTCTCTCTTCCCCTCTCTCTCTCTCTCCCTCTGTCTCACTCACTCTGTCCGTCTCCCTCTCTCTCTGTCTCCCTTCGTCTCTGTCTCTCTGTCTCCCTCTGTCTCAATCCCTCTCTCTCTCTCCCTCTGTCTCCCTTTCCATCTCCCTCTCTATCTCTCTGTACCTGTCTCTGCCTCTATCTGTCTGTCGGTCCCAGCCTGTTGTAATTACCATATTGTCACAGGGCCAGCACTGGATGGACCTGCGATCCAGGAGGGGCAAGCGCCCCCCCTTGCCCCTCCCTGCGGACGCCCATGATACTGGCCTCAATAGTTTTGTACTGCGCTGGCTAGTTGCTAGTTGTACTGTGACACAACTTTCTGCTGAATCATTTTGTGTTAATCATATTCTTAAAGAGCATTGGTTACAGATTATGTCTTTCTTTCTTCATATAGTTGGTCGTACAAAAACATCCAAACCATCCCGGAGTATGCAGGCTCTACTGGCCCGGCAACGGAGGCTGGATGCCACTGTTACCGAATATCGGCGGCTGGTGGAACTGGAGTGGGAGGACACGCAGTCCAGTACATCTTCTGGGACACCGGCATCCTCCTCCGCGCCCCCACGTTCTGCCGGTCAGCACAGTGCTCCGGCGGTACGGAGCCGGGCTGGCAGACGCCACCGCCGAGCAGCAAAGGCTGCCCCTCACAGTACTGTCAAGGCTCGCTTGCGCCGTGCAACCCACAGAGTGTCCGACCTGGAGGCGGAGGTCCGCAAGTTGAAGGGAAATCAAAGTTTGTTGGAGGGCCTCCGCTTAGACCACGCCATCCTCCGGGAGCAGTACGATGCCCTGGCCCTAAGGCATGATGCCCTGGAGGCCAAAGTCCACAGCATGCATCCCTAGAGTGTCCCTTGCCCCTTTTTTATAGACTTTTGGGGGGTGGGAATTGGGAGTTGGGGTTTTTGGGGACTTTTGAAGGACTATTTGTTTGTTGGGGTTAGGGAGGGTCTTGCAGGAGATTATTTTGTTAGGGATATAAAAATATACTTTTTCAAACTTTATCTGAGCATACCTGTTTTTTACTACTTTTGAGCCTGGTGGGTGGTGGTTTTGCAGTAAGTTCGTTTTACTGAACACTGTCATCGTGTAATTGGCCAAATGTTTTCCAAAGTAAATGCCTGTTACAGAGTAAGTTAATTCAAGAGTCCTAGGACTTTATTAGTACCACTGTCACTCTCTCGCCACTCCTAATACTCCATTATACTACCTGCCACCCAAACGCTTATCTTACCTGTAATTTGTGTTTGAGGGCTGGCTCCACCTGGAATTCACAGTGTCCTAAAGCGTTCTGCAGCAGGGCCCCGACTGGAGTTTCCCGGAGTGGATTTGCTGCAAAACAAAAGCAATCAACATTAGAAAAGTGGCAGCGGTGCTCGCAGACCCCAAAACCCACACCCAAAAACCTAGAAGCCCCACAGACAGCAACCCTATGACAGGCAAGCGAGCAATAACGCCTAAACAACGTTCACGTGTAATTGGCCAAATGTTTTCCAAAGTAAATGCCTGTTATAGAGTAAGTTAATTCAAGAGTCCTAGGACTTTACTAGTACCACTGTCACTCTCTCGCCACTCCTAATACTCCATTATACTACCTCCCACCCAAACGCTTATCTTACCTGTAATTTGTGTTTGAGGGCTGGCTCCACCTGGAATTCACAGTGTCCTAAAGCGTTCTGCAGCAGGGCCCCGACTGGAGTTTCCCGGCGTGGATTTGCTGCAAAACAAAAGCAATCAACATTAGAAATGTGGCAGCGGTGCTCGCAGACCCCAAAACCCACACCCAAAAACCTAGAAGCCCGACAGACAGCAACCCTATGACAGGCAAGCGAGCAATAACGCCTAAACGACGTTCACGTGTAATTGGCCAAATGTTTTCCAAAGTAAATGCCTGTTACACAGTAAGTTAATTCAAGAGTCCTAGGACTTTACTAGTACCACTGTCACTCTCTCGCCACTCCTAATACTCCATTATACTACCTGCCACCCAAACGCTTATCTTACCTGTAATTTGTGTTTGAGGGCTGGCTCCACCTGGAATTTACAGTGTCCTAAAGCGTTCTGCAGCAGGGCCCGACTGGAGTTTCCCGGCGTGGATTTGCTGCAAAACAAAAGCAATCAACATTAGAAATGTGGCAGCGGTGCTCGCAGACCCCAAAACCCACACCCAAAAACCTAGAAGCCCCACAGACAGCAACCCTATGACAGGCAAGCGAGCAATAATGCCTAAACGACGTTCACGTGTAATTGGCCAAATGTTTTCCAAAGTAAATGCCTGTTACAGAGTAAGAATTCAAGAGTCCTAGGACTTTATTAGTACCACTGTCACTCTCTCGCCACTCCTAATACTCCATTATACTACCTCCCACCCAAACGCTTATCTTACCTGTAATTTGTGTTTGAGGGCTAGCTCCACCTGGAATTCACAGTGTCCTAAAGCGTTCTGCAGCAGGGCCCCGACTGGAGTTTCCCGGCGTGGATTTGCTGCAAAACAAAAGCAATCAACATTAGAAATGTGGCAGCGGTGCTCGCAGACCCCAAAACCCACACCCAAAAACCTAGAAGCCCGACAGACAGCAACCCTATGACAGGCAAGCGAGCAATAATGCCTAAACGACGTTCACCTCCCATTTCCTCCTAACCAAATTCATCCCTTAATAGACCTTGCCAGCAATGGCCCAGCCAAGACCCGTAAACCCAGGCGCAAACAAGTTTGACACCCACAAACAGCCAAAAAGCAAATCCGGGAAAAAAGCCACACTTAGCAAAATGTATTTAAATGAGGACTCACTACTTCCAGTCCCTCTTTAGGTTACTTGTCAACGTAAGTTTCTTCATTGTGCGGAATCCAGGCATCAGCATTACAGGAAATGGATAGGGTGAGTCTGGAGGAGGAGGATAGACGACCAGGACTGAGTTCTTGTCAACTTCTGAACCTGAGGAATGCTGCGGCATCAAAATCAAGACAGTTCTGCTGATGGGCTTTTTGTTGTGATTGGGTGATTACAGTTTTGTTGTGAATGTGATCAAGCACTTGCTAAACAAAGAAAGACAGACACACAGGAATAAAAGGGAATAAGGACGAAAAATAAAGTTAGTGATTCATTGACTCATTTTCAGAACTCGCTGTCAGGGAAGCAGAACTCGTCCTCAAACTCTGCAAATTGAGTCGGTAGTACTTCTGGTAACTGAGGAAAACTTCCCTCAGGTAGGTTGGTGTCCTCTTCTTCCTGCGTGCATTCTTGTACTTTGAAATCTGGTGGTATGAAGTGCTGGTTCATCTTTATCATGGTGAGCCGCTCCACATTTGCGGGCAAGAGGCGGGACCTTTTGGAAGTCACAATGCCACCAGCAGAACTAAAAACACGTTCTGAAGACACGCTTGCGAGAGGGCAAGACAAGTAATTGATAGCCAGGTTGGTGAGCTCTCGCCATATGTTTCTTTTCCCATGCCAATACGCCAATGGGTCCTCAGTAATATTGACCGCTGTTGAGTCATCCAGATAGGCCTGCACCATTGAAACAATGTTCTCCCGGATTCCTGTACTTTGCACTTCTGTGTCCTTTCTGGGACAAGGAAACCCTAGCTGACTGAGCCAATCCTCTTCAGCCATATCGCCTGGGCCTGGTGCAGATGATACGGTTGCTGGTGTGGTTAACGGCTCAGAGGAAAAGTCACTCACTTCTGCCACAGGCACAGATGCAGGAGTGCTTTTTTGGGACGCCTGATGGCCTGCTGATTCACTAGTAGTACTGTCTTCTCCTACAGTTTCCTTCCGCTCTCTTTCAAAACGAATGGCTGACTGAGCTAGCCAACCTTTGTACTCTGTAACATCTGATGTTTCAAAAGGAATTAATACTTTGCCAAACAATGGCTTTTTGTAACGTGGATCCAGAATAGTAGCACAAATGTAGTGCGGTTGTTTCTTGATATTTACAAGCCGTTCATTGCTAACTAGGCGTTGTAATAATCTCTGCGCCAACTCATATGCTTCATTCGTTCCAGCATCCTTTAATTTTGAAGACACTGCCTTGACTTGGTGCTCGAGCTTCAGCAACAATGGGATAGCTTTTCCCAAATTACAGTCCTCCCTGCTGACTTCACGCGTGAAGACCTCAAAAGGACGAAGCATGTCTGTCAGGCTTTTAACTAGCTGCCATTGCTCCACCGCTAGCATCATTTCTGTCGTAGCACCACCCAGGTTGTAGACATACTCATTGACTAATGGAAACAGCTCATGCAGACGCTCAAGCATGTAGAAGGTTGAGTTCCAATGTGTTGCCACCTCCTTGATAAGTGCTTTCACTGGCATTCTACGTTCATGTTGCTTGCGCCTCAGCTCCTTCCGGGCCTTAAAAGAATGGTTGAAATGTGTGCATATTCTTCTGCAGGTGGTCAGTATTTTGTCGACTGCAAGTTCATTTTTCAAGAACTTTTGCACGACCAGGTCTATACAGTGCGCCAAACATGCCACTCTGAAATAGTCACCGTCCTCCATGGCCTTAACTACATTGCTGCCATTATCAGTGGCAACATAACCAACCTTGCATTTTCTTGGGGGCAGCCATTGCGAGACCTTTTTGTTAAAGTCATCCAAAATGTTGTCTGCAGTATGACTTTTCTCCAAGCCAAACATGGCTAATGTTGCATGTTTACGAGCACCCTTAAAAATCTCGACCAAGTCACCACCTGCATTTATCTGTTTTGCAACCCCTGAAAAAGAGACCCAGTGTGCAGTGATGCACATGGAATCATTGGCTGCGCAACTGGTCCACATGTCTGTTGTCAGGTGTATAGTGTGAACAGCACTCTTCTGCAAAGCTTCCCCAATCAACTCAAGCACCTCTTTATGTAGTGCTGGAACAGCAACCCTGGCAAAATAGAACCGGCTAGGAACCTTCCATTTAGGGGCCAGTGTTGCCACGAGTTCAAGAAAACCCACACCTTCGACAAACGAAAAAGGAAGAAGGTCCACGGCTAGCATTTTAGCCAGCTTAGTGTTATACAGGCGCACAATTGGGTGGTTGCGTTGAAATGGCGCATCTGAGGAGAACATGGCTGTAATGGTGCGCCGGACAAACTTACTGGATGATGCTGATGACTTCTTCGACCCAGTTCTGCTCAGTGTTGACATTTACCGCATTGGTGTGTCTCACAGACTCTCAGTGTGCCTCCTATGTGTTGCGGAGGGTGTGGTGCTGCCAGGGGTACTGGGTGCAACCGGACAATTGTCTGACGCTTCTACCTCCCCGTCATCTTCAGATGAAACATCTAGTACGGGTTTATTTTGGCCACTTGCCCTTTGGGATTGCTTTCCCTCGATGTTTGCTAGGTGCGCAAACCATTCGACAGCGTGCCTTCTTTTAAGATGACCTATCTGGCCTCCGGTACCATAGTTGGTACCAGTCTTACCACGGCTAACTCTAGTCTTACAAATAGAACAACTGGCTAAGTAATCATGCTTTGCATGGACACTAAAAAAGTTCCAAACTGGGGACTGGAAACTTCTGGTTTTGCCGCACGAGGTGATACTGCCAATGCCAGATGAAGCAGTGGTGGATGAGCCTTGCAGACATCTACTGGGT
Source organism: Lissotriton vulgaris (assembly GCF_964263255.1). Taxonomy (NCBI): domain Eukaryota; kingdom Metazoa; phylum Chordata; class Amphibia; order Caudata; family Salamandridae; genus Lissotriton; species Lissotriton vulgaris. The sequence continues at coordinate 2,003,344,718 of NC_141689.1, read as the reverse complement.
TGTGCAATTATTGCAGCAACCCTACTTGAGGGAGTCGAGCTGGATGGAGGTCCCCTCTGGGGAGAAAATATGGGAGCTGTAGGTTTTGTTGAACTTGTTGTACTACTTGACTGCGTTGATGGTGCTACCAGTGCCACGTCGCCAGGGTCACGCTCAGCATGACGTCGGGATAGGGTATAAATGTCTGTCTGCTGCATGGCCGGTGTGGCTGGAATGACGTGTGTGATGACTAGGTCATTGCTGTCATCCTGTTCATCAACATCAGAATGCACCACTTCATCAAGTCCGACGTTCGGATCCATAAGTATGAGCTTTCCGGGGCCCTTCCTTTTAACATTTGATACCTTTCTCAGCTCATGGTGTGCCTCCCTCTCAGACGTCGGAGATAGTTTGCAAGTAGGCATTTATGAATACACACGTGCACACCACAATATCAAAAATAAGAATTGCTAAATTTTTGGGAAACAGGAATTTAACATTGATCCAAGAGAGCCCACAGAGAGGGTTGTAGTTTCATGTACTACTGACTCCCCCTGGGCACAATGGGTGAAAGCAAGGCAAAATGGGTGCAGGCCTATGGCACAAAGCTCACTGCCTGCCTTCAAAATGGCCACTTGACCCCCATCCACATGGCCAGGACCATGCCTCAAAATGGCCCCCACCAACATAGCCAGCCCCCAACCCCTACTCCAAAAAGTCAAAAAACACAACACAAATCACCACAATCCAATGCCATCCATCAAGTTTCAGAAGGTTTATGCTGCCTGCTGGTGGTTTTCTGGTGCAGAATTGCAATTTTTGCAATTTCGCGAGTGCGAGATTGTTGCTTCACGACGCGAATGTGGCGAAAGACCCTCAAAATCCGCGAACAGACCGATTCTGGGCCCCCTGGGCATAATGAATGAAATCAGAGCACACTGGGTGCAGGCCTATGTCACAAAGCTCACTGCCTGGCTTCAAAATGGCCGCTTGACCCCCATCCACATGGCCAGGACCATGCCTCAAAATGGCCCCCACCAACATAGCCAGACCCCAACCCCTACTCCAAAAAGTCAAAAAACACAACACAAATCACCACAATCCAATGCCATCCATCAAGTTTCAGAAGGTTTATGCTGCCTGCTGATGGTTTTCTGGTGCAGAATTGCAATTTTTGCAATTTCGCGAGTGCGAGATTGTTGCTTTACGAAGCGAACGTGGTGAAAGACCCGCAAAATACGCGAACAAACCGATTCTGGGCCCCCTGGGCATAACTAATGAAATCAGAGCACACTGGGTGCAGGCCTATGGCACAAAGCACACAACCTGGCTTCAAAATGGCCGCTTGACCTCCATCCACATGGCCAGAACCTGCAGGACCATGCCTCAAAATGGCCCCCCACCAACATAGCCAGCCCCCAACACCACCCCAAAAAGTCGAAAAACACACACAAAAATCACCACAAACAAACAACATCAACTTATCAACTTACTTGTGAAATCAAATTTCGAATCCAAAAGTAATCCAAAAGGCCTCAAATCCAAATATCCAGCAGCATCCACAAAAAAGTAATCCTTCCCAGTCAAGATCGAAATCAAAGTGGCCAGGAAATGGACTAAGCAATGGGAGTAGCTTGATGGACAGGAACAGGAAGTTGGAGACTGGGGCACTTCTTTCACCCCACCCTAATGGGAGGAGCTTGCTGGACAGGAACAGGAAGTTGGAGACTGGGGCACTTCCTTCACCCCACCCCAATGGGAGGAGCTTGCTGGACAGGAACAGGATGATGGAGACTGGGCCACTTCCTTCACCCCTCCCCAATTGTAATTTTTGTAATTTCGCGAGTGCGAGATTGTTGCTGCCCGCGCCGCGAGCAGTGCAAAGACAAGCAAAAAATCCACAGCGCGCGGATTTGCGGATTTTGCGGGAAATCCGCGAATCTCGCGGATTGCGGATTTGCCGAAAATCCGCAAAATCCGCGAGCGGAACGGATTTTACGCCCATGCCTAGTGAAATCAATAAAGGTGGCATAAAGTGGCAAGGACTTGGGTCATGGAGCTTCATCAGTTAAATAGGTCAGAGTTTGCACGTTATGCTCGATGTTGCAGTCTCTTTGGAACCAGGATTGAAACCGTGGGATCAGCTGTTTCTAGGTAGCCCAGGCTTCCACTTCCTCGTTTAGTAATTGGGCATAACACTTCCCGGCAACATTTGGCAGTGCTATAATTCGGTAATCTCCCACAGAATGCCAGCTTCCTTTCTTATGTATTGGAACAAAGATAGTCCACCGCAACTATCAGGAACCAAACTAGTACAAAAACAGTCTGCATAGAAAGACATTAGGTTAACCCATAAAATGAAGGGTCTGTTTTAAGGAGAGCTGGTGGAAAGCCGTTTGAGTCACCTCCCACTCCTAATTTACTTAGTGTCTTGCGCGCCCTTACTTTATTAGGACACACGGTAACAGCATGAGAGGGTACCCTAGCCCTTTCCGGTGCTGCTGACACATACCCAGAGTCGAGAACCCCTGAATACCTAATCCTTCTGCCGGCCCTATCTTCCAATTGGTTGTTCAACTCCATCAGGTCTAAAGGTACTCCTGATGGTATACTTCATCTCCTACTCATTTTTGGTAATGGGGCTATTGGCAGTGATGCATGGTCTATACTATATAGTTGTTGTATAAATTCAGTCCACTGCTTTGGAGACATGTTGCAGTCTTTTTTTTTTACACCTGTGTGCCTATTTACGAGGCCTCAGAGTTTCCTTTGAACTTCAGATTTAAGGGCCCAGTGGTGTTTAGACCAGTTTGATTCATCCTTATTTGTTTATCAGCCCATCTCTGCTTTCTGGAAGCTCATCTCAGGAGTTAGATTTGTATTCTTTCAACTCCTTAGAAGTTGAATTGTTATTACCACAGCTTTGCAAGGCTTTGTTTGGTTCTTTTCTTAACTGCTTCCTGTCCCCATATGCTTGGGGGATGTACTCTATGAACACTTTCCATGGTACTAGATCCCACTGTTTTGCTTTGTAGTGAATTTATTAATTTATGCCAAACCTCCATCGACTTGTTGTTTTTCTCAAAGTCCTATTTCAATTTGTTCAGTTGGTTTGTGCCATTTCTTTTACTTCTAAGGGAATCCTCCCATTACCAACCAATTTGATCGAGGGGGCCCCATCACTTTGCCCTTAAGCAGAATTTTAGGGCATTGCTGCAGATTAGTGATTATCCTACACAACAATGCTGCATGGTCACTTGAAATTTGTGAGGTAATCTGGAAGTCCTGGATGTTTTGGAAGTGTTCTATAGAGGACCATATGTAATCTATCATTGCTAATCTGAAGGGGGAGATGTGAGTAAAGGCCACAGGAATATCACTTTTGGACCTTATGTTTAGACATCGCATCCACAATGCTTTAAGTGAATTTGCCAGCTGATCAGCCAAGGCCTCTTTTTGTTGTGGTTGCAGCATCACTGAGGGATATTCCAGTAGGCGTACTCCATGTCTTTCACTTCTTTGGAATGGCTAGACCACAGTAAGTTCCAATTATTAGCAATTCATTAGGGTGCTCTGACTTTATGCCCTCTGGTTTCTTCATCAGGTTCCTAGTAGATTTGCGCTTTTGGGTGGGTGCTCGGTGAAGCTATATATTTACGATGATCAGCGTTCAGTTCATTTCCCTGGGGTATCTCTTCATCGGGGTGATTTTGATAAAAATAGCATCACCATTGCCTGCTCAGATTTTTGAAGCATTAACTGCCTAATCAGATTGTATTTGTTTAGACACACCGCCACTCAGGCTGCTCCAAGTAAGGAGGGCAGGGCTGGGGCAATGAATTCCAAATAATCTTGAAGGGGCTCCTCTTCCAGCCACCAGGTCTCTTGCAGTCATATAACGTCATTCGCCATTAGTTTATCTAAATTCCTTTTTTCATCTTAACCTCCATGAGATCCCTCTTGCATTTCAAAAGAAGACCTTTATTTGCTTGATGCTTGATGACCTCCTTGTGTCTCATTGGAGTCGCTGGTTTATTGATTTTACTAGCTGTTCCCGGTTTGCTTGTTGATACTTTCCATGTTCTTTGCTTTGGGCGGTCATTGGGTGCATTGGTCCTTCTCCCCTACACCCACCATTCTAATGGGTTGGGTATGCTAGCGGGGTTACTATTTGCAGCCTGTTGATTTTTCTACCTATTGACTCTGTTCCCTCTTCTCGTGCGTCTTGTGGATATCCTAGCCTTGTAGAGATTGCCACCTTCCTATGGTCGCTCAGTCTAGTACTCCACTTGTTCTCTTCCTCCCAGAAATTGTGGGGCCAATCACTTCCATCATTTGGTGGCCACCTGTGTTCCTTTTGCATTTCTCAGCACAGTTGAGGTTTTCTCAATCAACTGCTCCCATTGCTGGGGTTGCCATGCTAATCAGGGAAATGGGTTGAGTGTTACAGGATATTGATCAGGTTGATTACGAGCGAGCTTTCTACCCCAAGCAGATAGTTGGGATTTATTTTGTTCAAACCTCTGTGCAGTTGTTTCTTCCTTTAGGTCTATCTCTGTTCGCCCATTTGTTTCACTCGGGCCTGGGGTCTTAAATGCAGCATATTCGATGTCTGTTCTGTATGTTTAATGCGTCCCATCTGCCACGGGATTTATTCTTCAGATATAACGTGACACCAAATGCCTCTTTACTTGACTCCAGTTGTCATTTGTAGCTTGCATCTATATTACTGGTATTACGATTCTTCCTCCATGCTGAATTTTGATGCTCCCCTTGAGGAGGAGTGGAGAATGGATTTCTCCACTGCAGACTGACTTGGGGATTGCCTCACAAATGGATGCTGGCCCCCCATGCCCCTGGCTTTCTTTCGGGTTACTGATCTGTAGGCAGCTGAATTAAGATTGTTGACAGGTTGAATAATACTACAGCACCCACCCTTAGCCGACCTTCAATGGCTTCTAGTGGCTGCCGGTGCTGCTGCTTGAATGTTCGTATACATTTTTTTAGTTGTTACTAGGGTCTTTTTAACCCTGGGTTTATCATATTCGTCCTGTCTTTGGTCATTTCCTCCTTTGACTAATTCACTTCTCCCGCCTCCTGCTTGGCTGGGGGCTCATAGAAATCTTTTTAGATTCTCTGTTGTGTAAACCTGGGTAGACAGCTCGTTCCCCTAATATGAGGACTCGTCCGAGGACTTCTTTTTTTTTTAAATAAACCTTTCTTGTTCAATTTCTTTAAGTGCTTTTTACTTTTCCTTGATAGGCCATCTCATTGATCATCCTGATTTTTATTATTGCTTGCCTTTGGGGGCACTAAGCGACATGCTTTATTGTTATCCCCCTAAGGGTAGTAACTTCCTCTACTGCTATGAAACTGGAAGAACCGTGGACTCTTCCCACGTCGACAAATAACAGTTCATCGCTCGCACTGACTTGAGCTGTTCCTGTTTCCTTTTGATTTTGTTTTTGATTCTAAATCTGATTTTCCCCGAATGCCCTGTCTTCTTCTGCGTGCACCTGAGGTTCTAGCACGGTGGGCTTCTGAGTGCCACTGAGTGACCCTTCTATTTCACGTTTTGTTTTCTCTCTTCTGATTGAGGAGTTTGTGGCAGCTTACTCCCTTAGGTCCTGAATCAATGTAGTCTTGACCGCTGGCAATTTAGCAGTCTTTTCCACAATAGGGTCACATTGGCGCAAGACAGTTTTATCTTCGGCAAAATCTTGGGCCTACCTTATAAGCTGATTCAATTGCTCCAATTTGGTGTGGACTACCATAGTGAAGGTGGCAGTGTTTGTAATACGCTGAGTTTTATGTTCAGTTTATCAGCATGTAGCCTGGTGTCATTTGTGGACCTCACCCTCATAGTTTGGCAAATCTTTTTCTGGTGGTGCCCATTGACGTTTATCCTTTGGATCTTCCCTATCACATACACGATTCTTCTTATCATATTCTACTTCTATTGTTGCAAAGATCTGGCCTCCCTAAGGCCTCGCTGACCCTGTATCTTTTTCTCGTTCATCATTAAATGTAGTTATTTGTAATCAAACGCTTGCTCCTGATTAGAATCACTGGTGATATTGGGACTGCAGGAGGGGTTTGGCAAGGCCCCTTACTTTCTACTAGTTGGCCGTGTTGTCTTCATCTGATTTGGCCACTTACTGCATTTTCAATTCTTTTACCCCCACACTGCTAACTAACCTCCTTAAGAGCGGGGAGGCTTGACTTGCATTACCTGTGTGATTTCTCCCAGAGCAATGCAGGTTAGGAACCCCTCACTCAGAGGGCATAAAGAAGTCTCTTTTGGTAAGGTTACTAGGTTTTCTTATCTTATATATCAGAGATTCATACTCCTTTTCAAATATTTTTGAAATATCTTAGGTCCCCCGAATGTTCAGCTTGAGTTTCAAGGGCATACTTGGGCTGAAGGAGTTTTCCTTTTCGTTTTTGTGGGCCTTTTTGCTTGTCTTACTGTGGGAGTGTCACCTGAAGGAGAAGAGAGTTGTGGTTTCTCATCCCCAGAAGTTCAGATGGCTTTGAGTGGGGTATGGAATATTTGGAGTTCAAACTCAGTCCATTAACCTTTAGCGCCATCCCAACTATACTATTGTGCTTCATGGCTTTGAACTAACCTACATCTACCCTTAGCATTTACACTTTGGCACCCAAAGTTTCATTAAGGCTGATCTGGCCATATTGGATTCCTTAAACTAACCAGTTCCTTGAACAAAACTGCATTTTTTCTGTTCTTTGGTGTTACATGAATACCAGATTTACTACATGCATTAAGTTCAATATGCGGCCATCCTTATCATGGGATTGCTAGAAGAATGAGAAACCGGCATCCCTCATTTGAAGTGTATTGTATAGCTTCCACTTGGGCCAGGATGAATACCTTTTACACTAGTTGTCAGTTTTTCTGACTACAATTTTACTGGTTTTAGGACTCTGAGAACCTTACCTTTCTGAACCAGGGCTAAAGTGTTTGTGCTCTCTCCTTAGAACATGGTAGAATTGGCTCACACCTAATTGGCCTATTTAATTTACTTGTAAGTCCCCCCAAAAATTGTATTATGTGTGCCCAGGGCCTGTAAATTAAATGCTGCTAGTGGGCTTGCAGCACTGATTGCGCCACCCACTTAAGTAGCTTTTTAAACATGTGTCATGCATCCGATTGCAGCCTCTGTGTGCAGTTTTAAAGTGCCATTTCGTCCCAGCAAAATAAACCTTTTGCCAGGCCCAAACCTTCCTTTTTTAATACATATAAGACACCCCTTGGGAAGGCCCTGAAAAACCCAGCGGGCAGGATGCAATGTATTTAAAAAATAGGACATGTACTTTTTAATTTTACATGTCGTGGCTGTGAAAAACTCCTAAATTCGTTATTCATTACTGCAAGGCCTACTTCTCCCATAGGATATCACTGGAGTTGCCTTATTACATTTAAAAAGCTGTAACTTCCGATTGGGAGCAGATGGGCAGGTCAAGTTTGGTGTCCAAAGAATTGAATTTAAATGCCCTCTTGAATGGTGAAGTCGGATTTTTAATCACCATTCTGAAAATGCCACTTTCAGAAACCATTGTAACCATTTGATGCCTGCAGCCTGACATAGGGTCACATGACTAGGTGTAGCTGGCAGATCATCCTTGTGTATTGCTCCCAGACAGTGAGACAAAGGGAAGATAGGTATTGGCAGGATAGGCCACTCTGAATTAATGAGGGGGAGGAGCTGTCACCTACCACTCTTCCACGTCACAAAGGTCCTACCTGAGCACTCTCATAAAGGGTTTGTCACTAGTTTTTTGTGACCCCAAACAACCGGGGGCCAGGACAAGGAGGAATGGGATGCCTGACACCTTTTTGTGGTGGGAACTTATACAATCTTCCACCACTTACAACTGGGTCCCAGATAAAAATATTGGCTCCGTTGACCCAACTCTTCAGTAAACCTATGGACCTGTGGACTCTGCCAGGAAGACTGTGCTGCTGAAAGGTCTGCAACCCTGCTGGATACCTGCTCGGCTCTGTTGACCTGCTGCACTCTTGCCTGGATGAGAAGGACTGGACCTGCGTCTCTAAACCCAGGACTCTAGATTGAGTCTAATGGCTAGTTGGCTGGTCGACTGAGCAGAAGCCTCAGGGACATAACATGCTTCTAGCCACTTTGAACCCAGCATCTGTCCTATGCTATCTATGAGTCCTGCACTCCCAAGTGGTGCCACCCCAGTTCTGCACCCTTAGAAGTGGTACCACCCCAGTTTTGCACCCTTGGAAGTGGGCCTGAAGGTGATCCGCTAGCCTATCTGTGGATTCAGCAGAACTGACTCACCTCATCCACAGCGCATCTCCGGCAAAACTGGTGCATTGCCTTTGCTGCTCGATGCATCACCCTTGGAACTGATGTATTACATCTGCTGTGCTGACCGCTCGATGCATAAACTCTGCATCGCCCATCGCAGCCCATCAGAGCCGACGCATCTCCATACAAGGACATCTCCTTGCCCAATGCAACCCATCGGAACGGCCACTACGCCACAAATGTTATGCTATGTTAATTAAACTTGTAGGGCGTGCAGCTACCCCAAGGGATTTCCCGGTGTCAGCCTGACAGGAGGAAGGGAAATAAAAAGAGCTACAGATTAAATAACCAAGTTTTCAACTGTTTAGAAAAATTAACATAAACTTCTTCTTTACACAGACACATGGGCAGGGAGTTCCACTGGGAGGGTCCTAAATAGGCAAAAGAGCAACTGCGCATACGCCTCAGTCTGATTCTGGGAACAGTAAACTTGAACTGTGTAGTGGAGCCTAGGGTACGTGAAGGCAAGAAGGGTTGAGCCAAAGACTGAAGGTATTGTGGGGTTGAACCAGTCTTAATTCTGAACATATAGCTTAAGGCTTTGAACTTGATGCAATTCTCCACCTTAAGCCAGTGAAGGTTCCGAAGAAGGCCAGACAAAGAAGTAGTCCTGGGCACCTGGCAGAACAATCTGACATCCGCATTCTACACAATCTGCAATATTTGTATAATCTCCTTATTGCAGCCCAGATATAAAACATTGCTGTAGTCAAGTCTCGATGTTATAAGGGCCTAAACTACAGTTTTCCGAGTGGAGAGGGGCAGCATCCAAAGAATCTTTTTCAACCATTTAAGAATGGCAAAACAAGTTAAGGACACCTTCACTACTTGTTGTTTCATTGATAACTGTACATCAATAATCACCCCAAGATTGCGTACTTGATGAGCAGGCTGGGGTAAGGCACCCATCTCCAGGGGCCAGTGCGCTGAGGACCCCAAAGATCTTGTTGTTTCCCTAGGATCAGAACTTCCATTTTTTCTCCGTTTAGCTTGAGTAGATTGTCCTACATCCAAGACACAATCTTCCTCAGGCCAAACTGGAGACTAGAAGACTCAGATTCTTTAAGTGTTGAGAGGGAGAAAATTAACTGTGTATCATCGGCATAGAAAAATATGAGCAACCTTGCCTCCTCGGCAATGGCAGCCTATGGGTTAACATAGAACTGAAACAGTAGAGGGATCAAAATAGAGCATTGAGGCACTCCATACGGGGACTTGAGTGATTATGAGCAGGCCGTGGTGGAGAAGACCTGGAAGGTATGGTTATTAAGAAAAGAGTCCATCCATTGGAGAGCAAGGCCCTTAATTTCCCAAGGATTGCAGTGCTTTCATTAACACGGTGTGCGACACTGTGTTGAATGCAGCACTCAGGTCAAGAAGAATAAGGACCACAGTGTCACCAAAGTCCAGGTGGCGCCGCAACATTTCCGTGATTCCTAACCGTGGAATAGTGGAACAGTGGAAAAACCTGTTCTAAAACCAGATTGTGAGGGATGTAAAGAAATTCTGAGCCTCAACAAAAGAAGACATTTGGGAATGAACATGTTTTTCCAAAATCTTGGAGAAAGTCCGAAGAAGAGAAATGGAATGTAAGTTTGAAGGCTGAGCGGGATCAGCATTGGCCTTTTTCAAAAGGGGCAGCACCATAGCATGCTTCCATTTGGCGCGCTCCCTCCTGTAAATATGCATTAAGAAGGTCCATATTCAGCATAAACAGAGAAGACTTGAGTTTCCTCAGTACGGAAAAAGGGAGTAGATCGCACGGGGAGACAGATTTTAGATGATCCAGAATAAGATTGAATGAACTAATATCCAATAAAGACCAAGATACCATTTTATTGCTGGACTTAGAATCATTACTATGCTCAAGTCTTTTATCAGTGATTATTATTATTATTATTATTATTAAGGCTTTTATAGCGCGCTCTATTACTAAAAAAATAGTATCCTGGCGCGATGAAGGCAGAACAGACTGGGAGAGGACAAATATCTAGAAACAAAAAAGAAAAAATTTGACTTTAATATTAAAAAGGTGAGTTTTTAGTCCTTTCTTAAAAGCACTGAGAGACGACGCAGTTTTTAAGTGGAGGGGAAGGGCATTCCAGGATTTTGCTGCTCTTACTGAGATTGATTGTCCGCCAAGTCTGCAATATTTAAATTTGGGAACGGACATCTGGCACGTGTTGGCCGATCGCAGAGGGCGATTAGGGACATACAAACAGAACCTTGATTACATTCGAGAAGGCATAAGATGGTTGTGCAATGTTAGTCAGGTTATCATCTGTCATAGAAGAATATATATTTTCCACTTTATTAACAAAAAATTTAGCCAGATCCTCACACTGTGTTTCACTAAGAATAAGAGGGGTGGCCTGACTTTCAGCTCCAGATACTTCCTTGACCACCTTAAACAGTGTTTTCGAACAGTTTTTGGCTTGAGAGATTGTGGAGAAGACATATTCAGTGCAAGCTGTTTTACAAATGGAGTGATACTCTCTTATGGCCTTTTTATAGGTGCATTTAGTATCAGGCGTATAATTCCTCCTCCACTATCTTTCTACGGTTTTACATTTAGATGTCTCCTTTTTAAGCCTTTCTGAAAACCAGGAGGACGATGATTATTAAACCATTTATCGGTGAAAGGAAGACATGAGACAACAGAGCGTAGAAGCCAGCTTTGAATTGCCCCAAGGTCAGCAATTCTCATTTGTTCAATTGCTGGAGTGCTATTAATTAAAAGGGTATTTAAGGCTCCTTTATGAAGCTTGCCCCAGTTTCTTGTTTTGGAATTAGGACCCCTCTGGGCAATCGGGGGGGCCTGAGACAACGAAACGAAAGGCGACAGCAAAGTGGTCAGACCAACATACTGGGAGGGCAGCAGAACAACAAATGTCGGACAAATTAGAAAAATTAGGGTCCAATAAATGACCAGCTGCGTGAGTGGGGCCTGAATTGCAGAGTGAAGCATTTTGTTGCCTCAAGATCAGAAATAAGTGCAGTACTTTTTCCACATGTTAGGTCATCAAGATGGAGATTTAAATCACCCAAGATAGTGAAGTTAGCAGCACTCAAAAGAAATGGGGTTATCAGATTGGGAAAAGATGCCACCCATGGTCCAGAAGGTCTCAGGGGACAATAAACCAGTGTGCCTAAGAAAGTAAACTGGGGAGTAAGAGTAATTTTGAACAAAGCGGCGTCACTAACAGCAGAGGATATAGCTTCAAATTTACAATCAAAAGACTTTTTGTAAATGATAGCAATGCCCCCCCTAACCTTCCTTCCCTGTCCTTCCTAACAATATAGTAATCTAGTGGAAGTACTCAGGCTACACCAGGGGCAAGCTTTCCTGGAGCAAAGTCTCTGTAAGAAAGACAGCATCTGGCTGCTCATCGATTACATCGAAGATATCAGCCTTATGTTTAGGAGGAGATCTACAATTAATATTATAAAATGTAAAATCCTTACGAGATAAAAGCAAATTATTTTGTGAAATCTGTTGCTGAAGAGCAGTATGAGTAATCATCTCAGAGCCCTTCTGCTTAAGATTTTTTCTACACTTAGAATCCTTAAGAGAGGCTAAATTAGGAGCAAAATTACAGTGTAAACATTTAGTGGATTCCTTATTCAAGTCCAATAAAATACAATTAGACAGGGGCTTATCACTGTACTCTACAAGTTGGTCAGAAGAGTAACAGAGCGTATGAGTCTTTAGTGGACCAGGGTTTGTGGCACTTGGGCCCGGGCAAGTGCGGACTGGCACAGACGGGCTTGCCTTGGGTGCTCCTTCGCCCGTTCGCTGAGCGTCGGTTCACTGCCAATTAAATAGGAATGAGGCAGGACGGCGTGCAGCCACTAGAGCGAATCTCAATGCAAGAGCGTCATCTTGCACTTTGCAGTTTTCTGGAACTACAGCTGTGCAATGCTTCTCCTCACCCAGGTCTCTTCTCCTGCGTGACACATCCTCGGCACAGGACTCCACATCGCTTCGCAACCAGATTTTAAGGCACTTTTGTTCAGCGGCCCTAACTGGGTCACCTGTATCCGGGTTGCACTCCATCATGGTCGGCCCCAACTTGTGACTTTTCCTGGTGTGGCATGACCAGATAGCCACAGTTGGCCCTTTGTACTTTTTGTCGCTATATTCACTGAAACCTTAAAGTTGCATTTCTCCGGTTCTACTGACTGGAATTTTATCGTTTTGGTCTTTGATTTATTCATTAAAATTCATATTTTTCTAACTTGGGGTGATATTTTTCTTGTATTGTGTTTTCACTTTGTTATTGTTTGAGATGTTGCATAAATACTATACACGTTGCCTCTAAGGTAAGACTGACTGCTCTCTGCTTAGCTACCAGAGTATTGAGCACATGTTAATTAGGAGTTTACTGCTGACTTCACCCTGACAAGAGTTGGGGTGACTGATAGAGAATAATTTCACCCCCCTCAACCAGTAACCCAATTTCTTACATTCATCAGCGGTGAGGTTTAGGACTTGGGTTTGTGCAGTGCCATGCAGTGATTTTGTTTCACACTGAAAACCACAAATAAACAATCTAAAACCAATTTTAGTTGAAATTTATCCTTGACTGGCTTTTTACAAATTCACCCATACCCTACCTGACTGTTTGTGTCTCTGGCTTCACCTGTAAAAATGGAATTTGAGCTCCTCAATCTGGATAGCTACACTGTATCTGAATTCAAGGAATTTTGTAAGGAAAGGGAGCTGGCTGCAAAAAGGAGCACCAGGAAGGCAGAGGTCTAAAAGGCTCTGAGTATATGGGTGAAGGCCCACCAGTTTCCAGCCACAACAGATGGCAAGGATGGAGAGGATGATGGGGGTGGGCAGAGCAGGGCCCGGCTGATGGTGCTAAGATAGAGCAGTCAGCTGAGGGGGATGGCTTGTCTCCTGAGTTGGCGCTCCCTGCCGGAGTGGAGAGCACTGTGTCTTCTCAAGGCCCATCCCCAAAGGAGCTAGCAGACAGGAAGGCTGAAAGGAAGTTTAGGCTGCAGAAGGGCCAGTTACAAATGGGGGAAAAGAAGGCAGCTGAGGCCCTAAAGGAAAAAACTGTCCAAGGAGAAAAAGAAACTGATCATAGAAGAAGAAAAAAGAAGACTAAGCCTTGGAGGAGAGAAAAATGCTGTTGGCTCATGAACTGAGTCTTAAGGAGATGGGCATCAAGGCCAGATAGACAATGTCCAGCAGTGATGGGGGCAGCATGCCTATGGTGCCCTTTGGGGACAAGAGAGTCCACATTCCTGAAGGTCTAGTACCTGACTTTGTTGTGGGGCATAACATTGATAAATGGGTTGTAGCTTGTGAGGTAGATTTGCAGATGCATAGGAGGTTTGGTGGGCTATCCTCTGGAAACATATACCTAGGGAGGGAGGGATGCCCTGTTGGCCCTAGAGAAAGAGGACAGAACGAAGTTTCCCCCTATGAAGGAAACCCTTGTCCGAATATATGGTCTCACCCCTGAAAAGTATAGGCAAACCTTTAGTGACAGCCAGAAGCTGACCCATCATTCCTAGGCGGATTGTGGGATTCCTTTTGGAAGGCACTGGATGGCTGGGTGAAGGGCATTGACGGATTACCAGGTGCTGAATAACATGATTGCGAGAGAGCACATGTTCAATCTTTGTTTTGTAGATCTGTGCATAACACTTAATTGATGGTAATCTCACTCAGCCCAGGCAGCTTGCTAAGGAGGAGAACCACTGGCTCAGCACCAGATTCCATAAAAAGGTATCTGGGGGTATTCACCAGAAAGGTGGGCATGGCCCCCACCAGAAGAAGGAGGGGAGAGACAAACATAAAATCAATGAGTTATCCAAGGTCCACAAAATAATTCCACAGGTCAGGACTCCCAATAACAGAAGAAGGAGTGGTTTCCTGTTGGCAAGTCCTCAGGGAAGGCACCCTCAAAGATCTCTGGGTGGCAAAAGGTTGGGCACTACAAGGGGGAAGCTAAATGTCCCAAGTAGGCACAGACCCTCCCTGGTGGGGAGAAACTGGGGCTAGGCAGTGTAGCACATGGGAAGGAGATTGCCAAAGATAGTGTGGGGGTGTGTGCAGAGGTTACCCTAATGCCGTGGGTGACCGAGAGATGGTTCCAAGGACTCGCATACCTGGTAATACTAAGAAGTATAAGCAGTCGGCCACTGTCAATTGGCAGAGAGTGGCATCTCTGAGAGACACAGGAGCAAGCTTGCTAACTTTTAGATGTCCTCTGGTGACCTCAGAATATGTAGTCCCTAATGCATCCCACAAGGTTATAAACAACTGGATGTTAGCTAACAACCTCAAGCTGAATGCAAACAAAACGGAAATTGTTCTTTTTGATAATGCCCAGGTGCTAAGGGGACAACCATATTTGTTCGCCTTCTACCTTGGGTACTTTCCCCCTTCCGAAGGTAACAGCCAGCAACCTTGGCGTAATGATTGACAATCAACTTTCCATGTGAGACCATGTCAATCATATAGCACGTTCTTGCTACGGGCTAATACATGTCCACCGCAAAATCTTTAAATGGGTCCCACTACCTTCCCGAATGCCACTGATCCAGGGCTTAATCATCAGCCGTCTGAATTATGGGAATGCCCTATTCGCGTCCATAAATGAAGAACTTCTAACTAAACTCCAGGTTCGGCAGAATACAGCTCCTAGACTGGTTTTAAACCTTCCCCCTCGCTCCCCCTGTCCACCCAGCCTGAAGGCTCTCCATTGGCTGCCAGTCAAGAAGCGGCTTAATTTTAAAATCTGCTGTATTGTCCATAAAACTCTCAACATTCATTACTTGGCTAACAAACTGAAAATGTATCAGCCAACAAGAACTCTTTGTTCTGCTAATTAACATCTATTAGCAATCCCGAAGGTTCGTACAGTCAAGAACGGCAGCAGATCATTTTTTAAACTTGCTCCTACTCTTTGGAACTCCCTGCCACTCTACCTTCGCACTGAGATTGACCACAAGAAGTTCCGTAGGTCCCTCAAGACTTGGCTATTTTAAATTCTAACTCCTTTTTCCGATCATCTTCTTGGCTGTTTCATTGGGAATTCACTAAAAGGTCTTCTGAACAACTGTAGATCTGCCACTAAACATGCATCAGACATAGCGGACATCATCATTAACAAGAAATTGATTTACCAATCCTCACGGAAACATGGCTAACGGAATCATCATCGCCGGTCATGGACTTACTAGTGCCCCCTTCATATAACATGTAAGACTGGATAGACCTAAAAAAACAGGAGGCGGCTTAGCCTGCATACACCGCTCTAACATAGAAGTAAACCAAATCCAATCGGAACAACTCAAATCCTGTGAATACTTAGGTCTAAATATAAGATCGGCTAACAACCAAAATTGCAACTTACATGCAATTTATCACCCACCAGGTAACAATATCTCTTTTATTGAACAACTAATAGAGATCATTACGTCAAACGCTAACACCGACGCAAATAATATATTCTTAGGAGATTTTAAACTGCATTGGAATGACAATAATGACAAACAGGTCAACACTATTAAAGAGTTCTTAACTGAGCTAAACCTAGTGCAAGCATGCAGACTGCCAACTCATTCGAAAAGAGCTACGTTGGATTGGATAATCTCAAAAAAAGAGAACACGTCAATCCTAGCAATTGAACCTTGCGACTGGTCGGATCACCATGCCATAACCTTCCTGATTCCTACATGGAAAAAGAATAAACACTCACAACCAAACCAAATAATAAAATGGATACGGGACTCAAGAGAAACTAACTTGGAACTCCTAAAAGATAGATGCGAGAAGGACCTGCACCCACCTAACAACTTGCAGAATGTGAATGACCTAACAGACCACTACACTAATTCAATAAAGGATATAGTGAATTCCACTATGCCCCTAAAACTGAAAAAATTCACAGAGAAAGACAAAAACCCATGGTTTAACGACACACTGAATGAGGAAAGAAGGAAATTGAGACAAGCAGAGAGAAAATGGAGACAACACCCATCCTCTCCCGAACTGAAAACTCTCTGAAAAACCAGAAAAGAATACAATAAGAAGATCCTCAACACCAAGAAGAATTTATAAGAGCAGAACTAGACCTCACCAAAAACAGACCTCGGAAAGTTTTTGAAGTTTTAAAACAACAATCCAAAAAATTTGCCAAATCCTCACAAGAAATCACATAAAAACAGCTAAGCTGCGATGAATTCTCAAATTTCTTCACCAACAAAGCCAATTCATTGGAAAAAGATCTTAGGAGAGCAGCGGACATACTTGACTCCCAAAGACCCAGAACGAACAACACCAACTCTACCAACGCAATAATTAAAGAGGTCGAGACGAAAAACAAGGCACACTGGGATACATTCAAGTTGTTAGACCAGACTAACATTACCAAAATGTTAGTAGACACCAAACCTAATAACCATTATAATGACCATCTCCCATCAAAATTCACGAAAGAAATCAGCCACATCTTGATTCCTATATGGACAAAAATTATCAACGCCTCTCTCTCACAAGGGATTCTTCCGGATTGTCTAAAAACCGGTCAGGTAGTCCCCATTATCAAAAAACCGACAGCGAACCCAGCTGATCCGAATAACTTTCGCCCTGTGACCAACATCCCTATTCTGGCCAAGCTAATAGAGAAATGTGTACAAAAACAACTTAGCGAACACATAGACAATTTCTCCCTATTGGATGAATGCCAATCGGGTTTCAGAACAGGACACATCACTGAAACAGCAATCCTTCATATAGTTGACGATGCTCTACATGCCCTAGACCAAAAAAGATCATGTCTACTCATCCTTCTAGACCTGTCCTCTGCATTTGACACGGTAAACCATGAAAAATTGCTGAACAGACTCCGGGACAGGATGGGAATATCGGGCACTGTCTTGAAATGGTTTGATTCCTTCCTCAAAAATAGAACGCAAAGATTCCTGATCAACCATCGACTTCATGTCCTAACACGATTGGAGTTCCCCAAGGATCTACATTATCTCCCTCATTGTTTAACCTATATGTGGAACCGCTCACGGAAATTCTTCGAAATTCAAAAATAGCCTTTCATATGTACGCGGATGACACACAACTATACATTAAAATTGCATCACTGGAAGACATCAAGATAATGAACGAGGCCTTACAATCAACATTACAATGGTTAACAAGCAATCATCTGAAGCTAAACACCCAGAAAACAGAATTCCTACTAATCTCACCGCTAAAGAACCGCACAGAGTCTAAGGAATGGTCAAAAATGATCACAGCGCTCAACTGCACCCCTACGCTAGTTGAGTCGGCGAAATCGCTTGGAATCACACTCGATGAGAACCTTGACATGAAAACTCACATCAAAGCAATGGCAAAAAGTGCCAGTTTCCATTTGAACTACATCAGAAAAATGAAATCTTACATCTCTCAGGCGGATCTTAAACTAGCAATCCAATCCTTGGTAATCGCGATGATTGAATATGGCTGCACAACTTTAGCCGGCTTACCCAAAATCTCCACAGCCCCACTAAAAGCATGCCTCAACGCACCCGCAAGAATGATCACCGGGTCAAGAAAGTTCGACCATATCTCTCCACACTTGAAAGCATTAAACTGGTTACCATACAAAACCAGAATTCAACTAAAAATGGCATGTATCACCCACAAAGCACTTCACTACAGAACACCTAGCTACCTGGCCCAGAAAATTGAACTATCGGGAGGAAGCAGACCAGCGAGAAGTGCCAAGGAGTTTGTACTGAAACCACCCATCTTCCGGAAGAAGAAAACCTATGATAGAGCTTTCTCAGGAGCAGCACCCAGAATCTGGAACTCTCTCCCACCAAACATTAGAAAAATAACACACACAGAATCTTTCAAGAGGGAATTAAAAACTTTCCTAATGAGCAAATACCTCCCATAGACGAGTCTATTAGTTTTGAAGCTCCACGTTAGAGCATGGTAACTGTGTATTCTGTTCTACTGAGCTATACTTTTTGACAGCACTTAACCAGACATTGTTCTATTGTAGAAAACGGTATATGTTGAATTTGCTTGATTGTATCTCATCTGCCTCACTCACTGTAAAGCGCTCTGATACCCATGGGTCTTGTTCGCGCTATACAAAACTTTTCAAATAAAAATAAAATAAACAAGAACCAGTACATAGATATAGACATAGCTGACAACTATCAGAGTCACTATCCAGTGCTCTGCTTGTCTTTGATGGTTGTACTGGGGTGAATGTATGACATTGTTCTACATTCTGTCCATCAACCGTGTTTTTTGCAACTTTCACTCCTGGTTGTCTTTGAGGGAGAGGGGGGTTCAGGTTCCTTAAGGTGGCTATGAGTCCATATATACATGTGGATTGTCTGCTTGGCAATGATCTAAAGCACATCATCTGGATAGAGTTAGAGCTCAGGTCCCACCTGGAGATGCTAGGGTTACCTGAATGGATGTGCTGGACCACACAGTCCATGGCCTCCCATGAGGGTTGTCAGGAGGCCCTGCAGCCTGAAAGAATGGGCCAGATGCCTACCAAAAAGAGGAGGGTTAAGGAATCTGGGCGTTGGAAACCTGCTATTGAAACTTCCACGGTCCAGGAGGAGGTTTAGGTGGTGACTCCCTGGAACATAAAGGGGAGGACATTGCCACCCTGGGAAACCTACCTGTACTGACCAATTAGCAGAATGAAGGGAGTCCCACCAGGGAAGAGTTCTATATAGGGCAGAAGGAGTTCCCTTCTCTGGAGGGCTTACAGCAGTAGCCAGAGGCACAGGAAGCTAGTGCCACCTCTGGTGACCACCTGATCTATTGGGAGAATGGTCTCCTGTATAATGAGCTTAAGGTACCTTAACCAGGTGCAACCCGTGTGTTGGTGGTCACCAGTGTTATAGGCTCTTCCTACTGGTGCTGTCTCATGATGTACCCTTGGCAGGTCATCTAGGGCTGGACAAGACCTTTAAAAGGCTTGTCAACCACTTCTGTTGGTCCCGGATGAGGATGATTTCAGATGCATTCTGCAGGTCAGGCCCTACCTGTCTAGGTAATTCAGGAGGGTAGCACAATCCTCCTCTACAGACATATTTCTGTCATTTGCACTCTCTCTGAAAGGGTGTGCATCAATATTGTTAGGCCCTTAGACCCCACGAAAGCTCTGGGCAACAGGCTTATTTTGGTCTTGGTGGACCATGCCACTCAGTACCGAAGGCTAATCCTAATCGTGTGAGGACAGTGACTATGCCTGCAATGGCCAGGGCACTGATGGGCATATTTATCTGAGCCCAATTCCCCAAAGAGGTGGTATCTGACCGGGGCACCATCTTCATGCTTACATACATGAAGTCTATGTGAAAGGATTGTGGGGTAACCTATACGTTTTCCACCCCCCCCATCCCCAAAGAAGCAGGCTTGTTGAGAGCTTCAACAAGATGCTGAAAGGCATATTCATGGACCTATCAGAGCCCTTGATGTAGAAGTGTAAAATCCTCTTGACATGCATGTTTACGTACTGGGAGGTACCAGAGAAGGGGATTGGATTTAGCCCCTTTGAACATCTGTACGGTCACCCTGGGCAAGGACCTCACAGTCTTGGGAAGGGGGTTGGGAGCAAGCTCCTTTGAAAGCCCACGAGGATGTGGTCAGCTACATACTGACACTGCATGCCCTCATAAAGCGCTTCTGGAAGAAGGCCAAGAAGAATCTAGAAGCCAGCGAAGAGGTCATAAAATGGTATTATGACCAGAAGGCCAATCTGGTCAAGTTTCAGCCAAAAAGTGTGGTTTGTAGTGTCTTGTAATAAAAGAATGCTGGAACTCCTTTGGTTTCTGTGGTACACCGTAGGCCTTTGATGTAAGCATTGGAGGGATGAGTTGAAGGTAGGCTTAGAATGTTGAGTTCTGACCTATATCCAGCAGAATAAAGTTGTGTACAACTACTGTTCATGTGTGGCATACTTATTGGCTAGTACTTAGGCAGGCAGGATTTTAGGGTTTGTGCACAGCAAAGAGCATGTCCCCTCTCATTGCACTAGTGGTCTCTGTAATAGCTCTCTTTAAACATACTATTGAAAGCCTTTCTTGTTATCTCAGCCCCTCCCTAAGACTTCTGTGTATGTTGCTCAATGTATTCACAAGTTTGGAAATTGCTGTCTTGTTTGCACATTGGACCTTGCTTTTACCAAGGCTTATTTAGAACACTCCTCCCTAGGCCATGTGTTACTTCAACTCATTAGCATAATAACTGAAGCTCTGCACACCTGCTTGTGAGAACCACACCCAGTTCTTCGAACCACACCCAGCTCTTCGAACCACATCCAGTCCTGTCTATAAAAGGCACCCCCTGAGCCTCACCCAGTGCTTGTGCTCGTCTACCTCCCACTTACCTGAGAACAGATCCTTCGGCGCTGGCACTCCTGCTCTCTCCAGACCTTCATTGACTTCAACGGGCGTGGCTTCTGGCTCTTCCTTCTTCTGGTTTCCGGCTACTACTTGCCTCAGCCCCTCTTCTGTCCACTGCAATCGAACTACAAAAGAGAAAGAGGTCAAGGTTAGACTGATCAGTATCCCTTTTCAGCACCAAGTAAGTGCAAAACCTTTTATTACCTGAAAGAACTTAAACGGCGATTTCTGGATTCATGTAAAGACAATTTAGAACAAGATATCTCCCACGAACTATGTGGTTCAAACCCTTTGTTACATGAATACTTTGTGGAACTTTGTGAAATAAGCATTGTTTTACATGGAACTTTTTTAAGAATCGAACAGAGGAAACCATTGACAGCAAGGCAAACAGTAAATCAAGGACTTGCACAAATTACCTGCTGTATTTTGATGTAAAAGTACAGTATTTGTTTTATAAAAAGTCTGGAAATGTGTGAAAAGTGAGTTTGCTATTAAGAATTTAGGCTTTAGTTATATTAAGGTGAATGTTAGACGTTGGTAATTCTGATAATGATATTCGTTTGATTTTACAGAAGTTTTACAGTAATAGGAAGCACATCCCAGAACAGTAACACATTCCAAACCTGGAAGCTTGAGACCAGGATCCAAGAGGTACGTTTAGAAAAGAATTTCTAATAAGAATAAGGTTTAGTCAGGAACATATTTAGGGATAGGTTGCACTTATCTGTTATTTGTTTATGTTTCATTAGGCACCAGTTTCTACAGAAGTCAGAGAGGGCCGCAGGTTTTAGCAGCTCTTCTACAGTGGAAACGCAAGAACGGTGTTGTCTCTCTTTTTTTATTTTAACCACTTCCCCCCTTCCCTTGAGCTTCTGGTTCTTAGTGCACTGTTTTAAAACTAGTTTACTGGAACAAGCAGTTTCAGGGTGGGGTCGGACTGTCTTCAACCTCCATCAGAACTGTACAGAAACTCAGGTGAGCTGGGCTTTGACAGAAGCACAAGCCTTTAAAATATTCAGTTCTGTTGGACGATGAATGCCGGGGAAGAAACAGAGGGCATTGATGGCACGGATATGGCGCAGGCCCTAAACGAGGACTTGGCCCAAAATGAATCAGTGTCCGGCATCTTGCAACATATGCAAGAGGAAATAGAGAAATTAAAGTTGGAAAACACCTTTTTAAAACAGGATTTAAGCAGGTATAAACCTAGGGAATCTCAGTGGAACACAGCTTTTACGCCTTTGTTAAAACCTCCTCAGAGACAGGGTCGCGAGCAAAACATGCAACCCCCCCCCCCCCCAGTTGAGGTTACTGTTAATGTTCCTAATGCTGTGCCTTTAGCAGCACCTGAACGTTTTCATGGAGATAGTAACAAATTCCATGTTTTTATCAATCAATGTCAATTACACTTTGTTTGTAAACCACAACAGTTCCCTACTGATGCTACGAAAGTGGCATTTGTCTTGTCTTATTTGGGCGGTACAGCAGCCAATTGGTCAATTCCTTCTATGGATAGAGATTATCCCATCCTCCATAATTGGAATCAATTTAAACGTACTATGACCAGCCTTTTGGCAAAACACACTTTTATGCAGGCAAGCGATAATGAGCTTTTAAATCTTAAACAAGGTAACAAGGATTTATTGACCTATCTCATTAGTTTTAATTGTTTACTCACCGAGACACGTTGTGTGGTAAATAAATTACCGGGCAATTTTTGAATACATTAATAAGGATAGCTCAATCAAATGGGAGGCAGAGTCCGTGGTATCTGAGTCATACGGGCTTTAATGAAATGCCTCGAGGCATGGGACATCGGGTTCCATCACCACTAAGGTTCAGGAAGGGACATTCAACATTTTATTAACATCACACAATATATATAGTGAAACAGTATAATTGAAATGAATACAGTAGGCGTAACAGGTGAAAAGAGAGAGAGATAAGAACACATGTGCGTAACAGGAGGCGTGTAAGAAGGCGTACACATGGGCGTGCACTGAACATGTCAGAGAAACGTCACAGGAAACGTCACATGTGGGTGGATGCTTAGAGAAAGATTGCAGAATCAGCAGAAACTTTTGTTACAGATGCGCGCGCAACTAAGCATGACGTGTAACTGGGGAGAGCTGGGGGCTTTGACTTTAGCACTAGTAGAGGAGACTAATGTCTGGGATGTCAGAACGACCTGCACATACAGCATATCTGATATCTTATGTTTGGAGGATGTAGTGTCTGAAGTAAAAGGTCTCTCGGACAGAGGCCGTTCATCATTGAATACTAGTGCGTGCATATGGATCTTCATGTAGAGTGCGGGGGCCATGGGCCTACCATGGTAACGGGAGCAGTAAATTACTTGCACGGAGACAGGAAGGCAGGGCCCTTTGCTCTGCAGCCGGGAATATGTTTACCCATTTCACTAGACTGGAATGTGTTTTCGAGGAGGCTGAGCAGATAACTTGTAGGCAAAATACTATTTTGGCAGGCAGGCCAGGCCGAGCCGGGCACCGCTCGTCTGAGCAGGAAGTAAGGCAGAGGTCAGTGATGCATACCTAAACTGCAGCTTTCAGAGGCAGAAAAGAACTCGGAGCCTCGATTAAGGGTCTGGCTCGGCTGGGCCAGAAAACATGGAGAAAACGTGTGCGAGATTCAAAAGTGTACCATGTAAAGACGTTGGCACCATAGGCCTAGAAGTCTAATTAACGTGATTTTCTTGGAGAACTGTATAACTGACATGTTAACGTTGGACGCAAATGCATATGCGTCTTACTAGCAGGCACGGAAAAGGAATTACATGACATACATGGGACACGTGTGTTTGGATGGGGTGCGAGTGGGGGACACATTAGCTACCTAAAAATTTCTATTTCCTCATTCCCTCCTTGGCCCCTACTTCACCCTTTAGGATATATCTATTTTCATGAGACCATCTATCTGTTCATATAACATCATTTGCTCTTCTTTCTTTATTCGGGAACGGGAACGTGAACGTGGACGGGGAATACACGCTGTGGTGCACAAGCCACAAATCGCTGGCCCACATTGCAGACAGAGACAACAACTGAATAGGATAAGTAGTATTATTCCTAGGAATGATAGCAATTTCCATCCCCAGGCAGACATTACACTCCAGAGCCAACCGAACCAAGTCCAGGTGCCTGGATTCTGGTGTATCAGGTGAGCAATTTCGTGAAGCCGCGTTATGGCCTTATACACGGAAGGCGTGTTATTAGGAATAAACACGCAACAACTGGATCCGATCACTCTACAAGCCCCGCCCCTATCGGCCAGGATAACGTCAAGGACAAGGCGATTTTGAAGAACAACAATTCTCATAGCAGATTGCTCTTCGGTCAGGTTACCTAAAGCAAAAGTAGTTTCGTTCACTACTACTTCAAGAGTTCTTGTTAACCTGCGTATTATTTTACTGTTCTGGACAGGACCTATGAACCAGAAGTATCCTTTAACATAATCCTTATACTGGTCCCATGCGGATTCGGAATCATCAATAACAGGAGGAAGGTCTCTTCTGTGTCTGACATGCATAAGGCGTGTATTTCGATGATAATCAGGTGGGGCTAGAAAAACAGGTGGTAATAGGAACGCAATATAGCACGTTCCATCCCAATACAAGGGCAGACGTACATAAGCCGTCTGACCACAAATAAAATAGGAATGGCGGGAAGCTTTGAAAGTAGACTTTCCTTTATCACTGAATTCGACCACAGTATTACATTCACTGTGTCCTAGATGTACTGAACCATTCTTTCTAACGCATAATTCGCGTTTCACTGGCAAAACTGTTATAAACGGCAAGTTCGAATTAGTCTCGGACTGAACGTTCAGAATCATGAGTTTGAGGGAAAAGTTACCTAATTCATACACTTCATTTTCTAGATCGGTCCCTGTCCTTTGGGGAAGACCGTCTGCGTCTGGGAAACATGCTTGATTCATGACTGTATTCAGGTTCCCCCATATCCAATTGCCTTGGGAAACTTGGGACTTACTGTCTAAAGAGGACATTAGAGCAAACCATGCTCCACATGAACCATTATGGGTAAACGGGTAGGGAAAGAGAGGCAGAGCTCCCTTGTATTTCTGATAAGGTGGGAGTCGGCCACATACCCAGCAATTCATGGCATTGCTGGTCTGGTGAGAATGGTGTAACATACGAATGAAAGTGTTGTTGCGCATTGCCAATCGATAAGATAATTCATGAGGGGGCAGGTCACTGAAAGTGTGCTCTACGGTGTCATTAGAAAAAGTACGTACATGTGAGTCAAGAGGAAAGAAAACATGCAGCATCAAGCTTATGCATATAGTCAAGACACTCAGAAAAAACATGAAAATTAACGTTATGATGCATCTACTATGCAAGTTTTTGCAATATTTGTCTCTCTTTTCGATTCGCCTATCTCTCTGACTACTTGGGTCTATCTTATTCATGTCAGAAACCTGTCTAACCGCTTCACCCGAGGGGGACTTAAACAATTAAACGCTGTCTGACTTACTAGACCTCAACTTTGTTCGGTACTCCTGTTGGGGAGTTTTCTCTAACAGGGGGAGTTTAAAGTCAGTGTCTGAAACGGGGCAGTCTTTGATTACAGTCTCTGGACACAATCCATAAAACCGCTTCACGTGGCTAGAGTGGAGCCACCCCTTGCGACCTTCCAGTTTCACTGCAGTCCTCGTCGTCATCAACACCAGCTTTGGCTGCTTCCATCTTGGCTCCAGAGGGCTTGTGCGGTCGAAGTTGCGGACGTAGACATAATTCCCCGGAACGATTTCATGCGGTTTTACTTGGGTGTTGTCCGGGAAGGCAGCCGCGACCTGTGAACGACAAGATAGTAGTGCAGACATCAAGGAAGCTAGGTAATCTGTCAGCATATTACTGTCGACATCGGTTATTTTTCGAGGCATAGGCGTTCCCCACATATTGGGAGGTCGGCCGAAAACTACCTCATAAGGAGATAGTCCGGTTCTAGAATGAGCTACCATACGCATGTAAAAGAGGGCAACGGGCAGGGCTACTATCCAATCTACACCTTTTTCTGCACAGATTTTTGCTAATCGTGTTTTCAGAGTCTGGTTGTGACGTTCAACTAAACCAGCTGCTTCGGGGTGTCGTACACAGTGAAATTTCCACTGGTAACCTAACAGGAGTGATACCTGTTTCATAAGTTCGGACGAGAATGGCTGTCCATTATCTGAGTACACAACACGGGGCAAGCCGTATCGCGGGAAGAATTCACGAACCAACTTCTTGGCAGTGGTCGCGGCAGTGTAATCTGGGACTGGATATGCTTCTGTCCATCTGGAAAGGGCACATACAACTACGAGGACATATTTAAATCCTCTACATCGGTCCATCTGGATATAATCCATCTGGAGGACTTCAAAAGGATGGTCAGGAGGATGGAATCCCCCTTGTTCTACGGGAATGCCTTTGCCTGGATTGAACTGACAACAGATCATGCAGGTACACACTTTCTGTTTTGCTGCTGCACGCAAATGCTTGTTGAACCAGAGGTTTTGAATGCTGTCTAACATGGCTTTTTCTCCTAAGTGTGCTGGACTATGTGCTGTATTAATGATAACTTGAACCATGGAGTCGGGGAGGAACCATGTGGCTCTTCCCTTCGTCATCCATCCCTGATCTGTCTGGATCCCTCCTTGTTCAGTCCATTTCTTGATTTCGTCTGTAGTGGCATGTGTCTGTATGTCGAGTACATCTAGAGTGGGATCCTTCACTGTCATACAATGTGTCTGTGTTGGTACTTCAGTCTTTGTCGGATCTGTCGGTATGTCTGTTTGAGTCTGAGCTGTGAGTTTAGCTGTTCGATCTGCCAGGTCGTTACCCTGGGAAATAGTGTCAGTGACTTTCGTATGTGCTTTGCACTTCATGATGGCAATGGATGCAGGTAAGTGTATTGCTTCTAACAGAGCTTGAATGAGGGGAGCATGCTGTATCTTGGCGCCATGAGAAGTTAAAAAACCTCTTTCTTGCCAGAGGATACCGAAGTCGTGAACAACTCCAAATGCATACTGTGAATCTGTATATATATTTACTTTCAGGTTCTTGGCTCGGATGCAGGCTTGGGTCAGAGCAATGAGCTCTGCCGCTTGGGCAGACAATGTGTCAATACGATGTGTTTCTATGACTTCAGTCTCAGTGGTCACTGCATAGGCGGCCACTAACTTCCCTGTGCTTGTTCTCATACATGAACCATCCACATAAAGTGTCAGGTCTGGGTCGGGTAATGCAATGTCTGCCAAGTCTTGTCTAGGCTTCGTTACTGTATTGATGACTTCTACGCAGTCATGTGGTATCAGGTCAGTTGTGCTCGAGGGTAATGTGGCAGGGTTTAATGTATTGCAACGTCTGATTTCTATGTGTGGCTGAAACAATGTCAATTCATATCCTGTCAGTCTTGCTATGGTCAAGTGTTGTGTCTGGGTTCGGTTCAGAAGAATTTCCACGGAGTGTGGAACTTGTACTGTCAGGGGATGTCCTAACACTATTGAGTCGCTTTGTCTGATTGCTAGGGCTGTTGCTGCAACTGATTTGAGGCACGCAGGCAGAGCCTGGGCCACTGGATCCAATGTACTAGAAAAATAAGCGCAAGGCTTATGGTGTCCTGCTTGATCTTGTGTAAGCACAGATAATGCTGTGCCATCGCGTTCAGTAACAAAAAGTGTAAAAGGTTTGCTGTAACATGGTGTCGCTAAAACAGGTGCTTGACATAAGGCTTTCTTTAAGTCATCAAAAGCTTGTGTATGTTCCTGAGTCCAAGGGAGGACAGTCGAAGTCGCTGCCTCCTGTGTTGTCAACTGTATGAGTGGTTTAGCTAGGTATGCGTACTGAGGGATCCATTGTCTACAGTAAGAAGTGAGGCCAATGAAGGCCCGTACTTCCTTTTGTGTCTTGGGTTGTGGCAGATGTGCAATTAACTGGATTCGATCTAGTGTCAACTGTCTCCCCCACTTGGACAGCAAGTGCCCAAGGTATACCACTTGCTGGGCACAGAATTGTAGCTTCGAAGGGGACACTTTATGCCCCTTTTCGGCCAAGAAATACAAGACAGTCAGTGACGCGCTCTCGCAGTCACGTTCGGTCCGTGCTGTTATTAACAAGTCATCAACGTATTGCAGCAGAGCAGTGTCAGTAGGCATGTGGATACTGTCTAGTTGTCGTTTCAGGGCTTGACTGTAAATACTAGGACTTTCCGTGAACCCTTGAGGTGCACGTGCAAATTTGAAGCTTCGGCCATTTAAAGAGAATCCGAAGAGATACTGGCTTTCCGGATGAATGGGGACACTAAAGAAAGCATTCTTGAGGTCGATTACAGTAAAGAACGCTGCTTCAGAATCAATGGCAGTCAATAAGGAAGAAATGTCTGGCACTACTGGGTACTGGGGAATGATGCATTTATTTAATTCGCGAAGGTCAATCACCAATCGGTAGACTGGTGGTGCATTTGGGTCAGTTCGTTTAAGAATCGGAATGATTGGAGAATTACATACATTGGAATCAGTTTCTATAACTACCCCTTGGGCAATCAGTTCGTCAATAATTTTCAGTAAGGCTGCTACAGCCTCGGGGGGCAATTTGTATTGTCGGATTCTGGGTAGTACAACTCCTTGCTTGAGTGTAATACGATAAGGTGTAATGTGCATACAACCTACATCTGTTGGACCTTGTGCCCATAAATGCTGTGGTACATTTTGCAATCTCGGATCAAAATCTCTCAACACATAATGACCTTTGAAATCACGTAAGAACAATCTCACTCCTTCCGGAGAACAACATATCACTGCTCCTAATGCTTTCAACGTTTTAATACCAAGCAGATTTTCAGGACATGCTTTCGTAAGTAACAAGTCTGTAGTACGGGACAATGGACCAACTTCTAGGGAAACTGGCTTTGACACTTCGTTAACAATAGGCTTTCCTGAAAAACCCAGGGAAACATTCTGTGAGCCTGAGAGGGGTGCCCCTGGAACCTCGTCATGACTGATGGTAGTTCTGCTCGCCCCTGTGTCAATCAAACATTTTCTGTCTTTCCCTAATACCTGACTATGTACATAGGGACCCTCTTGATCTACAGGAACCTCGATAAGAGGCAAGCCAACCTCCCTCTCTAGGCTGTTTCATGAGTACTGCTGATAATCGGGATAATCTGACTGTGCATACTGGTACATTTGCTGGGTGACATGTTGCGTGGCAGCAATAGGTTGGGGTTGGGGTACAGCAACTGTTTGCTGTGTATGCTGTGGAGGTTGCGTATTCTGTGGAATATTCTGCGGAACATGTTCTTGTCTGGGAGGACGCGGTCTTTCTTTCGTCCTGCCTGTAGCAATATTATATTTCAGAACAGTACATTCGTTTATATAGTGACCTGGCTGTTTACAATAGTTGCAATTCCCTTTAACAGGAGCTGCAGAATGACCTGGCGGTGCTGTACCCTTTTTCTGACCGTCAGCTGGAACAGACTGAGCAACTAATACTTTCATTTTCGTATCTTTCATACGCCTCTGTTCATGATCGTGTTCCTCTCTAATTCGGTTCTGGTGGTACTGTAACATTTGTAACATTTGGGAAGGGGTATTTGCTTGCCATGTACTCTCGACTTTCAATACTCTATTTTTGACTTGTGGTAAGGAATTCTCGACTAATTTGGTCACAAAAAGATGTGGATATGATTCACTACTTGTTTTCAGGCCGCTATTAATAATGAAACATTTCTCGAATCTAGAATAAAAATCACTAGTGTCTTCGTCTTGTTTCTGTTTGCAGGCTGAGATTGCATCCCAGTCTTCCTTTTTTATTGCCAATAACCTCGGCAAGACCTGTACTAATAATCCTGGTAATGCTTTACGAATAAAGCTGATCCGAATAACTTTCGCCCTGTGACCAACATCCCTATTCTGGCCAAGCTAATAGAGAAATGTGTACAAAAACAACTTAGCGAACACATAGACAATTTCTCCCTATTGGATGAATGCCAATCGGGTTTCAGAACAGGACACATCACTGAAACAGCAATCCTTCATATAGTTGACGATGCTCTACATGCCCTAGACCAAAAAAGATCATGTCTACTCATCCTTCTAGACCTGTCCTCTGCATTTGACACGGTAAACCATGAAAAATTGCTGAACAGACTCCGGGACAGGATGGGAATATCGGGCACTGTCTTGAAATGGTTTGATTCCTTCCTCAAAAATAGAACGCAAAGATTCCTGATCAACCATCGACTTCATGTCCTAACACGATTGGAGTTCCCCAAGGATCTACATTATCTCCCTCATTGTTTAACCTATATGTGGAACCGCTCACGGAAATTCTTCGAAATTCAAAAATAGCCTTTCATATGTACGCGGATGACACACAACTATACATTAAAATTGCATCACTGGAAGACATCAAGATAATGAACGAGGCCTTACAATCAACATTACAATGGTTAACAAGCAATCATCTGAAGCTAAACACCCAGAAAACAGAATTCCTACTAATCTCACCGCTAAAGAACCGCACAGAGTCTAAGGAATGGTCAAAAATGATCACAGCGCTCAACTGCACCCCTACGCTAGTTGAGTCGGCGAAATCGCTTGGAATCACACTCGATGAGAACCTTGACATGAAAACTCACATCAAAGCAATGGCAAAAAGTGCCAGTTTCCATTTGAACTACATCAGAAAAATGAAATCTTACATCTCTCAGGCGGATCTTAAACTAGCAATCCAATCCTTGGTAATCGCGATGATTGAATATGGCTGCACAACTTTAGCCGGCTTACCCAAAATCTCCACAGCCCCACTAAAAGCATGCCTCAACGCACCCGCAAGAATGATCACCGGGTCAAGAAAGTTCGACCATATCTCTCCACACTTGAAAGCATTAAACTGGTTACCATACAAAACCAGAATTCAACTAAAAATGGCATGTATCACCCACAAAGCACTTCACTACAGAACACCTAGCTACCTGGCCCAGAAAATTGAACTATCGGGAGGAAGCAGACCAGCGAGAAGTGCCAAGGAGTTTGTACTGAAACCACCCATCTTCCGGAAGAAGAAAACCTATGATAGAGCTTTCTCAGGAGCAGCACCCAGAATCTGGAACTCTCTCCCACCAAACATTAGAAAAATAACACACACAGAATCTTTCAAGAGGGAATTAAAAACTTTCCTAATGAGCAAATACCTCCCATAGACGAGTCTATTAGTTTTGAAGCTCCACGTTAGAGCATGGTAACTGTGTATTCTGTTCTACTGAGCTATACTTTTTGACAGCACTTAACCAGACATTGTTCTATTGTAGAAAACGGTATATGTTGAATTTGCTTGATTGTATCTCATCTGCCTCACTCACTGTAAAGCGCTCTGATACCCATGGGTCTTGTTCGCGCTATACAAAACTTTTCAAATAAAAATAAAATAAACAAGAACCAGTACATAGATATAGACATAGCTGACAACTATCAGAGTCACTATCCAGTGCTCTGCTTGTCTTTGATGGTTGTACTGGGGTGAATGTATGACATTGTTCTACATTCTGTCCATCAACCGTGTTTTTTGCAACTTTCACTCCTGGTTGTCTTTGAGGGAGAGGGGGGTTCAGGTTCCTTAAGGTGGCTATGAGTCCATATATACATGTGGATTGTCTGCTTGGCAATGATCTAAAGCACATCATCTGGATAGAGTTAGAGCTCAGGTCCCACCTGGAGATGCTAGGGTTACCTGAATGGATGTGCTGGACCACACAGTCCATGGCCTCCCATGAGGGTTGTCAGGAGGCCCTGCAGCCTGAAAGAATGGGCCAGATGCCTACCAAAAAGAGGAGGGTTAAGGAATCTGGGCGTTGGAAACCTGCTATTGAAACTTCCACGGTCCAGGAGGAGGTTTAGGTGGTGACTCCCTGGAACATAAAGGGGAGGACATTGCCACCCTGGGAAACCTACCTGTACTGACCAATTAGCAGAATGAAGGGAGTCCCACCAGGGAAGAGTTCTATATAGGGCAGAAGGAGTTCCCTTCTCTGGAGGGCTTACAGCAGTAGCCAGAGGCACAGGAAGCTAGTGCCACCTCTGGTGACCACCTGATCTATTGGGAGAATGGTCTCCTGTATAATGAGCTTAAGGTACCTTAACCAGGTGCAACCCGTGTGTTGGTGGTCACCAGTGTTATAGGCTCTTCCTACTGGTGCTGTCTCATGATGTACCCTTGGCAGGTCATCTAGGGCTGGACAAGACCTTTAAAAGGCTTGTCAACCACTTCTGTTGGTCCCGGATGAGGATGATTTCAGATGCATTCTGCAGGTCAGGCCCTACCTGTCTAGGTAATTCAGGAGGGTAGCACAATCCTCCTCTACAGACATATTTCTGTCATTTGCACTCTCTCTGAAAGGGTGTGCATCAATATTGTTAGGCCCTTAGACCCCACGAAAGCTCTGGGCAACAGGCTTATTTTGGTCTTGGTGGACCATGCCACTCAGTACCGAAGGCTAATCCTAATCGTGTGAGGACAGTGACTATGCCTGCAATGGCCAGGGCACTGATGGGCATATTTATCTGAGCCCAATTCCCCAAAGAGGTGGTATCTGACCGGGGCACCATCTTCATGCTTACATACATGAAGTCTATGTGAAAGGATTGTGGGGTAACCTATACGTTTTCCACCCCCCCCATCCCCAAAGAAGCAGGCTTGTTGAGAGCTTCAACAAGATGCTGAAAGGCATATTCATGGACCTATCAGAGCCCTTGATGTAGAAGTGTAAAATCCTCTTGACATGCATGTTTACGTACTGGGAGGTACCAGAGAAGGGGATTGGATTTAGCCCCTTTGAACATCTGTACGGTCACCCTGGGCAAGGACCTCACAGTCTTGGGAAGGGGGTTGGGAGCAAGCTCCTTTGAAAGCCCACGAGGATGTGGTCAGCTACATACTGACACTGCATGCCCTCATAAAGCGCTTCTGGAAGAAGGCCAAGAAGAATCTAGAAGCCAGCGAAGAGGTCATAAAATGGTATTATGACCAGAAGGCCAATCTGGTCAAGTTTCAGCCAAAAAGTGTGGTTTGTAGTGTCTTGTAATAAAAGAATGCTGGAACTCCTTTGGTTTCTGTGGTACACCGTAGGCCTTTGATGTAAGCATTGGAGGGATGAGTTGAAGGTAGGCTTAGAATGTTGAGTTCTGACCTATATCCAGCAGAATAAAGTTGTGTACAACTACTGTTCATGTGTGGCATACTTATTGGCTAGTACTTAGGCAGGCAGGATTTTAGGGTTTGTGCACAGCAAAGAGCATGTCCCCTCTCATTGCACTAGTGGTCTCTGTAATAGCTCTCTTTAAACATACTATTGAAAGCCTTTCTTGTTATCTCAGCCCCTCCCTAAGACTTCTGTGTATGTTGCTCAATGTATTCACAAGTTTGGAAATTGCTGTCTTGTTTGCACATTGGACCTTGCTTTTACCAAGGCTTATTTAGAACACTCCTCCCTAGGCCATGTGTTACTTCAACTCATTAGCATAATAACTGAAGCTCTGCACACCTGCTTGTGAGAACCACACCCAGTTCTTCGAACCACACCCAGCTCTTCGAACCACATCCAGTCCTGTCTATAAAAGGCACCCCCTGAGCCTCACCCAGTGCTTGTGCTCGTCTACCTCCCACTTACCTGAGAACAGATCCTTCGGCGCTGGCACTCCTGCTCTCTCCAGACCTTCATTGACTTCAACGGGCGTGGCTTCTGGCTCTTCCTTCTTCTGGTTTCCGGCTACTACTTGCCTCAGCCCCTCTTCTGTCCACTGCAATCGAACTACAAAAGAGAAAGAGGTCAAGGTTAGACTGATCAGTATCCCTTTTCAGCACCAAGTAAGTGCAAAACCTTTTATTACCTGAAAGAACTTAAACGGCGATTTCTGGATTCATGTAAAGACAATTTAGAACAAGATATCTCCCACGAACTATGTGGTTCAAACCCTTTGTTACATGAATACTTTGTGGAACTTTGTGAAATAAGCATTGTTTTACATGGAACTTTTTTAAGAATCGAACAGAGGAAACCATTGACAGCAAGGCAAACAGTAAATCAAGGACTTGCACAAATTACCTGCTGTATTTTGATGTAAAAGTACAGTATTTGTTTTATAAAAAGTCTGGAAATGTGTGAAAAGTGAGTTTGCTATTAAGAATTTAGGCTTTAGTTATATTAAGGTGAATGTTAGACGTTGGTAATTCTGATAATGATATTCGTTTGATTTTACAGAAGTTTTACAGTAATAGGAAGCACATCCCAGAACAGTAACACATTCCAAACCTGGAAGCTTGAGACCAGGATCCAAGAGGTACGTTTAGAAAAGAATTTCTAATAAGAATAAGGTTTAGTCAGGAACATATTTAGGGATAGGTTGCACTTATCTGTTATTTGTTTATGTTTCATTAGGCACCAGTTTCTACAGAAGTCAGAGAGGGCCGCAGGTTTTAGCAGCTCTTCTACAGTGGAAACGCAAGAACGGTGTTGTCTCTCTTTTTTTATTTTAACCACTTCCCCCCTTCCCTTGAGCTTCTGGTTCTTAGTGCACTGTTTTAAAACTAGTTTACTGGAACAAGCAGTTTCAGGGTGGGGTCGGACTGTCTTCAACCTCCATCAGAACTGTACAGAAACTCAGGTGAGCTGGGCTTTGACAGAAGCACAAGCCTTTAAAATATTCAGTTCTGTTGGACGATGAATGCCGGGGAAGAAACAGAGGGCATTGATGGCACGGATATGGCGCAGGCCCTAAACGAGGACTTGGCCCAAAATGAATCAGTGTCCGGCATCTTGCAACATATGCAAGAGGAAATAGAGAAATTAAAGTTGGAAAACACCTTTTTAAAACAGGATTTAAGCAGGTATAAACCTAGGGAATCTCAGTGGAACACAGCTTTTACGCCTTTGTTAAAACCTCCTCAGAGACAGGGTCGCGAGCAAAACATGCAACCCCCCCCCCCCCCAGTTGAGGTTACTGTTAATGTTCCTAATGCTGTGCCTTTAGCAGCACCTGAACGTTTTCATGGAGATAGTAACAAATTCCATGTTTTTATCAATCAATGTCAATTACACTTTGTTTGTAAACCACAACAGTTCCCTACTGATGCTACGAAAGTGGCATTTGTCTTGTCTTATTTGGGCGGTACAGCAGCCAATTGGTCAATTCCTTCTATGGATAGAGATTATCCCATCCTCCATAATTGGAATCAATTTAAACGTACTATGACCAGCCTTTTGGCAAAACACACTTTTATGCAGGCAAGCGATAATGAGCTTTTAAATCTTAAACAAGGTAACAAGGATTTATTGACCTATCTCATTAGTTTTAATTGTTTACTCACCGAGACACGTTGTGTGGTAAATAAATTACCGGGCAATTTTTGAATACATTAATAAGGATAGCTCAATCAAATGGGAGGCAGAGTCCGTGGTATCTGAGTCATACGGGCTTTAATGAAATGCCTCGAGGCATGGGACATCGGGTTCCATCACCACTAAGGTTCAGGAAGGGACATTCAACATTTTATTAACATCACACAATATATATAGTGAAACAGTATAATTGAAATGAATACAGTAGGCGTAACAGGTGAAAAGAGAGAGAGATAAGAACACATGTGCGTAACAGGAGGCGTGTAAGAAGGCGTACACATGGGCGTGCACTGAACATGTCAGAGAAACGTCACAGGAAACGTCACATGTGGGTGGATGCTTAGAGAAAGATTGCAGAATCAGCAGAAACTTTTGTTACAGATGCGCGCGCAACTAAGCATGACGTGTAACTGGGGAGAGCTGGGGGCTTTGACTTTAGCACTAGTAGAGGAGACTAATGTCTGGGATGTCAGAACGACCTGCACATACAGCATATCTGATATCTTATGTTTGGAGGATGTAGTGTCTGAAGTAAAAGGTCTCTCGGACAGAGGCCGTTCATCATTGAATACTAGTGCGTGCATATGGATCTTCATGTAGAGTGCGG
Organism: Lissotriton vulgaris; assembly: GCF_964263255.1. NCBI lineage: Eukaryota > Metazoa > Chordata > Amphibia > Caudata > Salamandridae > Lissotriton > Lissotriton vulgaris. The sequence goes on along the minus strand of NC_141689.1, from coordinate 2,003,308,959 downwards.
GGGCCATGGGCCTACCATGGTAACGGGAGCAGTAAATTACTTGCACGGAGACAGGAAGGCAGGGCCCTTTGCTCTGCAGCCGGGAATATGTTTACCCATTTCACTAGACTGGAATGTGTTTTCGAGGAGGCTGAGCAGATAACTTGTAGGCAAAATACTATTTTGGCAGGCAGGCCAGGCCGAGCCGGGCACCGCTCGTCTGAGCAGGAAGTAAGGCAGAGGTCAGTGATGCATACCTAAACTGCAGCTTTCAGAGGCAGAAAAGAACTCGGAGCCTCGATTAAGGGTCTGGCTCGGCTGGGCCAGAAAACATGGAGAAAACGTGTGCGAGATTCAAAAGTGTACCATGTAAAGACGTTGGCACCATAGGCCTAGAAGTCTAATTAACGTGATTTTCTTGGAGAACTGTATAACTGACATGTTAACGTTGGACGCAAATGCATATGCGTCTTACTAGCAGGCACGGAAAAGGAATTACATGACATACATGGGACACGTGTGTTTGGATGGGGTGCGAGTGGGGGACACATTAGCTACCTAAAAATTTCTATTTCCTCATTCCCTCCTTGGCCCCTACTTCACCCTTTAGGATATATCTATTTTCATGAGACCATCTATCTGTTCATATAACATCATTTGCTCTTCTTTCTTTATTCGGGAACGGGAACGTGAACGTGGACGGGGAATACACGCTGTGGTGCACAAGCCACAAATCGCTGGCCCACATTGCAGACAGAGACAACAACTGAATAGGATAAGTAGTATTATTCCTAGGAATGATAGCAATTTCCATCCCCAGGCAGACATTACACTCCAGAGCCAACCGAACCAAGTCCAGGTGCCTGGATTCTGGTGTATCAGGTGAGCAATTTCGTGAAGCCGCGTTATGGCCTTATACACGGTAGGCGTGTTATTAGGAATAAACACGCAACAACTGGATCCGATCACTCTACAAGCCCCGCCCCTATCGGCCAGGATAACGTCAAGGACAAGGCGATTTTGAAGAACAACAATTCTCATAGCAGATTGCTCTTCGGTCAGGTTACCTAAAGCAAAAGTAGTTTCGTTCACTACTACTTCAAGAGTTCTTGTTAACCTGCGTATTATTTTACTGTTCTGGACAGGACCTATGAACCAGAAGTATCCTTTAACATAATCCTTATACTGGTCCCATGCGGATTCGGAATCATCAATAACAGGAGGAAGGTCTCTTCTGTGTCTGACATGCATAAGGCGTGTATTTCGATGATAATCAGGTGGGGCTAGAAAAACAGGTGGTAATAGGAACGCAATATAGCACGTTCCATCCCAATACAAGGGCAGACGTACATAAGCCGTCTGACCACAAATAAAATAGGAATGGCGGGAAGCTTTGAAAGTAGACTTTCCTTTATCACTGAATTCGACCACAGTATTACATTCACTGTGTCCTAGATGTACTGAACCATTCTTTCTAACGCATAATTCGCGTTTCACTGGCAAAACTGTTATAAACGGCAAGTTCGAATTAGTCTCGGACTGAACGTTCAGAATCATGAGTTTGAGGGAAAAGTTACCTAATTCATACACTTCATTTTCTAGATCGGTCCCTGTCCTTTGGGGAAGACCGTCTGCGTCTGGGAAACATGCTTGATTCATGACTGTATTCAGGTTCCCCCATATCCAATTGCCTTGGGAAACTTGGGACTTACTGTCTAAAGAGGACATTAGAGCAAACCATGCTCCACATGAACCATTATGGGTAAACGGGTAGGGAAAGAGAGGCAGAGCTCCCTTGTATTTCTGATAAGGTGGGAGTCGGCCACATACCCAGCAATTCATGGCATTGCTGGTCTGGTGAGAATGGTGTAACATACGAATGAAAGTGTTGTTGCGCATTGCCAATCGATAAGATAATTCATGAGGGGGCAGGTCACTGAAAGTGTGCTCTACGGTGTCATTAGAAAAAGTACGTACATGTGAGTCAAGAGGAAAGAAAACATGCAGCATCAAGCTTATGCATATAGTCAAGACACTCAGAAAAAACATGAAAATTAACGTTATGATGCATCTACTATGCAAGTTTTTGCAATATTTGTCTCTCTTTTCGATTCGCCTATCTCTCTGACTACTTGGGTCTATCTTATTCATGTCAGAAACCTGTCTAACCGCTTCACCCGAGGGGGACTTAAACAATTAAACGCTGTCTGACTTACTAGACCTCAACTTTGTTCGGTACTCCTGTTGGGGAGTTTTCTCTAACAGGGGGAGTTTAAAGTCAGTGTCTGAAACGGGGCAGTCTTTGATTACAGTCTCTGGACACAATCCATAAAACCGCTTCACGTGGCTAGAGTGGAGCCACCCCTTGCGACCTTCCAGTTTCACTGCAGTCCTCGTCGTCATCAACACCAGCTTTGGCTGCTTCCATCTTGGCTCCAGAGGGCTTGTGCGGTCGAAGTTGCGGACGTAGACATAATTCCCCGGAACGATTTCATGCGGTTTTACTTGGGTGTTGTCCGGGAAGGCAGCCGCGACCTGTGAACGACAAGATAGTAGTGCAGACATCAAGGAAGCTAGGTAATCTGTCAGCATATTACTGTCGACATCGGTTATTTTTCGAGGCATAGGCGTTCCCCACATATTGGGAGGTCGGCCGAAAACTACCTCATAAGGAGATAGTCCGGTTCTAGAATGAGCTACCATACGCATGTAAAAGAGGGCAACGGGCAGGGCTACTATCCAATCTACACCTTTTTCTGCACAGATTTTTGCTAATCGTGTTTTCAGAGTCTGGTTGTGACGTTCAACTAAACCAGCTGCTTCGGGGTGTCGTACACAGTGAAATTTCCACTGGTAACCTAACAGGAGTGATACCTGTTTCATAAGTTCGGACGAGAATGGCTGTCCATTATCTGAGTACACAACACGGGGCAAGCCGTATCGCGGGAAGAATTCACGAACCAACTGCTTGGCAGTGGTCGCGGCAGTGTAATCTGGGACTGGATATGCTTCTGTCCATCTGGAAAGGGCACATACAACTACGAGGACATATTTAAATCCTCTACATCGGTCCATCTGGATATAATCCATCTGGAGGACTTCAAAAGGATGGTCAGGAGGATGGAATCCCCCTTGTTCTACGGGAATGCCTTTGCCTGGATTGAACTGACAACAGATCATGCAGGTACACACTTTCTGTTTTGCTGCTGCACGCAAATGCTTGTTGAACCAGAGGTTTTGAATGCTGTCTAACATGGCTTTTTCTCCTAAGTGTGCTGGACTATGTGCTGTATTAATGATAACTTGAACCATGGAGTCGGGGAGGAACCATGTGGCTCTTCCCTTCGTCATCCATCCCTGATCTGTCTGGATCCCTCCTTGTTCAGTCCATTTCTTGATTTCGTCTGTAGTGGCATGTGTCTGTATGTCGAGTACATCTAGAGTGGGATCCTTCACTGTCATACAATGTGTCTGTGTTGGTACTTCAGTCTTTGTCGGATCTGTCGGTATGTCTGTTTGAGTCTGAGCTGTGAGTTTAGCTGTTCGATCTGCCAGGTCGTTACCCTGGGAAATAGTGTCAGTGACTTTCGTATGTGCTTTGCACTTCATGATGGCAATGGATGCAGGTAAGTGTATTGCTTCTAACAGAGCTTGAATGAGGGGAGCATGCTGTATCTTGGCGCCATGAGAAGTTAAAAAACCTCTTTCTTGCCAGAGGATACCGAAGTCGTGAACAACTCCAAATGCATACTGTGAATCTGTATATATATTTACTTTCAGGTTCTTGGCTCGGATGCAGGCTTGGGTCAGAGCAATGAGCTCTGCCGCTTGGGCAGACAATGTGTCAATACGATGTGTTTCTATGACTTCAGTCTCAGTGGTCACTGCATAGGCGGCCACTAACTTCCCTGTGCTTGTTCTCATACATGAACCATCCACATAAAGTGTCAGGTCTGGGTCGGGTAATGCAATGTCTGCCAAGTCTTGTCTAGGCTTCGTTACTGTATTGATGACTTCTACGCAGTCATGTGGTATCAGGTCAGTTGTGCTCGAGGGTAATGTGGCAGGGTTTAATGTATTGCAACGTCTGATTTCTATGTGTGGCTGAAACAATGTCAATTCATATCCTGTCAGTCTTGCTATGGTCAAGTGTTGTGTCTGGGTTCGGTTCAGAAGAATTTCCACGGAGTGTGGAACTTGTACTGTCAGGGGATGTCCTAACACTATTGAGTCGCTTTGTCTGATTGCTAGGGCTGTTGCTGCAACTGATTTGAGGCACGCAGGCAGAGCCTGGGCCACTGGATCCAATGTACTAGAAAAATAAGCGCAAGGCTTATGGTGTCCTGCTTGATCTTGTGTAAGCACAGATAATGCTGTGCCATCGCGTTCAGTAACAAAAAGTGTAAAAGGTTTGCTGTAACATGGTGTCGCTAAAACAGGTGCTTGACATAAGGCTTTCTTTAAGTCATCAAAAGCTTGTGTATGTTCCTGAGTCCAAGGGAGGACAGTCGAAGTCGCTGCCTCCTGTGTTGTCAACTGTATGAGTGGTTTAGCTAGGTATGCGTACTGAGGGATCCATTGTCTACAGTAAGAAGTGAGGCCAATGAAGGCCCGTACTTCCTTTTGTGTCTTGGGTTGTGGCAGATGTGCAATTAACTGGATTCGATCTAGTGTCAACTGTCTCCCCCACTTGGACAGCAAGTGCCCAAGGTATACCACTTGCTGGGCACAGAATTGTAGCTTCGAAGGGGACACTTTATGCCCCTTTTCGGCCAAGAAATACAAGACAGTCAGTGACGCGCTCTCGCAGTCACGTTCGGTCCGTGCTGTTATTAACAAGTCATCAACGTATTGCAGCAGAGCAGTGTCAGTAGGCATGTGGATACTGTCTAGTTGTCGTTTCAGGGCTTGACTGTAAATACTAGGACTTTCCGTGAACCCTTGAGGTGCACGTGCAAATTTGAAGCTTCGGCCATTTAAAGAGAATCCGAAGAGATACTGGCTTTCCGGATGAATGGGGACACTAAAGAAAGCGTTCTTGAGGTCGATTACAGTAAAGAACGCTGCTTCAGAATCAATGGCAGTCAATAAGGAAGAAATGTCTGGCACTACTGGGTACTGGGGAATGATGCATTTATTTAATTCGCGAAGGTCAATCACCAATCGGTAGACTGGTGGTGCATTTGGGTCAGTTCGTTTAAGAATCGGAATGATTGGAGAATTACATACATTGGAATCAGTTTCTATAACTACCCCTTGGGCAATCAGTTCGTCAATAATTTTCAGTAAGGCTGCTACAGCCTCGGGGGGCAATTTGTATTGTCGGATTCTGGGTAGTACAACTCCTTGCTTGAGTGTAATACGATAAGGTGTAATGTGCATACAACCTACATCTGTTGGACCTTGTGCCCATAAATGCTGTGGTACATTTTGCAATCTCGGATCAAAATCTCTCAACACATAATGACCTTTGAAATCACGTAAGAACAATCTCACTCCTTCCGGAGAACAACATATCACTGCTCCTAATGCTTTCAACGTTTTAATACCAAGCAGATTTTCAGGACATGCTTTCGTAAGTAACAAGTCTGTAGTACGGGACAATGGACCAACTTCTAGGGAAACTGGCTTTGACACTTCGTTAACAATAGGCTTTCCTGAAAAACCCAGGGAAACATTCTGTGAGCCTGAGAGGGGTGCCCCTGGAACCTCGTCATGACTGATGGTAGTTCTGCTCGCCCCTGTGTCAATCAAACATTTTCTGTCTTTCCCTAATACCTGACTATGTACATAGGGACCCTCTTGATCTACAGGAACCTCGATAAGAGGCAAGCCAACCTCCCTCTCTAGGCTGTTTCATGAGTACTGCTGATAATCGGGATAATCTGACTGTGCATACTGGTACATTTGCTGGGTGACATGTTGCGTGGCAGCAATAGGTTGGGGTTGGGGTACAGCAACTGTTTGCTGTGTATGCTGTGGAGGTTGCGTATTCTGTGGAATATTCTGCGGAACATGTTCTTGTCTGGGAGGACGCGGTCTTTCTTTCGTCCTGCCTGTAGCAATATTATATTTCAGAACAGTACATTCGTTTATATAGTGACCTGGCTGTTTACAATAGTTGCAATTCCCTTTAACAGGAGCTGCAGAATGACCTGGCGGTGCTGTACCCTTTTTCTGACCGTCAGCTGGAACAGACTGAGCAACTAATACTTTCATTTTCGTATCTTTCATACGCCTCTGTTCATGATCGTGTTCCTCTCTAATTCGGTTCTGGTGGTACTGTAACATTTGTAACATTTGGGAAGGGGTATTTGCTTGCCATGTACTCTCGACTTTCAATACTCTATTTTTGACTTGTGGTAAGGAATTCTCGACTAATTTGGTCACAAAAAGATGTGGATATGATTCACTACTTGTTTTCAGGCCGCTATTAATAATGAAACATTTCTCGAATCTAGAATAAAAATCACTAGTGTCTTCGTCTTGTTTCTGTTTGCAGGCTGAGATTGCATCCCAGTCTTCCTTTTTTATTGCCAATAACCTCGGCAAGACCTGTACTAATAATCCTGGTAATGCTTTAGCTTTGTCACCAAGACCCGTACCTGGGACTCGTCTATTTTCTTCGTCTTCTAATTCAGTCCAACTAATCTTTGTATCTCCCACCTCCCATTCTTTTTCTTTGAGTTTTTCATAAATACCGGCTGGCAACAGTACTTTTAACATTTTAAGAATATCGGAATATGTATAATCCCCCATGAGTAGCATGTCTTTTAATTCACAGTGAAACCCTGCTGGATCTTTATCATGACAGGGCACTAATTTCTTCATTTCCAATAGTTCCATTTTAGTCGAGGGTGTGTATACGAATACTCGTTGAAGCTCACCCCCTGCTGTCTGGACGGGATGAACTTCTCGTAAGGGATTCTGTCTGTCTATATAAAAAGGTTGTCTTACTGGGGGTGGAACAGGAACGAAATGTGGAGTCAGGAAAGTTCTGTATTTATGGCGTTGTTCTAGAATAATGTTAATTAAATCGGTACCTATGCCTCTCCATCTTTTTAGGAGTAATTCTACCAATATATTATATAGGGGACCTGGATCAGAATGCTGACTCTCATATAGTGAAATGAGGTGCTGGATCATATACATACCAGCTAGTCGCTGTTCGTCTGGGGAAAGAGTAAAAAATGTTTGTGCTACTGAATCATCTCTATATACGCTGTTATTTCCAGCCCACTGTACTGCTGATCGGGCTAGTTCTTGTTCACGCATGGTACTAAGCTCACTGTAACCTATTCGTTGTTTCAGTACTTTATCAGTGTTTTGAAATAAATGTTCAAGAGAACATTGTTCTGGTATAGGAGAAAGAAAACGTTTCTTGCTTTCTAGGCGTATGGGTCTGTCAAAGGGTCTTGCTCTACCTACATACGCTATCATTTCTCGGTTTTCTTCTGTATCATCTATATCTTCATCCTCTGTGATTTCGTCCTCTTTCTCCGTTTCTCTAGCTGCTTTTTCTTTTTTGTGAATTACTACAATTTCTTTACGGATCTTTCTGTACATGGATTCTACACAACTTTGTTTATTATGTTTACCATCAGCTATATTGTTACTCCATTGAATCAGGATGTCCATCTCTTCCTGGCTTGTACCTGGCCGATCTCGTTCCCTTATCAAACAATTTATCAAAAACTGTAAGATCATTCTTTGTGTCTCAACCTTATTGTGTGCCATGGCCTCGTGAATGCATTCAGGTCTCTCCCCTGTTCTAATGAAATTATATATGTTATCTAAATGTTGTTTCATATCTGGTAGAAGAGACAGATAGTTTGTGACTCGTCGTAAACGTATTGAGAATAGCATCATCTCGTCATCGCCTGGTACAGGATCATATCTGCAATCTGTAAGGTACTGTCTAAGGGTTGCGAATGACGCTGCTTTTGGTGTACGTTGTAATGCTATTTCTCTAAGCGTCAGTCGTTTTACTTGAGGTGGGGTGACAGACTGACCTCCTACTGCGCCTCCTGAAGCGGAAGCGAAAACATGAACTGGCTGTGTTGTAACTACTGGTGTCATAGCGGGTAAAGGAGGTATATGTAATGGAGGCGGACACTGGGTTGCATCTGTCGCAAAAGGATTGGTAGGACCAATAGCAGGAGGAACAGTAGCAGTAGCAGTAGGGGAAGTGACAATAGGTGCGGTAGTCGAGTCTTGGAGACGTGGAGGGGTCCTGTCTTGAGCAGACTGAATAGGCTGCTGTACATTATTAGCAGGTGGTACGTGTACATTAGCATATGCTGGAGTAACATCATCTAAATAGGAGGAAAGGAAAATGTCTGCTGCGGTCTGTTTATGACGGAGTTTAGTCGGAACCAATGGTGGTGGCAAGTTACGTGGTACTTCCGGGGTCGCCTTGGGCAGGCCCTCGGCAAGAACAGGATACATGCCTGTAATAAGGGCATTTCTTTGTCTGTCTTGTTGTTCTATTCTGACTCGTTCTCCTTCTTCTAGTAACTCTCTTTCTCTAGCTTTTTCGGATTCTTCTCTACTTCTCTCTGCTTTCCTGAGTTCTTTCTCTGTTCTTCTATGCGCTTCTTTACGCCATAATTCTATGGCATCTTTCTGGGATTGTCTGGCTTTCTTTTTCCATAATGCTTCTTCTACTCTCATGATGCAATCAGCATCCCATGTCCCTGAGACAGGCCATCTATACTTCTCTTCCAGATCTTTAGTATAATCCACCCACAAATCTAGGTACAGTATGGCATCTAAGCCATGTTTATGGTACATAAAATGTCCTGGAGTGTCCCTAGGTGGGACGGGAACTGCTTCTTCTAGTATCCCTTTCCTAGTTCCTATCTGACGTAATTTCGAGAAGAGTGGCATTTTCGAACTGACTTGAACGTGAACACAATAAACACAGTAATGAATAGCAAACAATCATTCATACCACGACATTAAATACATTAAAACATTTCAGACTGATATTTACCTGGTACATAGAAAAACATGAATACTGAAATCTCGAGATACAATACTAGAATACTGAATCACTAGATGCACTGCTAAACAGTACAGACAATACCGGTCCCATAAAGAGACACGTCATTACCGTATTCACCTACGTGAACACGTCTGGACTGGACCGGATCTGTGTACCCAGACCCGTCTTGACCGGGCACAAATTAATGAACCCGTCTAGATGCGTTCCCCACAACGGTACTCACCGGGAAGCAAAAACTGAAGGCCTCGGAAACTGGACTGGACTGGACTGGACTGGACTACGTCAGCTACGGTTTCTCCTACGCATGCGCCTCGGAACAGGTGGGCCTCCGGATACCTCGGACCTTGCTCTCTCGACTAGGGGCTCTGGTCGGGATCCTCCGCATTCCTCACCGCCTCGTCTGGATGCCGGACCGCAATCTCCGTCTCCTCCGTGGGCCCGAGGGAGATAGCAGGAAGACCCGCAGGTGTGCACTGGATCCGTCGCAGCTGTGGAAGGCGTCAGGGGCCTGCGTTACATCGCCGGCGAGTGGGAAAGGGGGGGTCCCTATTCGGGTGCCAGATTATGTGGTAAATAAATTACCGGGCAATTTTTGAATACATTAATAAGGATAGCTCAATCAAATGAGAGGTAGAGTCCGTGGTATTTGGGTCATACGGGCTTTAATGAAATGCCTCGAGGCATGGGACATCGGGTTCCATCACCACTAAGGTTCAGGAAGGGACATTCAACATTTTATTAACATCACACAATATATATAGTGAAACAGTATAATTGAAATGAATACAGTAGGCGTAACAGGTGAAAAAAGAGAGAGAGATATGAACACATGTGCGTAACAGGAGGCGTGTAAGAAGGCGTACACATGGGCGTGCACTGAACATGTCAGAGAAACGTCACAGGAAACGTCACATGTGGGTGGATGCTTAGAGAAAGATTGCAGAATCAGCAGAAACTTTTGTTACAGATGCGCGCGCAACTGAGCATGACGTGTAACTGGGGAGAGCTGGGGGCTTTGACTTTAGCACTAGTAGAGGAGACTAATGTCTGGGATGTCAGAACGACCTGCACATACAGCATATCTGATATCTTATGTTTGGAGGATGTAGTGTCTGAAGTAAAAGGTCTCTCGGACAGAGGCCGTTCATCATTGAATACTAGTGCGTGCATATGGATCTTCATGTATAGTGCGGGGGCCATGGGCCTATCATGGTAACGGGAGCAGTAAATTACTTGCACGGAGACAGGAAGGCAGGGCCCTTTGCTCTGCAGCCGGGAATATGTTTACCCATTTCACTAGACTGGAATGTGTTTTCGAGGAGGCTGAGCAGATAACTTGTAGGCAAAATACTATTTTGGCAGGCAGGCCAGGCCGAGCCGGGCACCGCTCGTCTGAGCAGGAAGTAAGGCAGAGGTCAGTGATGCATACCTAAACTGCAGCTTTCAGAGGCAGAAAAGAACTCGGAGCCTCGATTAAGGGTCTGGCTCGGCTGGGCCAGAAAACATGGAGAAAACGTGTGCGAGATTCAAAAGTGTACCATGTAAAGACGTTGGCACCATAGGCCTAGAAGCCTAATTAACGTGATTTTCTTGGAGAACTGTATAACTGACATGTTAACGTTGGACGCAAATGCATATGCGTCTTACTAGCAGGCACAGAAAAGGAATTACATGACATACATGGGACACGTGTGTTTGGATGGGGTGCGAGTGGGGGACACATTAGCTACCTAAAAATGTCTATTTCCTCAGTTGGCCAGAAGAAAAGCGTGTCTTCCTTTTTTATAAAGGTTTGAGAGACGAGTTAAAAGACGCGCTGGCTCATATTGTTGATTTGCCAGAAGACTATTCTGACTTTGTAGATTTAGTCGTGAAATTGGAACACAGACTAGCAGAAAGAAAGGGAGATAAATCCAAACTGGAATCGCGGTTAACTTTTATTAGAGATGAGAAGAAAGACACAGATAATAAACTCCCTGAACATGAGCCTATGCAAATAGGGACACTCAGAGGTCCTCTCACGTCAGAGGAAAAAGAAAGAAGGTGAAAACTTCAATTATGTTTAGTCCAGTAAAACCTAAAACTTCACGAAAGGGTACTGTTTCCTCTATCTCCTAACTGAGTCGGGAAACGATTAAGCTCGACAAGGGTGGAGATTACTTGTTCGAGAAAACATCTTAATCAAACCTCTAATTCTGCAGCCTTCATGGTACCGCACATACCTAGACATTTCATAATTCAGATCTTTTTAATTGTTACTACCCAAGTTAGACATTCTCTCCCTGTCCTACTGGACTCAGGAGCAACAGGAAATTTTGTGGATAATAAGTTAGCTAACACATTAGGTCTTCCTATTTGCCTAAAGACTTGTCCAGAAGCAGTATGTGCAGTGGATGGGTCAGAATTGACCTCTGGATTAATCACAAAACAAACAAGTCCCCTTGTCATGGTTCGTCAAAACGGGCACACAGAGATGATTAGCTTTGATCTGATAGATACCCCTAATTTTGGCTTGATTCTCGGGGTACCCTGGTTAACAACTCATAACCCAAAAATTGATTGGGTGAACAGAACACTTACTTTGGATTCCTCATTCTGTAGAACCAGTTGCTATCAAGAAGCAGGTACAGAACAGAGCTCAGTAATACACTGTGCTAGTGTTACACAAGAAGAACCAAGTCTCCCTCCTGAATATTCTGACTTTAAAGACGTTTTTGATCCAGTGAAGACTAGTGTGTTACCCCCACATCGGTCATATGACTGCCGTATAGATCTCATCCCAAGGGCCCCTTTACCTAATAACAGAGTATTTGCCTTGACTGACGAAGAGACCAAATATTTAAGAACCTACCTAGCCGACCTACTACAGTCTGGGTTCATCCGTCATTCCACATCTCCGGTCTCATCTCCACTTTTTTTGATCCCGAAGCCGGATAAATCTCTGAGCTCGTGTATCGACTATAGAGGACTAAATAAGGCTACAATAAAAAATAAATATCCTCTTCCTCTAATACCTGTGTTGTTGGATCAATTAAGACATTCTACTGTATACACTAAACTAGATCTGCGGGGAGCTTACCACCTGGTCCGAATAAAAGAGGGGGATGAGTGGAAGACAGCTTTCAAGACAAAGTTTGGTCTATTTGAGTACACAGTAATACCCTTTGGGTTGTGTAATGCCCCTGCTGCCTTTCAATTCTTTATAAATGAGGTCCTACACGAATTCCTGGACGTTTGTCTCATAGTATACATAGACGACATCCTCATTTACTCTAAGAACCCAGAAGAACATACCCAACATGTTCGTGCAGTATTATCAAAATAAAATAAAATCATCTCTTTGCTTAATTAGAAAAATGTACTTTTAATGTCAACAAAGTGGACTTTTTAGGATACTGCCTGTCACCTCAAGGAATAATTATGGATGAAAAGAAAATTAGTGCTATTACTGATTGGCCAGAACCATCATCTGTGAAGGATGTTCAGAAATTTCTGGGTTTCGCCAATTTTTATAGGAGGTTTATTTCTCATTTTGCAGACATTGCGGCCCCAATACCCACCTTATTGCGGAAAGGGCAACGATTTCTTTGGTCTGATGAGGCGGCTCACGCCTTTCAACTCCTGAAACAAAAGTTCACTTCAGCCCTAATTCTGAAACATCCTGATCCTGACTTGCCATTTTTTGTCGAAGTAGATGCTTCACAAGTAGCTTTAGGAGGTGTTCTCTCTCAACGAGATGCAATAGATGGCCGATTACATCCTATAGCCTTCTATTCCAAAAAGTTATTACCAGCTGAACATAATTACACTGTGGTTGAAAGAGAACTATTAGCTATCAAAGTAGCCTTTTCTGAATGGAGGCACCATTTAATATGAGCCAAGTACCCTGTTACCATCTTTTCTGACCATAAGAATCTACAGATCTTTGGATCACTAAAAGCATTAACTCCACGTCAGATGCGCTGGTTATTTTTTTTAGTGCATTTGACTTCGTTATAACCTATAGACCAGGTGCACAACAAATTCAATCTGATGTGTTATCTAGATACGGACATACCTCAGACATGAAACAAGACAAAAACCTTTCGTCCCCAAAAACCTTTGGCACCAGTACAACAGAAGGATTTCATCACAGATCTATATATTGCACACATGCAAATGGCACCTCAAGATTGGTTAAAGGATTCCCATAACTCAATACAAAGAGGTTTATTGTATCACAACAACATGCTGTTAGTGCCCACCACAGAATTACAAACACAGGTGATAATTTGGCATCACGCCTCACCGTTCGCAGGTCATCCTGGCTGGGTAAAAACCCTGGAAAATGTGCGAAAACACTTTTGGTGGGACAATATGAGTAAGGACATTAAGCAATTTGTCACTACCTATCCAGTTTGTGCAAGACATAAATCTTCTCATAAGGCCCCTGACGGTTTGTTAATACCAATGCCATCACCCAAACAACCTTGGCACACTGTGAGTGTAGACTTTATTGTAGGTTTACCACCAGTAAAATCCTTCACAACAGTATTAGTGATAGTGGGTTTTTTGTCTAAAATGGCACATTTTGTACCATTACGGAAATTGCCAACTGCGGCAGAATTTGCCGATATTTTTATAAGAGAAATTGTGCGTTTAAATGGTTTGCCAAGTAAAGTGGTATCAGACTGAGGTAGCTAGTTCAACTCTAGATTTTGGAAAAAATTATGCGAAAAACTGAAAATAGATGTGACATTATCCTCTGCTTTTCATCGAGAAACAGATGGACAAACTGAACGACTGAACCAAACCTTACTTCAAACGCTACGTTGTTTATTGGCTGATTATTCTAGTGAATGGTTGGAAGCTCTCCCTGTAGCGGAGTTTGTTTATAATAATACTGAGCATGCAGCTCTACTTTGCTCACCATTCTATTTCATGCAGGTGTATCATCCGAGAGCTATACCCATTTTATTAGAAGATTCCCTGTTGCCTACAGTAACAGATAGACTAACGAGATTAGGTAACATACAAGACAAGGCCAGGAAACATTTATTAAAGTACAAAGAAAGCATGAAAAGACAAGCAGACCAACACAGATCTGAGGCCCCAATGTATAAAATCGGTGACAAAGTATGGCTCTCCACAAAGAACCTAAATATAGAGGGATCCCGAAAGCTGCAACCACGTTTCATTGGACCCTTTACTATAACGGCCATAGTAAACCCGGTAACAGTAAAATTGGACTTACCAAAAGAATACCCAGTACATGCTATATTCCATGTGTCCTTGCTTAAGCCATACAACCCAAATACCCGACCCGAACCACCACCTCCACCCATACCAATTAAGGGAAATCTAGAATATGAAGTGAAAAGCATAAAAGACGCAAAAATAATTCATGGACGTCTGTTTTATTTAGTAGAATGAAAAGGATATGATGAAACTGAGAATTCATGGGAACCAGCGTCCTATGTACATGCCCCACGGTTGATTAGACAGTTTTATCTAAAAAGTCCAGGGAAACCCCGTCCAGTAGGAGGGCCTTTGAGGGGGGCGACTGTAAGGTTTGTGCACAGCAAAGAGCATGTCCCCTCTCATTGCACTAGTGGTCTCTGTAATAGCTCTCTTTAAACATACTACTGAAAGCCTTTCTTGTTATCCCAGCCCCTCCCTAATACTTCTGTGTATGTTGCTCAATGTATTCACAAGTTTGGACATTGCTGTCTTGTTTGCACATTGGACCTTGCTTTTACCAAGGCTTATTTAGAACACTCCTCCCTAGGCCATGTGTTACTTCAACTCATTAGCATAATAACTGAAGCTCTGCACACCTGCTTGTGAGAACCACACCCAGTTCTTCGAACCACACCCAGCTCTTCGAACCACATCCAGCCCTGTCTATGAAAGGCAGCCCCTGAGCCTCACCCAGTGCTTGTGCTCGTCTACCTCCCACTTACCTGAGAACAGATCCTTCAGCGCTGGCACTCCTACTCTCTCCAGACCTTCATTGACTTCAACGGGCGTGGCTTCTGGCTCTTCCTTCTTCTGGTTTCCGGCTACTTCTTGCCTCAGCCCTCTCTTCTGTCCACTGCAATCGACCTGCAAAAGAGAAAGAGGTCAAGGTTAGACTGATCAGTATCCCTTTTCAGCAACAAGTAAGTGCAAAACCTTTTATTACCTGAAAGAACTTTATCGACGATTTCTGGATTCATGTAAAGACAATTTGGAACAAGATATCTCCCACAAACTTTGTGGTTCAAACCCTTTGTTACAAGAATACTTTGTGGAACTTTGTGAAATAAACATTGTTTTACATGGAACTTTTTTAAGAATCAAACAGAGGAAACCATTGACAGCAAGGCAAACAGTAAGTCAAGGACTTGCACAAATTACCAGCTGTGTTTTGATGTAAAAGTACAGTATTTGTTTTATAAAAAGTCTTGAAATGTGTGAAAAGTGAGTTTGCTATTAAGAATTTAGGCTTTAGTTATATTAAGGTGAATGTTAGACGTTGGTAATTCTGATAATGATATTCGTTTGATTTTTCAGAAGTTTTACAGTAATAGAAAGCAGTTTATTCCCAAAGTTAATGTGGAAATGAATGGGGATTTAAATTAATGTCTTAAAGAGGAATGGATGGCGCGCTACAGTTTCTTCCCAAACTTAATGTGGAAATATATGGGGATTTGGACGGATCAGGTCATTAAATAGAACAGAACTGAGCTTGTGGTTCATTTCCACATTAACTTTGGGAATAAACTGCAGCGCGCTATTCATTCCTCTTTAAAACACCAAGCGCCGCTAGAGGAGTCAGCACGCATGCGCGACTCCCTCGCTCTCTCTAAACACACTAGCGCCGCTAGAATAGCCAGCGCGCATGCGCGAGCCCTGCTATTCTTTCACGCATGCGCACCGCGCAGGGCTTCGCTGCTTCGCGCATGTGCCGGCGCCAAAACAATAACAAACCCTACGCATGCACGTGACTTATTCTACCTGAGCGCGTAGATGCCTAAACACTGGCCCTGTTCACATCAGAATGTTGGCGCATGCGCAGTAGCCTCGCGCTATTTTCCACTCCTCGGCCAGCTGAAATCAATTACCCAATGAACTCGGGTATATAAGGAGCAGGCAGGCGCATTTCTAACTACCTCCACTCCTGCTCGGACGCTGGCCCTCGAGGTACCGACGGACAGGTATGGCTCCTTGACCATTTATCACCTTACAAGAAGGAAGTTGTGCCTTTTTCTAGTGCCTCTAATATTTGGACACTTGGCTTTCATGCAAGAACTTATTAGAGCCCAACCAACTTGTCATAGAGCCATCAGGCTCTTGGTAAACATTTCCTCAATTAGACCTAGAGGATGCCTTTCTACATTGGAGTTTTTTAGTTTTAATTTCAAAAATTGGATTTTACATTATAATCAATTGCCATCTCTATGCTTGGTCATCACCATGTTCTCCTTAGGGGTTGGGTCTCCTTTTTAATTAACTGGTATTCGTTAGTAAATAATTTTGGATTAGTTGAGTATGATTACTGTGTACCTTAAAAAGCTTTTTGAGGTCCTTTTATACTTTTCCATTTCTGACAGAGCGGGGCCTCCTTCTTCCCGAGTAGGTGCCGGGTGAGGTGTTCTCCCACAGAACGCTGGGTGAGTGATAATTTACAGCTAAATGTTGAAATCCTAAAAATTTAAGGGACTAAAATCAGGAGAACTGTATAGCTTCTGAAGGGCGTAGAGAATCTCTCTGTCGCCTTGCCAGTTTTTGTTGTGTTGTGTTTTAATCACCAATATACCACATGCGTCTCTCACACTTTGTTGCTCTCTTTCACTCTAGGAGAATCACGAATAGTTGGATAAGTACCTGAGAACATTTGGGCTCAAAGTTCTGGTAGGATTAATCCAAATTGTTTACACACTGAGTTTTCACATAATGCAGATGCCTAACATCAACAGGTCCTGAAGAAAGCTTGGACTCCTGGTCCATATAAGCTGAAACATGTCGACCTCTATGCACTGCGCCGTTATGTAGTCATTCTTTAAGACTATTGGGCGCTACTTTTAACCTTGACCCTGAGATAATACCTAATAAACATATTTTTTGTCTCAGGAGCCAATTTTATGTATATTTCACCTTTCTTTTTCACGAGCACTGCACTCCATCAGTCCTTCCTTTGAAATACTGTGGTTTGGAAAAGTAATTTTCAAAATCCATCTCCGCATCATTATCAGGTGCGCTGGGAGAGATCTGGGTTTATGACATGCATCCCACATGACGATACTCCACCATAAAGGGTGAGCTGATGGGAATTTTTCCAACCCAGCATTATCATTGTGATGACATGTTGGTCTAGCGGTCGTTTGGCGCGACACAACACACAGGCAATTATTTGGACCAGGTAACTCTTGTTTGTTTTTTCTATTTGTCTTCAACCTCCATCAGAACTGAAAAGAAACTCAGGTGAGCTGGGCTTTGACAGCAGGACGCTACAAATGGTGACGAGATAGGGGATAAGAAGCCCGTACACTGAAAGCACTCTTCCAGAGAGTTTTCAGTGGTCCAGCAAAATGTTGGTGCATGCCATGTGTGTCACAGTCGAAGTGTAGATTCAAAGCTGGCACAGGTGAAGTCTCAGCACAACACCAACCTTTATAGAAACGCTTGAAGATAAAGAAAGGGTAGGTGAAAGTCTATGTGTCGATGTCCAGGAGGTGAATGAAACGGGTGCAAATAGAGGGTACTGCACCATTATGCAAATTAATGCGATATGCTAAACAGAGAGCGAACGCTAAAGGCGGATGCAATTAGGTTACAAAAGCAGTGCACAGCAATAGTTCAGTACTGATTAAACTGAAATGCATGTACTACGAAGCAGAGATTAACCAGGGGTTTTTAAAAAAACATTTAAGCACAAAGTCGACATAATATCATACAGTTATCTGCTTTTGTGGACTAGTAGTATAAAATCTTCATCTACATACTGAAGTCACTAATGACTCATCGTGGAATGACGTGCTGAGGAGTGGCCCCATAATGAGGGTCAGATGTGTCTGAGGAGCGTTCCCCAGATGAAGTGGCACACCACCTCAGACAGACATCCATTAAAGTGCTCCAATTGAGATGCAAGGCCTAGATACAAGCTTCAAATGTTGGAAAGACTAACCCTGCAGCCAGCACTTCACAAGGTGCTAGAGAATCTCTGCCTAATCAAGTTCCACAAGAAGCCAAAGGGAGACCATTACTATCCACCAATGTATATACAGATCATAAAGTATCTGAAGAACATGGCTGGTGAAGGAGTGAACGTTTTCACAAGAAGGTGAAGGGACGCATGCTTAGATTAAAACAGGCTTCAATTTCGCATTTAATCCAGTGCCAAATGTGGATTATGAAAGATATATTCAGTCAGGGCCGCCAGAGACTAGGTGAAACCATCAATGAGTTGGTTGAGAGACTGGATGTCCTGGTGAAGCACTGTAGATTCAATAAGTTTAACGATGAGAAAGCTACCTGCTTCAATGTAATCGATAAATGTTTGTAAGATTCCTTTTGATGCCGAGTGCTGAAGTAAACTCTGAGCTTAGATCAAGTCTCCAAGGCTATCCGTGCTGAAGAGTGTGCTGATCATCAAGTGAATGACGGAGGCTGGATGCACCCAAAGTGCGTCAGTCATGAACATGAATAATAAGTCAAAGTATAAGGCTGAGGGACACAGGGTGATGCCTCCACAGTAAAAGAACATATTACAGATGTGATCAATTCCATTTGAAGGGAAATGTCCTGCCATTGGACAAATTTGCCTCAGATGTGGTAAAGCACACCAAACCATTTTGTGAAGACTTGCAGGGAGAAGAGTAAGTGCATCACAGAGTGAAGACAAAATGGCTGATTTAAGTCAGCAACATTTGACGCCCTCCCACAAGGCCAAGCGGTCACACCAACTGAGGCAAATAGACACCAAACAAAGTTGATTATTTTCTAAATCATCGACAAAGAGTTCCTCAGTCTCCACTTCCAGTGAAAGAGACAATATTAATTGTCCAATGACGATGTTTACCTCAGTAAGGCATGCAACTGTTGGACTGGTCAAAGTGAAGAAAAATCGACATAAAAATGCACCCAAAACTTTCAAACATTGTCTGAAGATCACTCTGAAAAAAGGGTGGCCAATACTATTCATAATAGACAGTGGTGCATTGATAAATATCATGCCTGAAGACAAGTATCAAGAACTGTCAAAGTTACTACAACTTCTAAGTCAAAAGCAAAGATGTTCAAATGGAATGCTTTGATGCCCTTAACGAGTCAAGGATCATTTGTAGCCATGATGGAATACAAGAAAAATTTGCACAATCACCTATTCATGCACTTTGAGAAACAGCTTCAAGTGGCTGCTTGCTGAGTTTTAATACTGCTTCTGTTATGGGACTGACATTAGTGAATATAAATGCTAATCATGAAATTGTAAGTCAATTTCATTCATTATTTCATGAGCTGGGAAAACTCAAAATAATGAAAGTAAAGTTACACAAAAGCATAAATGAGGATGTTCGTCCTGTTGCCCAAAGACCTAGATGAATTGCCTTTCATTTGCAGGAGGCTGTTGAAAAGGAACTTAATTTGTTACTTAAACATGACATCACAGCAGAATAAAGATGTGTACAACTACCCTCCATGTTTGGTGTAATTATTGGCGAGTGCCTATGTTGGCAGGATGCTACATGGGTGATGGAGCCCAGGGCCCTGCAGGACCCCTGGTCTGTGCCCTACGAGGTGAAAGAATGTAAGAGTGAGGTCACCCACCTGGTGAATCTCAGGACCCCCAGGAACCCCTTGAGGGTTTTGCATGTCAATCGCCTCAAACCTTACTTTGAGAGGTCTGAGCTAACCATGCTACTGGTCATGGATAATGTAGTAGATGAGGAGAGTGAACCTCTCCCTGACCTCCTTTCTTCTAACGAGCAGGATGGGTCAGTGGAGGGTGTCAGACTCTCCCCTATCCTGCCTCTAGAGCAACAAAGGGACTATCGACAATTGTTGGGCACTTTTGCCTTGCTTTTCTACCTTATCCCAAGACTCACTACATGGTGAACCCATGATATTAATTCCTGGGAACAGTATGCATAGAAAGAGTGAAATCTACAGGCTATCTGAGAAGGTGAGAGTCAGTATAAAGGAAGAAGTCTCCAAAAAGCTGGAGCTAGAGGTCAGTCAACCATCAAACAGTCTTTGGCCCAGTCCAGTGGAGCTGGTCTCCATGGCTGACCCTCTAGTTACTGCCCCTGAACTCACTCTGGTTCTGCATGGATTACTGGGGGCTCCCCATCTCCCAAGCTGATAAGCTCATAGATCAGTTGGGAGCTGCTAAGTTTCTCGGCACATTTGGCTTAATGTCTGGATACTGGCAGATTGCCCTAAAGGAGGGAGCCAAATAGAGGCCAGCATTCTCTATCAAAAAATGCCATGTCCAGTCCCAGGTGATGCCCTTCGGGTTGAAGAATGCCTATGCCACCTTCCAGAGGCTGGTCAACCATGCCCTGGCTAGATTGAAGAACATCAGTGCTTCTACCTAGACGGACGACATTGCGTCTTCAGTTCTAGCTGGGAGGAGTTCCTGTGCCATCTCAGAGAAGTGCTTCAGGCTCTACAGAGAGCAGACCTGACTATCAAGTCTAGCAAGTGCCAAATAATGGATGGGATAGGGACACCAAGTGGGAAGAGGCAAGGTGCAGCCCCTCCAGTCCTAAATCCAAACTATTGTGACTTGGGAACACCCCAATACCCAGGCAGAGGTGAGGGCTTTCCTCGGCCTCACCGGGTACTACAAGAGATTTGTCACGCGGTATAGCACCATTATTGCTCCCTTGACAGAACCGACCCCCAAGAAACAGCCCAGACAGATGATCTGGACAGAGGAATGCCAGAACACGTTTGACACCCTAAAGCAAATCATGTGCACAGAACAAATGCTCAAGGCTCCTGACTTGTCTAGGGAATTTATCATGTAGGCAGATGCCTCAGGGTATGGCATGGGGCTGTGGTCTCACAGCTAAAGAAAGATGGCCTAGATCAACTGCTAGCCTTCATCAGCAGGAGGTTACTTTCCAGGGAACAGAGGTGGGGTGCAATCGAAAGAGAAGCCTTTGCAGTGGTCTTGGCATTGAAGAAGTTGAGACCATACCTGTTTGGAGCTCACTTCCGGGTTCAGACATATGACAGACCCCTAAGATGTGGAGCTAGAGTCTCAAACTGTTGAGGTGGTCCATCTCCTTACATTGAAGGACTTTACTGTGGAACACAGCCCTGGAACAGACCACACCAATTCTGATGGTCTCTCCATGTTTATCCGCCTCAGTGATGAGAACTCTCAGGAGGTTGGGTAATTCTCCCCGCTTTCAGCTGGGGTGCACAGATCTTAGACCTTGCATCCTTTTTGCTTTCAACCCTCCTGTTTAGTTGACTATGCTTTTTCTGCCTTTAGGCCTAAGCACACTTTACCACTGCTAACCAGTGCTTAAGTGCTTGTTCCATCGCCTTAAAACATGGTAGAAGTGTCTTACACCCAAGTAGCCTATTTAATTTTCTTGTGCGTCCCTATTAAATTGGTCCTACATGTGCCTAGGACCTGTAAATAAATGTTGCTAGTGGGCTTTCAGCAAAGATTGTTCCACCCACTTAAGTAGCCCTTTAAACATGTGTCATTGCAACCCATGTGTGCATTTTTAAACTGCCATTTCAACCTGGCAAAATACACTTTTAAAGAAAACACACAAAATAGTTGTTTTAAGAACCCTCACTCACCAGCCTAGTGGTGACGTGCTTCATCATCGGGTTCCCACTGGAAGGACCTAGCGTCCTTCCAGTGTGCTACAACGCCTGATTACAGCGGAGCTGGTTCTTGTGTGTGTTGAAGTGGTGAAAATAACCCAATTGTGCTAAGTGAGTGCAAAAAAAGGGGGAGTTAAAAAATGCATAGTTGGGACTGTCAACTATTTTATTAATAGTCCAACCAGCACTAGTTAAAAACAGGTGATGAGTGGACTCATAGGTTTGGTCTCATTAATAAGAGACCCCTAGTCCTCAATAAATTTAATCAAATTTGGTCGACCTGTTTCTGCTTAAAGAGCCCGAGTCGCTCAGCATTCTTCAGGACCAGTAGTGTGATCCTCCGGCGGTATGTACGCGCTAAGGTGGACCCGACCGTGAGGATATTAGTGTGAAAAAAAGTAAAATTATTACATATACTCACGGCTATCGTCGTTTAGGCACACTCAGCTATTTGCTGGTGCCAGTTACCTGTAAAGAGAAAATGTATCAGACAAGGCAAAGGATAAATCATTTCTATGATAAGGATTACACCCTTGGGAATCCATTTGTCAAAATAATATAATATTACTCCCTTCACCAAGTTACACCAGTACCAGTGATCTAAATTAAGGAACAGGTGTGTGTAGTGCTATGCATGCCAAGCACATTCTGCTTCTATTTGTAAGCAACGTGTAGCAATATCTGTCTCATAAGCCTGCTGGTATGTGGCAGGCACAATTATCATGTTCCGCCAGAGTGGTTATCTGGTGAATAGGATGAGGTTCAGTTTATTTTATTTAACCCGAACTATTACCCAACTGGGAAAACGAAAAAATATTGAGTATTAAAGCAAATTACACTAAAAAAAACGGAACCTCCATTGGACTCTGTTAAGTATTTAAAAACATTGAAGATAAAACAGGCTTCTCAACTAACTCACAAAAGGCATTTGTCACCGCGCTGCATGGGCGGACATGGCAGGGGGTTATCTTCACACTGCTTTATCTGTAGTTGTTTGAAAAATAAGGACAAAGTCAATGTCTTTTTCACGAATGTCCAAACGTGAAAGATCTTTGATTTCTCGGTCTATTAACCCACCCAATATACTGCTAGATTAGGTTCCCACTTACTGATACGCTGACGGCTCCCCCTCGTGCCTGGCCTAGCCTGTCACCACTGCGGCCCGAATAAACGCTAAACCTGGGCGCGGTAGTTGGAGATAGCGTCGCATCCGAGTCATGTGACATGGACACGTGACTCTGTGTTCGATGCTTCTTCCGCTTATTGTTAAAGGGGCCGTCTACTTTTGCTATCAAAACAAATGCGCCCAACTTTATTAGCAATACTAAGGGCAATCTCTATCCCCTCATATGTTTAATGTGTTTAACCCTAGTTATTCTAGCATTCATGTTTAAGTCAGCGCTGACATTTTTACACTTCAGGTAGAAATTAAAAACCCCTTGGAAAAAACCTCAGCTGGAAAACGCGGTCAGTGCACAGCCTTATTCAGCGCTGATATTGTGCACTCCATGTTGAAGATATAGTATGCCTACAAATACCTCAGCTTGGTTTGACATTGGAATCCAGACTCAACTGGGACTTCGATCAGTGTACAGTCTTATTTTATGTACAGCAGTTTGTGATTTTTCTGCTGTACTCTAACAGAAACTGAGCTTACTAGAAGGAATTATTAATTGAAGTTGGTCAGGCTAATGGTGTGCTTATGGGTAGATTGTTAGAAAACACTGTTCACAGGTTGGCATAATGTCAGTACATTGGCATAAAATCAATTGGCTGATTGGAAGAAAACACTACTCCGTATTACATAAGTAGGAAAGTATATACAGACTGTTGTTGTGAAGGACCGAATTTTCTTCCAGCTAGATATAGCTTGGATGTGTTAGCGTCTCAGTATAGAACTCCAAGGGATCTCATCGTTCAGCCCTATGCGATGACTAGACAAGCGATGAATCCATCGCTGTTCTTTCTCAAAGAGGATTCTTTTGTCACCCATAACATGAATTTTGTATGGGCAAATTCCTTAATATCGAACCAGGCAAACAGTGGGAACAACGCAGTCACACCAATTGCAACATTAGTAATGTTGTATATTTAATAACCTGTACATGTGCTTTGAACTACGTGGGTATGACCACCAGACGTGTAAAACTCAGGATATGTGAACAACGGAGCAGCATCCGATGTAAACGAAATGCAACTAAACTAACCAACCATTTCATTGAGAAAAACCACACACCTAATGACATGTTTTGGACGATCCTTGAACATGTTATGGGTGACGAAAGAATCCTCTTTGAGAAAGAACAGCGATGGATTCATCGCTTGTCTAGTCATCGCATAGGGCTGAACGATGATATCCCTTGGGGTTCTATACTGAGACGCTAACACATCCAAGCTATATCTAGCTGGAAGAAAATTTGGTCCTTCACAACACGTAGTGTTTTCTTCCAATCAGCCAATTGATTGTCTGCCAATGTACTGACATTATGCCAACCTGTGAACAGGGTTTTCTAACAATAAATAATAATAATAATAATAATAATAATAATAATAATAATAATACGGCATTTTATAAAGTGCGAACAGCTACCTCACACGGAGGTTTCCCAGCGCCAGAAGAACAGGCATGGCCACCATGATCAGAATTAAGCAACTAGCGCCGTTGGGTGAAGAGCCAGGTCTTCAGCATCTCCTTAAAGCAGGACTCGGAGGGGGCCTGTTGAAGTGCTGGGGGCAAGGTGTTCCATAGTGCCGCCACATTGGGCGAGAAATATCTTCCTCCCAACCGAGCCCTTTTTGCTCGTGGAACTGCAAGCTAAACGCGGCAGTTGGAGCGGAGAGAGCGGGCCTGGATGTATCTCGGCAACCGAGCTTTCAGGTAATTCGGGCAGGTGCCATACAGAGATCTAAAGGCCAACGTGAGTGCCTTAAATTTGATTCTGCTGGCTACTGGTAACCAGTGAAGTGAAAGAAGGTGCGGAGAGACCGAATGCTTAAAAGGAATCCACATTAGCAGTCTCGCAGCCGCATTCTGGACCAGTTGTAACCGCTGAGTTAGGTACTTTGGTAAGCCCAGATAGAGGGCGTTTGCGTAGTCCAGCCTTGATGTCACTGTGGCATGGATTACTGTTTTTCTGCAGCCCTCTGGTAGAAGTCGCAGAATCTTCCGAAGATTCCTCAACTTACACAGACAGCAACCAACTACTTGCTGGATGTGCGAGGCAAAGGACAAACTGTTGTCCCACTGCACACCCAGATTTTTTGCCGTTTGGCTAGGCGAAGGGGCCTGTCCCATCTCCGCCGGCCACCAAAGTTCCGAGGGTGGAGGGGAGCCTTTGCCAAAAAAGATCACTTCCGTCTTGTTAGCATTAAGTTTTAATTTGTTTGTGCTCATCCTGCACGCAACGTCTTGGAGACAGCCCTTAAAACTCGAAAAGGACGCCTCCGACACCTCCGAATACGGAAACACCAGTTGGGTGTCATCGGCATATGAGATTGCCTTGACCCCCCAATTGGCAATCAACGTAAAAAGTGGAGCCAGGTAGATATTAAATAATAGTGGGCTAAGTGCCGACCCCTGAGGGACGCCACAGCTGAGGACCTTAGGTGTTGAAGAAACGGTCCCCAGCGCCATCTTCTGTGTTCTCTGAGTCAGATACGACTGTATCCACCTCAGCGCCTGATCCTGGATGCCTACCTCAGCCAGTCGCCTCAACAGCCTTGCGTGGTCGACCGTATCAAAAGCAGCCGACAGATCCAGGAGCACCAGCATCGCTGAGTTTCCTGAATCCATCGACCACCTCACTGACTCTGCCACCTCAATCAGTGCTGTCTCAGTGCTGAAGCCGGGTCTAAAGCCTGATTGCGTCTCATGCAATATCCTATTTTCTTCAATGAATTTACTTAACTGCCGCTGGATTATTTTCTCAAACATTTTGCCCGGCGCTGCCAACAGAGAAATCGGACGAAGATTACTAAGGTCCGTGGGATCCCCATTTGGTTTTTTCTTTAACGGGAGGAGGGTGGCATGTTTCCATATCTACGGGAACACCCCGGAGGAGATGGACATATTCCAGATATGCTGTATTGTGGGAGCCACAAAGCCAGCCATGGTGCTCCAGAGCTTAGGTGGACAGGGGTCGTCAGGTGACCCTGACTTACAACGACTTAGTTCCTGCATAACCGAGTTCAGAGCTATCCGCTGGAATTGTGCAAGAGTTTCACCAGCCACCTCTTTGACAACCCGATCCGTCTTCACCGTCCTCCTCTCTGGGCCGAAGGACTCATAAACTCACTTAATTTTTCAGTCAAAGAAATCTGAAATGCTAACGCACAGTGTGGCCGACGGGGGGACCTCCCTCTCAATACACCTGGGTTTGAAAAAAGACTGTACCACCTTAAAGATTTCCTTACTCGAGTGTTCTGCCTGCTGAATTGATTCTGCAAAGAACTGTTTTTTTGCCTTTCTAACAGCCTTCTGCAGTTTTTTGGAGGCTTCCTTATATCGGGCTTTTTCTAGGGTCCCGTAGTTTACCCTCCAAAGCCTCTCCAGCCTCTTACACGCTGCCTTCTCTACTCTAAGGTCCTGTGAGAACCAGGGAGCAGAAGGGGAATCCCGCTTGGACATTGCGCGTTTTGCCGGTGCAATGGATGACACCATATTCCCGATCCAGTCATTAAACAGCTGTGCATCTATGTTGACATTCGAGGTTAAAGTTGGTATATTCTGAGCCAGAACTGGGCCCATAGTGGCAGGGACTAACTTCTTCCATTGTCTCTTCACAAAGGAGCACTTGCTTGTCGCAGGTATATCAGCCGCTATATTTAATTTGAATGGAATAAGCGAATGGTCTGACCAGACTAACGGCAATGGCGTCTCTACCGCCACATTTTTAATGTTGGAGAAAATTAAATCAAGCGTATGACCCGCTCTATGTGTAGGGCCATCGTTGATAAGTCTCAAATTGGCTGCATTTAATTTGGCCCTCAGTGTCTCTGCAGGGACGCAGTCCTCCTTATCCATATGGATGTTAAAATCCCCGACAGTGAGGAATTGAGGATAAAGGAGGGAGCTCTGAGCGATAGTATCCATCAGAGTTGTCAGGTTGGGATCATCCCCACCAGGAGGGCGGTATATAACTAATCCCGCTAGGGATAGCTGAGGACCCACCTGAAAGCAGAAATGTAGCCCCTCCAGTCCCGGAATCAGGGTAGGAGCGGAGAATGTTAGTGTAAACTGCTCCTTAAATATAACAGCCACACCCCCTCCTCTTCTAGCGCCTGTCCGGTTGGAAACATACATTTTATACCCTAAGGGTACTGCCAGCGCGATGGCGGTCACATAGTCCTCATTCAGCCAGGTCTCTGTTAAAAACAGAGCATCCCACTCATGCCCTTCCAGTAGCAGCCAAATGTCATCTGCATGCTTGGCTAGCGATCTACAATTCAGAAGGCCAGCTCTGAAACCTCTGCTAATGGGAGGCTTGGGTTTAGTATACCCCTCTGCCCTCACCTCGCCCAGGTCTGTCCTATGAGCGCAGCAGTCAGCCCCGGTGTTGAGCGCCCACAGAGCTTCCCTCGACCACATGATCCTCCCCTTAGAAGCACCCTCACTGACAGCATGCCTGGCCCCGCCGCGGTCTGGTCGCGGACGGGCGCAGACGGGCTCGCCTTAGGCGCGCAAACGGCGTGCGCTGCGCTCGTCCGCTGCGCGTCCAGAAGATGCACATGCTAAATAGGATGTAGGGAGGGGTGCGTGGCCTGATGGTAGTGGGCATGGCCTATGGGTCCCGGGGAATGGCGGCAACAAGAGAAAGTATCCTGCGGCAGCGTTAGAAACCGCTGCCCGGGTGTGCCCAGGGGAGAGTGAAAGGTGAGTATTGTATTAAAATCACAACAAGAATTACACTCAAAGTTTTAAAAATCGGCACGCATCTCTCCAGGCTTCTGCCTCAGGAGGTCAAAGGTCTTCTATTCGCGCTCGTTGTCAGCGCGCCTTAAATACCTTGATCATGGGGGCGTGGCCTGATGGTAGTGGGCGTGGCCTATTTGTCCCGGGGAAGGGCAGCAACAAGAGAAAGTATCCCGCGGCAGCGTTAGAAACCGCTGCGCGGGTGTGCCCAGAGGAGAGTGAAAGGTGAGTATTGTATTAAAATCACAACAAGAATTACACTCAAAGTTTTAAAAATCGGCAAGCGTCTCTCCCGGCTTCCGCCTCAGGAGGTCAAAGGTCTTCTGTTTGCGCTCGTTCTCAGCGCGCCTTAAATACCTTGATCATGGGGGCGTGGCCTGATGGTAGTGGGCGTGGCCTATGTATCCCGGGGAATGGCGACAACAAGAGAAAGTATCCCGCGGCAGTGTTAGAAACCGCTGCGCGGGTGTGCCCAGGGGAGAGTGAAAGGTGAGTTTTGTATTAAAATCACAACAAGAATTACACTCAAAGTTTTAAAAATCGGCACGCGTCTCTCCCGGCTTCCGCCTCAGGAGGTCAAAGGTCTTCTGTTTGCGCTCGTTCTCAGCGCGCCTTAAATACCTTGATCATTGGGGCGTGGCCTGATGGTAGTGGGCGTGGCCTATGTGTCCCGGGGAATGGCGGCAACAGGAGAAAGTATCCCGCGGCAGCGTTAGAAACCGCTGCGCGGGTGTGCCCAGGGGAGAGTGAAAGGTGAGTATTGTATTAAAATCACAACAAGAATTGCACTCAAAGTTTTAAAAATTGGCAAGCGTCTCTCCCGGCTTCCGCCTCAGGAGGTCAAAGGTCTATACCCATACCCATAAGCCCACCATTAGCCTGACCAACTTCAATTAAAAATTCCTTCTAGTAAGCTCAGTTTCTTTTAGAGAACAGCAGAAAAATCACAAAGTGAAAAATCCTGTCTAGTAATTTTTACAAGGGATAATTTTTGGTCCATGCGGGTAACAGACTGCTGTACATAAAATAAGACTGTACACTGATCGAAGTCCCAGTTGAGTCTGGATTCCAATGTCAAACCAAGCTGAGGTATTTTTAGGCATACAATATCTTTAACATGGAGTGCACAATATCAGCGCTGAATAAGGCTGTGCACTGACCGCGTTTTCCAGCTAAGGTTTTTCCAAGGGGTTTTTATTTTCTACCTGAAGTGTAAAAATGTCAGCGCTGACTTAAACATGAATGCTAGAATAACTAGGGTTAAACACATTAAACATATGAGGGGATAGAGATTGCCCTTAGTATTGCTAATAAAGTTGGGCACATTTGTTTTGATAGCAAAAGTAGATGGCCCCTTTAACAATAAGCGGAAGAAGCATCGAACACAGAGTCACGTGCCCATGTCACATGACTCGGATGCGACGCTATCTCCAACTACCGCGCCCAGGTTCAGCGTTCATTCGGGCCGCGGTGGTGACAGGCTAGGTAGCCTGCGGGGAGCCGTCAATGTATCAGTAAGTGGGAACCTAATCTAGCAGTATATTGGGTGGGTTAACAGACCGAGAAATCAAAGATCTTTCACGTTTGGACATTCGTGAAAAAGACATTGACTTTTTCCTTATTTTTCAAACAACTACAGATAACGCGGCGTGAAGATAACCCCCTGCCGTGTCTGCCAAAGCAGCGTGGTGACAAACGCCTTTTGTGAGTTAGTTGAGAAGCCTGTTTTATCTTCCATGCTTTTAAATACTTAACGGAGTCCAATGGAGGTTCCGGTTTTTATTAGTGCAATTTGCTTTAATACTCAATATTTTTTCGTTTTCCCAGTTGGGTAATAGTTTGGGTTAAATAAAATAAACTGAACCTCATTTTATTCACCAGATAACCACTCTGGCGGAACGTGATAATTGCGCCTGCCACATACCAGCAGGCTTATGAGACAGATATTGCTACACGTTGCTTACAAATAGAAGCAGAATGTGCTTGGCATGCATAGCACTACACACACCTGTTCCTTAATTTAGATCACTGGTACTGGTGTAACTTGGTGAAGGGAGTAATATGATATTGTTTTGACAAATGGATTCCCAAGGGTGTAATCATTATCATAGAAATGATTTATCCTTTGCCTTGTCTGATACATTTTCTCTTTACAGGTAACTGGCCCCAGCAATCAATCAATCAATCAATGACACTTGTAGAGCGCGCTACATACCCGTAGGGTCTCAAGGCGCTGGGGGGGGGGGGGGGTGCCGCTACTGCTCGAACAGCCAGGTCTTCAGCTTCTTCCTGAAGGAGAGGTGGTCTTGGGTCAGGCGCAGGTCGGGGGGGAGGGAGTTCCAGGTCTTGGCGGCCAGGTAGGAGAAGGACCTTCCTCCTGTAGTCGCTCTTCGGATGCGGGGGACGGCGGCGAGGGCGTGGTTGGCTGAGCGGAGGTGGCGTTTGGGAGCGTAGAAGTTGACTCGGCTGTTGAGGTAACTCGGGCCTCGGTCGTGTAGAGCTTTGTGTGCGTGGGTGAGGAGGCGGAAGGTGATTCTTTTGTTGACGGGGAGCCAGTGAAGGTCTCTCAGAGGTCCGGAGATGTGGCTGGTTCGTGGGATGTCGAGGATGAGTCTGGCTGAGGCGTTCTGGATCCGCTGGAGTCTCTTCTGGAGCTTGGCGGTGGTACCGGCGTAGAGGGCGTTGCCGTAGTCCAGACGGCTGGTGACGAGGGCCTGGGTGACGGTCTTCCTGGTCTCGGTGGGGATCCACCAGAAGATCTTCCGTAGCATGCGTAGGATGTTGAAGCACGTCGAGGAGACTTTGCTAACTTGCCTGGTCATGGAGAGGGAGGAGTCCAGGATGAAGCCCAGGTTGCGTGCGTGGTCTGTCGGTTTGGGTGCGGTGCCCAGGGCGGGAGGCCACCAGGAGTCGTCCCAGGCGGAGGGTGAGGAGCCCAGGATGAGGATCTCCGTCTTGTCCGAGTTCAGTTTCAGGCGGCTGCTCGTCATCCACTCGGCTACCTCTTTCATCCCGTCGTGCAGGTTGGCTCTGGCGGCGGCGGGGTTGTTGGTCAGGGAGAGGATCAGCTGGGTGTCGTCGGCGTAGGAGATTATGCTGAGGTTGTGTTTGCGTACGATGGCCGCGAGGGGGCTCATGTAGACGTTGAAGAGGGTGGGACTCAGAGATGATCCTTGGGGGACGCCGCAGATGACTTCGGAGGCCTCTGACTTGTACGGTGGTAGGCGGACTCTCTGTGTTCTTCCGTCGAGGAAGGAGATGATCCATTCCAGCGCCTTGTCCTGGATTCCGACGTTGCTGAGGCGCTGTACTAGGGTGCGGTGGCAGACAGTGTCGAATGCCGCGGAGAGGTCCAGGAGGATGAGGGCCGCTGTTTCTCCATTGTCCATCAGGGCTCGGATGTCATCGGTGGCGGCGATGAGGGCGGTCTCGGTGCTGTGGTTGGCTCGGAAGCCGGACTGTGAGGGGTCGAGGGATCCGTTCGTCTCGAGGAAGGCGGCCATCTGCTTGTTGACGGTCTTCTCGATGACTTTGGCTGGAAACGGGAGAAGCGAGATGGGGCGGTAATTCTTGAGGTCGGTGGGGTCCGCTGTTGGTTTCTTGAGTAGAGCGCTGAGTTCGGCGTGCTTCCAGCTCTCCGGGAAGATGGTGGTGTCGAAGGATGTGTTGATGATGTCTCGCAGGTGGGGTGCGATGACAGCGTCGGCCTTGTTGAAGACGTGGTGAGGGCAAGGGTCGGTCGGTGATCCGGAGTGGATGGAGTTCATTGTGCGGATGGTGTCTTCGGTGCTGATCGGGGTCCAGGCGTGAAGGATGGTGGTGGGGGGTGGTTGTTCGGTCACGGTGTGCGTTGGTTGGTTGTTGAAGCTGCTGTGTATGTCCGTGATCTTGTTGTGGAAGTATGAAGCGAGGGAGTTGCAGAGGTCTTGCGATGGGGTGACGTCGTTGTTTCCTGCGCTGGGGTTGGAAAGTTCTTTCACGATGTTAAAGAGTTCCTTGCAGTTGTGTGCGTTGTTGTCCAACCGGTCCTTAAATGCTGTTTTCTTGGCGGCGTGGATCAGCTGGTGGTGTTTCCGGGTGGCCAGTTTGTAGGAGGTCCTGTTGTCCGGTGTCGGTTCCCTTCTCCAGACTTTCTCGAGGGCTCGGCAGTTCTTCTTGGAGCTCTTGAGTTCGTCGGTGAACCATGGGGCCTTCTTGCTGCCGGGTCTGCTAGGCGGGGTCCTCAGAGGGGCGAGTTCGTCCGCGCAGTTGCTGATCCACTTCGTGAGGTTGTCGGCGGCCTGGCTGGGGTTCGCTGAGCTGGCAGGGGGGTGCTGACTCAGGGAGGTGGCGAGCTCAGCAAATAGCTGAGTGTGCCTAAACGGCGATAGCCGTGAGTATATGTAATAATTTTACTTTTTTTTACACTAATATCCTCACGGTCGGGTGCACCTTAGCGCGTACATACCGCCGGAGGATCACACTACTGGTCCTGAAGAATGCTGAGCGACTCGAGCTCTTTAAGCAGAAACATGTCGACCAAATTTGATTACATTTATTGAGGACTAGGGGTCTCTAATTAATGAGACCAATCCTATGAGCCCACTCATCACCTGTTTTTAACTAGTGCTGGTTGGACAATTAATAAAATAGTTGACAGTCACAACTATGCATTTTTAACTCCCCCTTTTTTTGCACTCACTTAGCACAATTGGGTTATTTTCACCACTTCAACACACACAAGAACCAGCTCCGCTGTAATCAGGCATTGTAGCACACTGGAAGGATGCTAGGTCCTTCCAGTGGGAACCCGATGATGAAGCACGTCACCACTAAGCTGGTGAGTGAGGGTTCTTAAAACAACTATTTTGTGTGTTTTCTTCACCAAGTTTTTAGTCTGTCCCTCACATGATCTTTTGAGGTGTCTTAGCGTTGTTTCACTCTTTCGTTGTTTATTAACACTAATATTAGGGGTAAGAGAGTGAACACTTATAGCCTTACTCTTTTGTTGTTTGATTGTGTTGAAAATAAACTTTTAGACAGGCCCAAACCTTCCTTTGTAATACATATAAGATACCCCTAGGTTAAGCGCTAAACAGCCTGGAGGGCAGGGTGCAGTGTATTTAAATAGTAGGACATATGCTTTTTGGTTTTACATATCCTCGTAGTAACAAACTCCAAGGCCTACCGCTCCCACAGGATAACATTGGAGATACCTTATTACATTTAATAAGCTGCAACTTCCAATTGGGAGCAGGTGGACAAGTCGAGTTTTGTGTTTAAAAAATTGTATTTAAAAGCCATCTTTAATGGTAAATTCAGATTTTTAATCATCACAATTCTGAAAATGCTACTTTTAGATACATTACATTTTCTATACCTAGCCATTTGCTGCCTGCAGTCTGATCCTGGGTAACATAACAAGGTATAGCTGGCAGTTGGTCTTTGTATATTGCTTCCAGACAGTGAGTCAAAGATAGGTGTTAGAAGGATGGGCCACTCTGAGTTAATGAGGAGGAGGATCTGTCACCTATCATACTTGCACATCACAAATGCCTTGCTTGAGCATTCTCACAAGGGGTTTGTCACTAGTCTTTTGGGATCATAGACAAGTTAGGCCAAGGACAGGGGGGAAAGGGATGCTTAACACTTCAGGGGGTGGACACCTCTAGAAGCTTCCTCCACTTCAAAGTGAGCACAAGGTATAAATACTGGACCCTTAGGCCCAACTCTTCAGTACACTTCTGAACCTGTAGACTTTGTCAGGACGAAGGATTGCTATGCTGCTGAAGGAATTGCCACTCTGCTGGACTGACTGCTGATCTGAAGAACTGCTGTCCAGCCATGATGCCCTGCTGCCCTGCTGGCCTTTAGCCTGGGTGGGAAAGACTCAACCTGCATCTCTAAATGCTACACTTCACAGTAACTCCAAGGGCTGGTTGGCTGGCCTCCTGATCAGAAGCCTCAGGGATATAACAGGCTTCCAAACACATTGAACCCAACACCTGGACTTTTCCATCTGTAAGTCCTACCCCCCCAAGTGGTGCCACCCCTGTTCTGGACCCTTGGACTTGGGCCTGAAGGTGCTTATGTAGCCCATCTGTGGATAGAGCAGAAGCAACAATGATCCTTTCTGGCTCCTCTCCTGCAGATCCAGCACATCACCATTGCTTCTCGACACATCTCCTTACGAATTGATCCACCACCTCTGCTGCACGCACCTCCTGAATGCAAGCGTTTTCCCTCGCCCATCCCAGCCCATTGGAACTACCACTGTGTGACACATCTCCAGGCAAGGACATTGCCTCACACTTCACTGCTGCGCAATGCCTTTCCTCACCTGGACCTCACAGTGCCTCTACTGCGTGACGCATCCTCAGCACAGAACTTGACATCTCTGCAACTAAGATTTAAGGTACTCTTGTTCAGCAGGCCTAACTAGGTCCCTGTAGCCTGCATGTACTCCATCTGTAGCAACCTTAACTTGTGAGTTTATCCAGGTGTGGCATAACCAGATAAACACAGTTGGCACTTTGCACTTTGTGCCTCTATATTCACTGAAATCTTTAAAATTGTATATCGCCAGTTCTACTGATTGGATTTTTGTCATTTTGAACATGATTTATTTATTAAAATGTACTTTATGGTTCTAAGTTGGCGTGGGATGTTTCTAGTGATGTGCATTCACTTTATTATTGTTGGAAATGTTGCATAAATGTTTCACACTTTGCCTACGTGTTCATCCTGACTGCTCTCTGCCAAGCTACCAGAGGGTTGAGCACAAGTTTTTTGGTGTTTGCTTGTGACTTCACCCTAACAGCAATTGGGGTTGCTCCTTGAGTAGGGCTTCACCCTCCTAAACCAGCAACCCAATGTCTCACACCAGTGTGTTAGAATTATGCCTTTAGTGGTACTGCAGTGTGAAGAGAGAGTGGGAGGAAAGCCTCTTTCAGGCCACCAGACTGGTTCTTATGTTGAAATGATTTGTCAAGAAATGGTAGCATGGTAAACTATGTCTAGCTCATTGAATAGGGGACTTGCGATCAAATCCTGAAATACGTGCCAAGCCAAAGAAATACTTGAAGTCAGATATATTGCTCCTTTGCCTTTCTTGTCAAGTTCTTCTCTGGCCAGCTGATCTATATTCCTGGATACCCAACAAAGAGAGATTGTTTAACAGTAGCCCAAGCGTGTTGATCAGTTGGAAGAAGTGGTAGGGTCTTTAGATGAATATGTAGCTAAAAATGAATTCTTCTTGGCTTGGGACATTGGCAAGTTTTAGGATTATCTTCAATGTAGTGAATAAGGAAATCCTAGGAATTTCCTTTCTGGGATCACAGAATTGAGATGCCCCATAGGAAGGAGGTGATGTGATCTGTGCCCCTTTTTCTGGGAAGGTGGGATTGTGGCAAAGGGAGGGCACTACATGTCTCCAACAAGTCTAATCATGGCCAAAGTAAGTGAAGAGACTTTAGGGTTTATTTATTAGCCGGTCTGCTTTGCTCCTGAACCATGCAACGTGGTGTGAGAGCGACACAAACTTACATGTGATTTACAAAGCCATGCAAGGCCAATTTGCGTGGCCCTGAGTGGCTCCATAAATCTGGAGCACCGCTACCCAGCACAAATCACTGCATTGCCTAAATTTGCACTTGGCAGGTGTTCAATGCGCGGTGCATGGGCGTTCCATGTTTTTGATACATTCCCAGATTTAGCAGAACTGGTGAAAATGGGAATGAGCCACAAAGATACTCCTTCACAAGAGAAGCATAAAGAGGAGAAATATCTTTATTTCTCCATGTTACTTTCTCTTTCTATGTGTGCTGTATCCTGCAGCACACATAGAAAGAGAAATATGCCTCTCAGGATTGTGTTTGTGCAGGAAGGTGTCCCTTCATGTACAAACACATTCCGTCATGCAACACAAAATGGTGCAAAGGTGTCTGCATTGGCTTTAGGCTGCCAAAAGGGCTCCAGCTCAGGGGGCTAGGCAGGAATGTGCCATATTGCCTTAAATACAGCACAGTCCTGCCCTTTCTCTGTCACACAGTGCAGTTCATCAAGGTAACTTGCTGCACTGCACTGCATGAAATGTTAATAGATAGGACCCTTTGTGAGCAAAAGGAATGAACCTATTGTTACCAGAGTTCCTGGGTCGTCATGCAGGGTAATTTCAGTTGGTCTATTAACATTGCCTGAGTTATTGATTGTTCCAAAAGTATAATAAGCACTATAGAATTGATTACTGTATTGTAAACACATTAGACAGCACTACTGATCACCATTGTATGAAGAAATAGAAATAGAAAGACTATCACTACTGAAGAGTTACAACTCGTGGTAAATCAAAGTTCTGTCAAGATTACGACCCTTAATTAGTGTTTAGCGGAAGGGTTACTCCTTAACAAATATGACAGATATCCATCCACCTTGTTTCAAATGAGTTTTATCCTTGAAATAAGGTGGACAGGCTATCAGTCATGTTTGTGATGGAATAACCGTCTCATCTGCCGGTACCTAAGGTTGCCTTGGGGGTACGCCACTTTTTCATAACAAGTTTTCTGCCCATGAATTCTTTCTCTATTATATCATCTTCCCCTTTCTTCTTGTTGAATTAAAAAATGCCTGATGTTGGAGGGGAAAGCACTGTTTTCATAGAAATCCTGCCCCAAACTGTACCAGATGATAGAGATTTTGGGGCATATTTACAAGGCCATTGCACCACCGTAGAATCACTTTTTACAATGCTCTGGTGGCGCAATGCCCTGCTCCATATACATATTTACAAAGTGGTGGTTATGCTACCCCGGATTTACATGGATGTGTAAATCTGAGGCAATGCCAAAAACAACACTGAAAAGCAGGTATTAGAGTGCCACAACGAGGAAAAATATTTTTATTTCTCCTACTTTTTGCTCTGTCGCAAATCCCCATTAATAATTCTTTATGTGCATCTACAAGCCGGCACCCTTGCACCATGGTGCAAGGGTGTCTTTGTTGGTGCTAGGCAGCTTCTTTTAGCGCAGGCGCAAAGAAAAACTCAGGGGTGCGCCATACTCTTTAGAATAGGATGCATCCCTGCATTTTTTAAATGAGGCAGCGTGGTGCTGCACCTTTTCTATCTAAATATGCCCGCTTGTAAGCTTCTTTGTCCTTCAACATTACTGCATAGCTCCTCTTCGATCCTGGTTTTGGATAATAATCTTCATTAATATACATATTTTGAGATTCATGTGTGGATTTCTGTGCATCTCTCCTTAATGTTGACAATTGGACACACTTAGGGATACATTAGAATGTCGAGCGGATCACCAGCGCCCACATGGTGGTGGCGATCCGCCCGACATTGCCTACCGCCCGCATGCCATTTTCCCCCACCATATTACTATGGCAGGGGGGGACCCCAGCAGACGGAAAGACCGTCCACCGGGAGTCGACCGGGCGGAAAAGGTTTTAATATGGTAGCGGTGTCTGTTAGACACCGCCATCCATATTAGGACACATGCGGGGATATGCCTTTCCGCAGCTGGCCCCCTAGGTATTCTGTGGGGTCGGGGGTGCACATGGGGGGTACCGCATTTGCATGTTCAACGTGGCAGGCACCGCGCGGTGCCAGTCACACTGTGCATTCAAATGCACAACTTGCATTTTTGTCATTGCGGAGTGCGGTGCTGAAAGCACCGCCCGCCGCAATCTTAAAAATGCGGGATGCACCCGCCAAACTGACTATGGCGGGTGGACAAGTCCTCCTGCCATGCTAATGATGCCCATAGTATTGATCTTTTCAAATCTTTATTTTGTGCACACTGTAGCGACTTAAGCGCTTTCTTAGCCCTTGACAATGCGGCAGCCAGGCTGCTCTATAAATGTAACAGGAGAGACCGTATGTCCAGTCACTTAAAGGCACTTCACTGGCTAAGAATTGACAACAGGGTCAAGTTTAAGACTCTCAGCCTCATGCACAGGATAAAGTGGGGCAATGCTCCCAAATACCTTCTGACTCTTGTGCATACCTATATGCCTGCCCGAGACTTGAGATCCGCCTCTCAAGGTCTCTTCTGCGTCCCTAAAATACGTCGGGCCAGGATGGGAGGCAGGTCTTTCTCCTTCCTGGGCCCAAAGCTCTGGAATTCCCTTCCCCAACCACTTCGTCTTGAAAATAGGTACCCACACTTTCGCAAGGCCATCAAAACCTGGCTTTTTAATCAGTGAGCGTTTTTGGTTTCCCATTCTAACCCTTTCTGCCCCTCGAGTTCAAATTTCTGTTTAGCGCCGGGAAGCCCTTTTTGGGTATCTGTCGCGCTCTATAAACTAAATAAATAAATAAATAATTGGTACCTTTTGAAGTAACTGAAACTTGCTATGCGTGTGTCAGGTTCAGTTTGATTTGTTTGATTGAACATCAAAGTTTTTTGTTTTCCCTAATACACAAGGTGTTATTTCCTAGCATGTGGAGGCTATCTATTTCCTGTTTCGATCACAAAGCTTTTCCTTTACAGGCAGAAACATAATGAGTCTCCCAACATTTTTGGCAGAATAATTTGGGCCTTATTGTGAGTTTGGTGGTCCTATGGACTATCGTTTTGGTGGAGGCAGTCTGAGCGCAGTGAGGTCAGCATAACGTTTGCTGTATTACGAGTTGGGCGAATCAGCTTTGTGAAGAGCGCTGCTGGACTGACTGCAGAACACCGACTGCCAGTTTTGCTTTCGGGGAAAAGTAGTTATAATAGGGCGGTACAGGGTAGCTGCACCACATACTGCATTACGAGTTGCCTCTTCCACAAGCGAATCAGAGCGATTCGACCACCTGCTTCAAGGTGGTGGTGCGAAAGATTTGGGGTGCATACTTACCCCTTTCTTGTTCTTCCAGGCATATTACTACACAGATCCCTTTCTTCAGGTCCCCCCTTCACAGCAGGATCTTCACGTCAAGGATTACGACCCTGTTTGGGGCAATCTACAGGTAAGTCCTTTTCATACCGTATACCTATTGCCAGGACTGCTCACATATGGGCTGAACACAGGTAATGGGTATATGGTATTTTTCCACATATATCATGCATATTTGTGCATCCGACACATCTGCAGGCGGATTGCACACTCAGGCATATATATATTTGGAAAAATCACTCACCACCACTGCAAGATCCCCGCCTCCCTACAGCTGGGCTAGTGGTCAGCTTCTAATACGCCGGTCTTTGAACCGCCAGTGCCTTGCACTGCAGGCGGGGGTGGACGCGGTCCTACTGCGGTCACACCGCCAATCCCGTAATAAGGCCCTTTGTCTCCAAACTCTAAATAAGTCCTTGATTCTTAATATTAGGTTGGTTTAGAAGGCTCTCTTTCACCTTATTGTTAGATAGGTGATTTGATGTGTGTATGATCAGGATTAACAAATCCCCGGGTGCATTTCCAAGCAATCAGAGACATGTCTTTCTTCAGCAGATCTTCTAAGCATGTTAGGGCAATATTATTCTGCAAATAATCAGTTATAAGTAAGACGCCAAGTTTACAGGCAGAAAACCATATATTTCTATGACTATATTTAATAAATACGGAACATCTGTTTTATTTTGGACGATTCTCGCTGCATTCAATTATGAGTGATAGGTGAATAGCTGTACAGATTGATAGTCAGGGGAGCTTAAAAATTAGAAAAAGATTTCTTAATGAAGATTAAATACCTGCAACAGTACAGTGGTTTAAGCTGTTCTACAATGGAATAGTTTCAAGTAAATTAATTATACTGTAACAGGCTAAAACCCATTGTACATTCAAACAAGAGTAAATATTTGTCTGATAAATAAATATGGAAACATTCATACTGCTGCTTCACATTTTACATTAAGCACAAAATAAAAATGGATAAATACAGATAAACTGAGTCATAAATAAATATGGGTTAATACAGATGGAAATGCCAAATAAATAAATATCATAAAACAGGGAGCCCTAGTTATAAATGACCCGTGGAGGGCAAGTATGATTTGATTTTTCCTGAAGCTAGAGAGAGTTTCCTGTTCATTAACTTAACGTTTGGGACATATGGCTGCCTCCTGATAAGAATAGTTCTTCTAGAATCATCTCTACCGTGCCCTTTTATATGCTTCACAATTTTCATCTATTGGATGACAGGCAGGAAAATAAAATCACATATTAATGCACATAAGACTGGTATTCGATGTTCCAGATTGTCCATAAAATGTTTGACTCATTATTACACAATTTTATTGGGTTTTATCAACTGTAGACACTAGCAGTTGGTGCAGGATGAGAACAAGAATGGGTGTTATTTTTATGTAGGAATTAACAATTATAGCAAATACAAAACAGGCAGCAGTCTTTAAACACATTTCAATTACAGTACATGAAAGAAATCAAGGTTCATTACCCGCACAAACAATGGGCGAGAAGTGAATTGCACTAGCTCGTACTGATGCAAAATGACAGAACCCTTCAGCAACGTGCTGCTATGTAAAATCGTGTCCCTATGTGTCCTAAAAGGATGAGGGGGACCCAATGAATAAGTGGGTTGGTTTGCAGAACATGGAAAAAGAAACTAGGGAGTTCACGAGTGGTAATAGTGTGATGCTGTGAAATAGAACTTGGGGGGTTGTGGAGCGGGTGTGAATTCTGACGGACCCAGAGGCCTATACATTTAACACGGTGAAGGAGGGGGGATCTCTTCAGGCAGTTCCTTGTATTGTATAAGCATAGTATCCCAAGAAGCAGCAATAGGACGCCGGCATATGCGACGGGCATCCTCCCAGTGCAGTGCGTTCTGCTTCTCCCTATCTAAGTAATGCCTTACGCCATAGGGAGAGAGCCAGGGAGTAGGGGGATGGTGGGCCCTCCAGTGGATGGTTAGGAGGTGCTTGGCCAACAGGAGTGCGCAAATGTCCAATTGTACCTGTTTTCTGTGATTTTTTTGGTCTATGGAAAACTCCTAAGGCAGTAGGCCCCCGTGAATTTCATGTGGTGAGTTCTGTGACTGTGCTCAATGAAGCATGTACTGCATGCATTAAATGTGCTATTTTAGGGCAGGAATAGAGCATGTGCCAGAAGTTAGCAAATTGTTTAAAACATCTTGGACAAAAGAAATTGGCTGCAGGGAGCATATGATTTAATCGAGAGGGTGTAAGGTAAGCCCTGTGAAGGATCATATATTGGATATTTTTAAAGTTCAAAAACGTTTTATTAGTATTTAAGGCAGTAAATAAATAGTAAAACATAATGAAAAGTGATACAGGTGATGAGTATTGATAAAGAGTAATATAACAATGGGGGCCAGGTTACAAATAATTCATTGGATAAATTGCATATAATTATTGTAGAAAACAAGGAATTAGTGACCAGAATAATAAAAAAGCATCAACAGTATCACTATGCAATAAAAAAGGAGAAATAGCAAATGAAAGAAGAAAAGGAGAAAGGGAAGATAAAGGAAAAGAGGAAGAGAGCGGGGAAGGAAGAGAGAGGGAAGAAAAGATAGAGAAACGAACTCCTGTGGATCTCTACAAACAAACACACAAGACACACTCAATCAGGTAACATAAAGGGATATTGAGCAACCAAACCTTTCGAGGCTAACTCCATATATGCATACAAAGCTCTCCAAACACCACTAGAAATCGAAGGAGAGAGATGGGCCTCATCAACCGAGGTGTGTGCACTTCTCAAAAAAGAAACCCATGCCCACCAGGTATGATATGAGACTGAGGAAAAAGACTTTCATTCCATAAGAATCACTTTGACAGCAACAGTAAATAGAAGATCCATTAGTTGTAGGTCTAAGGAATCTAGAGGCAACGAGATTGGAGAGGCCAAAGGACCCAACATAATCATGGGAAAGGAGAGCTGGAATTGAACATCAAATATTAACATAAGATGCTTATGTACCATATCCCAAAAGGATTGCAGAAGAGAACATTAAAAAAACATATGTGGAAAATTACCAGCCGATAAACCACAACTCCAACATAGGTCATCCTCCTTCAGAGACAGGGAATGCAAGCAAACTGGAGTCCAATGAAGGAGATTGATAGAAAAGAACTTAGACTGAATTAAAGAAGGGGCAATTTTATTACGCAGAGATAACCTCCCAATTAACTGCCAGGAATCTGGTGAAATATGTTGTGTAAGATCATGAGCAAAATGACGCAACCATTTTTGTTGGGTAACAGTATGCTGAACAGAAGTGTTTGAAGATAGAAATTTATAAATTTTAGAAGCTACATGACCAGTTCTAAGTCAAAATTGAAATAAGGTAACGGTAGGAGAATTGGGAACCAATCGTAGTTTAGCAAGAGCAACTTTAATTTTTAGAAATGTGTAAAAGTCTAAGTTAGTGAGAGAAAATTGTTGAGCTAAGGAGGAGAAGGGTAACGGATCATTATTTGAGTCATAAAGATGTCGCACAAGCGAAATCCCTTTAGTAGCCCAATAAGACATCAACTTGTGATCAATAACAATTTTAATCTTAGAATTGCGCCAAATTGAGGACCATCGTGATTTGTGAATAGGAATAGCGACTCTCTTGTCTACCAACCGGACTGCTGCAATGGTATCTAAAATGATCGAACGAGAAAACGGAATAGATAAAGTAGAAGTGGTTAAAAACGAAGAAGGTGGCAAAGGGGCAGAGAGCTCCTGTTCAATTAACATCCAGGAAGGCATATGAGCAGGAACCAAAGAAAACCAAAGCGCTCCTTGAGAAGCTAAAAAAGCAACTTGGTATTTCTCCCAATCAGGAAAGTTACAACCCCCATATCATAAGGCTTTCTCAAAAACGTGTAAGCAATTCTAGCTCTCTTGTCATTCCAGAGAAATTTGGAGGTAATGACATCCAGCTCATGAAAGAAAGAAGAGGATAATTTCACCGGGAGCATAGATGATACAAAATTAATGATAGGTGTTATCATCATTTTCAAAGTTTGTAGACGACCCCACCACGAAATATGTTTCGGAGACCAGGTGTCTAAAAGACGACGGACTTTGGTTATAGTTTGGGCTTCATTATACGCTACAGTA
Organism: Lissotriton vulgaris; assembly: GCF_964263255.1. NCBI lineage: Eukaryota > Metazoa > Chordata > Amphibia > Caudata > Salamandridae > Lissotriton > Lissotriton vulgaris. The sequence goes on along the minus strand of NC_141689.1, from coordinate 2,003,266,240 downwards.
TCATAAAGGGTACCACAAAACCAGATCCCTAAATATTTAAGTTGTTTAGATTGCCACTTAAAACCTGCAGAGCCCATATGCGCTGGGAAACAATAAGCATTCAAGGGGAACATCTCTATTTTGTCTCTATTAAGGGTATACCTGAAACCTTAGAAAAAAGAGAAATGGTGTCAGTAATGGCGGGAAAGGCCAATATTATGTCCTCAGAGAAAATGAGAACATCATCCGCATAAGCAGCTGTCTTCATATAATGGGAACCAAAATAAAACCTTTAATGTCTGGGTGGAGATCAATCAATCGGGGAAGCGGGTCGATAAATAGTAAGAACAAAAGCGGGGATAAAGGACAGCCTTGTCTGGTGCCTTGGCAAAGGTTAAAAAAAGACGACGTAGCCCCATTTACTCTAATGTTGGCTCTAGGTTGAGCATAGAGGGGCATAACCATATGAACAAAAAGTCCCCAAGGTTATGCGCATATAGAACAGCACGTAGAAAAGGCCAAGAGACCATGTCAAAGGCCTTTTCGGCATCAAGGCCCAAAGCTGCAGCCGGAAGATTAGAACGTTTAGCTGAACCCAGAATATGGCAAAAGGTACGAATGTTGTCCCTGGCAAGTCTACCCTTGACAAACCCCGTCTGAGATGGGTGGACAAGCTTAGGAATATAAGACTCCAAGCGCCTGGCCAGAATCTTGGCAAAAATCTTAGCCTCCATATTAAGAAGGGAAATAGGACGGAAATTCTTGGGATCGGAATGATCCTTACCCTCTTTTTGAATCACCACAATAGTGGCGTCAGCTCCCGAACCCGAAACCGACCCCCCTTGAATAAAGGCCTTAAAAACAGACTTAAGGCGAGGAACAACAGAAGGAAGAAAGGTCTTATAAAACAAAATGGGGAAACCGTCAGGACCGGGAGCTTTCCCAGACTGGGTAGCTTTGATTGCAGCAATAATTTCCTCCGAAGTAATCGAGCCACCCAATTTGCTACTATCCTCCACCGACACAGATTGTATAGGAATTCTCTTAAAAAATTCTTGACATTGGGAAAAAGATGCCTGATTAGTGGGAGTATAGAGCTTACTGTAAAAATCTCGGAATACATCAAGAATCTCTGTGGTTTGAAATTTTTTGATACCAGAGCTATCATTGATAAAGGAGATCTGAGAGGATTGAAAAGAAGATTCCTGAAACTTCAACGTAGCCGCCAAAATTTTACCTGCTCGGTTCTTTAAAAGTAGCAGTTTAGATTTCTGAGCCTGTACCCCTATATGAGCTCTCTTGGTAACAATAGTGTTATAGGAATCCCTTAAAATCTTAATAGTCTGTAAGCATTTGTTGTCCTTAGAATTGCGATAAAGAGATTCTTGCTTTTTGATTTCATCCGCTAAATCAGCAAGTTCCTTTTTGATGGCAGCATTTCTTGTCGCCATACGCTTAATAATGTGACCACGAAGAGTGCATTTAAAAGCATCCCACAAGACTATTGGAGGAGAAACGGAGCTTTCATTATAAGGCAAAAAAGGTATCAATTTCTTTGGAAATGGCCAAAATTTGAGACTCATCATGCAAAAGCTTGGTATTTAATTTCCAAGAGCGAGGACGCGATTTAGGAGCAAAGGACAAAAGAGGAAAGGAAACAGCCGCATGATCAGAGACAAGAATAGGATGAATGTACGGGGAAGAGGAAGACTGCACAAGAGACGAATGGACCAAAAGATAGTCAATACGAGAGAAACTAGAATGGGGAGAAGAAAAAAAGGAAAAGTCACTACCTGTAGGATTATGAAGACGCCAAATATCTTGGAGATGAGTCAAGGTACACATATTCGTCATCTGCTTATGAGCTTTAGGGGGACGGAAGTGAAATGCAGAACTTCTATCCAACAGGGGATCCATTGGTAAATTAAAATCTCCACCCACAATTAGATTACCTTTATGCGGTGTGTCAGCTAATGTTTTAGTAATTGTTCGCCAAAATGAGGGGTCATCAATGTTTGGAGCATAGATGTTCAGAACATAAAGATCATCCGTACCATCAGAGAACTTGGATAGTAACCATCTGCCCTCCAAATCATGTTCAGTAGAGATCATGGATAGACCAGAATTCTTAGAAATTAACGTTATCACACCATTCTTTTTGCAAAAGGCCTCCGAACAAACAACATCAAGAACCCAATCTTTCTTCAAAAACAAGGCCTCCTTGGAGGAGACTTTCGTTTCTTGTAAAAGTACCAAATCTGAAGATAAGGATTTACAGTAATCCAGAATTTTTGATCTTTTCACCGGATGATTCAATCCTCTAACATTAAGGGACAACACATTCAAGCCCGGCATATTCCTACCAGAAAAGATACATCATAATGCGTAGATAACAAAAAAAAGAAACGAACGACAACAGAAGACCACCAACATCGTATTACAAACAACACATAATGAGAACCCCAACAAGAAATTCGTGAAGAGAAGAAAGAAGGGAAAAAGGAGAAAAATGAAAGAACTATGCGAAAAGAGAAAGAAAAGCATAGAAGAAGAAAGAAAAAGAGACACGCTAGGGTAGGTCTATGAGGGACCAAACTCATACCGGGGGGAACATGGGAAGGGAAACATAGGACTGTCAGGAAGAGCAGTCGATAAAATTATAGATCCCAGACTGAAGAAAAGGAAGAAACAAGCAAGGCATCCAAAAGCGAGAAAAGTAGGCCTTAAAATAGAATGTAAGCAATACAAGAAACAGGTGTAGAATAAACGAGCCCGGTCAATGACCGAATAAAGGCAAGAAAGTAGCATATAAGGCATATCAAAGAACAAGCTTATAAATAGAGGTTAAAATGAACTAGAAGAATTTTATCTATGAGTCAAATAAACCTATGGTGAAAAATATAAAATCCATACAATAAAAAGAGAAGTAGGCATGAAAAGCATAAAGTGTTGAGAACTACAAGCTAGCAAATATAAAAATGGAAGGGATGGAGTACATGGTAAATATTGAAATGAAAGGGAGAAAACGATGCTAGTAATAATTGTGAAAATTATAATAAGTGGCTAATATATTAACGAGCAATAACATACATGAGCAGAAATAAAACCTGCAACTTGAAAAACAATACGGAAATAGAAACAGAACATAAGAAATTGACCAGAAGAAAGTACTAGGAAAGGAGCCATAAAATAGTATCAATACAAGCAAATATAAAAGAGGCAAACGAAAGGAGTGAGCACAAAGAGAAAAATCTGACAAGAGCGGAACGATCGGCTGACAAAAACAAACAGAGAAGCATACACTATAAAAGGAAGAAACAAATATCGGAGAATATGAGAGGCAGAAACAAGGAGCCAGGAACCACCAACATCAAGGAAGGTTACCAAAAAAGACGAAATAAACACGTACAAACAGCGGAAACATCAAACAAGGAACATAATTTGTTCCAAAAGAGGAAACTAAGCGGATAATAATAAGAACGAGTCAACATGACAGCTGACAAGTTACGGACAAATCAGCTGGAAAATGAATATCGAATCAATGACCAACATATGAAGCGAAAAAACAGCGACACATGTCTAACAGCAAGACGCACTAACCATGTGAGTCAACAAAGACAGAAAGTCAAGACCCAGAGGGCCCAGGAGCTGAAGAAGAATCCATCTGTATCAGAGAATATAGGAGGCAGAAAGAAGGAACCAGGAACCACCAACATCAAGGAAGGTTACCAAAAAAGACGAAATAAACACGTGCAAACAGCGGAACATGAAACAAAAAAACATAGGGTGTTCCAAAAGAGGAAACCAGGCGGATAAATAACATGAATGAGTCAACATAACAGCTGACAAGTTACGGACAAATCATCTGGAAAACGAATATCGTACCAACGATCAACATATGAAGCGAAAAAACAGTGACACATGTCAAATAGCAAGACGCACTAAACCACATGAGTCAACAAAGACAGAAATTCAAGACCCAGAGGGCCCAGGTGCTGGAGAAGAGTCAATCAATCAATCAATCAATCATAACACTTGTATAGCGCGCTACTCACCCGGAAGGGTCTCAAGGCGCTTGGGGGAAGGGGGCCGCTACTGCTCGAACAGCCAGGTCTTGAGTTGTCTCCTGAAGGCGAGGTGGTCCTGGGTCAGCCGAAGATGGATGGGGAGGGAGTTCCAAGTCTTGGTCGCCAGGTAGGAGAAGGATCTGCCTCCGGCGGTGGCTCTTCGGATGCGTGGTACGGCGGCGAGGGCGAGGCTGGCGGACCGTAGCTGGCGGGTGGGCGTGTGGAAGGTCAGGTGGTCATTGAGGTACTTGGGGCCCAGGTTGTGGAGAGACTTGTGTGCGTGGGTGAGGAGCCTGAACGTGATCCTCTTGTTGACGGAGAGCCAGTGCAGGTTCCTCAGGTGGCCGGAGATGTGGCTGCGTCGAGAGATGCCCAGGATGAGTCGGGCGGAGGCGTTCTGGATGCGTTGGAGTCTTTTCTGTAGCTTGTCTGTGGTTCCGGCGTAGAGGGTGTTTCCGTAGTCCAGACAGCTGGTGACGAGGGCCTGGGTGACGTCTTCCTAGTTTCGATCGGGATCCATCGGAAGATCTTGCGGAGCATGCGGAGGGTGTGAAAGCATGAAGAGGAGACGGCGTTGACTTGTCTGGTCATCGAGAGGGAGGAGTCCAGGATGAAGCCCAGGTTGCATGCGTGGTCTGTTGGCTTGGGGGCGGTGCCCAGGGCTGGGGGCCACCAGGAGTCGTTCCAGGCGGAGGGTGATGGTCCTAGGATGAGGACTTCCGTCTTGTCTGAGTTCAGTTTCAGGCGGCTGTTCTTCATCCACTCGGCGACGTCTTTCATCCCTTCGTGGAGGCTGGTTCTGGCGGTGTCGGGGTCTCTGGTGAGGGAGAGGATCAGCTGGGTGCCGTCGGCGTAGGAGATGATGTTGAGGTTGTGTTGGCGTGCGATGGCTGCGAGAGGTCTCATGTAGACGTTGAAGAGGGTGGGGCTGAGTGATGATCCTTGCGGGACGCCGCAGATGACTTCGGTGGCCTCGGAACGGGGGGAGGCGGACTCTCTGTGTTCTTCCAGCGAGGAATGAAATGATCCACTTCAATGCCTTCTCTTGGATGCCGGTGTTGCTGAGGCGTTGGACTAGGGTGCGGTGGCGGACAGTGTCGAACACGGCGGAGAGGTCCAGTAGGATGAGTGCCGCTGTTTCCCCATTGTCGAGAAGGGCTCGGATGTCGTCGGTGGCTGCGATGAGGGCGGTCTCGGTGCTGTGGTTGGCTCTGAAACCGGACTGCGAGGGGTCGAGGGATCCATTCGTCTCGAGGAAGGCGGCAAGTTGTCTGTTGGCGATCTTCTCGATGACTTTGGCCGGAAAAGGGAGGAGCGAGATGGGGCGGACGTTTTTGAGGTCGGTGGGGTCCGCTGTTGGTTTCTTCAGTAGGGCGCTGAGCTCGGCATGCTTCCAGCTCTCCGGGAAGGTGGCGGTGTCGAAGGAGGTGTTGATGACGTCTCGGAGATGGGGTGCGATGTAGGAGGCGGCCTTGTTGAAGACGTGGTGGGGGCAGGGGTCAGTCGGAGATCCGGAGTGGATGGTGTTCATCGTGCGGGCTGTGTCTTCGGTGGTCGCTGCAGTCCAGGTGCGGAGGGTGGCGGTGGGGTGCGTTGGTTCGACGGTTGGGTGCGAGGATGGTGCGCTGAAGCTGTTGTGGATGTCGGCAATCTTGCGGTGGAAGAACGAGGCGAGGGAGTCGCAGAGATCTTGTGATGGGGTGATGTCGTAGTTGCCGGTGTTGGGGTTAGAGAACTCCTTGACGATGCTGAAGAGTTCCTTGCTGTCGCGGGCGTTGTTGTCCAGTCGATCCTTCAGTGGTTTCTTCTTGGTGGCGCAGATGAGCTGGTGGTGCTTTTGGGTGGCGTGTTTGAGGGCGGTCATGTTGTCAGTGGTCTGGTCGGGGAGCCAGGCTTTCTCGAGGGTGCGGCAGGTCTTCTTGGAGTCCTTGAGTTCGTCGGTGAACCAGGGGGCCTTCTTGCTTCTGGGTTTGCTGGGAGGGTTCTTCAGTGGTGCGAGGTCGTTGGCGCAGGCGGTCAGCCACTGCGTGAAGTTGCGGGCTGATTCGTTGGGGTCCGGTGTGCTGGCAGGTGGGTTCTGGCTGAGGGAGGTGGTGAGTTGGTCGGCGGTGATCTTGCTCCAGCTTCTATGAGGAACCTGCTGCGGGTGGTGGTGGGTAGTGGTTTTTCTGAAGCTGAAGTGGATGCAGCTGTGGTCTGTCCAGTGAAGTTCGGTGGAGTGGCTGAAGGCGATGTGCTTGCTGGATGAGAAGACGGGATCCAGCGTGTGGCCGGCGTAGTGGGTGGGGTTGTTGACCAGTTGCTTGAGTCCGAGGTTTGCGAGGTTGTCCAGCAGTGTGATGGTGTTGCGGTCCTTGTTGTTCTCCAGGTGGAAGTTGAGGTCCCCTAGGAGGGTGTAGTCGGCGGAGGGGAGGGCGTGTGGGCTGATGAAGTCTGTGATGTCTTCGCTGAATTGTGTGCGTGGTCCCGGGGGTCTGTAGATGAGGGTGCCTCTGAGGGTCGTCTTTGGGTCGGTGTGAATCTGGAAGTGGAGGTGTTTGGCGGCGGTGTAGGTGTCGTCGGCGTCGATCGTGATGCGGATGGTTTTCTTGTGGACGATGGCGATTCCTCCTCCGGTCTGGTTGACGCGGTCCCTCCTGATGATCTTGTATCCGTCCGGGATGGCGATGGCGATGTCGGGGGCTGAGGAGGCATTCATCCATGTTTCAGTGAGGAACGCGACGTCTGGTGATGTTGTGTCGAGCAGGTTCCAGAGTTCGACGGCGTGTCTGTGGACGGAGCGGGTGTTGAGCAGGATGTACTTGAGGTCGCTGCTCTGTGTTTGGCTTGGCGGGCGCGGTGCGTGTTCGGAGGCAGGTGAACTTGCAGGTTGTGCAGGTGAAGGGTCCGTGGAAGCGTTTCGGGGGGGCCCGGCAGCAGGTGGGGTTCCGGCCGGTATTGAAAGCGTTGAGGGCCGTGGCGTCGTAGGTTTGGCGGCTCGTCTTGCGTCGGTGGGGGCCAGGGGTCCTGGCGCTGGGCGCGGGCCAGGCACGGATGGGCGCAGACGGGCTTACCTTTGGCATGCCTTCGGTGCACAATCGGCGCGCCTGCTGCGCGTCAACGCTGCGCGTTTGCCACTCTGCCATATTTGGAGAGTGGGGGGGGGTGGAGCGAGGGAGGAGCAGCTGGGAGGCGGGAGCGGGGCGGCGAATGGGAAGGGCGACCGAGGGAAGATGCGGGGCCACAGGGGGGCAGCGGCGGGGAGCGGGGAGGTGGCGGGAAACGCGGCAGGGCACAACAAGGGGCCAACAGAGGGAGATATACACTAAATAGAAACAAGGAGCAAAAAATACAACAAGGCGCAAACAGGGGGAGAATTACACAAAAATTAAAGAAGTACCAGATTATACACAGGGATAGAACAGGGATAGAACAACGCTGCGCAAACAGGGCAAAAGCAGCAGTAGCAGTCGACGGCAAGGAGCGCAGCTGCGGGCAGTGGCGGCACTCTGCGGGAACGGGGGGCAGCCTGGGCTCACTCTCGGGGAGTGTGCGCGGTGCGTGGGGTGACCGGCCCAGAGGGTCAGAGGTCACGGCTCACCACCGCGTGCACTCTGCCCTATATGGCCCAGTGGGAGGGAGGAGCAGCTGGGAGGCGGGAGCGGGGCGGCGAATGGGAAGGGCGACCGAGGGAAGGGGGCGGGGCCGCGGGGGGGCAGCGAGGGGAGCAGGGAGGTGGCGGGAAAGGCGGCAGGGCACAACAAGGGGCCAACAGAGGGAGATGTACACTAAATAGAACCAAGGAGCAAAACATACAACAAGGGCCAAACAGGGGGAGAATTACACAAAAATTAAACAAGTACCAGATTATACACAGGGATAGAACAGGGATAGAACAACGCTGCGCGAACAGGGCAAAAGCAGCAGTAGCAGTCGAGGGCAAGGAGCACAGCTGCGGGCAGCGGCGGCACTCGGCGGGAACGGGGGGCAGCCTGGGCTCACTCTCGGGGAGTGTGCGCGGTGCGTGGGGTGACCGGCCCAGAGGGTCAGAGGTCACGGCTCACCACCGCGTGCACTCTGCCCTATATGGCCCAGTGGGAGGGAGGAGCAGCTGGGAGGCGGGAGCGGGGCGGCGTAAGGGAAGGGCGACCGAGGGAAGGGGGCGGAGCCGCAGGGGGGCAGCGGCAGGGAGCGGGGAGGTGGCGGGAAACGCGGCAGGGCACAACAAGGGATCAACAGAGGGAGATATACACTAAACAGAAACAAGGAGCAAAAAATACAACAAGGGGCAAACAGGGGGAGAATTACACAAAAATTAAACAAGTACCAGATTATACACAGGGATAGAACAACGCTGCGCAAACAGGGCAAAAGCAGCAGTAGCAGTCGAGGGCAAGGAGCACAGCTCCGGGCAGCGGCGGCACTCGGCGGGAACTTGGGGCAGCCTGGGCTCACTCTCGGGGAGTGTGCGCGGTGCGTGGGGTGACCGGCCCAAGAGTCCATCTGTGATTCAGATTGGTTATCCAGAAAAAAGGAAAGGTCAGCATGTTCATCAAAAATCCGATAACGTCCCTTGAAAGTTATGCGAAACTTGGAAGGACCAGCAAAGGAAAAGGGGATATTCATGTCTAACAGACGTTTTCGCAGATTGAGAAATCCTTTCCTTCGAATGACAGTGTCTCTGGCAAAATCCTGGGAGATAGCAATCCGATGACCTTCCCAGGACACTGACTTAACTTTCCTCATGTGAGCCAAAATTTGTTCCGAATGCTGATGACGCAACGGTTTAAAGATGACTGCCCTCGGATAGGTGGAGGATTTGGGTTTGAACGTAAGTACTCGATGAGCTCTCTCTATTTCAAAATCTCTCTGAAAGGAGATTTGTAGGGTAGAAGGAAGCCACTTGGATAGGAAGTCAATCATTGAGGAGGCTGACTTCTCTGCATCTTCAGGAAGACCAAAAATACGCAGGTTACTCCTCCGATTACGGTCCTCCTGCTCTGCGAAAAAGCCACCATCGAACATTCCATCTGTTGAAGAGATTTCGAGTGTTGGTGTGTAGTATCCTCCACCCCACTGATACGGGATTCAGCATTCGTAACCCTGACAGATAAGGCTTTAAAGTCATTTCTGATAGCAGCCACCTCAACTTGCAAGAGGTCGGTATTAGTCTTAGTAGACTGCGCAATATCATGAACAACATTTAAGCGCGCCAAAATAGTCTCCAAAGTGGTGTTAGTATCTTTCTGAGAAGACTCAGGAGTGGGGGACTGTTGTTTAGATCTTTTTAAAGTCCTTTAGAGTCTTTAGCAGTGGGAGAAGGCCCCATGGTATCCGCCATATGAGCAAAGCACAATAGAAAAATACCTCACCAAATGTCACTGATATTAAACTCCTTAAGCACAAAGTAAGCCCATGAATGTCAGCTCACAAAATGGCGAACAGGAGTAATTGAGGGAAAAGAAGAAGCCATGAAAACACCACCAGAGCGCAAAAAACACCCTTTTCCGAATATAAAAATAACCTAGAAATCAGGTTACTCAGCACAAATCCCTCAGGTGAAGCAAGGAATTCCCATTAGCGAGCAGAGGGAGGTAAACACTGGCAGTCAGAGAGCAACATAAGGCAGTAATCACATATTGCGCCTGTATGCAGGAAAATCACTCCAGAGGACCACCAATATATAAAGATAATAATTGTCACCTCAGGTCATCCTTTCGTACTCGCTGACAAGACAAAATGGCGGCCGCTCACAGAAATGCCGGTACCGAGGTTCTACACAAGAAGAAGGACAGTTCCTGTCGTTGTCCACTGTTGCAGCTTAGAGGAAAACACTCACGGCACCTTCCGACACCTCATGCTGGATGTGTGAAAGAAACAGCCTCGATCCTCAAATCGTCCCAACAGCTGCTGTCTCCCTGGAACTCAAGCGCGACCCGCCATCTCGTAGCGGCGTGCAAGCCACGCCCCATATATTGGATATTTTTAAAATAAGCATTCCTCGAAATAGTCTTAGGGGACTGTAGGGCTCCAGCCCACTCAGTGTCATGAAAATTTCTTGTTAAGTCTTCCTCCCAGAGATGACAAAGGTGAACCAAAGAGATGTCTGTGTGTTCCCTAATAGCTTTGTATATGTGATGAGATGTCAACCTCCCCCCATGAGGTATAGAGTACGTATCACTGCATGGATAGGCAGTTCTTCATTCAGTGCTCCCCACAATGATTGGAGTGCCGCCAGCAATTGCCCATATGTTTGTAACTGATCCGAGGGTACATTATAGTCCTGACTTATTTTTTCAAATCTAAGGCTCTCTGCATCGTGGAAGACACCTCCCACTATTTCTAAGGACTGTGCATGCTATTCCGACAGCTGATCATCCGTTAGCAGACCTAAGAGTTCCTAGACCCTGGAGGGGTAATTGGGGTGATTTTACTTCTGAGCTGGAGAACTCTAGTTAGACATTTTGAGGCGATCCACCTGTGTCGGGATAATGAGCAATTTATCTTGCTAGTGGGGTGTAAGAACTGGCGTATTATATAGGAGGAGTGAGGATCATCTCCTGTACTTGTCTCATAGAGCTTTACTCCTGCCAACCATCTGGATACCCCATGGAGCTGTGCCGCTAGGTAATACGTTTCATAGCATGGTGCCCCAAGCACACCTTGACCCACCCACAGTTGAAGTTTTGGGAGAGCCACACATTGCCTTCCATCATGCTACAGCAAGTCCCCCAACAATTGATCTAAATTGCGGAGAAAGTGTTGCTGAGGAAACACTGACCCAGTCCTGAGGCGGAAGCCGGGAGCTGGTGGTACGAGTGAATCTTAATTCACATTGCTTTTTAAAACTTGTGTGGTGTCACTTACTTTTGTACTTTTAAAATACTGCTCTGCTAATCAGCAATTTACGCTTCTAGCGCACAGCCGATCTGAACGCTGTCGCGCCTTCTTCACTCCTTAGCGGCCGCCATCAGCCCAGGCGTGCGCGCTGACCACGCCCACTTTAGGCCACGCCCCCAACCTGCCCATATATACGCTGAAAACTAGCGTCTTGCATTAATTTCCTGACCCAGTCCTGAGGCGGAAGCCGGGAGCTAGTGGTACGAGTGAATCTTAATTCACATTGCTTTTTAAAACTTGTGTGGTGTCACTTACTTTTGTACTTTTAAAATACTGCTCTACTAATCAGCAATTTACGCTTCTAGCGCACAGCCGATCTGAACGCTGTCGTGCCTTCTTCACTCCTGAGCGGCCGCCATCAGCCCAGGCGTGCACGCTGACCACGCCCACTTTAGGCCACGCCCCTCAGCTAGAAATGTGCATGCACAGGAAGCGCAGCGGGAGCGCTGTTTGCGCGCCGAAGGCGCGCCTAAGGGAAGCCCGTCTGCGCCCGTCCGCGCCAAGACCGCGACCGGCACAGGAACCTCTGCCCAAACCACCACCCTCATCAGGTATCTTCCTAGCGACCTTCTCCTACTACGTGGTAAGAACAATTGCTCCTGCAAACTTGACATGTCGAACCTTACCGGCTCGTTCAGCTGTATACTTTGCCGTTGGTCCTCTTTCAAAACTCCAGCCCACTCGCTCAACTGCTTATCCCTCCCCAAGGCCAGCCAGCCGCCCTTCAAAGGTGGGCTGATAAATACCCGCTCTATGTGTAAGCATAGCCAAGACATACGAGACCTCATTCTCGATTCAGATCTTGACTGCCTCCTGGTTACGGAAACCTGGTTAACGGAAGACAGCAATCCGGATCTGGCCATTGCCCTTCCCCAGGGTTTTTCCATTTTCAGACAAGATAGACAGAAAGGGAGAGGTGGAGGAGTTGCAATAATACTGAAAAATTGCTTCTCCTGTCACACATTTAACTTAGACCCATTAAAAGAAACTGAAGGCCTTGGTTTCTCAATCAAACTCAATGAATCCCTGTCCTTCTCAGGTGGCCTAATCTAACGCCCACCCGGAAATGCCTCCAAGTTTTTAGACACATTGAGCGACTCTCTGGGACATCTTCTACTTAGATACCCTCACTTTACCCTCCTCGGGGATTTTAACTTACATCTGGAGTCCAAATCCGATCCACAGACCAACAACTTTCTACAGACTTTAGAAATTTTCAACCTGCAGCAAAGTATCATACTGCCCACCCATTCACTAGGACATACACTTGACGGAGTATGTACCAACTTTCCCCCTCTAATTACCCTACCCCCTGTCCCTCAAATTTGGACAGATCATAGCCTAATCCTGTTCCACATCAAAAACGTACGCCCAAAAACCTCCAGCAAAACCAACCCACACTGTGACAACCCCGTCAACTGGAAAAAGGTTCAAGAAATTCTTGCACTTAATCCCATCCTCCAATCTCAGGCCCCCACTCTTTCTGGAAATATCGAGCACGATGCAAACCTCTTCCACAACTGGATCTCCCAAGAAATCAGTACGCGGAACCCTACCAATCGCCCCCGCAAAGCAGATAAAAATCCTAAAACCAATGCCCCCTGGTTCACCCCGACCGAGCCTCATCTCATCTATTGTGCAGAAAAGCCGAACGTCAATGGCATAGTACATACGACATTGCCGACCGTCTCGCATACCTCCAACTTAGGAAAAACTACCTTTCCAACATAAAATCTGCCAAAAAAACCTTCTATGTCAACGCCATTAAGGAGTCTAATCAGCAACAAAAAACTCTGTTCTCGATAGTGAAATCGTTCACCCAGCCCAAGGCGCTACAACCCGAAATCCCCCCATCCCAGGATCTTTGCAATAAAATAGCTGACTACTTTAAGGAAAAAATCAACGCTATTCAAAAAAATTCCCCCCCCCCCACAAACAACTCAGGGCGCACACGATCCGCCTCAGACAGTATCGCCAGTTGGTAGTCTTATGAACTTTACACCGGTCACCTTAGATCAAACCAGAGAGGTCATCCTGGCGTGCAAATCTGGCTCTCCATCTGACCCCTGCCCACCCAAAATACTCCACCAACTCATTGACGTGGTGAACCCAATCATTAACGATATCGTAAACTCTTTGCTCCGCACTGGATCTGTCCCCCGCCTGTGGAAACAGGGAATAGTTAAACCCCTCATGAAAAAAGCTAACAAATCCCTGTCAGACATCACCAATCTTCGTCCGATCTCGCTCCTCCCAGCCTTGGGAAAAATCACCGAACAAGTGGTTTACAGAGAACTCAAATGTTATCTCGAAGCTCACAATGTACTCCACCCGCAACAATCTGGTTTTCGCCCCAATCATTCGACCGAAACAGCACTGATCGAACTTTCCGACTCAATAAAGATGCTACAAGACCAGAAGAAAAACGCCATCCTCATTCTTCTCGACCTCACCGCGGCGTTCGACACCATCTCCCACGCCATCCTAATTAGTAGATTGGCGGACATAGGGATTTCAGATATGGCTCTATCCTGGATAAAATCATTTTTATCCGACAGGTCCCAAACTGTCGCTCTTGGCCCCTTCCACTCCAAAGAGAAGAGGGTATCCTCTGGTGTGCCCCAGGGGTCCATCTTGAGCCCCCTCCTTTTTAACATTTACCTTATCCCGCTGTTATCCCTGATTGAGTCATTCGGCATACCTGTAACATCGTATGCCGATGACACACAACTCGTCGTACCCCTGGAAGAAAACTCGACCAAGGCAGAGCTCAACCTCAAAAATTGTCTGACGGCGGTCTTCCAATGGATTGAGACTAACCATCTCAAATGCAACTCCAGCAAAACGGAGATCCTCCCCATTGGAAGAAACACCACCTTCTGCCCTGCCCGCTGGTGGCCGGAAAACTCAGCTGCCCCCCCTCAGACCGTAACATCTGCAAGGAATCTTGGCGTCCTATTCGATTCAGACCTATCCTTCGACCAACACGTCAGGACCGTAGCGGGCCGATGCTTTGGAATTATAAAATCTCTAAAAAAATTCTTCGACTTCCTACCGCTAGACTCCAGGAAAACAGTAACAGTAGCCCTAATTATTTCACGCTTGGACTACTGTAACGGCCTCCTTGTGGGTGCTAAAAAGTCCACACTGACCAAGCTCCAAAGTGTACTTTACACCGCTGCCCGTCTGATCCTAAAGCTGCCCAGAAAATCATCCATATCCGCAGCTCTGAGATCCCTGCACTGGCTGCCACTCCACAAAAGAATATTTTTTTAGATGCTGATTGTCGCCTTCCGGGCTTTCAATAAAACCGGCCCTAAATACCTTACCAGCCGCTTCCCCCACTACAACCCGAGTAGATCCCTCCACTCATCCCACGACAATCTCATCCTCACTGGCAGGTTCAATTTGAAGACTAAAGGTGGAAAAACCCTAAGCTTCCTGGCCTCAAAAGCCTGGAACCTCATGCCGAAAAATCTGAGACTTCAAACTCAAGAAAAGCCCTTCAGAAAAATGCTAAAAACTTGGATTTTTAACCTTCCTGATGACTACACCAAGGCAGCCATCTAACTCCCACTGCTTCGGTGACGTGCCTCCATCCCTCTAACAGGAAATCAGCGCCAAGATGCTCCTTCCGGAGCGAACGTTGCGCTTTATAAATACCCCCACAATTCCACAATTCCACAATACATTTACAAAATAATATAGGAGACAGGGGAGGACGATAATTTTAAAAAGTGCTATCCTGCCTGTGAGTGCAAGGGGAGCCATTGCTAGAATTGGATTCGGGATCTAAGGGTTAAGTAGGCACGTTTCAGGTTACCCTCAAACAGTTCCATTTGGGAATGGGATAGTCGAACCCCTAGATAACGGACCACAGCTGTCCTCCAGACTAGCGGAGAGTCACCCATTTGGGTTACCTGTGGATGGGCATTGCTCTGAAATGGAAAGGTGCAAGATTTCCCATAGGTCACTCGGAGGCCAGCTGCTTCCTCTAAGTCCCGGAAAGTAGACGATATTGAGCATGTGTCTGCTGATGCATCTCAGATATATATCAAGTCATCTGAATTGAGTGACACAGCGTGTGTGCTTTTGTATAGAGGGATTCCCCACTGTTGGCCCACCAAGCAAAGGCAATGAGTCAGCAGCTCCATGGCGATTGTGAAAAGGATATGGGAGAGAGGGAAGCCCTGATGCACACCACTACCGATTGGAAAGGGGGTGAAATCAAGCGACCAATGTGCGCCCTAAATGATGGGTTTGTGTACAGCAGCTTTGTGTAGGACAGCAGATGTTGGCCTAGGCTTGCTGCCTGAGAACCTCAAAGAGGTACTCCCAAGATAAAGAATCAAAGGCCTTCTTGAGGACCAATATGAGGCATGCTGCCTGCGGGTATCCCAGCAAGGCCTGATACATCACATGCAAGAGCCATCCAATATTATTAGATATATTGCGTCTTAGAACAGATCCATTTTGATCAGGGTTAACGAGGCCAGGAAGTACACTAAAGTACCAATCCTCTAGGACATTGCTGAGTATTTTACAGTCTGCACCCAATATAGTCACCGGGCGATGGGAGTAGAGGCGAGTATACTCCCTATCAGACTTCATGTGATGTGTTTATGATCAGGATTATTAAATCCCAGGTTGCATTTCCAAGCAATCAGAGACAAGTCTTTCTTCAGCAGATCTTCTACAAATATTAGGTTCTCATTTGTTATGATTAAGCATGTTATGGCAATCTTAGTCTGCAAATAATCAGTTATAAGTAAGACTCCCATTTTTCAGTTTTTACAAATTTTTGCAGATAATACAGGCAGAAAACCATCTATTTCTCTGTCTGTATTTAATTTTAAATATTGATAAATACAGAAAATCGGTTTTATCTTGGGCGATTCTCAGAGATACTAGAAGAGATTCCAGGAGGGAGAATGAAAGCCCACCGGGCTTCATTGTACACCTCAACTCAATTCTGCAGCACACATAGAACAAAAAGCCATTAATGATTATTTATGTGCAAGAAGGTGTACCCTCATGCATATAAAGAATCATTAAATAATGATGATTTGCTATTTCTATATGTGCTGCACAATGCAGCACACTAGAAGTACCTAATAACCATTATGGATTGTTTATGTGCAGGAAGGGACACCTTCCTGTACATAAACAATCACTCCCGGCAAGCAGGCACCCTTGCACTATGGTGCAAGCGTGCCTATGTTGGCACTAGGCAGCTTATTTTAGCACCAACGCTAGGGAAAACACAGGGTAGCGCCATATTGTAGTAAATATGGCACATCCCTGTGTTTTGAAAATGTTAGAGCGTGGCGCTGCCAAATTTGGCGCATCTCCATGCTCTGACATGTTATTGTACATATGCCCCGCCATGTATACAGTTGGAAAGCCATCTAGCCCTGGGGTCTTATTGCGAGCTAGGTCATGCATTGCTTTATCTACCTCAGCTACAGCAATGAGTTTGTCTAACTCCTCTAGTAGCAAAATGTTGACTTGGGCAGTGGGAGGGGTGTTAGGAAACATCTGACTGTGCCACGGCGTGGGGCGGGAGGTACCCCGTACAGCTTGGCATAGTATGTGCTAAAAGCTTATAATATAGCTGATTGGGACCTCAAAATTGGACTTGTGGTATGGGCGATTTCTGTGATTGAGGAAGTATGTGTTTCCTGTCAGCCAACCATGCTAGTAGGCAACTGGGTTTGTCACCCACAGCATGAATTTGGGCTGTGTATTATGTGTAATTATAATGTAGACGTTCTACTAATGCAGCTTGTTGTTTCTTTGTGTCTATCAGGGTGCAGCGCGTTTTGTCACCAAGAAGGGAGTGGCTATCCAATGTAGTCACTGCCTCATCTGCGTCTCGGAGGGCCCTGGTCAATTCCCTGTGAACACCATGTATGTTTTGATTGCAGAAACCTTGTTAGGCCTGGGATCTGTTGGTGAGGTCCCGCCTGACCTTTTAGGCTTCCGACCTCCTGTTCGGACCTTGTTTTGCTGGAGTAGGACTTGGAGCTCTTTGACATTGCCATTCAGGGACAAAGTGCTGTGCTTGTCATATACATACTAGTGATTGTTGTAGACATGATTGGCTGATTTGAGTTAGCTATAAGGGTAAGAGTTATACCTAGGGCATATAACTCAAATGCTCTTCTATGGGCCTTGAGTACTGGTTGTACCACCAACAGAAATAGCTTTTCAAATGTGCCAAAGTTTTTCCATTCCGGGGCCTGTGTGTGCAAGCTACAATTACTCAGCTTGGCATTTAAAAAGCTCCTTGTCAGTGTTCTACATATCTCTCACTACAGGGGAGTACTCCCTGCGGGTAGGGTGTGGTGTCAAGAGGTAGGGCATGTGTGTGCACTACATGCCCTCGTAGTGTATGGCACCAGATGGTATGTTCAGTACGGTATGGCCTGCTTCTCGCATTGGGTTGACCTGAGGGATCCGTGGAAAAGCTATTGAGCTGTATTTCCTACGTGTAGAAGAGTGTCAGTATAGTGTTTGATATCAATGAAACTTTGAGACCTCTGACTATTAGTGGGCCTCTCTGGGATGGATAGATGGGGGTGGAAATGGCACCTGCATTCCAAGGGGGCACAGCCATGGCCCCACTAAAGATGTTGATCAAGCCTCCCGGGGTAGGATGGCAGATAGGACAGAATTTAGAGAGGGCCCGTGCATTTCAAAAGTGCCGACTTGAACTGATCTCATCTTTAAAGTCCATTGTTGGTATAACAACAGGGGCTCTGCCCTCATAAATTAGAGACGCTTGTGGGATTGGAACCATACTACGCTTGTTCGATACTGGTACATCGACAAGAGGAACAATTGGGGCAAGAGGGAATGCAACTGTATTATCTACAGATTTGTGGTGGCCTGGGGCTTGTTGTGCACCAGGAAGGGGACTTTCACTTGATGTATTTTGTCTAGATGTTGCTGGCCTGCAGCTAATGACAACTGTCGTCACCCAGGCCCCTAAGCATTCTCCAAGGGCAAGTTGGCTGGCCTCCGGTCTACAAGATCCCAGGGACAGAAAGGATCTCTCTGTTTCCATGAGATTGTAAGGACCACACAGTGGTGCAGCAGAAATGGTTGGAAGGGATTGTCAGTTGGGACAAGGACCGTCCCGACTTGTGCAGTAATCAAACAGTGCCAAGGAGTGTGCTTGTAACGATCAGTGGCCCACCTGGGGGTGCTGTAGTATGAGAAGTTCTAGGAGTGTGGTGGAAGTTTGCTAAGTCCGAGGGACCTGAGCTTACAACTGGAAACCTGTGCTAGCTCTCATTCCGTAGTGTTTGGCGCCCCATGGGTGTTGGAGAAAGTTTATCGCGTCTGTGGGACCTGAACTGGCAGCCTAGACTGTCGCTGACTTCCAAATCGGGGGGACAACAGTGCGGCCTCAATCCGAGGTCAACTGCTCCTTCTCCCTGTATCCACGCCACAAGGTACTCTCTTGGTGAGAATACTGTGACTGGACCCGAGGGGTCTCATTGTGCCTTGTGTGCACCCACCCCCGGTTACCTGGAGAAACTGCAGCTCTCACCTGCGCAAGAGGGGAAACCATTATCCAAATTTAAATCACGCTGGTTTCCGGTGTCACAGTCTTTTGCATATGGAGGGAAAGTGATACCGCACTTGTGAAGGTGCTGCTGGATGCCTGAGGATGTAATCCAGATGGACGTGAGCACATAACTGTTTCCTTCCTTTTTAGGTGGTCCCGAAAATCTGATCAAAGTGTCACCAGGAGTGCAATGTCTATAATTTGCTATCGTAGTTTGAGTGGCTGAGGGACTGGGTCAAAAGGCGTAGTCAAAACCTGTGATTTCTTGACCATTACAACTGTATAGGGTATGCAATATTGGAAATGCTGTGTTTTCTGCTAATGTGAACAGCCTGGAGATATGTTCCTGTCGTTTTTGATGTGGGTGTTATTGCTTGGATCGTGAACACCTTGGTTAAGTATGCACATGGGTTTATGCTGCTTACGAGGCTGAGGGAGAAAAGAGGCAAGTGAATACCTATGACTAATACATATATGTTCATGCTGTTCTGCTGCTAATTGAAGAGTTTGACAATTGCATATAACTGTAAATATATATCCAATGTGTATGTTATTTTGATTTCAATGTGTGTGAAATACAATGACCAGTTTTTATACATACAGTGTAGAGTCTTTTTGTAACATACACATTGTTTTGCGAGTGTGGGGGTTGTGTAATACGTTACACTTTGACCCTGAGGATAAGGCTGACTGCTCCGTGCCAAGCTTACCAAGGGTGTGCACAAGTTATCAGACAAGTGAATAATATTAATCCTATCTAGGACAATGTATTCTACCTTGCTTTGATGCATCCCAGTCAACCAGAAACCACTGAGTCTATTAAGCCCCTATCGACCACTTTAAAGGTATCCCATTCAACAGCACAACTGGTGGCTGTGCCATTATTTTCTTCAAAGTACTGGGTTATGTGAGTTAAATAGGTATTGCAAAATACTGGGTCATCAAGTGTATCTTTGGATAACTTCCAGTTAGTAACAACTGGGGTAAGGAGTATCCCACTCGATATCCACTATATGTGCAGCATGGTCTGACATCACACAGCCAGTAGTAGAGATGCCATGGAACTAAGTCCTAGGAATGGATAAAGTGGCCTAAGCTGACGTAGACATTGTGTGTGTAATGAGAGTAAAGGCGTAGATGTGGATTATGGACTGTCCATGCATCAAGAAGGGACTACTGTTGAGCCCATCCAGAGAACTGCCTGAAGTGTTAGAGGGCTGGGGCTTGAAGGAGTAGGGGGTGGGAACGGTCAAGAGACATCCAGTATGTTGTCATAATCACCATCTAGTATCCATGGGATACCTACTCATTGAGCTAAGATTATTAAAAGAGTTGTCTAGAATGTAATTTGCTCTGAATTTGCCGCATAGACACAGCCTAGAAGGACAGGCTTGTAGTCTAACGGCCCTTCGACAAATAAATATCTGCACCTCTTTTCAATGACTATGTTTTGGGATTGATAGGGGGTATGTGGGCGTATCCAGAGAATTGTGCACCGGCGTATGCAGAATAGGTTGTACCACGAACCGTACCACTCCATCGCCTGCTTAAGTGGAGGTGCGGGCAGCGCTCTAGTTGTTGGATGAGCTTTCACTTAAATTCAGCATGCCTCTGTGGCCACGCAGTGGATAGAAGGACAGTGGGGGCATGGGCATGCCCGTTTTGGGCAGCCCCCACCCTGAAAAAAAAACGTTCAAAAAAGAAATCCCTGGTGTTTAGTGGGCTTTCTGCCCCCCCCGAAAGGGTAAATTAGGGGCCAATGCCCCATCTGCCCCCCAGGAGGGGCAGAAAGACTGTAACGATTGTGGGGGGGATAGGTGCATGGGTATACCCATTTTGAGCAGCCCCCACCCTAATTTTAAATTTATTTGAAAATCCCTGGTGTCTAGTGGGCTTTTTGCCCCCCCGGGGGGGCAGATTGGGGGATACTGCCCCCATCTGCCCCCCAGTGGGGGTGAAAAGACTAGATTGTGCCAAATAGAATTGGGAGAGCAAAGGCCCTTGCCCAAGGGACCGCTGCCCCCTCCCTCATGTCTAGTGGGTGGATCCCTGCATGGGGATCACCCTCCTGTGGTGATCCCCAAGCAGGGATCCACTTAGGAGGGGTACCATTGGAAAGGGGAGATTCTCCACTTTCCACCGATACCTCTCCCATCTTTCTACGTGCTCAGGGGGCTGAGATAGCCCCCTGAGCATGTAGAAAGGGGAACTGAAATGAGCCTCTAGGCTCATTTCAGTTTCGGTGTCACTGAAATTACGTCAGTGTGACGTGCGCGCTGATCGTCATTTCAGGGAAACCAAGGGGGGGCCTCAGGAGCTGGGGAAGCTCTTCCCCAGCCCCCAAGGTTTTGGGGGCAAAAAGGGACTCCCTCTGGTTCCCCCACCATGGGGATTTCATGTGGTGGGTGTCATGATGAGCTGAGCTCATCATGAGCACACGAGCACTGTGTGCAATGACGAGCTCAGCTCGTCATGAGCACCCAAGGGATTAAGGACATCCAGTGGAAGTTGGAGAACTTCGAAAACAGGTAGAGAAGGAACAATCTTAGAGTACTGGGGATTCCGGAAGGGGCAGAGGGATCAGACACCAGAATGTCTATAACGGAACTGTTTAGATCTGCCTTCCCTGAGACCTGATTGGAACTGGGCTGTTGAGATACAAAGGGCACACCGCACCCCGCTTAAGATTCGAGATGCTGCAAGAGGAGATGGAAAACCTTGGGCGATCCTGGTGTTCTTAGGAAATTTCCTTCTGAGACAGACGATTGCAGAAAAGGCTAGACCTGAGTCAAGGAGGTCAAGTGGGGGGGTCACATTTTTTGTCCGTCCCGACTTTTGCCATGCAACGGTGGAGAGGCGCTGGAGATTAACAGCCTGATTCATGAAGGAGAATTGCGCTCGCAAAGGGCTAGATTCTCAGAATCTGGCCCTTTGCGAGCGCATTTTTTGCATTTGGGATTCATCATCCCAAATGCAAAAATCGGTAATAGCGAATTCGCAAATTTGCAAGGAATTACATTTAAGGAATCTCTGTTTGAGATTCCTTAAATGCAATTCATCATCCATTTTCAAATTGCGAAATCGCAATTTCGGGCCGCTATTTACCGCGAAGTCAAACCTCGTGGTAAATAGCGAAAACTTAGAAAAATGCTTTTAAAAGCATTTTTCTAAGTTGCATGTTACACACACACATGTCTTTTGGACATGTGTGTGTGTAACATCTGTGTAATTTGACATTTCAGGGGTGTTACAGGGTGTCCTTTGGACACCCCTGCACCCTTGAAATCGCAATCTCATTTGCGATTAGCTAATTGCTAATCGCAAATAAGGAATGACTCCCCATGCATTAAAGGCCCATAGGAATGCATGGGGAGTCATTCCTTATTTGCGATTAGCAATTAGCTAATCGCAAATAAGGAATCTGTAGGAATCGCAAAAAATATTGCTATTCCTACATGAATCCCGTTTTGCGAGTCTGGAATAGCGATTCCTTATGATTCGCTATTTCAGACTCGCAAAACTTCCCTATGATGAATCTGGCTGTAAGACAGCTAATCAAGCCATTCCAGGTGAAGAATATCCAGGTCTATCTCATCAACCCGACACAACTAAAAGTGGAACATGATGGACATACCTGATATTTTTCATCAGAGATAAAAGCCAAAGATTTTTTTGGACTATAGGAACTTAAGAGAATTTTATTTATTCACTTAACTTTTTTTCTTTTTTTGCTTACAAAAGTAGTTATAGGCTTTGGCTAGTTTCTGGATAGGCTGGGTGTCGGGGGATAGGTGAATATTGGATCAACTCTGATTTCTCTCTATGTTTCTCTAAATCATCAAGATATGTGGGATCAGGGGGAAAAAAGGCTGTATATTGTGTTTATTACTGCTGCAACCATCACATGCACAGACCTAGGTCTGAGCGCTTCCGGAGGGTGTTGGGAGCTAGAGGGGAGGGGGTTCAGGTGAATGGGGAGGTCTTGGGAGGTGGAGGGAGGGTTCGAGGGAATGGGGAGGGGGAGGAAAGAAATATTTAAAAAAAACAAGTACCTGGTGCTATGGAGTGTTCTGTAATACAATGATAGATATATCGTCTTTTTTTCTGAATAGATGGTTCTATAAAGGCTATGGCTATGGCTGGAAGGGCACAAATGGGGAAACTTAATATATGCTCAGTAAATATTGGGGGTCTCAATGACTGGAGAAAAAGACAAATGCTGGGGCACTTTGTTCGCTCAAATAATATAGATGTATTATGTTTGCAGGAGACCCACTTAGCATGGGGGAAGAGACATTTGTTTAACATCAGGGTCTTCGATCTGTTGGCCTGCTCTTCACAAATGTCAACAGTTAGGGGGTGGCAGTACTAGCCAAAACCACGCTGGGAGGTGTTAAAAGAATTGGGGCAGATGCCTTGGGGAGATGGGTATTGGTTGGACTAGGGTTGGGTTGCACAATTTGTGTGATAATGGTTCTAACCAGGATGACCCGGAGGTCTTTGACTTTCTTGAGATAGAATTAACAAATTGGCTTAAACCCATTATTGTGTGCGGGGATTAAAATATTTCTGCTAATCTTACGAACAATTCTCTGTACACAGGGCGGAAGCCAAGGGTGTACTGGGCTATTAGCTCTCTAATTAAGTCGCACAGACTAGTTGACGTATGGGGTGCTAAGGAACCTAATGACCCTGGGTATACCTACTTTTCATGCCCATTTAAAAAATACACCAAGCTGGACTATTTTATGATATCCGGCACGGAGCTGGAGAAAGTTAATATCAAAAAGCTCCCGAAAGTGATGTCTGACCATAGTCCACTACTTCTTCAATATGAACTAGAGACTGTCAATGCCATCAAAAAGCGATTCCAGTGGACTTTCGAGAGGAGGCTATTGGCAGATTCCAGATACATAGAACATATAAGGAGATGGGCGCAAGATTACTTTAATACAAATCCCTTTAGTGCAAGCAGGAATTGTGTCTGGGAGACAATCAGCTTTGCTGCCAGGCTCAGAAAAGAGGCAAGATTAGAAAGTGAAAAATTAAAGGCCCAAATAGCATTAGCAGAGGAGCGTCATATGAGCGATATTAGGCAAGGGAAGAAGGGGGAGGAGAGTCAGCAAAGAATCCTCATAATTAAAACAGAGATGCAAAAATAGATAGCTCAGAGGGCTGCCGAGGACTATCAGACCCATTGGAGCAAATTATATGAAACAGGGGAGCAGGCGGGTAAATTGTTGGCACTCCGAATCAGGCAAAAGGGAAGTAAGAATGTAATATCAAGCATCTGTGATGGTGATCAGAACTATACAGAGCCAAGGGATATTTTGAGGACTTTTAAGGAATGTTTTCAGGGATTATACAGTGAGGAGAAAGGACCTGATGATGGCAACCCTTTGTTTGAGGGTACAGGCCCCCAGGTAAATAATCAAGATAAAGGAATATTAGATAAAGACTTAGGAATAAATGAGGTATTAGAAGCAATTCAGGAGCTAGCAGCAGGGAAGGCAGCAGGGCCGGATAGTAAGTATGGGCGAATTTTGCGGATTTGCGGTCCGCAAATTCACGTGAAATTGCAAAAAAATCTGCGAATTCGCGAAAAAATTTGTGAATTTGCGGATTTGCACAAATAGAGTAATAGACTGCTTTCTACTTTCTACTGGCTAATCAGTAAGTGCTAGCTCATTGGTTAAATGTATAGTGCTTTTCCTACACTGCAGCTGCATAAAAGGCCAGAAGATTTGTCTCCAGTGAATTCATGCAAAATTGAATTCGCAATCCGCAGAATCCACAAATTCGTGCAAATTTGCGGATTTTTTTTGCATGTTTGCGGAGTTTTTTTGCGTATTCGGGGGCCGCTTGCAGTGCACCGAGCGTGAAGTTACCCATTCGGTCATACATGGGCGCTGCCATCTTGTGCGTGTTGCGCATTTCCGTTTCCGGGCACAATTGGCAAGCTTGCGTTGTGTGCGGCGCGCTATTACGAGTTTGTGTGTGTTTTTGCTTGCTCGCAGGGTAAATATCGCGCAAACTTACCCACGCGGTCCTCAATGGGCGCGGCCATCTTGTTTTTCATTCATTGGTATGGTTCTGGGCATGCTTTTCCTATCCTCCCCTAATCTCTACAATCCTTTGTTTCATTGAACTTTTTTTGATCTTTTTTACTCATTATCTATCCCTCTATTTTTCTACATCTATATTTTGTGTTTTTTTCAACTTTTCGTTACTTTTAAAGCTACTTTTTTAAACTCTTTTCTTTTCTTTACTTTTTCCCTATTCTTTCATATTTTTTTTTCTTCAGCTGTCCAGGACCATGCCAAAGGGAGCCGGGAAGAGTAAGGGGAAGGGTCCCGCACCCCGCACCCGGCTCCCATGCGAGCGTTTGAGGGGGGTGCAAGTGGTGGCCAGGGAGATTTTCACTGCGGTGGAGGTGGCCACCCTTATATTTTTTGTTCTGCGCCACCTCCCTAAGACCGTGGCAGCAGGGGGCAGGCCCGGTCAAGGGTATGGCCTCCGGGAGCGTCGCGCGCGGTGGGATAAGGTGTGCCGGGCCATGCGGAGGGAGTTGGGGGTCCAACGCACCTACAACCAAGCGACGCACCGGTGGGCCGACGTCCTCAACTAGGAGCAGGACCTGCTCCACCTGCTAGGCGTGGAGATCCCTGGCCTTGGTGAGTAGCTATTTAATAACTACTTTGTATTCTTCTGCTCTGTGTTATATTGCTAATATATGTTTTTCCCGAAGAGCAAGAATGCTGCCTATCCGATTACATTGCAGGTGTTGAAATAGCTTCTGTGATTACAGGTGCTCGCCTCCTCAGTGGTGTTGCTACTATGCTTACTTGTTTGCAACTTTGTGCTCATTTGGCCTGAATATGTATGAGTGTAGTACTTTACAGAACTGCGTAATGCTAGAAAGACTAGAGACTCAAGTCTAGTCCTTCCTTTGTACTCCTGCTGCCACTAAGAAGAAGAGATAGTGATGGATTGATAGGTTGAGTATATTATGACTTGTTATTAGTAGTAGGACATTTTTTGGTGCTCTGCAATCATAAGGACAGACTGTGTCTGTCACGTCGCGTTCTGCTGAGTGCTGGCAGTCGTAGTAGAACCTTTTTGTTGTTGGTTTAGTTAGTGATTTACATTACTTTCCAAGTACACGGTCTGCGAATCCAGCAATACTGTACTAGTATCCTCCTAGTTGACCAGATCAGATAGGTCAACACATGTAGTGCAATTGTTGCTAATTTGTTTCCCAGAGATAATGTTAGATTGTGGTGAAAGAAATCAAATATTTCCAAAAAACAATCATCCATGTTTGTGTTTATTTCATGATCATCAGGGGCAAGGCAGCAACATCCCAGACTCCGGCGGGACAGATTGGGCAGGAACGATCCTCGGCAGGCTCTTCTTCTGGCCCCAATAAGTTGTTCTGTTATTAATATAATTATACTTCCCTAACTTTTATAGCTCCTATTCATTCCAAACTGTTTCCTAATTCTATTTTTTACAAAATAGTCTTTAATCTTCTTGTAGACTGTTTCTACTTTCCTATCCTGCCTCTCTACCATCACTCTCTGTGCTAATACTATTTACTAATATTTATGAGTCGGTCTGTGTAGGTAGCTAAGCTTGCCCAGTCGGCAAACAGCGTTAAACAAAACTCTGATCCAGCAATAGCTCTAGAGGCACTCAGTGCAGTCCTCTGGGTTGACCTTGCTGTCTATTCCAGTCTTCTTCATGTTAGTGCTTTGACAATTTCCAACAACAAAATGTCAATGTCCACGAAGAATAAGCTAGTAGTTGGCTTTTTGATTTGATAGTAGCACCTACCATACCGCTAGTGTTTCAGGGACTATTCTGCACATACAGAAGTATGGACAAGAGAAATAGGACATTGTTGATAATAAGTGCAGTTCGGCTTTCCACATACCTTAGTCAGAAGTCACTGTGCGGGACTCGGGAGCCCTCACCTTGTTGGAACTTCAAGTCCTCCTGGTGGTGATGAGGAGTAGTTGGTTCTGTCTGTAATTATAGAAATGTTGCACGTTAAAGAGCAAGCATTCATCAGTTGTGCCAAAAAGAGTTGCATGTTATGGCTAAGCATATAAGTTAACACCCGCCCCAAAACCGCGACTTCTTTTCAGTCCCAATAATTAAAAATTGTTTAACATTTTCTCTTCCATTACGAGACGAAGTAGGGGTGGTGTATGGCATCTAAAAATATGACATGTTTTTTCTAGGCGTCACAACATCGGATGCAGCACTTGCCACCACCAGTGCCGGGGCCAGCACCGCGGAGGGGTTCACTCAAACGGCGGATGCGGCGGTGCCACCAGGAGGAGATGAGGGGGATGGCTCAGCAGTGGCGGGCGGTGGTAAGTTATTATTAATACCCCTTACTTATTGACATTTAGAGTAGGCTCGCAAAGGAGTGTATGATGTACTGTACAGTAGACAGTACACTACTGCAAGTACACTGTACTGTTAAGAACAGTTACTGATTTAGAACTACATTTTTTTAGCCAATCACGGAGAAGACAGCCACCCTTGACTTAGCAATAGCATTAGCGGCGGTAGTTCTCGAGTAAGCAATTGCCCCCTCCATTTGACTTCAAATCAGCTGGGAAAATGTTATCGTGAAGTCAAGTCATATCAGATGAACTTGAGCGATGTGATGAACGAAAAGGGAAAGAACTTAGGGTCAATGGAAGGACGAGCGAGTCGTAACATTTATGACTAAAGAATGATACGTGTTTTTTAATGCAGGCAGAGGTGGCTGATAGGAAGGAATCAGGTGCATGGCTGCTTGAAGCAAGGATGGTTGGAGGAGAAAGAAAAAATGACTGCCTGTGTGGGTAAATCAGAAAATTCATGCGTGGTGTGCATTGCAATGTATCATTTTGGTGGAACTCAAATGCAAGTCAAGACGGGGGTTTACCCAAAAAATGAAAAGGGTGTTATTTGGTTGTTGAGAAAAAGTAAAGTTGTTACAGTTGAGACATTAAGAAGAATGATAGACGTTTACTTTGGAAGGCTGGATGGTATCTTCTTCCTCATACATAGCAGAGGTGTATGTAGAGCAGACGCTCAGTACATGAAGAGTGTTACTTTGTTCGAACAGCATGTCCGTGCCAGAGTAGCAAAGCAGAGGAAATCCACATACTACAAGTTGTGCTTGTTCAGAAACTGTCCCTTGACCAAAGTAACAGTACAGTAGTTTACTTTGCAAGCACAGCATATATGTGTATGTCTTGTATAGTTGACAATTATATCAAGTCAAGTAAGTCCCTTCCTCCGGCAATTATGGTTGCCACACTCACTCCCTATGTTCATAATTTTCTTTCTGCTGTGTTAATCATGGGTGGACTATCGCTGTTGTTCACTCAATCTATCACAACAAAGCACCTAAAGTCATCCATCATATAAGCAAAAAGATCATGTGATCTGAATAATCTTCATTTTCCTTTTGTAGTACTGAAGGCCCGGGGGGGGGGGGGGGGGCAGTGCGAAATATAAATTACATTGAGCAGTAGCCCTTGATGTAACCGAGTATGGCCAGTGCCACCCCTATACAAAAGTAAGGGCTTCCCTATCCCCACCTGCATGTACTGCTTAAAGTAATGCATGCAAGTCTGCGTCATCATGGCTTGTGTCTCTTTTTCTTGGGTGCAAGCTGACTGAGCTGGCATTATGCCGGCTACCACAAGTTCAAGTACAAGTAATTTCTTTCGCAAAACTAGAGAAAAAAAGAAGAATACTGGTGTACTCTCTGACTCTCTGACTATGTTATGAGTCCATAGTGCTGCCTGGTAGTAGAATTCCTGAAACTTCCACTGTTACAGGCCTACAAAGACAGCGGAAAAGTACATGCCAAAATGTTATACTGTGCTTGCAAATTGCTCGTGTTACTGTGAGACAACTTTCTGTTGAATTATTTTGTCTTATTGTTAAAGAGTATTGGTTACATTATTTTTCTTTCTTTCTTCATATAGATGCTCCCAAAAAGCTCACCAGAAGGGAGATGGCTGTCCGGGCCAGGGCCCGGAAGATGGTGGCCATTCGGGTAGAATATTCCCGGCTGTGGGCTCGGGAACAGGAGGAGGGGGCGTCAACAACCTCCTCCAGCACTGTCCATGTGTACACCAGCCAGCAGCCTCCATCACAGCGCCGTGCTCGGACAGCCCTCCACCGCCGCTCAGCTGCAAAAACACCAGCAGCTGGCCCCCTCAGAGCCTGGAAGTCACGCATGCGCCGCCTAAGCCTAAGAATGGACTACCTGGAGCGCAAGGTGGACAACCTTGAAAAACAGCTCCGGGACCTCCGCAAGGAACGGCGGGACCCTCTATCAAGACACCGCGGGAAGTGACTGTGTCCCTTGCCCCTTTTTTAAAGACTGTTGGGGGGTGGGAATCGGGAGGTGGGGATTATTTGGGACTATTTGAAATGGACAATTGTTTGGGGTAGGGAGGGGTGGGACTAGTTTATTTTTGTTAGGGGAAATATATCATTATTCATTTTACATACTTCAACATAGTGTACACGTTGATCTTATTTTGTGGGGTGGTGGGCGGGGGTTACGGCACGTTTGGTTTCCTCAAACTTACCAGCATGAATTATCTAAAACGTCCAGAAATGTTCAAAAGTGCCACTAACAGAGTTAGTGAATTCAATTGGCCTACTAGTACTTTTCTAGTACTACTGTCAGTCTCTCCTCCGAGTCCTAGCCCATTATTCTACCTCCCCAAAATGCTTATCTTACCTGTGATTCGTGTTTGAGAATAGAGCTAGGCACAGCGCTGGCTGCATGGCAAATGGTGATTACGCCATCCCGGACCAAAATTCCGTTGTTGTGGTGTTAGTAGGAGTGGTACCACACTAGCAGTAGCAGCATATGAAAAACAAAGTAAAAAAATGAGACATTGAGTGGCCTGAGAGTAGTATTAGAAGGAACAGTAGCCTAAGCAATGCTGAAGATAAGTATGGGGAAAAAAGAATCGCATGGATGATTATTGCTACAACATGAACAGTGACACAGCAGCGTAACAACAAGTCTTCTTGAAATGTAGAAGGATGATGTTGACTATGGATCCAATCGATGGTGGGCATGAAATTCAGAATTTATTTTAAAATACTCATTGTTGTTTTTTCCACCTGAATTACAATATGCTAGGATTCATCTAGCTGCCTTAAAATTGATTTGAGGAGGTTGCTTGCACCTTATCCTCCCCAGCAAGTGTGTGGAATTATTGTTGTAATTTACTCACATCTCAATGAAAACCACCCAGCCCGGGGGAAGAGGGTTAGGGTTTGAAACTTGGATGGGAATGGAGTTTGTGGGGAAAGTTTTGTGGAGAGAGGGAAAAAAACACAGCATGACCAAACATCAAATGAAGATAAACAAATCTTTGGAAACGAAGATATCCATAAATCTTTTAAGGGACATAAAGGAAGTGCATGCACTACTGCATGCATTAAGTTGTTTGCTAAATGATAGGTACTGAAAAGTAAGTAGTACTTTCTACAATGTACTAACTATGAAGAAACAATGTGACAGTACAGGGCTGCAGTAATTACGCAATTTTACTTGCCTATCTGCCCTCAGAGAGAAGAACCACTTAGTACATTAAATTAGTTTAAAAAATAGCAAAGACAAAAGTATACAATGGCTGGAGGGATGAATTGAAGCAGAGAGCAAACAAATGCACAGAGTCACACTCATAGAAGTTCAGAGCAATAACATTACTTAAAAGATAAGTAGAAATTAAGATGGATACTGTAACTGTATGTTGTTGTAGTTGTCTGTTGAATTTGGGAAGTTGCATGAATCCAGCCATTCCTCTTTTTCGCGGTACTCCTCCATTCCATCTGACGCTCCGTCGATCAATGTTGGGGACCAGAAGACACCTTGTCCACTGCCTGCCTGGTGAATACTGAATTGCGGGTCGCTAATTGTAAGCCTGAGTTCATCCTTTTTGCCATTGCAAGGGTAAAAGCCAGGCTGTAATTGTTGATGGAAAAACAGGAAGTGATATTAAAACACCACGGAGAAAAAAATATAAGGTACGCTATGTAGTGCAAAACTAACACTTTCAGTTTCAGAGTCGAAAGTATTACACATTTACAATACATACAAGTATCATTTCGAAAGTGTGTACTCTGAGTCTCCTTTTCAAGGATAAATAAGTGTGGGCTAAATTTGCATATCTTTCCCCTCAAGCTACGTGTAAAGTGTAAACTGCAATTTTAGAACAAAATTAGACCTTCCCAGATGTGCCCCCAGACCCCTCAACCCACCCCCAAACATCCAGAACCCCCCCAAGCAGCCCCCCATAAACATGCAATACTACTAGGCCTAACTTTCAACTGTGCCAAAATGCTTTCTGCAACTAGGGCTAGGGCCAAACCCCCCTTTTCACCATGGATTTTCTCCAAACCACTTGCATCTGATATTAGACCTTCCCAGCAATGCCCCCAGACCCCTCAACCCACCCGCAAAAAAGTAGAACACCCCCAAACAGGCCAAAAGCAAAAATGGAAAATGTGACACCTAGAAAATTTGAGGCCTACTTGACAAATCACTCCAAACGCGCTCTGCAGGTAGGCCCTAACTCCCCTTTTTCACCATGGATTTTCTTCAAACCACTCGCAATCCAAATTATACTATCCCAACAGTGCTCCCAGACCCCCAAACCCACCCCCAAAAACCTAGAATCCCCCAAAACAGCCCCTCAAAAACACGCAAGTGAGCAAAAAAGGAAAAACTTTTTCACCATGGATTTTCTCCAAACCACTTGCATCCAATATTAGAACTTCCCAGCAATGCCCCCAGACCCCTCAACCCACCCGCAAAAAAGTAGAACACCCCCAAACAGGCCAAAAGCAAAAATGGAAAATGTGACACAAAACATTTGAGGCCTACTTGACAAATCACTCCAAACGCGCTCTGCAGGTAGGCCCTAACTCCCCTTTTTCACCATGGATTTTCTTCAAACCACTCGCAATCCAAATTATACTATCCCAGCAGTGCTCCCAGACCCCCAAACCCACCCCCAAAAACCTAGAACCCCCAAAACAGCCCCTCAAAAACACGCAAGTGAGCAAAAAAGGAAAAACTTTTTCACCATGGATTTTCTCCAAACCACTTGCATCCAATATTAGAACTTCCCAGCAATGCCCCCAGACCCCTCAACCCACCCGCAAAAAATTAGAACACCCCCAAACAGGCCAAAAGCAAAAATGGAAAATGTGACACTTAGAAAATTTGAGGCATACTTGACAAATCACTCCAAACACGCTCTGCAGGTAGGCCCTAACTCCCCTTTTCCACCATGGATATTCTTCAAACCACTTGCAATCAAAATTATACTATAGACTTTCCCAAAAACCTTCAACCACCCCAAACAGCTCCCCAAAAACACGCAATACTGCTAGGCCTCAGTTTAAATCGTGCCAAAACGCTGTTGGCAACTAGGCCCAAACCCCCCTTTTCCGCCATGGATTTTCTTGAAACCACTTGCAATCAAAATTAGACCTTCCCAGCAGTGCTCCAAGACCCCCCGACCCACCCCCACAAATCTAGAACACCCCCAAACAGCCCCCCAAAAATATG
This sequence comes from Lissotriton vulgaris, assembly GCF_964263255.1. NCBI lineage: Eukaryota > Metazoa > Chordata > Amphibia > Caudata > Salamandridae > Lissotriton > Lissotriton vulgaris. The sequence goes on along the minus strand of NC_141689.1, from coordinate 2,003,234,124 downwards.
CAATACTGGTATATCCAAAACATGACAAATTGCTGTTTTCAGCACTTCCACTACTTTGATCCTCTTGAAACTTACCTGGACACTTGTTCCAGTGATTCCCAAGATTCTCAGCAAGGCAGAACAAAATCGAACCACTGCGCTCTTTAAAGAAGAAGAAGAAGAAGAAGAAGAAGAAGAAGGTCTATGACTAGTTTTCACTTTTCACCCAAACACACGCGCCCGCAAAACACAAAAAAAGGCCAAAATTCTGCCAATTCTGGACCTAAGAATGCCAAACCCCCCTAAAACCTTGCCAACATCATTATGAATGAGCCTGCATCGGGCCCTGAGCCCTAGGCTCAGCGGGAACCCTACCAACTTAAACCCAAAAACCCTAGTACATCGCACTGAACCCTAAACCCTAGATATGCTTTGTCTGTCTGTGTCAAAGAGCCTAAGTATGCTACATCAGGATGCTTCACTCAGTGGTGCCTTCCTTGAACGTCTGCATGGCCCTGCCGCAAGCTTGAGCCAAAAATCCGTTCTGCTCAAGAATTTGCGAATTTTCTGTAATTTCGCAAGATTCGCGAAAAACCGAAAAACAGCAAAACAGCAAATTTCGCAAACATAACAAATGTTTGGCCTAAGTTTGAGGCAGGGCCATGCAGACGGTCAAGGCAGGCACCACTGAGTGAAGCAACCTGATGTAGCATACCTAGGCTCTTTGTCAGACAGACAAAGCATATCTAATTGTATGCAGCAAGCCACATAGCCCCAATTTTACATGAACTGCTGTCTGGAGTGGAGTGAACTCTGCCTGGCATAACAACAACAGTACACTGCCTCGCCCTCGACAACTACAACCACGAATAGACAGACATGTAGTTCTGCTGTAGTAGTTGTTGTAGACTAGTTTACCTGTTTGCCACTCACGAATTGGCCATAGTTCTTCCGTAAACCGACGCTGAAGATCCATCTATCCCAGTGAGTGACTGCAAAGAAAAAAGATATATTATATAATCAATCATCATGGTATATTGGTAAGTGAGTCCACTCCAAGGACATTTTGCATATTGAAAAATGCAACATAGTGGCCCCTGAAGTTGAAGTACAATTTCAACTAAACAAGGTAAAAAAAAAACAGAGTAGTAGACACGAGTTACAATTACTGTGTAAAAGAATAAATAATAACTAAGACAAGACATATGATTAATTTCATGCACAAAAACAAACAGCAATTGGCTTCATCAGAGCCAGACAGCCATTGCTGTCCACTGCATGCTATCTTCTCATTATTCATTACCTGTTCTACTTTTTGTCCGCATCTTCTTCGGAAAATGAGGGCCCACAGGGCAGCCTCTCCTGTCAATTTCAGAAGTAACTCTGTCAGCAATCAGCAAGCATGTAGTTAGTCCATAATTTCAGTCCCACTTGAGGGGACTCGTCTACGAAAACAAAGTTCCTTTATTCTTCGTAATCCATCCATCTGCCTTGAGGGAAATGGATAGGGGGAGTCTGGAGGAGGAGGATAGAGGAGCATGATTGAGTTGTGAACTTGTGAACCTCAGGAATGAAGACTGCGGCACCTTCAAATCAATAAGGAAAATAAGATGAAGACAGTGCTGCTGATGGACTTGTTGTGATTAGGTGATTAGAGTTTTGTTGTGGTAAAAGTTGCAAAACAAAGAAAGACACACAGGTATAAAAGTGAATAAGGATGAAAAAAAGGAAGTCATTTTCAGGCCTCGGTGTCAGGGAGGTAGAGCTCGTCCTCAAACTCTATGAATTGAGACGGGAGTAGTCTAGCTAACAGAGAAGAACTTCCGTCACCTAAATCGGTATCATCTTCTTCCTGTGTGCATTCACGTATTTTGTAATCTGGTAGTATGAAGCGCTGATTCATCTTGATCAGTGTTAGCCTCTCCACATTTTTTAGCGATAGGCGAGTCCTTTTTGAAGTTATAATGGCACCAGCAGCACTGAAAACACGTTCAGAAGACACGCTTGCGAGTGGGCAAGACAAATAATTTAGAGCCAGGTTGGTGATCAGTGGCCATAGAGCCCTTTTCCTATACCAATACAGCAATGGGTACTGATTAACAAAGACCTCTGTTGGGTTATCCAGATAGGCCTGCACCATCGACTCAAGGTTCTCCACGGTTGCCCCACTTTGCATACCATCTGTAACCTTTGCAGCACTGGAGCGAGCAAACCCTTGATGAGTTAGCCAATCCGCTTCCGACAATATTATGACTGGGCCTGGTGCAGGTGAGGATGATGATACGGTTGCTGGTGTCGTTAACGGCTGTGAGGGAAATTGACTCCCTTTGGCCACCGATTCAGAAGTGAACTTGGTGCCGGATGGCCTGCTGATTCAGTTGTACTTCTGCCGGCTCCTTGAATTTTCTGCCGCTCTTTTTCGAACCGAGTGGCTGACACAGCTAGCCAATGTTTATACTTTGAAACATCTGCTTCATCAAAAGGAATGAATGCTTTTCTGGCCACTGTCTTTTTGTCTCGTGGATCCAGAATAGTGTCACAAATGTAATGTTGTTCTGTATGTATGTTTTTAAGCCTTTCATTGGCAACTAGGCGGCTTAATAACCTCTCCGCCAACTGATATGCGTCTTGCTTTTCAGCATCATCTCGGAACGTTAAAGACACCGCCTTCAGTTGGTGCTTTAGCATGCGCAACAATGGGATAGCTTTGCCCAATGAACAGTCCTCCCTGCTGACTTCATGCGTAAAGACCTCAAAAGGGCGAAGCATGTCTGTCAGGCTTGCAACTAGCTTCCATTCCTCCAACTCTAGCCTCTTGTCTTTCATAGAAGAACCCAGTTTATAGACATAATCATTTATTACCTCCACTGCTCAGACAGACGCTCAAGCATGTAAAAGGTTGAGTTCCAACGTGTTCCCGCCTCCTGGATGAGTCATTTGACTGGCAGTCTACGTTCATGTTGAATCCTCCTCAGCTCCTTCCGGGCCTTAAAAGAATGCCTGAAATGTGTGCAGATTCTTCGGCAGGTGGTGAGTAACTTGCTGACTGTGTTTTCTTTTTTCAAGAAATCTTGCACCCCGATGTTAATACTGTGCGCCAAACATGGCACTCTGAAATAGTCACCTTGCTGCATGGCCTTAACTACATTACTGCCATTATCCGTGGAAACCTAACCAACTATGCAATTTATTGGATGCAGCCATTCATAGACCTTCCTATTAAACTCCTCCAAAAGGTTAGGTGCAGTATGAGTTTTGTCCATGGCAAACCTGGCTACTGTTGCATGTTTCAGACTAGCTTGAAAAATTGGGGCAGGGTCAACACCTGCAGACATTGTTTCCATAACCCCTGCAAAAGAGACCCAGTGTGCAGTGATGCACATGTAATCAAGGGATTGGCAACTGGTCCACATTTCTGTTGTCAGGTGGATAGTGTGAACAGCACTCTTCTGCAAAGCTGCCCCAATCACCTCCAGCACATCTTGATGTAGTGCTGGAACCGCAACTCTGGCAAAATAGGACCGGATAGGAACCTTCCATTTAGGGCAGACTGTTGACACAAATTCTAGAAAACCCACCCCTTCCACGAAAGAAAAAGGGAGAAGGTCCAGTGCTAACATTTTAGCCAGCTTTGCGTTATACAGTCGTGCCGTTGGGTGGTTGCATTAAAGTGGCGCCTCCGACCAAAACATTCTGCTAATGGTGGGCTGGACCATTTTACGTGATGATGATGATGACTTCTTCAAACCAGTTAGGCCCAGTGATGTACTTTTTCGCATTGGTGTCTCTCCCAGACTCTTAGTGTGCCTCATACATGTTGCAGGGGTAGAGAGTGTGGGCGATACCACTGCAGTGCTGCTGCCAAGGGTACTGGGTGTACCAGAAAAAATGTCTGTCGCTTCTTCACTTCCCCCCTGCACGATCAGCCCCTCGTCATCATCAGATGGAATATCAATGGATACATTTGGATTTGTTTTTCTTTTGGCTTCCTGGATCTTACTTAGGTGCGCCTCCCACATGATAGTGTGGTGTTTTTTGAGATGACCTCTCTATCCTACGGTACCATAGTTGGTACCAAGCTTACCCCGACTAACTAAAGTTTTACAAATCGAACAAAAAACCATGTTTTATGCCCTTTGGCTAACAGTAAAGAAGGCCCAAACTGGGGACTGGAGACGTCTGCTGGTGGTGGAGGTGCTACTTTGAGTTTCAATGCCAGATGAAGTGGAGGATGGGCGTGGCTGAATTTGTTTCTGTTGTTCACTTACAGCACCACTACTTGAGGTAATGGAGGTCGAGCTGGATGGAGGTCCCTGCCGGCCCTTCTGACTACAAAAATTTGGAAGCTGTAGGTCGTGTTGGTGTTGTAGTTAACTGCGTTGGTGGTGGTACCAGTGCCACGCCGCCCACATCACGCTCAGCAGCCATTCGGGATAGGGTGAAAATGTTTGTCTGCTACATGCCAGCTGGGGCTGGAGTAACGACTGTGATGACTGGGTCGTCGTCAGACTGTTTATCAGCAGCAGCAGAAGACACCACTTCTTGTTCTTCGTCGTCACACATAGGTGGAAGCCTTGCGGAAACCTTCCTTTTAGCTTAGCTACCTTTGTCGGCTCATGGCGTGCCTCACTCTCAGAGTGCATCGGTGGGTTCCAATCAAGATCAAGATCATCAGAACGAAGGGGGCTTGAAGAAGAACTTGTAGTATTAGTGACCTTTTTCTTGCTGGGGATCTGGAAGACAGCGGATCATCATCAGGAGGAGTGGCTTCCTCGGATAATACCTCCGCTTGAATATCAATTTCCTGATGTGCCCCTACTTCTGGAGGAACAAGCGTTGTAGGCAGTTGTGCCGCTCGATGAACCTCTAGTTGCACCTCTCCATGCACCTCTCCATGCGCCTCTACTTGTGCCTCTCCTTGCGCCTTTCTTGCGCCTCTCCTTGCTCCTCTCCTTGCCCATGTACTTGCGCTTGTACTAGTTGCACCTGTGGTTGACGTTGCGGCTGTGGTTGTTGAACACTTGTCAGCTGAGTTACACCCGGCGTTGATTGGATGGTACGTTCTTGTGATGAGCCAACATCACTGGTCGATGGTGATTGAGGAACTAAAGTGGCTGCCTCAGCAGCACTCATGGTCTTGGACCTAACTTGGCGTGGTGGCACTGAGCCCAATGAAGCGGAGGTGCTGTTTCCAGCTTGGTCCCCGGCGGGCACCGCTTCTGCTGCAGGCGTAGTTTTTTTTACCAAAAAAGATGTCGGTGGGCCCACCAGTCTCCTTGGTAGGTGGTGCCACTTGCTTCTTCTGCTCCTTCTTACTGGCAGTGGCACTGGCAACTTTTTTTGCTGAGGCGCTACGGCCACCTTTCTTTGGGCCCATCGTCTTCAGATGTCAGAACAGCAGACCACAGTTGCACGAGTTGCAGAGTTGTCTTGTCTGTGGCCACACTACCCCTGGGCCTAATGGAAGAAAGCAAGGCAAACTGTGTGCAGGCCTGAGCACACTGCCTGGCTTCAAAATGGCTCCTTGACCCCCAGCCACATGGCCAGGCCCTGCCTGGACCAGGCCTCAAAATGGCCCCCACCCACATGGCCAGGCCCCAACACCCCCCCAAAAAGTTGACAAACACACAAAAATCACCACAATACAATGCCATCCATGCCCTCAATGATGTTTAAATTCAAGACGCCCCATAGAAAGATTTGGTCCATGCACCACTCAGTACCCCTGGGCCTAATGTAAGAAAGCAAGGCAAACTGGGTGCAGGCCTGAGCACACTGCCTGGCTTCAAACTGGCTCCTTGACCCCCAGCCACATGGCCAGGCCCTGCCTGGACCAGGCCTCAAAATGGCCCCCACCCACATGGCCAGGCCCCAACACTACCCCAAAAAGTCAAAAAACTCACATAAATCACCACAATCCAATGCCATCCATGCCCTCAATGATGTTTAAATTCAAGACGCACCACAGAAAGACTTGGTCCATGCACCACTCACTACCCCTGGGTCTAATGGAAGAAAGCAAGGCAAACTGTGTGCAGGCCTGAGCACACTGCCTGGCTTCAAAATGGCTCCTTGACCCCCAGCCACATGGCCAGGCCCTGCCTGGACCAGGCCTCAAAATGGCCCCCACCCACATGGCCAGGCCCCAACACCACCCCAAAAAGTCAAAAAACACACAAACATCACCACAATCCAATGCCATCCATGCCCTCAATGATGTTTACATTCAAGACACCCCATAGAAAGACTTGGTCCATGCACCACTCAGTACCCTTGGGCCTAATGGAAGAAAGCAAGGCAAACTGGGTGCAGGCCTGAGCACACTGCCTGGCTTCAAAATGGCTCCTTGACCCCCAGCCACATGGCCAGGCCCTGCCTGGACCAGGCCTCAAAATGGCCCCCACCCACATGGCCAGGCCCCAACACTACCCCAAAAAGTAAAAAAACTCACAAAAATCACCACAATCCAATGCCATCCATGCCCTCAATGATGTTTAAATTCAAGACGCCCCACAGAAAGACTTGGTCCATGCACCACTCACTACCCCTGGGCCTAATGGAAGAAAGCAAGGCAAACTGGGTGCAGGCCTGAGCACACTGCCTGGCTCCAAAATGGCCCCTTGACCCCCAGCCACATGGCCAGGCCCTGCCTGGACCAGGCCTCAAAATGGCCCCCACCCACATGGCCAGGCCCCAACACCACCCCAAAAAGTCGAAAACACACAAAAATCACCACAATCTAATGCCATCCATGCCCTCAATGATGTTTAAATTCAAGACACCCCACAGAAAGATTTGGTCCATGCACCACTCACTACCCCTGGGACTAATGGAAGAAAGCAAGGCAAACTGGGTGCAGGCCTGAGCACACTGCCTAGCTTCAAAATGGCTCCTTGACCCCCAGCCACATGGCCAGGCCCTACCTGGGCCAGGCCTCAAAATGGCCCCCACCCACATGGCCAGGCCCCAACACCACCCCAAAAAGTTGAAAAACAGACAAAAATCACCACAATCCAATGCCATCCATGCCCTCAATGATGTTTAAATTCAAGACGCCCCATAGAAAGACTTGGTCCAGGCACCACTCAGTACCCCTGGGCCTAATGGAAGAAAGCAAGGCAAACTGGGTGCAGGCCTGAGCACACTGCCTGGCTTCAAAATGGCTCCTTGACCCCCAGCCACATGGCCAGGCCCTGCCTGGACCACGCCTCAAAATGGCCCCCACCCACATGGCCAGGCCCCAACACTACCCCAAAAAATAGAAAAACTCACAAAAATCACCACAATCCAATACCATCCATGCCCCCAATGATGTTTAAATTCTAGATGCCCCACAGAAAGACTTGGTCCATGCACCACTCACTACCCCTGGGCCTAATGGAAGAAAGCAAGGCAAACTGGGTGCAGGCCTGAGCACACTGCCTGGCTTCAAAATGGCCCCTTGACCCCCAGCCACATGGCCAGGCCCTGCCTGGACCAGGCCTCAAAATGGCACCCACCCACATGGCCAGGCCCCACCACCCCAAAAAGTAAAAAAACCACACAGAAATCACCACAATCCAATGTCATGCATGCCCTCAATGATGTTTAAATTCAAGAGACACCACAGAAAGACTTGGTCCATGCACCACTCACTACCCCTGGGCCTAATGGAAGAAAGCAAGGCAAACTGGGTGCAGGCCTGAGCACACTGCCTGGCTTCAAAATGGCTCCTTGACCCCCAGCCTCATGGCCAGGCCCTGCCTGGACCAGGCCTCAAAATGGCCCCCGCCCACATGGCCAGGCCCCAACACCACCCCAAAAAGTCAAAAAACACACAAAAATCACCACAATCCAATGCCATCATGCCCTCAATGATGTCTAAATAAAAGACTCCCCACAGAAAGACTTTGTCCATGCACCACTCACTACCCCTGGGCCTACTGGCTAGTGAGGCTTTACAGGCACCCCAAAATAAAAAAATAAAACAACATATAACAGTGAGCTAAAATTCCATGACATAAATGAGAATTAAGTTAAAAAAAAAATCACAGAAACAGTTGTATCATGTATCCATGACTAACCCTGGGCCTACTGGATACTGTGGCTACCCACAATATATATTGTTTTTTAAGTTGTGAAAAAAGTTTTAAAACTTTAGTTGCAGCAACTGCAATGCCCAAAACAAACAACACCAACTTACTTGTAAAATCTCAAGTCCAAAAGTGATCCAAACTCCAAAGTCCAAAAAGTCCTCAAATCCAAATATCCAGCAGCAGCCACAAAAAAGTAAACTTTCAAGCTCCAGATCCAAATCAATAGTGATCAGGACATGGACAAAGTACTGGGAGGAGCCTGCTGGACAGGAACAGGAAGTTGGAGACTCTGGTGCACTAACTTCCTCCCACCACCTCCCCAAAATGGACTCCTTGCACCAAAAAGGGCAGCCAAATGTCAATCTGAGGAGTTATTCTGATCAAAATCATAATTTTCAGAAGGTTTATGCTGCCTGCGGTGGATTTCTTGTGCAGAATTGCAATTTTTGCAATTTCGGGAAAGCGAGATGTTCAAATCTCCTGCCGGAAGTCAGCTGCGTGCCGCATCTACGTGTTCGGCATTGTTTACTCCCACGATGCGTGATAACGGGCCCTTATGACAAACTCGCATTGTCAAACTCTCGCCGTGCAATATGGCGGGCCGCGATGACGTAATCGCGGTTGAAAAACTCTCCCGCGATCACGCAGCAATTTCCAAAATGGCGCAGAACACGCAAACCGGGAGAAAAACAACTCGGCAGACTCAGAATCACGGTAAGTCAACGCAGCGCACGGGATATTGTATTTTTCAAGCGCAACCAAGCAAAAAAATCCGCAGCTTGCGAATTTGTGGATTTTTGGGCAAATTCGCACAATTCGCAGATCACGAATTTGCCACAAGTCCGCAAATTTCGTGAACGAAATGAATTTTACGCCCACGCTTAGCGTAAAGGGCCAGAAGATTTGCCTCAATTGACCGTGTGTGCTGGCCATCAAAAAAAAAAAATCCGCCCTTTGAGCCTCAAATTTCGCGAGCGGAACGTTTTTTTGACTCATACTTACCGGATAGTATCTCGCTGGAAGTCTATAAGTGTATTCAAGACTAGATAGCACCAATATTGCTGGATTTATTTAGCGGGATAATGTGTACTGGGCTAATCCCGGATTCATGGAAAGAGACAAATATTGTGGTATTTCATAAAAAGGGGAAGCCAAAAGATCATCCTGGCTCATACCGCCCAATATCCCTCATTAACGCGGATACTAAGGTATATGCAAAGGTTCTTGCATAAAGGCTGGGAAGGGTCATCGGCGGTCTAGTCTCCCCGTGGCAGCATGGGCTTATCCCAGACTGCGGAACAACAGATCACATCAGGAGCGCTATCACCCTTTTCGATGCGCAGGCTGCCACGGGGGGGGGGGGGGAGGATGGCCATGATCCTTCTCGATGCGGAAAAGGCCTTCGATCGCATTACCTGAAGGTATCTTTGGGGGATATTGGAGCACAGAGGGTTTGGCCCAATAAAACTTGTGTGCCATCAGTGCTATGTATTGTGACCCTAAGCGAAGAGTGCAGATAATGGGGGAAAGCTCAGAAAGGATCTATATTTCTAGAGGGACACAGCAGGGCTGCCCCAGTTCGCCTATCCTTTAGCCCTGTATATAGATCCTTTGGTTCGTAGGATATTGGGGTGTACTGACATCATACCAGTGGTCTTGAACGGGTATGAGACCAAACTATTAGCCTATGCCGACGATCTGGCAGTAATTGCCCCTGAACCAGCTGGGGCTATGGTGGAACTCACACGAATAGCATCTGAATTTGGTCATTGTTCAGGCTATCTTCTGAACGAGAACAAGACCCAAATAATCTGCACTGATAATTTAAGCAGAGCTGATACCAGATACTCGGAAACAGCAATATATCTCGGAAATAGGGTTAGCTCAGCAGTAAATACAATAATGAAAGAAAATTTTACCCCATTGTTGAAGTCAATGGCATCAGACCTGAAAAGAATGGACGCTTTACATTTGTCTCTGATAGGCAGGGTAAACATACTGAAAATGATCATGTTCCCTAAGATTTTATATCTTTTTCGCTCCATCCCATTTTTAATAGAGGAAAGCTTAATGAAGTCTTTGGAGTCAACCTTTATGAGCTTTGTTTGGCAATATGGCAAAATTAGGCGAGCAATGACATTTCTATTTTTATCACAGGAAAGTGGGGGTCCGGCAGTCCCGAATCTAAGGTTTTATCATTGGGCCTGTATGCTTACTCAGATGGCAATACTTTTTGTCCCGCTACAAATCTAGGGGATACCCCCCGCTGCAATCAGGATCCCCCCTCTATCTATGAACTTTTGTTGGGTAGTTGGAAACGGAACGGCACTATTTCAGAACAATGCACTATAAGGTGTTGAACAGCGCCTGGGGGTCTGGAAAATGGTCCAAAAATCAATGTTAATACCAAAAATTAACTACTATCTACCCTTTTGGAAATCTAGTATTTTCCCACAGTTTAGTTATGACAGAATGGGGCAGATCTGGGAAGAACATGGCATGAAAAGAGTGGGCGATAGCTATGAGGGGGATACCCTCATGACGTTCAATAAAATACAGCAAAAATATAATATCCCGGCTAATCAAGCGCTTAAATTCTTTCAGATTTATAAATCGTTAACAACTATAAAACCGCGAATCTCCCCAGGCGGCAGAATCAGTATGATTGATTATCTGTTAAACGGTGGCACAAAGATCAAAATGGTCAATAGATCCTTATTGGGAGGGATCCAAGACGATCTAGAAAAATGTGAAGCGGCCTGGATGTCGAAATTGGATAACCCAGATGTCGATTTGGATAAAGCTCTGCAGCTAGGTTGGACATTTGTTCACTCCACAAATTTGAGGGCACAACACTATAAAACCCTATTTAACTTGTATTTTAAACCAGATAAACTTCATCAATGGGGTAAAAGGGAAGACAATAAATGCCCTAGGTGTCAGGAAGGGCCTGTTGATTTAATACATATGTTCCATAACTGTGAAAAGTTTAATTCAATCCGTTTGGATATTGAGACGTTTTTGGAGGGGTTGCTAGGCTTTAAGATCAACCTATCCCCTACCCTAATGATAATAGGCAGCGATAGTAATATGGGGCTTACCAAAGAGCCTGAAGCCTTGGTCTTTATCTCTGTCGTGGTCCTACGGATTCTTATTTCAGCAGGCTGGAAAGATACAGTAGCACCCTCCTTCCAGATGTGGTTGGCCAGATTGCTGGGGATTCACAATATCGAAGCTTCCCTATACAAGCGTAAGGGTAGGAAAAAGCGTGAATGTGATTGAATATCTGGGCCCCTATCCGGAGTTGGAGGGAATATGGCACCTAGAGTTGGAAATATTTGTATGTAAGAATATGTATTTATGTATATATAATATTTGTAATTTGTATATATGTATATATAAGATATGTACATATTCTGAAATAATGCAGGGTGATCCAGGTTAATGTTATATTTTATATTGAAACCATGTAATTTGTACTTGCTTTAAAACTATTTATTCCGGAATATTCCAGCAATGCTGTAATATTGAAAAGTATTTATTGTGATTTGCACCAGGTATCTGAAATAAAAAAATAAAATTAAAAAAAAGAAGAATTGGCTTATCTACAATGATAGTGCAAAAAGTAAATTAGAAAACATTACATTTGACTATTGTTAAGGCTTCTTATGCTAACGGCTCAACATATTTGTCTGTTTTAAAATGAAAAAATAAACTGTGACAATTGTTAAACCCCAAATAGACTGATTCATATATACAGTGTAATACAAGTGTTATTCACAGGTTTACATACATAACTCAGGAGAAATGGAAGAGTTACATCTGCTTTGATGACCACCCCATGTTATAGAACAGAGAAATCTCTTTCATTCTTTCCTGCATTATGATATTGGAAAGGGTCTTGGATGAGAGATGAGTATGGAATATATTCCTATGTATATATCAATGAATTGAGCAAACAATCCACCATCTCCCATTTTATGGGGGAAAAACAGACTGGTAATTATGGGGCTGGCAAAAAACAGACGTAGTATACTGCCCAAGTGGGCAATTACTTCAGGGCCGCTTTCTCCTATCCTATTGATCGGATCCGATGAAAACCATCCTCGAATACACTGAAGAATTAATCGTTCTTAACTAAAATGTGAAAAAATGTGCCAACAAAACCTTATCAAAAAATTACTAAAGTGTGAGAACCTAAGGCTACCGAAAGGGTTAAGGTGCAGGACAAATAGTTAGAGTATCAGAGGTGCACATTAAGTGCCTCATCTGCGTTCACCCCGTTCGAGATTTTGGAATCAAGTAAAATTATGTACCTTAATTCCAATCTCCTGAGTGACAGTTGTCTATTTCCTCCTATGATGTTCTTGGGGACACTGTCAATCACAAAGAAAGAAAGTTCTTGAGTTTTGCTACCGGATATGCGGAGTCATCATGGATGATGGCCCTAAGATGTCGTAATATCCGCACGTGTAAGGGGTGTATGGTACTCCCCACGTACTGTTTTTCACATGTGTATTGGAGGACGTAAACTGAGAAATCAGTTTTGCATGTGTACCTGCCTCGGATTTCAAAGGGAGTCTGTCTAAGCGGTAAAGGGACGGTTCTGATATTTATGCTGTGTTTACACACTTTGCATTTAAAGCATTTGTGAAACCCTCTCTGTGGTTTGAGCCAGCCAGCTCCCTTGTCAATTAATGGTGCATTACAGACTAATTCTTGGCACATGGATTTGGCTCTTCTGAATGTAATCTGTGGGAGTTTGTCCCATGTGGGACCTATGACAGGATTGCTACTCACTAGTTGCCAATGCCTATGCAGTATTTTACGAAGGTTCGTAAGGTAAGCATTGAACCCTGTAACTAATCTATGGGTTGTTTCTTTGTTTTGTGTTTTACTGTTTTTATTATTGCTCTTAGTGGTAAATAGAAGAACGTCCCTCTTGGCATTGGCCCATTTCTACTCTGCACTGGTGAATGTTCTAGTGCTGTAACCTCTACATCTGAGTCTCTCAAAGAGACCTTTAGTAGATTGTCTCAATCCCTCATATGTGCTGCAATTATGCTTCATCCTGAGGCATTCTGCATATGGTATGCTCTCCTTGAGGCTTGTAGGGTGGAAGCTACTGGCGTGGATGATTGCGTTAACGGACGTGGGTTTTCTGTATGTCATAGGTTGGATTTTATTATTTTCTACATAAAGTTCTAGATCTAGGATTTTGATAGATTCTTTGCTAGTCGTACAGGTGAATGCTAGATTAAGGCAGTTGTTATTCATTTCTGTGAAGTTAGTAGCACTTTCTTCAGTTCCTTACTACAGAATAAAAATGTCATCTATGTACCTAGTATAGAGGATAACATTCTAAGTCATAGACGTGCTTTGTGCCTTCATGAGTACTTGCTCCTCCCACCAGCCCATATGCAAATTAGCATAGCTGGGGGGGGGAAGCAAGTACCCATGGCTGCACCTTGTGTTTGCTTGTTGAAGAGTCTGTCTAAGATAAATATATTATTATCTAAACACCATTCTGCCATTTGTAGTAGCATCATGGTATGTTGGTGTAGACCAATAGGTTGTTTCCCTAGATAGTAGCTCAATGCGTTCAGACCATCCTTGTGTCTTATTTTTTGTATACAAAGTATGTACATCTAATGTCATGAAAACAAAATTATCATTCCAGGTACGATCATAGATTTTTTTTTTTAAACAATTTTTATTGTCAAGAAGAACATCTTAAACAATGGGCATTATCAAGGTTTACAGTGTGCAAAACAGTTGTACAGAAGATAAAAGGTGAAGCATAGTGAATGCATCTCGCCAAGAGAAATACATAACAGCAATACAGTTCAGACAGATATGATATGCCGCCATTCCCAACCATGATTCTCTCATCCCTTCTCCTCGTCAATCCGAATCTGTATCACTATTCAACTGGGGTGGGTCACAAATATGCCCCCTATATTCGATCATAGATTTTTGAAAAAAGTCCCCAGTGTGTCTGATGTACGCTGGGAGTTCATTGACATAGGGCTGGAGGAAGAAGTTTATAAGCCTGAGGTGTTCTCAAACAGTCCCCCAATCGTGGAAATGATTGGTCTTCCTGGGGGGCACTGGGCATCTTTACGTATCTTAGGTATAAGATATAGTTGGGGTGTTATGGGATAGTCATTTTTCAAAAAATCGAGTTCTTGTTTGAAAATTAGCCCCACTCCTCTCCATTCATAAAGTGCCTTGTGGAACTTTTCCCTAACTCCCATGAATCTTGTGGCACTAGTGCGGCTGTAGCACTCTCTGTCCTGTAATTGTGTCATTGCCTCATGGTTGTATTACTCTAGGGTCCACAGGACTACATTGCTGCCCTTGTCGGACCATCGAACCTCAAGGTCTTGTCTTAGTTTAATTTTTTGGACTAAGCTGTTGTATTGTATCCTTTTGTTATGATTGGTTTTGATAAAATCCCTGCTACTGAGTTTCGCCAGTTTCTTCAGGTCCTTGAATACGTTATCAGCAAACATGTCTAAACAGTCTTTGGGCATCATGGGGGTAAAGACAGATTTGGGTCTGAATGGCTTGCGTATATTTTCATGAATGTCCAGATCAGATCTTATTTTCCCTTCCATTTGAGATATTTGACTAAGTAGTTCCTCACAGTCCAGTTCTGCAAAATCTTTCAGGAGGTTCATGTCTGCCACACAAAGATTTCCAGTGTTGGTAATTCATGTCTCATAGTCTTTTGTATTTCGTGTCACATTGAAGAAATATTTTTGGAATTTGAGTTTGCATATAAATTGGTACACATCTACCCTAGTTTGTGTGTAGTCAAAGTTAGATTTAGTACAGTATGTCAATCCTAAAGATAAAAACCTTTGCTCCTCTGGGTTCAAATCCATAGGAGATAGTTTGATTACTGTTTTATCGGGGTCTGTGTTTGTTTTTATCTCTGTCTGTTCCTTCTGTAGGTTGCTTTTGTAGTTCTGTGTGCTGTGTTTTCCCCATCTTCTGTCCTTCCTTCTCCTTCTCTCTAACCTTTTCCTTTGCTTTTTTGTTCTTGGCATGCAGGTCGCGGTCAAAGGCTCATGATGCGTTCCAGCCATAAAAAAAAAAAACTCTTGAACTGGTGTCGGAGCTTTACGATTTGGGTTTCTACTCCAAGTGCCTTCTGGATCTGACTCCACTTCTGAGCTCATTTCTGATTCACTTTGCCCTACTGTTCTCATTGGGTTTTCTGCTGTGGAGGATAGTTGTTGGTGACAGATGTTTTCAAATTTCTTAGAGAATGTGTATATTCTTCCATTTAGATAGTCATTTCTATCTCTTTGGAATTTTATAGCCTTTCTGTCTTTTATCGTTTGATCATATTTTGCCAATCTTGTTTGTATATCTGTTAGGATTTTTTTAACATTGTCTTGCTTGTCCATTTTTTGTAATTCCTTACAAATTGTGTCTATTGTGGCCAAAATCTTTTCGCGGTCACTTGTAGCTAATTTTATTAGTATTTGCAACATATTCCTTGATGATTGCACACTGTTGTCTGTCCAATCTTATAGCATCTCAGGGTCCGGGTTCTCGTATGTTGGTGCCACGAGAATCTGCAGTCCTCTAGAAATGCGCCCCACGTCCAGGTATCTTTTGAGTGATTTGCATTTCCACCACTTCGACAATTCATTTTTCCGCAGTTTTTTCAATTCTTGTTTTAACTTTTTTAGGTCACTGCCTGCCGGTTCTGCTCGCAAGCCGTTACTCGAATATTTGAACATACATATATAATTAAATGAATATTTTAAAGATTAATATTAAAAAAGTCATAAATAATATATCATACATTTATGTATACATATTTAAATATGCAAAAAACATAATATAAAAAAGAAAACACATTTAATTTGTAATAAAAGTTAACATACTTTTTATGTAATTATAATTAATTTACAAACAAAAAGTATTGATATTACCTCTTATTATTATTATTATTATTATTATTATTATAAATCAAACACATAATTAGCCAAATTAAAACAACATACAAAGCATTATTACATATTAAAATAAGTACAATATATATGAATTTCCCATTACATTAAAAAACATTTTTATACTAAATAAATATAAAAATTAGTAACACAACACAATAATAACAATTTTTTACATCACACAAAAGTAAGATTTACTTCTCTACCTACAATAAATATAAAATTAATTAAAATATAACATTGGAAAATACTACAATTTACTATTCCCAGTACAATGAACACAACAATAAATATTATAATTAACAAATAGAAAATCATGTTCCCACGCCAGTCAGTGCAACAGTAGGTAAAGTGTTGGATTGTGGAGGGGTAAAATGTACTATTACCACTCCAGTCCGTGCAACATTAGGGAAAGAGTGTTGATTGCGGATTGGAAAAATGTAATATTCACTCTCCAGTTAGTGCAACTGTAGGGAAAGTGTTGGATTGCAGAGGGGAAAAATGTAATATTCCTACTCCAGTCAGTGCAACTGTATGGAAAGTGTGTGGATTGTGGAGGGGAAACATTAACTATTCCCACTCCAGTCAGTGCAACTGTGGGGAACGTGTTGGATTGAGGAGGGGGAAATTTAATTTTCCCACTCTTGTAAGTTCAACTGTAGGGAAAGTTGTGCATTGGGGAAGGGTAACATTCATTATATCCACTCCAGTCAGTGCAACAGTAGGGAAAGAGTTTTTATTGCGGAGGGGAAAAAATGTAATTTTCCCACTCCAGTCAGCGCAACAGTAGAGAAAGTGTTGGATTGCGGAGGGAAAATAATTACTATTCCGTGTAACATTAAAAACAAGTAAAATATCTTAAACAAAATTAAAATAATTTTAAAACAGTAAATAAATAAAAAAATATGTTGAATACAAAATAGAAATATAATTAATATTAAAAATTTAAAATACATTTACTTCCCACCTCATATCCCTACAAAAGCCATAACCAACATCTAAATTTAAAAAAATGTATTTGCACATTTATCAATTTAACAAACAATATTTATGAAAATCTATATCTAAATTCATTAACATTAATTAACTACCCACCCTTTACCCATGTAAACTCCACAACCCCAACCTAAAATTAAACTAAAAAAAGTAATAACTCAATTAAATTAATTAATTATTAGAATTTTACAAGTAATTAACAAAAAAAAGAAGAGTTTACTCCCCACCCTTTATCCCTATAAAACGTACAACCCAAACCTAAAAACATTTAATTAAACAATTAACCAAATTATGTATCAATTAATTAATTAATATTACCAATTAATTCCCACCCTTTGCCTCTATAAACCAGACAACCCCCTAAAAAATAATTACTAAATTAACATAATTAATAATCAATGAATTCATATTATTTAACAATTAATTATTAATAAATTACAAATAAATTACTGCCCACCCTTTCCGCCTATAACCCTACAACCCACACCTTCATTTATTAAAAATACCCAGGCTTGGTGGGCTGGGTGCAGAGCAGATAGGGCAGCAAGCATCATTCGTTAAGATGGTCCTCACAGTCAGGGGTCGGCATGTTGCAGGGATGATTCAGAGACAACTGGACTGCTCACAGAGAGGGTCTCAGGGCTCTTGAAATCCCTCATTGGGTGTCTGAACACTGGGTATTTTGAGTCCGGATTGGACTCCTTTTTGTTGGTCTTCAGTGTAGGGCATTCAGTACCCTGGGTATTGGAACAGCATGACTCTGGTAGGTTCTGCTTTCCTCTCACTTGGTAGGGGGACAGATCAGACCCTCCAGAGCTGATATACTACTCCTTGCTCGGGTGGTGTGTTGGAGTTGCTGGGGAGCAGCAAATCAGTAAACAGGACTTCATGGTTCAGTGCCTTCAGACTGCAAGGGAGTAGTTCCTCTACTCAAGGGAGTAGTTCCTCTACTCCAAGGGAGGTTCTCACCAATTTGTCAAAGTCTGGAGGTGCTCTGGGGTTCTAGGAGGCCTCACAGTTGCAGGACGAGGCGTGGCATGCCACGATAGTGGAGTCCTGGAAGCAGCTGGCAGGGGTTGGGACCAATTTTCTGCCAGAAGATGTCGGTTCTCGGGTCAGAAGCTCTTCTTTGTCCATTGCTCTTCTTAGGTCCATCAAATCTGAAGTTCAGGGTCCATGGTTGCCACCTCAATAGTGAATTGAAGGGCACTAAAGTGGGTGATAGGTAGTAGCCACTGGGCTACATACCTTTAGGTGGCCTACACCCCCTAAGGGACCACTTCCTGTGGGAACAGTGTAAAGCACCGCCACCCAGAGCAGCCTTTGTTCCTGGCTTCTGAAAGCACTGGCTGTCACCCCGTGAGGTCAGAAACACATCTATTGGTGGCAGCTAATCAAGAGGCCACATCCAGTGCTTGGTAGGATTACAGGGGACCCTTTAAAAGGGTCCCCTGTGTGCATTTATTAATAAATCCAACACTGGCATCAGTGAGGATTTATTAAGATGAGCTATTTGATACCAAACATCTTATGGTACTGTGCAGCCATCATGGAGCTGGGGAACATGTAATGACAAGTACCCAGCCCACATACTTTCTATGGCTTCCATGTGCACTTACAGTGTCCAAGAATGGCCTTAGATATTGTAGGGTCATATCTGCTCATTCAGATATGTCCACACATGGGCTATAGGGCAGCCTGCCTTAAGGCTGGAAGGGCTGCAGTAGTGGTGACTTACCTATATATCAGGCTGTGTAAAATGAGAGTGTGGATTAGGCACACCTATTTAAATTGGAATTAGTTCTGATAAGTGAATGCTTCAAACTGTATTGTGTGCTATGTGTGACCAATGTCTGCCTGACATGTATAAAATAGTCAAAAGCGGCCAGGTCCCTGACCGGTGACCAGGACTCAAACATGCACAGCAGTGGGGGGGGGGGGGGGGGGGGGGGAACAAACTAGGTATAAGTTTTTACCATAAATTTCACAATAAATCAGATATGCTTCTCCTGCTTTCAGCATACAATTTAATACTCATTGCATGGTTCTTAAATACATTTTAAATTCACATGACTTAATTGATCACACTTCGGCTGATCATTATAAAATATGCATTACATTGTTGAAAAAAAAACAATAAAAAATCACAAAGAAAATCCAGCCCAATGCAATTCGAGATGACCTGTCCCTACGTTAGGGGAGAATCTGCAAGAATATATATAACAATATGATCATTTTTGATGCACAATATTGGAGCCATTGTGATAATTCAAAACTACTCAATCACTATGAGTGCGAAGAACAGTGCCTATTTACATAATTTTAAATGTGCCCATTATTACTCCACATGCCAAAAGCCCAGCATCCGTGCAAGAAATGAGTGTGTCATGCAAGCAACATCCATTCTCTGTACAATGCTAAGTGATTATGACAAGAATCATGTGCACGGTCGAAAATATCACCGGCTATACGGACCGTTACCCCATTTGTGCTTACAGCCCTGAAGAGTCACAGGCTCCTTGCCCGCTTGACAAATTACGTGTCGGCTGGTCATTTGCTTTTGAAGTTACCTTTCAACAAGGTCAAATACAATACTTTGAAGAACAAAAAGACTTTCTATCGTGTCCACTTTGTTTCATTTACTACCTATTGTGTTCTTTTGATTAAGCCTGATACATGTATACACCTCGCTTAACGTGCGCACAGGATTCTTATCATAATTACTGAGTGGGCCCTGTAGAGGTTTCAGGGTCTCCTCTGACCTTGCTGCACCGTCTTCATTATTGTTGTTTTTTACCTAACACACACCGCTACCAGTTAAGGCGCCACACTTCCTGTACACGTCAAAACCCTCCTCAGAACCCACAATACTAAGTGATGTAGCAGACAGATCTGATGAAAGAACATATCCCAAAACTGTTCAGTGATCTTGCCAGAAAAACTACTAAGTGAATGCACCTAAACAAAAACGAACTAACTGACAATGTAAGCTGAAAACCACTGTCCTGATTGGATGTGGATGAATCCTGAGGAAAAATAACATAGATGTCTCAAAACTGTGTTCTCCTGAAAGAACTGTGTATGTTTGCCCACTAACTCCCGTGATTTTTAACTGAGTGGTAGACCTCAAATGAGGTTCCCAACTGTTAACTTGCGGTCATGACGTAAACTGCAGACTGTGACAAAATGAATGCTCGTATTAGTGTAAACTACTTGTGAGTGAATAAAAAACCGCCAAGCCACTGTCACCAGGCCCTTAGCAATGAAAGTGTTGTATTCCTCACAAAGTCCACTGAAATCCTCTTGATGACTCTACGCTCTGCATGACAAACATAACTCCATCAACATCAAGACCTTATCTATGCCATCAATCTGACTGCACATTAACCATCTCACTACATGTCTTACCTGAACTGGGTATCCGTTCTCTCTAGATGTTCTTCTACTCTACTTTGCAAAACCCGCGGTGCCGGCAAGTTCAGCAAAAATCTGAACTCCGGAGTCCCACATTAACCAATGCGTTCTCTTGCAGGAAGTCGCCAAAACGTGAGCGCCATTTTGGACTGGAAAATTTTAGTAGCATTAAATTTGACCATGTACCATGTATTCATGCACTCGGTGATGTAAAATCTTATCCAAGTGCAATGGCTGTGTGCCATGTTGACTCTTCGGTTTTCTCTGTACCAAGACATGCAGCCTGCAATGTCAGTTTACATGGTCTTGGTGAGGGGTCCCTAGGGTAGAACCAATTGTGCTGCAGCCCTAGTGGGCCCTCTTCAGTCCTAATGCTCTAGGTACCAGGGGTACCACTTACTAGGGACTTATCGGGGTTGCTGAAGTTGTGCCAATTGTGGCATAGTTTTAGGGAAAGGAAACTGGTCCTGTGAACTTGGTTAGTGGAGACCCAGGACTCTTCAATCAAAGTTACATCAAAAACCATGTAAAAAGGAAGGGGGTACTGCAACAAAAACTGACTTCGCTACAGGAAGGAAATCTCAAGGGAGCTATATGTGGCTGAAAAGGGTCCTTCAGTACTTGGGTGAATAGATCAAGGGACTTTGGCGAACGCCTTAGATCCCAACAGTAGTGACCATGTTATGCTACTTAGTGAACCAGGAATTTCTATGGAGGAAGAACTTGTGAAACGGTTTCCCAGGATATTATGAGGCAAGGTTGGGAAATTGGGTGGATTTGTTCAATAAATAAAACTGAAGGATGGTGCCTTAAGATCAGGAACATGCCTGTGGGCGTGAAAGGAAGTGTCATGGAAGAAATAGATGCTTTGGAAAACAACAGAATCATAGAACCAGTGGAGAGTGCAGAAAAAGGGTTGGGCCCCTTAGTGGTAGCTCAAAAACCTAATGGCCTCATAAGACTATGGGGCCGATTAAGATATTAGTTGGAAAGGCTCTGACTGGGATTTGGATTCTCCGAAACTATTTCGGAACCTATGTTTCCAACCAAATCGGACACATTTTCTACTGACCAATTACAATGCAAGGAAACAGATAGGGCTGTCCGATTAGGTTTCGATCGGCATTTGGACAGCCCAAGTCATTCTGAGCCAAATCGTACAACTATATGTACACAGTTTCTGACCGAGAGATTACAATGGGCGATTGTGACAGCCGTTCCGAATCGGTCTGCTTGACAAAAAACAACTGTCAGAATCTGACTCTGGGGGCCCGTAGCAGGCCCCCTTTTCACAGGACCCTCCGAATGGGACCAATGGGAGTACCCATAGGACCCGTCTTTCCAACCATGAGGTGCCGCCACAGGGTCCAAGGTTTTCCCCAACCACCAATTTTTTCAATTGTTTCTCGTTCGGACCACACGCTCCCCTTAAATTCAATGTGAGTCCAACTGAATGATGTTGGGAAGCATCATAATCAGTCGGTCGGATTGGCAGAACCTGATTTGGTTGGAAATGATTCTGAAACCAATTCAGTTGGAAGAGTTTCCGGATGAAATAGTAATCGGCCCCAATGTATTCATCTCAGAGATTGAAATAGGAACATTGTTGTCTACAAATTTCAACTACCAAGGTTTGATGAGCTCCTCTCTCTGACTAAGGGGGTCAAGTTGCTTTCCACAATTTATTTAACTTCTGCCTATCACAAGATTTGGCTGCATCCATCCAGCAAGGGTTTACCATCGTTCATCACTCCTTTAGGTTGTTATAGCTTCATAACCATAACTTTCGGTCTGGCATTGGCGGTTGCGGTGCTCTGCTCCTGATGCATAAATTATTCAAAGATATAGAAGAGGTGATATATTTCCAAGACAATATATTGGTGATGGGCAGAGACAGACAAGAACATGATTTCATGTTAAAACTAGTCTTGGGGAAATTAGCTTATAAAGGACTTACTGCGGAATTTAAATAATGCAAAATTTCCTTAAGGTCAGTAACATCCTTGGGCACAAGGTAGGCAGATAAGGTATTTCTCTAAAGAAAGACATCATTGAACTTGTTAGCAGCACACCTGTACTGACTTCTAAGGATGAAGTTAGTAAGTTATGCCCTTCCTTGGTATAGCGGAATTCAAATTCAAATTTGTGAAGAACTTTGCTATAAAAACATATGAACTGAGGCAGTTGTTGAAAGTAAGGCATGAATTCAAATGGAGCTAAGAGCTGCAGGAAGATTTTTTAATGGATCAAATGATACATTTTTACAGCAGTTTAGCTGCAAGGTTTTAAGGTAGGTTCTTACAGGGTCTTGATGACGGACCCCAGTGTCAGGGGTCTTGGCACTGTTTTAACAAAACATTTCAGAAGTGGGAAGTCAAAGTTGAGTAGCATATGCCTCACGTTTCTTGTCTACTGCAGAGGAAAAGCTCTCAGTATTTGAGAAGATGTTAGCTGTGGTTTGGGCCATGGAAAATTTTTACCAATATCTGTGGGGATCCAGGTTTAAATTGCATACCAACCATAAACCACTTATAAAAGTTCTTACATCCAACAGCGTGATCAAAGCCACACCACCCATCGCAAGAATGACACTAAGGTTGTTACATTTGATATATCACTTGGGTTTAAGAACAAAGTGGCAGAGAGGGTCTCTGAGTGGCTGTCTGAGTCTCTGTGTGGACTGTGACTGTGTGTGTTGATTGTCTGAGTGGGTCTGTGAGTGGGTGCATAAGTCTCTGATTGGGTCTATAAATGAGTGCATGGGTGTCTGAGTGGGTTTGTGAGTGGATGCATGAGTCTCTGAGTTGGTCTATGAGTGGGTACATGAGTATCTGAGTGGGTCTGTGAGTGGATGTGAGTCTCTGAGTGAGTCTGTGAGTGGGTGCATGAGTGTCTGCGTGGGTGTATGAGTCTATTAGTGGGTCTGTGAGTGGGTACATGTGTTCCTGAGTGGGCCTGTGAGTGGGTGTGTGAGTATCTCAGTGGGTCTGTGAGTGTAAGCATGAGTGTCTGAGTGTGTCTGTGAGTGGGTACGTGAGTCTCTAAAGGGATCTGTGAGTGGGTGCACGAGTGTCTGAGTGGAGTAGGTGAATTAGTACCTGAGTGGGTCTGTGAGTGTGCACAGGAATGTCTGAGTGAGTCTGTGAGTGGGTGTGTGAGTCTCAGAGTGGGTCTGTGAGAGGGTGCTGAGTAGGTCTGTGAGTGGGTATGTGAGTCTTTGATTGCCTGTGTGAGTGGATGTAACAGTGCAAGTGGGTCTCTGATTGAGTACATCAGTGTCTGAGAGAGTATCAAAATGTCTGTTTTAAATTTTTGTGGTGATACTCGTGAATACATTGCAACGTTAAATGAGGGCCTTGCTGAGGATCGCGACAAATATGTGAATATTGCATGTGGTAAGAAACAGTTTTTCAACATGTTGTACAATCAAGCGGTCCCTTGAAGACCCCTTTATAACATTTATGGGGTCTGCCACCTGCCCCATAAACAACCTGACCCCGAGCTTTAAAACTTACCTCAATCCCTAAGGCCTAAAACCCAGCTCCCTGCCCTATAAACAACCACAATCCCCCTGAGCCGTAAAAACTACCTCCACCACTAAATCAACCCCTCCCCTCCAAACCAGACCCCAACCCCTCTTACCTGTCCACATCGACCTTTCTGTCCCGACACTTCCTGTTCCTGACATCTAGACACCCACTGCCTTAACCATACATATGCATGGTTAAGGCAAGCGTGGTTGTGCTTGCGGGGAAACGGCACCGTGGCTCTGCCCACGTTGTAAATGCTGTTTCCTGAGATGTTAACTATTACAGAAGTGCAAAAGTAGAGAAGAGGTTTGGGACTGGAAAGGAGGATTCCTAGATCGCAGTTTCTTAACTATAATTAATTTCGAACAAGAAGCCTGAGTTCTGGGGGGAAAAAAGTCCGCTATCCTCTCCATTTACCATGATTTCTTGACAGGTAGCTGGTACACATGGAAGACTATGGTTCTGACGTTTTCATTGCTATTGCTGACTTTGCTGTAGTTAATTTTCAAGAAACGTGGCATGTACCTGACGTTTCTTTTGAGCGATTTTCCATGTTCAAAATGAAGTCTAAGGAATCAATACTGGGACGTTCCTGCTGAAGTTTCATTACTGTGTGCAAGAAAGATAGCTGTTGCTTTGGAACTCTAATAATAGAGGAAAGTGTTTTAGCATTGATAACTTTAATTACAATAAAATGAAAACAAGGTTTAACTAGAATAGTAATAATAAAAGTCTATCTATCACCAGGAAAGACTAAATGAGCTTATGAGGTAATATCTAAGTAATAGCCGCTTATTGACAAGATCCAATAATAATATCAGGGGATTTTAATAGTCATCTGTTCGGCCAATGAGATAGTGATGAGCATTTTAAAGCACTCAATGTGTGGAATATACTACCGCTTACGTTTCAAGACGTCAAAACTAACTTTATGGGACGCTGGCTATTTAACCAGTTAAAGTCCTTCCAGTTATGGTCCTTAAATGGCAGGTTCTACAAGCATCCACCTGCGAGCATCACACACATTACCTCAAAAACAGAAATGCTGCACTTGATGATACTTGGTGGAAAAATGCCTGGTTCGTGAACAGATTCATTCATTTTAAAAAAACACATACATTTCATACCGGCCACTTACCTTAGGCCGTGACTCTCAATAAGGAGAATAACAACATACTAGAGCATTAAACTTTGGGTGTTTTGTACTAGATTGGAAGGAGTGAAAGAGTAATTAGTTGGCCATCTGCTAATTTAGAGTAAATAATGCCTTGGTATGAGAAGGGGCAATATGCATTTATTGGATCACCCACAAGAGAAAATTTTCGAGGGCTGAAGTAAAATACATAGCTCAGTTTGTGATCTGGTTTCGAGCAAACGAAACATATCTAAATCTTTTAAGAGCAATGGACTGAAACAGGCAAAGCAGCCCTGATTTAATGCATAACGTGTCCATTATCAAAAGGGCTTATCTAATCGTATGCAGCAGGTAAAAAGTAAGTGAGTGACTAAGAATAATAAAGGCCAAATAAGTGACTTGCGATAACAATATAAATATTGTTTACGAAAGGGAAAATACAGTTTAAAGAACAAAAAATGAAGCGCGTTCTTTGACTGCTGTAAATAACTGATCCAAGGCATTTGGGAAAATACTGGTGGAAAATACAAAGAATATCCTGCAGTACGACTCCATAGACTGATTAGCCAAAAATACGCAAAATTTGTACGGATTCCTATCACTTACCGAGCCCGGTGACATGCTTCATCATCTGGGTCTCCTTTTTAGGGCTACTACTCCACCCTAATGATGGAGGAGCCCAAGGATGTTTTTCAAAGTTTTTATCACTACAGATGTGAGCAAGTATGATGAAAAGAGTGTATGGGAAGAAAGTGCAGTGCAAGAATACATGATGTGAATCTAAAATTGAAGCGGAATCAGACTATAGTTTTATTCTTGTCTGATCCGAACAAACATTAAAAACAGTGCAAAAGACAGGACGGGTTTCAACAGATAACCGTCCATTAACAAGAATAGGTCGACATGTTTCAGCACGAGCAGGTAGAAATTAACCTAGTGCTTTCATCAGGACCTCTTGAGTATGAAATGCTACTGCCATACAATTTCAGCGATGTGATCAAATAATAAACAAAAAAGGATATGCTGCGAGTCTAACTTCTCACAGATTCCATTCCTCTTGCCTCTGATGTTAGTTTGGGGCTGTATATCCTGTTGAGTCGTTAAACTTAGGCCTCTGACCCTCCTTCCATTTTTTGATGTGCTTTTTTAAAATACTGGTGGATCCAGACATATCCATCAGGAAAAATCCAGCCATGAAATACATGGGTAGGCTTAATGAAAGAGCTACGCCGAAAAGGTTTGCAACTAGAAGGAGATAGGTATAAATTTGGGAAGCTGCTGAGTATAATCTAAGTGTAGCTAACTTTAACAGGCTAAAACAACACAAGGATGTCTCAATGGTTTGCCGCTCAGTCGTTAGACGTAACCCGGTCTTCTGGGCAACACTACTATCCTAGACATAGAAGGCAAGATTTTCACCAAATATATTATCCAGCATATTAAAGAATGGCTTCTTTATTAACAAATACTATTGTTGAAGCAAGGAGGCTTTACAGCATATGGCACTTGCAAATGGCTGATGGTGATAGTGGATATAAGATGAGCAACAGTTAGACAAAGAAAGGGCAATTTATGAGGGGCCCATACAGTGGGTTCTCATGGGCGTAGGGATGGTTGGAGGGGGGCGCAGGCACTGGAGCAACCCTCCCTGTCCCTCACCCGCCCATTCAATCACCAAAAAAGTGCCAGTGCGATTTGGGAAAAAAAGAGAAACTTCTGCTGTCTGGCCACTGCCTGCTCTATGGGATGTACTAGGCAGTGAGCAGAAATTAAAATACATAGTATTTTTATATCCGTCTGTGCACCAAGCAGAAGGTGTGAAAAGGTGCCTGTGCCTCTTTGTAATGAGAGGGGGGAAAAGAACAGAGAGAGGGGAAGTGCCGCGAGAGAGGAGCCAAGCAAAAGCAGGAGAGAAAAATATGCAGGTTACAAAGGGTCTGTCTGGTGAGTAAGATGAAGAGAGAGAAAAAAGAGGAAAAGCAAGGTCATAAACAAAAAAAGAGAGGAAAAGGGAAGTATGTGTATGAAAACGGAAGAGATCAGAAAGAAAAGAGAGCGCCCAGAGAGCAAAGAGAGACAGAGACGGACATGTACGCTATGGAGAGCTAGCGGTGACATGCATCAATAAAACGTTTTGCGATTCCTTATTAGCGATTTTTAAGGAATCGTAAATAAGGAATCGCAAAATGGGATGCATGATATAAATTGCATAATATTTGCGATTCGGCAAAAATCGCAATTTTTACCAAATCGCAAATATTATGCGAATTTCAATTTGCGATTTCGCAATTCCCATTGATTCCTATGGGCCAAAAGGCCCATAGGAATCAATGGGAATAGCGAATTCGCAAATTGAAATTCGCAAACTGTTGATGCATTCCATGGGTGCAGGGGGGGTCCTTTAGACCCCCCCCTGCACCCCTAAAATGTATTTTGGAGTGCATGTTTCAAACATACATGTCCTAAGGACATGTGTGTCTGTAACATGACAGTGTTTTTAAATGCAAATTAGAGCATTTTAACACATTTTCGCAAATTACCATGAGGTTCAACCTCGTGGTAATTTGCACCCCAGATTTGCGAATTCGCAATTTTAAAATTATTCATGCATTGCTTTTGAGGAATCGCAAATTTGCGATTCCTTAGAAGCAATCGCATTTTTGGAATTCGCTAAAAATAGCGATTTTCCCAAAAATGCATGATGCATCTCAAAACATGATTTTGCATTCGCAAACGGCCGATTTTAGCGAATCGCACCGTTTGCGCATGCAAAAATCGTTGATGCATGTTGGTGTAGGTGAATAAGAAAGACCTGACAGGGATAGACAGGAGAAAGTGGCTGGCAGCTAGACATAGAGAACACCTTGGAGTAGACAGGTGGGAAAATGAGCAGAAAGAGCAAAGAAAAAGACAAGGAGATTAAAAAAGAGCTATAGAGAATGAGAGGCCACACCAGAATCCCCATTGTCCAGTAATTACAATGCCTTTTTCCCCTTACCAGCATAGTTGATCTGTCCAAATTTAACAGACATTGTGGACTTAATCACACCTATTTGGTGTTTGGACAAAATATAGAGGTTCGAATATTGTGAGAACAGAATATCAATGCAAGGATAGTGTCTTCCAAGAAAAATTGTTGAAAAGAATATTGCAGTTAAGAATATCATTTTTTAGGAATGTTTTTAATAATGTTGTTAAATATATCTGTAAAAAATAGCGCATCTAGTAATTTTGTTTATTAATATTTTTGTTATTTTTTAAGTGTATTTTTTATTTGTCTTGATATGTTTGAATACAAAATAATTTAGTTTCAGATGTATTATTTAATATGTGATTTCTAAAATATTTTTTAAATGTTTGTTAATTTTTTTAAAGAAAAAAGGAAAACAATTTTAACAGCAATATAATTTTTTTTAGGACTGGGGTGTTCAACGGGGAAAAGGGCGGGAAGAATTAAAAAAATATCATTGTTTTAATGTATAGTTTTGAATTTTAAATGGCATTGTAAAAAAGTAATTTTACATTTCATGTGTTAATATTTTTAATGGTATAATTTTCAAATTTAATGACATTTTTATATTTGACTGATTTATTATTGTTGGAAATACTTTTCAAATTGTACAGTTTACTAATAGTTTTAATTCGTATTAGGTATTTACACATTAAAAATATGTTTTTTCATATTTTGAATATAACATGTAAAATATGTTTTTTTATATGTTTTGCTTTCCTCTTAATATATATTCAGCATTCAGAAATATTTCTTATTTTGTTAAAATATAAGCTTTTCAAAAATATTAATTAATTCTGTATTTAGTGGTTATTTTTTTAAATGCGTACATGTTTACAGTAATTGCAAAGCAATTTGGGATTGTGGTTCAGTGTTTTGAATGTATCTAGTATTAATTCAGTTGTATTTTTAAATTATTATGAGTTGGTTACAGAGTTTAGCTTATTAATGGTGCTGAAGCACAATGTATTGTGTAAAATGTTTTTGGGGAGTTTGGAATAGTAAAAGTGACCCCTTTACTGTTCAACACCTTCCCCAAGATGGTTTTAGTTGGAGTGGGAATAGCAAATTTGACCCCTTTAGTGTTCAACACCTTCTCAAAGGAAATACTAAATCGTATCCCTTTACTGTCCACCAACTTCTTCAAGATAGTTTGGTTTGGAGTAAAAACAATACATCTTACTCCTTTAGTGCCCAACACAGTACCAGTAGCCAGACCGCTGCATTACAAGTACGGCGGTCAAATTGCCTTGGGAGCGCCGCAACCATCATGGATCTGCGATCTGGGGAAGCAATATGCATGGCGGGCTGCTGTGGCACCACCATGGATATTACGAGTTTCCCCACCGCCAGCGTCCTGTTGCAGCGCAGTTAAAAGACTCACTAAAAGCATTTAAACTGCATACCCACGGGACCACCACTTTGCCCGCCCACCAGAGAACAAAATGACCTGTGAACTGGTAGGTGGGCGGCAGTCGAGTTTCGTGTAACTGGAGCGGGTGCTGGAATGGTGGCCCGCTCCAGGACCGCCAAATTCGTAATTAGGCCCGTAGGGGGTGATTATGTTGGCAGACAGACTTAAATCCGTCTACCATCACCCCAGGGATTGGGACCAGCCGCCTATATGGCGGCGGCCCCGCACATGAGATTACAATGCAACCGTTACTGTGGAGGTCACTTTGTGCATGTTTACCATTGCAGCCGGTGCTTCTGGCTGCAGCACCAACTGCAATTGTAAAAATGCATGTCGTGAATACCACGTGGTGCCTGCCACCTGGTGCAGGGAATTGGGTGCCCCCCAAGAGCAAATCCCACATGCCCCTGTACAAGGAGGGCCCCGCAACGGGCCCCCAATGTACATCCCCACCAGCCTAATGGCGGTTTAAACGCCATGGACAGGTTGACAGGGATGCAGCATCCAAATCTGGCACAGCCACCATTTTGTGGATGCGGGGTGGGTCCAAAAGGCAATCATAATGATTGGCTCTGTCTGACGTGTGGTGGACAGGTTTTCCACCCTCCCGGGCACCCCGCCCGCCTTCCTGATCTGCTGGACAGAAAAAGGTCTTACAATGGCGGTGAACCCGGGTTCACCGCCATCGTAATCACCCCCTTAATTTGGAGTGAGGATAGTAAATCTGACCCCTTTAGTGTCCTACACTTTCCATTTCGAGATGGTTTACGTTGGAGTTGGAATAGTAAATCTGACCCAATTAGTTTACAAAATCTTCCTCACGAGGGTTTACAATAGACTGGGAATAGTACATCTTACCCGTCTACTACCCAACACCCTACCCAAGATAATTTAGTTTGGATTGGAAATAATACATCTCACTCCTTTATTGTCCAACACCTTCCCCATGGGGGTTTAGTTTAGAATTGTAGTAATATATAATATTTGTTTGGTGTTTAAGTGTTTTCAGCAAGTATATTCTAGTCAAGGCTTTCAGCAGTATTAAAGTTAGTTCCTGTTTTGTCTACTGGATAAATAGAGTTATGTATGTAATTGTATTAGATAAGTGAAGTGTTTTAGTATATATTATGTAAATGTAAATGTCAAGTATTTGTAAAGCTTGAACAATTACCCGAGTGTGTCAAGGCGCTGGGGCCGTCGGGAAGATTAAGCGAGCTATTGCCCAGAGTCACATGGTGCTGGGCTGATCTGCTGCCGGCGATCGAACCGTAAGCCTCCAGGCTCCGGAGTCAATCGCATGGCCGCTGCGCCACACCTCTTCCCTTATTTATAGTTGTAGGTGATTGTTGAGTGGTTTTTGTTTTGTAGGTAATAAAAATAACAAATTCTTTTTTCTATAATACATTTTTTAAAATATATTTTCCCTATATTATTTGAAAGTTTATGTTATACATATATTTTTTACTTTTGCATACATGTATATACATTTCTCAATAATTCGAAACATTTCGCCGTGTATTATTGATTTATGCATTTTTATGTCGCATTAGCTTTTTAACGCTGTACTTATTTATTTTTTTCACAGATGCATTTTTGTCACAAGTGCATTGCATATAGACATTTTTAAGCACAGCATTTACATATGTTTATATATATATATTTTTATATATATTAATTAGTACAATTGTTTTATAATGTGTTTTTAAAGTACTTCTTAATATGTATGTTACATATACATTGGGATTGGTTAGTTACATTTTTTGTACTTTTTTTTACATATTTTCTACTTTTTTAAAACATATATACACATTGTAACATTTGCCTTTATTTTTATAGGAAAATATCCTTTTATTTAATTTTTATTAGAGGTCAATGTTTTTATCACTACCTGTATTTTGTATCCTATTGAAACAATTTTTCAGCAGTTTTGGTTTTTGTCGGTCGCAGTCTCCTGCTGCACAAATAATATTAAGGTAAGTCTTATTTTAACTTTGTTATTTTTAAATTTTTGGGGTTGGAGGGTATGGGTAGGTGTTTTTATTGTAAGGGAGACTGTTAGTTTGTACTGTTCAGTCATTGTTAGCGTTTAATGTGATGTAATGTAGTAGGCTTTACTAGAGTTAATGCAGTGTAAGTAGTTATAATAATGATTGCAGTTATGTTGATACAATTTGCTAAGCAATGTTGAAATGTTTGTAATGTTTTTTCGTGTATGTTTTGTGAGGATGGGTATGTTCTCTTTTTATTGCTGGTTGTTGTGTCACAATACAGGTTTTTTCCAATTTATAGATACATTTTGTTAGTAAAGTACATTTTTCTAGGTTGTGTTTTATTTTCAACAATATTGTCTTTAAATTTACTTTTTTCTGTATTTTGTGGTTGGTGGTTTGTTTTGAGTTCTATTGTTAGTGAGATGCATAGTTGGGTTACAGTATTATTTTAACTATAGTTTTGAGGTAGAGTAGTCCTTTGTTATTCACAATGAGTTGTACTTTGAATTTTAACTTTTCGTACATCTCTTTGGTTTGTTTAGATATTTTAGGTTTGATGAAACTTACTACCTGTTCTCTTCTTAGTTGTTGGTAGCTTTGTTCTTTTTACAGAATTTCTTGACTTTTTATATGATAATGCGACTCCAGCCTAATGTGGCTTCGACCTCCTGCACACTTATGTGAGTAAAACACCTAGGACATCAGCAAAATTAAGTGACCAAATTAATTTAAGCCAGTAGGTGTGAAGAATAAACAAAAACTTAAAATTGTATACAATATATAAATTTAATAAGTATTAATTAAAAATCATATAGACAGGCAAACTATATGATAAGGCTAAAAATATAATTCATTAAAAACAAACACGAACACGACCTCCTGCACTACATAGTTGGTTTTGGATTGTTGAGCTATGGTGCTGCCATATACCTTCCACCATGTTATTTGAAACTTGGCTTGGGGTCTGTGACCAAAACAATGCAGTCTGTCTACCTAAGTGTCTTCAGAATAGTTCATGAGGGAAATTCATTGTTTGTTTATTTCTTGTGGTAGTATGGAAATTCTAATAAAACGTTGTAGTAATTAGCTACTTCTGTGACTGGTACGTAGTCTAGAGCTATTTTTTTTATTTTCAAAGGCAAGGTCAATGCCAGTCACTTCTGTGACTGGTATGCAGGTTAGGACTATTATTTGTTTAATTTTCAAAGGCAAACTCAATGTTTGTTGTGTATTCTGCACTGAGTGCAGATTTTTGTAAGTGATGATAGCAGCCTTGTATTGCTGTGTGACATATATTTTGAAACCTATCATTACCTGCTCAAAATCTATCATTTGTTTTTGAAGATAGTAGTTGTTAGTTTGAATTGTAATTTTGTTTAGTAGTGTTTTGCTTGTTAAACAGAAGGGCATAAATTAACAGTATGTTACTATTATGATATTCTCTGTGAAGGCTGTATATTTGTGTGAATGGTGGATAGCATGATTTGAAGGTGCCATCTATCATCCATGTTGCACATTGGGTTGTCTGAGTAAATTGTTTTGTGCTGCATATAGGATTATTATCCTGTCGTTATTTGTATTGTCATGTGGGAGAAAGGCTTTGCATTATGTGTAATAATTATCATTTCTGACATGTTTATACCTTGGTATCTTCTAAGAGCAGCAGGGGTTTGGGTTGTGGCTTTCCTTCTGTATGCTAATCATATATTTAGATTATGGTTTGCTGGTAGTTGTGCTCATGAAGTATGAGTATGTATGCTTACTTCTCTGAGATGTTGGAGAACATGCCTTATTTCTATATTTGTCACATTTGGGTGTGGGGGGAGGTTTTGTTTTCTAAAATTATTCTCAGTGCCATCTTTAGTTCTAGCCCTCACATAACACACATTAGCATAATATTTGGTACATTTCCATTTCGCATTTTCGCAACTTGCGCTTTCCTTGCTTTATGTGTATCCCATTTGAGATAACAAATATTTGCCTTTCAATGATGCGATTTATGTGTCACTTTGTGCCTTTTATCTGAAAATAGTAGAAGAGTATCATTAATGCTTTGTGTTAAACAGTTTTTTCTATGTATTACTTACACCACAAAATTCAAGTTTAATGTGGTGTTTGTTGTTTTCAAGTCCCTTTAATTCAATTGAGATGTGGGTCAGTTGGGGTGTCTTTATAGTTAGGTAGAACGTGTTTGTTTAATGTTAAGTTAAAAATTGTGTTTATTTAGTTTGGGGATTGGTTTGGGGTTAGTTTTAATTTGATGATTTAGGAAGTTAGGGTTTGGGATACTTTTTATTACTTTTACTTACTTGTAATGTGTTTGTTGAGGTTCACGTTTATGAAGTTGGCGTTGTTGGTCTGAATGATGGCTTTTTCTTTTGCAATGTTGATGTGGAAGCTACATTTTGGAGATATAAATTAAAGGCGTTTTAGTTCTTTATTGTAAGATAACACGCAAGCCAAATTTTGTACGTTACATTGCAGTTTAAGGTTACTTTACTTACTTGTAGTGATTTCTAGTTCGTAGTTTCTAGTTCTTTATTAGACCTGGCAACCTTGGCATGGTTTTCCCCCAAACTTTTTGCCTTCATACCTCCTGCTTTGGCTAACTTAATTTTTACCGGCCTTGGGCTCTACCCACTTTTTCACTGCAAAGTTGTGCTAAAGTGCTTTTGGTCTCTACTTAAAACTTGTTAGATTGGCTTATACCCAATTGACATACTTAATTTATTTGTAAGTCCCTAGTAAAGTGGCAATACCTGTGCCGAAAGCCTATAAATTAAAAGCTACTAATGGGCCTGCAGCACTGATTGTGCCGCCCACTCAAGTAACCCTTTAAACATGTCTCGGAACTGCCATTGCAACCTGTGTAGGTGCAGTTTTAAACTGCCATTTCAACCTGACAAAATAAACCTCTTGCCAAGCCCAAACCTTGCTTTTAATACATATTAGTCACCACTAAGTAAGGCCCTGGACAGCCCCAAGTGCAGGGCGCAGTGTATTTAAAAAGTTGGGCATGTACTTCTAAGTTTTACATGTCCTGGAAGTGAAAAACTCTTAATTTCTTTTTTACTATTTCAAGGCCTAACTCTCCCGTATGATAACATTGGAGTTACCTTATTATAATTTGTAAGTGTTATTTCCAAATGGGTAGAGGTAGCCAGTTCATGTTTGCTGTCTCTGGAATCCCAGTTTAAAATCCTAACTTATGGTGAAGTCAGATTTTAAATTGTAATTCTGAAAATGCTACTTTTAGAAAGTTGGCATTTACGTGCCTTAGAAAACACAAGGAGATGATCGACGGAGTGCTGAAACTTTTCAGACACTCACCCCCAGTCACAGATCTGGGCTGAATCCATCATCGTTCTTTAGCTCACTTCCCCACCCCATCAGTCTTGACCCTGTGCCTCATGGGAACAGTCCAGCCTGAACTGCCAAGCCAGGTCTTCCCTGGACCAGAAACAAGCATCCCAGGAACAGTTTTGGGCTAACAGCCCTCAGCAGCCAGGCTAGCTTGAATCCAGTGGCAAAGTGAGCATCTCCTTGTGTTTGATTTACTTGCCTTAGCCATTTGGTGTCTTCAGTCTGTCTCTGGGTCACATTATTGGGCGTGGATGGCAGCTGGACTTTGTGTATTCCTCTTAGACAGCCTCACACAATGGGGAGCATAGGTGTGACTAGACGGGCATCGCTGGTAGGATGTGTGAGAGGAGCTGGGAATAGCCCCACTTACACTTGAATAGGCTGTGTCCTGCCTTTACACAAAGGGGAGACCGTTGCTACTCGATCAGGGAGTGCAAAAAGAGTTGATTTTTTTCCTCGTCGTTCAAGTGCCACGTATATAAGTTCAGGCTTGCTCAATGAGGAAACTACGTACCCATTAACATTCTACACAGAAGTACAATCACATTTGGATTACTCTGTCTGGCTAATTTAAATATCTCCACGCGAACAATACAAATGGAATGGGTCACAATCTGAAGACACGTATTTTATGAAATTTTCAAGCTCTTATGAAGGAGGATCATCAATCTAGAACGCTGTAGACGCCAAGAGAACTCGTTCTGTGCACATTAACAGGAGTACAGCGCATACTTAATCCCAAGGTTATTTCTGTCCTGATGAGACCCTCACAATTCAAGTGGGGTTGAATCGTCGTCGGCAACACCACAGGATAGTCTAACAACGAAAGCACTAGAGAAAAGTCTGGCTGATCTTTAGTGAATGAAAGAAAAAAAATACTCAGACATCCTGGTATATACCAATACCATTGCTCAATTTTAAGTCTCTTCAATGTCATGTACAATTTATATGTCAGGTTATAGTCACTTCACTTCGGGTTCATTTGTCACCCTCTTCTCTGAAATACCGCTCACTGAATTGGTTTCGTAAATAAAATACATGTATAGATTTAAAAAATATTTTTGCTATATATCTTTTTTTCTTCTGTTATATTAATCAAATGAAGGAATAAATATACAAGTCAGTTTAGCTGAATTGAGTTTAATGAAATACAACAATTGGGCTTCTTAACTTCGTTTGTTTTCTCAGAATTACTTTGTGGCAGGTAATCCCTGCCTTATTGTTATCTCTTAATTCTTTTCCTAACTAGACCAACACAGACTTTTTTTGTGATAAAATGGTATTGTTTTTTAAGTGAGTTCCATGTGAATCCTTGTTGTAAGATATAGCTTAATACCCAGTTCGCATGGACATATGGGTTGCTCTGGTTTTTAAAAATACACACAAAGAGCGGCATACCTCCTATAGTTAGTCTGGAGCCAGGACCAGGAAGGCAGGGCATCTGTGCACTTTGAAGGCATTGTTCTAGAAGCTTCCCCACACTTCAAAGGCAAAACTGTGTATAAATACTGGACCTCAGACACCAACTCTTCAGTACACAACTGGATCTGTGAATACTCTGCTAGAAAGAGGACTGTTATGCTGCTGCCTGGGGAGGGAGAACTATACTTGCAACCTCATCCTAAGCCCAGGACCCCAGACCGACTCCAAGGGCTAGTTTGCCGGCCTCCTGATCTAAGACTCAGGGACATAACAGGCTCCCCAAACAGCTCCTGGATTCAATTCTCAATTTACTGACCCTGAAGTCATACCCCCCAGGTGTGGCTCAGCAAGCTTAAATCAAGCTTTTTGGCTCTTCACAAACGGAATTGTTCACACTGAGACTGCACCGCTTGCACTGAAAATCCTCTCTATGGATTGCTGCATCAATGGCTCGCGGGGTGACTATCAACGTGAAGCTCCAGCCCGCCTGTCCGCGATGCCTGGCCTGCTCTTCGCGCCATGCTAACAGCCTCCCACAACACTCTTCTTGCTCCTCGCAGTCCTCTCCAGCACAAACAGAAATATTGGCATCAAACTTGAGAAGGTAAAACTTCAAATGGACTACTCTGGGGCTGCAGCCGACCATTGCCTCTTTCTTTAAAAATTCATAACTCTGGTTCTTCTGATTGGATTTCGTTAGTTTGGTCTTGTTTTATTTATTAAATTCAGCTCTATTTTCTAACCTGGTGTGAGATTCTTTGTGTGTGGTGTTTTCACTGTGTTACTATTTGAAGTGTTGCACAAATACTTCACACATTGCCTCTGAGTTAAGCCTGACTGCTCTGTGCAAAGCTACGAGGGGATTGAGCACAGCTTAATTTGAAGTTTGCTTCTGCCTATACCTGACAAGGATTATGATTCCTGTTTGACCATGACTCACACTTCAGTCAATCAGTAACCCAGGGCATGATTCACAAAAGGGCCTCCACACTCTTGGCAGAGGCCCCGCAGTCATGGGGGAGTCTCTGCACTTAGGGCGGCATCTCCGCAATGAGAATTCTCATTGTTGAGATGCCGCCCGAGTGCAGAGACTCCCCCACTAGTGCGGGCCCCTTTGTGAATCAGGTTCCTCATTTTTCACATTCTTGATCTGGGTTTTCTCCTGAATACCTGGCAGAGGTTTGTGTTCTTCAATTTGCAGCATTTTGATGCCACATTAAGCTTGTTTTCTGCTTTTTATAGTGCTGTGTTAATTATGTGTATATTTCAATAACGGTTCTCCATTATCCAAAGAAAAGTCCCAGATTATTTTCTAGAACTGTAAAGGTGATTTATTCCAGGCAATGGCTCCCCACCCGATAGGCTTAGGCCGAAGCCTTTCTCACGGTTAGAGTGAGGCATTCAAGACCCAATATGCGTACAAGATTGTGAAAACAAACGTAAGGACTGGATACACCTTGAACATGGAGCTGATTGGTATACAACAACTGCAGCCATTTTGTAAAGGATTACCTTATGAACATTTGTATAAACCAATTCATTGTTATTCAAATGGTTTTTGAACCTTATTGGAATATAAATATTAACAAGTTTCAAAAATGCCTTCTACCGTTACCATTTTCACATGTTGTATACTGGCATGAAACTGATAGATATGGTATCATAGGTTACAATGTTACCATATATATATATATATATGCATACAATTTGTGATGTGTTATTAATATAAATGAATTCCTGCTCAAATTGTAGAGCATTAGTTTCATGACATTCATGATTAATCCAGGCCAGGCACACTATATCTAATATGTGAAAAAATAACCAAACACGCCCAAGTGGGCAAAATTGTTTTTAAAAAATCAAAAACATTTTGAAACTCACTGTTGTGAAACAACATCACAAACCAGTGGTCCATTGATATATGACAATGCTATTTTTTATAATTTTTTTCCAACAGAACAATATTTTTAAATTCAGACACACTGCATGCTAAATGTACTAAGTTCAAAAATGATACATGTCATTTTGAACAGTGCCCTGCATCCCAAATTCACTATGTATGAATTGTGGTGAGTTTTAGGCCAACCATATCTACATAATGCAAAAAAATAAACATTAATGTGCTTAGTTGTGGAAAGATTGGCACCAGGATCTGACGAAATGAAGTCACCCTGGTACTCCTGAATAAAAACAAATAAAACCATTAAAATGAAGGTACAAGATTTCCATCACTCAAAGAGCCTAAAACAGATACAGCAAACAATATATTCCAGGAAACTGGTTATTCTCTGAAATACATAGCCCTTTTTTTATATGAGTACAGCCCCAAAGGAGAATACACTCCAGGAATTTACTTAACTTCCACCCAAATCAACAGCCATTTCTTCAGCTGAGTTTACCCCATTAGGGATAGGAGTAAGAAAATCCAAAATACATTTTGACTCCAATATGCTCAATCCACTTACTCCATTACCAGGGCCACTGGAATTATGCGGGAGTGGAGGGCCAAACTATGCATCAGCGCTGAGTAAACTACGCAGCAACAAAAAACACAAATTATACACTGTAATGCTGCACATTTTATGATAGTATTACATCATTGTTTATAATTTTTACACTTGGTAACACTGTCTTTGCATTGATTGCACCTCATTAGCAGGTTAACATTTAAATATATTAACATGGTTGTACCTCGGCACTCTGACATTTGACAGATACAATTTTGATGTTGTGACAGGGTTCAGACAAATGGCCAGATGGAATAATTATGTCTCAATGATTGTTTCCTGTATATGTTAGCTTGTAACTACAAAAACATGAAGATTATGTCTATTGTCTCTGAACCTTGTCACGACATCAAAATTGTGTCTGTCAAATGTTAGAGTGCCGAGGAACAACCATGTTATAATGTACTGAACAACTGTTTTTTTAAGACCTGTTGATCTAGCATCCTTGGTAGGTGGATGTTTCTGTTACCTTGAAGGGCACCGTAATTTCAACAATCGATACATTAGAAACATACCTACAAGATAAGTTTAGTAAGAGAACTGGATGTGCGGCCGTTGAAACCACCACTACCACTGTGTGATATTGTAACATTCAAATATAGTAATAAGCTACAGAAAGCTGACCAGTAAAGCTTTGAAAAGGGTCTTCCACTGCGCAGCAACACATGTTGCTGCACTATTAGTAACTTTTGAACCTTTTGAGCAAGAACCCACATTTTTGTTTTTGCTATACTCTGCTGATTATGCAACAAGTAGTGGATTATGTGGCAAGTGCATCAAATATGTAATTATGTGAAAAATGGCATAGCCCCACAATCACATATTTCCAGTGGCCCTGTCTAATACCCCCACAGATGTTAGACTCTGTCACAACATATTGTAATAACTCACTATTCTGATGGTGTTTCTCAACAAAATGCCTGACCACAGGGTATTGTTGTGCCTGGTTACCCTTGCATGCTCCAGAACATGTATGTAGCCGTGTGGATGGCACTGTCAATATATAACTTAGCGCAAGGACATAAAACACAATATACATAGCAATCTGAGTTACAGGCCAGGAATTTCCTGATCAAAGTTCCCCTTTTGTATTAGGAATTATAAATTTCGAAACATTAGTACTTTTTTTGCATGCTTTACACTTTGCACAACAGACAAATTTACCTTCCTTAGTTATACAGCCTCCCTGGCTACTATCTGTGACAACATTTTGGCTTAAGCTGTCTTTCAAGGATCTATTTCTTATATAGGTAATCTTAGGATGGTTTCCTTTATACTTGGCCAAAATGTTATCTGTGTTATGTACATGCCAGTGCTTATGAAAAATACCCTTGACCTGTGCAGATCTATTGCAGAGTGTCATAAAAAAGTTCAAAGTATTTGCCTCAGTCTCTTTAGGTATTTTATTGGATTACAATAGATCATGTTATCTATCCTTTTTCCTTGTCTTATTGATAGTTCTTTGACTGTATCCCCTTTCCTTGAAATATTGAGTCATAATTTTACAATCAGTTGCAAAAGCTTCTGTACTACAATTTCTTCTTGCTCTAAAAAAGTCTTCATATGGGATAATATAAATTAGATTAGTTGGGTGATCACTCCTTTCATGCAAAAGGCTATTCTCTGCTGTATCCGTGCAGAATAACCTGGTCTCTAATTTATCATTGTGCACCGTAATGTGCAAATCCTGAAGGTCAATGGTTTCTTTGGTGATGGTAGCAGAGAACTTGAAATTCCAATCATTTTCATTTAGACAACCAATGAATTCCTTTGCAGAGTCCTCACTTCCCTTTTATATTACAAATATATTATCAATATATCTTATCAAGAGCACTACCTGGTTATCAAAACTGAGGATGTTAATAGCCCCATGCCCCCACATCCCACACCCCCCTCGAGGTGGGGACTTGAATGGGCATTAAATAAGAGGTGTTGCAGGGATTCAGCTGAGGAACAGAACAATGCTTAGGACTATAGAACATTGGCATGTAGGGAATGAGTCACTAAGCCACCTCAGTACCTATGAGCCCAAGTCTGATTAACTATAGTTCCTCACTTGCCCTTCTAACTTTACCAGAGAAGCAAGTGAATTGACACCCCAGAACACAACACTCTTGAACCGCTCAGTGATCACTCTCTCACTCGTACTCATCCACAATAAGATAAACAAAAGACACTAAGGAAGTTTAGAACATTTATTTAAACTATTGTGTCCTAAAATACAGTATTCGTGCCACAATTAGAAAACAAATTCATACTAAAAATACTTTTAGCATGGTCAATAAACCATATACCATAAAAAGTCCTATCATATTATAAGACCGACTATCCTAACCCCTCCCCCTCTCAACTGAAGCTGAATGGTGATATTTCAAATATCTTTAGGATTAGCAGCAGACTCTAATTCTATACTCTTAGCATTCATAGACAGTATTCTACATATCAGCTGATGTAGCAGTCTTGCCCCAGAATCTTTGCTTCATATGTTTGCTTAAACTCTTGGGGGCATATTCTCAACAACGTGTGATAACCATCACAAAAGTTGCCTAATGCAACTCCCAACATTGCAGTCTATCGCGGGAAAATTATGCCGTGTTATCCAACCATTCTCAACACGAGGGTACCATGCAATAGTCTCCAGATAACATGTCAAATTTCTGCCTTAAAATCAACGCCATGCCGCAAAAACGCAAACACAAAAAGTTTTGCCAATCGCGGTACAAAAAGCAGCGAAAACCAGCAACAGGTCTGCAAATCCCACCCGTCTGGCGGGAAAATGCACCGGAAAAAATCACAGATACAACACACCAGAAATAATCCAAAGCACGTAGCAACATGGATGCACCCTGACCGAGCGCAGAGGCCAATGCGAACCCCACAACCCCCCAGACCACCATGAAGGAACAATAGGGATGGGGACAGCCAAGGAGAAGAGGGAGAGGAAGACGGGGTGTAGTTCACTGCAAAACTAGATCAGCGGCACAGAGGTGACAGAACACTACCATCAATTGACCCACAAGTAGACCACCTGGAATGCAGTAGGAGTGCCGAGGAGGCCAATCGAAGAGGCCAAGAGGCGCTGGCATGATGTGACAACCTAAACCAGGCAGAAATCCGCTGCCAACAGGAAGGCTGCAACGACGACAAGAGGTGGGAGTTTAGCGCCACAGGAGGAACCAGAGGAAACCTAGGCCACAGTCATCAGTGTGGAGATGGTGCAAGGAGTAAGCAGTACAGACACAGCTCGAGAGAACCTGACACAACAGCAACAGGGTGAGTAATGGCCAGGGACTGGGGGGACAGGAGGAGATGAGCACAATGGCACAAATGCACAACAAGGTGTAACACACTGCACACCCACAATTACCCTGGATCATGTCCCTGATCCCCGTGGCACATTGCAGCAAACACACATAGCAAGAACAGCACACCTACATTGGCGACAACGTGGTACAATGCGTAAACCCGACAATGCAGAACAGAGGACATAACTGGCTCCGCACACGCACAGTAACATGCCTACTACATCTGACAGAGCTGGAAACTGTGAAATGGAAATGTACTCGTACGACCTAACATCCGTCATTTAGTACAAATGTCCAATGTCTCACCGCAATTTTCAGCACCCCCCAAACAGTCACAATGTACATTGCCATACAGTCTGCATGTAAACAAGAACAATGTGCCAACATACATGTTAACACAATGTCAACATGCATCTCCCCTTCACATTGCAGAGGGGCACACAACATCTCCAGCAGAGCACAGAAGACAACACATCTGTGATGCCGGAGAGTACCACCACACCTACGACACCGATGCCCTACAACAGCCCATGGATATCCAACGCAACCCACCACCAGGACCTGGGCAGCCAAACTTCTTAGAGGAGAACACAAACCCTGCAACAGACCACACAGCAGGAAGCACCCACAAGCACAGCTGGTGCACAACATCTCACCGACCCACAAATGGCACCCCAATGCCAGTTGTCAGCACACCAAAAGGAGGTGGCCGAACAGGTGTGGGTGGGGTCCGAACCCATGGAAGGCGAATTAGATCATATAAGTTGGTGTCTATTATCCTTCAGGGCACACCTACACCCCACAAAGGAGACCCACACTGCCATAGAAACAGATGCATATTCACAGTACAGAACCACAACCAGAGGCACCAAATAGCAGTCACACACCCACGGTGGCTCTGTGTACGGTGGCCCAGGCCACTCCCCTTACAAATTGAGTGGGTGATAACAAAGTTACATGTCCAACCTCCAACCCCCTGCCTGTGGTGACATGTCTGTGCCTGCTGTACACAGCACAATGCATTGTTGTAGGGCTCAGGGCCCTCATGCATACAACAAGACCACAGGGACACACACAGATATTATGTTGAACTAGCCACGGGCATGTGCGCCCGGACCCTTTATTGGCAGTGATGCCTGTGCTGGATGTGTGTGGGGTGAGTGTAAGCCAGCCCGCACTGAGTGGTTGGTGCTGGCAGCAACTTGAACAGTGAACACCCTTAAGACGGAAACAGAAAACACCAGCATAACAGGGTCAACTGATGAGCAACATGTAGGTAGCCGTAGCAAGTACAGAGGTCACCCAATATGCAAACAGAAGTGTCTGTGAGTTGCAGTGCACTGAGGTTGGGGCACTAGAGCTCAGCGTACTCCTGTGAAGCAAAAGTCTAGGATTGTGTCCCTTTGAGAT
This sequence comes from Lissotriton vulgaris, assembly GCF_964263255.1. Classification (NCBI taxonomy): domain Eukaryota; kingdom Metazoa; phylum Chordata; class Amphibia; order Caudata; family Salamandridae; genus Lissotriton; species Lissotriton vulgaris. The sequence goes on along the minus strand of NC_141689.1, from coordinate 2,003,190,603 downwards.
ATTCCTCATGCAGATGCAGTGGGGTGTGTTAGACCTGCATCATCTCCTTCATCAACGTCCCAGGTGTCCCACACTGCTTGAGGTGATATTGCTGCGAAACCTCTCCACAGCACAAAACTCAATCAGTAAAGGTCCATGGGTTGTGGTGCACTGAGTCAGTGGCACCTGAAGAGCATAGCAGAGGATCAGGCAGAGGATGGCATCCACAAAAGGTTCAAGCAACTCCGTCAGTCTGCCAGTACCACTGTTTCAACTGGCAAAATGGCGGTTGGAAGTGATCCTGGCGATGGTGGCATGTGCCTCCTGCGGTGATGCAATGTCCGGGCCGGTCTCGACTCGTTTGATGGTGAGCCCTGGTGGGCCGCAGTTGAGGTCGGAGGCAACGGACAGCGCAGGACCACAGACACATGGCGTTGATGACCCCAAGGCCATCGCCTCAGAGGCCATCCAATATCTCAGAATAAGGGGTCCCGGACCTCACCAGCACAGAGTTAGTGGCCCCGGATGCACAGCGGCCAGCCCATGCACCCTGCCACGGGACAGTGACTTTCGGTGCACTGAGGTAGGTCCACGCCGACTGGGCGGGTCCTCATCTATGTCAAATGTGAATGTGGTGGAGGGTTGCGGGGGCAGTGGAAGGTGTCCTCCAAGGCATGATGCAAAAGGTTTGATCTTATCCGGAAGCAGCAAATGGTGGAGTGGAAGGCGACAGCCTCGTTGCCAGGACCAATTCGGTATCAGCTATATGAGGCTGAAACTACCCCCTAGTCCATAGACCCAGACGCCACCAATGTATGACCAGTGAGTGTCCATGAATGTCGGGGAACAGACTTAGTGGCACCGGGGCTGAGAGGGGATGCAGTCTGCGATGATGCTGGTACACTGAAATGAACTCCGCCATTGCTAAATCAAGACTCTGTGACCTACTGGACCACAGTGTAGGCCGGAGGCAGCGGTCAGCAGTGGCCCACAGCCAAGTGTCATTGGCTTGCGATGCACAGAGTTAGTGACACCAGGGCAGTTGTCGGTAGTGTTCGATCACCTCCGTAACGATGATCCTTTTGTGCTCCGGACTGCAACGCGTCATCCTCTTACATCTCTCCTTGGAGCAATATGTACTCTGCCATTGAAAAATCGATGCTCAGTTCCAATTGTGCAACCAACTTGACCGCAGTGTAGGCAGCTGGTGTTTCCAGCAAGGGGCCACAGAAGCGTGTGGTTGTGATGCTATGCACAGACTTGGTGGCACCACTCGAAGGGAATATAGTGACTTCACCTTAGCCACACATATCATCCTCAACGATAGTGTAATCAAGACCCATTTCCAAATGTGTGACCTACTAGATCAATGAGAAAGGAGTGCTGCGGGCCTTGCTCGCGGAGGACGGGATGGTCATAGCAGGTTGCCAGGGTTGTGAGCCTTGGGCCTGGAGCTTGCACCAGCATGTGGATGGCCCTCTTTGACACACGCCGATGTCAGCAGGTGGGCATTGAGGCCTGGGTGCACAGGTGCGGGTACTACTGGTTCGGGGACCAGCCTCCCGCGCACAGGATCACTGGCAACTCCGATCATGGTGACGGCCTTGTGTTGGGGTGAGAGGCGCCGCCCTCCTAGCAGAGACGTTGGGCGTTCCAGAAGAGGACCATGCCCTGAGTTACATGCCTTTTATTCACAGCCCTACGCTGGCCTGGCGTACACCGGGCCAGCCACTTTGCTCATGCTTACGGGGGAATGTAACAAGCTACATTTCCACGTTCCTTCCCACTGGCTGGGGTGACATGGTTTGCTCCAATGTCCAATACACTCCATACACCAAAGGTGTGTGTGGACATGGATATGTGTGTGGTCTGCATACTGCACTGTGGCCATCACATCCATGCCACACTTGGCATTGTGTGCATTCTCATTCCCGGGTCACTTGCCTCCTTCGCACATGCCTGGTTCCCACCTCTCCCCACAATCTGCTATTGCGTGGTTGAGATACCATGCCGTTGAAGACTAATGTACATGGCTGGCCCAGGTTCCCACAGTAAGTTGTTCTGTCCTGTCTGATGGGTGTGCATGTCGTATGTGAGCTTTTGACGTGTACATTTCCTGTGTTGTGAGTTGCATGATTGTGGAGTAGAGGTATGTGGTCTGTTCATTTGTTATTGGCCAATGAGCTGTGCATTTCCGTGGGTGCCATCCTGGTAGCGAAGTTTGATGATGCACTGTCGGCAGGTGTAAGGCTCATGCACACTGCCTGGGGGGTTGGCAGAGACGTTGGCGGGAATTCCCCGGTGGTTCAATATTGCCTGGACATTGGTGGGATATGTGCGCTTTCTATTGCGCTTATTCTGTGCAGTGTTGCCATGGGGCACAAGTAGAACATGTGTGCAGTCAATTGCCCCCTGACACGTGCGGGAAGACAGCTGTGGCGTTCATGCCTTGCTTGGTCTGGAGTTGACCCTGCGCAGTGTGGTGGAAGTTTAGATAGTGGGTACCAAGCTGATGTTGTCATCCATGACCGTGGTGAGGACCTTGGATTGGCCTGGCTGTGTGACTCCTCCGACTCGTGTGGATGTTGGTTGGAGGGTACCAGTGGCCAACAGGTGCATCACGGCCAGCAGCTTGGTCTGCGGTGGGATGTTGGTTGTCCGCTGTGTTGGTACCGTCAGCTTGTGTGCAATGGTGGTAAGGATGCGGAGGTGGGTTGATCTTTTGTGCCTGTGGTGGGCTATAACATTCTCTGGTGTTGGGTCTGTGAGGTTAGTGCATTTTGGGAGAATCACTGACTTTGTCTGTGCTGCTTCTGTGTTGGTCGGGGGGGCGTTGGAAGTCCGGTGGCATGGGGGGTGGTGGCAGTGGGTGTTGTGGCCCTCTTGGGGCTCCAAGCTGCATGTTCAGTGGCTCCATGGAATATTCTGTTCTTCAGGTGTGGCTCTGGGCTGGGCTCCCTTTTCTGGTGCAGGCTGTGGTCCGACTTTACACCAGGTCAGAGCAGGTGTTAGGTTCCTGCTGCTAACCCGCCTTATCGCCTGTTTTGGGATCTTATCACCAATCTGGCTGTTATTTGAGAATGTTGTGTAGTGGTGTTATGCATCTCATTAGCAATAGTTGTGGGGGGTCATCTGTGGTGATATTTTTGCGACTGCTATCACAGGTAAACTGGTGCTATGGGCTGTTAGCACCAGCTTGTGAATGGGACGATACATTTATTGCGACTTTGGCTGCCATAAAGTGCGGTTAACTTGGCGATAGCTCCTTGAGAATATGCCCCTCATGCTCAGTTATATAACAAGATGTGTGCTCACAAACAGCAGCTGTGTTCTTGTGTTGTTTCTAGGTGCTAGTGTCTGACCAGAGAGAATACCAAGGGGGATTGCTGTTTGACCTTGTCTGTGGCGTTCAGACTAAATGCCAGGAAAATAATAGAACGTCAAACCATATGCAGGTTCTGTGTGAAAGTAAAGTACAATGTGGCACAAAACCAAGCGTGTTTATATAGTAACATGTAGAGAATACAACATGCACAATTAGACTAACATGGGAAAAAATATAATGGGGCATACAGGAAACACATTACAGAGGCAGCCAGCGGTCTTGCAGCTCACAGCCAGGGTAAACAGGGTGGGGACAACCCAAACTGCCGGGAGCCTTGTTCGTGGATTCCTGCCTATTTGTGTCCCACTGAGGAAAGGAGCACTGGTAAGGGGAAAAGAGAGATCTCTCCATCAGTTAAGCAGGGGGAGAGGCAGCAGTAGTGGGCACAGTGGGCTAGTTTCCAATGTACTTGTTTGAGCCATGGGCTGTGGAAGCGGCCCTAATAGGATCTGGTGTAGCTTGCAGCCCAGGTGAGCTCCCCCGCACTCTGGAATGCATCTCTCCTAGTAAACCTTCTTTAAAACCCCAATTTCAAATCAAAGGACACCAGATTTTGCCCTTCTTTCCCAGTGCCATCAAGCGTTCCCTGGCCCGCTTAGCTCACTACATGATCAGCTGCTGAAAACTGCCCAAGAGGCACCAAAGTAACATCCAGCACTTTTGAGTCACAAGTAGATACAGACTAGCTTGTGTGGCACTGTGTGCTCTCCCGAGGAATGCTGAGTGAACAGCGAGGAGGAAGATAAGCAGAAAGAGAAATGTGCATTATGCCAGGATCACCGTCAACACCAACCAGTACAGCCAGTACAGACTGATAGGCAAGAGAAACCCTAATAGAACTCATGGAAAACACACCTCACTCCCATAGGGGAATGGCAAGAGTGGCACTGCAACAACTGCCTTTTACTGCAATAGGCATACATCAACATCAAGATACGTCTGTAGTATGCCTGAGTACTTTTTGCAATCAAGAACAATCATCCAATCAAGGTTGAATCCCTGTGTCCAGCACAAAAACAATTATCTATGAGATAAGCCCCATTGTAAGTCCTATAGTCTGACTGCAATCCAGATGACCAGTAACTACCAGGAAACATATGAAGAACACATAATAAGTAGCGCTAAAGACAAACCCCAGCACACATCACCACCTGAAATGCGAAAGCAAGTTGCAAGTGATTCAATAAAGGTAGAGGTAACTAAGGTACAAACCCAATACAATAGGCACAGAGGCCAGATATGAATACACAGCCAAACAAAGCAAAAACGGTGGAAAAAAGCAAACCTCCCCCCGCCCACTGCAAGGCCATGAGAAATAACTAATCCCATTGAGGCCGATGAAGAGGCCCAAATAAATGTATAGGAGATTCATCAGGGGAAAGTAATTTAGGGGCAAATACAGGAACAACAAGCATTAGAAATGCAATAGGTCTCACATTTTTTTTATTAAAGCTGTTGGCATTTTAAATGACAATGTCTTTTACCCTTGTGTAATGGAGTGGTTGTATGTGGTTTGAGTGGAATTATATTGGTTGCTTCAGTTTTTTATTGCCTCGTACCGACCATTCTACAAAATAGTGCTACACATTTTACAGAGCAGCATGAGTACTCCTGAACAGGGCTGTTATATGTTTACTGGGTTGGTATTTATTTTATTTATTTATTTATTTTCAGAGTTTTATATAGCGCGAACAAGATCTTCGCAGATATCAGAGCGCTTTACATAGAAGGGTACATGAGGGAACAAAGTCAAATAAGTAAATCAGTAGATCATACAGTACAAATAATACAATTGGGTGACTGCAAAGCAATCAAGTGGGTGATAAGACAGATCGTACAAATAGATAAGGGGTCAAGCAAGTAATACAGATCATTGCAGGGTGTTAATAGGGTTCAAGATAGTAGTACAGGTGAATTTAGCCATGAGGATAGCTTTTACTTCTTTTTTGAAGAGTGTAGTGGAGGATATAAGCCTGGTTTCGGGAGGGAGTGAGTTCCAAATCCTAGGCGCCATTCCTGAGAAAGAGCGCTTGTATGTTTTCTCCTTCCGGAATCTTCGAGGTTTCAGCAGAAGATTGTTTGCGCCTCTCGTGTTTCTGATTCCCCCAGAGATTGTCAATTTCTGAGCAAGGTAGCCGGGTGAGTTTAGGTGTACCGCCTTGTGTGTCATGCAGGTGATTTTCAGATGTATTCTGGCTTCAAACGGCAACCAATTCAGGGATTTCAAGTCAGGGGTAATGTGGGAGTGCTTTTTTGACCCAGTGATGAGTCTCGCTGCAGCATTTAGAGATGCTTTTAGTGGTGCGGTTGTAGTTAGTTGGAGTCCGCAGAGGGCGGTGCTGCCGTATTCAATTCGTGGGATGACTAGTGCTTGCACCGCAGTTTGGAAGTCTTTGGCTGGGAGGTAGGGTTTAAGTTTCCTCAGAGTATTGATCTGGAAGTTCGCTCCCTTTGTTGCTTTGCTGATATGTTGCTGCAAGTTGAGATTGGTGTCGAGTGTTATGCCTAAAGATTTTGCTGATTCCACGATGGTGGGTTGGACATTGAGTGCGGTTAGGAGTTTAAGCCAATGTTGAGTGGTGGATATCTTCGCTGGAGGTGCGATCAGAAGGAACTCTGTTTTCAGGGCATTGAGTTTGAGGTGATTGTCGGCAAGCCAGGATTGGGTGCATCTGATCGTTGAGTTCAGGAGCAGGATGTCATTGGGTGATTGCAGTTTGAGGTAAAGTTGGGTGTCATCGGCATACATGTGAAAGTGTACATTGGATGCTTGTAGCAAGGTGGTGAGAGGTTCCATGACTAGGTTGAACAAAGTTGGGGATAGAGAGGATCCTTGGGGGACGCCTAGCGTTACAGGTACTGGCGTGGACATCAGGTTGTTGCTCTTGAATTTCTGCGACCTGTTGCGGAGAAAGGAAGTGAACCATTTGAGGACAGTTCCAGATAAGCCCATTCTTGTGTTTAGTAGTTCTAGTAGATTCTCATGTTTAACGGTGTCGAATGCGGAGGAGAGATCAAGAAGGATGAGGAGGCAGGTGTCATTTTGGTCTAGCATTTGAAGTGCGTCGTCAATTATGTGAGTCATAGCAGTTTCTGTGCTGTGTCCTGCTCGGAAGCCTGACTGGTGAGGGTTGAGGAGATCGAATTGCTCAATGTGTTTAGTCAATTGTAGTTGTGCGCATTTTTCCAGCAGTTTGGCGAGAGTGGGGATATTGGTGATGGGGCGGTAGTTGTTGAGATCAGAGGGGTCGGCTGTTGGTTTCTTTAGTAGAGGTGTGACCTGACCAACTTTGAGGGAGTCAGGTATGCTTCCTTGTTGGAGAGAGCTGTTGATGATTTTAGTCCAGAGAGGGAGAAGCAGAGGGGTAAAGTCTTTTACTGCGAAGGCAGGGAGGGGGTCCGTGAGGTGATTGGATGGTTTCAGGGTGCTGAGTAATTTGCCAATTTCTTCTTCCGAATATGTGTCAAAGGTTGACCATGTCGCATTGTTTTTTGGTTCAGCGGGTGCTGGGCGTTTGGGTTTGGAGTAGAGGCTTGCGTCAATGAGGAGATCGCTTTTTATTTTGTCAGTTTTTTGGATAAAGAAAGCAGCGAAGTCTTCACATGAGGGTGCCTCACGCCCAGTGTTGAGTGGTTGTGGTTGCTCCTTGGATTGCGATTTGATTAGCTCAAACAGTTTTCTCGGGCGGTTCTTTGCTTGGTTAAGTTGGAGGCGGAAGAAGTCCGATTTTGAGCGTTTTATTTTCCTGAAGTAGGCGTTTCTCTTCTTCTTCAATTCTTTTAGGTGCATTGCAGAGGGGGCTGATCTCCAGGTCCGTTCTGCCATTCGCATGTCTCTTCTATCTTCGTTGAGACTCCCGTCGTACCATGGTTTGGAGATTTTAGTATTATGTTTAAGTAGTATATTAAGTAGTAGTATTATGTTCTGCAGAATTTGCATTCTCTCAACTGAAAAGTTCTCAGCGTCTTCATATTTAAGTGCAGTATGTCTCAGTGATGGCTTTATCTGTTAGTTCTATTTGAGCACAAGAGTGACCTTCGAAGTGTGGACAGTGTACCATTCAAAGTGCAACAGTGTTGGTGAGAAACACAAAATCTGTACATTTACAGTGGCAACGCAGACTTGACGTGCACTGTAAAGATACAGAGGCCCTGCCGTACTCCAGTACTCCAGTACTCCAGTATGTTTAATTGGGCTCTCCCCTCACTTGTTAGGAGGACTGCTACACTGTGAAAGTGACAGCCCCGGCAGCTCTGCTCTAACTGTAGACTAAACGCTGTGTGCCTGTGTGGCAGTAGCCAGCGTTGATCTCAGGAACCGTATGACCCACAGACCTTGACGCAGGAGCTTCCGCTGGCACGTGGTGGGCCCTCTTTCACATAATGCGGTAGCGAAACATGAACTGTGGGGCATATGTGCATCGCAGTGGCCATGGCAGTTTCTGAGTAACAGCAGGATGAGAGCATCATTCACGCAGCCACCTTCGCTCACGGGGTCAACTTTATGGCAGTGTAAGCTGCGCAGACCTGGCAGACATGTTTGCCCTTCCTGAACAAAACCACACCCACAGAAACGTGCCTTTGATTCATACCCCTAAGCTAGCCTTGCGTACGCCGAGCCAGCCCACTGCGCTAAAGATTTAGGGGGGAGTGGGCACATATGCTCTATGTTTTCATAATCTTCCCTACTGACTCTACTATCATGGTTGCGTCCACTGTCTACTTCACTCAATAGACCATCAGTGTATGTTCACATGTACATGTCTGTGCTCTGCATACTCTGTCTGGCACATCCCCTCCACACTTTGCATTGTATACTTTTATAATCGAGAATCACTTGCCACCTTCGCACATTCTTTGCTCCCATCTCTCCCCGCATTCTGCATTGTGTGGCAGAGGTGCCATGCCATGTTTGGTTTGTGTACATGGCTAGCCATGGTTCCCACAGTACGTAGTGTTGTCGTGTCTCCTAGCTGTACATGTTGTTTGTCATGTTGTATGTGATTACACAAGGTACCACATTTATTCACGAGCAGTGGTTTGTCCCATTTACATATCGCTGTCTTAAATCGGATAAACAACTTTTTCTCAGAGGTGAAAAGTGCGACCACAATGGCAGTCATTCATTATTATCCAAGAATGTCCAACTGCACGACACTTCTAAGCTTACAGCCCCCAATCTTATGCCGTTTCTTAAAAGCACGCCAACTCCCACAATCAGACCAACATTCACACAGCTTTCTAATGACAGTTATCTGCTTCTCAAAAACATGCACTCCTACGGAATGTGAGCTGGCATACCGTATGTCCTCACTGTTTCAAACCGAGTAACTTCCTGTGGCAATGTCTATTCCCACCCACACAAAACAACTCCCAAACTTCAATACCTACTTTGAAAACAGATTTCATTAAACTAACCAAACTGAAAGCCCTTTTGTTCATAACAGAAGTGTCCCTCACTTCTGCAAAATAAATTTATCGACTGCAGAAAGCACGAACTTCAAGTAAAATGCAGTACCTTTTAAATACGAACCTCCCATTACACTTTGTGAATTGTTATACAATTTTCAACACATCTCTCACTCAAGGTCTGGCACACTTCTTTAACACGGTCTCCTCCGGCCTTCTCAGTCTTTCAAACTGTTTTGGGTATAATACCAGACATCATTTATTCGATCATCTATGGAATAACAGGAACAGTGCCCATAATTCTCTCTCTCTTTGCGGCCATCCTACTACTCTTTTTGCTTGTAAAAATGGCTGCGCTTCCTGTGGTAACAACTATGTCCGACAGAATACGCCTCTACGCCAAGCTACATCAATACTGTCAAAAAATGGAACTACTTTTCGGCTGCCTGCCTCTATCTATTATCGGAGCCAGCTAGAATATGACATTTATTTACACATATGCAATCTGCATGCAACCATCTTTTTATTGCAAAATGTGCCCATTCTACTGGCAAATGGATCTATGCCTTGCCAACATCCTAACAATCGCTCCCGATATTCAGCATGTAATGGAGTATCTTGAAAACCATGAACTTGATTGTTCAAGCAGTGGAGAAATGGCGGATGCAAAGCAAAAAGGTATTGTGGCGGAATGGGATTTCTGCACAGCCGCGAAAGATCTGCTGCAATGTGTGACCTTTGACAACATCGCAGATTGCCTGCCAATTCAAATTGCCCCTCCAACCTTCGAGGAACATTACTGTCCCTTCGAGGATATGAATTGGATCGCTTCGCTTTTCTCTCATGATGGCAACAATGATCTCTTGGAACATTACGCATCTCAAGCCGCTGAAGAACTTCCGGACTGCAATCTCCAAGACTTGTAAGAAATTCACGTTATTCTTGGATTGATTTTTTCAATTTTTTTTTACTTTTTCCTTTACATTTTTTTAATACACTTCAATTGAACTATTTTCATATAATAACTTTCTAAGTATGCTCAGGCATTTGAACTCTGTTTTCATTATTGCCCCTTACGTCTCTAGTCTAACCAGGGATGGGTGATGTATGGCCTATGCAAATACGCTATTTACTTGCTAAATTAGCCTAAACCCGACATCCATTTTGAAACCATGTCTATTCTTTGTGCACACATCTCTCTGCCTACCTGTTATCACACAAATTTACTCACCCTCAGCCTCTGCTCACGCGCTGGCGATCAAGATAAAAAAACAGCAACATTATTTAGGAACTGGTTGGCACAGTGTGGTAATAAATCCTACCTTTATTGTCATTATAGAATTTAGTCATTCATGTCTAATAACTATTGTTTATGTCACATGGAACTGTAACATGTAAAGTGGAATTCACTGATGCAGGAGATTCGGTTTGAATACAACATAAGCGGTTGGAGTTTGCCTTAGCTCTTTGCACTAAATTTCGTTTTGAAAGAACTGGAGACAATAATGTATGGTTTGACAAAAAGGGTACCGAATGTGCTTCTCAGAAGCACAATTTTGTGTTCCTCCTCAAAGTTTCGATGTGGGTAGAACTATTACCAATTCTGACACACACCAGGTTAAATCTACTGTACAAGAGATGGCTGACTGTTGTACTGTTGATAATTTTGTGTTACATAAAGAGGTTGGAGTTTGCCTCAGGTGAATGCCTTAGCTCTTGCACCAGTGGATCCATTTATGGCACTTAAATAAAGACACTTTTATATAACTTTCAGACTCAGTCGCTTTATTACACACAGACACTCTCTTAGCACACCTGATTTCACCATTTCTCTTCTGTGGCATCGCAACATTCTGCAATATATTCTTCACGATTATTTCTTTATTCCTGCTTGCTAAAACACTGCATTCGAGGCTTCAGAAAGTAGAGGTGAGTAGTTTGCTTCCAACTCCCTGTTTAGTATAAATGCATACTAACACTACTTACACAGGTATGCTACATCGGCCAGTATCCTACAGCACCCACAGCACATCACTTTACAGCAATCAGCTCACGGCTTAGGCTCACTGTTTCATCCCCGGGTCTTCAGACCGGTACCAGTGAGTAATTTGCTTACCACTCCCGCTATAGTGTAAACGCATACTAGCACCACCTGCACAACTATCCGACAGCGGCCAGTATGCTACAGTGCCCAGAGCACATCAGTTTACAGCACTCAGCTCACGGTTTAGGAGCACGCTTTCATCCCCGAGTGTACCGGCACCTCACCTCAGCACCATCTCGCTTTGGGCAAAACAGCACTTTCACACCGGTAGGGGTAAATACTTCCCTTCACACTCTCTGTATAGCACACTCTAAACACCCCACAGACGTTACAGTGCTCCTACTCTTTCCTACTTTTTCACCATTTTTTCACCTTACTTGCTTCAACCGAATCACAAAATGGCTGTCAACACTTCTTAGTTGCAACCGCTTGCAGCGCTCGCAGCCAATAAGCAGCAAGCTCGTGCTTGTAATGCCTCAGCCAATCAGATGGCAGAATTCCCAAATATCGATATCTTTAAATTGTGATATTTCTTCAAAACTACTAAATGGATTTACACCAAATAAATAAAAGCTTGCTTTCTAGACCAAGACCCTTCTCCCTGCCAAATTTGGGGTAATTCTGTTAACCCGTTCGACCTGTAGTCTTAAGTTTCCTACGGACATTAACATGGAGAAAACACATTTTGGGACCCCCCTTTTTTCTGGCCCCCCCTTGATGCATCATCCCCAAACTTTCAACATAGGAGCTGATGTGAACATAGAATTAGTTTGGAAAAATTTATGAAGATTCATCAATTGACGCCAAAGTTATAAGCAAAACAAAAAATGCTCTTCCTATGGAAACTTGGTCCTAATTATAACTACCTACTGGCGTCTGCCAGTAGGTAATATATATATATATATATATATATATATATATCAATTCGAGCGCGGTTACCAAATTCGTATTGGAGCCACGAGAAGACTGTTCAGTTTCACTTCAAGTTTAATGGCAGCTCACACGCAAAACAACCAGCAGTTCATTTCAGTAATAACAGCATGCCAGACGCGTTTCAGGAATAACAAACTTCCTTTCTTCAGAGGCAAATTAGTTCAGTGTTTTGATGGCGCGTGTGCACACGAACCATATTTAATCTCTAGCACCTGCCCTAAGGGGCGTGGTTCACCTGCAGTCCATAGCACACCCACTGTGGAAACAATATGCATACGAACTACAGCACCCAGAAGGCTGCAGGCGGCTATGGACTGCAGGTGAACCACGCCCCTTAGGGCAGGTGCTAGAGATTAAATATGGTTTGTGTGCACACGCGCCATCAAAACACTGAACTAATTTGCCTCTGAAGAAAGGAAGTTTGTTATTCCTGAAACGCGTCAGGCATGCTGTTATTACTGAAATGAACTGCTGGTTGTTTTGAACTAATTTGCCTCTGAAGAAAGGAAGTTTGTTATTCCTGAAACGCGTCAGGCATGCTGTTATTACTGAAATGAACTGCTGGTTGTTTTGCGTGTGAGCTGCCATTAAACTTGAAGTGAAACTGAACAGTCTTCTCGTGGCTCCAATACGAATTTGGTAACCACGCTCGAATTGATATTAAAACGGCCCGTTGGTCGTGTATGGAGCCCATCGCTGGAGGCGGATCTCCACTCAGCTCGAGAGGGGTGAGAGAACGGAGAGGGAAGCGGCAGGCGCCTTATGCGGAAGGAGGCTTGCCATCACAAATGGTAACTACGAAGAAAAACACAAGACAAGCAGTGGTGATGTTTCAACCCACTGGGGGAAGATGAAAGTTTCGAAGCCAGGTTTGATGAGCGCACCCACTGTGGAAACAATATGCTTACGAACTACAGCACCCAGAAGGCTGCAGGCGGCTATGGACTGCAGGTGAACCACGCCCCTTAGGGCAGGTGCTAGAGATTAAATATGGTTCGTGTGCACACGCGCCATCAAAACACTGAACTAATTTGCCTCTGAAGAAAGGAAGTTTGTTATTCCTGAAACGCGTCAGGCATGCTGTTATTACTGAAATGAACTGCTGGTTGTTTTGCGTGTGAGCTGCCATTAAACTTGAAGTGAAACTGAACAGTCTTCTCGTGGCTCCAATACGAATTTGGTAACCGCGCTCGAATTGATATATATATATATATATATATATATATATATATATATATATATATATATATATATATATATATATATATATATAAATTATATATATATATATATATATATATATATATGTGTGTGTGTGTGTGTGTGGTGTATGTATGTATGTATGTATATAAATGTATATTTATATACATACATACGCACAATTTAGCGAGGACATCACGGACTTCATCACAATTTAGCGAGGACATCACGGACTTCATCCTGACAAGGTAGCTGCTGCTGCGAGAGCGCTTGCGTGTTTTTGCAGTAAAACTGCTGTTTTAAAAACGTAAAATATTAATTTAGTTTGTTTTTGGTCATTTTGACCCTTTTTAAATTGCCCCTTACCTGCACCATAAATTGTGCCCCTTCACTGCCGTTTTGGCGGGTCTGGTCCTGGGGTGGGTGCCTGGTTCGTTTTTGGCAGACATCTTGGAGTGGGGTGAGTGGAGTGAGGCTTTTCCAGCTGACAGCGCTTGAATGTGCATGTGACGCCTGGGAACACCTATTTAGGGCGAGTCCCTCCTGCTTTCAGCCCCTGACAAGGTAGCTGCTGCTGCGAGAGCGCTTGCGCGTTTTTGCAGTAAAACTGCTGTTTTAAAAACGTAAAATATTAATTTAGTTTGTTTTTGGTCATTTTGACCCTTTTTAAATTGCCCCTTACCTGCACCATAAATTGTGCCCCTTCACTGCCGTTTTGGCGGGTCTGGTCCTGGGGTGGGTGCCTGGTTCGTTTTTGGCAGACATCTTGGAGTGGGGTGAGTGGAGTGAGGCTTTTCCAGCTGACAGCGCTTGAATGTGCATGTGACGCCTGGGAACACCTATTTAGGGCGAGTCCCTCCTGCTTTCAGCCCCTGACAAGGTAGCTGCTGCTGCGAGAGCGCTTGCGCGTTTTTGCAGTAAAACTGCTGTTTTAAAAACGTAAAATATTAATTTAGTTTGTTTTTGGTCATTTTGACCCTTTTTAAATTGCCCCTTACCTGCACCATAAATTGTGCCCCTTCACTGCCGTTTTGGCGGGTCTGGTCCTGGGGTGGGTGCCTGGTTCGTTTTTGGCAGACATCTTGGAGTGGGGTGAGTGGAGTGAGGCTTTTCCAGCTGACAGCGCTTGAATGTGCATGTGACGCCTGGGAACACCTATTTAAGGCTCCTCCCCTAGCGCAGCGGGATCACGCAGCGGGCGTGTCCTCGCGTGGCCGGAGTCGTGCCAGAGTCCTGCCCGTCTGCGCCCGTCCGCGCTACGGATGCGCTGGACGTCGCGGGATTCCGGGTAACGGCTATTTTTCCATCTTAGCGTCGCCATGCTGACATACTCGCGGGAGTGCCTGTTTGCCATCGGTCAGGTAAGCCGCTGTTGTACCCTTCCATCGGTACATCCATTGCGAGGCCCGTACCATTGCCCCTGTAATGGGTGGGCTCTTGACTCTCCGAGTCCTCTCCCAAGGACTACTTCTCCGGTGACCCGCCGTATTACAGACTTTCCTTCCTCCTTGCGGATCCTGAACCTGAATGTCAGGTCTGCGCTGAAACACTATCAGAACATCTTTGACCTCATTGAGGAGGAAGCTCCAGACATCTTTGCCATGACTGAAACATGGCTACAGGATGCGGATACCGCTATTACAAATCTATCCTGCCCACCCGGTTATTCTATGTACACCTTGAACAGGTTGTCTAGAGGTGGGGGTATAGCTTTAGTGGTAAGGTCCTCCTATTCCTGTGTCTGGAGTGCCCTAAACATCTCTGGGTGTGAAAGTGCCTTGTTCAAGGTCTCTGTCAGCCCTGAGTTTACGCTGTCCGGGATGGTCGTTTATCGCCCGCCCGGCAGCGATGTGGCGTTTAGAAATGCTTTTCCCGACATTGTTGGCCCTTTGGTCGCAGACTGTGCCAACTTTTCCATCATGGGTGATTTGAACCTGCATTTCGACACCCTCTCAGGCCTGACAGTGCGCTCCATCTCCTCTGACCTAGAGGCCTTTCAACTTCCCCAGATGGTCTCCCAGCCTACCCATTCGGGGGGGCATATTCTGGATCCCCTGTTTACCAATCTGCCGGGGATTACAATCACCTCTATCTCGCCGGTGGAATGGACTGACCACTTTTTGGTGTCCATCCTATGCCCGGTCTTAGCCACCCCTTCCATCTCCTCGGCTAGACGGGTTCAGAAGAGGGCCTGGAAAAAGCTTAGGTTAGAAGACTTCCATCGTCTTCTATTAGAGGAGCCGCTGGGCCCGTTGACGGAGGTAGAAAAGGGGTATGACCTCTTCTGTTCCTGGATTACTAGGGCCTTGGACTCTCTGATACCTATTGTATCTACTAAAATCAACTCCAGAGAGTCGAGCCCCTGGTACGATAGTGCCCTTCGGGCCCTAAAGGGTGCCTGTAGACGGGCTGAGAGGGCCTGGAGGAAAACCTATGGAGCTGATCTAAAAGCTGCATACGCCAGGTCCGTCAAGCTCTACCATCGGGCTATCTGTCGAGCTCGAGCGGCTTTTTATGCCGCGGAATTCCGGAACAGTACTAATCCGTCGAAAGCCATCTTTAAGGCCGTAAAAGATCTTATGTCAAAGCGGACTACCTCTACGACCGTAAGCTCTCTTTCCCACTGTGAATCCCTTGCTTCCTATTTTCTGGGGAAAGTCCAAGCTATTTATCGGACATTCCCTAGCATAGGGTCCGGTCGGGAAAGTATCAATGGGACCCACCATCAGTCTACTCTGCTTGTCTCCCCCCCCTTACCTTGGACGGGTTTGATAAACTTGCGTTGCAAGTCAAATCTGGATCTCCATCCGATCCAGTAAGGCCTGCTCTCTTTCGAGATCAGGCTTTTATGGGACGTGCAGCTGTATGTTCCCTCGTCAACCTTTCCTTGGAAACGGGAGTAGTTCCAGCTAAGTGGAAGCAAGCTGTGGTGTCCCCAATTATCAAAAAGCCCTCCCTGGACCCGGCCAAGCCTGAAAGCTATCGCCCCATTTCGTTGCTACCTTGGCCAGCCAAGATCACTGAGGCCCATGTCAACTTGGCCCTGTCTGAACATCTTGTACGGACCAATGCCCTCGACCCCACACAAAACGGATTCCGTGCCGGCCACAGCACGGAAACCGCGTTACTTGTGATGGTGGAACATCTCCGTGCAAGGTTGGATGCTGGTCAAACGGCGGCGCTTATATTGTTAGACCTTAGCGCCGCCTTTGACACGGTAGACCACAGCATCCTCCTGCATCGGCTTGAGGAGACCAGCATTGGCGGTCAGGTGTTGCAATGGTTCCACTCCTTTCTAGATAACCGCTCCTTCTGTGTTGCCATCCCTCCCTTCAAGTCCAATTTCCAACCGCTGGCCATGGGGGTTCCGCAAGGGTCCTCGCTGAGTCCCACGTTGTTCAATCTTTACGTGAGACCGCTGGCTGATGTCGCTAGGCAGTGGGGCCTAACTTTGGTCTCATATGCCGACGACACACAGCTGGCGGTTACTCTCAGCGGGGATGCGGAGACTGAGGCCCCCAGGTTTCAGTCTGGACTGAAGGCGGTGGCTAGCTGGTTGACAGGCAACTGCCTTCAGCTAAATGCCACAAAAACGGAGGTGATGGTTGTCGGTAAGGGAGTGGAGCTGTGGGGTGACCAATGGTGGCCCTCTGAGCTGGGACCCACTCCGACCCCGGTATCTGAGATGAAAAACCTGGGGGTCTGGCTGGATGCGGGCCTCTCCTTTGTAGGGCATACTAAAAAAACTGCGGCCTGTTGTTTCGGTCTCCTAAGGGGCTTGAGACCTGTTCTCAAGTTCTTTGACGCCCCGACCAGGCAGCTGGTGATCCAGGCAACTATCATCTCCCGCCTGGATTATGCCAGCTCTCTTCTGGCTGGGGCTAACCAGGCCGAGCTAACCCGTCTGCAGCGGGTTCAGAATGCTGCGGCGAGGGCGATTGTCGGCCTGCCCAGATTCAGCTCGGTGGCAACTGTCCTTCGTACCCTACATTGGCTCCCTGTCAGGAAGCGCATCCTTTTTAAGGTCTTGTGTCTCGCTTTTAAGATTCTGAGAGGTATTGGCCCGGAAATCCTATCCAGCTGTCTTTCCTTTTATGTTCCCACCCGCACCCTCCGTTCCCAGGGTTTGGCCCTTGCGGTGGTCCCCAGATTTAGGCTTAGTCGCATGGGTGGCCGCTCGTTTAGTGTAAAGGCCGCGTCAGCATGGAACTCCCTTCCTGTTGAAATTCGTCTGATGGAGGACCTCTTGACTTTCCGGAGGGCTTTAAAAACGTTCCTGTTTTAGCTGCTTTCATGTTTTTAGTTTCCTGTTGTGTTATGTTCTACCTTGTCTCTGCGCCGGGACGCCCCTTGGCTGGGGTATCTGTGCGCATAATAAATCAATATAACATAACATAACATAACTCCACACGCGCTCCCCTCCAAAGAGTACATCCTTCTGGGAGACCTCAATTTTCACCTTGAAAAGAACAACGACCATAACTCCACCACCCTTTTGGACAACCTCGCCAACCTCGGGCTTAAACAACTGGTCACTTCCCCCACCCACATCGCAGGTCACACACTCGACCCTATCTTCACCTCCAGCAATCATGTCTCCTTCAGCCACACTACGGCTCTCCTCTGGACTGACCACAGCTGCGTCCACTTTACCTACAACAAGCCCAAACCCAACAACCACCCCCAACCAACTCTGCAAAGAAACTGGAACAAAATCACCATCGACCAGATCTCCTCATCGCTTCTTCTAAACGCCCCTACCCACCCTCTAACCCCGACCAAGCTGCCACCAACCTCACCCTATGGTTATCCAACAGCGCCGACATCCTAGCACCACTGAAAAAACGACAAATCAAACTTGGCAGCAAGAAAGCCTCCTGGTTCAACGATGATCTTAAGAAATCCAAGAAACTCTGCCGCTCCCTTGAGAAGGCCTGGAAAAAAGACCCAACCACCAGCACCAAGGAAGCCTTCAAAAACGCCACTCGCACACACCACCAACTGATCCGAAAAGCCAAGAAAACCGCCTTCAAGGACCGACTAGATAGCAACGCCCACAACAGCAAGGAACTTTTCAACATCGTCAAGGAATTCACCAATCCCTCAGCCAACTCCAACGACATCACCCCCTCTCAAGCCCTCTGCGACTCCCTAGCCTCATTCTTCCACAACAAAATTGCAGACATCCACAACAGCTTCGACAACCAACCCGGAGACCAACCCACCCAACCATCTGCTGGACCTTCACCACCCTCGAACATCCTTAATGACTGGAACCCAATCTCCACTGAGGACACTATCCGCCTGATGAACTCCATCCACTCAGGATCCCCCACAGACCCATGCCCTCACCACATCTTCAACAAAGCAGACTCCATCATAGCACCGCACCTCCGAGACGTCATCAACTGCTCCCTCAACTCCGCCACCTTCCCGGAGAGCTGGAAACACGCTGAACTCAGCGCCCTTCTGAAAAAACCCACAGCGGACCCCACCGAACTCAAAAACTACCGTCCCATTTCGCTCCTTCCATTCCCGGCCAAAGTCATCGAGAAAGCTGTCAACAACCAGCTCGCCGCCTTCCTCGAAGCCAACAACTCCCTCGACTCCTCACAGTCCGGCTTCCGAGCCAAACACAGCACCAAAACCGCCCTCATCGCAGCAACAGACGACATTCGAACTCTACTGGACAATGGAGACAAAGTCGCCCTCATCCTCCTCGACCTCTCCGCAGCCTTCGACACAGTCTGCCATAGCACCCTTCTACAGCACCTCAGAAACATTTGAATCCAAGGAAAAGCACTAGAATGGATCACCTCGTTCATCACCGGAAGAACCCAGAGAGTCCGCCTTCCACCATTCAAGTCAGAGGCCACTGAAGTCATCTGCGGCGTGCCATAAGGATCTTCACTCAGCCCCACCCTTTTCAACGTATACATGAGCCCCCTCGCGACCATCGCACGCCAACACAACCTCAACATCATCTCCTACGCGGATGACACTCAACTGATCCTATCACTCACCAATGACCCTAGCACCGCCAAAACTAACCTACACGAAGGAATGAAAGAAGTAGCCGAATGGATGAAACATAGCCGTCTGAAACTGAACTCAGATAAAACAGAAGTCCTTATCTTAGGTACCTCCCCCTCTGCATGGGACGACTCTTGGTGGCCAGAAGCCCTTGGAAAAGCACCCATCCCGACAGACCATGCACGGAACCTGGGCGTCATCCTGGATTCCTCACTTTCGATGAACAAACAAGTCAACGCCGTCTCTTCATCCTGCTTCAACATTCTTCGCATGCTCAAAAAAACATTTCGTTGGATCCCCACCGAAACTAGGAAAACGGTCACCCACGCCCTGGTCACGAGCCGACTGGACTATGGAAACACCCTCTACGCCGGTACTACCGCTAAACTCCAGAAAAAACTCCAACGAATCCAAAACGCCTCAGCCAGGCTCATATTAGACATCCCGCGTAAAGAACATATCTCTGGTCACCTGAAAAACCTCCACTGGCTTCCCGTCAATAAGAGGATCACTTTCCGGCTCCTAACCCACGCACACAAAGCACTCTACGAAATCGGACCAGAATGCCTCAACACACGACTGTCCTTCTACTCCCCCTCCCGCCAGCTACGATCATCCAACCAAGCCCTTGCCACTGTACCTCGCATCAACAAAACCACCATGGGAGGTAGATCCTTCTCCTACCTGGCAGCTAAAACCTGGAACTCCCTTACCACTTACCTTCGCCTTACTCAGAATCACCTAGCATTCAGAAAGCAACTTAAAACGTGGATATTTGACAAGTAATTCCCCACCCCTCCTCAAGTGCCTTGAGACCCTCTGGGTATGTAGAGCGCTATATAAATTCTTTGACTTGACTTGACTTGACTTGAAAGGTTGGTCCTCGGTCAAAACGCTTTACATTGGCTGTCCATTGGAATAAAAACTGCGTCCTGTGCTGTGTCGGAGCCTATTCAATTCTCCATGAACAGATTACTGATGGGATAGATAGATAGATAGATAGATAGATAGATAGATAGATAGATAGATAGATAGATAGATAGATAGATAGATAGATAGACAGACAGACAGACAGACAGACAGACAGACAGACAGACAGATAGATAGATAGATAGATAGATAGATAGATAGATAGATAGATAGATAGATAGATAGATAGATAGATAGATAGATAGATAGATAGATAGATAGATATTTTAGTGTATTTATAAAATCATATTTTAAGTGCCTATGTTTGGTATATGCTTTATAAAGTTACCAACCATTTTAATATATTGTAAACTATTTTTAGGTTATATTAGAGTTCATGTGGTTTGCTTCATAATTAATTTTTCGAGAATATAGGTATATTAAAAAAAGATTTTATGTTTTTTTGTGATTTTATCTTGCTGTAGAGTTTATTAAAAATGTTTTTATAGTATTTTTTAGGCGATGTTGATATTTTTGGTTTCAATATTTTATTTATTTTGTATGTATTTAATGAGTTAATAATATTTTGTTTATCTATGCTATGATCGATATTACTTATTTTTATATTTTTGAGAGTGATATTTTTGTTATTGATAATTGTGTTTTTCTTACTTATGAATGGGATGTTGATATTTTGATAATTGATCTTATTTTTCTGATGTAAATCAATATTGAGTTCCTCAATATCATGCCACATGACCACCTGGTAATTACTGGATGAGATAAAGTCTACACAACTCGCCATTCTGATTCCTCTGCAAACAGGAGTTTTTACAAGGGTCAGAATTTCCTGACCCAGACATAATCAGAACCTGCGTGTGACACTTGGGCCACAATGCGTAGAAATCGAGGTTCACTCTAACCCATCACTCTGAGCCCTACCCCTGCCATAATGGTGATAGTTTGTGGTATATTTTGAGCATCCATGGCATGATGGTGCTCACATTGGATATTGTACTGGCCCTGGCATAAAGGTAATTGATAACTCTTGAATATTGAGAGCATTCATGGGAAAAAGCTGCCCACATTTTGGAAAATGTTGGCCCAGAATAATGGTAAAAAATTCTTGACATAGTGAGGTCATTCATAGGTTGCTTTTTTCCATCTCTTGTATTGTGCTGGCTGTGACATAATGGTGGCAACTTATGACATGGTTTGGGCATCCATGGTATAATAATATGCACAATAGGAAATAATGTTGCCCTGACTTTTTGTAATTTAGTATATACCTTTAGTATTCTTGGTATATGATTTCTACCACTATGATAATGTTGGCCTTAGCATAATGGTGGTAATTCTTGGCATATTGGGTACATACATGGTATTATGGTGCTCACCTCTGGAAAAATACTTGCTCTCATGTAAGAATGATAATTCATGGTATTTTGTGGGCGTCCATGGTGCGAGATGGTTATATATTACTATACAAGGCAGAATCTATCCATGTGTTGTAATAGTACTTGTGAATCCTAGATGAATATGACAATTTACCCTTACTTAAAATTAAACACAGCTATTTTGGGTCAAAATGTTATTTTTTCATGAAAATGTCCAACTTTTGTTGAGAAGAACTGGCTATTTTTACCAAAATGAAATTTTATATTTGAAAGCAAAATCTTAATGTTTTGAAAAACAGATAAACTGATGTCTGGGAATGAACATATTGCATTTAATAATATATGCACCATATAAAATGTATATTGAAGTTATAATCACTGTTGTGAGACCCTATCCTTTTCTGATTGGTGCAACTTTTTATTGTTCGAATCTGTAAGCCTCGATAACCTGAACAGTACCACACATCTCTAGTTCTCCTGTCTGCTGAATAGATTTTGAGAACAATTTTTTTTTTTTAATCTTTCCTCCTACCCCTCCCAAAGAGATGATCTTCATTAATACATGTGACAAATGAGCAAAATCTTCTTGGATGTGCTTTGATGAAAAAAAGAAAAATGAAAAAGTGCTGAAAGTAACCATGAATCTTGGTTGGCTATGTCAAGTTATATTTTCCCAACTGTCTGTATTCCCGATGGCTTTTAGACATTTTTAGAAAAACTGTCCTTAAAAATTCATCATTTTCCAATGTTTCAAAATATATTCTTGGAGCGGATAAACCAGAAAAGCCCCTGGGAAGGGTTGATATTGATTGCCACGCCATGAAAGTATTGGAATGTTAGTAGAGGGTCCTTTTTAAACTTTAGTCTGTTAAACACCATGCATGCTTCATTCTCAAACACAGCTATATACTTGCCCAAGTCTTATTTAATATGTACTTAGCCTATTTGTTAATCCTTCTGCAAAAAGTACATTATTTCATCTCCAGTACTGTTCGATTTGTAAGCTTATGTTGTGATTCATTATTAATGGGTAAAACACCAATTGAGTTTCAGCAGTTGTTAGACCCTTTTTGCATTATAATACAATTAATAATTAAAAAATCAATATTAAGAAAACTTGAATGAAACCACAAAAAGCAGCACGTTTTATTAGTTCTATGGTGAGATAATTCTTTCTTTGTTAAATGTTTTGTAAGGTTTAGAACAGATTACACTGTAGTGAAAAGGCTGTGTGGGAGTACTTCTCTTGTAGAGCAAAAAAATCTGTATATGAAATAAATGTTTAAAATTGTATTTGCACATTAACCGGTTCCATGCTCATGACGGAACCGCTCCGTCATGAGCCGCGGTTGCGCTGTGCTCATGACGGAGCGGTTCCGTCATGGCCCTGCCGCCGCGCCTGCGCGGCGCTGATTTCGCGCCTGCGCGGCGCCTTCTATTGAGCGAGCGGGGCCATGACGGAACCGCTCCGTCATGAGCACAGCGCAACCGCGGCTCGTGACGGAGCGGCTCCGTCACGAGCATGCGAGCGCCGCTCACCCCCTAGCGCTGCGGCGGAATTGCCACCGCAGCGATGGGGTTAAACGCATCCTATTTGTGTTCATTAGAGGGAAATAATGCAATTAGTGCTAGACTAACCAAGTGTATGTCTCAAGTAACACGATTAATTTGCAAAGATAACATATTGCGATGGCTAACGTGATATTTTAGTTTCTGTACATTCTAGGTCAGAAAATCGTGTCTTCTTTCATATTTTAGACATTGTATATGGGTTTTAGTACCGATTTATTTGCCTCTTTTTATGATGCTGATCTTTGGTGTTGATCTCCTTCGATTATCTCCCAGGAATAATTGGTCTCTTGTACCAAACTTTCAATCGTGGCCCCTCTATGTTGTCCTCTCTTTTTGAAGATTTCTAAGGATCCCTTGGTGTTGCAGTGGGCGCGCGTTACCTCCCTATTATCATCATTGCGTTTCACAGGTAACAAGAGGTTCTTCTCCCATTGGTTATCCCAAGTTTGTCGTCCGAGGTGTTGCAGGGTTCTTTTCACTGGATGTTGTCAGGGCTGTACGATCTAACCTCTAAAGATCTGCTCATTTACGGGCATAGGAAGATCCTTTTAATCAATTTTGCTGTGGCCAAGAGGGGTTGCTAATCCTTAGGGGCGAGGGTTACCTTATGAATTCCCTTGCATTCGGTAAAGCGTGTCTGTCCCCCCTTGGTTACATTCGGGATCACTTTTCGAAATAAGTGGCAGCATCCTGCACAGAGTTTGGTAGGATGTCTATTCCAGATGTTTGCAGAGCATCATTCAGGACTACCTCACTCACCTTGTTTCTTACTTCACAACAGATGTATCTGGGGAGACTCAAGTCGTTCTGGTAGTAGTGGTGTCTTGTCTTGAGTTGCAGCAGCCTGAGTGGGAATTTCTGTTGCACGATCAGACGTGGAGGTGTGATACATTTTTTTTTTGTTTAAGAAATTTTTATTACGTTTTCAAGTATATATACAAGCCATAAAATATCATATAGAACATAAGTAAGATGAATAAGCAGGCAAATAGCAAATAACCAAAATAAGGACATTAGAATTAAAAAGAGGGGGAAAGAAAGAAAGAGCAGAAAGAGAAAGGGAGAAAAGAGAGAGAATTAATGAGCAGAAGGATGTGTAGAAAGATAAGAAGTAAAAGGAAGCCAAAGAAGATCTGATTTAATTTTTTGGGAAACAGATGAGGAGGAAACAGAAGCAATTCGATGTTCATCACAAATAAAATTCCACCAAGTGAGTAGAGAAATCTTTGAATTATCCTTCCGGCATGACAAAATAACTTTAAAAGCTAATGCAATAAAAAGATCAAATAATCTAGGAGAAGAAAGTACAACATCTATATCAGGAGATAAGGATCCAAGGAAAACTTTCTGTAAAGTTAAAGTAGTAGTAAAGTTAAACACTAACATGCAAATATTCCAAACAGTATTCCAAAAGGATAAAACATTAGAACATTCATAAAGTAAATGTATTAACATGCCCATTTCAGTGGAACATGACCAACATAATGGAGATGATGAAGGTGAAAATTTCCAAATGCTAATAGGAGTAATAAATGCTCTTTGATAGATAAAATACAAGGACTGAGTTATACGAGCAGCAGCAGAGGTTTTAAATAATTTGGACCATATTTTATCCCAGGTGGTAACAGATAATGAAACGGATAAATCTGTTTCCGAAGCATTCTTTATAGGAGATTTAGGGCGGTCAACAGCAATTAACAATAATAACTTATATACAATTGCGGCTTTAGGTCTGTGAGTTGATAATAAAGAATATAAGGGTGTTGAAGGGGATAGAGACGGTACATGAGGTGGGAGGGAAAAAGTAATCAGATGAGATTGTATGGCATTAACAATAATATCACACTCATTAGGGGGAGTCAGTTAATTGATAGTGTGAATGCAAGGTAGTGAAGGGGATAATAGAAAAGTTGTGTAATAATTGATGAACAAAAATAATACCCTTTTCTTTCCAGTATTTGTAGTAAAATGATTTACCTTTATATTTGAGAAATGTATTGTACCATACACTGGAAGACAAGAAGCATTGGAGAGAAGTAAAATACTTAGAAAAAGTATTATAGAGCAAAGCTCGGGAGTATTTTAAAATGGGATTAGTAGACACAAAGGTACAATTAGACATAAAAAATTACCTGTTGAAAAGAAAAATCTTTCAAGAGGGAGCGTTAAAAAAGAACCCATTTGGGAACAGGGCTATCCACAAAATCATACGCTAATGACAAAGACTGTTTAATCAAAAAAGCAGAATGATAAGCAGTAAAATTAGGAAAACGCACACCACCCTCATCTTTAGGGCGTATACGTTTATGTAAAGCAATTCGTGGGTGTTTATTATTCCACAAAAGTTAAATGCATATAAAATTTATTTTAGAAAAATATGTCGTAGGAATTTTAACAGGAAGCATAGATAATGTATATAAAACATGGGGCACAATCATCATTGTAATAATATCCAATCTACCCCACCAAGAGAGATATAGGGGTGACCAAATAAGGAGGAGTGAATTCATTTTATTTAGTAATGCATCGAGAGTGAAGGGAAGACGAAAACCAAATGCCAAGTTATTTAATTTTAGAAGGACACCAAGCAAAATTAGTATCAATGAACATAAATTGATAACAGGAAGAAATTAGGGGTAACACTTCAGTTTTGGAGAGGTTAAGTTTGTAACCAGAGATACTGGAATATAATCGAATCTCATTTTAAAAATGAGGTAGGGAGTCAGTGGGATTAGACATATAAATAAGGATGTCATCTGCATATTCAGGTAATTTAGTTTCTACAGAATTGTGTTTAAAACCAGCAATGTATAAATACGAATGCGTTCTAGGAAGGGTTCAAGACATAAGATAAAAAGTAAAGGGGAGAGAGGGCAACCCTGCCTCGTTCCTCTGGATAGAGAAAATGAACTAGAAAAGTGATTATTAAACAAAAATGTTGGCTTTAGGACAAGAGTACAAGAGCCTAACATAGGAGATAAAAGTGGGTCCAAAACCAAACCATTTAAGAGTGTGAAACATAAATTGCCAATTAATACGATCAAAGGCCTTTTCGGCATCCAAGGACATCGCTGCAGGGGGAGATTTATAGTTTTTACCATAGGAAATGATATTAGTAAACATCCGAGCATTATCAGATGCTAATCTGCCTTTCACAAATCCAACTTGATCAGTCTTAATCAAGAGAGGAATAATAGTGTCAAGTAGGGATGCGAGAAGTTTGGCAAAGATTTTACAGTCATAATTAATTAAAGATATGGGCCGAAACTTTTTACAATAGTAAAGAGCCAGAAGCTTTTGCGTCAGCAATAAATTAATTAAAAAGGAGAAGAAGTTTAGGGACCAAAATGGAATTAAAAGCATTATAAAATTCAACAGATCCTCATTCATCAGGTCCTGGGGCTTTTGAATTCTGTAGGGCTTTAATAGCATTCGTTATCTCTTGAGAAGTGATGTAATTTTCTAATACACTAAATTCATCAGGTAGAGATGGAGGGGAGGGTAGGCTGGAAAAGAAAGTTTTTAAATTCAAATCAGTGGGAAATGTGTCATCTGAATAAAGAGATTTATAATAGTCATGGAAAACCTCAGCAGTGTCTTTATCCGATGATACTAGTTTATTAGTGGACTCATTAAGAATAGGACCAATAGTCTTACGCTCATATTTAATCTTTAAATAGCTAGCTAACATTTTCCCCGCCTTATTTTGCCCACCATGGTACTTGGATGTAATCTTAAGCAAAATATGACATGCATCAGTTGTTGCTAATTTGTTACGCTCAGATTTAGCCTTAATTAAATCATGAAGGGCATTAGAGGAACAAGAAGTAAAATATGTATGCTCTAACCTTTTGGGCTGTCGCAGTTGATCTTCTTATTTCTTTCTGTTGGACTTCTTCTTCTTTGATACAAAAGAGATGGTAAAGGCGCGAAAAGCAGTCTTAAAGGCATCCCAATTGTTAGGAACAGAGGTATCTGATGGATTATTAAGACTAAAAAATTCATTAATAAAAGAGGAAGCTTCTTTTAGAAAAATTGTGTTATTCAACAAAAAGGTATGAAGTTTCCATCAACTAAATTGAGGAGAAATATGTGTAAGATCCAAAACAGCATAAACAGGTGCATGATCTGATATGAAAATGGAACCAATGTCAGATTTTGGATAGAGGGGAGCAAAGATTTACTCGTCAAAATATAATCAATTCTGGAGCGGTGTGATGTACATTAGAATGAAAAGTAAATTCAGATAAGTCAGGATTACAAGTCTTCCAAACATCATATAATGGACGAGAGGCAATGGCCGACTGAAAAACTTTGTGAGATTTATCAGGTTGAAATTTACATTTGGATAATCTGTCAGAAAAGGGATCTAACCATTGGTTGAAATCACCGGCAACAATAATATTGGGACAATCAATTGAAGAAAGGAGGATTTTAATATCGTTCCAAAATTTGGGATCAGGCTTAACAGGAACATATTCAAAGAACCAACGTTTTATTTTGTATCACAATCTTTGCCATTACCCATCGTCCATCAGAATCACATTGTGAGGATACATTTTTGTCACTGGTGGGGTTTCCTAGTGCCAGTTGGCTAAACACATGCAAACATAGAAAGTCTTTTACCTTTTTTTTTAAATCTTCTGTTTTAAAATCTTCTGTTTCTGTGCTCCTGGGTTACCTCTTCACAAGTTCAACACTCCTTTCTGCCTGTAGATTCGTAGTTTCTTCAGTTTTGAAAAGTTTAGGTTTCTGCACGCTGTTGGCTCTTCTGTCTCGTCAAAAATGTCGCCAAAAATGTTGTAAATAAAGCCAGGTAGTCCAGGTACTTTCTTGATGCTCCTTTAATAAGGTAAGATGTTACTTAAGATATAAAGGAGGAAAACCCCACCAGGAGTGGCCTCCTGCCACTCAGCCCACAATCAACTGCCAGACATCCACACAGAACATTCTAGCAGGCTCTTGCATCACACATTCTAAGCTGGGCAGCAGGGACAAGTATAACAATTTTGTACTGCTAAAGCTCTGTGGAACAATATAGCAACACCCCCTTTTTGAGGATGGCAGGAGAGAAAACAACTTGGCCCACCCATTGTCTTTTTAGTTTAAGAGATTCAACATCATTACAGTGAGTTTCTTGAAGAAAAGAAATTTGTGAGTTAAGTTTTGATAAATGAGACAGTACCTTTTGTCGCTTGATTGGATTCCCAAGACCACGTACGTTCCACTTAACTAAATTACACGTAAGGGAGGGTAGAACATAGTTGGAGATGACACATCTCAAGGGCACAACTGTAAGGGAAAACACACCACAACAAAAAATTACATATGAAACATACTACATAAAATAAGATTACAAAAAGACCTGCATTACGAAGATATAGTATCAGTGGAGAAAAGACAGAAGAGAGGAAGATTGAAAAGAAAAGAGACAGAAGGAGAAAAGAAAAAAACAGATCAAGGAAAAAATAGCCAGATCTGTAAGACAAAAAGCAGACAACAAGAGAGGAGCATGGAGACGCCAGTAGGAATTGGACCCCATAAATTAAAGAAAAAATAAGGTAGGAAAGAAGAACCTCATAAATATAAAGACATATAACCTATAAAAGGAGTGACGGAAAATACATATCAAAAATAAGAGACAATCTTGGAAAGGAGAAAAGTCAAACAGTAGCATCCAGTTCAAATAATGGCAGACAGTTCAGGCAAAGTCTACGGATTAGTGTCCATTCCAGACGACGATAGACCTTGAAGATAAGATTTAAGTTTCTCAGGGTCATCAAATGAACGGGACCTGCCATTGTGAGTTATCTTGCAGAGACATGGATGAAGAATTCCATATTGGATGTTCAGTTGGCGCATTTGAGGACGTAAGGCAAGAAATTCCTTGCGATGAGCATTTGTTGCATTGGAAATATCGTGGTAAATGAAAATTTTATGACAAGACTAAATAAGACGTTGTTTAATTCTAACTGCCTTCAGGACATGCATTAATTCAGTAAATTCAAGAAATAGCATTATGATTCCATGTGGTTTAGAAGCATTAGAGTTGAGACAACCCAATCGATGTGCTCTTTGTATGTTAGGAGGAGATGAAGTAGGTTGAAGGTCTAAAAGTTCCGGTAGGAATTTTTGTAGAAATATCACCATATTAGGACCCTCAATATATTCTGGTAAACCAAAAAGGCGTAAATTATTCCTACGATTACGATTTTCAAGATTCTCAGTGTGAATCTTTAACTTGTGGATTTCCTGTTCAAGTAAGGGTATCTTTGTAGAAGCATCCTGTAAGTCACTGACCCGTTGTTCCAGATCCAATACCTTACCCTCCATAATAATCCATCGATCTTCAATCTGTTTTAATTTTTCGTTGGTAGCCGACATAAAGGGTTGAAGACCACGGACTTCATTGAGTATGGAATCTAAGACAGGATTTTGAGAGGAATGAATAGGAGAAGGAGGGTCATTTTTATGTCTTTTTGGTTTGGTTCCTGTGACGGAGGATTTAGCAGAATGCAACACACTGATGCAGGGAAAAACACCACAGAGATGACAAGAAGATAAATGAATCTTGAGAGCGCTAAATTGGTAAAAATAGTTTGCCAGTTAAAATTAGCAATTTCTCACAATGCAATAAACCCCAGATGGAGAGCAGGAATTAAGTCACACTGCATAGAAAAAGAAAAACCAGATATAATAGAGGATCCACTATCTTAAGGTGTCAGAGCCACCATGAAACAAACTGAGGCAAATCAGTAGCCATTGTAAAGCTACCGATTAATCAAAAATTGCCTGTCACCACAATGCCATTTAAAGAAAACGGCAACAGCAGTATAGTGACTGGAACAGCAGAATACTTTAAGACTCTAGTAGGGCCAAACAGCAAAATAAAAATCCAATGACAGCTGCAGTAGAGGAGTAGAAAGAAAAATATATTTATATGTGGAGGTTATAGCAGGATAGACCACATAGTCGGTATCAATATGAAATATAAAGCCACATGGTGAATAAAGTCATGAGTTTGGTGAATTAGTACATAACTTACATCCGTGTTGAGTTTGAAGATGAGAAAACAACAGCAGACGATGTTATTTGAAGAGTGGCAGAAAAAACTGTAGAGGCGGCAGTGAGAAAAATGGTGAGAAGAAAGACGCGAGCTCAGTGACCATAAAATGGCGGCCGCTCACATCCAAGGCACTTCGCCACAGTATCAATGTTGAGGAAAATAAAAAAACTTCCACAGTAATTCACACAAATGATGCTAAGAGTATGAGAGCGGGTTAAATAGCAGTTGCAGCATGAGAAGAATAGTTCCATATTTGAAAAAACATGCTGAATAATGAAGCTTAAAAAAGACGCGAGCTCGGCGGCCTGAAATGGCGGCCGCTCGCGTCACAGAACAAGCAAATTTACCGGAGCCTCCAAGAAGGTGAAATAACGTCGGGAGTCCTTCGGGAAACGCTCCTCGGGCTCACCGCATCATCCGGATGATTCACACACCGCGGCACTCCTTCATAGTTGGTACAGGAGGTTCAAAAACGGCAAAGAGTCCCGCCGATAAGAGGAGCTCACACGGGATCCGCCATTACTGCACGGCGCGTAAGCCATGCCCCCATGTGATAAATGTATAATTATAATGATTTATTACTCCTATCTCTGGTGTACTTTTTGCTTGAGTCTGGGTATTGCGATTAAGTTATGCCACTTTGGTGCACCCTAATGTTTAATGGGGTGAATAAATAATATATGGATTACGTTTTTAAAAAAAATGTTGGTTTAAAAAATTTGAAGGTCTCCCACTCCCCTCTGTTTGCAGCGGTGTGGCCTGCAGGGAATGTTCTGTCATACCCTCTGGGAGTGTCCACAGATCGCACCCTACTGGGCTTCGATCATGAGCACTATATCGTGGGTGGGTGGAGCCACGTCCTGCCAGAACCAAAAAGGTGCCTTCTTAATATATGGGAGCCCTCCGACCTAAACCTAAGGATGCAGGAATTGGTGTCCCTAGGAATGATGATTGCAAGATGTAATATAGCCCAGCATTGGGGAACATGGTTGATTCCCACTTACTGACAATGGGAATGTGATATGGACCGTGCAATGGTGGCGGAGCGAGCAGTCTATATGCATAGAGGTTGCCCTCGGAAATGGTCAAAAGTATGGGGTATATGGAACGAATTCCGAGGCAATATATGCGATCCCCGCAGGACAATTCAATTTCTGATGTCAGTGACTGAATGGACATATTGCATGGCTGTGTTATGTTCGAATATACTGTTCCGTGATGTACCACAAATGAATAGACCTCTTTCATATTGTTACGATGACAGATGTGCTTTTCTTAACATGCACTCTATGCAGGCTATACCTCCCCCGTGTCCTATCGTTATTTTTCCTGCTTGTTGTGTATATTGTAACGATGAAAGATCAATAAAAGGTTTTACAAATAAATTAACATACACGGGCGCTGTACGTTTGAATGGCTCAATGTGCCTTTTCGTGGTAATGCTTGATACAGGCATTCGCATGCTCAATGTGCATTGTATTGTAATGTGATGGAGTGCTAACAAGTAAACGCTTATTAATTAGGCCAGGCATATATCATTAGCAATGGTCTGGATGGTGGACACGGGGCGGGGCGCCCCACCAGGTCGGCTGGAGTTTTGCCGGGTGGGACTAAAGCGCTGTCCCGCCCATGTTCCCCTGCGGGTCACGCGGTCAGCGGCAATCTCTCTATCATCATGGCTCCGCTGGCTACCAGCCTGTGTGTCCCATGGATGTATGGGTTACTTACTGGTATTCTGCAATACTGTGGCCAGAAAGGGAATCCGATTAACGAAGAAATCTACTGGTATGTAATCCACCAATCCTGTAACTGACTTGCTGCCCAATTAAGACTCAGTTCTACATTGGTTTCATGTACACAACTGATTTTTGTGTACAGTTTGTTTTTGTATGACACATTTTTAAGGACATTTATGATGCATTAAAATTTTGTAACACTTAGAAGAGTCCTCAGAAATTTGTGGGCATAAATTGAGCAAACAATAGTTTGCAATAAGCAGTGCGGGTAGGGTCAAGTGATCAGTCGCACTTGAATTATTTTCCTCAAAATTTTGGAGGTTAGCTACCTCCCTCCCTCCTTGCACGCTCTGATTAAACATAGGAATTAAAACTAGATTTAGGATTTATAAGGTGTGCGCAACACAAACCACTATAATCCAATTAAGACTAAAACATTATGGGTCAAATGAGCCATATGGAATATTTAGAATTGTGCTTTTTGAACTTTTTTCTTGTTTTTGATGTAGTACAACCTGGGATGTCCCAAATCAAGGTGAGAGGACGTGGCACAACAGCCATAGCTGCCGAATTTGGTACTCGAGAACCAGGATGCAGTCTCTTTAGACTCAACATCCTGTGATTCTACGCAAATTATTGAATGCCCCCGTGCCTTCCAAAGAGTAAATGTAACGTAACTCGTGCTCGTGTAAAGCTTTCGGGTCGAGTTCACGACATGTGAAACTGCAAAAAGAAAAAAAAAATAACATGCTTTTTCAAACCGAGCAAGCCTAAAAAAATTCACTGCGATAACCAATGCCAAATTATGCTCTATGAAACTGTGAAAAAAAAGAGAGCGAAAGATATACCTTGTTTTCATCCTATGGCAGGGTTTTGGACAGAACGACCTCTGAATTCCCTTGCATGTCTTTATTGTTTGATCGTATAGGAAGAGCGCGCGCGAGGCTCCCGTGTGCGCTGGAATAAGACGAGTCCTCTTTAAACTGAAAGAAGCGGCCGCACTCCCGTGTATCCCAGGGAATAAAAATCCTTAATTATATACTCTGATCACAGATGGTCATTAACAGCTGTAAACCAGCGGCACGCTGTGAAGTGTTTTCTGTGATTTATCATTGTTCATTACTGTTATTATTAGTATATGTACAGGACACGGCTGACCTTCCCCTGCAGCAGGAGTATGCCTCGGTAGCTCCGCTGTCAGGCCGCCTCACCCCGCTCTCTCATCTCGGCTTCTTTTATGCCCACCATTAGAAGTTAGCCCCATGGCTGTAATTACGGAAGAGCGTGTAACTGTGGAGAGCGGAAACTGTCTGTGGCGCCCCCTAGCGTGAAAGAGCAGCATGACTGGCAATTAAGGCAAAGTCGTTCTTGAGTGCAGACAATTTCTACAAATCAAGCAGCAGAAAAACGTAGAAACGGCAAAGCGACATCATATGCTAGTGAAATTAAATGCTTTACTTATGGTACGTATTCCCGTGGAGCGGCAGCAGTTTTTTTTCTGCTTGCGTGCTATACGAGAGACTCCTTCGGTGTTAAGCAGCTTGGCGTCTGTGTCTGCTTGGTTCCTAATGCATCAGCAGAGTGCTCCAGGCCCATATATTATTTCACAGCCATCTGGTTAATTTGTGATTGTAATCACCCATGATGTTATACCCTTATTCCCACAGTAATTCCTTTTTACATGGGAGGGCATAATCTGTTTAGCAGCAGACGACAGGCCCGTCTTGCTGAGACACGTACAGTCACTTTACAAAAGCGCGGCTCTGCCAGCCAACTGCTACTGTGCTTCTCTGATGTACACTGACACGATTATATATTTAAAAATAAGAAAACAATAATGTTTTAGTGTTCTTGTTTTGGCGCATGTTTTCCTCATAAATATGAGACGCCTTTTACATCGGAAACTCAGATGGTGGGAAAAATACGGACATTTTTCTGGACCAATGATAATGAGGGCCTAAGTAGAAAGAAATCTGACCCCATGAATGATGGAAACAGCCCTTGAACCTGTGGGCGGATGGTAGGTGCCAACAGGTGTCGAATCCGAGAGTTCTTGCACAGAACTGGCACTAGGATTTAATATAGCTCCAGGCAAAAAATATAGGGGACCCTCTTTTCTGCATAATTTATGTTAAGATAGGGTATGGCATCATTTGATCTTTGATCTTCACATGATCGGCATCGTATTGTATTGCCATTGCATTTGTACAGTGCTTACTGCCCCTGACGAGGTGTTGAAGCGCTTTTTCGTCGAGTAGCGCGCTACTTCGTAACCCAGAAAGGATTAGTGGTCAATTAGTATAGTGAAAATATGGAAGCCATTTGAGTGGTAGGTATGTTAGTCAGAATATTTGGATAGAGAAGGAAAGAGGAGGGATAGAGGAGGAAAAAAGGTTTGCATTTATACAACGCTTGCTACCCCTGATGGGGGGGGGGGGGGGGGGGAGGGGGACGTTGAATAGATTTTTTAGCGAGCATCACTCTACTCTGAAACCCCTACAGTGTTAGAGGTAAATTAGTATAGTGAAATGTGAAAGTAATTTGAGTGGTGGATATGTTATTCAGTTTTTTGGATTGAGAAGTATACTGAAGGGGTAGATGAGGTAAAAAGGTTTGCATTTATATAGCACTTGCTACCCCTGACGAGGTATTGAAGTGCTTTTTCGGCAAATAGCAAGCAACTCTGAAACCCATAAAGGATAAGTGGTGAATTAGTATAGTGAAATATGAAATTAATTTGAGTGGTTGACATGTTAGTATGTTACGAACAATAGTTTTTGGAGCACGCATACACAATTCAAAGTCTCAGTTTTGTAAATATCACAAAAAATCCACAAAGATTATCAGTGGGGCTCTTGTAGTTCTTTTCTTAATTTTCATCACACTCCAATCCCTTTGTGCCAACGCGTTTCTCCGTGGTTGGGTTAACCTATGGCTTCGTCAGGGCTGAAAATAATACAGATTTCACATTTGTAATTTACAGAAAATAGCACTTTGAGTCTGTGCTGATAGAGCCCACAACATTGCAATCAAATGCAAAGGAACTAGTCAAATATACAGTGCAAAGTGTCAGGACATCATTCTATTACTCTGTTCCAGACCGAATTAGTTATTTAAATTGATTGATACTTTCAAACCAATCACTAGATTTTTGAAGTTTTAACTACGTTATCAAGAAACTGTGAGGACGGAGATAACTAACGCTCAATAACTCCAGCGAGGTAGGATTATTTTGGATACTCATGGCATATTTAAGATAGGCAGATTTTCAAATAATGAAACCTTGCCTCGCATACTCTGTTCAGTAACAAGAAATGCTCCTCTACCCCATCAGGCAATATACCTGAGAGAAGCCAAAGGTACTGGCATCATAATGATGCATGATTTATTTATTACTCACACATGGGTTACTTAAATATAACAACACTTTGGTCAATTTAGGTTTCAATAAACGAATAAATTATCACGCTGTCACTATGAACTAGATGTTAATGGATTACTTTGATGTTTTTGTATATTTCAGATTTATACTCATGCTTTTGCGCTGTATGTTAATATTTGGTAAAAAGAGAAGACATTGACACTTTGCACTGTATATTTGACTAGTTCCTTTGCACTTGGTGGCAATGTTGTGGGCTCTATCAGCACAGATTCAAAGTGCTATTTTCTGTAAATTACAAATGTGCAATCTGTATTATTTCCAGCCCTGACGAAGTTGTAGGTTAACCCAACCACAGCGAAACGCGCTGGCACAAAGGGATTGGAGTGTGACGAAAATAAAGAAAAGAACTACAAGAGCCCCACTGATAATCTTTGTGGATTTTTTGTGATATTTACAAAACTGAAACTTTGAATTGTGCATGCGTGCTCCAAAAACTATTGTTTGAAGCTTTTCAATCTCTGATTGAGTTTACGGAGGAAGGGTGTTTTCTTCCCAAATTTTGGAAGCACCAGATTATTTGCTTTGCAAAGGGTTATCAATTGATAATTACTATATGAGAGCCCATCCATCGCATACACCCAAAAGTGTTGTATGTTAGTATGTTATATGGACTGAAAAGGATAATGGAAGGATAGAAGAAAAGTATTTAGAATTTTGTTTGTTTGTTTGTATCAGAGCTCATAGCTGTAAGAGGAGGCTTGGGATGAGTGAAAGAGAGGTGGAGGAGTCAGAAGGAGGGTTCAGAAAGGCTTCTTTTGGGGATCGGAATAGTAAAAAATGGTATGAGATGATGCAAGGAGGGAGGAGTAGGGAAGAGTCTTAAAAGGGTTCTTTTGGGGATCATAGTAGTGGTATAGGGTTTGTGCTGAATGAGAGTGTGAAGGTAATCGATATATTTATTGAGGTATAGAGTGAGAAATAGGCTAGTGCATTGGAAAGAGTAGTAGAAAGAGGTTTGCAATGACTCAGAGAGTGGAGCTAGAGGATATTCTGAGAGTGATATAGGGTGAAAATGGGGTAGTGCATTGAATATGCCGAATTAGAAGAAAAGTAATACGTGAGTAAAAGTAATAAATATGCAGATAAAAAAAGTAATAAAGATATAGATCCATAAGTACATGGAAGGTATATAGATGCATAAAGGAAGGTAGTATATGTAGATTAAAGATGCATTAAATAAACTCTGGCTTTCAGCCATTTTCGGCCATCAGCAAAGCATGTAAATTAATAAGTACATAAAAACATCAATTTAAATGATTACCTATGCTGTAATGGTCTCCTAAAGGAGAATATACCATACCATAATCACACTCAAATTAAAATATACTCCTAGGACTCCCAACCTAACATATTGAGTCCAGTTTTTATACAATAGACACAACTAGAGACTATGTGCCAAATGTTAGAAAGCTTTGTGAATTGGTAATCAGGTGCAAACTAGTTACCAGTTGTAAACTGTAGTGTTTGTATATAGTTGAAGGTATGAAAACCATATTTTACGTACTTTTGCACAGCGAACCGAATCAATACCAAATCAGTATTAAAACTGCAATTCGTAAAAAGCAATTCCTGAGTAGCAATTCACAAAATATATTTGTGGCGCATCCGTAATTAGGACAAAGGAAGTTGAACATGCGAAATCGTTTTGCAACAACCTGCTGGCCAAATGTTCACCTTTTTTTCCTGGGCCTCGTACACCTAATACATTTTGTCTGGTTTCATCTTCCGGAATTATCAGGGTAAAACTGTTATGCTGTGATAATTTCCACACAACTTATAATTCTGATCCCTCTGCAAACATGTGTTTGTAAAGGCATTGGAATTTAGCTCCTAACTTGTAACAAAGACCTATATTTGCACTTCTATGCTGCATAGTAATCATGGAGGGAGACACATAACTCAGTTTCTGCCTCTGCCATTGCCTCCATATGTATGGATATTCGTGTTTGTCCTCTGCCATTGCCTCCATATGTATGGATATTCTTGTTCGTCCCTTGTCGATTGCGTTAAAATTCTCCTTTAGAGTATTTTTAAGGCCCCAAGCAGCCTTTAACTGCTGACTCTGCACTGACTGCATAAAACCCTTGAATAAGTGAAAATCTTGTGGAGAAGGTAATCCCACATGACCCTCATCCGTTTGTGTGTTCCTTGACTTAACAGCAGTCCTCCAACTTCTCTAAAGTTTCTGTTGATGTGAATGAGTTGCCCATAGCATCTGTGGCCATGGAAATCCTATTAGTTGCTGTGATGGTCTCACTCTTTTTCTATTGCAGACTGTTGGTGGTGGGGGTCCACTTGGTGTGGTGAGTGGAGTGGTTGCTATTGCTGCCTTGCTAGGCTCTCCAGCAATTACCATGGCGTCAATCACGTTCCTAAGACAAATGCAGTTCTTTCACCTTGACTGAGATCTCACTAGGGCACATCTCCAATGCTTTGATCCTACCCTCAGACAATTTCTATTGGTATACAGCTGAAAGCAACCTGTGCGCCAACTTCTTCAAGTTATTTTCCACTCCCTTTAGAGCCAGAGTCACCATAGCCATCTGGAAGCTAAGATCTGAGTAAAGCATTGATAGGCCTTAAAAGAGTCTGTTCACTTCCAATCAAGTGTGCAGTATTTGAGGGTGCCTCCATTGCCACAAACCAGTCAGGGTAAGGTGGAACAGTTACTTGTTGGTTTAAGTTGTCTCCAGTCCAGTTTTGAGTCCTATGGCTGTACTTCCTGTCACAAACTCCTTGCAGCAAGTATTAAAACAAGTATTAAAAGTCCATGTCTGCATGCTTGTACCTATAATGTTCCAATCCTTAAAGGACATGATATATTGCATTACTGTAATGTATTCATTTTTATTATTTCATGTGCTTTAACACTCATGCCAGTAAGGGGTTTCACTATGTGATCCATTTTTTTGTGCGTACTCAGATGACTCAAACGTTGTTTCCCTTTGGCAGTAGGTGTCAGTTCTGGACATGCTCAAATTACCTGCTGTCCCTGATGGCTCATTTGTTTGTGCTGACTAGGATGACTTCATTGTTGTTTCCCTTCGGCAGAAGGCGTTTATCTAGAACATTCTCAAATGACCTGCTGACCCTGATGAGTCATTTGTTTTTTTCTGACTCTGCAAACTTCATTGTTGTTTCCCTTTAGCATCAGGTGTCCATTTGGAACATGTTCAAATTACCTTCATCTGTTTGTGCTGACTCTGATGGCTTCATTGTTGTTTCCCTTTGGCGGCATGTATAAGTTCTGTAACATGCTTGAGGCCACAGCTTTCTGAGATTGCACCTCTATTTAAAGAGATTGTATATTTTCAACTTCACTTGCTTTTCATATTCATCTTTGATTTTGAAAGGAGCTGTCAAATCTAGGAGCCAAACACCCAAGTGGCTTTCTCAATTTCAAAGAGCTGTTGTGGTCCTCCTACAGATCAAGGATGCACATGTTTCCTGACACAGCACTTTCTAACTGTGTGCTTTCAGTCCCAGATCAGCGTCTTCAAATGTGCTGATGAGATTCCGCTTTCTGGTGCTCAGGCAGAAATTCTTCTGGTGAATTAGGAAAAAACAGCACTCTGGTAAGGTGGCGCGTTGGGGGGCACATTTAGGTCTGCAATAGTGATTGGCGAAGGGAGATCAACCAACCATAGCATGAGAGACACATTGGGAACTAATACCTAGTTCCTCCTCAGTAGAGATTTGCCTTTGGATATATAGGCTTGTTTTGGGAACTCCTAATGAACCTTGAAAAGAACTGTTACAGCTTTTTGATTCGGGAATATTAAGAACTTTGTGCTATTTAACATAAGGAACTGTATTGCTGGAATTTGCTTTCTTAGTGAAAACAACCAGTGTTTTTTTGTGGTAAATATAAAAACAATTCTTCGTGAAAGTAGAACCCAGAATTGTTGACTAACCTTCTTCCTTCTAAGGGCCGGATTACAATGTCAGACAGACCAGAGTCCGTCCGACATCTTTTGGAAACTGGAAACGAACGACCTCCTGTCGTCGGTTCCAGCTCAGAAAGTAGGATGCGACCAAACCCTGTCCAGTCAAAATCCTATACTTTACAATGAGAGCACGCATTCCAAATGGAATGCATGCTCTCATTGTAAAGAGCAGAGGTGCAGTTCATCCCTGCACCCGGTGACCACCGAGTACAGGGATCAAGAGGGGGGCACCTTAGGTGCCCTCATTGGCTGCCATTTGGTGACTTGGCACCCAAGGGGGTCCTGCTGGTGGTCCTCAAAGACAGATTCCCAAAGCCTTTCTGTGTCAGAAAGGCCAGCACAGAAAGGTTGTGGGAATCTGCCATCGTAATCCCTCAGTCAGAAAGAGCAGGCTGAGGGAATACTGAAGACTTTCCGTATAGCGGATGGGCTCTCCGAGCCCGTCAGAGGCAATTCGGAAATCCAATTTGGATTCCCATCTGACCAATCCCATCAAAATGTGTCGGCCAGAAAGGAATCTCACCAGCTGATTACGATATGGTCGGATGGGCTCTGACCGATGGTCGGAGCTGTTTCAGCCCGCATTGTAATTGGGCCCGAATTCTCCTTCCCTGCAATATACACCCTAACTTCCCTTCCCACTGTTTGACCACATCAATACTCTGGTGAAATATAAAACTCAGAGTAGGTGCTGCCAGATGAAGGGCATCTTGAGAGCATCATTTCCTAGGAACGGGCCTGACACTGCCATATAAATCAATGGAATGGTCTTGATGCAAGGGAAGCAGGATGCCGAAGATGCTCAAGGATGCTGATGATGCTGAGCTGTTGTCGGGGGGTCTTCCTGTGCCCACTGCTTGGTTCTCGAACACTCGGGTGGGGGACTATGGCCACAGTCTGGGTGAAGTCTAGCACAAAACCAGTTGCCACTGTTCTACTGTTCTCCAGTTACAGCAAAACTAGTGGTTCCCTTTAATTTGCAGTAACATCTGTGCTAGGTGACCAAACTGCACTCTAATGACGCTCCCAGGTCCAGCACACTCAGGTGTAACTATTGAGGGTCAAGACTCTATCTCCAAGGCTGCACCTCGATCTCCAGCTGCAGTCAGGATTCTTGATGCTGCGCTCTCAAGGGTTCAGGCTTCTCAGCTTTTATGGCCCTGTGGCTGTAACGAGGAGTCAGACAACTGATTCTTGGAGTCACCTGCTCTGTCGGATGATCGTGGGCAACTTTTCCACGAGCGGGTGGACAGGCACAGTCCAAGGCGCAGCAAGTGTACTCCTTCCTTTGGTGCAGCCTCTCTTACCTGGGTCTAGAGAACAGCAGCATGTATTTTTCAGGTTCTCCAGTACATATGTGATCTGGGGTTTGGGTGCAAGGGGTACTACATTTATGCCCACTAAAAGTATGAGGGGTTGCAGCAACTAACTAGTCAATGGGCTGCCAAGTCTCCTCCCACCTGATGGCAACTTCCTGTAAAGAGTGACATCTAGTCAGCCCAGAATGTATGATTCTACCCGGTTCCAACATGGCAGTACCC
Organism: Lissotriton vulgaris; assembly: GCF_964263255.1. Taxonomy (NCBI): domain Eukaryota; kingdom Metazoa; phylum Chordata; class Amphibia; order Caudata; family Salamandridae; genus Lissotriton; species Lissotriton vulgaris. The sequence continues at coordinate 2,003,150,010 of NC_141689.1, read as the reverse complement.
TTCTTTCTGTGTATGTAGCTCCATAGCCCAATCCAGAAGTATGGCTACCTGGGGGCTATACTCCTCTTGAAAAAACGGTTTAGCGACAGCTTTTCTCACAATGCCTGAGGTGCCTGCATGTTTGCTAAAACAAAAAAGCAACCCCTTCAATGTGTGACTACCATTTGGTCTTCAAAGCCAGCTTTCCCTTTGAAGTTCACCATTAGGCTTCACACCCACGTTGGCCATTCTGCTAAGAGGAGGTCACACCTCTTCCCTCAGCATGTCCTTTGTTCCTGTTACTAAGAGTCTATCTCGCCTCTTACCAGTAGTGCAGAAAGCTGTCTCGAGGGCTGTAGCTTGTGAGCTAATGTAAACAATTTGACTTGAGAAACAAGTCAAGTTTAACACAATTCTTTTGATAACTTGAAGTACCATATTTAGAAGCTCCATTTGGAAGTTAGCACTGCTGAATTTTCGGCATGTAACCCCGTACTTGCCATTGGGGCTGCTAGCCTTGCTACAGTAAAAACAACAATGCAGCGTTTTTACTGTCAGGACATACAGAGTTAACAAAACACATGTACTTTTTAATTATAATACACCCTGACTTTAGGGGTCTGAAAACTTGTCTTAGGGGTGAGTTATAAATATAAACAAGGAATATCTAGGCGTTGCCATGGTTTTAAATTACAAAGTCGAGTTGACAGTTTAAAACTGCTCTGCCAGTATGCAGGGGCAGACTGGGAGTCATGCTTTGCTTTATCATACTTGTGATGGCTCAGTAAGTGCTGCAGTACAGGATGGACCCTTAACTTATATGCCCTGGGTACCCATTGTACCATATACTAGGGACTGAGTACCCGTAGTTCCATATGCTAGAGATCTTTAAGTAAGTTACTTAATGGCAATTGTGGATAGACCAAATTGATATATATACCTTTTAAGGGTCAGAGTTCTGGCACTAAGGACTTTTTGGCAGGACTCAGTTCACTTTTAGAGTAAAAAACCAGCAGCATAAGTCCAAACATTTGTGGTGATTATACAAATAGAGGCATTTCCTTACAAAAGTGAATAAGAAATAGCCAGGCTGTCAATACTACTCCATAGGCTCATTGCCCATGCCTGACTGGAATTTAAAGACGTTACTCCCAGAGGACAATGGCTTGGCTTCTGGACCTAGGGAGGCGCAGGTTTAGTCAGCAGGCTCTTGTCATATCCAGACTAGATTAAAGTAACACCTTACTAGCTATAGTTTACCAAACACACCTTGCCACAAACGAAGCTGCATTTTACTTATGTGGAGATTGGTTCATAATGCAAAGAAACTGACTGCATGACTCTGGTTCTTATTGACCTCCTTCCTCTCTCTAAAAGGTAGAATATGTTTCAAAAGGCCAAACATGAAAACTGCCCTCTACTTCTAGCAGAAAATGTAACCATCTCAGGAGGAGGCAGGGGTCTGAGAAACAGAGATTCTGTTGCTGGAGGTCACTAAATGTAAGTCTTCACTAGCAAAAACAGTAATTCTCAGGAGCAGCCAGTACCACATAGAACTTTCTACCTGTAAACCCTAGAAAAATCACAACACTTGATACTTTCAGTAGGCAGTAAAAACATATCTATTCAAACAATTTCTAACTCAATGCTATGTGAAAAATTGGATTACTCGTTGAGCGGAATGAAACCCAGCTTAACCCCTTACACTTGGTGCCAATTTTTGCCCTGTGTGGGCGATGTGGGTGGGATTCGGACACCTGCCGGCCGTCCTCTGCACACGCCCACCGTGACGTATGACAGCTGGGGGCTGTCCGAAGCACCAAAGGGGTTAAGCAGCAATCAAAATTCTGCTCAGGGTGAAACACCAGAAAAACCTCAAATTAACCTGTGTGTACCCCTCTGGTAGCTTGGTACAAAATCAGTCAGGCTTAGCCAATATGTAAAGTATTAATGCAACATGCACACAGTAATAAAGTAAAAACACAACACAAGCAAAATCCCACACAAATTTAGAAAAATAGAGTAAAGCATAATAAATTATTTGACACCAAAATGTAAAAATCCAATCAGTAGAACTGGGGATATGTATAATTGTAATAACTTTGGTAAAAATAGTGCCTAAAAGCAGAAAGTGCCAGCTGCAGTTATCTAGTCACACCAAAACTACACACAGTCACACTTTTAGTCTAACCATGATGGATCGTGGTCCGAATACAGGCTCAAAGTTAGTCCCTATGAGAAATGTACATTAAATCCTGGTTGCGGAAGATTGTGTTGAGCAGGGGTGGTCCCAAGAAGGAATGTGATGTCCATTTCAAAGATGGGTAGTGCAGTGTGGATGCGATGAGCTGCGATGGCTACGATGCAGGTCGGCGGTTATTGATGAGATGCAAGGACGGTGATATGGGCTTGCTTTAAGGCTGTGCCGGTTCCTAAGGGAAGCCGCAAGGTCTGCATCAAGGATGCATTGCACAACAGCAGTTCTGATGAGCTATGAAAGTTGCGATGCATGCTTGTGTTGCTGCATCATTTTGCATGATGTGATGCAAAAGAGCTGTGTCGGATTTGGATTGAGCTCCATCAGTTCTAATGAGACCACAGCTGGGCTGCAGAGCACTTTTAGCCCCACCTCCAAGGGTCCAGGGCGGGAAGGCACCTCTTGGGGGTCAGGACTCAAAGCAGGCAGAATCCAGGTGCAGGGTTCTAGATAGAGCCTTTTCTGTCTTTAAGGCTCTGATCATGAAGTGTGTTTGAGGTCCTAAGTTCAAGATGCAAGTCCAGTACCTCTCACTCAGGCATCAGGACAACAGAGAAGCAGGGCAGCAGAGCAGCACTTCCTACAGCAGCACAGCAGCACCTCATTCCTTCTTCTGAGTCTTTCACAGGTCCAGAAGTGTACTGAAGAGTAGGGGCTGAGGGTCCAATATGTATACCTGATGCCAGCTTTGAAGTGTGAGAAGCTCCTGGAGTTTGCTCCTGGAGTTTACTCCTACAGCCGTGTGGGGCATTTCCTTCCTCCTTGCCCTAGTTCCAGTCTGCCTATGGGCACAAAAGACTAGTGTGAGACCCTTTGTGAGTGTGTTGAGGTAGAGCCTTTGTGAAAGGTAACAGCTCTTCCTACTAATCCTGACTGATATGGGCCATCCTCACAACACATATTCCCCTTTTGTCTCACTGCCTGGGAGTAATACACAGACACAAATTGCAAGCTACACATACTCATGTTACCCAGAATACGGGCTGCAGGTTGGCTAGGGGAAGTGGCATTTGTAGAATGTGACTTAAAATCCAACTTTACCAATTAAGAGAGTTTTAGAGACCCAGCTCAACTCTCCTCCCTGCTCCCAATTAAAAGTAATCACCTAGTAAATGTAATAAGGTAACCAAATGTTATCCTATGGCAGAGGCAGGCCAAGAGTTTTTCACTACCAGGACATGTAAAAGTTAAAAAGTACATGCCCAACATTTTAAACACACTGCACCATGCCCTATGGACTGTTTAGGGCCTACCCTAGGGGTTACTTATATGTATTAAAAAGGAAGGTGTAGGTCAAGAAGAAAGGTTTACTTTGCTAGGTTGAAATTGCAGGTCAAAAAGGCAGTTCACAACTGCACACACAACCTGCAATGGCATGACTGAGAGATGTTTCAAAGGCAACTTAAGTGAGTGGCACAATTAGTGCTTCAGGCACACTAGTAGTATTTAATTTACAGGCCATGGGGACATGTAGAACCAGTTTACTAGGGACTTACAAGTAAATTAAATGTGCCAATTGTGTGTAAGCCAATTTCACCATGTTTAAGGGAGAGGACACACACACTTTGGCCATGGTTAGCAATGGTAAAGTGCACAGAGTCCTAAAAAACAATGAAAACGAGTTCAGAAAACTGAAGAATTAAGGCAATATGTTTGGGGATGACCCTGCCGAGAGGTACAGATAAAATGTTATCATATTCCAAAGGAAGGATACAAACACATGGGCAATGTGACTTTCTTCCTATTTTCTTTTCATGAAAACTATTGAAGGATAGATCAGTATTCATTTCTTGTCCTTTAATTGTTGTGAATTCAGTCTTCCCATCCCTACCTTGTTGTATCCCTTGTACTAGTGTGCTTAGTTATATGTAAAGTGCCTGTATACCCACCTGGTTCAGTTTCAATACACTCCAATACTTAAAATTAATACATTGACAAGCGTGAAGCACCTACCTAAAAGTTCACATTTACAATAATAACCTGTTTGGCATACACCAATTTGGATTCAGGCGTGATCACACTATCAAATGTCTCACATTTACGATGAGTGATAGCATCCATTTTGATGATAAGCTGATGATAACCTGCCATGCCTAGTTCTAGTGGGTCTTATTACAGAAATAAACACAGTGGATAATGAAATCCGCTGAAACACATTTTATACCAAAATGGACTTACAGTTTACAGTTAGTAGAATTTGTTTTGTTCAGTTCTAAAGGACCACACATAACTAGCAGAAATTGGTAAATGACTATGGGCCTGATTACGAATTTGGCAGTCCTGGAGTGGGCCGCCAAGCCAGCACCCCACTCCAGGACCGGCAAACTCACCTGCCAGCCACCTGGCAGATTGTGAATAATATCATGGTCTGGCGGGCAGTACATTGACATTTCCACGGCAGTGCCTATTAAAAAGGCACCGCAATTGGAAGGCCAAAGCCCGTTCCTGCATGGCATGGACTGTAAAGTCGATGCCGTGCAGGAAAGGAGGTGATTGCACACAGGGTGTACAACATGTGCCCCCCTGCAGGCACACCACGGCCTTGAGGCAACAGAGGGCCCTGTAAGGCCCCCTTTGTTTTCTCACCACCACAGTTTCATGGCGGCCTCACTGCCATGAAAACTGTGGCAGTGAGGATATTTCTAATATGCTCGGTGTGCCGCAGCGGCACCACCGGCATATTGGAGTCTCCCACTGCTACAGAATCCATTATCCATGACGGTTGCAGTGGGCCTGTGGCAGTCGCACCCCTGTATTTGTAAATCAGTGGGTTGGCAGCCCTTTCTCTTTATATCCACATGCACAGTGGCATCTCCAAAAGATTGATCTTTGCATTCATCCTGCTTAATCAATATTTTACTACCCATTGACACCTGTCCATCAATATCAGGGTACCTTTCGAACAAAAGACAAATAGCCTACAAGTGTATCCAAAAAGCTGTTTTACCTTAATATTGTGTCAAACTATATTGTCAGTATTTTCTATTTTGCAATAATAGTGTGATGACACCAATATTGTATGGTTTTCTATCTCACGAAAAAATACCTTTAATTTAGGATGATTATTGTATTTAATATTAACATTAAAATATAATTGTATATATTATAATTTTCGTAAGTTTACTTTAAAATGGTTCTATAATTTATAATAATGATGTTTTTATTCTACTTTGTATAGTGTATATTACACTGTTATTTTAATATTTTAGGAGTTGGTTGTAGGTTTTTTAGGTGATTTGATGGGCCTGGTTTACAAAAATAAACTTATGTGTAGGTTTACTCTTTGTCGGGATTCACAAACTTTGATTAATAGTAATTTTATGACTGCGTAGACTCAGTCGAGGAAGAGAACTCCACACATTTAAAGATATTTATCTTGTTTATCTTGTTTATCACATTTATCTTGTTAGCTGCAGAGTTCTCCACCCTTACTGCTGAATCTCTGCAGACATAAAGTTACTATTAAATCATAGTTTGTGAATACTAAAAAATAGTAAACTTACGCAAAAGTGTAAGTTTACCTTTTTGAATCAGGCCCAGATTGTTTTAAATTATTGTTGAATTTTAAAAAATATTTATTTTCCACTGTAGAAATTGTCATTTTTGGGCAATGTTTAAAATGTTTCTAGGTTGTCTAATTTCAAAAAGTACATTTAAATGTTTTCAAATTATTAATGTAGGATATGTACCATGTTTTATAATATTAATTGTAAAATATTATAATTGATTTGTTAAGTTATCATAATATTTTAGTCTTATAATTTAATAAGATTATTTATAAATATCAAAGTATGTTTAATTCATTTGTAACACAATATTTATTATATTTTAGTTAAAATTTAAATAAATACTTTCAATATTTATTAATTTTTTTTATATGCAATTACATTTTGTAATTGCCATATTTGTTGTATTTTATATTTTGTAAAGTGCTTAGGGCCTTATTACGTGTACTGTGGATACCTGGGGACTAAGAGTGTCCGCGCCTCTCCCTATCTCTCTTTTTGTTGTTAAATATATAGCAGCGCACAGCTGTGAGAGCTTGTCAACCCCTAGGTGCTAGTGTTTTCACTATTCACCTTTCCTTGCACAATGTCGAACTTGGGACTTACTTTCTCTGAAGCAGAAATAGATGCGCTTATGGCAGATTCCAACCTTTTTGCAGACCCGGCTATCTCTCAGGCAATAGCACATACTTCAGATTGGGAAAAATTAACGGAACAAAAACGTGATCGTATACGTACGATCCTACATGGTACAATAATGAAACAGTATCTCTCCTCCAACTCAGCACCCAAGGGCCTTCTGGTAACCAATGCCCCACGCATCTTTTTGAATGATGCTCAATTTCGTAAAGACTGGGCCATGATCGCATGGCATTGCACGCGAGACTGGCTCGTACTTATAATCAAGACTGCCTTGCGCCTGTCAGAGACCCTATTAATAGAAATTCAAGAAACAGAATCAGAAATAAAAGCCACCGTGACTGGTTATAAGAAAAAACTGGATGAGATCAACCGAGAATTGAATGAATATAAGGAGAATCTCTTACAGTCCAAATTAACAAAATTCCAAAAAGATCTTAAGAAATTTGAATTTAACAAAGTCTACCCGTATGCGGATTCCGAATACACAGTACCAGTAAAGAGTACTAATGAATCAGAGGCATCTGATGATAATTCATCGAATAGTAGCGGGTCCAGCTCAAGTTCTTATAAACAAGGACGGAGGCGCGGCAATAGAGGCAACAGAGGCAACCAGCGATACCAATACAATCATGTACCAAATTGGGCAATGGCACCACACGCTGGTTTTGGACCTCCCCCCTTTTCCTTCCCACAACCACAATTCCCGATGATGGGATGGAATCCAGGCTGGCATCAACCTCCCCCACCTAACCAATACCAGCAGCCTTTTTTAGAGAGGGGCCGGAGAGGAAGAGGCAGGAACAGAAGAACCCCCAACCTCAACCAAGTCTCCTGGCAAACAGACGATGCAGTCGGCAACCACACCAGGAGCAAGACACCCCAAGCAGGAACAAGCAACCAACAAGTCTAGTAACTAACCTCTCTGATTACCAACTTACTACTACTGAACTAACAGTATTAGAGAAGGGGCTTGGATTTGTACCAACAGCCCGCCCAGACAAATTTAGACTACACTGCGAACTAACCGACTTCTTTCGAAAATTAAAACTCAAAGCTTTTTTCGAGGGTAAAGAGGATCCAGACGCAGACCTGCGAAAAGGGGACACAGGATTGAGATTAAAATCAACATTTGTACCCCCACCACACTCGATACCTGCTGCAATCACAGCTTTTGAACAAGCGGTATTCCAGGACTTGGAAACCAGTTCTGAACCAGAGACCTATGGGAACTTTAGCACTAATGAATATCAGGCATTGGAGAAATTAAAAAACAACAATGCAATTACAATCAAACCTGCCGACAAAGGCGGTGGTATCGTCATCCAAAACACCACGGATTATGACAAAGTATGTGAGGGATTACTGAGTGATACCAATAACTACACCCCACTTACTGTAGACCCTTCCTCTGATCTACAAAACCGTATCACCAACTTGGTTAAGGAAGCTGAAGGGAATGGCCACTTATCCAAAAATGAGGCGGACTATCTATCAACCAGTAAGAAGGTCATCCCGTATTTTTACACACTCCCAAAGACTCACAAAAACAGGCTGCCACCACCGGGCCGCCCTATAGTGTCAGGAATAGGTTCTCTACTAGAACCATTATCCACCTTCTGTGACCAGTTCTTAAAACCGATTGTCCAGAACACCCCTACCTACTTAAAGGACACAAAAAACCTCCTATATGAATTACAGACTATTACTTTTGAGCCTAACACCATCATTCTAGCCACTCTAGATATAGAGAGCTTGTACACCAGTATCCCCCAAGATGAAACAATAAAGGTACTTGGAACAGCTCTCAATTCTGTCACATGGGATTACAACACCCCCAAGGAATTCGTACTAGAGTGTGCCACCATCGCTCTCAAGGAAAATTTCTTTGCTTACAAAGGACAGCTATTCCTACAGTGCTCTGGTACCTCGATGGGCAGCACGTTTGCGCCCAGCGTGGCTGGGCTGTATGTATCGGATTTTGAGGCTCAAAACATCCAGTCCATTAATAATCCGTTTACAAGAAACATCACTTTTTGGAGACGATACATAGACGACGTGCTGCTAATTTGGAAAGGCAGCATGGAACGTCTAATGGAATTTCTGGGGTGGATTAACACCATCAGTAGGTATCTGAAATTTACCCACACAGTGAGTACCATGGAGGTGGTCTTTCTTGATGTGGTAATTTCAATCAGTGGTACCACACTGACTACAAAGACTCATTACAAGGCCACTGCGAAAAACAACTTATTGCAGTTCGCCTGTTTCCACCCTCGCCCATCGAGGGAGAATCTACCTTATGGGCAATATCTAAGAATTCGACGGAATTGTAGTAGTCTAGATGATTTCAAGACACAATCATCCGACCTGACAAACAAGCTTAAACAGAGAGGCTACCCCAATCACATTCTCCAAAAGGGTTTTAAACGAGCTCGAAATCAACCTCGAGAAGCCCTCCTTGAACCGGTCACAAAAACCACGACGGAGGTGCCACTGACATGTGTGACCACCTATAGTGCTTTGTCCAACTTGATGAAGAAATCCATAAATAAAAACTGGAAAATCATCGCAAGCACGAAGAAAGATTGGCAAAAACCTCTATTTTCATTCAAAAAGGGACACAGCTTGAAAGACGCTCTCGTACACACAAGACCTAGACAGCTGACAGTCCCTCTAACAAGAAGCATCACTGATGCGTGGAATCTCCCTAAAGTGACGGGCCATTTTCCGTGTGCCAACTGTTCCGTCTGTCACCTGACCGTTTCCTCAAAATCTCTAGACTTGGAACCGGGCAAAACCTGGTACCAAAAAGCACATACCAACTGCAACTCCACAAATGTTGTCTACCTTGTCACATGCCCTTGTTCTCTTCGGTATGTTGGAATGACAACCAGAAAAGTGAAACAGAGGATATGTGAGCACAGGAGCAATATCAGGTGCAAGAAAGTAACTACCAAAATGAGCGATCACTTCTTACAGAATAATCACACCACGAACGATCTGAGATGGACCGTGATTGAACAAATCACTGGAGGCTCTAATATCACAGACAGACTGTTCGAAAAGGAACAGCGGTGGGTATACCGCTTAGGGACACATACAATTGGCCTCAATGATGACATACCCTGGGCCTCTGTCCTTAAATAAACTCAGTTCCCTATACCTTTTATCAAGTACTCCTGAGGCATAACCCCTCCAACCCAAGAACGTATTTTAGTCAGTTACCTATAGTGTTCTTGATAACTTTGTCCCAGTCTGTTATTTACAACTTGGCGAAAGGTCTCCCTCTCGCGCTGTTTATAAACTAACCCAGACCCAGCTCTCCATATGTTCTTCGAACCTATATTGATCTGAGTCAGCTATCACACTGAACCATCTATCAGTCTGATTTTACGCTACCCATGGCGCAATGGCATCACACTTGTCTCGCAATGAGTTAGCGCTGTCTATAAATAAATTTAGATCTAGTTCCCAATACCTTTCACCTATAACCATTGTGCATTACCGCTTGATCCATGATCTTATATCTATGTCTATCCGAGTCTGTTTACTTTAGTGGTTCACGAACCTGACTACACGCATGCGCATAACAAACTACCCAACCCGGAAGCGGGTGCGCTCCCCCGTAGTCAGGTGTACGTTCTAGTCCTCCGTACTTGGCGCATGCGCAATACGCGAGGCTGACTACCCGGAAGCGCAATCACAGCGTAATCTACCCCGTCTATTAAAAACGCCTCATACTCCCTGACCCTGGATCGACGAGACCCGGTTCCGAGGGCCGACCAGGTTTTTCGGCGGGAGACTGGCGTAGAGGGCGTGAGTGATACCGCGACTGCAACATACTAAAAACGAGCTAAGTACCCTTCGCAACACACTGACTGTGTTTGTCCCTTGTTCTACCCCTTGTCTTCTTTTACTTTAGGATGTGCCAAAAAGCGCTGTCCCCCCCCTCCCGTGGTCTATGGGGTGTAATACCACCCCCTGTGAAGTGAGAACCTTCCTTTCTCACCTTTAAAATTCTTTTGTTGAGTGGTCACCGGCCCTTGGCCCATTGATCGCCCGTGTGACAGAGTTGAGTGTGTATGTCCATCACACTGCTAGTTGCCAACTCCATCACCTTCACAATCCCCGATGCTCACTTGCACTGTTAGCAAGTCTAATAGTCCACATGTGAGACTGTACAGTCACTACTAAAGACTTAGTGATAGTCCTTTGAGTCTAGACCACATGCAGAGTCACGCACCTCTGCTAGTATGTATGATTCGTACACCCCCTGGCACTCTGAGCACAAGTCACAGGCTGTAAATACTATGAGCCATCTGACAAATGATTTTAATTTCCTCGTTTGTCTCTTTGTATGTTTGTCTGTACTTTTATCTCCACAGGTTTTAATTTTTTGTTTCTGAATTTCAGAGACTTGAGGTTGTTTGCTCCCCGCCTTGGCTGGTGGAGCCCTCCTCCTGTTTTACTTCACAGACGTAATTTTTCACTTTCACGACCCACGTGCGGATGGGCCTTAGCGTGCCTAGACCGCCGGGGTTCACACCATGGGTCCTGACGAATGCCAGGTCAATATACCTTATCGGCTGAAACATGTTGACCAACCACACTTTCACTTAATGTTATTGGTGCAAGACCATCCAATTAGTTGGCCTTGTTCACCATCACATTTTTTAACTCTTGTCCTTGATGATCACCTATTAAATAATTTTTGATACATCTAAGGCAATTTTAAACCACCACTTCTGACACTATTCACGTCACCTATCACATAGCCCCTCCTTCCTCACAAGACCAGCTCCGCAGTAATTCTGGCGTCGCAGCACACCGGGGTGACATTCGGTCACACCCGGTGGGGCCCGATGATGAAGCAAGTCACCGACCAGGTCGGTGAGTGAGGGCTTTACAAACAAACCAAATGGGCTTTTGTTGACTCCTTGTGCTCCGTGCATATTCCTATCCCTCCTACAAAAGGGACACTCTTTTGTTGTTATTTTAATGTTTAAAATGTTTCAGGGTGTTTAATTTCAAAAAGTACATTTGAATGTTTTCAAATTATTAATGTAGGATATTTACCATGTTTTATAATATTGATTGTAAACTATTATAATTGATTTGTTAAATTATCATAATATTTTAGTCTTATAATTTAATAAGATTATTTATAAATATCAAAGTATGTTTAATTAATTATTAACACAATATTTATTATATTTTAGTTAAAATTTAAATACATTATTTCAATATTTATTAATTTTCTATATACAATTACATTTTTAATTGCCATATTTGTTGTATTTTATATTTTGTAAAATGCTTAGGGCCTTATTACATGTACTGTGGTCACCAGGACCACTGTATTCACCTGAGGCAGTGTGACCACCGTTAAACTGTGAGCCCAATCAGAGTATTACGAGTGTGGCCGTCGGATCACCACAGGACTGCGGCGTCTGCCAGGGATCCCGTATCCTGCGATGGATGTGCAGCGATCAGGGGCAACAATATGCTGGCAGTACTGCTGTGGTAACGCCGAGCATAATATGAGTTGGTTATCTACCGCCCCTTTCATGCTGGTAGCCCTGCCATGAAAAGGGAGGCGGAGATGCAACAAAGAGGTCTCTGGCAGGGTCCCCTGCCACTCCTGGGTCCAGGGGTGCATGTAGGGGAGCACATGTTCTTCCTCCCAGGATTTTCACCCCCAATTCCTGTATGCTACACCGTACAGGAACATGGAGTCAGTGCTCAGTTGTCACCTATCTGCATGTTAGGTTCTCCACTGCCGTCAGACCACTGCTACACCGCCAACTCTCCATGGATTACAATTGTAATCCAGCGATGGGCATACCACAGCTTTGGCGGTCCCCCAGCAGACACTGCGGTGCAGCACCACAAGAAGACCGCCAAAGTTGTAATAAGTCCCTCTAGGCCTAAGACCGCCATACTCGTGGTGGCGAGGCAGTGGTTGTGCCGGCCTGGGACTCACAGACTTGCCAGGGAAGCCTCATTCCCTGGTGGTTGCGCAGCGGTTAAGCGGCATCTACATGCTTGCCGAGACCGCTGCGTTCCTGCCAAGCATATTATGACTTTCATCTCCAACACTGATTTCATGGAAGTCTTTCCTCCTTGAAAACAGTGCCGGAGATGATAGAAAGGGGGCCCTGCATCACGCCTTGTGGATGCACATAGGGGCGCACATGTGCATGCACTGAAGTTCAAGAACGGCATGGAATTTTGAGTCCATGCCATGCTGGAACTTCCTGTGACGTTGCCATTGCAGTGCCTATTTTATAGGCACCAAAATGGGAATGGCAAAGGAATTGCCTGCCAATGGCAAAAAAAGTAAATATTTGGTGGGTGGTTCTCACGGAGGTTTGGCGGTGTGGCACCGGAGCGGTCCTGTGTAACTTAAATATTTCTATTGTTAAAAATTGTTTTAAAATCTAAAATGATTTTTCTAATGTAGTTAGAATCCAACACTTTCTGTGATATGGCTAATTTTATAGATCCCTGAGAGTCGGAGTTCAACACTTTCTTCAATGTGGCTACACACCCCTGGAGCCCAACACTATTACAAATGAGGCTAGATTTAGGACCTGAGTATGAGCTTGGCACTGCATTGCCAGGTCTGCCCCGCCACCGCACTGCCAAAGCCATGGTCAGGCCACCCACCAGATTCTGAGTTTCCTTCTATCTGGCAGGCTTTTTTTTAGACATTCCCACTGCAGTGCCTCTAAAAATGGGCACCACAATGAGATCATCGAAATCAGCTCCTGCATGGCATGGACTGAAAAGTCCATGCTGTGACTGTCTGACTAACATATTTATAAAGCGCTCAATTGCCAAGGGGTCTTGGTGCTAGGAGTCACTTGTTGCCATTGCACAGGCCTGACCAAGGTTTATTGTGGAGGGAATTAGAGTAGAGTAGCCTCCTGCAAGATGGCAGGAGGAGATGGGTCAGTAGGAGAACCTGACTTGGTCTGTAATAACAGATCATTAACTTTCTCTCTCGTTAGAGTAGAGTAGCCTGCAGGGCGGTGACGTGGGGAGGGGAGTGTCAGGGTGGGGGGTAGTAATGGATGGATTATGGAGTTTAACAGGTAAGTAAACATATACATAAATAAAATTATTTTTGTTGCGCGCACTGCATCACCAAATGCGATGCAGTGTGCGCAACAAAATTCGTTTTATTTATTTATATGTTTACTTACCTGTTAAACTCCGTAATCCATACATTACTACCCTCCTCCCTGCCCCTCCCCCTCCCCACGTCACGCCCTGCAGGAACTCCTACTGCCGACCGCGGCTGGAGTAGAGAACCTCGACAGGCTGCTATGAGTTGGATTATCCTCTGGGGCATTTTCATTGTTTTCAATAGAATTAGGTAACGTCGTAAAGAGTTTGTTATAGACTGTCTGCACTTTGGTTTGAAAAAAGGTAGAAATCTTGTCACAGAGATTTTGATCAGGTGTAAATTGATTATTCTGCTGCAGCTTGGATAGAACCGTCACTGTTTTAAAAGGCTCCTTAGAGGAGATTTTGTCTGCATCTATTTTTGCTGTAAAATATACAGTTTTAGCTTTTTTGATATCTGCCTTGTATTCCTCTAGAACTAGATATAGGCCACTTTACTTTCCTCACTGTACTCTATCCTCCATAGCCGTTAGAAACATCTACATTTGGATTTGATAAGTCTGAAATCTGTGTTATACCAGGGTGCAGACCCATGATTTCTTTGAAATTTCTTAGCTACTCCCGGAGGTAGCAGATCCACTGATGACCTAATCCAGTCATCAAATTTGTTTGTTAGCTGCACTATTGCAGTCAGAGACATCTTTGGGGGGGGATTCCATGCAAGGACTGCTTCCAATTCTCTTTTTTTTAAATCTGTTCCAAGGTCGAGATTTGACCAGGATCTGTTCAAATAGGAGCTGGTAGGACTACAAAAAGATGGCCGCGGGGGCAAGATCACAAAAATCGGGCTCTCTGGCTTGGGATCACTAACTTAATGTAAATCCAACTCGGCCTGTTCACTCCGCCACAGCCACTACGTGCATCAACCCAGGACCTACCGTGACCAATGAAGGCAGGAGGCGGAATCACTTAGAGAGCGTCCCTCTCGCTCCTCGGTTGCCAAGCGGTCCGGCTGAGGAGCCCAAGGAAACGTAGCCTTCTAAGTATCCCCAGGTCAGCACGGCGATCTATCCCTGGTCTTCCTATAGATCAAGGCTGCACATGTTTCCTGACACTGCACTTTCTAACTGTGTGCTTTCAGACCCAGATCAGCTTCTTCAAATGTGCTGATGAGATTCCACTTTCTGGTGCTCAGGGAGAAATTCTTCTGGTGAATTGTGAAAAAACAGCACTCTGGTAAGGTGGCGCGTTGGGGGGCACATTTAGGTCTGCAATAGTGATTGGCGAAGGGAGATCAACCAACCATAGCATGAGAGACACATTGGGAACTAATACCTTGTTCTGCTCAGTAGAGATTTGCCTTTGGATATATAGGCTTGTTTTGGGAACTCCTAATGAACCTTGAAAAGAACTGTTACAGCTTTTTGATTCGGGAATATTAAGAACTTTGTGCTATTTAACATAAGGAACTGTAATGCTGGAATTTGCTTTCTTAGTGGAAACAACCAGTTTCCACTAAGTTTCCGTGTTTTCTTGTAGTAAATATAAAAACAATTATTCGTGAAAGTAGAACCCAGAATTGTTGACTAACCTTTTTCCTTCTAAGGGCCCGATTACGATGTCAGGCAGACCAGAGTCCGTTCGACACCGTTTGGAAACTGGAAACGAACGACCTCCTGTCGTCGGTTCCAGCCCAGAAAGTAGAATGCGACCAAACCCTGTATAGTTAAAATCCTATACTTTACAATGGGAGCACGCAATCCAAATGGAATGCATGCTCTCATTGTAAAGAGCAGAGGTGCAGTTCATCCCTAGTGCAGCACCTCAGCAATCCAGGAGAGGGCACTGGAATGGATCATCTCCTTCCTCGACGGAAGAACACAGAGAGTCTGTCTACCACCTTACAAGTCAGAGGCCACCGAAGTCATCTGCGGCGTCCCTCAAGGAACCTCGCTGAGCCCCACCCTCTTCAACGTCTACATGAGCCCCCTCGCGGCCATCGCATGCCAACACAACCTCAACATCATCTCCTACGCAGACGACACCCAGCTGATCCTCTCCCTGACCAACGACCCCGCCGCCGCCAGAGCCAACCTTCACGAAGGGATGAAAGACGTAGCCGAATGGATGACGACCAGCCGCCTGAAACTGAACTCAGACAAGATGGAAGTCCTCATCCTGGGCTCCTCGCCCTCCGCCTGGGACGACTCCTGGTGGCCCCCCGCCCTGGGCACCGCACCCAAACCGACGGACCACGCACGCAACCTGGGCTTCATCCTGGACTCCTCCCTCTCCATGACCAGACAAGTCAACGCCGTCTCCTCGTCGTGCTTCAACATCCTGCGCATGCTACGGAAGATCTTCCGGTGGATCCCCACCGAGACCAGGAAGACGGTCACCCAGGCCCTCGTCACTTGCCGACTGGACTACGGCAACGCCCTCTACGCCGGAACCACCGCCAAGCTCCAGAAGAGACTCCAGCGGATCCAGAACACCTCAGCCAGACTCATCCTCGACATCCCACGACACAGCCACATCTCCGGACATCTGAGAGACCTGCATTGGCTCCCCGTCAACAAAAGAATCACCTTCCGTCTCCTCACCCACGCACACAAAGCCCTACACAATCAAGGCCCGATCTACCTCAACAACCGCATCAACTTCTACGCTCCCAAACGCCACCTCCGATCAGCCAGCCACGCCCTCGCCGCCGTCCGCCGCATCCGATGAACGACTACAGGAGGAAGGTCCTTCTCCTACCTGGCCGCCAAGACCTGGAACTCCCTCCCTCCCGACCTGCGCCTGACCCAAGACCACCTCTCCTTCAGGAAGAAACTCAAGACCTGGCTGTTCGAGCAGTAGCAGCACTCCCCCCCCCCCCAAGCGCCTTGAGACCCTCCGGGTAAGTAGCGCGCTCTATAAATGTCTTGATTGATTGATTGATTGATCCCTGCACCTGGTGACCACCGAGTACAGTGATCAAGAGGGGGGCACCTTAGGTGCCCCCATTGGCTGCCATTTGGTGGCTTTGCACCCAGGGGAGTCCTGCTGGTGGTCCTCAAAGACAGATTCCCAAAGCCTTTCTGTGTCAGAAAGGCCAGCACAGAAAGGTTGAGGGAATCTGCCATCGTAATCCCTCGGCCAGAAAGAGCAGGCTGAGGGAATACTGAAGACTTTCCGGATAGCGGATGGGCTCTCCGAGCCCGTCAGAGGCAATTCGGAAATCCAATTTTGATTCCCATCTGACCGACCCCATCAAAATTGGTCGGCCGGAAAGGAATCTGAACAGCTGATTACGATGCGGTCTGATGGGCTCCGACCGATGGTCGGAGCTGTTTCAACCTGCATTGTAATTGGGCCCTAATTCTCCTTCCCTGCAATATACACCCTAACTTCCCTTCCCACTGTTTGACCACATAAATACTCTGGTGAAATATAAAACTCAGAGTAGGAGCTGCCAGATGAAGGGCATCTTCAGAGCATCATTTCCTAGGAACCGTCCTGACACTGCCATGTAAATCAATGGTATGGTCCGGATGCAAGGGAAGCAGGATGCCGAAGATGCTCAAGGATGCTGATGATGCTGAGCTGTTGTCAGGGGGTCTTCCTGTGCCCACTGCTTGGTTCTCGAACACTCAGGGTGGGGGACTATGGTCCAACGGGTTGATGTCCCACACAGTCTGGGTGAAGTCTAGCACAAAACCAGTTGCCACTGTTCTACTGGTCTCCAGTTACAGCAAAACTAGTGGTTCCCTTTAATTTGCAGTAACATCTGTGCTAGGTGACCAAACTGCACTCTAATGACGCTCCCAGGTCCAGCACACTCAGGTGTAGCTGTTGAGGGTCAAGGCTGCACCTCGATCTCCAGCTGCAGTCAGGATTCTTGATGCTGCGCTCTCAAGGGTTCAGGCTTCTCAGCTTTTATGGCTTGTGGCTGTAATGAGGAGTCAGACAACTGATTCTTGGAGTCACCTGCTCTGTCGGATGATCGTGGGCAACTTTTCCACGAGCGGGTGGACAGGCACAGTCCAAGGCACAGCAAATGTACTCCTTCCTTTGGTGCAGCCTCTCTTACCTGGGTCTAGAGAACAGCAGCATGTATTTTGCAGGTTCTCTCTCCAGTACATATGTGATCTGGGGTTTGGGTGCAAGGGGTACTAAATTTATGCCCACTACAAGTATGAGGGGATGCAGAGACTAACTAGTCAATGGGCTGCCAAGTCTCCTCCCACCTGATGGCAACTTCCGGTAAAGAGTGACATCTAGTTAACCCAGAATGTATGATTCTACCCAGTTCCAACATGGCAGTACCCTTCTCTCTGTGTATGTAGCCCCATAGCCCAATCCAGAAGTACGGCTACCTGGGGAGTATACTCCTCTTGAAAAAACGGTTTAGAGACAGCTTTTCTCCCAATGTCTGAAATGCCTGCATGTTTGCTAAAACAAAAAAGCAACCCCTTTAATGTGTGACTACCATTTGGTCTTCAAAGCAAGTTTTCCCTTTGAAGTTCACCATTAGACTTCACACCCACGTTGGCCAGTCGATCTCGCCTCTTACCAGTGGTGCAGAAAGCTGTCTCGAGGGCTATAGCTTGTGCACAAATGTAAAAATTTGACTTGAGAAACAAGTCAAGTTTAACACAACAATTCTTTTGATAACTTGAAGTACCATATTTAGAGGCTCCATTTGGAAGTTAGCCCTGCTGAATTTTTGGCATGTAACCCCGTACTTGACATTGGGGCTACTAGCCTTGCTACAGTAAAAACAACAATGCAGCGTTTATACTGTCAAGACATACTTGTGATGGCTCCGTAAGGGCTGCAGTACAGGATGGACCCTTAACTTATATGCCCTGGGTACCCATTGTACCATATACTAGGGACTGAATACCCGTGGTTGCACATGCTAGAGATCTTTAAGTAAGTTACTTAATGGCATTTGTGGATAGACCAATTTGATATATATACCTTTTAAAGGTCAGAGGTCTGGCACTAAGGACTTTTTGGCAGGTCTCAGTTCACTTTTAGAGTAAAAAACCAGCAGCATAAGTCCAAACATTTGTGGTGATCATCCAAATAGAGGCATTTCTTTACAAAAGTGAATAATAAATAGCCAGGCTGTCAATACTACTCCATAGGCTCATTGCCCCTGCCTGACTGGAATTCAAAGACGTTACTTCCAGAGGACAATGGCTTGGCTTCTGGACCTAGGGAGTCGCAGGTTTAGTCAGCAGGCTCTTGTCATATCCAGACTAGATTATAGTAACACCTTACTAGCTATAGTTTACCAACCACACCTTGCCACAAACAAAGCTGCCTTTTACTTATGTGTGAGATTGGTTGATAATGCAAAGAAACTGACTGCATCACTCTGGTTCTTATTGACCTCCTTCCTCTCTCTTCCCAGAAAAGGTAGAATATGTTTCAAAAGGCCAAACATGAAAACTGCCCTCTACTTCTAGCAGAAAATGTAACCATCTCAGGAGGAGGCAGGGGTCTGAGAAACGGAGATTATGTTGCTAGAGGTCACTAAATGTAAGTCTTCACTAGCAAAAACAGTAATTCTCAGGAGCAGCCAGTACCACATAGAACTTTCTACCTGTAAACCCTAGAAAAATCACAACACTTGATACTTTCAGTAGGCAGTAAAAACATATCTATTCTAATAATTTATAACTCAATGCTATGTGAAAAATTGAGTTACTTGTTGAGCGGAAGCAAACCCAGCTTCACCCCTTACACTAAGTGCCAATTTTTGCCCTGTGCGTGTGATGTGGGTGGGATGCAGGCCAAGAGTTTTTCACTACCAGGACATGTAAAAGTTAAAAAGTACATGCCAAACATTTAAACACACTACACCCTGCCCTATGGCCTGTTTAGGGCCTACCCTAGGGGTTACTTATATGCATTAAAAAGGAAGGTTTAGGCCAAGAAGAAAGGTTTACTTTGCTAGGTTCAAATTGCAGGTCAAAAAGGCAGTTCACAACTGCACACGCAGCCTGTAATGGCATGACTGAGACATGTTTCAAAGGCAACTTAAGTGAGTGGCACAATTAGTGCTACAGGCACACTAGTAGTATTTAATTTACAGGCCATGGGGACATGTAGAACCAGTTTACTAGGGACTTACAAGTACATTAAATGTGCCAATTGGGTGTAAGCCAATTTCACCATGTTTAAGGGAGAGGACACACACACTTTGGCCATGGTTAGCAATGGTAAAGTGCACAGAGTCCTAAAAGTCAATGAAAACGAGTTCAGAAAACTAGAGGATTAAGGCAATATGTTTGGGGATGACCCTGCCGAGAGGGAAGAATAAAGTGTAATCATATTCCAAAGGAAGGCTACAAACACATGGGCAATGTGACTTTCTTCCTATTTCCTTTTCATGAAAACTATTGAAGGATAGATCAGTATTCATTTCTTGCTCTTTAATTGTTGTGAATTCAGTCTTCCCATCCCTACCTTGTTGTATCCCTTGTACTAGTGTGCTTAGTTATATGTAAAGTGCCTGTATTCCTCCCTGGGTCAGTTTCAATACACTCCAATACTTAATATTAATACATTGACAAGCGTGAAGCACCTACCTAAAAGTTCACATTTACAATAATAACCTGTTTGGCATAAACCAATTTGGATTCAGGCGTGATCACACTACCAAATGTCTCACATTTACGATGAGTGATAGCATCCATTTTGATGATAAGCTGATGATAACCTGCCATGCCTTCTAGTTCTAGTGGGTCTTATTACAGAAATAAACACAGTGGATCATGAAATCCTCTGAAACACATTTTGTACCAAAATGGACTTACAGGTTACAGTTAGTAGAATTCATTTTGTTCAGTTCTATAGGACCACACATAACTAGCAGAAATTGGTAAATGACTATGGGCCTGATTACGAATTTGGCAGCCCTGGAGTGGGCCGCCAAGCCAGCGCCCCACCCCAGGACCGGCAAACTCACCTGCCAGCCACCTGGCAGATTGTGAATAATATCATGGTCTGGTGGGCAGTACATTGACATTCCCACGGCAGCGCCTATTAAAAAGGCGCCGCAATTGGAAGGCCAGAGCCTCTTCCTGCATGGCATGGACTGTAAAGTCGATGCCGTGCAGGAAAGGAGGTGACTGCACACAGGGTGCACAACATGTGCCCCCCTACAGGCACACCACAGCCTTGAGGCAACAGAGGGCCCTGTAAGGCCCCCTTTGTTTCCTCACCACCACAGTTTCATGGCGGCCTCACTGCCATGGAAACTGTGGCAGTGAGGATATTTCTAATATGCTCGGTGTGCCGCAGCGGCACCACCAGCATATTGGAGTCTCTCACTGCTGCAGAATCCATTATCCATGACGGTTGCAGTGGGCCTGTGGCAGTCCCACCCCTGTATTTGTAAATCAGTGGGTTGGCAGCCCTTTCTCTTTATATCCACATGCACAGTGGCATCTCCAAAAGATTGATCTTTGCATTCATCCTGCTTAATCACTATTTTACTTCCCATTGACACCTGTCCATCAATATCAGGGTACCTTTCCAACAAAATACAAATAACCTACAAGTGTATCCAAAAAGCTGTTTTACCTTAATATTGTGTCAAACTATATTGTCAGTATTTTCTATTTTGCAATAATATTATGATGACACCAATATTGTATGGTTTTCTATCTCATGAAAAAATACGTTTAATTTAGGATGATTATTGTATTTAATATTGAACATTAAAATATAATTGTATATATTATAATTTTTGTAAGTTTACTTTAAAATTGTTATATAATTTATAATAATGATGTTTTTATTCTACTTTGTATAATGTATATTACACTGTTATTTTAATATTTTAGGAGTTGGTTGTAGGTTTTATAGGGGATTTGATGGGCCTGTGTAGGTTTACTCTTTGTTGGTTTACTCTTTGTTGGGATTCACAAACTTTGATTAATAGTATTTTTATGACTGCGTAGACTCAGTCGAGGAAGAGAACTCCACACATTTAAAGATAGGACAGGCTTATCTTGTTAGGTGCAGAGTTCTCCACCCTTACTGCTGAATCTCTGCAGTCGTAAAGTTACTATTTAATCACAGTTTGTGAATACTAAAAAATAGTAAACTTACGCAAAAGTGTAAGTTTACCTTTTTGAATCAGGCCCAGATTGTTTTAAATTATTGTTGAATTAAAAAAAATATTTATTTTCCACTGTAGAAATTGTCATTTTTGGGCAATGTTTAAAATGTTTCTAGGTTGTCTAATTTCAAAAAGTACATTTAAATGTTTTCAAATTATTAATGTAGGATATGTACCATGTTTTATAATATTAATTGTAAAATATTATAATTGATTTGTTAAGTTATCATAATATTTTAGTCTTATAATTTAATAAGATTATTTATAAATATCAAAGTATGTTTAATTCATTTGTAACACAATATTTATTATATTTTAGTTAAAATTTAAATAAATACTTTCAATATTTATTAATTTTTTTTATATGCAATTACATTTTGTAATTGCCATATTTGTTGTATTTTATATTTTGTAAAGTGCTTAGGGCCTTATTACGTGTACTGTGGTCCACAGGACCACTCTATTCAGGGTGGCAGTGTGACCACTGTTAAACTGTGGGCCCGATCAGAGTATTAAGAGTGTGGCCGTCGGATCACCACAGGACTGCGGCATCCGCCAGGGATACTGAATCCTGCGATGGATGTGCAGCAATCAGGGACAACAATATGCTGGCAGTGCTGCTGTGGGGACGCCGAGCATAATATGAGTTGGTTATCTACCGACCCTTTCATGGTGGTAGCCCTGCCATGAAAAGGGTGGGTGGAGATGCAACAAAGGGGTCTCTGACAGGATCCCCTGCCACTCCTGGGTCCAGGGGTGCATGTAGGGGAGCACATGTTCTTCCTCCCAGGATTTTCACCCCCAATTCCTGTATGCTACACCGTACAGGAACATGGAGTCAGTGCTCGCTTGTCACCCGTCTGCATGTTAGGTTCTCCACTGCCGTCAGACCACTGCTGCACCGCCAGCCCTCCATGGATTACAATTGTAATCCAGCGATGGGCATACCACAGCCTTGGCGGTACCTCAGCGGACACTGCGGTGCCGCACCACAAGAAGACCGCCAAAGTTGTAATAAGTCCCTCTAGGCCTAAGACCGCCATACTCGTGGTGGCGAGACAGTGGTTGTGCCGGCCTTGGACCATCGACTCGCCAGGGAAGCCTCATTCCCTGGTGGTTGCGCAGCAGTTAAGCGGCATCTACATGCTTGCCGAGACCGCTGCATTCCTGCCAAGCATATTATGACTTTTATCTCCAACACTGATTTCATGGAGGTCTTTCCTCCAAGAAAACAGTGCCGGAGATGAAAGAAAGGGGGCCCTGCATCACGCCTTGTGGATGCACATAGGGGCGCACATGTGCATGCACTGAAGTTCAAGAACGGCATAAAATTTCGAGTCCATGCCATGCTGGAACTTCCTGTGATGTTGCCATTGCAGTTCCTATTTTATAGGCACCACAATGGGAATGGCAAAGGAATCGCCTGCCAATGGCAAAAAAAGTAATTATTTGGTGGGTGGTTCTCACGCAGGTTTGGCGGTGTGGCACCAGAGCGGTCCCGCTGCCGCACCATCAAACTCATAAACAGCCCCTCAGTGTTTATATTTTTTTGTGTAACTTAAATATTTCTATTGTTAAAAATTGTTTTAAAATGTAAAAAGATTTTTCTGATGTAGTTAGAATCCAACACTTTCTGTGATATGGCTAATTTTGGAGTGGGAATAGGCAATATAACCCTGAGAGTCGGAGTTCAACACTTTCTTCAATTTGGCTACACACACCTGGAGCCCAACACTATTCCAAATGAGGCTAGATTTAGGGCCTGAGTACGAGGTTGGCACTGCGTTGCCAGGTCTGCCCCACCACCACACCGCCAAAGCCATGGTCAGGCCTCCCACCAGATTCTGAGTTTCCTCCTAACTGGCAGGCTTTTTTTTAAGACATTCCCACTGCAGTGCCTCTAAAAATGGGCACCACAATGAGAACATCAAAAACAGCTCCTGCATGGCATGGACTGAAAAGTCCATGCTGTGACTGTCTGACTGACATATTTATAAAGCGAGTGCCTCCTTGAACAATGAGGAAAACAGTAATTTACTTTTCCGACACTGTGTGTTAACAAAAGCACTAAGTGCCCCAACACCGTTACCAGGACAGTACTAATCCTGTTAAGAAGACACCTCAGTAACGATTTGTTGCAAGCTTGAAAACCTACTCGGTTTCGGCATGCGAAGCCGAGTAGGTTTTCAAGCTTGCAACAAATCGTTACTGAAATGACGGAGAATCGCCGTCTCGGTTGACACGAAGCCACGAAGCGAGAGATACCGCTTTGAGTGTTTTTTCCTGAATTCAGGATTAAAAACACCTTTTCACATTCAGACCATTATTTGCGGTCTGCAAATTACCTGAGGGTAGGCCGCACCTTAGCGTGTGCGTACCGCCCCTGGTAATATACACGGTCCTGACGAAAACCAAAACATTTTTTTTTTACTGGTTGAAACATGTAGACCTAGTTTACTTTATTATTTCACTTCACATAGCACACTTGGCTATTTTTAAATCGGCTTTTAATATAACACTTCTTTAGACACCAAAGCCCTCCTAGTTGGGCAAAGGTGCCACATTTGTTTTATTAGGGTTCAGACGCTCAAGAATAAAGTCTTGAACGGAGTAGTACTGGCCCTTTTTAATACACCCTCACTAATGCATAGTTAGCACATATAATAAACAATATCCCGCTCCACTGTAATCAGGTGTCGTAGCACACCCTGTAGGCATTCGGCCTACGGGGTGGGACCCCGATGATGAAGCATGTCACCAACCAGGTTGGTGAGTGAGGGGTCTTCTTAACAGGATTAGTACTGTCCTGGTAACGGTGTTGGGGCACTTAGTGCTTTTGTTAACACACAGTGTCGGAAAAGTAAATTACTGTTTTCCTCATTGTTCAAGGAGGCACTCCTTCTTTGTTATTATAACTTAACTACGGGGACCAGGAGTTCCTTCCACACATAGTTATATGTTAATTTCCCTCACTCTCTTATTGTTACAATCATATTTATAAAGCGCTCAATTGCCAAGGCGTCTTGGTGCTAGGAGTCACTTGTTGCCATTGCACAGGCCCGACCAAGGTTTATTGCGGAGGGAAAAGCCAGGTCTTGACTAATCTCTTTCAAAAAGAAACCTATTAGACTGTAGTCTAATGGTGGTAGGTAGCATTTTCCATAATGTGGCTGCTCGGTGAGAGAGGATTTTGCCTCCCCATTTGGCTCTTTGTATTTTGGGAACCCTGTGTTGGCTGATCTAAGCTTCCGCGGGGAGTACCAAAAGAATAGTTTCTGAATGTCCATGGCTCCTCCACCATATAGCACTTAATGCACAAGACTGAGAGCTTTGAATTCTTCTCTGCTGTTGGACTGGGAGCCAGTGAAGCTGCCTTATACTGGTAGATGTGGGATGATATTTGGGCATATCAAGTAGTACTTGTGCTCTCCCCTTATACAAAGACTGCAGTTTGGCAGTCTGGCCTTTGTCAATTCCCAAGAATAGCGCATACCATAGTCGATTTTCGAGAGGACAAGATCTCCCATTACCGTTTAACTGAGGTTCAATGGAATAAAAGGCAAGATTTTCTGCAACATTTTCAATGCAAAGAAACAGGAGGAGGTTAGATGATTGATTTGTTTTGCAAACTTTAGTTTGTTGTCAAATGTGATTCCAAGGTTTCAAGCCTTAGTAGAAGGAGCGGGCAGTTACCAGCCTTGGATGGCCACTACAATTGGCTCCATACAGAAGGACACTGCCCAAACTTAGTGACCTCAGTGTTCTCAGTGTTAAGCTTGAGAAAGTTTAAATTCATCCAGACTCTAATGGAGTTTAGACAATTATGAAAGCTGGCGGCTGTGGCGTCTACCCTCTGCGTGACAGATACAACTTTCTGGGTATCATCTGCATATGAGAATAGCGTAAAACTGTGATCTTTGATTAGTCTAGCCAAAGGGGTGACATATATATTGAACAACGTTGGTGACAAAGCTGAGCCTTGTGGTACCCCACACGCGAGACAGAAGTTTTCTGATTTGAGATTATCCCAGTAGATGATCTGCTACCTGGATGCCATGAAAGATGATAGTAAGGTTAAGGCCGTCTCTTTGATACCTATTGTCTTCAGCGGCCGCATCAGTACAGTCTGGTTAACGGATCAAATGCTGCTGATAGGTCAAGCAGGATGAGGATGGCTCTTCCCCTTCCCACCTCCCCACAATCCATCTGTCTCAGTGCAATGGCGAGATCTAAAGCCATTTTGGGTGGAACCTAGGATGTTGTGGCAATCTAGGTTGTCGGTGAGTTTCATGTTAATAGATTTTTCTAGAATGTTCGCCGGTATTGGTAGACACGATATTGGACGATAGTATTTCGCCTCAGTAGGATCCAAGGTGGGTTTCTTCAGATTAGGCCAAATACATGCCTTTTTCCATGACTGCAGAAAGGTCCTGGAACTAATAACCTAATTTAGGACAGGGCCAAATGTGCACTGATCTTTTTAGAGACCAGATGCAAGATGGCAGGATGAGATGGGTCAGTAGGAGAACCTGACTTGGTCTGTAATAACAGATCATTAACTTTCTTTCTCGTTAGAGTAGAACAGCCACGGTCTGCAGTAGGAGTTCCTGCAGGGCAGTGACGTGGGGAGGGGGAGGGGCAGTTTGGGGGGTAGTAATGTATGTATTACGGAGTTTAACAGGTAAGTAAACATATAAATAAATAAAACAAATTTTGTTGCGCGCACTGCATCACCAAAGACTGTCTGTACTTTGGTTTGAAAAAAGGCAGAAATCTTGTCACAGAGATTTTGATCAGGTGTAAATTGATTATCCTGCTGCAGCTTGGATAGAACCATCACTGTTTTAAAAGGCTCCTTAGAGGAGATTGTGTCTGCATCTATTTTTGCTGTAAAAAATACAGTTTTAGCATTTTTGATATCTGCCTGGTATTCCTCTAGAACTTGATTATAGGCCACTTTACTTTCCTCACTGTAGTCTATCCTCCATAGCCGTTCGAAACGTCTACATTTAGATTTGATCTGCGTTATACCAGGGTGCAGACCCATGATTTCTTTGAAATTTCTTAGCTACTCCCGGAGGTAGCAGATTCACTGATGACCTAATCCAGTCATCAAATTTGTTAGCTGCGCTATTGGAGTCAGAGACATCTTTGGGGGTGTTCCTTGCAAGGACTGCTTCCAATTCTCTTTTTTAAAATCTGTTCCAAGGTCGAGATTTGACCAGGGGTTATCTGTTCAAATGGGAGCTGGTAGGACTACAAAAAGATGGCTGCGGGGGCAAGATCACAAAAATCGGGCTCTCTGGATTGGGATCACTAACTTAATATAAATCTCACTCGGCCTGTTCACCCCGCCACAGCCACCACCTGTACCAACCCAGGACTTACCGGAACCGATGAAAGCAAGAGGCGGAATCACTCAGAGAGCATCCCTCACTCCTTGGTTGCCAAGCAGTCCTGCTGAAGAGCTCAAGGAAACGTAGCCTTCTAAGTATCCCCAGGTCGGCACGGTGATCGATCCCGCAGGAGTCCTGAGCTGCATCGGGGGTACCCTTGGCTGGGATCATCATCCTGCAGACGGCGTTGCCCAGCAGGCAACCAGTGGGAATGACAGACGGACCCCTTGATGGACGCCCGTGATCCCAGAACTCACAAAGCTCCGATTTCCTGTCCCCGCACACCGGAGCACGCAGTAGATTAAGGTGCTGCTCCCACCTCTGTGATCTGCCCAAAAGGAAGCCTAGAAAGGAGCTCGCTGCTGCTCCGGACCGGCACGGAGCCGATGCCTGGCCCTAAGATGGCCGACGCTATGGCCGACACTTGATGGACGCTCATGATTGTAGAACTACCGAAGCTCCGATTTCTTGTCCCCACACACCGGAGCACGCAGCGGATTAAGGAGCGGCTCCCCCTTACTTTCATCTGCCCAAAAGGAAGCATAGAAAGGAGCTCGATCCCGATCCGGACCAGCACGGAGCCGATGCCTGGCCCTAAGATGGCTGACGCTAAGTCCTCTTGGAAAATAGAGAGTGGCATTTAAATCATTGACAGGGTTTCCAAGCAGTTCAAGGACATACCCAGGACGCTTATTAAATCGCGACCTGAATAACACTTGCTTAGGGCTTTGATGAGGAATCAGTCCGTCCTCCTGGAGCCCAGAGATTGCCTGACCCTCCATTGGCAGCCAAAAAGGACAACCCTCCGATTGCTCCAGCGACGCTGGTGACTCTTGGTCCACACTAAGGTACCGGACCTGTTTTGGGACGTTTTCACCCTCCTGCAGCAAACCCTTTAAATTCACTGCAGAATCCGTGCTCCCCAACCTTTATCTCGCCTATTCGTGTCACCTGATTCTAGGATGGCCACCCCCGACCTCCTCAAGGATCACATTCAATGCAGATAAGGGTTCAAATGAGACCAGGAGCCCTGATAAATCCCCTGCATTGCTCAATAAGGAGTGTCAAAGCGAGTGCCTCCTGTAGCTAGACCCATCTAAATAGGCACAGACTCGTTTTCTAATGACTAGGAAGCCTGACCCCATAATGTTGGCTCTGTGAAGACTGAAAGCACAGTTCTTTAGTATCAGGCAGAGTGAAAAAGGAGGTTCTTACTCTAACCTATCCTTGCCTGACCACAAAATGGAGATCAGCTCCCACTGATGATCAATCTACAGTTGCCATGATTTTTGCATGTCAATTGCCCTAATCTCTACGGAGACCGGAAATATTGAAAATAAGTAGAAGCTAAGGAATGGTACAACAGGTAAGCTCCCTTACCCCATCCTAATTTAAAGGCGCATAATCTCCTACACCCCAATCCTTCACTCCCACGCCTAATCTCCCTCACCCC
Source organism: Lissotriton vulgaris (assembly GCF_964263255.1). Taxonomy (NCBI): domain Eukaryota; kingdom Metazoa; phylum Chordata; class Amphibia; order Caudata; family Salamandridae; genus Lissotriton; species Lissotriton vulgaris. The sequence continues at coordinate 2,003,121,521 of NC_141689.1, read as the reverse complement.
CTGCTGAAGCGCCCATCGCTGCATCTCCCCCCCATATTTACTACATCACCCTAAAGCTGAACCTGACAAACAGAGAAATGACCCCCACACTCTGCACGCAACCTACAGTAGAGTAGTGCCCCCATATCTGACCCAGCACACTTCCCTCCTGCCACCTCTAATCTGGGCAAATAGATCCCACAGACTCTCACTTCCTCCATCATTACGCAGCAGCTACTCTCCCAATCTAGTCGCAAGGCTCCCACATCTATAAGGTTTACCGTCCTACCACCTCAGATCAGGGCAACCAGAACCCACCGACTCCTATTGTGGCAACTAGATTCCACAGCCACCTATTGCTTCCAACACTACGCAGTGGCCTTTCTGCCAAGCGAGTCTCACGTCTCCCTTTATAGTGACGGCCCCCAAGTGCCTGCCAACCACACATCGTGTTCAATTTTCCCACAGATGACACTCCCTGACCATGGGAAATCCCCCTCCCTATCAGCAGCATGGCCCCCCTCTAAGAAATCCAACAATGTCACCGGGCACTCCAATATCCATCAACCCATCCCTGCCGATCCACATGAAACCGCACAGTGTGAACGCCTTTGCAATTAGCTTCCCCCTAACCTCTCCCTAAAAGCGAGAAGGAACTTCAAACATGGATTAATCAGACAGCACCCAGAAACACTATTTGCGGACACTTACCACTGCACCTCCAAAGGGCAGGTAAATATGGATCTCATCTTCCACACGGATAGACCTGAGATCTGGAACACTACATTAAGAATGCAACTTCACATATCCAAAATGACGACCACCACACATAGCTGTAAACTAACAACGTCTCTCCCAAACCAGGCGACTAGGAACGGGAACACATCAGTGAGCATTTATTCAAATGGCACAGTTTTGATACAGGCTAACAACGAGAACCTAGAGGCCTTCGACTCCCTCTTCATTGGTATTTGTTTCGCCCATCCTAACTCTCTTCGTCCTTCTCCGCCCCAACCCCCTTCCCCGGTCAACCTGCCCCACCAGGCGAAGCAAATATCTATTTCCATTCCCCTGGTGAGATCCTTCAGCCTCCCCTCTAGAATCTCCTCCCACTCCTCCGTTCCCACGAATCGCGATCTTCAATCTTCAGAGGAAGATCAGACCTCACCGCCCCCCACAGACTCATCTTCTTCAACATCACATCACCACCCCACGGGCTCGGTCTATTGGCCCCTTTTTCACTCCTGCAGAATCCTTGAGGAAGATCTCACGACTCGACCCCCTACTGAGGGCCGCTAACAGAGGCAGCATGGCCGACACAATTAGCATTAGACCTCACAAATTCGACCTTGCCCCCCACCCAGCGAGATGTCCCTACCCAAAACTACATGCCCCCAGCCTCGGAAAACATGGCGCACCGGCTGGCCCTATTAGAAAGTCAGTTAGAAATATTATGCAGTGGCCTTGATGAAATCGTAATCAACCTAGACAAGGCTTGAAAGCCCCGGCAATGCCAACCCAGGGCCTCTTAACTGACCAACTGTAACCTTCTAAACCAACATTTCGGGCCCTCATCTGCCCTCAAGAACCAGCTACAGAGGCCCACTAAATCGACGTTGAGATTCCATTACAGACCAACACAAGAATTAAATCCACCGCGTCCAGGGTACAGAGTCTTCCAAGTAAAGATGCTGAGATCCAGACACAAATACCTTCTAGAACTAAAGCAGCAATGTCTGCTGAAGAAGCAGCGGATCGAGCTTCCACATACGACTCTCCTCCCACAGCCTCCCCTAAATCCAATATTCAAGTGATCACAGGCTTCAGAAGAGCCTAACCCCGCGAAAATCACAAGACCCCCACCCTCCCTCTCCTCCATAACTGAGTGCCTCATGAGGAAAGTATCCTAGCATAAAGAAACTATCCACTAACTGCATGCTCATTAATTGCAGATCAGCCCCCAAGCATGCAATGGAATTAGCAGAATCCATCCTCTGTCAGGACTTAGACATTGCGTTCATCATGGAGACTTGGCTAAATGAGATCTCCCCACCATGCTTAGATATGCTTGTGCCCCCAGGTTTCACCATCATCAACAAGATAGAAAAGATCAACGAGGTTGAGGTGTAGCCATCATCCATAAGGACGACATAGACATCGCTGTAATGGACTCCTGCAAGTACAGCTCCTTTGAATGTCTTTCTGTCATCATCAAGACTTAAGGATAATAGCCCATTAGTCTGCCCCTTCTCTATCACCCACCAGGCAACACCCCCACATTCGGGGAACACTTATCCGACCTGATTGCCCATTGCGCACTCAAAGAGACTAACTACCTAATCCTGGATAATATCAACCTACGCTAGAACAATGCCAACAACACACTATTTCAATCTCTTTATAATCTCCTCTGTGACAATAATCTTTCTCAACACTGCTCTGAAGAAACTCAGAACAAAGGAGCAACCTTAGATGCCATCATTGCCCATCGAGACGTAATTACGATCAACAACATTCTTCCAGTGGACTTCCACATCAACCAAAGAGTACTATTCCTGCCTTCTGTACAAGACCCCCCCAGATGGCCAAGAAATCTCACCCTGATTCCCCTGGGCGTCATGGAAAAAAGGCTAAATTTGCTCCTACCCAGCGGCAATGATCTCCTCTCCACAACCCATCTCACCTCGCTCCATAACACGAATATAGTAATCTTTCTTGACCAACTGAGCAATTCCGTCCAGATCATCGTTCGACTCAGACATCAATGAAGAAAGGAGACAACTAAGAGCCATAGAAAGACACCGGAGGATCATGCCCACTACCATCCATCTCGATCAACTCTGAACAGCCCTTAAGAAATACAACAGTCATATCAAGTACAAAAAATCCATGTTTATCTGCTCCGCACTGGATAGCACAAAATACAGACCCAAGGAACTCTTTAATATCATCAGACAACAAACCTCCAAACCCGATACGTCCCGAGGGCAGGCATTCAAAGAACGGTGCGCCAACTTCGCCAACTTCTTCAATGATAAGATCTCCATGATTGAGCGCTCTGTGGACATCAATTGTGGCTCCCTTCCCAATAGCAGCCTGGTTGGGATGCTTGGTAGCGCTCCCTTTCCCATCACTAAACCCTGGTCACTCTTCCATCCCATTCCAGAAGAAGAGATAGTGAAACTGATCTCCACCTCCAAACCTTCATCTTACGCCCTAGACCCTCTACCTGCTCAACTCACCAAAAAAAGTGAAACTCTCCCTAGCTCCACTCTGGTGCAGGATTATAAACAGCTCCCTAAAAACCGGAATCGTTCCAGACTGTCTTAAAGTGGAACAACTCAACCCAGTGCTGAAAAAACCAGGCCTGGACATAAATGATTTAAACAACTTCAGACCTGTCTCCAATCTTCCTCTTCTTTCCAAAATCCTAGAAAGATGTGTACTCCAATAATTAACTCAACACTTGGACAATACCAACCTCCTCGACTCCCATCAGTCGGGATTCAGGAAAGGTTGCAGCACAGAAACCGCAATCCTCAACATAGTCAATGATATCCACAAATCACTTGACCAATGTTGCCTTCTCATTCTCCTAGATTTATCAGCAGCATTCGACAAGTAGATCACAAACTTCTCCTCAAGGCTCTCAAAGAAAGGGCCGATTAGAGAGGAGGTGGTCCTCAAATGGTTCTCCTTATTTCTTCACAACCGCTCCCAGAGAATCAAAATCAAAAGCTTTGAGTCCGACCTTCACCCAGTCAATAGGGGAGTCCCCCAAGGGTCAGTGTTCTCCCCTCAACTCTTCACCATTTACATGGAACCCCTCACCACTCTGCTCAGAAAGGCTAACATCCCCTTCCACTCCCTGATGATACTCAAATTTACTTGGAAATCTCCTCTGCTAAAGACATTCAAAGACTCAATGACATACTAAGGGAAGTGCAACTTTGGCTGTCAAGTAACGACTTAAAACTGAATCCAGACAAAACAGAACTACTCCTCATATCGAACAAAGAAGAGAACCCACAAATGGTCAAGTGGTTAAAAGCTATCGATACGCTCAATGGGAACCTCATCCTGGCCGACTTTGTTAAATCATTAGGTATCACGCTAGACTCAAAACTGGACATGACCAAACACATCAAGATCTCGGCTAAGAGCGCCTTCCTCAACCTGAAGCTACTAAACAAAATAAAAGCTTTCATTCCACCTAAAGATCTCAAACAAGCCACCCAATTATTGGTGCTGTCAAGACTGGACTACGGAAACGCAGTCCTCACAGGAATAGCTAAAACAAATCTGGCTCCTCTGAAAACAACAATCTATGGGGCTGCCAGAATGGTCACCGGAATAAAGAAATTTGATCACATTTCTCCTGCACTCAAAGTACTCAAGTGGGTACCAATAGAAATGCGGGCGAACTTCAGAACAGCCTACCTCACCCACAAAGCCCTTCACACAGGCAAACCCGAATATCTGGCAGCCAAACTCAAAAAAGCAGGTCAGAACAGGAATCTGAGAAGCTCTAACACCCTACTTCTCATCCCACTAAAATCACAAAAACAAAAAATCGCGGCCAGGTCCTTCGCCGGAAATGCGCCCAAAATCTGGAACTCTATTCCCCCCACATCAGAACTATTCCCTCCTTCGCTAAATTCAAAATTCAGCTCAAAATTATTTTCCTCGATCAATCCCTAGAAAACCGAAAGGACCAGTCGGAGTGCTGAAATCGACACCTCGGTAACTAGTCAAAATATCGACTTTTTAATTTTGACTAGACATAATATCGAGTCAAAAATATAGAATGGACATAATATCGACTAGACATAATATAGACTACAAAAATATCGACTAGAAAAAATTAATATCGACTAGAATAGCAAAAATATTGATTCAAAAATATGGGGGCCCATTAGGATGGCGGGCGGATTGCCTCCGCCAGGGTAGCGGTGGCCACTGCCACCCTGGCGGAGGCAATCCGCCCGCCATCCTTCCCTGCATTCCCCCCGCCATATTACGATGGCGGAGGGGACCGCAGCGGTCGGAAAGACCGCCCGCCTGTTTTCCACCCCGGTCGCATAGCGGCCGGGGCGGAAAAGGGATAACATGGTGGCGGTGTCTATCAGACACCGCCAGCCATATTAGAATAGGCATTTCTCAATGACTTACCGTGGCGGCAATGCCGCCACGGAAAGGCATGCGGTGTTCACTCTGGGGGGCCCCTGTGGGCCCCCAGAGTGACGGGCAAAGGGGGGTGGCACACAGGGGGGTACCTGTGGTACCCCCCTGCATTTGCATAATCGCAGCGGCAGGCACCGCGTGGTGCCTGCCGCTTCGAGTATGCAAATGCGTGTTTTTGTTTTTAACATTGTGGCGGGCGGTGCAGTGAGCACCGCTCGCCACAATGTTACTTTGAGGAATGCGCCCGCCACAGTGGCGGGCGCATCCTAATGCCAATGTCGGGACCCCCGCCCTTTAGGCGGGCGGTCCCGATCTCCGTTAGGGTGGCGGGCGGACTGTTTCCGCCCGCCATCCTAATGGACCCCATAGAATGGACACAATATCGACTAGACAGAATATAGACAACAAAAATATCGCATTTAAGGTAAGTAAATATTAATATTTAATTTTTGTGTAATATAATTCTGTTGCGGGTTGTGGGTTTATAGGGGAATAGGGTGGGAAGTAATTTATTTATAATTAATTAAATATGTCATTTTATTTATTGGTATTTATTTAGAATTAATTGTTAAATTATTATTAACTGATAATTAATTAAAATATCATTGCTAATTCATTTTAATTGATTAATTAATAAATATTTTATATTTAGTATTTTATTTTTTGTAGCGGGTTTTAAGTTTATAGGGGAATAGGGTGGGAAGTAATTTAATTATAATTAATTAAATATGTTATTTTATTTATTGGTATTTATTTAGAATTAATTGATAAATTATTATTAATTGGTAAATAATTAAAATATAATTGCTAATTCATTTTAACTGATTAATTGATAAATATTTTATTTTTAGTCATTTATTTTTTCTAGCGGGTTTTGGGTTTATGGGGGAATAGGGTGGGAAGTAATTTAATTATAATTAATTAAATATGTTATTTTATTTATTGGTATTTATTTACAATTAATTGATACATTATTAATAATTGGTAATTAAATAAAATATAATTGCTAATTAATTTTAATTGATTAATTGATAAATATTTTGTTTTTAGTAATTTATTTTTTGTAGAGGTTTGTGGGTTTATAGGGGAATAGGGTGGGAAGTAATTTAATTATAATAAATTAACTATGTTATTTTAGTAATTTTTTTTAGAATGATATATAATAATTAATTAAAAATTTCAAATTAATTAAAATATAATCGGTAATTAATTTTAATTGATTAATTGATAAATATGTTAATGTTATTAATTTTTTTTTCTGTAGCGGGTTGTGGGTTTATAGGGGAATAGGGTGGGAAGTAATTTTACTATAATTAACTAAATATGTAATTTAATTTGTGGGTATTTATTTAGACTTAATTGATAATTATTAATTGATTGGCAATTAATTAAAAAATAATTGGTAATTAAATTTAATTGAATAATTGATAAATATGTTAATTCTAGTAATTTATTTTCTGCAGCGGGTTGTGGGTTTATAGGGGAATAGGGAGGGAAGCGTTGGATAGCGTAGGGGTAAAAATGTATTATAATTAATTAAATATGTTATTTTAACTATTGGTATTTATTTAGAATTAATTGTAAATTAATTATTAATGTGTAATTAATTAAAATATATTTTGTACTTTATTGTAATTGATTAATTGATAATTATGTTACTTTTATTAAATTAATTTCTGTAGTGGGTTGTGTGTTTTTAGGGGAATAGCTTGTGAAGTAATTTAATTGTAAGTAATTACATTTTTGAATAAACAATTTATTGAGCTAATTTTTCAAAATACTTTTAAATTGTTAAATATTTTATTATTAATAGGTAAATAATTAGTATTAGTAGGTAATTTTTATTATTAAATAATTTGTATTTGTATTTTAAGTTGATTATTTAATATATTTACCACAATTGTAAAATATTTTAATTAATTTGTACTTGGTGTTACTATTTATATTATTTATATTTAAATAAGAAGTATTTACTTGCACTGCTATTGCATTCTCTGTAGTTGGAATAGTAATTTTACCCCTACGCTATCCAACGCTTTCCCTACTGTTGCACTCACTGGAGTTGGAATAGTAATTTTTACCCCTACACTATCCAACTCTTTCCCTACTGTTGCACTCACTGGAGTGGGAATAGTAATTTTTACCCCTACGCTATCCAACGCTTTCCCTACTGTTGCACTCACTGGAGTTGGGATAGTAATTTAAACCCCTAACCTATCCAACGCTTTCCCTACTGTTGCACTCACTGGAGTGGGAATAGTAATTTTTACCCCTACGCTATCCAATGCTTTCCCTACTGTTGCACTCACTGGAGTTGGAATAGTAATTTTTACCCCTACGCTATCCAACGCTTTCCCTACTGTTGCACTCACTGGAGTTGGAATAGTAATTTTTACCCCTACGCTATCCAATGCTTTCCCTACTGTTGCACTCACTGGAGTGGGAATAGTAATTATTTCCCCTACACTATCCAACGCTTTCCGTACTGTTGCACTCTCTGGAGTGGTAATAGTAAATTTTACCCCTACGCTATCCGATGTTTTCCCTACTGTTGCACTCGCTGGAGTGTGGGAATAGTAATTTTTACCCCTACGCTTTCCAACGCTTTCCCTACTGTTACACTCACTGGAGTTGGAATAGTAATTTAAACCCCTACGCTATCCAATGCTTTCCCTACTGTTGCACTCACTGGAGTTGGAATAGTAATTTTTATCCCTACGCTATCCAACGCTTACCCTACTGTTACACTCACTGGAGTTGGAATAGTAATTTAAACCCCTACGCTTTCCAACGCTTTCCCTACTGTTACACTCACTGGAGTTGGAATAGTAATTTAAACCCCTACGCTATCCAATGCTTTCCCTACTGTTGCACTCACTGGAGTGGGAATAGTAATTTTTTCCCCCAGCGCTATCCAACGTTTTCTCTACTGTTGCACTCTTTGGAATAGGAATAGTAATTTTTACCCCTACACTATCCAACGCTTTCCCTACTGTTGCACTCTCTGGAGTGGGAATAGTAATTTTAACCCCTACACTATCCAACACTTTCCCTACTGTTGCACTCGCTGGAGTGGGAATAGTAAATTGGTACCCCTACGCTATCCAATGCTTTCCCTACTGTTGCACTCACTGGAGTCGTTACAGTAAATTTAACCCTTTCGCTATCCTACGGTAAAAATATTGTATATGTTTTGTAAATAATATGTATATATATGTATATATATATTTAATATATATATATTTTTAGTTACATTAATTATTTCTCAATTTTACGTTTATTTAGATATTTTAAATATGTTTAAAATAATTTAATTCAATATTATATTACTTTTAATTTACTTTTAAGACATTTAAAAAAAATCGATATTTTGACAGTCTATATTTTTTATACTCAATATTTTGGAGTCGATATTTTTGTACTTAACTGTTTGAAGATAGGAAGTCGATATTTTTGCAGTCAATATTTTGGCTTCGATATTTTGTCCTCTCGATATTTTGACTGTCGATGTTGTGTCAGTGATCCTGACACCTCACCCCTCTCTGATGCGGTGTTAACAAGAGCCTGAAATGGAACTCTTCATCATTGTTATTACTATTAGTCTTATCTTGAATGTCTTGCTTTATTGTACTGTGCTTTGTTCTCTTTTGCTCTGCAATGTAACTGATGTGAAGAGCTCCGATACCCTCCGGTCAGGCTAGCGCTATATAAAACTTCTTAAATAATAATAAAAAATAAGTTCTAGGGATTAGTACGTTAAAATATATTGCTTTTTAATCAGCCCAGGGCAAGGGCAGACTATTAACCAGCACAATGGTCGGATTATTAGTGAATGTTAGAAATGGGATTTCCGGTTGGCTAAGGCTTGCGCCAAAGCCAGGCAGAAACCACCACTCTAGTCAGGGCAAGGGAGTTACACACCAAAGATAACCCCTGCTCACCCTCTAGGTAACGTGACGCGAGCAGCAAGGCTAATCTTTTTTTTATTGCAGCATTCATAAAATACAAGTATGGGCCTACAACCGGAGGGGCCGGCCGCTAAACATAATTAGAACCCAGTATATCGTGGTACAACACAGCTCATCAGCCGACAACCCTGAGGTCCGGCAGCGATTCAGGATAGAACTTGTCTTAGAACGCATGAATAGGTCACAGGATATAGTAGAGGTTTTATTTTATATTATCTAAATAAACGGATCAGGTGCCATACAATCAAACAAAAGGATACGGCAGGCCAAGAATACAGGATATGCATCTAGAAACAGCTGTATCTGGAACTCTGGCGTCAATGCTTATGAATCGGAGTAAACAACAATACATTATACATTTTCGTGAACGCTAGTTCTCAGGGACTGCCCACCCGGAACTCTGACTAATGTAAGGAGCATGGGCACTACATTCCAGAACACAGTGAAATCAGAATAAATCACAAACCATACTGATCCTAAAGGAAAGAAGGGGAAGGGAGAAAAAGTCACTAAATCAAAGGAGAGAGGGAGGACTAGGTAAGCTAGTCTGAATCCCCGCTTTTATATATCAAAAATCAAGAAAGACTAGCTAGGTTTATGCAGGTAAGACTCAATGGAGTACGTATGTCAAGGAAAACCAGTAGGTTTTATTAGAAAGCCCTCACCCACCAACCTAGTTGGTGGCATGCTTCATCATCGGGCCCACCACAGTGGCACCTAACGTGCCCCGGGTGTGCTTCGACGCCAGATTACTGCGGAGCTGGTATAATTACTGAGTGTGCAATGTGGTGAGTATGAAGGTGAAGATTAAAAAGCCATACAAAAGTCCCAGCACCCGAGGGTAAAAACTATTTTAATGAAACTGGGTATCTGTTGGCACGTTAAAAAGGCAAACGGACACGGTGGAGTATGGATTATGACCTCCAGTGTCCTGTGTGGTCTACATGTTTCAGCCTGGCCTTTCTTAATTTGAAACAGGCTTTCCTCAGGACCAAGTGAGTATGTGTGGGTTTATAAAATTAATTTACAGTGAGTGTTTTTAGGATTTTACGTGTAGCACGCGCTAAGGTGCTATATGGGTGAGAAGGGGATTCCCTCTCGCTTTGACAGTGTTTATCTGTTCAAAGCCTCCTTGGGTCGCCTGGCAGAGAAAAAGACCGAAACTGTCGATCTGGTTCCTCCTTGGACCTGTAATCCTTCTGCGGCGCCCGGTTGTGGAGGCTTTGAACAGATAAACACTGTCAAAGCGAGAGGGAATCCCCTTCTCACCCATATAGCACCTTAGCGCGTGCTACACGTAAAATCCTAAAAACACTCACTGTAAATTAATTTTATAAACCCACACATACTCACTTGGTCCTGAGGAAAGCCTGTTTCAAATTAAGAAAGGCCAGGCTGAAACATGTAGACCACACAGGACACTGGAGGTCATAATCCATACTCCACCGTGTCCGTTTGCCTTTTTAACGTGCCAACAGATACCCAGTTTCATTAAAATAGTTTTTACCCTCGGGTGCTGGGACTTTTGTATGGCTTTTTAATCTTCACCTTCATACTCACCACATTGCACACTCAGTAATTATACCAGCTCCGCAGTAATCTGGCGTCGAAGCACACCCGGGGCACGTTAGGTGCCACTGTGGTGGGCCCGATGATGAAGCATGCCACCAACTAGGTTGGTGGGTGAGGGCTTTCTAATAAAACCTACTGGTTTTCCTTGACATACGTACTCCATTGAGTCTTACCTGCATAAACCTAGCTAGTCTTTCTTGATTTTTGAAGGGAGAAAAAGGCCATAGAAAATAAAAAAGGCAAAATAAAAAACCCCTCCAACCCCCCACCCTGCACCCCTGCTGATGGCTATAGCCTAAGCCCACTAGCAGCGTGCCTGTCACCCCAAGTAACTTAAACCCTAAAAGAAGGAGAAAGAAGAATGGAGGAGGGCCTATTCGTATGTGCTCACGGCCCCTTAGTTCCACCGCCAGAAACAGACACCCCCTGTCGCAAAAAGACGGATGTAAGGCGACCCTTATAAAAGAAATTCGGGGGCACCGTGATATACCGCCCAGCCTCTTGAATCAAACAATTGCAGATCGAGCGTCCATAATAGCCATTCCCAACCGTCCCGATTTAATTGATCTTAACCTTGGCCCTTTCGAACCAGCACACAAATCCCCCCCCCCAGCGAGACCCAAAAGCACACAAACAAGACTTAGAGGAGAAGGAAGTCACCGAAAGTCAATCCATTACCATTTGTAGCTTGTAAGTCCACGAGAACTTCAGGCGCAGAAAGTCTCCCTCTCCTAGCTGGACAGTCCCGATGTTTCTTCTCCCGGGATCATAAAATCTCCAAAAAGGGAGGAGACAACCACAAGTTAAGAGAAGAGTCTACAACAAAAGTCTCAAGGGGGGGGGGGGGGACGCCATTCGATACCTCTAAAGTCAATATTGATGGAAGGTGCTGTGGTACACTCACAACCTCGGGGACACCATCTTCCTGATCACCATCCGATGGTTCCAATACTCTATCCCCCACTGGGTCCTCGCACAGGGTCAAAATGGCCGCGGCTTGAGTGGCTGCAGATTGCTGTTCCAACAGTGGGGCAGGGTCCGGTACCACAAGTAGCATTCCAGATAGGCTTGCATCCATTTTAGTCAATAAAACATCCACTTGTGAGTGAAACTCCCAAAGTTCTGCCAATATTGACCTCAGCGATAGCTCAGGCACTGTTCGAATCATAGTCTCAGGCCCGACACCAATCACAGTCAGCTCCCCGGGTGAATCTGTCATCTCCGGGGGGGACAAACAGGCTCACGAAAGGGCAAGCCTGGGCGGTAACCCGTCGTTATCTACAGCCGTGTTCACCCGGCTTAACGCCGCAGGCCGGGGTCCCGACTCACCGAACCCCAGCGGGAATCTACACCGGGTCCGCGGGATGGGGACCCCCACCCACAGTCAGTAGCAAGCAAGGTCACCTCTCTCTCAATGCTGAGCAAAGAAAACAATCGCCGCCAAATTCGGGCACAAATGAAGCCTCCACTACGATTGACCAGACCCTGCCTAGGTCTCTCAGCCAATGTTGTTGCACTGCAGCCTGGCCTTGCAGATACTCGAGGCCCCGGCTTCACCGCTGGAATAGGCCACGATCTTCAACTCGATGTAACTTCGTAAAACCAGCCGATAAAAATTTGCGGACTTCACCATCGGAATGAGGAACAGTTCATCCACGCAGGGGCTGGGCGTAAAATCAGGATATTGTACAGGATCTTGTGGCGAGATACGGAGTTCGGCGGAGCCGGAAGCCTAAGCAGCCATCTTGTTTGCCGTCGTAGCTCCTCCCCCAGCAAGGCTAATCTTGGAGGCGATGTAGGTTAAGTATTTGCGCACGCACCCAGCAACAACACCCAAGGCCCACCACAAAGGAAACTCCACACAAGGTTATATATAAAAATAGCCTGTGTATTATACCAATCACCTTAGATAAGCCAGGCGATATGGGACCACTCCCCGTGCCAGTTGACAAAGTAAAAAACCTGGGAATACTTGTGGACAGCTCACTGTCCTTTAAACCCCAGATTAACGCACTCTCTTTCTCCCTCCATTATACCCTTAAAACCATCAGAAAAATTCTCCCGTACCTGGAGAAGAAACACAGGAAAACGATTGTTACTCGCCTGGACTACTGTAACAGCCTGATGTTAAACGCCCAGCAGAGTGTACTCAACAAACTCCAACTGTTGCAAAATGCAGCCGCCCGCCTGATCACCGACACTCCCAAATTTGCTTTGGTATCTCAGGACCTGGTGGCACTACACTGGCTGCCAATTCGTAAGAGAATTGCATTCAAGGCTCTGTGCATGGTCTTTAAAGCCCTTCATGATATGGGCCCCAGACACATGAAATTGCTTTTTCGCTGGCATAAACCAGCACGAACCCTGAGGTCAGGAGAATTTGGCCCTGGTCACGGTCCCCAGAATCAAAAGAGCTCGCTGGGGAGGTAGGAGCTTCTCCCTTAGGGCGGCAGAGGCCTGGAACAAACTCCCACTTATGCTCAGACAAACTCAGAATCTGATGGCCTTTAGAAGAGGACTCAAGACTTGGCTCTTCACTCAGTAAGCCTGCTCTCTCACGTTTGCCCTATCAAACCAGCGCCAGGACACCTCCGGGTAACAGAGCGCTCTACAAATGTGCCAAATAAATAAATAAATAAATAGGAAACACACACTTTACAATGTGCCAGAGGCACGGGTAGAATTTACAGGGGATTATATTCATGGGACAGGGCCACATGGACCACTGTCAGGAATATGCACTTTTAGAACTAGCACTTGGTAGGATTAGCACTTTGTAGAAATAGCACTTAGAACATAGAACACTTGTAGCACCAATTAGCAAACATAGCACACAACCAGTAATCACTGGTAAAAGGTAAGCCCCACCTAGGCAACCCTAACCACCTTAGGAAAATATCACGCAGGGAATCATGAGCTCACTAGCATAACTATACTAGGAAAGTCAACCTCCTAAGCATCACATACATTCAGAGGTATAGGCACAAACATTACACATGATGCAGAAATGACTATAGGCAGGTACTCACAATTGCGCCAAAGATCACATAGGGCATAAACACATAAATTGTCCCCAGGCCAACTGGCCTCTCAGGGGTTGAAACACCTTGTGTCCAAAATGTCAGGGCAGGCTGCGCAGGCAGCAACCAGAAGAAATGCGCAAAGGAACCGGCCTAAATGGAGCAGCTGCCCACTAAGTGCTGGGCAGCTGTAGCAGGGAGCCTGGCACCAATGTGCCTTCTGGCTCTCCCGTGGGGCTCTGAACAACAATGTAAATGTAAATGTAAATGTAAATGTACATGTATTTATATAGCGCAAATCACCGACCCGGTATCTAAGTGCTTGCTTAGGGAACCCGTCCTGGTATTCCCCTGTGAGATAACCCCGGCAGGGTATCCACAAGGTGAAAGCCAGGCATCCCACCGCGAGGGGCCATTGTGGAGATTAAGCAAGCTATTGCCCAGAGTCACAGAGTGTGAAACCGTGAATCGAGTAGGCACCGGAGCAAGAATTGTCGAGTCCGTGGACATTTTTAGGACTCAAGACCCGCCGAGCCGGGAATTGAACCCTGGTCCTGGGCTGACCTCTGCTTCCAGGTCTGCCTCCTCTAACCAGTGAGCCACACTTCTCCACAATGGGGCCCAAGGACACGTGGGAGCCTTGTGGGCTCAAGAAACAAATGCCACCTCACTGGGGGGAGTGGCCCGCTGCCAACCGGGGCCGCTCTACCCTCCAAGATGCCCCTAACACTGCGGGTGTGGGAGCCTCTCGGGCTCTATGCACAAAATGCCTGGTGGAGCCTTGTGGGCTCGAAAGAAAATGCTGCACACTGTGGGGGGGAGCGGCCCGCTGCCAGCTGGGGCCCTCCAGGCAGGGAGGCAGTCCCAGTGGTGGTCCTCCTGGTGCCCAGCAGCAGCAGCAGGCCCCCTCCTAGTTAGAATCAGCAAAAGAACATTTACAAGGGGTCACAGTTCATCTTTTATACACCAAATCCCTTTGTTTAGGCTTCAGGGTGAAGGGAAAAACCAGTCGCAGCTGGTTCTGGAGCACTCTGTTGTGCTCAGCCACTCTTCCCAGTCACTAGTCAGGCTAGGGTCATCAGTCGCACCACAGGGGGCGGAGCCAGCATTGTGTGTGGAAAGTCCAGCCCTATTCAGGTCCCAGGTGCACCCCTCCCTCACATTAATATGTAGATCTCTCCACTCACCACCGGGGCAGACCCATCCTGACTCCTGGAGCCAGGCTCACCAGCCAGCTCCAAACAATCACAAGCCAGACAGCCAATTCGCATAATTTACACAGACATGCCAACTTCTAGAAGTGGCACTTCCACACTAGACACAATCATGTCCCACACATCATCGCTCAGCATTTAATCCGCACATACCAAACTTGAGCTTGCACTCCCCACTCATCAGGAACTACCATGTATTCCTATGGGAGGGCAGGCCAACCTCACTACACGCACGCACTTTACCCTGGGACACAGTGGTAATGTGCGCAGAAGCCAGAAATCACTAACACCAAGTCACAATTAAAAGCAAAAAGTTCAGGGGTAAACCTGCCAGAAGGGCCAAGTCCAAAACAACCCCCTTCGAGCCAAAACGCAGGGTAGACCAATCACCACCATGATGGGCTTCCCTGCTTGGGGCGAAAGAACACGGACGCGGACGCGCTACTGCAGGGACACCCTCCTGTTCTACGCCACAGTGAACCCTTTAGGGTTCCTTCTAAAACCACTGCCTGGAACAACTGGGCTACCCCACTGGTACTCCTAAGCTGTCCGCGGCTAGGCCCTAGGCCACCCAGGTGCCACTGGTCCTTGCCTATTCACAGAGTAAGGGGTAGTAACCCCTGGTACATAGTAGCCATTCTCCACTCTTTCTGTCTGCAAGACAGGGTTAATCTGCCACTGGTTCTCCAGCCTAGGGTCTACACCCTCAGGCGGACCAGGAGTCTCAGGGGAGGCTCTCCTCCCTCTACCTCTCCTTCTAGGGTTCCTCCTCCTCCTGCGAGGGGTACCCTTAGAACGCCATTCTCCCAACCTAGGGTGTAACCCCTCAGGTTGCACCTGGGTCAGAGGCGGGCTCTCCCACCCTCTGCACCCTCCCAACTGGAGCGGTACCCCTGGAAGATGAACTGGTCAGGATGCTGGTTACAGACGTCCGACCCTTCAGGTCAGGCGGCTCCTGAACATGGCCTTCCAGGTTCTGGTCCAAAACCTTTGGCACTCCAGGACTTCTGGGGACTTACACATCATCCCTCTGAGGCTAACACATGACTCATGTGTTGTGTGACTGCCTGAGTGGCGCAGATCTCCCGTCCCCTGTCCAACTGACAATGCGGGAAGATCCCCTATAACAGAAGTGGTGTCATCCGGGTTTCCCCAAGGGAATCCCTGGTCCACTGGTTCTTCCACTGGGGAACTCATCCCCCAATCACTCCTCACTTCGGACTTCTGTGCCCTCCCAACTAGAGTAGCACTGCCGGACACTAGAACCACTGGAGCTCTATTTACAGACGCTCCAGGTCCTCTACACACTAGGAGATCTTCTTCAAATGGACTAAAAGAACAGCATAGGTCACCAACCTGGTGTTCCCTAAAGAAACCACCCAGGTTCTGAGACAGGGCTTCGGGCATCTGGGTACTCTCGGTCACACACTCACTCCCGCTCCACTGAGACAGGTAGTAAGCCCCTAAACCCCCCTCTCTATACTGGGACCTAGCTGGGCTACTCTGAACCTCTTCCACCACGCTGGGCTGGAAGATACCTGAACCACTACTTTTGGAATCACTCAACAATGACTCTTCAGAACCTCTAGCACTTTCCCAGCGCTCAGCTTCCTCTGCAATGGTGTCTGGATCAGTCAACCCACATTCCAACAGGTGTTGGCGCAACCCTGGCAAACAACTACTGAGCACCTGCTCTCTAAGAACCAGATCAAACAATTTGACAAAATCAGATTTTGTGTGAACTACTGGCCAATCAGACAGTGCACCTTGACATTCATCTACATACTCCCTCAAGACTGGTGAGACAGTTTCCTACTGCCCCGGAATTTCAACCTATACTCCTCTTCTTGGAAAACAGGTACCATACTCTGGGAACTGGGAATGGGACTTCCTGTACTGAAGTATATATCGCTGCCACCACTGGACTCAACCCTCCCTGGGAAGTACAGAAAATTAAAACTGCGCGCAGGGGATAATCTACCCTCCAGAGCTAATTTCTCTCTGATGAAGGCCCTCTCAGCCTCCTCTATCCTCTCCAGCTCTAAGACCCTCTCAGTCTCTAGCTTTTGTTGCTCAAGGGCCAACGTCTTAAGACTCAATTCATGAGCCCATAATGCCATTTTCTCCTCTAAGGCTAACTTCCTATTCTCCTCTGGGGACAGGGAAAGGGATGAGGTGCTGCCTCATATACTGGACCCAGCAAGGGACTGCTTACCACCCAAAATGCCCCCGTGATCGTTGGAGCCACTCGGGCTCTAAATACAAAATGATGCCCCCAAACGTTGGAGTCCCTCGTGGACTGTGAGGAAATGCCCCCGCTTCGGTGGAGTCCCTCTCGGGGGACTCTGACTAAAATACTGCCGCCTGGAGCCTCTCGTGGGCTCTAACTAAAATAATTCCCCAGGGAGTCTTGACAGGCTCTACACAACTGCGCTCAGGTCAGGCGGCCCGCTCGGGGGACCCTTACTAAAATGATGCTCCCAGCACTGCAAAGACAGAGCCCCACTCACCGGGACTCCTGGGGCGGGTGCTTCTCTTCGGCGCTACTTCTTTGCTGCACCTCCTGGCAGCTGCGGGGGCGGGAAACACTGCCGGTCTCCCTCTTCACAAGGGGGACCGGCAAAGTGCGGCACGGGTCTCTTGCTTCTTTGGGCAGCGCGGGGCACCAGCAGGTAGTCCGGGGCTCTTCCTCGCTCTCAGGAGCCCCGGTTATGATGCAGCTATCTTCTTCCGGGTCAGGCTGGGGCACTTCTGGGTCATGACGGCAGCAGGCCGGCAATGTCTTTGCACACTCTTGGGCTGCGACGGTGAATTCTTTCTCCTCAATACGGGGTGGGCTCCCGTTAAATAAATAAATAAAACAGGGTGGACACCTGTTATTGAGGCACAAACAAAGTCAGCAAATAAGCAGGGTGGGCACCCGCGCCGCAACTCGGCTAGCCAACTTCTAGAAGTGGCACTTCCACACTAGACACAATCATGCCGCACACATCATCGCACAGCATTTATTCACACGAGTCCGCACATACCAAACTCGAGCTTGCACTCCCCACGCATCAGGAACTACCAGGGACACATACATTCCCCCATGCACTCCTATGGGAGGGCAGGCCAACCTCACTACACGCAAGCACTTTACTCTGGGACACAGTGGTAAAGTGCGCAGAAGCCAGAAATCACTAACACCAAGTCACAATTAAAAGCAAAAAGTTTAGGGGTGAACCTGCCAGACGGGCCAAGACCAACAGTAAATGTGCCATCCAGACTATGGCCAGCCTTATGCGTGGATTCAGACACAATCTGGGTTAGACTGTATCCTGCAAGATTGTCCACCAACATGGCAGTATGTACATTGTTGTTTGCTTCTAGGTAGAAATTAGAATCACCTAGAATTGTAAAAGTAGGAGATTCTTCTAAACAAGATTCTAAAAGTGTCTGGAGTGAGTGGGTAAAAGTGGACCTTGCCCCAGGCAGCCAGTAGAGAAGTAAACCCAGGAAGAACAGGGAGTTGTTACATTCAATGTGGAAAGTTATGGCTTCTGTTTCCAATTGTCGAGTAGGCTCAATCCTAACATTAAAATGTGACCGAAATATTACGGCTATACCCCCCCTTTTTTCCCTTGCCTGTTTGCACAGGCTACTTGATAACCCGCAGGTATAGCAATATTCTAATCAGGTTCTGATATATCATTCGCCCAGGTATCTGTTAGAAAAACGAGATCTGGGTTTGAAAGTTGCATCGGACATACAAATTTGTATCTATGCTTTATCACACATCTAGTGTTCAGCAAAATGCACCGTATTGTATCTGCAGTAGAGCACTGAGAGATGCTACCACCTGTACGGATATCCGTTGGACTGGTGTCTCGGTAAGTTGGTGGTGCTAAAGAGGTTCCTAGCACTTCAGCACTATCATAACTACTTCTTGTTGAGGCAGTGGGACTGTTATCTTTACCAAATGGGTGCAGGAACTGGGGTGCATGCACAAAGGACACACATGTTTTGACCCTCTACATGCACCCGGGGTACAGAGGCAATCTGTTTCCTCTCCGCCAGGGTTTTCATGAAGGAGGAACTGCCATGAAAACCATGGCAGAGAGGAAACTCCTAATATGCTTGGTAGGACCACAGGGGTCTTGCAAAGTATATTAGTGCCTTTTGACCACCACAACACCACAAGGGAACAACGATTTCTTGGTGGCTGTCGTGGGACAGTGGCAATCCAACCACCCTAATGGCAATAGGGCAGTCGGGAGACCGTCACTGCCGTGCCCTCACAAGTATGGTGGTCCATGGACCGACAGGCTCATAATATAGCCCTTAGAGGTGGAATAATAACTCGAACTCCTCTCCCCAAAGTAAAGAAAGTTTAGAGTGGGAATAGTCTAACCCCTCCCCCTCCCTCCAGAGTCTAACATTTACTCAGTGTGGTAAAGTTTGGCATGGGAATAGTCAACCTAAACCCCCATCTATAGAGTTCAACACTTTCTTCACCAAGGCCAGGTTTGGAGTGATGAGAATAATACATCTAACACCCAGAGTCCGACACTTTCCAAAGTGTGGCTATGCTTGAAATGGGAATTGTAAATTTAATATCCCAAACTCCAGCACATTCACAAATGTATCTAGGCTTGGAATGGGATTAGAAAACCTACCTCACACCACCACAAAGTTCAGCACTTCCACTAATGTGGCTATAGGCTTCATTATGAATTTGGCAGTGCTGGAGAGGGGTGGTTGACTACCGCGCCACCAAAACCAAATGATGGCCGCCCACAAGATTATGATACAAAATGTTGTCTTTTGGCGGGCTTGCGGTGATCCCGCAGTGGTGCAGTAAAAAGGCTCAAAGAGCCTTTAATAATGCCCTGCCTTAGGGACTGCCACAGTGTGTTCCAGTTCGACATGGACTCTAAAGTCCATGCTGTTCTGGAACTGGGAGGGGGGGTTGCACACAGGGGGCCACAACATGTGCCCCCCTGTATGCACCTACCTGCTTGGGGCAAGCGGGCCCTGTAGGGCCCGATTTGTTTCCCCACCTCCAGTGTTTACATGGCGATGCTGACTGCCAAGTAAGTCTGGAGGTCGGGAAACTCAAATTATGCAAGGCGGAGCTGCAGCAGCTCCGCCAGCATATTCTGAGCCCCTGATAGGCGCTCCACTACCAGGGAACACGGTTCACTGGCGTTTGTCCGGCAGTCCATGGACTGCCAGACTTGTAATAAGGCCCTATGTTTGTAGGGGCACTAGTCAGTCAAAAACCTCCAGTATCCAACACTTTCCCAAGTGTGGCTTAGTATGTAGGTGGAGTAGTATATGTAACCTCCACTTAGATCAACACTTTCAACTGTGTGGCTAGGGTTGGAGTTGGAATTGTAACCAAGCATTTTCCTCAATGTGGCTAAGTTTGGAGTGAGAATGATAAATCAAACCCCTCTCAAACATTTTCTCCTCTGTGGCTATTTTGTGGTGGGAATATTAAATTTAACCTGTCCAAGAACAACATTTTCCTCAGTGTGGCTACGTTTGTTGAGGGAATAGTAAATCCAGCTCCCTCACTGTTAAAGTCCATCATCTTCCACATTGTGGTTAAATTAGAATAGTAAATCTAATATCCCCCGACCCTCACACAAATTATGGTTTATTTGAATAAGGGATAATTAGATTTGTTAGTACGTTGATGAGCAATAGTAAACAGCAAGCTTTATACATTACACAATGTTTTACAGTTATCATTTAATTATCGTTTAATTAAAATATTAAGTTTGTAATTTTTTTAATGCATTTTTCTATGAATTACAGTATTTAAGGTTTTATTAAATTTCATGTGGCTGAATTGGATGGATTACATCTATTTTTGTATTTATTTGGGCAATATTTCAAACCTATTTTTTGTGGATTCTGTTTTTAATATTGCAGCTAGAAAACCACAAGTCCAAAGCTGGGAAGGATTAAGTTGCTGCAATGTGAATGTCTATATTTTGTTATTATGTAACTACGTGTTACATGATGGAGTGCTTTTGATCTATGTTAATTGTATTTTATTGTATGCTTATTGTGGAATTTTGAGAAGTTTTTTGAATAATTAATATACTTTTCTTTCTCATTCTGATTTTTGAATAATAATGAATATATTTTTTTCTCTCTCTGAATTATTAGTTTGCTGTTATGTGAAATTGTGTGCTAAAAACAAAGTTATATTTTATTTGTTTTTAGAATTGTTTCAGTTGTAATTACTTTTATTTTATGTTTAAGGAAGTTTTGAGTATGAGGTATTTTTCTGGTGCTGTTTTTAGAGCTGGCTCTTGTATCAGGCCTTGGCCTTTTTTAAGCCTTCTAGGTAATAAAATCACTTTGGTTGCTAGCATTCCATGCATTTGTTGAGTGTGTCCAAATCCAAAGTCTGGCATCCATTATGATTAAGGGTGGGCATAGTTCGCAAAGTAGCGCTACGCGAAGCTACGCGAAGTGCACTTGGCACTACGCGAACTTCACGTATCACTACCCGAGCTGCGTAGTAGCATGTTCGCACTGTGCAAGATGCGTTTTCAATGATTGCGCAGTGCGAACAAGCATCCGGCTCTGTGCAATCATTGAAAATGGCATCTTGCACAGTGCGAGCTGTAGTTTTCTGCTGCTCAAGTAGATTTTT
This sequence comes from Lissotriton vulgaris, assembly GCF_964263255.1. Lineage (NCBI taxonomy): Eukaryota > Metazoa > Chordata > Amphibia > Caudata > Salamandridae > Lissotriton > Lissotriton vulgaris. The sequence continues at coordinate 2,003,099,932 of NC_141689.1, read as the reverse complement.
ACTCGAGCAGCAGCTTTCTCAACGCGACCGGTCTCGAGCATGCGCAACCACTCGCAATGAGAAACCTGACCTCCCCGCGTTGAGAATCTCGCCTGGATGTCATTTTGCTTGCTCATGGTCGCGAACATGACGTTGAGGACCGCGAACAAGCAAAATATGACCTTGCACTACGCTAAGCTGCAGTACGTGTGTTCGCACTGTGCTACGTGCAGCTTGCGTAGTGCGAAGTTGCGCAAACTTCGCAAACTACCAAGCGTAGCGTAGTGCTTCGCCCAGGGTTAATTATGATGATAACCTGACAATAACCTTACCTGCCTTCTAGTTCTAGTGGGTCTGATTACAGAAATGAACACAGTGGATCATGTAATCCTCTACAGGTTACAATTCATAGAATTAGTTCTGTCTATTTCTATAGCACCACACATAACTAGCAGAAATCGGTAAATGACTATCTCTTTATATCCACATAAGGATCGATCTTTGCACTCATCTTGTTTAATTAGTATTTTATCCCCCCATTAACACCTACCCATCGATATCAGGGCATCTGTCCAACAAAATATAAATAACCTATAAGTTTATCCAAAAAGCTGCTCTTTCCAGTTTAATATTGTATCAAACTATATTGTCATTATTTTCTATTTTCACAATAATATTGTGATGACACAAATATCGTGGGCTTTTATGTCTAACTGTCAGAATATCTTTAATTTAGGACTAATATTGTATTTAATATTGAGCATTGAAATATAGTTGTATACATTGTCGCTTTTGTGTGTTTAATGTAAAAAATGTTATATAAATTATATTAATGATGTTTTCATTTTACTTTGTATAATATTTATTACATTGTTATTTTAAGATTTTAGGAGTTGGTTGTAGGTTTTGTAGAGGATTGAATGGGACTGATTCACAAATGTAAACATACGCTTATGAGTGGGTTTACTCTTTTTTGGGTTTCACAAACTTTGATTTAATAGTATTTTTATGACTGCGGGGATGCAGCCAGATCAGGAGTTTTTTCCTGGTCTGGCGGACTTACAGTTGGGTGAGGTAGGTTTTCGATTCCCATTCCAAGCCTAGATACATTTTGGGAATGTGTTGGAGTTTGCGATATTAGATTTACTATTCCCACTCTAAAAATAGCCACATTTGGGAAAGTGTCAGACTTTGGGGGTTAAATGTACTACTCTCACCACTCCAAACCTGGCCACATTGAAGAAAATTTTTGAACTTAATAGAATAGAAGGGGGGTTAGGTTGACTATTCCCTCTCCAAACTTAGGGCCGATTACGATGTCGTTCGGAAGGGCTTCGAATGAGATTCGGTATTGCAGAATCCTATTCGTAACCCTTGTTCTTTCCCCCAACCTCTGAGGGCCAACTGCCTGAATTGTAATGCATTGTTTAAACGGATGGATTGTACGCTGGGCAGACCGCCACTGACAACTTGTTGGTGGCGGTCTATCCGACATTGTCATAAGGCCCAACGTGTCACATGATGTAGTGCTTTTGATCTATGTCTGTTATATTTTATTGTATATTTATTGTGTCATTTTGAGAAGTTTTTTGAACAAATAATATATTTTTTATCTTTCCGATTTATCAATAATATTGAATATATTTTTGTCATTCTTATTTAATATTTTGCTATTGTGTGATTTTTTGGGGAGTGATAAACACAAATTTATATTTGATTAATTTCTTAAATTGTTCAGGTCGTAATTATTTTTATATTATGTTTAAGGAATTAGTTATTTTATGATAGTATTTTAGAGCAGTATCCTGGCTATTGTACTAGGCCTGGGCCTTTTTTCAGGCCTTCTAGGGAACAAAAACATTTTGCTTGCTTGCATTTCATGCATTTGTTTCATCGGTCTGAATGTTTTGGGCTTTATTTTTGTTACATATTGCTTTCTTGTTAGCTCTTGTTAGCATTTTCTTTTTTGAGTGATTTTAGGTATTGGTACAACGTAGTGCGGCTTATCCGAAGTGTTTTTTGGAAGGAATTATGGCAATCTTCCCGCTCTTTGCTAGTGTTTACCTCTAGAGAGATGACGCTATCTTAGACATTCCACAATCGAATGTGAACTTTGGGTTTGTGCCTGTGCCCTGATTGGTACAATTGTCTTTAAAGTAATCCATTGGTGGGGAGAGATTGTTTTACTTTCTTTGATAGTATAGTGATTCCCTTAGCATATTGTAGGTTTTTGTTACTTCTCTGACAGGGACACGGACTTGTGCAGTTTATTTTTTAACTTCATGCCCGAATTCTGCATTTTCACATATTCAATACACTTAGCCTCATTACTATGTCCCCGCCTGACACTGACTCGGAATCAGGACCGACCGACTCGCAGTCGGCAGTTCCTCCTAACTGATTACGATGCAACTGATCACTTTTTAGTTGGATTCCCATTGACTCCTAAGGGAGCCCATGCTCCTTCTGATAACACAGGCTCCTATGGGTAGATGGGCGGAAAACTCTGCACCCTGTCGCAGACACTCCAGGGCCCCTGCCACACAGTGCAAGGTTTTTACAGGGGGTCCCTTTGGTATTCCCTCAGCCCCCAACTGGAGGCCACAGCATGAAGGGTTCCCTGCTAGGGGCCCCAAAAGTCACTCTCTGACAGCCTTTTCGTGTCGGACAGGCTGACTCAGAAAGGCTGTTGGAAACCGACATCGTAATCGCTTGGTCAGAAACACAGTCCATAGAGCTGTACGATGTGGGTCTGACTGACAAAATTCTCTGAAAGTCAGTCAGAATCAATTCGGAAAGACAGTGCGGTTTAGAAACCGACTGCAAACAGCGTAATTGGTCAGCTGGATTGTAGCCCGATCGAGTTGGTCGGAAGGGTTCCGACATGGTCTAGGGAATTCCGACTGTCGGGAGGAGGTTTTTCCTTGTCCTTGCATGACACAAGTTGTAGGAAGGCAACGCATGATATGAAATGGGATTTACAAAGCCACACAAGGGGCAACTTGCACCTCCTTGTTTCACCTTGTAAAGAAATGTAACACACCGAAGGGGATTGCAGAGCATGGCATTACCTTTCCTTCTAGTAGGTGTTCACGGGTAGAGCATGCACCTACACATAGAATATGATGCAATCTCAGAATTCCTACAGGCAGTAAACCTGGGGTTGCACCATGATGGTGCGCCTATCACTGAGAGGTGTACCGCAGAGAAATGTCTTTATTTCTCCTTGTTATTTCCTCTTTTTATGTGTGCTGCATTCTGAAGAACATATAGAAAGAGGAATACGCCTCCAAGTATTGTTTTTGTGCAGGAAGGTATCAGTTCATACACAAAAACAATCCTGCCCCTAATGCAGGCACCCCAGTCTAAGAGTGCCTGCACTGGCGGTAGGCAGCAAACAGTGTGCCAGTGCTTGGAGGGAACAGAAGTTCGCCACTTACTAGTTTGGAATATTTCTGCACTTTTTATTTCAAGCAATTGGTAAATATGGCCCCATGCATAGATTTTTGTAAGTACCGCCTTATACTTTGATTAAAATTGTAATAGCACCTTTGGATTGCTGTGTTAGGGGACACTATTAAAAACTTTTGCCATCATGGCTTGTTCAAAATCAATAATGATTTTTTGAGGATTGCAATTGTTTATTTTTTGTTGGTTTAGTATTAAGAGTTCGATTTAAGTTGCACTTCACTTGTTTGTCAGCAGTGCATATACAAATAGGACATTTGTATTATGATGTTGCACATGTGTAGTATACATTTATGCTTAAGTAACACAGTAGGGGAAAATAATGTAGGTGGAGGAATGAGTTAAACCGGTGTGAACTAATTAAATAGTGAGGAGTCACAACAACCACTGTTGCCAGACATGGTAGCTCACTGTGAGTTTGGCCTAAAACTTTTAGACCTGATTACTAGATTGTCTGTCTGACCACCTGACAACCACATCTGCAGCAAAGAGTAGCCCACAGTGCTTGTGGTCTTTAGGCCGCCATATTACAAGTTAACCGCGGGGTCCACAGAGTGTGGCTGCTACAGTCTTGCAGCTGTGGGCAAAACTTTATCTATTGATGCACGTGTATACATTTTGACTGAACATGTGTCAAACGTACACATATGCATGATGCATGTGGAAAAATACCACTTACCCATTGCTGGAGTCTGGCCCATATGTGGACAGTCCAGCAATAGGAGCATGGTACAAAAGGACTCACCTGTAGATTGCTGCAAACAGGGCCATGTACTTCAGGGTGAAGATGAGGCTGTGAAAAGGGGGACCTAGAGAAAGGGATCCAGGTCAGAATGGGAGAGGGGTGAGTAGGCACCCCAAATCCTTCGCTACCGTTGACTTGAAGCTGGCAGTCAGAATGTAGTAGTCGGCTCGTCTGAAAGAAAACCTGCAATATGGATGGCGGTGGAGCTCCTCAGTACCGCACTATGGCAGCAGTCTTTTCCAGACCGCAACCCCTGTGGTTGGCGGTGTGGTGGCCGTGTTGACGATTCAGTAGCAGTCTTTGGAAACACAATCCTCCCATCTCGTAATATGGCTGCTGGACCGCCAGCATGGTGGTTCACAGACTGTAATAAGACCCTTTATCGGCTACCATTGACCTTTAAGCGTCTAAGAATATACTGGTCCTCTAGTGGTTGGGGCTGCAACTGACTCTGGGAAAAGTTGTTTTACTTGGCGAAATTTGTAATTTCCATTGTCTTGTGTGGCATTTCTTGCATGTTTGCTTTCTGTTTTGCCTTACTATGTCTTGTGACCTTACAAGGCGCTACACAACATGGGCCGAAAAGAAAATCAAAAGCCCCTTAGCAAAGTAAGCTAAAGTTTGACAGACAAAGCTTAGACACCACAAGCAGGCACAAGCAAGCACATTAAAATATTCCCTTATGATAAAGTTGAGATGCTGAGTGGCAGGAACAAAAAGAACAGACTGTTAAAGGTCTGTGGACTCAACCATCAGCAAAAAGAGACCTTACACAATGACCCTAGAACCCAGCGGTGATTTTGTTAATGGGCAGGTCCAATAAGAAATACCGAAGGGGATCACACCTGGTAGCTTTCATGGAGGAAATACAAATGGAAGTGGGTACAATTTGCATTGATCTGAGAACATACCTTCAAGGGTTATAGGCAGAGGTGACAAAAGTACCAAGAAGAGTAGACTCCCTGGAATGCAAATTAGATACTCGATTGGATGGACAAGAGCAAAAATGAACAAAATAAAACATTTAAATCCCAAGCAAAATCAGAGGACCTTGAAAATAGCTCCTGCCGAAACAATATCAGACTGAGGGGAGTGCCAAAGGGAGCAGAGGGAGAGAACCTTCAGGACTTTGTAAGGAACCACCTTCAAACTGCTGGAAACCTCCAAGGAGCCCCTATCAAACCCAATCATGCCCACACAGTGAGATCTGAAGGGCCCCAAAGGAAACTTCCTCCATACATCTTAACTTGAGTCTACTTCATTGAAGGAAAAAGAGATGACAATGCAACAAGCAAAAAACAAAGGAGATTATCTACATGAACTCCAGTTCTAACAAGACCTCTCCTTAATAACACTTAACAAACAAAAGGAATTTTGCAGAGTAACAGTATTTCGGAGGAGCTAATGTGTTACAAACCACTAGAGGTCACCACTTTGGCATGATCTTTACCTGAAGCAGATAACAGTTTTGTCCTTCACATTGGCTAAAAGCAACTTAGGCCTGGAAGAAGAAGACAAAATGCAAAACAATGAACATGGTGGCCCTGGGTCTTGTGGGGAATGGGGAAAGACCTTAAACACATATGCCAAGCAGTTAATCGGGGTATCAGGTAGATGACACTACAAACCTTCCAAGGTGGACCGAGCAGATGCAAGACATTATGTATTGAAATGCCTGAAGAATATTGAACCACCAAAAGGAAAGGAACTATAACGCCATGCTTAAAGCAAAACTAGACAACCAGGAAGGCCGCTCACGGCGCAACAATGTGCGCCTTATAGGTGTACCGTAATCGGTGGGGAGCCCAGCCCTAGATCTCTACGTAGAAGACCTCTTTCATAATCAACTCCAACCGAAAGGACTGTCAAACTATTTCTCGGTGGAACAAGCCCATCGAGTACCTGGAGGAAAACCTAAACTGGGTGTACCACCACGCCCTATTTTGGCGAGAATCTTTAACTTCAGGGATCGAGACACCATCTTGCAGGCAGCACGTGTTCGCCCACCGATACGTATCGGAAATGCAGAAATCAACTTTTACCCCGACTACACAGCAGCGGTGGCACAACAACGACGAGGCTTCCTAGAGGTAAAGAAAGAACTCCGGGCTTGAGAGCTCAAGTACTCAAAGATTTTTTTTGCGAAATTGCGTGTGAAATCGGAAGGGAAAACGTGGTTTTTTGAATCACCGACGGATGCGCAGGACTAGCTAGAAGGCTGGAGACCGGCTAAGGGACCAAAGCACCGAAACACGCAGCGACACAACGGAGGTGGAAGCCTGCAAGCCCAAGATGAGACTGAATAGACATAAATCATTGCACTACAGACTGTGTTGAAGATACCTTGTAACGGACACCCAGGACTACAGTCCTGAGTTCAGTGGCCACACCTAAGAACTAGGCCCGTGGTAGACCACAACAACTTTGAAATGAGCAAGATCCTACCCACGGCTGCGGCCGATTAACCTAGGTGGGACCCAGATCAGGGGGAAGGGACTCCTGAAGGTAGGACTTGTTGAACTAAACGGCACTGGACAGTCTTAAAGGGGGGGCTCAAGGACGGACACAGAAGTCTCACCCTCACGAACAATGCACTTGAGTTGGGATACGAAGCACTCTGCTCAGTTGGGGAGGTGGAAGGTTCTTAATCCGCCGGGCAGGGAGGCAGGGAGGGGGTTGGGATATTGAACGTACTGTTATTTCCTAATTTCTGTGTTCCGTGGGGGAGGTGGACGGTTCTGGATCCACTGAGGGAGGGAACGGGGGGAAGGGTAAGGGTTATCAATACCAGACGTTTACGACAGATCTGGTTTTTGTTGTTGGTTCTTGACTTTCTCCATAATCACTTATGCTGGATTTATTGGACACTACACCTGCATACGCACACATCATTATTGATACATAGACCTTTGCCACAATACTATCTAATCACTCTGGGACCCATTTGGTCCCCGTCGACCATTATGGTGGTTGGGATACACTCCTACATAAGACAATATGACAGACATGCAAGGTAACAATTCCCAATCGCGATGAATGACTTCCCCCCCTTATGCTCATCTCCTGGAATGTGAATGGGTTGGGGCACAAAATTAAAAGAGGGCTTGTTTTACAGTATTTGAAACAGTGAAACCCTATGGTGGTCCTACGCCAAGAAACACACTTACTGGGGACGGCCTGCAAAGCACTAAACCGATGGGGATTTAAAATGGCTGCTCATGCAGAATTCTCCTTGGGGTCACGCGGAGTCAGTATCCTACTACACAAAAGCTCACCATTAATACTCAAGCGTACGTGAGTGGACGATCAAGGGCGCTTCGCTTCGATCGCCTGTCAGTGGGAAGTTCGTACTTTCAACATAGTCTCTGTCTACGTACCCCCTACACTTCATCAGGGAGCATTTCAAGACCCTGGGAAGCTACTGCTTGAACTCCCGGAGGGAGAATTAATTATAGGGGGAGACTTTAATGCAGTCATTGATACAACCGTAGACCGGAACCCTTCCAGGGAACCGACCAGACCGGCACAGATTTTCAGGGAGTTTGTAGAAGCCATTGGTCTAATAGACGCCTGGAGGCTCAAACACCCAGGGGAAAGCCATTATACATTTCACTTGGGGGCACACAATAGTCTCTCCTGTATGGATCACATCTTCACACAATCAATACCCCCAGAGAAGATAACGACAATAGAACATTTACCGAGAGGCATATCGGACCACTCCCTGATTCAACTCTTTTACACTACGCATACCCCCCGGAGACAAAGGATATACCCTATATATCCGGGCTATTTACATTACGACTGCTGAAATTGGAAAAGCACTGGCTGCCCTTAACACCGGAAAGGCGCTGGGCCCAAACGGCCTGCCAGTGGAACTCTATGAAAAACTAGCCCAGAAGCTCACTCCACACATGCTGCCCATGTATAACGACTGTTTAGCGAAAGGTACGCTGTCCCCAGACCAGAGATTAGCCACAATCGTAGCAATTCATAAGCCAGGTAAGCCCCCAGATCGGATCTCCTCCTGCCGCCCGATATCCTTGATGAATGCAGACGCAAAAGTGCTGGCAAAACTCTTGGCCCTCCGTCTGCAGCCCCACCTCATGATGCTGATCCACCCGGACCAGTCCGGCTTCATTCCAGGGCGTAACACCTCCCTTAATCTCAGGCGTCTACATGGGGTACTCCACTGTATACCGCTACTGCGGGAGGACGCAGCCATACTTTCCCTAGACGCCACTATGGCGTTTGACCTTGTAGAGTGGCTCTTTCTATTTGCAGTGCTCCAAAAAATGGGTCTTGGCCCCAAATTCTGTAGTTGGATCAAACTATTATACACAGCACCTATGGCCCAAGTGGTTGCTAACGGGCATATCTCTAGAGAGTTCGAGCTACGACGCGGGACCCGACAGGGATGCCCCTTATCCCCGCTTCTATTTGCGCTTATTTTAGAACCATTAGCAGCGAAAGTGCGAACGGACACGATTATTCGCGGAATTATGTGGGGAGAGGGTTGGGAAGACCGCATCTCCCTTTATGCGGACGACGTGCTCATATATCTAATGCCCCCCAAAGAATCACTAATGACACTGATGAGCGTGCTCAGGTCGTACGGCGACTTTTCAGGTTACTCCATAAACTGGCCGAATCACTACTATACATCTTACATGGACAACCTCCACCTCTGCCCCAAGGATGTACGTTAAAAACGGCATCTAGGGGTTTTAAATACTTAGGCATATGCGTCACCCCGCAAGAATCTGTGTTCATGGACGAAAACTTAATGAAGCCCCTACAGAGGCTCAAATCAGATGTCTCCCACTTGAGATCCCTTCCATTAACGCTCTTGGGCAGGGCAGCGCTCTTTAAAATGCTTGCGCTCCCAAGGTTTCTCTATGCACTCCATAACACCCCGTTTCCGGTCCCGCTCTCCTACTTTAAATCAATTGATGCAGAGGTCTCCTCTCTGCTATGGGACGGGAAACCCGCCCGAATAGCACACACCAAACTGGTTCGCAGTTGGTATGACGGAGGTATAGACCTACCAAGTATCAAACTGTACTATTGGGTGGCACCATTAATGACAGTAAATCAATGGCTCCACTCCCCACACCATGAACCAGCCTACAGGCTTGACAGACAGATACTGTCAGTGGAACACCTGATGAAGGCCCTCTACACAAACAAAAGGCGTCATACCCTCACTGGTCCCACAGCCCACACGATCAAAGTCTGGCACGCAGCACAGAGGGCCCTGGGATGGGACGGAGTATTCACACTAGCCACCCCACTTTGGGACACACGCCGCCTGGGTACTCTAGCTAACCAAAAGGGTTCAGGCAATGGGACCTCATTGGCATCACAAAGATAGGGGACCTATGGTCTAATGGAAATGTAATATCATTTACAACACTACAGGAAAAATATGGAATGGCGGACACAGAGAGATACCGTTACATGCAAATTAGTCATGCACTACAGAGTGCAATCCCAACAGGCACTACCCCTGCTGAATCCTCTCCCCTAGATGACAGGCTTCTTACCGACTATCTGGAAAAAAAGGCCATCTCACAAACATATTGTAAACTAGTGAACAATCTCCCAGATCCTATGGCGGTACACCGCAGCAAATGGGAGGTGGAATTAGGAGATATAGATGACACAGATTGGATGAATGCTTTGGTGTCACCCATGGAGACGGCCATCCTGTCACGACTAAAATTAATCCAGCTTAAAATCTTACACAAAGTGTACTATTCACGCACTATGCTGCAGAAACTGGGTCATGTCCATGACCCAGGTTGCTTGAGAGGGTGCGGACAAAGGGGAACGTTTTTCCACATTATCTGGGATTGTCCTACCATACAAATGTACTGGGAGCAGATTCTAACTGAGATTTCAGAGGTGGGAGAGGCTGGATCCTGGGTGCTGCCTGCTCAATATCTGGAAGCATACGGACCTCAACCTGGCGTTACAGACATGGGCCACATTGGGATTAGCAGTTGCAAAAAGGAATATAGCACGAAACTGGGGTTCAGGCATAGCCCCCACACGAACGCAGTGGGAAAATGATATAGGCATGGCAATGGTGGCGGAAAGAGCAGTCTATCTACGCAGGGGTTGCCCCAAAAATGGTCTAAGATATGGGGGAAATGGAACGAATCACGTGGGAATATTTGTGAGCCACCACAGTCCACTACTGACCCCGGCACTAGCCCATAGACCCATGTAAAATACGTGTTGCACACCTATGGTACCTAGTGGCGAATTTTGGGGTGGGGATATTCGGATGCGAGAGGCCCAGAGGTACCTACACACAGCACAAATAGTAGATTGCAAACCTCACAGATGTAAGCAGTCTTAGAAAATTACAGGATTGTCTGCCACTGGACATAGGGCCTTTATTTTGAACAGGATGTGGAAGGGGGCGAAGAAGGCGGAATGGGAGAGGTTAAATTTGAAGTCCTATAAACTATGTTACAATGATGTGTTGTAATTGCGGGGATCCAGCTTTAATCTATGACAAATATATGGAGAAGTCCGTGTTTGCATTTGTGTTCTGAAATGATGAATGTTCCATCCTGTTGAAATTCTTAATAAAGACTTTTGAAACTCAAAAAAATAAAAAAAGGAAAGGAAAGGAACTGGCAGAACTGACTCCCCTTAAAAAGGAGAAGAAATATAAACATTCAAAGTACATTAAGATGTGGAAGGGTGGGGGCCGGGCATAGCTCCTGGGGGAACATATGAGGCTGGGTAGGGACAGATACTCAGGTGATGTAATGAAGTGGAGCCAAGAGGCTGTTGGAATAACTGTGAATTAAACATTACTTGACATCTCTATACCAGGGGACAAGGTCAGCATTGATTTACAGGTGATAACCATACCTGTTATAGAAGAGATAATTCTTTAGGCCTATTGGCCACATTTGCAAATGAGTTGGGTTGAGGGAAAGTTGGTAGGTGCCAAATGAAGAGACAGCAAGCACTACATGCTAAGAAAAACAGGGAGACAACACCAAAACAACAACCAATTAAATGTAAAATGAGTGAACTTCGGAAACAAAAACCAACCAACATCTGTTGAGCTATGTAAAACATGAAGCAGATATTATCTTAATTCAGGAATGCCCAACTCTTATACAGGGACCAATTAGGTATAATGCATAAGCTCTAACTGCACCAATTTTAGATTTCAGAAAAAACAAAAAAAAGCATGAGTAGCGATCTTCAATAAAATGCATGCATGGAGAGAGAAAGTGAAGATCAAGTGGGACAAGGAGAGGTGATATATCAAACTGCAACTACCCGTATACAATCTACCTTTCACCTTTGCAAACCTATTCACATCCAAATCCACGTAAGACAGCTTTCTGGTGTCACTAATAGAGACACTGTGCAGTGGGAGCATACTTCAATTTGGCGTGGCCCCAAATTTGCACATGACTAGTAAACAAGCCCCTCACAGGATCGATTTCCAGGACCCTGATGGACAAACTGATAGACATGAATTGGTGGATACTTGGAGAAGCTACCACCCAAGAGGGATGGATTTCTCTTTCTTTTCCATTTTACACTCTACCTACTTCTCTATCAACTACCTCTTTGCATTCTTGTACTCTTAAACTCAGTTAGAGGAACAGAGATGTCAGACATCCCCCTTCTGTATCATGCACATGTGTTGATGACATGGATAAATTAGATGGGGTAAAACACAAACAATTGAAGAAGGATCTGAGGGAAATTTAAAGACCTGCCCAGTTCGTATCCCCCTAACTGTAATCCTAACAACAAAAGAACCGGGGGTCTATAACGGAGCTTCAAGTACTCCGAACTGCTGCAAAACTCCTACATAAGTGAGTTAGGCGCTAATAGAGCTATATAAGTCTCTATATCAGAATGTGTGCCAGGACAAACCTGTCGAAGGACCTACTGAGATTGTTGGTAAGACCCGTACAGAGATGTGTTGGATTCCCATCAAATAGGTATGTAGATCAAGTGTTCTCATTTGGTCATCCAAAAATGGGGTGGTATGTCTCTTGATCAATGAGACCCATCCATCGCCCTTACTCAATTGGGTCGCACCATCAATCGCTAAGGTACCCATGAACAAATGATAAAGATGGGATCGAGTGGGATCGAGTGCAGTGCAAAAATCAAAAGATGTGTGAGTTAAAAACAAGGGGTAAAGGGATCAATAGGCGAAAAACTCTAATGTAATTTGTCCTTTCCCTTAAACAAACAAGAACAATGCAGAGGAAGCAGTCTAAACATATAACTGCATTTACAAGGCCTACTTGAGTACTTGAAGCTCCGTTATAGACCCCCGGTTCTTTTGTTGTTTAAATTAGATGGGGCCCGTCAGATGTGGATACATTGGTGTTAAAAACGAAGGTGTGAGTGTAGCCGTGGGGATAGGTAATCAGAGCCGTCCAGTGTCAAGAGCAAGTGAGTAGGCGGATGCGCCTTATATGGAAATGATCTCAAGTCAAAACGATGGAGGGGAGGAGACACTGGTAACGTCTCACTATCCCCATGGCTACCCACACACCTTCGATTTTAATACCAATGTATTCACATGTCGTATCTTGACGTTCACACCCTTATCAAGGTCCGCTTGTATTTAGGGGCCACTCCACCTGCCCCACAGCCTTACTTGCAGGGGTGCGAACGGATTGAGCTCCCCTCCCAGCAGGACCTGCAACGTTACAAAGTGGACCACTTGGCCCTCATTGACCCCCTGGCTGGGTTGGAATTATTAGCGGCCTCGCAACACCGCCTTGTCATTCTGCAGCACCACACATTCCTGAAGAAGTCACTGGATAGTTTCCTTATGTGACGAAACACGTGTTGGCTGGTTGTTTTTCGTTGTTGCATCATTAAATATATCTGAATATTATACTGATGTCGACCAAAGATATTGTCACAATACAAGACTCTTTAACCATTGTTTTATCCTAATTACTTGTGCCCAGGACCTTGTTCTCATTATTGGTGTGGCTTTTTGACTCGTACATTTACGGGGGTTACAGGGTATTTCCCCTGACCTGGCAGCACTGTGCATACACAACGCAAACTAGTACCTGTCTTCACTAAAAACCCTACACCTAGACAGTGCTGTGCAAATGTCTTTAATTGATTGTGGAGGTTCAAGCTCTATAATGAAGTGGAATCAAGAGGCAGTTGTGCTAACAGTGAATAGAACTTTAGTGAACCTCTCTGGAAAAAAATGTAAGCTCAAGATTGATTTCCAACTGGGAAGACACTATACCTATTACAGAAGAGATGGTTGTCTAGGCCTGTTGGTGACAGTTCAAAATAAACTGGGATGGGGGAATCTTCCATGTATCAAACAAGGAAACAAGAAGTACCACATGCAGAGAAATGCAGGGAGACAACACCACTGCCTCAACACCAATTAAACTCTTGTCAACTCTTGTCTTTTAGATGTAAAGAAATTCAATCCCTTAATAAAATACAACAACTGTGGAGCTATATCAAAAAATTACACAGATGTTATTTTCCTCTAGGAGACCCACTTCTTACAGAGGGACCAACTAGACAGGATTAGCAGACCAGCTCCTATTGCAGGATCATTGGTTAGGGCACTGAAGAAACAAAAGAGAGACATGGAGATGGTGGCTGTCTGCATTACTCCTGTGTGCTCTACATACTGCTGTATCAATTGCACAATGGGCAACCCCTATTTACAGGGCCATGTAAAGACTTTACATGACCTATGTAAATATGTTTCCTTTTTTACGCATAACTTTCCATAAAATGGGCTTTCCATAGGTGTTTCTGTGGGTGTTCCCATGCAACATCCTTGGAACTTGACACATTCCCAGATTAACAGCATTTTGTAAACCTGGGAATGCATTAAAATCTTATGCCTCTCCATGGGAGGCGTAAAGAAGCACAACAAGAAGAAATACTTTTTTATTTCTCCTTGTCTTTTCCTGTTTCTATGCATGATATATTATGCAGCACACATAGAAAGAGGAAAATGCCTTAAATGTTTGTTTTTGTGCAGAAAGGCGTCCCTTCCTGCACAAGACAATCTCCCGCTCAGCGCAGGCACTCTTGCAAAATGACGCAAAGGTGTCTGCACAGGCACACAGCTGCTGTTTGTGCACCGGTGCAGGGAAGAAGGACAGGAATGCTTGGTAGATATGGCTCATTCCTGCTCTTTTATTTTGATGCACAGCAGCACAGCAGTAAGGCTTGCTGCGCTGCCGTGCATCGAAAAATTGTAAATGAGGCCCTTAATACTTGATAACCAGGAAGGCCCTCTCCAGTCATTGTCTGAGACGCCTTCAAGGTGACTATGAGTGCACTTGTAATGGGGATAGAAGCCAGTAGACAAATGTAAAGGATGCTACTGGAAGAAACGGTCACACTAGGGGAAATAGATCTGGAAACAGAGGAAAGGCAGTGACTGGCTAGAAAATTAAAGTAAATTAGTAGTAGCTAAGGGACAGTTAATAATACAGAGGACAAATGGTGTAGAAGCGATTTTACTATGCACGGGCATGAAGTTCTACAAAGTGGGAAACAAGGTCATCTGTCTCCCATAACTGAGCCCCCAGTTTGGGTGCAATATGACGAATACTTTCGGAGGCCATACCTGTCAGCAGACGTATGAGGCAGAGGTGCCCTTTTTTCCCCCAGTTATTTGCACTGCCAATGCAGCATTTTGCAGCCCAGGGCTGGTAAGGCAGCCCTGACTTGGGCATTACCCTCCCGTACCTTACTCAAACCATCTCGCTATAAGTCATCAATGTCCTATTCTATTTTAGATTTTTGACCTCCAACCACTGCCAGATTGCGTATCATCTTGCAAACATCTGTGCTCTTTTGGGTCTCAAAGTGAGCTGGGATAAATCCTGCATATTTTTGCTATCTGATTCACCTTTACCTAGGTGATAGTCTTGTCCAATGAGAACCCAATTTCTTCAGATACTTGGGGATCCATTTATACCATTCTCCTAAGACCTTTTAGCTCATAATTTGACTGTGGTGGTATCATCTCTCTGTTTAGAAGAAACATTCTTGCACTCTCTTCCCATTGGTGATAAGTGGAATTGCCTTCTCAAAAATGGTGATGCTCCTCTGTCTCTTATATTATTTTGTAAATCTTCCCCAAATTTTACCTGCAGGTTTTTCTATGATCTGTATACGCTCCTGGGAAACCTTGTATGGCATAACTACTGCAGAAGGGTGACCCTCCCAAAAACTTCATTTGCCACCCAATCAGGAAAGTCTCATGCCCCAACTGTGAATTATACTACCAGCTGGCCCAATTGCAATAGTTGGCGGACTGAGACGTAGACCACATGGGCTCAACAACCCCCCCCCCACTCTCTTGGATCGAGTTATTGACTTTATTGCTCAAAGGGACTCCCCTTAGACACAGCTCCTTGAGCCTTCTTTCGGTGGCGCTGGCGTGCCTCACCTAGGACCTGAAGATCACCAACAACTGGACCCCATATGCCCTGCTACCTCTCTGGTCGGCCTGCAGACCAGGTGGGAAATAGCCACAGAACATGTCATGAGCCCTTGGTTCCATCTGAACTTCACACCCTGTGACATTTATTCCAGGACTGGCGGCTCCTATCCTTCCTGGTCCTGTTGGACCAGTCTAAGGTGCATGTGTGCCAGTTCATACTGTACATCTCATTGATAAGCACCGTCCATAACACCTGGGTGATCCAGGGCAAGGAGCTGGTGACTCGTCATCTGCTCCAAGTCCTGCACACACTGGGACATGATCAGAGACTGGTCAGCTGGATTGCCAGAGCCCTAGTTGATCAAGCCCCAATCCCGCTGCAATCCCTGAGGGAAGTGTGGGGCGAAGAGTCGTCAGGTCCCTTCATGACATGGAATGGGCCAAGACATAAGCATACACTTGGAGGGTCTCCAGGAATGCCTGTATAAAATTGATGCAATTTTACATATGGCACAGGGCCTATCTCTCCCCCCAGCAGGTTGCCAGAATCTTTCCAGGAGCCCCTGACACATGTGCCTGATGTATGAGGAAATAGAAATTTTTAGGTAGTCAATGTGACCCCCACTCGCACCCTATCGATGCACCCGTGCCCCATGTATGCCATGTAATTCCCTTCCCGTGCCTGCCATGATAATGCCTCTGCATTTCCGTCTAACGTTAACACGTCAGTTATTCAGTTCTCCATGAAAACAGCGTTAATTTGGCTTTTAGGCCTACGTTTCCAATGCATTTACATGGTGCATTTTAAATATCGCAAAGCACACGCTTTACACGTTTTTCTGGCTCAGTCGAGCCAGGCCCTTAATTGAGGCTCCGAGTCTTTTCTGTCTCTGAAAGCTACAGTTTAGGTATGCATCCCTGACCTCTGCCTTACTTCCTGCCCAGCGAAGCGGTGCCCGGCTCGGCCTGGCCTGCCTGCCAAGACGGTATTTTGCCTACAGTTATCTGCTCAGCCTCCGCAAAACACATTCCAGTCTAGTGAAATAGGTAAACATATTCCCGGCTGCAGAGCAAAGGGCCCTGCTTTCCTGTCTCCTTGCAAGTGATTTACCGAACCCGTTACCATGGTAGGCCCATGGCCCCCATACATGCATGAAGAACCATATGCACGCACTAGCATTCAGTATTGAACGGCCTCTGCCCGAGAGACCTTTTACTTCAGACAACACATCCTCCAAACATAAGATACCAGATATGCTATAGGTGCAGGTTGTTCTGACATCCCAGACACCAGACTCCTTTACTAGTGCTAAAGTCAAGCCCCCAGCTTTCCCCAGTTGCACGTCATGCTCAGTTGCGCACGCATCCAGGGTAAAGGTTTCTGCTGACCCTGCAAACCTCCTCTTTGCATCCATTTACCTATGACACTTCTGTGACGTTTCCAGCACACACCTCCGTGTACGCCCCTGTACACGCCTTCTTTTACGCCCATGTGTTCTTATCTCTCTCTTTTCACTTGTTACGCCTACTGTATTCATTTCAATTATACAGTTATACTATATATAATGTGTGATGTTAATAAAATGTTGAATATCCCTTCCTGAACCATAGTGGTGATGGAACCCGATGTCCAGTGTCTCGAGCCACTTAAATAAAGCCCGTATGACTCAGATACCACGGACTCTGCCTCTCATTTTATTGAGCTGTCCTTATTGTCATTTAATGTATAGAAAAATAGTCCCGGTAATTTTATTTACCACATAATCTGGCGCCCGAATAGGGACCCCTCCCCTTCCCCACGCGCCGACGATGTAACGCAGGCCCCTAACCCCTTCTACAGCCGTGACGGACTCCTGTGCACACCTGCGGGTTTTCCTGCTATCTCCCTCAGGCCCACGGAGGAGACGGAGACTGCGGTCCGGCATCCAGACGAGGCGGTGAGGAATGCGGAGAGTCCCGACCAGAGCCCAAGCCGAGAGAGCAAGGTCCGAGGTATCCGGAGGCCCACCTGTTCTGAGGCGCATGCGTAGTAGTAGCAGCCAGACGTCGTAGCAGTCCAGTCCAGTCCAGTATCGAGTTTCCGAGGCCTTCAGTTTGCTTCCCGGTGAGTACCGTTGTTGGGAACGCATCTAGACGGGTTCATTAATTTGTGCCCGGTCAAGACGGGTCTGGGTACACAGACCCGGTCCAGACGTGTTCACTTAGGTGAATACGGTATGACGTGTCTCTTCATGGGACCGGTATGTCTGTACTGTTTTAGCAGTGCATCCAGTGATCCAGTATTCTAGTATTGTCTTTCGAGATTTTCAGAATTGTGTGTTTTTTTATGTACCAGGTAGTATCTGTCCGAAACGTTTCAATGTGTTTAATGTCGTGGTATGAATGATTGTTTGCAATTCATTACTGTGTTTATTGTGTTCACGCTCAAGTAAGTTCAAATATGCCACTGTTCTCGAAATTACGTCAGATAGGAACTAGGAAAGGGATACTCGAAGAAGCAGTTCCCGTCCCGCCTAGGGACACTCCCGGACATTTTATGTACCATAAACATGGCTTAGATGCCATACTGTATTTAGACTTATGGGTTGACTATACCAAAGATCTGGAAGAGAAATATAGATGGCCTGTCTCAGGGACATGGGATGCTGAGTGCATCATGAGAGTAGAAGAAGCACTTTGGAAAAAGAAAGCCAGACAATCCCAGAAAGATGCCATAGAATTATGGCGTAAAGAAGCGCATAGAAGAACAGAGAAAGAACTTAGAAAACAGAGAAAAATAGGGAGGTTTCAGAAAAAGTCCAAGAAAAAGAATTACTAGAAGAAGGTGAACGAGTTAGAGCAGAACAATTAGACCGACAAAGAAATGCCCTTATGAAAGGCATGTACCCCCTTCTCGCCGAGGGCCTACCTAAGGCTACCCCGAAAGTACCCAGTAATTTACCGCCACCATTGGTTCCAACTAAACTCCGTCATAAACAGACCGCAGCGGAAATTTTCCTTTCTTCCTACTTAGATGATACTGTCCCAGAATATGCAAATACAAATCCTCCTCCAAATATCAATCCTCACAACCCTGTTCATGACACGATTCCCCCCACTGTCTCTCCTGCCACTGGTCCTGGCAATCCTTTTAATCCGCCAGCAACCCAGGGCCAACCTGCATTGCCTACACCTACTTCTACTACACCTACTTTACCTGCTATATTACCACCAGCGACAGCACAACCAGTAATAGTTGACGATCACACTTCAGGAGGAGCAGTAGGAGGTACTCCTATCACCCCGCCTCAAGTAAAACGAATAACACTAAGAGAAGCAGCATTACAACGAACACCAAAAGTAGCTACATACGCAGCCCTTAAACAGTACCTTACTGATTGCAGATATGATCTAGTACCAGGCGAAGACCAGATGATTCTATATTCCATACGTCTACGACGTGTTACAAACTATTTGACTATTTTACCAGATATGAGGGATCATTTAGACAACATATATCACTTTATTAGAACGGGGGAGAGACCAGAAAGTATTCACGAGGCCATGGCACACAGGAAGGTGGAGACTCAAAATATGATCTTACAGTTTTTGATAAATTGTTTGATAAGGGAGCAAGACCAGCCCGGTTATAATAAAGAAGAGATGAAAGTCCTGACAAAATGGAGTGACAACATAGCCGATGGCAAACATAGTAAACAGGCTTGTATAGAAGCCATGTACAGAAAGATTTGTAAGGTAATTATAGACATACACGAAAAGGAAAGGGCAGAGAGAGAAGCCGATAAAGAGGATGATGAAGTTTCAGAAGACGATGATATAGCAATTGTGAACCCAGATAAAATAGCGTACGTAGGTAGGG
Source organism: Lissotriton vulgaris (assembly GCF_964263255.1). Classification (NCBI taxonomy): domain Eukaryota; kingdom Metazoa; phylum Chordata; class Amphibia; order Caudata; family Salamandridae; genus Lissotriton; species Lissotriton vulgaris. Next base: position 2,003,080,429 of record NC_141689.1, on the reverse strand, counting down.
CGAGATCCTTTGACAAACCCATACGCCTAGAATGTAAGAAACGTTTTCTTTCTCCCATACCAGAACAATGTTCTCTTGAGCATCTATTCCAAGCCACTGATAAAGTACTGAAGCAACGAATAGGTTACAGTGAACTTAGTACCATGCATGAACAGGAACTAGCCCGGTCAGCAGTACAATGGGCTGGCAATACTAGCGTATATAAAGATGACTCAGTAGCGCAAACATTTTTGAATCTTCCCCCAGACGAACAGCGATTAGCTGGTATGTACATGATTCAACATCTCATTACATTGTATGAGAGTCAACATTCTGATCCAGGTCCCCTATATAATATATTGGAAGAGTTACTCCTAGGTAGATGGAGAGGCCTAGGTACCGATTTAATTAATGTAATTCTAGAACAGCGACACAAGTACAGAACTTTCCTGACTCCACATTCTGTTCCCGTTCCACCCCCAGTAAGGAAAACATTTTACATAGACAGACAGAACCCCTTACGAGAAGTTCATCCTGTCCGGAAGACAGATGGTGAGCTTGAACGAGTATTCGTTTACACCCCCTTAACGAAAATAGAACTATTGGAAATGTAAAAATTAGTACCCTGTCACGATAAAGATCCAGCAGGGTTTCACCGTGAATTAAAAGATATGCTCCGCATGGGGGAGTATACGTATCCCGATATCATTAAAATGTTAAAAGTACTGTTGCCTGCCGGTATTTACGAAAAACTTAAAGAAAAAGAATGGGAAGTGGGAGAGAAAAAGATTGATTGGACAGAATTAGAACACGAAGAAAATACACGAGTCCCTGGTACTGGTCTTGGGGAAAAAGCTAAAGCATTACCAGAGTTATTAGTACAGGTTTTGCCAAGATTACTAGCCACTAAAAAGGAAGACTGGGATGCTATCTCAGCCTGCAAACAGAAACAAGATGAAGACACTAGCGATTTTTATTCCAGATTCGAGAACTGTTTCATTATTAATAGCGGCCTGCAGACAAGCAGTGAATCATACCCGCATCTTTTTGTGACCAAATTAGTAGAGAATTCCTTACCACAAGTTAAAAATAGAGTACTGAAAGTTGAGAGTACATGGCAAGCAAATAGCCCATCCCAAATGTTACAAATGTTACAGTACCACCAGAACCGAATTAGAGAAGAACATGAACATGAACAGAGACGTATAAAAGACATGAAAATGAAAGTACTAGTTGCTCAGTCTGTCCCAGTTGATAGTCAGAAGAGGGGTATGGCATCGTCCAGTCATTCTGCAGCTCCTGTTAAAGGGAACTGCAACTACTGTAAACAGCCAGGTCACTATATAAACGAATGTGCCGTTTTGAGACACAATATCGCTACAGGCAAGACGAAAGAAAGACCGCGTCCACCTAGACAAGAACATATTCCACAAAATATCGCGCAGAACACGCAACCTCCTCAGAATACACAACAGACAGTAGCTGTACCCCAACCCCAACCCATTGCTGCCACACAACATGTCACGCAACAAATGTACCAGTATGCTCAGTCAGACTACCCAGATTACCAGCAGTACTCATGAAACAGCCTAGAGAGGGAGGTTGGCTTGCCCCTTATCGAGGTTCCTGTAGATCAAGAGGGTCCCTATGTACATAGTCAGGTATTAGGGAAAGACAGAAATTTTTTGATTGAGCGGGGGCGAGCAGAACTACCATCAGTCATGACGAGGTTCCAGGGGCACCCCTCTCCGGCTCACAGAATGTTTCCCTGGGATTTTCAGGAAAGCCTATTGTTAATGAAGTATCAAAGCCAGTTCCCCTAGAAGTTGGTCCATTATCCCGAACTACAGACTTGTTGCTTACGAAATCATGTCCAGAGAACTTGCTTGGTATTAAAACATTGAAAGCATTAGGAGCAGTGATTTGTTGTTCTCCGGAAGGAGTGAGATTGTTTTTACGTGATTTTAAAGGACATTATGTGTTAAGAGATTTTGATCCAAGATTACAGAATGTACCACAGCATTTACGGGCGCAAGGTCCAACTGATGTAGGTTGTATGCACATTACACCATACCGTGTCACTCTTAAACAAGGAGTTGTACTGCCACAAATCCGACAATACAAGTTACCACCTGAGGCTGTAGCGGCCTTACTGAAAATTATCGACGAACTCATTGCACAAGGAGTGGTTGTAGAAACTGACTCCAATGTATGTAATTCTCCAATCATCCCGATTCTTAAACGAACTGACCCGAATGCACCACCGGTCTACAGACTGGTGATTGACCTTCGAGAATTAAATAAATGCATAATACCTCAGTACCCAGTGGTCCCAGACATTTCTTCTTTATTGACTGCCATTGATTCCGAAGCTGCGTTCTTCACTGTAATTGATCTCAAGAACGCTTTCTTTAGTGTCCCCATTCATCCGGAAAGCCAGTATCTTTTCGGATTCTGTTTAAATGGCCGAAGCTTCAAGTTTGCACGTGCTCCTCAAGGGTTTACAGAAAGCCCTAGTATTTACAGTCAAGCCCTGAAACGACAACTAGACAGTATTCACATGCCTACTGACACTGCCCTACTCCAGTATGTTGATGATCTGCTGATCACCGCACATACAGAACGTGACTGTGAACGTGCATCACTGACAGTCTTGTATTTTCTGGCAGAAAAGGGGCACAAGGTGTCCCCTTCCAAGCTACAATTCTGTGCCCAGCAAGTGGTTTACCTTGGACACTTGCTGTCCAAGAGGGGTAGACAGTTAACACCAGACCGCATTCAGTTAATTGTACATCTTCCACAGCCCAAGACACAAAAGGAAGTACGGGCCTTCATTGGCCTTACTTCTTACTGTAGACAATGGATTCCCCAGTATGCATATCTAGCAAAGCCACTCATACAGTTGACAACACAGGAGGCAGCGACTTCGACTGTCCTCCCTTGGACTCAGGAACATACACAAGCTTTTGATGAATTGAAGAAAGCTTTATGTCAAGCACCAGTTTTAGCGACACCATGTTACAGCAAACCTTTTACACTTTTTGTCACAGAACGCGATGGTACAGCATTATCTGTTCTCACACAAGATCAAGCAGGAAAACACAAGCCTTGTGCTTATTTCTCTAGTACATTGGATCCAGTAGCCCAGGCTCTGCCTGCGTGCCTAAAATCAGTTGCAGCAACAGCTCTAGCTATCAGACAAAGCGACTCCATAGTATTAGGACATCCCCTGACAGTACAGGTTCCACACTCCATGGAAGTTCTCTTAAACAGGACACAGACTCAGCACTTGACCATAGCACGATTGACAGGATATGAACTGACACTGTTTCAGCCACACATAGAGATCAGACGTTGCAACATATTAAACCCTGCTACACTGTTACCCTCGAGCACAAAAGATCCTACACCACATGACTGTGTGGAAGTCATTAACACGATTACGAAACCAAGACAAGACTTGACAGACATTGCCTTACCCGACCCAGACCTGACACTTTATGTGGATGGTTCATGGATGAGAACAAGTACAGGAGAGTTAGTGGCCGCATATGCAGTGACCACTGAAACTGAAGTCATAGAATCACATCGTATTGACACCTTGTCCGCCCAAGCAGCAGAGCTCATCGCTCTGACCCAAGCCTGTATACGAGCCAAGAACATGACAGTAAACATATACACAGATTCACAGTACGCATTCGGAGTCGTTCACGACTTCGGTGTCTCTGGCAAGAGAGAGGTTTTCTGACCTCTCATGGAGCCAAAATCCAGCATGGTCCCCTCGTTCAAGCTCTGTTAGATGCAATACACTTGCCTACAGCCATAGCAATCATGAAGTGCAAAGCACATACTAAAGTTACAGACACTATTTCCCAGGGTAACGACCTGGCAGATCGAACAGCTAAACTTACAGCTCAGACTCGTACAGACATACTGACTAACACGACAAAGACTGAAGTAACTCCCCTGACGCATTGCATGACAGTCAGGGATCCCACACAAGATGTACTCGACATTCAGACACATGCCACTCCGGACGAAATCAAGAAATGGACTGAACAAGGAGGGGTCCAGACAGATCAGGGATGGATAACGAAGGGAAAAGCCACATGGTTTCTCCCCGACTCTATGGTTCAAGTTATCATTAATACAGCACATAGTCCAGCACACTTAGGAGAGAAAGCCATGCTAGATAGCATACAGAATATTTGGTTCAACAAGCATTTACGTGCAGCAGCAAAACAGAAAGTGCGTACCTGCATGATCTGTTGTCAGTTCAATCCAGGCAAAGGCATTCCCGTGGAACAAGGTGGATTTCATCCTCCTGACCATCCTTTTGAAGTCCTCCAGATGGATTATATCCAGATGGACAGATGCCGAGGATTTAAGTATGTCCTCGTAGTTGTATGTGCCCTTTCCAGATGGACAGAAGCGTACCCAGTCCCAGATTACACTGCTGTGACCACTGCCAAACAGTTGGTCCGTGAATTCTTCCCGCGATACGGCCTGCCCCGTGTCGTGTACTCAGATAATGGACAGCCATTCTCGTCCGAACTGATGAAACAGGTATCACTCCTGTTAGGGTACCAGTGGAAATTTCACTGTGTACGACACCCCGAAGCAGCTGGTCTCGTTGAGAGACATAATCAGACTCTGAAAACACGGTTAGCAAAGGTCTGTGCAGAAAAAGGTGTAGATTGGATGGTAGCCTTGCCGGTTGCCCTCTTTTACATGCGTATGGTAGCTCATTCCAGAACAGGGCTATCCCCGTACAAAGTGGTCTTTGGCAGACCACCGAATATGTGGGGGACGCCTATGCCGCGTAAAATCACAGATATTGACAGTAATATGCTGACAGATTACCTGGCTTCCTTGATGTCTGCACTACTCTCTTGTCGTTCACAGGTCGCGGCTGCTTTCCTGGACAACACCCAAGTGAAACCGCATGAAATTATTCCAGGTGATTATGTATGTCCAAGAAACTTTGACCGCTCAAGCCCTCTGGAGCCCAGGTGGAGGGAACCGAAACTGGTGTTGATGACAACGAGGACCGCAGTAAAGGTCGAGGGAAGGAAAGGCTGGATCCATTCTATCCACATCAAGCGTTTTCATGGACTGTGTCCAGAGACTTTTCCCAAGGACTGCCCCATTTCCGATACAGACTCTAAACTCCCTCTGTTAGAGAAAACTCCGCAACAGGAGTATAAAACAAAGTTGAGGTCTAGTAAGTCAGACAGCGTTTAATTGTTTAAGTCCCCCTTGGGTGAAGCGGTTAGACAGGTTTCTGACATGTATGAGATAGACCCAAATAGTCAGAGAGATAGACAGAAAGTCAAGAAAATGAAATACTGTAAAAATCTACGTAGTAGATGCGTCATTACACTGCTTTTTATGTTTTTTCTGAGTATTATGATCATATGTGTAAGATGGACGTTACATGTTTTCTTTCCTCCTCTTGGTTCACACGTACATTCTTCCTTCAATGATACTATAGAGCATACTTTCAGTGACCTGCCACCACACGAATTGTCCTATCGTCTAGCACTGCGCAACAACACTTTCATTCGTATGTTACATCATACTCACCAGACCAGCAATGCCACAAATTGCTGGGTATGCGGCCGACTCCCTCCTTATCAGAAATACAAGGGAGCTCTGCCCCTCTTCCCCTATCCGTTTACACATAATGGTTCGTGCGGGGCATGGTTTACTTTAATGTCCTCCTTAGACAGTAAGTCCAAAGTTTCCCAGGGCAATTGGATATGGGGGAACCTGAATACAGTTATGAATAAAGCATGTTTCCCAGACGCAGACGGTCTTCCCCAAAGGAAGGGGACCGATCTAGAAAATGAAGTGTATGGATTAGGAAATTTTTCCCTTAACCTCATGATTCTGAACGTTCAGTCCGAGACTAATTCGGACTTGCCGTTTATAACAGTTTTACCAGTGAAAGGCGAATTATGCGTTAGAAAGAATGGTTCAGTACGTCTCGGACACAGTGATTGTAATACTGTGGTCGAATTCAGCGATAAAGGAAAGTCTACTTTCAAAGCTTCCCGACATTCCTATTTTATATGTGGTCCGACATCTTATGTACATCTGCCTCTGGATTGGGATGGAACGTGTTACATCGCGTTCCTATTACCACCTGTTTTTCTAGCCCCATCTGATTATCATCGAAAATTCACACCTTGTACATATAAGACATAGAAGGGATATCGAGTCCCCGATTGTTGATCAGACTGAAACAACATTGGAACAATATACCGATTTCAATAAAGGATTCTTTTTCTTCATAGGCCCTATTCAAAATAGTAAATTAATTCGTAGATTAACCAGAACTTTGGAAGCAGTATGAATGAGACTACTTCTGCTTTAGGTAACCTGACCGAAGAGCAGTCTGCTATGAGACTTGTTGTTCTTCAAAACCGCCTTGTCCTTGACGTCATCCTGGCCGATAGGGGCGGGGCTTGTAGAGTGATCGGCTCCAGTTGTTGTGTGTTTATTCCTAATAACGCACCATCAGTATATAAAGCCATAACAAGGCTTCATAAAATAGCTCACCAGATACACCAGAATCCTGGCACCTGGACATGGTCCGGTTGGCTCTGGAGTGTGATATCCACCTGGGGATGGAAAGTACTGTCATTCCTAGGAATAATACTGCTCATAGTATTCAGTTGTTGTCTCTGTCTGCAATGTGGGCCAGCGATTTGCGGCTTGTGCGCCACAGCTTGTATTCCCCGTCCACGTCCACGTTCACGTTCCCGTTCCCGAATGAAGAAAGATGAGCAAATGATGTTATATGAACAGATAGATGGTCTCATGAAAATAGATATATCCTAAAGGGCGCAGTAGGGGCCAAGGAGGGAATGAGGAAATAGAAATTTTTAGGTAGTCAATGTGACCCCCACTCGCACCCTATCCATGCACCCGTGCCCCATGTATGCCATGTAATTCCCTTCCCGTGCCTGCCATGATAATGCCTCTGCATTTCCGTCTAACGTTAAGACGTCAGTTATTCAGTTCTCCATGAAAACAGCGTTAATTTGGCTTTTAGGCCTACGTTTCCAATGCATTTACATGGTGCATTTTAAATATCGCAAAGCACACGCTTTACACGTTTTTCTGGCTCAGTCGAGCCAGGCCCTTAATTGAGGCTCCGAGTCTTTTCTGTCTCTGAAAGCTACAGTTTAGGTATGCATCCCTGACCTCTGCCTTACTTCCTGCCCAGCGAAGCGGTGCCCGGCTCGGCCTGGCCTGCCTGCCAAGACGGTATTTTGCCTACAGTTATCTGCTCAGCCTCCGCAAAACACATTCCACTCTAGTGAAATAGGTAAACATATTCCCGGCTGCAGAGCAAAGGGCCCTGCTTTCCTGTCTCCTTGCAAGTGATTTACCGAACCCATTACCATGGTAGGCCCATGGCCCCCGTACATGCATGAAGAACCATATGCACGCACTAGCATTCAGTATTGAACGGCCTCTGCCCGAGAGACCTTTTACTTCAGACAACACATCCTCCAAACATAAGATACCAGATATGCTATAGGTGCAGGTCGTTCTGACATCCCAGACACCAGACTCCTTTACTAGTGCTAAAGTCAAGCCCCCAGCTTTCCCCAGTTGCACGTCATGCTCAGTTGCGCACGCATCCAGGGTAAAGGTTTCTGCTGACCCTGCAAACCTCCTCTTTGCATCCACCTACCTATGACACTTCTGTGACGTTTCCAGCACACACCTCCGTGTACGCCCCTGTACACGCCTTCTTTTACGCCCATGTGTTCTTATCTCTCTCTTTTCACTTGTTACGCCTACTGTATTCATTTCAATTATACAGTTTTACTATATATAATGTGTGATGTTAATAAAATGTTGAATATCCCTTCCTGAACCTTAGTGGTGATGGAACCCGATGTCCAGTGTCTCGAGCCACTTAAATAAAGCCCGTATGACTCAGATACCACGGACTCTGCCTCTCATTTTATTGAGCTGTCCTTATTGTCATTTAATGTATAGAAAAATAGTCCCGGTAATTTTATTTACCACATGTAATACCCCTGCAGCAGGACTGACACATATGCTATGGGCCTGGCACTAGCTTTTCCCCTTTAAGGAACATGTATTGGCATGTCTTGAAGAGATCACAGGCGCTCTGGGGGTTAGCCCCTGAGAAGCGTGTGCTTTAAGCATTTTCAAATGACCCCTCAAATGCAGAGCAGCGATGCTCTTCCTAGATCTTGCTCTTACCTTAGGCAAATGATCCATCTCTATGAAGTGGAGGCTCCCCAGCCCCCATTAATGGAGGTTTGAACCCAGGCCTTGACTAAGTGGGCGACTGCTGAGGCTGCACCACAAGGAGGCCAGGGGTCTGAGACACTTCCACATAGCCCAAGCTTGGGGCATGCTGCTCTCTCTACTAATGAACCCCCTGGACTGCACTGAGTCAGAGTCTGTGGCAGATTACTCAATCTGACCTGCCCACCTAGTAGGATGAAAATGCCCTTTCCTCAGATCTGGAAACCCCGACCCTCCCAGGCGATCTGCATGTTGGCACAGGCCCCATATCATTTCCTCCAGGGACCACTGTAGCTTCCCACACCTGTTTCCAGGATATATAGATACAAAAGCCCATCCATCTAATTATTACCCATCTCTCCCCATAGCCTGTTCAATTACCAGCTCTACTGAGTGCCTTTAGCACTTCGATAGACACCTGGACGAAATCCACTAGTTCGCCACATTCACATGCGGATCCATGTAACCTCCTTGGTACAGTTCATCCTGCAATAACCCCACTTATTTGCCTATCCTGCTACCTTCAGGCCCTCCCAATAGAGACAGTGGCCCAGAGGGGTATACTAATATTCATTTGAGTCTCATTTTCTCTATCTGTATCATTGTATGGAAAACCATTGTGTATCCGAGTGGCACTCTGCGGTCTTAGACTATGTTGGACCTGGACCTCTCTGCAGTGTCAAATCTAACTGTTTTAGCTTCACCCCTCTTGTTTTCAAATCCTGTTTTGGTTGACTTTAGGACACTGTGCACTTTACCATTGCCAACCAATGGTAATGGGAATTCCGTCCCTACTCGAAACATGCTCAAATTGGCTTGCATCCAATTGGCACATCTAATTCACTTGTAAATCCCTAGCAAAGTGGTAGTGCAGGTACCCAGGGCCTGCAAATTAAATGGTGGTGGCGGGATACTCCAGACGGTTTTCACACTTCAAAGGGGGCACCAGGTATAAAAAAAGCACCCACAGACCAACACTTCAGTTCACTTCTCGACCTGTGGAAGGACTGATGTGCTGTCTGCAGCCTGCTGTCACGAAGGCCAGGAACCACAGGAGTCGACTTAGGTCTTAACTCCCCACCACCTCAAGGGCCACCCGAAAAATATTCAAGGTAACCCCTGAAGCAGGGGGGAAAGGGGAAGTGGATAAGAGAGAGAGCCCGCCCTAGACAGCGGGTGACAACCTTGATACTTCGTCGTCATCACCGTGGTTCTTGCGGGCATGGTAGTTAACACCTGCTGACAAACAGAACATGTAACCACAATTCTATTAAATACTCTGTTTCTATGACCTTACTTTTGAATTCTCTTACCCTTTGAACCCGGGCTATAGCTTCTCCCTCTTAGTATTGTTTTGTAGCTATTCGCCTGAACCTGTGTAACACAATATCATTAGGACAACATTCAACTGCTTATAATGGACTCTAAAGCACAATATGTTTCTCTGGTTACCTTTTGACTGACAGGCGATAGCTGGAATGATATTCAACAGTCGAAAAATTAATTCTCAAAAGCTCCAGTATTCGGAACACCTAACTATGTGTAAACTAAGGTTTGACTGAACACGGAAAGTTACTCCACCACAAGTTCTTCAAGAACAGTTATTTTGTCTCTGAACTAGAGTGCGGGCGCACCCAAAGTCTCGAAAAGAATCACAACCGGTGTGTTAGCAGCCGCTAAACTGAACACCGGAATACCTTACTTGCTTCTCCCTCGTTGCGCATGCGTTTATTCTTCACCGGCAAGAGTCTTGAACTGAAATTTTCTGCTTGACAGAAGTCGTCAGGAAAAACGTGGCGCTCGCTGGAACTTGACAGTTGAGGTGCGCAGTTCGTTAATTGAACGTGCGCTTTGTTGCTGTCACTGTGCGCGTGAATCAAACGACTAGACCGGCTTTTCGTTTCTGGCCGTGTCCATCTTTGACGGCCATTATTCAATGTCAGGCCACTCATCTCAGTCATACATCTTTTGACAAACAATGAAGTAACTCGATGGGTTCTCCGCCACTGCGGATATTTGGACTTGATTCTGAAATGTCGTTTTCTCTTGTTTGATTTCCGGACTGAACACACAATGGAGACAGAGGTCTTGACAGTACCTCCCTCCAAAGGGGTCCCTCCCAACTTGGGCTTCTTAGGATGTGTCTTATGAAAATTCTGAATCAATCTTGGGGCATGAACTTGAGTGGCAGGCTCCCATGACCTTTCCTCTGGGCCAAATCCCTTCCACTCGACCAAATAGAACAGTCTGTTTTTTGTCACTCTAGAATCTAGGATTCTACTGACCTCAAATTCCTCTCCTGATTCTACTCTTACAGGATAAGGGGTTGACTTGAGTCTAACATTCTCTGGATTTTTTTTTAGTAAGGACACATGAAATGTGGGATGGATTTTTAGTGAGTTTGGCAAATGGATTTTTACTACCACTGGGTTTATGATCTTTAAGATTTCAAACGGGCCAATGAATCTGGGTTGGAATTTTCTATTCCCTTTTAACCGCAAATGTTTCGTGGACAACCACACTTGCTCACCCACTTTATACTCAACCCCTTTTCTTCTTTTCCTGTCTGCCTGAACCTTGTACAAAGCCTTAGCCTTACTTAGATTTTTTAAAGCCTTTCCATAAGACTCCCTTAGTTCGTTCAATTCGCTTGTAACAGCAGGTACATCGTTATTCTGGCTACCCATAATCATCTTTGGATTACGGCCTGAATTCAAATAAAATGAGGTGTAACCAGTGGAATTATGCACCGCGTTATTATAAGCAAATTCCGCGGTCCACAATAAGTCAGACTAGTTCCCATCCTGTTCTAGCAAATAGAGGCGCAAATATTGCTCCAACTCTTGATTCAGCCTTTCCGTCTGACCATCGGTTTCAGGATGATAACTGGTTGAATATCGTGAATCGACCCCTAAATTGTGCATGAAAGTCTTCCAAAACTTTGACATAAATTGGGTGCCTCGGTCAGATATGATTACCTGAGGAATCCCGTGAATCCGAATGATGTGTTGATTAAATGCTTGTACTAACTGCATGGCTGTGGGTACTGACTTGAAAGGAATAAAATGGCCCATTTTGTAAATGAATCTACCAGTACCAAAATCACTGTGTCACCCTGACTGGATGGCAAGTCTACAATTAGATCTAGGGATAATGTGTGCCAAGGACATGGGGCGTTTGGCAGGGGTTGCAGTAACCCTTGAGGGGCTTGGCGACTGGGTTTTCCCTTAATGCATAGCTCGTATGTCGATACATACTGCCCTATCTGAGCTGCCATGCCCGGCCACCAAAAATGTCTTTTGATTAGATCAATGGTTTTCTTCACTCCCCTGTGACCAGCCAAACTGTTGTCATGATAACCTCTCATTGCCTTCTCTTGCATTGCTTTAGTTGGCAGGTACAATTTTCCGTCGTAGAAAGGCAAACCATTAACAAGAGTTTTTCTCATTTCCTGAGTCTGTCCACGGCTTTAGCTCATCCGAAGAACAAGTATTTTGTATTTCTTTAGCAAATTCTTCCAAATGAACTGTTCCAATGATTTTATCTAACAGCACAATAGGCTCAGGAGCTGGTACCCGGACTTCGTCAAAAGAGTTCATACGTGACAGAGCATCGGCCTTGCCACTTTTTCGCCCCAGGTTTGTAGGTTATCACAAAGTCAAACTCTGAAAAGTACAGCGACCATCTTAGTTGTCGCGGGGTCAGGGTCTTTGCAGATTTCAAAAATTGCAGGTTGTGGTGATCCATGAATACGGTCACTGTATGTTTCGCCCCAAGAAGATAATGTCGCCAGTCTTGAAAAGCTTCCTTGACCGCTAACAGTTCTTTGTCTGCAATGGAATAGTTGTATTCAGGGTCCGACAGTTTCCTGGACCGGTACGCGACTGGGTGGAGTTGGCCAGTTTGTTTGTCTCGTTGAGATAACACCCCACCAGTTGCAAAATCTGATGCGTCAGTTTCTACGTAAAATGGTTGATCTGGGTCCGGGTGCATCAAAATAGGTGCAGTGATGAAGGCCCTTTTCAGGGTTCGAAAAGACAACTCCGCTTCTGAAGACCATTCAAACTTTTTCCCTTTCTTTAACAACTGAGTGCTTGGCGCAACCTTGGTGGAAAAATCAGGAATGAATCTTCGATAAAAATTGGCAAAGCCAATAAAACTTTGTATTTCCTTCACACTTTTAGGAGACGGCCAGTCCTGTATGGCTTGCACCTTTGAATTATCCATTGACACTCTATCGGCAGACAGAACGAAGCCCAAAAATTCAACCTTTTCCACGTGAAAAGAATACTTCTCGAGCTTAACAAACAGATGGATTTCCAGCAATCTCTGTAGAATGGCTCTCACATGCATGACATGATCTTCCACACAATCTGACTATATCAATATGTCATCGATATACACCACGGCTATATGGTCCAGAAATTCTCGGAGGACATCATTGACAAAATTCTGGAACGCTGCTGGAGCGTTACTCAACCCATAGGGCATTACTTGATATTCAAATAAGCCATACTTTGTCCAGAAAGCGGTTTTACACTCGTCTCCCTCGGCAACTCTTACGAGGTGGTAGGCCCCGCGTAAATCTAACTTTGTATAGATTTTGGCCCCTTTTACTTGATCCAACAATTGAGATATAAGTGGTAATGGGTACCGTTTTTTTTATAGCGACCTGATTTAAAGCTCTGTAATCAATGCATGGGCGCAGGGTTCCATCTTTCTTGGGCCGAAAAAAGAGAGGCGACGATACAGGTGACTGAGACGGACGTATAAATCCTATCCTAGTGTATTCATCCAAATATTCCTTCAAATATGTGTTCTCAGCCTCAGTTAGCGCATATATGCGGCTGCAAGGTAAAACTGCTCCCGCCTCCAACTCAATCTTACAGTCATACTCTCTGTGAGGCAGAAGTTTTTCCGCATTCTTCTTGTCGAACACACTTGCTAGGTCCTGATACTTCTCAGGAATTACCTGCGAATTGACGATGCAAATGCTTACTGGGAGCTGAGCCAATTCAGTAGCTGGAGACCCTTCCAACTTGGTTTTTAACTTGGAACAGCAATTCATGCGACAGTATTCAGAGGTCATTTTCACTGTTCTTCTTTCCCAGTCAATGACAGGATTATGTTCCGTCAACCAGGGTAATCCCAAAATTAATTGGAATTGGGGTGCATCGATAAGGTTGAATCTAATGTATTCTCGATGTCCCTGTAAACCTTCCAATTCTAAAGTTTCAGTTTCCTCGACTATAGGACTGGAGGTCAAATTGGTGCCATCAACAGCCTTCACCACCTCCATGTGCTTCTTCCGAACGGCCTTGATACCAACTTCTTGCGCGTACCTCATGTCGCAAAAATTACCAGTGGCACCAGAGTCAATCATGACGGAGACCTCCTTGATTTCTTGCATACCGAACCTTACTGAGAAAGAAACGGTTAAGTGTGGCGCTGCAGACTGCAGTGTGTTGATCAGCTGTTGTTGTCCTTGAGTTGACTCTTCAGAACATCCCATCAGGGCAACTCCGTTCACTGATGGGATCTGTCTTTTAACCCTTGGTTTATCTTTGGTTTTTTCGGACATTCTCTTACAAAGTGACCAGAACCACCGCAGTACAAACACAAATGGTTGGTTCTCCGCTTCTCTTTCTCTTCTTTAGAGAGAGGGCCCCTAATGGAACGAATTTGCATAGGTTCCTCCCCGGAACTAGCTTCCAATTTACTTTCTTCTGACTTGATACGATCAAGGCGGGGTACAAACGTTCTGTATTCCTTCTTCTTCTCTGAACGTCTCTCGAACTGCCCATGTTCGATCTGCAGCACCAAGTCAATCAACTCCGAAACATCCTGCGGTCGCTGAGGGATCTGTGCTAAAGCATCCTTTAGTTCATCCTTTAGACCTTGATAAAAAATTGCAGAGCATTTACTATCAGGCCAATCAGTCTCTACGATCAATTTATTGAATTGAGCAATGTAGGCTACTAATTCACGGTTCCCTTGTTTGAGGTCCAATAATTCGTTATGGGTGGCTTGATTTGCAGTTCTCCGGTCAAATATTCTTAAGAACTCTTTCTTGAAAAGTTGAAAATCATACAAGGCAGCATCATTTCGGGAAACTAAAGGCATAGACCAGGCGGCAGCATCACCACTCAAATAGGACAGCATGAATGCGACTTTGGCTTGGTCCTCCTTAAAGACAACTGGTCGGCACAGAAAATGTAATGCACACTGAGTGATAAAAATTTGAGCCTTATGAGAGTCCCCGTTAAATCGCTCGGGATTGGCTAAGGGAATGATGGGAGCTACCGAATGCACTACTTGAGTTGCTACCTCAGCAGCTGAGCTATGTGATAGATCTTGAGCTGGCAAAGGAGTGGTCCCTGCGAGAATTTGTTCCATTTTGTGTTGTAAATGTTGTGTTTGTTGTTGGGATTTTTTCACCTGATCTCTAAGGACTCTATTCTCCTCCGCTGTTTGTGTGAGTTGATTCTGTAACCCATCTAAGATTCCCGCTAAGGATTTGAGGTCTATACCCTCAGCCATGTCGACTCAGGTGGTTAAGGGCACTTCAATCTGTTACAAATGCCAGGAACCACAGGAGTCGACGTAGGTCCAAACTCCCCACCACCTCAAGGGCCACTCGAAAGATATTCAAGGTAACCCCTGAAGCAGGGGGGGAAAGGGGAAGTGGATAAGAGAGAGAGCCCACCCTAGACAGCGGGTGACAACCATGATACTTCGTCGTCGTCACCTTGCTTCTTGCGGGCGTGGTAGTTAACACCTGCTGACAAACAGAACATGTAACCACAATTCTATTATATAATCTGTTTCTATGACCGTACTTTTGAATTCTCTTACCCTTTGAACCCGGGCTATAGCTTCTCCCTCGTAGTATTGTTTTGTAGCTATTCGCCTGAACCTGTGTAACACAATATCATTAGGACAACATTCAACTGCTTATAATGGACTCTAAAGCACAATATCTTTCTCTGGTTACCTTTTGACTGACAGGCGATAGCTGGAATGATATTCAACTGTCGAAAAATTAATTCTCAAAAGCTCCAGTATTCGGAACACCTAACTATGTGTAAACTAAGGTTTGACTGAACACGGAAAGTTACTCCACCACAAGATCTTCAAGAACAGTTATTTTGTCTCTGAACTAGAGTGCGGGGCGCACCCAAAGTCTCAAAAAGAATCACAACTGGTGTGTTAGCAGCCGCTAAACTGAACACCGGAATACCTTACTTGCTTCTCTCTCGTTGCGCATGCGTTTATTCTTCACCGGCTAGAGTCTTGAACTGAAATTTTCTGCTTGGCAGAAGTCATCAGGAAAAACGTGGCGCTCGCTGGAACTTGACAGTTGAAGTGCGCAGTTCGTTAATTGAACGTGCGCTTTGTTGCTGTCACGGTGCGTGTGGTTCAAAAGACTAGACTGGCTTTTCGTTTCTGGCCGCGTCCATCTTTGACGGCCATTATTCAATGTCAGGCCACTCATCTCAGTCATACATCTTTTGACAAACAATGAAGTAACTCGATGGGTTCTCCGCCACTGCGGATATTTGGACTTGATTCTGAAATGTCGTTTTCTCTTCTTTGATTTCCGGACTGAACACACAATGGAGACAGAGGTCTTGACACCTGCCATGTACTTCAGAGGACTGCCCAGCTGCACCAAAAGGACTGCTCAGCTGCCTGAAGCCTGCCTTGTGCCCTGGGAGGATCGCCCTGCTGCTTGAGATCGGCTTTTCTGTTTGCACCCAGGACTACCAGAGTGGCTTAAAGGTTCGCTGGTCTCCTGATTAGAGCCTCAAAAGCGGACAAGTCTCCAACCATCTTGAACCTGCACCTGGACCCAACCTGAGTGAATCTTGACCCTCCAAGTGGTGCTCCTTCAGTCCTTGCCCCTTGGAAGTGGGATAAAAGTTGTTGAACCAGCCTGAATGAACGCTCCTTCAACTCCAGCATGAGGCGATATCAAGCCTGCAAAGCAATGCCCCTAGACCATGCACGAAGGACATAAGGTGCAATCATCAGCTGGCTAAACTCAGTCCAATGCCCAGCTTGTGCTCCAGGGCAGTAGGCCTGAACTTGTGACTTTGTTTTAGTCCAGAGTGACCAGATACCCTCAGTTGGCGCTACCTTTATCTAAATCTTTAAGATTGCATTTCACCAGTTCTACTGATTGGCGTTTTGGCTCTAATAATATATTAAAATGTTCTCTATTCTTCTAAAATGGTGTGGTATTTTGGCATTGTGTTTTCAAGATAATCATGTTTGTGTGCTCCATAGATAGTTTACACATTGCCTCTTAGATAAGCCTATATTTTGTGCCAAGCTACCAGAGGATTAAGCACAGATTCATTCAGTGACTATTTGTGGTTAACCCTGACAAGGATTGTGGCTGTTGCTTGAGAAGGGATCAAACCCCCCTCAACCATCAACCCAATTTGTCACAAACCGTTCCTGTATTTCTTTGTAATGAAAGAAAAAAAACAATATAAAAGTTTGTGAGAAAAAGGAAGGGGGGGGGGGGGCATGGGTGTAGCATCTTCCCCAGCCTGTGTGCATGTGAATGATTATGCCACACAGGGAACTCGGTATTACCAATCTTTATTCATTGTAACCATTAACTGAACGTACTAAGTAATTACATTTTTTAACCACACTCAATCACCTATATCAATAATCTAGGGAGTTCATTAGCAACCAGAGGGGTCCGACACCCAACAGCACTGGGCTGGCATAAACAACAATCTCTGTTTGTAGTTTTGGATCAAAGCATGCCATTTCAGTGGCATTCTCAATCACGTGTTTTATATCCTTTAAGATTTGTTCACATTCGTGTGACTATTGAAATGGAACATCTCATTTAATTAAGTCTCTCAATGGGGTACTTTCAGTGGCAAAGTCAAGTAAATACCTTGAAAAGAAACTGGTCCTACCAAGGAAGGATGGTAGAATAGTTACATCTTGTGGGGAAAAAAGTGGTTGACAAACCTTGCACTATACTTGGATCTGGAGTCATTCCCCCATCATAAAAGATATGACCAAAGAACTTGAGGTTTGTCTTATGAAATTCACACTTTGCAGCATTTAACGTGAGACCTGCATCTGCAAGTTCATGACACACTTGTGTAAGAACTTTATCATGTTTCATTTGTTTGGCCCCAAAAACTAGTATGTCATCACTGCAATTGAAAGTATTTGTGAATGGCTGTATTATGCGATGAATTACATCCTGAAAGAGTTCTGCAGTAGATGATACTCTGAAACGTAGCCTTTTTTTACCTTAAAAGACCAGCATGAGTCAAAAAAGTAGTAATGTACCAGCAATTTTCTTCGAGTTCAAGTTGGTTATATCCTTTCTTCAAATGAAGGTGGGAAAAGACTTTAGCACCATTAATCTGCGTATTCATGTCAGCAATATGCAGACCTGGATCCACCTGTGGACCTTTCTGTTGTTGAGAGCAGAGCCTGCGCTGGCAGTGTCTGCTCCCCACTTGGACCCTCACTTCCATTAAGCAGTAGCCGTGTGCTAACATTTGGGTCAACTTGACTTCTCTCCGGTTGTGAGACGCTCTCTTCTTCTTTAGCGGAGATTAATGGTTTCTTTTCCTGTACAATTTTTCACCAATCTTGCCTCGTTGCATTGTACCTGGATTCTATTGCCTTTAGCATTTATTTGCATTAGTAATATTTCTACTTTTAGGGCTCCTTTAGCACTTCGCTTTATCTGGTTGTTGCTGCCTTTATCGTTGACGTACTGCATGAATGATGGCTCAGTGTTAGTCTATGGCGCAGTATCCCTTGTGTTGACTTTACCAGCTGATTTCTAGGAGACGACAAACAAACTTTCTGTAAGACCTTCAATTACTTTAAAGATCTTGCTAGGACTGGAGTGGCATTTGACTCCACATTCGCCAACATTCGAATTTTCACTTCGACTGAGGGACACATGGCACGTACAAGCAATTTGATTGACCACTGCAAAGTCTACAGGAGGCACTTGTGATTCTTCGGATTGTGGGGTTTATGTAATCCTCTACTGGTCGCTAGTTGTTGCGTCCTCCCCAGCCTGGGTGCATATAAATAATTACACCACATACGGAGCTCAGTATTATCCTTATTCATCAGAGTGTAACAGTTAACTGAATGTTCTACATCATGAAGTTTCATAACCACACTCAATCACATGCGTCACTAGTCTACTGAATCCATCAGGGATCAGAGGGGTCTCGCTATCTCTAACACACATGACACTACAGTGGGTACTCCCTTAGCAAGAAATTGCAGAAAATAACAAGCCAAAATATCCCTAAATATAGTACATACCCAGAAGGCACTTGTGTGATCTTTGAACAAAATAAACAAACAGTGTTCTGAGACCATTTTAAAGGTCAGTATACTAAAGACCTTGAGGACCAAAAATATATCCAGACCTATATTAAAATCTGTGAATGAAAAACTATCTCCAGCCAAAGTAAAACCTCACTCAAACCTCCCATTGACATAGTGGATATAAAAAGGGCTTAAAAACATTGCTAGTAAACAAGACCTCAGGTCAAAAATACATTCCTCTAGCTTTCTATAAAATATTACTGCCACTGGTATAAGGACGTTGGACAGCCTTCTACACATCCTTTACAGAAAGGTCAGACTACCCTCATCTATGTAAAAGGTAAAAAAAAACTCATTCCCAAATCTGAGAAGCTGTTGGTATGCTGTGCCTCATAGAGTCAGAGAGCTTTATTGAACAATGATGTCAGGATTGTCATGATCAATCTTGGGCAATAGGGTTAAGGATCTACTGCTGACCCTAAAGGACGCCTAACCAGGTGGGTTTTAAAAATAGGCAGTTTAGGGATAACATCTAGAGACTGGCCAATCTTGTTAAGAAGGTAAAGGAGGAATGCTCCCACAATCCTGGTCTTTCTAGAAGCGAATACTGCTTTGGACCAGGTGATCTAGCTGTTCCTCGAGACGTTTTCCACTAAATAGGGATTGAAAATGAAATAGAAAACTGGATCTAGCAAGTTGTAAATTGCCAAATATAGCAATTAAGGTAAATTGGGAGGAGATCCTTAGGGCTTTTGATTCAATTGGGAACCGGGGGAAGGGCTACCTACTTTTCACCCTACCCTTTGCCCTAGTGGTAGAACCACTGGCCATAAAAATGTGCTCAGGAGAAGCAATTCAAGGAATATCATTTGCAGACCAAGAAAAAAACTTTTCGCATTTGCTGGTGCACCTTATTTTTCTCATGACATCTGAACTTTGATGGAGATGGAATGAACACGAGGAGACTTATCTTCATAAAGGGTAGCCATTTAACATGATAAAATAATTTTGGAAGCAAATCCATAGCCACATTAGAGAGGAAATGGGATGCCCAATCCCAGTTGATCCAGCAATTGTCATTCTAAGTTTAAGACAAAATGCTTTCGAAGGGGTGCCTCATCATGATTGGAAACTGAACTCTGAGATGTTGGTGCTGTGAGGCAATCAATGGCCCTATAATGGAAGAAGAAATAATGGAAGAAGAAGGTAGCACCACACATGGCTCGGTTGTTCACTCCACTCTGCCATATGCTGACCCATTAAAAAACACTGGGCCTCATTTATGAGGCTGTGCATCACTTTTAAGCCGCCGGTGCGTCACTTTTTGTGACGCACCAGTGGTGTAAAAAATGAGCCTTGTTGCGCCATATTTACAAAGTGACGCATCTAGGTAGATGCGTCACTTTGTAAACCCCTGCGCCACATTATGCCTGCGCCAGGTATAATGTATGCAAGGGGGTATTGACGCAAGGAAGGGTCGTAGAAGTGATACAGTGAAATCTATGGATTTCACTGCGTCACTTTTAGGACACCGTTGCGTCAAAATTTTGCGCCTACCTCACAGCAGGCGTAAGACTGACACAGGCCCTTTCACATGGGGCTTGCCCCATGTGAAAGGACGCATTGCTGAAGATGCTTCACTTTTGTGACACACTCCAGCGATGCGTCACTTTTGCGCTTACAGATACATCAGAAATACTGACGTATCTGTAACTCCTTGCGACATGATGCGTCATACATTAAATAGGATGCATCAGGAATGTCGCAAGGAGTGCGCACTGAGAAGTGACGCATCGCTGCTTTCACGCAGCGATGCGTCATTTCTCAAAAATGAGGCCCACTGAGTCACATCAACCATCAGAACACAAATTCTTCTTGGAGTGGGCCTCTACGATATGCTACTTCTCTAGATTAGAATATCTAGGCTTCTCACCACTTAGAAAGAGGGCTCTTCAAGAATTTAATTTATAAAAATGGGAAGTGTTAGTGATCATTAAGGACAAGTGGAGTCACAGGAGGATTGGGATTGGGGAGAGCAGTCAGGAGACCCTAGAGCAAACTCAGAAACGCAAATGCTTCCCTCCTTGTTCGTCTAGATAGCATCCTTTGGGCAAAAGTTTACATATGCTAAACAATATCATTTGGTAGCCGCGGTCAGGAGTTGGGGAAGAATTCTAGTTCCATAACAAAATGTGGTTGATGAGAATGTACAATTATTTGATATGATATGCTATTGGACGAGAGTCAATTTGAAAGTTGATTGTAACTGCTAAGGCAATGAAAGTAAATACAAATATATTGGTAAAATAATATATGGTGCATGACAGAACCTGTGTAAGTTCAGCCAGACGACTAGCAACAGTTTTAAAAGATGAGGGATGCATCAAACCTTGCACTGGAGGAAATCCTGTTTTAAAGGGATGTTGCCATGGCACCAATGTAAATAAATTATTATGTATTGTTGCCACTTTATGTTTAATGAGTGAAGTCAATGCCTACAGGGGATTGCACAACCTGTCGGTCTACACTATTACTGAGGTTTTGAAATCATCAATGCTTTAACTACGCTTCAATTTAAATTGAATGTATTCTATTCTGTCTTTGACTTTGATATAACATGGTAATGATAAGATAAATTGAGTCTGTTCAGACAGAATTCCAATGCATTTTTCCATGTATAATTGATTTGAATATTTGGCTGTGATTAGATTAAGTTTGCTTAAACAGTTATTTTAAGTCTGTTTCTTATGAGTTGCTGTCTGTAAAATCACAAATGTAAGTTTTCCCCAGAATGTTTCAGCATAATACCGTTCTGTTGTGCCATGATGCTAAGACGATGGGACATCCAGGGTTTCACAAAATGCAGGATATGCGTCAAAATAGTTTCTGGTGATCAAGACTATGTAGGGTTATGCAGAAGTTAATCCACATTTGTAAAATATCTGTGGATGGGGAAGAGGGTGGCCGTATGGGGGAGGCAGCCATGGGCTGAGCACAAGGGGCGATAGGGTAAATCAACTAAAATTAATAATATTCACAAGGTTGTGCTTTGCAATAACATATAAAACCCCAGACAGGACACCTGAAGGACACACCACAGAACCTCACAAAAAAACTGAGATTAGGGACTGGAGTAAGATCACCAGGACAAAGGCACCAACAACAAAGGCAGGCATGACCAGGCAATGGACCAAGGAGACCATGACTAACAAAATACACAGCCCAAGATGACCTTAGGCGCAGATCAGCACAACACCCCATTCAATATCACGTTCTCACAAGTCTCTCACAAGAGCAGTAGAGCATCTCATGGGACTTTGTCAGACTCTGCAAGAGTTTCTATTCCTAATGCTATATATTCTGTTGCTGCACCCTCCAATTGAAAACACAGCAGCGATAGGGCACGGCATCTGCAGCGCTTTACTCAAGTCTCGAAATGGCCAGAAATCGGAGCACAACACACAATCTATGCACCCTAGGCGGCACCCTTTAACCATAAAGTGAATTGAGGATTATATTTGGCAGGATGTTCCTCATGTAGTGACGGGTTCAATGGCAAAATTTACTGTATCTGCAAAACCTGCACTTGCATTATAGTATAGACATCTGGGGCCATATTGCAATAATTCCCCAGGGAGTGTGACAGGCGTTTTCACCTGCTTTACGCCCCCCCGGACACTTTGGTTTTACAGAAGATGGGGCAGACATGTGTGCATCCCCTTCAGTAATACCGGTAGTACTGGCGCACTTATATCGTCAGTGCTACCATCAGGGGTTGTTCCCTTTTTTGCATAGGGGCATGCCCTGTGCAAATGGGGAAATTCATTTGCCTCTGCGCCTGAGCCATATTACAGACATGGGTTCAGAGGCAAAGAAACTCTCAGGGGGCGCACTCGCTTCTAGGTGGAGCACTGTGACCTCACCCCCAGAGAGCAGCACTCTGGAGGGGAGAAAGGGGTTTCACATGAATGCGCTACCATGGGAGCCTTGGGGGCAGCACATTCACCATAATAGGGTGCATTGTCATTGTTTGTACCCCGGCTCACCTTTTAAAAGGTGCACCGGGTACAAACCTTTTATACGGTGCTGAGGACAAGAAATTAATCTCTTCAGTCAGTCGCTCGGATGAGCATCCTTGTAGGTGAGATGGTTCCTGCATCACCCCACTCTCACTGTTGGTATTTGACAACATATACCCAAAACAAGAGTGACTCATTAAGAAGCCTAGTTATATTATTCTCAATGGCTGCCCTAGGAAGCCCATAGAACCTGTCAATGGATGTTTTCGATGGAATGCCTCCTTATAGGGATTTATCACAAAATTGATTGTCATTGATCATTTCAACTAGGTTAGAAAGCACCTGTTGACAACAAATAGCCGAAACAGTCATGCAAACTGTTGCACATTTGCAACGCTTCCCAATCCTTGGGTAATTCACTGTGGGCCTGATTCACAGAACTAACTTAAGACAAAATCCTAAACTTACTACCATTTTGGAATTCACAGAAGGCACTTACTCATTTTGGTATTCACATAAGGCACTTACTCATTTCGGTATTCACAGAAGTTAGGAGTCCTAACTTTAGGACTCCTAAATGCCTTCTGTGAATACCGAAAGTCTTAAAGTTAGGATTTTTCTCAATTTAGTAGTAGTAAAGTTAGGACTCCTAACTTTCGGACTCCTAAATGCCTTCTGTGAATACCGAAAGTCTTAAAACTAGGATTTTTCTCATTTTAGTAGTAGTAAAGTTAGGACTCCTAACTTTAGGACTCCTAAATGCCTTCTGTGAATGCAGAAAGTCTTAAAATTAGGATTTTTCTCAGTTTAGTAGTAGTAAAATTGAGAAAAATCCTAATTTTAAGACTTTGGGTATTCACAGAAGGCACTTAGGAGTCCTAAAGTTAGGAGTCCTAACTTTACTACTACTAAATTGCGAAAAATCCTAATTTAGGCATTTAGGAGTCCTAAACTTCTGTGAATACTGAAATGAGTAAGTGCCTTCTGTGAATACCAAAATGAGTAAGTGCCTTCTGTGAATACCAAAATGGTAGTAAGTTTAGGATTTTGTCTTAAATTAGTTCTGTGAATCGGGCCCTTAGATAGGCACAGTTCATTTCACGTTTACCGCCTCAGACATGCTATGAGCTAAGTCATTCAGAGGTAGCATCTTGGAAAGCTGACCACTGATAAATTTAAAAGGGAATAATCTGGTGACAAACATTTTGTTAATGACTTGCCCAGGACTGTGTGGGTTCTTCAGGGGTTTCACAGATTCTTATGTCTGCGAGTCCCCATCCAATCTGGCATGGGGACCAAGTCATGCTGCTGAGTGAATGGTGTCTTACCAAGGAAAATGTAAGCAGAACCTCTGAAGATCATTCCGCTTTGTTTTCATTCACAGCAGTTATACATGTTGTACAGAGCAGTTGGTATAAGGGGAGGGAGAGCAGTGGTTCTAGATGCTACATTTTCAGAGATAATAACCCCTCAACATCAAAGGAAGAAAAGACTGCTACAACACTATTAATCTGAGTGCACATGATGGAACAGAACAACTCATTGACTTTCCTGTTTAAAGCCCAGAAGGCCTCACTATTAACCAATACATACAGAACATCTGAAGAGTGAACTTTGCTGCCAGGATTAAAGGGATTTATGAAGTTATATTTTGTAGAGTAAGAAGAGTCAAAGCTTTGCTGAAGATTTTTCAGATCAGCTTGAATTTGAAATACTCCTCAGGGTCTTGTTTGATTTTCTTCTCAAGCAGAAGAACTTTACTAGATTGCAAGGCTGTTGGAAAAATCCTCTTGATAAAAGAAGCGCTATAGATTTTCAAAAGAGCAGGCGCATAGCTGTAGATGTTTATTTCAACAAAGAAGTTGGATTGGTGCCATGTGTGATAGAGGCTAGTTTGATGGTTGGCAGATTTTGTAGATGTGTTCCCGACTAAAAGAACGCTATGAGCCCGATTCAAAAGGTAAAGGTAGACCAAAATTCTAACTTAGACTGAAATTCTAACTTTGCTACTTTTTGGTATTCACAAAGGCAAGTTACTACTTGTAACTTTCCTACTAGTAAACTTACTAATAGTAAAGTTACTTCTAGTAAAATTGCTAATTGTAAAGTTACTAGTAGTAACTTACCTTTTTTCAAAGCAAAGGTGCACCACCAAGGAGTTCTACCAGCAAAGATAAATCAAATGTCCACATTCAACAATTCTTTGATGATTCTTTATTTATTTTTTTCCCTCTTTGTTATTATTCCAGAGGAAACAGTGCAAACAACACAACGGACAGCCGACGCGTTTGGTAAATATACAGGACTTCTTCAGGGCATAAGAATAGAGTGGGAAAGCCCCCTCCAGTCGTATTTAGTAGGGCATGTGATATCTTACTGGACGTCGTTCACCATCAAGAGCAATATATTAAAGAGAAGTGGTCTTGAAGTAACTTAATAGGGGGTAAGAACGAGCACAAAGACCAAGTCCACATGAATGGGCGTTAATTCCTAACACCGATAACCTTTATTCTGAAGGTTCTTATGATATCACGTCTACTTCATCTAGCATCGTCTACGTATAGTACGAGTATCTAATGAGGGGATGGTCATATACTACCTTTCCCGTGTCAGATCTAGAATGGCACTGTCGCACTCATAAGTGAGATCCTTTCAAAGTGTAGAATACGTCCGTACTAAAATGGGTCACGGAGTGCCTAAAGTTAATCAAAATAGGAGGGGATGCGTCCCCATAGAAGAGTTATCATCCGTTAAGATGTCCCAGAGTGTCTCCAAGCAAGCCAAGATGCAGGCATAATAGTGTGGACCTCGTTACGGGGGGAGAAAGGCAAGAGCAGCGACCTTACCTTTGTGAATACCAAAATGCAGTCAACTTAGATATAAGTCTAAGTTTACTATTTAAGTGTAAGTTTACTACTTTTTGGTATTCACAAAGGTAAGTTACTACTAGTAACTTTACCACAAGTAAACTTATTATTAGTAAACTTACTACTAGTAAACTTACTATGAGTAAAATTACTGGTAGTAATGCTACTAGTAGTAACTTACTTACCTTTATGAATACCGAAAAGTTGTGAAGTCAGACATTTGGTCTGAGTTAGACTTTTGGTCAAACTTTACTTTGTGAATCTGGCCCTTAATATATTGATGGATCGGAGAAGGGGACTTTGGGATTTTCTGGCTATTTGCACATCTTTTTTTTCCCTAAGAAGATTTGTACACAACCCAAATGATAGGCTATGGTTAAAGACGCTCACAATCTTAATTTGTTCTGTGACTGAGTCAACAAACTGCTTAAACAGTGGGAACAAAGAAGGCAACCTAGTTTTGGTGATGTTGTCATGTTACCTTGGTTAGGTAAACTTTCAGAGAAATGTGTATGAGATCTGAGGTATGTTACCTAACACAGTCAAGTAATAAACAACGAAATAAATACAAAGTTAAATTCCATAACAGTTTATACTAAAAGTAATACACTGTTAATGATAACAAAAATTACATAAGGGGAAATTAACTGTTAGAAATGAGATTTCTGGTTGGCTAAGGCTTGCGCCAAAGCCAGGCAGAGACCACCACTCTAGTCAGGGCAAGGGAGTTACATGCCAAAGAAAACCCCTGCTCACCCCCTTGTTAGCTTGGCACGAGCAATCAGGCTTATCCCGGTGGCAATGTGTAAAGCATTTAAGCATGCAAACAGCAACAACATCCCAGGCACACTACAAAAGGAACTCCACACAACGTTATATCAAAAATAGCCTTTGTATTCTCATAGGACATTAGAATAGTAAACACATAATATACATTGTGCCAACTGGCACTAGGTCATATTTACAAGGGATTATTTACACCTGACAGGGCCCACTGGACCACTGTCAGAACCATCACAAAGTGAAATTAGTAAAAGTAATACATCTCATAATCGTACAACCAGTAATCACTGGTAATCAATGTACTTAGCATCAGCCTGTAACATAAACTACATTATGCACAGTATCACATTAGGCACAAATTACATTCTGCGCCAACCTCACCAGCAGAAACACCTTATGCAATCATTTCATAAGTCTAAACTCATTAGACCCTAACCTCCTAAGCGCTCACATTAGGGGCATAAATCACACAGTGGAACATAATCTCACTAGCATAAACCATGATATGCAAAACAACCGCATAATCATAAGAACCACATTTAGAGGCATCAAACAGGGTGCGTAAATCATACTACATGAATCACATTTCCTAGCACCACCTAAATCAAATTATGGTCTTGTGCCTTATAAACCCGACAGTCCCCCTGGCCAACTGGCCGTCTCAAAGGGGCTCAAATGCCCTATGTCCAAAAGTCAGGGAGCGCTGCCAATGCAGCAGAAGTCAAGAGTGTGCAATTGCGCAGATCTAAACGTTGCGGCTGGCACTAAGTGCTGCGCAGCTGTGAATGTATGGGGCAAAGGAATGGAACTCACTCCTAACTTCAAAATACATGCCCACAAAGCACTGTGGCCTAAACGATGCAGCTGCCCACCACTTGCTGGGCAGCTGTAAATACCAAATGAGGCCTGGACACGAAATGTGCCCTCCCAATCAGATATGCCCCAAAACGTTACATAAAAAGAAGTCCTGGCACTACTGTGCCGCCTGAGCCACCTTCTGGGACTCTCTACCACTGGCAAACGGGGAAACTGTGAACACCTCTGTAAAGGGGCCCAACACTACAGTGCACTCAGGACCCCACAGGGCTTTTAAACAACGTTGCCCCCATGCTGGAGCCACACGTGGCTCTCGAAATGAATATCCCACACGTTGGGGCGGCTTGCTCTCTCGCGGGCCTGCCCAAACGACCCAAGACTTCCCGGTGCCTTGTGTGCACCAACAATAAAGAAAATAGGACGGCCTCGGCCCCACTCACTGGGCTGCATAGACTCTTCTCCTCTCCTGGGGCCAGGACTTCTCCTTACACCGCGGGGCTCCATCAGCTCATGGGAGCCCCGCCGACCAGCTGCAGCACCCCTCACTTCTCCTCTCTTCACCCGGGCCCCCTCCAGGGTCCAGGGGCTTGGATGTGGAGCCCGCAAGGCTCCAGACGGCATCCGCTTGCTTCTCCTCGTGTCTCGCCTCCTTCCTGGACAGTGCGGGAGAAGCAGGAAAGACGCAGCGAGGCCCCGCCCACAGACAGGCAGTCTCGCTTGTCTCACTTGACTTCCTGGATGGCAATCAGGGCAGCGGTGGTGATTTCGGTACAAATACGGCCATGAGGGGTAGGCTGCCTCTTGATTAATAAAACATAAAGCGGGGTGGGCACCAGCTCAAAAAGGCAAACAAGCGGGGTTGGCACCCGCAAAGTAAATGAAGGAAAGCATAAGCGGGCTGGGCACCCGCAATCACACAAGTATCACAGGGGAATCCCTATGATGGGGATTACTTCTTAACGGGGCTGCAGCTCAGAGCTGCACAGCCCCCAGGCTCTACCTCTCCTTTGGGGAAAGTCAGGACAAAGCGCTCACAGGGCGCAAAAGATGCTGAACAGTTCCTGGAATAAAAAGGAAAGCATAAGGGTCCTAAAAAGGTTTTCCAGGTCCAGGGGCAAGGCAGGGTCCAGGGAGGCAAGCCCTTATTGCAGCCCCCCCTTGGCCCTAGCCGCAGCACACCCCAGCAGGAACAGCACACCAAGACTGAGCATGTTAATGGGGTCACAGCCCCTATATTTATACTACATTTCCCATTGTGTCACTGCACAGAGCTTGGGGATACCAGTCAGAACTGGTTTAGGGGGGTTTTGGAGCACTTTGTTTTGCCCAGCTCCTCTCCCCTTTGTCAGGTGGGGGCTCAGTGATCAGACACAGCACAGGGAGCGGAGCTAGCATTGTGGAGGAAAGGCACAGCCCTATTCTGGTCCCAGGTGCAACTCCTCCCTCCCATCTGCATGCAGATCTCTCTATTCATCACTGGGCTGACTTACCCTGTCTCCTGGAGCCAACCACAACCCTCAGCTCCTGTCACTCACAAGCCAGACATGCAATTCACATCAGGCAGGCAGACACATGGCACACAGAAATGCCAACTTCTTAAAGTGGCATTTCTACACCAGTCACCCTAAATCTGCGCACACCATTGTGAAGCATTTATCCTCACGAGTTCATACATACTAAACTCGACCCTGCACTCCCCTCATACCAGGAATTACCATGGACACACTCATCCCCCATGCATTCCTATGGGAGGGCAGGCCAATCTCACCACACACACTCAGAGAGCGCGCACACTTTACACTGGGCTACAGTGCTACAGTGCCCCGAGGCCTAAAATCACCAACACCAAGTTACAGAAAAAGGCTAGGAAAATTCAAGTTTCGGGGTGAACCTGCCAAAAGGGCCAAGTCCAACATGCACATAAAAGGTTTTGGAAAGCATAATGTTCCCATAACCCGTTTCAATTTGGTTAAATAAAAAAGATGAAAATCACTACATTCAAAATAGGCTTTTCGTGTGAAAATCCTATAACCATTTATTTAACATTGAATAGAAATATCAGTGACATTCAGTCTGCCAATCTTACATATTATTGGACATCACCATCACCACCCAAAAGAACTCGCGTAGCCCAGTGGTACTGGGATAAAGTCAAGTATTGAGGTTGGTGCATGATTTTTCTCTGAAATTATGTTGGAGTAGTAGTAGTATCAGTACCATCTAGATAGTATTTGTTAAATCTTCACCACTGGTTTCAATAGATAATTCCTTTTTCACACAGTTTAAAAGAGGCTACTGTAAGCTGGTACACAAGTCCTTCCAGTCCTCCAAGAAGGTAGTTGAAGAAATCCTCTAGTTCAGTGGTTCCCAAACTTTTTACTCCTGCGGACCCCCATTGAGTCATCACTGGAAGCCGCGGACCCGCCACGCAATTTGTAGGATTTACAATTCAAACATTAAAACAGTAATTCGAAAAAAATAAACACACGTGTGCACACAAAACAAATACTCGGAAAAGCAAGTATTTTAGGGGCATATTTCCACCCTGTCACCATGAGAACGCCACTTTTTGCGACGTTCCCATGGCGAAAGGGGCTTCGCTTTATTTACAATGCATCGTTAAGCCACTTAACATGGCTTAACGCTGGCTAGTAAATAACACCCCCTTTCACCCAATGCTTAGCGTGAAAGGGGTGGGCAGTGGGTGTTGCGGTGGGCGTTCCACCTCAACACCCATTGATTTTGACACTGCCCCCCTATTAACAGGGCAGCGTAAATGGGAGGCAGCGAACGCCTTTGATTGTTTATGTTCAGGAAGATGACCCTTCTTGCACATAAACAATCTTTTAAAAAAAATTACATTTTGTAACTTCCATGTGTGCTGCATTAAGCAGCACATATAGAAGTGACAAAACTGCATTTCACAAAATTGTTTATGTGCAGGAAGGGGGACCTTACTGTACATAAACAATCTTCCCCTGCACACAGACACCTTTGCACTATGGTGCAAGGGTGCCTGCGTTGGTGCCACAATGTTAAATTTAGCGTGAGCGTAGGGGAAACACAGGGCTGCATCATATTCTTGTTAATATAGGTGCAGCCCTGCGTTTCTGAACTGGCGGAGTGTGTCGTTAAGCCATGGAGGCCAACGATTATCTCTGCCACTTCTGTTGAATATTGAAAGAATTTGGAAAAAATGAAGAAAATTGATGGGAAGGTTGGTGCTGCATCTCCGTGACTAACTTTTAAATGGTTGGTTTTATTTCGCAGTACGAGGCTCCTGCTCCTGCCAGGGCCAGACTGGAAACCCAAAGCAGCCCTGGCAAATGTTTTCAGACCAGTCCCCATAGGCTGCACACCAAGTGCAGTGAGTGAGCCTGATCACTACAAAGAGGGCTTTGGGATTCTCCCCCAAAAAAACATTTTGGAAACAATGGTGCAGTCTAAAACACAGTTATCATTACATATTGAATTGTACTAGCATTTAAAGAATAATAAATTAAGTCCTTACTATGCACCAGAATACGACAATCTTTTTTGGGGTTCTTCAATGATTCCCCCACTATCACCCTCCAACAGTACCACTCATCTCTCCATAGCCCCTCTGTCACATGTATTAAAGTTTTTATAGCATCTCTCATACCATTGTATGAGAGAGAGCACTTTACATCACACACATATAGATGCAGTGAATCATACATGTAAATCAGTGTATAGAAAATGTCACATAAGGCAAAGGGGACTACAAGGTGCAGAATTCACGTCATTTATACTGGTAGGCATTTTTAAATAGTGCTTAGTCTGGAAAAGCACAAACTCAG
This sequence comes from Lissotriton vulgaris, assembly GCF_964263255.1. Classification (NCBI taxonomy): domain Eukaryota; kingdom Metazoa; phylum Chordata; class Amphibia; order Caudata; family Salamandridae; genus Lissotriton; species Lissotriton vulgaris. The sequence goes on along the minus strand of NC_141689.1, from coordinate 2,003,049,508 downwards.
GATTCAGAACATAACACAGTGGTTAGCATTGACTTTAACAATAAAAATGTATTTCCACCCATATGAACCTTTTTAGCAGTATCAGGATAATGAAAGACTGGGAAAAACAGGTCACTAACTTGTACCTTGCAGTTTGCAAGCTGCTCTTTGATGACAGTTTATAGGTCATTGTGATAGATTACGATTGTCACTTATGAACTGCACAGCACCAAAATATTCTCTGTTTTTTAAAACGCATTATACATGTTCTTTGCAGTAGGCATGTTAACCCTCTGTGCTACTTTAGATAATTCAAAGCTGCCACTGGACAAAACTCTCATCTCTCCCCAGCAGGTACATTAATCACTGGTGTTATCTTGACACTTTTATTGTTGTTCGAAAACTGCTAATTATACAAGATACTTTCAAGTGCTTTTAAAACTGCTGCCTGCGGACCCCCAGGGAATGTGTCATGGACCCCTGGGGGTCCGCGGACCACAGTTTGGGAAACCCTGCTCTAGTTGATATAGCTCATCTCTCCATGACCCCTTCAGGATATAACGATCAAGAAAAGGGAGTGGTGATGGACAGAGTATCTGAATTAAACAAGACACTCCTACCCAGTCAACAGATCAGGGCTTGATCCACCACCGTTTTTTAGCTCACTGCACCATCCCAGCTCAGAACCTGGCTACATGCAAATTAGTCTGTCCCTGGCCCAGTGCATCATGGGAACAGGGCAGACCAAACTACCAAGCCAATTCTTGTACTGGAAAGGAAACAAGCTTCCGGGGACCGGTTTCTGGCATTACAGCCGTCTTCGGCCCGGCTTGCTTGAATCCTGATGGTGCAGTGAGCAAGGGACTCATGTCTGAGCATACCCTTCCACGCTTATGGTGGACAAAACGATTAAGAAAAGGGGGTGGTGATGGACAGAGTATCTGAATTAAACAAGACACTCCTACTCAGTCAACAGATCAGGGCTTGATCCACCACCATTTTTTAGCTCACTGCACCATCCCAGCTCAGAACCTGGCTACATGCAAATTAGTCTGTCCCTGGCCCAGTGCATCATGGGAACAGGGCAGACCAAACTACCAAGCCAATTCTTGTACTGGAAAGGAAACAAGCTTCCGGGGACCGGTTTCTGGCATTACAGCCGTCTTCGGCCCGGCTTGCTTGAATCCTGATGGTGCAGTGAGCAAGGGACTCATGCCTGAGCATACCCTTCCACGCTTATGGTGGACAAAACGATTAAGAAAAGGGGATGGTGATGGACAGAGTATCTGAATTAAACAAGACACTCCTACCCAGTCAACAGATCAGGGCTTTATCCACCACCGTTTTTTAGCTCACTGCACCATCCCAGCTCAGAACCTGGCTACATGCAAATTAGTCTGTCCCTGGCCCAGTGCATCATGGGAACAGGGCAGACCAAACTACCAAGCCAATTATTGTACTGGAAAGGAAACAAGCTTCGGCGGACCGGTTTCTGGCATTACAGCCGTCTTCGGCCCGGCTTGCTTGAATCCTGATGGTGCAGTGAGCAAGGGACTCATGTCTGAGCATACCCTTCCAAGCTTATGGTGGACAAAACGATTAAGAAAAGGGGGTGGTGATGGACAGAGTATCTGAAATAAACAAGACACTCCTACCCAGTCAACAGATCAGGGCTTGATCCATCACCGTTTTTTAGCTCACTGCACCATCCCAGCTCAGAACCTGGCTACATGCAAATTAGTCTGTTCCTCCCTGGCCCAATGCATCATGGGAACAGGGCAGACCAAACTACCAAGCCAATTCTTGTACTGGAAAGGAAACAAGCTTCCGGGGACCGGTTTCTGGCATTACACCCGTCTTCGGCCCGGCTTGCTTGAATCCTGATGGTGCAGTGAGCAAGGGACTCATATCTGAGCATACCCTTCCACGCTTATGGTGGACAAAACGATTAAGAAAAGGGGGTGGTGATGGACAGAGTATCTGAATTAAACAAGACACTCCTACCCAGTCAACAGATCAGGGCTTGATCCATCACCGTTTTTTAGCTCACTGCACCATCCCAGCTCAGAACCTGGCTACATGCAAATTAGTCTGTCCCTGGCCCAGTGCATCATGGGAACAGGGTAGACCAAACTACCAAGCCAATTCTTGTACTGGAAAGGAAACAAGCTTCCGGGGACCGGTTTCTGGCATTACAGCCGTCTTCGGCCCGACTTGCTTGAAAACCGGTCCCCGGAAGCTTGTTTCCTTCCCAGTATAAGAATTGGCTTGGTAGTTTGGTCTGCCCTGTTCCCATGATGCACTGGGCCAGGGGCAGACTAATTTGCATGTAGCCAGGTTCTGAGCTGGGATGGTGCAGTGAGCTAAAAAACGGTGATGGATCAAGCCCTGATCTTTGGACTGGGTAGGAGTAGTCTGCTTAATTCAGATACTCTGTCCATCACCACCCCCTTTTCTGAATCGTTTTGTCCACCATAAGCGTGGAAGGGTATACTCAGATGTGAGTCCCTTGCTCATTGCACCATCAGGATTCAAGTAAGCCGGGCCGAATACGGCTGTAATGCCAGAAACTGGTCCCCGGAAGCTTGTTTCCTTCCCAGTATAAGAATTGGCTTGGTAGTTTGGTCTGCCCTGTTCCCATGATGCACTGGGCCAGGGACAGACTAATTTGCATGTAGCCAGGTTCTGAGCTGGGATGGTGCAGTGAGCTAAAAAACTGTGATGGATCAAGCCCTGATCTTTGGACTGGGTAGGAGTAGTCTGCTTAATTCAGATACTCTGTCCATCACCACCCCCTTTTCTGAATCGTTTTGTCCACCATAAGCGTGGAAGGGTATACTCAGATGTGAGTCCCTTGCTCATTGCACCATCAGGATTCAAGCAAGCCGGGCCGAAGACGGATGTAATGCCAGAAACCAGTCCCCGTAAGCTTGTTTCCTTCCCAGTATAAGAATTGGCTTGGTAGTTTGGTCTGCCCTGTTCCCATGATGCACTGGGCCAGGGACAGACTAATTTGCATGTAGCCAGGTTCTGAGCTGGAATGGTGCAGTGAGCTAAAAAAACGGTGATGGATCAAGCCCTGATCTTTGGACTGGGTAGGAGTAGTCTGCTTAATTCAGATACTCTGTCCATCACCACCCCCTTTTCTGAACCCTTCAGGATATAGGCATAACTATGTACAAAGATCAGGCTCCACAACACAATGCATTGTATAGCAGACAATTGGCTACACTGCCATAGACAGTGAAATCAGAAGACTGCATTCAGCTGTACAAGTGCAAATAATTCCAGGCAGGGATCCAGGCAGAGAGTGCATTTCAAGGTGGAGGTTGAAAAATGTATGGTTATAGTCGTTGCTTGTCAGAATATCAATAGCATAAACATCACTGTCATAAATACTGAGGCCTAAATATTTGTACAAAGGTATTGCATTATTGGGTGTAGATTTTCTTTTTGGTTAACACCAGTGAGGTGATATTTTTGTAAACAATATTTAGGGCACTACATTTTCTTCAGACATTACTTTGGCCATGATATTCTGCTATCTTCCCATTATGACTCACTATTGTTTATGTTACTTTGTGCGGTGTAATAGTCAACTTTAGACCTGTCCACCTCACCTTAGGGTGGTCTTCCCCCAAACCTTTTGCCTGTTTACCTCCAATTTTACTGGATGTGTGCTTCTGTTGGCCTTAGTACTCTGTGCACTTTAACCACTGCTAATCAGTCATAAAGTGATTGTGCTGACTCCCCTAATCCTGGGTTGTTTGGCATATACCCAATTGGCATATTTAATTTACTTGCAAGTCCCTTGCAGAGTGGTATACCATATGCTCAGTGCATGTACATAAAAGACTACTAGTGAGCCTGCTGCACTTAATGTGCCACCCACTCAAGCTGCGCTCTAAAGCCTGTCCCAGACTTGACATTGCAGCCTGAATGCAGTGTCCGACTGCCATGTTGACATGGCATTTGAAAACCCTTGACAAGTCTTAATCTCCCCTGTTATTACGTATAAGTCACCCCTATGGTTGGCTCTACGTATCCCATAGGTTGGGGCACTGTGTAATTAAAAGGTAAAACATGCAAATGTAAGTTTTACATGTTCTTTCTGATAGCGAAAAAAACCCAAATTTGTGTTTCACTACTATGAGGCCTACCCTTCTTGTAGGATAATATTGGGGATTCCTTATTACATTTCATGAGCTGTAATTCCTAATTAAGAGTAGGTAGAGTAGGTAGATATATCATGTTTGGTACCTATGCAATTGTAATGATAAACCCTCTTTTATGCTAAAGTTAGATTTTGAAAATGCCACTTTTAGAAACTTGACATTTTCCTGCCCTCAGCCCTTGGCAACTACAGTCTGCCTTGGGTCACATGAATGTGTGTAGCTGACAGACTTTGTGAATTCTTCCCAGAGTAACACAAGAGTGGGATTAGCTGTGGCTTAGTGGGCCATTGCAAACAGAATGGGAAGTTGGGCTGAGCCACATTTGCAAATTAATAGGCTGCTGCCTGTCTTTCCACTATAGGCTTAACAGCCCGGTATTGTCACTGCAGCCAGCTTGGAACCAAAGCAGGGCAAGCAAGAAATTCTGTGCACTTCAAAAACCTTTCTTGAAACTTCTCCCACCTTCTAGAAGCAGGGCACCAGGGTATAAAAATAGGGCATTCAGACCCACACTCCAGTTCCCTACTCTGAAGACTCTCAGAGGACTTCCTGCTGATATGACCTGCTGTGCATTCTGCCAGAATGCTGCTATGCCTAGAAGGACTGCTTTTCTGTCTGGAGCCTGCCTTGAACCCTCAAAGGCCATCCCGGCTGTTGGGTCCTGCATTTTCACCTGCATACAGGATTGCCAGAAGTGACTCCAGGGGTTAGTTTGTTGGCCTCTGTTCAGAGCCACATGAACATAACAGGCTCCCATCATCTGGAACCCGCACCTGGGCCCAGCCTGAGTGAGTCCTGAACTCCCATGAGGTCTCCATCCACTTATGGACCTTGGTTGTGGTGCTAAAGGTGCCCAGATGGCCAATTTCCAAGGCTGAGGACTAAGTAAAAATGTAGCCCAAAAGTTCTCTGAGAAGCAGGAGACCAGGACCAACCTGCTCGCCTATCCGCCCGAGATGCATCGCCGATCAGATTGACTTTGCAGCTTCTGATGCTACATTCTTCTCTGCAGTAGCAAATCTGTTTCAGTGGTCCTTCACCAAAGGGGTATCTGACCTTGTGAAATATCTTTGAGTACAGCCTTCTGCTTAGTCCTGCTGGAAATTTTTGACTTCCATCTTGATACAATCCGAAGGTAAAAATCTTCACTGCGGCTTCACTCCACAGCTATCTGCTGACGACGCTCCCTCCTCGGACACTTATGCAGCCGTGCCTCGTTGAAGTTCTACCTCCTCCGTCATTTGTCTTCCAAAAATGTTCAAAGTCTGAAGGTAAGTGCTGACTGTACCCAATCCACTTTTTGTTTCCAAACCTTGCTCCATCACGGTTGGCCTTAACATTTGACTTTGAACCGGTGTCGCGTGACCAGATTTCCGTGGTTGGTGTTTTGATCTTTTAGGTGCTAGAATTCACTTAAAACTTCAAAATTTCATAACTCTGGTTCCACTGATTGGATTTTTGTCATTTTGGGTGTCAAATAATTTCTTACAATGTACTCTATTTTTCTAAATCGGTTTGGGATTTTCTGCATTGTGTTTTCACTTTATTACTGTATGTGTGCTCCATAAATACTTTATACAGGGCCTCTAAGTTAAGCCTGGCTGTTTTTTTTGTGATTAGCTACTCAGGGTTAAGCTCAAGTTAATTTAGTGTTTGTTAAGTTTGTGGTTCACTCTGCAAGGGATTTTGGCTGTTGCTTGACCAAGGCTCACACCCAGTCCCAATAAACCAATGTCTCACCTTGGTGTTCAGCGGTGTGGATCAGAACTTATGTTTGTGCAGTACCATACAGTGATTTGTGGTAGACAAAAATCCCAAATAAATAATTTGACATCATTGTGACCTCTTTTTAAATTTTTCCTTAGTTTCTCATTTGGCTGTTTTTCAACCTTTTTCAAATGTAAGTGCCCTAACTTCCTTTTTGTACCACGGAGATTGATGTCTGCAATTCTGACTCCTCAGCAAGGCTGAGCTGCTGAAACTGCAAACAGAATTGGCTGTAAGTAGACAAGAAGGCTACCAAGCTGATCTTCACTTAGATCTCAGGGCCTTTGAGGAGATGCAGAGATGGCAGGCCACCTCAAAGCAGGATGTGGTGGATGACAATGAGGAACAAGGAGCACAGACAGATGAGGAGGAGAGGGAGGACCAAGAACAGGGTCCTGAGCTGTCAGCTGTCAGGAGAGCCCAACTCGACCCCAGAGGATTTGGATGCCCTGGATGACCAGGATGGAGCTTGGAACAGTGTGTCTGCCAGGGGCCTGTCCTCACAGGACCTGGAGGACAGGAGGAAGGAGAGGAAACTCTAGTGGAAGCAGCAGCTGGAGCTGGGCAAGCTAAAGATGGAGGAGAATAGGATGGCACATGAACAAAAACTCAAGGTGTTGGGCATCAAAGCCAATAAATTGTAGTCCAGCAGTAATGGTGACAGCACACCTGCAGTGTCCAATGGAGAAGTGAGGGTCCACATGCCCAAGGGCCTACTGCCCAGGTATCTGGTTGGAGAATATATTGATTAACGGTTCTCAGCGAATGAAATGGCTCTAAGAGGACACAAGGTCCAAGAAGAGTACATGGGGGATGACATGGGTAGCTTATGGAGGTACATGCCAATGGTGTGGAGACACATACACCTGACACTGGGGATAGAGGATCAGACCCAGTACAACCCCATGTAGGCCATTCTTCTTAGCAAATTTGGACTGACCCATTAAAGTTTAGACTGATGTTTAGGTACAGCCACAAACTCCCAATCCAGTCCTTGGTAGACTTATTAGATTACTCCAACAAAGCAGTGAAGGGCTGGGTGAGGTGCAGCAAGTTAGATGATTTCACTGGGCTGTACAGCCTGATTTTGAGGTAGTACATGCTCCAATACCTGTGTTGACTCCAGGTGTATAGCAAGCCGACTGACCCCAGGATGCTTGCTGAGAAGGACCTCAGGGTCAGCACCAGAATGTTCAATAAGACATATGGAGAACTCATTAAAGGGTGGTTAGGGTTCCCACCAGAAGAAGGAGGGGGAGATAAAAAGAAGGAGTTCTCTCAAGGCCCCCTGAAATATTTCTCAAGGGAAAGGGTCCCAATCAAATCTGGCCACCAGAATTAAGGCTTGTCTGATAAAAATCATAATAAGTCTATTCCCATGTGCTATGAGTGTTATGAGTATGGGCATTTTGATGGTGATCCCTTAGCCCCAAGAGGGCGCTGCCTCCCACTGGAGGAAAAACCCCAGGGCTGGTGTAGAGATGCTGATGGAATTGTTGAGTGAACATAGAACTATGCAGAAGAATGTTGTTGTATCAAAAAAAGGAACCAGTACTGGCGGTGCCACTGAATGGTGGGAGCATTTGATAGCAATAAATGTAAATGAAAAAGAAAGCTTATTTCAAGGTGACAGCAAAAATATATCTAACCATGGATGCTAGTAGCATTGGTGTGATGGCAGAATTGACCCAAGTGGTAAATGATCAGGAAAGGATTGTAGGATTTGCTGAAAGAGAAGCCCTGGCATGTTGCTGGGGGTTAAACACTTTAGATATTATTTATTTAGGATTAGGAGGGATCGTAAGCCTTTGGTACACTTATTCAAGGGTGGTAGAGATGTGGATGGTAGCGTGATGCCTAGAATTTCCAGATGGATGTTATCTATCTTAGACTATATAATGTTGATGTGGAGTATCTAAAAGGATTTAAAATGTGGTGGTGGAGTTACTATCAAGGCTACCTGTGAGTGAGGGTGTGCAAGAGGAAGAAGCTGATGTAAGTGAAAGGTTAGGAGACCAAGAGGAAATAGCGTTGGCAAGGAGGAATGGAAACTTGCTATGTATGAAGATGTTTTGTTAAGAGATGTGAAGGAGTGTGTGAAACAGGGACGGCACCGTGAGTTACATCTGAATGTTGAAGTGGAATAATATCATGGCACAAAGGATGAATTGAGCTTATGTGGGGAAAAAGTGATGAGGAGGACTTGCATTATTCCTCCTGAATGTGTCCAGAATCAGATATTTCAAATTGCACATGAGGGTCATCCTGGTAGGAATATGACCAAAAGGGAGAGTAGACAGGCATTCTGGTTGCTTAACTGTACACACTGTTAAGGTATGTTTCGGTCTTATACAATGTATAAGTGCAGCACATTAGAGACAGTGGAGTACTGCTTCTAACCGAGACCTTTTACGCCATTTATCCACAGGGAGTGATCCGAACCTCTCACCATTAGGGTACTTTTATTCTTTGAGTGGTTGAGTCCAAGCGATGAGTTTATATAAGTTAGCCCCTTCACTGATACCGTTTTTGTAATTATTTCACAGTGACAACGACCCCCCAGTCCATGTCCTGAGGAGAACCCGTCTAGTGTTGCTGGGTTCGAAACGCGTCGACGTTCTTACCTCCAAGATACCAAATAATTAGGGCTTGCTAGGACTCAACTCAATACACTTGCAAATTTTTGATTTGTTCCCATGTCATTCCTAGCCACAGCACTTGATGTTAAATATATTGTGTATCTTGTGTAGGTGTTAACAAGTAGGCTTATTGTAACCTGTCAGTCCACTTGTTCAGTCTATATCCAGGACTGGAGCCTCAATGATTGATTGACCTGAGGCCTACCACAGTTGTCCATGTTAATTATTTGTGACAATTTCCGTGTTTAAGTACTGTGTTTGATATCTTCTTTTCAGTTAACTTAATATGTATTTGTGTATCTTTATAAATGTTGTGTGGGATTTTTTGATGCCAAAAAACTCTTAAAAATATTTTATAAAACAAAAAAAAGTTATTCAATACAAATGGTTGTCCAACCTAGCAATTTATTATACTAGGCTGCGCATTACTACATTTACTCAAACTGCCCTTCTATTGTTTTGTTTACTGCAAAAGGGAGAGTAGACAGGCATTCTGGTTGCTTAAGTTAGATAGCGGTGGAGGATGTTTGCTTGTGCCAATGGTGATGAGGTGAAGACCGTGAGGCAACCTCCTTTAAAATTTGTTGAGCCTCTCAAAAGACCGTGGGAATAACTAACCATACACTTTCTGGGCAACAGATAAACTGGGGGCAGAAAAAAGATACATGATTATTCTTGTAGAGGAGAGGGACTGGGAGCAAGCTAAAGGTCCAGTACACCTGCTGCTAACTACAACTAATACGTATAATCAATGTGGGTACTTGTTCCTAAGTGGAAAAGGTTAGAAAAAGTTAGAGAAAGTTGGAGAAGTAACTGGCTGGAATCTATGGTTCTGGGGGTCTTCCTTATTTGGAGGTGTTGCTCTCACACACCCATGTGGGTATCATGCTTCATCATCTGGCCTTTTGTTCCTCATGGGGCTGGTGCTGCAATGCCTAACGGGCCCCGCTAGAGGGCTCTTTGTTGGAGATCTTTTCTTGTATCAGCTGTGGTGGTGTATAAAGGTGTGTGGAGTATGATATGTGAGGTGGTAAATGTGATTTAAAATTACTGAAAGGAGATTAAATTAAACTTTATTCAAAGATCCTTCAGTAAGGTTAAAAACGAAGTCAGGGTAGTGTGCGCTGAGTTATGAAGTGCCACTACTCAGTGGGTGTGATGTAGTGAACTGTCGAGGTTTCACTATTCAGGTTGACATGTTTCACTCTCTGTTGTTCCTGTACTGGATCCTTAGCATTTCTTCAGGACCAAAAAATGTGTTCCCAAACCCAAATTTAGGGTGGGTATCTAGAGTTATTTTACGCAAAGCCTGGTTGTGACGCAATAGATGCAATAGATCCTTGGTATTTATATTATGGTCACCCCAGTAGGAATCCGTCAATCAACCCCTACTCCTAGGCTATATTGTACCTTAGGTCACCACAGGGGACCGCAAGATTGTTGCAGTTCAGTTCAATGCGCGGTCTGCAGCCCGTAACCTACCCCTTATCCTGCCTGCCTGTAACCTTTTCTAACCTTTTCAATTTAGGAATAAGTACCTACATTGTTCTTGTAGTTTAATACAAAAAGTGGTTTGTGGTTAACAGTCTAGTCCGCCTAAATAAACACTGAGAGGGTGGTAGATTTCCTCGAGGAGGTTTTTCTGGAAGAGGGTGCACTGCAAACCGTAATATCGTACAATAGAATTCACTTTGTATCCCAAAGATGAGAACTTTTATGGACAAGTAGGATATTGTGCATGAAATGGTGGTCTTATTCAGCCCACAAGCAAAGGGTATGGTTGAAAGAGTAAATCATATAATAATGGAGAATATGCTCTTGTCATTGGCTAATTGTTTGTCTTTGAAGAAGGAGTTGAGGAAGTTGATGTAGTCCCACAGAACTACACTCCATTTGATGACAGGAGTTTCATCCTTTGTCTCTCTAAGAGGGAGAGAGCCGGGAAGAAAATAAATCCCTGCTTGGTTGGTGGACAAGGATCAAGTGTGGGTTGACCATGAGGCAATTAAAACAAGAATTACAAAAAATCAGAAAGGTATAGAGCAATATTGTAATGAGAATAAGGAGTGAAGGAAACTCGATTGGAAGTTGGTGATTGAGTAGTAATAAAAAGAGGTGGAATAGTGACCAAAGGGGGTAGTAAATATTCATGTCCGTTCAAAGTCATCAGAGTGAGGTAGAATGTGGTAGAGTTGGCAGATGGTTCAGTGTTTAGTATTGATATTGTTTGTGTGATTGCGAATTTCCTGAAAAAAAGGGATGACTTTTCAAATGAATTTAACATGCAATAATCTGAAAACAATATTATTATGGAGTTCTGAAGCTTTGTTAACTTATAATGTATTATTATTACTGTTTGCTATTTAAATGTTGATGGAATATTCACATAGTTGTGATATGGTTTAGTTGAAGTTATTTACTTATATGTTGTTTTCTTGTTTATTTTGAAAAGGGGAAGATATGTAGAGATGATGGTGTAACTGGAATGTGAACACAGAACTATGGATACGAATGCTGTTGTATGAAAAAGGAACCAGTGCCGGAGCTGGTCTTGCTGTTGAATGGTGGCTGAACATTTTCTGGAAGCGTTTCATAGCAATAAATCTAATTGGAAAATAAAACTGTTCTGGAACAGTCTTACAGTTGGTTAGAGTAGAGCTGTGGCTCTTGTTCCCTTTGAGTGGGAGGGGTGTCTTAAGCCTTCTGAAAGTTGATGTGAGCCCTGCCATGCCTGTGGACTGTTTGCTAGAGAATGATCTTGAGCACACTGTATGGAAGGAACTGGAGCTCAGGTCACACCTGGAAATATTGGGGTTACCTGAGTGGGTTTGTGTAACCACCAGTACTACGGCTGCCCAAGACGGGAGTAAAGGAGGCCTGGAGCATGGGAAATTGGCCCAGACAGCTGCCAAGATCTGATAGGATAAGAGGCCCCTCAAACCAGCCCCTAAATGTCTCACAGATGAAGTGGATGGGGTGCCGAGAATGCCGCCCCAGAGCCCATTGGGAAGGACATTGCCTCCCTTGGTGACCTGCCTGACCTTGATGGATGGCAAGCAGAAGGAGGACCCACCAGGGAGGAGTTCAGTAAAACAAAGAAGGAGATCCCTACTCTGGAGGGCATGAGGCAACTGGCTGAAACCCAGGAAGCTGGTGATACCTCTGGAAGTCACTGCATCCATTGGGAGGATGGGCTCCTGTATAGTGAGCCTAAGACACCTGTGCAGAGGACAACCATGGCACTGGTAGTTCCCCAATGCTACAGGGCCTTCCTAATGGGGCTGGCTCATGAGATAACCCTAGCCGGACATCTGCAGCAGGATAAGACCTTTGCCAGGCTTGTACCCCACTTTTACTTCCCCGGATGAGGATTTCCTCAGATACTTGCTGTAGGATTTGCCTGACATGCCCTTCCCGTGGGAAGACAGCGAAGAAGCTAAAAGCTCCCCCCAATCCCCTGCCAGTCATTGGCATCCCCTTTGAAAGGGTGGGCATCAATATTGTAGCGTCCTTGAAACCCCAGACAGCCTCTGGCAACAGGTTTATCTTGGTCTTGGAGGACCATGCCACAAGGTACAAAGACTGCATAATTCTGAGGACTGAAAATGTCTTGTAGTGACTAGGGCCCCGATAGGGATTTTTACCAGAGTGGGGTTTACCAAGGAAGTGGTGTCTGACAGAGACGCAAACTTTATGTCTGCATATATACAGTCAATGTGGAAGGAGTTTGGAGTTACCTACAAATTTTTCACAGCCACATCCCAATGGGCTTTGTTGAGATATTCAACAAGACCCTGAAGGGCATGATTAAGGGTCTACCTGAGCCCATGAGGTGGAAGAGGGACATCCTCTTACCATGCTTGCTCTTTGCTTACAGGGAGGTAACCGCTTTGAGCTTCTGCATTGTCACCCTATAAGGGGACCTCTCAGCCTGGTTAGGAAGGGGCGGGAGCAAGCTCTCAAGAAACCTCCCTAGGATGTGGTTAGCTACCTGCTAACCCTCTGGCACCAGATGGCCTAGTTCTGGAAGAAAGTTTCTAAGAACTTGGAGGTTAGCCAAGAGGTGATGAAGCAGTGGAATATTCATACGGACACCCCTATGGAATTTCAGCCTGGACAGAATGTATAGGTGATGGGGCCAATGGAGCCCAGGGCCCTCCAAGACTGTTGGAATGAGCCTTATGAGATAGTTGAGAAGAAGGGGGAGGCCAGCTCCTTGGTGTACCTCAAGACCTCCAAACACCCCATAGGGGTTTTCCATATCAAACGTCTCAAACCACACTTTGAGAGGTCTGAGGTCGTCATGCTGCTGGTGACATATGATGGGGAGGAAGAGGAGAGTGTAACTCTCCCTGACCTCCTGCTATCAGAATAGAAAGATGGGCCTGTGGAAGGTGTAAACCTCTCCCCTACCCTGTTATCACTGGATTTGTTATCACTGGATTTATAGAGCGCACAGCTACTCAGAAGAGCAGAACAGCAGCGGGACTGTTGCCACTTTTGGGACAGTTTTTCTCCCTGTTTTCCTCACTCCTGGGCTAACACATTTATGTACCTATGTCATTGATACAGGGGACAGCATGCCCTCCCCATATCCAAAAATCTATTTTACGGCATTCCTGGAGACTATTGTTGCCCTGATGAAACTATCCTTGATCCAAGGGACTGGGTGGTCAGTCTTTGCAGAAGTAGTGGTTATTCCACTTTAAAAAAAGGAAGGTGTTAGCCTCCAGAGCCTTGATAACTACAGGCCTATATCCCTTCGTCCCTTTCCGGCTTAGTTATTGGAGACACATGAATCCAAATTCTTTAGCACCTTTATAGAGGGAACTCATTTTTTAGACTCCCATCAGGCAGGTTTCCCCCATCCCATTCCACTGAATCTATCATACTATCTGTCATGGATGATCTAAAAGGAAAGGTGGACGAGGACTGCACTCAGGCCCTGATTCTCTTGGACCTGTCTGCAGCCTTTGATACAGTCAACCATGATATACTATTGGAACGTATCACTGCTGCGGGTCTCAGAGGGGCGACCTTGAGTTGGTTTAAATCCTTTTTAGAGGACTGGAAGTAATCAGTGTGGCTTCCGCCCAATAAATCCAGCATTATTAATATGAGCTGTGGAGTCCCACATGGCTCTTCTCTATCCCCTCTTCTCTTTAATCTATACATTTGCACACTCATTCTCAAACTTCGCCAGATGGGGGTTAAGATCAACAAGTACACTGCCGACATGCAGATGATCTTTTCAGTCGATGACTCAACAAACTCCAAGGAGTTTCTTAGAAATACCATACTATTCATCAGTAATTGGATGAACAATAATCAATTAAAACTGTACTCTGAAAAAACTAAATCATCATCCCAAAAACAAACTCCTGCACTGGACCCCTGCACATTGGCTCCCAGAGCTAGGCCCTGCACCTACCTCAAAGAATACGATTTAGAGCCTAGGAATACAGATCAACCCGGATCTTTCCATGAACTCGCAGATTGGCTTGGTTACCTCTGCATGTTTCTTCCAAGTCTGGAAATTGCGAAAAATCTGAATGTTTTTCAGCAGAGAGGCCTGCTCCTAAATCATTATTGCTCTGATTTTATCAAAAATTGACTATGCAAATGCAATTTACTTAGGCCTCCCGCAAAATCAGAAATTCCATCTGAAGTTCATACAAAATCAAGCTGCTAGAATTATCTACCAACAAGACAGACACTGTCATCTCTGGCCGCTTCTGAAAGAGCTCCATAGGTTTCCTGTGAAGCAGCGCTCTATGTTCAAAACAGTATGCATCCTGTTTAGAGCCACCCAGGGCATAGGTCCCAAGCACATCTTCTCAAGAATTCACAAATACTCCCCACAACGCACCCTAAGATCCATGCACATGAATGTATTGGTAATCCCCAGATTCAGACGCAATTGAACAGGGGGATTGCGTTTTTCAACTCAGGAACCCCAATTTTGGAACTTGCTGCCTACATCTCTGAGAATAGAAACTGACCAATTGCGATTTAGGAAAAAACTGAAGACTTGACTTTTTATCCAAGCTTATTTTTAGAAATAGACTTATTAACCAGTGACTCCAGAACTAAAAACTTAGCGCCAAGAGACCTGTAGGTGAATGTGCGCTCTAGAAATTTACAATAGCATGTGTATGAACCCCGCATTGGGCATCCCACACTTAGTGCAGGTCCTAGGTTCCCCTCTATCCATAACTCAGAGGCAGTGCGGGGCCAAATATGTTATATGCAGGTAGTTGAATTGATACATTTAAAACTGGTGTTCCTAGAAATACGTTTAGGGCTTTCAACAAACCTATTCCAGTCTGCATTTGTTAGCTCTCTGACTAGCAGTGATGTCCACTCGTTTCTTGTCTTCATTAGTGGTCCCATGGCCATCTCCATTTGCACTCTATAGAGCCATTTTACCATATGTTGGGCTGAGCCCAGTGTCACCAATGCCTGTAGAACTGCATGTACATCTGGCTCTCCCTGACTCCCAAGCCATATGTCCTAACAATCTTGTGGTATGTTAGGAACTGAGCAGATGGCAACCCACATTGCTCCACCAAGTAATTAAATGGGAGGACCTCTCTGAATTCAAAGTAGTCTCCAGTTGCCATCAGTCCTGCCATCGTACATTCAGCTAATTGGGCACTTGTGGAAGGGGAGAGTGGTCTCCACGTGGGTGGCTCTCTAATGGCAGGTCTGGGGCATAGAGGGGTGTCCTGTGCGTGCACCCCATACATCTTCTCCAGCATTGCAATGCTATCCATAACAATACCCCAAAGGGAGAGCGTATTCACCTTTGGGTTGCTTCGTTTTGCCAGTAGTATTCCTTGATTTAAGGACTTAACAATAGGGCCCATTAACTCAAGGTCCCTGCCATCCAGCCAGTGAGCCCATCATTGTAACTGTGCTGCTAAGTAGTATCATTGAAAATCTGCCGCTCCCAATCCATCTTTCTCCCGAGCTCGCTGCAGAACCACCAGGGAGACCTTTTGTCACCCACCCCCCCCATCACAAATCAACTCTCGGAGCAACGAGTCCTGGTCCTTAAACCACGAGTGTGGGAGAGAGATCGGGAGATTCACAAAATAATATAGGAGTCTGGAAAGCATAATCATTTTAGAAAGTGAAATGCACCATCACTGATAGTTTTAAGGACCTCCAGAACTGTATGTTAGTTTTGAGAGATCTAATTATTTGTCCCAGATTACCATCCCTTACCACATCTAGAGCATGGAATACTTGTATACCTAAGTATCGAAACGACTGAGCTGACCATTTTATACCTGCTGGTACAGTCAGCTGCTGCATCATATCTATTCAAATGGGGGAACAGGTGTGTCTTGACCCGGTTGACCCGTATACTTGAAAGACCGGCAAACTTCTCTAACAATGCTATGGCATTCATCACACTCTTGTGGTAATCTCTTAGCTCGTTCGGTGCTCATGACAGCTCCCGTCCATCATGAGTCACGGTAGGTGTGTGCTCATGACAGCCGGGAGCCGTCCAAGCGTTGCCACTCCACCCACGCAAGATTAATTTCCCGCCTGTCCGGGGGAATTAATTAGTGGGCGGAGTTCGGACGGCTCCCGGCCGTCATGAGCACACGCCTACTGTGACTCATGATGGATGGGAGCCGTCATGAGCACCGCGACGCCTCAGACACCCCCACGTGCAGCAAAATTCGCACAGCGGCAACATTTGCGCTGTGGCGAAGGGGTTAAGTAGAGCAACAGGTCATTGGCATATAATGATATCACATGTTCTTTTCCTTCAACTATCAGCTCAAGTTCCACTTTTCTCTGTCGGAAATACACCGCCAGGGGTTCAATAGCCAGTGCACATAACAGGGGTGAAAATGAAGAATCTATGACAAAATCTCGAATACAAAAATATCGAGATACAAAATTATCGCAACAAAAATATCGATGGCAAAAATATCGGGATCCTATACCTAACAAGGTAAGTACAAAACTATCAAGAAAAAAAATATAGAATGTCAAAAATATTGTTTTTTGTAAAATATCGTTTTATTTTAATAAAATAAAAATGTAATATTAACAAAATAATACTTATAAATGTAATAAACATATTTAAAAATATATTATAATATTTAAAATTAATAAATAATGTCATAAAAATTAATAATATTAAAGATATAATACATACTATATTTTTCATTAATAATAACTCTAAATTAATTATTTTAATAACTTATAAATAAATAAAAATATAATAAATTACAAATAAATTTATATACATAAAATAATAATATAAATAACAATTAATAACAACATAAAACTAATTTAAAAAACGAAATACATTTTAGATAGCGTATGAGTAAAAATTACTATTCCCACTCCAGAGAGTGCAACAGTACGGAAAGTGTTGGATAGCGTAGGGGTAACAATTACTATTCCCACTCCAGAGAGTGCAACAGTAGGGAAAATGTTGGATAACGTAGGGGTAAAAATTACTATTCCCACTCCAGAGAGTGCAACAGTAGGGAAAGTGTTGGATAGCGTAGGGGTACCAATTACTATTCCCACTCCAGAGAGTGCAACAGTAGGGAAAGTGTTGGATAGCGTAGGGGTAAAAATTACTATTCCAACTCCAGATAGCGCAACAGTAGGGAAAGTGTTGGATAGCATAGGGGTAACAATTACTATTCCAACTCCAGAGAGTGCAACAGTAGGGAAAGTGTTGGATAGCGTAGGGGTTAAAATTACTATTCCAACTCCAGAGAGTGCAACAGTAGGGAAAGTGTTGGATAGCGTAGGGGTAAAAATTACTATTCCAACTCCAGAGAGTGCAACAGTAGGTAAAGTGTTGGATGGCATAGGGGTAAAAATTACTATTCCAACTCCAGAGAGTGCAACAGTAGGGAAAGTGTTGGATAGCGTAGGGGTAACAATTACTATTCCCACTCCAGAGAGTGCAACAGTAGGGACAGTGTTGGATGGCGTAGGGGTAAATATTACTATTCCAACTCCAGAGAGTGCAACAGTAGGGAAAGTGTTGGATAGCGTAGGGGTAACAATTACTATTCCCACTCCAGAGAGTGCAACAGTAGGAAAAGCGTTGGATGGGGTAGGGGTAAAAATTACTATTCCAACTCCAGAGAGTGCAACAGTAGGGAAAGTGTTGGATAGTGTAGGGGTGAAAATTACTATTCCCACTCCAGAGACTGCAAAAGTAGGGAAAGTGTTGGATAGCGTAGGGGTAAAAATTACTATTCCAACTCCAGAGAGTGCAACAGTAGGGAAAGCTTTGGATAGCGTAGGGGTGAAAATTACTATTCCCACTCCAGAGACTGCAACAGTAGGGAAAGTGTTGGATAGTGTAGGGGTAACAATTACTATTCCCACTTCAGAGATTAAACAGTAGGGAAAGTGTTGGATAGCGTAGGGGTAAAAATTACTATTCCCACTCCAGAGAGTGCAACAGTAGGGAAAGTGTTGGATAGCTTAGGGGTTAAAATAACATGCTTATAAATAAAAGCTTTTTTTAAATAATAATAATATGGACTATTAAATAAATATAAACCATTTACAATACCTATACATAATTATTAAAAACATGATTAGCAAAATATATTTAACCAAAAAAAATATTAAAAAATACAATTTTATAATATTTAATTACCAATTAATAATTAATTTACAAATTAACAATAAATTTAAAAACATTATTACTTAATTACATTTAAATTACTTCCCACCATATTCCCCTATAAACCCACAACCCACAACAGAACACATTTATCAATTAATAAATTAATTAAAATTAATTACCAATTAATTAAAATTATTTACCAATTATTTAAAAATAATTTATGCTTCCTACTAATTAATAATTAATTTAACATAATTAAATTACTTCCCACCCTATTCCCCTATAAACCCACAACCCGCTACAGAACATATTTATCAATTAATCAATTAATTAAAATGAATTACCAATTAATTACATTTAATTACCAATTATGTAAAATTCATTAATAATAACTACTAATTAATAATTAATTTAACATAATCAAATTACTTCCCACCCTATTCCCCTATTAACCCATATCCCGCTACAGAACATATTTATCAATTAATCAATTAATTAAAATTAATTACTAATTAATTAAAAATAATTCCCAAATAATTGAAATTAAATAATAATTCCTACTAATTATTAATTAATTTAACATAATTAAATTACTTCCCACCCTATTCCCCTATAAACCCACAACCCGCTACAGTACTAAAATACAAAATCTAATTAAATTACATAAAAAAATTAAAAAACATAATAAATACATTATAATATACACAAAAATTATTAAAAAATCGATATTAGTAACAGCAAAATTATTTACATCTATATTACTGACATCGATATTTAAAACTTCGATATTACTAATACCGATATTAAAAGTGTCGATATTACTTACCTTCTATATTATGTCCCTTCGATATTTACACTTCGATATAATTGTATATCGAAATTTAAATCTCGATATTTTGTCTGTGCACCGAAAATGAACATCCATGTCTAGTGCAGCAGTTAACTTCATATGTTGCTGATACCGCTCTTCCAGTCTTGACCCTCGTCGTCAGGTTCGTATTTCATAGGCGTACCCACCGGATCCAGTCCTCTCTCATTCCTATGCGTCTCATCACCAAATCTAAAAAATCCCATTTTAAGGAATCAAACTCCTTATTGTGCCACCCACATAAGTAGCACGCTAAAACATTTCCTAGGCCTGCCATTGCAGCCTGAATGCAGTGTCCAACTGCCATGTTGACATTTAAAACCCCATGTCAAACCTTAAAATTTCCTTTTATTACATTTAGGTCACACCTAAGGTAGGCCCGATGTATCCCATAGGGTAGGGTGCTGTGAATGTAAAATTAATTACATGCACTTTTAGGTTTTACATGTCCTGGTAGTGAAAAACTCCCAAATTCAATGTTCACTATTGTCAGGCCTACTCCTCCCATATGATAACATTGGGGTTTCCTTAGTATATTTAATACAAATTTTTTTCTAATTGAGAGGAGGCAGATATGTCAAGTTTGGGGCCTATGGAATTGCAATGATACATCTTCTCCAATACCAAGTTGGATTTTTCATTATAATTTTGAAGATGCCACTTTTATAAAGTTAGCATCTTCCTGCCATTCACTTTGCACCTGCCTTGGGTAACATGACTGAGTATAGGGGACAGTTAGACTCTGTAAATTCCTCCCAGACAGTCACACAATAGGGGGATTTAGTGTACCTAAATGGGCCATCAATGACAGGATGGGGCGGAGCAGAGCACAGCCTTGCTTGTACCTGAATAAGCTGTATCCTGTCTCCTCACAATAAGCTTAACAACCCTGTATTGTTACTGCAGCCAGTTTAGAGCCAGGGCAGGGGAAGCAGGAAATTCTGTGCCATTCAAAAAAATTCCCAGAACCTTCCATACCTTCTAGGAGCAGGGCACTAGGGTATAAAAATAGGGTATTCAGACCCACACTGAACCTGTGGAAAGACTCTTAGATGAGTGATTGCTTCTGTGACGAGCTGTGCACTCTACCAGACTGTTGCTATACCTGGAATGACTACTTTGCTGCTTGGAGCCTGCCTTGAACCCTCAGGGACAAACCCTGCTGTTGAGCCCTGCATTTTCATTTGCACCCAGGATTGTCAGAAGTGACTCCAAGGGTTAATTTGATGGACTTCTGTTCAGAGCTACAGGGACATTACAAGCTCCCAAAATCTGAAATCAACAACTGGGCCCAGCCTTAGTGAGTCCTGAATACCCAAGAGGTCTCCTTCCCCTAAAGGACCCTTGGTTGTGTTACCCAGAGGGCCTATTTCCAAAACTGAAGGCTTAGACAAAGTTTGGCCCAAAGGTGCTCTGAGAATTAGCAGGAGACAGGGACCAACCTGCTACTTTGTTCTTCTCTGAAGCAGGAAATCTTTTTCAGCTGTCCTTTGTCAAAGGGGTATATAACCTTGTAGTACTGTCTTCAACTACAGTCTTTTGCTTTGTCTCGCTGGACATTTTTGACTTTCATCTCGATACTAAGACCAAAGATAAATCTTTTCACCACAGCTTCACTCCAAGGGTATTTGATGACAATGCTCCCTCCTCTGATACTTATGCTACCTTGCCATGCTGAACTTCTACCTTCTGAGACATTTTTCTTTCAACAATTTTCTAAGTTCAAAGGTAAGCGCCGACCGGGCCCAATCCACTTTTTGAATCTGAATGTGCTCCATCGCAATCAGCCGTAACCTTTGACTGTGACCTGGTCGTGATTGCGCGACCAGATTCCTCAGTTGGCTCTTTGATCTTTTAGGCACTAGATTTCACTTAAAACGTGAGAAATTCATAACTCCAGTTCTACTGGTTTTATTTGTGTTGTTTTGGTGTCAAATATTTATAAAAATTACTCTTTTTTCTAATTTGGTTTAGGATGTTTCTTGTGTTGTGCTTTCACTTTATTACTGTTCGTGTGCTGCATAAATATTTTACATATTGGCTCTAAG
The DNA here is from genome assembly GCF_964263255.1 of Lissotriton vulgaris. Classification (NCBI taxonomy): domain Eukaryota; kingdom Metazoa; phylum Chordata; class Amphibia; order Caudata; family Salamandridae; genus Lissotriton; species Lissotriton vulgaris. Next base: position 2,003,028,407 of record NC_141689.1, on the reverse strand, counting down.
TTAAGCTTACTGCTTTTTGTGGCAAGCTTCCAAGGGTTAAGTACAGGTTAATTTAGTGACTTGTTGTGATTCACCCTGCCAGGGATTGTGGCTGTTGCTTGACAAGGGATCACACCCCAGTGAACCAACAGCCCAATTTCTTACAGTCGAAGAGATAAAAGACTGATAGGACAATAGTGTACCGAAACGTGTTTATTAGTTATTATTACAACTAGAATCAGTTCAAGTATACTTATGTATGGCACACTAGTCTGTCAGCTTCACAAACTCATATTGAACCCTAGTTGGGGCAAATCAGAGGCTGTACATCAAAAACAATGTTTTGTAAATGTTGAAAAAATTATCTGTTACACAAATACAAAAACAGAAAACAAAAGATAATAGCCATTGCTTGAGAAGACAAGTAAATAATAAAACTTGCAAATACCTGATAAATAAACATACTGTTTGCTCAAGAGTTTCAGGCACTGTTCAGTACATCGCTCCCAGTAGTCTTCTGTTTTCTTTCTTCTAAGTGACATTGGGTCCAACTTAGATTTTTGGCCATGGCAAGCTAGTAAGTCGTTTATAGTATCCCAGAAGAAGATAAAACCCAAAGCTTGTGAAACCTGACCTCTGATAAGGAACAGTAGCTGCCACTCGTATTACGAAGGGGTGGGGTGGGGGCACACAAACAAAAAAAATATTATAAATAAAGAAAATAGCAATTACCTGCTCCAATGGCCTCTGCCTTGCTCCCAATCCTTGCGTCCCATCCAGGAACTTCTACACACTACCTAGGTTCCCCGCTCCCAATCCCAGCGCTTCTCTAATCCTGGGAATAATATTCCCAGCACTGTGTGCGTCGCTGGGATTGGTCTGAGCACCTCGGTTCAGCACTCAAACATAGACTGGGAGCCTGTGTTGTTTTCTCCACCCGGCTGTACAACACAGCGGGGGTGGAGAACTGGTAAGTGCGCATGATGGTTTGGCTGCCTTCAGAAGGGCGGCCAAACTGTCATACGCACTTGGCAGTGGCCACCACTCCCCCCTCCTCCCTGGTGCTGCAGCATGGGAATGGATGGCCACGCACCTCCCTCAGCCAACAGCCTGCAGGACAAAAAATACAGAGATAATAAAAATGTTTTATTTTCATTTTATTTTTGTCCTTTTCCTCTGCTGGCTTTCAGCAGGGGGGCGTCGCTTCTCCGCCAAACAGAGGAGCTGCCCCTGATAAGGAAAGCTGCTCAGGGCACCACTTGTTTATTCAAGACAACAGATGCTTGTATCCCAGACTAAGACCCCTCCAAAGAGTTTTCCAATGTGCTTCCAGTGACTTTCTGTTCATACCAACTTCACAGATTTCAACTTGCAGACAAAAAATACTCCTTGTACCAAACCATGAATTTAATGACTGTCTCTTCCCAGTCCAGACGTGCAATTTACTTTCTGGCAGCCTAGCTTGTAAAAACTACACTTTCAATTATCTTCAGTCAAATTTATTCAAATGTTGAGAGTTTTGAAAAAAATTGTAATTGGTAAATCTGTAAAAATGTATAACTACTGTCAATGACTAACGCATCCCCAGAATTAATTATTCATGAACAAAATGCATTTCATGAAACTGTAGTGGAATCTGGCAGTCTCTCTGATATTTTATGTGCCACAAAAGGCCACACAATAATTTTGTTTAGACATGAAATGTTCAGACTCCCCGGCCATACAACATAAGAAACACAGACAGTCAAACACATGTGGTCCTTTGATGCTAGCCAGATTAAAGCAAGCTGTAATTAGATACCTCTTGGTCTTAGCATAGGGCCCTACCACCGTTTCAAATCCGTGTCATGCTAGCAGAGGCCACAATGGCAGAGAAGTGAACATCATTAAAAAAAACATTAGCTGAGAACTGGCAGATATGTCAAATCAAATAAACAAAACATCTGGGGGAGTGCCATTGACAGATGAGATTTTTTATGAGAAAGATAAATAAAAGCATATCCAATCTTCTTTCTCTTGCTTTTTTATGCAGTCCACTTAATGTGTGGGAGTAGGATATTGGACTGTGCATTCCACACATAGAAATTATACATCAGTTGAATGGGTCAGAAGTCCCTGAATTCCAGCAATTTTTCTTTTGCCTTCTGGATAACTATGGAGCTATGCCACTTGAAATCTGGTGAATTTTAAATACATAGGCTACTTTATACAGGAGTTTGCAAATGTTAGGAGATGAGTCATTTATAATGACCTCCTGTGGTAATGAGTCTGGCGTAGTACTTAAGTTGCAACATCACAAAAAAAAATGATTTACGGAGTGTTGAAACTTTTGAAATACTCACCCTCAGTCACAGATCTGGGTATATACATAGTTAATTTGCTTGCCACGTCACCCCAGTTTGGACCCAGCCATATCCAAATCAGTCTTGACCCTGCTTCCCATGGGAACAGTCCAGCCTGGGCTGGCGCCGAGTCGGGTAGGTGCTGAGAGGTGAAATACTACTTAAAACTCCTGTGAAGATACAGGTTGACCGATGCCCAAGCACATGGTGTAATTCTCCATGTGATTCTTAGGTCACATTGAGGAACAGATCAACGGACTAGTTGTAGCTAAGCTGTAGTTATTCACAGCACAAGCCCGCTCCTTTCACACTGGGGGCTATTATCCCCTTAACACTTGCACATTACACTTCACTATTTTGTACTGGTCCTGAGTAAGCGCCAAGGATCACTATGACCTTCTAGGCACGAAACATGTCGACCTGACCATTTTAGGTACCAGAGGTACATTATTGCCCATAGGCGTAACCCACAACCTTTTGGCTTTTTAGCATTGCAAGGTGACCAACCCACTAAAAGATTTCTTCCCTCTGGTATCCCTTAGCCATTTTTATTGTTCACACACACCTTCACTGTGCACATAGGACCCTCTCCATGCACCTGCATTCATCTAACATCTGTTCTTTTAAAAATAACTCCCCTAAAGTGACCCTTCGGGGGACCCGTAGGGCATTGCAGCGCCGACCCGACGAGGAGCTAACGCCCAATGATGAAGCATGACATCCTTTGGGGTGTGTGAGGGCAGCAAGAGACACGACTTGTTCTCCCCCCGCAAAGTGGGTCCTAGACCGAGGTTTATCTTTCCCTCTTTCCACTCTCTTCTCTACCTTGCATATTGATGTGAGGTTGACTTTTAGCACCCATATCGATGAAACAGTGACCCTCCTTTTGGTTTAACAGTCCAGCCCGAGCTGCCAGGCCAGGTCCTCCATGGATCAGACACAAGCATCCTGGGACCGGTGTTGGAGTTTCATCAGGGTACTTAAGTTGGACATGGGCAATGCATGTCGAGAATAAAATGCTGTCTCATTAGTGCTTTTGGAAGATGGGATAACGATGCAAGTGTGAGAGTGTTTGGCTGTGTGTCAAATGGGAGAGTTGGAGAATGATGGGGTCATAGGTGAGTCAAATGGTGATGGTATTTAGAGTGTAGGGTTACACAGTACTGGTGAAGTGCTGACAGCAGTTTCCCATGAACTTGTAGCCTATAGCTAAGGCAAGGCAAATTGCCTGAAATGCTTCTAGGCTATCCTATAACTATATATTTGAATGCTAATATATACAGTAAGAACACATTCAAACAATTTTCACATTCTGTCAAAAAATAGCAGGAATGAGAAACTAAGCTTGAGGAAGAAAAAGAGTTTCTGCACAAACATCATTTGAAATATGAACAAAATAGTGGAACTAACAAAGGACTATATTAAAGAAGAAATGGACTGTGGGGAATATGTAGAAATTTGGGTATTAAAGATTTCAATCAATGTTGGAATAGTTCCAGTGTGATTTGCCTTTTAAAACATGTCCTCTGAATACTCTAGACTGAGAGGGAATTTAGGACGGCCCAGAGACTGCAACTGATATAAAATAAACTAATAGAGAAATTATGCTAGCTTATTGTTGCTAATATTACAAAATATTAAAACATCCTAGGAAATTAAAAAAGATTAATCCCAAAGACAGTTATGGTGGTGAAAGAAATATTCTGTTTAATTGGAAATTACAGAACTCATTTAAATTTCTAAAGGCGAAGTTGTACAAAATGGCCAAATCTGTGTGTGTGTGTGTGTATATATATATATATATATATATATATATATCTATATATATCTATCTATATATATATATATATATATATATATATATATATATATATATATAGATAGATATATATATATTCTATATATCTATCTATATATATATATATATATATATATATATATATTACCTACTGGCTATCGCCAGTAGGTATATATAGTTAGGATTAATTCCCTATGGCATTTCTGAAAATTCTATGTCTAATAACTTTGGCGTTTGTGGACGGAATCGGCTGAAATCTTCAGGAAAATGGCACATTTTGTTTCTGAGCAGCCCCTGAAAATTTGGTTGGGTTTCGTCAAGGGGGGGCCGAGAAAAAAGGGGGGTCCCAAAACGCGTTTTTCCCATTCATTTTTCCATAGGGCGGTTGGACTCACTTTTAGCTCGAACGGCTGAATGGATTTGCACGAAACTTGGCAAAATTGTAGGGACTGTTAGCCCGATGTGCCTTTGCTAGGTCTCAATATATGTGCTTCAGTGGATTTTGAGAAATTAACGTTTAAATCAAGATATATATCTGTAACAGCGCTCCGGGCAGCGATCCGGTCCGCTTACTTTTCGCGTTTCGGAACTTTGCGCGCAGAAAGCTGATTGGCTCTCCGGTGTCTGTCAACATTCTAAACAGTCCGGAGCGGCCGCCATCTTGTCTCTCGGTAGGATCGAGAGAGAAGAAGAGGTGAAAAACGAAGGGGGAATTTAATGAAAGGGGGCAAGGTATCCCCCTCTTGACCCCCTAGGAATGTTGTTGGGGTTATTAAAGGGTCCCGTGGGGAAAAGAAAAAAAAAATGATTTTTCACGGTAGAAGCGCTTCACGGGCCGCGAACTGGGCCGCAAACTGGTAGCGAAACGGGAATTTGCCATTTTGTGCTTTGTTAATTAATTACTAGGTATAAGGGGGTGCGGGAGACGTATCCTAATCCCCTATGTTTCCTGAGGGTGGCTGAGGAGGCTGATATATGTTGATACATCTCTTCCAGCGGCTGTGCGTGAGCTTTTTTTTTTTTTGCTGCGTGACAGTCCGGAGCGGCCGCCATCTTGTCTCTCGGTAGGATCGAGAGAGAAGAAGAGGTGAAAAACGAAGGGGGAATTTAATGAAAGGGGGCAAGGTATCACCCTCTTGACCCCCTAGGAATGTTGTTGGGGTTATTAAAGGGTCCCGTGGGGAAAAAAAAAAAAAAAATGATTTTTCACGGTAGAAGCGCTTCACGGGCCGCAAACTGGTAGCGAAACGGGAATTCGCCATTTTGTGCTTCGTTAATTAAATTACTAGGTATAAGGGGGTGCGGGAGACGTATCCTAATCCCCTATGTTTCCTGAGGGTGGCTGAGGAGGCTGATATATGTTGATACATCTCTTCCAGCGGCTGCGCCATCTTGCCTTTTTTCCAAAGCCATTTTAGATGCCAGGCTGGTCCCAGGCTATCACCTACCCCTGCGGATGTAGTTTATGGCCCCAGCTGTAGAGAATTCAGACATGTCAACCCTCCCGATTCAGGCGTGTGACTACTGATTTCAGTGCCAGTCTCCCGCCTCCCGATTTCTGCAAGCAAAAACCCGGGGGCATATTACGAAGAACTAGCGATAATTTTTTGTCTCTAACTTGTTTAGAGACAAAAATTATCGCCGCACATCGGCGATTTTTATCGCAGATAAACCTTGCTATTATCGCAGAAAAGTCAGCGATATTCATGTATTATCGAGCAAATGCTCTTAGCCATGTTATCCACCTCCCATTGGATAACATGGCTAAGAACTGCTCAGGGCAGGTGTTAGATTTTGGAGATATTCGCGCTTAGCGCGAATATCTCCAAAAGTTGGTAATAGGAGATAGCGATGTTAGGGACTGTTTCCAGTCGCTAACATCTTGGCACGCCACTTTGCATGTCATTAGTGATAAGTATCACTGACATGCAAAGCGGGGCCCAAGATGGTCGCTATCTCCTTTTAGCTGTCACTAACTGGTGTTAGCGACAGCTTGGTAATAGGGAGATAATTTTATCTCCGCTTTCATGGCTTTTAAAGCCAAAAAAGCGGAGATAAACCCCCTTGATAATATGCCCCACGATTCCTTGGGGGTTTCAGCTGACAGGGCTTGGTATTGTGTTACATGGTAATTTTTCCAGGAAACGTCAGAGGGTCGATGCAGGGGTTCTAGAAGAGGTGATAAACCATTTAAGCCTCATGAACAAGCGCATGGTCTTTTAAAGATTTGTGAAGTACTCGGGGCGGCGGTGTGTGTGTGCCCTCTTTCAGGAGCGGGCGGGGGGGCACTGCCAGCAACTTGCCAGGTCAGGTAGTGTTCAACACGTGCATCACCCTTTCTCTGCCTGCTATTGCGCTCCATGCTTCGGAAAGGTAAGAAAAAGAACGTGCATTTGAGTTTGAAATGTCCGATCCTGCAGCAGCACACTTCCAAAGCCCACACATGACAATAACCCGATTCAAGGCCCTATTCACCCGTTTTTAAAAAAATAGATAACACTCCAACAAAGTAAGATTATAAAACTTTATTAACTTTTAACTATAATGAACGGAACAAAAACTAAAAACATTTAAACATTTTTCAACTCAAAAAGCAACAATGGTTAGAAGCTGTCTTTTGTGCGAATAGTCCCAAGGCAGCACAACGTGCAGAGTTCTGGACGGCACCCAGGTGATGTCGCCTGGGTGCCGCACTGGTTTTGGGATCCTACAATGCAGCACAGAAAAACAGCGTGGGGCGTCCCGGGTGGTGCGGGGGGAGGCCTCGTCAGTAGCGGTCTGTTGTGCGAATAGTCCCAAGGCAGCAGAACGCGTTGAGATGTTGATGGGACTGTGTCCAGTGTCCCATGGCTGACACAACATGTACGACAGGCACCCAGGTGATGTCCAGTAAACTGCCGCACTGGTTTTGGTATCCTACAATGCTGCTCCGAAAATTGGCGTGCGGCGGCCCGGGGGGGGGGGGGCGTGGGGGAGGCGGCGTGAACGGGCCTCCCCAGGTGGCGGCCATCTAGCTGAGTTGCGCCCGCTCTTGCGGCTACAGCGTCTCGCTCACCATGTTGTTGAGTTGCTCCCACTCGTGCAGTGCAGCGATAGGCGGCTGCCACATGGCTCTTAAAATGGCGGACGGCTCCTCGGTTTTGGGCCTGGTCCACTGAAATGGCCCTGGGACACCTTGGAACTCGGACGCTTGCCTGTTAGGGCTTGGGCTCCATTCTCGAAAAGCGTCCCCTCAGCCGTGAAGATTCTACAACAGTCTTGGGGGCCCCCGACTCCCGCAGGCTTCCGGTGGGGAGCGGCTGCCATGATTGCTCGCGGAATGACCACGACGGAGCCACGAGATGGTGGTGCTCTCATGCTGACGCCAGCTTCAGTCTGAATGATCCAGAAACAAGGTGGGGCTTTCATCGTTTGGGAAAAAAAATGTTCTAAACCAATGAAAAGTGTTATTTTTAGGTCATATGACCAAGACTTCCATCTTTAGGAAACCAAAAGTAAAATGAACCAATGAAAAGTTTTATAAACAAGTCACATGACCTGTTATGCGGCATAGGGCTACAAAAAGCGTAGAAAATCCGTTGGCACGTGAGGCGGCGTCAGTAGCGGACCGATGTGCGAATAGGCCGAAGGCAGCACAACGCGCCGAGATCCGGATGGCACCGAGGTGGTGTCCAGCAAATTGCCGCACTGGTGTGGCCATCCTACAATGCTGCGCCGAAAGACGGCGTGTCCAGCTGAGTTGCGGTCACTGTTGCGGTACAGTAACTCGAACGCGCCGAGATCCGGATGGCACCGAGGTGGTGTCCAGCAAATTGCAGCACTGGTGTGGCCATCCTACAATGCTGCGCCGAAAGACGGCGTGTCCAGCTGAGTTGCGGTCACTGTTGCGGTACAGTGACTCGAACGCGCCGAGATCCGGATGGCACCGAGGTGGTGTCCAGCAAATTGCCGCACTGGTGTGGCCATCCTACAATGCTGCGCCGAAAGATGGCGTGTCCAGCTGAGTTGCGGTCACTCTTGCGGTACAGTGAGTCGAACGCGCCGAGATCTGGATGGCCCCGATGTTGTGTCCAGCAAGTTGCCGCACTGGTGTGGCCATCCTACAATGCTGCGCCGAAAGTCGGCGTGGGGTGCCCCGTTGGCTTATGAGGTGATGTCAGTAGTGGACCGATGTGTGAATAGGTTGGAACCAGCACAAGGCGCCAAGATCCGAATGGCAAGTTGTGGATGTTGAGTGCCATAGTTGAGAGTTCTGAGCAGTGCTTGTAAGACTATCTGAAGTTTATTATAAGAATCAGAGTAAGTTGAAGACTGTCTGAAGCTTATTTGCACCTTTTGCAGCTTCACTATTGCCCAAGGTGGTGTCCAGCAAATTGCTGCACTGGTGTGGCCATCCTACAATGCTGCGCCGAAAGACGGCGTGTTCAGCTGAGTTCCGGTCACTCTTGCGGTACAGTGACTCGAACGCGCCGAGATCCGGATGGCACCGAGGTCGTGTCCAGCAAGTTGCCGCACTGGTGTGGCCATCCTACAATGCTGCGCCGAAAGTCAGTGTAGGGTGCCCCGTTGGCTTATGAGGTGATGTCAGTAGTGGACCGATGTGTGAATAGGTCGGAACCAGCACAAGGCGCCAAGATCCGAATGGCAAGTCCTGGATGTTGAGTGCCTCAGTTGAGAGTTCTGAGCAGTGCTTGTAAGACTGTCTGAAGCTTATTTGCACCTGCTGCAGCTTCACTATTGCCCTGGTGTGGCCAAAGGTCGCACATGACATAGGCGGCCGGCTCCCGAGGTCCGGCGGAACTTTTTTCCTTTTCCTTTCTGCTTCTTTTCCTACAATCCGTTTCATCTGAAGACACAACCAGGTCCCTGAATGTGTGTAGGGGGACGCTATTGATTGAATGAAAATGGCGGCTTGACACAAAGCTGACTCAAGCGTTACTGTTGATGCTATACAGACAAAAATTGGTTTTCAGTTTGTACATTCTTCATGTTTTTTTTTTCCATCCAAGTCTGATTGAGAGTTTGTAGAAAAATGGCTTCAGATTTTCCACATACTACTCTTCAACATTCTTCCTAAATGTAACAATGTGAAACTCACTAGGAGAACGGCTGTTTCTGTTTCCTTTCAAAATGCTGCCAACAATATTTTCTGAATGGAAGACACCATCTTGTAGCATAAAGGGCCGAAAGGGGTTCTGGTCTGGCCGATGGTTGGTGGAGACATTTTGACTATATCTTGGACCTGCTCGGCCTCGCCCAAAATGGCGCCGGTATAAATGGGACTCGTAACTCCTTGCCCGCAAATGTATATCTAGAAAATGTTATTGTAAGTGGCCCTGTCGTATTTTAATTACAAAATGTACGTCCACCGATTCCGCAACTGTTAGACACCTTTGTTCTTGCAACCTAATGGCCCGCTCGTTACGTTCTTCTACAGTGTAAATGTCTCCTCATCATATACGATTTCAGTTTGCTCCGTGGCCGGCCCACGTGGTTATAGGCCCGTATTTGTATACTGATATTTTCACAATAAAGGTTTTTAAAACAAAACACGGTAGTAGTATTTACATTGGTAAAGTTTTTACTTTTAGTCACTGTTTTCGAATCAGTAAAAGGCAAGTGAAATAAAGCAGTCCAATTACATGACGGATAAAAGGTATAATATGTAGGAACGCAGTAAAGATAAATGGTCAAGGGCAGTTGTGTTTTTCATGTCTGCAACATAAAGTGATCGATAAGAATCTGATAATCAGGCGTATCGGCGACTAAGACAGCAGGCCGAATCTCTTTTACTCAACGGCTCCGTCATGGAAGGAAGAAACGCCCTTTTTCTCGAAAAAGAAATATATTTTACTTGCAAGACAGTTGTAAATTTTCCGGGAAAGTACATTAGCCTGGAATATTATAACATATGTTTGAAAAAAAAATATTGTTCGAAAACAATAAAAAGCGTAATTTTTAGGTCATATGATCAAGCTTTTCATCATTAAATTAACAAAAGTAAAATGAACCAATGAAAAGTTTTATTAACAAGTCACATGACCTGTTATGCTTACGTTACGCGCTGCGCGCCGCGCCTCGGATCACTTCCGGGTGCGCTAACGCGGCGTGTCATATAACGCATTACGCGACAACGTAGGTCAAGAATATAGTCAAAATGTCTCCACCAACCAGCGTTCGGAACACAACCCCTTTCAGCAGTCCAAAAAGTTCTGTTAAATGACAACAGAGGGGACAGGCAACAAGAACCATCAGTCAAAGAGGGGAGGGCAAGTTCTTCTCTTCCGGGTCATGTTGGGGCGCTACCGGAACTGATCGAATTGGTAGTCTACAGTGTTTCTGGATGTTTCAGACTAAAGCTGGCGTCAGCATGAGACCACTACCATCTCGTAGCTCCGTCGTGGCCATTCCACGAGCAATCATGGCAGCCGCTCCCCACCAGAAGCCTGCGGGAGTCGGAGGCCCCCAAGACTTTTGTAGAATCTTCACGGCTGAGGGGACGCTTTTCGAGAATGGGACCCAAGCCCTATCAGGGAAGCGTCCGAGTTCAAAGGTGTCCCAGGGCCATTTTAGTGGACCAGGCCCAAAACCGAAGAGCCGGCCGCCATTTTGAGAGTCCTGTGGCAGCCGCCTATCGCTGCACCGCAAGAGCGGGAGCAACTCAACTACATGATGAGCGAGACGCTGTAGTCGCAAGAGCGGGCGGTAAACAGCTGAATGGCGGAAGAGGCACAGTGTAGCAAAAGCGGGCGGAATGGCAACTGAAACGGTAAAGGGGCGCCCCACTACAGCGTGTCTTCAGGTCAAACGGATTGTGGGACAAGGTTCAGAATTGAAGAGTCATCAAAAGGCAAAAAGTTCTGCCGGACCCCGGGAGCCGGCCGCCTATGTCGGGGGCGATCTCAGGCTACACCAGTGCTATAAGACTTGGGGAGGGTGTCGGAGCCAAGCGTCTTCTCCGAGTCCATGGCCATCACACCGCCCCTAAGGGGCCTCCGTCAAGCTGTTTAGGAAGGTAACATATCACATTGTTTTCTAATGCAGTCAGGTCCACAAACGACACTCACTTACTTTGAGAATAGTGAAGCTGCAGTAGGTGGAAATAAGCTTCAGACAGTGTTACAAGCACTGCTCAGAACTCTTAACTATGGCACCCAACATCCAGAACTTATGCCATTTGAGAATGGCAGTGACATCGAAGCAACTCAGGGACCAAAACCATTAACGTACTTTCACGTATGAAAATCTTACTTGGGGAGGGGGCAGGAGCGAAGCGCCCCCTCCCAGTCAGCGCCACCACACCGTATGTTGAAAATTTGAAGCCATCGTTCTACAAAGTCAACCAAACTTGGATTGAAAAATCTAGAAAAATGTACAAACTGAAAACCAGTTTTGGTCTGCATAGCATCAGTAGCAACGCTTGAGTCAGCTTTGTGTCAAGCCGCCATTTTGATTCAACAAAGCACAGGCATTGAAAAAGGCTCAAACTCAGAACTCTGAACTATGGCACCCAACATCCAGGAGGTTGCCATCCGGATCTTGGAGCCTTGTGCTGCTTTCGACCTATTCACACATCGGTCCACTACTGACATCATCTTATAAACCAACGTTATGTAAATAGTTTTTTAATAAAATGTTTTACCCTGTTTCTTTGCTGGTGTGTTGTCTATATTTTTAATATTTGCATAGGGTTTGTCGTTATTTTGTGCGGGATGGGTGATGGAGCCGAGCTGTCTTGCAGCCCTCATGGTGTGGAGCTCAGTTCATCTCACTATTTTCGTATTTCTCATGAAGGGTTGTTCCTAATATTTCTATTTTAGCGAGGTTAAAAAGAGATCCAATTAGTGGCCTACTGATTTTGCTCGATTACTTTTATTTTTTTACACGATTTTTCACTATCTGCAAAGACTAAACAGAGTATTGCGACTTTGTGCTTGTTTGTAAATAGAGAATGATCCAAAGAGAACCAATTCTAAAACAGTAAATGCTTGGACAACAATCAATCAAATGGAGAGACAAGCAGGCACGACGGATTACAACGGGGGTAAAGGCCTGCGTTAACTACCCTTCAGTATCTGCAAAGAGAGAGTACTACTAAGACAAAAGAGGGGAGGGGGGGGGGTGCAGCGTTCAAAGCACATCAGCGTGCATACATTCGAAAATGTTTTTATCTATCACGTACTTGACATTAAAGCTTTTCATATTTGCTATTAAAAAACCAATGAAATTCACAGAAAAAAACATAGGTTATAGTGGATATATAGTTAGGAATTTGCATTTACAAAACCTTGAAAATTCAATGAAAAAACCATTGGTTTTAGGCCATATATAGTTAGGGATTTGCATTTACAAAACCTTATTTTACTCGCATAAAACCATTGAAATTCCATATATAGTTATAAGCGCTAACTATATATCGCGCACCCGCAATCCACTGCTGATGATGTCACATATTACATCATTCATGACATGGTTAGTGACATCACTGATGACATCACTGATGACATCTCAAATGACATCACTGATGACATCACTGAAAACATCTCATTTGACATGACTGATAACATCACTGATGATATCATTCATGTGATAATACGATGAACCTCTTCAGACTCTAATATAACCTTAGATACAATCAGTGTAAACAGACACTCACAGACTGTCACTCATCCATGGAGTTACTCACACACCCAGTCAGTCATGCAAAGAATCAATCACACCTCCATTTCCTCAACTATACAGTTATACAAACTTTACTTATTCAAACATATACTAACACATATTTACTCTATTATACAATCCCTGATACAAGTTCACAATGATCCATACAGCCACTCACACAATCACTGGCTCTTATGCACAGTTATTTATATATGTCAACTCTCACATGTACTGTGTTTTACATATGTACTTACTTTGACATGTAGCACTGAGATATCCATTCACTCACCAATACACTCATGCACACAGTCAACCGCCCATACAGCTGTTTCCACATGCACTTTTGAAACCATACATCTAGTGAATCAACTGCTCACACATCTATGCACAGAGTCACACACCTCCCAGCCACCCACACACACACTCAGTATCCCATACAAATACTTGGGCAACCAATCAATAACCCATATAGTTACTCATATAGCTACTTATCAACACATGCAACAGTTTACAGAACAACAGACATAATGATGCACAAATTAAGACAGTTTAGTCACTAACCCATGCACTCAGTGAGACACATTTAATCACTCACTCATACAGTCAGTCATGCACCTACTAAATCCTTCATCCAGACACTTATATATCCACTCATTCTTCAATATGTAAGAGATATTTTAACTTTACAGAAACATACAGTCACTGGATGTTGTCATCAGTGATGTCATCAGTGATGTCATTTGAGATGTCATCAGTGATGTCATCAGTGATGTCACTAACCATGTCATGAATGATGTAATATGTGACATCATCAGCAGTGGATTGCGGGTGCGCGATATATAGTTAGCGCTAATAACTATATATGGAATTTCAATGGTTTTATGCGAGTAAAATAAGGTTTTGTAAATGCAAATCCCTAACTATATATGGCCTAAAACCAATGGTTTTTTCATTGAATATAGATATATATAGATATATATATATATATATATTCACTGAAAAAACCATAGGTTTGACACCAGTTATAGTTAGCTGGAAATTTTACTGACATAAAACCATTGAAATTCCCACATTATAGTTAGTTGGACTCACTTTAACTTGCGCGCCTGCAATGCACTGCTGATGACATCACATATTACATCACTCATGACATTGTCAGTGACATCACTCATGTCATCATTGATGACACCATCCAGTGAATGTGTGTCTTTCTGAAAAATAAATATGTTTTATATATGTATATGTAAAGGTCGATGGAAGAATAAATGTTTAAATAAGTGTCTAAATGGATGTTTTAAAAAAAAAAATGATTGGTTAACTGGTTTATTAAGTGTATCTTAGTGAATACATATATTAGCGAGTAATGTTTAAATATTTAAATATATGTATCAGTGTTTCACTTTGTGTATAAGTGGCTGCATGGGTTGGTGAGTAGCTACATGTGTGTGTATATGGGTTATTAGATTTTTTTTAGTATCAGTATGAGTGTCTGTATGGTTTGGTGGGGGTATTACTTAGCACATAGATGCATCAATGACTGACTCACTGTTTGTATGTGTTTTGAAGACAGCATATGTGCAGGATTGTATGGGTGGATGAGTCTGTATATGTGTGTGTTAGTGAGTGAATGACTGTCTCACTAGTGTCTTTACAGTAACTACATATGTTGTAATCTAGTATATGTGAGTATTGATGTATATAAGTGAGTATATGTGAGAGTGAAAGATTGTAAGAGTTCCTGTTTAAATAAGTATGTGTTTCTATAAGTGATTGTTTAAGAGAGTAAGTATGTGTAAGTTTCCTTAGAAGTAAGGTGGTAGTGTGTGTATAGCTGTATATGTAAATGGATGTTCAATAGTTTATTTGCATGTGTGAGTATGTTTGTGAGTAACTTTTGGATGACTGTCGGTGTGTAACAGGATGTATAGGTGTATCACTACATATGATGAGTGAGTATATGTATGAGTGACTATATAGAACTGTTGGTGAATGAGTGGATGTCTATATAGATGGTGGAATTACTTAATTGGTTGTTGTAACTGGTATGGGTATCTCCATTTTTTTGAAAATTTTAGTTTCTATTTTTGAATATGTGTTTCAAGGGTTACATTACACTGAAAGGAGGTCTGTCACTCTGTCACAAGGATGGTGTCATCAGTGATGTCATGAGTGATGTCACTGACCATGAGTGATGTAATATGTGACGTCATCAGCAGTGCATTGCAGGCGCGCAAGTTATAGTGAGTCCAACTAACTATAACGTGGGAATTTCAATGGTTTTATGTCAGTAAACTTTCCAGCTAACTATAACTGGTGTCAAACCTATGTTTTTTTCAGTGAATTTAATAGGTTTTCTAAATGCTAATTCCTAACTATAACTGGTGTGAAACCTATGGTTTTTTCAGTGAATTTCATAGGCTTTGTAAATGCTAATTCCTAACTATATATAGGTCCTCAAACCTATGTTTTTTCAGTGAATTTCAAAGGTTTTTTAATAGCAAATTTCTATAGCTATGAAATATAATATTTTTTATAATAAATCCTATATTGTATATTTATGTAATACTATTTTTTTTATGTATATTGTTCATGTTTATTTTATTTTATTTTTTTTGCCCTGGAGCGCTCCCGGTGCGGGTACCAGTGAGCGCCCTGTTAGCGCTATTGCCGCGAACGAAAACATCATCGTGACGTATCGCGTAGCCACGTGATGCGTCTTATGACGCACGGCGTAAGCGCACCCGGAAGCACCCGAGCGCATACGATCGCGCTACATAAGCGGCCCCGGGTCATGTGACCTGAAAATAACACTTTTCATTGGTTCAGAACAGTTTTTTTTCCAAATGATGAAAGCCCCCACCTTTTTTCCTCATTCTCACTTTGTACTTTGACTGAGGAAGACCTGTTTGCAGACCTGTTTGTAGTAAGTGAGAAATGGCTACAGTAGCAGCAGCAGCAGGAGCATCTCAACCACCACCACCACCACCACCACAAGTAAAACCACAACACCACAGTGGTAGTGAAGAAGAACAGGAGGAGGAGGAGGAGAGGCAGTTCCTGCCTGAAGATAATACCCCCTATAAACCCAAGGAGCACTTTGTGTGGGACTTTTTTAAAATCCCAAGGGAACAAAAGAAAGTAAATGCTCCAAAAGTCACATGTCTCATCTGTGGCACTGTACTTTCCAGGGGGAACCCTGCAAAAAAAGTATTCATTTGGCAACAATACAATGATTCGCCATATGCAACGCATATAAAGTGAGACTTGTAGTATACTGTACAACATTTTTGTGTTACATAGTAAGTTTGCTTATAGTTACTTCCTTTCTCCCACTATATTATCTCCAATGTGTATTTGACATCTCTCCTGCCTCCTTTCTCTCACTGTCTGTCTCTAATGCACCATATCACCGCCAATTTTGTGTAGATTCAGAAGAGAGTAAAATGTAACACTTGAAAACATCATAAGGGAGCAGGGTAGACTACCCATGATCCCCTAGGCCTTCTCAGGGAGTGCTTAAAGGATCTGTTTCTGCTTTCCTGACAGACTATGGTATGGATTCCATATACCACAATAACTTCTGTAACAACATGCAAGATATCTAAAGAGGAGACGGTGTACATTGAATTTAAGACTCTGCATTGGTACCTACATGTTGGTACTTAAACCACCCACACAACACAACAACTCTATTCAGAGCTACCCTACCTCTAAGCACTTTAAATTATTATTTTACTGTTTCACTGGGTCTTCCCCGTGGTACGCTCCCCGGTACACTCCCCGGTGCGCGTACCGGGGGCTCCCCCCGCGAAAATCGAAAAAAAAAATATTTTGTTTGCCCCGCGGGGCTCTTTTATGGCCCCCACATCAAACCTATGGGGTCAGGGGGGGTCTACCCTTCCCCCTTTTGGTCATTTCCCCCTTTGTTTTTGCCACCTCTTGTGTCTCGATCCTACCGAGACACAAGATGGCGGCCCCTCCGGACTGTTTGGAATGTTGACAGCCACCCAAAAGCCAATCAGCTTTCCGCTCGCGAACTCGCGTAGCACGCTGGAGCGCGCCCCGGTGCGCGTACCGGGGCGCGCATATAGATATATATATATTTTTTTAACCTAAATTACTCAAAATCCACTGGAGCACATATCTTGAGACATAGCAAAAGCACATCGGGCTACCAGTCCCTACAATTTTGCCAAGTTTGGTGGAAATCCATTCAGCCGTTCGGGCTAAAAGTGAGTCCAACCGCCTTATGGAAATTAACATGGGGAAAACACGTTTTAGGACCCCCCTTTTATCTCGGCCCCCGCTTGACGAATCCCCCCAAACTTTCAGGGAAGGAGCGGAGCGGAACTGGCCATTTTTTTAGAGAAATTCAGCCAATTCCGTCCATCAACGCCAAAGTTATTCCCAATAGAATGTTGCCGATTTCCTATGGAAAACAATCCTAACTATAACTACCTACTGGCAACCGCCAGTAGGTAATATATATATATATATATATATATATATATATATATATATATATATATATATATATATATATATCCAACATTTGCAGGAACCATTTGAAATGAGGCCACAGAGAGGTAAGTATATTCCACAATTTAATGGCAGCAGGCAAGCAGATGAACATCACGGAGCCCACAGCAAGTACATAAAAATGCCAGACGCGTTTCGGGACACTGAAAATCCCTTCTTCAATGGCGTGCTATTTAGGAATGAGAAGCGCTGTTTTGTGGCACATTTAAATATTAACACCTGACCTCAATGGGTGTGGCTGCAGCACAGCCTCCTGGATGTTGTAGTGTCACAAATGTTTTTCCACAGTGGGCGCGTTCACTCAATCTCAGTTGAAATATAGTTCAATCCCCAGTGGGTAGGTGTGGGCATCTGTAGTCACCTGCCCCGCTTTGTTGCTGGCATTAAGGTAAAACTGGCAGCACCCTGCACGTTGCCAGCCTTGCTCCCTTCCTGGAACTTCAAGCGCCGGGTCGGCCCTTGTCAGGATCCGCCTCTGCTGCGGCAGGCCTCTTTTCACGACCGGAGCAGCCGTTACAAATCCAACATTTGCAGGAACCATTTGAAATGAGGCCACAGAGAGGTAAGTATATTCCACAATTTAATGGCAGCAGGCAAGCAGATGAACATCACGGAGCCCACAGCAAGTACATAAAAATGCCAGACGCGTTTCGGGACACTGAAAATCCCTTCTTCAATGGCGTGCTATTTAGGAATGAGAAGCGCTGTTTTGTGGCACATTTAAATATTAACACCTGACCTCAATGGGTGTGGCTGCAGCACAGCCTCCTGGATGTTGTAGTGTCACAAATGTTTTTCCACAGTGGGCGCGTTCACTCAATCTCAGTTGAAATATAGTTCAATCCCCAGTGGGTAGGTGTGGGCATCTGTAGTCACCTGCCCCGCTTTGTTGCTGGCATTAAGGTAAAACTGGCAGCGCCCTGCACGTTGCCAGCCTTGCTCCCTTCCTGGAACTTCAAGCGCCGGGTCGGCCCTTGTCAGGATCTGCCTCTGCTGCGGCAGGCCTCTTTTCACGACCGGAGCAGCCGTTACAAATCCAACATTTGCAGGAACCATTTGAAATGAGGCCACAGAGAGGTAAGTATATTCCACAATTTAATGGCAGCAGGCAAGCAGATGAACATCACGGAGCCCACAGCAAGTACATAAAAATGCCAGACGCGTTTCGGGACACTGAAAATCCCTTCTTCAATGGCGTGCTATTTAGGAATGAGAAGCGCTGTTTTGTGGCACATTTAAATATTAACACCTGACCTCAATGGGTGTGGCTGCAGCACAGCCTCCTGGATGTTGTAGTGTCACAAATGTTTTTCCACAGTGGGCGCGTTCACTCAATCTCAGTTGAAATATAGTTCAATCCCCAGTGGGTAGGTGTGGGCATCTGTAGTCACCTGCCCCGCTTTGTTGCTGGCATTAAGGTAAAACTGGCAGCGCCCTGCACGTTGCCAGCCTTGCTCCCTTCCTGGAACTTCAAGCGCCGGGTCGGCCCTTGTCAGGATCCGCCTCTGCTGCGGCAGGCCTCTTTTCACGACCGGAGCAGCCGTTACAAATCCAACATTTGCAGGAACCATTTGAAATGAGGCCACAGAGAGGTAAGTATATTCCACAATTTAATGGCAGCAGGCAAGCAGATGCACATCACGGAGCCCACAGCAAGTACATAAAAATGCCAGACGCGTTTCGGGACACTGAAAATCCCTTCTTCAATGGCGTGCTATTTAGGAATGAGAAGCGCTGTTTTGTGGCACATTTAAATATTAACACCTGACCTCAATGGGTGTGGCTGCAGCACAGCCTCCTGGATGTTGTAGTGTCACAAATGTTTTTCCACAGTGGGCGCGTTCACTCAATCTCAGTTGAAATATAGTTCAATCCCCAGTGGGTAGGTGTGGGCATCTGTAGTCACCTGCCCCGCTTTGTTGCTGGCATTAAGGTAAAACTGGCAGCGCCCTGCACGTTGCCAGCCTTGCTCCCTTCCTGGAACTTCAAGCGCCGGGTCGGCCCTTGTCAGGATCCGCCTCTGCTGCGGCAGGCCTCTTTTCACAACCGGAGCAGCCGTTACAAATCCAACATTTGCAGGAACCATTTGAAATGAGGCCACAGAGAGGTAAGTATATTCCACAATTTAATGGCAGCAGGCAAGCAGATGAACATCACGGAGCCCACAGCAAGTACATAAAAATGCCAGACGCGTTTCGGGACACTGAAAATCCCTTCTTCAATGGCGTGCTATTTAGGAATGAGAAGCGCTGTTTTGTGGCACATTTAAATATTAACACCTGACCTCAATGGGTGTGGCTGCAGCACAGCCTCCTGGATGTTGTAGTGTCACAAATGTTTTTCCACAGTGGGCGCGTTCACTCAATCTCAGTTGAAATATAGTTCAATCCCCAGTGGGTAGGTGTGGGCATCTGTAGTCACCTGCCCCGCTTTGTTGCTGGCATTAAGGTAAAACTGGCAGCGCCCTGCACGTTGCCAGCCTTGCTCCCTTCCTGGAACTTCATCGCCGGGTCGGCCCTTGTCAGGATCCGCCTCTGCTGCGGCAGGCCTCTTTTCACGACCGGAGCAGCCGTTACAAGTCCAACATTTGCAGGAACCATTTGAAATGAGGCCACAGAGAGGTAAGTATATTCCACAATTTAATGGCAGCAGGCAAGCAGATGAACATCACGGAGCCCACAGCAAGTACATAAAAATGCCAGACGCGTTTCGGGACACTGAAAATCCCTTCTTCAATGGCGTGCTATTTAGGAATGAGAAGCGCTGTTTTGTGGCACATTTAAATATTAACACCTGACCTCAATGGGTGTGGCTGCAGCACAGCCTCCTGGATGTTGTAGTGTCACAAATGTTTTTCCACAGTGGGCGCATTCACTCAATCTCAGTTGAAATATAGTTCAATCCCCAGTGGGTAGGTGTGGGCATCTGTAGTCACCTGCCCCGCTTTGTTGCTGGCATTAAGGTAAAACTGGCAGCGCCCTGCATGTTGCCAGCCTTGCTCCCTTCCAGGAACTTCAAGCGCCGGGTCGGCCCTTGTCAGGATCCGCCTCTGCTGCGGCAGGCCTCTTTTCACGACCGGAGCAGCCGTTACAAATCCAACATTTGCAGGAACCATTTGAAATGAGGCCACAGAGAGGTAAGTATATTCCACAATTTAATGGCAGCAGGCAAGCAGATGAACATCACGGAGCCCACAGCAAGTACATAAAAATGCCAGACGCGTTTCGGGACACTGAAAATCCCTTCTTCAATGGCGTGCTATTTAGGAATGAGAAGCGCTGTTTTGTGGCACATTTAAATATTAACACCTGACCTCAATGGGTGTGGCTGCAGCACAGCCTCCTGGATGTTGTAGTGTCACAAATGTTTTTCCACAGTGGGCGCGTTCACTCAATCTCAGTTGAAATATAGTTCAATCCCCAGTGGGTAGGTGTGGGCATCTGTAGTCACCTGCCCCGCTTTGTTGCTGGCATTAAGGTAAAACTGGCAGCGCCCTGCACGTTGCCAGCCTTGCTCCCTTCCTGGAACTTCAAGCGCCGGGTCGGCCCTTGTCAGGATCCGCCTCTGCTGCGGCAGGCCTCTTTTCACGACCGGAGCAGCCGTTACAAATCCAACATTTGCAGGAACCATTTGAAATGAGGCCACAGAGAGGTAAGTATATTCAACAATTTAATGGCAGCAGGCAAGCAGATGAACATCACGGAGCCCACAGCAAGTACATAAAAATGCCAGACGCGTTTCGGGACACTGAAAATCCCTTCTTCAATGGCGTGCTATTTAGGAATGAGAAGCGCTGTTTTGTGGCACATTTAAATATTAACACCTGACCTCAATGGGTGTGGCTGCAGCACAGCCTCCTGGATGTTGTAGTGTCATAAATGTTTTTCCACAGTGGGCGCGTTCACTCAATCTCAGTTGAAATATAGTTCAATCCCCAGTGGGTAGGTGTGGGCATCTGTAGTCACCTGCCCCGCTTTGTTGCTGGCATTAAGGTAAAACTGGCAGCGCCCTGCACGTTGCCAGCCTTGCTCCCTTCCTGGAACTTCAAGCGCCGGGTCGGCCCTTGTCAGGATCCGCCTCTGCTGCGGCAGGCCTCTTTTCACGACCGGAGCAGCCGTTACAAATCCAACATTTGCAGGAACCATTTGAAATGAGGCCACAGAGAGGTAAGTATATTCCACAATTTAATGGCAGCATGCAAGCAGATGAACATCACGGAGCCCACACTAAGTACATAAAAATGCCAGACGCGTTTCGGGACACTGAAAATCCCTTCTTCAATGGCGTGCTATTTAGGAATGAGAAGCGCTGTTTTGTGGCACATTTAAATATTAACACCTGACCTCAATGGGCGTGGCTGCAGCACAGCCTCCTGGATGTTGTAGTGTCACAAATGTTTTTCCACAGTGGGCGCGTTCACTCAATCTCAGTTGAAATATAGTTGAAGAACACCCATATATTTTGTATATATTTTGTATCATGAGTCCCGCCCTTTGGAAGAGGCAGACAAAGCAGCCACTTGGTGAGAAAACGTGTGAGAGTCCTTCGATGGTAGCACACAGGACTACAACTACCAGCAGACCATCAGGTACGCCCACTAGGGCGGGACTCATGATACAAAATAAATGGGTGTTCTTCAACATGCTTTGTTCCTCTGCCTCTTTATGCCAGTGAACAAGGGCGCATCAGCCCGAAACGCGTATTGCCTTTGAAGTAGCGGCTCACCTGCTGTTGTTACTGCCGCCTGCGGAGTGGTGTGCGAAGCCTGCGTGTGTGGCTTCTCACAAGGCAAACCTTGGATTCTTACACTTAGCGGCTAGCCTGGCCGCGAGAAGCCCCGACACTTTGGTGGATCCTGAGCGCGTGGGAATACCAGCACTCGAGAGGACGCAGGCTGCCTCGCCCGTGGAGACATTGACAGTTCGGGCGGCAGTGAGTGCGCTGTTCACCTTACCGGGAGTGTTATTTGGAAGAGGCAGACAAAGCAGCCACTTGGTGAGAGAACGTGTTAGAGTCCTTCGATGGTAGCACACAGGACTACAACTACCAGCAGACCATCAGGTACGCCCACTAGGGCGGGACTCATGATACAAAATAAATGGGTGTTCTTCAACATGCTTTGTTCCTCTGCCTCTTTATGCCAGTGAACAAGGGCGCATCAGCCCGAAACGCGTATGGCCTTTGAAGTAGCGGCTCACCTGCTGTTGTTACTGCCGCCTGCGGAGTGGTGTGCGAAGCCTGCGTGTGTGGCTTCTCACAAGGCAAACCTTGGATTCATATATATCTATATATATATATATATATATATCCACTGAACAAAACAAAGGTTAAAGTAACTTTATAGTTAGGTGTGATATAAAGATCTGTTTTAAATAAAACCTTAGAAATTCACTGAAAAAAAACAAGGCTTAAAGTAACGTTATAGTTAGGTGGATATATCCAACATTAATGTTTTGTACTAAAAAACACACCATCTCACCAGTTATGGTTATCAAAGCTAACTATAACTTGTGCCCCCACTAGGCACTTCGTTTGACCTTGCATATTACATCACTAATGGCATCACTGTTGACATCTCAAATGACATCACTGATGACATAATCCAATGAGCGTGTTAGTTTATTTCATAGTTTACATAGTGGCGGATAACTATCCTAATATTTCTCTACCTAATCAGTGTAAGTGTTTACAAGACATATGTGCTCCTAATGCATCAGGTGTATAGAGGTACTGAACACGGTATACATCTTTGTATTGAAAAGTAACTGTTTGCAGATGACAACTTGTGTCTAGTAAGTTCCACACAAGTTTTTTTAGATCTACAGAAAACCTTTCTAAAAGGGCAAAGATTCTACATGGTAGATGGTAAGTATTGTAAGCAGTCTTGAGAAAATAGACCGGATCATCTCAGTGTGACAATTCTACAGAACATAAAAGACTGTGTACACCAAGTACTAACCTATGTACAAGGGCTTCTTTTGCTGCAAGATAGGCTATTTGCAAAGTTTTCACCACAGTATGAAGGCTGCAGGTAGTATAATCTTTAGCACATTCAGACCTGTTCATAGCAGATACTCTTTATTACTTTGTGGTGGTTTTCTCATGATAATTTACACTGTACACAAACACACTGATACAGAGTAAACTCTCTCTGTAGTTTAAACAGTGTTAACAGTATCCTCTTTTCTACTTATATCCACTACTTTTCTCAGTATTGGTAGAATGACTGTCAGGGATTTGATACCGGCAAAGAGTGTTCATAGAAGGGCATTAGTTATGTATCAGGGCTTCAGAATCTGGAGGAACTTGGTTTTCCCTGAGCAGTTGTATACAGAATGAACACTGTGTGCAGAATAGGTTACCTTTTCATCTGTGGTTCATAGTCAACATTAACTTGGCTACCAATGAGGTTTATGGTCTAGGGAGAAATTTGCATATAACATAAGCTTGCTTTACCTATGGGGCTTGTATGTATGATAGCAGTAATGGCATGTCATAGTATTCTAAGCTATTTTGCACTTACTGTCAAAGCTCTAATGGTACACCAATTTATAAAGTAATGTGTACAAAAGAAGCTTGGATGATGTTATGAGTATGTTGTCAATTATGTTATTTGAGATGTTATCAGTGATTTCATAAATGATGTCATAGAAAATGTCATGAGTAATGTAAGGTTTCACACCAGTTATAGTTAGGGATTAGCATTTAAAAAACCTATTAAATTCACTGAAAAAAACATAGGTTTCACACCAGTTTTAGTTAGCTGGAAATTTTACTGACATAAAACCATTGAAATTCCACGTTATAGTTAGTTGGACTCACTATAACTTGCGCGCCTGCAATGCACTGCTGATGACGTCATATGTTACATCACTCATGACATGGTCAGTGACATCACTAATGACATCACTGATGACACCATCCTTGTGACAGAGTGACAGACCTCCTTTCACTGTAAAGTAACCCTTGAAACACATATTCAAAAATAGTAACTAACATTTTCAAAAAAGTGGAGATACCCATACCAGTTACAACCAATTCAGTAATTCCACCATCTAATACACATCCACTCATTCACCAACAGTTCAATATAGTCACTTATACATATATTCACTCATCACATGTAGTGATAGACCTATACATCCTGTTACACACCGACAGTCATCCAAACGTTACTCACACACATATTCACACATGCAAATAAACTATTGAACATCCATTTATTTGCATATACAGCTATACACACACTACCACTTTACTTTTAAGGAAACTTACACATACTTACTCTCTTAAACAATCACTTATAGAAACACATACTTATTTAAACAGGAACTCTTACAATCTCTCACTCTCACATATACTCACTTATATATATCAATACTCACATATACTAGATTAAAACATATGTCGTTACTGATAAAGACAATAGTGAGACAGTCGTTTACTCACTAACACACACATATACACACTCATCCATCCATACAGTCCTGTACATATGCTGTCTTCAAAACACATACAAACAGTGAGTCAGTCACCAACCCATACAGCCACTTATACACAAAGTCAAACACTGATACATACATTTCAATATTTAAAAGTTACTCGCTAATATATGTATTCACTAAGATACACTTAATAAGCCAGTTAACCAATCAATTAAAAAAAAACATTCATTAAAACACTTCTTTAAACATTTATTCGTCCATCGACCTTTACAAATACATATATAAAACATATTGATATTTCAGAAAGACACACATTCACTGGATGGTGTCATCAGTGATGTCATGAGTGATGTCACTGACCATGTCATGAGTGATGTAATATGTGACGTCATCAGCAGTGCATTGCAGGCGCGCAAGTTAAAGTGAGTCCAACTAACTATATTGTGGAATTTCAATGGTTTTATGTCAGTAAAATTTCCAGCTAACTAAAACTGGTGTGAAACCTATGGTTTTTTCAGTGAATTTAACAGGTTTTTTAAATGCTAAACCCTAACTATAACTGGAGTGAAACCTATGGTTTTTTCAGTGAATATATGTATATATATATATATCCCCCACAGCTCCGACAACACCAGCCTGCTGCACTCCCAAGCGGGTGCCTGCTTAACGGGGGTGTACCCGTCACATATACTCAGCTCCAAACATCCTCCATGACTCCGCCTGTTACAGATTTGCAGCACTCACGGGTGGTTTTTCAAAAGGGATTTATTAAAAAACCTTTAGCACATCAAATTTGATGTGCTAAAGGTTTTTAATAAATCCCTTTTGAACCCCCCTCCCCGTGAGTGCTTCAAATCTGTAACAGGTGGACTCCTGGAGGATGTTTGGAGCTGAATATATATATATTCACTGAAAAAACCATAGGTTTCAGGCCTTATATAGTTAGGAATTAGCATTTAAAAAACCTTTAAAATTCACTCAAAAAACTATAAGTTTTAGGGGTGTTAGAGTTAGCTGGATATTTCACTCATACAAAACCATTGAAATTGCTCCTATATAGTTAGTTGTACTAACTATATTTCGCGCACCCGCAATCCACTGCTGATGATGTCACATATTACATCATTCATGACATGGTCAGTGACATCACTGATGACATCTCAAATGACATCACCGATGACATCACTGATGACATCATCCAGTGAATGTGGTTTGCTTCGTTATTTAAATATTCATGATATATAGCAATTTGCATTGAAGAATGAGTGGATATATAAAAATAAATATTTGGATGGAGGATTTAGTAGCAATGTAATTGACTGTTTACTTTAACAATGTATAGAGTCTCACTAAATATAGTGGATAGTGACTAAACTTTGTGAATATCTGTATCACTTTGTCAGTTGTTGTGTAAACTGGTTCTCCAGTTGGTTACTAGCTATGTGAAAGTCTATATTACTTATTAATTAGTTAACTGAGTATTTGTATTGGAGAGTGAATGTGTGTGTGGTTCGGTGGGGGGTGTGTGAGTGCCCTAAGATGTGTGAATAGTTGATTCAGTAGATATATGAAGTTAAAACTACATGTTATAATAGTTGTTTGGGTGAGTGAATATCTTTATGGGAGTGGTGATGAGCAAATATATTTCTCTTTGGTGCATGTCCAACAAAGTAGAAAAATAAAAGGCAGTGTATATGTCAGTTTCTATGTCAGTTTTTGTATATAAATAAGTATTCATAAGACTCAATGATTCTGTAAGTGACTATATGGATGACTGTATACTTGTAATAATGATTTTTTAATACAGTAAGTATGACTTACTATGTAAATGAATAGATGAACTGGTGTTTGTATAAGTGTGTAGCTAAGTAAGTATGTAAGTATGATCCATTGTTTGCATAAGTGAGTAGGATAACTTCATATTTTAATAGGTTGTGTGCTGGTGTGTAATGACAATATAGGTGTATAAGTATTTTTCATAGTGTTCTATTTTTCGTTGACAGCATGTATGATTGAATCTACAGGTAAGTGATTAGATGTGTGTATACATCTAGGAATCACTGAGTGGGGTTTTAGATACTTGTATTGCTGGCTCAATGGATTCAAATATGATACTCTGTATTTTACAAAGAGTGATGAAAGATTTTACTAGTGTATGAAAAGGTGTATGTGATTGTCACGTGGATGATGTCATTAGTGATGTCATCAGTGATGTCATTTGAGATGTCATCAGTGATGTCACTGACCATGTCATGAATGATGTAATATGTGACATCATCAGCAGTGGATTGCGGGTGCGCGAAATATAGTTAGTACAACTTACTATATAGGAGCAATTTCAATGGTTTTGTATGAGTGAAATGTCCAGCTAACTCTAACACCCCTAAAACTTATAGTTTTTTGAATGAATTTTAAAGGTTTTTTAAATGCTAATTCCTAACTATATAAGGCCTGAAACCTAAGGTTTTTTCAGTGAATTTCAAAGGTTTTTTAAATGCGAATTCCTAACTATATAAGGCATGAAACCTATGGTTTTTTCAGAGAATTTCAAAGGTTTTTTTAATGCTAATTCCTAACTATATAAGACCTGAAAGCCCACCAGGAATCTCCAGTATGCGCCAGGGGACTGCATTGCAGAGGGGTGTAATGAAGCCACGCCCCTTTTTACACCTCTCTGCAACACAGCCCCCGTGCATGTTTGAAGAGGGGGAACTAATTCCCCTTGCATACTGGGGGCCCCTGGGGGCCAACTAGCCCACCTGGAACCTCCAGTATGCGCCAGGGGGCTGCATTGCAGAGGTGTAATGAGGCTATGCCCATTGTTACACCTCTCCGCAACGCAGCCCCCAGGCGCGTTTGGAGAGGGGGAACTAATTCCCCTTGCATACTAGGGGTCCCTGGGGGCCAACTAGCCCACCAGGAGCCTCCAGTATGCACCAGGGGGCTGCATTGCAGAGAGGTGTAATGAGGCCACACCCTTTTTTACACCTCTCTGCAACGCAGCCACCGTGCATGTTTGAAGAGGGGGAACTAATTCTCCTTGCATACTAGATGTCCCTGGGGGCCAACTAGCCCACCTGGAACCTCCAGTATGCGCCAGGGGGATGCATTGCACAGAGGTGTAATGAGGTTATGCCCCTTTTTACACCTCTCTGCAACGCAGGCCACTGGCCCGTTTGCAGAGGGAGGACTAATTCCCCTTGCATACTGGGGGTCCCTGGGTCATATCTTATCATATCTTTTTAGGAAAATAAAAGCATTTGAATATACACCAAGATTCAGCGCTTCAATAAGGACTCTAAGTGATATGATTTGATTGGACTTATTGTGCAAGTGGTGCTGTGCCAAACTTTGGAATATTCTCCACTACTCTCTACCACTTACTCTCTACTACTCCAATACTCTCTAATACTCACTCTCTACTACTCATTCTCTACTACTCTCTACTACTCTCTCTCTACTACTCACTCCCTACTACTCACTATCTACTACTCCCTACTACTCACTCTCTACTACTCTCTACTCTCTACTACTCACTCTCTACTACTCACTCTTTACTACTCACTCTCTACTACTCTCTACTACTCACTCTCTACTTGTCACTCTCTACTACTCTCGACTACTCACTCTCTACTACTCACTCTCTACTGCTCACTCTACTACTCACTCTCTACTACTCTCTACTACTCACTCTCTACTACTCTCTCTACTACTCTCTACTACTCACTCTCTACTACTCTCTACTATTCTCTCTCTCTGATACTCTCTACTACTCTCTACTACTCACTCTCTACTACTCACTCTCTACTACTCACTCTTTACTACTCTCTACTACTCACTCGCTACTGCTCTCTACTACTCACTCTACTACTTACTCTCTACTCACTCTCTACTACTCACTCTCTACTACTCACTCTCTACTACTCTCTACTACTCACTCTAATATTCAGACTACTACTCTCTACTACTCACTCTCTGCTACTCTCTCTACTACTCTCTACTACTCACTCTCAACTCTCTATTACTCACTTTCTACTCTCTACCTCTCTACCTCTCTCTACTTCTCTCTCTACTAGTCTCTACCTCTCTACCTCTACCTCTCTACCTCTACCTCTCTACCTCTACCACTCTACCTCTCTCTACACGCACACATATACACATATATATATGCATATGAATTTATATATATGTATGTGTATATATATATAGATACATATATAAACTTATATAATCTGCATATCTATATAAATACAAATATAAATGCATGCATACATATACATATATGCATACATATGCATGTTATTTACATGAAAGTTTTAAAAACACTAATAAAAGCATAGCTAAAAACCCACCTCATTACAAACAGAATGGCTTTAACTTAAACGAGGGCGAGATATATTGCATTTTCAATGCTTGTTTACTTTGGTTCCATCAAGAAGGCATTCAGATGTGTCACACATTTGCCATAAATTCTGAATGTTGGCCCTCTAGTTGCTCAAAAGATCTCTGTAGTAAAGCTACTGCTCACCAGGGAAGTCTGCTGCTGGTATTCAAAGTGCATGTTTCTGTCTGCATGTCAGAATTTTTTAATGAAATAGAAGAGGATTTGAGAAGTCACTCAAAATGTGCCATAATTTTTCTTTCTGAAGAACTAATCATACTTTCTATGGCAAAATGAACCCCCTAATTTTGTTCCCTTTTAAATTAAATGTTTTCAGACTTACCACTTCATTCCAATCAAGATGGCTTCTGGTGTGCCATACTTTTGTCATAAGTAAGACTGTTAGCGCTCTAGTTGTTCTTTAGAACACTCTGGGACATTCTGTCATTGGGCTATACTTGGGCTACATCTGGGTAATATTTGGGCTACATTTGGGCTCTTTTGTCTCTGGTGGCCATCTTGGGAGACTGCATGTCAGCATTTTTTAATGAAATTGAAGAGGATTTAAGAAGTCACTCCAAATGTGCCCTAATTTTTCTTTCTGCAGCACTAATCATACTTTCTATGGCAAAATATACCCCCTCATTTTGTTCCTTTTTAAATTAAATGTTTTAAGAGTTACCACTTTATTCCAATCAAGATGGCTTCAGGTGTGCCATACCTTTGTAATAAGTAGGACTGTTAGCGTTCTAGTTGTTCTTTAGAACACTCTGGGACATTCTGTCATTGGGCTATACTTGGGCTACATCTGGCTGATATTTGGGCTACATTTGTTTTTTTTGTCTCTGGTGGCCATCTTTGGGCTACATTGGGCTACATTGGGCTACATTTGGGCTCTAACATATAAAAACATAAATAGGAGTGACCTTCTCATCCCCAAACCACCAGGTGGCAGTGAAGAAGGACCGATTAGATTCATCACCACGTATTCTAACCAGACTTGGCAGGTCAGAAAAAGTATCAAAAAATATTGGCAGGTACTCCAGCTAGATGGGACATGAAAAGTGCGGTAGATAATCAACCCATGATTACATTCAGGAAGTGTCCAGCTTTAAAAGATATACTCTGCAGCAACATGACAAATGACAGAAAAGACACCAAAGTAACTAAGGGTTTCTTTACTTGTCGTTCATGTAAAGCCTGCAAAAATAGTGTCAACAGGAAGGAACTCATCTTATCTAACAACAGCAAAGCTTTCAGTATTCAGAAGTACCTGACATGTAAATCTGATTACTGTGTATATGCACTACAATGCCCATGCCCTCTGACATATATTGGAAGCACAAAACATCCCGTCAAAAAACGTGTATTAGAACACATGAGGGCAATAACAAATGAGGACAAAAATTATCCCATCACAAAACATTTTAAAGACTTTCATGGGAAAAATTTAGGTTTACTAAAATTCTGTGCCTTGGACAGGATTCCAGTATCAGAACGTGGTGGTGATAGACTCAGACAATTACGCCAACTTGAGTCGAAGCTAATAATCAAATATGACACTGTACAGCCTTTGGGGTTGAATAAAGATGAGGAATTATCTGTCCACTTAGCTTAAGAGCCTAAATTTCTTCACCCTGCTGATAAACTCTAAAACTGAATCTTATACAAATCATTGACTTGAAGCTGTCTAGGTAGTTGTGTTGTGTGTTTATCTAGGTTCCTGATCGATACTGTGACCTTATGCCCCTATTCGGCTATAAACCCATTTATTCCCTATATTGGCATAACCGTTCAAGTGCGATTTTCTGAAAAGTCATCTCTGGCCTCACACGAACAGAGCCACATTCCAGCATAGTTCTCTCTGCCACTTCCTTTGCGACCAATTAGTGCAATGACAGAGCAGTAGTCACTATCTGATATTCCTAGATAACACTCCGAGTTCTTCAACAAGATAAAAACTTAGCAAACCTGGAAATCCCCGCTTGCTGTGTTTTGATTAGTAATGGAACTCTAATGAGCAACTGATAACTATCACTTCCTAGTGACATCTTTAATTGACGTCTTATGTCCAGCAAACTTGCGTCAAACCCGGCACCTGTCAGGTATAAATATGACCAACGTTGCCTTAAGCAAGGAGAGCTGTAAGCTGTGAGCTGTGAGCTGCAAGACCCCGTGTTGGTAAATCTAGCACTCTGTCGCTGCAGCCTGCTATCCTGTGGTGGTGAAGCTGCTGATACCAATATCGCCGCTAAAGCGCGAACTATGGTGCAGTACACTTAAGGAGCTGAACAGCCGTCCCTCTGCGAAGACATCCAGCAGATTCCAGCTGCCCGCGGACGCTGTCCCCCCTCCTTCCTCGACGCGCTGAAGAGAAGCCGCTGCCTTTCTCGTGCAGAGAAATCCAGTCCCGGCGCTTCCGGTTTACCCTCGCGGGTGACTGGGATATCGAGAGAGACCCCTGAAGGAGATACCAATCCTCCATCATTCTATTCAGAGGTATGGTGTTGACTAAACCCTTAGACGAGAATTCTTGAAACAAACCTTAGCAAAACCAACTTAACTTAAGCTACTTACTTACTCCCCTTTTCACGTGTTAGGCTTAGGTCAGGCACACTGGGGTAGGCTTAGTTAGAAGCACCAGTTGAGTATGTTAGCCTAATGTATATATGACTGTATATATGTTTTATTACTTTTAAACCATTGTATGGCTAAGAAACCATATCAATGCTTTTACAGTTCTATTTCGCAATACTTATCTTACTATACGTACATTTTATAATAACAATTATTGCAATTGTGGCAATACATTTCTCTTGTACGAGAAGAAAGACTGTGCAATAAATGTTAACCCTTTATTGACAAACGCCCGTCTCTCTGTTCTCTACATCTCGTGAAAGTAAACTGCACTAGACTGACTGAGTGAAATACATGTCTATTGTTTCACACGACCCTAGAGATTGACTCTTGATCTGAGGAGCAAAGTTGTCATGTTGCACGGTTGTTGGAAAACTGAATCCCTTCTTGTCTGTGCCAGGGAAGCTGATCACTTCCTATGCAGAGAAGAAAGTTTCCAGTGACCTCTGAGCTAGTTGGTAACACAACCCAATTAAGTTTAGCATAGTCAGTGGAGGCCTGGAATATCCGCAGTTCCACGTCGATACTACTGTTTATGTTATTCCAATGCGCAGGGCCTAGTGGGAAACTAGGAACTACACTACATGGCGCCCAACATTTGGTAAGGCGATAAACTAACGCAAGACAGTAGAGTAACTCAGTCGTGCATATTTCACACAGACCCCTTTCTCCCGTAAATACTCTAATAGACGTCTGGAGTGGGTGAAAGGTTCAAATCCGCCCGACCTTAGTAGGAAGAGATTCCTATGTAAAGCTCTGGTTTATTCAACGTTGAAGGATACAGTGTTCCAAAATATTGTGCACCTAATCTTTGTCTCCTTGGAGACCTACTCTGCAAACCTTGCATTTTTACAATGCCAGAAAATAACGGAACCTCTGGGGCCGCAGTAGACGCGACTCAGCAAGGTCCCGAACAAGCAGACCCGGATGCTATTATCATCCCGGTTCACTTAAGAAGATCTATAACGTTGAAACTTATAAAAAACACGGACTGACACCTCAAGGTGGTACAGTAATTTTCGTGATAGAGGCTCACGAGTATCGGCAGACAGAGGTATTCCATTCATGGATAAACTTTCCAGCGGCAAACGCTACAACACAAGAGTTTCACTATTACAAAATAGAGAAACCTCCGGAAGAGTACGCTCCTTTCGAGGAGATTGAAATTCCACTTAAATTTCAAGAGCACCTGCTCTGGTTTAATGGCGCCCTAAAACACAATGATCACATAACTAGGCTCGGTCCTCTAGGTAGACCAGGAGCAACGTGGCCGGTTCTAGCCAGCTACACACCACATCCTGACATCGTAAGAATGTCAAGAGAAGAGCTGTTAGTACAGCTAAACACATTAATAAAAATACATAGGCAATTAGTCCAATATGTAATGCGGACTGCAACAGTCCAGCCAGCTGTTAATTCACACCAGCTGACCCCTCACCAGGGGAACACAAATAAAATAACACCACAGAACATACAGTCATGTCTTGGTAAAACACCCGTAAAACGGGAACAAATTCCTTTCTGGTTAGCACAGAAAATCACTCAAATAGAGGCAGTATTTCCTGATACTACTCCTATTGAGAAACACAGAATCTTGACCATCTGCCTTCCTATGGGAATCGCACCACACGTGGAGGACTGTGACACTTGGGGTACAGTCTTTGCTTCCATTTATACAAAAACACACGGTGTTCCGTCTATGGCGGTAATACCAGAAGTGCTAAAACAGATTCAAAATGAATTCGGTCCAGAGCCCGCTTTAAATCTAGGTATGAAATTACTGAAAGACTTCAAGCAGGTATCGGCTATATTATTAGCCAACATTAAAGGAGAAGCAGCATCTGTGGCGATTCGCCAGAAGGTGAGGGAAACAGATATAAAAGATCCTGTTGAGCTTGCAAAAATCATAGAAAAATGCTATGAAGAATTAGGTAGAGACAGCTTGGGTGGGAAACCAGTAAAACCCCAACTGCTCGAAAGTCCTGAAAAATTATTTATTAAAAATAATTTAAACACTCCTAAAAAGAGCTGGGATGGAAATAAACAATCCACTCCCAAGGAAAAAGTTTTCCAGTCCAGAGGAAGGTCTCCTCGACGGAGGGAAAGAACTCCGACTCGAGAACGCCAGTCTCCCCAGAGGGAGCCCTCTGAGAAAAGATATAACCTTAGAAATAGGGATAATCTGAAAAAACCTGATAGATATCAAAGTATTGATACACGTCCCTCTCGATCTCTTCCACAGATTTCGGGAAGAAGAGGACGGTCAGACCCAGGAGAGCACACCAAGTCCAAAGACAAGGAACCTGCTCAGAGTAAAAAATCTCAATTTCCTAAAAAGAAGGTAGCCAGTATTAGAGTAATCAACCATGCCGAGAATACTGAGGACACAGTTGAAAAACGGGGAGTGGGCATTGACAATGTTGGACAGTGTAGCAGAAATCAGTATAGCGCGCAAGAAATTGATGAGTCATCTGGAGACAGTGGACACGAATGAATACATTCAGGTTGAAACTGCCGACGCCAGACTTAGCGAGCCCCATAAAATATACGAAATAACATTGCGTATGGAGGGTGATAAGACTAGGAAAATTAAGGGTCTATTTTGGGATAAGCTCTCAAAAGGCTATGATATTCTGTTAGCTGAAAAAGATTGGCCCCCAGAGTTTGTCAGGGAGTGCCCTCGTGGCGAAGAAGTGATTATGCCTGCCTTCTCGAATCACATTCCGATTCATAAAAAATATACACATGCACGGAAATGGGCAGTGGCCCAGGCACCTGCATTATATAAAAATCATGTAGGATGGGATGAGGATTCACCTCCTCACAAAATCCAACTAAAAAGTGAACCAACTGCCCAACGGCAGTATCCCATAAAGCAAGAAGCTAAAAAACAGGTCAGGGAGATCTTAGATCAACTTGAATACCAGGGGGTGATTGAAACATGCACCTCTCAAATGAACAATCCTTTGTTTCCTGTCTCCAAGCCAGACAATTCATATCGTCTAGTTTTGGACTACAGACATCTTAATACATGTTGCAAAACTTTTGCAGTACAAAACTCGCATAGTGCAGCCCTAATGAATAACATAGTTAGGAAAAAATATAAAACGACATTAGACATATCTAATGGTTTCTTTTGTCAAAACATTGCACCAGAAAGCAGATATTTGACCGCTTTCTCCGCATTTGGGTCGCAGAAAAATTCTGTCGACTCCCACAGGGGTTCAAGAACAGCCCAGGACTATTCTCAGCTAGGGTAACAGAGTTACTACAAATCTATGATGATGAAGCATTATCTTACGTAGATGATATTTATCTCACAGACGACAACTTGGATACTCACTTGAAAAGAGTGAACACCATTATACTTGGGTTCGCAGCAGAGGGTTACAAATTCAACTTTAAAAAGTCCCGAATTGCCCATCTGACAGTACTATTTTTAGGGTACGAATTATCAAGTGAAGGGAAAAGCCTAGCGGACAACTTCTTAGAGAAGTGCGCTGTACTCCAAGCTCCAAAAACGCTGAAGAATTTACAATCCATTCTAGGTTTTCTGAATTTCGGAAGAACTTACATTCTAAATTACGCAGAGAGGGTTAAACCTCTCTACGAACTAATTAAACCTGATTTTTAACAAATCAATTGGACTCAAAAACACACAGAAATTTTGAGATCACTGCAAACAGACATGTTAGCAAAAACAAAATTGGATACACGTGACAACACACGCGATATTGTAATCCGAGTCATCCCAGGAAGATGCGGATTCACATACCTAACCTCTAATGAGGGAGAAAAGGTACCAATTTCAATTAAATCTCACTTGTACACACAAGCAGAAAAAACATTCAGTCACACAGAAAGAACTGTGAACGCAGTGCAAATCGCATTAGCAAATGAACGAGAACTAGCACACGGCAAAAGGATTAACATCCTCACAGCGGAATCCGCCTTCGAAGCGCTATTCAGCCCAGTAAACATGCCTACAGTGTCACTGGATCCGAAATGGATACAGTGCATAGATTCTCTAGGAGCGGAAGACGTGAAATACTATTTCGCCCCACAATTTGAAGAACTGAATGATTTAGAATATGAAGAAGAATATCCTCTGCCAATCGAGATTCTGCCTCTCCCACAATACGCCTGTATAATCTATACAGATAGCTTTGAACAGCATTTCAACGTAGAGAGAAAATCCTACGACGCAGCATGTGCGATCATTAAATGTCGTTGGCTGTGCGGTAAAATCAGACCGAAAGTAACAAAAACCGAATCAGTAAAATACTGTTCGGCTCAGAGAACTGAAATCAGATCTTTAAAGATGGCGCTTGAAAATGCAGAACGCGAATTCCCGACACTTATAGTGTGCGATTCTCATTTTTGTGTCAACTCTTACAATAACAAACTGCAGAGTTGGATTGAAAACGACTACAAAGATGACACAGGTGCCACAATAAAGCATAAATTGCTCTGGAACGAGGTAGCTCTTTTAAGTAAAGAACTACAAAAGACTCACGTGATTCACGCACAGAGTCTTCAACGTGATGGCGTTCACGTTGCAGGGAATTCATTGGCTAATACAGCCACCGCGGAAGCAACTAACCCGGCTTCCGTAGCCACAAAAAAGCGTACAGATAAATACATAGACGGGGAAACCATGCTGGCAGTAAAAACGACCGTAAAAGGCGACTGTGCAGCACTACCCGTAAACTATCCACTCAATTATGCATACATAATCGATGCAAACTCCGTTCCTTTTGCTCGAATCCCTGGAGTGGGGGACAGAGTAATTCCAAACACGAACAGGAGAATATTTTTAATAGCAGACGCACATATGGGTTTGGGTCTGAGACACCAAACAATTAAGGTTTCTCTGACTGAATTACAATCAGTATACTGGTGGCCGGGAATGAGTGTAGAACACCAAATATATGCAAACAACTGTGAAAACTGTAATAGGGATCGCAGTAGCGAACCTTGCTACCGGCTACCAGTCAGAAAGAGCGTAACGCTGCCTGCACCCCAACCTGCGTCCTATTAATTAGTTAAGGCTAAAAGCACTTAAAAAATGAGGCCCCCAGCGCTCGGCTGACGCTAGAACGGTTATAAAAGATTTGCGAGTCCATATCGGCACATACGCAATTACCACGTTCCATTCTGACCAGGGTCCTGCTTTCAGCTCTCGAGCCTATAAGGAGGCCATGGCTAGCATGGGAATTGGGTTGCGGTATTCTTGTCCGTCGCACCCCGAAGGGAATAGTGTGGTAGAAAGAAAAAACCGTAACATAAAGCAATCTATAACAGCGAAGGTATTAGGTTCAGGCGCTGGGTGGGTCAAACATTTAATAAGTGTCCAGACTAGTCTTAACAACATGCCAAGAAATTCTCTAAAAGGTTTCAGCCCATACGAACTATTGTTCGGAATTAGAATGCAAGTTCAGGACCTCGATAGTCAGATGTCAGTGGTACAAGAAGAAACAAAGCACTTTGATGTAAAGGATCGTTTGGCTGTTTTACAGGAACTGAATGAAACAAGAAAATCATTAAGCAACATAAAGTTAAAGCAACAGCCAAGTACCACTGACGAGGCACCACCCGCAACAGCCCCAGCAAGGCCTGTCTGGATTCCAAAGATTGGGGATCTAGTCAGAGAAAAGATCGCGGTTAAGAAGGAATTTGGGCCTTCTTACAGAAAAGCAGTACCTGTCTTGGCAGTCACCGGAACAAGATCAGTTGTGCTACCGCCCCTTGCTGGTAAAAAGGAGAACAGAGTCGTGTCTATCGATCTGGTAAAACCACAAGCATGTGGCCTATAATCAACAGTAGGCCCAGTGGACTCCCAAGAAACAACAGAATACCCAAACTTGCAACAATCCAAGAGGTTCAAACTGAAAGACTAATCACATTCGATCAGCCTGCAGTGCACAATGAAGGACTATGCAATAATGCCATGGAACTCGTGCCTCTTGAAACACAGATTGAAACAGTTCGTCAAGAAACAACACCAGTCTACAATGATGTGGCATCAGAAAGTGCTACCGAAAGACAGATTGAAAGAACAATCCCATCAATTGACAGAACTGCCTCTGGTTATTTCATCAACTTCGACAACTTCTCTGAAGATTTGAACGACCCCGAAGTGATGCCAGAAACAAAAAAGTCTTTTAAAGAAAAAGCAACAGAACTCTTTCATCAACTGAAGGAAATCTACCTTGTTTCCCCTTGGCTAGAGTTCTGGTTCGGTCTAGGTGTATTTTTCCTCCTGCTTTGGCTCATCATGGTACTGTGTT
Organism: Lissotriton vulgaris; assembly: GCF_964263255.1. Lineage (NCBI taxonomy): Eukaryota > Metazoa > Chordata > Amphibia > Caudata > Salamandridae > Lissotriton > Lissotriton vulgaris. The sequence continues at coordinate 2,002,990,335 of NC_141689.1, read as the reverse complement.
TGGGAAAATTCATTGAAGGAAAATATATTACAATGGACGCAGCAAGTCAGAACATCAACCTAGTCCTGAAACCACACAGATCATCCCACGTGAAGAAAAGAGAACTGTCAACAGTAAATGTCACAGCAATTCCAATACCTGGTGGGGTAGTATGGGAGAAAACAGACTATGAGATATATGGTCCGGTCGAAATCCTGAAGTATCCTCATCAACTAAAGGTTTCCTTAAGTGACTTTGTGACACCAAGTACATTCTCTGATGATTGGGACTTTAACAGTATTAATGACATGATGTCTGATTTAGTAATGTCAGCTAGATTCACAGATCATGATTATTTACAAGGTTCATCTAGTTATGAGCATTTATTCTGTTACACCCACTATGGGGATCATTACTTGCATAAATCTGCACAGCCTAGAAATGTTTTTATGTATAATCAATGGGAACATTGTTCTACACCACCTAAAAGCAGTTCTAAAGCATTATTTGAGAAATTCAAATATTTCTCAGGGTTTAACACCAGTGATGCAGAAACGTTTTATTATAAACTGTTAGATAAAACAGGAATGAAAACAATGCTGACAAATTCTAAATTGATATATTCAGAAGCATTTTATGACAAAATGATGACATTTGGTTTTGATTATTGGAGAAATAATATTGAAACGAAAACGATCTGGGGTACAAAAGATTGGCAGGTGCAAGGCATTGAAGCACTATTTAGAACCTGCATGATACCAGAACAAATGTTGTTTTTAAATGACACAATACACCAAACATCTTGTCTTGGCCTAGCTAAGATCAAAGACCTTAAAACACCGTCTATACCAAAGCCAATACCTGAGAATACAACCACAGATATTGAGTTAGACGTGTCACAAATTCTACATTTCAACAGAACACATCCTGATTGGAAAAAGTGGTTAATCTGGCCTACTGACACAAACAGCTGTCAAGATAGATTCCTGAATAAAACACAGGGGTTAAAAATGACCAGATTAGACTCAAGATATTCTCAGAGACAACATCCAGGGATTATAACAACATACAGTGTAGGGAAACTCTGCCTTGAATGGCTAACTACATCCACACTGGATGAAATTAAGCAACACTTATCTTTATTAAAAGATGGTGCTGATTTGCGCGATTTCATTCTTGGACCACGCAAACAGCGTCAAAAGCGTTTCATAGCGACCAGTATCTATGCTGCTTACAACGAGGCTTGGAAAGTAAAGCAAATTGAAACTGCTGAAAAAATACGAGAAATTGATCGTATTAATTTGGAGAAATCACTTTCTGTAGTAGACAATGGGTTAATGACTCTGTCTTCCAGAATATATTCGTTGGACAAAATTGTATCCTCTGCCTTTGATGTGATAGACAGAGATTTGCTAATGTTACAACATGGCCAGTCTCAATTACGCTCTATTATAGAATTAGGCTGGACGCTGCAAAATCTTCGTTCAGGCTATGTGCCTTGGCGTTTAATCAACACAACGTCATTATTTTCCAGTTTTAACCTTACTGATAAACAGATCAGTTTGGCACAGAAAGGAGCAGACTATACAATCCTGAGCATCGAAAAACTCGAGAGATTACCATTGACAATGTCAGAGAGTCCTGTCATTGAATGGATAATACATGGAATTATCACAATTCCGATAACAACTTTCCGATTTAAAAAGTGCCTTGAGTACATACCTGCTGGCCAGTATGAACAATTGGGTAAAGGATATGTAAAATCTATATGGAGATTACCATACACTCATTCTTGCTATAGTGACAGTGACAAAAATGTATTTCTTAGTGGTGAGAATTGTAAACATTCACTAAGCGGTATACTTTTGTGTCAGGGTATTAATTTACACGGAGCATGTGATGGAAATTCAAACAACCTTTCATGCCACCAGCTAGTCACACCTGCAACTCAGATAGAGCCCTTCTTTATGCAACTTTCGAACGGGAGTTACATTCTTAGAACGGATCACAGATGTTGTGGCCTCGTGCCAGGGAAAAGTTATCTAGTAGAAGTAACATCCATGGTCAAATGCTGTATGCAAGCATTGTTTCCGAGTGGGCCTCCAGACTCAGTGACTCCCATCTGGCCTCGTCTGAATCTCTATTCTGTACGAATTGATACTTTAAGCAAAATGAAATCTGTACTTTTACAGACAACAGTGCCTATAACGTCATCTAAAGAGACGTATGATCTTCTAGTTGCAAGGACAGCTACTGAAGTTCATGACCTTTTATCAACAAATTGCCCGTGCATTTCGTAGAAATGTTCAGCCAACTCCTTAACATGTCTAGTGCAACAAGCATCCCAGGCATATTTAAGACAGTCTTTACGGACTGCTAACACCCTTCCAGGCAATTTTGGGAATCTTTCCTAATTTTGTGCACTCCATTTTTGGCGGTATACCATTATTTTTGGGACTCGTCGCAGGGATTCTATTTTTGACCCTCCTGCTTCGTTATGGCAAGCCTCGGCTCAGACATAGCTCCCATGGGAATGGAAGAGACAATCCTAGCAATGCGCTACCGGGACAGGATAACTAACGTCCTTGGATTGGCCAGGCTGAGAGATCTAAACATGACCTGGTTCCTTTCATTCAGACCTATATGGCAGAACTGTATCTTACCGGTACTAAGATGTATGCTTTGCGGCGATGAATGCGTTTTGGACATCTGTCTTTCACTTCCATCAGCAGTACCAATGGACGTCAATACTTTGCTCAGTCCAATAACGGCTCACGCATTGTGTTGTCCCCAGCGGCTACCAATCCTGATGACGGCATTTGTGGAGACTCCTGTACTACAGCCAAGTGGTAACAGTGGAGCGAGTGACAAAAGCAACATCACCCAGGTACAACGTTCTGTGAGCATTGCTGGTCCTGAATACGATGACAGCAATCATTCTCACACCTGCCAAGTTACAACGCTATCTAATTTGGTTGAACTATCACCTGAATTTGTAGACCAATTCTTTGAGAGCCTGTCTGATACGATGTTCTCACCCGTACAGAAACAATAACTTTTAGAAGCTTTTCCGACACACAGCGTTCCCATGAACTCTGAATTCGGCCTTCAGTTTTGATCAACAAAAACTGCCAAGAGCTTTGGAAATCTATTTTCTTTGAATTGGACAATTTTTCTAATATTGACCCCTTTTTGGCACGAACAATTCTTTGCTTAACGTAAAAACTATTCTTAGAGAACAGAAGCTTCACACTTCTATTTCTAAACACATCTAGAGACATAACAACATTACACCAGCCTCTAGCTCACATGTTATTACAATGCATTTTTATGTGATGATTTATCTCGCATTTCTTCTGTCAGAGATACTTCATGTGTAATTCTTTATGCATAATCGTTCAATGATTTCATATGCAATAATTTTTTGAATGATTTCTATGCTTTTAAAAAAAAAAAAACGTACAGTACCTAAATCCATGTATTACAAGTACGCCTATTTCGAATGCATTTATGTATTTTGGGGTGGGCAATGTTACACATGCATCTAATTGCTTTAGTTTTAGTAATTTTGATGGACATTAACCCGTGGAGTGGGTGTTGCGTGTTTATCTAGGTTCCTGATCGATACTGTGACCTTATGCCCCTATTCGGCTATAAACCCATTTATTCCCTATATTGGCATAACCGTTCAAGTGCGATTTTCTGAAAAGTCATCTCTGGCCTCACACGAACAGAGCCACATTCCAGCATAGTTCTCTCTGCCACTTCCTTTGCGACCAATTAGTGCAATGACAGAGCAGTAGTCACTATCTGATATTCCTAGATAACACTCCGAGTTCTTCAACAAGATAAAAACTTAGCAAACCTGGAAATCCCCGCTTGCTGTGTTTTGATTAGTAATGGAACTCTAATGAGCAACTGATAACTATCACTTCCTAGTGACATCTTTAATTGACGTCTTATGTCCAGCAAACTTGCGTCAAACCCGGCACCTGTCAGGTATAAATATTACCAACGTTGTCTTAAGCAAGGAGAGCTGTAAGCTGTGAGCTGTGAGCTGCAAGACCCCGTGTTGGTAAATCTAGCACTCTGTCGCTGCAGCCTGCTATCCTGTGGTGGTGAAGCTGCTGATACCATTATCGCCGCTAAAGCGCGAACTATGGTGCAGTACGCTTAAGGAGCTGAACAGCCGTCCCTCTGCGAAGACATCCAGCAGATTCCAGCTGCCCGCGGACGCTGTCCCCCCTCCTTCCTCGACGCGCTGAAGAGAAGCCGCTGCCTTTCTCGTGCAGAGAAATCCAGTCCCGGCGCTTCCGGTTTACCCTCGCGGGTGACTGGGATATCGAGAGAGACCCCTGAAGGAGATACCAATCCTCCATCATTCTATTCAGAGGTATGGTGTTGACTAAACCCTTAGACGAGAATTCTTGAAACAAACCTTGGCAAAACCAACTTAACTTAAGCTACTTACTTACTCCCCTTTTCACGTGTTAGGCTTAGGTCAGGCACACTGGGGTAGGCTTAGTTAGAAGCACCAGTTGAGTATGTTAGCCTAATGTATATATGACTGTATATATGTTTTATTACTTTTAAACCATTGTATGGCTAAGAAACCATATCAATGCTTTTACAGTTCTATTTCGCAATACTTATCTTACTGTACGTACTTTTTATAATAACAATTATTGCAATTGTGGCAATACATTTCTCTTGTACGAGAAGAAAGACTGTGCAATAAATGTTAACCCTTTATTGACAAACGCCCGTCTCTCTGTTCTCTACATCTCGTGAAAGTAAACTGCACTAGACTGACTGAGTGAAATACATGTCTATTGTTTCACACGACCCTAGAGATTGACTCTTGATCTGAGGAGCAAAGTTGTCATGTTGCACGGTTGTTGGAAAACTGAATCCCTTCTTGTCTGTGCCAGGGAAGCTGATCACTTCCTATGCAGAGAAGAAAGTTTCCAGTGACCTCTGAGCTAGTTGGTAACACAACCCAAATAAGTTTAGCATAGTCAGTGGAGGCCTGGAATATCCGCAGTTCCACGTCGATACTACTGTTTATGTTATTCCAATGCGCAGGGCCTAGTGGGAAACTAGGAACTACACTACAGTTGTTTTTTAATGAATTGTGTACACCTTAAAGTGATTATATGCTTTTATATTTGTAGGAGACACAGTGAGGATGTGAAACCACTGGCTGCTGAATTAATTGGATCAACACGAGAAAATGCATCTACTTTACCGACAAACTGTCTTGAATGTAAAGACATTATGAAAATACTAGTTAAATGCCCACTGGGGCCATATTGTACTGTGACGAACTATTTCAGTGACATAAGATTGCGATTCAGGATTAATAGCCCACTGGGGCTCAATCGCATTGTGATATGATATAATATCACATTGAAGAACTTTGTGTATCAGCCCACAAGGGCAGTATTGAATAACCGAATCACAGGCACTGGTTACTTAGAAACGAAGTAATTTTGTTCAGCACCGAGTTTAGTAACAGCCTCAAATGAAATGCTATGCATTGAATTATGTTCATATTTCTTAATGTCATACTGCTCACAAACCTTTGTGGTAATGGAGATGTATGTTTACTCCCTATTTGGAACAAAACACATTCAAATATGGCCGCCAAACTGTGGTATAACAAACACTTGTGTGAGGACGAGTAGTCCTACCTTTATGTTGTGTGATTAATCTTTACTTTCCGTGACCAAGGTGCGGCTGCACCGAAACGCGTCGGGTGTTTTTTGGCATTCTGTGTGGTAAATAAAACTTCACGCTAATGAATCTGGGCTCGAGCGGACTTCTTTTGGATGGTAAAGTTGCTTGCTGAAATACTAAGAGGGTCGCCTCCTCGCTCGAGCCCGCCGCCGCAAGTGGCTGGGGGACTGGCGAACTTTGTTGATCTAATATATATATATATATATACATGTGATCAAGGGCTCCAGGGCCCGAAACGCGTCATGGCGGACAAGAGGGTGCACAGAATAAAATAAGCGTTCAATCCAACCTGAATGGGTCCGTTTCGTTTTTGGCTTCCAGTTTCTTTGGGGCGAATGGCGAAGTTCCAGTCATATATATATATAGCACTTTGCCACTGACGAAGAGAGCCGTTGCTCTCGAAACACGTTTGGCAGCAGATGAGGGGAGAACTTCGCTGTTTTGTACCTGCTGGCAAGTTGATGGAATAAAGAACATTGAAATGTGTTCGTGTGTGGCTGCTTGTCAAATTTTGGGAACCTGCATAGTTTTGGATAGTTTAAACGGCCTCCCTGGTCGTGAGAAGCAGCCTGCTGCCGTGGCAGAACCTACGGTGTCATCAACATGGGGCACACGAGGACACGAACAGCGTTGGGCATTGCAGGGATGTCCGCGCAACATGCCTTCATCAACTGAGAAGCGGGGCAGGAGGCAACCAGCGGAGTGCACTCCCACCCACTTGGGAACATTGGGCCCGATTCACAGAATGAACTTACTACTTTTGGCATTCACAGAATGCACTTACTACTTTTTGTATTCACAGAATGAACTTACTCATTTCGGTATTCACAGAAGTTAGGACTACTAACTTTAGGACTCCTAAATGCCTTCTGTGAATACAGAAAGTCTTAAAATTACGATTTTTCTCAATTTAGTAGTAGTAAAGTTAGTAGTCCTAACTTTACTACTACTAAATAGAGAAAAATCCTAATTTTAAGACTTTCGGTATTCACAGAAGGCATTTAGGCATCCTAAAGTTAGTAGTCCTAACTTTACTACTACTAAATTGAGAAAAATCCTAATTTTAAGACTTTCGGTATTCACAGAAGGCATTTAGGCATCCTAAAGTTAGTAGTCCTAACTTTACTACTACTAAATAGAGAAAAATCCTAATTTTAAGACTTTCGGTATTCACAGAAGGCATTTAGGCATCCTAAAGTTAGGAGTCCTAACTTTACTACTACTAAATTGAGAAAAATCCTAATTTTAAGACTTTCGGTATTCACAGAAGGCATTTAGGAGTCCTAAAGTTAGTAGTCCTAACTTCTGTGAATACCGAAATGAGTAAATTCATTCTGTGAATACCAAAAGTAGTAAGTGAATTCTGTGAATGCCAAAAGTAGTAAGTTCATTCTGTGAATCGGGCCCACTTCGCCCATATTCCCGTGTACACGCCACACCATATTTAAGGACTACAGAGCCCACAACGCCGCTGTGATGTTGACATGCCCAGTGGGCGGGGACTGTGAACTTATGAGGCGTGCCATGGATTAAGGAGCACTTTGCCACTGACGAAGAGAGCCGTTGCTCTCGAAACGCGTTTGGCAGCAGATGAGGGGAGAACTTCACTGTTTTGTACCTGCTGGCAAATTGATGGAATAAAGAACATTGAAATGTGTTCGTGTGTGGCTGCTTGTCAAATTTTGGGAACCTGCATAGTTTTGGATAGTTTAAACGGCCTCCCTGGTCGTGAGAAGCAGCCTGCTGCCGTGGCAGAACCTACGGTGTCATCAACATGGGGCACACGAGGACACGAACAGCGTTGGGCATTGCAGGGATGTCCGCGCAACATGCCTTCATCAACTGAGAAGCGGGGCAGGAGGCAACCAGCGGAGTGCAATCCCACCCACTTGGGAACATTTCACCCATATTCCTGTGTACACGCCACACCATATTTAAGGACTACAGAGTCCACAACGCCGCTGTGATGTTGACACGCCCAGTGGGCGGGGACTGTGAACTTATGAGGCGTGCCATGGATTAAGGAGCACTTTGCCACTGACGAAGAGAGCCGTTGCTCTCGAAACGTGTTTGGCAGCAGATGAGGGGAGAACTTCGCTGTTTTGTACCTGCTGGCAAGTTGATGGAATAAAGAACATTGAAATGTGTTCGTGTGTGGCTGCTTGTCAAATTTTGGGAACCTGCATAGTTTTGGATAGTTTAAACGGCCTCCCTGGTCGTGAGAAGCAGCCTGCTGCCGTGGCAGAACCTACGGTGTCATCAACATGGGGCACACGAGGACACGAACAGCGTTGGGCATTGCAGGGATGTCCGCGCAACATGCCTTCATCAACTGAGAAGCGGGGCAGGAGGCAACCAGCGGAGTGCACTCCCACCCACTTGGGAACATTTCGCCCATATTCCTGTGTACACGCCACACCATATTTAAGGACTACAGAGCCCACAACGCCGCTGTGATGTTGACACGCCCAGTGGGCGGGGACTGTGAACTTATGAGGCGTGCCATGGATTAAGGAGCACTTTGCCACTGACGAAGAGAGCCGTTGCTCTCGAAACGCGTTTGGCAGCAGATGAGGGGAGAACTTCACTGTTTTGTACCTGCTGGCAAGTTGATGGAATAAAGAACATTGAAATGTGTTCGTGTGTGGCTGCTTGTCAAATTTTGGGAACCTGCATAGTTTTGGATATATATATATATATATATATATATATATATATATATATATATATATATATATATATATATATATACATATATATATGTATATTCACTGAAAAAAAGATAGGTTTCACACCAGTTATAGTTAGGAACTAGCATTTAAAAAACCTATGAAATTCACTGAAAAAAACCATAGGTTTCACACCAGTTATAGTTAGGAATTAGCATTTAAAAAACATATTAAATTCACTGAAAAAACCATAGGTTTCATACCAGTAATAGTTAGGGATTAGCATTTAAAAAATCTATTAAATTCACTGAAAAAACCATAGGTTTCACACCAGTTTTAGTTAGCTGGAAATTTTACTGACATAAAACCATTGAAATTCCACGTTATAGTTAGTTGGACTCACTATAACTTGCGCGCCTGCAATGCACTGCTGATGACGTCACATATTACATCACTCATGACATGGTCAGTGACATCACTCATGACATCACTCATGACACCATCCTTGTGACAGAGTGACAAACCTCCTTTCACTGTAAAGTAACCCTTGAAACACATATTCAAAAATAGTAACTAACATTTTCAAAAAAGTGGAGATACCCATACCAGTTACAACAACCAATTCAGTAATACCACCATCTAATACACATCCACTCATTCACCAACGGTTCAATATAGTCACTTATACATATATTCACTCATCATATGTAGTGATAAACCTATACATCCTGTGGCACACCGACAGTCATCCAAAAGTTACTCACACACATATTCACACATGCAAATAAACTATTGAACATCCATTTATTTGCATATACAGCTATACACACACTACCACTTTACTTTTAAGGAAACTTACACATACTTACTCTCTTAAACAATCACTTATAGAAACACATACTTATTTAAACAGGAACTCTTACAATCTTTCACTCTCACATATACTCACTTATATATATCAATACTCACATATAGTAGATTAAAACATATGTCGTTACTGATAAAGACAATAGTGAAACAGTTGTTTACTCACTAACACACACATATACACACTCATCCATCCATACAGTCCTGTACATATGCTGTCTTCAAAACACATACAAACAGTGAGTCAGTCACCAACCCATACAGCCACTTATACACAAAGTGAAACACTGATACATACATTTCAATATTTAAAAGTTACTCGCTAATATATGTATTCACTAAGATACACTTAGTAAGCCAGTTAACCAATCAATTTAAAAAAAAAATCATTAAAACACTTATTTAAACATTTATTTGTCCATCGACCTTTACAAATACATATATAAAACATATTGATATTTCAGAAAGACACACATTCACTGGATGGTGTCATCAGTGACGTCATGAGTGATGTCACTGACCATGTCATGAGTGATGTAATATGTGACGTCATCAGCAGTGCATTGCAGGCGCGCAAGTGATAGTGAGTCCAACTAACTATAACGTGGAATTTCAATTGTTTTATGTCAGTAAAATTTCCAGCTAACTAAAACTGGTGTGAAACCTATGGTCTTTTCAGTGAATATATATATACATAGATTCGGTGCATGGGGAGAGAGGAGGCAGAATTTGTCTCCCTGACAAGTGGGACCTAAGAGAACGCTGTTACCTGTTTTCGCACTGCAGCGGCTGTGGAACGCCGACCAACGGTAGTTGGAAGCATCACTTGGTGTTCAGTGGGTCCCTTCCCTGCATGGGTCTCTGTGGCGAACTACGATGTCCAGCATGCTGTGGAGGAGCAGGCACAGCACAAGGAGCTTCGCACCTGTGAGGCAGAGAAAGGGCGTGATCATGTGACTGGGAGTGGTCACAGCTGTTAAAACACCACAGCAAAGGACCCCTTACAAGGATACAACTGAAATGGGCACTGAGGAATCAATTTGAAGGAAGAAATGCGTCTGCCGAGTGTTTCAGGGACCCTTTCTATGCTTGTGCACAGTGAACAAATAAAGCCACTTTTAGGTGGGAGAGAGACTGGTACTTATGTTATGCCAGCTAGCAGGTGCTGGCTTTGTGGCCACCCTCTCGGTCTGGTGCTACGTGACCTTCCTGCTAACTCTTTGGTATTTTGTTGCAAATGGCATTCGTGTCGCCCCCTGGTGCTGGATTCGGCACATGGGGAGAGAGGAGGCAGAATTTGTCTGCCTGACAAAGGGGACCTAAGAGGACTTTGTTACCTGTTTTCGCACTGCAATGGCTGTGGAATGCCGACCAACCGTGGTTGGAAGCATCGGTTGGTGTTCTGTGGGTCTCTTCAATGCATGGGTCCCTGCGGCGAACAACGATGTCCAGCATGCAGTGGAAGAGCAGGCACAGCACAAGGAGCTTCGCACCTGTGAGGCAGAGGAGGGGCGTGATCACATGACTCGGAGTAGTCACTGCTGTTAAAACACCACAACAAAGGACGTCTTACAAGGATACAACTGAAACGGGCACTGAGAAATCCATTTGAAGGAAGAAACGTGTCTGCCAAGCGTTTCAGGGACCCTTTCTTTGCTTATGCACTGTCAACAAATAAAGCTGTGTCAAACTCTTTTCCAGGAGGTGGGAGAGAGACTGGTACTTATATACATATATTTATGTATATATATATATCACCTACTGGCGGTCGCCAGTAGGTATATATAGTTAGGATTTTTTCCCTATGGGATTTCTGAAAATTTTATGTCTAATAACTTTGGCGTTTGTGGACGGAATTGGCTGAAATTTTTCAGGAAAATGGCACATTTTGTTTCTGAGCAGCCCCTGAAAATATGGGGGGGGTTCGGCAAGGGGGGACCGAGAAAAAAGGGGGGTCCCAAAACGCGTTTTTCCCATGTTAATTTCCATAGGGCGGTTGGCCTCACTTTTAGCCCGAACGGCTGAATGGATTTGCACGAAACTTGGCAAAATTGTAGGGACTGTTAGCCCGATGTGCCTTTGCTAGGTCTCAATATATGTGCTCCAGTGGATTTTGAGAAATTAACGTTCAAAAAAAGATATATATCTGTAACAGCGCTCCGGGTAGCGCTCCGGTTCGCGTACTTTTCGCGTAACGGAACTTTGCGATGCGAAGCTGATTGGCTCTCTGGTGTCTGTCAACATTCTAAACAGTCCGGAGCGGCCGCCATCTTGTCTCTCGGTAGGATCGAGAGACAAGAGGAGGCCAAAACAAAGGGGGAAATTACCATAAGGGGGCATAGTAGATCCTCGTTGACCCCCTAGGTTTTATGTGGAGGTTTTAAAAGGGCCCAGCAGGGCAAAAAAAAAAACATTTTTTTTTTTTTGCGTGGTGAGCGCCTAGTCCGCGAACCGGAAAGCGTTCTGGGCAGCGTACTATAAGGATAAAAGAATGATAGACTTTTCAAATACTGTATGTTAATTGTTTGTTGTTTTTGTTGATTTTTTTGTTTTCTTTATTTTTAAAGCATTTTGTTTTATTTTGATGGTGTTTCATAATTCATTAAACTTTCTAACATTTCATTGTCAGAAATTTCAAAATTGTCATTGAATATATTTTGTAGTCTATGAGGGTGTAAAATGTCCTCATTTTTAAGCAGGTTATCCACTGCTTCCACACATTGTAGTAGTTCCTGGTCCCTACTTTCATCCATAAATTCATTTTGATTTTCATCAATGTTTCCTTGGCTGCTCTCTTGCAGTACAATTTTAAATTGAACTTGCTGCTCGCCTTCCATTTTGCCTGAAATTTGGATTAAAAAAATATATATTAGTAGAGATAGGGCACTGTTGGGATTAATTTTAGATAGGCAGTTTTTATCAGTGAATTTATCTTTTGGCAGTGTATTGTATCAGAGTGGAAATAGGACTATAAAAAAGTGTATGTGATTTAACCAAGAGAAGCCTAACTCCATCCATAACTATAACAGAGAAGTCTATCTAAATCTATAACTACTACAGAGGGATAGTATATAACTGTCAGAAAAAGTCTACCATATTAAGTTATAGTGCACAATATACTTCAGTTTTAAAAATAACAACTTACCTTCACAAACAAGTTGAAGTGTTTAGTAACTATTCAAATGTAATGTACAACAAGAAGTAGCAGTCAAAATGGCTGTGTTTTCTTCTCTTCCTTTATATATATTCAGGTATATAACCAATCAAATGTCAGGTAATAAAAGTAGAAAATGAAAGTAACATTTTCATTGGTTGTCAATTCCAACACTTCAGATGTGTTTTGTGAAGTAATTTACCTCACAGTATTTAGAGAGGTCTACAGGCTTAATGGCTAAATGGAATTTCAATCAAATTTGTGAAAATGAAAGGGATTGTTATGTAGTATGAGCTAATGTATATTTGGTGAGAGTGTCTCCAGTCGTTTTTCTGTGAATTACTTTCCCACCTTTTTTATTGGACCGCTTCCCGGTATGCGTCCCGGTCCGCGAACCAGCAGCGTAACGGGAGTCCACCATTTTGTGTTTCGGTCGAATTAAGATACAAGATGGAGGGCAAATAATGTTCAGAATGGGTAGAAGGGGGCACGGTAGAGGTATCTTGACCCCCTAGGTTTTCTGAGGGTGGCTGAGGAGGACCATATGTGCGGGGAAAAAACATTTTTTTTAGAAATTTTGCGCGGTTAGCTTCCAGTTCGCGTACCGGGTAGCGCTCTTTGAGCGTAGTTTGTTGAAAATTTGAGAAAAAAGTTAGAGAAAAATAATAATTGTGAGTGATCAGATGTAGGGTAGCTCTGAGAAGAGCTTTTGGGTTTATGGTACATTTTGGTACTTATAAGTAGGTACCAATGCACAGTCTTAAATTCAAAATGAAAATTCTGTTGCCCTCATCTGAGAAGTGAACTCCATCTCCTCTGTAGATATCTTGCATGTAGTAACGCAAGTTATTGTTGTACAAGGAGCCCATTCCATGGTCTCTCATGTAAGCTGAAACAGATTTGTTTACATGCTTCCACGCTTTCTCAATTTGTGGACAAAATTGGTTGGACACCTCCATTTCTGTCTTTGGCATATATTGGAATATACCTAGGCAGTTTGAGGAAAAAGTGCCATAAATTGCTCAAAGGTGTCCTTTAAAAGCATTTCCAGACCTACCCCAGTCAAAGTGCCCAAATCATTACCTCCACAGTGCACAATTAACAGGTCAGGTTTTGGCAAATGCATAAAGGTTTTCACCAATGGTATCAATTGGTGACATTTTAATCCTCTTTGGCCCAACCACTTAATTTCCACATCTTGTAAATTGAGGTTAGGTAAATTTCTGTTCTCAGCATACCTTTGAGCCCAGTAGATGTAACTATGTCCAACAATCCAGACATTAAACATGGTGAGAGAAGGTTGGGCTGCAGTCAGATGAAGTGTGGTAATAAAAGGGCAGTTGAAACAGTAGGAGTTTGTAAAGAAAAAAAACTGTGGATTTCCAGTGCCAATGATTCATTAGCAGTGATTGGTGCATTTCCATTTCTGAAAACAGAAAGTTAGGGTGCATGGATGTGTTCTTTGAAAGATGTAATTTGAATGGTCAAGGAAAAAACATTTAATGAAAGATTGCACTGGATACGCAGGTGCACTGAGAGTTCAGAGTTCAATTGAAACATTGTTGTGTGAACTTGCAAACATGAGAGGTCTTTCAGGAGGTGGTTGCTAAGCAAAAAAGGCAGAGGGGGGAAGGGTTTTGATTTGAAAAAAGTGAGGGAAGAGTTATGATTGGCTAATATGAGAGATATGTGTAATGAATATCAGCATTTCTGTGCTTTCTTTAGCTGCAGCCTCTGGAGTGCATCCTCTTTGTTCTGCTGAAGACAATTTGGAGTATTTCTGAGACTGTTTTGAAACTCAAAAAGTATTTGCTAAGGTGAGAAAAGATTTATTTAATTTAGATAGAGAATAGTATGATTTAAGGAGAAAATGATGAAGAAAGCTGTGTTTTTAAAATGTGGCTTTGTCTCAAGTGATATACAAATAGATTTTGTTTCTTTGAGAAATTGTAATTGCATATTCGGTGTAGCATTCTGGCATGCAGTAACACAAGTTATTGTTGTACATGGAGCTCATTCCATGGTCTCTCATGTAAGCTGAAACAGATATGTTGTGTTTAAAAAATATTTTTGAAAACAATTACATTTCTGGATATGTACTGCTAGAGCTTCATAGGTTGTTTGGGTCATATTTATAAGGCATTTGAGTGTCTATGATGTTATTTTTCCCTTTTTAAATGGAAAGCATTCTTCATGGGGCAAGTTTCTTGTAAATACGCTCCCACCTGTGCCTGGCAAATTTAGATTTTGATTATGGGAGTTACATAGCCATGTTAAAAATGTCCCAAAAATGGTGCAAGGGCATTCAAAAAAACGCTTTCATGTGTCTCAAGGACATTTTTAGTCATTTCCTCTTGAATGTAGGTATACAATTGATTTATATGCTGTGTTTAAAAACGATTTTTTGAAATCAATTACATTTCTGGATATGTACTGCTAGAGCTTCATAGGTTGTTGGGGTCATATTTATAAGGCATTTGAGTGTCTATGATGTTATTTTTCCCTTTTTAAATGGAAAGCGTGCTTCATGGGGCAAGTTTCTTGTAAACACGCTCCCACCTGTGCTTGGCAAATTTAGATTTTGATTATGGGAGTTACATAGCCATGTTATAAATGTCCCAAAAATGGTGCAAGGGCATTCAAAAAAACGCTTTCATGTGTCTCAAGGACATTTACAGTCATTTCCAACTGAATGTAGGTATACAATTGATTTATATGTTGTGTTTAAAAACGATTTTTGAAATCAATTACATTTCTGGATATGTACTGCTAGAGCTTCATAGGTTTTTTGGGCCATATTTATAAGGCATTTGAGTGTCTATGATGTTATTTTTCCCTTTTTAAATGGAAAGCGTTCTTCATGGGGCAAGTTTCTTGTAAATACGCTCCCACCTGTGCTTGGCAAATTTAGATTTTGATTATGGGAATAACATAGCCATGTTCAAAATGACCCAAAAATGGTGCAAGGGCAATCAAAAAACGCTTTCATGTGTATTAAGGACATTTTAAGTCAATGAGGAAACACAGGTGATGTAATTCTGAAATGAGGAAAAGAAACTTCACATTTTTCAATTACATCACTAGTGTTTCCTAAGTTTATGAATGACATTGTGCATATGAAGTTTAGGTGTGACCACAGATTCAAAAGAGGTCTGCCCTTTGTTCAAGAGTGAAGTGGACATGACTTACTTCATTGGTAGGCCTTCACATGTATTATCTCCTTTGTTTTCTTCAACAAGCGAAAATCTCATCTGCAACCATGTGTTGGCCTCACCTCAAACAAACAAAACAGGTGATGGACCGAATGTGGATCAATGACACACATTCACCCCAGTCCAAAGATCTGGGCCCAATCAAACCTCTAGATAGGCCACACCTTATCGTCATCCTGAATCAATCATTTAAAATGTTAGGGAGAGATTTATGATAGGTGTATGCCTGTTTTGTACCACTGTGTGTCACTTTTGTGACGCAGTGGTGGTGCAAAAGATTTGCTATGTTAAATAATAAGTAGGGTGTTAAGTTTTTGATGACTGTTATTCATTTACTGTTTGGTAATAGTGGTTAATAACATTTTTTATTATATTTTTCCACAGATTCAACTGCAGATCATTTCAAAATTTGAAAAATGCCAACTAAGAATCGAATTAGAAAGGCTAGAAAACGTCAAAGACAGCAAGATCATCTATTATTGCAGCAGTCCTCTCCCCAAAAAACTTGTGAAATCACCAAGAAAGCTCCGGGTAAGAGCACGAAATAATTCATAAGAAATATTTGTAGTAAAAAAAGTATTTCTCCAAAAAATGTTTCAGTCCAGAAAAAGAAAATCAATTTAAATGGAAAGGAAAGACCAATCAAAAATGTTACTGCTAGAGCAAGAGATAACTCTGTGCATGATAGTAGAAGGAAACAACAGTTTAGGGACATTCGAAAACGAATGTTCCGCAACAGGATAATAGTTAATTTATTAAAAAATATTAAGAAAGGCCAACAGAAAGTGGCATTTCATAAGAAGAAGAAAAATGTAGAGAAAATTATTGATCATGCTTTCGAAATTAAGCGAAAGTTATTTATTTTGGTAATCAATAGAATTAGGAAACTAAACAAGGTAATTTCTGATTTCAAATCAAATAGTAGATGGAAGAGAGTAGTAAATCGTAGTAACTTTTGTGAAGTTGTTTCCGGAGAATGGATGCATAGTTCAAGTTGTGAGGCATTTTTTAATGAGGAGAGTTATTTTCAGGATAATGATTTGGTGTTTGCAGTTGACACCAGTGGTCAAGCTTATGAAGTGAAGGATGGTTGTCCAGTTGAAAAAGAAAAACTTGTGACAACAGAGACAGACGAGGTGTTAGGTAATGAGGTTTTAGGAAGACGTCCTAAGGGTCCTGTGTACATTTGGAAGTGTAGTTCTATTTGCAGTGTGCGACAGGATTCCATCAATTTGCTTTGTGATTTTGTACGGACATTTAATAAGAAAAGTTTGAAGCAGAAAATGAAGTTGTTGCAAGAATTAGATCCTTGCAGAGTGAGACAAATGACATGTTTGCGTGGTCATTCACTGGCTTGTCTTTCCAGGAGAGTATGCCAGAGTGTTTTTCATCATTTCAGGATGCTAGCAGTGCATCATAATAAAGTGAGAAAATTATTGAGAATGTTGTATCATGCTAAGAGTCCAGCAATTATGCTTAAACAATTATGTGCTGTTCTTTTGCATGGTTCTGAAATAGATGTCAAGAATATTTGTGAAGAAATTGAGTTTTGTTACTTTGGAAGTAAAGATGAGAATGTTCAAATTGACCCAGAAGTAGAGGGTAATGTTGAAGATAATGTACAGGTTTCTAGTACAGATAAATTTCAGAAGGAAATTGCCACGTTTCAGATGAAATCAAGTGAGAGGCCTAATTTCACTTGTGTGTGTTGTCGACGCACTTATTACAAGAATCAGATTAAGTTAGTGGATTTATATGCAAAAAGTGAAAGGGAAAATAATAGTGAATGGAAGGATTTTGCCACATACTTGATGGTAGAAAATTATTTTGATTTGGGATCGGATCAACGTGTGTGTACTTATTGTTGTAACAAATTAAACCAAAACCAGATGCCTGCTAGGGCGGTTCATAATAATCTGGAATTGGTTGAGGTTCCTTCTGAATTGAAGGATTTAAATACTTATGAATCTATTTTGATTCAAAGTATCCATCCCTTTCAGGCTATTGTAAGAATGGAGCCAAAGACAGGGAAGTTGCCTCCATCAGATTTACAGAGAGGATTAAAGGGAAGAGTTGTTTATTTGCCTCTAGATTTGAACAAAAACATTAACACAATTGGAGTAGAAAAAGTGGAAGAGGAACCTCTGGTTATCTTGGTTAATGGGGTTCCGACAAAGAATAAGAAAATATGGCAAGATTTAGTGGATGTTAGGAAAGTCAAAAAGGCAACATTGTATTTGAAGAAAAATAATAAGTACTATAAGAATGTATATGTTGCAGAAGAGGAAGTAAGTGATGAAGAGGATAGCGATTTGTGTGCTGGCCAAATTGAGAAAGTAGAGGCCTCTAAAAGTGAAGAAATATATGAACATTATAGTGTTCATCCTTTGCATTCCAAGGAAGTCATGGGGAATGCAATTGAGTTGTTTCAAATGAAACAAGCCAAAGGGAGTCCCATTAGTGTTTGGGAGGAAAGTTTGGAAGCTCGGTGTTTCCCACAGCTATTTCCAACAGGTCAAGGAGGAAGATATGATGAGCGACCTCATCAAATTCCTGCGTCTGAATACCGGACTTTACGATTGTATGCAGAAGATCCTAGGTTTCGTCAATGCATTCCCTATTTGTTTCATCTCCTGTTTGAAAGTGATCTGTCTGGACTGTCATATGCAGTGAACCACATCTTAAAAAGTGGTATACAGATGCGAAACATCTCGGCAAGTGACTTTATGCATAAAGTCAATGTCCAAGACAGTATTTTGGATTCTCACCTAATTAATCTCATGGTGTGTCAGCGTGGTACTAATGAGTACTGGTACCGTCGTCATGGTGATTTAAAATGTATGCCGAGGAACTTAGGAACTCCAACATGGTTCCTCACTCTGAGCTGTGCCGAGTATGGCTGGGAAGACTTACTTGAATTTCTACGAGAGGCAAATGGAAATATTGAAAACATTGAATTCAAGACACCTGGAGAACTGTGTTCTTTGGATCCAGTGAATGTATGCAGGTACTTCAATCATGGATTTGAAGCTATGATGTCTTTCATCACAAATAAGAAGAATCCACCTCTTGGAGAGGTGTTGGATTTCTTCTGGAGAAAGGAGTACCAAGCAAGAGGTGCTCCTCATATACATATGTTGCTGTGGATCAAGGATGCACCTAAATTTGGAACAGATCCGGATGACTTAGTGATGAATTTCATAGAGCAGTATTCTACGTGTGCTGTTCCAAACGCAACGGAGAAGAAAAGCCTAAGAGAACAAGTTCTACATTTCCAAAGCCATCGTTGTGGAAAGTACTGTCGTCGTAAATTCAGAAACAAGGACAAGTTCTACACCAAATGTCGTTTCAACTTTCCACGACGGGTGATTTCTAAAGGAAGAGTGAACAGTTTGATGTCTTCGCTGCGACATAATGTGACGAGGAAATCACCCAAAAATACATACAATTTGAAAAGGAACGAAGAGTCCAAGTACATCAACGACTACAACCCAGTGATTTTGTCCATGTGGAATGCTAACATGGATATACAGTTTGTGGCTGACAACTGTATGGCTGTGGCTCGGTATGTGACATCTTACATCACCAAAAAAGAAAAGACAGAATTGAAGGATATGTGGGAGGACATTTCCCATGAAAAGAGCCTCAGCAAGAAGTTGTACAGTTTCAGTCTGAAGATGTTGTCGCATCGAGAAATCGGAGCTTACGAATGTTCTGACCGGTTGTCTTCAGCAAGTCTCTATGCCAAATCCAGGAGTATCGTTTGGGCGAGTCTTGGTCTTGCTGCAACGCGAAATCGAGTTCTAAAACCTGTCCGGGAAATTGAGTATTTGGCAGAAAAGGAACCAAACAGTACCGACATTTTGAAGACCAACATGTTGGATACATATTATCCAAATCGAAGCAGTCACCTTGAGAATGTTTGTCTATATGAGGTTCTACAAAATTATATATTCAAGAGGAACATCAAAGAAGATATTGAGAAAGGAGTGTATGCTGTAATTGGAAGTGAGGGATGTCTGGTCAAGCAAAGAAAATGCCAATTAGTAAACCATCGAAAATTGAGTGGCGAATCTCCAGAAAAAAAGGAGTTTTTCTATTTAGCCCTTTTGCAACTTTTCTGCTTGGAGATTTCCTCTGTTACGAAGACTCTTTCACTGCTGCTAAGGAGACCATAGAATGTCCTGCTTTTCCCAAATATCAAGAAATGTTGACTTTGGAAATTGAGCAGGAAGCAACGATTGCAGCCGAGATTGCCAGAGACAGTTCTCAGGACAGTCAGAGTTCTGTTTCATTGAGTCAGGATCCACTAGGAGGACCTATTATCGAAAATGAAGCTGACACTGCTATGAATGAAGTGGAAAGAGCCATGGCACATGCTCAGGAGGATGCGGTTAACTTAGAAGACTTGGAAAAGCAACTCAACGTTGAGCAGAGGAAAATATATGATGAAGTTACCAAGCAAATTGATCATGGATTAAGTCATGAGAAGAAAGAGTGCTCATGTACGTCGTTGAAGCCTGTCCGACTGTACGTGAGTGGAGAAGCGGGAACTGGAAAAAGTTTCCTTATTAAAGCAATTTCTTGTTATTTGCAGGAAAGGACTGAGTCGTCGCTGTCTTGTGTTGTTACCGCTCCTACTGGACTGGCAGCACATAACATTAAAGGTATTACTTTGCATCGTCTACTGATGCTGCCAGTGGAGCATGACAACAAATTACAATACCACAAGTTATCTGGGGATGTTTGTTGTGAAGTTTCAAGAGTCTTGAGGAAAATGAAACTTCTTATCATTGACGAAGTAAGCATGGTTTCCAATGTCATGCTTGCCTTTGTGCATTTGAGAATGCAAGAAGTTCTTAAAACTGAGTATGATGTGTTATTTGGTGGCAAACACATCATTGTTTTCGGAGATCTTCTGCAGCTGACACCAGTAAAAGGACAACCTGTGTTCAAAATACTCACGCATGAAGATACCAGGAAGTGCCTAGGGAGCATTGGCAACGTCAATATATGGTTAAACTTCAATTATGCTGAACTGCATGAAAATATGCGTCAGGCAAAGGATGAAGATTACAAGAATATTCTACAAGATATTAGAATTGGAAAAGTGACCGAGCATGGGAAACAAGCTTTAAATGCACGATTACTGTCAAATTTATATCCAGAACAAGACATTGTGCCTGAGAATATTTTTCAGAAAATTACTGAGAAGAAATCCGGAATATGTTTGATGCCAACTCTTGCAGAATGTGCCATCTTCAACAACAAAATGTTGAATTTAGAAAAGCAAGAGTTTGTGAAACTTGAAGCTATTGACAGAATAGAGCATATGGGATCAACAATTATTTTGTCTGAGAATTTTAAATCAAAATTGGATTCATTAGAGAAGACTATATCTAAAACAGCGGGTTTTGAAAAGACTTTGAATGTGTGTTTAAATTGCCGAATCATTTTGAGAAGGAATTTACATGTTGAAAGAGGTCTGGTAAATGGATCAATGGGTAATGTTGTTGATTTTGAGAAATACAGAAGTAGAGATGGTATTGAATTTTTAAAAATTAAATTTGATGGCATTGAGGAAGTACAGCTAATTGGTCGTTGTTCTGCTAGGTTTTTGCTTGTTAAAGACTTATATGTTCGCCGTAAACAGTTTCCTGTTTGCTTGGCATATGCGGTGTCAATCCATAAATCGCAAGGTTTAAGTGTAGATAGTACATTGGTGAATATTGGCAGTTCTGTGTTCAAAGAGGGTATGGCATATGTGGCATTGTCACGAGTTAGAACTTTATCGGGATTGTACTTGATTGATTGTGATGTCACAAACATTTGTGCGGATCTAGATTGTGTTAAGGAATACAATAGGTTAAGAAGAGAGTATGCGCCACATTTGCCTCAATATCCTTTGTTTGAGAAACGTGTGGTAGGCCGTAAACGAAGAAATATCACTAATAGTAGGGAGGTTGTAGCAAAAAGCCGAAAAGTCGATGAACCGAAAATTGTAAGCAGAAAGAAAATGGATTCTGTTGAAGATGTTGTCGGTTTTCAATTTGAAAACAGTTCTGGTGTCAACTGCTATGCAAATGTAGTGGTTAATGTTCTCTTTTCACTAGAGACTTTAAAAGAACAGATTGTGTTCAATTCGGAACAAAGTTTATGCTGTTTGTTGAATTCTGTGTTAGAGAAATGTAGCACTGATCGAACAAAAGTAGAAAGTGTGTCTGAAGTTCGTTATCTGTTAGATGAATGTTCAGGTCAAACAGACTTCTCTGAAAATAATCAGCAGGATTGTCAGGAGTTTTTAATGTATATGCTTGATGTATTGCAAGATGAGGGTGTAGATGTAGATCACCTGTTTGGGCTTTCTTATCAATGGCAGCATGACTGCGAGAACTGTATGGTATCAAGTACTACTAGTGTAGACTCAGAAAGATTTATATATTTAACTTTGCCAGACAGTAAATCAGTCTCCTTTAATAAGCTAGTAAATGCAGCTGATCACAACATGGAGTGTAGCCAATGTAAATCTGAAATGATGTCAACATTATTTATACGAAGATATGGCCAGTATGTCATTTTAATGATCCAACGATGTAGGCCTGATGGATCAAAATTGTCAACTTTAATAAAAAATGTTGTTGCTTCTCAGCTGTCAATATCAGGAATGACTTTTGTAACTGTAGCAATTATCTATCACGATGGTCCTTCAACAACATCAGGACATTACACAGCTTATTTAAAGTCTAGAAACGGCTGGTCATTCTGCAACGATTCTGTTGTAACTTTCAAAAAAAAATTGCCGTTTGACCTTAAAAATTCTTACCTGGTGTTTTTAAAACCAAAATTTTAAGGAAAGAATCTCGGGATTTCCTCTGAGGAATTGCAAAAGGTTCATGAAGTAGAGGGAATGTAAGTCTGCAATGCTGTCTAGATTATTGGTCCAAAACTTTTAATTATAATGTCAATTTAAAAATCCAACTATATAAACCTGATGCAAGTAAGTCTGCTTCATAGTAAGCATTATCAGTGTCATAGGAAAAGTAGAACATGAGTGAGAAAGAAGGGTAAGATATTAGTAGTCCAGGATTGTGAAAGTAATCTTAAATGTTTTCTTTTTGAAAGTTGCGAAAATAGAAAATGACGGGATTTCATTATAAGAATTACAAGAGTTGTAAAACGCTGCAACATGATTTGGCCAAGTGGAAACATGTGGTAGAATGTGAGAAGTCTTTTATTGTATGTAACATATTTTTCAAAACGATGGAGGTTTTCTTTCAGAAAGTGGCGGGCTGAAAATATTTATAGCACAACAGAGTGTACGCTGTTCATAGGACATCCTTCGACGTTATGGAAAGTAAGTTAATTTTAAGGAGTTTTGAATTCAGATTTCTTAGGTTGTATGGGTTTTTTAAACACAATCATTTTGATTGTGTTTTTTTTCTCCGCTGTTACATGATGAATACCTTCAAGTCACTGATTTAAGTGAAATTTGATACATTCTGAGAACAGCAAAAATAAACCATTTAACATGTATAATTAATGTTCTACTTTTTGTACTTATGATATACATTTAGAAATGTGAGGTAGATATGGTGAAACTGAGGCTTCTGTAAGTGTCAAAGTTAATGCTTACAGTGCTGCACTTCTGGGTACTGTTTTTTTTGAAAACTGAATAGGCCTCACCTCAAAGAAACCTCTTGAAAGGACACATCTTATTTGCATCCTGAAACAATCATTTAAAATGTTAGACACAATTTTATGATGGCTTTACATCTCTTTTGCGCTGCTATTGCATCACTATTGTGAGACATCAGCAGTGCAAAAGATGCACCATGTTCCAAAATAGGCCTCACTTTTTCAGCATCAAGATACTGTTTGTTTAAAATATATATCTTTAGGATTGTGTAGGGGACGTAGAGAAGCAGAGGCTTCTGTAAATGTCAAAGTTGTTGAAAAACTGTTTGTTCTTGAACCTTTTCCCTTGTCTTTTCTAATTTTTAAATACATGTTTTAATATTTTTGAAATGTTTGTTCTCTCTTTTACAGATTGAAAGTATGAAAAAAGAATTGAAAAAGTTAACAAGAATTATAAGGTAAATGTTTTCTACTCTTTCTACCCGCAATCCACTGCTGATGATGTCACTGACCATGTCATGAATGATGTAATAAGTGGACATGACTTACTTCATTGGTAAGCCTTCACATGTATTAATGCATACACTGCTGCACTTCTGGGTACTGTTTCATATGCTGGACTACATCTGCACTATGAGATACCTAAGCAAAGGCAACACAGGTGATGTGATTGTGAAATGAGCAAAAGAAACTCCACATTTTTCAATTACATTACTTGTGTTTTCTAAGTTTACGAATGACATTGTGCAGATGAAGTTTAGGTCTGTCTATGGACACAGAAGAGGTCTGGCCGTTGTTCAAGAGTGAAGTGGACATGTTTTACTTCAATGGTAGGCCTTCACATGTATTATCTCCTCTGTATTCTTCAACAAGCATAAATTTGATATGCAACCCTGAGTAGGCCTCACCTTAAACAAACTTTTGGAGAGGCCACACCTTATCGTCATCCTGAATCAATCATTTAATCTATCACATTTAACATCTATTAGTTCTACTGCTTCATTTCTTTAATCCTTACTTTCCTGCGTTTGCTACTTCCCTCATTCCTTTCTCTATTACTTAATTATTCTACTCCTTCCAGTATTTTTCTCAGTCCCTCTCTTCTCATACTTCTTCATTCGTATTCACTCATTCTGTCTCTATTAATGTTACTGTTTCTGAATGATCTCAAAAAATTTTTTAAAACAAGAACAGTAAGTATAAGGGAAGGAAACAGACAGTTATGTTACAAGAAAGACAGCTATAGGAAGTAAACAAAAGATACTGTTACTCGCAATCCACTGCTGATGATGTCACTGACCATGTCAAGAATGATGTAATATGTGACATGATCAGCAGTGGATTACGGGTAACAGTATCTTTTGTTTACTCCCTATAGCTGTCTTTCTTGTAACATAACTGTCTGTTTCCTTCCCTTATACTTACTGTTCTTTTTAAAAAAAAATGTTTTTGGTTCGCTCCCGGTTCGCGTACCGGAGTGCGAACCGGGAAGCGAACTAAAAGAAATAGAGGTTGGCAGAGTTTCAAAAATTCTACCAATTTTTTTATAATGGGGAGGTAGTTCTGAAAAGAACTTTTTTTTTTGTTTTTGTTGTTTTAAAGTTTTTTTTATTATTTTTCTGAACATTTTTTTTATTTTTTTTTGTATTTTCTGAACATTTTGATATTTTTTTGTTTTTTGGGGGGAGGGGGGAAACAAAAACGATTCATTGAAAAGGGCTCAACAGGAGCAACGAAAAAAAGAAGAATTTATTGTTTGGGGCGTTTCGGGCAAACATGATTGTTAATAGCTTTCATAATTAGAGTAATGCTACTTTCTCTGTAGCAAATGATTTGGTTACAGCGCACGCACACTTGCTTCACTTCCCCAAAGTTCATTTGAATGTTTGAACCCATCTCCCTCGCCTCTGGTCCCGACACTTCTTGAACAACCGATCTTCTTGCCATCGCAGGGGGATTTTGTTGCTCATCACGTAGCTGGGCAGCACTATAGTTGTTTGGGTGCCACCTACTCATATGCCTATGCATAGTGTAATTGCCGTAGCTGTATTTTTTATCAGTCCCCCTTGACAGTCTATCATCGCATATACGGCAAAACACATACCTTGCATTCACTTTTTTTTGCCCCCCAGGAAATTAAAAAAATTGCCAAATGTAGTTCTCTTTTCGATTATACCTCCTGGGCTCCTCTGGCAAAAACTCTGGCTCTTCCTGCTCTTCCTCCTCTTCCTGATCTTCCTCTTCTTGTTGTATGATTACTTCAGCAGGTGGTCCTCTCTTCCTTGGATCTGGTGGAGGTGGTGGGTTAGAACCAGCTGAAGCTACTAATGAAGCCATATCACAATGTTAATAAAGGGTCTTTCTCTCACCAAGATGAAAGTCAGAGTGAGGAAAGAAGGAGGGGTTTTCATCATTTGGGAAAAGTATAAGTTCTAAACCAATGAAAAGTGTTAATTTTAGATCACATGACCTAGTATTACATCATTCGGAAACCAAAAGTAAAATGAACCAATGAAAAGTGTTATTACCGAGTCACATGACCTGCTGTGTTTACGTTTCGCGATTTGCTCCGCTTTCCGGTCCGCTTCCGGGTCCGCTAACTTGGCGCGTCAAATGACGTATCACGCGACAACGCAAAACGTCATTCTAACGTAACAGTTACGCTAAAGGAACGTTTACCGGTTCGCGGACCGAGTCGCGGCTTTAAATTGAGCTAACGGGAAGCTGACCGGTTCGCGGACTGGGAGCGAAACAAAAAAAATGTAAAAAAAAATTGTATAAAAAACATGTAAAATATATTTTAAGATTTATAGAAGAATACATTTTACAGCTACAGATATTAGCTTTTAAAAAACCATTGAAATTCACTTAAAAAACCATAGGTTATAGACCATATATAGTTAGGAATTAGCATTTACAAAACCTTGAAAATTCACTGAAAAAACCATAGGTTATAGACCATATATAGTTAGGAATTAGCATTTACAAAACCTTATTTTACTCACACAAAACCAATGAAATTCCATATATAGTTAGTTGCACTAACTATATATCGCGCACCCGCAATCCACTGCTGATGATGTCACATATTACATCATTCATGACATGGTCAGTGACATCACTGATGACATCACTGATGACATCTCAAATGACATCACTGATGACTTATCAAATGACATCACGATGACATCACTGATGACATCTCAAATGACATCACTGGTGACATCACTGATGATATCATTCATGTGATAATACGATGAACCTCTTCCGACTCTAATATAACCTTAGATACAATCAGTGTAAACAGACACTCACAGACTGTCACTCATCCATGGAGTTACTCACACACCTAGTCAGTCATGCAAAGAATCAATCACACCTCCATTTCCTCAACTATACAGTTATACACACCCTACTTATTCAAACATATACTAACACATATTTACTCTCTTATACAATCCCTGATACAAGTTCACAATGATCCATACAGCCACTCACACATTCACTGGCTCTTATGCACAGTTATTTATATATGTCAACTCTCACATGTACTGTGTTTTACATATGTACTTACTTTGACATGTAGCACTGAGACATCCATTCACTCACCAATACACTCATGCACACAGTCAACCGCCCATACAGCTATTTCCACATGCTCTTTTGAACCCATACATCTAGTGAATCAACTGCTCACACATCTATGCACAGAGTCATACACCTCCCAGCCACCCACACACACACTCAGTCTCCCAAAGAAATACTTGGGCAACCTATCAATAACCCATATAGTTACTCATATAGCTACTTATCAACACATGCAGCAGTTTACAGAACAACAGACATAATGATGCACAAATTAAGACAGTTTAGTCACTAACCCATGCACTCAGTGAGACACATTTAATCACTCACTCATACAGTCAGTCATGCACCTACTAAATCCTTCATCCAGACACTTATACATCCACTCATTCTTCAATATGTAAGACATATTTTAACTTTACAGAAACATACAGTCACTGGATGTTGTCATCAGTGATGTCATCAGTGATGTCATTTGAGATGTCATCAGTGATGTCATCAGTGATGTCACTGACCATGTCATGAATGATGTAATATGTGACATCATCAGCAGTGGATTGCGGGTGCGCGATATATAGTTAGTGCAACTAACTATATATGGAATTTCATTGGTTTTGTGTGAGTAAAATAAGGTTTTGTAAATGCTAATTCCTAACTATATATGGTCTATAACCTATGGTTCTTTCAGTGAATTTTCAAGGTTTTGTAAATGCTAATTCCTAACTATATATGGTCTATAACCTATGGTTTTTTAAGTGAATATATATATATATATATATATTCACTGAAAAAACCATAGGTTTCACACACATTAAAGTTAGGAATTAGCATTTAAAAAACCTAAGAAATTCACTAAAAACCCATAGGTTTCACACATGTTATAGTTAGCTGGACATTTCACTCATACAAAACCATTGAAATTCCCCCGTTATAGTTAGTTCAGCTAACTATAACTCGCGCACCCGCAATGCACTGCTGATGACGTCACATATTACATGACTCATGACATGGTCATGGACATGAAGTCCCACAAAGGTTTTTTAGTAGGTTCCAGGGATGGAACAAGCGCCGACACACGTTTCGGTGTAAGGCCACGGGAGGGCTACACCTTCATCAGGGCGGAGGTGAAGTGGAGGGAGACGAGGGCCACAGGTGTAAGGATGTTCTCTGTAGGGGTGATATATTTAAAATAACATTCATTTAGAGAGTATCCAGAAGGGGGTTCAGAGTTATCAGGTTTTAAACAGTGGAATTGAAAAAATTAAAACAAACATGCATAATAATTGACATCCAGGGGTTCCAATGATCAATAAGGCCAAAACACACATAGCAACACAACATTTTTATAAAGACTTACAGATTCATAACAAGAGTTAACCAATTTAGATGATAGTAATACCTGGGAATGGGGGGGTAGAGTGCAGGGCGAGCGTGAGTCCCCTGCTCGCTATAGGGTCTGGTTCGCTAGAGGGTCTGATTCAATGTAAGGTATGGCTAAAAGGTATAAAGTAGATACCTAGAGGTTAGGGGTTGGGTCCCAATAGGATAATTGCAACATAGAGCAGAGGAGACATACTCATACCAAGGTGGATCTTGAGCGACTTCAAAAATTTGAAAGTCCACAGGGTTGCGTTCAGATTCAGAGTCCAAAGGATGGAAAATGCTGAAAACAGGAGGATAATGGAACAATTTAAGTTTAGTGGCAAACAAAACACCGAGATAGGCGTGTCCGCTAAAGGTCCATTGGGGAGATGAATGTGTACTGGGTGTCATATTGTCCCATGGGGGGCATTATGCGAAAAGCTTAGTAGAAAGCGCGGTCCGAAGAAATGGGGTATGTGGCCACTTGCCGGGAGTCTAACAAGGGTGGTTAGGATAGCACAGGGTTTTTTTGGGGGGGTAATCGTAAGAGATATTCCAACACTTACCGCTTCAGAAGAGCAGTACTAGGCTCTGTGTGAACTTTCTTGAACAGTCGCCATCACACTGGTCAGTGGCGTCGATATCGGGGCGGGTAGGGGGGAAGGGAATGATGCTCGTTGCCCTCAGGGGCTCCCGGAGGGGATTGATAAAAGCGGGAGTAGCGTCTCCTAAGCAGGTGAAAAAATGGAAAATATAAGGTCTGAGGCAGACTCTCACAATATCAGGCACCTAATTAGCGGTAATACGATATAAGATCGTAGTGAACAGGGGAAAAGGGTAGGGGAGAGGGGGAGAAGCCGTCTTACCTATTCGCTAAGCAGGAACGCGTTTCTCCGGTAGCCGTGCAGACCGCTCACTCGGGCGGAATAGAAGATAGAGGAGGTTTCAGGGGGTCTATTAATACGGCCGCCGTAGTTGGGACCTGGGAGAAATATCGCAAGATTCCAAGAAGGTCAAAAGAGGTAGACAAGCGCAGAGGGGCTGCAGGTACTGCAGAGATAAAGGCGTGGCCATATTGGAGTGGTAAAATAAACCATTAAGGGATTCCCCCAGGGATGTTCACACAGAATCCATTCTATATTAGGTCAAGAATTGATACCCACCCTGTGCTATCCTAACCACCCTTGTTAGACTCCCGGCAAGAGGCCACATACCCCATTTCTTCGGACCGCGCTTTCTACTGGTGCTTTTTCAGAGAGGGAACTAATTCCCCTTGCATACTGGAGGTCCCTGGGGGCCAACTAGCCCACCAGGAGCCTCCAGTATGCGCCAGGGGGCTGCGTTGCTTGCCCCGGGGTGGCGGTCTCCGGGGCAGTGTGGGGGGGATTGGGGCCCCCCACACTTCTTTTTCACTATGATCCCGAGATTTGGTCCCCCTGGGTTATTTGAAAAAAAGCAGACGGGGTTTAAAAAAAAAAAAAAGGGGTCCAGGCCTAGGGGGTCAGGGTGCGGTACGCAGACCTGTACGCGTTCGTACGTGTACCCCGCGATTTTCATTAAAAAAAAATTTGGGGGGCCTTGGGGGTCCTTGTGGGACCCCCTGAGCAGGCCTAGGGGGTCAGGGTGTTTCTACCCTGCCCCCTTTTTGCGTTCTACACGTTTGTTTTTCTGCTTTCTTGTGCCTCAGTCTACCGAGGCACAAGATGGCTGCCAACACTTTCTGGTTTGGAGCGTTGACAGACAGTTGCCAGCCAATCAGCATGCAGCTCGTGCTCGGAAAGGTACGCGTACAGTACGCGGACCTGTACGCGTACGGTACGCGTACAGTAAGCGCCTATAGATATACTTATGATTTTACTTATGATTTTCTCAGGAACTACTGAACGGATTTACACTATTTAACAAGAAGCGTGATCTGCAAACCAAACTCTAACTTTTTGCCAAATTTGGTGTAATCCGTTCAGCCGTTCGGGCTGTAGCCCTGGCTAAAGGTCCTATGGAAAATTGCATGGGGAATACACGTTTTGGGACCCCCCTTTTTTCTCGGCCCCTGCTTCATGAATCACCCCCAAACTTTCAGGGAAGAAGCGGAGCGGAGCAGGCCATTTTCTTGGAGAAATTGGCAAAGATTCCTCCACCGGCGCCAAAGTTATTCCAAATAGAATGTTGCGGATTTCCTGTGGAAACTAGGTCCTAACTATAACTACCTACTGGCGACCGTCAGTAGGTAATATATATATATATATATATATATATATATATATATATATATATATATATATATATATATATATATATATATATATTACCTACTGGCGGTCGCCAGTAGGTATATATAGTTAGGATTTTTTCCCTATGGGATTTCTGAAAATTCTATGTCTAATAACTTTGGCGTTTGTGGACGGAATCGGCTGAAATTTTCAGGAAAATGGCACATTTTGTTTCTGAGCAGCTCCTGGAAATTTGGGGGGTTTCGTCAAGGGGGGGCTGAGAAAAAAGGGGGGTCCCAAAACGCGTTTTTAACATTGAGTTTTCCATAGGGCGGTTGGACTCACTTTTAGCTCGAACGGCTGAATGGATTTGCACGAAACTTGGCAAAATTGTAGGGACTGTTAGCCCGATGTGCCTTTGCTAGGTCTCAATATATGTGCTTCAGTGGATTTTGAGAAATTAACGTTTAAATCAAGATATATATCTGTAACAGCGCTCCGGGCAGCGCTCCGGTTCGCGAACTTTTCGCGTATCGGAACTTTGCGAAGCGAAGCTGATTGGCTCTCCGGTGTCTGTCAACATTCTAAACAGTCCGGTGCGGCCGCCATCTTGTCTCTCGGTAGGATCGAGAGACAAGAGGAGGCCAAAACAAAGGGGGAAATGAAGGAAAGGGGGCAAGGTAGACCCCTTCTGACCCCCTAGGATTGATGAGGGGGATATTATAGAGCCACGCCGGGCCCAAAAAAAAAAAATCCGATTTTTTCGCCGTAGAGACGCGTCTTGGTTCGCGAACCGGGCAGCTAACCGGGCAGCTAACCGGGAAGCTAACCGTCAGTGTAACCCAAAAAAAAAAAAAAAAATTCCGATTTTTTCGCCGTAGAGACGCGTCTTGGTTCGCGAACCGGGCAGCTAACCGGGCAGCTAACCGGGAAGCTAACCGTCAGTGTAACCCAAAAAAAAAAAAAAAAAAATCCGATTTTTTCGCCGTAGAGACGCGTCTTGGTTCGCGAACCGGGCAGCTAACCGGGAAGCTAACCGTCAGTGTAACCCCAAAAAAAAAAAAAAATTCCGATTTTTTCGCCGTAGAGACGCGTCTTGGTTTGCGAACCGGGCAGCTAACCGGGCAGCTAACCGGGAAGCTAACCGGCAGTGTAACCCAAAAAAAAAAAAAAATCAGATTTTTTCGCCGTAGAGACGCGTCTTGGTACGCGAACCGGGCAGCTAACCGGGCAGCTAACCGGGAAGCTAACCGGCAGTGTAACGGGAGTCTGAGGAGTAGCTGATTGGCTGTCAATATTGTAAACAGTCCGGAGCGGCCGCCATCTTGTCTCTCGGTAGGATCGAGAGACAAGAGGAGGCCAAAACAAAGGGGGAAATGAAGGAAAGAGGGCAAGGTAGACCCCTTCTGACCCCCTAGGATTGATGAGGGGGATATTATAAAGCCACATGGGGCCAAAAAAAAACAAACAAAAAAATCCGATTTTTTCGCCGTAGAGACGCGTCTTGGTACGCGAACTGGGCAGCTAACCGGGCAGCTACCGGGAAGCTAATCGGCAGTGTAACGGGAGTCTGAGGAGAAGCTGATTGGCTGTTATCATTGTAAACAGTCTGGAGCGGCCGCCATCTTGTCTCTCTGTGGGATCGAGAGACAAGAGGTGGAAAAAAAAAAGGTGTAAATGAATGAAAGGGGTAAGGCAGACCCCTCCTGAACCCCTAGGATTGATGAGGGGGCTATTAAAGTTCCCTGGGGGGTGAAAAAAAAAAATGTGCGATTTTTCGCGGTAAAGGTGCTTCCTGGTACGTTAACCGGGCAGCTAACCGGCAGCGTAACGGGAGTCCGACATATTGTGTTTTTTGAACGTTTGTGATATGTGCACGTGTGGATTTTGTCTAATTAAGGTTAAAAAAATATATATATATCTTTAAGCGTGTTCTGGCGCGCTTACGTTTTGGGTTTGGTTTGCGCTGCAGAGACGATACGTCACGGTTATGCGATGCATCATGAGGCGTCTCACGGGCTACGTGATACGTCACTTAATAAAGAATATATTTTACAGCTATAGATATTAGCTTTTAAAAAACCAATGAAATTCACAGAAAAAACCATAGGTTATAGACCATATATAGTTAGGAATTTGCATTTACAAAACCTTGAAAATTCACTGAAAAAACCATAGGTTATAGACCATATATAGTTAGGGATTAGCATTTAAAAAACCTTATTTTATTTGCACAAAACCATTGAAATTCCATATATAGTTAGTTGCACTAACTATATATCGCGGACCCACAATCCACTGCTAATGATGTCACATATTACATCATTCATGACATGGTCAGTGACATCACTGATGACATCTCAAATGACATCACTGATGACATCACTGATGACAACACCCAGTGACTGTATGTTTCTGTAAAGTTAAAATATGTCTTACATATTGAAGAATGAGTGGATGTATAAGTGTCTGGATGAAGGATTTAGTAGGTGCATGACTGACTGTATGAGAGAATGATTAAATGTGTCTCACTGAGTGCATGGGTTAGTGATTAAAGTGTCTTAATTTGGCAATCAATATTTATGTTCTTCTGTAAACTGCTGCATGTTTAAATCAGTAGCTATATCAGTAACTATATGGGTTATTGAATGGTTGCCCAAGTATTTGTATGGGAGACTGAGTGTGTGTGTGGGTGGCTGGGAGGTGTATAACTCTGTGCATAGATGTGTGAGCGGTTGATTCCCTAGGTGTATGGGTTCAAAAGTGCATGTAGAAACAGCTGTATGGACAGTTGACTGTGTGCATGAGTATATTGGTGAGTGAATGGATATCTCAGTTCTACATGTCAAAGTAAGTACATATGTAAAACACACTCCATGTGAGAGTTGACATATATAAATAACTGAACATAAGAGTCAGTGAATGTGAGAGTGGCTGTATGAATCATTGTGAACTTGTATCAAGGATTGTATAAGAGAGTAAATATGTGTTAGTATATGTTTGAATAAGTAAGGTGTGAATAACTGTATAGTTAAGGAAATGGAGATGTGATTGATTCTTTGCATGACTGAATAGGTGTGTGAGTAACTCCATGGATGTGTGACAGTCTGTGAGTGCCTGTTTACACTGAGTGTATCAAAGGTTATATTAGAGTCTGAAGATGTATTATCACATAAATGATATCATCAGTGATGTAATCAGTAATGTCAAATGAGATGTCAGTGATGTCATCAGTGATGTCATTTGAGATGTCATCAGTGATGTCATCAGTGATGTCATTTGAGATGTCATCAGTGATGTCATCAGTGATGTCACTGACCATGTCATGAATGATGTAATATGTGACATCATTAGCAGTGGATTGCGGGTCCGCGATATATAGTTAGTGCAACTAACTATATATGGAATTTCAATGGTTTTGTGCAAATAAAATAAGGTTTTTTAAATGCTAATCCCTAACTATATATGGTCTATAACCTATGGTTTTTTCAGTGAATATATATATATATATATTTGTATATATACATATATATATATATATATATTCACTGGAAAAACCATAGGTTATAGACCATATATAGTTAGGAATTAGCATTTACAAAACCTTGAAAATTCACTGAAAAAACCATAGGTTATAGACCATATATAGTTAGGGATTAGCATTTTGAAAACCTTATTTTACTTGCACAAAACCATTGAAATTCGCATATATAGTTAGATGCACTAACTATATATCGCGCACCCGCAATCCACTGCTGATGATGTCACATATTACATCATTCATGACATGGTCAGTGACATCACTGATGACATCACTGATGACAACTCAAATGACATCACTGACAACATCACTAATGACAAATAAAATTACATCACTGATGACATCATCCAGTGACTGTATGTTTCTGTAAATTTAAAATATGTCTTACATATTGAAGAATGAGTGGATGTATAAGTGTCTGGATGAAGGATTTAGTAGATGCATGACAGACTGTATGAGAGAGTGTTTAAATGTGTCTCACTGAGTGCATGGGTTAGTGACTGTCTTAATTTGTGCATCATTATGTCTGTTGTTCTGTAAACTGCTGCATGTGTTGATCAGTAGCTATATGAGTAACTATATGGGTAATTGATTGGTTGCCCAAGTATTTGTATGGGAGAGTGAGTGTGTGTGTGGGGGTGGCTGGGAGGTGTGTGACTCTGTGCATAGATGTGTGAACAGTTGATTCACTAAATGTATGGGTTCAAAACTGCATGTGGAAACAGCTGTATGGGTGGTTGACTGTGTGCATGAGTGTATTGGTGAGTAAATGGATATCTCAGTGCTATATGTCAAAGTAAGTACATATGTAAAACACAGTGCATGTGAGAGGTTTTGTCAATGGTTTTTTAATAGCAAATATCAAAAGCTGTAAAATGTATTCTTTTTTTTTTCTCCAAAGTATGCTCCCCGGTTCGCTTACTGGTGCGCGTACCGGGCGACACTGGGCCCCCCCCCTCCCGGCGAAATTAAAAAAAAAAAATTCTTTATTTTTTTGCATGTATCAGCATCCTAATCCTCCCTCTGAAAACCTAGAGGGTCACAAAGTGTCTACCGTGCCCCCTTCTACCCATTCCGAACATTGTTTGTCCTCTATTTTGTGTCTCAATTCTACCAATACTCAAAATGAAGGACTCC
This sequence comes from Lissotriton vulgaris, assembly GCF_964263255.1. Classification (NCBI taxonomy): domain Eukaryota; kingdom Metazoa; phylum Chordata; class Amphibia; order Caudata; family Salamandridae; genus Lissotriton; species Lissotriton vulgaris. Next base: position 2,002,955,245 of record NC_141689.1, on the reverse strand, counting down.
CGTTACGCTGCCGGTTCGCGTACCAGGGAGCGCACCTGTAAGCGCTCAATAAAAAAAGGTGGGAAAGTAATTTACAGAAAAACCACTACAGACACTTTCATCAAATATAGAATAGCCCCTATTACATAGCAGTCCCTACCATTTCCCCAAATTTGATGGAATTTCATTGTGAAAATTATGCTGTAAGCCTGATTAAATATCCTGAGGTAAATTACCTAACCAAAACACTTTTGAAGTGTTAGAATTGACAACCAATCAAAATGCTACTTTCAATATCTTCTATTATTTCATGACATTTGGTTATGTACCTGAATATATATAAAGAAAGAGAGAGAAACACAGCCATTTTGACTACTACTTCTTGAAGTACATATCAAGTACATTTCAACTGATAACTTAAAGTTCTATTTGAAAGGTAAGATGTTATTTTAAAAACTGAAGTATGTTCTGTACAGTAAGTTAATTAGGTAAACATTTTTTGATAGTTATATACTATCCCTCTGTAATACTTATAGAATAAAATAGACTTCTCTTTTTTAGTTATGGATGGAGTTAGACTTGTCTTGTATAATTAAGAATTGACTTAGAGTTTATTTCATAACTTTTTTAATATTTCTACTTCCAGTTTGATACACTGCCCAACGAAAAAATCACTGTTTAAAGAACCAAACTACCTGTCTGTACTTAAAGCCAACAGTGCCCTATCTGTACTGATATATTTTTTTAAAATTCATTTTACAGCATACAAAATGGAAGGAGAGCAGAAAAATAACATGGAAATTGTTGCAGAATGCAACCAAGACACAGCAAATGATTCAGAATTCTTTGATCAATCAATGGACATAGAACTTCTGCAATGTGTAGAAGCTGTGGATTTCTTAATTGAAAACGAGTCAAAATCTGACCAAGAATTATTAGAAGTTCTTTTTAATTTTGAAAATAAATCAGAATAATAAATTTATATATAATAATTCAAAAATTGTTTGAGACATTATTCATTTTTATATGTATTTTTAAACTAGTAGCAAATTGATTTTAATGTAAAATCAGACTTTAAATATACTGTGCAACTTTAAGTTTGCTCATAGTTACTTCCTTTCTTCCACTATATCATCTCCAATGTGTATTTAACATCTCTTTATCATCTCCTGCCTCCATGGTGTTTCTGCTTTCCTGACAGACTACACTATGAATTCCATATACCTCAATAACTTCTGAAACAACCTGCAAGATATCTACAAAGGAAACAATGTATTTTTATTTTTAGACTCTGCATTGGTACCTACATGTTGGTACTTAAATAAAATAAATAAAAAAAATAAATAAATAACAATCAATAAACATACAATATTTGAACATTCTTTCATCCTATTTTCCCAATATTACGCTTTCCGGACCGCTTCCCGGTGCGCGTACCGAGCGCTCCCCCCGCAAAAAAAACGATATAAAAATTATTATTTTTTAACCCCGCGAGGCCCTTTTAAAGCCCCCTCATCAAACCTAGGATGTACTCTGCCCCCTTATGCTCATTTCCCACTTTGTTTTTCCCACCTCTTGTGTCTTGATCCTACCGAGACACAAGATGGCGGCCGGTCCGGACTGTTTAGAATGTTGACAGACACCGGAGAGCCAATCAGCTTCGCTTCGCGAAGTTCCGTTAGGCGTCAGGTACGCGAACCGGAGCGCTAACCGGAGCGCTGTCACAGATATATCTGTTTTTTAAAACGTTAATTTCTCAAAATCCTCTGGAGCACATATATTGAGACATAGCAAAGGCACGTCGGGCAAACCATATCTACAATTTTGCCAAGTTTCGTGTAAATCCATTCAGCCGTTCGAGCTAAAAGTGAGGCCAACCGCCCTATAGAAAACTCAATGTTAAAAACGCGTTTTGGGACCCCCCTTTTTTCTCGGCCCACCTTGACGAAAATTTCAGGGGCTGCTCAGAAACAAAATGTGCCATTTTCCTGAAAATTTCAGCCAATTCCGTTCACAAACGCCAAAGTTATTCGACATAGAATTTTCAAAAATCCCATAGGAAAAAAATCCTAACTATATATACCTACTGGCGACCGCCAGTAGGTAATATATATATATATATATATTCAACAATAGGATATCCACGCTCGTAAAAAGGAAATCATCCGGCACTCGAGCAAGGGTATTATTATTTCGGGCTTATTTATTTAGAGTTACATCAACGCGTTTCGGGAGTCAAGCTCCCTTAATCACGATGTTTTTGCCGCCATTACGGACTGATTAAAATACAGAAAAGTGGTAGTAAACAGTGTAGACGGACATTCAAATCATTGTCAAGCTGTCTCACAGTGCGGTGGCCATTTTAACACTTGTAAAAGGGTACATCATTCAGCATTAAAAGGACATTTCATATCACAGTAAATGTTAATAATTATTTGTGAAGACCTAACATCACATCTTTAACATTTCAAAACCAATGGATATATAAACATTGAGAATAAAGTGCAAGTGCGCTTTAAAATCGATTCCATTTTCTAAAAATATGCGTGTGTTAGGGCAAGTACCCGTATAGAAAAAGGGGAATGGGAAGGCATTTACATGTTTTTCTAGAATTCCTTATCACATGCTGACCAACAAGCTTTTAAACTTAAACGTAATTGTTAACCCTGGGACAGCTATTTAATGAATATCAAATTGTTACACGTGGCTTTGTCTATAGGGAAAACTTTGAATGAATGGAATGTGGGCTTTTTGGTAATGCAACAGATCTAACAAATCTTTATTAATTTCATAAAGTTCCAGTGCTTGTATGTAAACAATAATACTTTCTTACTGTAAATATATATATATATATATATATATATATATGCGCAACAAAATCCACTCCAATTTCTGGACGGCAAAGAGAGGGACACAAACCACATCCAGATAAGGCGTAATATTCCTATATTTTCTTTATGATATGATGCGTTTCGGGCTGCTTTAGCCCTTGCTGACATACGTTGGAATGCATTTCGCCATGATTTTTAAATACGTTTTTTTTAAAAGACACCACGTGATGTATAGACATAACGAAAACACTTTCAAGATTCATCTTGGTTACAGCACATAATAGTCTGTTTTTTCTTTTACAAGTAGCGTGGCATATCGGCATTAATGCAATATCATTTGTACGCTAATATAGGGATGGACATCTTCGTAAAATGCAAAATTGGCTGCATAATACATCGCACATGAAGATAAATAAATATATAAATATATAAATAAATAAATAGAGGTAGGGGCACTATTCTGGTTAAAGGACATTTGCTAAAGCTTAAATTAAAAAATAGTGCCCAACACATGTAAGTCAGGAGACAATTCATAGGATAAATCCTTATTCATATTTCAGTCACAATACTTATTTACATGTGCAAATATCACATTTTGTAAACCTCTAACATGTGCAAAAGTGTAGATACTATTGATGAGTCATCCATCCTTATGTACAAATTGCTCAAATCAGAGCAACGCTGTTGTAGCAAAATGCCAACCTATATGTAAAGCCTCTCTCTGGTAATTCTTGTCAAATACATAAAATATGCTTAAAATGAATGAGCAAATACTGCAACTAGAAAGTATCAGTGCTAGTAGAAAATTAAGAGAAAGGGAGGAATTTCCAGCCGGATATCCTACTCTCGTTAAAGTGCAAGTGCCACTAAATCATATTTTCTCCCTGCATTTTCTTCCTCTTTTAAAATACACTTCTAAATATAAAAACACTATGATAAAAATAGTTGTGTGTCATAATAAAACCCAAATCTGTGAAGCGTGCAAATTCTGCCAGATATTACCTTGTACTAACTATTGCCTCAAAAATATATACATATATATTTGCTATAGGGGGATACATACAAATCTAAGCAAAAGTACTGATCTAAAAAGATGACGCTGATTCATTATAAATACATATAAGAGTAAAACAACATCTCATAAGGCGATGCATAACAGTTCCTGCAACCAATGGTAATTATAGACAATAGTGCAAGTCCTCTGTATTGTTCACACCATTTGGAACCTTGCTGTCTAATTCCATTAAGGTTTTTGATTCCAATTGGCGCAACTTCCTTTTTTTGTCACCTTCCCTCTTCTGTTTGGGTACTGCCTTGATAACGTAGTACTGTAGACACTTCAAATCATTATTGTGTTTATTTTTTAAGTGTCTCGCGACTGGGTATTGAGGGTCACTGTTCACGATGGCACGTAAGTGCTATAGAATTCTGACGTGCACCTGCAACTTGGTACTACCAACGTATCTTAAGCCACAGGCGCACATCAGAACATAGACCGCAAAATCAATTTTGCAATTGAAATTACCATCAATTGCAACCGCAGTTGGTCTGAAAGGGGTCATATAGTGGGTGGTCTTATTCCCAAATTTGCCGGAGCAGCTCTTATAGAACCCCTTCCTAGAAGAGAGCCACATGTTGGAGGTAGTGATTTCAGGACTATTCTTCAGCATTTGCGATCGCATAGATGGACCCTTTCTGAAAGTGATCGTCGGGAATTGGGGGAGCCTTGGAGCAAGAACCCCATCTGTCAAGATTATTGGCCAATTTTGTTTTACAATAGACCAATTTTCTTGCCTACTATACGTAGTTATTAATCTAGGCGACTCCTCCGCCTCTTTCTCCGACTCGATGATAGCATCTGCTCTGGGCAAGAGGGATTCCCTAGATCTCGTATTGACTTTCCTCAATGCTTCCTGAATGCATTTTTCATCATACCCCCTGGCACGAAATCTGTTTAGGGCTTCATGAACGCAGACATCAAATTCATTTTGGTCATTACAGATTCTCTTGAATCTAAGTAATTCAACAAAAGGGATGTTGTTAATAAGGTGTTTGGAGTGCACACTGCTGGCTTGAGGGATAGAATTGCCAGAAGTGGCTTTTCTATAAAGGGTAGCAGCAACTTTCCCTTCCCTTATAAACACCCTTACATCAAAAAATTCAATACTATTTTCATCAATGCGTGATGTAAATCTCAGATTAACTGAGATTTGATTGATACTAGTGATGATATCTGTAGCACTCTTTGTATCTTCCCGCCACACAATGAAAATATCATCGATGTACCTAAGCCTAAGCCATGATCATTATACATTTGTGCATGCAAACATTTAAGGACCTGCTCCTCCCACCAGCGTACGTGTAAACATGCATAGCTGGGAGAGAAGCAGGCCCCCATCGTCACATCTCTTTTTTGGATATACATTTCTTCCCTGAAAACAAAAAAGTTGTTATTTAGGCACCATGTAATCGCCTCAATGAGGATTTTATTATGGGCATAGCATTCTGCTGGTCTAAAATTTAAGAAGAATTCGACAACATATAGATCCGCCTGGTGTTCTATGCTGGTATACAGCGATTCTATGTCTAAGGTAATAAAAATAAGATCTTCCCCCCAAACTATGTCACGCACTTTAGTCAAAAAGTCCCCAGTATCTTTTACATATGGTGGGTAATTCTTTAACAAATCCTTGTAGAAAAAAGTCCACATATTCAGTGACATGTTCTCCCATGCTGCCTATGGCAGAATTAATCGGCCTGCCAAGTATTGGAGAGCAGTTTTTATGAACTTTGGGAATTAAATATATCCTAGGAACTGTTGGAAATTCTACTTTCATAAATTTAAATTCCTCGCTTGATATCATTCCATCACTTTTCCATTTTGCCAGAAGCTGTTCACGGTGTCTTTGGCCAGATTGTAACACTGATAATCAACTTTTTCGTAACAGTTCAAATCATGGAGGTGCCTAAGTGCTTCCGCAATATAGTCAAGTCGTGGCCATATTACAATATTTCGTCCTTTGTCGGATTTAGAAATCACAATTTCCTTATTTCTGCTTAGTTTTTGTATCAGGGTGGCATATTGCTTTTCTTGATAGGATTTAGCACTTTTCTTATGTTTCACTTGATGATACGCGGTACAAAAGGGGGTGGTGATGGACGAAGCATCTGAATCAATCAAACACTCACACCCAGTCAAAAGATCTGGGTTTAATCCATCACCGTTCTTTAGCCCACTCTGCCACCCCAGTTCAGACATGGCTATATGCAAATCAGTCTGACCCTGTGCCTCATGGGAACAGTCCAGCCCGAACTGCCAAGCCATGTCTTCTCTGGACCGGAAACAAGCTTCCGAGGACCGGTTTCTGGCATTCCAGCCGTCTTCAGCCCGGCTTGCTTGAATCCAGTGGCAAAGTGAGCAAGGGACTCACGTCTTAGCATACCCTGCCACACTTATGGCGGCCAAAAGCGGTACAAAAGGGGGTGGTGATGGACGGAGCATCTGAATCAATCAAACACTCACACCCAGTCAAAAGATCTGGGTTTAATCCATCACCATTCTTTAGCCCACTCTGCCACCCCAGTTCAGACATGGCTATATGCAAATCAGTCTGACCCTGTGCCTCATGGGAACTCCAACACTTACCTATACTGCCTTTCACATATCCAATTACTCACACATATACCACTGACACATCCATTCACTCACTGACACAGCCGTGCACACATTGAGTCACCTATACAGTTCCGCACTTACACACTCATCAACCCATACAGCCACAGACTCCTTCACTCACCCATCCATGCAGGCAATCACACACCCTCTCATCCATTCAGGCAATAACACACCCTCTCACCCAGCCATAGAGGTACTCAAACACCCAATCAATCACACATACAGCCACTAACATGCCCACTCACCAACCCATACGGACATTTAGACACCATCGAAAAGACATTCTCAAAACCTAGTCACTCACTGTTGGAAATGGCCATTTTTGCAGGGTTATCCCCAACATTTTTGCTTCTTCCTCCTTTATTTTTCCTGGCCTGTGGTTGTTGGCAATAGGACTATGGGCACATTACCACTGCTGATCAGTTTTAAAGTGCATATGCTCTCTGTATAAATTGTTATTGTGATTGGTTATCCATGATTGGCAGATTTGTTTCATCAGTAGGTCCCTAGTAAAGTGCACTGAGTGTGCCAGGCCTCGTGTTTCAAATGCTACTAGTGTGCCTGCAGCGCTGATTGTGCCAACAACATGAGTAGCCCTAAAATGGTGTTTCTGGTCTGCCACCACAGTGCCGGTGTGCAGTTGCTAACTGCCATGTTGACTGGGCAAGTGCACCCTCTTGCCAGTCCCTAGACCTTCCCTTTTCTGCATATTAGTCACCCTATGGTAGGCCCAAGGGCCGGATGCATTGTAGGTAAAAGATAGGACATGCCCTGATGTGTGTGGCATGTCCTGATAGTAAAATACTGCCAATTTCGTTTTCACTATTGAAAGGCTATCTTGTCGATAGGCTAGAACGGGGAATACGGTGTGTATAATGTTTACCTGCATATCTTCCCATAGGAGCAAGATAGAAAATTGAAGTCTGGTATCACTGAACTCAGAATTTAATAACCCATCTTTTAGGAAGGATAGTTTTTAAATCCTGTGTTTGAAAACAGCACTTTTAGAAAGTGGCTGTTTTCTTGTCTGACCTTTCTGTGTGCCTTTTGCCTGTTTGTAAATTGACTGTCTGGTTTGTGAGTGGCAGGGGCTGGCTCCAGAAGGCTGGGTGAGTCAGCACTAGGCTGAATAGCTTCATCTGCATCGTGGGTGGTGGGAGGAGATAGCACCTGGGCCTGAATAGGGCTGTGCCTGCCGGGGGCGGCTCTAGGCTCATGGCGGCCCTGGGCAGGGAGCGTAGGTAGGGGGCCCCGGAAGAGGGGGTCTGGGCAGGGTGGAACCCCCCGGAGCTCAGGAACCAGGAGGAACGCAGGCGTGGAGGCCAGTGAAGAGGGGGGGGACTGGGCTCAGGGTGTTTGGAAGTGGAACAGAGCCGGAGGCCGCCAAATCACTGCCAGGGGCCCCCACGCAAATATGTATCCATCCTATGAGGATTATTATATTAAAGATATATATTGGCATGGAGGCCCCTGGGGTTTCGGTGGCCCTGTGCAGGTGTACAGCTTGCACATGCCTAAGGCCGCCCCTGTGCCTGCCTTCCACAATGCTGGCTCCACCTCCTGCTGGGTGGCTGACGACCCTGCCCCTCTCTCTCAAAGGAAGAAGGAGTCATGTAAACAGAGTTCTCCAGGACTGACCAGAACTGGTTTGGACTAGACAAAGGCCTCTCTGCCTTCAGAGAACAAAGAGAATATTGGTATAAAAAGGGACACCCGGACCCCAGAACTTTAGATCATCCTGGAATCAAGAAGGAATCTCTGCCAAGGAGAAAAGCTGGAAGACTGAAGAGGAAGGACTGTCCTACTGTGTGTTTGTAGGCTGACCTGCAGTTGCTATTCTGCCAAGGAGAGAGGAAGGACTTTGCTGTTGCTGTGTCCCCTTGCTTGAAGAGATCTCCAAGGGCCTGAGAAGAGTTGGCCTCCTGTTGAGAAGTCCCAGGAACAAAATGACTTCGTCCCCAGCTTCCCCCCTGAACTCTGCTGTGTGAGTTTTGACCTGCCTAGAGTGCTTGATCCATTTGTGGGGCCTCTGGAGGTTGTTGCCTGCTGTTTGGGGAGCTGGACAAGAAGAAAAGAAGAAGATCTACAATGTGCATGCCTCGCTCGCTTGCGGAGCTCATCGTCAACAGTGCGAGAAAATTCCTGTTGCTGCGAAGATCGTCGCAGCGCCTGTTGCCGCTGTAAGAACCGACGTATCGTTCGCTTGCGGAGCGCATTGCCCCAGTGTGGGAAGATTCCTGTACCTGCGAGTATCGTCGCAGAGCCTGTCGTCGCTATGAAAAGCCGTCGCACCGCTTGCTTGCGGACCGCATCCCGTCGCTGCGAACATCGTTGCAGAGTCAACGCATCGAGGAGCCGCAACAGAAGAGCATCGCCACCGCACCGAAGATCGACGCCGCCCTGAAGATTGTTGCATCATGCCTGTGCGAGACGCTTCTACCAGAGAAACCTGTGCCTCAGAATCCATACAAGGTATCGCATCGCTCCCCATACAGACCAGATTCGTCGCAACACGCCCGCTGCGTGCAGCGGGGTTGTCGCATTGCCTCCTCAGGGTCTCAGGAGTGACGAATCGCTTGTTTTTAGACGCTGCAGTTGCGCTAGGAACTTTTGTCGCATCTACAGGTACTTTGGGCTCAAACTGACGCAACTGTGGATTATTTTGACGCAAACCCTAGAACTCTTTTAAAATCATATTCTTGAACTGTGTATGTTGAATTTTTGTCATTATGGTCTTGTGTACTTTAGATAAAGATACTTTTTTTTCTAAACTGGTGTGGAGTCCTTTTGTGGTGTTTTCACTGTGTTACTGTGAGTGTTGGTACAAATGCTTTACACATTGCCTTTGATAAGCCTGTCTGCTCGTGCCAAGCTACCATGGGGGTGAGTAGGGGTTATCTAAAGAGTATATCCCCCTTAATCTGACTAGAAGCAAGAGTCCCTATTTGGACATTGATACCTTCCTCTGCCAACTAGAGACCCCCAGATCTAACACTCACCCATACATTCTGACTGACAGTGGGTGCATGACTGACTGTATCAGTGAGTGATTAGGTGTCTAACCTAATCACTCACTGATATAGTCAGTCATGCACCCACTGAATCATCCATACAGGCACTTATATACCCACTGATTCATCAATACACCTTGGTGTATGTATAATTAACCCGTTGCATCATGCGTCAGCCAATGGCCGCCGCGAGCACTACCTTGGTAGTGCTGCGCATGTCCGTTGGCCCACGCTGCCCCGCCCACTCCATAGAACTCCCACACCGCGGCGGAATTTGCGCCGGGATTAAGGAGTTAACACTCATAAACAATTTAAAAACACTCACAGTCACTGGATGATGTCATGAGCGATGTCATTTGAGATGTCATGAGTGATGTCACGGACCATGTCATAAGCAATGCATTGCATTGCAGTGGCGCGAGTTATAGTTAACTCAGCTAACTATAACTGCTGAATTTCTCTGGTTTTGTAAAAATCAATCAATCAATCAATCAATCAAGAAATTTGTATAGCGCGCTACTCACCCGGAGGGTCTCAAGGCGCTAGGTGGGGGGGTCGGCTACTGCTTGAACAGCCAGGTCTTGAGTTGCTTCCTGAAGGAGAGGTGATCTTCGGTAAGACGGAGGTGGATGGGGAGGGAATTCCAGGTCTTGGCTGCCAGGTAGGAGAAGGATCTTCCTCCCATGGTGGCTCTCCGGATGCGTGAAACGGCGGCGAGGGCGTGGTTGGTCGAACGTAGTTGGCGGTTGGGAGTGTAGAAGGTCAGGCTGCTGTTGAGGTACCTGGGGCCTAGGTCGTGGAGGGATTTGTGTGAAACTTGAGCCTAACTATAATGTCTCTGTAACCTCTGTTTTTTTCAGTGAATATCTATATCCAACATATATTGTTGGAAATGGCCTCTGCTGAGGCACCCCCCAAACTTTTTGCTTTCCTCACCCTACTTTTCTGACCTTGTTTTTGCTGGCGTTAGGACTCTATGCACTCTACCACTGCTTACCAATTCTAAAGTGCTTGTGCTACCTCCCTAATATGTGGTAAAATTGGCTTATCCACAATTGGCATATTTAATTTACTAAAACATCCCTAGTAAAGTTCCCTACGTGTGCATGTAAATGACATGGTACTTGGGAACCTTTTTAACACTTTTTGCCTGTATTGATTTTTTATTAACCAAGGTAATACTCAAAAATGTTTTTGGTTTCCGTTTTACTTTCTACTAATTTTCCCCTAGGTTTTCTGAAAAATACTCACTCATAGGGCATCAACGATAGACCATTAATTATATATATATAATATGATTGACAAACATGTTTGATAATTAATGTAAATGAGCCGTGCAAACTTCCAATATGGCAGGCTGAATATCTTTTTATCCACTTACGCCTAATGTTCAAACATCCAGCATGGCGCGTTGAATATATACATTTTCAACCACCTATGTTTAATGATTAAACACGTATGCCATTGCTAACATCACTCTGTGTTTTCTAATGCGTAAGCTATACCCCAGACATGTGAGTTCTTGAAACTTAGAATGGGTGCATGGATCATTTAAACATTGATGGGTTATTTGTGCCACTCTATAATGACGCCCTCAATCGGTTCCGTTTTCCGCTCCCTTAAATAACAGGAAGTACGTGTTCACCTACCACTCTCAAATACCGTCCGAGCTCTCATTGTCAATCTGTGACAGACGCCATGGAATAGTCAAACAAGTAAGTGTATTACAGACAGATTTGTGTCAATTATTGGTCTTTTGACCACCGTCTATTGATGTTCGAAAATCCCCCTTGACGTTTTTTTGACGCTATACATCTGAATGCATTTATTATTTGAAAAAATGCCCTTACCGACACAATTAAACCAACTTGTCTATTTTTTAGAAACATGATATATTCAATTACTCTGTGACTAATATAAAATATTATCTATCCACTGGGCTTGTGGCAATCCTCTCAGCGAGACACTCGATATGGATGTATTTTGTAATGCTACACACCCATTTTTGAACTGTTAATTCTTCATCCTATCAGTCCTGTGTCTTCAAAATAAACCAGGTTCTTTGTGGTTTAATTAGCATATTGGATTATATATGACATCTCTCTGCCATATTTGAGCTCCGTTTTTGGAATTATTTTGAATAAATGATGGGGCACTTCCCTTATATTTTTGAGATTGATTTATTTATATATAATTTCTCCATAGGAAATTCATTTTCTTTGTTCTCTATAAGAGACTAACTGAGCCTACTCTGTTGTAAGTACTCTATATGTAATTAATTCATCCTAGTGTCAGTTAGGCTTAGCAATACTTTGATATCTTCTATCTTTGACCTGTTTTATTCAGGCTTGCTCATGGTTTTGGAGATATCTCATCTGAGAAGCTTAGACATTTCTTTGACCGATGACTTTTTATGAAACCCATATGTGGGGTCTCTATTTTATAAACAGGAGATGGAAATAAGGGATCTATATTTGTTTAACAAATGTTCCTCTTTTAATTGCTTTGTATGGTTTTCAAACTCCGTCACGGTATTCATTAACAGATTTACTTCACCTACACCGAGTGTTTTATTTTGTGGTCTTTTGAGTATTTTAGTAGTGTTTGTACATATAATTTCTTTACAAAGAGGTCAAGAAATTACATAAATGTTACATTTGTCCTAAAGATGGTCTCAATGATGTGACACAATTCAATTCATAAAGCTTTATTCGATTGTTACAAAATTACATTCATAAAAGCACAGATTAAAAATCATTATTATGTTACAAACAGTTATTTAAATTTTTTACAGAGTGGTAGCTTTCGTACTGTGCAAACAGCAAATAAAAATGTATAACTCAACAGTATTACTTAGTCTTTTCCTTAGATAAAATACTATCTTTAAGAACATGACAAGTCTCCAAACTGCATGATTATTTTCTAATTGTTGTAGTTTTAAAAAAGCGGGGCGACACTGTCTTAATCCATAGGCTTTTACAAGCGGGACCAGCCACACTTTTCTCAATTCTGAATAAAATTTGCAGAAAAAAACAGTATGGATTTTAGACTGGCATGAGTAGTGATCACATGGACACAGCTCGAGATGTCTGGACCAATTTTTCAATTTGGGCCACGAGACCATTCTATGAAATATATTTAACCTGCATCCAATCAATAACATTCTATCAAATGTCGCTGGAACATCTGACAAATAAGGCTCCATTCCAAAAGTAGTTACAATAATTTGGTGCTGGTTAACAGTAGATTTAGTAAGTTCGCTAGACAATCTAGCTTCTTCTAGTATACTAGCCCCTCCCTTTTTAAAGCTTCCCGTGAGATTTTTTGCATGGAGCTGGGATTTGTAAAATACTCTGCATGGCCCAAATCTTTCATAAAGTCCCTCATGTAACTAATCCATGGTATTTTTTGCACTCCATCAAATAAGAGGCAAACAGCGATAAAATCCCTATTTTACTGGGTTTGTTCCTTAACCAAGACTCTATGCCACAATAGTATTGGTTCTATCTTAATTAAATTGGATAAAAAAGTGGCAAATAAAAGCTTAAGTACTTGGGGGAACAGACAGAATAAATCTTAAAAAAGAATTCTCCACTTGCTGCCGCTGCGTTGTGTTTGTTGGACTCCAAACCCCGGCTCCATACATCGGAGAGCTGATGGATCTCGCTTTATACATTTGGATCAGCTCCGAGGGGGTTTCTGGCCCAATTTCTTAGAGAAACGCATCAAGGCATTCGAGGTCCAGATTAGAGTAAATTTTTTAGCAGTTATGGTTTGGGCCCACAGTTCCTTTTGATTAAACAAAACGCCCAATTATGAGAAACTCTTGTTTGAATTTAGTTTCTGGCCCTCTACAAAGATATCTTTCACTTGCTAGGGTACTGGACCAAATCTCATTAAATATGTCTTAGATGTTGATACTAAGGCCTAGATCCTTCATAAAAATAAAGAATCCATTTAGGACCTTTTGGAGGGCAACTTGAGTTCTCGCCAACATAACTGTGTCATCCGCATAAAGAAGTACAGGGATGAGCCGACTGGCAACGTGGGGGAAATCCTGTGTAGTTTTTGTTATTGCTGCCCCCAAACCATTTGTATACAAATTAAACAAAAAGGGGCGAGCACGCAGCCCTGTCTCACCCCCCTTCTGACGGGAAAGTTGGCTGTATGTACCCCTTGTGTTCCATAACGCACACTAGCCTTTGCGCTATTGTAGAGATTTCTTTAAAAAAAAAAAAATTTGGGGATACACTTTCAGGTCCTCAAGGATTTCCCATAGTCTTACATGTCTCACTGAATCGAAGGCAGCAGTTAGGTCACCAAAGACCATGTATAATCTACTATTTTTAGCCTTCTTATATTTTCCTATGAGTAGGGATAAGTTCAAGCACTGCTCTATGGTACCAAGCCCCTTTTGAAAACCATATTGTAGATCAGTTAAAATTTTATTTTCTTCTGACCATTCCTGCAAACGTTCTAAAATCACTCGCCCCGCCACTTTCACCGCTTAATCTAATAGGGAGATCGGTCTATAGCAGCCCGGACTCTGACGATCTCCCTTTTTAAAGATCGGTTCTATTAATGACATACCCCAGGTTTCTGGCAGTTTGGTTTGACAGCTTGCGCTTAAAACCTGTGTTATAATGGGCCCCCATAGTGTGACATTGAACTTAAACAAATCTATTGGGATGCCGTCTGGACCGGGTGTTTTACCGGACTTACTCCTGTGCAATGCTCTAATTACTTCATCTAAAGTGAAATTTAAATTCAATTTAGGGTGGTCGTTCTCTATTTCTTCGACAGGTGAAATATGGGTAGCATCAGTACCATTGTATACCTGCACGAAGTGGGTTATCCACTCCTCCTCTGTATTAGCAATAGCTATTGATGGACCTTCTAGTGTGGTTAGGAATGGTAACTTCACCGCCCTCAAAAAGCTGCACTATCCTTCAGGACTGCCGCTGTATGTAGGGCTTCCCATGCTTCGTTTCTCAAGGTATTCTTCCTTTCCCTTAAAGCTTGTCGGTATTCCATCCTTGCAAGTCTGATGTTTTCCATTATTCTAGGCTGTCTATGTAATTCTAATTTTAAATTACAATAGGCTTTGGTACATCTTGAATCAAACCATCCTCGATCCTTATTTTTCTTTCGATACTACACCACTAATAGATTCTTAAGGGCTTGTGATATTTCCGCATAGGATGCAACTATACTTTCTGCCGGTACTGTCTAGTCAATTAACCAGAAGTGATCTAGTTACATCTGAGGGATCTACTGTTGACCATTTGAGTGCATACCTATTATGTTTGTCCAGAGCCACTTCACCCGCTTCTTCTCTATCCTTGTTGGTATTAGATACCTTCTTTAACGGTAGAGCGACAGCCAAGCGTAGCGGATAGTGGTCACTTAAGGAATTCTGATCCACCCCAAAACTAAGAAATCTTAGAACATGGTTATTGGAGCCTAATATATAATCGATTATAGAGGCACCTCTTCCATTGTAGGTATAAGACATCATTACTGGGGGCTCCACAAGCTCATTCACAAAGCCTAGGTCAAATGTAGCTAAAACTTCATTAAACAATTCTCCCGCCGTTGAGTGACAAAAATGGTTTAAATGTGTGGCTTCCTCATATAAATGACCACACAGTCTCCTATCCTCAATGGAGCACATTGCACAATTAAAATCGACCATCATAATTATCGCAACATTTGCAGGACTAGCCTTGCAAATTGTATGTAACTCTTCACTTACATTTTTTAAAACCAGACAAAGTTCTGTTGAAATCACATTGTTATAAAAATTTACTAATATTAAACATTGATTCATAAGTATGGACACCTTAATTATCTGATAGAAGCTGCTACTCAAGAAAGCCTGTATCTTAACAGTTTCCAACTTATTAGAAATATACAGGCTCAGGCCGCCCTTAAGCCGGCCCCCCGGCCTTTCAAAGCTGGTGTATGGAAAGTTTTGAATCCATTAATATGGATTGGCTCATTAACCAAGGTTCCCTGTAAGCCTATAATATCTCTATCCCTAAATGTATTTATGCCATACTGGGTTGTCTATTTTTGATTGCAAACCTGCAATGTTCCAGGAAATAATATTGCAGATGGGCACTTCATCGTACACAGGCGGTAACGGTGACGTGTTCCTAATACTAAAGCTAGCCCCAGTAAAGGGAGGTTCAAAAGATTGCGAAGTAGGAGCAGTTTTAAGAGTATAGGGAACCTCATTAACATGCTCTTGACCCCTCGCCTGCTCAACCCCTAATCTCACAAACTCGCTGTCTTTTACCCCTATATTACACAATCCAGACTGTGAGCAGTCCTCCCCAAAGGACTTTACTGCCTTAATATTCTCGGCAGGCTGAAGTACCCCCGCGTGCAGTCAATCTAGTTCCCCCAGGGAGCCTAAGGCTTCAAATTGATTGCTAGTTGGAATATTAAATCTCTGTTGAAGGCCTCCTGAACAGTTCACTATATCCCTCTGATACTGTAGGAGCCTAGGGGGTTGATAGAAAAACCCAGTGGTAGAACATTTAAATCCCTTGAAGTGACATAACTGGATCCGACACTCTCCAGAATGGTTTTAATCAGGTTGGGCGAGCCTAAAGATAATACTATTCAATCACCGGGCAAGGATTTAACTGATCTTCCTACCCAGGCAATTCGCCTGCCCATTTTAAACTCAGCGAACAGAGTGTTAGAAAGTCCCGTCCTTACCCCTAGGAAATGTAAGGCCTTATTTCTTAGGGTTGTCCAATGTTCAACTTTTCCATTTAGTATTGGGGGGACATTCGCTAGGATAATGGTGTACAGAGTTGCTTAGGGCAGAAGGGAAAGGTTCCCGAATTCTGGTGGGCAATCCTGTCTTGATATTAGACTGCATGCTGTGGCTGGGGGGATATTCACCATATTGCTGGGGGGCGTGGGGTTTTCTGCCAGCCTCCCTCTCCCTATCCCCGGCCCTAATAATATGTCTTGCCCTACCCGGCTTGGCTGTACTTAGTTAAGAGAGGCATTAAGTGCTCTTGCTCCCAACGACTCAGATGTCGTTCGAGCAATTGATGTGTTATAATCTGGCTGTGTCTGCTGTGTCTGCTGTTGACTTGCCACCCCATTGTCATGTCTCTCTAAAGCATAATTGTCTTGTATTGCTGTTTTTGAGCTCACAAGGGCTGTTTGGCTACATCTGGTACACACCGTCGGGTTATTATTCAAAGAGCTCTCCAGTGATGCCAACCTTTTCATTAATTTGTGAGAGCATATGCTTTAGTGGGACCAGCATAAGTTCAACTGTCAATTCAATTTTTACCAGGAAATCCTGCCACCCAGATTCAGGCTGTGGTCCTGGCCATAGTCTATCATCACCACTGATGGTGGGCGCCTGTTCTTGGTTAAGTGGCTTACCCACAGATTGCTCTTACCATCTGTTTTTTTACAGTATTTCTTAATTTATTTAAACTCTGTCCCTTTCTCTTTTTAGGTGGGGGGGTAAGTCTGTTATACTCGGTAGTTTTAGTCTTTTGGCCTCTAGTGGTCACATTTGGCCTAGGCCTGGGCCTCTTAGTGCTAGGCACTGGGTTCTCTATTGGGGCTGCATCTATTGAATCCTCTACAATAGATTGGGACATTACAGTTATACATGGGTTGTTATCATTACTATTATGAGGGATTATAATTGCAGGGGGGGATTGCCACAGGTCCAACTGTGTGGTTTTGTGGTTCCAATGAGAGTCTGCGTTCATTTAGCTGAATTTCATGAATTAACGCAGATTCTGCCCTTGTTATGAACGCATCTAAAGTTCCCACCACTCCCGCCCCGTGGAAAATGTGCCCCTATTCAATATAAAAGATCCTTCACAATAGTTTTAAATAGGGAGGGAAAACCAGAGCAAGGCACTAGACAAACAATCAACTACCACAGAACCCAGTCTTCGGTTGCTTCCCAATCTCCTCAAACCAAGTCCTGTACTCAACGGAAATGGTCTGTTCACAATTTTCGCTTAATATACTAGAACACAGACCAAATACATGAGAAAACACTCACACAGTACCTTCTATTTCCTGGGCTGTGCGAGATATTCAGTCCAGAAAATATTTACAAAATAAAGTGCCGCCCCGCACGTCCAGCGCTGCGGGGTGTGGTTGCGATTTTTGTAGCGCCTTCGGGCGCAAGCTGGCAGGTCAGGAGTGCGTCGCAGATCTCAAGGGGCTGCTGGGAGTTGAAGTCTTTGTCCCATGTTGGCCCTTTGTCTCACGGCGTACAGTATTAAACCCAGCCGTTCCCCTCACGGCGCTGCACCAGGAAAGCCGGCCGTTCACCTCACAGCGTCCAGAAGCACAAGAAAAGGCAAGTGTTGCGTGTCCCGTGCTGAGGGGTGCACTTGTGATTTTTGTAGCGCCTCCGAGCGCAAGCTGGCGTGTCAGGAGTACGCCGCAGATCTCAAGGGGCTGCTGGAAGTTAAAGTCTTTGTCCCATGTTGGCCGTTTGCCTCACGGTGTACAGGATTAAACCCAGCCGTTCCCCTCATGACGCTGCATCAGGAAAGCCGGTCGTTCCCCTCACAGCGTCCAGAAGCACAAGAAAAGGCAAGTGTTGCGTGTCCCGGGCTGAGGGGTGCGCTTGTGATTTTTATAGCACTTCTGGGCGCAAGGTGGCGCGTCAGAAGTGCGCCGCAGATCTCAAGGGGCTGCTGGGAGTTGAAGTCTTTGTCCCACGTTGGCCGTTTGCCTCACGGCATAGAGGAGTAAACCCAGCTGCCCCCCTCAGGGCGCTGCACCAGGAAAGCCGTCCGTTACCCTCAGGGTGAAGAACTGGGTTTTAGAACCCAGCGGCGCCAGGGGCACGCCCAAAGTCTTCGGGTTCACCTGTCTTAGAATACAGAGACACGGGATACTTCTCGGTGACGTCAGAGATCAAATTTATTGGCTGCAACCAGGAACAGAAGTCTACGAAGTACGACACAAGTAGGTTCGTCAGAGACTGCTCAATTTTCGTATTGCGAGCCATCGTCTTTTATAATAAAAATCACATTCCGGACAAACACCCACTATTTACAATTTGTCCAATCATAGGTAACATTGCAAAAGGTATCGCATGACGACAAACCCACTTTTCAGTTGTCCAGCTGTAGCGAGGGCAAGCTGGAGAAGAACTCTAACTGGTGGTTGCCTGTCCCTCATTCCCCTCGTTCCCTGCAGCCTAACAACCCAAGGGCGGAGTGGGACAGCGTTTCAGAACAGGAGGAAGACAGAGACCGCGGCGCCTTTAATTGGACCTTCGTGGAGCAGGACGAGACTCCGCCCCTTTCCGACGTCAGAGGACCCGGACTGGACAAAGAGCAGGATATCCTGTATGGGGGGTGTGTTTACACCTCGGAGGACGGAAGAGGAGAAGGCGAGCAAGCGAGGAAGTACGGAAGCGGAGACGGCGAGCAAGCGTGGAAGCGTGGAGCGGAGAAGAAGGACAAGAGCACCGAGAGTGAGGGAGAGCCAGGAGGCCAACGACCCTGTGCACCGCCGTGCCACACTCCCGAGGGAGGAGTGTGGCTTTCCCAGGTACGGAGACGTTTGGCGGCTTGGGTGGGGAAGAAGAACGCCCCTTTGTAAATTTGTAATTAGCCTTGTGTGTACCTTTCCTGTGTGTGTGTTCCGATTCCCGTCCACCCTCCCTACCCGTTTGGTTCCCTCACATTATTATCCCGCCACTCTTCACAAACACGATTAGGTAGCGAGAGACACGGGTGATACCTCACTTCACTTGGGCCCCTGAACAGTCTGAAAGTATCCAAACCTTAAACTAACGGCTCCATCTGTTGGTCTCCTTTTCCCTCGGTATACCGGCCTGGAGAACCGAAGCAGAAGACAGCTACGCCGGTCAAGACAGCGTGGACTCTCTAAAAGACAAAGACACTGCCACCACGAACAACCTGGAGTTCGCAAGGGAAAGGCTGACGTATAGGACAAAGAGAACCATAAAAATAAAGCCAAGTTTAAAACGTTATACCGGTGTACCGCCTCTACCTGACCCAGTAACCAGTACCACACCCCCTCCCACGCCTACATTGGTGTCAGAAGTGGGATCCGCCCCTTCTTTGCCGGACCCAGCGATGGAACAGGTGATCCAGCAGCTCATTGAGGGGCAACAGAAATTGGAGTGGGCGGTAGGACAGCAGATGTCAGTAGCCGATGCGGATAGAGACTTGTTTAAGGGAAAGGGAAGAAGCGGCAGAACAAAGGTCCTTGTTAGATTATACGACTCAACTGAAGTCCAGGCTAGGCAAGCTAAGAGACTTAGCTTATTCCAATTTGGAAAAAGCCCAGGTCCAACAGAAAGTGCAGTACGACAAAGGGAAGAAATGGAGGATCCTACACAAAGGGGACTGGGCCTTGGTACTTCTACCATCGTCCACTCAGAAGTTTAGGAGTGAATGGAAGGGGCCCTATCTGATCACAGAGACCCTGGGAAAAACCACTTACAAACTACAAGTCTCTCCCTCACGTCAACAGACCTTCCACATCAATGTGTTAAAAAAATGGATAGGTCCCCCTCCCAAAACAATCCAGCTAGCACTACCAGGACGAGACGAGAGGTCAACCCTGGAACAACTACCGATTAACCCAGAATTGCTAAACGATAAACGTGCAGAGCTGGTACTCAGATTACAGCGGTTTTCCTCCATGTTCTCAGACAAACCAGGGTGTACCCACTTAGCCGAACACTGTATAAAGACAGAAGAAGGTAAAGTGGTCAAGCAAAGACCCTATCGCATCCCAGCCACAAGGCGAGCCAACGTTAAAAAGGAAGTTAGGGACATGTTACAACTAGGCGTCATACGCCCTTCAAAAAGCAACTGGGCTTCGCCCATAGTTATGGTCCCAAAACCAGACGGGTCCACCCGTTTTTGTATGGATTTTCGGGCCCTAAATGCAATCTCCTCCTTCGACTCCTTCCCTATCCCCAGGGTGGACGAGTTAATAGAAAGGATAGGAGAAGCAAAGTACATCACTACTCTGGACCTGACAAAAGGCTATTGGCAGGTGCCACTGAGGGAAAGTGAGAAGCACAAAACAGCCTTTGCCACAGATGATGGTTTATACGAATTCAACGTTTTACCATTCGGGCTCCATGGAGCCCCGGCAACGTTCCAAAGATTAATGAACACCGTGTTAGCCCCACACTCCGAGTATAGCTCAGTATACCTCGATGATATTGTTATTTTCAGTCTCACATGGGAGGACCACTTAGTACATGTAGAGAGTATCCTCACTGCCCTACAAATAGCCCGGCTCCATGTCAATGCAAAAAAATCGAGAGCAGCCTTCCCCAGAGTACAGTATCTCGGGTACATGTTAGGAGATGGCGTTATCGCTCCCCAGGAAGAGAAGGTAAGCGCTATAACCAAAACACCTTTTCCATCCACTATCAGAGAACTGCGTGCCTTCTTGGGCCTGATAGGCTACTACAGGCGGTTCATTAGGGACTTCGCAGAAATTGCAGCCCCCTTAACAAATCTCCTTAGAAAGAATTCCAACTTCAACAGAGGGAAACCCCCTCCCGAAGAAGCACGACTGGCGTTTGAAGCTCTGAAAAGTACTATCATATCCAGCCCGGTCTTAATCCCCCCTAACTACGAGAAACCTTTTATCCTGGCAACAGATGCCTCGGATACAGGAGTAGGCGCAGTCCTATCACAGGAGGGGGAGGACGGGATGGAACATCCCATTCTCTTTATAAGCAGGAAACTACATCCCAGAGAAAAACAGTACCCAACTGTAGAAAAAGAATGCCTAGCGACACGATGGGCTGTGGACAAGCTAAGATATTACCTAGAAGGGAGACCCTTCACACTGCACTCCGATCACGCTCCACTGCAGTGGATGCAGAAGAACCTATCCCGGAACGCACGAGTGCAGAGATGGTTTTTGTACCTGCAGCCCTTTACGTTTAAAATTGTACACAAAAAAGGCATAGCAAATAGTAATGCCGACTACCTATCGAGGGCTCCAATTCTCCCCGAACGGGAGAATCCAAGGGGGGAGGAGTGTAGCGAGGGCAAGCTGGAGAAGAACTCTAACTGGTGGTTGCCTGTCCCTCATTCCCCTCGTTCCCTGCAGCCTAACAACCCAAGGGCGGAGTGGGACAGCGTTTCAGAATAGGAGGAAGACAGAGACCGCGGCACCATTAATTGGACCTTCGTGGAGCAGGACGAGACTCCACCCCTTTCCGACATCAGAGGACCCGGACTGGACAAAGAGCAGGATATCCTGTATGGGGGGTGCGTTTACACCTCGGAGGACGGAAGAGGAGAAGGCGAGCAAGCGAGGAAGTACGGAAGCGGAGACGGCGAGCAAGCGTGGAAGCGTGGAGCGGAGAAGAAGGACGAGAGCACCGAGAGTGAGGGAGAGCCAGGAGGCCAACAACCCTGTGCACCGCCGTGCCACACTCCTGAGGAAGGAGTGTGGCTTTCCCAGGTACGGAGACGTTTGGCGGCTTGGGTGGGGAAAAAGAACGCCCCTTTGTAAATTTGTAATTAGCCTTGTGCGTACCTTTCCTGTGTGTGTGTTCCGATTCCCGTCCACCCTCCCTACCCGTTTGGTTCCCTCACATTATTATCCCACCACTCTTCACAAACACGATTAGGTAGCGAGAGACACGGGTGATACCTCACTTCACTTGGGCCCCTGAACAGTCTGAAAGTATCCAAACCTTAAACTAACGGCTCCCTCTGTTGGTCTCCTTTTCCCTGGGTATACCGGCCTGGAGAACCGAAGCAGAAGACAGCTACGCCGGTTAAGACAGCATGGACTCTCTAAAAGACAAAGACACCGCCACCACGAACAACCTGGAGTTCGCAAGGGAAAGGCTGACGTATAGGACAAAGAGAACCATAAAAATAAAGCCAAGTTTAAAACGTTATACCGGTGTACCGCCTCTACCTGACCCAGTAACCAGTACCACACCCCCTCCCACGCCTACACCAGCCCACCATCAATTACACGGGAAAGCCCAACATTCTTTCTCGAACAGGCCTGACAAACCCATAATAAAAGATCACAACCCATACCATAAATAGGCCATAAAAGAAGGAACAGAAACAGATGAGAAGAAGGATAAGGGGTGTGTGTGTGCATACCAAACTTTACAACGTCCTGCTCTCTGATCTTTAATCAAAGAACTGGCTTAACAAGGTCAGCTTCAGGCAACGGGGTCAGTTCACTCACGTCATTCAGAAGTCAGCTAACGTGTACGTGTACTAAAGACTCGTTCGGCCGTAGGCATCGGCCTATGTGAGGGCAACCACAAAATGGCTGCCATACACAAAATGGAACCCAAGGGTTCAGAACCAAATCCCTAAATACGTACTGAATCCATCGGTCTACATTACGAAATCACTCGTACTTGCCGCACTCACTAGTTACGGTTCACTACTATCAAATTCGTAACGAAACCATGACCTTTATAAAACGGGTTCAGAATTCACGGAACCTCAGACCCTCCTTTTGCCCTTACATAGGCAATAACCTAAACTCACGTCAATCTGAATCCAGGTCTATATTCATCAGATCATCAAGATGTTGCTGGAGCATAATCTTATTACTTAGTATCTCTCTCGGGACAGGTCTCCTTGCACAAGTAGTAGCACAAAGGCCACATATAGCAGGAGCTCACTGTACACAAAGACAGAACAGGAAAAGAATAGCTAAAGTCATCCCAATGATCATCAGAATCTTCCATCCCCAGGTGGATAACAATCCCCAAAACCATCCCATCAACGACCAATCTCCTTCGTCCACATGTACAGACTCGGAGATCTTATGTAGCTTGGAAATGGCCTGGTACACTGTAGGAGCATTGTCTGGAATAAAAACGCAGCAACTCGATTGAATCAATTTGCATACCCCTCCTCTATCTGCAAGTATGACGTCTAACGCAACACGATTCTGCAACGTCATAAGACGATCCGATTGGAGCTCAGCAGTCAAGTTACTAAGGGCACCGGCAGTCTCAACTATGGTGGACTCAACCACTCTCGTCAATTGCCGTATGTTCCTACTATTAACCATGGGTCCCCAAAACGGCAGGAAACCCTTAAGAAAGTCTCCCAATTCTTGTCCTGCAGTATCTTCCTTACTGAAGACACCTCTAACTACTCTCGTTCTGTGGTAATCTGCGGCTGCAGTATACGTAGGGGGCAACAGATACGACACATAACATGTTCCCGAAAAATCAGGGGGCAACCATGTGTACGCTCTATCATAGCAGACAAAATACGTACCCTTAGCTGCTAAAATCTATGGGGAAGTCTGGGACGCAAAAACATACGTCTCAGTACAAACGCTCTTCCCTAACTTAGCTCTCGGATTCTTGCCATTACCTTGCAGACAAAAATGACCACGATGGGGTACGATCCAAATCGGAGATGACCTTTTCCCTCGCTGCTTTTCACTCAGACTAACACCATATCCAGTCACGTTCCATCCAATATAAGCTAGTGTCTCATCTTTAGGAATAGTCTCATAGGAATTGATTCTTCTAATCATATCCACTATTCCCTTCACTAGAGCACTATTACTCAGACTATCTTTCATGGAACGCAGGTGGTAAACTTCATGGGCATAAATAAACATCGTCCTATATGCCCATACAGATCGATTATGGCTAAATGGCAGAACCAAATAAGGAATACCCTTATCCGCAGTATGAGGCATAAGACCATACACCCAACAAGTAGTGGTGTTCACTACCAACTGATGCTGATGCAAAAGTTGCACAAAGGAATTATTAACAAATTCTGATCTTCTAACCAGTTCATGTTCAGGCAAAGAAAGAAAAGAATGCAAAGAAGCAGTAGTAGGAGAAGACATAGGTTGTGTGGTGGGTGCAAACGTCACTTGGAAAGAAAGAACAAGATATCCCACCAAAAACATCGTCATTGTAAGTGACATCAAAAGACACGTTATCAGAAAACATTTGCTACTCATTAGTTTACTTTACACAGTCTCGTCTTAAAGTTAATTTCTACAACAGCTCTCTCAATCTCAAAAAACTCCATCCTCTAACCGTGCTGTTCGCGGCAGGTGGTTCTCTTCACTCGGGTGTACGCCTGAATGTCCCAGGGAACGTCCTAGAACAAACCAGAACCGTCGACCTTGTGTCTACATGGCTGAACACTCCAAGTCTTTATACCGCGACCCTACAGCTGAACCCGGATGGCGGTTCGAAAAAGAAAAATAGGTCAAAACAGCTTTTCGGATGAGAGAGCGTAGTTTCAAAAATAGAAAGAAATTACTTTATTTGTCCATTGTTTCTTTGTCGCAAATTATAGCGGTCTTTGCCAGGCAATGTCTGATCACGAAACAACAACTCAGGCTCAGTAGTGTCCAGTCTCAAAGAAGGGGGCACAGCTGCTTGCAAAATATCGTCGTCCTCACGCTCAGAGCTTGTCCCATCCAAACGTGCATCACTGAATGGAACAAAATGTGGCACAGTCTCAGTCTCTGAATCACCAGCACCCTCCTGGACCCACTGGTCGTACGGCAGAGGAAAAGATACCCTCTTACAATGTACGCTGTGGATCCAGTTCTTCTTGCCGTGAACTCTCACTGCGGTACGCGTCGACAAAAGGACCTGGAAAGGTCCAGTCCAGCGGGGCTGATCGGAAAGTTGCGCACCAATACCCACGAGCCAGGGTCAATGGCATGTCCTGGATCTTCAGATGCTTGTGGAAGTGTATCGTAAACCTGTTGGTGTAAGACACGCAATTTAGCCGTCAAATCATACAAATAGTCAATCAGTACAGGATGTTCAATCTCGCTAAATTTTGTCGGCCTCGGCACTCCCCATACGTTAGCCGGGCGACCAAAAATTATTTCATAAGGACTAAGACCAATTCGGTAATGCACTGTAGTTCTTGTTGACAAAAGTGCCAACGGCAAAGCATTGGGCCATTGGAGACCAGAGCTCGCCTCAATCTTGGCTAACTTCAACTTCAAAGTGCCATTGTAGCATTTGACTAAACCAGCTAATTGGGGGTAATTTGCAGCATGGAATTTCTGCCTAATGCCCAAACCTTCACACACTCTCTTCATAACTTGACCCACAAATTCACTTCCATTATCACTCCACACCATCCTTGGCAATCCAAATCTAGGGAAGAATTCCTTGAGTAGGGCTTTGGCTGTGGACAAGGCAGTATTATCTTTCAGGGGGTATGCCTCTACCCCTCTTGAAAAGGCACAAACAACTACAAGGACGTATTTCAAATTATTACATCTCTCCATGTGTATAAAATCCAATTGCAGCACCTCGAACGGATACGTCGGAGGCGCAAAGTGACCAGCTGGAGTTGGAGGTCCCTTGCCAGGATTATACATCAGACAAACCATGCAATTCTTAACCAAATTCTCCGCACACTTAGGAATTCCAGCATTCTGCCATACTGGAGCCAACAACTTACAAATCCCTTTCGCACTAGTGTGAGCCATTCCATGCGCCATCGTAACCACTGCAAGCACATACGCATCAGGTAACAACCATCGCTGATGTTCCGACAACTCAACCCAACAACCAGTCTAATCCAATTTTCCTGTACTCTCTCTCCATACATTCAATTCTTTCTCCGTAGCTTCAGCCTGAATTGACTTCACACTCTCTATTGTATCCTCACACATTCCTCTATCCAGAACCCATCTCGCTGGACCCGCAACATACATTTGACTTTCGCCGCTTCTTTCGCAACTTCATCCGCAAACGCATTACCGACGACCAACGTCATCGGTAACCTTCTTATGTGCACTGCATTTCACGATCGCAACTTGCATCGGCAACGTAAGTGACTCAAGAAGCTCATTCACCAACTGACCATGCTGAATCTTCGTACCATGAGACGTAAGGAACCCACGCTCTTTCCACAAACGCCCAAAGCTATGGGCAACACCAAACGCATACTGGCTATCGGTATACACAGTCACTCTCTTTCCTTTCGACAACACACACGCTTTCGTCAGTGCAATCAACTCTGCTGCTTGAGCTGAATTTTGTGGTATACGTGCAGCTTCAACAGACATATGTAAAGTTGTTACCGCATACGCTGCACCATTCAGGAGCTTAAAGCATGAACCATCTACCCATAAGGTACCATCAGACTTCACAAGAGGAGTATCTTTCAAATCAATTCTACCCTTTGTTTCTTCCTCTGTCCTAAGAAAGCAATCATGCTGTTCCTGAACATCTGTCTCTACAGAAATCGGCAACAACGTAGCTGGATTCAACGTGTTGCATCGCTTTATATGCACATGATTCGCCAAAAGCGTCAACTCGTAGCCTGACAATCGAGCACTAGTCAAGTGCTGTGTTTTCGTCCTGTTTAATAAAGTATCCACTGCATGTGGAACCATCACAATCAACGTATTATCCATCACCAAACCAGCAGACTGTCGAATAGAAACAGCCGCTGCCGCTGTAGCTCTCAAACAACTCGGCAACGCTCTAGCTACCGGATCCAAAGTCGACGAGAAATACGCACATGGACGCTGTTTATCGCCAAACTGCTGTGTCAGGACTGACAATGCACATCCTTCTCTCTCGTGGACATAGAGTGTAAAAGGCTTACTGTAGTCGGGAGTACCCAACACAGGAGCCGAACACAATGCATCACGCAATTCAGAAAAACTCTTCTGACATTCGTCAGACCAAGGAAGAGGATTCGGAGTATCCTTAAGAGTAAGTGCTAACAGAGGTTTTGCAAGTAGCGAAAAATTCAGAATCCATTGCCTACAGTACGAAGTAATACCCAAGAAAGCACGCACTTCTCTCTGTGTAGTTGTCACATTCATTTTCGCAATCGCTTGAATTTGTTCTGGAGTCAACCTTCTTCCCTCCTTCGATAAGAGATGACCTAAGTAGGTCACTTCTTGTCGACAATACTGCAACTTCGAAGGTGACACTTTATGACTAAGGTCAGACAATTGTCGCAACAACGAAAGAGTAGCTTCTTTACAATTCTCCTCATTATCAGCAGCAACTAACAGAACTTCCACATACTGAATAAGATCAGCACCATCAGGCAAGACAATCGTATCAAGCTGTGTTTTCAAAGCCTGACTATAGATGGATGGACTCTCACAATAGCCTTGAGGAGCACGCTTAAACCGGAAGCTTCGACCTCCTAAAGAGAAGCCGAAAATATCTCTACTCTCCTCTGCAATCGGGATACTGAAGAAAGCATTCTTCAGATCAATCACCGAAAACCAGGCAGCTGAAGCAGGAATCATAGTCAACAAAGCAGTAATGTCTGGAACAACAGGAAACTGTGGCACAACAATCTTGTTCACTTCGCGAAGATCGATCACGAACCTATACACAGGCGTCTGAGAAGAATCAGTACGTTTCAAAACAGGCATAACCGGACTATTGCATACATTACCTCTCGTCTCTTAGATCACATCTTTCTAAATCAGATCATAGATGATAGCTAAAAGCGCTCTTTCACCATCACTAGAAATCCTATATTGGGGAATACGTGGCAATCTAGCATTCACTTTCAGCGTCACAACGTATGGTGGAATCTCCAAAAGACCCACATCATTAGGACCAGTTGCCCAAAGAGTATCAGGGAGAGAACGCAATTCCAATGGAAGCCGATCTTTAGACAAATACATCGAAGAGATCACTCTCTTACCCAATGTAAGCTGTACTCCTGAAGGAGAACAATGCACTGTCGCATACAATCTCTTCAACAAATCCAAACCCAACAGATTCTCACCACAACCTGTCGTTAGAATGAGGGGTGCTTCCAATTCACAAGGTCCAACAGAAAGAGACAAAGGACTAGAAACTGGATTACGAACTGGGGTGCCAGAAAAACCTACCGAAACATTCGTCAAGCCAGACAAAGGTGCGCCAGGGAGTTTAGAGTGCATGATAGAACTCTTCGCCACACCAGTATCCAACAGAAAAGGCTCTGACACACCTGATGTAATCACTTCAACATAAGATCCACTCTGATCTACTGGAACTGACACTACTCCCTCTCTTTGTCTATGGCTATCCTAGCAATCATTACCGTCAACATTCTCACTCTCAACATAGTAGTCGTCAGCATAGTACTGAGTCGAATTACCAGACGCAACATTCTGTTGATTAAAACAATTCATAGAATTCTGTGGAGGAAAGGAACGTGCATTCTGGGGGAACACACCACGTCCTCTACCTCTTGGAGCTTGCTGAACACCTCGACCTCTCACACCAGACACACCATTTGTACGCTGTAACAGAACCGGACAACTATGATTGAAGTGGCCTTCTTCTTTACAATACGCACACTGATTAGGACCTACAGGAACACGCTGCTGAAAAGACTCGGGCCTTTGCGATCCTCTCTGAAACTGCTGAGGTTGCTGAAGCTCACGCTGATTATAACGAGGGGGATACGCCTGTTGCGAAAGAACCTTCGTCTTTAAGTCTTTGGTCTTTTTCTCTGCTTTCTCTTTGTCATCCATATCTCTATTCTTGTAATATTGTGCAGTAGCCAATATCTGAGCCGATGAAGAAACGGCCCATGTACTCTCTGAATCCTTCAACTTATTACACAACTAGGGAAGCAAATTATGAACAAACTTATCTACAAACAACCTTTGGCCATGTTCCGTACTCATATCTTGACCACTGTGATCGATAAACGTCTCTTCAAATCTAATGAAGAAATCAGACACACTTTCATCTTTCTTCTGCTTACATGCAGACAACTTATCCCAATTCACTCGCATAGTAGGCATTAGAGTCTTCATATAGTTAATAATCCTACCTGGGAGTTCTGCAACTAAAGCCTCAGGTTTAGCCCCTCCACCCTGTAGACCATCTGCAGCTGTAATGTTAGCCCATGTATCACCTAACTCTTGCGCATGATTCTCATGAGGAATCTTCGCCCACAAAGGTTGAGGAACAGCATGTCTATATCGGCTAGATTCATAATGCACGCATCAGCTGTCTGTGACAACTCTTTGTAGTACCCTGCAGGATTCTTGCGGGGGTCAGGTAGAGTCTGTTTAAGGGCCAAAACTTCAGCTCTCTTCCACGGAACATGTACCCAAACACGCTGAAAATGAGACGGTACAGCTTGAATACCCTGATTAGCATGAGCCTGAACTGCCTCTTTCCATACCGGAGGAACCTCCCTCATTGGATACTGTCTCGCTTTTCTCCTAACGAAAGGATCAGGCTCAAACAACGACTGGGAAGGAAACACACTCCTAAAGGCAAGCAGCGTCGCAACTGCTTTCTCAACCTCGGAACCCACTAGCGTCCCGTTCGCAAACTCGGACTGTACATTAAACAACTCCAATGGGGTCTGACCCAACTCACTATCTTCCCATTCCTCACGGAGGAAAGTACACATGATATCGAAGACATACCTCTGCTTTGGTGCTTCCCATTGACGGAAGACATCCATAACCGACTCTAAATCATATCTCAAAGAATTAGTAACCCATTTACGAGCCAAATGATCTAACACTGCCCGCTCTTCGGAACCAGGAAACTGGCTACGTAATTGCTTACGCGCAGAAACAGGGGTCACATTCAATGACCCAAGGAAAGGAGACAAAAGACCAGTAACAGTACTAGTCATTCTCTGCCGAACAGAAGGAGAAGTTGTCAGAAGGACAGGAGACAAAGCAGACTGAGATGAAACAAACATAGGAGTAGTAGCAGAAGAAGTAGCAAGTACAGGAGAAAAAGTCGTAGGAATTTGAGGCGGAACTGATAGCAAAGTTGGCGGCCCTAGAGAAGGCTGAGCCAGAGGAGGAGGAACCAGCTGAAGAGGAGCTGGCAACTGAGCAACAACAGGAGGCACAACAACTGGAGGTTGCGCAACTAAAGGCTGCGGGGGTGCCGTAGCACTCTGCACATTAGGGGGTGGCAAACTCAACAAATGTGACATCAAAGGATCCTTTTCAGGGTCCTTCGTTGCACCTTGTAGAATAGGTGACAAAACTGGATAACATTTATTGATGGCCATTTTATGTTGCCTATGCAACTCTTCACTCGCTTGATCTTCTTCATTCTCTTTAAACTGCCTAGCAGCTTGCATTATCGATATACCCTTCTCTCTTGTATCTCTTTTAGCTTGTTTAATTTCTCTCTGTTTGTCTTCCTTACGCCAAAGGCGGAAAGAGTCAAACATCGCCGGCAGGGCTTTCTTCTTAAACAGTTTAACTTCCAAATTATCTAAAATCTCTGTATCATAGCTACCATGTTGGGGCCATTATAAGACACCATCTTTCCTAGTGTATCGGACCCATACTTCATTAAACGTAATGGGGCCCACACCATGTTTAGAATAGAGCTCATAAATCGGAGTTCCAACTGGAGGTATCGGACACGAGTACTCCAATCGGGAATCCCTGTTACAACTACAACAAAACAAATTCCTAATTCTGCTAAGACAAGGCATCTTCGCTCACTAATCTAGCTTCAAACTTCAAGGGATTACCAAAAAACAACAGTCTCGTAAATATACGAGTCCCTCGGCTTTGGCACTTGCAAGTTCCAAATCAAAGATCCCGAAGGAAACCCAAAACTAAGGACTGGGAGCGACCCACTTATACTTTACTGAAGTATCAATCACGTCACCAGAAGACCCGTCTATCGTCTCGCTCTACAAATCGTCACGAAGGGTCCAAGACAGGGCGGCAGTCAGGGCAGCAGTCCTTCGTAGCCGTCGGAAAGCGGGAAGCCTCGCAGCAAAAACCTTCAGTCCACGTTCGACATGCAGGGGTCAATGAAGTGGGGGCCATCTTCCAGAATTTTCTCACGAAGCTCCTCACGATCTTCAGGCTTGGACCGGTACCACTGAAGTCGCCCGACGTTGGGCGCCAACTGAAGAACTGGGTTTTAGAACCCAGCGGCGCCAGGGGCATGCCCAAAGTCTTCGGGTTCACCGGTCTTAGAATACAGAGACACGGGATACTTCTCTGTGACGTCAGAGATCAAATTTATTGGCTGCAACCAGGAACAGAAGTCTACGAAGTACGACACAAGTAGGTTCGTCAGAGACTGCTCAATTTTCGTATTGCGAAACATCGTCTTTTATGCTAAAAATCACATTCCGGACAAACACCCACTATTTACAATTTGTCCAATCATAGGTAACATTGCAAAAGTAAGAGAATATTCTGAATAGCAGAACCCCGGGCAATAGCTATTAATCGGCCCCTACGGGACCGCAGCGGATATGTAAAGGGATTCAACAAACCTTGCAATACATAAGAAGGGAACTGTGGGATCTCTGTGTCAAAATGTGCATCAACCTCATCCAGGACCTGCTTCCAATACCCCTGAAGCGGAACACAATCCCAGAGCAGGTGGACTAGTGTGCCCGTCTCTCCGCACCCCCACCAACATTTCGCCTCCCTAGAGTGGTGGATCTCGTGTAGCCTCTCCGGCGTGTAGTACCAATATGTTGCGACTTTAGTGAGGTTGTCTGTAAGACCCATATGGTATGCGGAATGCCGGGCCCTGTAATAAGTACCCTCCCATTCTTTGTGGCGAAGCGTCTGATCCAACTCCCTTTCCCAGCGTGCCTTCCCTGAACTGTATATGTGCGTATACTTGGCTTGAAACATTCTGTATAGGTCTGAAATTAGCTTTTTATCGGATTTATGTGCTTAACCAGTACTCATACGGCCACAAAGGTCTGTCGGCCATAGGGTTTACCTGGTGGTTGAGTGCCCAGTGTCAAGCCTGGAAATATCTAAGCCTCTCTGACTCCGGCAGACCATAGACCTGTCGAAAAGCCGCAAATGATAACACACCCCCCTCCGAATACAAGTAATACAAAAACCGGCAGCCCGCCGGCCACCATTTTGCGAAAGCCTTGCCTTGGGAAAAAATCTGGGTTATCAATCAAGGGTGTGAGGGCCGACGGAAAGGAGGTGAGCTCATGTTTGACATTGGTGCTATCCCATACTTCCATAGGGACCCTGGTAATGTACGAGGCGTACAGGTTGTGGGGTCTATGCTGCCGGCGGAGAAAGGGGATCTCCTGAAGCGGACTACCTGCCACCGCTTGGTCCTGAAAAAGCCAATGCTTCTCAGACTCCCATCTGCTCCACTCTACAAGGAAGCGCAGCTGGGCCGCTTGAAAATAGAGAAGCAAATCTGGGAAGCTGAGTCCCCCTTTCTCGGGGGGAAGCGTGCGAGTCTGAGTTTCATCCGTGGCTTTTTACCATTCCAGATAAACTGAGCCAGTTCGGACTGAGTTTGGCGAATACAGCCTACCGGTGGCCGCAGAGGGATGGTGCGTAATAGGTAAAGAATCTGGGGAAGGATCGTCATCTTTACCTCCGCCACCTTCCCCAACCAGGACAGAGGGTAGTGCCTCCATCTGCCCAGCTTGTGCCTGATTTTCTGGCGTAACCGCACATAGTAATACGAACCGTATCGGGAAGTGTAGGAGCCAGCTGAATCCCCAAGTACGGGATTGCTTCAGTCGACCATTGGAAAGGAAAGGACCCCTGCAAAAATTCCTGTGTGGGCCCGTCCAAGGACAGGTTCAGGGCCACGGACTTGCTCACCTTAAAGCCTGCCGCCTGTGTAAACGCATCGGATGGGACAAGGAGAGTAGCACATCATCTGCGTACAAACTTATAGTGTGCGTGTAACCACCAAATTTAATCCCCTGCACCTTCGGATCGAGCCTCAGTCTCTGCGCCAGTGGTTCCACATATAGAGCAGGGGCGACAATGGGCACGCCTGTCTCGTACCCCGTTCAATAGCAAACCGGGGAAAGGTACAGCCATTAACTCGGACCGTCGCAGTTGGGAAATTGTAGCAGTTCATGACAAAGGTGCGGAACTTCTCCCCTATTCCCGACTTCAAAAGAACCCGTTCCAGGTAGGGCCAGTGGACCAGATCAAATGCCTTTTTGGCGTCGATCGCCAGCAACATGAATTCTCCGGTCTTACGTGTGGCTTTCGCTATCAAGTGCAGGGCCCTCTTGGTGTTGTCAGCGGTTTGTCGCTCCGGGATAAACCAACCTGATCCGGGTCAATATGGCCACTCATAAAAGGTGCTGCTAGAATGCCCGTATAGAATTTAAGGTCAACATTAAGAAGAGAAATAGGGGGGGTATGCCCCACACTGAGAGCAATCTTTCCCTGGCTTGGGAATAACGGAAATAGTAGCATCCAGCAGGTCTCTTGGGATCGCACCTGGCTCTGAAAATGAATTAAAAAGGGCTGTCAGGAGTGGGGCTACTTATGGACAGAATGTCTTATAAAAGCTTGCAGGAAAGCCATCCGGCCCAGGCACTTTTGCCAGCTAAAGACGAGAAATAGCCGTGATGACCTCCTCTGGCCTAATGTCATGTTCTAAGAGGTCTGCCTGCTCTTTCGTATGGGCGGGAAGAGGGATGGAGGCGAGAAAGGACTCCCCTGCGGATGTTTCACTGGAGGACCCAGCATAAAGGGTGGCATAAAAATCGCTAAAGGCAGCGGCTATAGCAGCATCCTTTGTAACGCGCCCACTCCCCTGCGGAATGATCTCCTGCACAGCCTGCCGCTGTCGAGCTTTGCACAACTTGTTACCAACAGGCGCCCGCACCGGTCTCCGCCAGTATAATACATGTGTTTCAGCCGCAGGGCTGCATACTCTGCCCGGTCCTGACCTAACTCTGCCACCTGGTGCCATATGGCCTTGAGTTGTTTCCAAACCCGGGGGGCCCCTGTTTGTTGGTGCATTTGCTCTAGCTCCTTCGTCTGTTGTGTTAGCTCATCCCTCTTACGTGCCCGTTCAACGCTATCTGCCGCCGAAATTGCAATGAGCTCACCCCGCAACACTGCCTTTAGTGCCGCCCACTGCGTCGCTAGCGTGGTGTCGGTATTACTATTATGTTCAAAATAATCTGTTATGACCCCTTTGATTAGTGCAACCACCTCCTTACACTGCAGCAGCGGTTCCCGCAACCTCCAGCTCCGCGTCACACACAAAACAGGCAGGAGGGAAAACACAACGGTCACTGGCGCATGATCCGAGAGAGATGCAGTACCTATATCTACATCCGTTGTGAGTGCCTGAAGTGAAGGGGAAGCAAGTAGGTAATCTAAGCGTGCATGTGTTTTGTGTGCATTAGAGTAATAGGTGTATTCCCTGCTCCCAGGGTGAGAGCAACGCCAGAGATCTACCAAGCCAACCTCCCGCAAACGAGCCAACCCTTCAGTGGAGAGTGCTCCTGACTGAGAGGTTCGCTGACATGACCTATCCATGGTGTTGTCAAAAACTAAATTGAGGTCCCCCCCAGCAGGACATGGCAGTCTATTGTATTGGAAGCTTTACTAAGTGCAAGGTGAAAAAAATTCCCCTGACCCTCATTGGGAGCGTACACAGAGCCTATGGTAAACAATGAAGTGCCCAAGGAGAACCTATATGTCAATAGTCTCCCCCTTATCTCAGCCCCCTTCTGCAATACCTTACCCCGGAATCTCTGGGCCACCAAGATCGGGACACCTGCGGTTTTCGTGGCAGCGGATGAGAAAAACTGTAATGGGAAACTACGAGACCTGAGGCGGTGGCAATCCCTCTGCAGTAGATGTGTCTCGTGTAGGTGGCAAATATCGGCCTGCGAATGCTCTAGTAAGGAAAGGACCGCCATGCACTTCACCAGGTTGTTTAAGCCCCTTACATTTAAAGTAAGGACTCTGAGTTCAGTGTCAGGCATTACACACTAGAAACCAGAAAGTGCCCATGGAACATAGCGAACTGCGAATGGAGTAAATGGGGTAGACCTCGCGCCTCGAGGTTGGGTATGGACGGTGCTCAGGGCCCTCCCGATGGTGCTCTGTGGACTTGGAACAAACAAACCCTCCCCCCAACTACCCTACCCCAACAAAAACCCCAAAAAGAAACAAGCAATACATGTTCAAATAGTCCTTCATCCTCAGATGACCGGAAAAGTGGTATAAAGGGGTAATATATGAAACCCCCAACAGCTCCCCCTCCCGCCGACGACCCCTACAGTGAAAAAGATAGGCAAGCAGGTGTAGGTAGTTCACATAAATCAGCAGTCTGCGGTGGGTTAGTGTCCAAGGCGGCCGCCTCAACCGCAGCTCTCTGGCCCTCTGCGATCACGGCCGCCGGAGGCTTCTTCACCTGCCGTCGCCAACCCTGCATGTGCCACCGGGGCTTGGAATCATCCACATCAGCCACCTGACCCGCTGTCTCATGTTCTTCCACGGGTGGATCAAAGCCCAACAATCAGCAGGCCTCCGTAACTGATCGTAGCTGGTACAGTTTGTTGTCCAATTTAAAGACCAGGCGGAATGGGTGGCCCCAACTATAGGAAATTTTCTGCTGCTGCAGGTGGGCCGTGACAAGTCTACAGAGCCTGCGCTTTTGCAAAGTGAGCACTGAGAGATCTTGGAAAAGGACCGGTGATTGCCCTTGAAATGTCAATGGATGCATCTGCCTGGCCCTCTGTAGGATCTACTCCTTCGTGTGAAAGTCCTGTATACAGACCAGAATGTCAGGAGGGGGCGCCGAGGTGGCCCACAAGGCCCCCGCGCGGTGAGCCCTGTCTAGACGCAGCTCTGAGTGCAGGTTCTGAGCTGGGATGGGGCAGTGAGATAAATAACGGTGATGGATCAAGCCCTGATCTTTGGACTGGGTAAGAGTGGTCTGCTCAATTCAGACACTCTGTTCATCACCACCCCCTTTTGTAAATCGATTTTGGCCACTATAGGTGTGGCAGGGTATGCTCAGACATGAGTCCCTTTCTCACTGCTCCATCAGGATTCAAGCAAGCCGGGCCGAAGAGGCTGAAATGCCAGAAACCGGTCCCCGGTAGCTTGTCTCCTTTCTGGTAAAGAATTGGCTTGGTAGTTTAGTCTGCCCTGTTCCCATGATGCACTGGGCCAGGGACAGACTGATTTGCATATAGCCAGGTTCTGAGCTGGGATGGGGCAGTGAGATAAATAACGGTGATGGATCAAGCCCTGATCTTTGGACTGGGTAAGAGTGGTCTGCTCAATTCAGACACTCTGTTCATCACCACCCCCTTTTGTAAATCGATTTTGGCCACTATAGGTGTGGCAGGGTATGCTCAGACATGAGTCCCTTTCTCACTGCTCCATCAGGATTCAAGCAAGCCGGGCCGAAGAGGCTGAAATGCCAGAAACCGGTCCCCGGTAGCTTGTCTCCTTTCTGGTAAAGAATTGGCTTGGTAGTTTAGTCTGCCCTGTTCCCATGATGCACTGGGCCAGGGACAGACTGATTTGCATATAGCCAGGTTCTGAGCTGGGATGGGGCAGTGAGATAAATAACGGTGATGGATCAAGCCCTGATCTTTGGACTGGGTAAGAGTGGTCTGCTCAATTCAGACACTCTGTTCATCACCACCCCCTTTTGTAAATCGATTTTGGCCACTATAGGTGTGGCAGGGTATGCTCAGACATGAGTCCCTTTCTCACTGCTCCATCAGGATTCAAGCAAGCCGGGCCGAAGAGGCTGAAATGCCAGAAACCGGTCCCCGGTAGCTTGTCTCCTTTCTGGTAAAGAATTGGCTTGGTAGTTTAGTCTGCCCTGTTCCCATGATGCACTGGGCCAGGGACAGACTGATTTGCATATAGCCAGGTTCTGAGCTGGGATGGGGCAGTGAGATAAATAACGGTGTTGGATCAAGCCCTGATCTTTGGACTGGGTAAGAGTGGTCTGCTCAA
Source organism: Lissotriton vulgaris (assembly GCF_964263255.1). Classification (NCBI taxonomy): domain Eukaryota; kingdom Metazoa; phylum Chordata; class Amphibia; order Caudata; family Salamandridae; genus Lissotriton; species Lissotriton vulgaris. The sequence goes on along the minus strand of NC_141689.1, from coordinate 2,002,918,025 downwards.
TTCAGACACGCTGTTCATCACCACCCCCTTTTGTAAATCGATTTTGGCCACTATAGGTGTGGCAGGGTATGCTCAGACATGAGTCCCTTTCTCACTGCTCCATCAGGATTCAAGCAAGCCGGGCCGAAGAGGCTGAAATGCCAGAAACCGGTCCCCGGTAGCTTGTCTCCTTTCTGGTAAAGAATTGGCTTGGTAGTTTAGTCTGCCCTGTTCCCATGATGCACTGGGCCAGGGACAGACTGATTTGCATATAGCCAGGTTCTGAGCTGGGATGGGGCAGTGAGATAAATAACGGTGATGGATCAAGCCCTGATCTTTGGACTGGGTAAGAGTGGTCTGCTCAATTCAGACACTCTGTTCATCACCACCCCCTTTTGTAAATCGATTTTGGCCACTATAGGTGTGGCAGGGTAGGCTCAGACATGAGTCCCTTTCTCACTGCTCCATCAGGATTCAAGCAAGCCGGGCCGAAGAGGCTGAAATGCCAGAAACCGGTCCCCGGTAGCTTGTCTCCTTTCTGGTAAAGAATTGGCTTGGTAGTTTAGTCTGCCCTGTTCCCATGATGCACTGGGCCAGGGACAGACTGATTTGCATATAGCCAGGTTCTGAGCTGGGATGGGGCAGTGAGATAAATAACGGTGATAGATCAAGCCCTGATCTTTGGACTGGGTAAGAGTGGTCTGCTCAATTCAGACACTCTGTTCATCACCACCCCCTTTTGTAAATCGGCTCTGAGTGCAGTGGGCGCCCCAAGATATGATTGAAGAGTTCCCTTGCATAGCGAAACAGGTCTTTTGTTTCATCGGTTAATGGCACATTGTGAATCCTTATAATATCGTGCGAGAATCAAGAGGGAGAGAGAGGACCAGAAAGCTAGTCCAGATCCCCGGTTTTAATGTAAGTAAATCAAAAGGAGACTAGCTAAAGATGGGGTTAGTCTGACATTAATGTTGTTATTGTCATAGCGACTCAGTATCGTTTTGCCAATTGGCGGTGGCACCTGTTGGGTGTCTTTAGAAAGCCCTCACCCACCAACCTAGTTGGTGGCATGCTTCATCATCGGGCCCACCCAGTGACACCTAGCGTGTCCCGGGTGTGCTTCGACGCCTGATTACAGCGGAGCAGGTATGTCACTGTGTGTGCGGTGTGAGGTGTTCAGATATGTGAGGTTAAAACGGCTTGGCGGATGGTCCCTGGGGTGAGGATACTTTATTAAGAGGGCCTCCGTCAGCGGTTAAAAAATAAGGCTGTGGGACGTTAGAGGCGGGTTACGACCTCCTACGTCCTAAGAGTGTCAACATGTTTCAGCCAGTGCCTTATTACTAATCTGGCTTTCTTCAGGACAATAAAATATGTGTGGGTTAAAATAGGGGTAGTGTAGTGTAGTCTATGTGTCTACACGCCCTAAAGCCCAGCACCAGCGTGGGACCTGTTGTGCCTCCTTTGCAGAACCGGTTCTGCGAAGGAGGCACAACAGGTCCCACGCTGGTGCTGGCCAGAATTCCTGGCCACCCCTTGCCACTTCAATAACCTTGGAGCAAAAGCAAGCCTTAGAAGCGTGATCTTGAGAAGGGAATCCCCCCTCTCACAGTTATATACACTTTAGGGCGTGTAGACACATAGACTACACTACACTACCCCTATTTTAACCCACACAGGTGCCACCGCCAATTGGCAAAACGATATTGAGTCGCTATGACAATAACAACATTAATGTCAGACTAACCCCATCTTTAGCTAGTCTTCTTTTGATTTACTTAATCCTTATAATATGCCATTGTGAGCGGTTCTCCAGATCCTCCAGATGCGTCTGGAGATCAACCTGCTGGTCGTGTACCCGTATGATTTCTTGTTGCAGAGCCGCAAGTTCAGTATCTGTATTATCGCTCTTTATTTCAAGCTCAGCAACCCTTTCCCCAATGCGGTCCACGTCCTTGCGGACCTCTCTAATTTCACTGGTGAATTCTTTCTTTAGAGTATGAATATCAACTCTCAGGGACGTGAAGAAGGACGTGAAAAAGGCCTTAGTGATAGGCTCCGAGCCCGTCGCAAGCTCCGATGGTGCCTGTTTCGTGGCAGATGCCATGGCGTCCCGCTGCTGGCTTTCCTGGACCCTGGCAAAGAGATCCTTCACTGTTTTATCTCTGCGCCCCCTGGAAGTGGACATCGCCCATCCCCCGATGCCACCACTCTCCTCAGACCAGGCCCCTGTCCAAAGTACACCCGGCCAGCAGTCCCACTGTCCTTGCCTCCCGCAGGGCCTCTGAGCCCCTATCCTGCCCTTGTCCTTCCGCCGCAGAAGTGCCAGGCCGGGTCGCCCACCTTACTCTCGCTGCGGCGAGACTGCCAATACTCTCCCCCCTAGTGAATTCTCTGTCCCCAGTACTACCTGGGAGGCCTCCACGGACTCGCTAGGTTTCTTCAGGCTCACTTCTCTCGTGGGGCGCCACCAGGGCCACAGCAGCTCCTCAAATCACCGGCCCCCCACAACAGAGCGCTGATCCCACAGCACTCACGCTCAGTGCTCCAGCCGCTCCATGCCTTGGCTCCAAGGTGTGCCCACTCCACAATTAGGGCCTGCCGTTGCCCTCCACAGTACACTTGCTCCCGCCCTCAGGGCCCCCAGCCTCAGTCATAGCACGGTCACCAAGGGTGTACAGTCCAATTCGTATCTCACAGGCCCGCCGTCGCCACCTGCAGGAGCCACATCAGCTAAGTCTGTACCTGAGGGACTCTCGCGTCGGTCCCCCTAAGCCATCGCTTAGCGGGGGTTCGCCTCCAGCCAACCGCGACCCAGCGCACTCCTCCCGTAGCGGGGGCCACCGCCTCCACAATCCGCTTCGGCACACCGCCGAGCAGCTGATCCTGTCCGTTCAAACGGCACGCCCTCGCTTCTCAGGTGCAGGCCTCCTGCTCTCCGCTGTCCCTGGTAGCGCTCCACACGCAGGCTATTAATGGCGGAACCAGTCGGGCCACCCTTGCCCGCCTAACTGCAGCCGACCACCAATCCACCCTGCTGGTGGGGTACCGCCACTGTCTCCAGCGGGCCCCCACACCGATGCTCGCTGCAGAGCCATCCCGGCCTTCACCCGATTCCGGTGCCAGAGGCCACGAATGGCGGCAGCTTCAAGATGGCGGCTCCTCTGCTGCTCAGGTCCGCACTCGAGTTCCAAGCGGTCTCCACCCAGCTGGCCGCAGCCCGCTGACAGCCGCAACCAGCCTGGACCACCAGCGATAGCCGCTCCTCTTTCAGTCTGCTCCGCCGCTGCCACCTCCGGTCGGAGACCCCTGGCCGCGCCGCAGCTCTGGGCCTCGGCAACGAGGCCGCTGATCGGGTGCCTCCAGATCTCGGGCACTAGGCTGGGTCCCAGCAGCCCCCGCCGCCTCCTACAAACACTCCGAGGCCCCCTCAGACCAAAGCGCCTCCTCTGCTGCTGCCACTGGACGCTATAACAGCCTAAAGGCCGGTGCTATGTAGGCCGTCAGCGGGAGCTCCGGAGCTTTCTGTCCGCTCACGCCGCCATCTTGGCCACGCCCCCTATAAATTGCTTTTTAAGTGTAATTAAATATCACTCTGTAGATAAAAGAAAATAATTATTTAAAATTACTTTTAATTCAAACAAATCCCTTGTAGGCATCTTTAGCTTTCTTACTAGTGAGCCTGCAGCCCTGATTTTGCCACCCACATAAGTAGCCCATTAAACATGTATCAGGCCTGCCATTGCAGAGCCTGTGTGCGCAATTTACAGAGTAATTTCTACCTGTCAAGACAAACCTCCTGCCATGCTACACCTTTCTTTTTATACGCATATTAGTCACCCCTAAGGTAGGCCAAGGACAACCCAAAGGGCAGAGTGCAATGTATTCAAAGGGTAGGACAGGTACTTTTAAGTTTTACATGAACTGGTAGTGAAAAATTCTTAGATTCGATTTTCACTTCTGCAAGGCCTATCTAACTCATAGGATGACATTGGGATTACCTTATTACATTTTATAAGTGTAATTCCCATTTGTGAAGAGAAAGACTCTTTGGTTTTATTGTTTCCGGAATCACACTTTAAAATCTCTACTTAAGGGGAAGTCAGATTTTAAATGACACTATTAGAAAGTTGACATTTTCTTATGTTAGATATTTGGTTCCTGCTGCCTGTCTTTAATACACATCTGGGGAGGGTGACAACAGGTCTTTGTGCATACCTCCTAGACAGTCAAACACAATGGCATCATAGCTGTGACTTGATGGGGCATCCTCGGAGAATGGGAGGGAGGAGCTGGGCACAGCCTTACACTTACATCTGAATAGTCTCTGTCCTGTCCCCAAACAAAGGGCTTCATACACCCCTGTAGTGAGCCTGGAGCCAGGTCAGGAAGGGAGGTCCTCTGTGCACTTCAGAGTCCTGTCGTTGAAGTCTCCTCCACTTCAAAGGCAAAAAGGGTATATGTGTTGGACCATTGACACCACCAATTTAGTACACTTCTGGACCCATAGAGACTCTGCCAGGGAGAAGGACTGCTGTTTAGCTGAAAGTCTGTCAATCTGCTGGACTGTTGCTTTGCTGGACTACTGCCTTGCTGTGCTACCCTGCTGCCTGCTGTTACCGTGCCTGGGTGAGAAGGATTTTACATGCATCACCTGAATCTGCATCGACTCCCTGCACTCATTGGAGAATTACCACCGATACATTGCTTTGGCTGCACCCCACAACTTCTTTGACATTGATGCAGCCAGAACCCAGTTTTTTTTATTCAACGGACCTATCTCGGTCCCTATACCTCGCCACCGCTCCATTATGGTCAGCCTCAACATTTGACTTTGTCCCAGTCCGGCGTGATCAAATATCCCCAGTAAGCGTTTATTGCTTATATGAGCAAATTTACAGTTTATTCTTTAAAAATGCATATCTCAAGTTCTATCTATTGGATTTTTGTTGTTTTAGTCTTGTTTTATTTATTAAATTAAGTTATATTTTTCTAACCTGGTGTGGAATCTTTTTGTGTGATGTTTTCACTGTTTTACTCTCTGAAGTGTTGCATGAATAGTTTACACACTGCCTCTTATGTTAAGCCTGACTGCTCTGGGCCAAGCTGCCACAGGGTGAGCACAGGTTAATTGGACTGTGGTTGCTGCCTGACTTGAGCTCATACCCTAGTCAACCAGCAACCCAATTTCTAACACATATGTACCTATGATCCAGGTTTTTGATTTTTGGTCATGCCACCCATCAATATCATGTGCGTCAGTTGACCTCGTCCTGGTCTTTGACACTGATAGGGTCTTGACCTTATTCTGAACCAAGAGGGGCACACCAAGCGCTCCCTTATAGTGACAGAGGCCTAGCATTCATTTTGTGGGGTTCATGCATGGAGCTTGCTGTTGGTAGTATACCATGTTTGGTGAATTATAGTGACATGCCTTTTTACCCATTAGACACAAATGTGCGTATAGGCCCATTCATCTAAAGTTCTGTTGCTCACGATGAACCTGGAATCGAGAATGCCTACATCCAACGGTCTGTAAATGTGCACGTGTGCTAGGATTGATATTGCGCTGCTGGGGTGGGGTGTTGATTACTGAACCTGAGTACACATACACTAATCTCACTGGGAAACCTGTGACTGCTAGCCCTCACTACCACTGAGAGTCAAATGTTGAAAGGGTTGTACATCACCCAATTTGCAGCCCTATTATGGGATTGGCCCGGATCAGCGTTGATAAAAATCCCAGGAATCCCTGCATCCACCATGGCTTCCTGCACAGGGTCTCGATATATGTTTGTGTGTGCTTATTTAATTGTTGATCGTCTCAAGCAAAGTATTTGTACGCAGGTTAACATACACACAAATGCACACAACCAAATACACACACACACATACACACACAAACACAATGATAGATATCCAGTGTGTTTCTTGAGAGGAGTTTATAACAGCACCTATGTCAGAGAAGGGAAAATATATGTACTTGGGAACCGCTTTCATACAACTTTGTTCTTAGAATCCACATTTTTATTTGAAAGTATTCCAGGCACCACAGTGGCTATTCCTTACTCCTTGGAGTCGGAAAATGCTATTTGCTACTTTAGGATTGTATTTTTAAGTACAGGCCAGAAAATATGTGGGAAAAGCAGTGAAAACTGGTATTTTTGCTCTTCTAAATCATAGAACGAAAAAAGCGAACAGATAATGAAATTAGTTGAAATGTATTTGAGAGCTATCTAAATCATCAGATAATTTCCATGTTACAAATGAATCCTGACAACTTTACCATTTCAGTTACCAGCTTTTGGCAGTTCAAGAAGTGCAAAATGAAAATAAATGGCTGGAATTTTCTCTAGAAGAGGTGGCAACCCTAGCTACCCTGTTGTGAATAGAAATTATGCCTCCTTTTTTCTGTTGCACTATTCCTAGAATCTTCAATTATTTGTACCAGATACACAATACCGAAGGTCATTTCAGACTCGCACGTTTTTACTTAGTTTGTTGATCTCCACCGAAGATCGCATATACCCATCAATTTTCTGAGCACTATTAGCACATCCAAACAAGCAGAGAATAGTGCATAATTCTGTGATTTTGTAAGACCTAGCCAAGTAATGGCATGGTAGAGCAACACCTGTGGTAGACTATGGGCCTGTCTTACTTGTGTTGTTAAATGGGCAGATATTTTTTCACGAGTAGCTGCTCCCACCAATATCACAATAGATGCAGCAGGTGAAAATAATTGGTGGCTGTTGCCTCCTCACTCCAAACGCACCCTTGCTTTCTGACTCAGTACTAGTACTGGCCTCTTGATATACCTCTGTAAAAAAATTGTTGTCCAGAGATTTTCATTTTTGATTTGTAATTTTGCACCATTAGAGAAGTAATTTAGCTTGGAGAGACATTGCTAATCCAGGCTGAATTTTTCTGAATGACATTTTTAAAAATGGTGGATGTGTTGCAGTAATGATGTAGTATTTCAGGAACCATGAGACCTATATACTCCAAACATAGGTTTTGGGGGGTCAAGTAATCTTATAGAGACAGAAAATAACTCCTCAGAGCAACCCTCCCCCCTTTTTTCAAAATGGCAGATCTATAATGATGTGTTGTAGCCATCACATTGGTTATTTATTTTAATATTGTTTTTGTTTCAGGTTTTTGGTTGATTCAAATTCGGAAACATGAGTAAAGCAGGTGGTAGCAGAGGATCTTTACCTCCTGAAAGAGTTTTGCTAACTACAAAATCTGAGGACTCCTTCAACAAAGAAAAATGTGTCATATAACAAACTAATCCAAAAGAAAAGCTAACATCAACTACGGGACAGGAGAGAGTTTGAGATGCTGCAGAAATATGGCAAGACGAAGTTCACAAAAGATTCAAACTGATGGGTGAAGATGATCAAATATTTTATCATTGCTTCACAAGTGCTATAAGTCATATACAATGGAAAAAATCAGCTACAGGACTTATACAATGGACAAAAGCCTGAAAAAATGTGTCAAAATAGCAGAAACCAGTGAATCACAACAATTATCCGAGTCACCTGAGAAAGCGACAACAACAAAAACCAATGGCCATCCACTTAGAAGAATGATGGCAACCCCTCATCCACCTCCAACAGCCGAACAGAAAGCAGAGGGTCTTCAATGGGTTATCTGTGGTTTACCCAGAATAAGGGCAAAAGGGATTGACAAAAGAACAAAGTAATGAATATTTGAGTCTTAAAGGGCAAACATGCTTTTATCAGCAGCTAGTTTCTTCCAAGATTAAGTTTTCAGCTAAGTAGTTGATCTAAACAGCAAGGTGAATGCATTTGCAGCAGATTTTTATGCTCACCCGAACTATATGTGTGTATACATTCAGCAATATGAAAGCACAATGAGCTTCCAGCAGCAACGTAACTGCCAGCCTTCAGTTAAGTTTGCACTCTATGGGAAAGCAAATGTAGTTCTAAAGCTACTCTTGAGTATTGGCTATGGGTTCACACTCAGTGCGGTCAGAGAAATAATGGTCAACATTGATGAAACTGTAATGATCCATAAAAATGAAATTACGTTTTTTGCTGGTGAGAATGTACGATGATAGAATTCATTTTTGTCAGTCTAACAAAAAGAATGAGCCACTTACAGTGTTCTCAGCTGATTTGACTCCTGAAGTTCTTGCTGCCAAAATAAGATCGTAGGATGCAGTAAAATCAGCATGAACCATTTCAAGAAACGTCCTGAAAGATTTAGTTTCTGGACTTAATGACAAATTTTGTGATGCCCCAGAGCTCCGCAAATCATGTGAGTCAACAAGAATGCTTGATGTTGTCTTAACATTTTTTACACCATTGTTTAATATCAGCAAAGCTAAACTGTTAAATGCTAAAATTCTTGATTTCGGAAAAGAAAGTCAACAACATTGATGATGACTTTGAAGATATAAGCGGAGAAGTGGAAGACAATTCCATGAACCAACAGGCTTCTGCCGTGCAAATATACAGTCTTTTCCAAATCATGTTTTATGAATTACATCATGGCAAAAAGAAAACTCATCTACACATGATGACTGCCCATGCAATCTGTTACAAATGCAAAAGTAGAGAGCTAATCACTTCAATGAATAGGATTGGTGTAGCAGTCATAATGACATAGTACGGAGCAGAAACTCGTTAGCAGCTCATGCAGTTAAATCTTTTGAATCTGACAGTACACCACTTCCAAGTCACTTAAGCAGGAAAGGATTTACAATAGCTGCTCTTGATAAATTTGATTTTGAAGACAGCTCTTCTTTGTCTGGAACATCCAGCACACATGATACTGCTGTGGTTTTTTTTTAAGATTGTACCAATGAAGTAGCTGCTGGGAAACAAGCTGTGTCAGCTGTGGGCATAAACAAAGCTGCAAAACCCAAGTGCCTGGCCAACGTGTGCAAAACCACTACAAGCCATCAACATGTTCCAGTCTACCAGAAAGTTTAAAAGTGGCCGAGGACATGGATCTTCTTCTCCCTGATTGCGCGGTCCACGAAGCTGATTGAACTAAATTTATCATATCACTTTTTCAGTGCGGACTTGAATGAAGAAGAAAAGCCAATTCCTCAGTGGGCTGGAATTCATGCTATGATCTCCCAGTCCCACTGAAGAAGGTTGGGTTTTACCAGTAATACCATCTCCAGTCCCAAACTACGTAAGAGTATACACAGCTTTAAAACAATTCCAAAATGTGCATGCTCAGCTTGAAGACCAGCCTATCCTGCCAATTTTCTGTGATGAAGCTGTTTTCTGTATTATTTTTATGAGCAATCCAGTAGAATTTTATGATCTTTATCCAATGATGGGTGTTATCCATATGACAAAATTTGCGTTGCAGTGTTCAGGGAGTTATCTCAGTGGATGTGGCAGACGATGCACTTATTGAGGCTGAAATATTTGGAAGCAAAGCTGTCTAGTCAGTATTGAGTAGAACTCAGAATGTTTGTTTGTTACAAGGTATGCACATCATATCTGAGGCTACACAAACATTGCTTTCTAGAACAAGAATGACAAATTAGGTTTTGCTAATCTTATCTCAGAAGTGAACAAGGCACAGGGTGCACTTCATTCAAAGACATTATGAAACACCAGGTTATGTTCAATACACAATTCAAAATCAGAAAACCAAGATTGTAGAGATTATGAAAGTATGTGAAGAAAATTCAGAACTTTGCAAGTACTGGGAAATTGTTTTACACCTGATAGCTTTAGTGAAAAACTTGGTACATGCTGATTGTAAAGGTGATTGAGAGTTGCACGTGAAGACTCTAGAGTCACTGATTACTTTCCTTTACATATTTGATTAAATAAACTACCTGAGATATGGGTCCTGGTATTTGGAAAGAGTGAAGATGCTAGAGGTGGAAAAACCACACATCTACCGAAAATTCATCCAAAGTCATTTTGTGGTGAAAGGAGAGAGGAAAGGTTCAGTGCTGTGGCTCCAGAAATGAAACAGGAACAGACGATACAGTGATCACAGAAAAGCTCCAAAGAAATTGTTGGTCAGACATGTAAAAGTGAATTTGTCACTCAATGGCAGTTAGTTTACCATGAAGTTCTTTCTATTTGCCATGTTTTCAGAGAGATGACAAATTCTAAATTAATGAACCATCGTGAAACTGTTCCTCACCACCAACTTGTGAGAAAGAGAGCAGAACATTTTACTAAAACATTAACAGCCTTCTTCATTTTATGCAGCAGCAAGCAATCCCCTTTGAAATGACCGAGACCATGTGACTACACAAATTCGTGACCAAACAATATCTAAATACCAAAGTAAAGACACGTCTAGTAGATGTCCTGGAACATGGATTGAAACTATACATAGAACTGAAGCAGGAAAGATTTGCATTGAAAGAGAAAAAGCTGTTTGACTTACTCACTAAAGCTAAACCTCTATGCTTTAATTGCCATAGTAAGAGCTTCGTCCAACCAGCCACTACAAAACAAGTTAATAGGGAAAGTATTGGATTGCGGAGGGTTAAAATGTACTATTATCACTCCGGTCAGTTCAAAATTAAAGACAAGCAAAATATCATCAACAAAACACAAATATTTTTTTAAAGTAAAGAAAAAAATATAAATATGTTAAAAATGAAAATAAAAATATATTTAATATTAAAAATAAATCAGATTATAATGCTAAAGACATATCACGAATACCAACAAATATTATTTACAGATAAATATTTTTATTTAGAAATTATTTATTAACAAAAACATTAATTATTACATAAATTTAGTCTATTTACATCCTACCCTACAACACCACACACAACCCACATAGGGAAAACACTGGATTTGCATAATTAACATGATTATCAATTAAACAAATATTATTAATTAAAAAACGAATTAAATCACATAAAATGTATTTAACTTCTCACCCTTTACGCCTATAGTCTCAACAACTCACACCTAAAATTAACCTGTAAACAATGAATTATACAAATAAACAACATTTTAATTAAGTAACTAATCGTATTTAACAACTTATTATAAAGTAAGTAAAATTAATTTGCTCCCCACCCTTCATCCCTATAAACCAAAACCCACACAAAAAATAAAATAATTAAACAATTACCCAAATTATTTATCAACTAATTAATTAATATTAGTTATCAACTAAATATTATTTAATTAAAAATAATTTAATTCATTGATATTGGCAAGCATAAAGCAGGGTAGGAGTTATAAAGGAAGAACACTAATTGGTGCCAAACTCACTACCATCATCAACTCCTCCAGCCTCAGTAGAAACATCCTGAACAGCTGAAAATAGGTAGAGGTCACACCTCTCTCAAAGAAACCCTCAGCTAACCGAAAATACCTTGGTAACTTCAGGCATATCTCTCTCCTTCACTTCCTGTCCAAAGTCCTAGAGAAAGAGAACAAGCAGCTCTCCACCCATCTTGACCAGCATCACCTGCCGGAACCCACCCAGTCAGGGTTCTGCAGCTACCAGAGCACGGAAACCACCCTCCTAGGCATGAAATCAGGTCCATCATGGACAGAGGAGAAACTGCAGTTCTCATCCTGCTCATGCCCTAGGGTAAATATAACTCGTGCAAAACAATGGGCTGACACAAATGACTGCTCAGCTCTGTCTCTTGACCGAGCACCAGGCTTCCATTTGCGGGTGAGGTCTGGCTACTCTTGTAATTCAGGATAGACAGTCCGAGCTCATCCACAAGAGTTGAGCCAGGGCCCCAAATCAGAGCCTCTCCTATGTTGCAGAATTTCGTTGATTGTGGGAGCAAAATACGTAGCTCTGATCCTGGGCAAAAGATGGCACAAGAGAATACACCTTTGTTATATTCCTTTGCCCATTAATACACCACCACACCTGCTTCGATACAAGATTATAAGCACGCCTTTAACATATGTGCAGTGTGTTTATATTTCATGCTACAAAAATATGAGGGTTAACTATTCTCAGGAGGTGTTGTTCACATTACAGAGGACATTTTATTGTGGCAGCGGTACGGCCCCACACACCCTATTGACACACCATGTTTGCAGCTCATCCGTATTCCTGAGTCTGGGTTAAGGATGACTGCAGGATCCAAGGCTTGATTTTAAATGCACTGTCGCCTGCGTGTTTATAAATAGATAGTTGTTTTTTGTGGCTTTTAGAGATCATAGGTGTGTTTGGGGCATGTGAGTGGGACATTCCACAGTGCTAATCATCCCCTAATCTTCCACTGCAAAGTCACTAAAAAGAATGCCACTATCCCTGACGCATTATGAGCCATGTGTACAGATAGTATACTGAGCAACTATGTCAGTGATAATGTGGTTGGCACCTGACACAGTGTGGGATTTCATTAAAAGCCGACCCTTCGTGTGCCTGCAATGTGGTATGTGATTGATGGTGGGAAGAACAAGAGATATGTGCCATTACATTGCGACAACTGGCGTTGGCATCGAACCCCCTGGACAAACTGTAAATGTACTATCATTGCAGCTACCATTTGATGCCTGGAGGGAAACACTGCACTCTAACATGCACCTTCTGTGATGGCCGCTGGGAACTAAAGGCATATTGAAAACACTGTCACGTGTGTTCATTCTTTTCTGGGTGCTCCCTATACCCTGGCCCAATATAGGTCAAACTTCCATGAGGTCACCCAGGATGTGCCTAATGAACTTGAAGGTCCTGAAGTCAGGCCAGTCATTATGGACCTCCCTCCTTCTCTACGTCCTCCTCCTTTGCCACTGAGCATTCTGCCTCACTGGTGTATAATGCTGTAATTTTGGGGAATGCATTGCGTTGTGGACTTCTTTTTAAACTTTGCTGGACCTTTTTGCCCCTCCTTTGATGTAAAGCAAAGTTAGCCCCTTTGTGTTCAAGACTTTGAGGTTTCACTGTGGGACAGATTTTCTAACATTTTGCGTCATGGTTGCATCACTTTTGTGGTGTATCCATGACACAAAATGCTAGTAGATATTTACAAAGCCAACCAGGAGCGATTTGCACCAACTTGCAGGGCTTTTTTTCTTTTTTTATATAATGCGCTGCATTGCATTATATGTCATTCTGGGAGACGTTCCATGGGTGGAACATGGGCTTTCACACAATCCCAAATTTACAAAGGTTTGTGAAGCTGGGATTGCATGAGGATGGGGTAACGAGGAAAAAAAATTCTCCTCATTATTTCTTCTGCAGCACACATAGAAAGAGAAAAGTCTTGATGGATTATTTTTGTGCAGGAAGGTATTCATTCTGCACAAAAACAATTCTCCTTGTAATGCAGACACCCGTGCACCGTGGCGCAAGGGTGCATGCGTTGGCACTAGTCTGCCTGAAATAAACCAGCTCAGGTTGAGAGCAGAAGTGCTCCACATCTTTGCAAATATGGAGCATTTCTACCCTCACCCTTTCAGGCAGCACAGCTGCCCTACATTGTGTGAAAGTTTAGTAAATATGCCCCTAAATTTGGGAGTTTAATGCATCTCACGCAAGATTTGCTAACGTCTATTTGCATTGGTGGTGTAGCAAATTTGCCCTTGTTTGTGCTAAGTAACTGTCAGACACTAAGGGCCATATTTATGGCCGAGTCACGCAGTGCAGTGCAGCAAGTCACCTTACTGAGCTGTACTTTGTGACAGGGAAAGGGCAGTAATGCACGATATTTATGGCAATACGAGCATTCCTTCCTTTTTCCGTGCGCTGGTGCCCTTTTGGCTGCCTAGCCCCAATGCAGGCATCTTTGCACCCTGGTGCAAGGGTGCCTGTGTTGCAAGGTTATTGTTTTTATACAGAAAGGGTCACCACCCTGCACAAAAACAACGCCCTGAGGCTTTTTACTCTTTCGATGTGTGCTGAAGAATGCAACACACATAGAGGAAAAATCATGGAGAAATAAACATATTTCACCCCGTTATGCCTCACCTGGTGAGGAGTTGGATTTTGGCACATTCCCAGGTCTACCACTGCTGGTAAATCTGAGAATGCGTCAAACCCCAACGCAGTGTTATTGGAAACGCCTTTCTGGCGCAGAGTAATGCAATGCAGTGACTTGTCCTGAGTTGCATTGCTCGAGATTTATGAATCCACTCAGGGCCATGCACCACGTTGAGGGGTGCGAGAGACGTAAAGGGGCTTGTAAATATGCCCCAAAATCTGTAGATAGTGTGTGCTAGTGTCTCTGGGCTGCAAATTAGTCATTGAACAATGAAAAGATCCTTTGCGTGTTCGAAATCCTTGTTGCAATGCGCTGCGCATCTGCAGCTAGTATGTACATGCACCCCATGGTTTCCCAACTCCTTAACCCCATCGCTGCGGCGGCTATTCCGCCGCAGCGCTAAGAGGGCGGGGCGGCCGCGCGGCAGCCGCATGCTGGTGACAGAACCGCTCCGTCACCAGCCGCGGTTGCGCTGTGCTCGTGACGGAGAGGTTCCGTCATGGCCCCGCCCGCCTAATAGAACGCGCAGGCGCGAAATCAGCGCCGCGCAGGCGCGGCGGCCGGGCCATGACGGAACCGCTCCGTCATCAGCACAGCCCAACCGCAGCTGATGACGGAGCGGTTCCGTCATCAGCATCGAAGTAGTTAAGAAAGAGAGTTATTTATTTAAAATAGTTCATAAAATGTGTATTTCAGAAATATTGTACCATATTTCGACGTTTGTCAGGGTTTCTAAAAGGAAGTCGAACTCCTGTTGCCTTTGTGCTCGACTGGGCCACCCCTCCTGCCTTTGGAACTCCCTTTCGATGACACAGCAGTCCACACTATTTGTGTTTTTCCTCAGATATACTTGGTGACTCATCTGCGCGGCTCAGATGTGTATTTATTGCAGTCAGCAAACCTCTACATGTCAACGCACGAGCATCAGAATTCCTCCTTCTGGTGTGTGGGACGTTCTCCATAAGTTTTGTTGCATGTTTTTGTTTTTCCGCAGCGAGCCGAGAACAATGAATATTTAAACGGCGCTCGACAAGGCCTACTGCCCACTTTTTAATGCCATTATTTCTTCAGTAAACAACAGATGTTCAGCTTCGCTTCTTGTTGCTCTTTTTTTGTTTTTTTTTTAGATAAGACAGTGACAAAAATGCAGACTGGTATTATTGAAAGGGAAAATATGTTGCAATCATTCCACTCCCCCACTGCTAGCTATATTATGGGCCTTGCAGTGTGCTATTACTTTGGGCATATTAATTGCTACTGAGCTGCAGAATAATGATGTTAAGCAAATGAAACTTTCTAGTGCACTCATTAGATTTCTTATTTATGGGCAAATGGAGATTTCTTTAAGAAGAGCAGGTGGTAAATTGTACAGGGGGCAGTAATGTGGTGCTCAAAACATCAAGCATAAGGAAAATGCATCCTGTATGCCTGAGGTGGAAAGGTTCTGTGAAAGAGATGGGCAGCCTCCTGGAGGGAGGGTGGGGGGGGGGGGGGTGCATAAACTGGTGTGAATGCCAGGAAACACCCACCACGTGTGTGTGGACAGAGTGATATCAATTGTGCTTCCATTCACGTGAACGAACTATTTTATTTAGTTTGAAAGAAATTTAAGTCGTGCAAATGACTGTTAATCAGTGAAGTGTAGAACAATACAAACATACAACCAAAAAGCGTTAAAAATACAGAAAGTGCAAAATTCTGAACATTTCAACACTGGTGCTGCACACAACCACGAAAGACAAAATTACACACCAGAGAACCCAGAGGAGCAGCTTTATATTTCCTGGTGGCATTGGTCAAAAACCAAGATGCCTGTTGACATTCTGTCTGTGATCCTACATTTACCAGGGCCTGGTGGACTGCATGCCACCTATCCATTACAAGCACCCATGGGTGTACAGAATAAGACAAATGAGGAAGAAGCTACCTTTAGAAAAAGCTTCCCATTCTGAAACAATGTGATGTGCTGGCTTCTTTGAGATCCGGCAAGACGACAAATGTTTACCCCCTGATTGAACCGTACCAGGCACCGGTGGTCTTCAGAAATGGTAGGGTTCCTAAACGAAACAACGTGTTTACGCACCTGGGGGCAGATTTATGAGGCCGTTGCGCCTCTTTGCGCCGCAATTGCGTCACTTTATTTGACGCAACTGTGGCGCAAACAATGCGCCCTATTTACAACGTGACGCATCTAGAAGATGCGTCACGTTGTAAAGCACTGCGCCATAAGGAGGCGTTCCTGCGCAGGGGGGGCGATCCTGCGCAGGAACGCCTCCTGAAAGTGGCTGAGTGAAATCTATGAGATTTCACTCAGTCACTTTCAGGGCAATGCTGCGTCAAAACCCTGCGCCTGCTTGAAGCAGGCGTAGGTCTTGACGCAGCATTGTGCAGATGGTGTACCCCCGAGCCTTGCTGGAGCTGCGTCACGCTTGCGACGCAACTCCAGCAATGCGCCACATTTCCGGCACAGATGCGTCACGCATCTGTGCCGTTTTTGCACCATGGTGCGCCGCATTATAAATGCGGCGCACCATGGGTGGCGGAGCTGTGGCGCATTGTGGCGCACGTTAACTGGCGCATCCCTGGGGATGCGCCAGTTAACATAAATCTGCCCCCTGGTCTTGGTGTTCAACCCGATATTAAGACATTGCTAGGTCTGTAATGTATTCCAACATCAGGCTTACATAAACATAATGGGCCTTGTTTATGAAAAGTAACGCATCGCTGCGTGAAAACAGAGATGCGTCACTTTTCACTGCGCCCTCCTTGTGACACCAATGATGCGTCATATTTACAGTATGATGCATCATGGCGCAAGGAGTTACAGATACGTCAGCATTTCTGATGTATCTGTAAGGCACAAAAGTGACGCATTGCTGGAGTGTGTCACAAAAGTGACACAACTCCAGCAATGTGTCCTTTCACATGGGGCAAGCCCCATGTGAAAGGGCTTGCGTCAGCGCCTGCTGTGAGGCAGGCGTAAGAAATTGACGCATTTGTGTCCTAGAAGTGGCGCAATGAAATCTTATAGATTTCACTGCGTCACTTCTATGACCCTTTCTTGCGTCAGAACACCCCCCCTGCATACATTATACCTGGCATAGGTATAATGTGGCGCAGGGGTTTACAAAGTTAAGCATCTACCTAGATGCGTCACTTTGTAAATATGGTGCAACAAGGCACATTTTTTACGCTGCTGGTGCGTCACAAAAAGTGACGCACCGGCGGTGTAAAAGTGGCGCGTGGCCTCATAAATGAGGCCCAATATGCTTAACTTTTAATTATGCAATCACCATGATATGAGACCTAAATTAACTTTAAATTGAGATTTGTTAAAGTATTGACCAATAAAGACCTCTTCTAAGCTCAATGTGATTGATTGGACTTTTATATCATCCACTGCATACTGAAAATCTCCAAGGACCACCAAGTTATGTCTTGAACAAAACTTTAGTGCACCTAATTGGCTTCAGTCCAGAGTTTGACAAATTCGATCATTTTATGTTGTAACTGGCAGAGTCAAAATTAGCTGGCAGAGCCTTCCAGAACAGTGGTCAAAAATAAGTATGTGTGAAATGTTTGAATTAAGCTCAGCCACTAGTGTTTATCTGTTCCTAGCAAGAATCCTACAAAACTTTCTGAAAGACTTATTAAGATTTTTTACCACAATGACCTAAGTCACCACTGATTTGTAAATCAACACAGTATTAGGGGCACTTATCAGAACCCCTTTCGTACCTATTCACAAGTCATCCTTACAGATAAATTCATGAAAAATGGCTTTCTTAGAGACAATAATCTCTGATAGGTAAAAGAGGGATATGGAAGATTTTTCAGTTAAAATGAAATTTCTTAGCTTTTCCAAGGACAAGGCCATGCTAACCACCCACCCAAATTTTACAAAACTGCCTTCCTCTTTCCATTTAATTAAGAAAGTCCATTTACTGACATTCTTTGCTCAATCATCTACAAGAGAGTACACACATTAGACATAAACAGATGTCAGTTATTCTACATAGGCAGAACAAGTACTTTATGCAAATTTGATCAACCTTTTTTTACTTTTGGCAATAAGGGGAAAGGCTGCTTATTTCAAAATATGGTGTTACCAGATAGATCTCTTCTCTTGACCCGTGAGCTGCTCCCACTGAGTTTCTGTGAGGTGTCCCTTCTGCTCACTTGTCTCCTCTGATTTTACTGAATATGAAGTGCCTCTTGTGCTACTGCTGCTCCGTTTTCTCACTGACAGGAACAAGTGCCTGCCACAACAGGATGTAAAGGACTATGGGGCTTATTTATAAGCCTGCGCCGCTGATGCGGCACTTTTTGTGACGCTTCAGTGGCTCAGGAGCCTGCACCATATTTATCAGGCAACACTGACACTTTTTTTGTCTTAATGCTGCCTTGTAAATATTGTTTCCTTTAACACCATGATGTGCTGTTGTGGGCGTTCCCAGCAACATTGTATTGTATTGTAACTGCATTTATATGGTGCTTTCTACCCCTGACAAGGCGTCAAAGTGCTTTTTTGGCTAGTAGCACGCTACTCCGGGACCCATAGAGGAATAGTGTTGAATTAGTATAGTGAAACATGCGAGTTCATTTTAAGTGGTAGATAGGTTATTCAGTTATTTTGATTTGGAATGATAGCAGAAGGATAGAGGAGGAACAAGGTTTGTATTTATATAGCGCTTGTTACCACTGATAGGGTGTTGACACACACTATTCAGGAAGCCCATAAAGGATTAGTGGTGAATTAATACGGTGAAATATTAAGTAATTTCAGTGGTGGATATTAGTGAGTTATTTGGAGTGAGAAGGATAGCGAAGGGATGAAAGGAGAAGAAAGGTTTGCATTCATGTAGCACTTGTTACCCCTGGGTGTTGAAGGGCTTTTCTGGCGAGTAGCATGCCATTCCTGGAACCCATAAAGGATTAGTGTTGAAAATTAGTATATCAAAATATGAAGTAATCTGAGTAGTGGATATGTTATTCAGTTATTTGGGTAGAGAAGGGTAGGTGGTGGGAAAGAAGAAGGAAAGAGGTTTGTATTTATATGGTGCTTGCTACCCCTGATGGGGTTTTGAAGCGCAAGTAGCAAGCTACTCTGAGACCCTTCAGGATTAGTGTTGAATTAGTATGGTGAAAGATGAAAGTAATTTTAGTGGTGGATATGTTAGTCAGATATTTGGAATGAGAAGGGTTGGGAGGGGTAGAAAAGGGGGAAGAGTTTAGAAAGGTTTGTTTTAGGGGATCGGTATAGTAAAAGAGGTGTCAGATGATGCAAGGAGGGGTAAAGTAGGAGAGAGTCTAGAAAGGGTTATTTTGGGGATCATAGTAGTGGTATGGGGTTTGGGATAAATGAGAGAGTGAATGTAGAGGACATATTGATAGATGTATAGAATGAGAGATAGGGTAGTGCATTGGAAAGAGTAGTAGAAAGAAGTATGAGATGAGTCAGAAGGTTGGGCTAGAAGATATTTTGAGCGAAGTATAGGCTGAGAAATAGGGTAGTGCATTGGAAATGCTAAATTAGAAGAAAGTGATAAATATATAGATCCATAAGTACATTGAAAGTATATAGACACATAAAGAAGGTAAGTATATTGGGCAGCATTTCTGGCCCTGGTCCTGGTCAGTCTTGAACAGCCTCAAACAGGCAACTGCCCTTGTCCTCTCTGCCCTTAGCCTCGATGCCCGGGCTGAGCCGCCCTAAACCTGGCCTTTTATAGCCCTAGTAATCAGGTGACCCTTCAGCCAATGGGAACCCTAGCCCTAACACTATCCAATCACAACAGTAGCCCTAAAATCTAGAGCAAATAGGAGACCAGGACCTTACAGCCAATCTTAGCCCTAGTCCAAGCACCCAATCAGTTCAAAAACCCTGATCTCTACGTCCAATAGAGGCCCTTGCCCTACCAGAAGTCCCAACCCAAGTCCAAGCAACCAATGACACAGGAAGCCCTAGTAGGGACTAGGGCCAGGGTTAGGACGGCTCTATTGGAAGTAGGGACTTTCAATAGCAAGCCTAACCGTACTCTTAGCCCCAAACTAGTCCAGCAACCAATCCTGGGTCTGCTGGCCCGGTGGTGGGGGCTGGTGAGCTGCTTCTCCTGTTTAGAATCTCCTAGGAGACAGACAGACTCAATCCACACTTTGGACTTCTGCAGGTAAAGGCTTCACTGACTTGAAATCTAACAATACTGTTTGAATACAACTTTACTCCCTCTCCTGGACAAAAATCGAAGTGCACAGTCCCTAGTAAACACAGTTTAAACAGCTCACAGAAGCACCCTCTGATATAGAATATCCCTGTTGCTGGGGGGTAGGCAGGGGGACTAGTTAAACTGGCTTGTGAACACAAAATGGTGGTGGGGGAGCACTGTTTTAACACAGAGGTCTTAGCACAGAGCAAAGGAGAAATTTGGAGGGAAAACTGAATTGTCACCAGGAACGAGAGGGATAAATTACAGAGTTTGGAATGCAAATCCCACAATTCAACACTTTAAAAGGAATCAATCATGGGCAGCAACAACCACAGGTTTAGAACACAAAACAGGTGATAAAATATGCAATCATAGGCAGGTTAAAACTACAATTTCAAACTGTAACAACCATAGGCAAAGACAGTAATCACAGAAAGAGGAAATCGTTTTTTTTAACAACATTTGTTTTGGGGAGGAAGCAGCACTAGTCTGCCTCCTCACCACTTCCTGGACTCTGCTCACTGTAATTTGGGGCACAGGTAGGCTGCAACTCACAAGATGGAGGAGAATATTTTGAGGTGCACCCAGCAAAGCCTTAAGGGGCCTGAGCAGGTGTGAGGGGAGGGCTCAGAGTTGCCTGGTAGCTGAATAGCCGGCACCCAGTCATGGGTCATCCATTTCTTTGTGACACTATCCCAGACTTACGCGAAATTGTAACTCTGAGGCAGTACTAAAAACTTACGATTTCCAAGGGGTGGCTTAAGTGAGGCACAACAAGGAGAAATATCTTTATTTCTCCTCGTTTTTCCTTTTTCTGTGTGTGCTGTATTCTGCAAGGCAGGCACCCTTGCACTATGGTGCAAGGGTGCCTGTGTTGGCGCACGGCAGCCCATAGTGGACCAGCGCAGGGGAAAAGGACAGTAATGCACTGTATCTCATAGATACAGCACATTCCTGGCTTTTCTTTTGTCGTAGGGCAGTGCTGCAGAAAGGCCTGTGGCTCTGCCCTATGACAAAAACTCAAAAAGGAGGCCCAAATCAGCTTATTTATAAGTCCCTTGCACTGCCGCTGCATCACTTTTAATGTGTACTATAATAGTGCACACTCTGCAGCACTGACCACATACAGTCATGTCTCACCTGCTCCTTAGGTCACTAAATGACTTCATGTCGTGCAGCACCACAGTCCAGTTCAGATTTTCTTCTGCATCCTTTGAAGTGTTGAACTTTTGTGCAGTTAGTTACATTTAGGTGAACAAGGATTACAATTACAAGACTGGCCTGTAATATACAAATCCAACATTGGAACATGATGGGCTTTTATTATTGTCTCTGAAAGAACTGAGTGCACCACAACCCATGTTATGCTTTATCCAGATATGGATAAACAATAGAGAAATGAGGAGGCGGCGGGAAAGAGCAAGTGAGTTGGACACCAGAGAATAACACAAAAGGTATTCAGTCAGTACTTGAGAAAAAAGCAGAGACCTCAATAGCGTTCCTGAGTTACTCACACATCTCCCTCCTTAGAAGGTGGCCTTTTCTGTAGTAATATCTCCTAACTGGCTTCCCGCTCTACCAGCCACCTGCTGCTTTAGAATCCCCATGCTGCTCTTCTAACCCTTTGCTGACCTTCCAATGAGCTACTGTCCTGTTTACTTCAGATTTTACAATCCATAGTTTACCTAACAGTAGTTTGCAGCCCTACAAGCACCCTCATGGTCCTTCTGTGTCATACTAAAACCCTACTGTTACATCAGCCTATTCTGTTTTCTCCATCATCCCTGCTGCTCATCAGCCTTGGATTCATTTTCACTACTTGGTTCTTTTCCACTACCCTGCTGTCCTTCCTCCTTTTCCACTCCTACTATTCTCCTGATCCCTATCAACTCACTGCGCCTCTATTAGTTATCTGCTTCATTAGCCTCTCGCTGCTCCACCAGCTCCATTTTTCATGCACCTAGGAATTAGTGAGAAAAGAACAGATGATGGAGGGAATGCTGAACATATCAAACATTTACCCCCAGTCACAGATCTGGGTAAATCCTTAGTTTTTTGCACGCCTGCCATTCCAGTTTTAACCCAGCATTATGCAAATCACTCTTGACCCTGCTGCCCAGGGGAACAGTCCAACCTGAACTGCCAGGGCAGGTCCTCCCTGGACCAGAAACAAGCATCATGGGACCGGTTTTGGGGTGTCACCAGTCATCAGCCAGGCTTGCTTGAATCTGGTGGCATAGCGAGCCCTGGACCCACGTCTGGGCATACCCTTCCCACACAGGGTGACAAATGCAAAAAGAACAGATGATGGATGGAATGCTGAGTAAATCAAACATTCACCCCCAGTCACAGATATGGGTTAAATCCATTGTTTTCCCATGAGGAGCTGGGACAAGACAGATTTGCACATGGCTGGGTCCAATCTCAGGTGTCATAGTGAGCAAAAGAATAATTAATTAAGCCCAGATCTCTCGACTTGGGTTGAGTGCTTGAAATGTTTCAGCACTCTGACAATCATCTTGTTGTGTTTGCTATATTCGCCCTAAGTGGCCATGAGTATGCCCAGACGTGGGTCCCTTGCTCACTGTGCCACTAGATTCAAGCTAGCCTGGCTGATGAGGGGTAATAGTCTGGAACCGGTACCAGGATGCTTGTTTCCGGTCCATGTAGGACCTGGCCTGACAGTTCTGCTGGACTGTTCCTATGAGGAGCAGGATAAAGACTGATTTGCATATGGCTGGGTCCAAAGTGGGGCGGCATTGTGAGAAAAAGAATGATGGATTAAACCCAGATATCTTGACTGGGGGTGAGTGGTTGAAACGTTTCAGCACTCCGTCCATCATCTTGTTGTGTTTGCTAAGAATCAGGAGAGCAGATCGAGCAGAGTGCGTAACCACATAGAAACATTTGGGACTATAGCGATTAGATAAACAGACATGTTTTGTCTGAGCTGCCCTGCTGCATCCAATTAACTGAACAACTTGTTTATAAGCAACATAGTACATCACCGGATGGTAGGGTGATCAGGTTTTGAAAACCAAAAACGAACAAGTCAGAAGACCATACATCAGTGGTCTTCCTACTTTTCAATGCCGTCCCATGTGAAAAATACATCTTTGGGACTACCCCATAATTTTTCACAATTATTCTGTTAAATTGCCATTGTTTAAATATGTATAAACATACTTACACATTGCAGTTATGCTATCTCTTTTGAAAATTCAACCAAATACACCTATTAGCAGCCAGGAAATAAATGAAAAAAGATGTTAGGCATGGACCAATTACTGAGTGGTTTACTGCTCCTCATTTTTTGACTTAAAAGAAAACACTGTCATCAGCTTCATGCTTCTTTTGGCCTCCAAGATCAATTAAGGCCCTCCCAGGGGGGCTCGCCCCCCAGTTTGAAGACCTTTGGCCTACAGTGAGAGCACCTACTGATGTAGAAGGACTACAAGGGCACACCCCTCAGAATCTTGGGACTTGTAGTCTTTCATTTATATTGATAAAAAGATAGCCACAAGTTCCAGAAGGCAAATGATAAAATCAGTACTGGTTAAGCTTCTGTGTTTCTGTGGGGCGACAGTGATGGAAAGAGGAACATACTGGAATTATCTTCAATAGCTGTACATGTAGCCCCCCAAAAATATTTGGGGTACATTTTTCAGAATTAATACTGCTATTAGAATTATGCACAGCACATTTAAAGACACTAAACAGAAAATATTTTTGGTATTACATTGCAGCTCTATTCCTCACTTCCTCATCACATCATTGCGGTTTTGAAGTCCACAGAGAGGCTCCCGGACCAGGTTTTTGACTAAGGATCTCCACCTATACCATTTCATACCTCATTAATACCTGCTATGTGTCAGGGTCGGATTGACAAGGAGGGCAATCGGCCAGTGCTCGAGGGGCCTGTCACACAGGAGAACTAGTAGGCCATGTTTTTTTATTTTGTGGCTAAAGGAGACCCACATACCTGGGCTGAATTTTCTAACCAATAGAATGCTGCAGCTTAAGGTGAGAGGTATTCTGAGCAAGCCATAAATTAGGTCCATTAATTGTTATTGGCAGAATG
Source organism: Lissotriton vulgaris (assembly GCF_964263255.1). Taxonomy (NCBI): domain Eukaryota; kingdom Metazoa; phylum Chordata; class Amphibia; order Caudata; family Salamandridae; genus Lissotriton; species Lissotriton vulgaris. The sequence goes on along the minus strand of NC_141689.1, from coordinate 2,002,893,829 downwards.
ACAACTGGGCAGGTGGAGGATGCACATCATGTGGTGCACCTCCTTCCATTCCAGGCCTCAAAAGGTGTCGGTGAGCCTTTGTGGGAGATGGGTCTTTTGAACGGCACAATTAACAAGTCGTCGATGTGGGGAGTAGGTGTTTGTCTTCCACAACAGGTCACAACGATTCAACAGAGAAACTGCCGGTGCCTGCTGCGTGTTTTCTCAGACTGAAATTGGGAGTGTAATTCAAATACTGTGCAATGGAATGAGAGAAAAAAACACTAAGAACCACAAAAGTTTAAAATAACTTTGCAATTTGTTTTTAAAAAAATAATAAAAACAGATTAAATAAAAACATATTTTGTGGCATGGGTTGCTGTAGAAAAAGAAAAGAAAAACATTCATCCTCCATTCAAGATGAAAGGGGTGCAAAACTTGAAAGAGAGACAAAGGGAAATGAGAGACAGAGCGAGGAGCGGAGAGAAAACAGGGGAAGGGAGAGGAAGTTTTGAGTGGCGATAAGGGTTAAATGATAGATTGGTAAATGGAGTCTCCAAACTTTCCTTTAATACCTTCTTCTGTTCAATGAAAATCACACCGAGCTACTAATATTATTATTGTTGTTATACCTACCACATCAGACAAGATTACATTAGTAGACACTATTTTCAAGATTACAAGCAGTGGTCACCTCAGTTTTCAAGGCATCATTGCCGGCAATAAGGTAATAAAGGCTTTGTCAATGTCGAATGTGAGTAGTACATAACAACTATAGCAGTATTGCCATTGAAATCAAGGTAATATTAGTAATGTCTTCCTAACATTTCATAATTTATTACTCAAGTATCAGCTTTAAATATATGTTGGAAATGTGGTCATTTTTCTCCAAAAGTCAGTTTACAACTTCTGAAAATCAACACATTTTCATCTTGAATATATGCTTTCAATTTTGGTGTACATATAGAATTTTCAACAAAGCAACTGCTTCGAGTTTAGTAGGCAAGGATGCACACAGGAGAGCTGCTTATTGGAACCTGGAGAGCTACCAGTGGCTCATGAGCGACACGTTAGAGAAGCCTGGTATAGAGAGTGAAGGATGGGAAACAAAGGTGGAGAGAAAGGAGATGGCAAATGGAGAAAAAGAATGTACAGCAAATGATGAAACAAAGCGTTGATAGAGAAGAGGATGTCAGAAGTTTCCTGGTCAGTGAGAATAAGGAACAGACAGATTAGTGCCTCATACACCTTTGTCAGTTCTCTGATGGTCCAGTAGTCTATAAACTGATTTGGAAGTTGACAGACACCTAGAGGAAGTGCTTAATCCACTTCCCCGAATTACCTTTGGAAGACTGCAGAAATCAAAGTACTCACAAAGACCGAAATCCATTCAATTTCTATGGGGAATGGACGTTTTTTGAAAATGTTAAGGTTTGCTGAAGCAGGTAGCTACTGACTGCAGGAATTGCTGGTGCAGTTAGGAGCCTCAAAGACCTGAGAGTGAGCAATGCTTTGGGTAACTTAGAGTGAGTAGGAACCCCAGGAAGCTGAGGATGAGCTGCAGGCTCAGGGACCTAAATGCAGCCATAACCCTGGTAGAAATATTCACCCCCATGAATGCCCAATTAGAGTAAACGGAAGCTTAAGAGATCTGGTGGTGACTGTCTGCCAAGCAGCAAAGGAACTACACACAAATATAAGCTTTGCAAAATCTCCTGGAGAACATGGTTTTCAGTGAACTGAGGGTATCCTGAAGCTTTTAGGTATGAGTGAGCAAGAGCTACTGGGCCTAAGGGGAAATGGGAAAATCAGGTGACCAGAAGATCAGCTTGCATTCAAAGGCTCCATAGAGTGAGCTGAAGCCTCGGAGGTCTGAGCCTCAGCAGGATACTCAGGGGACCAAAGAGTCAAAATGAGCTTAAGGGTCCTATTGCTAAGTGGGTAGGCTTGGCACCAACTGATAGGGTGCATGTACTTTGGATTAGCTGAACTTATCGGTCCTGGAGGTGAGCAGAAGCCTACAGACTTGAGGATGAGTGTGAACCTCAGGGGCCATGTTGGATAGAAGTGACTGAGAATCCCTAAGGAAGACCAGGAGATTTAGGTCCTGATGGGGATCCAGGGATTCGAGGGTGAGCAAGCGCTTGGGGATCTAAGAGATGGAGCAAAGTGTTCAGGGACCTGATGGTGAAAGCGTTATTGACCTGAAGGTCAGTGTCAGAAGACATAGGTGATCTGTCATGGAATGATAGTGTTTCCAGTCGCAGACGTGCTACTGGCCTTTGAATCTTTAAAAAAAAAACATAACCTACCGTAAATTTCTCCCCAAAATGAGTAATTCTGGAAAGTTTGAGATCCGCAAATGTAGACCACCTTCTTTTTGGGTGCCCGTCCAATTTTTCGCCCAATCCGACCCTGCTGTGTGTCATGGACTCATGATGACGCCAGGATGCTGCAGGACTTCATTCCCCCAGGACACTAGACATCACTTCCTGTCCCACCAACTGTACAGGAAGTGAGGGGAGGGGTCAAGACACGGGGATTTGACATAGGGCATCGCAGGGACAGGGTGGCGTTTAGAGCACGTGTAATAAGGAAAGTAAGTATAATAAAGCTTATTTTTTCAGTATTATAGGTGTCTGCATGATCTATTACCCAACACTCGGACCCGTACATTGTGTTTGATAATAGCCTTCATGGCGCATCGGCTGAGAGGTGTGCCGCCCGATTGCGGCGGCAAATTGCGTGTGCCTAAAGCGCCATTCTTTGCAACTTCCCTGGTTTTATTTCCTCTAAGATTTTTATACCTCCCATTTTTTAAAAACAAAAATGGTGTTCACTAGAAAGTCTTTGCATAATTATATTCAATTCAACTCCACAAGTAATATTATATGCCACACCACCGAGCCAATCTGTTCCGTGCTAGCTGCTTTTTGTAACACTTCAATATTGTTAGGCGGCCTACATCTTCCCCAACACAAACAACTATTCCACCAAATTTGGTGTACTTGTGCTCATCATTTCTTAAATTGTTATAGAGATCTACCAGTTGTGATTCCGCATGATGTAGCATAATAGTTAATTAGCAGTTCCATTTTTTAGCTAAGAAATAATCGGCGTTTCATGACAAAAAAATAAAATGTGACCGTTTATTGATTGCCAAACTATTTTTTGCCGCTAGGGGATGCTAGCGTGCTATTTCTGACCCTCAAAGGCAGCAAATGCTATATCGCCACCGAGGCACCTAAAGGTTGTTTGTCTACTTCCCGATGCAGCATCAGGACGCTTAGTTTAATTCTCTTTATAGAATGCAGACAAACATCCCGGATAGAGTGTCCCAGTGAAGGTCAGGTTAGCACATTATTCACCCAAAAAGACTGAATGAACATTTTAAACAAACAGTATAGCTGTACCCTCTGTTCTCCTCGCCGAAATGCTTCTAATACTGATCTTCCAACTGGGGGGGTTGATGAGGGGGGCATCTTGAAGAAAGGAAGCAAGTGAGTCACAGGGGTGACAAAAAAAAGCACCATAAGGTTAGAGTGTTTTACTGAGCCTGGTGATATTTTTACCCTGGCTAGGACAATTTTCTGCCCGTGATCTGGTGTGTTCAGTAGTTCCAGCTGTAAATTTCCAATTACTAAAACAATGATGAAATACAGGTTGTGGCGCCATTTTGCTTCAGTCTGACTAACTTAGTGGTTCCCAAACTTTTTTGACAGGTGGCTCCCTTGACCTAATTGACAGCTGGCCGTGGCTCCCTTTCTTTTTTTTTATTTCAAGATGTTTTATTAGCAAATTTTGAAGACATACATAGTACAGTAATAGTGTTGATAGTGCCTCCGGACGCCCTTAGGGTTACAACAGGCTCGGCGGGCTTCATGGCGGAGCATATATCACATATCCGATAGTATTATTGTTGAATCATGTCGATTTTTTTTTACTGGTGGGAGAATGTAAGCACGACCTCTGTAGTACTTCCAGTTTTCTCCCTGAAATTAATTGGGATGAAGCCGATGAAGTAGATCAAAAATGTGTCTTTATGTCTCCTACAACAACCCTTTCGCTTCTTCTAGCTGTGGTTCTCTGTTCCACTCAGATATGCCCATAAGAAAGTGGGGACATGGAAATCATGAAAGAAAAATAATGATGTAAATTAAAATTGCATACAAGTTTAAAACAAAATACATGGAGACGTGATATTACATTTATTTCTATGTACCACGTACAAAGCCCAGGCGCATCAGAGCACTTCACATAACTTGGGAAATAATAACATACAAGAGGGAGTAAGAAGTAATAATAAATACAGCAGAATCAAAGCCAGAATGTGTAAGAATACAAATAAACACTGTTATGACAAATGATATACAAATCATCTCATATAGATGGCAAAGAAGAATGTAAGAGTGTTTCTCTCAGGGGAGATAAAACCATTACAAACAAGAAGGCGGGGCTGGGCGTGTCGAACGGATGAGCACTTCCTAATCTAGTTACTGTTCCCTGTCGGCCATTCTGTCTACTAGCTAGCAGCTCTATTCAAATAAATCGAACATCAGACTTGGTTTTCTGTGAGGTGAGTGGGCAAGGGGTGTCATCCTGTGCAGCAACGCATTGAGAAGGGTGCCCTCCTTTGCATGGCACAGATATACTTTTAATGAGTTGATTTTATTGTTATCTGTGGATTGTGGTGGGAGGGCGGAAAGAGAGGTGATGGGAAGAGGAAATAGTGAGAGAGAAGTGTGCGTGAGAGAGATGGAGACGAACAAGAGGGCACAGAAGGAGTGCACACATGTTCATTGCTACTCTACAAATCACAGGTGTGAATCTTTCAAGTCAGTGTGAGGTTTTTAAATGGGTGTGACACATTACGTTAGGATTGTGTGCAGTGTATGCTTTATTTGTGCATGTTGAGACCACGACTAGTGTGTACTGTGAGCTTGTTTAGTGTGAACCTGTGGAGGGCTTGCCTCATTGGTGCAGCGGATTATGGACCAAGCAGTCGTCCCTGTGCCCTGTACTGCTTTGGCAAATACCTGGTAAGGGTGCTTGTGCAATGTGATGCTTAGAGAGCATTACTGAGGGTAAAAGGCCCTTATGCCCACATGCATCAAACTCCCGTTTTGCGATTCCAAATTTGCGATTTTTACCGAATCGCAAATATGGAATCGCAAAACGGGATGCATCATTGAAAGTGGATAATATTTGCGATTCGGTAAAAATCGAAATTTTTATCGAATCGCAAATATTATGCAAATTCAAATGTGCGATTTCGCATTTCCCATTGATTCCTATGGGCCAAAAAGCCCATAGGAATCAATGGTAATTGCGAATTAGCAAATTGGAATTCGCAAAATGTTGATGCATTCCATGGGTGCAGGGGGGGGTCCAAAGGACCCCCCCCTGCACCCCTGAAATGTATTTTTAAATGGATGTTTCACACACACATGTCCTAAGGACATGTGTGTCTGTAACATGAAAGTGTTTAAAATGCTAATTTGAGCATTTTAAACATTTTTCGCAAATTACCACGAGGTTCACCCTCGTGGTAATTTGCACTTGCAATCTTCAAGATCGCAATTTTTAAAAAAATGATGCATTGCATTTAAGGAATCGCAAAATTGCGATTCCTTAAATGCAATCGCATTTTCCAAACTCGCAAAATTAGCGATTTTACACAAAAAGCAATGATGCATCCCAAAAAGCATTTTTGGAATCGCAAACGGCCGATTTTAAGGAATCGCACCGTTTGCGACTCCAAAAATGCTTGATGCATGTGGGCATTAGTTCCTTCTCTTTAAGATCCATGGGATGCTCCAAGCCATAGGCAAAGCACCACCAAAACCCTTGCACATCTAGAGTGAAGCACAGCCTAACAGCAAGACTGGATTAGAAACAAACAGGCTTCAAGGCCGCCAGAAATGGTTTATGACGGATTTACCATGGAGGACGAGTGGAAGGGTGCTTTTGGTTTTTTTTATGACTAAGGTTTGTAAAGTGCTGTATTTTCATTGTTGTGGCATACTGCAGGAATATGGTAACATACTGCAGTTTGGAAGTGCACTAAGATGTGGCCATTACTCCTGGGAATGACAACAGCTTCACTCGCTATCTCTGACTTAAACTAGAAAGAATGGCACAGTACTGGTTTGCTAGTGCTAGCTAGTCCGTTATACAGGGATAGTTAGTAGTGGCCACCAAATGCTGCCTCCCCCTATCGATCAAAAAAAGCAGGCCAATGCGCGGACGTGCAACTGGCATGCAGTGAAGCATGAAGGCGTGGCAAAGGCAAGCCAAACGGCGCCCGTTTGTGTTTGGACATGACAAACTCGTGAATCCCCCTCCTCCCCCCAAGCAGCCCTTGTATTTATGCTGGCTGCTATTCCTGCACTTTGTTTGTGACGTACTCGTACTCTACTCCTGTAAAGAAACACAGCGTCGAAATTTACAAGCCCTGGCCTAGTAGTGTGGAAACATACATTATTCAAAACCTGTTTCCATACACTAGGCCAGGGCTTGTAAATTCCAGCGCGGTGTTTCTTCACAGGAGTAGAGTAGGAGTACGTCGCGAACAGCACCCAGCATAAATACAGGGGCTGCTTGGGGGTCACAAGTTTGTCATGTCCCTCTTCTTTGCAGTAAGGAAGCAAGGAGTATTTCAACCAACCTTTGTAATTCGTGAAGAAGAGGGTCCTGAGAGTCGAAGCACAACACAGGCAGCAATAACGCTCGAGAATCCACAAACTGCTGTGCGCGGGTAAGTAGAGGCTGCGTGAAAGCACGTTGTAAACTCGTATGGCGGCCCTGCACTCTTGGGCCAAACCATGATTCAGGATTACACAGGTGGCATTTGTAACACCCCCGTGTGTTGCACTGCATCTGGGTAATTTAAATAGGATTGCTGCCTTCAAGCTGACCGGAAAGACGCATCATTTGTTAATTGCGCATGTTAGAACTGGGGGTCTCTAGTTGGCAGAGGTAGGTACCACTGTCCAAATAGGGACCCTTGATTCTAGTCAAGGTAAGGAGGAAACCCACTGGGATAACCCCTGCTCACCCTCTAGGTAGCTTGGCACGAGCCAGACAAGGCTAATCAGAAGGCAATGTGTTAAGTATTTGTACCAACACTCACAGTAACACAGTGAAAACACCACAAACTGACTCCACAACAGTTTAGAAAAATAAAGGTATTTAATCTACACTACACAAGACCAAAACAACAAAAATCCAACATACACAGTTCAAGAATATGGTTTCAAAAGAGTTCTTAAGGTTGTAATGTAAGTTCTTTAGGTTTGCGATAAAATAACCCACAGTGCGTGAAAAAATCACAGTTGCGTCACGTTTAATCACAGTACCTTTTAGTTGCGACAAAGTTCCAAAAGCAGAAGCTGGTGCGGTGGAAAACAAATGATGCGTTGCTCCTGAGACACTGGGGAGGCGTTTGCGACAGCCCCGCTGCAGCAGCGGGCGTGTTGCGACAAATCCGGTCTGTATGGGGAGGAAGGCCACTTGTATGGGTTCCGGTGCAGAGGTTCCGTAGGAAGTTTGTTCTCGCAAAGACAAGATGCGACGATCTTTGGAGTTGCGACGATCTCCGGGGCGACGATGCGCGGACCAGCGGTAATCTTCTCTCTCGCAGCTCATCAACGCGATGGTTTCTGCGACGGCACTCGTAGCGACGTGATGCGGTCCGCAAGCAAGCAGTGCGGTGATCTCACTCAGCGACAACAGGCTCTGCGACGACACTCGCAGCGATTATTTATTTTTTTGAAGACGTTTATTATTGGTCAAAAAGTGCAGTACATATAGCAAAGCCTACAACCCTGCGGGCCGGCTGCAAAAAAAAATCCGTGCATTGTCGAGGCAGATGTTTACAGGGGAGGGCATTATGCATAGGTCTACTTATTGTCCGGCGTGTCGTGCCACGAGTAAATTATACATAACATGCGCTTTTAGCACTCGGCCATCACTGTAAATGACGTCTCATTTTACATTTTATTTATAATTGAACCAATAACTTTTCAACAAAAATAAACAGTACCGTGCACATCGGTACGTCCCAGTGTGCCTACGGTTTCAGTGCAGCTCCATGCACCCACGGTGCATGCGGCAGCAATGTCTCTTCAGCTTGCTTATGCATGTGCTAGGAGCGCATCAGTGTAGTGAGAGAGCTGCGGCCGTCCCGTGTGGTTAGTTGTAAAGCGGGTGATGAACAGGGTCAGTGAGCGGCGGCGTCCCACCAGCTGTCCGCGTGTTGCACGACATGTGTGGCAATCGTATGTGTCGCCCCTGCGACATTTTCGGTGGGTGCCACCCGCTCCCGTGTTCTTTGCCATGTGTTTAGCCAGGGGTGTCTGTCTGTCGCTATGTGGTAGTGGGTATTCCCGTAGCTGGGAAGAACAGGAATGCGAAACCTTCAACATGGGAATGTGCAGAGGGGGTCAGAAGTAGGGGGGGGGGAAGTGTACTCGTGTGGGCTGTGTCAGGGTTGTGGGGTTGAGAGCAGCGTGCAGGCCATTACGTGGTGAAGAGCCCTCATTAGCGTGGCCGACTGTGTTCGCGGCGTACGTGCCGGAGGGTCGGTGTCGCCCTCGGGGAGGGGAGGGGGGGGGGGGGTGAGCGCGGTGTGCAGCCCTGTCTATGATGTTGTCGCTCGTGGGGGGCCTGCCCGCCTCGGCTGTCGCTGCGCGATTCCCCTGGCCACACCCTCTGCCTGCAGGGACCCCAGGATTTCATCCCAGATGTGTGCAATCGGGAACTGTCTCAGACCCGCTATCTCCTCCCCGCGCAGTGCCGTGCCCTCTGCTTTGGCCCAGTTAACGAAGGATGCATACCAGTGCGCGGGAGCTGGCGGTACTCTGCTTTTCCAATGCTTGGTGAGCAGGCGCTTGGCTGTGATAAGGCCTAGGTCCCAGAACCGGGCTTGTGTTTTGTTCTGTTTAGTCCTCTTATACAGCCCAAGAACGCATGCCTCCCACGTGTTGGGTAGTCCCGGGCCTGTGCTGCGTGTCAGGAGTGATGTCACCTCCCCCCAGTAATTGGACAGTGTCGGGCAGCCCCAAAGCATATGCAGGATGTCAGCATCTAGCAGATCGCATCTGGGACATGCTGCAGTGTCTATTGCGAAGTATTTATTAATTCTGTCTGGTGATAGATATGCCTGGTGTAGTATGTACAGCTGGATGGTGCGGAAGCGGGAGTTACGCGGGACATTCACAGGGCTGGCCAAGACCAGTTTCCATTCTTTATCCGTCCAATCTCTCCCTCGGTGGATTGCCCACTTGTCCCTAATCTGCTGTGTGGACCTCTGGGTGTGCATGAGGAGCGCCTGTGCCAGCCAGTGCGTGATATGTGAACCTCTGCCCATGACGTGCAGGTATTGGATCAAGTGATGGAGCGGTGGCTCCTCCTGGATATCGCCCCAGGACATCATGTACGTCCTCACCACTGACGCGTGGAGCAAGAATTGTCCTGCCGGCAGGCCTGTGCCCTCCGATAGTTCCGCAAATGGGAGCAAGGCCCCGTCCGCGTATAAGTCGCCCATCGTCTCCACCCCGGCAGCAATCCAGGGTTCCAAGCTGCGCGACGATACCATCCCATTCCTCCGGGGGGTGCCCAGCAGGGGAAGGGCGGGAGCGTAAGGTCTGACATTTTTTGTCAGCTTCAAGCTGCGGAGGAAGCATTTGCGGGCTACGGCCATGTGCAGGGGCAGAGGGCGAGGTCCCTTGGTCATTGGATGAAACAGCGCGCACACCTGCTGGTGCGTCCATTGGTAGTCTGCGTTGGCAGTGTCGTCTAGGTGTGAGTCGCTGAGCCAGTACGTAACCCATTGCAGCTGCGCTGCCAGGTAGTACAGCTCCATATTGGGGACCGCCATCCCTCCCTCCGCCGTCGGGGAATACAATTTCGCCAGGGCCACTCGTGGGCGCCCCGTGTTCCAAATTAAGCCGCGAAGCATCGACTCTAGATCGCGGAAGATCCTCGTGGGGACATACATCGGGATATTTGCAAAGTGGTAGAGTAGTCTCGGTAGCGCAATCATTTTAGACAGAGCGATCCGGCTGGGCACATTCAAGGGCAGCGTCTTCCAGAAGTTCATCTGGGCCCTCAGTGAAGACACGGCGCGTACCAGGTTGCCCTCTAGTATATCCTGCGGGTCTCTGTAAATATGCAGCCCGAGGTACTTGAACGTGGTCGGGTACCAGGTTAGTCGGGCGCCACCGAGGTGCACCTCGCATTCCTCCAGGTCCGGGCTGAAGGCGTATACTCCGGATTTGGTCCAGTTGACCCTGAGGCCCGATACCTCCTCAAAGGTCCGGAATATGTCCGACAGCATCGCAGGCACCGCGGTGAGGTCTCGCACATAGAGTAACAGGTCGTCTGCATATAGCGAGACCGTGTGCACCCCGTCTGCCAGCGGGATCCCCCAATCCCCTCCTTTGTCCCGTAGTAGGGCAGCCAGGGGTTCGATGGCCAGGGAGAAGAGAAGGGGCGACAGAGGGCAACCTTGTCTGGTGCCCCTGCGTACCCGCACCGCCTCTGACAGCAACCTGCCCGTCCGCACGCGGACGCTAGGCCTCTGGTAAAGCAGCCCGACCATATCCATGAAGGCATCTCCTACGCCGAGTTTTCCCAACACCGCTCCCAGGTACGGCCACTCCACTGAGTCAAAGGCCTTCTCCAGGTCCAAGACGAGGCATCCCGACCTCGGCCAGTGTGTTGGGGCCGCCTCCTGGACTCTGAAGAGGCGACGCAGGTTACGGGAGGTGCTCCTAGCCGGCATGAACCCGTTCTGGTCTGCGTGAACCAGGGTCGGGACCTCCAGGGTCAGGCGGCGGGCCAGCAGGGAGGTGAATATTTTGTAATCCGTGTTTAACATGGCTAAAGGCCTGTATGACCCCATATTCGTGCCGTCCCTGCCTGGCTTCAGCAGCGAAACCAGGTTCGCCTCGTTTAGTGAATTTGGGAGCGCCGAGTCCTCAATCGCATGGGTATAGAGCTTGAGCATCTCCGGGATCAACACGTCTGAGCAAGCCTTGAAGAACTCAGCAGGCAGGCCATCGGGGCCAGGAGACTTGTCATTAGACAATGCGAAGATAGCCTCTCGCATTTCCTCTTGGGTGAATGGTCCCCCAAGATCCCCCTGCTGCGCATCCGTCAGGGAGGGCAGTTGGACACCTGCGAGGAAATCCGCGACTGTGACTGCGGAAACCCTCATCTGTGACCTGTATAGGGTCTGATAGTGTCCCACAAACGCCTGGTGTATCTTGCTCTGCGTGTATACTATCTCCCCTCCAGTTGTCCTAATAGCGGACACCGGTTCCGTGCGGGATTCCTGTTTGACCAGCCACGCCAGTAGTCTCCCCGGCTTGTCGCCGTGATGGTGCACCCGCGCGGAGTGGGCCGCAAAATTAACGTGCCTCAGCCTTTCTAGTAGTGTCGTATGTTCCTCGCGGGCCTCCCGCAGCCTGTCGTCCGTGCCGGCCACTGCTTCCCGCTCCCAACGGAGCAAGTCCGCCTCCACCCTGCTCAGATCTGCCTCTAATGTCTTCTGTATGCTCCCTTGTGTGCCCAGGCAGTGACCTCGTATCACCACTTTAAAGGCGTCCCATTCCACACTTGGAGAGGACGCGGTGCCTGAGTTGTCGGTGAAGTACTGTGCCACTCGGGCCTGTAGGGCGTCTCTGAAGGGGGCGTCCAGTAGCAGAGCGGGCTGCAACCGCCACGTGGGTATGGGCGGGTGTGGGCGTTCCCAGGCTATCGCCAACGTGTGTGGGTTATGGTCTGAGTGTGTCCGGCCGAGGTAATGTGTCTCAGTGATGTGTGGGAGCGTTTCTGTTGTCACCATGAATCTGTCCAGGCGGACATGTAGCGCGTGTGCCCCCGAGTAATATGAGTATACCCGGGTGTCTGGGTGGTGTGCGCGCCTCGCATCTCTGAGGTCCCACTGCATTGCCCACCCTGTGAAAGCCTTCGTTGCCCCCAACGACGTGGCGTCTGGTCTGGGCGGGGTCGAGCGGTCCAGTACAGGGTCTAGCACTGCGTTGTAGTCACCTCCCAGTACCCAGGGGACTCCATGCCAGGGCGCTAATTTCTCCGAGAGGTGTGTCAGGAAGCTTCCCTGGTCTGTGTTTGGAGAATACACGGACGCCAGGACCACTGGCTGCCCGTCCAACCGACCCCTCACTAGTACATATCTCCCCCCCTGGTCTGTCATCACTTCTGTCATTGTGAAAGGGGTACCCGGCCTAACCCATAGTAGTGTCCCACGAGCAAACGAGGAGTATTCTGTGGCGTACAGTTGACCCCTCCATCTGCGTCTTAGTGCAACCACCTCCGCCCCGCATAGATGTGTCTCTTGTAAGAGTGCGATCTGTACCTGCTGCCGCTTCAGGTAGGAGTATATTTGGTATCTGCGCGCGGGTGTGTGCATGCCCCTGATATTCCAAGTGCATATTTTAATCGAAGTCATGTTAGTGGTACGTACCCCTCCCCACCTTTCGCACTGACAGCAGCTCCGCTAGGGGCTCTCCCATTGTCAATCTCAACATGCCCATCTCCGCCCCCCGTAGTACACTTAGCATCGTCCTGGTAGACATTGGGTAGGGGAAAAACATTAGATAACAGTAACCAACTGTGGGTGTGACCCACTAAAATACCAAAGGGGCAGTGGCGAAACGGGCCACCGTCCATAATCTCAAGTGAGAGGGACAACAGTTCCAATCTAAGGGGCAGTGCGCATAAGCACGGTTGAGGCCAAGAGGAAGTTAAGGTTGTTAAAGGGATTCTAGTTCCATCCCCGAGCCTCTAGTTGCAAGTCTTTTACCGGGCTCTAGCCGTACCTGCCGACGGCCAAGGACTGGTACGGGTCCGGGGGCAACCCCGCCAACCCCGACCCCACCAATCGCCAGTTCCACTCATGCAGTACTCACTGTTCCTGTGGTCCACTGTCCGTTCGGTAGGCATGGGGGAGAGGGGCACTCCCCTTGTCATACCTGGCGTCTGTTGTGTCGCAGCGTCTCAATGGCCTTTCGCCTCTCCCCCCTCGCCTGTGCGGCCATGGTGCATACTTCTCCAGTGGAGTCAGTGGACCAGATCAGAGGTTTGTGGCGTGACCACCGGCAAGTCTACAGAGATCTGCGAGTTTGGAATCCCGTAGATGGCTTCATCATCGTCGCTGGGCGCTGTCTGTTGTCCGTCCTCGGGGTGCGAGTCCTGGGAGAGCGGGTTGCTGAGCTGGGAAACTTTCCGCAGTGCGTCACGCTGTTCCTGGAGCATCTGATCCAGCGGGGGAGAGTGTCGCGATCCTTCATCCGCTCGCTGGGACTGTTGGGCTCCACATCTCCGGCGGTTACGTGGGCCTCGCCTCCTGGGCCTCGCCTCGCCCCCACGAGTGTGCTTGGGCGCCGAGTCCGTGCCTCCGTCCAGCCACTCGCTGACCTCCCCGGGTGTCCCGAAGAAGTAGGTGTTGTCTCCCGCTACCACTCTCAGCTTCGCAGGGAAGAGTAGGGAGTATTTGAGGCCTGCAGTGCGTAGCCTCCTCTTAACTTCCAGGAAGTCGTGTCTCTGGCGTTGCACCTGGATGGTGTAGTCGGGGAAAAACATGATGGACGCATTGTCAATGCGTATTTCACCCATGCGCCTCGTTTCCCGCAGAACCGCATCCCGGTCCCTGTAATTCAGTATCCTGAAGAGCAGTGGTCGTGGGTTGGCGCCAGTCGTGTAGGGCCTGGTCGGCACTCGGTGTGCGCGTTCCACGACAAAGTGAGGCGATAGCGTGCCCTCGGGCAACAGGGTCCGCAGCCATTCTTCCACATGCTGCGCTGGGTGGTTCCCCTCCCATTTTTCCGGGACGCCTACGAGTCTAATGTTATTTCGTCTCGCCCTCCCTTCCGCATCCTCAGCCCTGTCTTCCAGGAACTCTACTCTATTCAGGAGGTCCTGTACCTGCTTATCCGTTTGGGTGACTTTGGGTTCGATCTCTTTCACCTCGCTCTCCAGGACCTTGGTTCGGTCGGACAGCTTCCTGTGGTCGTCCCGCAGGAGGGTCAGGTCCACAGCCACGCCGTCTATCTTGGACTCCAGGGACGTTCTGGTTTGCTGGAGCGATTGCTCCATTCGCTCTACGGCCGCCAGCACGCTGTCTAGTCTCGTGGCCAATTGCTCGGCAGCCATTTTGTCGATTTGCTTGCTCGTTTTCCCTTTCGGCGGTGCCCCACCAGTCCCGGTGCGGGTCCACACCCCTCCTGACATGTGCGGGGGTGTACGTCCAGCAGAGTCTTTTTCTCCGCCCCTCAGGTGGCACCACCGAGATCACCCTCTGCCGGTGCCAAGGGTCCGTTGGTCCGGGGTTCCCCCTTCAACCGTGGTTGGCGTAGTCGCAGGGAGAGCTGTGGGGGTCCAGTGGGTCACCTCCTCTCCGCAGCCCAGCTGCGCCACGCAGCCCGTAGCGTAGCAATCGCCCCAAGGGTCCGGGTGTCTCGTGTGTGGCCGGCGGCGTCCGCACGTCCTTTTCCCCTCTTCACAGGTGTCTTTGCATGTGGGGGGGAGGGGGGGGCTGCTGGCGCCCCTCCAGGTGCCCTCACCGCCGGCAGTTGCAAAGCGTGGGCCCGACCGGGGGTTTCGGTAAGGCGTGTGTGGTTCCGCCGCCCCGGTCCCACCGTGTCTGGCCACAGGTCCGTGACTCTCCGGGCAGCGCCTGATGCCGTGCTGCGCCCTAGGGACCGCCTGACTCTCCCTCTTCTCGCCGGGTCAGTTCGTGCACCCCAGGCACCACAGACTCGCCCGTGGCAACCGCTTCTGAGCTGTGGTGTAGGCGCCGGTTCTCAGTCGTTCACTGGGTGGGACAGGGGCGGTAGGGCCGGGTCTCCGCTGGACCCTCAGCGTGTGCCCCCAGTGCAGCAGTGTTTCGCTGGCAGCCCCCGGGGAGCGCGAGTCAAGCGCGGCGGCAAGTTGCGGGCGGCCTCTCGATCCCGGTCCCCTCGCGGCGGCCCTCTTGCCTGTGTCTCCCCAGGTAGTGCCCGGTGGCTTGCGATGTCCCAGGGGCCCCCCGACTCGCCCCGTCCTCACCGGGTCTGTTCGCGCCCCCGGGTGTCCTCAGGCGCATCGGCAACAGTCTCGCTGGGGCTGCGATGCGGGCGATGTGCCTCCGCTGTCCGTTGTTCACTGGGCAGGTCAGCAGCGGCTGGGCTGGGTCACTGCCGGACCCTCAGCGTCGTCCCTCGTTGCGGTGGCCGTCCCGTTGCTGCCCTCGGGGATGTGTGGGCCGGGGCCTGTATGCTAGGCCCAAGCCCCGGTCACTCGTGGTTGCTCTGCCGACCGGGAGGCCTCCGGGTCCGCAGGAGAGTCGCAGGATAGGCCGGGGTCTGACCCGACGGGGCCTCGGTGCAAAAGTCGGCCAGATCGCCGAGATGACCTTCACGTTTGTCCGCCTGCAGTTTCCGGCGGCCTCGGTTCAATGTAGCGGATAATCGGCTCGGGGGAAGGGGAGCTATTCACGGAGCTCTACCCGAGCACGTCCTCCGCCATTGCGTGCTTCGACGACACTCGCAGCGATGTTAGACTTTCCCGCACCGGTCTGGTGCGTCCCGCAAACGAAGGATGCAACGGTTCTGGCAGCGGCAACAGGCGCTGCGACGATCTCGACCTTCGTAGCGGCGGGAAACTTCTCGCCCTGTCGGGGATGCGCTCCGCAGGCGAGCGATGCGACACTTTTTAATTGCAAAAGTCTCTCAAGCTTAGTTTCAAGCTTCCCAGCCCAGGTACTTCCAGAGGCCCCACAACAGGATCAAGCGCTCTAGGAAGGACAGAACTCTCTCAGCAGAGTTCAGGGAAGTTGGGGTTGAAGTCCTTTTGTTCCTGGGACTTCAGAACAGGGAGCCAGCTCTTCTCCGGCCCTTGGAGATTCCTTCAAGACAGGGGACACAGCACAACAGCAAAGTCCTTCCCCTCTCCTTGGCAGCAAAGCAACAGGTCAGTCCAGCAGAGCAACAGCAGGACAGTCTTCCTTCTTCAGATTCAGCTTTCTCCTTGGCAGAGGTTCCTTCTTGATTCCAGGATGATCTAATTTTCTGTTGTCAGGGGTCCTGTACTTATACCCCTAAATGTCTTTGTTCTCTTTGTGCATGTGGGCCCTGAGCCCGGTCTGAACCAGTTCTGGGTGTTTCTTGAGTACTTTGTTTTCGTGGCTTCTCCTTTCCTTTCAGAGATAGGGGCAGGGTCGTCAGCAGCCCAGCAGGAGGTGGAGCCAGCATTGTGGCAGGCATGCACAGCCCTATTCAGGCCCAGGTGCTAACTCCTCCCACCACTCAGGGTGCAAATGCAGTCATTCAGCCTAGGACTGACTCAGCCAGCCTACTGGGGAATCCCCAGCCCCTGTCACTCACAAACCAGACAGTCAATACACAAACAGGCCAAGGCACACAGAACGGTCAGACAAGAGAACAGCAACTTTCTAAAAGTGCTGTTCTCAAACACAGGATTTAAAAACCACCTTTCCTAAAAGATGTGTTATTAGATTCTGAGTTCAGGGATACTAGACTCTTATGTCCTATCTTGTTCCTATGAGAAGAAATGCTGGTAGCCACTTTAGCCAGCATCCCCCATGTTACCCTATGGAGCAAGATAGCCTTACAATAGTGAAAAATGAAAATGGCTGTAATTCACTACCAGAGCATGTCACCTGCAACAGTACATGCTCTACCTTTCACATACACTGCACCCTGCCCAAGGGGGTACCTTGGGCCTTCCATAGGGGTGACCAATATGCACAAAAAGGGAAGGGTTAGGCCTGGTCAGTGGGGACACTGACTAGGAGGACACAGCAGTTCCTAGACTGCACACAGGCACTGCAGTAGCAGGCCCGAGACACCATGTTAGGGCTACTCATGTGGGTGGCACAATCAGTGCTGCAGGCCCACTAGTAGCATTTGTCATCACCAGCCCTGGCACACCCAGTGCACTTTACTAGGGACTTCAAGGTGATACCAATATGCCAATCATGTATATCCAATCATGATAACGATTTACACAGAGAGCATATGCACTTTAGCACTGATCAGCAGTGGTAAAGTGCGCAGAGTCCTATTGCCAACAGCCACGGGTCAGGAAAAATCAGGGAGGAAGAAGCAAAAAGTTTGGGGATGACCCTGCAAGAAGGGCCAGTTCCAACACAACCCCCTTCCAGCCTAAAGCCAGGGTAGACCAAACAATACCTCAATGGGATTCCCTGCTTAAGGCGATAGAACACGGAACCTGGCCCAAACAGCAGGGCAGTCCTGTTCTACGCCGTCCTAAACCCAGTTGTATCACTATATCCATACTCTCAGGGTCCACCATGTCAATCCATGTGGAACCCTTCTCCTCACCTGTGGACACCACCTGTGCAGCACCTAACCTTAATTTACTCACAGGTGTTTCCCAACAGACAGACAGCAATCCACAGTGACCACCAATAGTGATCAGGGATGAGACCCAGGCCTCATGCCTCTCAAACCCCTGTGGCGTCAGAGGGTGGGGGGCAGTAGACCAAGGTGCTTGGCACCCTTTGTCCACTCTCCCACCTGTCAGGTCTGGTCTAATATCCTGGCACTGACCCACCAGTCCCGGACCTGTATCCGGCGGCTGGACAGGAGGCTGAGGTAGGCTTCTCCACACCCGGTCATCCTCTTCCTTGGGGCTCTGTACCCTCCAACCTAGAGCGATACCCCCTACTAGAATAGTCAGGGCACCTGTGGCAGGTGTCCTGCAACATTCACCCACCAGTTCAGGGGTTCTATCCTGCAGAAACAATGGAGGCAAGTGCCCTCCACCGATAACTTGTCCACGCTTCGCTCCGCAAGATCCAAGTACCACAAACACATCTTCCTTGGGAAAGCGGCGCACTTCAAAACCCTCCTTGACTCAGCCAAAAATAGACCCAAAAAACTATTCGATCTGATCAAGAGTCCTGACCGCTCTCCCCCTTCCTCCAAGTTGGAGGATTCTGCAAAGAGAGCGGATTTCGCTATATTCTTCGACGAAAAAGTGAAATCACTTGTGGATCAGGTCACTCATCCCACCCCTCCAGAGGAGTGCAAGTCCTTAGCCATTTGGCAAAACTTTGACCCCATATCTGAAGATGCCCTTCTCAAGTGCATCCGTGAAACAAAGCCCTACAACCATCATCTGGACCCCATCCCCAATGCCATTGCCATTGACTTTTATACCCTTTCCCTCTCCTACTGGACCACTCTGGTCAACCTCTCCCTCTATCAAGGCTCCCTTCCTGTCTCCTTCAAAACTGGGCAGGTCACCCCGCTTCTTAAGAAACCAACTGCTGATGCGTCTGACCTCAACAACTTCCGCCCCATCACTAACTTACCCTTTCTTGCGAAGATTACAGAAAGATGTGTAGTGAAACAACTCTCTCATCATATCAAGGACAATGATCTTTTTGACAATTTCCAGTCTGGCTTCATTCAAAACTGCAGCCCTGAAACAGCCCTACTGCAAGTGGTTGATGACGCTCTGAGGATCCTCGACTCGGGGGGGTCCTGTCTTCTAATTCTCCTTGACCTTTCTGCAGCCTTTGACACTGTAAATCACAACACCCTCCTCAACATTCTTAAACAGAGAATGGGCATGGAGGGCACTGTGCTTAAATGGTTTGCCTCCTTCCTCTCAAATGATCAAAATAGCGAACAGTCTTTCATCTCCTGTGGTGGTAGGTCAAGGTGTTCCTCAAGGCTCTATACTTGCACCCACATTGTTCAACCTCTATTTATAACCACTAGGAAATCTCCTAAGTAAATCCGGGATCCACTATCATCTCTATGCTGACGACACTCAAATCTACCTCAAGGTTGCCTCCACTCACGATCTCTCTATCCTAAGCTCTACTCTCGACTCCATTCATAACTGGATGTTTACTCATCAACTGATTCTGAACCCCTCCAAAACTGAATTCCTCCGCTTCTCCTCTTCAATCTCTCCTCCCCGGTGCAATCATGGATGGATCAGTTGAATCTACTGAACACTAAACCCATCATTGCCGACAGCGCAAAATCCCTGGGTGTCATTCTCGACAAAAAACTCAATCTAACCCCCCACATCAATTCCATTGCAAAGTCTGCTCGATACCATCTGCGCCTTCTTTGGGGAATCCGTCGCTTCTTCCCGGAGCAGCACCTTGTAACCCTGGTGCAATCGCTGGTCCTCTCCAGACTTGACTACTGCAATTCTCTTCTTAATGGCCTCCCCAAATTCCACCTGTCCCCCTTAAATCTGTTTTCCATTCAGCAGCTCGTTTCATTTATGGGGCCAAAAGAAGCGACCACATCACACCAATGTTATCCACCCTCCGCTGGCTTCCAATCAAGGCTAGAGCCATCTACAAGACTGCTTGTATCACCCACAAAGCCTTGCACTCCTCCTCTCCTCGCTACCTGGAGAATAATCTGAAACTCTCTGGAGGCTCTAGACCATCACGTAATGCGGAAAATCTTCTGCTTGAACCTCCCACTTTCAAGAAGGAAAGAACGATGGTGCAATCCTTTTCAGGCAACGCGGTGAGAATCTGGAACTCCCTTCCGCCGCAGCTCCGGACCACCACCTCCTCCCAGGCCTTCAAAACTAACCTCAAAATTCTCCTCATTCAAAGACACTTCCAAATGTAATCCATGCCCTCTCTATTATCTGAAAGAAGCCCTTCCACTATAGAAAAATCTACTTTACATGACTATGGAAGTGTTTTCCCAGTGTGTTCTCGTGGTTTGAGAGTCTGCCATTTATTGCAGTATTATCTTTCTTCCTGTGTTTGGTACTAGTGTGTAACATGCACCCGTCACTTTCTCGTGTAACATACTGTTTTCTACCTCTTACATTTGTTTATTTTCGATACCTGCACAAGTGCCACCATGGCCTACGTAACGTTTGTTCTTGTGCTTGAGTGCCCTCCATATATTGCAGTATTATACCTCTATGTTTACTTTGTACGCTTTTGTAACCTGCACACCTCACCTTTTCCTCCTGTAATGCACCGCTTGCTACCTCTTGTATTTTGTTGGTTCACGATTGTCACTTTTGTAATGCACCGTTTGCTACCTCTTGTATTTTGTTGGCTCACGATTGTCTTTTTTGCTTCACTTAATGTAACATTTGCTTTTGTATTTTGGTCACTTGTAATGTTCTCATGTATCAGTTCTGTTCCTATTGTGAAGCGCTCTGACACCTTCGGGTAAAGTCCGCGCTATATAAAAATGCACAAATAAATAAATAAATAACTGGAATTCCAGGTCAGGGGGGACACCCCAGACCTGGCCCTCAAACCTAGGCTCCAAAGCCTCCAGGTCAGACAACACCTGAACCTGGCTTCCCCACCCAGGGACCAACCCCCTGTGGTGGAACACTTGCCTGGTGCACCAGGACTTCACTCATTGATGTACCCACACTGGTAGACAGTATCCACCTGGACAACACAAGAGTGTGGCCTAGTCCACCCACAGGGTGAGACTCCTGCCCTCCTTCCAGGGTCAACCCTGTCCACCAAGACAACCAAGAACACAACTTTCCTACCAGTTCAGGACCTCCCTCCATCAACTGGTCTCCCAACCTAGGGTTTAACCCCTTAGGTTGCACCGGGGTCAGAAGCGAGGACTCCCTCCCTCTGCACCCCCTTCCAGAGCGCTGCACCCTCCCTACTGGAGGGGTACCCCTGGGAACCATATTGGTCAGGGCACTGGTTACAGATGCCCTTCCTTCCAGGTCAGGCAGATCCTGAACCTTGTCTCCCAACCCAGGGACCAAAACCTGCGGTTGTGCACTTGCCAGGCACGCCAGGACTTCTGGGGACTCCTTCCCCCTCTCACCCCTCGTCTGGACTTCTGCACCCTCCCAAATGGAGGGGCACTGCCAGACACCAGAACTGATAGAGGCCTGGTTACAGGCACTCCCCGTTCAACAGATACTAGGAGATCCTCCTCAAATGGCCTACAAGTACAGTCTAGGTCCCCAACCTGGTGTTCCCTTAAGGAACCCTCCAGGCCCTGAGACTGGGTTTCGGGCACCGTAAGACACACCGTCCCACACTCATTCCTTCTCCACTGAGACCGGACATGAGCCCCTACACCCCTCCCACTACACTGGGACCTAACCGGGCTACACTGAACCTCTTCCACCTCCCAGGTCTGGAAG
This sequence comes from Lissotriton vulgaris, assembly GCF_964263255.1. Taxonomy (NCBI): domain Eukaryota; kingdom Metazoa; phylum Chordata; class Amphibia; order Caudata; family Salamandridae; genus Lissotriton; species Lissotriton vulgaris. Next base: position 2,002,872,676 of record NC_141689.1, on the reverse strand, counting down.
ATATCTAAGCCACTCCTTTTGGGACCACTCCCCAATGCCTCCTCAGACTCTCTGGAATTCACCAAGAGGTCTGCCTCCAACGCAAGCTCTCTGGGATCAGAGAACTCACACTCCACCAGGTGTTGGCTTAGCTCTGGAAAACAGGGTCTTAAAATATGCTCTCCAACAAATAAATCACATAGCCCCCCACAGTTGTTAACCAAGCGACCCTTTGCTTCACCCTCCAGTGCCTCACACAAGTCCCCCACACCACTCTCCTGAGACTGGCAAGACAGTATCTGACTGTCTCTGTCACACAACCCACACTCTTCTGGCTGGTCTTCACATACACACACCAAGGTTTCTACCACGGGGGAACCCCTCTCCCTGTACCTCTCTTCTAGAGTCAGTAGAGTGTCCCTCCCACCACTAGGAATATGGTCCCCTTTGCCAGTCCCCCAATCTACTTCAGGGATACTGCACTCCACTGGAACTACATCATAAACTTGGACCCCCTGGTGTATGTTGACCCCCTCCCTCAAGTCAGGCACCACATCTCTGGGTGTTTGTACCTTTCTCTCCGCACTAGATATCATAATCATGCTGCCACCATCTGAGCTGGACTCCACCTCCAACTCAGCAAAGCTCACCTCTTGAGCTACCCATGTTTCTTCTTCAGCTGAGACCCTCATGGCCTCACGCCTCTTGAGCTCCATCTCAAGTTTCCTCATTCTTAATTCATGGGCCAAGGTCAATTTCAATTCTTCCAGGGCACGGGCATTTTTGCTCTCCCCTGCCGCCCTTTCTCTTTCTTTTTCCATCTGCTTCAGCTCCATTTCAAGCCTCAACATTTCCAACGCATGATCTCTAGCCCTTTGGTTTTCCTCCAACTCCTCTGGGGAAAAACTGTCAGCTGAATGGTTGCTGCTAGCCCTTGAGGCCGCTCTGGACACAGGCAGATCCTGTGGCCTGAAACCATCCCTTTGTGCTTCCTCATCCACTTCTGCATCCTCTATCTCCCCAGCCTCTTTGGTCTCCCACCAGGCCCTTACGGCCTCCTGTAACTCCTCCTTCTTAGAGTGGCGCTTTATGGGGCATCCAAAGTTCCTGCAGAACTGTCTGAGTTGACCTACTTTGTAATCACTTAACATTTCAATATCAAACTCCAGTTCTGCAACATCACTTGCTGTTTTATCATTCTGAGACATGATGCTTGGATCCTTTCAGGGTTACGATCAAAAATAGAACCAAAAAACGTAACCGTAGTATGCGGTGGCGTAGTGGTCTGCACTCACTAGTGATGTACACCAATCACTGTGGGTCTAGTACAAATACAAGTTCAAATCCGCACCGCTGACCAACAATGTTAGAACTGGGGGTCTCTAGTTGGCAGAGGTAGGTACCACTGTCCAAATAGGGACCCTTGATTCTAGTCAGGGTAAGGAGGAAACCCTCTGGGATAACCCCTGCTCACCCTCTAGGTAGCTTGGCACGAGCAGACAAGGCTAATCAGAAGGCAATGTGTAAAGTATTTGTACCAACACTCACAGTAACACAGTGAAAACACCACAAACTGACTCCACAACAGTTTAGAAAAATAAAGGTATTTAATCTAAACTACACAAGACCAAAACGACAAAAATCCAACATACACAGTTCAAGAATATGGTTTCAAAAGAGTTCTTAAGGTTGTAATGTAAGTTCTTATGGTTTCCGATAAAATAATCCACAGATGAGTGAAAAGTTCACAGTTGCGTCACGTTTACTCACAGTACCTTTTAGTTGCGACAAAGTTCCAAAAGCAGAAGCTGGTGCGGTGGAAAACAAGTGATGCGTTGCTCATGAGAACCTGGGGAGGCGTTTGCGACAGCCCCGCTGCAGCAGCGGGTGTGTTGTGACGAATCCGGTCTGTATGGGGAGGAAGGCCACTTGTATGGGTTCCGGTGCGGAGGTTCCGTAGGAAGTTTGTTCTCGCAAAGGCACGATGCGACGATCTTTGGAGTTACGACGACCTCCGGGGCGATGATGCGCGGACCAGCGGTGATATTCTCTCTCGCAGCTCCTCGACGCGATGGTTTCTGCGACGACACTCGCAGCTACGTGATGCGGTCCGCAAGCAAGCAGTGCGGTGATCTCACCCAGCGACGACAGGCTCTGTGACGACACTCGCAGCGATGTTAGACTTTCCCGCACCGGTCTGGTGTGTCCCGCAAACGAAGGATGCGACGGCTCTGGCAGCGGCAACAGACGCTGCGACGATCTCTACCTTCGTAGCGGCGGGAAACTTCTCGCCCTGTCGGGGATGCGCTCCGCAAGCGAGCGATGCAACACTTTTCAATTGCAAAAGTCTCTCAAGCTTAGTTTCAAGCTTCCCAGCACAGGTACAACTTCCAGAGACCCCACAACTGGATCAAGCACTCTAGGAAGGACAGAACTCTCTCAGAAGAGTTCAGGGAAGTTGGGGGTAAAGTCCTTTTGTTCCTGGGACTTCAGAACAGGGAGCCAGCTCTTCTCAGGCCCTTGGAGATTCCTTCAAGACAGGGGACACAGCACAACAGCAAAGTCCTTCCCCTCTCCTTGGCAGCAAAGCAACAGGTCAGTCCATCAGAGCAACAGCAGGACAGTCTTCCTTCTTCAGATTCAGCTTTCTCCTTGGCAGAAGTTCCTTCTTGATTCCAGGATGATCTAATTTTCTGTTGTCAGGGGTCCTGTACTTATACCCCTAAAAGTCTTTGTTCTCTTTGTGCATGTGGGCCCTGAGCCCGGTCTGAACCAATTCTGGGTGTTTCTTGAGTACTTTGTTTTCCTGGCTTCTCCTTTCCTTTCAAAGTGAGGGGCAGGGTCGTCAGCCGCCCAGCAGGAGGTAGAGCCAGCATTGTGGCAGGCAGGCACAGCCCTATTCAGGCCCAGGTGCTAACTCCTCCCACCACTCAGGTTGCAAATGCAGTCATTCAGCCTAGGGCTGACTCAGCCAGCCTCCTGGGGAATCCCCAGCCCCTGTCACTCTCAAACCAGACAGTCAATACACAAACAGGCCAAGGCACACAGAAGGGTCAGACAAGAGAACAGCAACTTTCTAAAAGTGCTGTTCTCAAACACAGGATTTAAAAACCACCTTTCCTAAAAGATGTGTTATTAGATTCTGAGTTCATGGATACTAGACTCTTATGCCCTATCTTGTTCCTATGAGAAGAAATGCTGGTAGCCACTGTAGCCAGCATCCCCCATGTTAACCTATGGAGCAAGATAGCCTTACAATAGTGAAAAACGAAAATGGCTGTAATTCACTACCAGAGCATGTCACCTGTACAAATACATGCTCTACCTTTCACATACACTGCACCCTGCCCAGGGGGTACCTTGGGCCTTCCATAGGGGTGACCAATATGCACAAAAAGGGAAGGGTTAGGCCTGGTCAGTGGGGACACTGACCAGGAGGACACAGCAGTTCCTAGACTGCACACAGGCACTGCAGTGGCAGGCCCGAGACACCATTTTAGGGATACTCATGTGGGTGGCTCAATCAGTGCTGCAGGCCCACTAGTAGCATTTGTCATCACCAGCCCTGGCAGACCCAGTGCACTTTACTAGGGACTTCATGGTGATACAAATATGCCAATCATGTATATCCAATCATGATAACAATTTACACAGAGAGCATATGCACTTTAGCATTGATCAGCAGTGGTAAAGTACGCAGAGTCATATTGCCAACAGCCACGGGTCAGGAAAAATAACAGAAGAAGAAGCAAAAAGTTTGGGGATGACCCTGCAAGAAGGGCCAGTTCCAACAGCGCACATTCACATATCTTTCCCACATCGTGCACGCGGCGACCCTGGCACCTCATACCGGGGTGCCGCGGCGCACAGTTTGGGAACCACTGGACTAACTACTTATTGACTTATTGGTTAGCTAATTATTATTTCGGTGAATAAATGCGCGCATGTCAAAAACAGAAAAGTCGTGGGTTTGGAAAGTGCGCGCCACAACTGGGGGAGTGCAGGCAACTTGCTAATTGTTCACTTAAGAGTCCAGCCTCCTACAAACCCCCGTCCTTGATGGCACAGGGCTGCGGTTCTCAACTACAATGGCGCGTGGGGACCTAAAATAATAGCTGGAGAAGAAAGGGGTACACAGGCGCTGAAGAAGAAATTGATTACAATATAAACATGGGACTAGAAAAGAAATGACACAGTGTGACAATTTAACTACATCTACGTTGCAAAACAACAATTGTGTTTATTTATGCAGCCAAGGCACAAACCCTAAAAAAAGAAGTGGGGGGACTAAACTAGTCAGGCAGTATGCAAGTGACATTACAGCGCATGACATCATGGCGAGTGGCATTGCACGTGACATCACAGGAAGTGGCATTGGAGGCCATGCCTTTAGAGGAAGTGGCATCACATGATGTGACATCAGATCTTAAGCCCTAACATTTATGTTTAGCAGATATATCATGAGTACATTTTTTGAGCAGATTTCGAGTATACATGCAAACACTCCTGCTTTAGCAAAACACATTTTTGTAAGCAACACATAAAACAATGTTGACTTTTGTCAGCGTAAAGTTTCCTTTACCCAAGGATTGAACAAACTAACTCTGCCACCAGCCTACTCAAACAGGCATAATACTGCATATGCAGCACTTTTCCATGTAGATGCTATTTCTTTAGCTGCCTGCACTCCCCAGAGTTGAGACCACTGTCCTATGTGAAGTATTCTCACTCAGCCTTACCCACCGGCACTAATTTTAGGCGGTTGGTGCTCATTTTTTGCCAACAGACCATGACCCAAAACAAGAGGGAAAGACAGAAAGGGAAGAAATGAGAAAGATAAGAAAACAATGATGAATGCAGAAAAAGGGATGAAAAAAGAACTTGCAAGAATAAGCAATTTCAGGGTAGTGAAAGAAAAAGGTTGTGACAACCTTGTCATTCAGCAATAGGACCCTAAGAAAAAGTGTGGAGCTCTGCATTTATGTTTGTACAGATTACACACTGCTCCCCAAAATGTCACCTTTGCAATTAGCAATAGGCAGCTCTCATGTTCAATCAATCAATCAGAGTACTTGTAAAGCGCGCTACTTACCCGTGAGGGTCCCAAGACGCGGAGGGGAGAGGGGGGTGCTGCTACTGCTCGAAGAGCCAGGTCTTGAGGAGTCTTCTGAAGGCGAGTAGGTCTTGGATCTGCCGTATGTGGGTAGGGAGGGTGTTCCATGTCTTGGCAGCGAGGTAGGAGAAGGATCTGGCTCCGGAGGTCGTTCGTTGGATGCGGAGGACAGAGGCGAGGGCGAGGCTGGAGGAGCGGAGCTGGCGGGCGGGGGTGTAGAAGCTGAGTTTGATGTTCAGGTAGGCTGGTCGAGCATTGTGGAGTGCTTTGTGTGCCTGGGTGAGGAGCTTGAAGGTGATCCTCTTGTCAACGGGGAGCCAGTTTAGGTCTCTCAGGTGGGGGGGGGTGATGTGGCTGCGGCAGGGGACATTGATGATCAGTCGGACGGAGGAGTTTTGGATGCGTTGTAGTCATCGTAGTTGTTTGGCTGGGATTCCTGCGTAGAGTGCGTTGCCGTAGTTCAGTCTGCTGCTGACGAGGGCCTGTGTCACCGTTCTTCTTGTTTCGGTCTGGATCCACTTGTAGATCCTGCGGAGCATGCGGAGGGTGTTGAAGCAGGAGGAGGAGACGGCGTTGACCTGCTTAGACATGGCGAGGGAGGAGTCGAGGATGAATCCTAGATTACGTGCATGGTCAATGGCTGTTGGTGCTGTTCCCAGTGTGGTCGGCCACCAGGAGTCGTCCCAGGCTGAGGGGAAAGGTCCGAGGATGAGGACCTCTGTCTTGTCCGAGTTCAGTTTCAGACGGCTGCTCCTCATCCAGTCGGCGACGGCCTTCATTCCCTCATGGAGGTTGGTTTTTGCGGTGTGTGGGTCCTTGGTGAGGGAGAGGATGAGCTGGGTGTCGTCAGCGTTGGAGTTGATGTTGAGGTCATGATGGCGGGCCCACTTTGCGAGGGGGGCCATGTAGACATTGAACAGCGTTGGGCTGAGGGATGAGCCCTGTGGGAATCCGCAGATTATGTCGGTGACTTCGGATCAGAAGGGTGGGAGGCGGACGCTCTGGGTTCTGCTGGAGAGGAAGGATGTGGTCCAGTCAAGAGCCTTCTCTTGGATTCCAGGTTTTAGGAGGCGTGTCTTTAGAGTGCGATGGCAGACCGTGTTGAAGGCGGCTGACAGGTCCAGGAGGATGAGGGCTGATGTTTCACCGTGGTCTAGTTGGCACCTGATGTCTTCGGTGGCGGCGATGAGGTGCTGTGGTTTCGTCTGAATCCGGACTGTGATGGGTCCAAGATGTTGTTGTCTTCCAGGTGGCGGGCCAGTTGCATGTTGACGATTTTCTCGATGACCTTTGCCGGGAACGGGAGCAGGGAGATGGGCCGGAAGTTCTTGAGGTCATTGGGGTCTGCTTTGGGCTTCTTGAGGAGGGCGTTGATTTCGGCGTGCTTCCAGCTTTCAGGGAATGATGCTGTTTCGAAGGAGATGTTGATGACCTTCCGTAGTTGGGGTGCGATGGCTGCGTCTGCTTTGTTGAATACGTGGTGTGGCACGGGTCAGACGGAGATCCTGAGTGGATGGAGTTCATGACCTTGCGTGTCTCGTCGTCATTGATGTTGGACCAGGAGGTCAGGCGGTTGGCGCTGGTGGTGTTCACAGGGAGGTGTCTGGCGTAGTCGGGGCGCTCGTCGTGTTGAAGCTGTCGTGGATGTCAGCGATCAAAACTGGGCAGGTCACCCCGCTTCTTAAGAAACCAACTGCTGATGCGTCTGACCTCAACAACTTCCGCCCCATCACTAACTTACCCTTTCTTGCGAAGATTACAGAAAGATGTGTAGTGAAACAACTCTCTCATCATATCAAGGACAATGATCTTTTTGACAATTTCCAGTCTGGCTTCATTCAAAACTGCAGCCCTGAAACAGCCCTACTGCAAGTGGTTGATGACGCTCTGAGGATCCTCGACTCTGGGGGGTCCTGTCTTCTAATTCTCCTTGACCTTTCTGCAGCCTTTGACACTGTAAATCACAACACCCTCCTCAACATTCTTAAACAGAGAATGGGCATGGAGGGCACTGTGCTTAAATGGTTTGCCTCCTTCCTCTCAAATGATCAAAATAGCGAACAGTCTTTCATCTCCTGTGGTGGTAGGTCAAGGTGTTCCTCAAGGCTCTATACTTGCACCCACATTGTTCAACCTCTATTTATAACCACTAGGAAATCTCCTAAGTAAATCCGGGATCCACTATCATCTCTATGCTGACGACACTCAAATCTACCTCAAGGTTGCCTCCACTCACGATCTCTCTATCCTAAGCTCTACTCTCGACTCCATTCATAACTGGATGTTTACTCATCAACTGATTCTGAACCCCTCCAAAACTGAATTCCTCCGCTTCTCCTCTTCAATCTCTCCTCCCCGGTGCAATCATGGATGGATCAGTTGAATCTACTGAACACTAAACCCATCATTGCCGACAGCGCAAAATCCCTGGGTGTCATTCTCGACAAAAAACTCAATCTAACCCCCCACATCAATTCCATTGCAAAGTCTGCTCGATACCATCTGCGCCTTCTTTGGGGAATCCGTCGCTTCTTCCCGGAGCAGCACCTTGTAACCCTGGTGCAATCGCTGGTCCTCTCCAGACTTGACTACTGCAATTCTCTTCTTAATGGCCTCCCCAAATTCCACCTGTCCCCCTTAAATCTGTTTTCCATTCAGCAGCTCGTTTCATTTATGGGGCCAAAAGAAGCGACCACATCACACCAATGTTATCCACCCTCCGCTGGCTTCCAATCAAGGCTAGAGCCATCTACAAGACTGCTTGTATCACCCACAAAGCCTTGCACTCCTCCTCTCCTCGCTACCTGGAGAATAATCTGAAACTCTCTGGAGGCTCTAGACCATCACGTAATGCGGAAAATCTTCTGCTTGAACCTCCCACTTTCAAGAAGGAAAGAACGATGGTGCAATCCTTTTCAGGCAACGCGGTGAGAATCTGGAACTCCCTTCCGCCGCAGCTCCGGACCACCACCTCCTCCCAGGCCTTCAAAACTAACCTCAAAATTCTCCTCATTCAAAGACACTTCCAAATGTAATCCATGCCCTCTCTATTATCTGAAAGAAGCCCTTCCACTATAGAAAAATCTACTTTACATGACTATGGAAGTGTTTTCCCAGTGTGTTCTCGTGGTTTGAGAGTCTGCAATTTATTGCAGTATTATCTTTCTTCCTGTGTTTGGTACTAGTGTGTAACATGCACCCGTCACTTTCTCGTGTAACATACTGTTTTCTACCTCTTACATTTGTTTATTTTCGATACCTGCACAAGTGCCACCATGGCCTACGTAACGTTTGTTCTTGTGCTTGAGTGCCCTCCATATATTGCAGTATTATACCTCTATGTTTACTTTGTACGCTTTTGTAACCTGCACACCTCACCTTTTCCTCCTGTAATGCACCGCTTGCTACCTCTTGTATTTTGTTGGTTCACGATTGTCACTTTTGTAATGCACCGTTTGCTACCTCTTGTATTTTGTTGGCTCACGATTGTCTTTTTTGCTTCACTTAATGTAACATTTGCTTTTGTATTTTGGTCACTTGTAATGTTCTCATGTATCAGTTCTGTTCCTATTGTGAAGCGCTCTGACACCTTCGGGTAAAGTCCGCGCTATATAAAAATGCACAAATAAATAAATAAATAACTGGAATTCCAGGTCAGGGGGGACACCCCAGACCTGGCCCTCAAACCTAGGCTCCAAAGCCTCCAGGTCAGACAACACCTGAACCTGGCTTCCCCACCCAGGGACCAACCCCCTGTGATGGAACACTTGCCTGGTGCACCAAGACTTCACTCATTGATGTACCCACACTGGTAGACAGTATCCACCTGGACAACACAAGAGTGTGGCCTAGTCCACCCACAGGGTGAGACTCCTGCCCTCCTTCCAGGGTCAACCCTGTCCACCAAGACAACCAAGAACACAACTTTCCTACCAGTTCAGGACCTCCCTCCATCAACTGGTCTCCCAACCTAGGGTTTAACCCCTTAGGTTGCACCGGGGTCAGAAGCGAGGACTCCCTCCCTCTGCACCCCCTTCCAGAGCGCTGCACCCTCCCTACTGGAGGGGTACCCCTGGGAACCATATTGGTCAGGGCACTGGTTACAGATGCCCTTCCTTCCAGGTCAGGCAGATCCTGAACCTTGTCTCCCAACCCAGGGACCAAAACCTGCGGTTGTGCACTTGCCAGGCACGCCAGGACTTCTGGGGACTCCTTCCCCCTCTCACCCCTCGTCTGGACTTCTGCACCCTCCCAAATGGAGGGGCACTGCCAGACACCAGAACTGATAGAGGCCTGGTTACAGGCACTCCCCGTTCAACAGATACTAGGAGATCCTCCTCAAATGGCCTACAAGTACAGTCTAGGTCCCCAACCTGGTGTTCCCTTAAGGAACCCTCCAGGCCCTGAGACTGGGTTTCGGGCACCGTAAGACACACCGTCCCACACTCATTCCTTCTCCACTGAGACCGGACATGAGCCCCTACACCCCTCCCACTACACTGGGACCTAACCGGGCTACACTGAACCTCTTCCACCTCCCAGGTCTGGAAGATATCTAAGCCACTCCTTTTGGGACCACTCCCCAATGCCTCCTCAGACTCTCTGGAATTCACCAAGAGGTCTGCCTCCAACGCAAGCTCTCTGGGATCAGAGAACTCACACTCCACCAGGTGTTGGCTTAGCTCTGGAAAACAGGGTCTTAAAATATGCTCTCCAACAAATAAATCACATAGCCCCCCACAGTTGTTAACCAAGCGACCCTTTGCTTCACCCTCCAGTGCCTCACACAAGTCCCCCACACCACTCTCCTGAGACTGGCAAGACAGTATCTGACTGTCTCTGTCACACAGCCCACACTCTTCTGGCTGGTCTTCACATACACACACCAAGGTTTCTACCACGGGGGAACCCCTCTCCCTGTACCTCTCTTCTAGAGTCAGTAGAGTGTCCCTCCCACCACTAGGAATATGGTCCCCTTTGCCAGTCCCCCAATCTACTTCAGGGATACTGCACTCCACTGGAACTACATCATAAACTTGGACCCCCTGGTGTATGTTGACCCCCTCCCTCAAGTCAGGCACCACATCTCTGGGTGTTTGTACCTTTCTCTCCGCACTAGATATCATAATCATGCTGCCACCATCTGAGCTGGACTCCACCTCCAACTCAGCAAAGCTCACCTCTTGAGCTACCCATGTTTCTTCTTCAGCTGAGACCCTCATGGCCTCACGCCTCTTGAGCTCCATCTCAAGTTTCCTCATTCTTAATTCATGGGCCAAGGTCAATTTCAATTCTTCCAGGGCACGGGCATTTTTGCTCTCCCCTGCCGCCCTTTCTCTTTCTTTTTCCATCTGCTTCAGCTCCATTTCAAGCCTCAACATTTCCAACGCATGATCTCTAGCCCTTTGGTTTTCCTCCAACTCCTCTGGGGAAAAACTGTCAGCTGAATGGTTGCTGCTAGCCCTTGAGGCCGCTCTGGACACAGGCAGATCCTGTGGCCTGAAACCATCCCTTTGTGCTTCCTCATCCACTTCTGCATCCTCTATCTCCCCAGCCTCTTTGGTCTCCCACCAGGCCCTTACGGCCTCCTGTAACTCCTCCTTCTTAGAGTGGCGCTTTATGGGGCATCCAAAGTTCCTGCAGAACTGTCTGAGTTGACCTACTTTGTAATCACTTAACATTTCAATATCAAACTCCAGTTCTGCAACATCACTTGCTGTTTTATCATTCTGAGACATGATGCTTGGATCCTTTCAGGGTTACGATCAAAAATAGAACCAAAAAACGTAACCGTAGTATGCGGTGGCGTAGTGGTCTGCACTCACTAGTGATGTACACCAATCACTGTGGGTCTAGTACAAATACAAGTTCAAATCCGCACCGCTGACCAACAATGTTAGAACTGGGGGTCTCTAGTTGGCAGAGGTAGGTACCACTGTCCAAATAGGGACCCTTGATTCTAGTCAGGGTAAGGAGGAAACCCTCTGGGATAACCCCTGCTCACCCTCTAGGTAGCTTGGCACGAGCAGACAAGGCTAATCAGAAGGCAATGTGTAAAGTATTTGTACCAACACTCACAGTAACACAGTGAAAACACCACAAACTGACTCCACAACAGTTTAGAAAAATAAAGGTATTTAATCTAAACTACACAAGACCAAAACGACAAAAATCCAACATACACAGTTCAAGAATATGGTTTCAAAAGAGTTCTTAAGGTTGTAATGTAAGTTCTTATGGTTTCCGATAAAATAATCCACAGATGAGTGAAAAGTTCACAGTTGCGTCACGTTTACTCACAGTACCTTTTAGTTGCGACAAAGTTCCAAAAGCAGAAGCTGGTGCGGTGGAAAACAAGTGATGCGTTGCTCATGAGAACCTGGGGAGGCGTTTGCGACAGCCCCGCTGCAGCAGCGGGTGTGTTGTGACGAATCCGGTCTGTATGGGGAGGAAGGCCACTTGTATGGGTTCCGGTGCGGAGGTTCCGTAGGAAGTTTGTTCTCGCAAAGGCACGATGCGACGATCTTTGGAGTTACGACGACCTCCGGGGCGATGATGCGCGGACCAGCGGTGATATTCTCTCTCGCAGCTCCTCGACGCGATGGTTTCTGCGACGACACTCGCAGCTACGTGATGCGGTCCGCAAGCAAGCAGTGCGGTGATCTCACCCAGCGACGACAGGCTCTGTGACGACACTCGCAGCGATGTTAGACTTTCCCGCACCGGTCTGGTGTGTCCCGCAAACGAAGGATGCGACGGCTCTGGCAGCGGCAACAGACGCTGCGACGATCTCTACCTTCGTAGCGGCGGGAAACTTCTCGCCCTGTCGGGGATGCGCTCCGCAAGCGAGCGATGCAACACTTTTCAATTGCAAAAGTCTCTCAAGCTTAGTTTCAAGCTTCCCAGCACAGGTACAACTTCCAGAGACCCCACAACTGGATCAAGCACTCTAGGAAGGACAGAACTCTCTCAGAAGAGTTCAGGGAAGTTGGGGGTAAAGTCCTTTTGTTCCTGGGACTTCAGAACAGGGAGCCAGCTCTTCTCAGGCCCTTGGAGATTCCGTCAAGACAGGGGACACAGCACAACAGCAAAGTCCTTCCCCTCTCCTTGGCAGCAAAGCAACAGGTCAGTCCATCAGAGCAACAGCAGGACAGTCTTCCTTCTTCAGATTCAGCTTTCTCCTTGGCAGAAGTTCCTTCTTGATTCCAGGATGATCTAATTTTCTGTTGTCAGGGGTCCTGTACTTATACCCCTAAAAGTCTTTGTTCTCTTTGTGCATGTGGGCCCTGAGCCCGGTCTGAACCAATTCTGGGTGTTTCTTGAGTACTTTGTTTTCCTGGCTTCTCCTTTCCTTTCAAAGTGAGGGGCAGGGTCGTCAGCCGCCCAGCAGGAGGTAGAGCCAGCATTGTGGCAGGCAGGCACAGCCCTATTCAGGCCCAGGTGCTAACTCCTCCCACCACTCAGGTTGCAAATGCAGTCATTCAGCCTAGGGCTGACTCAGCCAGCCTCCTGGGGAATCCCCAGCCCCTGTCACTCTCAAACCAGACAGTCAATACACAAACAGGCCAAGGCACACAGAAGGGTCAGACAAGAGAACAGCAACTTTCTAAAAGTGCTGTTCTCAAACACAGGATTTAAAAACCACCTTTCCTAAAAGATGTGTTATTAGATTCTGAGTTCATGGATACTAGACTCTTATGCCCTATCTTGTTCCTATGAGAAGAAATGCTGGTAGCCACTGTAGCCAGCATCCCCCATGTTAACCTATGGAGCAAGATAGCCTTACAATAGTGAAAAACGAAAATGGCTGTAATTCACTACCAGAGCATGTCACCTGTACAAATACATGCTCTACCTTTCACATACACTGCACCCTGCCCAGGGGGTACCTTGGGCCTTCCATAGGGGTGACCAATATGCACAAAAAGGGAAGGGTTAGGCCTGGTCAGTGGGGACACTGACCAGGAGGACACAGCAGTTCCTAGACTGCACACAGGCACTGCAGTGGCAGGCCCGAGACACCATTTTAGGGATACTCATGTGGGTGGCTCAATCAGTGCTGCAGGCCCACTAGTAGCATTTGTCATCACCAGCCCTGGCAGACCCAGTGCACTTTACTAGGGACTTCATGGTGATACAAATATGCCAATCATGTATATCCAATCATGATAACAATTTACACAGAGAGCATATGCACTTTAGCATTGATCAGCAGTGGTAAAGTACGCAGAGTCATATTGCCAACAGCCATGGGTCAGGAAAAATAACAGAAGAAGAAGCAAAAAGTTTGGGGATGACCCTGCAAGAAGGGCCAGTTCCAACAGCGCACATTCACATATCTTTCCCACATCGTGCACGCGGCGACCCTGGCACCTCATACCGGGGTGCCGCGGCGCACAGTTTGGGAACCACTGGACTAACTACTTATTGACTTATTGGTTAGCTAATTATTATTTCGGTGAATAAATGCGCGCATGTCAAAAACAGAAAAGTCGTGGGTTTGGAAAGTGCGCGCCACAACTGGGGGAGTGCAGGCAACTTGCTAATTGTTCACTTAAGAGTCCAGCCTCCTACAAACCCCCGTCCTTGATGGCACAGGGCTGCGGTTCTCAACTACAATGGCGCGTGGGGACCTAAAATAATAGCTGGAGAAGAAAGGGGTACACAGGCGCTGAAGAAGAAATTGATTACAATATAAACATGGGACTAGAAAAGAAATTACACAGTGTGACAATTTAACTACATCTACGTTGCAAAACAACAATTGTGTTTATTTATGCAGCCAAGGCACAAACCCTAAAAAAAGAAGTGGGGGGACTAAACTAGTCAGGCAGTATGCAAGTGACATTACAGCGCATGACATCATGGCGAGTGGCATTGCACGTGACATCACAGGAAGTGGCATTGGAGGCCATGCCTTTAGAGGAAGTGGCATCACATGATGTGACATCAGATCTTAAGCCCTAACATTTATGTTTAGCAGATATATCATGAGTACATTTTTTGAGCAGATTTCGAGTATACATGCAAACACTCCTGCTTTAGCAAAACACATTTTTGTAAGCAACACATAAAACAATGTTGACTTTTGTCAGCGTAAAGTTTCCTTTACCCAAGGATTGAACAAACTAACTCTGCCACCAGCCTACTCAAACAGGCATAATACTGCATATGCAGCACTTTTCCATGTAGATGCTATTTCTTTAGCTGCCTGCACTCCCCAGAGTTGAGACCACTGTCCTATGTGAAGTATTCTCACTCAGCCTTACCCACCGGCACTAATTTTAGGCGGTTGGTGCTCATTTTTTGCCAACAGACCATGACCCAAAACAAGAGGGAAAGACAGAAAGGGAAGAAATGAGAAAGATAAGAAAACAATGATGAATGCAGAAAAAGGGATGAAAAAAGAACTTGCAAGAATAAGCAATTTCAGGGTAGTGAAAGAAAAAGGTTGTGACAACCTTGTCATTCAGCAATAGGACCCTAAGAAAAAGTGTGGAGCTCTGCATTTATGTTTGTACAGATTACACACTGCTCCCCAAAATGTCACCTTTGCAATTAGCAATAGGCAGCTCTCATGTTCAATCAATCAATCAGAGTACTTGTAAAGCGCGCTACTTACCCGTGAGGGTCCCAAGACGCGGAGGGGAGAGGGGGGTGCTGCTACTGCTCGAAGAGCCAGGTCTTGAGGAGTCTTCTGAAGGCGAGTAGGTCTTGGATCTGCCGTATGTGGGTAGGGAGGGTGTTCCATGTCTTGGCAGCGAGGTAGGAGAAGGATCTGGCTCCGGAGGTCGTTCGTTGGATGCGGAGGACAGAGGCGAGGGCGAGGCTGGAGGAGCGGAGCTGGCGGGCGGGGGTGTAGAAGCTGAGTTTGATGTTCAGGTAGGCTGGTCGAGCATTGTGGAGTGCTTTGTGTGCCTGGGTGAGGAGCTTGAAGGTGATCCTCTTGTCAACGGGGAGCCAGTTTAGGTCTCTCAGGTGGGGGGGGGTGATGTGGCTGCGGCAGGGGACATTGATGATCAGTCGGACGGAGGAGTTTTGGATGCGTTGTAGTCATCGTAGTTGTTTGGCTGGGATTCCTGCGTAGAGTGCGTTGCCGTAGTTCAGTCTGCTGCTGACGAGGGCCTGTGTCACCGTTCTTCTTGTTTCGGTCTGGATCCACTTGTAGATCCTGCGGAG
The DNA here is from genome assembly GCF_964263255.1 of Lissotriton vulgaris. Lineage (NCBI taxonomy): Eukaryota > Metazoa > Chordata > Amphibia > Caudata > Salamandridae > Lissotriton > Lissotriton vulgaris. The sequence goes on along the minus strand of NC_141689.1, from coordinate 2,002,857,405 downwards.
CATGCGGAGGGTGTTGAAGCAGGAGGATGAGACGGCGTTGACCTGCTTAGACATGGCGAGGGAGGAGTCGAGGATGAATCCTAGATTACGTGCATGGTCAATGGCTGTTGGTGCTGTTCCCAGTGTGGTCGGCCACCAGGAGTCGTCCCAGGCTGAGGGGAAAGGTCCGAGGATGAGGACCTCTGTCTTGTCCGAGTTCAGTTTCAGACGGCTGCTCCTCATCCAGTCGGCGACGGCCTTCATTCCCTCATGGAGGTTGGTTTTTGCGGTGTGTGGGTCCTTGGTGAGGGAGAGGATGAGCTGGGTGTCGTCAGCGTTGGAGTTGATGTTGAGGTCATGATGGCGGGCCCACTTTGCGAGGGGGGCCATGTAGACATTGAACAGCGTTGGGCTGAGGGATGAGCCCTGTGGGAATCCGCAGATTATGTCGGTGACTTCGGATCAGAAGGGTGGGAGGCGGACGCTCTGGGTTCTGCTGGAGAGGAAGGATGTGGTACAGTCAAGAGCCTTCTCTTGGATTCCAGGTTTTAGGAGGCGTGTCTTTAGAGTGCGATGGCAGACCGTGTTGAAGGCGGCTGACAGGTCCAGGAGGATGAGGGCTGATGTTTCACCGTGGTCTAGTTGGCACCTGATGTCTTCGGTGGCGGCGATGAGGTGCTGTGGTTTCGTCTGAATCCGGACTGTGATGGGTCCAAGATGTTGTTGTCTTCCAGGTGGCGGGCCAGTTGCATGTTGACGATTTTCTCGATGACCTTTGCCGGGAACGGGAGCAGGGAGATGGGCCGGAAGTTCTTGAGGTCATTGGGGTCTGCTTTGGGCTTCTTGAGGAGGGCGTTGATTTCGGCGTGCTTCCAGCTTTCAGGGAATGATGCTGTTTCGAAGGAGATGTTGATGACCTTCCGTAGTTGGGGTGCGATGGCTGCGTCTGCTTTGTTGAATACGTGGTGTGGCACGGGTCAGACGGAGATCCTGAGTGGATGGAGTTCATGACCTTGCGTGTCTCGTCGTCATTGATGTTGGACCAGGAGGTCAGGCGGTTGGCGCTGGTGGTGTTCACAGGGAGGTGTCTGGCGTAGTCGGGGCGCTCGTCGTGTTGAAGCTGTCGTGGATGTCAGCGATCTTGCGGTGGAAGAAGATGGCTAGTGAGTCGCACAGTTCTTGTGAGGGTGGGATGTCGTTGGCGTTGGTGCTGGAGAGTTCCTTTACGATGCTGAAGAGCTCTTTGCTGTCGTGTGCGTTGTTATCCAAGCGGTCTTTGAAGGAGGATCTCTTGGGTAATCTGATGAGGTGGTGGTGTCTGCGGGTGGCATCCTTGTGGGCTGTGTGGATGTCCAGTGTGGGTTCGTGGAGCCATGTCTTCTCCAGTTTCCGGCATGCACGTTTAGAGGTCTGGAGCTCGTCGGTGAACCAGGTGGCTCTCTTTTGGCATGGCAGTTGAAGGGTTTCTTGAGCGGGGCGAGAGTGTTGGCACAGTCGTAGATCGACTGTCTGAGGTTTTGGGCTGCAGCGTCTGGGTTGGTGGGGTCGGTGGGTGGGTTCTTGGCAAGGGAGGTGATCAGCTGATCTTTGGTGACTTTGCTCCAGCAATATTTGTTCATATAATTGACATAACTATATCTAAACCACCCTCACATTTACCAGCGCAACCTGACAGCTCACCCTGGAATCGGTACCATCAGAATGCCCACACCAAGAATGGACTATACATTTCAGAGTAAGAAGTATCAGCTCCACATTAAAATAAGTGTACGCTGCACAATACCCTAGGATGAGTAGGAAATGGTGACAAAGGAAACTCACAAGAAAGGGCACATGCAATTCCAGTCCCAATTAGCACTTTTAAGAAAAAATTGGCTTTCCGAAGGAAATATCACTAGTTTGCATAGAAAAACTACCCAAGTGGGGAGATGTAGGAACAGCAAGAGACACCACAAACTTTCCTGTAATCAGAATCTACACTAGACTATACTCGCTAATAAGACATCTGCATATTCTAAACATGTTACACTGCACCAGAGATGGTCTACTTGTTTAAAGTAACACTGACCTGTGGGCTCACCTATTCACTATAACCTCATACTGAAGGAGCCAGCCATAGGTAAGCTCACATGATTTTTCATTTCATAGATAGCATAACTATGAATTATATCAGTCTCACAGACCTAAGAGCATCATAACAACAAAGCTAACCTGTGTTATTATGTTTTAATACAGTACATTGCAAACTTTGCAATATCACTGCAGTAGGTAGGTTTGAGAAGGGCATACAACAAAACAACCCATACCTAGTCAAATTAATAACTTGGCAAACTTTAAGTCAGCCCTCTCAAATTTCAAGAGTTCCAAAAATGCAACTTGTCTTCCTTTCAAGTAAACAAGCTCTTCAACATTTAGTGACTAGAACTGTTAGATAAAGCACACAATTTTAAATGTGTGGAAATCATTTTTTGTTGTGGTGTGACAGATTTAGATACTTCTGCACAAAAATGAAATATTTGGGCCATGTAGGAGCAAGCAGGATTATGCAAGACAGTCCTTATTTGAAGTGAAAAGTCATAGTTGCTTCATCTGCCCATCACTAAAGCTTCAACCTAATTTGCCAAGCATTAGCCTTTGATGTAAAACAGGAGAAATAAGAGAAATAAAGTCATGTCCATCTAATGGCTGAAATGAACAATGTGAAAGCAGAAAACCTGGGCTCAATCCCTGCTTCCCAGCTTTACCAAATTCAGTGATCCTAGGCAAATCCCTTGTGTTTAATTTAATAGGCTGTAATGTTGCACCATGTATTTTAAGAATTTAGGATGTGGGAAAAGAAGAACCAAGTAGGTTCACAGCCGGGAAAAGATCTTTAATGAAAGTTTGAGTACAAGGTCCACCTGCCTCCTTAACCACATGGAGCTCTAAATAATACGCTACTAAAGAAATGCAAACATAGGGACAAAATGGGTCGGTATGCATAACATACATGAGTATGGTAAATGGAAGTTTCACAATTGAATGCAAACAAATAGGATATTAACGGGATCCTTGTGAAGTCCTTATGGAAGCTAACTAGCCTGGTGAGGCAGTGGTGTGATGGCTGAAACATTTTGACCCAGGGTTACAGAGGATACTAATTTCCTTAGTGAATCCCTACCTGTTTTTAAAATGAAATTAACCCTCAGGACACATTAGACCATTTTAAATCTACGATCACACCCAATAACCAGAGAGCTTCCTTGGCTACCAACATTGAGCCTGCCCAGATACATTAGGGGGAAGATTTACAAGCCCCTTGCGCTGCCAGTACTTCACTTTTTGTGACGCAGTGGCAGCACATTTCCCTGCCACATATTTACAAGGACAAGAAAAGCCAGCCTGCGTGGCTTTTCCTGTCCTTGTAAATATGGCCCCTAAATATGGCCCCTTTACACTTAGCACTTTGCATGAAAGAGGCGTTCCATGGGTGTTGCTGTTGGTGTACCCATGCAAGACCCATGGAACCTGACACATTTTCAGATTTAAGAGGAGTCGTGAATCTGGAAATTCACAACTCCCCATTTCTCCTAGTTTTTGTTTCCTGTTTCTATGCATGCTGCATTCTGCAGCACACATGGAATGAGGAAATCACCTTGAACGATTGTTTTTGTTCAGGAAGGGTTCCCTTACTGCACATAAACAATCATTGAAACACTGTTGCAAAATGGCTACCTGGTAGGAGCTTTGCCTCAAAGCTCCCGGGTTGGGGGATCAGCAAACTGGTATTTATCCCCGAAAAACACAGCCATCCACATCACGCTGCAGCACGCCACAGGGGTGGCGCAAGCTGCTTACATGGAGATACACAGATCTGGACTTTGGACCAGCGCAGAGGAGCCCCGGGAGAAGTTTTCAGCGCTCCGATAACGACCATCTTAGCCGACTTTTGAAGAGACACTGCGGCACCCTGTTTGGAAGCGGGTCCTTGATTTGCTTTTCCAGAAGGTCGCATAGGGAGCCCTGAGGTGAGGAGCCGACCCCGCATGCTGCAACTCCCCTAGCCAGAACCAATGCCCCCGCTCTGCCTGCTTCGCCACTGATGCTGACTACTTCTTTGCGACCGCAGGTGTTGCCGGAGTGAGGTCCGGTGGAGCTGAAGCCATTTTCTCTGGTTACCGTCTCTCCGCCCGTTGGGCCCGCCTCCGATGCCAGCATTGAGCCGCATCTCTGCCTGCCTGCTTTCGGTGCCGGCGCTGTACCGGCCCTCCGCTCACAGGTTGAGCTGAGCTGAGCTAGTGCCGATTCACTGCTGCCGCCAGCCCCAGCCTGTCAGCCTTTTTGATTCATGTCCTCTCGGCACCCTGATGAACGGCCACCTCGCCTGCTCTGAGACCTGGTAGCTGACTGCCTGCCTCTCCTATTCGACGATGGGCACAGCTGATGCTGGATTCTAACGAGCGGTAAGCGCCTCTCCATGTTCTGTGGCTTTACCGGACTTGGCCACTTATGAGACGCTACTTTGTAGACGTCCTATTGTATGAAGGCATTGTGACGGCCATATGGGCTGTATTTGTACTTCATGCATTTTTGGGTGAATCTGCTGCAATTTCAAAATTTGGTGATATCCTGGGCTGCCATATTCTTTGGCAATTTGATGGCCATATGGGCTGTATTTGTACTTCATGCATTTTTGGGTGAATTTGCTGCCATCTCAAAATTTGGTGATATCCTGGGCTGCCATATTAATTGCTATTGAAAGAGGACTGACCCTCACCCACATAGAAAAGTAGGAGGAAAGCTCTTTGATGCCACTGAAATAGAAAGGGGACTAAACAGAACCCTCCCACATCAACTGAAAGAGGACTAAGCCTGAAGCCACCCACAACAACAGAAAGAAGACTAAACCAGGAACCACCTACAACAACAAAAAGAGTACTTAGCCAGAAACCCCTACAACAACGGAAAGAGGACTAAGCTCTACAGTTTTTTTTCCAACTTCCTTCTCTGGATACCCACTTGCACTACTCTTAGCTAGTGAAGGAGGACCGTCCTCAACTGCCCTCGCACTTTGCCTTTTGCTACTCATCCAAGACAGTCCATCCTGTCTCGGTAGCATCTTACGCATGCAAACCCTGTCTGTAGGGCAGACCTGCAGAGCCATCTTACCACACAAACCGACCACAGGGGCTTCAACATCATCACTCTCCCCAGCAAGGCTGAGCCCTGCTTGACCTCCACGGGAGCCAATTACTACACCGTTATGTACCCTCCAAAGCTCTCCAAATCCAGGGGTGGCTCTAGGCTCACGGCGGCCCTGGGCAGGTAGCGTAGGTAGGGGGCCCCGGAAGAGAGGGTCGGGCGGGGCGGAGCACGGAGGCCAGTGAAGGGGGGGGGGGGGTCAGGGTGTTTGGAAGTGGAACAGAGGCGGAGGCCGCCAAATCCCTGCCAGGGGCCGCCACACAAATATGTATCCATCCTCAGAGGATTATTATATTAAGGATATATATTGGCGTGGTGGCCCCTGGGGTTTAGTGGCCCTGTGCAGGTGCACAGCTTGCACATGCCTAAGGCCGCCCCTGCCAAATCTGCCTCCAAAACCCTTAATATGATATCTGACCATCGGCTTTGCGTAAACTAAGGCACTGCCATCAACGACCTCATCTTCCATTCCAGGAAAACATCTCGCTGGCGCAATGCCTTCTTGAACTTCCTCAAAGTACAAGAAACAAGGTACATCCCTCACAGAAAAAAACTCACAATCACTCCGTCTGCAAATCTGCATGCAGACCTTACCATCACCTTATACAATAGCGACACCATCCTGATTCAAGGGCCTCCCAAAAACCTCATAAGATTTGCGAACCTCTTCACCCTCCTTAAAAATCATGTTCACAACCCATCTCAGTTCCCGCTCCAACCGCTCCTCCTCGCGCCCACTCCGCCAAATATACCTGGCCCCTCATCAACCTCTCCTGCCCGTGACCTCGTCATTAGGCGACCCGGCCCTGGCACACACTCACCCACGCATTCCATCCACTGTACGCCCTTACCACAGAACCTAGACCACCTAGGGATTCCCGCTCCGTCAAACTCCGAAACTCCCCATAGGACCCACCTCACATGTCCACCCAGCCCCGCCATCACGATTCCAGCACAGGCCATCAGAAGCATCCCCAAACCTGTCACCTCCTGCTACCGGCCTAATGTAACACCCGCTAGGGGTCACAACTCTGGTATGGAACCGCCTAATTTGCCCACAACTCTGGACGAGCTGTTCCCACCCATAGGGATGCAAATCGACCTAGCCCTCCTCACACCTTCCCAACAGCTTGCCTCCTACCAGTCCTCAGCCCATCTGAACCCACCTCTAGGCCACCTGCATATACCATCAGAACCCCTCCCTGGCAAGGGCACCCCGGTCTACCAGCATATACCTCTCTTAGTGATATTGATATTCTCTACCGCAGATCCTCCGAGTTAACCCTGAGCATCCACCAATCGATTCTGGACCTTAAGCACCTCCTTCACATCCCTGAACTCTCCTTCTCTAATCTACGGCTCTCACAGAATGCGACCCACATCCCCCTCACGATGCCCTGCCTCCACCCTCTACCACTATCCGTGAGACACTTGCGCCCTCGTAAGCAACCCTGCCACCTCTCTGAGGAGGAAATCCTTGCTCTCCTTCACACGTACAAACCCACACATGGCACGCTTAATCCTTCAGAACTCATGGAGGAAGATGTGGCTGACCTCCTCAGTAGCTACGACTCGGCCCTGAAAACCCCATGCCCCTTAAACCTGAGGGAAGAACACCCTATCTGCACGGTTGCAACCAACCCTAACATATCTGCTACCCTCCGCATCAGAGGAGTGGTCAATAGCAACCTAGCTAAAGTTCCAACCTCCACTTCTACATTTGACCCCCATTTCTACCCCTCCATAGCCGGCCTCCTAATTAACTGCCGGTCAGCTGTAAAGCATGCATCTGATGTCGCCGACCTCATCCTGAGTCATAAATCCAATATAGCGGTCTTAACTGAATCTTGGCTCAAGGACTCCTCATCGCCCTATCTCGACTTCTTAGTCACACCCAACTATAACATCGTAAGGATGGACCGGCCCTCAAAGAAAAAAGGGGGTGGCATTGCCTGTATATACTGTTCTAACCTCCTTGTTATGGAACTGCCGGTGGTCCCCTCGGACTCCTGCAGATACCTTGCACTCGCCATTTCCAATAACACCTCACAGCTGTGCAAACTTCACATCTTTTACCACCCCCCCTGGCAAGAACGACACCTTTACAGACCTTCTCATGGAAATCATCACATCCAAGGTGTCCCCAAACTCTAACGACATTTTCCTTGGCGATTTTAACTTGCATTGGAACGATCCTAAGGACCCTCAGGACACTGCCATCAGAGACTTCTTGGCCGACCAAGCCCTTACCCAAGCCTTCTTCCTCCCCACTCATTCAAAAGGTGCCACCCTGGACTGGATCATTGCTAAGGAATCAGCGGTCAAACTTATCACCATTGACCCTTGTAATTGGTCTGATCACCACGCCATCACCTTCCTCCTGCCCAGCACCCATAAATCATGGACACCTCAACCTGTGATTCCTAAACCATGGGTTAGGGACACCAAGAACCTCGACCACGAGAAACTGGCAGTGTGTTGTGAGTCTGAACCCCCCCCCACCCCCACAGTGCACATCGGTCTCCAATCTAGCAGACCATTATTCATCTACCATAACCGACATTCTAGATGGTATGGCACCTCTAAAATTAAAAAGAACCCAGATCAAGGACCCAAATACCTGGTTCAACGGATCCCTTAACAATGAGAGGAGATCCATTCGACAGATGGAACAAATCTGGAAACAACACCCATCTGCAGCACATCTTAAACTCCTTCGACAGGCCAGAACTGCCTACAATAAGAAAATCCTTAACACTAAAAAATAATTTTTCAGAACTGAACTGGAGAATGCCAAAAATCGACCTCGCACGCTGTTTGACTTGGTCAAACACCAAACCAACAAACTAGCCAAAACCACCAAAGAAACACCTAAACCCCTAATATCAAGCGAGGAATTCTCCACTTTCTTCTGTGAAAAAATCTCTGCTCTAGGAAATGAACTTAAATCCACATCCTACCACCAAAATCAAAATCAGCCAGCTCCACCTCCTCTCTCCGCATTGTCCTCCCAAACCTCACCAAAAAACCGAGCGCACTGGTCCAACTTTAAAGTCTATGACAGTCACTCTATCTCATGAATTCTTGCCTCCTTAACACCGAACAATCACTTTAATGATCCTCTCCCCTCTAACTGCCTAGCTGCCACCTCTCAGGCTATCATCCCTTCCTGGACCGGAATAATCAACGCCTCCCTCCTACAGGGCTCAATCCCTGATTCACTCAAGACTGGCCAAGTTGTCCTCAACCTAAAAAAGCCCACACTGGACCCTGCCGCCGCTGAGAACTATAGACCCATATCTAACATCCCACTCGTTGCCAAAGTTTTGGAAAAATGTGTGCAACAGCAACTAAGTCTACATATCAACAACTTTCACCTACTAGATGACTTCCAATCAGGTTTCAGACCTGGGCACAGCACGGAAACCACCCTCCTCTATATTGTGAATGACGCCCTCCAAATCCTAGACCTAGGCAAAACCAGTCTCCTAATCCTTCTAGACCTTTCCTCCGCCTTTGATACAGTGAACCACGAAATTCTCCTAGAATGCCTCAAACTCAGGATGGGATTGGATGGCACCATCCTTGAATGGTTTAGAACCTTCCTCCGAAACCGCTCACAGAGAGTCCTCATCAATGGTGATCTATCCGCCCCCTCGCCGGTTTCTGTTGGAGTCCCACAAGGATCAACCCTCTCGCCCACCCTCTTCAACTTTAACCTTGAACCGCTCACCGAGGTGCTTCGTGCCACCAATATCTCCTACCTTATGTACGCCGACGATACACAGGTCTACATAAAAATCTCTTCCCCTGAGGACATTCTCTCTCTTAACGAGGCCCTGAGGCTGACAGTCCATTGGCTCACTGCCAACCAGCTGAATCTTAACGCAAATAAAACCGAATTTCTTCTGACCTCCCAACCAATCCCAATTCAGACATCCAGGAATGGATCAAGACCATCACGGCATTAAACTGCCCTCCTACCATTGTTGACTCGGCAAAATCCCTTGTAATAACCCTTGACAGCAGCTTGAATATGAAAGGCCATATAAGCTCTATGGCCAAAATGGCTAGATTCCATCTGAGCTACCTAAGAAACCCAAAACCCTTCCTTGATGCGTCCAACCTTAAAATGGCAACCGAGGCCCTAGTCATTTCGAGACTTGAATATGGATGCTCTACTCTTGCAGGGCTACCCAAGAACTCTCTGGCCCCATTGAAAGCTTGCCTCAAGTCCACCGCCAGACTCCTTACAGGCTCAAAAAAATGTGACCACATCTCTCCCCACCTCAAAGCACTGAACTAGCTTCCCTTTGAGGCCAGAATACAATTTAAACTGGCCTGCATTACTCACAAAGCTCTATACTCCAATTCCCCTTAATTTCTCATACAAAAACTTGTGATAACCAGAGGAACCAGAAACTCCCGATCTGCCAAAGACCTGCTGCTGCAACCAGCACGCTTTTGGAAGAAAAAAACCTACAATCGGGCATTCTCTGGGGCCGCACCAAGGATCTGGAACTCTCTCCCACCCTCCATTAGAAGACTTCCATCCTTGGCACACTTTAAAAAGGAGACCAAAACAGTCTTAAAGGGAAAATACCTCATCTAATGAATACCTTTCAATCATCCCCTCAATGAGATGAGACTGCGTGTATGTTATACCTTCCTGCTTTAATTGTTTAACTACTTGCATATTGATCCCACACGTAGCTTGAACCTTTGATGGCACGCACCTCATGTATAATGCAGCCCCTTGTATTTTTTATCTACTTGCTTTTTTTCACACATGTAGCTTGAACTATATACTGCGTGCTCCTCCCTTACAATGTATTCCAAACTTTCCCAATGTGATCCCTCCCATCCTCATGCTTTGTATTCCTCCCCCGTAATCCTGTAAAGCGCTCTGATACCCTAAGGGGTCTGGTTCGCGCTCTATAAAACTATAAAATAAATAAATAATGCTGTTTTTCAACTTCTATGTGACCTAATGCAGCACACATATAAGTTGAAAAACGGCATTTCAGAACTTCCTGAACAAAAACAATCCCCCCACGAAGCAGGCATCCTTGCACCATGGTGCAAGGGTGCCTGCGTCGGCTCATGGCAGCAGTTTTTGCGTTGGCTCAGGGGGAAGCACAGAGAAGTGACATATTGTTGTAAATATGTCGCATCACTGTACTTTCCAAACTAACGCAGCACAGCGCAGCAAAATGACTTGCTGGACTGTGCTGGATTAGTTTATTGTAAATCTGCCCCAAAGTCTCTATACTCGAACTCTATGATGAAGCTCACCACTTGGAATTCCAGTGGGTGTAAGCACCTTTAATCCCATAGGGTGATCCCCTTGGGCTGGAATGGAGAGATACACTAAGCATGGTGAAGGTTTGCTTCTGCTGTTTTTGTATGGTTAGGCGTTTGGGAAGATGAGCGAACCCTGTATCACTTTTCACACCCTACTTCTTGGAATATAGTAATAAAAATCTAAGCCACTTGTATAATGCATTTGACACTTGACTTTCAATTGGCTTCTGCCTGCCAGCCACACTGTGACCTCATGCACCAAGAATTAAAGACAAAACATTGAGCTTTGATATGAAATAGGAGAAATAAAGAGATGTCTGTTTAGTGGCTGAATTGCTCAAAGTGAATGAGGAAAACCTATGGTTTGTCCATGACTTCTGTATGCCAGATGGGGGCTACGGTGATCATTGAGGGCTGTCGTTCTGGTTCATTACTCTACTGAGAAAAGGTCAGTCACGCTGTGCAATGCTCTGACCTGTAGGAACCATTTTCCTGGGTGCCCTGCCACAAACACTATATGCCAGGAGAAGGGCCCTTGGTGAAGTGAGAGGGCTGTCGCCCTGGAGCTGCGTCCAACTTTGACAGAGAAGCAAACCATTACTCGTGGAGGAAAAGTAATGTTTACACTACCAAACAATCCAGGAGGACCCAAGACCTATCGCCTGATTCAGGGAGGCTTACCACATAGGCAGAGGAGTGCATGGAGGCCTGACGCCTCTAGCATAGCATCCAGCGTTCTGCTCACCACCGGGCCCCAGACACATGACAGATCAATCTGACCCTCCACTTCAGCTAAAGCAGGTAAGACTGAATACTTGGCCTCTAATGATGGGCTTGCTCTGACTGACACACTACAATCTTGTATAGAGACACAGGAGTACTAAGCCATCAACCTCGTTAGACCCATAGTCTCAACACGAGGAAGCTTACATGAACCCATCGGACAACTTTTAGATAAATATCTCCAACCTTCAGTGCAAGCCATGAAAACGTATGTCAAGGATACCACACAACTCTTACTTAAACTACAAGAAGTGACACTTGAACCAGAAGAAAACATCATACTTTGTACGGCAGACGTTCGTTCATTATACACCAGCATACCCCACATGTTGGGGATAGAGGCTATAGAAGAGGCATTAATGAACACCGAACTGGATTCTAACTTTCAGACCTTCCTGATGGAACTCATGCTTTTTACTTTATATCAGAGCTATTTCAAGTACCAGGACAAATGGTACCAACAACTAACCGGGATGGCTATGGGCAATTCGGCAGCGCCGGTCTATGCCAACATCTTTATGCAATGGTACGAGAACAAACACATTTTTGCTAAGAAAGAATGGACAGAAAACTTGAAAATGATTATCAGATATATCGATGACTTATTCATCATTTGGACAAACTCCAAAAAAGCACTACAAGAAGCACTTACAAAATTCAACCAAGTTGATGAACGCATACAACTTACTTGGGAAATATCAGAAACCACAGTCAACTTCCTAGACGTGAAAGTATCGATAACACCGGAAGGTTTTTCCACAGACCTACATGTAAAGGCCACAGACAGGAACAATATGTTGCACTATACAAGCTTTCATGAACCCAATCTAAAAAGGAATTTACCATTTTCACAGATGGCAAGAATAAAACGTATCACCTCAAACCCGAACACGTTGGATCAAAGAATCACGGAAACAACAAAACAATTAATCAATAGAGGGTACCCTCCCAACATGATAGAAGAATCCAAAGATAGAGTCAAAAACACAACAAGAGACAAACTTTTATCAACAAAAGTTAAGACAGAACAAACACGGATAGTGGTGGTTTCAAAATTTTCAACCTCTAGTAGCAAATACAAAAATATAATCTTGAAACATTGGACACTACTAAATATGGAACCAGACTTCAAACAAATCTTTAACTGCCCACCAATATTTGCACTCACAAGAGCACAAAATCTGGGAGAGATCCTCCAAAACAAACCCACACCTATAATTGAGTACTCAGGAACCAAACCATGTTTTAACTGTGGCAATTGCAACAGCGCAATTAAGGGAAATAAGATAAACCACCCTATGAAGGGACATGAAATCAAGCTCAAAGTTAATGCCACCTGCGATTCGAGCAATTTGATATATGCAATAAAATGTCCATGTGGAAAACTATACGTGGGGAAAATGGAACGACGTATAAAAGTATGACTGACCGAACACAAATCGAACATTCGATTAAAGAACATGAAATCATCTTTATCGGCACACTTTGTGGAACAACAACATAACATTTCCCAACTCAAATTCATCATCTTAGAAACTGTGCAAAAACTCGAAGGAAGAGACAATACTAAACATTTATTAAGACAAGAAAATTCCTGGATCCAAAGACTTTCTACACAAAAGCCCTTTGGTTTGAATGACAGGATTGAACTGGCATGTTACCTTTAAGATTGCTCCAAGGACTAGATTGTAATTACTGTGCATGTTCGCACAGATACATCATAAAATATTGTTTACTTACACCCATCTAAAGCTGACAGACGTCATGGATAACCTCACCCAAATCACCTACATAAATTGAGGCTTTTTCCTTTCCTTTGTTGTAACATACCTGATAGCTCACACACACAGGGCACACATAGGAACAACCATAACCTCAGTGTTCAAACCCCCACAGGGATATATTTTCATCACAAATCTCATTTTTCGTTTCATAATATATCTTTATTTCTACCCGCGATGTCATTCAACACATCTATTCCGGAAATTCTAGTTTTTAACAGGATGCGCTTTACGCACATGCTTAAACTGAATTTTAACTAAAAGATTCATACTACCCCGACGCACCGACACACATAGTCTGTTTTCTAGTTTCATGACCACGTGATCGGAATTCCTTTTGAATCCCAAAAATGAGGCGAGTATTACTCTACGCCGGCGTCAGTAAAGAAGCCAGCACAACGAAACGCTACGATTTCCACCTAAAGGTCAGTTAACAAACCTCCCCACCTTTTAATCATTATTTAATCCTCACGATATACAAACTCACAGAACACCAATACCGAAGTTCCTGCATATATTTTTTCCACAGATTTGTATGTATAGCTTCATGAAAGACATGTAAGTGACACTACGTTTTTCTTTTACATATCAATGAACTCTTGTAAAAGCCTCAGATTTACAGAGTTAGGACTAACAACTTAACAATAACAAACATACTTGATGTACACCATTACTGGTCCCAAGACGTTTGTTGGTATATCTTTTTTTCAAATGTTTTTTCAAATGTTTAAGCATTATGTTTGAAACAACAACAAAAAAAACAACATTCTAATGCACTGTTTATATATATACTTTGTAGTGTCTGTTCCCTGACGAAGGGCATCCAGTAATGCCCGAAATGCATCGGATCTGGCCATAAGACATTGTCTGAAGTTAAGGATGTTACTATTAATTGAACACTATGATTGAAAACAAAATACAGGGAATTCAACACGAAAAATAAAAACAAATGAAATGAACTAACAAATAAATTGTTTAGAAGCCTTTTTCTGGTAAAAAGACGAAGTTATTGAGTGCCGAAAGGGATGGAGCTAGTGACCCACTAGCCTCACAATTACAGTTAATATCAGCACTGCAATTTACAATTTACAATTCAAACAGCACAACCCAAAGTTGTACACGGTGCACAAGTGAAAAGGTGAGTGACACTACGGCGACACATGTGACAGGGTAATCAGCGTGAGCGGCGCGAGGTGTTTGTGCATAAATATATACAGTGAATAAAAAACAGAGTGGTGTCAAAACAATTAAAATTTAGTCAATTTATTTTGTTAATCTTTACGAAAACCACTATGTATGGGGCGCCTAAGGTCTTGCTGATAAATCGACGGCGTTTCGATCCATAGAAATTAGGACCATCTTCAGGACAGGGTGGGTTGATGGCAGTGCTGTAGGAGGGGAGAATGGGCATGTGTCAGAGGGAACAGGGTTATAAAAATCTGACGAGAGTAGGTAACGCGCTTCAGAGTATAGGTCTCACCATATATCGCATTTAGAGGATCATGTGCGGGAGGCCAGTACGTAGGGATGTTCCACTATTATTGAGGAAGAATACCACCAATGTAGAGGGCAATGGAGACAAACGGGACTCTGGTGGTCTTGGGGTCAGACGAATCTAGGGAAGGGAACAAGAGGTCCTAATTAAAAAGGAATAGAGGGGTGGAAATGGGAGTGCAGGAGGTATGAGTGGCCAAAGTAACTGACTTACCCAACCGAGCGGAATGAAGCTATGCAGCATAAGGTTGGGGAGGGTTCCAATGTGGTGTGATCCGCAGTAGTAAGGCGCAGTAATTTGGGCGTGGTCCGTGGAATACGGAGTATCATAGATCTGGAAAAGGGAACAAAAGGATCTGATGTAAAAGGAAAGAGGTGAAATTAGGGATGGAACGGGTGTGTGTGACCAAGGTCACTGACTTACCCAATAAGACGTGAAGAACGCAGTAAATTAATGTGGGACGAGTCTCGGTGTGGTCTGGTCCATGGTGTTACCCGCTGTAATTCAAACGTGGAATATGGAGAGTCAATCTGTGAAAAGGCGGCGGAAAAGGAAAGGGAAGGAGGCGGTTAGAGACGCTGTGCAGCTAGCGTATCGTACAAAGTAAGCAAAGCGTCCGGCTGGGCAAGAAGCGTACCTTTCCAAGAAATGGCCACCGTGAATTAATCGTATCCCGGCGTTGCTGGGGTAACTGGGTGTCTGCACACAAAGCTAGTTAATGATAGGGCAGGCAGTGACGTGGGCCCAGAGCTCTTCAAGAGCGCCTTGGTGATAGGTGGAGGGGCGGAGGGTTGGGACTGGGAGGTGGTACAAAAAGGAAGGGGAGGAGAGGAGAGAGGGAGGAACGGCAGTACATGAATGTGATGCGTTCCATTAAAACAATGAGTATAATAGAAGGAGAAGGTGAAAAACTGGGCAGATATTCCTACATAGGTGTGCAAGAAATCAAACTGCACACTTGGTCTATTAGGAGGCACAATGATTGCAATACCTATACAAGGCGAATGAATACAGACAATTTCAGTTTGTAGCAGAGGAGGAGATATACTGCAGATTGGTTAGAAGGCAGACAATTATAACTCGCATAATTCATTGGAGTAAAACCAAGCATGGACAATAAAGCATTGATCACAGTGTACGGATAGAGCGGCTCCTAACAAGGTTGCTGTTAATGTAAGTGGGAGGGACACTCTCAGTTTAACTGGGGGAGAATAAGTATTAAAAAACACAAGGGAGGTGGATGCACAGAGGGGATCCCTGGGCCAGTATAAAGGGACTAGATTGTGATGGTTCCATTCCACTTATCAATCGTGTTAAGTCCACTGTGGACCGAGTCGCATAATGTCATCCATTTACATTCGCTCTTATTGAGGAGCGATCTCATGTCTCCACCTTTTGTTGGGAGTGACAATTGTTCAATCACTTGCCATTTGATGTCTACATCTTTGTGGTTTTGGTCCAGGTAATGAGATACCAGTGGTGCTGTTGTGACTTTACAATTGATCCGGCTTTTGTGTTGAACAATCCTGTTCTTGACACTCTGGGTGGTCTGGCCAATGTAGATTAATTGGCAAGGACATTCAATTGCATAGATCACATTAGTGGATCGGCAGTTGGTATGACTTTTCAATGTATAGGTTCTGTCCTTGTCTTGGAACACTTTGGTATTGGTGGTAAGGTCACATACCGAGCAATTTTGGCATTTGTAATGGCCCAGTACCGGAGGTAAACCCCATGCTGCAGTAAGGGTGTGGCGGTCTGTTGCTTTTTCGGGCCAAGTAATGGCACATACCAAGTGGGACGACAGGTGTTCCCCCATTGATACGAAAAGAGGGGTTCCTCTTTAAAGGGTGCAAAAGGGTGGAGAATAGACCAATTCTTTTTGATTATCTTAGCCACTTTGTTGCTACTGGGGCTGAACTTGGAGACGAATGGGATTCTTTTGAGCGTATTTTTTTGGTTGACTGGTGAGCAGATGTTCTCTGTGGCAGTACCACGCTCTCTTGCGGGCTCTGGATACCAGGCATTTTGGGTATCCCCTGGAGATGAGTTTTTTAGTGAGAATCTCGGCCTCTCGAAAGTAGTCATGACGCCACTTGCAGTTTCTCCTAATGCGAAGAAATTGCCCGAAGGGCAGCCCATCTCTAAGTCCTCTCGGATGGTAGCTGGTATACTGAAGCAAGGTATTTCTTTCTGTCGGTTTTCGGAACAGATGGGTCCCAAGTTGGCCGTCCTCAGCATGGATGGTGACATCTAAAAAGGGTAAGTCGTTAGGTGTACATTCACATGTAAACCGAAGATGTTCCTGGGATTGATTCAGCCAATCAATAAACAAGGTCAGAGCTTCTTTTGTGCCATTCCAAAGTAACAGGATATCATCTATATATCGATGCCATAAGTTGATATTGTCTTGAAAGGGATTGGTAGACGTGAGAATGAGGGTTTTTTTCCATGTGATGTACGTATAAAATCGCAAAGTTTGGAGCAAAACAAGCTACGGATTGCCCTGCAGAATAATTATTTTTTGTACAGAGACACTTTCTACCTACAGATCAAGGGAGTCTCCATGGGAGCTTGTTTTGCTCCCAACTTTGCGATTTTATACATACATCACATGGAAAAAACCCTCATTCTCACGTCTACCAATCCCTTTCAAGACAATATCAATCACACCGCATTGGAACCCGCCCCAACCTTATGCTGCATAGCTTCATTCCGCTCATTTGGGTAGGTTACTTTGGCCATGGATACCTACTCCACTCCCATTTCCACCCATCTCTTCCTTTTTAATTAGGACCTCTTGTTCCCTTCCCTAGATTCATCTGACCCCAAGACCACCAGAGTCCCGTTTGTCTCCATTGCCCTCTACATTGGTGGTATTCTTCCTCAATAATAGTGGAACATCCCTACGTACTGGCCTCCCGCACATGATCCTCTAAACGCGATATATGGTGAGACCTATACTCTGATATGCGTTACCTACTCTCCTCAGGTTTTTATAACCCTGTTCCCTCTGACACATGCCCATTCTCCCCTCCTACAGCACTGCCATCAACCCACCCTGTCCTGAAGATGATCCTAATTCCTACGGATCGAAACGCCGTTGACTTATCAGCAAGACTTTAGGCGCCCCATACATAGTGGTTTTCGTAAAGATTAACAAAAGAAATTGACAAAATTTTAATTGTTTTGATACCACTCTGTTTTTTATTCACTGTATATATTTATGCACAAACACCTCGCGCCGCTCACGCTGATTACTCTGTCACATGTGTCGCCGTAGTGTCACTCTCCTTTTTCACTCATGCACCTTGTACAACTTTGGGTTGATCTGTTTGGATTGTAAATTGTAAATTGCAGTGCTGATATTAACTGTAATTGTACCTGTCAGATCCTTTGAGATAAAATTGAAATATTTGATGCCTCGAGCACGTACAACAAATATGTAGACTCTCCTTGCTTTCTCGTTTGATAATGCTGCATGCATATCTTTATTAATTGTTTACGAATTACACCAGTTGGGATATTGTTTTTTATATATACATGACACACTACAAGGCGGAGGCACTTTTCCTTTCTCAAAGCCATAATGGAACTTCTAAGGCTTGAGCTCACTAGCGGCGCCTAGCTGGACTGTTTCGCCACATAAATAGTGAATAACCTTGATCCTTTTACAGGAAAGTGGAACTTGAGAGCTGATCCAAGTAAAGCTAGTGTGCCTGCCTTTAGGAGACTGTGTATATTATTTGCACACAAAATACGTGGGTGGATGTATGGGAACGGCAATGTACCACCCATGTACAACCTACCTGACGTGCGGTAACGCAAGGCAGCACAATGGGCTGACTTCTGTATTTTTTTCCCAAGCCTCGCAAAATCTATCCTATAAGGCTCTTACCTCTTTGTATGCGTCAGATAAATTTCTCTTTGTTACGCCAGCCTGAAGTACACAAACCAGTTTTGTGCAAACCTATGTTTACAAGTCGTTGTAAATTTGGGTTTGCGTCAAAATACATCAATGGATGTAGAGGAGTACATTCGCACCACTAATGTAATGCCTACCTAACGTAAGGTAATGCAAGTCAGGGCAATGTGCTGCCTTGCGTTGTTTTTTTTAGTAACCCACACAAACGGTGGTACAGTATATCCCAAAATAGATTTTTCGTCATGATTGTGCCAGAAAAGTGACTAAACACTGACGCAAAATGTGAGCCTCAACTTATACAGTTTTATTTAAAACTCTCCCACAAAGAAAGGGGCACCAAGGAGAAAATTGACAGTAAATCTGTTCTGCATAACTGATTGCAACAACTGTATTTTAAAATATCTTATGGGGTTACGGCACTTGATGCAGAGAGCTGTGTGTTCCCAGTAAATCTGAATGAATAATAATGGTAAGACAACTCTGGCGGTTAATGCACTTGATGGTAAGATTTATTTTGTCCAGCCTAAGTTTTTATACAAAGTAGCATAGAGGGTTAATATGTCTCCTGCAAAGCACATGTTGTAACATGTAAATGACAGATTTAATTTTATGTAGATAGGTAAGTGGGTTACTGCTTTGAACACAGAGATCCCTATGTTACTTGCTGTTGCATTGTAATCGTGTTAATATAGCACAGTGAGCTATGAACGATGATGTGTGAGTTCTACACCTTATATCCGCCCACTCTTTTATGTAACACACCCTGTACATTGATTTACAAACTGACAGGATTTATTGTATATGTAATATATACGTGTAATGTACAGGACTCTGAAAAAGAGACCCTTCGGGGGACCTATAAGGCATTGCAGCACCGGCCCGACGAAGAGCAAAAGCCCAATGATGAAGTATGACATCCTTCGGGGTGTGTGAGGGCATCAAGATGAGGACACATTGCCCCCCACAATTAGAGTAGCACACAATGAGAGTACCTCTTACTTCCTTTTCCTCACTCTATTTACGAACAGTGACTCTCTTTTGGCATACGTTTAACTTCGGGAACATGGGTCACCGGACCTTTTGAATAGCTCCTAGAGTCCCCCTCTTCTGATAAAAAGCAGATCGAAAGAAGACATCAATGTGCAGGCGCTGCTAAATGTGTCCCGGTGTTTGAAAATGACACCGGGATGAGTTCAGCACATTTTTAAGTAGGCCTCAACTTCTTGGCAGGGTGGATGGCATCCTCCCTGTGAATATAGTACCCCCGACTTGTGCCCTGTATACAGCTTTTACTAGTGTAATGTTGCAACACTAAAAATCATCGAGCCATATTATGTAAGCTGTGCTACAGCAGAACTGCCCTTTATTCGTAATAGGAGTGGTTTCAATTTGTATAATACAGAATCAAGGCTGGTTTAGCGTAAAAAATAGGCCTAGGCATCAAAAAAACACTTGGCCTACATTTCGGAATAGTGAGTTTTTGCACAAGATTGCTTCATTAGTGGGGAGAAGGCCAATACGAGCACATATAGCAGGCAAAGAGGGTAACAGTGTACTCAAAGTGGGTCTACGTCATGGGTGTGAAGCATCCCCGTGAGTGAACGGAGAGTAAATGAAGCTGATATTAAGGATCATGTGGGAAAAACAGCATCTGAAAAACGTCTGATCTCATAAAGAGATTCAAATAGAAATGAGCAAGCCAACAATGTTTTTAAATTGTAATGTTCCATTAGCAGTTAGCAATATAATACATTGGGAAGGGACAGCAGAACACTAAGGGCCAATGTACGTCCAACAAAATTGCGCCTTGTAAATTGCGACTCTTTTGTGAGTCGCTGTTGGCCATGTACAACAGTGTGTTTAACACTGTTTGCGATTCCCAATGGGGTCGCAAATTCCGACACTCATTAATATTAATGAGCTTCTCGCAAGTTGCGAGCCCATTGGGAATAACAGGCCCTTCCAGGTATGGTGGCCTACTGGGCTCAGCAGACCACAATGTCTGGGACTGCTTTTAAATAAAGCAGTTTTAAATTTTAAAAAATGCATACCGTTTACCTTAATGGAAAATGGGATGCATTTAAAAAAAAAATGTTTTTACGTTTTAGTTTCATTTTTCAAGGGCAGGTAGTGGTCCCCGGGACCACTTCTGCCCTTAAATTTTCTTTTTAGGGACAGTCCCCTTCATTACCACCCTCTTTGAAGAGGGTGTTAATTCGCAAGTGTTTTGCAATTGCAGTTGCGGTTGCAAAACATTCATACATGGGTTAGAGAGCCGCTATTTGGAAGGGAACGCCCCTTCCAAATAGCGAGTCTCTAAACACTTTTTTGAAAATCACAATTCATTTGCGACTCACAAAATTGTTTTGGTAAATGGCCATACCAATTTTAGCATGTGCAAACAGGTCGCTAACCCATTTACGCATGCTAGAATTGGTCGTACAACTGGCCCTTAGCTGCCTACAGAAGAACATATCTCAGCAGACAGGGTAACTGCTACCCCAACGCTCCTACACTAGTGTAACCAACGATACTCATCAGTGCTAATTTCTCACTCCCCCCGTTCCTGTTCGTGCCCCTGTGTGCTACAGCTAAGCGAGCCTGATACATGGCTCTGGCTCAGCTCAAGGTGCTCTAGGACTCTGGAGCTAAAATGAGCCAAGCTTTCATGCAGCTTCTAACTCCTATGCGCCAGGCTTAATTTGTAAAAGAATGAGTGCTGGTGCCCATAACTCTGCTCAGCAGTCTGCGGCTGGGCCAGTTAACCCCTTCGATGCTGATGACGAGCTCAGCTCGTCATCAGCCACGGTGGTCGTGTGCGGATGACGAGCTGAGCTCGTCATCTAACGCGGCTTTTAGAAAAAAGCCGCGTAGCGGAAAAATAACCTCCGCAGCGATGCGGCTAAATGTTGGCGTGCCATCTACCAAGACAGGTCCACAGACAAAGAATTTGTGTTGGATCCTAATCAAAAGATTTATTATATTGATCCATCAAGTAGGTGTCACAATTTCGTTTAAGACTGATGATATTAAGAGCCAGTCTTCAACAATATGAAAAAGAAACTGGTGGCTCCCACCTCCTAAATAGTGGTTAAACTTTCGGTTTCCAGAGTGCTCTCAGGCTGCTATTATATCTAAGGGGCTGATTTAGAGTTTGTCAGAGAGGGTATCCCCTCACAGTAAGGGAGTACCCTATCCGCCAAACTGAAGGTCCTCCCACCTAATTTACAGTTGGGCGGATGTTAAGTTTGTCAACAACAGAGACTACTTAATATCCGTCACTGAAATACTCCTTGATGACCCAACAGATTAAGGGTCTTCGAGGTTTAGCCATTCTACCCCCCTCTCCATTTAGAGTGGGCGGTAGAAAGGCTAGTTTTTATTCTTCCTGACCATGTTGGGGAGATTTGTCCGCACTATAAATTTAACATAACATATCATAACATAACAAAGACTAAAGCGTTTAACTTCCCTTTCTTATGTATCTCTGCCCTGCAATGAAATACTTTAATAAACTCAATGTATAAATTGGGTATGGGTTCCCAATTGTTCAAAGATTTGTTGTGCAATTTTTCCAGTGAGATAAAAAATCCTCTTTTTTCTTTATGAATCGTTACTGAACTTAAACAGACAGTGTAACAGAAATGTTTTGTTGACAATTAGTTTGGAGAAGGTTTTCCCCTCAGTTAGCACCAATGTTTGGAAGGGCTGTGATTTGAAACCTTGTTTCTTTTTAAGGATACAGAGTGTGGTATCAGTGTGAATGCAATAAAGGCGTAAAAATTATTAATCCTGAAAAGGCAAGTGTGTGGTATGGATTTTCTGCATAATTATCTGATTGATAGATAATGAGAAATTGTACAGATTTGTTTTAGAATGATGGTAATAGCTGGCACCATATGCCATCTTGTTTGCTCATGTTAACCATAGCTGTGCAGGCCACTTCGCCTTCAACATATTTACCCGAACTCTCATGCTTGGCAACTCCAAGGAAAGATTCCTAATTAGCTAGCTCAGCATTTATAAGATACTTTTCTTGTATTGCCTCTAAAAGTTTTTTACACTCGTCCAATGCGAGAAGATGGCACCTGCATTATTATTAGAGTTTCGTTTTCTGTCACATGTAACCTGCTGTGTGTATGGAAAAACCTATAAAAAGTCCATGCAAAGTGGGGTTGATTAGCATTAGATGCTCATTGCTGTGAGAGAAAACCCTTGACGTTCTGCATTTTTAGGGGTGTGCAAAATTCGCACAGTATGCTTTTGCGTAATTACGTGTAATTATGGGGAATACACATCTTTCATATTGCTCTATAATTCAGCATGAAATGTATCCTCATGTCAAGCTCTTTGCATGAGGATGCATTTAAACAAAACATCGTGAACAAAAGATACTTGTCTTCTGTTGTTCCTGGTAAATTTTTACAGCAGATGGCTCGTCATTTTGCGAAGTGGCATAATGACCACATTTTGCGTACATTTTACGGAACAAGAAAAATGTGAAATTCCCCAAATTACACCTGTGTAATTTAAATGTTGCCCAGGCCTATTTGTGATAGTGGCCTTTGCTTATTTTACCTTAATAAACATGTTCAAAAGTAGGTGAGTGAGCAGTCCCTCGATTGACAAATCTCACCCTTCTACCAGGAACCGTCTACGCTGGAGGTGGGAACAGGCTGGACCGAACACACGAGGGCCACAGGCGCCAAAGGCAAGAGCGATATTTCTCCAGGGGAGCTAGAGTGGAGCGGGGTCCAGCACTCGACCTGCTGATCAGGACAGACAGCATTAGCACGGTTACATTTTGAAATATGAAATCTGTTCATGTTTATTTTCTCATAACCTTTTTGATGATATTTTACAGGTGTCATCTGCGTATGTTAGGTAGATACAGGGAAGGTTCGAAAGATAGAAGTATGGTTGTAAGCCACTGCATAGTGCAAGTGGGCTCGAGAAATTGTTTGTAAAGGGAAAGATAGTTAGGAGTACCAGTACCCAAGCACAGATCATATATGGATGAATTAGTATGGAAAGAGGTTCCACGATCTAGCAGCCCTGGACTTTCTGCAAGCTACACTGCTGAGACTGTAGAAATGACAAAAACAAGGGGGTCAGTGTTGGTTAGTGGAAGACACTTTCCAACCTTCTCCCAGACGAACAGTTAGAGAAATAACTTTAATGTCATTTTCTTCCTCTATTTCCCATCTACCCCACCCCCTCCAAGGATGAGCTGAAGCAAAAGGCTGGTAGACATTATATTAGTTTCCTCAATGTGAACGAGGATGAAAGATGGTGTTGAAGCTGTCTAAACAAGAAGAGCCCCCAGCTAACGCGGCTCTCGCTCATGCTATGTACCACCAGTAGCAAAAGAAACCATGAAAAATGTCGAAATAGTGGGTGGGACTCACTAATGAGGAAGGAATGGGAATATACATAGAAAGATATCTTTGAGTTAAAGTTCTTACATAATTTGAGAAGATGACAGAAAGGTTCCAAGAATAAGAATGATATGGATATTTGGGCTGTGTAGTTCAATTGGCATGAGTAACAAACAAAAGGAAACATGAGTCTCAAGTGCATGGCATAAAACAAATTAATGAGAGACTCCAATATGAAAATGAGGCACTTGCGAGACAGGGTTAGAGCCTCTACTCTTACTGTCCCATACCCACCTTACTTAGGGGCCGATTATGATCACGGACGGACTTGCGTCCGTCCGCGATCATTGAGGAGGAGGGGACGTCCGCATGGGCTGCGGAGTCCCCTCCTGTGCGATTAGGATGTGACCGCCACCCTGGCGGTCACATCCTCTATTTTTAACATTGCGGTGGGTGCGGCTTCAAGCTGCACCCGCGGCAATGTTAAAAATGCATGCATTGCATTTGCATGCAGAAAGAGGCAGGCACCGCGCGTTGCCTGCCGCTTTCTGTATGCAAATGCAGGGGGGTACCATAGGTACCCCCCATGTGCACCCCCCACCCCCCCTTCACCTAGGGGGCCTGCAACGGGCCCCCGCAGTGAAGTTACACATGCTTTTCCACGGCGGAAAAGCCGCTGCGGAAAAGCATGTTTGCTGCCACATACTAATCTGGCGGACGGTGTCTGAGAGACACCGTCACCAGATTAGTGCTTTTCCTCCGCGGTTGTAAGCCTACCGCGGAGGAAAAGCTGCGGACGGAAACCAGGACCCACCAGCCATCCTAATGTGGCGGTGGGTCCTTGGTCAGTCCGCTGCGGTTTTTCCGCATCCTCGGGGCCGGTGGTGGCTTCCGCCGGCCCCGAGGATGCGGAAAAACCGCAATCATAATGAGCCCCTATGTTAATAAAACCAAAGAGAAATGCAAGAAGAAGAAGAAACGGAGGAGGATATTCTGGATGTGTTGAATTTCCCCATGCTGATTTCAAATGTCGAGATCGCACCAGCCCTGGCACCTAGAACCAGGGCAGTGTTGGTCATCTCATCAGCAATAGTGGTACATGGAGATAATGTGGAAGAGAGGCCTGTGGAGAGTCTTTGATTACATTGAGAAAGAGTTGTAGTTCCCTTTGATATGAACCATAAGTCAATCCTCACTGTGGATACCAGCACTACTGCTTTAGGCGCCACGTTGTCTCAGCATAAAGTGGGGTCTGAGGGAACTGTAGCCTTTGCCTCTAGGATATTGACCCAGGCTGAACAAAATTACTCAGTTATCAAGAGGGAGGCGCTTTCGGCATCTTGGGGAGTGGAGTATTCCCGTACCAATCTGTGGGGTACCAAGTTTTTACTTTGTACTGACCACAAACCTTTTCTCCGGGTGGTACTGGTAAAGTGTCGGCAATGCTTGCAAAATTGGCTTCCAAACTACAAGAATTTCAATTTGAGGTAGAATACATTCATGGGTGGAGGAATGTCCAAGCTGACTATTTGTCCAGGATATCTGTTGATTGGAAGTTGGTTGAAGGTTCCTGAGTTTATTGAAGACATTGCCCTAGCCTCTGTGGAAGATGTGGTTTTTGTGGATGAAGGTGCATTTAATGCGGATGATTGTTCGTGTGAGATGGAGGTTGATGACACCCTACATGTAGTTGTCAATATGGTGAAGGCGGGATCCAGGAGAGAGAGGTGTGTCTCTGTTTCTGTTTGGCTTTATATCAAAATCTTGGATGAGTTGTCTTTTTGTGGAGATGGTGTGTTGCTGAGGGGAGAGAAGTTTGTTCCCCCTTTAGGCATTAGGAAAAAGGTATTAGCTTTGGTCCACACGGGACTTCTTTGTCAAACGTTAATCCATTGTCATTTGAAAACCCATTTTTGGTGGCCTGGTTTGGATGGTCAGGTGTCAATTGGGTGGAAAGCTGCCCTGTGTGCAAGGAGGCGGAAAAAAGGTTGAAAGTGGGTAGTAAGCTGGACATATTGAGAATACTGGTATGGCTTGGCACAGCATTTGTCTGGATTTTATTGTCCCGATGGGAGAATTACATGAAAGGGACAGGTTTGGCATTGTTGTTGTGGGTGTTTTTTTAAAGTGGTTGACTGTCACATTTGTGAGGGATGTCACTACTGGGAGTACCATCAAGTTTCTAGGAGAATTATTTAGGGACGAGGGCATTCCTTCAGTTCTTATCACGGATAACTGTACTCAGTTAGTCTCAAGGGAGATGCAGGGCTTTTTGAAGGATTGTGGTATTGCCGATCACCGCACATCATTGTACAACCCTAAAGGGAATGGTTTGTGTGAGTGGGCCAACAAAGTTGTGAAAGGCATCATCCAGATGGCTTCTGCTAATGGTTGCATGGTGCGTAAAATAGTGGATTTAATGCTATGGGCCTACCGGACCACTCGACAAGGTGATGTGGCGAAATCTCCTTTTGAGTTGATGAGGTATAGAGCCCCTGGCTCTCAATTGGTTCTGAGGTTCTGTAAATTCTGAACCTGGGTCATAAAGGTCGTGGTTCTGTTACGAATTTGGTAACAGCGAACCGTAAACAGTGAGCTCAGCCAGTATGAGTGTTTTCGTCATGTTACACCGATGGATTCACTGTGTATTTGAAGATTTCGTTCTGAACCCTTGGGTTCCATTTTGTGCATGGCAGCCATTTTGTGGTTGCCCTCACATAGGCCAATGACTTTATCTGACTTTTGGATGACCTGAGTGAACTGACCCTGTTGCCTGAAGCTGACCTTGTTAGACCAGTTCCTTGCCCAGTAGCTGATCAAGATTAAGGATCAGAGCACAGGAGATTGTAAAGTTTGGTATACACATACACACCCCTTATCCTACTTCTCATTTGTTTCTGTTCCCTCTTTTATGGCTTGTTTACGATATGGGTTGTGGTCTTTTATTACGGGTTTGTCCGGCTTGTGTAAGAATTAATGTTGGGCTTTTTGCATGCTTGCAAAAGCTAGGACTGCCCCTTACTTTTGTGCTAAGTTTTGTAACCCTAAGCATATAAAAGGCCTCTGTTCTCTGTATTCCTCAGACTGCCTCATTCAGTTGCTAAGGCAGCTGGGTGACGTAGCCTCACTTATTGAAAGTTTAATAAAGATGTCTTTTCATATTTCAGCTTCTGTGCCAAGTTCTTTATTGATATTAGTAAGACCCCTGAGAATGAAGATTTTCCATTTCCTCAAATGGCGCGGCCAACGTGGGCTTCATCAGAGAAGTGACTTTCTGTGGGAGTGATCTTGTCAAGAGGACTGAAATCTACTGAGGAGGACAGAACAGGATTCTACTAAGGAGCTGCTCTGTGCACAGGGATTCTGGAGATTCTTTGTTTCTGCAGCCCAGTATATTTCTGATCTTCCTGATTTTGATCCTCCACATGATGTCACTCCTGACTGAGAACCTTTTTTGGCGTGAGTATTCTAAAAAGACCGTTAGGTCATGTAGAACTTGACAGTTAGAATTTGGATAACCTTTTGATTAGTAAATGTAAGAGTTAAGTATAAGTGGGTCGCTCCCAGTCCTTAGTTTTTGGTTCTTTGGGTCTTTGATTTGGTTATTGCAATTACCAAAGCCGAGGGGTTGGTTTCTTGGTTTTTGATTTGGTTATTGCAATTACCATAGCCGAGGGGCTCGTGTATTTGAGAGTGTATTGGTAGAGATAACCCCTTGAAGTTCGAAGCTAGATTAGTGAGCTATAAGATGCCTGATCTTAGCAAATTTGGAAATGTAGCTTTGGAACTTTGGAATTTGTGTTGGCCAACTTTTGGTTTGTATAGGTTTGGATATGCGAATTGCAATTTGTGTAGACAGCTAATGAGGAGAATTTTCTCTATTTGGTCCTTAGGAACGGTGCACGTACGAAAAATACCTTAAGCACTAGTTTGAATATAATACTTGCGTATTCCGCAGTATTTTTGGCATGCCTGTTTTAAGCTCACATGGAAAAATGTGTTGCTTTTTTGGAAGGTACCATAGTGTGATGTGAAGTAAATTAGCCGGCACCCCCTAGCGGGAAATATCTAAATAGGTTTAGATTTACAAACATATTTTTTCCTTGGTGATTTTGTATCCCCAGGGAATTAAAATATGACATAATACAAAACAAGGATCCTTTGTTCTGCGCAGTTTTATGAATGAAGATATGCAGAACGATTTTGTTTGGTGTTCTGCTAGCCAAAGCTAGTGAATTGAGTGTATTTTTGCTTTTTGGACATACATCAGTCTGTTGGGCTGTTTTTGCAGCCTTTTGGAACACTATTGAGAAGCGTTTCTTGTAAATATGACTTACAACTAATATTTACAAATGGTTTGGTTTAAGTACAGTCTGTGGGCTGTCCTTTGTTTCTGTTCTAAGTATTGATTTGTGGTTTAAATGTGTGTTTAAATGTCTATGTGGTTTTCACATTAGTGCAAACTTCTGTAAGTGAATAGCGATGGCGCTATTCACGAAATGCATGGCGCGCCGTATTGTGTGTCCTGAGTGTTTGACCCCTTTCTATTTATGTCTGAAATGAGCTCAAATGTGTGTCTGTGTTTTTTTTAATGTTTTCAGTCTATTAAGCAAAATGCCTAAATGCTTAAAAAAATAATAATAAAGTTAAACTTTCACATTCACTAGGAATAAAAAGGCCTCAAAAACGAAATTGGTTGTTTTATAGAAAAACAAACTTATAGCCTTTTTTTTTTACTTACATACATTGTATTAGAAATTTTCCAGGCAAACTCTTCAGCTGAAGTAAAGTCTTGCTGAACTCAGAAGTATATTATAGAACATGCATTGATGTGTTTTCGTTTGAAAGGGACTGCCATTTGTGCTCATGTTACAATGCTGAGAGATAAGCTAAATAAACAGGAGTATTTACTTAGCCAGGATTTTGCCCTTAGTTAAACACGGGTGAATATTTGCATTTCAGAATGTTGTTTTCAAAAGGTTCCAAAACTAAGGTTCATTATTTTGTATTACAGGAAGGCATTTCAATTAAGGGTTTTCTCTCTTTAAGCATTTTTGTAAGCATATTCGTGGGTCTGTTGCAAAATAAAATTGTCCTTTTTAGAAAGAATAAAAAAGGTGGCGCAAACATTTTGTCATGTTGCAAGTTAGGCTTCTTTGCCTGGGCTTATAAATAAATGCGTCTAAAAATGATAGGTAAGAGATGCAGCTTGCTTTTATATGTGGTATTATGAAAAATGATTTGGTTTATTAAAAATAATTATTAATTATGAAAAATAATTATTAAGAATAAGTGCTACCAAATTCGTTTTTTACTATTCATGAAGCTTAATGTTCATACTGTGACCTCCTAGCATTATAATTTAATTTAAGTTGTGCTATCCTGCATAATGAGGACATTACCATATGGAATTTTTACTTAGCGCAGGCGTAAAAAACTCATTTTATAAGGATCTACACCGGATATGTCTAATGTCTAATGCCTGCAATTTGTAAAGAACATTCTGAGGATGATTAATATGTAACACAATTATAGGATATTTATTTTTAAGTGCCCCTAATATCAAAGTCGAATTTGGGTAAAATAGACCATTTAAAACAGCATTCTTGCCATTTTTAATAGCTTTAAAGTGCTTTGGGCTTCAGTGAATGCATACATTTGGGTATAATACAAATTTGCAGGCTGTCCCCATTTGGGTTTGCTTTTAAATAGCCCAGTGAGATCCATTTAATGAGTACTGGGGGCTGGGAGAAGCTGCAGAGGCTAGCTCAAGTTGCGCTGAGATGCTATCTTTAGTTTCCCTGTAAACAATGGAAGAGGCTGTCATGTTGACATTTGTGACCTTTTAAATTAGGGCCTTGTCTCTGTGGAATGCAGAATAACCTGGCTAAACAGGCCTCTAAAAGGTGGGGTTTCTGGTTTCTCCATAGGAACATCAATAAAATTAAAGAACGTAATTCCAAAGGGAAAATATAAAAAGTTTTCTTTGAAAGTCCCAACATCATGTTAAATGCTCTGCAGAACTGATACATTTGTGTCTCTGCTCTGAAAAAAAAATAATGTCTGCTAGTTGTTTTTATTTGACAGAAAACGAAGTGTTGCATTAAGTCTTAGACAGAAAATAAGATGCAGCCCTTTTCTAAAATTTTGAAGGCTACATGCCAAAGTGAGAACCATTTGCCTATTAAGAATTTTTTTTTTACAGTGGAGATTGTGGCACAAGGCTAACATGGAGTGTTAGTGAAAGAATTTTACTTTTGGAAAGTTAAAAGGGCTTCATGTTGCAAGGTGACTGACAAGAAGCTAACAATTAAGTAATGGAAATTTATTTTTGTATTTGTTAATGTGTATCATGTTTTGTCTTCTGATTAAAAGTTATAATTGAAATTCGTTTGTTATGAGAAATGTTCCTCTTTTGTGTGCTGTGTATTTATTTTTTTGCTTCTGCCTACAGATCATTCATGGATTGTTCTGGGTGATTTAAGGAAGTCAAGACACGTGAGTTTGGTTGGTTGAAAGGAGATGTGTTTTTGCGTAACTCCTTTGGAAAGAAATGTTCATGTGTCTTTTATGTTTGTGTATTTGGTCCTATCATGAATTGTTCTTGCTGGTCCTGTATGTTAGAAAGTTGTATTTGACAGCAGATATCCACTAACTGGTGATCTACTGTCAAAAGGAGGGTGAAGAATTTAAGCCTGACAAATTAAGCAGGCCCAAATATTGGTAGTACATGACCTGGTGTTGGGCTTCACCGCTCATTTATATATGCTATTGTTTTGTCTATGCTTTTTGTGCTTGATATACAGCAAGTATATCCAATGGCTTGACATATGCATTTTGTACTTTTTTTTGCATGTTTTTGTTTTATGTTGCTGCTTTTGATACTATTACAAGTTTACCTATGTTGTGAAGGGATATACATGACGATGTGTATCCTGCACAACAGTTGGGTGGATTTGCTCTGACACTAAATTTCACAGATAGACAGACAACACTTCATCAGTGTATGTCAAATTTGGCCATAATGGTATTTGAAGAAAAATAAAAAAGATATACAGGATCAAAGTGTGTCACAGTCACTTACTGCCTCTTCCCTTAAAAGAACAGGCAGCCCTAAATTTATGTATCCTGATTGGACGTAAGGATAAATTATAGATTTGTGACTCTTGTACATGGTGACCTAATTTCTATATTCCATTAGTCAGTTTTGTTCTGCTTCCTAAGTAGTGTATGGCTTTGTACCATAAAGGAAACCAGGTTTAATTTTTTCCCTGAAGAAGGAACTGGAACATTAGCTGAGGTTACATGGTGTAGGGGCCAGCGGTAGAGTTACATTTTTTTAACTATTGTGATTTTTTTTGTTGTGTATCACTCACACTCTTGGTATTGTGTCACATGCTTGACTATTACCCAAGTAATTTCTTGTTCTTCCTATACATTTTTCTTTTGTCACTTCTCCCCTAACCGATGTCGCATCATGCCTAGTTACTGGGGATTTTAGCTGTGACCTAGTCCCATTTCTCTTTTCCATATTTCTTTCACTAGTCAGCTTTTATTATTTGTTGATGTATTGTTCAGGTTCACACTTCCAGATTGCAGTAATGTACCAGAGACCCCCATAATATGTATAATCAGCTTTTGTATGGCCAGACTGGTTTTTAAAGAATTTTCTTTAGACTTAATCATGTCGCTATCTACCCTTAAATGATGGAGGATATGCTCTCACACGAGAACCCAATTGAAAAGCCTAGAGGCACTGTTTTGCATACTGCCTTTTTATTTGTATTGCTTTTTGAAAAAGACAGTGCATTCTGGACCAGAATTGTCCCATGGTGTGTGGCCACTCTTTTGAAGATCGCAGGCCACCGGTTTGTAGTCCCCTTTTTATACAATGAACTGTTTAAAGCATCGCACTTGCTCCATCAGACGGCATTGGACATCACAGAACCAGAATTTCAGTGCAAAAGAGCGCCTGTCATGTGCTGGTAACCTCTGACAGTGTGCAGTCCCTTGAGCCCTTTGGCCTGAGTTTTGGCCACACGCACCCCCCTTTTCCTTTGCTCCAACGGAAGTGCATGCACCGGAGGCTTCGAGATTGGCAAAAGGCATTACATTATGGCGCCTATGAAAGAGCAGCCTGAGCGTTCTCTGACACTGAGTAATGAGTGTTGGAGCCTGAGAATGTAGGCCCGGATCTGCATAAAATGATCTGTGCCCTTGATCAATGGAGAGCACACTACCTGTAGTGCCTGCCGCAGAGGAGAGATATTAGTGCACTGCCTCGAGACATTGAGACTTTTGTGAGCTATGAGTGTTTGCCAGGAGGGCACTCCAATGGATACTGAGAAGCATTTTTTCCATGGGAGGCCTGAATCAAGAGGCCCATGCAACAACAAAAGAAGATTTGATGGACAATAGAAGCCTGCCAGAGAGGCTTTTGAACGGACTCTGGGCATAGTTGGTTTCATAAGAGGTTTCCGTGTGATTGTATAGAAGCAGAATAAAGTCCATTTTCTGTGGAAAAGTATCCCCTTTTTCACCTCAGAGCATTGATGAGGGCCACCACTGTTTCACCTGAACATATAATAAATTACTAAAATACATAGGAGCCCTAAAAATGTTACTAGATAATTTTAGGATTTGCTTTCTGCTTAGGGTTGTGAAAAATTATAATTTTATTTGTAATAGAGGTCATTACTTTCTCCTGTTGTCTATATGTTCTTAATTACGTGTTTTCTAGTGTTTTTTAAACATGACGTCTTTTATGGGTGGGATTGTTTTTTCTACTCAATTGACTTCTGCACCCACTTCCCAACCTATGTCTTTTCCTACTACTGCTTCTTTGCATTCTTTTCACCCTTTTCCTGAACATGAGCAGGTTAGAAGATCAGAATTCGTAAACAATTCTTTTGTACACCTTCTGCACTAACACCAGTTAGTAGTGAACATCACTAATTGTTGGGTGTGTGATCTTATGCCACATACTACAGATAGAGGTATTCCCTATTTGGTCCTGCCATATGTGGCCTTTGTGCTACTACGTGTGTAAAGAGACCTGTCCCGAGAGAGTTTCTAAGTAATAGGATTATGCTCCAGCAACATCTTGATAATCTGATGAATATAGACCTGGATTCAGATTGACGCGAGTTTAGGTTATTGCCTATGTAAGGGCAAAAGGAGGGTCTGAGGTTCTGTAAATTCTGAACCTGGGTCATAAAGGTCGTGGTTCTGTTACGAATTTGGTAACAGCGAACCGTAAACAGTGAGCTCAGCAAGTATGAGTGTTTTCGTCATGTTACACCGATGGATTCACTGTGTATTTGAAGATTTCGTTCTGAACCCTTGGGTTCCATTTTGTGCATGGCAGCCATTTTGTGGTTGCCCTCACATAGGCCGATGACTTTAGCTGACTTTTGGATGACCTGAGTGAACTGACCCTGTTGCCTGAAGCTGACCTTGTTAGACCAGTTCCTTGCCCAGTATGGCTTGTTTACGATATGGGTTGTGGTCTTTTATTATGGGTTTGTCTGGCTTGTGTAAGAAGGAATTTTGGGCTTTTTGCATGCTTGCAAAAGCTAGGACTGCCCCTTACTTTTGTGCTGAGTTTTGTAACCCTAAGCATATAAAAGGCCTCTGTTCTCTGTATTCCTCAGACTGCCTCATTCAGTTGCTAAGGCAGCTGGGTGACGTAGCCTCACTTATTGAAAGTTTAATAAAGATGTCTTTTCATATTTCAGCTTCTGTGCCAAGTTCTTTATTGGTATTAGTAAGACCCCTGAGAATGAAGATTTTCCATTTCCTCAGTTCCCACATGGATGAGGGAGTTGGTGGCTTTGGGTAGAGTTTAAATGGAGTCTAAAAAATGTGGTTATCCCCTGTTGGTTCAAGGTTGGTGACTTGGTTAGGGTGGGGAGTTCAAGAATTGGGAGAGGTCTCTCAAAGTTCAAGGAGCCCTACACAGTCAGGAATGTTTTTTATCACTGTGTTGTTCTGGATAATGGTGAGCGATTGAAATTTAGTTGTGTTGCTATTTACCAGAGGTATGGTGGGATTCACAGAAAGAAAAGTCCTCCCAGCAGTGGTTATGTCCTGGCCCAAACGTTTGGGTTGCTCCCAGTACGGTCCTTTTTTTGGCACCATTGGTGGGGGCGACTCCTTGGTGCCTGTGGGTTGGCCTTCAGGGTGTTTGTGTTCTTCTCAAACTGGTGGTTCTTTACATGGTTCTGAGGGTTCATTTGGTTCACGATCCATGAGGAGTCGTAGACCGCATGCCTATTTCAAGGACTTTGTCTGTTGAAGTGTTCTCTTTTGTTCAATATTTTTGTTTTCCTCCTTTCTCACCTGTTTTTCCTTGTTTGTTTCTTCATTTATTTCTTCCTGTTTTTTTTCTTTTGCCCATTGGGAAGGGGGAAGATGTGTAGTACATGCTTTATGGTCTAGTATTTGAAGAATGTACCTGCTTATGCATTCCATGTCTTTGTTCAAAGATGAGTGTTCTCTTCCAAGTCAGTTGTTGCCCTGACCAGCTTGGAAGAGTACGCTCTCATCTTGTCTCCAACTTGATTAAAGACTTCAAGCTTACCTGCATTGTCTGCTGCTTTCATTTACTACAAGACCCCAGCCATTCTCTTGCCATTTAGAGACTACCAACCTCTGGGACAGAAAGTTACTGAGAACCTGACTGCTTGTAAAGAGCAATATGCAGCATGTACCGTGGTATGCCCCAGTCGATGATGTTATTTTGACTGCAGTCAAAGATGGGGTTTTGAATGCGGTGCACCTACTACCTCAAGTTCGTTTTTCTCAGATTGTAGAATGAATTGCTTTTGCACATGCTTGCATGTTAGTCCGAAAAAAAGATGCTTGCTGTATTTCCTGATTCAAAGTAGGCTTTTGGTGTTGCCCACAATTTGGGCTTTTTGTGGTTCCAATGGGGGGTTAATATATCTGCTGGAACACCCAGGAAGAATGGTACCATAAAGAAATGTTGATGCTCCTAGGTTAACATGTAAAGTCAAATGCCATCAATGGAGCTGCTCACCAATCCACCCAAGATAAAGAATTCCAAGGCAATGCTGTCTCACATCAGATGGCTAAGGCAGCCGCACTGTTCCCAAAATCTGAGATAACAATGCGATTGGTACATTTCCTTTTCCAAAACATAAAGATTTGTCTGTGTTGCAGTGGGAGGCATTCGCTATGGAAAAACATGCATGGATTAAACAGAACTGTAACATGGAAGCTGATGCAGTGTGGAGAGACAGCCGTGGGAAAATGGTAGTCCAAATATCGTACTCCCCAATTTTGCACGCTTGTAATGTGGTCTTGCCCATTACGGAAGGGATGGTATGATTGACGCTGCACGGACTCAATGGTATGCACCCTTATATACTTCTATTACTCAGCAATACTGTCATTAATATGCCACTGACTGAAACCAAAATATTGAAAAAGGGACCATGAGCCTCCTTGCAGCCCTTTTGTCAACTTATCAATGGACTTTATTCAGATGGTCAAAAATTCTTCTACTATTCATGCAAATTTGTGATTGTTTGTTTTGTTGGGTAGATAGACAATACCCTTATGCATGTGCCAGAACTATTATGGCAGACAAAAGCTTGCTTAGGGATTTCATTTCAAGATTCATATTATGACTGTCCGGTTAAATTGGTGCTCACTTTGTCTCTTATGTAGCACAGGAATTTTGAAAAGCGCTAGAAATAAGGCTACATTTTCATTGTGCCTATCATCAGAGTTGAAATTTGAACATTTTCATGGAACTCTGAAGTATGAATTAGCTAAGATTTGTGCTGAGATCCATCTTAAGTGGCCAGATACACTTCCCTTGGCTCGCTGGTCAATGGAAGCCATATCATCTCAGAAAATTAAACTCAGCCATTATGAAATTGTCGTGGGCTGACCCATGATACTCCCTCTAATCCCCCAGTCTCTCCAGTGACTCTTGAGGTGCATTTTAATGATGATGTAAATTTTATGATACAACAGGCAACTGGAATTGTCTATGGAATATCCATTCTGAGTTTGAAGGTGCATTGCCTGAGTACCTGACTGAAGCATGCCACTATCTACAGCCTGAGAGTGGCTTCGCCAGTGAAAGGCTGCAATGCACCCCTGCAGGAAAAGTCCCTACCAAGGTCTACTCGTCAAACATACCACCAGAAAGTGATTTGGAATGTCTTCCTACATTTATTCCTCCCACTGAAAAAAAGTGCACCTCTGGATTCCCATCTCTCTGCAAATATGGTGCTTACCACAGCTGCCGCTTCCACTCCTGGCACTGCTCCATTGAATCAACACTCATTAGTACCAGTTGCTGTGCCTCCACAGCCTTTTCTGTCCTAGGATGTAGACTCTTCTTCTCAATATTACTAGCCCTGACCACTGTAGTTGGCCAACCTAATATCTCTGAATTTTGCAGTAAATCTAGACAGCTATATATGCAATAAGCTTTGTTCTTTGGGGAGCGGTATGGACTGTATCAATGTGAAATGTGTTGGGTGTCCTGAAAGGAGTTGCGCCATGCTCGCAGCCCATGTTTAAAATCAATGTTCTTTCTTTCTTGCTGGATTATCCCACACCTGCCCGCCAATGTGCAGAGGGGTCCATCTTTGATGTCTGTGCCATTTGAGAAGAAAAAATAATGGATTGAACTACTGGTTCATGTTTTGCTTCCTGAGGAGTGTGAAAAGTCCTCTATCCCAGCGGTCTCCAACCTTTTCTGTAGTGTTAGCTATTTATGTTCAATGAAAATCACCCCAACCCCATTATAGGAGTTTTAATACAAGTGAGACAAGTTTACATTAGTGTCCACCATTAGCGTCCACCATGTGCAATATTACCAGTAATGTGAGTGTATCAGACACAGTTCCCAACCGTAATGTAAAAGATGCTTTGTCAATGTGGAATGCCTTTACCTGGATACTATATAACAGCCATAGTTGCAATGCTGCTGGCGCCACGTAATTAGTAACATGTCTCCCACATCAGCTCAGGAAATCTGAATATGCACACATTTCTATCTCAAATACACACTTTTTGATTTAGGTATGCATGTATTATGTGTAGCTGAAGGGCTACCAGTAGCTCACTGGCTACCTCTTGTTGGAGAAGCCTGCTCTATCCATTCTCCTTTAAAAGATGCATATTTCCGTTATCCCAACAAGAGTATCATACCTGAAGCTATGATTCTTGCTTTACTGTGGATGGTGTCATGGAAGTATCTTTATGGGACAGAATGAGTATCTCTTATCTGTCCAAGCCTTTTCAGATTTTAATGTTCGTGTTCACTTCTGACTGCCCCCTAGGTGTGATACATGCTTGCAGTAAATTTACAGGAACCAGGTGGAACATAATATGTGTGTGTTAATCGAGTCCATGTTTGGCTGTCCACAGACCGGTCTAGATCCAGCTATTCGACTTATATAGTCCTTGTTGTGTGTCATAATTTCTCTGAAACTCTTGACTGAGTCAGAGCGGGCAGAAAATATCCAACATTTCAAGATTTCTTACAATTCTCTTTCCCCATGTTAGAATGTGAATCATTATCCATGAGGTCCAAACTGTTGCCAGGACATTGGAGGAGGTTGCAAATGGGAAAGCTGCAGCCTTCGAACATATTTTGATCAGCTGTATCAGAAGAAACTGTGATTTTGGAAAACTGTATGGTTCTGTGTGTTCAGAATTTTGCTCTTATATTTCCAATGTCTCTCTTGGCATTCATAAACAAATAGATCATACTAGAGACATAGTAAATGAGCTGCATGTTATTAATGATAGATGCAACCTGGATGGAGATAACATTTGATCATGGCTGAAAGGTGGATGAGAAATAAAGATTATCAAAATAGTACTTGCTGTTTTTATCTTCTTGATTCTTATATATCCTCTTACAAGTTTGTGTGTCCATTCTTCATCTCACCAATAATAAAGGTACATCCCTAGCTCTTTCACTTACTATTCCTGAAGAAGATGATAGCACGGAGAGTAATTTTTTATTTGATATTGACAAATGCTTTGAAGTGATGAAATAAAACATGAACTTAATAGATTAATATTAATACATCTTCTTTAAGAATTGCACCATGTGGTGCAGAAGAGAGGGTTTCCAATAAAATTAATGTCTTAAGGGCTTAAACGATATTAATCCTGACGTGGTAGGAGTTAGGTGTTGATTTTTAACATATTTCCCTGATTGATAAATGATGAGAAAGTGTACAAATTTGTTATAAAATGATCATAATAGCCGACGCCACATTGCTGCTTAGCCACTATCATGTTGGCTCCCATGTTACCCATTGCTGTTCATGCCGCTTCGCTTCTGACATAGTTAGCTTCACTCTACTGTTTATCAACAGCAAACAAGGAGTCTTAATTAGCTAGCTCTGTGTCTAGAAGTTCCTTGCCTTGTATATTCACTCAAGATCTTTTACATTTTTCCCACAAAAAAATCTGTGCACCTGCAGTATTATCAGACATGTGGGGTTTGTTACTAGTATTATATTTGCTGTGTGGAGAGTCATTATTTTTAATTATGTTCAATTACTTAAAATCATTACATGTATGGACCATTTTACAAGAAATAAAACACAATTGTTAGTGTAATATCCTGAGGGATGTTATGATTTTTAAAAGAGAGTGAACATTAATAAGTTCCAATGATATTAAAACATGGCCAAATTACTAGGCAAATAAGATTTACAACTTTATACTTTAAAACTGCAGTGTCCAAAGTTTCAGGGGTAAGGGTTTAAAGTGCAGTATGCCTGGTGAAAACTTCTTGATCCTCCTGTTATTTGGGCTCCAACTGCAGACCACTGGTAGCCACAAAATCCACTGTCAACTTTTAAAATAAACTGTGTCCTATGTTCTTGGAGTCGGAGACTAAAGTGCACTGTGCCTGCTGCAAACTTTTTAATCCTCCTACTGTTTGGGCATGGGCTGCACACTGGACTGTTCAGTACAAAGTGCCTAATACTAGTTTGGTAATCCTCTAACTGTTTGGGTGCCAGTTCACCCTAATGGTTTCCACAATATGGTGGGGGTTAACTGATGAGGTTTCCCTACTCTCAAGTTTAACGATTTCCTTGGGTAAGTGGTGATTCCAATTTGGAGATTGTCAGGTCCTGGCCCGCGTGGCCTTGTGGTGCTCTTCACAAACTTAGTAGTCCCTCATTGAGACAGCTCCTATTGGCTGTTAGAGATGCGCCAGACCTATGCAAAATGGACCTTCCCAGTTCTTGCTGCCTTAGCTAGTGACTGGCTAATAATGCTGATGAATTTCCTCTATCTGGCTAGGATCTGGGGGTGTTTTCAATGAAGCACAGATCTGATGCCTGCCTGCAGCACTTAACGCCTTTCCGCCGAAACAAAGGAAGGAGCAGCTGATGTCATTCCTCCGCCAGTTTGGGGCAACAACAGAGTTTGTGAAGCCAAGATTCTTTGCAATATTTGGAAAGCCTGCAGGGGATTGTTTCCTTTAGGTTGGCCCAGGCGGAAGTAAAGTCAGCAATTGGCAGGGCAATTAACCTCATGTACAGAATTTTCTTGCAGGCCTGGGCAGAGAGAGCAAGCCAAAAATATGGCTGTGTCTTCCCTTGGCTATACGATTTGTCCTGTGCCTCTGTCAACGGATTATGCCGAAGACTCCCAATGCCTTGTTCAAAAGAGGTTAAAAGCACTTGCCTGTTCACAGCTTTTTTCCAGGCTGAGAATGGGATGTTTTGCACAAACAAGCTTTCTGTTGTGATCTTCAAGGAACTAGTTGCTGATGCCAGCTGTAATTGCCACAGGGATCCTGCTTCATCAAACATTGCTCTCAAGTGATGTTTGAGTTAGGACTCAGGGGCACGCAGGACCCGGAGGTAATACTTTATTAGATACCCCTGCCCAGCGAGGTTCGACTTCCCAAGGCCCATCCAACCTTAATCTTGATCTTCTACCCTTCCGAAAAGCACGTAGAGTTGTCTTGTAAGTCTTAAACTGGGAGTTTGTTATTATGGTCTTAAAGGCATGTGGTAATAATTAAAGGCTGAAATCAATTTTGCTCTTAATACAGTCAGCATGGACTCAGCTGTTGCACTTTGTAGATGATTGCTGGGACGCTTTAGCAGATCAATGACTGTGAGGCCCTTAGTTTTGAGATGCCTTAGGTGGACAGCAGAGTTTTCCATTGGCTATTGCTCAACGCCTTTAAGACCCTCCCTGTTCTCAGCTGCAGGGTTAGGACTAATTAGACTGCAGGGTTAGGACTAATTAGATTGCAGGCTATCTTCCTTTCTTCTATCCGGGCAGAAAGTGTATTCCCTAAAAGGATCGACCATTAAATTCTATGTAAAACATTCTGGCGCTCTTTGTAGAAACTAGATGCAATGTTGTACGTAGAGGTCTGTGATCACTTTCGTCCGTATCATCAATTTCAAAAGCTTGGAGAGTGGGAACCAACCCTATGCTAACAAACATAATCTATTATGGACTTGTTCCTGAAGGTTGTTTTGGGCACCATGAATAAGAGCAGCTTCCTTTATGGCTTGGGATGAGGATAAGTGATGATTAGCAAGGAGAGTGTGTAAGGGTGTAGCCATCCCAGGTGGCTCAAGACTATTGTTGATTCTGCCTAATCCCTGGTGTTAAAATCCCCAGCTATAATTGCCGGGTGCTACTTGTGTTTGTTCAGCAGATCATTGATAGAATTCATTAAAAAGTCCAAGGCCTGTTTCTTCCGGTGTGATGCTGGGTTGATGTAGCAGTTGTTTAGCAGCAGGCATGAAGGTTGTGAATTAAACTTTGTGCCTTCGCTAAGCCGGGCTTGGAGTGCATTTGACTAAATGGGTAGTACCGTGGTCACTATTTTCCGATGAAAATGGAAAGGCCACCTGACAGCCAGCCAAACATGGTTTGTTTTGTGGCAGCATTGTGAAACTCTTAGTATCCAGCCAGCATCGATGTTGCCGTGGCCCATGTTTCCTGGAAGCATAATACGTCCCCTTTACAAAGATAATCCAGGGCTGCTTTCTTCTAAAATTAAGTTGCTTTATACCGGCTACGTTCCATGACATGAATGTTAGTTGATGGGAACAGTCTGCCTTATGGTTGATACTGCTTTTTGCCTGACTGGGGCAAATGTTAGGGATGACAACTAGGGTGATTTTCGAGCCTCAGTAGATCCACCTTAAGTGGACTTAAATGTGCGACTCGTTCATTATTGCATCAGGTTATTCAGAGGTCCTTAGAGGGCTTTGGCAAAGTTTTCTGGCTTTTCCTGCTGGTCTTGGTCCAGTTGATAGCACACAAAACCGATTGGGCCTCCTTCCCTTGCAGTGGGGAATAGAGGGCATGCGGGTATTTCTCCTGGGTTGAGAGTTGCATGTCTATTCCCCATTCCGTTAGCTGTAGCCATTACTTGAGAACCGCTGATTGAAGGTGCTGTTGGGGGAACCCCACCAGGGTAGATTCACAGCGCATGTATTCAAACATACACCAGCTGTGTGTATGAAGGAACCTATACAAAGTTCATACAAAGATGGCTCTTATTATCATTAAATCCTCCTTGCTTTGAGGGGACACCCATGATGCATTATATTCTGAAATTGCGCTTTGCTTATTGTTAACAAATAAATGTGTTTGGACTTCATGCAGGAATGTGAGCAGTTCCTTCTTCCACAATGGCATTCAGAATTCCTTTTCTTCCAGGTGCAATAAAGTGAAGAGTAGCTGATGAATGACGGAAAAGCATCACCTATGTGAAAATATTATGTTGGTCCACGTTTGAAAGTATTTTAGATGAACATGATGAAACTGTTGAGGTAATGCTAAGCTAATATTAGGCTGACATGTAAAGTAGTACATTGTAACTAGTTTGTATGTGAAAAGAAGTAGTAATTTCCGCTTGCTTGAAATACATAGAGTTTTAGTCATATAGCAGGGCACAAGTATCCCCGGCAGAAGCTTACACCAACTGACTCAACATGGTATCCTTAGTCCTTGTTCCACAGAGCATTGTATATAACATTCCAACTTAAGAACATCCTTTAAAGAGATATAGGATGTAACACATCTCTCTCATTATGGCGATACTGCAAAAACACTGTTGAATTAAAGAATTATATCATTCTTGCCTTCTTGATTAAAACAAGTATACAATAGTGGAGAATAATTATAATGAGAATGACAATATATAATGAAGATGTGCACTAAATATGAAATCTATATACATTGCAGGCCTTTACACTTATTATTATTATTATTATTATGTTTGAGCTTGTAAAGCGCACTGTTACCCGGAGGTTCCCTGGCGCTGTTTAACGCTGGGGAACCCGTCCTGGCTTTCCCTGTGGGATGGTCCCTGCTGGGAGTCCCCAAGGTGGAGCCAAGCATCCCCGGCGTTGGAGGGGCCGTTGTGGAGATTAGGCAAGCTAATGCCCAGAGTTGCCGAGTGGGACCCCTGATTAGAGTAGGCACCGAAGCGAGAATTATCGAGTCCACTGACCGAAGTCCACGACCCTGCCGCGTCGGGAATTGAACCCTGGTCCCGGCCGACTTCTGCTCCCGGGTCTGCCGCCTCTAACCAGTGAGCCACACCACTTCACCTTCATAATATTTCAACCATGCCAGATGCTTCTTAATTCTTATCACCCGCTTCTCCTCCTTCACAACCACATTCTTGTTCCTTTCTTCTACACCATCCGTTCCTTTGCACAAAACTTAACTTCTAACATTCAGTCTCTCTTAGTTGTCAACGATAACTGTATTGCCAAACTTCAACTTGCTCTTCCTGGCATCAGAAATGTGTGTCTTCCCTTTTACCACTCATCCTTCCAGCTTGACAAAAACAATATCACCTGCACAAAATAACCTATCCACACACATCTACGTATAATTTCATTATGTCTTCTTGTGTAAGTATCCTGCTTCTTCACCACCTCCTTTGATACTTGCTGCAGATCACATATCACCACCCCACTTTTTCCCATTCAAGGTGGACACATCATGACGGCTGGAATCCTTCCATGAAACAGTACACATGGTGATTTTTCTGTCACAGAATGTGTAGTGGCTCTGTAATGCCACAACATGTTTTAAATTCTTCCTTCCACTTTAAATCACCCTTCACAGAGAGGTGTAGAGAGCTATTAAACACTCTATTCACTCTCTCCAATTAACTATTTTCTCTGGGATCAGATAAACCTGTCCTATCGTGAGTTATTCTCTGGCTCTTTAGAAAATCTGGCATGGCTCTAAAAACGAGTTAAGGACCATTATAAGTTAAAATTTCCCCAGGAATACTTTCTTTCATGAAGATCTTATCAGGTAAAGACATTATATTTTGTGCTCTCACTTAATTCACCATCTTTACCTTTGGCCATTTTGAAAAGCAGTCTACCAAGACACTTAGAGGCCCATTACGATGTCGGGCGGATTGCCGCCGCCAGGCTGGCGATGGCCACCGGCGGCCTGGTGGAGGCAATCCACCCGACACCGTATCCCGAATTCCCCCGCCATATTAGTATGGCGGGGGGACCGCGGCGGACGAATAGACCGCCTGCCGCTTTTCCGCCCCGGCCGCCTTGCGACCGCGGCGGAAAGGGCTTAATATGGTGGCGTTGTCCAATGGACACCGCCAGCCATATTATGATGTGTGGGCATAGGTGCCTTTCCACGGCGGCATCAGGCAGGCAGTCTTTGCTTTGGGGGCCCCCTGCGGGCCCCCCTGGTGAAGGCCGAGGTGGTGGGTGCAAAGGGGGGTACCTATGGTACCCCCCAGCATTTGTACACACCAAGCAGCAGGCACCGCGCGGTGCCTGCTGCTTCGTGTATGCAAATCCGTGCATTCATTTTTAAGATTTTGGCGGGCAGTGCAGTGAGCACCGCCCTGCCACAATGTTAAATATGAGGGATGCGCCCGCCACTGTGGCAGGCGCATCCTAATGCACACATGGGGACCCCCACCCTTTAGGCGGGCGGTCCCATTTACCGCAAGGGTGGCGGGTGGGCAAAGCCCGCCTTCCATCCTAATGACCCCATTATTATTTACATCTTTATAGCCATAGGATCCACAAATATCTAAACCTACTTTTTTCCAGGATCCCTCTCAGAACTTCACAGGCACAATCAATGACTCCTTCACTGCCAAATATATATAACTGTACATAAACGTAGTACATTCTCTCATACATCTTACTAGATATTGGTCCATGTTAGGTGATTAGAAATCAATTCAAGCTTTCCTCTTCATTGAAGACATGTCACCAATACCCATGTGAAGTAAATCTATCACCTCTCAACACCACTCCATCAACCAAAAATAACTCTTGCCAAACTTTCTTACTTCTTTGCTAACTCCTCCCCTGCCATTTTTCTTTCCCAATATCTTGAGGTGGTCTCCTTAATATATCATCCATGATAATTATCATTGCCCAATTGCTATTCTTCTTTTGTTATTACTCCTTCATGTTCAATTTTTTCTTGCACACCAGACAATGAAAGTCTAGTCAGTCAGCTGTTATGATTCGTACACCAGGCACCTATCGCAACTCATAAGAATACTCTAAAACCATATACATGCACTTGGCTACCCAGGAAGTTGCTTCTCTTGCCTCTTTGATAGTTAAAATACCCCCAAATCATTTGTGATCAGTATTTATTTCAAACTTTAGCACCCACAGATAGGTACGCAAACGTTGAATCCCCTACCAAAAAGCAAGAGCTTCTTTCTCAAGAACTGAATAAATCCCTTTGGCTCCTTTTAAAGTCCACAACACATGCTAGTATCCTCTCATTGTTCTGGTCTAGCTACATCAGAACAGCTCCCAATCCATTATTCCACAACATGCCCTAGATACTAACGTACATTTCTCAACTCTGTTGATCATCACAGGGTCTGTCAGTTCCTTGCCGAGGTAACTCATCCTATTCCAACTTACTTTTTCCCACTCTTCAGAAGGCAATCCTGAAATGTCACTCACTGGAGAACTGCTGCAGCAGAGCTGATGACATTCTCAAAATATCTATAGGCCCCTTCAGATGTCACAAAAGATGCTAAATGTCTAGAATCAGGACATGGTACAATCTGATCATAGGCATTTGATAAATCAATCATAGAAAATGCCTT
Source organism: Lissotriton vulgaris (assembly GCF_964263255.1). Classification (NCBI taxonomy): domain Eukaryota; kingdom Metazoa; phylum Chordata; class Amphibia; order Caudata; family Salamandridae; genus Lissotriton; species Lissotriton vulgaris. Next base: position 2,002,812,452 of record NC_141689.1, on the reverse strand, counting down.
ACCTTGTACTAATGTACTCATTATCTGGTCAATATTCAGCAGTGGATGCCTGTCTACTCAAATGCAACCATTAAAATATTGCAAACCAATGCAAATGTGTAATTTCTCTTCAGACTTTTCGGTTAACACAACTAGACTGAGCCAATCAGCAGCTTTTATAGGTTCACCTTCTTCACATAATCTCTACAACACTGGTTTCAATACATCCCTCAGTGACACAGCTACTCCTCCCACATTGTGACCTTTAGGCATATTCAAAGCACCTCTGGAAATGCTGTTTTCCATTTATTAGCATCAGATAATTCCATCACCAGAACTTGCTATGGGTGATAAGGGTCTAAAGAAATTCTCAATCCTTTCTACTCTCTCCACCAAGCAGCAGTCACCTTTCTGCACCACATATATTTTTCAATGGATATGATAAATGTGATTTAAAGTAGCCTACAATAGTATTTCCTACCGCAATATCCAACAGGGCTAAATCTCTTTTTAACCTTACATTTCTAAACAATTTCCTTGTCTTCCAGTAGGTTAGTGTATATGGACAACATGAGCCAGCCCACATCTAAACATTCACTCATGGATAGATTTATTGAATTTATGTGGACTATGTGTTTCTACCACACTCAGAATATTACAATCATTTGCATTGCCAATTGCATGTAAGTGAAACATTTCCTAAATTTGCTCATCAACAACATCTTGCTTTTCTTGCTGGACAATTTACTGAAGAAGCCAAATGTTTGACAATTTCACATCCATAACAAGGATTTTTTATCTTAACATCCTCTTCCCTGGACATGTTTGTACCTTTATTTTGACTCTTTGTGTACTCACCATGCCATTGGATTCAAGTTATCCTGGCTGATGAGGGGTGATACCTCAAAACCAGTCCTAGGGTGCATGTTTCCAGTCCAGAAAGACCCTTGCCTGGCAGTTCGGTCTGGACTGTTCACATGGGGAATAGAGTCAAGACTGATTTGCACATGACTATGTCAAAACTGGGGTGGTGAGCAAAAGAATATGGGTTTAGACCCAGATCTTTGTACTGGGGGCTAGTGTTTGACATTGTTCAACATTTTGTTCTTCAATTGTTCTGTTCTCTAATAACAAGTATTTCCTCCTTGAAAATGATGTGGTTCTATTTCTTTGTTGATGATAAAAAGCACAGTGATTCAAAATAGTGCAGGATTGTTTGTATCTCAATGAAAAGCAGAACTCTTGGGCGGTATGATTTGGCAGTATGTGTTTATTTATTACTTCATTTATTTTGCTTTGTGAATAGCCTGTTGCAAATCTGTCATGAATGAGGCAGAAACACATAAACACGATTGCATGCAGTATAAATCGCCGTGTGCAATCGATCAAGTTGTTGTCTCCCTTTTGGCTCTGCATTTAAACAGAGACTGCGATGAGCAGAGTTATCTATACTCTCAGTTGCAAATTAAAACATGGAAATGCAGTTCCATTTTATTGCAACCCACTTTCTCACATCTCCATCTGCATTCTCACACATCATCTCTTTCCTCTCAGCATCCTCTTTTCACTATCTCCTATGCATACTTTCTTGCACCTCCTTCCATTCACCTATCGACTCACAAAGTGCAACTCACAAGTACTTCTTTTTCTTTATATTTTGCCTCAATAATAGTTAAACAGCTGTCTCTCCTTTACACATTTTGCCAAAGAATCACATTTACAATTTGCACACCTGGCCGTTGCTCTGTACACTCTGCAGAGAGGCAAAGGATTAGATGAGCCTTCATTCTTACCCCCTTTATGACCCACTGCCAGGCACTGCGAGAAATTCACTCTGCCTTTGGCTGAACTCCACAGCTGTCTGTCATGGCCCATCATAAACATTTATCCACAACCCGAACTCACATAGATATGTAGAGGCAGCTTTTTAGGTTTCGCTGGGGGGCGGAGCCGTTAGGCTCCTCCTCCAGAGAAATCTAATGAGTATAGTAAGCACTATGGAACACGCCCCCCCGTCCGATTGGCTAGCTCCATAAATGGAGCCTAGCCATTGGACGAGGGGCCTGTCCATCAATGCCGGACCAGACACGGGGGCGTTCCCGAGATTCTTTGGCTTTGGCGACGTCACGCGACGCCGGGAACGCCCCCGTGTCTGGTCCGGCCGGGCCGTGCTTGCTGCTGTCCTGCCTTGTGTCCCTCCTCCCGCCGTCCCCACGTTTCCCGCCTCCCTCCCGCCGTCCGTTCCTCTCGCGTCCTTTCCCGCCCCCCTCCCGCCCCCTCCCGCCGTCCGTTCCTCTCGTGTCCTTTCCCGCCCCCTCCCGCCCCCTGTGTCCTCTCCCGCCCCCTCCCGCCGTCCGTTCCTCTCCCGCCTGTCACGTGGATAACTAGTTGTGAGGTACTTGGTGCAGCCGCGCGCGCCCTTTACTGCCCCTGAAAATCTTGCATCTTTATACAGAGAACTGCTGTGTTGCACGAGACGCAAGTGGATGGGTTTAAGCTACGGCAACAAATGACTGTCGGACCAAAGCCAAAACTGAACCCGCCTGCAGGATCCATCCGGTGATTGGTGGAGGTGTTTACGCACGCCTATTCTGCCGCCTTCTTTCCCCTGAAGCATGGATGCCTCCTGCACGCTGCACGGAACATGGCTTGCTGTTTACACCCAGCTCCGCCCCCTTCGGAGGCCAGCCCCTTGCTGTGTCCTGGTCCCGCTGCTGAATGAGCTGTGTCCGAGGTAGTTGAACAGCATTGGAAGGAGTGGAGCGGCGGTGGGTGCGAGAACCGCGGTGCGGGGTGAGTACCGCTGCTGCGGGTGGCGTCCCTCCAGTGGCGTCTGGTGTGCGGCTGCTGCTGAGAGTGCAGTGAAGGGCCTTGCATTGGAAGGAGTGGAGCGGCGGTGGGTGCGAGAACCGCGGTGCGGGGTGAGTACCGCTGCTGCGGGTGGCGTCCCTCCAGTGGCGTCTGGTGTGCGGCTGCTGCTGAGAGTGCAGTGAAGGGCCTTGCATTGGAAGGAGTGGAGCGGCGGTGGGTGCGAGAACCGCGGTGCGGGGTGAGTACCGCTGCTGCGGGTGGCGTCCCTCCAGTGGCGTCTGGTGTGCGGCTGCTGCTGAGAGTGCAGTGAAGGGCCTTGCATTGGAAGGAGTGGAGCGGCGGTGGGTGCGAGAACCGCGGTGCGGGGTGAGTACCGCTGCTGCGGGTGGCGTCCCTCCAGTGGCGTCTGGTGTGCGGCTGCTGCTGAGAGTGCAGTGAAGGGCCTTGTAGCAGCCTCGTGTTGTTGGTGTCACCGTCCCTATGCGCAGTGAAGGGCATTGTAGGTGCCTCGTGGTGTTGGTGTCACTGTCCCTGTGTGCAGTGAAGGGCAATGTAGGAGCCTCGTGGTGTTGGTGTCACTGTCCCTGTGTGCAGTGAAGGGCAATGTAGGAGCCTCGTGGTGTTGGTGTCACACTCTCTGTCTGCAGTCACAGACTGATACGCCCCCCTGCCACGGCGTCATCACTGCACTCTGGAAGTGCCGCAGTTGTGGCCTCTGCTTAGGTTAGTGCATTGTAGCAGAAGCCGCAGAGCAGGAACAATGCCAGGCCCCTTAAATGACCACCTCACTGAGGTACCCTGTTATTGAAAGACATGCGTCGCTGTATTATTAATCACTGGTTCCTATGATGCATTTGTCCAGAAGCCCTACGTCAAGTCACCGTGACTCAGAGGCCCATATATTATTTATGTGATGGTGGGCCCATGTTTTATGATCCAGGCATTCAACCGGCAACTTATGCCCCCACACACTCACACTCACACTGTAACATAACCTCCCGTGCATTCACCCTGCACCGTATGCTCCAGCACACTGACCCTCCTTGTCTGCTCCCACACACCCACTCTGCACCGTCTACTCATACGTACTCAGCCTGCAGTGTATGCTCTCCTGCAATTAATGTGCACCATATGCTTTCACACACTCACTCTGCACCATCTGCTCCTGTGCACTGACCTGGCACTGTCTGTTCTTGTGCACTCACCCTGCACTATATGCGCCCACTCATCCTGCAGTCTATGCTCCCCTGCAAACAATGTGCACCATTCGTTTTCATGCACTCACTTTGCACCATCTGCTCCTGCGCACTCACCCTGCCTCGTTTGCTCCTGGCACTCACCCTTCATCGTCAGATCCCATGCACTCACCCTGCATAGTCTGCTCCTGACACTCACCCTTCATCGTCTAATCCCACCCACTCATCCTGCATAGTCTGCTCCTGACACTCACTTTTCATTGTCTGATCCCACCCACTCACCCGGCATAGTCTGCTCCTGACACTCACCCTTCATCGTCTAATCCCACCCACTCACCCTGCATAGTCTGCTCCGGACACTCACTTTTCATTGTCTGATCCCACCCACTCACCCGGCATAGTCGGCTCCTGACACTCACCCTTCATCGTCTAATCCCACCCACTCATCCTGCATAGTCTGCTCCTGACACTCACTTTTCGTTGTCGAATCCCACCCACTCACCCTGCATAGTCTGCTCCTGACACTCACCCTTCATCGTCTAATCCCACCCACTCACCCTGCATAGTCTGCTCCTGACACTCACTTTTCATTGTCTGATCCCACCCACTCACCCTGCATAGTCTGCTCCTGACACTTCACTTTTCATTGTCTGATCCCACCCACTCACCCTGCATAGTCTGCTCCTGACACTCACTCTTCATTGTTGGATCCCACTCACTCGTTCTGAATTGTCTGCTCCCATGCACTCATCCTGAATTGTCTGCTCCCATGCACTCATCCTGAATCGTCTGCTTCTGACACTCACTCTGAAACATCTGCTTCTGACAGTCATCCTGCATCATCGTCTCCCGCCCATGCACTCACCTCACAACATCTGCTTTTGACAGGGATACTGCATCATCTGCTCCCGTGCACTCACCCCACAACATCTGCTTCTGACAATCATCCTGCTTCATCTGCTCCCGTGCACTCATGCCACAACATCTGCTTCTGACAGTCACCCTGCACCCTCTGCTGCCGCACACTAACCCTGCACCCTCTGCTGCCGCACACTCACCCTGCATCCTCTGCTCCAATGCTCTCACCCTGCACTGAATGGGAACCCGCACTAACCCTAAGTGGCGGCTGACACAAGTAAAGAGTGGCGGAGGAGGTGCGGGGGAGTGTACAGCGGGTGGAGTGCACAGCAGGGGTTTTCATAAAAAAAGACTTACCTGGTTTGTGGATCACTCGCTGCATCTAATTAGCTTGTAGAGGTCTCACTGCCGTCCCGCCCCCTTGCTGTCCTTACTGGGTCTTCATGACCCTCATTTGCCTCCCCCCCCCCCTTTTTCCCCACTGATCTTTGTTTCAAATATCTGTTATGGCTCTTAACACTGAACGAGTGTCGCTCCGAGACTGGGATTACATAGGGACCTTTAGAGGCTCTAAACACGTAAGATTTTGGTGCCCCATATATTTCTAATTCCAAAAATAATCAATAACTTGTAAACTAACATTTTATTATTTCACAATGAAATAAAACTTCGAGTAAGATGGATAAAGTTTGTTTTTGTATACTTCCACTTTATAGGTTCAGCTGCACCATTTGCAAGTTTGCATTATATGGTTCATGGTAAATCCGGCAATTGAAAATGTCTGTGGTGTCCCTTTTCCCTTGATGCCCTAAGCACATTCTTATTTTGCTTAATCCAGCCCTGCGCACACGCATTCAGAATATTTTAGAAGAGAATGGTGCATGTGTACCTGTCCTGAGCATATTGAGCTTTGCTGATCCAAAATACAGTGATATTATGGGTATTGCTACTTCTAAATCCATGGAAACCCCAAGAATCAACACAAACAGTAGGCAAGTCTCCCTGTCCTAGCAGCAGGGCTTTCAGGATGCTGACATGGAGTATCGTCTAAGTGAGAATTTGTGTCAGAACTCAAGTATTCATTTGTTTATCCACCTATACAGTACTTTGAGACTTGAGCACATTCCAGATATGTCTGTAATCTACTTGTCAGTCATTCCTTAACTGTACATATTCTGTGAGCGCTGAAAGTTTGTTTTTGTTTTTGTTTACGCTTCTGGATATGTTCAGTAGGGAATGAAATATTGGACTTGCGTCCTTTTATGAGTAAAGAAAGCTTGCTTTCCTGCTGACATGCCTGTTCTGTGAGGAAGTAAAGCTTGCTTTGCTGCTGCCCGAATTTGACCTGTTCTGTAATTGCAAAAGGCTGTACTCTTTCTGTCCAAGGTGTACCTGCTCTATACTGGAATGTTCCCACTGTTGCTGCCCCAATTTATGAAAAAGCAAATTATGTTGTGAGTGCACTTGCGTAAAATGATCAGTCAGAAACTTTCTTTTGTAGAACCGGAGGCAAAACGTAGCAGCGGTTCTCTGACCCAAAAACCTTGGGTTCACTCCTGGCTTCCCAGCTTTTCCAAACGGTGTCACTGTGAGCAATTAGTTTTCTTCACGGTTTCTCCTTTATCATTGTCCTCCCATTTGAGAGCACCATGAAATAATACCGGTTAAGGTGTGTGTGTGTGGCTCTGGGTGTGTGTGTGGCTCTGGGTGTGTGTGTGTGGTAGTAATTGCTGTCTGCTGAGCTCATCCGTAGGGTACAATAGGTCTCACATTTGCGAGAGATTAACCTAATGGCAATGTAAATGACAATGCCATTTATTTATCTGTTTTCAAAACCAAAACATAAATACAAAAGTTGTCATTTACAATGCCAATAGCTCTAACTTTTCCAAAGGCGAAACCATTGCATTGTAAATGCTTGTTTCACACTGTATACTATACATAAGTAATATGTTGCATGCATACCGATACACAACATCCTAAAAAATATCGAATACTCTTCGGAAATTCAAGAGTAAGTAAAATGTGAACTATACACAGGAAAAACATTGCTTTTCCCAGGCTGAGAGCCCAGTATCTGTTGATGAATAAGTCGTTTATTAGTCAATTAAAACCATAAACATTACGAAACCCACACAATGTAAAAATATTTACCTAAATAGGTTAAAAACATTTCATCCATCAGCAGCAAGCCATTTCAAAGTCAAAGTCAAAATTACTTTATTTGATTAATACAATAGTAATCATAAAAATTCAAATATACATCATAAATAAAAACTATAAAAAGACCATTAAAAACAATGAATTGATATCAACAAAAAATGAATTTCCAGGTATTCAATGAAAGACATAAAAAGGAGGCAACACTGTAGCAGGTTTAAGGGTCAAGCAACAGTCTTTAAAAATATAGGGCCGGACGACATTGCCTAAAATTATGTTTAGCACAACTGGAATTAAAAATCTCTCAGATCACAGTAAAATTTACAGAAGAAGAAAATATGCATACGGTTTGGCACGAGGAACCATCACATGGGCAATGTGAGAGATCATTAATAGAATTAGTGCCAGCAGGAAATCCCAACATACACGAAACATAGGTAAGGCAAAACCTTAAGAAAATACATCTGTGACGGGGGTTTGTTACAAATTCCAGGTAAGAGGGGACACCCTCACCCTGCATTGGGCCCTCATGATACTCTCTGACCATAGGTTCACTGTACTGAACGGTCATTCTCGACTCATTCGCTAATTTTAAAAAGCGGGCTTTTAAAACTTTTTTCAAAATAGACATATATTTTACTGGAGATTCGTATAAACTCCCTAGATCTAAAGTATGGAGAGTATTTTTAACATACACTAGCCACTGGATGTTCTGTGTGTGTTCTAATAATAGACAATCCATGAATATGTGTTGGGTAAGGATCACAGTGAAGGATAGGTGCTATGTTTATTTGGTCTGTGATATAAGGGATGTTCAGCTCATGATATAAATTAAAATTAGAGCAGCTGATGAGGAGGCTCATCATTCATTTCCAAAAGGATTCCTCGTTTGTATCGCCTTTACATTAGCATGACCCCATACACCACGCAGTAGGCAGCTACTGCACTAGATTTAGCCTCATAAACCTTTTTTATAATATCTAGATGTCTTGTGCCCAGCTTTTTAGAGAACAAATAGATGGCATTAATGCTCTCTTCTAGCATGATCCCTCGATTCGCCACCATGCTAAATCAGGATGACCTATGGTCAGCCCTAGATAAGAGAACAACTCTGTCTGCATCACTTTGCAATCAGAGATAAAAAAGGAAGGGGGTTCTTCACCTTTAGGCCTGCAATTAAAATAAATGACTTACATTTGTTTGTTTGTAAATCCAGTGTCTAGCAATTGCTGGAGGGCCGTTCTCCTACGTGCAATTACTACTGCATCGTCTGCTTACATTAAAATTGGAATAAGCGTCTTTTTTATTCTAGGGACGTCTATGGCTGATTCAAGCAATTGAGCCTTTACCCCATTTGTATATAAAGAAAACAAAAAAGGGGCAAGAAATCACCCTTAGCAAATTCCTCTAGAGATTGAGAACCATCTTGTGCACTCACCTTGAGGCCCATAACTAACACATCCTTTGGCCTTCAAATACAATAGTCTTACAAAAGTAATTATTGCTTGGTCTACCCCCATTTCCTTCATGATCCTCCAGAGATGGGAATGGGTTACGCAGTCGAAAGTTGCGTTAAGGTCCATGAAGGCCATATTTAATTTACCTTGCTTGGCGTGGGTGAATTTTGCCATGAGTAGACTCAGACTAAGGCATTGATCTTGAGTTCCTCTACTTTTTTTAAAACCATATTGGGCCGGGATCAAGATGTTATTTGTCAGTACCAAAGCCTCCATTCTATTTAATAGCACTCTGCCCATAAGTATTGCAGTGCTATCGAGGAGCGAAATTGGCCTATAGTTTCTGGGATATCATTTGTCTGCTTTTTTATAAATGGGTATTAAAATTGCTTTATGCCAAGAAGTAGTCGGGGCCTCCTTAGCTATTGCATTAAACACATTAGTGAGCACAGGCCCCAAAGGTCAGGACAGGCTGTAAAAAATCTATTGGGGTGCCATCTAGACCAGGTACCTTGTTACTAGTGCAAACCATTTCATTTCTTGGTTGACAAACAATTTGGGGCCGGATGTAGGTATCCAAATACCGGTTGGTAACGGCCGAAAATACCGAATTTCGCCCGTTACCGACCGGTATTTGGATATTGAGATGTAGGGGTCAAAAAAACTTCAGAGGGGGAGGAGCTTCGCGGGCAACCAAGATGGCCGCGTAAGCTCGGAGCTCCGCGGACCCTCCGATCCTCCGCAAATATGCTGCTCGAAATCCTGATCCACGTTGGTGGATTCTACTTGCTGACGGTTCACTGAAGCGGGAGCCGCCGTCCGCCTCCAAATCGGTGGTTCCTACGCTGAGCTACGTCGAGTGGAACTCCGTGCCAGGGATGCGCCATTGTCTCCCCGATCTCCGCCACTCCGCACGACTGGAATGCGTAGTGGCTGCTTTAGGTCCCTACTGGCGAAGTGCTTGTGACTGCGGTGCTCACTTTCATCGGCCTGGCCTGAATATCTGGCTTCGACCCCTTTCCTTGGTTCGCTTGGCTCTGGCATAGGTGGTGTGCCCCTTTGTTCACATCGGACCCATCATGGCGGGCAGAGGGGACCCCGACAAGACGTCGAACAAAGGCGTTCGCGGCAAGTCTCAAACGCAACTGAACAGGATTGAGCGGTATGTTCAGCCGCGGACGCCACCTGCTGCGGGGGCCTCCACTAAAGACCTTCCTTCAGCGGGCTCGCCCGATGGCTCCAGGCCCACCCTCAGTGACATTATGGGGGCCATCACGGGCATCCGGGCCGAAATGCAGAAACAACATGAGGTCTTGACCCACAAGGGGGACACTTTGGCAGTTGATCTCACCCTTATCAGAGCCGACCTGGGTAAGACTAATGACCGTGTGAAGTCATTGGATATCAAAACCTCCAGCCTAACCACCGACGTCTCGGACCTGCAGACTGAGGTCCGGAATTTGTGGATGACTACTGATCACTTCTCCAGGAGGCTGGAGGATTTTGAGGGACGTGCCAGGCGGCAGAATGTCCGCATCATTGGTGTTCCGGAAGGCTCAGAGGAAGCGGCAGTGGACCTTTTTGTGGAGGAACTGGTACAGACCCATCTGGCGCCTTCTGGTCTGAGTAATTTTTTCTCAGTGGAGCGCGCTCACCGGGTACCGGGAGGCCCGCCGAAGTCGGGCATGGCGCCTAGACCCATTGTTGCATGGCTCCTCAATTTCCGGGACCGGGACGCGATCCTACAGGCGTCCAGACGGCATGGACCTCTTAAGTTCCAGAATTCGGAAGTTCATTTCTATCCTGATTTTACCAGGGCTGTTCAGAGACGGCGTCAGAGCTACGCGGGAGTGAAACGGCGACTGAGGGACATGGGCTTTAAGTACTCGATGATGTTCCCTGCCAAGCTCCGGATTGAACATGATGGCCATGCCCTGTTCTTTGATGTCCCCGAAAATGTGAGTGAATGGCTGGACACCCTGCCGCAACGCCGTGACGACCACGGCGGACACACTGGGGGCGCGACTGGTGGTTCGGATCAATGAGACTTGGCTCTACTGAAAGGACTTTGGCGGTTGGTGGCCCTGCTCTATGTGACTGTCGATACTGTTATTGAGTTGACTTTGCCAATTCTCCTGTCGTTTACAAGGAGGGTGGCGGGAGATGTTCGTGGGGATTCCTTACTCCTCTGGGGGCTTCTCGTAGAGTAGTTAATGGGGCGACAGGCACACTGCTGGTTGGGGGAGCTCTTTAGTCTGATGCAGGGGTGCAGGGTGGGGGGTGGGATTGGGCAAGTTTATCTGTTTGTTTGTTCTTTCTCTCTTCCTTCTATTAGGCAATGGGTCATGCATATTGTTGAGCTTCACTTGCTGTTGAGGATTGTTGGGGTTGGGTGGGGCGGGCGGCAAGATGATGGGGGGTAGGAAACTAAGAGTAATCAGTTGGAATGTTAATGGGCTGGGTGACCGTATCAAGAGAGGGGTGGTGATTCAACTGCTTAAACGCCACATGCCTGATGCTGTCCTCCTACAGGAGATGCACTTGGTTGGTAACTCGTGCAAAGCACTCAATCGTAAAGGGTACAAGATGGTGGCCCACTCGGGGTTCTCTTCGGGCTCTCGGGGGCGGGTGTCCTTGTACGTACGTCCCTTCCGCTTGAGATAGACGTCACCATGATTGATGAGAGAGGGCGTTTTGCCGCAGTGGCGGGGAGATGGGAAGGGCGTGCCCTGACGTTACTTTCGGTTTACGTTCCCCCAGGCCTACAGTCTAGTACTTTCCAAGACCTTGGTGGCGCCATTTTAAATTTGCCTTCTGGTCTGCTGGTTGTGGGGGGTGACTTCAACTCAGTCTGTTCTGGCTCCTTGGACCGACATCCGCCTAGAGACCTTCGGAGTTCCCAACTGTGGTTGCCTTCTTTCCTTGAGTCCATGGGCTTAGTAGATAGCTGGCGGCTTTTACACACCACGCTCTGCCATTTCTCCTTCCTTTCCGGTGCACATGGTAGTCTTTCTCGTATAGACTATGTTCTCACCCTAGCAGCACACGCGCCTGCCGTGTCTGAGGCCCGATTTCTGGCACGGGGAATCTCCGACCACTCCCCGCTGTGGGTTTCGTTTGATTTTGACATCGTCCTGTCAGACCGACCGGTGGCGGTTAACCCGTGGTATTTCCGTAACCCTACAACTCGCACTCTCCTGGCCAAGGCCATCGACCTTTATTTCTCTGAAAATGAGGGCTCGGTTGGTTCGGCCGAGACCCTGTGGGAGGCATTTAAGACTGTTTTGAGGGGCGAGGCATTCGCTCTTATAGCGGAGGCCCGGAGAGTCAGAGATGCCGACTTGCTATGCATCGAGGAGGAGGTTATGAGCCTTGACTCCCAGTTGGTGCCCGAACCCGACCCCGCGCTCCTATATGCCCTTTCCCTCAAACAGTCGGAATACCACGATCTTGCCACGAATGCTGCCCTGGCCTTGGCTAAGGAACAGTAAGGTCGTATTTATGACGTTGGTGACAAGGCTGGGAAGCTGCTGGCCTGGTTGGACAGGAGGGAGATGGCCAGCCGCGTCGTACCCGAGATTTTGGGCGACGACGGGGTTGCTGTCACTGACCCCAGTGCCATTGCCGAGTCCTTTGCTGATTACTTCCGGGGTATCTACACCTCTACTTCAGATTGCTCCGAGGCTGACTCGACAACGCTTCTCTCGACAGTTGACCTTCCCTGTCTCTCTGAAGAGGACCCGGCCGATTTGGATAGAGACATATCTGCTGACGAGATCGCTCTTGCGATCCGTTCGTTGAGATCGGGTAAGGCACCTGGTCCCAACGGCATCCCGGTCGAGTTGTATAAGATTCGGCCGGACGTGGTCTCCCCGCACCTGCGTACTATGTTCTTGGAAGCACTAGACGCCGTCCTTCTTCCCCTGGACCAGAGGTTGGCCACCATTGTGGTCATCCATAAGGAAGGGAAGCCGAGAGACATGTGTCGTTCTTACCGTCCCATTTCTCTCTTGAATGTCGAGCCTAAGATCCTTGCCAAGCTGCTCGCAAATCGACTGATTGGAGTTATTGGCGACTTAGTGCATCCGGACCAGTCGGGCTTTATTCCTCACCGCAACACTGCCCTCAATCTACATCGACTCCACGGCGCCCTGGCTAGGGCCCATACCCTTGAGGAACCGGCAGTCCTCGCTTCTCTTGACGCCACAATGGCCTTTGACTCTCTTGAGTGGAGTTACCTCTGGGCAGTGTTGACGAAGCTCGGTTTTGGCCCGGTGTTCGTGGGTTGGGTGAAACTTCTCTACGCCAATCCATTGGCTAATGTTACAGTCAACGGCCGTTTATCGGCGTCATTTGCCCTTCACCGAGGAACCAGACAGGGTTGCCCCTTGTCGCCTCTTCTGTTTGCTCTGGCTCTTGAGCCGCTCGCGGCCATGTTGCGCACGCACCCTGATCTACATGGCATAACCTGGGCCCCCGGCTTTGAGGACAGGGTCTCCCTGTATGCCGACGATATTCTGCTATACTTAACCTCCCCCTGCAAGTCACTCATCGTGGCATGCGACGTACTCAGACTTTTTGGACGGTACTCTGGCCTAGTTATCAACTGGGCCAAGTCCTCCCTGTACGTCCTAAAAGGAGACACGCCGCGCCTCCCCAGAGGCTGCAACATCCAGGTGGCCAGACAGGGTTTCAAGCACTTGGGAATTTACATCTCCGGGAGTTCGAAGGTGCGATACGACCACAACTTGCTCCCTCCTCTCCAGCGTCTCCGGCGTGACGTGAATAGTTGGCGCAAGCTTCCGCTCTCCCTACTTGGCCGTGCGGCATTATTTAAGATGATGTCTTTGCCCAGGTTCCTATATGCTTTGCAGAACACCCAGGATCCGGTTCCGGCCCGCTACTTTAGGGAGATTGAGAGTCTTCAACAGGCCTTGCTCTGGGACGGTCGGCCCGAGTCGCTGTCACGAAGCTCACGCTTCTGTGGTACGGCGGGGGCATAGCACTGCCGGATGTGCGTAGGTATTACTGGGCCTCCCAGCTCGCGGCTCTCAATCACGGTTTCTACGGTCCGGTGAACAGCCCCGGCTACGCCATGGACAGATGGCTCCTGGGCGGTGGTAATTATTACCGGGCCCTGTACTCGAGGTCCTTAGATCGGCGGATGTCGGGTCCAACGAGGACAGCGGTTCACATCTGGCGGGCGATTACCAAGGCGCAGGGCTGGCAGGGCAGGCTGACCAGATTCACCCCTCTGTATGACTCTGATATTTTGGGCAGACTGTGGCACACCAAGGGCTTCGATAAGTGGGACCTCATAGGCATCTCCAGGGTGGACGATATGATTTCTAAGGGCGAAATCAAGACCTTTCCTCAGTTGCAGGCTGAATACCAGTTGGGCGGCTCGGAGTTCTTCCGCTACGCCCAGCTGCGGCACGCGCTGCTCTCTGCCAAACCGACGGAGGGGGCTATTCCAGAGAGCTCTCCCTTGGAAGACAGAGTGTTGGATGGCCATATGCCCGATAGTGCTATCTCACTGTCATATAAAAAACTAATCAATGTCCGCACCGACCTTCTCCTTAGTGTGCGTGATCAGTGGGTGGGAGATGGCCTAGAGATCGACGATGAGGATTGGCAGAGTGCGGTGTCCTCCCCTAAAGAGGTTGCTATATCCTCTCGTCTTAGGCTGGTGCAATTCAAGATCTTGCACAGAGTGTATGTGACTGGCCCCCGGCTTGTGCGTATGGGATACTCGCCCGACGGACTTTGTCGTCGAGGATGTGGTGCCCTTGCTACATTCCTGCACATTCTATGGGAATGCCCCGTCATAGCCTCCTACTGGAGAAGGGTGCACCGGATTATGAGTGAAGTGACTGGAGTGGTGACGATTGCAGAAGCTCGGAGGTGCCTCCTCAACATTTGGGAACCATCTGATCACAACACGGCGCAGACCCAGTGGGTGACCCTGGGTAACATGGTGGCCAAGCGGGACATCGCTCAAAAGTGGGGTGCTGCCACAGCTCCCCTTGTGGTACAGTGGAAAGCCAACATGGATTGGTGTATGTTCCGGGAAAAGACGGTCTATGTTGCCAGGGGTAGGCCTCAGAAATGGAGTAAGGTGTGGGGAGCCTGGAATGCTTACCGGGGTGATGTATGCCTGCTGCCAGAACCTGTTTCTTTTGATTAACATATGTCACCATAGCCTATGACACCAACTGTGACACGCTGAACTGATTGATCCTGTCTTTCCTCCTCCCTTCTGCCATCCTGCTTCACTCTCCTGAATCAGTAACTCTCTGCTTGCTCTCCACTACCCGCTACCAATACCTTGACAGATTTCTTAATTCCATTGCCACTCTTTGGCGCCTTTTGGCGTTTCTTTCCTTTGTTTAATGTTCTCTTTCAATATAAAATACAAAAAACAACCTTCAATGCTCTGTTGCGAATGTTCTTGCACTATTGCTCTCCTGATTCACCATGCTGCCTTGCCTCCGGGATGTTGGGCTAAATAGCTGTGTGCTCTTTCAAAATAAAGGTTTAAAAAAAAAAAAAAAAAAAAAAAAACAAACTTCAGAATCAGTAAATTTACCGATTCGGTCAATTTACCGGTTCGGTAAATTTACCGAATCGGTAAATAAGAAATGGAAAAAATTACTTTTGAGATGTAGGTAACCTCTAAAATACAGAATTTGCATGAAATTCGGTATTTAAGAGTCGATATTTACCATGGAATGAAATCAGGTGGTAACCAGGTGCAGGCTATGAAAAAGGGCCCAAAATGCAACAGTTTGACAAAATGGCGGCATTCTACATGATAGCGAGGCGGCTACGTCTACAGGCAGAAGGAGAGAGGGTCTGGAGAAGGGAGGAGCAGGTCTACAGGCAGAGGATCACCCTATTCCAACTAACTGAGGCAGAGATCCTACAAAGGTACAGGCTACACCCCAAACCATCCTGGACTTGATCAGGGACCTGCATCCACTTTTGGAGCAACCAATCAATCAATCAATCAGTGACACTTATAAAGCGCGCTACATACCCGTAGGGTCTCAAGGCGCTGGGGGGGGGGGGGGTGCCGCTACTGCTCGAACAGCCAGGTCTTCAGCTTCTTCCTGAAGGAGAGGTGGTCTTGGGTCAGGCGCAGGTCGGTCGGGAGGGAGTTCCAGGTCTTGGCGGCCAGGTAGGAGAAGGACCTTCCTCCTGTAGTCGCTCTTCGGATGCGGGGGACGGCGGCGAGGGCGTGGTTGGCTGATCGGAGGTGGCGTTTGGGAGCGTAGAAGTTGACTCGGTTGTTGAGGTAGCTCGGGCCTTGGTCGTGTAGGGCTTTGTGTGCGTGGGTGAGGAGGCGGAAGGTGATTCTTTTGTTGACGGGGAGCCAGTGAAGGTCTCTCAGATGTCCGGAGATGTGGCTGGTTCGTGGGATGTCGAGGATGAGTCTGGCTGAGGCGTTCTGGATCCGCTGGAGTCTCTTCTGGAGCTTGGCGGTGGTACCGGCGTAGAGGGCGTTGCCGTAGTCCAGTCGGCTGGTGACGAGGGCCTGGGTGACGGTCTTCCTGGTCTCGGTGGGGATCCACCAGAAGATCTTCTGTAGCATGCGTAGGATGTTGAAGCACGCCGAGGAGACGTTGTTGACTTGCCTGGTCATGGAGAGGGAGGGGTCCAGGATGAAGCCCAGGTTGCGTGCATGGTCTGTCGGTTTGGGTGCGGTGCCCAGGGCGGGAGGCCACCAGGAGTCATCCCAGGCGGAGGGTGAGGAGCCCAGGATGAGGACCTCCGTCTTGTCCGAGTTCAGTTTCAGGCGGCTGGTCGTCATCCACTCGGCTACCTCTTTCATCCCTTCGTGCAGGTTGGCTCTGGCGGCGGCGGGGTCGTTGGTCAGGGAGAGGATCAGCTGGGTGTCGTCGGCGTAGGAGATTATGCTGAGGTTGTGTTTGCGTACGATGGCCGTGAGGGGGCTCATGTAGACATTGAAGAGGGTGGGGCTCAGAGATGATCCTTGGGGGACGCCGCAGATGACTTCGGAGGCCTCTGACTTGTACGGTGGTAGGCGGACTCTCTGTGTTCTTCCGTCGAGGAAGGAGATGATCCATTCCAGCGCCTTGTCCTGGATTCCGATGTTGCTGAGGCGCCGTACTAGGGTGCGGTGGCAGACCGTGTCGAATGCCGCGGCGGTCTAGGAGGATGAGGGCCGCTGTTTCTCCATTGTCCATCAGGGCTCGGATGTCATCGGTGGCGGCGATGAGGGCGGTCTCGGTGCTGTGGTTGGCTCGGAAGCCGGACTGTGAGGGGTCGAGGGATCCGTTCGTCTCGAGGAAGGCGGCCATCTGCTTGTTGACGGTCTTCTCGATGACTTTGGCTGGAAACGGGAGGAGCGAGATGGGGCGGTAATTCTTGAGGTCGGTGGGGTCCGCTGTTGGTTTCTTGAGTAGAGCGCTGAGTTCGGCGTGTTTCCAGCTCTCAGGGAAGATGGTGGAGTCGAAGGATGTGTTGATGATGTCTCGCAGGTGGGGTGCGATGACAGCGTCGGCCTTGTTGAAGATGTGGTGAGGGCAGGGGTCGGTCGGTGATCCGGAGTGGATGGAGTTCATCGTGCGGATGGTGTCTTCGGTGCTGATCGGGGACCAGGCGTGGAGGGTGGTGGTGGGGGGTGGTTGCTCGGTCATGGTGTGCGTTGGTTGGTCGTTGAAGCTGTTGTGTATGTCCGCGATCTTGTTGTGGAAGTATGAAGCGAGGGAGTTGCAGAGGTCTTGCGATGGGGTGATGTCGTTGTTTCCTGCGCTGGGGTTGGAAAGCTCTTTCACGATGTTGAAGAGTTCCTTGCAGTTGTGTGCGTTGTTGTCCAACCGGTCCTTGAATGCTGTTTTCTTGGCGGCGCGGATCAGCTGGTGGTGTTTCCAGGTGGCAAGTTTGAAGGAGGTCCTGTTGTCCGGTGTCGGTTCCCTTCTCCAGACTTTCTCGAGGGCTCGGCAGTTCTTCTTGGAGCTCTTGAGTTCGTCGGTGAACCATGGGGCCTTCTTGCTGCCGGGTCTGCTAGGCGGGGTCCTCAGTGGGGCGAGTTCGTCTGCGCAGTTGCTGATCCACTTCGTGAGGTTGTCGGCGGCCTGGCTGGGGTTCGCTGAGCTGGCAGGAGGGTGCTGGCTCAGGGAGGTGGCGAGCTGGTCTGCTGTGATCTTGTTCCAGCTTCTGCGGGCGGCCTGTTGCTGGTGTTGGTGGGTCGTCGTTCTCTTGAAGGTGAAGTGGACGCAGCTGTGGTCCGTCCATTGAAGCTCTGTGGCGTGGCTGAAGTCGATGTCTGTGCTGGAAGAGAAGACTGCGTCGATTGTGTGTCCGGCGAGGTGGGTGGGGGTGGACACCAGTTGCTTGAGTCCCAGGTTGGCGAGGTTGTCGAGCAGGGTGCTGGTGTTGCGGTCGTTGTTGTTCTCCAGATGGAAGTTGAGGTCTCCCAGGAGGATGTAGTCAGCGGAGGGGAGGGCATGTGGGCTGACGAAGTCGGCGATGTCCTCGCTGAATTGCGTGCGTGGTCCAGGGGGTCGGTAGATCAGGGTGCCTCTGAGGGTGGTGTTCGGGTTGGTGTGGATCTGGAAATGCAGGTGTTCGGCGCTGGTCAGGGTGTTGTCGGTGCTGGTCGTGAGACGGATGGTGCTCCTGTGGATGATGGCGATGCCTCCTCCCATCTGGTTGGCGTTTCGGTCCCTCCGGACGATCTTGTAGCCCTCTGGGATGGCGATGGCGATGTCGGGAGCTGAAGAGGCGTTCATCCAGGTCTCCGTGAGGAAGGCAACGTCAGGGGCTGTGGCGTCTAGGAGGTTCCAGAGTTCGATGGCGTGTCTGTGGACGGAGCGGGTGTTGAGCAGGATGCACTTGAGGTGGGTGCTGCTGGTGTTCGACTTGGCGGGTGCTGGTGCGAGGCTGGTCCGGATGCAGGTGAACTTGCAGGCGTGGCAGCAGAAAGGTCCGTGGGTACGTCGTGGAGTGGCTTGATGGCATTCTGGGAGTCGGCCGGAGTTGAGAGCGGTGAGGGTGGCGGCGGACTACGTCAGGCCGGTCGGTCGGGGTCCTCGTGGGCCAGGGGTCCTGGCACTGGGCGCGGTCCAGGCGCGGACGGGCGCAGACGGGCTTACCTTTGGCGCGCCTTCGGCGCACAAACGGCGCGCCCGCTGCGCGTGACCGCTGCGCGTTCGCACGGTCGCCATTTAAGGCGAAGTGCGCGGGTGGGCGGAGCAGCTGGGAGGCGGGAGCGGGGAGGGTACAGAATAGAAAAAGGGGCGGGGAAAAGCGGCGGTGGCGGGAAGGGAGGGCGGAGGGCGGCGAGGTAGGCGGACAACAAGGAAGGAAAACCTAAACACGGGGAAAATGAAATAAAACTAAACAGGCACAAATTATCGACAAAACAAGGGCAAAATGAAAATAAACAAAACAGGCACAAATTATCGACAAAACAAGGGCAAAAACAACCGCAGCGGAGGCAGCCGGCAACCGGCAAACGAGGCAGCAGCGAGGCAGAGGGCAGGCAAGGGGCACACGCAGCAGCTGGTGGCCGTGCGGCACGGGGGTGTCCCACAAGTGGGCAACCAACCCCAAGGGCGCACGCCATCCCACCCCATGTGCAGGTGCTGTGTAGCCTACGCCTGCTTACCTCTGGGAGTTACCAGAGTGTGATTGCTGCAGTAGGTGGGGTGTCCCAGAGCTGCCTGTCCCGTTTCTTTAGGAAGTTCCTAGAGGCCATGATGCAGAGAGTTCATCATTACGTCAGCTTCCCTGAAACGAAAGCAGAACTGCTCAGGACCAAGACAGACTTCTATCAAATAGCACATTTCCCCAACATCATCGGCTGTATTGATGGCACCCACATCCCAATTTGCTCACCTGCTGCCACAGAGTACATTTACAGAAACAGGAAGTCAACCCACACAATAAATGTACAGGTAATCTGTGATGCAAACTACATTATCACGGACATAGTGACCAAGTTCCCAGGAAGTACCCACGACTCCTACATCTTTCAGAACAGTGGGATCTACACACGCCTGACAGCGGGGGAATTTGGCGAAGGATACCTGCTAGGTAAAACACTGTGTGACACTCCCTTGATACATATTGCAGATGTATGTGTATGTGTACATGTGAGTAATGTCTTTTTCATTTTCAAATAGGGTATAGTGCATATGCCGTCCCCTCCTTCATCCTGACTAAGCATGGGCGCAAAATCCGTTCCGCTCGCAGATTTTCTGCATATTCGCGATCCGCGAATTCCCGCGAATTTGCCGAAAATTCGCAAATCCGCGAGCGGAACAGATCCAGGGGGCAAAAGTTCAAGCTTCAAGCTTGTAAGTATTTTAGAATGGCGCCAGCAAGCTGCCAGCGCCATTCTAAAATAGTTACTAAGTTAGCTTCAACAGGAAGCACTAATAGATAAAATGAAGCAGGTGCTCAAGTTTAACTGAACTCGAGCTTCAACTCGAGCACCTGCTTTATTTTATCTATTAGTGCTTCCTGATGAAGTTAACTTAGTAACTATTTTAGAATGGCGCTGGCAGCTTGCCGGCGCCATTCTAAAATAAAACAGGAGTGGGGCAGGGGGCAGAAGGGCACAACAACAAGTGTGGCAGAGGGCAGAAGGGCACAACAATGAGTGGGGCAGAGGGCGGAAGGGCACAACAACGAGTGGGGCAGAGGGCAGAATGGCACAACAACGAGTGGGGAAGAGGGCAGAACGGCACAACAACGAGTGGGGCAGAGGGCAGAAAGGGCACAACAACGAGTGTGGCAGAGGGCAGAAGGGCACAACAACGAGTGGGGTAGAGGGTAGAAGGGCACAACAACGAGTGGGGCAGAGGGCAGAATGGCACAAAAACGAGTGGGGCAGAGGGCAGAAGGGCACAAAAAAGAGTGGGGCAGAGGGAAGAATGGCACAAAAACGAGTGGGGCAGAGGGCAGAAAGGGCACAACAACGAGTGGGGCAGAGGGCAGAATGGCACAAAAACGAGTGGGGCAGAGGGCAGAAGGGCACACAAACAAGTGGGGCAGAGGGCAGAAGGGCACAACAATGAGTGGGGCAGAGGGCAGAAGGGCACAACAACGAGTGGGGCAGAGGGCAGAATGGCACAAAAATGGGTGGGGCAGAGGGCAGAAGGGCACAAAAGCACAAAAACGAGTGGGGCAGAGGGCAGAAGGGCACAAAAACGAGTGGGGCAGAGGGCAGAAAGGCACAAAAAAGAGTGGGACAAAGGGCAGAATGGCACAAAAACGAGTGGGGCAGAGGGCAGAAAGGGCACAACAATGAGTGGGGCAGAGGGCAGAATGGCACAAAAACGAGTGGGGCAGAGGGCAGAAGGGCACAACAACGAGTGGGGCAGAGGGCAGAATGGCACAAAAACGAGTGGGGCAGAGGGCAGAAAGGGCACAACAATGAGTGGGGCTGAGGGCAGAAGGGAACAAAAACGAGTGGGGCAGAAAGGCACAAAAAAGTGGGGCAGAGGGCAGAAGGGCACAAAAAATGAGTGGGGCAGAGGGCAGAAGGGCATAAAAACGAGTGTGGCAGAGAGCAGAAGAGCACAAAAACGAGTGGGACAGAGGGCAGAAACGAGTGGGGCAGAGGGCAGAAGACCACAAAAACGAGTTGGGCAGAGGGCAGAAGAGCACAAAAATGAGTAGGGCAGAGGGCAAAAGGGCACAAACATGAGTGGGGCAGAGGGCAGAAAGGCACAAAAATGAGTGGTACAGAGGGCAGAAGGGCACAAAAAACGAGAGGGTGGCAGTGATGAACCAGAGGGCGCATCGCGGTCTCGCACGAAAAACCCCTGTGAACACGCAAAGCGCCCCGCGAACACACAAATCGCCCCGCGAACACGCAAAGCGCCCTGCGAACAGGCAAAAATAAAAAAATCTGCAAATTCGCACAAATTCGCGAATTTTGCCGGATCGCGAATTCGCAAATCCGCTGATTCACGGATCGCGAATTTGCAAATTTTGCCCATGCTTAATCCTGACCCCTACCTCAACACTTCAACCCCCAGCCAGTGGCGATACAACAGGGCACACAAATCAACCAGGAACATTGTGGAGCACACCTTTGGGCTGTTGAAAAGTAGGTTCCGCTGCCTCCACAAAAGTGGAGGGGCATGCCAGTATACACCAATAACCTGCTGTAAGATGATTGCAACTTGTGCAATGTTGCACAACCTTGCGACTAAGAAGGACACCGAGGTGGAATTAAGCGACTAGGAGGAACATGATGATGAACATGCACTGCCTGAACCCAACACAGCAGGAGTTGTGACACCAGCAGATGGCAGACACAGATTGGCAGAGATTACACGCAACTACTTTTAAGTAAGTAAAGAGACACAGACATGTGGAGTATGCACCCAACGTAGTTTAATATTTGGCACTACTCAGGTATTCAAAAGCACAAATGTGCAACACAAATGTCATCCATGTAAAAATGGTAGTCCTGGGTCACTTCCCCATTACACGGAAAAAATCATTTTGGCCCGCCTATCAGTGCCAGATGTAAGTGGCTGGCTTTCTTCACTGTGCGTTTGGGCTGTTGGCTCACCATGGCGCCTGCTGCTCCTCCATGTCTCCACAACAAGGGGGCTTGTCATGCTGCTCCTACTGGTGCTTTCCTCATTTTCTGGGACGTCCAGGGCAGCAGTTTGTGCTGTCTGTGCATTCATCATCAGCTCTACAGCACTGGTCAAACTAGCAATGCCCCTAGACACCCCATTGTTGTTGTGGGTGAGTCCCTCTTGCATGTTAATGCATCATCTGCATAGCAGGGAAGTGGCTGTGGCCAGGCGGTTTAGTGCTTTACTTTGCTGCTGCACACGATGCCTCTCCTTGCGCCTTGCTAACATGTCCTGGTCCAGTTTGCTGCACAGAGGCTGCACTGATTGTGTCATGTCCCGCATCCCTGCAGCCATCTCCTTGTTAACATCGACCAGTTCTCTAATGCCTTTCCCTTTATCTTCCACATTGGTGTTCAGGTTCCTCATCTGGTGTTGCACAGATAGGATGGCCTTCCCCTGCATCCTTTGGATTTTCACCATGCTACCCTCAAGGCCAGGGAAGACACTGGGACCCTCCACATGAGCTGCTATAATGCTTTCTCCGTGCCTGCGGCGTCTGCTACCTATACGGACAACCACTGGACTGCTGTGTGGCAGGGCTACCTTCCCCAGGCAAGGTTGTTGTGTCATCCCCCTTCATGTCACCCGCTGATGACTCCATTTGGACAAGTGGGGCAACTCCATGCCGCCTGCTCTTTTGTGATGCAGGAGTTGTCAGAGGCAGTGATGCAGGCAGTTCAGGTGAGAACAGTAGCAGAGGGGAACCTGAACGTTCTGGGGATGCCTGCAGATGTGGAGACATTTCTGGGTCTTGGGATGGTGGCTGTGTAGTTGGTGCACCTGTATCCTCTGTGACATTCTCTGCACTTGGCCCTGGCTCCTGGCTGTTATCCCCCTCTGGTGCTGTGTCTTCCGTCTCCCTTATACGCCTGCGAGATGTCTCGCCTGTGGTCATATAAGAGTACATTAGCTTGGTGCCACTGCCTCACAGCCACTACACTTAAATAATTTTCACTTGTACAAGGTACCTGTTGCCTGCACTTCATTATGTCTGAAATGATTTACCTAACTTGTTACTTGCTGTGCTGTATGACATGGTCCTTCATTTACTGACTACATGTCCCATAATGCATTGCTCCTGTATAGTGCTACCTCTACTGGACTGTGATTAACTTTGCCACATAGGGTAAAGGGAAGGCTGATGGGGTGGGGGTGATTGCTGTGCATGCGTCTTACCTTTTCTGGTGGCAGCTCTGGCTGAGCTGTCTGCATCTCCCAGTCTTTACTGTTGTCCGTCTAGCACTCTGCTTAATTTTATTTTATTCTCTTATTTTTTCACTGTTTTGATTTTGTGCAACTCACTCCTTTTAAGATGTGAAAATTGCATGCACTGCAATAATGTGATAGTTGGGAGAATATTTACACACCCAATGACAGGTAAGAAGATTTCATTGCTACATTCTAGCACATGTGACACGAAAGGAGTAATTTACGGCATCAAATGCCCATGTGGTAAACTATATATTGGACAAACTGAACGCAAGATCAAGATAAGAATTACGGAACATAAAATTAATATCCGTCTGAAAAATGTTAAGTCCACTTTGGCAACACATTGGGCAGAAGCAGGACATAATATAGCTCAAGTTCGTTTCACCATACTAGAGGTGATCAAACCAAGACCAGATTTGGACACACACAAACAGAGATTGAGATCTGAATATTTCTGGATTCATAGAATGGGCAGCCTACACCCGCATGGATTAAATGACAGAATAGAATTATCCTGTTTTCTATGAACATTACTTAGGAAAGCATTTACTAGTTTCCTGCTGACTTTGAAATGAACAATGAATTAGAGTCCCATTCCAAAATGTCCGACAAATAATGAATAGCCTGACTTTTCACGTTTTTGAACATTTTTACTTTTTTTCTTTGCTATATGTATTGTAATGTTACAGTTGATATTTATTGTATTTTGAATTCAATATTTTGTATTTGCCGCGCGTAAAACATTTTTTTCACAGAAGCATTGCGTGTAGAGTAATTGGTTCATTGGCTGTTTTTGTCACCTGTATAACTGCTTATTTGACACGCACTTCATGTTTTAGGAGATGAAATAGTGAAAACATAGCAGGGTTTGCTTTAATTGTTAAGCGGTCACGTGATCGCGTTTTTAACCTATCAAAACGCTTAAAAACAGGAGACAGTGTACAGGAGTATGGTACCGGCATTCGGATTGGCAGAGAGAACGCGGCGCGCCATACTTGACATTTGGCTGTAAGTTCAGAACAAATGTTTGTTCATTTCTTGTACGTTAATCTTTTAGTTTGAGTTTCAGTTTTCTTTAGACTTGGGTAACGAATATGACTTTAGGTAACCATTACGACTGTTATTTTGTGAGAAGCAAGTTTTTCAATCATTTTGATGCAATTAGTTAGCAGTTCACGAGTAGTTTTCCCGGCAATGTTTACCATCGAGATGGGACGAGAATGCAATGATACGGCTTCATTATTCTCTGTATATGTATTTTTTCACTTGGACATCTTGTTAGACACAACATTATGAATTATGAACTATAGGATGACTGTATTATTATGATAATGTTAAAATAGTAGCTGTACAGCTCATTATATTCCTTGTTTTCCTACACAGACCCCCGAGGAAGGGTCGACTCTGACCCGAAATGCATTGGGTAGATGTTGAATGTTAAAGTTGTAAACCGTCACAAAAGAACGGATCAACTCAATTTACTTTGAAGAACTAAAGAAAATAAAACAAATACATTTTGTTTGAAATCAAGAAAAAGTTATAAGGATCTTATTAATGTAAATCGTAAAAAGTTTGATATAAGACCACCCAGGTCATGGTATAGATGTGCACACCTCCACCTGCAAGTGGAATTTCCACTTTCTCCATTTTTCAGTTGCATCTCCCAGTCCACATACGGTCTCTGGTTCAATGGTGGACCCCACCAGCTTCTCCAGGTCAGTGAGGGGGGGTGCATGGTTCTTCCCTCCTCCAGTTTTGTTTGCCTGTTTGTGGAGCTCAGCAATTTTTTTCTTTGTCAGGCTCCTGAGGTCATACCACCTCTTTTTCAGGTTGTCTATGTCCCTTGGAGTCACTCCTACAGCATTCACCTTTGCTTGAATGTCCAGCCAAATGTTCCTTTTGGCAGATTCAGCCACAGTCAGGGACAGCTTGCCAAACAATTTGTGGTGTTCCTTCACCACCTCCTCAACAAGGACCTATAGCTCCATGTTGCTAAATTTTATTTTCCTCTTCCTCTCTGGCTGTTCCTTTTCACTGCTGCTTGCCATTTTCCCAGATTAAAAGTGCAAAACATTTTCTGTGGCTCAGGGACTCAGCTCAGCTCCAACTGCCTCTCCAGAAGCTTCTAATTACTTGCAGCTGCCTTTGTAGCCACTTCCTGGTGGGGAGGGGACGGGTGGTAGCACCTGATTGGCTGCCTGATTCAGTTTCACTTTTATTTGCTTTCCAATTCGGTATTTACTGAATTGGTATTTACAGAATCGGTATTTCCCATTCATTCCATTGGGCCAAAAAGGCCCAAAGTTATGAATGGGAAATACTGATTCGGTAAATACCGATTCGGTAATTACCGAATTGCAGATTCCGATTTTTACCGATTCGGTAAAAAATACAGATTTTTTACCTACATTGCATTTACTGATTCTAAAATACCGAATCGGTAAAATTCGGTATTTTAGAGTCGGTAGATTCCATTTACCTACATCTAGCCCTTGATTATTTGCATCCCCTCATAGTCATACTCACAAATTAGAGTATGCACCAATATGCACAGTTTGGGATGGTTCAGAAACCAAGTAGTCCACCATACCTACCTCCAATATAAAAGAATTTATCAATCATAGACCAACTTTTTCATATCTTACTTAAGGAGCATGTATGTAAAATGCCTTCACATACAGTGAAATGCAATTAAAATGCAATGTGCAAGTTGGAATCGAGTGCAGAGGATAATTAAATACTCATACAAATAATAAAGCAGGTTGTTGGTTTACAAATGCCAATGTGCAAGATATGATACCCCAGAGAAGCCAGTAAGCAAATTGGAGGGGGCGTGCCAAGAGTAGCTATGCGTTAAGCAAATGTTTATGTGGTTTGATGGGCTAGGGAAAGCTTATGACTTATTCCTCTAGCAGCCAGTCCCATACAGATCAATAGCCCCGGTGAAGCAGTTATTCGGTTACTTTACCCACCCCCCAGCACCTCCCATAACGAAAGTTAAGCTCCTGTTATTGTTTTAAAAATAGTCCGAAATTGCACTAATCTGATGTTCAGCATTGTGATTGAGGGGTCCAGTGACTCCAGCACTGCTTTCCTACAGGATGTGATTCCTAGGCCGTAAAACTACTGTCTTAATAAGCATTTTCGCTGGTTTACCAGAACAGGACAGATACATATAACATGTTGTAGGGTTTTTGCCACCTGATGGCATAGGCAGTAACACTTGTTCTCACCTACACCCCATTTCCTCCATTTTGGGATGAAGTCTAGAGTAGGTATTTCACCAAATCTTAGAGCAAGGAATGTCTGGTTTGCCTTCTAATGGTAGGGTGCTTCTAAAAGTAAAGACTCTCTTGGTTTTGAATATGATTTCAATACCAACCATCCATGGAGGTGCTTTAACAGCTTTTCTTTATGTACAATCCAGATTTGGAGTTTAATCACCTTATTTGCCATTTTCTTAAAAACATGACCAGAAATGTTAGTGTTCCTTTGATCTTCCAGTTCTAGCAACACAATGTTATTCTCCAAATATTTCTTGTTGGCTCCATTCCCCCATTTCTTGTTGTCTCCATTCCCCCATTCCATTGGAGATTGATTTAAATCCAAAGTCGTTTAGCCAGGGTCTTGTCAGCAGCTGCAAGCAGTTTTCGTCAAAGCTTTACAAAGGCTGCAGATCTGGCAAGTGACTATTTCGTGACTGAAAACTCCAGCTGAACTTGGGCAGGTGAGGCTGATCTGGGCAGTCAAATGGTTTCTTTATACGATCTTATCACTAGTGTGTCAAGGAGGGTGGCTTCATTGCCTAGCTTTATCTCATATCCATAAGCAATGGGAGGTATACTTTTAGCCTTAATTACTGCTCCAAAAGGTTTCAAGTTGTGACCTCGAATGGATCTTGCCAGCACTGAAAAAGCATAATTGATTGTTTGAGCTTTCCCCTTGATTGCTTTCTTTTGGGTACAAATGTTCCTCTTGCATCTATTTTTACCCCTAAATATACATAGGTAGATGTCTCATTTATAGTATTGTCAATAAGGTACTATTTTCAGTTTTTCTTTTTTATGCGCCCGATATAAGCGATCATATTTGTTTTTTTGCAATTTAC
Source organism: Lissotriton vulgaris (assembly GCF_964263255.1). Classification (NCBI taxonomy): domain Eukaryota; kingdom Metazoa; phylum Chordata; class Amphibia; order Caudata; family Salamandridae; genus Lissotriton; species Lissotriton vulgaris. Next base: position 2,002,785,040 of record NC_141689.1, on the reverse strand, counting down.
TTCCAGGCCATTCTTATCTGCGTAAGCACCAAGACAATTAAGAAGCTTTCCAGGCCTATTTGTGTATTGCTAATTAGTAATAGGTCAACTGCATAAAGAAATTTGACAATTTTTGTCCATCCAGGCCCGGGCATGAGCTATCAGCTTATCCATCTCCGTCAAGAGATCTGCAATATATAGGTTCAAGAAAAGGGGGGCTAACACACAGCCTTGCTTTAAGCCCATAGATGTTTAAACTTTCTCTGATACTTGGGTCCCATTTCCAATCTTTTATTTTAACCCACATGTCAGAGTATATTAATCTAATTGTTTGCAAGAGGTTAGATGGAGTTCCCTATCGCTGGAGCTTTGCCCATAGACTCTCATGTGGAACACAGTCATAGGCTGCCTTGAAATCAACAAAGCACACATAAAGCAGTGAACCGTTGACTTTGCTTTATTCAATATCATGCCCACAGACATGATGTTAGTAATAGTACCTTGACTCCTTATAAAACCAGTTTGATTTGGTGGAAGTCTTCTGTTTTCATGTGCCCAAGATTCCAGATCATGTAACAGTAGAGTAGAGAAGAATTTAAGATCCACATCCAAAAGTGCAATTAGAAGGTAGTTGGACAGAGAAGATGCTTTTCAACCTTTAAAAATGCGATGGATTATTGAGCCCTTCCAGCTTTCGGGGGGTAATGTCATTTGCCAGAACGTTATTATACAATGACGCCAAAAAGGCTGCCCACCTAGGTGAAGAATGCTTAAAAAGAGCCTGTGGTAATCCATTTGGGCTCTTGACTTTTTGAAAACGTTTTCTACCCCATGGAGTGTATGCACAGGGTACCATGGTATCTTTGTAAGGCTGGTGTGAGCTCATTATATCAAAGGACATTCTGTAAAATGTGATTTTAAATGCTGAACCCACTCGGACTCGCTAATATTTGTGTTATTTGCTACTCCAGTACCGTTCTCGATATTGTTAATAAGTTTCCAAAAATCTTTTTGAATCATTTGTTTTTGTGGCATGCAGCAACTGAGCCCAAAATGTTTCCTGTTTGGCTTTTTTATACCTCCATTTCTCCCTTTTTAATCGACGTCTCTCATTGCTGAAATGCTTTAATAATTCTGTATCTCCTAGGTTGTGGCGCAACTGCTGACAAAGCTTGCCGACTTTAGTTTTTATTCTTCGAATATGTAGTGGGATTACTATACATTTATAATGACCCAACTGAGCTCCCTTATTCCGATTACCATTTTATGTGTTTTGGGCAGATTGTTGGTTAATATCTTCCATACCACTAACAGGTTAGGGCCTGATGGGGGCAGGTCATCAAGACCTGCCAGGGCATCCTCTGCTAGACTTTTGATTGTACTTGAGGACCACTTAAGGCACTTCAAGTTTCCGGAGCCTATCTCTCCCTGTAGTATAGAGGGCACTTCATGTTTACATATATGTGCATTTACAGTAATCACCTGAGGATTGTGATCACTCTCCACATGGTGCACTAAGCTAAAGTTGCATACAAGACTGTATAAGGGCCGTAAGATGAGGGTATAGTCTAGAATATAAACAGAATTGCCCAAAGTTCTTGTCCAGGCTGGAGGTGTTTCACCTGGCTTCTTGCGGTTCAAGACCAGAAAACCAGTCAGTTCATAATCCTTTATTAATTCCTTCCCGATTTTATCCTTCCAGTTATTATGTGACATTATTTGAACAGGAAGGATTCCAATAGCATCTGTGTGTTCCTCAGTCAGCTGGTGAAACAGGTTGAGATTGAAGTCACCTGTAACTAACTAGTACGACTTATAATATGTATCTTTTAGTTGGCATAGAAGTACCACCATTCTTCTAGCTGTTGCTGCTTTTTTTCTTTGGCTTAATGTATAAATTCACCAGAATAATGGATTCCTCAGAATGATTATCCCAACCATCCATTTTTAATACCAACATGCCTCAGTCATCCACCTGCAGCTCTACGGCCTTGGCTAATAAATTAGTATTAATATATATTGCCAGGCCACCTTTTGCCCTTCCATATGTGCAACTTGTTTTCGGCTAATTTTGTGAGGGCTTTATAGCCAATTAAAGGAATACTATCTTGCGGCCTGGTTTCCTGAAACATTAGTATGTCAAATGTTCCTGGATATTGTACCACTCCTGGGTCAGTCATTTTTGTCTGCAGGCCACTGACATTCCAAGAGCAGATTGTCAGGCCACCCTGTTCTCTTGCCGGTTGCCATCCCACCATTCATGCATTGCTAATCCCGGCTCTTGAGTGGGCGGTATGTAACCAACCCCACTAATTTTGGTGCTCATTGTTTGTTATGGTTCTCTGCATGCCTAATTCATCTTCTTTGGTTAACTTAACTATAATGTTTGTATTCTCCCGGCCACCATTGTTAAGGCCCATTGATCAATACCTTAAATTTGCTCCTCGTAGTACTGATGCGGTGGGCGCTATGTACTCATCTGAAGGTGACCGTGCTGTTAGTAAATGAGGGTATCTAGTGGGTTTTATCCCTTTCCTTCCTTGCACGTTTCCTCTCTCTTGTTGTAAATTGAGGTGGTATACACGATTTATCCAACATCAACTTTCTATTTTCGGTGGGCTCTTTTTGATGTTTGAGTGGAGTTTCTTTATTTTGTTCATGCACTTCAGTGTGCTCTTGTGCAACCCTCTTTTAGGGGAGTTTTTCCTGCCTCTCCAGATGCGCCGTCACAGTGATATTTATTCCCCCATCTAATTCCATAGGGAGAGGTAACCTAGTTCGACTTCCCCAGAATTCCTTCCATGATTATTGACAATTGCACTAATCTATCTACCACCTCCTCACATGAACAGATTGTAAATTCATTAAGGTGGCTTGTTTGAAATCGTGTGATCAGTGCATTAAGCATCTCAAGTTTCTCGTTGACACAAACTTTGCCATAGTATTACGTAAATCAACTTGAATATCCATCTTTTTAGAATGATGTCTCAATGCCAGGAATGTTGCTTGCATTGAATTTAAAATGGCTGGGCTTAAGATAGAAGAACTATCACTAAATTGTGGTGCATTCTTGTACTCATCCGACTGTGAACTCTGTTGTGGGTCCCTCACTGAGCAATCTCCCTGCATTCTCCAGTTAACCCCCTCCACCAAATCCTGCGAATTTTGGCCATCAACATTGCTCACCATGAATTCAGGAAATGAGTAGAACCTAGACTGAGAGTTTACCCACACATCTGAGTCAATCATTGGATGGTTATGCCCATCTTTTATCTTAGTATGTTGACTCTCAACATTTGTCTGGTCTGCATGGCCCTCTTATTTCCTGGTAGTATGCTATGTTACATCCATGCCGCCCTCGACTGACCAACTGTATGGTTGTGGGCTTTGTAGAATCAAAGCTATTGGTGACAAAGGGATGTGGGAGTAACTCCTCTCCTTCAGATTAGTGCAGTTGGGTCCTTTCTTGTGGTGCCTTCTGCTAGTCAAACTTGACTGGTACATAACATCTTGGTTACTTATCACCTGGAACAAGTCCGTTAATTTTGATGGTTTAGACTGCTCAGAAGGCTCATTTCCCTTTCCAATGAGTGGACACCTTCCCAATCTGCCGTTACATTGAGGGCTGGCTTCTATCATAAATCTAAAATCTAGATCTGAGGCTGATTTGGGGCTGCTGTCCACCAAATCACAAGGGGAAGTCTTCTCGGTTTCACTTATTTCATTTTTCGACCTTTTTCCAGCGGCTACTCCTTATGTAAACTTTCACTTTCTTTTATCAGTGCTTAGAGTCTTGCCTCATGCCCTGGCGCATCTCATTCTTACTAATTAATTGTTATAATAAATGATAAATGAGACCGTGGTAATACTGCTACTGTTAAAACTTAGGGTGCAGCATCAACATTATCGGCGCCATCTTGCCCCCTTTTCGAGCCCATTCGTGTGCGTAAGCGGCAGCCATGTTGAGTACCATGGCCTCTCTGCCCATCGCTGATAGCCAGCGCGTCTCTCTCTCTCTCTCCTGACCTCGCAAAGCATCCCCCGCACGCTGACAGCCCCCGCTCTCACATGCCTTGGGTCATAAACCCCTCTTCAGCGCAGCTCTGCCTCGGAACCCCATCCTGTTCCCAGCGCGACACCTCCCTCCATTCCTTTCATAGTCCCGGATCCTTTGATAACACCCCCTTTTTTTTCTGTGAGCCCGTTTGTCCTACTCGTTCCCAGGCCGCCACCTGGCCCTGCGGATACTGTTTATTGCCCCCCCCCTGTACAGTAGGAAGCTTCCCCCATCAAAGGATCCACGAGTTGATCAAAGCCCCCACCCCATGAGATCCGATCAACCACATACATTCCGTGAATCGGCGGAATGTCCAGCTGCGCGATAATCATCACCTGTTGTGACCGGGGTGGGGACTTCAACTGTAAATGTGTGTGGGAACGGGCCTGAAGCGGAAATTCCGAGGATGTCTTTCCGTACATCAAAGTAGTGACAGAGATGTGTTTTACATAATAAAACAATAAACTTGTGTATAAGAGGCCAGGCCTCAGAGATGCGGGTAGAGCACCTCGAGAAGATACTCTGTTGTCTGATTTGATGTGTTCTGCTCCGTCGGAATAAAACTTCTGTTTCCTGCCTTCCAGTCTCCAGCGCCTGCCTCTTTGTTTGGTAACTTGAGTGGGTATAGAGGCGGTTAACGCCGGGCAACTCTGAAAAAGGTCACCGGCCCTACCTTTTTCCACAATTGGCGCCCAACATGGGGCCCATCAGCGACTCGTGGATCCAGTGGGAGAGGTCCCGACGACAGAGTGAACGACTGCAACGATCGGGAGAGCTCCTGTCCGATAGACCCTCGTCTGACAGCCGATCATCCGAACTTCACTGGTTCCGAACAGACCTCTCTCGAGTGATCTACGGTCCTGACTGGGAACCATCAGGAGTGCCGCGAGGATCACGAAGAATAGAGGACGATCGGGCGCTGGATTCGGAAGACAAGAAACTGTCCATGCGGTCCGGGTAAGGTCGTGTAAACACGACGAATTGCGAAATTATTGTTTGATTGTTTGGAAAATACTAGTATTACTCTTTTGTTGATTTGTTTGGAGATTCACTGTCTGCAAACGGAGAAACAACAGGCTCTCTCTTTGCAAGCAGTGAAGGATAGGTAACGCAGACTTTTGTCCCCATTGTAATCCGTCGTGCCTATCTTTTCTCCCCCACTGATTGATTGTTTGACCCGAACTGTTGTTCGCGGATTGTTTTCTGGAGATTCTCTGTCTGCAAACAGGAAAGAACAGGTTCTCTCTTTGCAGGTAGTGAAAGGGTAGGTAACGCAGACTTTTGTCCCCGTTGTAACCCGTCGTGCCTACTTATTCTCCCCACTGATTGTTTGATTGACCGAACATTGACTGTTCGATATTGGTTCTTTTGAGGTATTCACCGCCTGCAAACAACGAAGAATAGAAATATTCTGTCTAGTCTTTGCATGTAGTGATAAGATAGGTAGTGCAGACTTTTGTCCTTATTGTAATCCGTCATGCCTGTCTTCTCCCCACTGATTGGTAGCCTGTTTAGCCCGGACCGCTTATTAGAGATGAACCATCCAGCTCCACTGGAAGGCACCCCTAATAAGGACATGTTCATGAAGCATGGATTGAACGCTATAGCGTATAGCAAGCTGTGGCATAAATATACGAAAAAGAATCGAGAAAGTCAGTGGCCACTGATAGGGTCCTTTGATGAGGATGAAATAAGCGCGCTAGAAACAGCCCTTGGGAAACACAAGACAACGCCCACTATGCTTGATAGTCTTGGCATGTGGCGCAAAGAAACCGAACAGCGTAAAAAGAGAAATGAGAGTAGGTTGGGAAAAGAGCTGCGAAAGGCAGCCCACCTAGCTGCTAAGAAACTAGAAGAAGAGATTAAGGAAAGAGAGGAAGCCAAACAGAAACCAGAGGCAGAAACATCAAACCAGTGTCCGGTTAGAACGCCCTCTACGCTCTATCCTGAATTGCCCTTGAAACAACGGGTCAACGATGATCTTTTGTTAGGCCCTCCGATCATCTACATGCCCCCTCCATATGCCCCTTCCCAACCCTTAGCACAGTCCCCGCTACCCCCAAGCACAAACGAGAGTAGCACCAAAGCTTCGGCCCCCATGGCCTCTGTGCCGGCCGAACTCCTTGTATTAGATACAACACAAGCGACAGCGTTAGGTGACCCTGAGACCCGAAAGGCTGATTCCGCAAGAACAAGCAGATTAAGCAAGGATGAGCGAGCAGGGATTGACAAGATAGTGAGGACGTTGGTAGAAAGAAAGGAAAGTGAAGAGTACATCACGGATATGTTCAACTCGTATACAGGGAGTCACAGACGACATTTTACCGTACGAATGTGTTATCATGTCTTGAACGCATACGAGGACCGATATCGAGACAAAGGTCCCGAGAGCCTAACGACTCTGTACAGGAAGGTCGATATCGGGGATGAGGGCGAGTGTGATGTGACGGACCTCCTTGCGCGTACGCTTGAGGTTTTCCGCCACCTCACCGAACAGGAATCGGAAGCTAAACCCACGACACCCGTAGCAACCGAACCACAAACTGAGCGAGCTAACGCCATGATGCCAATAAGAGAGGCTGCCCCTTACTGGGTTCCTCCACGAGGTGAAGGAACTCACGATGACGTCAACCACAAAGACGCAAGAGGGAGGGTAGTGTACAACTGGGTCTACCAACCATGGGATCGGCAAGATATTCTGACGTTCCGGAAATCTCTGCCTGATTTACGTAAAAACCCCACTGCCTTCTATACCGAACTAGGTACAGCCCTAGGTTCAACAATCATGACCCTGGCTGACATCGACTTGTTTTTCGGGTTATGTCTACCAGCTGATGTGTGGAAGCAAATCCGGAAAGTCGACCACCTTGAGCTGTTTGGACATACTTGGTCACAACTCGATGGCATAGATAGACAACGGGAACCTGGACAGAAACCTTTGAAATCCATTTTAGACCTCCCAGATAAAATCGTACAGAAATTGAAAACCCTGATTCCAGAAAAGAAAGTGGACTGGTCGATAGTAACGGCTTGTCGTCAGAAACCCCAGGAGGATGTATCGGACTACTTCTCCCGGTTTGAAACGGTGTTCTCCGATTACAGCGGCCAGGACATGACCACTGCAACCGGACACCATCTGTTTGTCCAGAATTATGTTAAGGGTTTGTCACCGGAAGTCTCCCAGAAGCTGCAGGCCAGCGAGAGTAGTTGGGCAGCCTCCAAACCTGCGGCTATCCTTCAGATGGCCCAATATTATGAACACCAGAAAAACGAAAACGATAGAGCAACAGAGAAAAAGAAGAAAGACTTGAAAGAGAGGGTGATGATTGCACAACTGCAAGGGGTGACTATAGGACGAGACCAATACAAAGGAAACTATCAGACGAATGTCCCTAAGGCCGCACCTCCTAAAGACCGCACCTCGACTCCCCACATTGGACGTACAGACATTAGAGAGGACCAGTGTGCTTTCTGTAAAGGATCCGGCCATTGGAAATCCCAGTGCCCGGTTCTTTTGGAAATAATCAGAAATAGGGACCCCAAGGACGTAGCAGGTGGACCAAGAAATAGAGGACAGCAACGAGGGCCCGCAAATGACACGACTAACGATAGATCAAGCAGACCAAATACATTTGACCGACCCAGACAGAACCAGTACCAGCAATCTGACTACGACGATGCCCACGACTTCGCATAGGACTGCCAAGGGCAAGGGAGGGGTGCGCTTTATCTGTCCTGACCCAGTCCATTGGCCCAAAGCAACGACCGTACGCTTACTTCTCTGCCACTCTTGACCCTGTAGCCAGAGCCTTACCTGCCTGCCTTCGAGCTGTAGCTGTCGCTGCTATCTCTATCCGACAGAGTGAGGGGATCGTGCTCTCGAATTCCCTCACGGTACTAGTACCCCATGCAGTTGACACCCTCCTGAACCAGACCAAGACACAACACCTGACGAGTGCACGACTGACTGGATACGAACTGACTCTGCTTGCACCCCATATCACCCTGAAAAGATGCACCACCCTGAACCCAGCAACTCTGTTACCCCTACCAGAGAATGATACCGATGTGCCCCCTGTACATGACTGTGTGACCCTCACGGACGAACAGACTAGAAGTAGGGTTGACCTCAGAGACACGGCTTTTCCTGACCCCGACGGAGAGCTGTGGGTGGACGGCTCTTGCATCAAACTCCCCGATGGCACCACTTCAGCTGCCTATGCAGTCACCACGGCTCGAACTGTAGTCGAGACAGCCCGCATCACAAAACGAGCTGCTCAGGCAGCGGAACTGATTGCCCTGACACGAGCCTGCATCCTAGCAGCAGGAACGACAGCGAACATTTACACCGACAGCCAGTACGCCTTCGGGGTGGTTCACCATTTTGGGCTCCTTTGGATGGAAAGGGGATTCTTGACCTCACACGGCACTCCCATCCTACATGGAGATCTAGTCTCCGCCTTGATTGATCGAAGCTGTCCTTCTCCCCAAAAGACTTGCGGTCATCAAATGCCAGGCACACAAGAAGGTGACAGACATTATTGGACAGGGAAATGCACTAGCCGACCTCACTGCTCGAACGACAGCTGAAAATAGGACGACAACACGTATGTACGTGACCAGGTCACAAGCAGAAAAATGGACCGACGCTAGGGACACTATTAGAGACATTCAAATGGCTAGCTCTCAACACGAATTGACTGAATGGGCACGGGTGGGATTGAAAGACGACGAAGGCTGCTGGCGGACAAAGGACACAAACAAATGGTTGCTACCTGACTCATACCTGATTCCCATACTGACTATGGCACACTCCCCTGCTCACATAGGATCAGCCCCCCCCGGGAAAGCAACTGTGGTACCCCGGGGAGGGTTTGGGGTCCCAAATCACCCGTTTGAAGTCCTGCAAATGGACTACATCCAACTAGACAGATGCCAGGGCTTGAAATACGTACTTGTTGTGGTATGTGCATTTAGCAAGTGGGTGGAGGCATACCCAACCCGTGACAACACTGCTATGGCCACTGCAAAAGTACTGTTAAAAGAATTCTTCCCTCGCTACGGCCTTTGTCAAATTTTATGGAGCGACAACGGCCCCCACTTCATAGCCGAAGTCATCCAGCTCATCTTACAGGGGCTGGGTATCAAGCAAAAGTTCCACGCAGTCTTCCACCCCCAGTCTGCTGGACTCGTTGAGCGGCACAATGCCACTCTAAAGCTAAAACTGGCCAAGATAGTGGCTACCACAGGACTGAAATGGCCAGACGCTCTCCCACTGGCATTGCTATCGATGCGCTCCACCCCCACCAAACACCACTTGACACCTTACGAGGTCGTTTTCGGCCGACCCATGAGCGTCTGGTCTGCACCAAAACCGACTTCCATTCATGACGTCCCGGACGTCCTAATGTCTGATTATTTGTATAAGTTGACTGAAACTCTGTCTGTCATTCATCAGCAGGTGCAGCAGGCCATCCCCAATGCTTCCAGGGGTCCGGGCCACGACATCCAACCGGGGGACTATGTGCTAGTCCGAAATTTTCAACGGGCGAAGAGTTTGGAACCCCGGTGGACGGGCCCCTGGCAAGTACTGATCACCACCCGGACGGCTCTTCGAGTGGAGGGGAAACGGCACTGGCTGCACGCGCATCACTGCGTCCTGAGGCGGAAAGCCGGGAGTTGCTGCATTTATTCCTCAATCTTGTGTTTTTAAAAACTGTGTATTTTAACTTTGGCACTCTAGCACTTTAGGGCGACGTGCAGCGGACCTAGCGCTGTCACGTGACACCCTCTACCGGCTCCCATCGCCACTGGCCACGCCCACTTCTTGGCCACGCCCCCTTCCCGCCCTACTTATAGCGCTGAACCACGAGCGCTCACCTGGTTACTGTCTCCTGAGGCGAAAAGCCGGGAGTTGCTGCATTTATTCCTCAATCTTGTGTTTTTAAAAACTGTGTATTTTAACTTTGGCACTCTAGCACTTTAGGGCGACGTGCAGCGGACCTAGCGCTGTCGCGTGACACCCTCTACCGGCTCCCATCGCCGCTGGCCACGCCCACTTCTTGGCCACGCCCCCTTCCCGCCCTAACGGCCTATTATTTAAATGTGCATCCCCAGAACGCGCAGCGGACGTGCGCAGTGGGCGCGCCTAAGGCAAGCCCGTCTGCGCCCGTCCACGACTGTCCGGGGCGAGGGGCACGTCACTCTGCCCCGCTCACCACCTATACCCCGGACCAACTACGCAGTCTCCAGGGACCCTGGCCTATCACAGCCTCTACTCGTTCTCGCATTTCCTCCCTTGGTCTCTCCCCTGCCGCTCCCCCTCACATTCCCCTTCCTACAGTTGGCCCCTCTCTCTCGCCTTGTAGCATCGTTCCTCCTGCAACCCCTAAAGCCCTCACGGTGTTTTATCTTAACACCCGGTCTGCAGTCGCCCATGCGCATGAACTCTCGGTCCTGCTGGATCTTCATGCCCCGGATCTTCTTTTCCTAACGGAGACCTGGTTCTGCGATGACTCCCTCCCCGCCCTATTATCCACCCTACCGGCCACTTACTATGCCCTTAGGGCAGACCGCCCTACTGGCAGAGCCGGGGTGGCGTAGCGGTCATCGCACGTGCCGATCTTCCCTTTCAAACTCTATCCCTGCCTGACATCGCGACCACTGAATATCTGGTGATTCGCACCACTTCCACCTCCCCCCCTCTGACCTGCTTTCTCACTTACCGTCCTCCTCAAACCCCTCTACAGTTTCTCCCTGACTTCTTGGATGTTTTAGCCACTATTACAGTCAACAATTCCTCCATTCTGCTTCTTGGCGACTTCAATTTCTGGCCCTCTGACCCTGCTGAATGTTCGTCCTCTAAGGAATTTTCCGATACCCTCCAATCCCTCAACTTCACATCCTATGTTCACTCCCCCACCCACATCAAAGGTCATACGCTTGACCAGATCTGGTCCCTGAACTGCCCGGTGGAATCTCTCTCCATCTCGCCCTGTTCCTGGTCTGACCACCACCTGATTTCATTCTCCCTTCCTATTCACCCCCCAGCTAAGCCCCCCCGCCCTAAAAACACCTGGGTCCGGCCATGGGGCCGAGTCAATCCGGAAAATCTCTCCTCCCTTCTTACCTCCTCCCTCCCCTCCCTGCAGGGCCTTTCCACTCTCTCCCAGGTTGAGGCCATAGACCAATGGCTCTCCTTTGGCCGCGATTCCGTCGCCCCACTCAAGCGCATCTCCTCCAAGCGTGAGAAGGATGCCAATCGGTGGTTCAACGAAGAGCTTAAGGCCACCAAACTAAAAGTAAGCCGCGCGGAGCGGGCATGGAGGAGAAACTATTGCCCCACCCTAAAACTGGAGTATACCACCATCCTTACCCAGTATAAAAAAGACATCTTGGAGGCCAAAACATCATATTTCTCCTCCAAAATCCTAGCCGCGGAAAACCAGTCTAAGGAGATATTCACGATCATCCACAACCTGGCGTTCTCGGACAGAACCACCCTTAAGCCTGCCCCGTCCGAAGAACTCTGCCACTCCCTCAATAACTACTTTATTCATAAAATCGCTACCATTAAGGCCAACATCCCTCCCCCTTCTCCCACCTTTGTTGACCCCCAATGTCCCCCTCCCAAGGGTGAACTCACCACCCTCCCCCCCATCACTAGGGAATCTCTGACCTCCTTAGTTCCCCTGGTCAAATCTGGTTCTCCATTTGACCCCTGTCCTGCCCACATTCTCCGCCATATCTTTGTTACCTGCCCAGACCCCCCCCCTTCATCTCCTCAACAGCTCTCTTGCTCAAGGCGTAGTTCCAAACCCCTTGAAGTCTGCGGTTATTGTGCCTATTCTGAAAAAACACGGGGCAGACCCTTCTGTCCCTGCCAATTTCCGCCCCATCTCCCTCTTGCCATTTTTGGCTAAGGTGCTCGAGCGCCATGTCACCTGCGCTCTGAGCTCCTTTGTGGAGATGCATGGTGCTCTTGCCCCCCGCCAGGCTGGCTTCCGCCCCGCACACTCCACGGAGTCCCTTGTCATCTCGGTCCTGGACAACCTCAGGGAGGGTATGGATACCAATCAGCGCCAGGCCCTAGTGCTCCTCGATCTCTCAGCCGCCTTTGATACGGTGGATCACACCATCTTGCTATCCCGTGTCAAGGCGGCAGGGATCGGGGGGACTGCTCTGGTCTGGCTCTCCTCCTTCCTGAAGGACCGCACCCAGGCCGTCCGCCTGGGTGACTTCACAGCGGACGTCCGGAAAGTTCAGTGCGGGGTTCCCCAAGGCTCTTCCCTTTCCCCCCCTTTTGTTCAATCTGTATGTCACCCCTCTTATCTTTTCTCTCCAACAGATGGAGGTCGCCGTATTTAATTATGCGGATGACCTCCAGCTTGTTTTCAATCTATCCTCTTCCCCCTCTTCTGTTTCAAACTTTCAATCTGTCATGCTCCATATCAGGGACTGGATGAACCACAATCACCTCAAACTTAATCCCGACAAAACCGAGCTGGTATTGACGGGTGGTTCATCCAGCCCCTGGTCTCCTCTCTTCTGGCCCCCCTCTCTTGGCCCCTCTCCCGTACCCTCTTCCTCTGTCAAAACTCTAGGCATAAAACTCAATTCTCAACTCACCCTTCACTCCCAGGTTAGCTCTGTGGTATCTTCTTCTTTCCTTTCACTGCGCACTATACGCAGGGTGTCCCGTTTCTTCACTTTCCCCGCTCTTAAGCTCATCATCTTGGCCATGGTGGTGTCCCGCCTGGATTACGGCAACGCCCTATATGCCGGCATCCCCGCATATAGCCTGCGACGCCTCCAGCAGATACAAAACCAGGCGGCCCGCTTGGCCTTCAAACTCCCAAAATTTCACCACTCTACCCCTCTTCTGAAATCCTTACACTGGCTCCCTGTGCGAGCTAGGGTCCAATTCAAGCTCGCCTCCATCACCTTCTTGGCCCGACTTGGCCTGGCGCCGGCGTTCATCTCTTCCGAGATCATTCCTTACGTTCCCACCAGGGAACTACGCTCGTCCTCCCAGTCCCTCCTCTCCGTCCCACGCTACCGGAGAAAGAAGTGGGGAGGTTCAAAATTTGCCACCCTTGCCCCGACCCTCTGGAACTCCCTTCCCCCTGAACTTCGTTCTATCACTCTGTACCCGCAATTCCGTAAACACCTCAAGACCTTCCTGTTCACGAAGTCCTTTGAATAAGACGCCAGCAGCTTCCCCAGCCTCCTAGCCCAGGACCTTGTTAACTATAGCGCCAAGAAACCGCTGGTATACGTGCGCTCTATAAGTAATTTTAAACTCAAACTCAAACGCAAGAAGGTCTCCTCGACCCTGGCCACAACAGAAAACATTGACAACCAGGAAGAGCTCCTGAACAAAGACCGACCATCACTGAACTGCTATCCCGATACCGAGGCACTTGAACTTTCAAAATTCCCTGATCCCACTGTGCCATCCAGAGAAGGGTATTTCCTGCGTCGAAAGGAGGGAGCTTCGGCTAAGTAGACCACAGACTAAGTTAAATCTCAGAACGGTGACCTAAACACCACCAAGGGTCACCCGGAGAGAAGCTAAACGAAGTCTGTGGTTCTGCCCGCTACCGAGCACCTTGAAGATGATGGAAGCGCCAGATAAGAAGATGATGGAAGCGCCAAATAAGAAGATGATGGAAGCAACTGGAAATACCCACTACAGAAACCCAAAAACAGACAGACTCCACCGCTCAAAGACAATTGCACTTTTCATCACAATCCTTTTCTGCTTTCTCCTCATGACCACACTCTGGATTGTGGAAGAAAATGCACCTGCTCATGAAACATTCCTGACCACTGCACAGCCTACCACCATGAAGGAACATTATCTGATTTCGCTCTCTCCTCAACTCAGAGAGAGGCGAAAGGAGTTTTGGAATAACTCCTTTGTACAGCTGCTGCATCAGCACAATCTTGCCACCAATGCCACCAACTGCTGGATCTGTGGGTTGCTACCCCATGCCACTGGACATTCGATACCTTTCATCCCTTCACCCTTCTCAATTCACGGTTCCTGCCTTGCTTGGCTGATCCTCCTGCAAGAAAGCTATAAGGACTATGCCACCTCCAGCAAAACCATGACGCATTTCTTTCATGAGGTCTGGCGAAACAAAACCAAGACTCACTTCTGCCCGCAGACCTCCAACGACTCTATCCACATGGACATCCCTGCTAAAGAACGAATTGTAATGCAGGTGTTCAACAATCCAACCAGACCCACCTTCTCCTACCTATGGAAACGAACGGCTGCCACCCTGACTGTGGCTCTATCTGTCATCAACGTCACAGGCCATATGTGCATAGAAGGGCTTGGGACACAGCTGGTAGGCCACAGTGCTTGCCGTTTTACCAGAAATTTGGACTCCACCGATCCACCTTCCTTCGTATCGTCTCCAAACATGTACTTCGTCTGCGGCACAAAGGCTTACACCTGGCTCCCCAAAGGCTGGGGGGGCACTTGTTTCATCTCCTTCATCCTTCCTCCGACTTATGTGGCTCCAGCGAATCACCATAGACAAAAACGAGCCAAGGACATTGAACAAGCCGACTCAACAGGAGCACAGTTCCTCGATGCTATGAAGGGACTTGTTCCACTCTGGGGCCCGATGGCAAACAGCCGTGCCATCCGACATCTGACTCAGGCAGTCGAGACAACGATGAACATCACAGCTGGTATCCTTGCTAACAACACCGCCGAGCTTCAAGCGGTCCGCTTGGTGGCTCTCCAGAACCGCCTTGTTCTAGATGTGGTTCTTGCGGACCGTGGTGGAGCATGTCGCATTATTGGGTCCAGCTGCTGTACATATATACCGGACAATTCTCCCTCAGTGTACAAGGCCATCGAACATCTCCACAGACTCTCTTCAGAAGTCCACCAGGAGCAGGAAGAATGGTCGCTTGGTGGATGGTTCTGGAGTACTGTTAAGAACTGGGGCTGGAGACTGTTTACCATTATCCTGATTCCTGTAGTTGTAATATGTGGACTATGCTTAGGAATTCAATGCCTGCCGCCTCTGTGTTCATTATGTATGAATTGTATTTTCCCTAAGACTGTGGACTTTGGAAATGAACGCATGGGAGCATTGTATGATGCCTAGGTTAGGAATTTAATGAAGATCGATATCGAGTAGACAAGCTGGCTAGATATGTTGAAAAGGGAGGACTGTTCAAACTTAGGCTGCAGCATCAACATTATCGGCGCCATCTTGCCCCCTTTTCGAGCCCATTCGTGTGCGTAAGCGGCAGCCATTTTGAGTACCATGGCCTCTCTGCCCATCGCTGATAGCCAGCGCGTCTCTCTCTCTCTCCTGACCTCGCAAAGCATCCCCCGCACGCTGACAGCCCCCGTTCTCACATGCCTTGGGTCATAAACCCCTCTTCAGTGCAGCTCTGCCTCGGAACCCCATCCTGTTCCCAGCGCGACACCTCCCTCCATTCCTTTCATGGTCCCGGATCCTTTGATAACACCCCCTTTTTTTTTCTGTGAGCCCGTTTGTCCTACTCGTTCCCAGGCCGCCACCTGGCTCTGCGGATACTGTTTATTGCCCCCCCCCCCTTGTACAGTAGGAAGCTTCCCCCATCAAAGGATCCACAAGTTGATCAAAGCCCCACCCCATGAGATCCGATCAACCACATACATTCCGTGAATCGGCGGAATGTCCAGCTGCGCGATAATCATCACCTGTTGTGACCGGGGTGGGGACTTCAACTGTAAATGTGTGTGGGAACGGGCCTGAAGCGGGGATTCCGAGGATGTCTTTCCGTACATCAAAGTAGTGACAGAGATGTGTTTTACATAATAAAACAATAAACTTGTGTATAAGAGGCCAGGCCTCAGAGATGCGGGTAGAGCACCTCGAGAAGATACTCTGTTGTCTGATTTGATGTGTTCTGCTCCGTCGGAATAAAACTTCTGTTTCCTGCCTTCCAGTCTCCAGCGCCTGCCTCTTTGTTTGGTAACTTGAGTGGGTATAGAGGCGGTTAACGCCGGGCAACTCTGAAAAAGGTCACCGGCCCTACCTTTTTCCACACTCTGTTTGTTAATATAACAGACAGTGATGTATACTTGCTTGCTTGCTTTGCACTGACAGAATCCCAGTGAGAGGCACTGGGATTCTAGAATGGATCGGTCCCTGCAGTATGACACAGTACAGTAAACCTCTCTATCTTTTGCGGGAGACCAGTAATTGGTTGTTTGCGGATTCTGGTGACAGACTCTGGAAGATTATAACCCAATTATATAAAGCTGAAGTTGGGCACCTAAAACAGGATTGTAGGATAAGTAAAGGATTATTACAGTCCCGACATTCTGCACATCAGCAGGGGAAGCAATACGCAATCATGAGGTGCAGAGAAGGCAAGGCACAGTTACAGCAGGGTCTAGGGCCGGGGGCCAGGGGTGAAACTAAGATTGAGCGGGAGCTCACCAGGCCCCCACAAGCCACACCCAGACCTAGCTGGACCGCTTCCGCAGGGACAAGGCTCACACTCTGCAGGCGGTAAATACTACGCTGCGCTCGCACCTCGCACCCCCAAGGCTTACCTCTGCTCTGCTCAGCTCAGCTCCAGCTCATGTATTGGGTGCTTCTTATGGAGTCCTTGATGTGTTTTGGAAAGCCCAACTTTCCAGCTCTGCTAAAGGCAAATGGGTTGAGGGCCGTGGGCTGTGGCTGTAGCTGTACGCTCGAGGTGGTCTATAAAACTTGCAGCCTGCCTGGGCTCCTGCCCCCTTAAGACTCTTACATTTGTTTTGCACCATGGCCCCCCTATGGCCCTCCAGTGCTTCAGAGCTCTTCAAGTCTCTATTTTCAGCTCCTGCCATCCTCCCGTAGCTCCGAAGCTCCGCACTCATGTTTGGCATCCAGCTCCGCATTTCGGCGCTCGGCATTTGGCTCAGTAGGCGTGGCACTTCACTCAAGTCCAAGGCCAGATAATAATAAGTTATCTAGCTTCCGCATTCCTTTATGTGCAGCAAAAGCCATTGAATCTACAGTCACTGAAATACAGGTGAAACAACAACGAAACAGCCGACACTTGTTTCACCCATATGGCCCGTAAGACAAGGTTTTCTCAAGGCAATTAAATCTTAGTACAATATTGTCTGTAAGTCTTGTAATGTCAGGTGTAATTCAGAATAGTTGCATCCGTCCCGTGGTACGAGTGATGCAAAAAAAATCTCTGGGGTCCGGCGTTTGGAAACAGATTCTTTTTCACATCACCCGTACCTCGGGATCGATGCAACTATTTTGAATTACACCTGATGTTACAAGACTTACAGACAATATTGTACTAAGATTTAATTGCCATGAGAAAGCCCTTCGGCTACTGGCCATAAGGGCGAAACACGTGTCAGCTGTTTTGTTGTTGTTTCCCCTGTATTTTTGACAAAGAATAAATAGAGAAGTATTACATTGAAAACACAACACTGAACTCTCGGATTCAGATTATTCCTACTACCTAGATACATAGCAAGAGCAAAGAAAACTGCAGAAACCACCTGACTTGGCCCCAGTCCCGCCACTCTGTCTGCAGACCTCAACAAAAAAGGCATCAAAGTTGACTCATTACGCAGTTCAGTGACCTCCTAAATCCCAGAAGGATTGCCTGCCTTCAAAAAAGATCAAGACGTCCCAAGAACAGCATACCTGTTCAAAAACAACAACCACCTAGCAAGACCTCGGTGACCTGAAGAACCTTGAAACCTGACACCCGGTTCCACCTCTGCACCCGACGCATCCAGCCCACGTTGAAGCGGCCCACCAGCACCAACAAGGTTCCCCAGCATTTCAGAGCCTGAGTCCACCGTTGGCTGACCCCTCCTGGACACCTCAATGTCGCCTGCAGCCTTTGCACTGAGACCAACTCAACTGGGACCTGCCCCAGTAAGCTGTTTCCAACACCAACAGGCACCTCTGCACCCATCCGCCCTGGGCCTTGGTGAAGTGGACCAAAGGTGTTCCTATTTCCCCGAGCATCACAACTTACCTCTACAGCTAAGCAAATATGAGGATGACAGTGGTCAATAACGGTGCTAGCACATACACAGTTTTCAGGAAGTAATTTGTGTCACACATACAATCAGGTGTGCCCGATGAAGACAAGTAACACTATGTCATTCCAATAGTATTAGCTATATAGGAGAGAAACCCCCAATATACAAAGAATATATGAAGAATGTTCAGAACACCACCAAATTGGGTTGTAAGAGGTCTGTCAATTTAACGGTTCAGTTTCGGTAAAATGAACTTCAAGAATCATAAAGTTAGCACAAAGAACCCAATTATTACATTTTGCGTGCAATTCATTTCAAACAACAGCCGACACATTTATATATACTTTCCTCTTTCTATGCCGATGGAGCCCATTGACTAGCAGATTACCTTCCTTTATGTTTATGGCCCCATGCATTACTTTGGGCACCGTTTATAAGGAGCCACATTGGATGGCTCCAGTTTCACTTATATGCGGATTTATATCGGGCGATCGATGAGCCATGTGACTTTTTGCACTGTTGATATAGCAGGGCCTTTATCTTGGGACCCATACTTATAATATTTTACTCTGTCTCCCTGTCTCTATGTATATGTTCTTGATACCATTTGTTAGGACTATATAGTGTTACCGAGATCTGGGCATAGCAGGGTCCTGACTGCAACAAATAGACTTTCTTGTGCTTGCCTTTCTTTGGGTTTCTCTGACCATGTATGATTACTTCCTTGTTTTATACTCTGTTTTTTGGGAGCCTAACATGATATACTCATCTGTAGGCTGTACGGTTTCACTATTCTAATCGTGATGGTATTTGAACTTTACTAAGTTTCACTTCTCCCTTTTTGAAATCTGATGTATATCCCCTTTTTAGGTCAGGCATTCAAGACCTCTTTTATATACTTTAGTATATACTTATATGTTTATGTACTTTGTGGGAACTGGAGATCAACCCTAGGACATGTCTGCTTCCACCTAGGGACTTTTTTTCTGTTCAACTGCCTCTATTTAACTGTCTTGATAGAAAACGATCAGTAGAGGTCAGTAAAATACCAGAATTGCTTTCTGCTTGTTCAACTGCCTCTATATAACTTTCTTGATGGAAAACGATCAGTAAAATAAAAAACCAGAATTGCTTTTTGCTGGGGGACTTTATTTTTTTTATTTTTCTGGCAACTGCCTCTATTTAACTTTCTTGATAGAAAACTATCAGCAGAGGCCAGTAAAATACCCGAATCACTTTAGCATTCTCTAGATTCCAGTCCATCAAAATTGTCTTCCATGATTACCTGTAGACAATAATATATTTTTCAAATCCTGTATTATCAGTGATATGACCACCGAAGGCCCTGATTTTATATTAAAAACAGAGCTGTGGACTGTACCATTTCCTGCTTAAAGGCAATATTTCTCTCCATGTGTCATGCAGTTTGGTGCTTACTTTCCCTCCATGTTAAAGAACAGTAGATATTTCAGCACCCAGACTAATGTGTTGCATAGCTAAATACATTTAGAGTCCCAACGGCGAGACCGACTGCATTGCAAATGCTTGTTTATGCCAGCGGACATTTTGACTGGGCGGTTTACTCATTTCCGTTTATTGTCATGCTATGTCCCATAGATTTTCTTGCAAGACCACTCTGAATACTTTTGAAGTGGTCACTATTTCTTTGCATATGTACACATAATATTTATTAGATATACTTTAGGATGTAATGATTTACCACGTTGACACTATCCCATATTCTTATTTATGGACCAGCTTGGAAGACTCTCGGTTTCGTTCTTTAAATACACTTTTCTCATCGAATCTAAATTTGTAGATGCTAATTAATGCCTTTTGGTGTGGATATTGGTATCTTGACATACTGTCCCGTCTGTGGTCCTCGGGGCACCGATGATCAGATTCGTTTTCTACATTTTTCTTTAGATGAACTATTTATATTTATCAGAGGCAGTTTCTTTATAAATTTCAATTTTCTTTTCTTTTCTATTGAGGTAAAAGTTGTCTGATCACACAGGTCTAAAGGATTTTCTTCCTTGTTTCTATATCACTTGTCAGTTTGTTCACAAAACAAATACTGTTATGAGTTTTCTTCACGGTTAGTTCACTTGGATTGGTACTACTATACCCACTTCATTGGATATTTACAGGTTTCTTGGTTTATCCTTTTAAAGTTTGGGAACTATCTCAAACACTTTTGCTTACGTTAACTATTCTCATATTAATTTGCCTATTTCATGTTTGTATACTTTTTCACTTGGTGGTTGCTTGTGTTTTGGAATCTGTTATCTACTTTTACCTATTTATATGTTCTACTCTTTATTTATACCCTCCTGTATTAAGAAACACAATTTTTAGCTAAATCTATGCTTTGTTTCGATTTATAGCCTTGTAAAAGTCGTAGAGTACGACAAAACACTTGTTGGCTGTTGTTTGAATTGGATTGCACACAAAATGGAATAAAAATGAATGGCATAATTGGTTTCTTTGTACTAACTTTATGAATATTGAAGTTCATTTTACCGAAACGGAGCTGTTAAATTGACAGACCTCTTATAACCCAATTTGGTGGTGCTCTGGACATTCTTTATATATGACCTCTACAGCTGTTGTGCTCCCCTGATCGGCTTCCTGGCCTGATCCTGAAGCCCTTTTCCAATTTGGCCTCTCTCCATTGACTTGCATTGGTAGCCCGAAGCAGTTACCCTCCGCCCCGCAGCCACCTGCCCCTGTGCCGCTGGTGGTGCACTGTTGGTCCTGCTTTGGCCCTTACCCAGAGCTCGTCTCAACCCCTGGAGACAGGTCTCCTAAGTCACTGTTTCTTGCCTGTAAGCAGCCTCTTTCCAATTTCAGCAATCCCCATAGATTTGTATTGAACTCCAACCCCTTATTTGCACCCTACACCCGGCTGCCCATGTGCCGCTGGAGGTGTAATGTTAGTGGTGTTTTGAACCTTGCCCAGTACTTACCTTAACCTTCAAAGACTCAAAATTTAAGTCAATGTTGCCTATCTGTATACTGAATGTTTTCTTCCACCCATAGGTTAACATTGCAAAGTCTAAGAATTGCACTGTCTAATTTTTGTATTTCGATTGAAAATTGTATTTTCCTGAGATGAAGATCTGTGGTTCTACAGAATAAATATAACCAAGTATTATTGTTATAAATTGGTCTCAGGTTTATTTATTGAGTGTGTGTCTCATTTATTGCCTGAGAGTACAATAAATGCATAGCACTGCCCTCTGATAAGCCTAACTGCTCGTCCACACTACCACAAAAGAGATCATTTGGGGATCCACTGGACTTTATGCACATTATACATCATTTTGGTATAGTATATAAATAGCTAGATTCCTACAACGACAAAAATCCAAGCAGTACAACCAGAGTTACGAATTTTTTAAAGAAAAAACTGTATAATAGCACCTTAAAGCATAAAGTGCTAACTGCAGCTCTCTGGGCGCGTAGGACTGGGTCTAAGTAAAAAATTCAAGTCAACCACGATGGAGTGAGGTAGGATACAGTTCCAGATGAGTCCAGTTGAAGGTTTATCTTCTCAAGTTATGTGCCAAGTGTCCAAGAGTCCCCTTCATATTGGAGAGGGTTGCAAGGAGAGCATTGCAGGTGGTGGGCTGGTCATCATGGTGGGTGGACTGGTGTTTTGCATTGGCGGTCCTCATAGGATATCGATGCTGCTGAAGAGACGGGATCGTGGCAGCTTGCGCTGATTTTCAGTGCTAGAGGCACAGTTCCAGCGTGAACTAGCCCAAAAGCTTGATTTGAAGAGCTTGTGAGCCACAATAAGGGCCCGGGACCTGATAGGCACCCCTGGGGGTCAGAAACTTGCAGAAGATGGGACAAGGAGCTTTTGAGGCATATGTTATGCCCCTGAGGCTTAGATCAGTTGGTCAGTGACTAGCCCTTTGTGTCACTCTGGGGTCCTGGGAACACTATGAGGTTGCAGGTCTAGATCTTCTTCACCAGGCAAGAGGGCAGCAGGTCAGTACACCAGGGCAGCAGTTGCTTTAGAGCAGCAGTCCACCAGTGTGGAAGTCCTTGTAGCAGCTCAGCAGTCCTTCTTCCTGGCAGAGTATCCACAAGTTCAGATGTGTACTGAAGTGGTGATGTCTGTATTAGGGAAACTGTGACAATGAACGTTAGAACTCGTGTGATTGTAGAGGCAGCTGCAACTCAATGATTCCCGAAGCCATCCGATGGGCACTGAAACCAGAATCACCAGTACCCATCCAATGACCCCAAGGGTCAACAATGGAACTCACCTCATGTTGTAAATGACCACCAATGGTTAATGAAGGTGGATGGTTTAAGGAGGGACAAATGAACGGAAGGGTGTATTTTGTAAAGTTGGCAGGTAATGCCAAACGGACCGCAGAGTTCTGACAAACATTTTGTGTTGGGAAAGGACCAATGTATTGCAGTTGACATTTACGGAGCCCTTTTAAATGTAAGTGGTGGGTGGATAACCAAACTTGTTGACCCACCTGGTAAGGAGAGGCTGGGCTTCTCCTTACCACGTGGGTACCACGGGGGGGGGGGCAACGGGGCCAGACCAGGCCTTATTGTGCTTTGGACCCCCAACTGAAAGGCCTCGATCTTTGAGTTTCATGTATTTAAATATCTAGTTAACTTTGAAATTTGAAAGAGTGCATGTGATCTGCTGCCTGGGCCCTGCTTCATTACTAATAGTGAAACCGAAAGAAACTTCGATCGTCTCAAGAGTGAGAGAAGAGGACAAGGCAGGGAGAGAGTCAGAGGAAGGGTGATGGGTTGAGCTGAAGTTGCTGTGTACATGTGGGTGCACTGAATAATACTAATATGAATATCCAGTACCTGGGGTCGGGATCGATAGCTGCAAGCTGGAGCCTCGCTCCCATCACTAAAGGCACTGCAGCACGATGAAATGAAGCGTGAATACACTGCTCTGGGCTTTCCTCAAGCTTATCCACGCAGGACAGAAGTACTGACTGCAAAGGCGCGTAGGTGAGTCAGAGATGTTATTAAGCATGGGCAAATGGGCCCTTGCCCTGATCCCAACCCTTCCCAGGGCACCTGAATCCCACAGCACTAGTTTTCTATTTACTAGCTGTGTTTTTAAAAGAAGCAAAAAAACTTTGCTTTTAAAACAACATAAATGAAACAAAATACTGTCACTGATAATCGCAGCCCAAGCCTTGCTTTGTTGCAAGAGCGTTGTAAGGGTTAACAGGTTGGGCTGGGTATGTGCACTATTGTTCTATTAAGTTAATTTTAACTGGTCTACCGTAACTTAGTGAATCAGGGCATCACGGGGGCAGTAGTAGGGCCCCAGTCAGGCTGGTGGGTAGGGGCCCAGGCCTCAACTCATTATGCTATGCCAGTTTGACTAAGAGCTGCGCCCAACATCTCTAAATTCTACCACCTTATCTCGCATGGAGCCTCCATAAACAGTTGACGCAGAGTCTGTTTATTTGTGATTATTAAAAGAATGACATGCAGGAAGAAGACATCACTTTGTGAGTTGGCATTCTTTCTTAATCTCTCTGTGTTCCCAACACATCCTGATTGACTTTCCATGTTGCCTTCCCTGAGGCTTCCTCCGCAGCATTTTTTTCAGTCTGCAGCCCCCTATCCCAGGATAAAATCAGGCCTTGTTGAGATCATGAGAAGTGAGTGCACCATGAACAAAGCTTTTGCAGTTATGTGGTTTTAAATGTGTAAGAAAGGAAAGCCAAGAAGAATACACCCTTTTTCTCAACCATAACAAACATAGCGTGACAAAGCCACGAGGCCCAGCTTGTACAACAAATTTTCATAGTAACGCACAGCATATGGGAACCCATACACATATAGAGTCCAAAAAACTGCATACAGACAATTACATCTCTAGCAACATGAGTTAATATATCACACACAAAGAAAAATAGACATACAGGTACCCATGCACACAGGCATACAGACACCCATCCAGACAGAACTGTAAACATAAAATCATCCATGCACTTAGCCTGAGATGCAGCATACATAGTCACCATTACCAGCCATGCAGACAAACTAACATAAACAGGCCCGTCTGTATACCTGCTTACAGTGTTACAAAATCAATTCTTTCTATAGCTGGAAGTGGTATTTTCAAACCTTTAATAGTCGTCATTTTGAAAGAATGGCCTACTGGTATAGGGAAGTGTTAGTTTACAGTTAGAGGTCCCTCTGTTCATCTTTGAATTTCGATCTTACAAACACCTAGAGCTTAATTCTCTTCTCTGTTAAAATCAAACAAATGTTATGGAAGGGAGGTGCAACCTTTACTGTCAGGGAGAGAGGTTTATTATGCTTGATGTTGATCAACAAACATACAGGCAAACAGACACACATTTCTGCCCAACCTTAACCCTCATGCTCTGAGGCATTTTGTAGCAATTATATTAAAAGAATGAACTTTCTGTCTCTTTCAATCATCACCTCACCTGTTTTGTCTCATCGCTCTCTCTTTACCTCTCTACCAATCTCTACAACTTTATGTAGGTATCACAGTTCTCACTCTATTTGAACTCCCCCCATCACCTAGATTTGCCCAACACTACTATCAATACACCTGCTTCCCCCCACGTCTGTCTACCTCTCTCTCATGACCTCACCTCTATCTCTCCACCAATCGCTCTCCTTAACTCAACATCTCTACTGCCTTACCCCTCTGTCTTACTCAAATGTCGATCTCAACTACCTCTCTGCACGTACTGTTCTGTTTTCATCTCACATCCTATGTCTCTCCTCCGTTTGCTTGAAATCTCTCAATCGTCTCATTCTCTTTACCTCACCTCTGTCTCTCTCTGTCTCTATATATTAAACCTCTTTTGACCTCACTCTTAACCCTCTTCCTTTCCCAGCCCTTTGATTCCAATGTATTTCTCTCTGTCCCACATTACTCTCATCATCTCATTTTCTCTATATTAATGTCCACTGTCTTTCACTACCAAACTTCTCACCATTTGTTTGCTACCCGACTTTCCACCTCTTCTTTCTCTATCTTCCTATTCCTGTTCCCCAATACTTTACTCTTTCTTTCCTTTTTTATCTATTTTCTCTATCAGTAAATTCTACCTTCTCTCTACTTCATCTGTCTCTGCACCACTTCTCTTTTTCAGTTTACTCTCCCTCCCTACCTCACCTCACTCTCTCTACCACCTTCTTTGTACATTGGTATAACTCACATGTCTCTTACTTCTATCAATCAACACACTCTATTTCTCACCCTCTGTTTCGTTCACTCGCTTCCTATCACAATATCAACCTCTTTCTGTGCCTCACCTATGTCTCCCTACTTTAACACTTTTATCTCAACAGCTCATCCCACTTTCTACCCTTCACACTTTTCCTTTCTTTCCTTCTCACACTCATCACTCTCTTTACCTGACCTGTCTTTCCTTATGCCTCTTTTCATTTGCCATTCTCTTTTTCACACAGCTCACCCTACCTTGCATCTCTTTATACATCTCTCACTACAACATCTATTATCTACCTTTATATCTGTCTTCCTTTATGTCTAATTCATGTTTCCTTCTTTCTTCAGTCACTGTATTATCCTACAATGAAAAGCATGCATTTAATAGTAAAAGTGTGTATATTTTTTATAAACTGTACAATTGAGGTTCAGGGACAACATGTTAGCATTGTCAATGCAATGATATATGGAAAGCTAATGTTTAGATGACAATCACTGCTGCAGTCTGAGAACATAGGCTTAATGACTGATGTAACCTTTATGTATGTATGTGTATGATATTTCTGTAGCCTGAACCTAGCCAACAGCAGTAAAGCACTCTCAGGGACCAAAGGCAAGCATAAAGTCAAAGAGTGATAGGAGTTGTAGGTGGGTTGTGGATTGTTAATGTACTGTGATGTAATGTTCTTTGAAGAGATGGGCCTTTACTCCTTCTTTAAATTGAAGCAAGCCTGCCAAGTTTTGGGAGAGAAAGACAAGCTGTTTCCAGGTACTGGGTGCATAGATGGAAAAGCCCTGCTGCTTTTCTTTTCATTTTTTACACTTCTTAGTCTGCTATCTGGTCATGCCTGGGCTGCCAGTGGGGGAGAAGCACTGGAGAGGGTGAGCCCGTCTGCAAAATGGGGTGTTGGTCGTGATAACTTTGTAAATGATGCAGCTTGTTATAAAGATGATGCAAGTCTGCAAATGGAGCCAATGCAGTTTCATCATGTTGTTGGTGACGTGATCATATTTTTTAAGGCTATGAATGAGATTGTGCTGCAGAATGTAGGATACATGTAAGGAGTGTCAGTGTGAGATCTCGGAGGCAATGGAACAAGGTATTACTACAGTCCAGATGCAAGAGTCTTTCTTTTTTTACAATGTGAACTCCAAAACTGTAAGAGCTCTGTAAATTAGTAGAACCCTGCACAAGCCTGTAAAAAGTGTGGCTCTGTTGTTTATGTTGTGTATGCATGAAATTGTGACATTTGTATTGTCCTACTCTTCAGAGACATTATCTAGTATAACCCCTCAACTCTCCAAATATTATGGAGAGAGTGAGGTTTGCAAACTAATCCAATGTTCTTACCTTTAAAACATCACCAGACACCACTGTTCTGCGTTTAAACATTTGCTGTTTTCACTGTTCTCATAAAGACTGCCTTCTTGTGTTCAATCTCACACTTTTCTGCATTGATGTCTATCATTTATATCTAGAGCACAGAGGGGATGTTTTTTGGAGGGAGTTCTTTTTTGTGATCTTTCAATTCTGCAAAAGCATCAGTGAGCTAAAAATAAGGTCACTGTGGTCTAAAAAGCATATAAATAATCAGTCTAAAATGTGTGCCCATTTCAAGGGTATGTGTGTGTATGTGTGTGTGAGTGTAAACTCAGGGTTGTTATTTATTGATAAGGTACATACATCTTTTCAGGCTCATAATTTTGGTAAATGGAACATATTGGCAACGATTTGTGGAGCTGATTGGGGACTGAAATAATTGGTCATGGTTGGATTTTTGGAGGATTATTGGTGGAAGCCTGTTGAGTATAAACATATCCACTAGGCCCCACACTGATTACACCTAAATGTATCAGTTGAAACCATTTATATTTATTAAGTTCAATTGTTTTATTGTGTTAATATAAAATTCCAGTTATAGTACACTGATCCTTTTGGTCAGAAAAGCTTTAAAATGTACTACTCCCACTCTTCAGAGATATTATCTGGCATAAATCCTATCATGGCTTAATGGACCAACAGCAACCCTACCTACAAAGTTATCTTTAATAAAATTCTTAAATCGAATATCATGGAACCACGTCCCATTTGCTATTATTTTGTTAAAAAAATGAATGGAAATGACAGCAAATCTACAGTAAATATTTAATTTAGAGCCCCTTTTGATTAATGTGATCACTCTAATTTGGTTTATGCAACTTGTGAGGGACCCTCAATTAGCCTGTAAAACTGGCTTTAAATCTTATTCTGTTTTGTTTAAGGTTGTTAGCTAATGCGCTTAAGTTGTAAGACTGGGAGCAAATACTTTCAGTAATCTTTTGGAATATCCACAGCCCACTGTTTGCAAAGTGTCACTCAAATCCTTCAAACGTCCTTGGGGATCATACTGTAGCAAAATATACAGAATTGAAATAAACTGTCTGTTTTCAAATATCACCAAGATTAAAGAACTCTAATAAACAAATTCTGCAGATAGAAACCATTACTTCCCGTCAGAATCACCTCTTATTATTATTTGGTGCCATTCCCCCAAAACATATACTTCTGGCTACGGGCCTGCGTCTCTTTCTGTCTGCATACTGCTTGTACAAGAGTTTTGCACAAGTCAAGTTCCCCCTCAACTCTTCGAGAACTTCTTGTTGCAAGGTGTGGACTTGTCATATGGATTCAGTGTAGGAGGGGCAGATCGTAAGTAGAGGTGAAATTCTGGGGCGATACCCATAAAGAGCATAGAAACGAGAGAATCTGATGGAAGAATTGACTACGTTGTTATAGAAGAATTTCGCTAACCAAAGTTGATCAACCCATAAATCTTGCTCCGTCGCATGATTTTGTAGCAACTTTGATTTTTTAATTGGTTCTTTCGGTCTGACCGTCAGACTCAGAGTGGTAGGCTGACGATAGTTCCCATGACATATTGGATAGTTTACAGAAAGCTCCCCAAAATAGGAAACAAATTCCTTACCACTGTCTGACATGATGTGGGATGGTAAACCATGATGACTTACTTCTGTGCTGCATAAGCAGATTAGCAAGTTGGGGGCATCCAGGATACCTTTCTCTGGAACACAGTGACACATCTTGCTTAACAGGTTGACTACATCCACTACAGCGTTAAAAACTTGATCCTTGGGTAAGTCTACAATCAGATCTATGGATATGGAATTCCAGGGAATAGTGGTGTTGGGAGAAGGTTGAGTAGCCCTGCATGCTTCTGCCATTCGGATTTGGTGCAGGAGCAATTTGCACAAGTATTTACGTACTGTTGGCAATCAGTTCCCACAGTCAACCACCAGTAATCTCGTTATACCAACTCAAGGGTCTTAGTCATACCATGGTGACCAGAGAGGGGAGAATCATGACACCATTCTAGATCATTCTATTGAAGCTCCATTTTGGGGGGATGGTATAGGGCACCCTTTGTGGTCTTTCTTCTTGGCTGTTCCTTCACCCACTCAATAAGGTCAATGTGAGCAGAGGCTTGATAAATTTGTTCTGTCAAGGTAGCATCCTTCCCATTGATATTGTGTATGAAATTGGCTTTGGCTAACAACAAAGGGAGTTCATTGGTTTGTTCTGTATTCTGTGTTGGTCAGTATAAGGCATACGTCTTATAAATCTTTAGCCCTGCGCTCTATTCTAGGCATGAGTGCCTTGACTAACTTTAAAAACTGCAGGTTCCTAACATCCGTGTAAACAGTGACAGGGTTTTTAGTGCCCCTGAGATAATGCTCCGTTCCTGGAACGCTGCTTTGACTTTCAGTAGTTCTTTATCAAAGGTGATGTAGTTCTTCTCATCTTCAGATAGCTTACAGAAGTAGAAGACTACTGGCTGGAACTGTCCAGTATCCTTGTGTCGCTGGGAAAGTATGGCACCCAGAGCGATGTTGGAAGCATCTGCTTCTAGCTAGAAGGGTTGGTTAGTGTCAGCTTGTAGGATAATGGGGGTGGATGTAAAAGCCTCTTTAAGATGTTGAAGGGTGGGGACAACCAGTAGAGAAAAATTGGTGATAAATGATTGATAAAAGTTGGGGAAGCCTATGATTCATTGGATTTCTTTTATGCAAGTAGGCGCTGCCCCTTGTAGGACCATCTGGACCAACTTATTTCCAGGTTTACGATTCCTTGTTAATCTAGATATGTGTCTGGTTCCATGGGTGTTGTGTGGGAACACCCACAGCAACACCCATGGAACGCCCCTTTCACGCAAAGTGTTGGGTGCAAAGGAGTCATATTTACGAGGACAGTAAAAAGCCAGGCAGGGTGGCTTTTCCTGTCCTTGTAAATATGGGGCAGTGAAATGCGCCACCGGTGCATCACGGAAAGTGACGCACTGGTGGCGCAAGGGGATTTTAAATCTGGCCCGAAGTTTACAATGGTTCAGGAACACATTCAATTACTGGGGACCTCCTTTGAATGCACAGCTGGAAGTGAGTGGGGGAAGTTCCATCACAGGTGGACGAATTGTGAAACCCTTTCTCCCTGGTTGGGCAAGGCCTAACCTTTGGGACATCCCAGTGACTTTTGATGGCAATGTTTGATTCTCCACACGTGCCAACTCCACCTGTCGTTGGAGGTCCCTCAATGAGTTGTTTAGGGCAGATACATCAAAAGTTCTGGCACCATGCTGCCTCCGCGATTTTATTTACATGGACTTCGCATTCTATCAAGGAAACTGGGACGATGAATGTTGGAACATATTCTTCTCCCCGCTGTGAGAACAGAGGCAGCTGGAACCCAAGAAAGCCCAGAAACCATCCGATGGGCACTGAAACCAGAGTCATCCGTCCCATCCGATGACCCCAAGGTAAGGGGGTTTTCGAACACACAATAAACTAATATAAGAAATTAACATAAGAAGTTAAAATAAAATAATGAATCCACAGGTGCAGTAGGCAAACAATGGGCCACAGGTCCGCCTTTCAAGTTCAATTCTTAGTACCCAATGACCAATGAGTGTTTGCTTTTGAGCATCCCTCACTGTTAGTAAGCGGTATACCAGTGGCACAGCAAGCACCGAACAGACACCTACTAAAATGTTTAAGTGAGAAGAATGTGAGGAGGAGCCTAGCGACGAACGAAGATGGCCGCATAAGCTCTCGGCTCCGTCGACCTCCTCCTGCTGCTTGAATATCCTGTTACAAATCCTGCTCTTTCGCCTCACCCCGTGTGGGTGACCCATTGCTGATACCGGCGGTGTGGTCCTGGGAAACTTACGGCCCGGATTGCCGGAGTTACATCGAGTGGAAGTTCTTGGCCTAACGCTGACCGAGAGCCGGGACCTCGAGTACTGACCCTGCCGGGTTGCAGTGCAACAACGGCGGCCGGGGGATCCAGACACGGTCCGGTCGATAGAAGTGGAGAGCAACCTGCCCCTGGATTGGTGGAGAGACTGCGGTTCTACCCGCATTGTGGAGGTGTAAGGATCCTGTGACCACGAAACTGCAAACTTCTTGGATCAACACGACTTAATACTGCTACAAGAAACCTGGAACCTGCGCCAAATCTCCATTCCGGGATACATCGAATTTCACGTCCTCGCCGTAAAACCCTCTAACTTTGGCCATCCTAGAGGAGGCTTATCAATGTATATCGCCCAACAACACAGATGGCATACTGAAGAAGTAGACACTATGGTTAAATGGATACAAGTAATAAAACTCACGGAGAATTTGGTCGCAGGCACAGGCTCTTGTAATCTACTATTGCTCAACGTTTATGTTCATCCGGAAAAGAAGGAAAAAAATGAAAAACTGATTACTCTACTTACCTTGATCAGGGCCTTGCAACTCACTCATGAGACGTATTCCATGATTATATCAGGTGATTTTAATAGCAACCTAACAAAAGATGACAAGTTAACGCAAGCTCTTGAAGAACTGGGCCTTGTTATTCTAAATAAGGAAGTCAGTGGGAATAGTGGTATACTTATAACCTTTCTAAGCGGTAACCGAAAGTCAACAATAGACTTCACAATATTGAGCAACAGCCTGTTACCAACGGTGAGTGCTTTTTCAGTGGAGCAACGTGTGGAAAGTGACCATTTCCCTCTAATTACCAAAATGATAATGTTGGTTACCAAGACGGAAAAACAAAATACCATCATCCAGTACACTGAAAAATTTAATCTACGTAAACTAAAATGGAGAGGAAAGGATATAAAACCAACAATGGATAAAATCAAAAACGAACTGCTTAGTTTAACACCGGAAGAAAAAGGAAATCTGGTAAAAACATGGGAACACCTATGCGAAGCAGTAACAAGTAATCCCCCACGTACAAATCAAAACCCAATAAGATTCAACACTGGCAAAAAGCCATGGTACACTACTACCCTGAGGGAAGAAAAAAGAAAAATTGCACGTGAAGTCCGCAAACAGGCATCATTGATAAAAAGTGGAAAATAATCAAATAAATCTGAATTGAAAGTTATGCGAAAAAAATATAAGCTCATGCTAAGGAGCGCAAAAACACTGTACCAAGAGGAAATGTGGACTAACTTACTAATAGCTAGTAAACATAAAAATGCCAGTACATTTTGGGGTATTATCAATAAACTGACAAGGGGGAATACCCTAAAACAGGAGGCAGGTATTGGAGAAAGTATATGGACCCAGCACGTTGAAAACATGTTCAGCGACAGGACGGGAGGTGAAAAAAGGCACTGTAATCCGGAGTGCAAAGTATGCACTAGAAACTGAGAACATGCAGAAAATTTGCTGGGAAAAGGAGTTAATGCTCCAGGAGACAAACTAAAGCAATCGTTGGGTAGTGGAAACGAGATCAACCCCAAAAATTCACAGTTTAGTAAATCAGAAAAAATAGTGGATGCCGCGACCGACACCCTAGTAACAACAGACCAGCTTAAAGACAAAATAAAACGCCTGAAAAAAGAGGGTGCAGCGGGTCCAAACGGGCTCCCAAATGCTATTTTTAAATATTCGCCTGAATTTAGGGCAGAATATTTAACTCCACTCTTCAATGCAATCTACAACCAGAACAAGCCACCAAGATCCTGGAATGGGAGCATAATTCACCCCATTTTTAAACAAGGTGACCACAACGAGCCGGGGAACTACAGGCTGATATCGCTAATGGATGTTGAGGCAAAACTATATGGATCATGCCTATTATCACTCCTTCAGGACTGGATGGAAGATACGAACATAATACCAATGTTCCAAACTGGTTTCCGGCCAAAGACGGGTACATTGACAAACTTGACAACCCTGGCGCTCCTGAAGGAAAAAGCTGCAAAAAGGGGGACGAGACTGTATGCTTGCTTTATAGACCTTCGAGCAGCTTTTGATAAAGTGAACAGATCCCGGCTATGGGAAAAACTAAGATCATGGGGTATCCCGAAGAAGTTATTGGAGGCAATTATAGTACTGCACAGCAACACCTGGGCTCGAGTAAAACTGGGAGACGGTAGCAGCGTAACGGCCGAAATAAGAACACAACAGGGCCTAAAACAAGGCTGTGTACTGGCCCCAAGTTTATTCAACCTGTACATGGCAGATATTGTCAACCACATGGAGATTGGGGAATGCCATCCACCCCACATGTCAAAAATCCCAATTCCCTTCCTGCAGTATGCAGACGATATTGTTGTTCTGAGCCAAACCCCAATAGGGTTGCAAAGATCGATCAATAACTTGACAACCTATTTGGAGCACGAATGCTTGGAACTGAATAAAGAAAAAACTAAGGTTGTCCGCATTGTGGACCCTAAAAAGCAAATATTCAAATGGTATGCAAATAGCACCCCAATAAAGGAGGAAACTTCATACAAATACTTAGGTTTGAAATTGGGGCGAGGGCGGACGAACAAAGAACATAAAACCGTGCTAAAAGCAAAAACACAGTCTCTGATCTACGCATACCGGCAATTACAAAATAAACTGAGTTGTCCAAATTATTCACACCTGCTGAAAGGGATCAAAGCTCAAACCCTACCATCCTTATCATACGCACTGGCCACCTGGTGTGGCAAAGAAGCAGGGCTGTTAAACAGCCTACAAACAAAAGTATACAAGGCAGTACTAAACCTTCCAAAATCATCAGCTCCGGCGCAGGTTCGCCTAGAATTTGGCCTTCTAAATCAAAAATTTCGCAGTATGGGAACCTTTGTGAAACTCTGCCATAAAATACGCACGTCGGAAGCCAATACATTGGACTATCTGTGCTGGAAAGAAATTGAAACCCAACAGAAACAGCAAGTTCCAAACAGTTGGGGAGGCTACCTGTCTCAATCCCTAATCTGCATAGGAATTGAAGAATCCTGGGACTAAGCATGGGCGAATTTTGCGGATCTCGCGTTCGCGAATTTTGCGGATTTGCGGATTCGCAATCCGCAAAATCCGCGAATTCCCGCGAATTTGCGGATTTTTTTTTTTTTGTGTTCGCCCGTGTTTCTGCCAGTTCGCGAGGGTTTTTACAATTTCGCAATTTGCGAACTTACCTGTCGGGTCGCAAGTTTTGCGAACTTGTTGTTTCTACATGTCCAGCCTGTTTGGGACACTCTTCTTCATCACTGCCACTCTCTGTCACCACTGCCACTCTCTGACTACTCATGCCACCCTCTGGCCCACCCATGCCACCCTCTGTTTCATCACCACACCCTCTGGTTGTCCAGTGTACATTATTTTCGGCAAAGCAAAGCACACCTTCCCTGCCTCAAGTGACCTGAATTAATTTGGGGCTGATTAATGTGTCACAGAATATTTTTTTAGCTGGCACCTGCTTCCTTAGTGCGCCCTGATTAGTGATCTTTTGCACTTGCTAAGTGCTTTCATTGTTGCAAAATTAGTTACAACACCTGCCCTGCCCCAAATGACAATAATGAATTAGGGGCTAATTAATGTGTCACTGAAAGAATTTAAAGTTCCAGCCTGGCACCTGCTTGTCTGCTCCTTTAGCTGTAAATCAGGACCTTTGTGGCATACAGTTAAGGTCAGAGCAGGGTCACACAATAGTTGCAAGCAGGCAACCGAATTCTGGAGGGCCCCCTCAGGAAGCACTACAAAGAATCGTTACAAATCATGAGGTTGACCTTTTGCACCTGCTCATTGCTTTTGCTTTTGCTGAAATCGTTTTTCGTTTTTTTTCGCGCTATTCGCGGGGCGCGGCGTCGTGCGAAACCGACCGCGGAAGCCGCCAATTCGTGCGAATGAGCATTTTATTTTTTTGCGGCTTGTTGTTTCGCGAGTTTTTTTGCAGTATTCGCGAGCCGCTTGCAGCGCAACACGCGAATTTACCCCAAGGTCGAGTACGGGCGCGGCCATTTTGTTTGCGTGACGTATTTCCGTTTCCGCCCGCTATGTATAATCTCGCGCAGTAAGCGCATTGCGAGTAGAGGGTCGCACGAGATCGCGCGGGAAATCTAGAGGTTCGCACGAGATCGCGAGGAAAATCTCGCGCGAACTTACTTTTGCGCTCGTGAACGGGCGCCGGCCATCTTGTTTTTCATTCATTTCCTGTGTCTGGGCATGGTGTTTAATCCTCTTGGTATCTTTGCCATCCTTTGCTTGTTTTCAGTTTTTTTTTTACGATTTTGCTTCTTATCTATCCCTCTCTTTTCCTAGCTGTATATTTTTGTCTTTTCTGCTATTTTTCTTTACTTTTAAACTACTTTTTTAAACTCTTTTCTTTTCTTCTTCCCTATCCTATTCTTTCTTAATTTTCTACTTCTTCCTACCTTACCTGCCCAGACCATGGTCAAGCCAGGCGCTGTGAAGCTGCCCAGGCACTTGAGGGCCGCAGCGGCGGCGGGGAGTAGTGCTGGACCCAGTGGCAGGACAGCATGCGGGAGATTGAGGGGGGAGCAGGTGACGCGACGGGAGATCTTCAGCCCGGAGGAAGTGGGCGCGCTGGTCTACTTCGTCCAGCGCCGCCTGCCCAGGACCATCGCGGGAGGCGGCAGGATCGCGGCCGGCGGGTACAACATGCGGGAGCGCCGGAAGCGGTGGGAGAAGGTGTGCTGGGCCATATCCCACCTCTACGGGGTCCAGCGCACCTACAGCCAGGTCACCCATCGCTGGACGGACCTCCTGGACCGCGAGCGCGACCTGCTGGACCAGCTCGGCTTGGAGATCCCCGGGCTTGGTGAGTAGTAGTAGCCATTTAATCACTCACTACTATGATGTTTTCTCCTGCTCTGTGTTGTTGTATTGCAAATATTTGTTTTTTACATGGAGCAAGCCAATAATGCCGCTGATGACGATTACATTGTAGTTAAATTATATTTCAAAATCTTCTGTGCATTTCAGGTGCACTGCTCTCCTTCTCAGTGGCGTTGCTACTATGCTTATTTGTTTTCTATTTCGTGGTCTCATTGGCCTGAGTAACTATTATGTATGAGTGTACTTTACAGAACTGCGTAATGCTAGACACTAGGGGGCAGATTACATTTACAAGCCCCTTGCGCCACGTTTACGTTGCCTTGCGTGACGCAACAGCGGCGTAAACGTGCCGCATCCCTGCGAGTCATTTACAGCATGACGCATCTAGGGAGATGCGTCATGTTATAAAGCCATGGGCCTGCACCACAATGGGTGCGTTCCTAGTACGCAGGGTGGGCGCCGCGGTCCAGCGGCTGTGCGCCTCGCAAAATTGCCTGCGTGAAATGTACAAGATTTAACGCAGGCACTTCTGCGACGCTGCTACGTCAATTCAATTCCTTATGTCTGCTCGAAGCAGGCGAAAGGACTGACACAGCATGTTAAGTATTGGGTGGCCCTGAGCATTACTGGAGTTGCATTGCGTTGGCGACGTGACTCCAGCGATGCGCCGCTCTTACGTGACGAGATGCCTCACGCAAGTGCCTACCCTTGCGCCAGGGCGCGCCGCATTGTAAATGAGGCACATCTGCCGTGTCGCAAGGGTAGTTTTGCGTGACGCATTTGATCTGGCGCATCTCTGGAGATGCGCCAGAACGCGTAAGTAAGTATGCCCCTAAGGGGCAGAATTGCAATTACCGTCGCATCCCTGCAAAGTAGCAGGGATGCGCCATTAATTGTGCGGCCCGCTACCACCACCAAACATGGTGCGCCGTATTTGCAATGCGGCGCACCATGGGCCCAAAACGTCACCGAAGCTTTACTGCTGGAGTTGCGTCGCAACGATGGCGCAGCTCCATCAATGCTCTGGGGTACCCTATCTCCCCAATGCTGGGTCAAGCCGTACGTCTGCTTCAAGCAGGTGCAGGGTTTGTGTGACGCATCATTGTCCTAAAGGTGACTGATTGATATTTTGTAGATTTCCCTCAGCCACTATTAGGATGTGTTCCAGCGCAGGAATGCCCTCCCTTGCGCCGGAACGCCCCCTGATGGCGCAGGGCTTTATAACGGGATGCATCTCCCAAATGCGTCACGTTGTTATAATATTATACGCCGCACCATGGCGCCCTTTTTTGTTTAGCTGCTGCGTCACAAAAGTCACGCAAGAACGGCGCAAAAGAGCCGCAAGGGCTTAAATCTGCCCCTTCCTTTGTAACCCTGACAATAAGAAAAATAGTGGCGGTGGATTGATAGTTTGACTATTTAAATGACTGGTAATGTAGCAGGCAACTGTTAGTGTTGTCACTGATCTGACTGAAATCACAATGGAGTTTGTCTGTCACTTTGCGTCTTGCCTGCGGACTGCTGCCTGCCAGTCCTAGGTGAACGTTTCAGTACTTTGTTTAGTGAGTTACGTGACTTTCGAAGTCACAGGTCCGCAAATAAATGAAAAGTAACCATAATCAATATAATTTCGCAGAAATATTTTGTTATTGTTCTTTTGAAATGTTTGATTTGGTTGACATTGACAAGCAACAATCATCCATGTTTTCTGTTCTTTCTTTCATGTTGTACGTCAGCTCCCCCCAGGGGCGAGAGGAGGACACAGGAGCAGCAGGCGGCGGATGCTGTTCATCAACAGGGCCAGGATCGGGCAGGCGAGGGCTCCTCTGCTGGCCCCAGTAAGTTTTCATTTTAGACTAGTACCTATTTTTCCTAGCGTTCCTCATTTGACTTTTTTCAAAATTGTCTTTGCTCTTCTTGTAGACTGTATCTAAATTCTTATCCTGCCTCTACTATGACTCCCTGTGGTATTACTAGATTATTCTTATTAGTCTGTCTGTGTAGCTAACTAAGATTGCACGGTTGGCGAAACTCCCATGATTCTAGTCAGCAATAGCTCTATCAACTTAGTGCAGTCCTCTGGGATTGTCCATAATGTCTTTGGAAGTGTTCTATCTGGACTCATGCTTGCAAAAATTGCAAAACCTTTCGCTCAGTCACTCTAGTCTGGACCAAAAAACACAGATTGTATTTAAGTTTAAAAGCTTTATTAAAAGTAAACACATTTATTAAAATGAAGTCATAATAAAACTAAACGTTTAACTGATAATGGAAAAGTGGTTAGTGCTGACGATTAATTGAAGACATTTCTTGTGGTCGAGCCGAGCTCTCACCTGGTTTCAACTTGATCTTGTTGTTAGAAGTCCATCTTCTGTCTGTGTGGAGAAAAATGGTGCGTGTTAAAAAAACAGCCTTCATCACTTGTGCCAAAAAGTGCAGCTAGACAACCTTCCCTGGAAAAAGGGACATTTTTTTTAACTTTAACGTAGACAGTCACAAATTACATTGTTTTCACATGTCTTCATTCCTAGACCAAATACTAGTGACTAGTGAGTGCTTTATTCTAACATTCTTAAATGTACTTTGTAGGTGGAACATCTGGTGGCGGGGCCAGTGTGGAGGTGGTGGTGCTCGACACGGAGGCGGAGGGCGATTCTTCAGGGGAGGAGGCGGCGGCGGCAGCTGTGAGAGTTGAGACGGTGGTGGTGGCGGCCAGAGGTAAGCTCTTATATATTCCTTACTTATTGAGATTGAAGACTAGCTGGGAAGGCAAGAATATGAGATGCATGGCTGGGTGAATGATGAAGCAATGATGGGTGGAAGGACAACAGCCTGGGTGGGTGACACAGAAACTGTATGTGTCCATATACCTGGATCATGCTACTATCTGACTCTTAGATAGCATATGTGTATCTAGAGCAGGGGTACTCCTAGTACGGCCCGCGGGCCGGTGGTGGCCCGGCAAGCCTTCGTTGGCGGTGCGCAGACCTTGCAGACAATCACTGCTCCCCCGGCCCCCACAGAGCAGAGGCTTTTTTGTATTTCACCTGTTAGCGCCCCTGCATCTCCACTCTGACAATCACTGCTCCCCCGGCCCCCACAGAGCAGAGTGGAGATGCAAGGCCACAAAGAGGTGAAATAGAACAAAGCCTCTGCTCTGTGGGGCCGGGCAAGCAGTGATTGTCAGGGTGGAGAAGCAGGGGCGCTAAAACAAACAAAGCCTCAATAATATGTTAATGGTCTTTTAAAGACCTGTTAAGTACTTTGGTGTTGTTGTCTGTGTGTGCGCGTTGAGGAAGCGGCCTCAACCCGGGCTGAAGGCTGACACAGATAGACACACACACAGTGAGATGACAGAGGGGGAGGGAGAGGGAGGGCAGGAGGGAGAGAGAGATGGAGGGAGGGCAGGAGGGAGAGCAGGAGGGAGAGAGATGTATGTAAATGCTGGGTCTGGTGGCTCAGTGGATGAGGGCATCTGCTGCAGGGACCTGTGTGCAACCTCATGGTCACAAGTTATCATTTTGCTTTAGCCCCGCCCCCTCTGACTCCGCCCCCACCAGTGCGGCCCTCGGCCCCAAACTACACTGTAAATGTAGCCCCTGAGAGAAAGTTTGTGAGTACCCATGATCTAGAGAGAGTAGACGGTCAGTGGATGAACTAAGTGTAACTTTGAAGAGCATGTAACACTGCACCCGCACGTCCGTTCCAGTGTAGGAAAGGCAAGGAAAAGAACTTTTAATTTTGTCCAAATACTACCATAAATAGTAGCAGTAGTTTGTATTGCAAGCACTGCATAGATCCGGTTATTATGGTGGCCACTCCCTACCTCTCTTAATAAGTTTAGTAGTACTCAGTCATTCATGTGTGGATGTATCACTGGTCACTCAATAAAAAGCAAAGCACCTAAAGTCATCCCATATATAAGCAAAAACATCCCATGTGAAGTGATAGATAATCAGATTATTTATCTTCTTCAATTTTCCATTTCTAGTACTCATTTCCACTGTAGGGTGAAAGTTAAATTAATTAAGCAGTAGCCCTTGAGTTGTAACAGAGTATTCTCAGTGCCACCCGTAATAGAAAAGTAAGAGATTCACCACCTGCATGTACTGGACGGGTACAGTAACGCAACGGCAACGCAAGTCTAGGTCACTCCTCATGGCGTGCGTCTCTTTTTCTCGGGTGCAAGTTTACCGCGCTGGCATTATGCCGGCTTGCAGAAAATAACGTACCAATTTTCCAAAACAAGAGATAAGAAGAAGAATAAGACTGGTGTACTTTCATAGTCGACTCCAATGGAAGTCCACAGTGCTCGTAGAATTTGTTCCTTAAACTCCCACTAATGTTAGAACAAGGATGAAGAAGTGTGAGGTTAGATAGATACTGGCCTCAATAGTTATGTAATGCGCTTGCAAGTTGCTAGTTGTACTGCAACACAAATTTCTGCTGAATGATTGAGTTAATCTAAAAGAGCATTGGTTACAGACTATGTCTTTCTTTCTTCATATAGGTTCTCCTTCCAAACGGACAAGGAGGAAGGAGCTGGCTAGAGCGGCCCGGCAACGGAGGATCGAGGCCACTGTTGCGGAATATCGGCGGCTGGTGGCCCTGGAGGACGTGGAAAGTGTGCAGTCGACAACTACAACAACGTCGTCTGCATCGGCCTCCGTGGCCCCACGGGCTGCCACCCAGCACAGTGGTCCACCCAGACTGAGCCGGGCTGCCAAAGGCAAACGCCACCACCGAGCAGCAAGGCCAACAGCTGCCTCTCACAGGCATTGCACCTGCAAGGCAGTGAAGGCACGCCTGCGCCGCACCACCCTGATGGTGTCCCGCCTTCAGCAGGAGCTCGCCTTGCTCCGCGAGGAGCATGATGCCCTGGCCCAAAAAGTTAACAGCATCCACCCATAGTGTCCCTTGCCCCTTTTTTAGAGACTTTTGGGGGGTGGGAATTGGGAGTTGGGTTTTTGGGGACTTTTGAAGGACAATCGTTGGGGTTAGGGAGGGTCTTGCGGGAGATTATTTTGTTAGGGATATAAATATACTTTTTCAAACTTTATCTGAGCATACCTGTTTTTTACTGCTTGCCTGGTGGGTGGGGGTTTAACGTTGACTGTTTTCCTGAAAGTTTAGTTCCATTTTCTTCCTTTAAGTGTAAATGCCCAAATGTTTTCAACACTAAGTGCCTCTCACAGACTCAGTGAAGTGAATCCAAGAGTCCTAGGACTTTAGTAGTACTACCTTCAGTCTCTCGTCTCTCGTACTAATACTCCATTATACCCCCAAACCACCAAACGCTTATCTTACCTGTAATTTGTGTTTGAAAGTAGGGCTAGACCCAGGGCTGGCTCCACGGGAAACACCGAATAACGTTGGCAATCTTGGTCGGATAAAATTTCCTCATAGCGGTGGTACTATTGTTGTGACACAGTGGCAGTTGCATGCCTATGAAAAAAAAGAAAATGAAATCTGGTTTGTCCTCCTGAGCAATTCAACGGTACAACTGAGAATATAGCATGTGACAGAAGTACAGTAGAGCAGTGCCACATTGTAGCCTAACAAATGGTAAAGTATAACTACTAATTCGGTTGAAGTTCTTTCACATTAGCAATGGTTCTTTGTCAAGCAGAGTAAGAATATATCATCGACAACTGTGGAAAGAAAGAATGCGACAGTACAGGGCCTGTGTGGAATTATTGATAACGATATTCAACATAAGGTCTCTGTAGCCAGATACCCGAGAGCCTTGCTGGTCACTATAAATCCATTCACAACAACACTCAATGGGGTTGGTCTGGAAGGTGTCAGGTTTACTCCCCGTGATCCAGTCGATGCAAATATGGTTCCACCTCCAAATGTCACCAACACCCAGAAGTGTAAACACAGGGTGTTCGAGGCATTAGGCGGGGGAGAAAAATAACAAACTAAAATAAAAAATGTGGGATGGGTAAAGGTAGGGTCAGCAGGGAAAGGATACCTGTAACAGAAGACAAGACAGGCATCAGTGAAGTGCTGTCCTAACATACAAGGGTACTCTCATATAGTCTCACTAAATAGTCTGCAAGTCTCCCGCCTACTCATGGGAAATGTAGTTTCATAGTACGGTAGGCGCTTAGGGGCTGCGTAACCTGACAGAAGGTATAGTAGATAGAAAAGGAGAAATTGCTTTTTTTCTAGGTGTCCCCTCACTCACCAGGGTTGCCCCTTGGTGACATGCTTCATCATTGGGGCCATCCCAGTCCTCTACGGCCTGGGGCGTGCTGCGACTTGCGAATTACGTAGGAGCACTTACAAATGACTATGTGTGGTGCAGATGTGATAGTGGAGTGGACTAAGTGATGTGTTAAGGGATCAATGTAGAAGCAGAGAGAGAGCCAAGAAATGCAGTCACAGTCAGAGAAAAAGGCAAGGGATACTGTATCTATGTGGTTGTAGTGGTCCTGTTGGAAGTGGTAAGTAAGTTGCCCGCAGAAAAAAAATCCTCCTATTAGCGGCACTCCTCCATTGCAGCCGACGCTTCGTCCATCGATGTTGGTCACCAGAAGACACCCTGTCCACTGCCTGCCTGATGCTGAATTGTGGCTCGCTACTGTGAAGCCTGACTCCATCCTTTTTTCCCCATTGCAGAGACTGAAACCCGGCCTGTAATTATTCAACGAAAAACAGGAAGTGATATAATATTACAACACCACTGATAAATAAATATAAGGTATGTAGGCTGTGGAGTGCAAAAAGTCACAATTTGTTTTTCCTAGTAGACAGTACAATGTTTTTGAAAGTGCGTACTCTGAGTCACCTTTTGAAGGATAAATAAGTATGGGCAAATTAATGTAGCGGATCTTGCCCCTCAAGCTAGGTGTACTGTAAACTGTGTTTTAGAACAAAATTAGATCTTCCTAGCAGTGCTCCCACCCAGACCCTTACTAAAGCCAGTCGCAAAAATGTAGAAGACCCCCAATCAAATCTCAAAAAACGAGGCCTAGCAGAAAACTGGTGACAAAACTTACTTTGAAAGTAAAAGTAGGCCGAAGTACCCTAATTACCCATTACCCACCGTGGATTGCATTCAAACCACTTGCAAGCAACCAAGCAAAAGTAGCCATAGCCAGCATCGCTCCAAGACTCGAAATCCCCCCCACTCAAACACATGCAATAGAAATACTGCTAACCCTAACGAACCCTAAGTTAAGAATAGTGGCAAAGGCTTTCTTTAACTATGCCAAATCCCCCCTTTCCCACCATGGATTTTCTTCAAATGACTTGCAACCAAAATGACACATTCTCACGAGTGCTCTAAGACCCCAGAACTCAGTTTGAAAAATCTAGAACACCCCGAAACACATGCAATCCTGCTGCTAGGGCTAACCCTAACGAACCCTAAGTTACAAAAAGTGCCAAAACTAAAGGCTTTTCCGCGCGGATTTTGTCCCAACCACTTCTACCCGGTATTAGACCTTCCCAGGAATGCCCCAAGACCCGGCAACCCACCCGCCAAGAAGCGTAACACCCCCAAACAGGCCAAAAGCAAAATCTCATACTTGCAATATTTCTGGGCCTTCGGTCCAAACGCGCTGCGTAGCTAGGCCATAAGTCGGGGTAGCACGACGGATTTCCTGAAAAGCAAATGCAATCAAGATTAGAGTGTCCCAGCAGTGCTCCCAGACCACGAAACTCACCCACAAACACCAGGAAGCCCCCCAAACAGGCCCCCGAAAACGCTACATAGAGCAAAATGTCAGAAATAGCCAAAAAAAAAATCGGCCTGGATTTTGTCCCAACCACTTCTACCCGGTATTAGACCTTCCCAGGAATGCCCCAAGACCCGGCAACCCACCCGCCAAGAAGCATAACACCCCCAAACAGGCCAAAAGCAAAATCTCATACTTGCAATATTTCTGGGCCTTCGGTCCAAACGCGCTGCGTAGCTAGGCCATAAGTCGGGGTTGGCACGACGGATTTCCTGAAAAGCAAATGCAATCAAGATTAGAGTGTCCCAGCAGTGCTCCCAGACCACGAAACTC
This sequence comes from Lissotriton vulgaris, assembly GCF_964263255.1. Classification (NCBI taxonomy): domain Eukaryota; kingdom Metazoa; phylum Chordata; class Amphibia; order Caudata; family Salamandridae; genus Lissotriton; species Lissotriton vulgaris. The sequence goes on along the minus strand of NC_141689.1, from coordinate 2,002,741,616 downwards.
ACCCGCAAACAGACGGAACCCCCCCTAAGAGCACCTCAAAGGCAAGCAAGTCATCAAAAACACAAAAAAAATTCCGCCTGGGATTTGGTCCAAAACACTTTTATCCGGTATTAGAGCTTCCCAGCAATGGCCCCAGAGCCGTCAACCCAGGAGAAAACGAGTAGAAGACCCCCAAACAGCCAAAGAGCAAAAGTACAAAAATGGGGACTTAGTCACTTTTTCACAAATTTCCCAAATCACTCCGCGCGCGCTCTGCAGCTAGGCCCTAAGTCCCCTCTGCCACCATGGATTTGCTTCAAACCTCTTGCAAAGTAAAGTATATATAGCCAGCAGTGCTCCCAGACCACGAAACTCATCCACAAACACCAGGAAGCCCCCCAAACAGGCCCCCGAAAACGCTACATAGAGCAAAATGTCAGAAATAGCCCAAAAAAAAATCGGCCTGGATTTTGTCCCAACCACTTCTACCCGGTATTAGACCTTCCCAGGAATGCCCCAAGACCCGGCAACCCACCCGCCAAGAAGCGTAACACCCCCAAACAGGCCAAAAGCAAAATCTCATTCTTGCAATATTTCTGGGCCTTCGGTCCAAACGCGCTGCGTAGCTAGGCCATAAGTCGGGGTTGGCACGACGGATTTCCTGAAAAGCAAATGCAATCAAGATTAAAGTGTCCCAGCAGTGCTCCCAGACCACGAAACTCACCCACAAACACCAGGAAGCCCCCCAAACAGGCCCCCGAAAACGCTACATAGAGCAAAATGTCAGAAATAGCCAAAAAAAAAATCGGCCTGGATTTTGTCCCAACCACTTCTACCCGGTATTAGACCTTCCCAGGAATGCCCCAAGACCCGGCAACCCACCCGCCAAGAAGCATAACACCCCCAAACAGGCCAAAAGCAAAATCTCATACTTGCAATATTTCTGGGCCTTCGGTCCAAACGCGCTGCGTAGCTAGGCCATAAGTCGGGGTTGGCACGACGGATTTCCTGAAAAGCAAATGCAATCAAGATTAGAGTGTCCCAGCAGTGCTCCCAGACCACGAAACTCACCCGCAAACAGACGGAACCCCCCCTAAGAGCACCTCAAAGGCAAGCAAGTCATCAAAAACACAAAAAAAATTCCGCCTGGGATTTGGTCCAAAACACTTTTATCCGGTATTAGAGCTTCCCAGCAATGGCCCCAGAGCCGTCAACCCAGGAGAAAACGAGTAGAAGACCCCCAAACAGCCAAAGAGCAAAAGTACAAAAATGGGGACTTAGTCAATTTTTCACAAATTTCCCAAATCACTCCGCGCGCTCTCTGCAGCTAGGCCCTAAGTCCCCTCTGCCACCATGGATTTGCTTCAAACCTCTTGCAAAGTAAAGTATATATAGCCAGCAGTGCTCCCAGACCACGAAACTCACCCACAAACACCAGGAAGCCCCCCAAACAGGCCCCCGAAAACGCTACATAGAGCAAAATGTCAGAAATAGCCAAAAAAAAAAATCGGCCTGGATTTTGTCCCAACCACTTCTACCCGGTATTAGACCTTCCCAGGAATGCCCCAAGACCCGGCAACCCACCCGCCAAGAAGCGTAACACCCCCAAACAGGCCAAAAGCAAAATCTCATACTTGCAATATTTCTGGGCCTTCGGTCCAAACGCGCTGCGTAGCTAGGCCATAAGTCGGGGTTGGCACGACGGATTTCCTGAAAAGCAAATGCAATCAAGATTAGAGTGTCTCAGCAGTGCTCCCAGACCACGAAACTCACCCGCAAACACCAGGAAGCCCCCCAAACAGGCCCCCGAAAACGCTACATAGAGCAAAATGTCAGAAATAGCCAAAAAAAAAATCGGCCTGGATTTTGTCCCAACCACTTCTACCCGGTATTAGACCTTCCCAGGAATGCCCCAAGACCCGTCAACCCACCCGCCAAGAAGCATAACACCCCCAAACAGGCCAAAAGCAAAATCTCATACTTGCAATATTTCTGGGCCTTCGGTCCAAACGCGCTGCGTAGCTAGGCCATAAGTCGGGGTTGGCACAACGGATTTCCTGAAAAGCAAATGCAATCAAGATTAGAGTGTCCCAGCAGTGCTCCCAGACCACGAAACTCACCCACAAACACCAGGAAGCCCCCCAAACAGGCCCCCGAAAACGCTACATAGAGCAAAATGTCAGAAATAGCCCAAAAAAAAAATCGGCCTGGATTTTGTCCCAACCACTTCTACCCGGTATTAGACCTTCCCAGGAATGCCCCAAGACCCGTCAACCCACCCGCCAAGAAGCATAACACCCCCAAACAGGCCAAAAGCAAAATCTCATACTTGCAATATTTCTGGGCCTTCGGTCCAACCTCGCGGCGTAGCTAGGCCATAAGTCGGGGTTGGCACGACGGATTTCCTGAAAAGCAAATGCAATCAAGATTAGAGTGTCCCAGCAATGCTCTCAGACCACGAAACTCACCCACAAACAGACGGAACCCCCCCTAAGAGCACCTCAAAGGCAAGCAAGTCATCAAAAACACAAAAAATTTTACGCCTCGGATTTGGTCCAAACCACTTTTAGTGCTTCCCAGCAATGGCCCCAGACCCGTCAACTCACCTGCAAAGAGGTAGAACAACACCCCCACAAGTGCTGAGTCTTTCTTCATTGGGCGTAAACCAGCCCTCTGCTTTGATGGAAATAGGAGTCTGGAGGAGGAGGATAGAGGAGCATGTTCTTCTGAACTTGTGAACCTGAGGAATGCAGACTGCGGCACCTTCAAATAAATTAGCAAACAAGTGAAGACAGTTCTGCTGATGGGCTTGTTTTTGTGATTATCTGATTAAAGTTTGAATTATATTAACTGTGCACAACAAAGAAAGACAGACACACAGGAATAAAAGTGAATAAGGATGAAAAAGAAAGTTATTGATTCGTTGTCTCATTTTCAGGGCTCGAAGTCGGTATCACGGTCCAGGAATAAGAATAAGGCTTCGTCATCATACTCTGCGAATTCAGCCAGGGTGAGGTCAGTGCCACTTGACAGAGTAGAAATTCCCTCATCTATGTTGCTGGCCACCTCCTCTTCATCCGGCACGCTCTCTCGTACTCTTATATCTGGTGGTATGAGGTGCTGATTCATCTTGATCATTGTTAACCTCTCCACATTTTTGGGCGAGAGGCGGCTCCGTTTGGGAGTTACAATCCCACCAGCCGCACTGAAAACCCGTTCAGAAGACACACTTGCGAGTGGGCAAGACAAGTAGTTTAAAGCCAGGTTGGTGAGCTGTGGCCACAATTCTTTTTTCCCATGCCAATACGCCAATGGGTCAGAATTAACATAGACCTCTGTGGAGTCATTCAGATAGTCCTTCACCATCGACTCAAGGTCCTCCTCCAAGGTTCCTCCACTTTGCGTAGCTCTTGCTGTGCCTCTGACCTTTTGAGAACCAAACCCACGCAGAGCTAGCCAATCCTCTTCAGCCTCCAATGTTTCTGTTGTCTTTCGTGCAGATGATCCGGTTGCCGGTGTCTTTAACGGCTGAGAGGTCACTTGTGCCACAGCCACAGGTGCAGAAGTGGATTTTTTGACTGGGGATGGCCTGCTGATGTACTGCCATTTCCTTCAATTTCCAGCCGTTCTGTTTCAAACTTCTTGGCTGACAAGGCTAGCCAACGTTTGTACTTTGTAACATCTTCATCACCAAAAGGAAAGAATGCTCTGCCTGCCAGCGCCTTTTTGTAGCGTGGATCCAGAATAGTAGCACAAATGTAATGCTGTTCTGAGTGGATCTTTTTAAGACGTTCATCACCTTGTAGGAGCTCTAATAATTGCTCAGCCAGAAGCAAAGAGTCTTTCTTTTTGTCATCTTTTCCAAACACAGAACACACCTCCTTCAGTTGGTCCTCCAGCATGTACAACAATGGGATAGCTTTTCCCAAATTAGAGTCCTCCTTGCTGACTGCACGCGTGAAGACCTCAAAAGGACGAAGCATGCGTGTTAGGCTTTCAACTATGTTCCATTGCGGCCCACCCATCCTCAGCTCCTCTATACCCTCTTTCAAGAAATATTGATCGAGTTGCGTATACTGCTCATACAGACGCTCAAGCATGTAGAAGGTTGAGTTCCAACGTGTTACCACCTCCTGGATGAGTGCTTTCACTGGCATTTGACATTGATATAGCATGCTCCTCAGCTGCTTCCGGGCCTTAAAAGAATGCCTGAAATGCTTGCAAATTTTTCGGCAGTTCTCCAATACACTGTACGCTGCACTGCGTTTATTACCCAAGAATTTTTGGACAACCAGGTTTATACAGTGCGCCAAACACGGCACTCTGAAATAGTAACCGTCCCTCATGGCCTTAACTATATTGGAGCCATTGTCCGTGGAAACATAACCAACCTTGCGTTTTAGTGGGGACAGACAGTTAAGGACCTTTGTGTTAAAGACATCCAAAATGTTTTCTGCTGTGTGACGTTTCTCCAAACCAAACATGGCTAGTGTTGCATGTTTCCGAGCACCTTTAAAAACAATGTTAGTGTCAACACCTGAGTTTAGCTTTGCTTTAGCCCCTGAAAAAGAGACCCAGTGTGCAGTGATGCACATGTAATCAGCGCCTGCGCCACTGGTCCACATGTCTGTTGTCAGATGTATAGTGTGAACAGCACTCTTCTGCAAAGCTGCCCCAATCACCTTCAGAACATCTTCATGTAGTGCTGGAACCGCAACTCGGGCAAAATAGAACCGGCTAGGAACCTTCCATTTAGGGCAGAGCGCTGTCACTAATTCTAGAAAACCAACCCCTTCTACAAAAGAAAAAGGGAGAAGGTCCAGAGCTAGCATTTTAGCCAGCTTAGTGTTATACAGACGGGTCATTGGGTGGTTGCGTTCATATTGCGCTTCTGTAAACAACATCTTTTTAATGTTGCCCTGGACCAATGATTTACGGGATGATGATGATCTCTTCGACCCAGTTACGCTCGCTGATGAACTTTTCCGCATTGATGTCTCACTCTCTCCCACACTCTTAGTGTGGCTCCCATGGGGTGTGCTGCTGACATGGGAACTGGGTGTAAGTGAAGTGTTTGAATCGTCTTCTACTACCTCCTCGTCATCAGCAGATGACAAATCAACGTTTTCATTACGTGCAATTCCGGCTTTCTTGACCGCCTCTAGGTGCGGAAACCATTGGACAGCGTGCCTTCTCTCAAGATGACCTCTCTGGCCTCCGGTACCATAGTTAGAACCAAGCTTACCACGACTAAATCGAAGCTTACAAAGGCTACAAATGGCTACGTTTTCCTTTTTTGGGCAAAAACTAAAGAAGTCCCAAACTGGAGACTTGAAATGTCTTCGGGGGCCGGAGGAGGCGGCGATACTGGTGGTGGTGGTCCTGCTGCTAATGACAGATGAAGTGGAGGATGTGGATTGCCGAACTTCAGTACGTTTTGCACTTTCACCACCACGAATTGAGGTCGAGGACGAGGTGGGTACCTTCTTGCGAAGAAATATGGAAGCGGTAGGTTTTGGTGTACTACTTAACTCCAAATCTAATGATTCCATTTCCATTGCCTCCTCGCCGACATCATCATCACGCTCAGCAGCTTCTCGGGATAGGGTCAAAATGTCTCTTTGCTGCATGCCCGGTGGGGCTGCAGTGACCTTTGTGATGACTGGCTCGTCGTCATCGTGAGAGGCTTCATCACCAGCAGTATCTGTCACTTCTTGTTGAGCCTCATCACACTCCATAGGTTTGAGTTTTTGGACGACCTTCCTTTTACGCTTAGGTACCGGTGTCAGATCATGGTGTGCCTCTGCCTCACTGTCAGACCGCAGTTGTGGTTCCCAAGACAGATCACTTGCACCAGAACGAGGTGGGCTTGAAGAAGATGTAGACACCCCCCTTGATATTTTCCTTGCTAGGGATGTGGAAGACAATGAATGATCATCAGGAGGAGTGGCTTCCAATGATACCTCAGCTTCATTGTCGATTTCCAAATGTGCCCCTACTTCGGGAGGAACAACTATTGTGGGCACTTGTGAACCTCCATGCACCTTTGCTTGCGCATCTCCTTTTGCTGCCTCTCCTTCCACATGTACTTGGGCGTGTACTTGCACATGGTGTTGTTGTTGCGGCTGTGGTTGTTCAACACTTGTCAGATGAGTTACAACAACCTGTGTTGATTCAGGGACATTGCTGCTACTTTCTTGCGATGAGCCAACATCACTGGTCGATGGTGATTGGAGAAGTACACTGACTGCCTCTGAAGCACTCAAGGGCTTTGACTTAAGTTGGCGTGGTGGTGGAGGCACTGAACCCAATGGAGCAGGGGTGCTGCTCTCAGCTTGGTCCCCAGCAGATCCTGCTGCTGCAGGCGTACTTTTTTTTTTGCTCCCAAAAAAAGTGGCGGGTGGCACACCAGCCTCCTTGGTAACTTGCTTCTTCTGCTCCTTACTAGCAACTTTCTTGCTAGAGGAGCTACGGAGAACTTTCTTTGGGGGCGGGGCCATCTTCTTCAGAGCAGGTCAGACAGCAGGCCGCAGTTGCACGAATTGTAGAGTTGTCTGAGGCCAGACGTGACGTCGCGTGACGTTATGCTGCACACACACACCGCTGCAGGACTTCTTCCTGGCACTGGTGGTTCTCTTGAGTCTTGTGCACCTAAAAAAAATGGAAGACAGAGGAACATCAGTTCAGTTATAGAGCACAAAAAAATCGAAAAACACTGCAAAATCAGCACAATCCCAATCCATCCATGCCCTCCATAATGTTTAAATTCAAGACAACCCACAGAAAGACTAGGCCCATGCAAGACTCACTACCCCTGGGCATAAATAAAGGTTGAAAAGTAGGCAAAATGGTTGGAGGCCTAACAACAAAGCCTGCATTTTAAATGGCCACTTGCCTGCCAGCACATGGCCAGTGCCTGTAGCTGCACTCAAAATGGCCACCAGCCACATGGCATGTCCCTCCCCATGAACACCCCCAAAAATCGAAAAACACTGCAAAATCAGCACAATCCCATTCAATCCATGGCCTCCATGATGTTTAAATTCAAGACAACCCACAGAAATACTAGGCCCATGCAAGACTCACTACCCCTGGGCATAAATAAAGGTTGAAAAGTAGGCAAAATGGTTGGAGGCCTAACAACAAAGCCTGCATTCAAAATGGCCACTTGCCTGCCAGCACATGGCCAGTGCCTGTAGCTGCACTCAAAATGGCCACCAGCCACATGGCATGTCCCTCCCAATGAACACCCCCAAAAATCGAAAAACACTGCAAAATCAGCACAATCCCATTCCATCCATGGCCTCCATGATGTTTAAATTCAAGACAGCCCACAGAAAGACTAGGCCCATGCTAGACTCAAATACCCCTGGTGAAAAGGCCACAAGTACAGGCCCAAAAATCGAAAAACACTGCAAAATCAGCACAATCCCATTCCATCCATGGCCTCCATGATGTTTAAATTCAAGACAGCCCACAGAAAGACTAGGCCCATGCTAGACTCAAATACCCCTGGTGAAAAGGCCACAAGTACAGGCCCAAAAATCGAAAAACACTGCAAAATCAGCACAATCCCATTCCATCCATGGCCTCCATGATGTTTAAATTCAAGACAGCCCACAGAAAGACTAGGCCCATGCTAGACTCAAATACCCCTGGTGAAAAGGCCACAAGTACAGGCCCAAAAATCGAAAAACACTGCAAAATCAGCACAATCCCATTCAATCCATGGCCTCCATGATGTTTAAATTCAAGACAACCCACAGAAATACTAGGCCCATGCAAGACTCACTACCCCTGGGCATAAATAAAGGTTGAAAAGTAGGCAAAATGGTTGGAGGCCTAACAACAAAGCCTGCATTCAAAATGGCCACTTGCCTGCCAGCACATGGCCAGTGCCTGTAGCTGCACTCAAAATGGCCACCAGCCACATGGCATGTCCCTCCCCATGAACACCCCCAAAAATCGAAAAACACTGCAAAATCAGCACAATCCCATTCCATCCATGGCCTCCATGATGTTTAAATTCAAGACAGCCCACAGAAAGACTAGGCCCATGCTAGACTCAAATACCCCTGGTGAAAAGGCCACAAGTACAGGCCCAAAAATCGAAAAACACTGCAAAATCAGCACAATCCCATTCCATCCATGGCCTCCATGATGTTTAAATTCAAGACAGCCCACAGAAAGACTAGGCCCATGCTAGACTCAAATACCCCTGGTGAAAAGGCCACAAGTACAGGCCCAAAAATCGAAAAACACTGCAAAATCAGCACAATCCCATTCAATCCATGGCCTCCATGATGTTTAAATTCAAGACAACCCACAGAAATACTAGGCCCATGCAAGACTCACTACCCCTGGGCATAAATAAAGGTTGAAAAGTAGGCAAAATGGTTGGAGGCCTAACAACAAAGCCTGCATTCAAAATGGCCACTTGCCTGCCAGCACATGGCCAGTGCCTGTAGCTGCACTCAAAATGGCCACCAGCCACATGGCATGTCCCCCTCCCCATGAACACACCCAAAAATCGAAAAACACTGCAAAATCAGCACAATCCCATTCAATCCATGGCCTCCATGATGTTTAAATTCAAGACAACCCACAGAAATACTAGGCCCATGCAAGACTCACTACCCCTGGGCATAAATAAAGGTTGAAAAGTAGGCAAAATGGTTGGAGGCCTAACAACAAAGCCTGCATTCAAAATGGCCACTTGCCTGCCAGCACATGGCCAGTGCCTGTAGCTGCACTCAAAATGGCCACCAGCCACATGGCATGTCCCTCCCCATGAACACCCCCAAAAATCGAAAAACACTGCAAAATCAGCACAATCCCATTCCATCCATGGCCTCCATGATGTTTAAATTCAAGACAGCCCACAGAAAGACTAGGCCCATGCTAGACTCAAATACCCCTGGTGAAAAGGCCACAAGTACAGGCCCAAAAATCGAAAAACACTGCAAAATCAGCACAATCCCATTCCATCCATGGCCTCCATGATGTTTAAATTCAAGACAGCCCACAGAAAGACTAGGCCCATGCTAGACTCAACCCCTGGTGAAAAGGCCACAAGTACAGGCCCAAAAATCGAAAAACACTGCAAAATCAGCACAATCCCATTCAATCCATGGCCCCCATGATGTTTAAATTCAAGACAACCCACAGAAATACTAGGCCCATGCAAGACTCACTACCCCTGGGCATAAATAAAGGTTGAAAAGTAGGCAAAATGGTTGGAGGCCTAACAACAAAGCCTGCATTCAAAATGGCCACTTGCCTGCCAGCACATGGCCAGTGCCTGTAGCTGCACTCAAAATGGCCACCAGCCACATGGCATGTCCCTCCCCATGAACACACCCAAAAATCGAAAAACACTGCAAAATCAGCACAATCCCATTCAATCCATGGCCTCCATGATGTTTAAATTCAAGACAACCCACAGAAATACTAGGCCCATGCAAGACTCACTACCCCTGGGCATAAATAAAGGTTGAAAAGTAGGCAAAATGGTTGGAGGCCTAACAACAAAGCCTGCATTCAAAATGGCCACTTGCCTGCCAGCACATGGCCAGTGCCTGTAGCTGCACTCAAAATGGCCACCAGCCACATGGCATGTCCCTCCCCATGAACACCCCCAAAAATCGAAAAACACTGCAAAATCAGCACAATCCCATTCCATCCATGGCCTCCATGATGTTTAAATTCAAGACAGCCCACAGAAAGACTAGGCCCATGCTAGACTCAAATACCCCTGGTGAAAAGGCCACAAGTACAGGCCCAAAAATCGAAAAACACTGCAAAATCAGCACAATCCCATTCCATCCATGGCCTCCATGATGTTTAAATTCAAGACAGCCCACAGAAAGACTAGGCCCATGCACCACTCACTACCCCTGGTCAAGGCCCCAACAACAGGTCAAAAATCGAAAAACACAAAATTTTACAAAAAAAAAAAATCGAAAAACACAGAAAAATCAGCACAATCCCAATTCATCTATGGCCTCCATGATGTTTAAGTTCAAGACAACCCACAGAAAGAATCAGTCCACCCACCACTGAGTACCCCTGGGCAAAAGGCCCCAAAACAGCCCAAAAATCCCAACTCGCAAACTATCGAAAAAAACAACTCGGCAAACGATGATAAACGCCGCGCGCCGCAAAAATTGTATCACCAACGCCGCGCGCCGCCAAAAAAATCCGCTGCGTGCGAATTTGCGGATTTTGCGGGAAATCCGCAAATCTCGCGGATTGCGGATTTCCCGAAAATCCGCAAAATCCGCGAGCGGAACGGATTTTCCGCCCACGCTTACCTGGGACATGAATCCAGACAGATCCTCCTTTGATAAAATTGTAAACAATGTGGTCAAATGGGAATCTTACCTGGAAGACAAGATAATTACCGCAAAAGGACGACACGGGTGGACCGTGATAAATTCATATACCGGGATAAAACCGCAGTCCTACCTAGAAAGTCACTTTAACAATTCGTTAAAACAAAGATATATAAAACATCGATTAGGTCTACAGTTCTCAAAGGACCTGCTACCAGCCTGGAAAAACTGCCAGACCGACCCCCATTGTCGCCTATGTGGATATCGAAATGAAACCCTACCGCACTTACTATGTGTGTGCCCGGCACTTAAGGACTTGAGGAGACGGCTTTTAAAGAACATTTTTAACAAATTGAATATTCGGACTTGTAGGCAAGCCGTAATCCAATGGCTAGATGGATCATGTCCTATGCTGGCCTGCAGAGGGGTCAAATATATGATGAAAGCCCAATCTCTCCTACAGCAAGCTGACCTTGGAATTATACCACCAACCTGAAATAACTGACTCTTACTTGCCACTTACAAACAATTTTATTTGCCAATATTTTAAAATGTGTTTTATGCCCCAAGTTGATCTAGATGCATTTTGTAATGATTTTTAATAATTTTATACAATAAAAATTGACTTGACTGTGAGTGGCTGAGAGGTCGGGGGTCCCCTTCTCGGCGTTCCCTTCCTGCCGGGGTAGGGCCCCCTTCCGAGAGGCCCTATTGTTGCTGGACTGTGTGCCTCCTGCCACCGCCTGCCCTCACCGCACTTCGGTCCCTGGGAGAGTCGGGTGACCCGAAGGGCGCATTGATGTCTGGAGTCGATCAGTTTGCGGCAGTGCGGGGTGAAGACGAGCCATCATTGCGAACCGTGATGGCCGCCATTAAGGGTCTGAGCTCCTACACAGTTGCTCTTTCACATAAGTCGATCGTGGATGATACCGAAACTGCCCGATCATATAAGGACTCTGATCTGTCTGGTCCCCCTAAGCGGGCCGTTTCTCCCACTTTGATCCCGGAATCTACGACTCGAGGCCCATCTATTGTCGAAGCCTGGATAGCAATGTCTGTACCGCTGTGTGCGGCTGAACCCGCCGCCATGGTGTATCGCCCGCCCACGTTGGCGAGTCCACCTGTGGGCGTGTTCAAGTGCTCGTCCCCCTATGACTTTATTGAAACTGTGACCCGCCGGAAACAGCGAACATCTATCGATCGTGTGAGCTGTGCAGTGTGGTGGAGTACGGAATGGTCGGGACCTGGTCATACCGTGGCGAGTGTCATGGCGGCTGAGGACTGTGGTGGACGGTGGATATCCGTTGGACTCGCCGCACAGATTCGTGGACTGGCTGAACTTTTTATTTATCCTGTGAATATGCGGGTGCGGTGTGCGGAACTCATGGTGAACACTCGTAGAGGTCAAGGGTGAGACTGGTGTTCAACTCGGATGCTGGGGGTTTGTGAGGGACCCGGGATCCGCCATTTTCTTGTAACAGGGGGCGGGGCGGTGTAGGACGTCTTTCCTGGGTTCTACCGAATTTACTCTGCTTTGCTGCTGATTGTTTAATGACCAGGACTGTACGTCGCAGGAGGGGGGTAGTGCGACCGGGGATGCGTGGTTCTCCTCCTCCCTTAACTTTTCTTTTCTTTCTTTTTCTGTGTTTCCTTCCTTTATAAATCTCTTTTCTACTATATTTCGGGTTTTTGTCGCTGGGCGATAGGCACGCTGCTAGTGGGGTAGGCCGTAGCCATCTGCAGGGGTGCAGGGTGGGGGGTAGGGGGTGGGGTATTTTTGTTTTTCCGTTTTCTGTTTCTATGGCCTTTTTCTCTTCTTTTAGTTTGACTGGACTTCCCTTTTCTCTCTCCCTGGGTTGGGGGTCAGTTTATCGGGTTACTGTTTGGACTTTTTGGGCGGTGCTGGGACTGTGGTTGCTCAGTTTCTCCTGTCATTGGATTCATCGGGTGGGGCATTAGTCGGGAGTTTTCAGAAATGTATGCTTGCTTATATTGTTTGCTTCAAAATGTTGTCGTCTCTGCAGATGGACATGCTTCCCTGCCCACCCGGTGATTGTATCTACTTTAGATCCCGTAGCCGGCCCCCTCCTGTTCTCTTTTCTCTCTTTCCATTTCGTTAACATATGGAACTGTATTACGATTTACCGTGTATATCCTGTTTTATTTTAAAAAAATTGACCTCTCTAATCCTGATATGATCTCCTGGGTGTGCCGGAACAGTCCGATTTTCTATTTTTTGCTGCCATGCCTCCGGGATGTTTGGCTGAATAGCTGTGTGCACCCTTTTCTAAATAAAGGTCCTCCAAAAATAAAAAAAAAAAAAAAAAAAAAAGTGAGAAGAATGTGAGACCAGCTCCTGCAAGGTATTATATTACAAGCACTCAATAATTACTCAACCGTAAAAGTGACAGGCATGCATAAATATGTGCATTATGTATGAAGGAAACTATGGTGGAAGGGATAAATAAATATTTATATGTTATCTGAAGTTAAGCTATGCTATTTAGCATATATAAACATCTGGGCACATACACACAAACCAGGATATGGTTTTAGGCATGATATACATCTGGCCCACTCAGGTGTTGTGAGCATTTTTAAGACCTTCAGCAGTTAAGTGTACATGACACACCAAACTTCCTTCCCTAAAAGAGAACAGTAAAATCGCAACATACAAGTACTATTCCATACAACAAAAAAAACCTCAATGACACAATAGTAACAATTGCACAGTGACCCTGCGGGACATGAAAATAGCCGAGAGCAAAGAATACCCAAAGGCTCTGCACTGGAACTTATCTCTAAAGTCGCAGAATTCTCTGTTTTGCCAAGTACACCGGTGTCGGGAGCTGGCCGGAGAAAAGACGGAGAGCCGTGGGTCGGCCCAGGCTGGAATTCTCGATACGAAGCACAGAGAAGTGGAGGGGCCAGGTTTATATACAGCAGGCCTCTACAATGGCACCGAAGAGTTTGCCGGCTCAAGCAAGAGAGCCCCAGCTGCAACGGGCCTTTAGCGCAGCAGCTACAAAGAGCGAAGACCCAGCCATTCAGGACAGGTCGAAGTGGTCCATGAAGAGACAGCGTAGCCCCAGCCGCCACTGGCTAAACTTGACTTGTTTTGCTGCTCCCAAAATCAATGATTCAGAAAAGGGGGTGGTGATGAACAGAGTGTCTGAATTAAGCAGACCACTCTTACCCAGTCCAAAGATCAGGGCTTGATCCGTCACCGTTTTTCAGCTCACTGTACCATCCCAGCTCAGAAATTGCCTATATGCAAATTAGTCTGACCCTGGCCCAGTGCATCATGGGAACAGGGCAGACCAAACTACCAAGCCAATTCTTATACTGGGAAGGAAACAAGCTACCGGGGACCGGTTTCTGGCATTTCAGCCGTCTTCGGCCCGGCTTGCTTGAATCCTGATGGTGCAATGAGCTAGGGACTCACATCTGATTATACCCTTCCACGCTTATGGTGGACAAAAATGATTCAGAAAAGGGGGTGGTGATGAACAGAGTGTCTGAATTAAGCAGACCACTCTTACCCAGTCCAAAGATCAGGGCTTGATCCATCACCGTTTTTCAGCTCACTGCACCATCCCAGCTCAGAAATTGGCTATATGCAAATTAGTCTGACCCTGGCCCAGTGCATCATGGGAACAGGGCAGACCAAACTACCAAGCCAATTCTTATACTGGGAAGGAAACAAGCTACCGGGGACCGGTTTCTGGCATTTCAGCCGTCTTCAGCCCGGCTTGCTTGAATCCTGATGGTGCAATGAGCTAGGGACTCACATCTGAGTATACCCTTCCACGCTTATGGTGGACAAAAATGATTCAGAAAAGGGGGTGGTGATGAACAGAGTGTCTGAATTAAGCAGACCACTCTTACCCAGTCCAAAGATCAGGGCTTGATCCATCACCGTTTTTCAGCTCACTGCACCATCCCAGCTCAGAAATTGGCTATATGCAAATTAGTCTGACACTGGCCCAGTGCATCATGGGAACAGGGCAGACCAAACTACCAAGCCAATTCTTATACTGGGAAGGAAACAAGCTACCGGGGACCGGTTTCTGGCATTTCAGCCGTCTTCGGCCCGGCTTGCTTGAATCCTGATGGTGCAATGAGCTAGGGACTCACATCTGAGTATACCCTTCCACGCTTATGGTGGACAAAAATGATTCAGAAAAGGGGGTGGTGATGAACAGAGTGTCTGAATTAAGCAGACCACTCTTACCCAGTCCAAAGATCAGGGCTTGATCCATCACCGTTTTTCAGCTCACTGCACCATCCCAGCTCAGAAATTGGCTATATGCAAATTAGTCTGACCCTGGCCCAGTGCATCATGGGAACAGGGCAGACCAAACTACCAAGCCAATTCTTATACTGGGAAGGAAACAAGCTACCGGGGACCGGTTTCTGGCATTTCAGCCGTCTTCGGCCCGGCTTGCTTGAATCCTGATGGTGCAATGAGCTACGGACTCACATCTGAGTATACCCTTCCACGCTTATAGTGGACAAAAATGATTCAGAAAAGGGGGTGGTGATGAACAGAGTGTCTAAATTAAGCAGACCACTCTTACCCAGTCCAAAGATCAGGGCTTGATCCATCACCGTTTTTCAGCTCACTGCACCATCCCAGCTCAGAAATTGGCTATATGCAAATTAGTCTGACCCTGGCCCAGTGCATCATGGGAACAGGGCAGACCAAACTACCAAGCCTATTCTTATACTGGGAAGGAAACAAGCTTCCGGGGACCGGTTTCTGGCATTTCAGCCGTCTTCGGCCCGGCTTGCTTGAATCCTGATGGTGCAATGAGCTAGGGACTCACATCTGAGTATACCCTTCCACGCTTATGGTGGACAAAAATGATTCAGAAAAGGGGGTGGTGATGAACAGAGTGTCTGAATTAAGCAGACCACTCTTACCCAGTCCAAAGATCAGGGCTTGATCCATCACCGTTTTTCAGCTCACTGCACCATCCCAGCTCAGAAATTGGCTATATGCAAATTAGTCTGACCCTGGCCCAGTGCATCATGGGAACAGGGCAGACCAAACTACCAAGCCAATTCTTATACTGGGAAGGAAACAAGCTACCGGGGACCGGTTTCTGGCATTTCAGCCGTCTTCGGCCCGGCTTGCTTGAATCCTGATGGTGCAATGAGCTACGGACTCACATCTGAGTATACCCTTCCACGCTTATGGTGGACAAAAATGATTCAGAAAAGGGGGTGGTGATGAACAGAGTGTCTGAATTAAGCAGACCACTCTTACCCAGTCCAAAGATCAGGGCTTGATCCATCACCGTTTTTCAGCTCACTGCACCATCCCAGCTCAGAAATTGGCTATATGCAAATTAGTCTGACCCTGGCCCAGTGCATCATGGGAACAGGGCAGACCAAACTACCAAGCCTATTCTTATACTGGGAAGGAAACAAGCTACCGGGGACCGGTTTCTGGCATTTCAGCCGTCTTCGGCCCGGCTTGCTTGAATCCTGATGGTGCAATGAGCTAGGGACTCACATCTGAGTATACCCTTCCACGCTTATGGTGGACAAAAATGATTCAGAAAAGGGGGTGGTGATGAACAGAGTGTCTGAATTAAGCAGACCACTCTTACCCAGTCCAAAGATCAGGGCTTGATCCATCACCGTTTTTCAGCTCACTGCACCATCCCAGCTCAGAAATTGGCTATATGCAAATTAGTCTGACCCTGGCCCAGTGCATCATGGGAACAGGGCAGACCAAACTACCAAGCCAATTCTTATACTGGGAAGGAAACAAGCTACCGGGGACCGGTTTCTGGCATTTCAGCCGTCTTCGGCCCGGCTTGCTTGAATCCTGATGGTGCAATGAGCTACGGACTCACATCTGAGTATACCCTTCCACGCTTATGGTGGACAAAAATGATTCAGAAAAGGGGGTGGTGATGAACAGAGTGTCTGAATTAAGCAGACCACTCTTACCCAGTCCAAAGATCAGGGCTTGATCCATCACCGTTTTTCAGCTCACTGCACCATCCCAGCTCAGAAATTGGCTATATGCAAATTAGTCTGACCCTGGCCCAGTGCATCATGGGAACAGGGCAGACCAAACTACCAAGCCAATTCTTATACTGGGAAGGAAACAAGCTACCGGGGACCGGTTTCTGGCATTTCAGCCGTCTTCGGCCCGGCTTGCTTGAATCCTGATGGTGCAATGAGCTAGGGACTCACATCTGAGTATACCCTTCCACGCTTATGGTGGACAAAAATGATTCAGAAAAGGGGGTGGTGATGAACAGAGTGTCTGAATTAAGCAGACCACTCTTACCCAGTCCAAAGATCAGGGCTTGATCCATCACCGTTTTTCAGCTCACTGCACCATCCCAGCTCAGAAATTGGCTATATGCAAATTAGTCTGACCCTGGCCCAGTGCATCATGGGAACAGGGCAGACCAAACTACCAAGCCAATTCTTATACTGGGAAGGAAACAAGCTACCGGGAACCTTTTTCTGGCATTTTAGCCGTCTTCGGCCCGGCTTGCTTGAATCCTGATGGTGCAATGAGCTAGGGACTCACATCTGAGTATACCCTTCCACGCTTATGGTGGACAAAAATGATTCAGAAAAGGGGGTGGTGATGAACAGAGTGTCTGAATTAAGCAGACCACTCTTACCCAGTCCAAAGATCAGGGCTTGATCCATCACCGTTTTTCAGCTCACTGCACCATCCCAGCTCAGAAATTGGCTATATGCAAATTAGTCTGACCCTGGCCCAGTGCATCATGGGAACAGGGCAGACCAAACTACCAAGCCAATTCTTATACTGGGAAGGAAACAAGCTACCGGGGACCGGTTTCTGGCATTTCAGCCGTCTTCGGCCCGGCTTGCTTGAATCCTGATGGTGCAATGAGCTAGGGACTCACATCTGAGTATACCCTTCCACGCTTATGGTGGACAAAAATGATTCAGAAAAGGGGGTGGTGATGAACAGAGTGTCTGAATTAAGCAGACCACTCTTACCCAGTCCAAAGATCAGGGCTTGATCCATCACCGTTTTTCAGCTCACTGCACCATCCCAGCTCAGAAATTGGCTATATGCAAATTAGTCTGACCCTGGCCCAGTGCCTCATGGGAACAGGGCAGACCAAACTACCAAGCCAATTCTTATACTGGGAAGGAAACAAGCTACCGGGGACCGGTTTCTGGCATTTCAGCCGTCTTCGGCCCGGCTTGCTTGAATCCTGATGGTGCAATGAGCTAGGGACTCACATCTGAGTATACCCTTCCACGCTTATGGTGGACAAAAATGATTCAGAAAAGGGGGTGGTGATGAACAGAGTGTCTGAATTAAGCAGACCACTCTTACCCAGTCCAAAGATCAGGGCTTGATCCATCACCGTTTTTCAGCTCACTGCACCATCCAAGCTCAGAAATTGGCTATATGCAAATTAGTCTGACCCTGGCCCAGTGCATCATGGGAACAGGGCAGACCAAACTACCAAGCCAATTCTTATACTGGGAAGGAAACAAGCTACCGGGGACCGGTTTCTGGCATTTCAGCCGTCTTCGGCCCGGCTTGCTTGAATCCTGATGGTGCAATGAGCTAGGGACTCACATCTGAGTATACCCTTTCACGCTTATGGTGGACAAAAATGATTCAGAAAAGGGGGTGGTGATGAACAGAGTGTCTGAATTAAGCAGACCACTCTTACCCAGTCCAAAGATCAGGGCTTGATCCATCACCGTTTTTCAGCTCACTGCACCATCCCAGCTCAGAAATTGGCTATATGCAAATTAGTCTGATCCTGGCCCAGTGCATCATGGGAACAGGGCAGACCAAACTACCAAGCCAATTCTTATAGTGGGAAGGAAACAAGCTACCGGGGACCGGTTTCTGGCATTTCAGCCGTCTTCGGCCCGGCTTGCTTGAATCCTGATGGTGCAATGAGCTAGGGACTCACATCTGAGTATACCCTTCCACGCTTATGGTGGACAAAAATGATTCAGAAAAGCCCTGATCTTTGGACTGGGTAAGAGTGGTCTGCTTAATTCAGACACTCTGTTCATCACCACCCCCTTTTCTGAATCGTTTTTGGCCACTATAGGTGTGGCAGGGTATACTCAGACATGAGTCCCTTTCTCACTGCACCATCAGGATTCAAGCAAGCCGGGCCGAAGACGGCTGAAATGCCAGAAACCGGTCCCCGGTAGCTTGCCTCCTTTCTGGTGAAGAATTGGCTTGGTAGTTTAGTCTGCCCTGTTCCCATGATGCACTGGGCCAGGGACAGACTGATTTGCATATAGCCAGGTTCTGAGCTGGGATGGTGCAGTGAGATAAATAACGGTGATGGATCAAGCCCTGATCTTTGGACTGGGTAAGAGTGGTCTGCTTAATTCAGACACTCTGTTCATCACCACCCCCTTTTCTGAATCGCTCCCAAAATCAAGGCTCTTCGGAACTCTGCAAGGCTCCGACATTAGCTGCCCTCTTCAGGTTTGTATTGATATGAACGAAGCCCCACCCCTAGCAGCCGCAATGATGAGTTTCTACAACACGGCCCAAGTCAGCTGTTACATCGCACAACAAACTATGAACAATTGGGATTTTCTACAGCATTTCTGACGTGGCATTTTCAGTGCAGTTAATTGCATCTTACAAGCTCCCTTTTGTTTGGTATAGGTCCTAAGGAGACCTTCTTTTGTTCCACCAATTCAAAACACGTGTTCTTTATATCTTAGTACCGGGCTAATATTGAGAGTAACTGATGAATTGCTGAAAGACATATGTTTAGTTCTAAAGACCTGAGTAGTTCGCTGTTTGGTAAAGTGCCCCACTTTGGGCAGCGTTGTTTTGTAAGGAAGTGAAAAAAACTGTGTTTTACAAACAAACTTTCAACCTCCCCGTGGGGTTTCTACTTTATTCCTACTGTTTCTTTCTATCCATTCACTATTGCTATTACACATGGTTATCTTTTGGAACCAGAGCTTGTCTAAATAATGGTATAATAAGTGAATACCAAAGGTTTTTTGTTTCCCATAACGTTTTTGCTTTATGCCTCTCAGGTTACTTTTGTGATTGGTACATTCATATTGTTCTATTGTTTAATCATGCAAAATAGGGTTTGCCTCTTTGTGGTTGTATTGAGGCTGGGTGGGGGGCGGGGTGTATTTGTTTTGTTCCTTTGCACAACAGGAATCATTGCTGGAATAGTCGATATGTGGCGAAATGATTGCATGCTTTACAGCTTTTTTGCATTTTAGATTTTGTCATGGTTAGATTAGGTTTACAGCCCGGGTCTTCCGGGTTATCTATGATGTCATGGAATGTCAGAGGTCTAAATAACTCTAAGAAATGTAGACAAGTCCTTAATTATATTGTCCAACACAACATTGATATTGTATTCCTGCAGGAGACCTGTCCAATTGTGACCCTTCCTCCGTAGATAAAAGCTGGGGCTCTCACAGATTTTTCTCCAACTATAGCTGGTATGCTAGGGGGGTTGCCATATTTATTCATAAAAGGGTCTCTTTTGCATTACACAAGACTTTGACTAATGTGGAAGGTCGGACGCTGATTGTTACCGGTTCCCTCCTGGGACATAAGATCTTGTTTATTGGGGTTTACGGCCCAAACACTGATTCCCCTCCTTTTTCCACGACCTACATGTACAGCTTCTTTCACTGGATCTGGGATTGATAATAATGGGGGGCGATTTTAATCTGCTACTTGACCCTTCCAGGGATAGTACTTCCATCTCACCTGACATCAAGACACATTCCCGTCAAGCCCTACGTGACATCTGCACTCACTTCTCCCTGATTAATATCGAGAGGCAGCTGCACCCTGGTCTTCCCGACTTTACTCACTATTCTGGGTTCCACGACACTTGGTCTAGGATAGATTATTGGTTAGTCCCCCCAGGGCTCTCGGGCTGGGTGGATGATCTTCTCACCCTGCCCCGTACTCTCTCGGACCACGCTCCTGTTGTCCTCAAACTACTAAATTCCAGGCCGGGTGGCTTCGAGCGACAGTGGCGCTTTCCCAGGAAGGCAATAGCAGACCCGATTTTTCTTAAGGAGGTCCGGGAATCCATTGAGGACTACTTTGAGCTTAACACTGGCTCTGTGGACACCTGGCCTTTTCTTTGGGAGGGGTTCAAGGCATACATCAGAGGCATATGCATAGCTAAACATGCTGGTGTGCTCCGTGATTTGCGCGAGACATTAAATAGGATTGAAAAAGACATTAGATCAGGAACTATTGATCGCCACTTCTGATAAGGTCGAGGCCAGACGGCTCGAATTGATGACTGAATTTAGAGACGCAGCTGAATGCGAGCTACTGTTCCTGCAAAAGCAGATCTCCACGCGGCGGTATGGGGAGGGCGAGAGGCCTGGTAAAGTGCTGGCTCAGACCCTTTGGCCCCCTAGGGACTCCTCTTACATTACGGAAATCATTGGCCAAATGACACCGTGCTGCATTCAACTCCAGACATACGCGATTCCTTTCTAGTGTATTACAAAGCGCTATACATCTCCAGAATCTCGGGAGATATGCGTGAGCAGGATGACTACCTCGCAGAGATAGCAATGGTATATTTAAAGAGATATATGCAGGATTTTTTGGCGGTCCCCAACACCCAAGACAGCATTTTGGAGGCCATAGAGGAACTGCGTGGCTCATCTGCTCCCGGCCTAGATGGCTTTTTGGCAGATTTAATTTTAGGCAATTATAAGGCCTATGAAGACATTTTGGTTCCCCGTCTGGTCGACGTTTACGCTGAGGCACTGGAAGTGGGCTGTCTTCCTCCAACGTTCAGGGAAGCGGTCATTATTCTCCTGCCAAAACCCAGTAACGATCCGAAATTGTGTAGTTCCTACAGGCCGCTGTCCCTACTGAACCTTGATTATAAAATTCTTGCCAAGGTCATTGCGATACGCCTGTCTTTATTGATGGAGTCCATCATTTCCCCGGCACAATCGGGTTTTGTGCCGCATCGGTCCACTTCCCTCAACTTGAGCACCCTATTTACTGTTATACATAGGATTGACCCTGCCACACCTGCCGCCGCTGTCCCTCTAGATGCGGAGAAGGAATTTGACTCCCTTGAGTGGCCCTTTTTCTTGTCCATTATGAGGCGTAAGGGGATGCTCAAATGTTTTGCCTCTACGGTGGCCTTGCTCTACACCCAGCCAACTGCCAGACTACGGCTGAACGGTACGATCTCTGTCCCTTTTTCACTGACCCGCTGCACCCGCCAGGGATGCCCATTATCCCCATTGCTTTTTATTTTGGCAATGGACCAATTGGTGCGCTATTTCCAGGAAAAGCATTTACATTGCGGCATCCAATTTCGCACTGGCCCTTTGTTGATTTCACTCTACGCCGATGACACTATTTTATATGTCAGGCAACCTCGGCTTAACTTAGAACCCCTCATAGTGGAGCTAATCCGGTTTGGTAAGTTTTCTGGGATTCACATAAATTGGCATAAATCGGTCATTTTTCCACTTACCGCCAGCACCACTGTCTGGAGCTGCGAGTTCCCGCTTGAGTGGTGCCTGGACTAGGTCAGATATCTTGGTGTTCAGATCCATCTTGATTCAGATACCATGATCTGACTAAATTACGGCAGAGCAATGAGTTCTCTGGAATCGCAAATTGTAAAATGGCTGCGTCTGCCGTTATCCATGGAAGGGAGTGTCGCCATTATTAAAATGGTGGTCCTTCTGAGATTTTATTATCTTTTCAATAACATCCCCATCCTGCTCACCAAAACTTTCTTTTCCCAATTGCGCTCATTGTTGTTACGCCAAGTTTGGGGGGACAAGACCCCTTGGGTTAGCTGGCGAACTCTGACCCTGCCATATGCTAGAGGGGGCTTCGCAGACCCAGACTTCAATTTATATTATCTGATTGCACAATGCTGTTATGCTCATTCCTGGTTTCATCCAGACGCACGCATCCCGTATTTGAAACCTGAAGCAGACATGGTGTGGCCTCTCCTTCTTTATGAACTGCTACCTACTGGATTCCCACGGGACCCCCGAGACATGCAAACTGTGTCGATCACATGTTGAGCATGGGACAGATTGCGCAGACTGTTGGGCCTTGAGCAACTGTATTCTCCGGCGTTACCCCTTCCCAATCCTTTGTGGTTCCCCATAACAGCTGAGACTCTGATTTTTCGCACTCTGACAAAATTTCACATTAGGCAACCTATTCCCCGAAGGCCATGTTTTTTCGGTGTCTGAGGACACCCCTTTTTCTGAACGCACCTTCATGGACACGTTCGTTTTGACTCGATTGCACTCCATGCTTCGGGCCTCTTTTCCTTTGTATCTGAATGCCCCAGAACCCATTCCACCACTGACATTGCTTATTCAAAACACAAAATGTGCACATTTGGTCTCCAAATTATATAAGCAATGTAATGAATCCATTCCCTTTTCAGATGTCAAGGTTCGGGTGGCATGGGAGGAAGACTTGGGTAAACCCATAACGGATGACCAATGGCAATACTATTGCAGGGCGACTAAAGAGGTCTCTTTAACACCTTGGCTGCTATGGGTTTTCCCGCTGGGTGCTAAAATATCAAGATCCCCATTATTCATGACAAAGCCAGCTCGTCATAAGCACAGGGCAGGTAACACCCATGACGAGCTGGCTTTGTCATCAGCACTGAAGGGGTTAAATAGTAGACACAAGCTATTACATTTTAAGTTTCTTCGAAGAATGTATCACTCTCCTGCGCATTCACATAGAATTGACCCCAACAGATCCCATCACTTCAAGAAATGTGGAGCTCCTTCTGCTGACTTTGCCCATCTCTCATGGATTTCCCCTAAGATACACCTTTATTGGTCCTCTGTTCAAGCCACCCTTAGCGACATGCTTTCCATGCAACTGGAGCCCGTCCCTGAGATCGCATTGCTTGGGTATGTGGCTAACTTTCCTCGTGCGGTCAGAAAATTTGCTGCGCTGGGTTTCTTGCTGGCCAAAAGAGAGTTTGCCATATTGTTGGGCCTTAAGAGATCCCCAACACGAGCGGCTTGGCTTTGCAGTTTGGCATGCTTCAATATAAATTGCAAGGAATATTCCACTCTGATGCATGGCACGTCACGCCCAGTGGATATTTGGGGCCCATATAGGAACTACATCGCCAGTACTAGGCCCGTTCTGGCCTCACAGGCATCACAAGGGATCGTCCCGGAGGAGGTGGGCTATACAGACAGCTTTTAGTTTTTTTCAGATATTGTTAATTGTTTTTGTGACCGTTATTTATACGATCACCTTTGGTGCTGCCGTGATTCAAGCGAAGTATTGGCGTATCTGTGACATATTGCATTTATTTATGCTTTACGTATGTTGACCTCATTCTGGAATATTGTCTGCACCCCATTATCCATGTACAATTTTACCTGCTTTACTGACAATATTTTATGATGTGTATGCCGCATTTTGCCATGACTAA
Source organism: Lissotriton vulgaris (assembly GCF_964263255.1). Classification (NCBI taxonomy): domain Eukaryota; kingdom Metazoa; phylum Chordata; class Amphibia; order Caudata; family Salamandridae; genus Lissotriton; species Lissotriton vulgaris. The sequence goes on along the minus strand of NC_141689.1, from coordinate 2,002,717,846 downwards.
TAATTTATATTGCAATGTATTGACCCTTTTGGTATTCCGGTATGTAAAATTGGGAAAATAAAGTAAAAAAAATAAAAAGAAAATGTGCATTATTCAAAAGGTTAATAGTAAAACTTGACCTAGAATGGCAATTTGTTAAGAAAGCAATACTAGTATTGCATTTATAAAGCGAGAATATAACCCAAGGGTGTCAAGTCGCTGAATAACAAATGTTTATTGTTAACCAAAATCAATGGCACCCATTTAGACCTCTGATGGATGAAAATATAAGTGGACTGGCTAGGATTTGAACCTGTGACCACGAGGTAGAACATAGACCCCTATAGTGGTCAAATTAGTCCCCTTAGCCATCAGACCTTCGACATTGTATCTTTATCTTAATACTATTTTCTCTTAGTTTCATATATATGTATACATTTTTGTACAGTGATTCCTCTTTTTATTTTATTGACAAATGCTAGATAGATTTATTCTATACTGTTTTGATTTTAGTTACCAGTCATCATTGGGTCATAATAAAATTGGTTAGATTTTCTTAACTTATATATATTTAGGTATAAACTAAACTGTCAATGAGAAAGGTAAAGCTCAAACAAAGCAAAGCACACAATAAGGCCTGGTTAAAGGCTGGTACTAGGATCACTTTTTCAATTTTACTAAGAAAATTGCTTCTATCCGTGGGTCGCAGAAAATGTGTTGAGGAAGCATATAGATCCTGACATTTCTTATATTTGCAAGAGCTCTTTTAGACTTGATGTTCAAGGTTCATCTTTAATATTACATTTGGATTACCTCTTCCTTTATTAATGTACCCATAAGGTCCACATCCGTTTTGGAACTTAATATATTGGATCACTGGTTTAATTTGAGGATTATATGACAGGGTCGCTTTAGGGGCTACAGCTCTGCATGCTCTCTGGGCTCCAAGGTGATCAAGGAGTCACTTCATCTATTTCCTTTTATGAGCTGTGAAATGATCGTAAACAAGCTGTGTGAGCGGGGCAGGTTTTATTATTTCAGAGTTGATTCACAATGCCATCATCCTTTCTGTTTGCACACAAGTGCATTTCAGGGCCATCTGCCTGATAAAGACACTTACTGCTATTATGCACGGGTTCTTGTCACGATTCCCCAGTTCCACCTGTCCCTACCTAAGGAAATATGCAGGGTACTCAACTGAAAATGTACCTTTAGTACATTATTGAATAATTGTTTCTTTCCCATCTGGAAAAACCCACCCCTTTCCCGTGCACCTGCACCTCTTATGTAAGTATGTTTTTGTAAACTGTTTTTGTACTGAGTAAATGCTTGTTACAACGTTTGCTTAAATAGAAAGGAAGGTCGAAATAATGATTTGAACACCATATTTTAGAATCTCGATTCAGGCTTGATCATTGAACTTTAGTGATATTTGGCCTGGTTTTAACTTTGTGCAGCTGAAAGCTTTCTCACGCGATAGACGCGTGTGCTGTGATCCAAGCCGTCTGAATGAAAGCCTTCCGCTCGCGCTGCACGCGGAAGGCTGAAGTCTGTTGCAACGTGCAAGCGCACGTTGCCATTTGGTGCGGAAGCTATTTAAACCGCACCCTTTTCAGAAAACTCGCTTTGCCTCAGAGTTTTCAAGTCCACAGCATCGCGGTCTTCGGGATCCTGTTCCTGCATCGAGAGAAGACTTCAAGGGAACTTCTCTGCTTCGATAAAGACTTTGAAACAGCTTCTTTCAGCGCGCCTACGGAGCTACACGAACAACTCTAAAAGCTAAGTCTCTTGGGATTTAAAAGGCGCCCAACGCAAGAGAGAAAGATATTTGAACTAGATATCGTTGTATATTGGGGAAGTTATTTGAATGCAAAAATTGCTCATCTTTGACTGCTGAAATTACTACAGACTCTGTTTTGTGATTATGAGAATTCACTCTTTCATTTATATTGAAGGTATTCACAAGAATGTGCATTGTGATTCTGTTATTATGTTTAAGGATATTTAGGTTACCCCACTTGTCAAGGAATATTCACTGAGGTTATAGTGAGTTGTCTTTGCTAGATCTGTTGTTTTTCTCTTGGTGAATTTTATTTTTTATTAGGTGAATTTATACTAGAATTCATCTGGAAAGAGACCCTTTAATTCAGAAAAGAAAGTTAATCAAGTAAGTGATAGGAGAAAACAGGGAAAAACAGGGAAAAGGAGAGAGTGCAAGGAGAAAGGAGATTAAAAGCGTAAGGCAAGACTGTTTATATATATTTTATTTGATTGCAGACCTTTAATCAAAGAGGACAACTCCCAAGACAACATCCCTGACAAGACAAAGAAATACTGGACGGTGGACAGAACCAGACTGAATCGCAGGTAGGAATTTACCTTAGGGAAAAAACCTAGTTCTTACGTAGAGCCTAGAGAGAATCAACTAGTGGTAGGAATACTACTAAATTAGTGTGAATACTGAGATTGTTGTTCTTGTTAATCTGCAGGTCGACAGTCAAAAGGCTAATCATCCCCGCAACGTCCAGTACCGGCCCTCCTCCCGAAAGTTCTAGTTAAATACTTAGCTGTCAATTTCATCAGCAAGTTTTAGTTAGAGTTTTCTGGAAGTTGGTCCCTTGCGTCTCTGCGAAATCTCTACACTGTCTACATAGAATACCGGTTATTGCTAAGGTAAGTGACAGTGTACTTAGGTCTTGACAGAAGGCAAAGCCCAAGAAGATTATTTCGCCCAGACGCAATGGACCAAGCTTCTTTGCAGGAAATTGCAGCAGTGTTAAAGCAAATAAGAGATGAGAATGTTTCTTTGCGAAACGATATGACTGCATTACAGGCAGCTATTCACCAGGGTTCAGCTAGTGCACAGAGTTCATCCTCAGACTCTGGGGGGGGAACTCAGATTCAGGTAGTTACCCCAATCCCTACGCCTTTAGCTCCACCAGAACGTTTTTATGGGGATTGTAACAAGTTTTCCATATTTTTACAACAATGTCATCTACATTTTTTAGCCAAGAAATCAGCCTTTCCGGATGACTCCTCCAAGGTAGCTTTCATGTTATCGTACTTTGGAGGTGATGCAGCTCTTTGGTCCATCCCTTTAGTTGAAAGAGATGATGCCATCCTGTATAATTTCCGAAACTTTGAACGAGCTTTAAAAAAGATTTTTGCAAAACATATGTTTGTGCAATCAGCAGATAACGAGTTATTGAGTTTAAAACAAGGGTCTTCAGACCTCCTTCATTATATCTCTCAATTCAATCGTTTGGTTCTTGAAGCTAATTGGCCTTACGATAAAAGAATTTCTATTTTTTATAGAGGCCTTCGAGAAGATTTAAAAGACATGGTTACTCAAATCTTAGAACCTCCAGATGATATCGGTGAATTTATCGATCTTGTAATAAAACTGAATCATCGCCTTAGTGAGAGAAAGGGCGAAAAAGGAAAGAGTGATCACAAGATCCTTTTTGTTAAGGATAGAAATACATCGTCAGGCAAGGAGGGAGGCCTTAAAACCGATCATTCAGAACCAATGCAAATAGGAACTGTTCGAGGTCCACTCTCTAAAGATGAAAAAGAAAAAAGGCGAAAATTAAATCAATGCCTTTACTGTGGTAAAACTGGACATTTTGTACGAGACTGCCCTACTAAACCTAATAAGTTCAAGCCTAAATCCTCGGACCTTGCTTTAACTCAAGAATTGTCGGAAAACTAGAAAACTCGATGAATGAAGAGGTCAATTCGTCGAGTGTAATTTCCAATTTGGCCTCTACTGTTCCACCTTTGGGATGTAAGCATTTTGGCATTTTAGTCGAGTTAAGGAATCAATCATCTTCCTCACCATCTAGAAGAGTTGAAGCTGTAATAGACTCAGGAGCTACGGGGAACTTTATGGATACTAAGTTTTTCTCCCAGTTAGGCTTTGAGTTTATTTTGAAAGATCATCCAGAGATAGTTAGAGCAGTAGATGGCAAGGAGTTAACTTCAGGACCTATTAGTCGACAAACTGAAATCCTTGAGATGGATTGTTCTCCTATTCACCGTGAAAAAATTCAGTTTGACATCATAGATGCCCCGCAGTTCAAGTTAATTTTAGGTATTCCTTGGTTGATTAAACACAATCCAAGTATAGATTGGGTATCCCAGACTATAACCTTCCAGTCTTCACATTGCTTAAATAGATGTTTCCTTCTGGAGAGATCCGGGGAGATTATTCAAGGGTTTAACTTCCCTTCTGACTCATCTAGAGTTTTAGCAATAGAAGGTGTTCCTTCAGTTTACTCAGATCTTCAAGACGTTTTTGACAAGAAGAAAGCAAACACTCTCCCTCCACACAGAGACTTTGATTGCAGGATAGACCTTGTCCCAGGTGCTACTTTGCCATGTAGCCGAATCTATGCTTTAACTGAAAAAGAGAATGTCCACCTTAGAGAGTACTTGGATGAGTATTTAGCTAACGGCTTTATTCGCCATTCTAAGTCTCCCGTATCATCAGCTCTCTTTTTCATTCCGAAAAAGGGTGGTGAATTGCGCACGTGCATAGATTATAGAGCTCTAAACAATGTTACAATAAAAAATCGATATCCTTTGCCTTTGATCCCCACTCTGTTAGACCAGGTCAAAAAGGCAACCATTTATACAAAATTGGACTTACGGGGAGCTTACCATTTGGTACGAGTCCGAAAGGGTGACGAATGGAAGACAGCTTTCCGTACTAAATTTGGACTATTTGAGTACCAAGTCATGCCTTTTGGTCTATGCAATGCCCCCGCAGCCTTCCAATTTTTTATAAATGAAGTTCTGCATGAGTTCATTGATGTATGTTGCGTTGTCTATATAGATGACATTCTTATCTTTTCAACTTCTGAAGAAGAGCATGTGCAACAGGTCCGAGCTATTCTACAGAAACTGCTTGCTAATTCTTTGTATGTCAAATTGGAAAAAAGTTTGTTTCACACGTCAAGAGTTGAATTCTTGGGATATGTCATCAGTCCTAAGGGTATTGAAATGGACCCCAGAAAGGTGGAAGCCGTAGAATCTTGGCCCAGTCCTTCTTCTGTGAAACAGGTTCAAAGTTTTCTGGGTTTCGCAAATTTTTACCGACGGTTCATTCAAGATTTCTCTAAAACAATCACTCCTATCACTAGGTTGTTGAAAAAAGGGGTAAAATTTGTATGGACAGAACTAGCTGAAGAAGCTTTTCAGAAACTGAAAAAAAAATTTATTTCTGCTCCAATTCTTTCTCATCCAGATCCCAGCCAGCCTTTTATTGTAGAAGCTGACGCTTCCCAATTTGCTGTAGGGGGTATTCTATCTCAAAGACATGTAGATACAGGACAAATGCACCCAATTGCATATTTTTCTAGGAAATTATCTGAAGCTGAGTTGAATTATGCAATTGCAGATAAGGAACTACTGGCAATAAAGGCTGCTTTTGAAGAATGGCGCCATTATTTGCTAGGAGCAAGACATCCAGTGACAATATACACGGACCATAGAAACCTTCAAGCCTTAAGATCGGTAAAGGCTCTGTCAGCTAGACAATTGAGATGGTCAATGTTTTTTAATGATTATAACTTTGTTATTACCTATCGACCAGGTAAAGAAAATCTGAAAGCAGATGCTTTGTCTAGAATGGGAGAAACTTCCATTGATGCACCAACTGAGGTAAAACCTGTAATTCCAATGTCACGATTTCAAGCAAGTATAACTGTTAATGACGTAATTTCTGATATTAAGAAAGAACTGGTAAAGAAAGATTTTAAGGTTTGGAAAGATTCACATCCTTATTTGCAGGAAAGAGATGACTTGCTCTTTATGCAAAACCTTATTTTTGTACCCACTGATACACTAAAAGAAAGAATTCTACACTTCCATCATGACACTACCTTGTCTGCTCACCCAAGTAAGATTAAGACCTATGATTTGATCAAAAGAACCTTTTGGTGGCCTTCAATGTTTAAGGATGTGCAACTTTATGTTGAAACATGTGGGGTTTGTATTCAGAACAAGTCATCTCATCAAAACCCTAGTGGTTTGTTACATCCTCTACCTTTGCCACCTCGACCATGGCATACAATTTCTTTGGATTTCATTGTTGAATTACCAATTACCAAAAAGGGGTTTACTACTATTCTTACTATTGTAGATCAGTTTTCACGCATGGCTCACTTTGTCCCACTAAAGAAACTACCAACTAGCATGGAGTTGGCACACTTAATAATGGAACATGTAGTCCGTCTGCATGGAATTCCATCTGTGGTAATTTCGGACAGAGGGTCCCAGTTTGTTTCACGGGTTTGGCAGAACTTAAGGTCTCTTTTGAATATGGATATACGTTTATCTTCCAGCTATCATCCTCAGACTGATGGTCTCACTGAACGCACCAATCAAACTATTGAACAATTCATTCGTTGTATGCTAACTAATGCAGGTGAGGATTGGTCCACCCTTCTAAGTCAATTAGAATTTGCTTACAACAATGTAGATCATTCTTCCCTGGGTATGTCACCCTTTTTCTGTAATCTAGGTTATCACCCTAATTCCTTTCCTAAAGAGATAAAGGAGCTTAATCATGTACCTGCCATTTCAGATTATGTTTCTAAACTGTCTTCTATTCAAGAGCAAGCAGCTTTCAATTTGGCTAAAGCGAAAGAGGATCAAAAGAAATCCGCTGATAAACACAGATCTAAGCCTCCACTTTATTCACCTGGAGATAAAGTTTGGTTAAGCACAAAGAATCTGAAACTAAAAGGAAATAGAAAATTCAATCCTAGATTCATTGGCCCTTTTTCTATAGAAAAGATCATAAATCCAGTGTGTATGAAGTTGACTTTACCTGCCAAATTTCAAATCCATCCAGTGTTTCATGTATCATTAATCAAACCTTTTCATGCCCAGACTCGATTTGTGCAGCCCCCCTCCTCCATTGATATTGAAGGAAGTCCAGAATTTGAGGTTAAGGCGATTCTAGACTCCAAGAGGTCTAGGGGAAGACTGCTTTACCTAGTTGATTGGAAGGGTTACGGTCCGGAGGAAAGGTCTTGGGAACCTTTGGAACATTTAAGAAATTCTCCCAAATTGCTGAAGAGGTTTCATACCCAACATCCTGAGAAACCCAAACCCATTACACCGGTTTTAGGGGGGATCTTGAGGAGGGAGTACTGTCACGATTCCCCAGTTCCACCTGTCCCTACCTAAGGAAATATGCAGGGTACTCAACTGAAAATGTACCTTTAGTACATTATTGAATAATTGTTTCTTTCCCATCTGGAAAAACCCACCCCTTTCCCGTGCACCTGCACCTCTTATGTAAGTATGTTTTTGTAAACTGTTTTTGTACTGAGTAAATGCTTGTTACAACGTTTGCTTAAATAGAAAGGAAGGTCGAAATAATGATTTGAACACCATATTTTAGAATCTCGATTCAGGCTTGATCATTGAACTTTAGTGATATTTGGCCTGGTTTTAACTTTGTGCAGCTGAAAGCTTTCTCACGCGATAGACGCGTGTGCTGTGATCCAAGCCGTCTGAATGAAAGCCTTCCGCTCGCGCTGCACGCGGAAGGCTGAAGTCTGTTGCAACGTGCAAGCGCACGTTGCCATTTGGTGCGGAAGCTATTTAAACCGCACCCTTTTCAGAAAACTCGCTTTGCCTCAGAGTTTTCAAGTCCACAGCATCGCGGTCTTCGGGATCCTGTTCCTGCATCGAGAGAAGACTTCAAGGGAACTTCTCTGCTTCGATAAAGACTTTGAAACAGCTTCTTTCAGCGCGCCTACGGAGCTACACGAACAACTCTAAAAGCTAAGTCTCTTGGGATTTAAAAGGCGCCCAACGCAAGAGAGAAAGATATTTGAACTAGATATCGTTGTATATTGGGGAAGTTATTTGAATGCAAAAATTGCTCATCTTTGACTGCTGAAATTACTACAGACTCTGTTTTGTGATTATGAGAATTCACTCTTTCATTTATATTGAAGGTATTCACAAGAATGTGCATTGTGATTCTGTTATTATGTTTAAGGATATTTAGGTTACCCCACTTGTCAAGGAATATTCACTGAGGTTATAGTGAGTTGTCTTTGCTAGATCTGTTGTTTTTCTCTTGGTGAATTTTATTTTTTATTAGGTGAATTTATACTAGAATTCATCTGGAAAGAGACCCTTTAATTCAGAAAAGAAAGTTAATCAAGTAAGTGATAGGAGAAAACAGGGAAAAACAGGGAAAAGGAGAGAGTGCAAGGAGAAAGGAGATTAAAAGCGTAAGGCAAGACTGTTTATATATATTTTATTTGATTGCAGACCTTTAATCAAAGAGGACAACTCCCAAGACAACATCCCTGACAAGACAAAGAAATACTGGACGGTGGACAGAACCAGACTGAATCGCAGGTAGGAATTTACCTTAGGGAAAAAACCTAGTTCTTACGTAGAGCCTAGAGAGAATCAACTAGTGGTAGGAATACTACTAAATTAGTGTGAATACTGAGATTGTTGTTCTTGTTAATCTGCAGGTCGACAGTCAAAAGGCTAATCATCCCCGCAACGTCCAGTACCGGCCCTCCTCCCGAAAGTTCTAGTTAAATACTTAGCTGTCAATTTCATCAGCAAGTTTTAGTTAGAGTTTTCTGGAAGTTGGTCCCTTGCGTCTCTGCGAAATCTCTACACTGTCTACATAGAATACCGGTTATTGCTAAGGTAAGTGACAGTGTACTTAGGTCTTGACAGTTCTGCTAGGATTTGCGTGGAAAGTAGAGCATCTCCACAAAGATTATTTGACTGAATATTGGGAGACAAATCCCACCCCTCAATTAACTTCTGTGCACCCTTTACCTCACTTGTCCTGGCTTGGTGCACGACAAACTCTGATAGTTACCTTGCAGCTGTCATGTTATTTGTGCTGACACTGAAGATGTAATTCTCCTGTTAGGGTACAGCTATGGGAATCTCATCAGATTAGTGTTTTAGTGTATGTGTGCATTTGCCTGTGACTCATGACTGATATATGCATTATATGAGGGCTGTGGAGAATAATAATATTATCTCACTGAACCACTGAATTGTTTATGCATTATCCTTAATACTGGCCTCCCTTGGATAGAGCTAATTCCATACTGATTACCCGTGTTTCTTCACTGTTGCCAGTGTCTCATTTTTATCCTAATTCGAGTTATGACCCAATGAATGAGCTGTATTTGTATCGTCCTCTAATGTTTGCATGTGTACTACAATTGGCAGAGCACTAGGACCCTGCAACCCGGACAAGGTTAGGAATAGGAAGGTGGTAGACAAGAACCAGAAAGGGAGGAGCATTTAGTTAATTAGTTAGTTAAGGGAAAGGAAGAGGAAAGTGCTGCATAGAGCTCTGGCTCGGGAGATACAAGAAATAAAAAAAAGAAAGTTATTACATCAGTACTGTCACTTATTTTAAAAGGACAAGACATCTGGTGACTTGGGGGTCGACGTTCATGATCTCACCGCATTGGCCATGAAGTCATCTGCAGTGAGTGCCTGCTGTGCATTGCTACAGTGCCATCATTGCTCTGAATCTCACAGGTGCCATTTTGTCTCGTTGCTGCCGCAATAGCCCATCCTGCTTACTATCCAGTGGAGTCACTCCGCATCTCACCGGCTCCATCCCGCATCTTCATTGCAGCAGGAACCCACCCAGCTCAACACCTGCCGGAAGTCTTTTGCGGCCGCGGGCGCATACCCTGCCTCCAGTACTGACAGATTCAGCCATGCACTCTATCGGGAGCTCGCACTAACTGAGTTCCGTGCTACTGGCCTTGCGGTGCACATGCTGCAATGGTGTAAGCTGGCTTCACTTTTCTGTCCTCCCCGATGAGTACTGGCCACCTCACTGAACTCCAGAAGCCTCTGGGACCAAGTCTTTCCATAGTGGCCATTTTGAAGTCAGGCCGCCCATCCAGGAGCCTTGTTTCTACACTGTCAGCCATTTTAGAGTCAGATGCCCATGTTCCCGGCAGCCCGTGCCTGTATCTGAGGACATTTTTACATGCAAAAAGTGCTTTTGCATCGCAACAAAAGTACTTAAGCACCTGGCAGACCCATGACCTCACACATCACTGAAGATTTGAAGGATTCATATCACTGAGTGATTTTTCTTGCTACTTTTGCCGTACACCCTAGCTGTCCCTAAAAAGAAAATGACTCTTTGAAAGAATCACTGCTGCTCGTCATTAGGCATACACTGTGTCATATTATATCCTCACTGGATACATCAGAAAACACATAACTGAGACCAGCAATGCATGTATCTTCCCCTTCCTATGCCCTCCGGAGTCACTGACTCTCACGCCTGCATGGATCCTCATTGGCAAGAATGGCTGGATGATTGTGAAACTTTATGAAGGGGTCACAAGTCACTAACCCAAATCAGCAACTCTTTGTGGAGTGGTGTGGCTTACTGGTTAGAGGCGGCAGACCCAGAAGCAGAGAACGGCCCCGGACCAGGGTTTAATTCCCGACGCGGCAAGGTCGTGGACCAGGGTCAGCAGACTTGATAATTCTCGCCTCGGTGCCTACTCTAACCAGGGATTACACTCGGCAACTCTGGGCATTAGCTTGCCTCATCTCTACAACGGCCCCACACATTCACCGGGGATGCCTGGTTTCACTTGGAGATATACCCAGTAGGGACCATCTCACAGGGATAACCAGGACTGGTTCCCCAGCGGTCTACAGCGCCACGACGCCTCAGGGCAGCAGTACGCTTTACAAGACACATACATTTTATTTGCCCTGCGTAACTTGATAGGTAAAGACGATGGTCAAATCACATGTTTCTACATCCTATCAATATGTGAGGGCTGCACTAAACAGGAAGGTTCTCCACAAACGCAATTTGGATTACGAACGTTACATCTTCAATCTAGCCCACCAGGAAAAGGATGAATCCATGGGAGACTTCATTACGCGTGTCAAACGCCTAGCCATACTGTGAATTCGACAACTTCACTACTGAGGATGCCCTCCATTTGCGAATAATAGAGAGATAACAATCAGAATTACTACATCATCATCTTCTGAAGAAACACTATTCATTGGATAACATTTAAGAACTGACTAGAGTCAATGATCATATTTAAAAAAATCAAGGGGACCCGAAAGGATCGCCTCGGACCGTGGTAACTAATTTTTGAGAAACAATGGTCCTAAGCTTAGGGAACACTATTAGAAAAAATCCAATTATAGACCACAATGAGTACTATAAGTTCAATTCCAATGCCCAGCCGGACATGGAATATTTATTTAATAAAATGTAAAAGATTCTTGGAATTTAGAGCACACATAAATAAAGAGGGCACAGTCCTGTACCCAGTTTGAGCAAAAGAGAAAGTCAAGAAAAGGTAGAAAACAAATTAGATTTACAGGCAATAGCTTTTAGAGCAGAACGTGGCTTGCATCTTAATACATAGTATTACAAGCTCAAGACGTCAGTGACAGCAATATATTCACACAATGGTACAATTGCGACACTGTATGTGAAAGTCGACGCTTTGATCCCTTGCCCCTATATTAGGTGATGATCCCGCTAACACTATGTTATTATCATTTTATTTTCCCTTTGTCATGTTGATTTGCATGGCGGGGCAGGCCTTGGCTGACATCACAGCCAGCAAGGGGAGGAAGGGTGAGCACTTAAGTAAGCCTGGGCACTTTGCATTTTCACAACAGCCTGGTGAGGAACATGCATAGGCTCCTGGTCCCTGTCTGAGCGCTGATCCACAGTGCTCAGACCAATAACAATGCAGCATTGTGATTGGCTATTGGGAGCCTGCGTGCCGGGTGCTTCCTGCTTCAGAGGACGACGTGAGGCAGCAGTCCGGCAGCAAGATAAGTCCCCTTTTAATTTATTTTTCAATTCCACCCGCGCTACTTGGTGGCAGCTGCCACTGACATCAGGCAAGTTCAAGATTACCCAATGCATATAAAAAAAAAATATGATTAAAAATAAACTCCTTTAAAGTGAGAGTTCAACATTTACACATGTCTAGCACACGTTATTGGAAAACAATACTTTGTCAATTAGTAAACACAATCTATATTAGGAAACTAAAAGATTTCACCTAGACTACATCTTTTTCTGCATGCTTTGACAATGCAGTAACTAAAATTTTCTTGTCTTGTCATGTTTTCTTGAACGTGTAGTTGCACATTTATTACTTATTTTCTCACAGAAATGTTGCAATTCGGTTTCTCACGTCTATAAAAGTTTAAATGGTTTTCCTCTCTAACGCCACCATTAGCAATCCTTTATGGGAACTCACAAAGCAAGGTGAATCTTTTTGATGGTCTGCATGCTGTGAGGAAGCACTCAACAGAATTAAAACAGCTGTAGGGTCCGCCATCATCCAGGCATACTTCAGTCCTTGCAGGAAGACTGAAATCACTGCAGATGCCAGTCCAGTGGGTCTCGGAGCTATTCTAGTCAAATAAGAGAATAAAGGTGACCAAAAACATATCGTAGTGTACTCCAGCTGCAGTCTGACAGACACAGAGAGAGCATACTCACAGCAAGAAAAAGAAAGCCTGTCGGTCATCTGGGCCTGTGAGCATTTACACATCTTCATCTATGAGAAGCATGTTACCCTTATAATGGATTACTAGGCCCTCACAACTATAATTGGCAACCCTCGAGCAAAGATACCACCTAGGATTGAGTGTTGGGTATTCGTCTTCAAGAATGCATGAACACAATCGTCCACAAGCCAGGAAATGCAGACAACCCATATGACTACATGCCAAGATATCCTTTAATGAGTCCAATGATTATGCCAGAGGTTAGTGGTCCTGTCCTCCCAAAGTGTCAAGTTACATTGTGAATGGGAGTTGGATCAGGAAACGACCTACCTCTGGGCAATCTCCACTGGCTATCCACAGACCCCAGGGAGGAAACAGCTGGTTCGTGCTAGTGGCCTGGAGAAAGCCTATCTAGAGTTGACATTATCTGGTGGCAATTATGAGGACAAAAAAAAAAAAAGATATCCTAGGACGTCATCAAAGACGAGACACTCGGTGGCTGATGAATACATACATTTTGTCATTGATCAAGCAAGACCACCTGCTGTTCCACTGGAAGAAGTCACAGAAGCCACGGCAAAAGATGCTACTCTTCAAGACTTAATACATCGCCTTCAAACAAGCAAATGGAGACACCTCTATGAACCGCATGATAATAACAGAATAGCCTCACAACATTTGGCTTCCTTTCAACATGTCAAAGAAGAAATAACAACAACTGACAATGGATTATTAATTAATGTTGCCGCAGGATATCATTAATCTGGCGCATGAAAGACACAGGGGCATAGTGGCCACCAAAAGGGCGCTACGGGAATGAGTCCGGTTTCCCTCTCTTGATCAAATGGTTGAAGCCACACTTTGAGCTTGTCCCCTGTTCAAACTGGTTGTGTGGCAACATGTAGCTATTGAATTCTTTGGCCCCTTTAAATATGGCAAATATATAATTGTCACAATGGGCGAGTACTCAAGATTCCCCATTGCACAACAAGTGTCGTCAACAAGAGCAGCCATCATCAAACCAGTCCTGGATGAGGACTTTGTAGCTTGGGGAAGCCCCAAAGTAGTTAAAACTGACAGCGGCCCTCAATTTAATGGATTTGACTTTTGTGAATTAGCCAGTCACCTCAACTTCAAACACCGTAAAATAACTCCCATGTGGCCTCAAGCCAATGGGATGGTAGAGTGGTTTATGGCCACACTAAAGAAAACCATATGACAGGCAGAATTAATCAGCAAAGATGTTCAGTTGACTCTGAATGAAGTAGTACGAGCATATCGGACCACGCCTCATAGCACCACTGGAAAGCATCCAGCCACTCTGATGTCGTGTAGGACACTTCATACAAGAATCCCCACCATGGATATTGCAATACACACAGGTCCTCAGCAGTGTGATCATAAAGCATTAGCGGACGTAGATAGGACCAAGAAAACCAAGATGAAAGCATACACAGATGCTCGTCAGAAAACACGGCCATCTTACATTATAAAAGGAGAATGGGTGCTATTCCAACAAGAACAAAAGACAAAGACAGATAACCGGTACTATGGCCACCCCCTGTAAGTAATCAGCCTCAAAGGGACCATTGTCACAGAATGTGTCTCATTTCAAGAAGTGGGATCTATCAGCCAAGGCCCTGGTGAAAGAGTCAGAACATTATGCTGATGAATCGAGTCAAGAATTACGTAGCAGTGAAAGAGTTGATGTCTCTTCAGATCTGATAAAGCTGACGGAACCAGACCCATTACGACGGTCTCAGCAAACCACTTGGCGACCCACTTGGCTCATTGAAGAATTGTAAGAGTGATTGTTCACAGAACGTATTGGAAGGGGGGAAGATGTAATGTTTGCATGTGCACTGCAATTGGCAGAATGCTAGGACCCTGCAGCCTGCAGCAACATTAGGAATAGGAAGGCACCAGACAGGAACCAGAAAGGAAGGAGCATTTAGTTAGTTCGGGGTAAGGAAGAAGTGAGTACGGCACAGGGTTCTAGCCCGAGAGATACAAGAAATAGAAATAAAGAAGTTAATACATCAGTACACAGTGTCCCTCACTTATTTTTCAAGGACACGTCTCCTCCTAACCCAAATTCAATCCTTGTACCCTCAAATGCTCATCTGTTCCTTTGCCAATCCCGTACATTATATTTAATTTTCACTAAACAGCCTACCCATCCACACACCCTGCAATGAGTTGTATAGCTTTGTTTAACTTCCCTTTCATTCTGACCCTGCCTGTCAGTTTCTCAGTTGTGCTGTTACCATGAAATCATCCCGGCTGCACTATTTACAAGTCAAATAGCCTTAATGGTAACCTACCTCTTTGCAGATTAACCAGGTCTGTTTTATGCTTGCCTTCTCCTCACCCATAAATATATGTCTGGCATCTTTCCATTTCTACTATGACTGAGATTGTGCTTGAAAGTCCTGAACAATGTAATGCTTACATTATGTTTGCAGCATAGCCAACTGCCCTACCTACTAGACTGTTGATGTAACAGTGCCTTACATCACTATTAGTTGTTGCATGTTTCTACAATAAACCATGCATCAGAGAATCCTGTCTCCCTTAAAAAAATTGAATTCCTGCTGCAAATCTAATGGTTGGATGTACTACGACATAGACCAGTAATTTTAGTATTGTACCCAAAATGTATTTTTATTTATTTATTCAGTGAATTGCCCTACATTGTATTCCACAGTATACCTGCAGAGTTTCTAACATTTGCATGGTCTAAGCAAACCTGTAAGGTAGATTTACCTAATGAGGAGACAGGGTAAAGTGAATTGGTTGCAGACTTTGGAACAAAAAGGCCTGGGTTCTATTGTCATTTTGCTCACGTGAATCAACATACTGGCAGGCTGAAAACTGATTTCAGACTGTATAAAAAATAGTTGATGAGCCCGTATGTGAACACAGTCAGTTGTGGTACATGCATCTGCCCTCTCGCTCTGCATCATAACTGCCCACTAGGACACTACCTTAACTTTGGGTGTGAGTAGGTGGCAGGAGCTGCAAAGCAACCATCAGTGATCTGGGTTTCCCCTTTTGTCTTTCTGTACCAGAAATAGTGGGGCAATGAAATCTGCTGTCCACTGAAAAGGTTCTGCATATATGTAAGTAACAGGGATACCAGAAGTGACATAACATACCCTTTGAACCCTGATGACTTCACAGCAACATCACATCAAGAGCCTCCTAGTTACTTTAAAGGACATATGGAAAGCAAAGCTAGTAGAAACTATGGATCATAAAGATGCCTCATGCAGCTCTGTTTCCTTACTATTCTTTACTTAGGCTTCATGACCACTGACATTAACTTAGTATGAGCAGCGGCACCAAAGCACAAGCCAGATGTAGCAGCCATACCACGCCCACCCTCTAAATGATGTCCATGAAGTGCTGTATATCTGTCATCTAATGCCTGAAATTGAGATGATCTAATATTGAATCTAAAGACATGAAGCAAAGATCAATGAAACATCACTGGTTGACATCCAGTTACAAGTCTGTCACATGTATTCTTAAATAGTATAATGTGATTATATGTTTCTCTGGATCGACCTACAGTTTTAAGACTGGATCAACAAATCTTTTTTCAGAGGATCCAGATTTTCTCAAAAGGATCATTTAGACTGAATAATGCCATTTTTTTATTGCAATAAGAACTGTAGACCTTTGCTGTCACGGGTACTTGGCCCACCCACGCAACTGATGTACCATTTTTATTAGGAGACCTAGGGGAACGCTGGGTGGTAGGAGATTTGTGTCAGCCCGGTGATCCCACAACTTTCCCACACAGAAATTTGAGAAAAATTTAATTTTCAGCTACATTTGAGATTTGCATGGGATTCTGAGTAGGAAAACGTAGGAGGGTCCACGCAAGCCATACTTCCTTGGACTCCCCTGGGTACCTGGTTTTCAGACATGTATGCGTTTGGTAGGTTTCCCTAGATGGCTGCCAAGCCGTGTACCAAAAACCCAGGTGATCCCCCTCTTGCAAAACCAGGATGTTTTGTGATAGGTAATTTTGATGTCGCCACAATACATTTTGGGCTCTTCCCTGACACGGGCACTCGGCCCATGCACACGACTGAGGTACCATATCTATTAGGAGTCTTTGGAGAATGCGGGATGGGTGGAAGTTTGTTGACCCACGCAAATTCTTGAACTTTCCATCAAAGAAATGTGGGGGAAATGTGTTTTTTTAAACAAAGTTTGAGGTTTGCAAGGGATTCTGGGTAACAGAACCTGGTAAGATCCACACAAGTCACCCCCTCCTGAATTCCCCTGAGTGTTTAGTTTTAAAAAATGTATAGGTTTGCTAGGTTTCCTAGGTGCCGGCAGAGCTAAAGTTAAAAAACCACAGCTAGACACTTTGAAAAAAAAGGGTCAGTTTTTACTGTAAAAATGTGCTGTGTCCATGTGTTTTGAATCGTTTCCTGTTGCGGGCACTAGGCCTACCCACACAAGTGAGGTACCATTTTTATTGGAAGACTTGTGGAATGTGGGGTGGGTAGAATTTTGTGGATAGTCGCAGATTTCAGAACTTTCCAGGACAGAAATGCGAGGAAAATGTGTTATTCTTTACAAAGTTTGAGGTTTGCAAGGGATTCTGCGTAACAGAACCTGGTGAGAGCTACACAAGTCACCCCCTCCTGGATTTCTCTGGGTGTCTAGTTTTCAAAATTGATAAGTTTGCTAGGTTTCCTTTGTGCCGGCAGAGCTAGGGTTCAAAATCCACAGCTAGGCACTTTGAAAAAAGGGTCAATTTTCACAGTAAAAATGTGGTGTGTCCACGTTGTGTTTTGACCCCTTTCCTGTCGCGGGCACTGGTCTACCCACACAAGTGAAGTTTAATTTTATAGAAAGACTTTTGGGAATGTTGGGTGGGTAGAATTTTGTGGATCCACATACATTCCAGAACTTTCCCTCCCAGAAATTTGAGGAAAATGATTTAGGTGTTTTTACAAAGTTGGAGGTTTGCAAGGAATTCTGGGTAACAGAACCTCGTGAGAACCACACAAGTCAGCCCATCCTGGATTCCCATGGGTGTCTAGTATTTAAAATGATATAGGTCTGCTACGATTCCCTAGGTGCCGGCAGAGCTAGGGTTCAACATTTCCACAGCTAGGCACTTTGAAAAAATGGATTCGTTTTCACTTTAAAAATGTGGTGTGTCCAAGTTGCGTTTTGGCCCGTTTCCTGTCTTGGGCACTAGACCTTCCCACACAAGTGAGGTACCATATTTATTGGAGGACTTTGGGGGATGTGGGGTGCGTGGAATTTGTGGATACATGTAGATTCCAGAACTTCTTTTCACATAAATGTGAGGAAAATGTGTTTCTTTTTACAAAGGTTGAGGTTTGCAAGGGATTCTGGGTAACACAACCTAGAGAGAGCCACTCAAGTCACCCCATCCTGGATTCCTCTCGGTATCTAGTTCTAAAAACTGTATATGTTTTCTAGGTTTCTCTAGGTGCTGGCAGAGCTAGGGTTCCAAATCTACAGCTAGTAACATTGCAAAAAAAAGTCAGTTTTCACTGTAAAAATGTGGAGTGTCCACGT
This sequence comes from Lissotriton vulgaris, assembly GCF_964263255.1. NCBI lineage: Eukaryota > Metazoa > Chordata > Amphibia > Caudata > Salamandridae > Lissotriton > Lissotriton vulgaris. Next base: position 2,002,699,750 of record NC_141689.1, on the reverse strand, counting down.
TGTGTTTTGGGCCGTTTCCTGTCGCGGGCACCAGGCCTACCCACACAAGTGAGGCTCCATTTTTATCAGGATACTTAGGGTAGCAACAGTTATTACCTATTGAATTTCTATGCATTTCTGCCTTCCAAATATAAGACAATGTGTAAAAAAGAAGTCACTTTGAAAAATGTCCTATAGTTCACATGCTAGTATGGGTACCTACAATTTCACTGATGGTTTCCATTTCGGAAATACATAGAGTCTTTGATACCTATTTTTCACTCTTTATATTTTACCAACTGAATTGCTTTATACCCGGTACACAATGAAAAACCAATGCAAGCCGCTGCTCAGTTATCGGCTCTGGGTTCCTCGGGTTCTTGGTGAACCTACAAGTCCTATATATCCCTACAAACAGAAGTGTCCAGCGGATGTTACGGTATATTGCTTTAAGAAGTCTTTGAAAAATCTGTTATACTAAGAAGAAGTTATAGGTGAAAACATTGGCACAAATGGCTGTTTTTTTTCAACTCATTTAGAAATGTTCATATTTTCAACTGCTAGTTCCTATAAAAACAAGCATTTACAATGCAATGGTCTCGGCATTGTTAAAGTTAGAGCTATTGGCATTGCTCATGACATTATTTTTATTTATGTTTTTGTTTTTAACCCCTTCACTGCGGCGCCTATTCCGCCACAGTGCTAAGGGGGCGGGGCGGCCACGCGGCGGCCGCATACTGGTGACGGAACCGCTCTGTCACCAGCCTAGTTGAGCTGTGCTCATGACGGAGCGGTTCCGTCATGGCCTGCCCCGCTCAATAGAATGCTCAGCGCAGGCGCGGAATTCACGCCGCGCAGGCGTTCCGAGCGGGCCATGACGGAACCGCTCCGTCATCAGCACAGCGCACCCGCAGCTGATGACGGAGCGGTTCCGTCATCAGCGTCCAAGGGGTTAAAACATAAATAAATGGCATTGTCATTTACAATGCCAATAGCTTAATCGCTCGCAAATGCGAGACCTATTGCATTTGCACTCACACAGAGCCACACACACAAACCCCCCCACACACACACATACAGAGCCACCCACACAGAGTCATTCACACAGAGCCACAAAGACACACACAGAGCCACCTACACAGAGCCACCCACACGCACCCACACACACACACAGAGCCACACGCACAGAGCCACACACACAGAGAGCCACACACACACCTCTCTGGCCAGTAACACCCTAGGGAACAGAGGCACGAAAAACCAGATCACAAGCAGGGCACAGAGGCACAAAAACCGTATAACAAGCAGGGCACAGAGGCACAAAAACTAGATCACAAGCAGGGCACAGAGGCACAAAAACCGGATCACAAGCAAGCACAACCAACGAGGGGGGGCAGGACAGCAATCACAAGCAACAAGAGGGGGCGCAGGACAGCAAGCACAGGCAATAAGGCTGGGCAGGACAGCAAGCACAAGCATGTAAGAAGGGTCAAATTAGCATGCAAGAAGTTTTGCAAGTGCTAAAAACACGAGCACTGCTGAACACAAAGTGACTACAACAATCATAAGACTGTAAAAATACAAAACCAGGAGTATTGCTTTAGACTGATGTTTACCTTCGTGATAAAAGTAACAGTTAACCACAGGTAAACAAAATTACCATCGAGCTCACTGGTAGGACCATAAATGCTGCAGTGTCAACTTTCATATGCAAGCATTCAGGGAGAGAAGTGAGATGGTACCACTCGCTAAGGGAAGAAGCATGAGGGCACAGACAGGAAGCATGAGGGCACAGACAGGAGGCATGAGGGCACAGACAGGAGGCAGAGGGCACAGACAGGAGGCAGAGGGCACAGACAGGGGGCAGAGGGCACAGACAGCGGGCATGAGGGCACAGACAGCGGGCATGTGGGCACAGACAGCAGGCATAAGGGGACAGACAGCAAGCATGAGGGCACAGACCGCGGGCATGAGGGCACAGACAGCACGCATGAGGAGGCATGCATGAGAACCCAAAGTCTGGAGTCAGGAACGAGCAGGCAGGAGATGTACAAAAAACACACTGCCAAAGAGGAGAGTGTTAAAAGGAAGCAAGTCAGAGGAGGGTTTACAATTACAGGTAGACAACAGGGAGGAGGTGACAGGACAGACAGACAGTGAGCCACAGGATGGACAAGACAGGTTAGAGGAGGAAAAGATCGAGGCAGCAGTACACCCTGACATAAAGGGAACAAGCAGCAAACACCAGGAAAGACGGAAGAAGAGGAAGCAGGGTGCCCGCTCCCAGAAGCACACACAGGGGTCGTGCCAGGACAAACACACCAGCAGGGGCATCGGCGGGACACAAGGCCGGGCGGAGCAGGGCACACACCCGGGCATGTGCAGCGGGACCCCCCCAGACAGTGGCAGCTCAGCCATCCATTGGACAGGCCCAGGCAGGAGCAGCAGATCACGCAGTCAGGATGCCCCGGCCGGGCACGCCAGGTGTGGGTGACTTACCGGGGCTTGGCAGTCGGCACACACGTTGTTCCCCGGCCTCTGGATGAGCTCCTGCAGGGCTCTCTTGTTCCTCTGCCATGGTGCCTGCGGGCGGCTGGTGGTGCCTTGCTCCCCTCTCCGGTGCCTCTTACCTCCCAGCGGTCTCTGGGCGCAGGGGCTGAGGGCAGGCGGTGGGCTCCTCTCTCATTGCGGCATTATCTGCAGCTCCGGAGTGTATCCCAGCCGGAGCCCTCTTCCTCAGCCATTCAAAGTGCAGCTCACTGCTCAAGATCGCCGGCTCTGCTCTGGTTCCGCATTCCTGGAGCCCTCGGGCTGCTGCTGCTCGGAGGGCGCCCCCTAGCGGCCGCCCAGGGGCGCGCACTTCTGCACGCATTGAGACACTTAAATTACCTGTCGCCCGAGTCCAGAATTTACAGATTTTTCGGTTCTTAAAACACGGAACTGTATAGGGCCAAGTTTTAAATTTCGTTTCAGGACAGGTACAGGTCTCAAAACAGCACCTGCACATGGTCACGTTTTCGTAAACTCATTAATGATGTGTCTTTTGTGAGATATATTAATATACTGCATTAAAATAATATTGATGTTACTATGTGTACAGCACAGTACAGTACATACGCCGTAAACCTCACAACCTAATAGAGCCACGTGTTACTTCTGATTTGGGAATACAACTTGCAACCCTTTCCTGTATCCGTATTATTTTTTTACTACCTCTTAAAACGCTCTCCTTTCGTTTTTAATGCAAACTCCTATTTAGCCAAAAGTTAAAATCAGCTTCCCCGGATGCTTTCCAGCTGTCTTGGGTGAACATTGGATACGTTCCAGGACTGCACAATTCCCCCAATCTGAATTTTATGGCAGTTACTAGCACACCATGAATTAACAGGATTTAAGTTTTGAAACCGTGGGTGTTTGTCACTTTACGCTTTATCAAAGTTGTACCCTGATTTGCTGCAGAACACACGTTGCATAGAGCTGTCGTCAACGGTGCGGCCAGGTGAAAACGCTTGCAGATGATCGCCATGAGTCAGCGCTGCTGAGTCAGTGTGACGTCACAGCGAACCTGCGCTAAACGCCCCGCATGGTGCCTTCCTCCCCACGGAGCCGCAAGAGTAAGTCTAGCATGGCGGGTGTCCCGACCTGTCCACACCGCTTTACGCACGGGATGAATCACTGATCACAAGCAAAGAGAGTTGAACTAAGTGAGAGAAGCCACAACGTGTGAGATAAAGTTACCGAAGCTTTCAAACCATCATTCAAAGGCTTTACAGCGCTTCTGTCTTTTTAACACTCATCTATATATATAACAAGCATTGGCCCCGATCGGGAGTTGTGTGCGCGAGGATGCAGTGAAAGAAGGAAACAAGACAACATGCTCTCGGCATAGTGCGGTGGGGGGCGGGGGACCGGCGCCATATTTGCAAAATGCTTACTGACTCCAAAGCGTAATAAAATCAAGCGAGCTCCGGCTGATCACCACCATCTTTCTCCGAGGTGAGGCAGAAATGCCTTGGAGAAAGCACCACCATTTTGGGATTTGGGGCGTGGTTTTCTTGCTCTCCTCTTCCCATTGGCTGGAAGCTAAGATAGAGATAATGGAAAGAGGAGAGAACGAAAACAAGAAAGAAGAGCAAAAACACTCCCCAAATCTGGAAAAGTTGGGGCTTGAACCGAGTGACGCCCCTCTCTTCCAATGGCTGGCCTCCGTTTAGGAAGCCAGCCAATGGAGAAGAGGGGCGGGTTCAAGCCCCCTACTAAGAAACAATAAATCTCGGAGCTCCACCCACACTGCTGTGCAGTGCGATCCGAGTCCGAGACCTAAAAACTTGCAGGATCTACACAAATGACCCCTTGCTGAATTCAAAAGTTTGTTTACTTTTCAGAAATGTATAGCGTTCCAGGATTTATTCCTGCTTTCACACCAGATTCTATCATTAACTGAAAGGAGGTTGAAAGCGCAAAAAGTAGCAAAAATAGGCTATGTACCAGTAAAATGCCAAAATTGTGTAAAAAATGTTGGTTTTCTGACAAAAGTCTGCCTATCCCTGACATCTGAGAAGATGGTTATTTCAGCACCACAAACCCTTTGTTGATACCATTTGCAAGGGTAAAAAACAAATGCTCTTGAGCACGTTTTCCCCATTTAATTAAAAATAAGAATAGCTGTATTTTGGTTAATTTATGAGTACCCTCCAGGGGAATACACAACCCTGTGCATCTTTACGACCCTCAAGGTGTTGGAAGAAAAGTGCACAAATTTGGTGTGGATACCCTATGTGGATAAAAATTTACAGGGGCCTAAGCGCAAACTGCCCCATATAGCCAAAAAAAGTCTTAGCGTGGGGATGTTGTGTGGCGTTTTAGGCTCTGAGTGAATTTTCCCGATTCATGCCCTTATATAGGTACAATTCATATTGCCCTAATATAGGCATAGAAATCAAGCCCTTATTTAGACATAGCCCATGCAGACCAAATACAGGCATGGCTACTTCCACCCGTACCCAACGTCACAACGATTTCTTGGAAAATCTTGGAAAATCAGCTTAAACAGTTAGGGAATTTCCCCTTGCTCAAATATTGATTTGTCCAAGAACTCATGTACTTTGCAAAGAACAGCTATTCCCTAGAGGTTTTTTCCTGACGTAATTATTCCCGACTTTAGGTCAAACCATAGCATTCCTAGACACCTTCAAGGTATAAATATACCTTCACTTGCTCTAGCAAGACACGGTGGCCCGACTCAGCTCGCTACAGCAAGTGCCGAAGGAAGCCGACCCTCCAACTGATGCACTGATCAAGAAGCTGTCTCTTCTCCTGCTGAGAATCCAGCTCCAGTGTTTCCAAGCTCCCCTTGCGGAATGATGGGAAATCGAGTCCCGAAACAGAGATACCAGACCTCTTCATTCTAACCAAGGTATGGAGCTGATTAGAACCTGAGAGAAATCTTGGATAGATTTTTGGTAAAGAAAACTAAACCTATGCTACACAATACTTACTTCTGCCCTCGTACTAGACTTAGGTTTTAGTCAATGTATTTATGTATGTCTTTTTATATGGCTTAGAAACCATACACTCTCTTACAGTATTGTTTTATAATATTGTTCTCGCTGTACGCATTATTTTTTCCAATCTGCACAATGATTATTCACTTCTCTTGCATGAGAAAGACTGTTCAATAACCCCTTTTTATTGAAAACGCCCCTCTCTCTATTTCCCTGCAACTCTGTAGAAACAAAGCATGCACGATTGACTAAGTGAAATACTTATCTATTGTTTTCACGACTCTAGAGATATATTTCCTATTCTTAGGAAACAAAGTTGTCATGTTTATGCGGATGTCAGAAACTAATACCTTCTTGTGAATTCGAGAAGTTTCTAGTGACCTCTGAGCTAGCTGACACTCGCTATTAAGTTTAATGTATTCGATAGAGACCTAGTCGACCTCAGTCCTACGTCTAATCTACAGGATATATTATTCCAATTCTCAGAGCCTATGCGAATATAGGAACTACACTGCATGGCTCCTAACGTTTGGTAAGGCTCTAATTTAACGGTAGATACTAAAGTAACTCAGTCGTGCTTTTCTCAGAGACCCCTTTTTCCCGTAAAATACTCCAATAGACGTCTGGAGTCGGTAAAAGGATAAAATATCTGCCATTGCTGAGTGGGATGAAAATCCTATGTATTCACTTTTTGGTTTGTTCAACGTTGAAGGATACAGTGTTCCAAAATATTGTGTACCTAATCTTTGTTTCCTTGAAAGTTGCTCTGCAAACTTTCAGTCAACAAAAGTCCTGATAGCGACACCGAGAATGGTGGAGCTACAGGCAATAATGCCGTAGCAGGCTTTGACGTTACAGGTTTCCAAGAGACCGACGCGGATGCTATAATCATCCCGGAAAATTTAAGGAAAGCTATCACTATAACACTTTTAACAAATGCCCTATCATTAAGAGGTGGTAGGGTAATTTTTGTGATAAAGGCACGTGAGTATGGTCTGACAGAAGTATTCTATTCATGGATTATCTTCCCTGAAGCAAATCCAGTATCACATGTGTTTCACTTCTACAAAGAAGAGGAACATACAATGGAATACATTCCTTTCGAGGATATTGAAATTGCACTAACTTACCAAGAGCATGCGCTCTGGTTTAAAGACACCCTAAAACATCAAAATCACATTACCAGGCTCGGTCCACTAGGTAGACCAGGAGCAACATGGCCTGTATTACCGAGCTATACACCAAATCCTGCCATTGAAGAAATGTAAGGCGCAGAACTATTAGTTCAACTAAAACAACTAATTAAAATCCATAGACAATTGGTTTAATATGTCATGCGGACTCTAACAGTACAACCTCCTATAAGGATTCCACAACACACCCCTTGCCAGGGGAACACAAACAAAATTACACCACAGACTATACAATCAGTCATTGGTAAATTACCCCCAAAACGGGAACAAATTCCATTCTGGATAGCTCAAAATATTACTCAATTCGAGGCAGTATTTCCTGATACTACCCCTCATGAGAAACACATAATTTTAACAATCTGTTTAACAATGGGGATCGCACCACACCTGGAGGACTGCGACACTTGGGGTACAATCTTTGCTGCAATCTACACCAAAACACACGGTGTTCCGTCCATGGCGGTAATACCTGACGTCCTGAAACAGATTCTAAATGAATACGGGGCAGAGCCTGCTTCAAATCTGGGTATGAAACTACTGAAAGATTTCAAACAGGTATCAACAATAATATTAGCTAATATTAAAGGTGAAGCAGCATCCGTGGCGATCGGCAAAAATTTAAGAGAATTTGATTTAACCGAGCAACCACAAGAACTAGCCAGAATAATTGAAAAATCCTATGAAGAACTAGGTAGAGACAGTTTGGGTGGTAAACCAATGAAACCCCAACTGACTGAAAGTCCTGAAAAGGTCCTTATTAAACACACTCTTACTGTTCAAAAAAAGAAGTGGGGGAACACTAAACAAACTTCTAAAGAGAAGCGTTCTCAATTCAGAAGTAGGTCTCCTCAAAAGGAGCCCTCTGAAAGGAGGTATAACCTCAGGAATAGTGATTATTTGATAAAACCTGACAGATATCAAAATACTGATACACGTTCCTTTCGTACCTTTCAGACTTCATCACACAATTCCGAAAGAAGAGAACAGTCAGAACCAAAGGAAGAACGTGTTAAGTCCAAAGACGATCAACAGATTCCAAAAAATAAGAAAACTCAATTCACCAAAAAGAAGGTAGCAGGTCTAAAAATCAGACATGCAGAGGATCTTGAGGACACAACTCAAGAAAGGGGAGTGGGCTCAAACAATGTTGGACAGCACAGCAGAAGTCACCATAGCTCGCAAGATCTTGAAGGATCATCTGGAGACAGTGGACTTGAATGAGTCATCCAAGTTGAAACTGCAGATACGAGGGTTAGTGTCCCACACAAGTTATATGAAGTAACACTCCGGATGGAGGGGTCATAACTAGAAAAATAAGAGCACTCTTTTGTGAGAAGCTCTCTCGGGGTTATGACATTCTTCTAGCTGAACAAGACTGGCCACCTGAAGTTGTCAGCGAGTGCCCACATGGCGAAAACATCATTATGCCAGCCTTCTCCAATCATATTCTGATTAATTTAAAATATACTTTTGCCAGGAAATGGGCAGGAGCCCACGCTCCAGCATTATATAAATATCATGTAGGATAGGATGAGGAGTCTCCTCACCATAAAATTCAGTTAAAAAATCAACCAACTGCGCAAAGGCGGTATCCAGTTAGGCAAGAAGATAAAAAACAGGTCAGGGAGATATTAGATCAACTTGAATACCAAGGGGTGATTGAAACATGCACCTCGTCCATGAACAATCCTTTATTTCCTGTCTCCAAACCAGACAATACATATCATCTAGTATTGGATTACAGACATCTAAACTCTTGTTGCAAAACATTCGCAGGACAAAATGCACACAGTGCAGCACTAATGAATAACATATTGTGTATAAAATATAAATCCACATTAGATATTTCTAACAGTTTCTTCTGTCAAAACATTGCATCAGAAAGTAGGTTTTTGACCGCTTTCTCAGTTATGGGGACACAGCGTCACTTCTGTCGTCTCCCCCAGGGATTCAAGAATAGTTCAGGGTTATTTTCAGTTAGAGTAACAGAGTTACTACAAACTTATGATGATGAGGCATTATCATATGTCAATGACATCTATCTAACAGACAATGACTTGGACAGGCACTTGAACACAGTGAACACCATAATACTTGGCTTCGCCTCTGAAGGGTATAAATTCAATTTCAAGAAATCAAGAATTGTCCACCTCAACGTCCTTTTTCAAGGATACAAGTTATCAAGTGAGGGCAAAAGCCTGCCAGCAAACTTTCTTGCAAAATGTGCACTGCTCCAACCTCCAAAAACGCTGAAAAATTTACAGTCAATTCTAGGTTTCCTAAATTTCGGAAGAACATACATTCTAAATTACGCAGAAAAGATTCAACCTCTCTACGAATTAATAAAACCTGATTTTAAAACAGTTAATTGTACTCAAAAACACACAGAAATTTTGCATTCAGTACAAACAGACATGTTAGCAACAACACATTTACAAACATGCGTAAACGTACGCAACCTAGTGGTCCGAATCATGCCAGGAAGATGTAGATTCACATACATAACCTTTAATGAAGGAGAAAAAGTACCCATAGCTCATAAATCACACTTGTACATACAAGCAGAAATGAAATTCACCTCTACCAAAAAATCATGACAGCGGTTCAAACTGCAGTAGCAAAAGAGAGAGCCCTCGCACAGGGTAAGCGTATAATGGTCGTTACTCCTGTACCTGTCTTAGAGGCAGTGACAAAAGCGAGCATTCCAAATGCAAAGGCTTTACATCTGAGATAGATACAATGGGTTAATTCTCTTGCTGCAACAGACGTTGAATACGTTTTTGACCCCTATTTGAAAACATAAGAATTTCTACAATACGGACAAGAATGTCATATGCCTACTGAGATTCTGCCTCTAGAACAGTATGAATGTATAATTTATACAGACGGATCAGCACAACCCGCAATTGGGGGTAAATAAGCTTATAGTGCTGCGTGTGTGATTGTTAAAGGTCGCTGGCGAGATAGCAAATTCCGACCAATGGTCACTAAAACTCAATCTCTAGGAGATTGTATAGCTCAGCGAGCTGAACTACAAGCATTCAAGATGGCGCTTGAAAATACTGATTGTGAATTCCCCACACTCATAGTGTGCAATTCCTATTATTGCGTTCAATCTTACAATGAATACTTGCAGAACTGGATTGAAAACGGTTTCAAAGATGCAAAAGGTGGCACTATCAAGCATAAGTTGCTTTGGGAACAAGTAGTTCAGTTACGACAAGAACTTCAAAAGACTCACGTGATACATACACTAAGTCATCAGCGTGATGGCGTTCATGTTGCAGTGAATTCATTGGCTGATGAATCTGCGAAGGCAGCTGTGCAAACAGCTTTCGTAGCTGCAATCACCCGTTCAAAAACGAAAATAGACGGCAAAATAATGCAAGCTTTCCATGACAAAAGACAGTGGTAAAACATTACCAAAAGGCTTTCCACTCAAATACTCATACATAACTGATGCAAATAATGTTCTGTTTGCTCGAATCCCTGGAGTGGGGGATAGAGTAATTCCAAACATGGAACATAGATTAGGACTAATTTTAGCAGCACAGGAAGGGCTTGCTTCTGCACACGCAGGTGTTTCCGCCACAGTGTCATTATTAAAACAGAGATACTGGTGGCCATGCATGAGTAAACAGACCCGAAACTATGTTTTGTAATGTGAAATCTGCCAAAAGATGAAAGTCTCGACAGTGAAATGTCCTGCACAGATGCCCCTGTTAATTTCAGATAAACCATTAGCTTGCGTTTACCAGGACCACTGCGGTCCCTTACCGAGAGATGGTAACTATAAATATATCATGGTTGCAGTGGATTCATGCTCAAGATTCATTTGGATGTGGCCTCAGTGCTCGGCTGACGCTCGAACTGTTATAAAAGATTTGCAAGTCTTTATTGGCACATACGCAGTCGGCACGCTACATTCTGACCAGGGTCCTGCATTTAGCTCAAAAGCTTACAAGGAGGCCATGGCCAATCTGGGCATTGAATTGTGGTATTCAAGTGCATTCCATCCTGAGGAAAATTCGGTAGTGGAGTGAAAAAACGGGACATAAAGCAATCCATAACAGCTAGGGTATTAGGCTCGGTGACAGGTGGGTCAAACATAGAATAAGTGTCCAACGTAGTCTCAACAATCTGTCAAGAAGTTCTCTAGGGGGAATCACTCCATATGAAATCCTTTTTGGAACTAGAATGATTGTTCAGGACCTCGATCATCACACTTCAGTGGAATAACAAAAACCCTTTGATATCAAAGATCATTTGGCTGTTTTGCAGGATTTGAATGAAAAAAGATCCAGACAAAGTAACGTGTTACTGAATCCAATGACCACTGAAGAGAAACCACACTTCCCAGCAAGGCCTGCCTGGATTCCAAAGATTGGGGATCTAGTCAGAGAAAAGATCACAGACAAGAAGGAATTTGGGCCTTCTTACAGACAACCAGTACCTGTACTAGCCATCCACAGATCAAGAACAGTGATACTTCCACCCCTTGCTGGTAAAAAGGAGAAAAGGTTCATGTCCATCGACCTGGTAAAACCACATCATGTGGCCAATCATAAGTAGTAGGCCAAGTGGACTCCAAAGATGTAGCATGCGCCCTAATCTGGCTACAAGAGGTTCAAACTGCGAGACTCATCACCTTTGAAGAATGTGCAGTGCGAAATGAAGGACTATGCAACAAAGCAATGGAACTTGTACCTCTTGAGACCCAAATAACAGTTCGTCAAGAAACGCCTGTCTACAATGAAATAGCATCTGACTATACAAATATGACAAGTGATCACGTGGGTCCAGTGATTTCAACGAATCCTGATGCAATCCCTACAATTGACAGTACTGCCTCTAGCTATTTAATTAACTTTGATATGATTTCCGAGGATCCCAGTGAACTTGAAACGGCACCAGTAAAAAGAACTTTCAAAGAACAAGCTACAGAACTTTTTCATCACCTGGAAAAGACTTATCTGGTTTCACCATGGATTGAACTTTGAATTGTGTTGGGTGTACTTTTTCTTCTACTTTTATTGACTCTTGTATTTACCTTGGGAATGCTGATAAATGGAAGATATGGTAAAAGGACACAGCAAGTAAGAACATTAACTTACTCCTCAAACCACATTAATCATCTCATCGTGAACAACAATACTTGTCATCAGTGAATATCACAGCTGTTCCTATACCTGGTGGTATGGCCTGGAACAGAACAGATTTTGACATCTTTCGTCCTGCAGAGCTGTTGAAGATTTCACACCAATTCAAGGTTTCCTCGAGTGATTTTGTTTTATCTAGCACCTTTTCTAATGATTGGGACTTTGAGACTGTTAATAATATGATGTCAGACTTAGAAATGTCTGCCAAATATACAAATCATGAATACTTAGAAGGTTCATCAGATTATGAACAAATGTACTGATATAATCACTATGGTCATCATTTCTAGTACAAATCTGCAAATCCTAGAAATGTACTAACTTACAACTAATGGGAACATTGTTCTACGTCACCAAACTGTAGCTCAAAAACATTTTATGACAAATTTCCATACTTTTCAGTACTTTTCAGTTTTAATGTCTCAAATCCAGAATCATTTTATTTTAAAATTTTTAATTTACAGGAATAAAAAGTATGTTGACAAATACAAAGGAAATTTACTCTGCGGCCTTCAGCTGTCTACGTTAGGTTTTGACTTTTGGAAAGACAACATTGAGACAAAAACTGTCCGGGGCACAAAAGACTGGCAAGTGCAGGGAATAGAAGCTTTATTTAGAGCCTGCATCATCCCAGAACAAATAATGTTTTTGAATGACACTGTTAAACAGACATCTTGTCTTGGATTAGCTAAGATAAAAGATATAAACAAACCGTCCATACCTACACCTACACCTGATAGTAAAAACACTACAGAGGGGGTGGTCGACACACATACAATATTCTTAAAAACAGAACAGATCCGAATTGGAAAAAATTGTTAATTTGGCCCACAGACACAAACAGCTGTCAAGATAGATTCCTGAATAAGACACATGGGTTCATATTCACTAGGCCAGATCCAAGATATGTCCAGAGACACCATCCAGGGATAGTAACATCTACACAGTGAAGGGAAACTTGTGCCTTGAATGGCTACACAAATCTACACTAAAAGAAGTAAAACAACACTTATATTTACTTAAAGATGGTGTTGATTTGAGGGACTTTTTACAAGAACCTACTAACTCGCATCATAAACATTTTATATATGCTGGTATCTATGCTGCTTATAATGAAGCATGGAAGATTATGCAAGCAGAGGCTGAAGAACGAATATAATAAATTGATTGTATTAACTTAGAGAAATTTCTCTCTGTAGTTGACAGTGGGCTAACGACTATGTCATCCAGAATATATACTCTGGACAGCATAGTATCCTCTGCCATAGACATAATGGAACAGGACTTGGTCATGTAACAACATGGTCAGTCACAATTACGTTCTATAATGCTGTTAGGTTGGACGTTACAAAACCTTCGTTCTGGCTATATGCCTTGGCGTCTAATCAACACCACGTCATTGTTTTCTGAATTTAGCCTTACAGATAAACAAATCACACTGGCACAGAGGGAAGCAGACTATGTGGTGCTGAGCATTGAAAAACTGGAAAGATTGCCATTAACTGTTTCTGAGAAACCAGCAACAGAATGGATAATACACGGTACAATCACTCTTCCTGTTACAATTTTCAATTTTTCAGTATTGCTTAAAACATATACCAGCAGGCGTAAATGAAAGGTTGGGTAAAGAATACATCAAAACATCCTGGGATTTACCTTATACACACAGATGTTGGAGTGGGGGAAAAGAAGTGTTTCTTAGTGGTACAAATTGTGAAAAGGCACTAAGCAGTTCTCTCCTGCATCAGGGTATTTATTTACACAGGGCCTGCGATGGTTCCTCAAACAACTTATCCTGCCACCTGCAAGGTTTACCAGCTGCGGTGATTGATCCAACTTTCTAATGGAAGTTATATTATGTTGAAAGATCACAGCTGCTGTGGCATGTTGCCAGGAATCCCCTATCTCATAAATGTGTCAGCCAGGGTCACTTGCTGTATGCAAGTATTGTTTCCTAAAACTAAGACAGACGGGGAGTTGCCGTTAGGCCTTCACCGAACATCTCTTCTATACAAATTGATACTTTAAGAATAATGAAAGCCATTGTTTTACCAAAAACTGTGCCACTGACCTTGGCCAAAGAAATGTATGATCTGCATGTTGCAAGGACTTCTGCAGAGATACATGCCCTTTTAACAACAAACTGCCCTATGGATTTCTCAGAAATGTTAGGTCATATACGAGTGGTATTGTACATGTATTTAAGACAGTTTTTTAGGGACTGTTAGCACCTTTTTAAGCAGTCCTAGGAACATTTCCAAACTTCGTGCATTCTTTGTTTGGCGGACTGCCTCTCATTTTAGGACTTGTAGCAGGGATACTATTTTTGCTCCTTCTGCTCCGATATGGCAAGCCAAATCACCATCGACCCCTATATCACCTTGGAAAACACTCTTCTGGCGATGAAGTGTCATGAGTGCATAATCCAAATTTTGGGATTAACTCATTTAAGAGATTTGAATACGACATGGTTTCTGTCATTCAAACCAATTTGGCAAGATTGCATCTTACCTGTTCTACGATGCATGCTATGTGGAGAACAATGTATGCTAGACATCTGCCTGACACTTCCATCTGTCCTGCCAATGGATGTTGATACTTTGTTTGGACCAGTAACTGCTCATGCACTGTGTTGTCCCAAGCGGCTACCAATCCTGATGACCGCATTCATTGAGATCTCACAGACGCAACATGCTGACGGTGAGATACGTGGAGCAACAGGCGTACAGGTACCATCTACTTCGAACATTGCTAATGCAACCGATGCTGACGGCGATGATTCACATCTATGTGGGGTTAATATGCTTAACGAGGTAATCCAACTTTCACCTACAATAGTAGACAAATTCTTTACAGACTTAGAAGATTTGATGTTTTCTCCAAACAATGACACTCACTTTTGAAGTTGGCAAGCAGTGTTCTGGGAGGCGGAATTCGAATTTCAATTTTTCAAAACAAAGATCTAACTTTGGAACTCTATATTTTCTATGATCTAACTTTTGTTTTTCCAAACTTTTATATTTCACTTTTTTGGCACAAAGTAATCTGCTTGAAGTAGAACTATTCATAGAGAACTAGAATTCTTTGAAAACATCCAAGAGACAATATTAGACCTTGTCCACATTCACACTGTTTTTTAATTTGCCATTAAATGGTATCAACTTTTTTTTCTGTATTTAAAAGCCATTTCATAAATGTATTTTCGTAATTCATTCGGATAAGCATTTTTCAAATGTCATCTATATGCTTTGAATGGAACATTGCTTTTAACTGCGTACAGCACAAATGCTCTTTTCATGCACAACCAATTCCAATGTATTTTTTTATGTATTTTGGGTAGGTTTTTAACACATCATGTTTAGATATGTTTTAATGTGTTTACAACTTAGTAATATCGTACATAATAAAGTGGAGTGGGTATTGTGTGGCATTTTAGGCTCAGAGTGAATTTTCCCGATTCATGCCCTTATATAGGTACAATTCATATTGCCCTAATATATGCATAGAAATCAAGCCCTTATGTAGACATAGCCCATGCAGACCAAATACAGGCATGGCCACCCATACCCAACGATCTCTTGGAAAATCGGCTTAAACATTTAGGGAACTTCCCCTTGCTCGAATATTGATTTTTCCAAGTACTCATGTACTTTTCAAAGAACAGCTATTCCCTAGGGGTTCTTTACTGACGTTATTATGCCAGACTTTTGCATTCCTAGACGCCTTCAAGGTATAAATATACCTACACTTGCTCTAGCAAGACACAGTAGTTCGGAGCAGTTCGACTATCTACTTGCCCGACGTAGCTCGCTACAGCAAGTGCCGAAGGAAGCCGACCCAGCCGAGAATCCAGCTCCAGTGCTTCCAAGCACCCCTTGCGGGGTGTTGGGAAATCGAGTCCTGAAACAGAGATACCAGACCTCCTTCATTCTAGCCAAGGTATGGAGCTGATTAGAACCTGAGAGAAATCTTGGATAGATTCTCGGCAAAGAAAACTAAACCTATGCTACACAATACTTACTTTACTTACTTCTTCCCTCGTACTAGACTTAGGTTAGGTACATTGGGGTAGGTGTATTTTAGAAGCACCAGAATAATGATTATTGCCGTTCACTTCTCTTGCATGAGAAAGAAGACTGTACAATAATTCCTTTTTATTGAAAACGCCTGTCTCTCTATTTCTCTGCAACTCTGTAGAAACGAAGCATGCACGATTGACTGAGTGAAATACTTATCTATTGTTTCCACGACTCCAGAGACATATTTCGTATTTTTGGGAAACAAAGTTGTCATGTTTATGCGGTTGTCAGAAATGAATCCCTTCTTGTGAATTCGAGAAAGTTTCTAGTGACTTCTGAGCAAGATGGCACTCACTATTAAGTTTAATATATTCAATAGAGACCTAGTCGACCTCAGTCCTACGTCTAATTTATAGGATATATTATTCCAATGCGCAGAGCCTATTGGGAATATAGGAACTACACTATAAGGAGACCTAGCAGCGAAGAGGTTAATAGCTTGTATGTAACAATATACATATGAAAGAACCATCACAATATAAGAAATACATCAAAACATCCTTTATATTTAAACTTTAAGTATTATTCAAAATGTACACATTTTGGTGCATACTTCCTGGTTTCCTAAAGTGTTAGTTATAGTTAGGCTTTCCGGTTTTCAGTTTCTAGTTTCGGTAAATTCTGGTGGGGTTTTTTCAGTGTTTTTAAATTAATTCAATACCTTAAAAAAATAGTGTTTTTCAGTGGCTTCACATTTTTGCACCAATAAAACAACAGAAACAGTGTTTTCCAGTGTTTATGGAATGTTTTGCTTTTATTATTGCTCGCTTTATGCGCTGACAGCGCAGGGTATATAGACAGTGTACGTATAGTGTATATGAGGTCCAAATTCATTTTTGCAAATCTAACTTATAATAGTACACCACACAATACTTCTCCAGTGAGTCTATGGTCATGTGCGCTCGCTCTTTTCTATGAAAAGGCCCTCCCAACATTGGCACTTGAGACTGGCAACGCCAAAACAGCCAGTACACAATTTGTTAACTCTGGGCATTGACATAGCTTTCCGTCCCAATACTGGTGCACCTGAAGATTGCGATTCTCAGGGCAGGTTCTGCAACATTTGCGTTGAACTGGGCGCTTATGCCCTAGAGTTATTAAAGCGGTCAAACATGAAGCAGCACTTTTGAAACTATGGAGGAAATTCCCCTTTACGGAAGGGATCTAGAACTTGTACAGAGTACCACAGTGAGGTTTCTTTGACTTCAAAAGCCATGGGTAGTGAAGGGACATTTCTATGCATCATTGCAAGCCATTTCTCATACATTGTAACATAAAAGTCTTTGGCATCATCACTCAGCAAAAATTCTGTAAATGGTTGCCACATGGATAATATAGCATTCATAGCCCCTTGGACTGAGAGCCATTATCTAAGTGATGCAATTAGAATGATTCTTTCTTTAATGCCACACAAAGCACGAAATGAGAAATATTTGCATTTTGGTTCCTGTGCATATCAAAACAGTACACCAGAATGGACTAAAAAGTCAATACATTCTTCATTAACTCTGAAGATTGTAAAGATGTTTTCAGCATACCATCTAACAAGTGGCAAGGATCTCTTACAAGGAAGAACTTCAGCTCAGGTATCAATTTTGACATGTCATCACACAACGTTTTCCTATACGTAGCTGAATCACTGCAAATACAAACAATATCACTCCAATCTTCGTTGAACTTGGAAAAAAACATTTTCCAGAGCATTCCAAGTGACACTGTGTTTCATGTTTTCCAAAAGTCTGGTGTCATGTTTTCACCACTATCCCAGATGCTTGGTGTTAGTAGTATTTTCACATATATTTGTCACTATACCTTGCATGAGGTGTTGGCAATTCACCTACTATCAATACTGACTCACTAGAAACTGGGGGCTGATGTATCAAGGGTATTTACCCATTTTCTGCGGTTAAATGTGATGACACATATTGGGAAAGATTCCCAGCCACTTTACCTATCAGTGAAAGAATCACACGCTGACAAAATATCAAATATGATTTTGATATTTCCTGATTCTCTATAGTTTATAAAATAATTAAACACAATCTAAAACATGCTTCTAAACCCTGAGGCTTTAGACCAAAGATCACACACTGAAAAAAGCAAAGGAATGAAGAAACAATATTTTAGCGGCATCACTAAACAACAAAACTCAAGCACAGTAACGTTAGCCCAGTTCTTTCTTGCTGCTAGCTTGTATAACAAAGTTACATTGTATTGGCCCCTTCAGGGAGAAAAAAATGACTCTTTCTCTCTCTTTTTTCTTTCTTTGAATGGCATTTAGTTTGTGGTTGTGCAGGTGGTTTTTCAGTGTTTATATGTTTTCACTGGGAGGGCTATTTCCTTTTCAGTGGTGTTTGATCAGTTATTATAGGTTTAAACATAAAACCACACAGCCTAGTTATAGTGCTGTTTAATGGTAGCCCTGAATAGTAAATGTTGAAAAAAATAAATAAAAGAACACCCTAGATTAGCCATTATACCACTGTTTTTAAGTCTGGTGTTAGCCAAGACCTTTTGGTTTTACTAACATGAACAAAATACTTACTTATAGGGGCTTTCATTCAGACCTCCGGATCCGTTGGTCTAGTATTGAGTCATTCACATTTTTCTTCCACCCACAGCAGCATGCAGCAGGGGGCAGTGCATCATTTTTTTGATACCGTTGGAGCCCGATTAGGCTGCCACGTCCACGTCTAGCGGAATAAGGTGCATATGACTATCTCCATATCTGAAAGGGGAATGCACCCGTCCACAGCCGAACCTAGCATATTATCTTTCGTAGATTTGGCAATCTTACCTGCGTACTACTTTCATTAGTCTTTTGGACGAAGAAAAACAACAGTATCTATAATTGAATACTTTACCAGTTGCAACGTCTGTATGTACCACGCCTACACGATTTAAGTAAAACTCGTTTTTATATCTGCATCTATTATCCTTGGAGCCTAATCATCTTAATAGGACAATAGTCATCATACAGCATCCAGTCACCACTATAAATTTGAAGTACTAGATATTTCGTTTTGCATCATCAAGTATCGCGTTCAAGCCCCTTTCGTGCAATAGACGGCTACCTGATGAAGGCACGTGTGCCGAAACGCGCGTAGTTGACACCTGCCGCACTGCCTCCATCATCTTTACGTCTATCGTATATGCAATAATTGTAATCATGTTGTCTCCAAACAAATGTATATATGAAATGATTGATTAGGAATAAGATATATTTAAAAAGTTTAAACAAATAACATAGCTGATTAAGAGCTCTACGTAAAAGAAGAAAATAAAAAATATGTTTTGTAATACACTGGTGTATATATATTTGTCACTATAGGGTGGTTCTGTGAATTGCAGAGAGATTTAATTTTGTTTTGCACCAATTAGCTAGCTATCAACCTTTTCCTTATTGCATATGTTTCCCTATGTTTTTAGCTAGTCTATATAGATGTAGGGGTCCCCTGTTTTCTAAAGAGTGCATCAGCCCACTTCAGTTGTTGGCTAACTTCACTGTGAGAGACAACATTCTGCTGTTTGACAAGGAGCACATCCACACAGAAAGTCATTTTCATATGCGCCAAGGACTACATGGCAATGTGTGATTTTTAGGACCAACAAATATTTTTGCTGTTAGTTACTGTTTTTTCAGTTGATGAGAGCTCGACAGCTTCCTCAACAATAAAGCTTTGCAAAAACTGTGACAAAGCAAGGCAAGCATTGATAAAGCAAAAAGGCTGACAGCTAAGGCCAGAAGTATTGGCTTTGCCAATGCATGTTTTATTTATTTGTCAAGTCCACTGGCTGGCAGAAACAGAGGGGTTCCAAACCACTTCATGATGGGGCTGGTGCACACACCGTCTTCCTCCTATGATTGATGTCCTGACTCTAGATGGCTTGTGACATAATGAACCACTGGACTATTTCAGCACTATAAGAACATGGGTTATTAGTTGGGGATGATGTGAGTCCTGCCTTGGTAATAAGTCCACATTTTTGTTAGGTACAACACACAAATTCAATAAATAAACCTGGGCTCAGCCCATAGCAGCTAGGGTGCAGAACAGATAGGCTTAACCTAAAGAAAATGTGTAAAGTATGTAGCAGTAGCTAAACACAATGCAATCAAGAACCCACAACCAATTTTTTTTTAAAAAGGGAAACATTTAATATGGAAAAGGATGCCAAACTGGCTAAATTACATGAAGGGGGACCAGATGCAAAATGTTAAGGTTATAGGGAAAAAAGCACTAAAAAAAGAAAATTACCACTCCAAACTCACTGTCCATGGTTGATCAGGACGTGGCACACTTTTAGGCTGACTGTGTTGGAGTGAAGGTCAGATAACTAAAGAGAGTCATCCCAGTCAAAGATTATACCTTCTGACGTAAGACCTGATTTCTATGTTGGTGGTAGGGATACTCCATCGCAACATAATGGTCTGCCCACCTGATTAGGTCCAGGCGGACCATTGGTTTGGCTCCTTTGGTGGCTATTCCATCACCACCATAGCCAAATCTCTCTGAGGACCCAACAGATTTAGGCCCATTGGAGCAAAGGCTAATGTGTCCATCAACCCAGACAGGATGGGTGGACTTCTAGCCATGTGTTTTACTGTCCATTGCCTCCATGCAAACCCTAGCGGGGAGATCCAGTAAAATGCTAATAATACTTACCCTGCTCGGAGAGATGACTCCCATAGCGAGGGGAGCATTGCTTTTTTATTCAAGCAGTTCCTGCCAATGCATTGTGAACGACCTCCTGCAAGACAGTCATTTATAAATTTGGAGGATGGTCCCTCTGCCATGGGGATGGAGTAATTTTGTCAATTCCACTGGCGGAACAACAGGCTGTCTACCAAATAATAAATCAGACCCTTAGTTTCTGAAATGGAAGTTGAAATCGTTAGGCCGTATTCAGTGAAGTCCTCTGGAAGTTAGTTAGCCATTGGAAGTGGTTTTGCTGAAGCCATTGGTTTTGACTGGAAAAGCTGAGAGTGGGGAAACTTTACATTCGCTGAAGTCCTTTTGTTGGTTAGATAGTTTTTTACACCTTTACCCAGTCTACATTTCTACCTTTGTACTGGGTCTTTTTTATGGAGCGCAAAATATCCTCGCGGAGCTAGCCTGAATCCGTTTGCAGTGAAGTCCTCTTGAAATTAGTCATAGAGACCTTTTTAAGACAACATTGTTCAGACTTTATTGAACAGTTCCTGATGATCTCTTCTAATGCTTTCATGACTTCCAGTTCATCACTTAGGATCCAGGACTCAATCCAGCAGAAGCTGCCAGGTTGATCCAGTCCAAGTCCAGATGCTACCTGTCAGTCGGGCACTCAAGGAAAAAGGCCTCTTGCGGTTTATTGAGTCCTTGTGGCCACACTGCAGTTCAGTTAACTGATCTCTCAGCCCACGGTACACATGGGAGAAAATCCTGTCCCTTGTGTCCCCACACAGGTCACAATCAACAGGTTCAGTCCTCTTCTGTTCTCTCTCTGGTTCAGATGTCTTCTAATGATCTGTGGACGAACGGACACTTTTAAATGGTTCTCTAATCAGTAGATGGGGTGACTCATGGACTATCCTTAATCAATAACATAAATAAAAGCAGGGGTAAGCCTTCTCATTTTTGCAGCACTCCTGTTTACCTTACAGAAAACTATCCCACACTGCCCTATTTTGAGGCAGCCCTAAACTTCACCCGTTCATCCCTGAACTCTATAAGACGCTTTCTACCCCTAAACCAGAAAATCCCCCTTTCCCCCTATGTATTAATCAGATGTGACTGATTCGGAAGTAATGGTAAGCCCAAAGTAAAAATAACAAGGAAAAAGTAAGTCAAATGAAACAATCTAGCAATCCAGATTTCAAGTTAATGAAGTTCCTGAACCCTTCCCAGTTGCCCCTCCTGAACTGAGATCAGTCATATAGCTCACACCCAGGTCTTCCTGCCACAGGTCCTAAGCTATTTTTTCTGCTCATGGAGCAGTTTTTACATCTTATTAAGTACTGACAGTTACTAGATGCTGGCAGATCTGAGATCATGCTGCTAGGGAACGATAGCCACCTATGGACAGAACAATGGTGGCCAGATGCGCTGGGGCCTGCACCACTGCCAAAGGAAGTTGTGAAAAATATGAGTGTTTCGGCAGGGGCATGTTTTGGGCTTCTGCGTGGACTCAGGCACTTGTTAGGGTGCTTTGATTCACAAATCCACCAAATCATTATTCAAGCGACAATTTTATCTAGACTGGATCACTACAACTCTCTTTATTTAGGTGCAAACAAAGCCGGAATTCAGCGCTTACAGAGGGTACAAAACACTGTAGCACGATCCCTTCTTGCTCTTCCTAAATTTTGCTTGGTATCAAAACGCTTAACCAAATTATACTGACTGCCAGTTGATAAGAGAATATATTTTAAGATCCTATGCTTTGCTCATAAAATTCACCCTAAGCAAGCCTCTTCTATTCTCTCTGGCCTGCTTGTGCCAGATTCAGCACAACGCATGTTACGCTCAGCAGATCTGCATTTAGCATGCATCCCCCAGGTCAATAGAGCACGAGCCGTGGGTCGCTCTTTCAAATCGCTAGCAGCTACACTATGAAACTCCTTACCTGTGTCCATCAGAAAAATCAACAACCATCTGTCCTATAAAAAGGCCATTAAAACCTGGCTCTTCCTGAACTAATTTACAGTCTTTATGCTCATCATCTTGCGACCCCAGTGACCTGGATTTTATTTAGCGCTGGGACACCCCGTCGCTGGGGCAGCCATGCACTGTATAAATCTGCTAACATAACAACAGGCTAACTCTAATTAGTCGACTGGTTCAGGCCAACAAAGTCTAACATTCTTAAAAGTTACTTTTCTGAATTGTTATCATAAATACGACCTCACCAGTGAGTTTGATTTTTAATAAATATTAACTATAGTGATTGAATCATCGCTGTCCGCTGATGTTACATATCAAAACTAAAATCTTGCATGTAGTAATTTTAAATACTAGGCACTTACCTAATGGGCTGCAAGGCCTACGTGGAGTTTACATATTCAATAATTTAAAGTCAGCAGATGCAAAAGCTGTAGCACTTAGGCTACCCAGGTGGGCCCAAAGCCATGTTTTCTTTGTCAGCCTAGATGATGGCACAACAAGTGCTGCAGTCCATAGGTGACCTCTAACTTTCAATGCAATTGGTGTGTTTTTGCACCATATACTATGACCTTACTGGAATGGTAAATATTTCAAGTGGGGGTTTGTCAATTTTGCCATGTTTTAGGGTCCAGATCACATACTGGGGATTGGCCAGGAGTGATCCAGTGTTATAGTTATAAAAATAGCAATATAAGCCAAAAGATATAGGGTTTTCATGCAAAAAATGGGATATACTCTCAAGCACTACTAGGAAATGTTAACAATGGGTCGAGAACTCCTCAGAGAACCTTTTTGTTTAGCACATGGGGCTCACCTCTACTTCCACAGCTCCTTAAATTTCTTGCTGACGCCTCTCTCATGAAACATCGTCTTACACATTCTTTAGCTCTAGTTTTAGTACCTCATAATATATCTTTCTATTCCGACACAATATATCTAGGTAGTAGGAGAACATTACCTATACTTCCTCTTCCTTTTTTGGTACTATAATGCCACAAACTACTATTCTAGTTACTAAAAACTAGGTTGAGCCCTTCCACGCTCTCATGTATATGCATATTTGAATATTATGCCTTTATTTGCTTACTCCCAAATGTGGTTGCAGAGTCAGACACATTGTGACTCACATATAACATTTTATAAGGATGCAGGAAAGATAGATAGTCTGCATAAAAATATTCATATTTACTGTTACCACAGCAGTTTTGCCTTGAGAAATCCAATACTATACTAGCCGAAGGGTGAAACCGGTGCATTCATTTGGGAGACTTACTCTCAGATATTTATCTGTTTATATACATAACTATAATCAACCGCAAGTGCAAAACAGAATTTTGGATATGCGTTAAATAATTGATGTAATTACAATAAAACATTGAAATGAAGAGAAATAGTATTCAGACTAAAAGATTTGACGGTATCATGTAATTATCCTGTACTAGAGAGATTTCTCCAATGTAACTCTTGTATTGCGCCTTACCAACATACCTACATTTCAGTTCCGGGGTGCTTGGGCCTCTCCCAGCTTGTTGAAGACATAAACAACTAGGAAATACCCAAGTCCTTTTTGGAATTGTAACCAGAACATTAATTACTTTAAATCGTCATCGATGCATTTATTTATGTCTATTGAGCCACACTGCCGCTTAAATTTAAGAAGATGTTCAGATTAAACATTTAAAATGTTGCTAGTCTCTTAATCCATCACTATTAGACCCAGTTATGCTTCATAAACAGAACTGATATATATTTATTTTCCTAAAATAGTGTTCTAGTATTGTCTCTCTGGGATTATTACCTAGTGTATTGTTCATAAGTCCAAAGATGACCCTTCTAATAATGATACATTTATCTTCACATGAGATTGTTGGAATACTATGCCATGTGGGATGCCTTTGATCCTCTACTGTAGGTTTGAGATTCCCTAAATTGTTATCGGTGTTGGCACTTTAGTTATATCACTGTGGCTTTCCCAACCACCATTTGCATTCTATATGTATGCATGAATTTATGTGGTATATGTATAGCTTGAACCTTGCCAAAAGGCAGTGGAGCACTGCACAGGGTCAAAGGCAAGCATAAAGATAACAAGTGATAGGCGAGGTAGCTGGTTATTGGATTGTTACTATCCTGTGATACAGCATTCCTTAAATATGTGTGTGTTCAAATCTTTCCTCTATTGGAGCAACATTGGGATGTTCCTTAAGAATACAGGAATGTCCCATCTCTTGGGTGCATAAATGGAAAGGGCATGTACAGTTTCTAGTCTCCAGTCTGATGGTGGTCTGGCAATGGGTGTGCCAAGAACCTCCAGAGATGGTGGGTTTTTCCTCAAGATAAGTGGGGTGTTGGTCTTGTTGTTTTTTTAATTCGTGCAAGGGGTGAAAATGGAGTTCCATGAGGCTGGGGTGATATGATCATATTTCTTCTGGCCCAGGATGAGTCTCGCTGTGGCATGTGGGATTCCATTAAAGGGTGCCAATGCAGTGTTACTTCCATCCAGATGCAAGCACATGAGTGCCTGAACAGGAGTTCTGAAATTGCTTTCTGGAAGAAAGAGTTTCACTTTCTTTCAATGAGAGTGCTGGTACTAGGCTTTCTTTGCTTTTTGAGCAAAGTGTTCCTTGAGGATTAGTGGGACGTTGGTGTAAATGGTGATTCCAAGTGACTTGGCATGTGGTGAAAGTTGGGGATCGAAGCCATCATGCAGCATGGTATTGAACCAGATTTGAAATAATTCTTCATTGTTATTGCCATATAAACGGAATTCACTCTTGCTTAGGTTGGACATGCAGGTCTGGATGAGGTGCAGGCATTGTTTGAGGCATTGGATGTCTGGAAGAGAGAAGACCTTAAGACAGATTTCTGGCTTGTCTTCATGGTGTGAATTTTGATGCTGTTATCTGTGAGTAACGGCCTAATTAGAGTTTGAAGATGACAGGAGACATTATGGAACCCTGGGGGACTCCTCAGAAGACAGGAATTACTTGGAACTTGGAGTTGCCTATGTGAACAAATTTGTGTCAATTGAAAATGTAGGAGATGAATCAGTGACCAATGGACCAGAACCTAATGTGGCATCAAGTACTCCTTTTGGTGGACTACGTAATTGACATGTCACTTGTAATTGAGACCCACTTGCTTCTTGGATGTCTTTGCTGGGCTAACACTGTGATATTTTAAAGTTAGTCTAAACATGGTATTCTGTGCTGAAAGGGTACCCTTCTAGTACAAACCTATCCTAGACATGATGCAGACACTTTTGCACTATGGTGCAGATCTGTGTATATGGCAGTAGGCAACATGATTGTGTGCCAGCATTAGGAAAAGTGCAGTAGGGTGCAATATCATAGCAGATATGGCCATGTAATGCTTTGTTCCTCTCTGCCAATGCCGAGCGGTAAGTGTGTATGCTGCACTGCATTCCATACGATCTTTGTAAATCTAGACCAAAGTCTCCTATTACCAAACACTTCCCGTAACAAAAACAGATCTATAGGTTTGCCAATGCTTTTCCTACATTGAAATGTAGATCTTGTGCACTGTTCAAACAGCAACCAAAGGAGCATGCAGTATTTTTGCCACCAACTGATGTATGTTATTACAAAATAATTGGCATCTCAATAGGAACACAACTGATAGATTACAGACTAATTTTGCATGTTTGTGAATGTCACCTTCAAAATATGGTAGTAAAAGGATGTGGACATCACCAGGGTTACTACTTGTCCAAAATGTTTAGCTTAATTGGAGAATCAAACAAACTCATAAATAATGTACCTTCCTCCCCCACCACCCTATTTCAAACAAAAGGTCAGGTTTCTGCATGCTTTCAAATCATTCCTAACCACTACCTTTCTGTTTTCCACTGCCACTTTAGCCTTTTGATTGTTTAGGTTTAACTCTTTTTATTTGTTTCTCAAAATTAGACCTACCATTGACTACAACCACTTGGTCAATGAGGAGTTAAAAACATGAACTGCCCTTCCCATCAACTAACCCAACTCCTCCATTAACATTATCATCTGAAGGCCATTGGCCTTCTCTAGAGGTGGACAGGCAGGCAAAATGAAAATTTACCTTTAGAGCTGATGTTTAGACCTCCTTGATAGTGGGCTGCAGAGAGAGTTCTGACCAGATATGTCCCAAGACCTTGAGCTACCTGGGGACAGCCAGCTCTCTCAATTTCCAGCCCTGTAGCTAAGGATTGGGTAACAAAATGTGTCAAATGTTTTAAGCCTATTTTAAGTGGAAGATGTTATGTTTTCCATGCCTAGTATGTCTCATAGCCAGTCTCCAGTCCCTCCATTTTGGGCTCTCACCCTGCTCCCATGCCACCAGAATCAATCTACTGCAGTAAAAATGGCCAAGGTCACCTATTTGCCCCACCATCAAATTTATAGAATGCTCTTTGAGCAGCAGGCCCAAGAGAATCACTTCCGGGTCATGTGGGACATGTACCCATATCCTCGACTGTCCAAAGGATGTTGGTCCAATATTTATTTAGTTTCGGATTACCATAAAAATAAACCAACAGTCTTGTGGCTCTACAGCCCCTTCAGTAAGCCACTGACTGATGAGTAACGTTTTTGGACTCTGTTAAGCATACACTACAAGTACATTAGGATCTTGTGTAAGTACTCCTTTCCTGTTACATGTCAAATTAACCAATATCCCTTTTTGTGTACTTGCTCCTATTTTCTATTCAAGAGCACGCGACCTAGCTCCTTACCTGGCTTCCAGTGCTGCGAGTATTACCTTGTAAAGGAATAATATGGCACTTCTCTATTGTGGCCCATATTGCATTCAACATTCAAGGGTTGTGAGATCTTAAGAGGTTCTGGGCTTGGTTGTCAGGTGTAGGGTCCAGCGCCACACTTGCAGATGGTGATAGCATTCTGATCCTAGAAGGCTTAATTCCCTTTTGTCCTCATTGAATAGTATGATTGCCCCTCCAGAGTGTAATGAGCATACAATATCAATAGGAATTTTGTCTCATCTCACACGGTGAAAGCTTTCCTATGAGGGCTAGAGAGAAGTTCTGATATAACACATATAGGCAATTAGTGGGACGTAAATGAGGTAAGCACCATCTTGCTGCTAAGCTTTTCTCATTTTTTAAGGGCCACTCTCATCATGGGAGGGGAACATCATCTTGGAGCAAATTAATTCGAAAATGAAAATTCAACTTACAGACCATGTTAGAATTGTACCTTAGAATGCGTTTAAACTGCTGCAGAAATGTTTTCTAATTCAAAATGGCATGTAGAAAATTTCTCCCTGCCTTATAACATGAGAGAATCTTTATTAATGCTGCAAATAATATATTAATTACTAATTAATATATATATATGAGAAAGTGTGTGATTTAAAGTATATACAAAAATTGTACCATGCTATCATTCTTAAATGTGCTTCTTTAGTTAGGCCTAAAAGCCTTTTCTTTCGACTCTTGCTCATAACTTAATGGACGTATATTTAGAAAATGTTGCCTAGCAACAGCAACTTGCTTATTAATGTGCTGACTTCAAGCTTATGTTTCCTTAGCCTCTTCACAACATATTAGATCATTTACCATAAAACAATCAGCTTTTCTGTTAGTTTTTTAACAAATAATGATTTAGATATATTTTATGAATGCTACACATAATATTGCAAGTTTTCCCCATCATATCTGACTTGCTTTGTATTCACAGAGTACATTTTTTAGCTTAGGTAAGAAGGTTCTGTTGAGAACTTTCCTTCATGTAACAGAGTCCTGAAATAATGTTTCACACTATATAGATGTGAATGTTTACCGTGGGAATCAGGAAAAGAAGCATAAGAAGTTGACAACACCAATAAATGAGCGCTTTCCATTGGATGAAAGGAGCTACTTTCCAATAACTTTCGATACTTTATTGAGTGATTTTATAATAATGAGTGTTCCTAGCTAGGTAGAGGGAGACTTTCTTAGACTCAGACCAAGATCTCTTTTACCTACCTCGTGACTCTTCTACCGGAGAGTTGGTTCTTTGCTTTGTTATCGACAGCTACTGCTAAAGGTGACTATTCCTTTCTTTATCCAAAGACCATTTTCCTGATTAATGTTACTGCAAAGATCACGCTAATATTGATGGATGCTGCTGCTGCTGTAGGGACATTAGCTGATTTTCCAGATTTACTCTTTATGGGTCATTCTTCCTATATTCTAAGTCTTGCTCTTTTCTGAATAGAACACTTCATGGATTCTATTTAGTGAAAATTATTTTCCTTACTTAGTATGTGACAATATATCCTCTACAGAACACTTTGGGGCCCATTAGGATGGCACGCAAACTTCCGTCCACCCGACACCCAAGCGGTAATGGGACCAGCCGCCAGTGGTGCGGCGGTCCCGTACCGGCGATTAGGATGCCACCGTGGCGGTGGCATCCTCCATTCCCAGCATTGTGGCAGGCATTGTTCACAGCACAGCCCGCCACAATGCTGGGAATGCACTGCGTGCATTGTCATGCATATGTTGACAGGCACCGCAAGGTGCCTGCCACCATGTCGATGATAATGCAGAGGGGTACCATAGGTACCCTCCATGTACACACCCCGCCCCCCAATAACCTGGGGGCCCACAACGGGCCCCCGTTAGAGAATTCCACATGCCTTTCTGTGGTGGCAAAGCCGCCACAGAAAGGCATGTTCCCGTCCAATGCTAATATGGATGGCGGTGTCGAGCAAAAAATATGGTTCCTTCTCAAATATGCAGGCTGTACCGTAGTAAACAAGATATCATGAGATACTTGCCATATATCTTCAAGATGGACCCCGGGCAAGATGTCTCACCATAACTCCATCAGTAGATTAAATTCTCCTTCCTCGAGGTCCAGCATTAGCCAATAAAGGGTCGATATCTCCTTCTTGTTCACAGTTTTTTTCCAAAGTGCATTTTCTAAATCATTCGATAAGCACACCTCTAGCCCGATATTCTGATGCCAGGTTCTGAGTTGCCAGTACTTAAACTTTGAAAGCCTATTGTCAATCAGTACAGTCAACTCTTCCCACGATAGCAATGACTCTCCTGATAGTAATTGACCCCAGCACCCAACACCAGCATCTATCAGAGGAGTTGACATGGAATCACTAGTCCATCCCGGTGATCCCGGAGCATTCCAGATGGGAGCGAAAGCACTGAGCTTTGTCGATGTACCAGCAAGTTCGCGTAGTATTTTTAATCAAACTTTTTTGAAGAATCTAGGGTCCCCATATTTATATAAAAAGCCTTGATTTCCATTTTCAACATCTAAGAGCGTCGCCTTAAGCATTACTCCCACATCCGAGTCATCTGTGATACCCAAAAGTAATTTTCCTGCCTTAAGGAAAAAACCCTAGCATATAAAACTAAACCTGGTAAGCAGAACCCTCCCCCCCCCTGTTCTTTATCCTACGTAGCTTCTTCCACGATATTCTAAACGCTTTTGAGGCCCAAATGAAAGTGTTAAACTTGGACTGAAGAGATCTTAAACTTTTTTCATTAAATGCCAAGGGAATATTCTATAGTATCAATATTAACTTGGGCAGAAGCATCATTTTTAATAAATGTACTCTGCCTATCAGAGTTAGAGGCAGGTAAGCCGAACCTGTCAAGGAGTTTTGTATTTCCTTAGAAATGTTTTGAAGGTTTAATTCTAGGCTCTCAAAGATATTTTGGGTGATCAATATACCCAGATACCTTATCACCTTCCTTGTCGGATGGACACAAGTACTCAGATTTCATACCATACATTCAGTTTTTGTGGAATTAACTTTGTATCCTGAAATGTTTCCAAACTTATTTGCTTCATCATATATCAGTGGGATTGAGACGTTTGGGTCTGGTATTAAAACCATTAAATCATCAGCGTATAACGCCACCTTTTTCTCCCAATCCTTGAATTTAAAAGATTGTATACCTGAGTGTTGTCTAATATTTTTAGCTAAAGGCTCGATGTATAAATTGAAAAGCATTGGGGATAGAGGACACCCCTGCCTGGTGCTTCTCTGGATTTTGACAGGAGCAGATACATTCCCATTCACTAAATTTCTTGCCAAAGGTGTCTGATATAACAAAGAGACTGACCTAATGTTTTTTCCTAAGTTGTACTCTTTTAGTATATATTTTAAATGAACTCAGTTGACTCTGTTAAAAGCCTTTGTTGCGTCTATTGTTATTATGGCTAGTGGGAGTTTATATACGGTAGCTATGTCAATTGCTCCTTTCAGTTGTAGATAAGTTCCGCTACTCCTCTTCCTTTAATGAACCCTTTTTGGTCCCTGTGCAGGAGACAGTCCGCTACCCCCTTTAACCTCTCTGGCAATATTTTTGCGTAGATCTTATAATCGATATTGAGCAGAGAGATGGGTTGATACGAATCACAAGATCTTGGTGATTTGGAAGGTTTAAGGATTAGCGAGACCGTGGCTTCATTCTACTAAGGCGGAATATCTCCTCCTTTTTCAAAAATGTGGGCAAATAGTGATGTCAGAACTGGGGTAAGAACATCCCTTAAAACTTTATATAATTCCACAGGCACCCACCCAATGTTTTTTCCTAAGTTGTACTCTTTTAGTATATATTTAAAATAAACCCAGTTGACCCTGTCAAAAGCCTTTGTTGCGTCTATCGTTATTATGGGTATCGGGAGTTTATATACTGTAGCTATGCCAATTGCTCCTATCAGATTGTAGATAAGTTCCGCTATTCCTCTTCCTTTAATGAATCCTTTTTGGTCCCTTTGCAGAAGACAGTCCGCTACCCCATTCAACCTCTCTGCCACTATTTTTGCGTAGATCTTATAATCGATATTGAGCAGAGAGATGGGTCACCAGATCTTGGTGATTTGGAAGGTTTAAGGATTAGAGAGACCGTGGCTTCATTCTACGAAGGCGGAATATCTCCTCCTTTTTCAAAAATGTGGGCAAATAGTGAAATCAGAACTGGGGTATGAACATCCCTTAAAACTTTATATAATTCCGCAGGCAACCCATCCGGGCATGCAGCTTTCCCAGTTTTACCCGTCAATGGCTTTCCCAATCTCGAACCCTGAAATCCGTAAATCCATATTCTGTGCCTTATCATCAGGGATCTTTTTGATAGAGGTGTTACACAACCACTCTTTTATCTCTCCTTCTTGAACATTCAGATCCTCACAATCGACTTCCTCAAAATGAGACTGGAAGGCCTTTACGATTTCATCTGGGGTTTCAAGTATGACTCCTGAAAAGGCAGAATTTAGCTCACTAATGCTGCCTGTGGCGAGATCTTGCTTGGTCTTCCATGCCAGGTTTCCCACAACTCTCTCCATACTCAAAATAGGCTACTTTGCTGGCTTGCCATTTCCTTTTCAGCCTAAAATCAAGAACTGCTGCCAGGTTCGATCTAAGAGATTGTATCTTTGCTAACATATTTGTATCTGAGGGAATGTTCTGGTGTGTGTTGATATGAATCTAGATTGCTTGTATTTCTTTTTCTATTCCCTCCACTTCCTCTTTGTATCTTTTTTGTCTAGTAAACTGTATGGAGGTTACCATGTGTTTCGGAGCACTACCCAGGTTTGTTTGGAAAAGGGCCTCTGTTTCTGATGTTAGTTTCTCAATTATTTCTTCTTCCAGAAAGAGGGCACGCTCCACCGTACATCTTCTGGAGCTCTTCCTAACTGGTATCTTAAGAGTTAGAGAGACAGCTGAGTGATCAGAAAGATGTTCCCCTACATGTTTGACAGCCTGCACCCATTTCTTTAACATTGTACTCAAAAGAAAATAGTCTATTCTTGACTTATGATTATGTTTCTTGTTTTGGAAGGTATAGCCTCTTCTTTTGCCCATCTTATTCCTCCACAATAATACCAGGCAAGTTGTTTCATTGTGTTTTTAATCAAAGCTGCCATTTTATGATTGAATATCGCTCTGCTTCTCTGTGATTTATCAAGATTCTGATCCAGAACCACATTAAAATCTCCCTCCAATATTAGCGGGTCTGTATAATTCAATAATTCAGACAACAAATCACTGAAGGGACCTGGATCATCTGTGTTCGGGCCATAATAAACCGCCACTGTAAACTTTAATGTATGGCATTTGACCCTAGCAATGACCCATCTCCCCATTGTATCCACCGTTCTAGACTCAAGATAAATAACTGAGTTTCTTTTTTACATTATAGCCACTCCCTTGGTGGGGTGTTGCTGCGAAGTGCAAACAACACTTTTAATCCATTTTCTAGGTTTGCAAAGAGACTTTAATTCGCTCTCCAACAAGTGCATCTCTTGCAAAATAAGGATCTGCTCTGGTGCATCCCTTAAGTACTGAAATATGTTTTCCATCCTATACTTGTCCTTACACCATTGATATTCCAGGAGAGCACCTTAAATCCAAAATTCTGATCAACCACAGGGCAGACCATACCTTTGATCTCTACTCCATTACGATGAATTGGCAAATTGGTAAGATTTTGTTTTATTTTCTCCCACTGCTCCCACCCAGTGCTCCCCCTCCACCCCTTTAGGAACACCCCCCCCCCGAAGAACCCCCATTTATATCCTCCATGGCCTCTACCTGGGCCTATGGGGCTCCTCTTCTTTGGTCAGGAGCTTGATGTTTTAACTTTTGCAGTCATCCATATTCTGGGCATTACTGTTTTCCTATCCCTTGCCCTCCCCGGAAAAAGACTGTAAAAAAGACTCAGCCTCCTCAACTCTTCTAAATATCCTCATGCTATTATTTTCATTTCTTTCAGTGAGGCTGGGAATTTTAGTTGTGTGGTGGCACCCATTTTTTTTAATGGTTCCAACAGTTTACCCAGTTTCCATTGCCTTGAAGCTGTAATTGTTGAGACATCTGATCTTATCTGAAATGTTATGTTGTCTACAGTCAGAGAGTTTAGATTCAGTGTTTTGTTAAGTATTTCCTCTTTCAGGATATACGTCAAGAAATGCACTAACATTTTCCTTGGTCTAGTTTTGTTTGGGTTGAGCCTGAAAGGATCCCTGTGTACTCTCTGAATGTCTGCCATTAGGGCCTCCTCCGAGCACTCAACATGTATTGCTTGCTTTATTAACTTAGCTATGAACTCTTTTATTTTACTCCCTTCTACCCCTTCCGGAACTTTAAGCAAACATATATTGTTTCTCCTCTGGGAGTTTTCGAATGACTCTAATTTATCTTGTGTTTTCAGATCTTTTCCTATTAATGCCGCTATGGTCTTTTTATTCTCTTCCATCTGATTAGTTAGCTCAGTTACAGAGAGTTCTAAAGCCAATGTTCTAGTGACAAGAGAATCAATTTTAATTTCTAGCTTTTCGCAAGAATTTTTGATGTCCACTTGATTACTTTCCGAAGTTGAGTTGAGAATCTATCTTTCAGTTGAGAATTTACCTTTCATTTCTTTCACAAGAGCTTGTAGCATATCACACATAGAGCTTGTCTGACTTTCTTTCCCAGTGTCATCATCTGGTGTTCTGGCAACCTGTATAGGAGCACTGTCATGCATTACCGTATTCATTTGGGGTTGCTCTTTATCCAACAGAACCAGATTCCCAGGTGTCACTGTGGAATTATCTAAATTGCTCAGATCCCCCTCTGTTGCCACCACAGTATTGTCAACTTCTTCAGCCATCTCTAAGACTGATAGAACAACCTCATCCATCAGAGGGAGGAATCTATTACAGGTAGGGAGATTGGACAGTGGGCCACTTTGGCCCTATACAGCAGACCGCTCCGTAAGTTTTAATAGTAACGTACCGGGAGTTAGTTTAAAATAGCTTCTTAAAGAGGGAGTTAACTTAGGAGGGTCCTTAGTCAAAGTGGTGCTCTTTTTAGGTTTCGCCTAGCGGAAGCTGCGCTCTGCGCAGCTTTTCCGCGCAGGCGAAATCCTGTTGATAACTGTAGTGTGGCTTTTGTTCGGCCCTCGTCCTTGATTGGCTGGCTCCGTAAACGGAGCCTTGCCATTGGACGAGGGGCCTGTCCGTCAATGCCGGACCAGACACGGGGGCGTTCCCGACATTCTTTGGCTTTTGCCGACGTCACGGGACGCCGGGAACGCCCCCGTGTCTGGTCCGGCCGGCCGTGCTTGCTGCTGTCCTCCCTCCTCCCGCCGTCCCCACGTTTCCCTCCTCCCTCCCGACGTCCGTGTCCTTTCCCGCCCCCCTCGTCCTCTCCCGCCCCCCTTGTCCTCTCCCGCCCGCCCCCCTCGTCCTCTCCCGCCCCCCCGTGTCCTCGCAAATATTGGTGTCCCGCCCGGGGGTTTCTTCAGCCGGCCGGCCAATCCCAGCGCGGCCGGCCGGAAGTGCCCGCCCCCCCGCCGCCCAGCGCGAGAAGAGGAGCCACGGCGAGCGCTGGAAGTCTGCGCTGCTCCCGGCCGGCAGCTCGGGGACGCTCTCAGGCCTTCGCACCGGACACACACCTCTTCTTCGCAGCGCTACGGTGCCTCCGGGTGCCCGGGGGCAGCGGAGCTCCGGCGGGGGGTACTCACCAGCCGTCCACCTTACCAGAGGGCCGAGAGGAGAGCGGCAGCACCGGAGGCGGCCTCGTAGGAGCGGAGTGAGGCCAGCCCGAGTGTCACTTCCCCCAGTGAGGCTGCCGGGACAGCTGCATTGATACAGCCCGACTAAAAATAACCCCGAATGTCAGCGAGGGAGGGCAACTCCTGCGCCCGGCTCCCTGCCCCGCTCCCCAACCCCCACGCGAGCTGTGGGAGCGCCGCCGACCGAGCTGCAGACTGCAGTGCTGCCGGCGGTGGCTGATCACGGTGAGTTATCTCGGTGGGTCAGTGCGTCTGCTGCAGGTGTGCGTGTGTGTGAGTCTGGGACAAGAGGACACAGAGGAAATAGCCGACCCGAGGGTCACAGGTTGAGATCCTTGCGGGTCAAGTCTGCGTTCCATCCTCTCGAGGGAACTACATCCAGCGTTAATCTATCTCACTACAGCGCTTAGAAGGGCTTCTAAGAGACATGCAATCATTGATGCTTGTGTGACTGTGAGATTAATACAGCCTAGTGAATTGATCACAATCTTTAAGTCTCTGGGGCAGATACAAATATGCTGATACCCATTCAACACACTGAAAACGTGTTGTTCTGTAGCAATGGCGCAAGCCATTCTTCCTACTGCCCTTTTATGATGTTACGCCTTTTTGTAAATCGCTGTTTTTGCCAAGTTTGTTTAATGTGTGTATTAAACGAATTGCCCTTTGGTCCCTTAAACATAGTTGGACTTCGCTTTCCATAATATTGATTGTTGCTCTCGTAGAGGTTCTCTGTTCTCAAAGACTGTTGCTACATTACCGGAATGGAAGCAGTAAAATGATGGTTAAAGATTAACTAGTCATTCGAGGGTAGGCTGGCATGATGGACTGGGTGCACTATTGAGACTTAATCTGAATACAACATCTTGCAGTACATATTTTGTTACATTCTAATTTCCAGTGACTTCCCGCACACCATGCCTCCACCCCTGAGTTGGTTTAAGGATTCATCTGCTGGTTAGTATGACAGACCCTGCCTATTCACGTTCTCAGGGTCACCTTGCCGCTTCAGAGGCCCGAATCAAAAGTTAAGCCCCCCTTTAAATCGTGGCCTTGTGGGACAGTCCGTTCTGCGCATGCTTCTTGCTATCTTGTTGTTGTTCTACTCTTTAGGGGACATGCGCTTTTTCAAAACTGCACATATTATGTAACACATTTTTGCCGATTTAAGCTTCCTCTTTCCATGCCTATATTTTATTAATCCAGTATGTACAAGCTCAGAGAGCAACCTCAGAATGGAAGTGAGATTTCACATTTCCTTTTATACAGCTTGGGGCTGCCAGACACTGGCTCGGATTTCGCCACTCTCACCCTGATATTTGAAACTGGACGAACAATGCTCTTTCTGGTTTCGAGCAGTGCTTAGCACAAGATGGTGCGTCGAATTCACCCTCCCCCATGCAGAGAGCGTTCGTTGGAGCTTCGATGCATGGAGATATCAGCAGTTTCTCTGCGTTCCCTTTGTCCGATAAAAGGTTGTTTGCCAACTTCATACGCGGCCTTTTTTTGTTTCAATTCCTCACCGACTACTAGATGGCTTGATAAATCGGCATGACAATGCCCTCTTTCGCTTGCACGTGCCTCAGCTGTTTCAGGGTCGCATGTGAGCGCGAGCCGCGTCTCTTGGTGTTCTGGAAGTTTTGTGCGCTTTGTTAGTGATACTTGGTTTCCACGTCCATTACTGACATTCCATTCCGTCTATTTGAGCATTCCATACTAATAGTGCTGAAACTTAAGACCCTGTTTACACTAGTTCAAGGCCGTGCACGTCGGCATGGCTCGCTGTATTCATCGGGAAGTAGACATTCCAAAAATCCGACAACTGCACATGGTTTATTTTTCTTGGTATGTGAAGTTTTTGTAGCCAGTAAGCGTGCAGTACATTCAGTTGTCTTTTTTTTCTTGGTGGTCTTGCAATCTGTATTGTCCCAGAAGTACCATTTCTTAGTCTATTACAAAATGTGCCTGTCGGGTGTGTGAAAGCAACTGTTCATTTGCTGCTATACTTTGTAAAATACTCCTCCTGTTGCACCCAAACGAATTTTGTATTGTTTAATATACTTATATTTTTAAAATGCTTAGGGGGAGTTTCCTAGATCAAGGATGACTTTGAGCAAGCAGATCGGAGTCCAAACAGTGATAATGTTTAGGTTTCGTCTGCACAGCGCTTGGGATGGGCTTGTGAAATCTATTATTTTTAATATAAATCTTAAAAGGAGCTTACTTCCTGCCCCCTCGCTTTCCTGGCATTTTATTGGTTCCTGTGTTGCTGCTTACGTTTCCTCCATTTCTATTGGCTGTAGCATATTGTATTGCATGTACCAATGCTTTTTACTTGTTTACTTCTCTTATCAATTTCCTGTAGCCGAAATACGGTTACCTTCCTCTTTAGTGGAACTATTTTTTCATAGTGTTTTGCCTCTTACTGCTTTTTCGTCTTGCAGCAGATTTATATAGCACAATCTATCACCTGGGCAGATAATGTTTGCCATGTCAAATTATTTTACACTTTGCCCTACCTATTTTCAATACCACATGCCTGCCATGGAGTCAACATTTACCATGTTTCTATCCTTAGCTTTATTGCTTCTTTAAAAAATGGTCTCCTTCAGACAGCTTCTTTGATTTGTTAGCCTTTCTTAGACTCTATATACAGGGCGTTAGTATAACCGTAGGTCACCGGGGAGTAGTCTTGCATGCCTCCTTAGGTTTACATATGAAAGTAATTTTCTATCTCGTTTAAAAAAAAAAAAAATCTATCTATCCGTAGTTCCACTCTTAATTGTGGGGCTCTTTGCATGTGTGTGGGGCTCTTTGCGTGTGTGTGTGGCTCTTTGCGTGTGTGTGGGGCTCTTTGCGTGTGTTTGGGGCTCTTTGCGCGTGTGTGGGGCTCTTTGCGTGTGTGTGTGGGGGGGGCTCTTGCGTGTGTGTGGGGGCTCTTGCGTATGTGTGTGAGGGGCTCTTGCGTGTGTGTGTGGGGGGCTCTTGCGTGTGTGTGTGGGGGGCTCTTGCGTGTGTGTGTGTGGGGGGCTCTTGTGTGGTGTGTGTGTGGGGGGCTCTTGTGTGGTGTGTGTGGGGGGCTCTTGTGTGGTGTGTGTGGGGGGCTCTTGTGTGGTGTGTGTGGGGGGCTCTTGTGTGGTGTGTGGGGGGGGCTCTTGTGTGTGTGTGTGGGGGGCTCTTGTGTGGTGTGTGTGTGGGGGGCTCTTGTGTGTGTGTGTGTGTGTGGGGCTCTTGTGTGGGTGTGTGTATTGGCATTGTAAATGAGAATGCCATTTATTTATCTGTTTTCAAAACCAACACATAAATAAAAAGTTTGCCATTTAGAATGCCAATGGCTCAAACTTTTCCGAAGGCGAAACCGTTGCATTGTAAATGCTTGTTTTTATTTGTAGCTCTAATTTTCAGCGCACTTAAATCTTTTGCAGTTTTATTCTGTAATGCTGTTTTTTTGTTAAATTTAGAGAGCTGTTTCCCAGATTTGTTTAAGTCTCCACCTCCTTGACAGTCAACCATATATGGGTTTAACTTGGTGCTCCTAACAGAGTACCTGGTTTGCCCACCGCCTGAAGTCGTTGTCATACAGCCCAGTTCAACACCCCTCTGCCACACAGCCTCACCTTTTTTGCTAAACCGAGGCACACCGGGGACTCTGCACAACTTCTCAGCCTTTCGCACCCCCTCCGTGGTTTTCCATACCCGCTCCCCGCCCGCTTTACTCAGGAGCTGTGGCTGCTGCTGTCCTCCTGCAACTGTGATGCCCCTGCCTCTTCCACCCTGGAACGGGAGCACAGCGATGGTTCTCCTGTCGCGATCCAACTCCCAAGCAGCAC
This sequence comes from Lissotriton vulgaris, assembly GCF_964263255.1. Lineage (NCBI taxonomy): Eukaryota > Metazoa > Chordata > Amphibia > Caudata > Salamandridae > Lissotriton > Lissotriton vulgaris. The sequence continues at coordinate 2,002,660,830 of NC_141689.1, read as the reverse complement.
CTGCCCAGATCGGCTTCCAAACCGCACACACACTCAGCAGCCTCCTCACAGCCCCGCCAAGAGCACGCCGAGAGCCCCAATGGCTCCCGCCCCCCAGAACTGCAAACGGTCGACCCGCAAACCCTAGACCGCAGAGCCGGAAAGCCATCAGCCGACGGATCGACAGGACCAGCAGGGCCACAGCAGCGCGTCCCCACCCGATCCAGTCAAGGTAAGATCCCTTGCACAAACCTACCAAGTTCCTTTTTAGAATTGACAGCTCCAAGCACAGATTGGTCACTATTTAGTTCCGGAAGTAGGGCTCCGGGAGTTTTAGCATATGGATACTTGTTTGATGTAAGTTCCGCTCCTGACCTTCAGGAGCCTCCGCAACCCGCTACTCGCCAGCCGCCATGTTCTTCCAGATCGAGCTATATATACATAGTTTATGTCTCTCTCGAAATGTCAATGGACTAATGTTACTATTTTAGAATGGAGCTAGAACAGAGATATATACATAGTTTTTGTCTTCGTTCTAGCTCTATTCTAAAACTGTAACATAAGTCCATTGACCTTTCGAGAGCCATCAGGATTTCTCAAGGGACAAAATCTGTAAGTTGGGTTTTTAGTCTTAAATACCCTTCTTGGCTAATCCTACGGCTTCAGCAGTCTCAACTCCTGTGTGACTTGCTCAGCCATTATACTAACCATAGTGATGAGCCCACATTTTTTTTATTTTTTATGATGAGCACACAATTAAAGGGTAGATGAAGCACCACTGCTTCATCATTTCACTCTTGCCAACCTCAACTAGAGGGTTGAGTAGCATCACTTGAAACTAGCAAACTATGTCAAAAGCACCAATACTCCCTGTGAGACCAGCCGATACAGATATTTACCTGTAACTAGTAAATTCCCTTATACAAATTAACTAATCGCAAATTGAATTTGTTTTGGAAATCCTGTGGTATTGATAATGATAATGCCTAGAACAGGAGCTATCATCTTCACTACCGGTGTTCTCACTGTCAAGTAAAGTAAAGTAAAGTAGAGTGTCTTGCATGCCATCGGGGGTGACAGTCCACCATTTGAGCCGTGGGTAGAGCTAAGTGCAACTCCAGGTAGGTAACAGGTTTCTGTAGCCCAGAAAACCAGAAGACATGTCTGCAGGGATTTAGGTTGATCTGATTTTGGGTTGAGTGTCACTTTGAATAAAATAATTTTTATCTGAAACCTCAAAACTGACTGATAGTTTGTTAGCTCCATCCTCAATGTGGTTGCAAATCGTTGAGAGTGATAAAGACATGATCCATCACGAGCATCTTAGTTTATGGTGTCGCTCTCCAATATAATACTGGTCTGCTCCCTATTCTGGACTCAGCTGGCAGATTGCTCCAGATTTGGGGAAAATAGGAACAATGAGAGAGGGCAGCATTGGGTGTGCCTATCTTGATAGCTGGTTTTGGGGAAATAGTACCAGTGACTCTATTGTGTTCCATGATGAATTAATAGTCGGCTAACAGCCGCTTGGTGAAACAGAGACCAAAGTCCACGACTTCTGTCAATCAAGACATGTACAATCAATTCACCCTGTAGAATGCCTTCTCTGAATCCAGAGGAAGCAGTATCGGACTCTTATTGGTTATTTAAGCTTTCTGTATAATATAGATTATCTCCTTAGTTCCATTGCCACCTTGGTAGTTAGATGTGAAGCTCAATTGGCCAGGATCAATTAAACGTGGCATTAGCTGGCCAAGGTGAGAAGCCAGTATCACTGTGTAGTGTAGTTCCTATATTCCCAATAGGATCTGCGCATTGGAATAATATATCCTATAGATATGACGTAGGACTTAGGTCAGTAGGTCTCTATCGAATATACTAAACTTAATTGTGAGTGTCAGCTAGCTCAGAGGTCACTAGAAACTTTCTCGAATACACAAGAAGGGATTCGTTTCTGACAACCGCATAAACATGACAACTTTGTTTCCCTAGGACTGGAAGATATCTTCAGAGTCGTGGAAACAATAGATAAGTATTTCACTCAGTCAATCGTGCATGCTTTGTTTCTACAGAGGGTGCACAGAAATAGAGAGACAGTCATTTCAATAAAAGGTTTATTACACAGTCTTGTTTCTCATGCAAGAGAGGTGAACTGCTACAATAGTTAGGCAGAATACAAAGTATAATGCGTACAGCGAGAATAGTATTATAAAATAATACTGTAATAGCATTGTATGGTTTCTAAGCCCTATAAAAATACATACATGAATAACATAGGCTAAAATACTCAACTGGTGCTTCTAAAATACGCCTACCCCAATGTACCTAACCTAGGTCTAGTACGAGGGAAGAAGTAAGTATTGTTTAGCATAAGTTTTAGTTCTGCCAAGAATTGCCAAAGGTTTCTCTAGGTTCTCATCAGCTCCATACCTTAGAATGAAGGAGGTCTGGTATCTCTGTCTCGGGACTTGATTTCCCAACACACCGCAAGGTTAGTCAGAAACACTGGAGTTAGATTTCTCGGCAGAGGAGGGCAGCTTCCTGATCAGTGCGTCAGCTTGTAGAGTCGGCTTCCTTCGGCACTTGCTGTAGCGAGTTGCGTCGGGCAAGTAGGTCGTCGAACTGCACCGAACCACCGTACTTTGCTATAGCAAGTGGGGGTATATTTATACCTTGAAGGTGTTTAGGAATGCCATGTTTGACGTAGAGTCAGGCATATGGACGTCATGAATGAACCCCTAGGGAATAGTTGTTTATTGTAAAGTAACTGGGTTCTTGGAGAAATCAATATTCAGCTAACGGCTTAAGCTGGTTTTCCAAGAAATCGTTGTGACGTTTGGTTAACGAATAGAAGTAGCCATGCCTGTCTTTGGGTAGCTTGGGCTATGCCTAAATAAGGGCTTGATTTATATGCCTATATTAGGACAACCCGAATTGTACCTTAATAAGGGCATGAATCAGGAAAATTCATTCGGAATCTAAAATGCCATACAACACCCACTCCACTTTCATTAGTACAACATTGCTAAGTTCTAAACACGTTAAACATATCGAAACATGATGTGTTAAAGCCCACCCAAAACACATAAAAATGCAATGATACTGGTTGTACACAAAAGCCCATTGGTGCTGTACGTATCAAAAGCAATGGTTCACTCTAAGCATATAATTGACATTTGTAAATGCTGTCTGAATGAATCACAAAAATACATTTATGAAATGGCTTGTTAATACAGAATAAAAAAGGTGTCAAAACCATTTCATGACAGATTACATAAAACTGTTTGTGTATGTGGACAAGGTCAAATATTATCTTCTGGAAGTTTTAAAAGAATGCTTGTTCTCTATGAATAGTTCTACTTTAAGCAGATTACTTTGTGCCAAAAAGGGTAACGAAATACAAATTTTGAGAAAAAAAATTAATCATAGGAATAAGAGTCCCAAAGGTAGAACTTTGTTTTAAAAAATGAAGGTCGAATTCAAAGTTTCTCTGAACACTGTGTGCCAAATCAAATGTCAGTGTTATTGTTTGGAGAAAACATCAAATCTTCTAAGTCTGTAAAAAACGTGTCTACCATTGTAGGTGAAAGTTGGATTACCTTGTTTAGAAGATCAGCCGCACATAGATGTGAAGCATCGCGTCAGCTGAACTGGTGTGGAATCTTCAACAGCTCTGCAGTGCCAAAAATGTCATAGTCAGTTCTGTCCCAAACTATACCCCCTGGTATAGGAACAGCTGTGATGTTCACTGATGACAAGCCTCTTTGTTCACGATGAGATGATTTGTGTGGCTTGAGGAGTAAGTTGATGTTCTTACTTGTTGTGTCCATTTTGACATATCTTCCATTTATCAGCATTCCCAAAGTTATCACCAGAGTCATCCAAAGTAGAAGAAGAAGCACACGCAACACAATCCAAAGTTCGATCCATGGTGAAACTAGATACGTCTTTTCCAGGTGATGAAAAAGGTCTGTTGCTTGTTCTTTGAAAGTTCTTTTAGCTGGCGTCATTTCAGGTTCGCTTGAATCCTCAGAAAACATCTCAAAGTTAATGAAGTAGCCAGAGGCAGATCTGTCAATTGTAGGGATTGCATCAGGATTAGTTGAAATCGCTGGACCCACAGGATCACTTCTTACGTTTGTGTAGACAGATGCTACTTCGCTGTAGACAGGTGTTTCTTGACAAACTGTTATTTGGGTCTCAAGAGGTTCAAGTTCCATAGCTTTGTTGCTTAGTCCTTCATTTTGCACTGCAGATTCTTCAAAGGTGATGAGTCTCTCAGTTTGAACCTCTTGGATAGCAGCTAGAGCAGGGCATCTGCTACATTTACGGAGTCCACTTGGCCTACTGCTTATGATTGGCCACATGATGTGGTTTGACCAGGTCGATGGACACAAACCTGTTCTCCTTTTTACCAGCAAGGGGCGGCAGTAATACTGTTCTTGATCAGTGGATTGCTAGGACAGGTACTGGTCAGACCCTCCAGCTTTTTGCGATTTCACGATTCATGAAAAAATCACGAAATCAGCAGAAAAGCACAATGGCCGCAATATTTATTATTTCGGCTGCGAAAATAGTGTCCCTGCTGCAAATGAAAAAAAATGGTGGCTTCTTATTGGATGTACGCAAACACGCACATCACTAAGTGTTTCCATACAGCATTAGAGATAAGGTACACAAGAGAAGCAGGCGAAAAGGCATATGGGGTCAGAGGTGCAACTAGAGCATTTCTAAGCAATCGGCAGAGTGGAGCTGCAGGGGCTCTTAGAAGGGGTGAAACAACAACAAAGCCTCATTAACATGCAAGTGGTCTTTTAAAGACCTGTGAAGTGCTCGGGTGCGGTTGTGTGCCCGGGAGGCTGTCTCTGCGGGGAGAGGGGGGGTGAAGCCCTTTGATTCCAATGGGTGTTGCGCGCCAGGATGTGGAAGTACACAAAATAGCTTCATTTGACCTTTTGGGAGGAGCAGGCTGTAAATAGCAGTGGGGGTGAAAGGAGTTCTATCCTGGCTTGGAGGATCTGTCAGAAGTCAAGGATGGACAGAGCTGGACAGGGTCACACATTTCCTCCACCCCCGGCGGCGCACCAGGGCAAACAGCTAATAGACACACAAGAATATACAAACTACATGGTCTGTCAAACTTGTATTTATTTAGACTGTAGTCTATTAAAATTACCATCAATACATCCAATAGGTAATACATACGATATAAAAGCTAAAAATACATCCAATAATTAATACATACAATAGAGAAAAGAGAGAAGAGTTGGGAGACCCCCATAAATACACAGTCAGCAAAACCTCACATTTTGACTTCCAAATCTTTTAATACCCTGTGATTGCACTTAAAAATCTCCCATTTGCACACATAACATTGCATATTGCAGCAATGCAAGGACAAGCCAGTGACAGAGAAGAAAGACAGTTCACACTGTATAAACATTCGGTAGAGAGGATGTGGCCTAATGGTTAGAAATGCTGGATTTAGACGTCTCGGTGTCCGCTCAACAGCCCGTGATTCTAGGCAATTCAGTTCATCTCCCCGTGCCTATACACATTTTAAAATTCATCGGATCTTGTGTAATGTAACTTAATGCTCATTAAAAGCACTCTAATGCCATTCGTCAAAATTCGTCCTAAATAGAACTGGATAAAACATTCTTGGTATGTACACATCACTTATGTAGACACCGCCTCATCCAGTGCTCTCGAAGCCCTTGCAAGGAGCGCATTCTGAGTTTTACAGTCTCCCTTGGACCTGGACAGAGGCGCAACTAGAGCCAAATTTCGGGGGGGGCTAAGAAAAAATTTCGGAGAGGGCTGAATCTTTAAGCAACATGTGGAGCTGCAGGGGTTGTTAGAAGGGGTGAAACAACAGCAAGGCCTCATTAACATGCAAATGGTCTGTGTGCAGTGCTTAATTTGAGCAGGTGCTATTCAGGTGCTCAGCACCAGCACCGGACTATGATTTCTGGTCCTGCAGGTGGTGGTCTCAATATTAATTGCAGAATTTAAAATAAAAAGATCCACATACCTTGCATGGTACGCAAGATTACTGAACTTACAAAAAGCACATACAGTGCATCTCCCATTTCTTTTTAAGGTTAGGAGATCCATCCTGTAGCATATTACAATAATGCGATATTAACTAACAGTGAACAAAACATTACACGTTTCCCATCTATAGGCCTCAGTATGTCTGCTATGGCATTGAGCAATATTTAACATCCTTACTTCCACCCACTACGATCCTGTCCCCTAGGGCACCTGGGGAAGGGATGTCATGCTTCATGGATCCAGGAGGCTGCAGCGCTCCAGCAGGGGTGCGTACATGGGTGCTAGAACATCCCAGGGAGAAATAGGACCCCCTCAAACGAGGTTAGGATTGGAGCTGTGCTTCAGTAGAGCAGCAGAACTTTAAACATGCCTATTTTAAAGTGGAATGCTCTGCGAAAACATTTTCTATTTATTTAAGGCTGAAAATGAATGATTATGAGTAAAATAAAGTGCTGCAAAAATGCCGCTAAATTTCCATTTTTGTGCTGCTAAATTTCCATATTTGCGCCGCCAAATTCCTCTTGTCCGTGATCTTCTCTCTGATTAGATCCTCAAGCTTAGGAATCCAGACAGACCTTGCTGGGACGGTTGGTTTCTCTTCAGTGGTGATTGGCTTCTTGAACACGTTACTTTGTTTCGTTCTTATTTCATTTAAGTCCTGTAAAACAGCCAAACATTCTTTGATATCAAAGGGTTTTTGGTCTATCACTGAAGTCTGACAATCGAGGTCCGAAACTAACATTCTGGTCCCAAAAAGGACCTCATATGGAGTGATACCCCCAGAGAACCTTTTGGCAGATTGTTAAGACTACGTTGGACACTTATTAGATATTTGACCCACCCGTAACACGAGCCTAATACCCTAGTTGTTATAGATTGCTGTATGTCCCAGTTTTTTCTCTCCACTACTGAATTTCCCTCAGGATGGAATGGACTAGAGTACCACAATACAATGCCCAATTTGGCCATGGCCTCCTTGTAAGCTCGAGAGCTAAACGCAGGACCCTAGTCAGAATGTAGCGTGTCGACTGCATATGTGCCAATAAAGACTCGCAAATCTTTTATAACAGTTTGAGCATCAGCCGAGCGCTAAGGCCACATCCAAATGAATTTTGTCTTAATATTTGTGGGACCACAAGGATGTCTGCGTGTAGAAAGTCTAATGCTGTCTAACAATGGTGTCTGTACTGGGCTGGCTATGTTATAGTCAGGTATCTGGCGGCGTTCTGTGCTGTGATCTCTATTGCAGTCTATGCAGTCAGTGACAAACATATGAATGTGAGCATTCATTCCTGGCCACCAGTACGTCTCTTTAACAGTCAATATTGTTTTGGAGATCCCTTGATGTATCAGACTTTCTCCCAAATGTGCTTTGTGTATCAAAGCTACTCTGCATTTCCTGTTTGGAATTACTCTATCCCCCACTCCAGGGATTCAAGCAAAAGGAACGGAGTTTGCATCAATTATATATGAGTATTTGAGTGAAAACCTATTAGGTAACGCTGCACCGCTGCTTTTGCTTGGACCATTGACAGCTAGCATTATTTTGCTGTCTATTTTCGTTTTTGTACAAGTGATTGCAGCTACGGAAGCCGTTTGAACAGCTGCCTTTGCAGCTTCATCAGTCAATGAATTCCCTGCAACGTGAACGCTTTCACGTTGATGACTCAGTGTATGTATCACATGAGTGTTTTTTAGTCCTTGTCGTAACTGAGCTACTTGTTCCCAAAGCATTTTATGCTTGATTGTGCCACCTTTTGCATCTTTGTAACCGTTTTGAATCCAGTTCTTCAAGTATTCATTGTAAGATTGAACACAATAATACGAGATGCACACTATCAGTGTGGGGAATTTGTGATCTGTATTTTCAAGTTCCATCTTGAAGGCTTGTAGTTCAGCTCGCTGATCTGTACAATCTCCTAGAGATTGAGTTTTTGTGACCACTGGTCGGAATTTGACATTGCGCCAGCAACCTTTAATGATTGCGCACACCGCACTATAGGCTTGTTTACCCTTCGTAGCGGGTTGAGCCGATCCGTCTGTATAAATTAGTTAATTCATACTGCTCTAGAGGCAGAATTTCAGTAGGCAGAGGACATTCTTGTTCGTATTGTAGAAATGCTTGTGTCTTCAAATATGGGTCAAAAGCGTATTCAACGTCTGTTGCTGCAAGAGAATTAACCCATTGTATTCATCTTGGATGTAAAGCTTTAGCATTTGAAATGCTCGCTTTTGACACTGCCTCTAAGGAAGGTACAGGTGTAACAACTATAATGCGATTACTCTGTGCAAGGGCTCTCTCTTTTGCCACTGCAGTTTGAACCGCTGTCAGAATTTTTTCTGTTGAAGTGAATTTCATTTCTGCTTGTGTGTACAAGTGTGCTTTGTAAGCTATTGGTACTTTTTTACCTTCGTTAAAAGTTAAGTACGTGAATCCGCATTGTCCTGGAATGATTCGGATCACTAAGTTGTGCATGTTTACACTTGTTTGCAAATGTTTAGTTGCTAACATATCTGTTTGTAATGAACGCAAAATTTCTGTTTCTTTTGTGTCCAATTAACTGTTTTGAAATCAGGGTTTGATTAGTTCGTAGAGGAGTTTAACCCTTTCTGCGTAATTTAGAATGTATGTTCTTCCAAAATTTAGGAAACCTAAAATCGACTGTAAGTTTTACTGCATTTTTGGAGGTTGGAGCAGTGCACATTTCTCTAGAAAGTTTGCTGCTAGGCTTTTGCCTTCACTTGAAAGTTCATATCCTAGAAAGGGGACGTTTAAATGAGCAATGCTAGATTTTTTTTATTGAATTTGTACCCTTCAGAGGCGAATCCCAATATAATTTATTCACCCTGTTCAAGTGCCTATCCAAGTCATCATCTGTTAGATAGATGTCATCGACATATGACAATGCTTCGTTATCATAAGATTGTAGTAACTCTGCTACCCTCGCTGAGAATAACCCAGGACTATTCTTAAATCCCGGTGGGAGACAACAGAAGTGACGCTATGTCCCCATAATTGAGAAAGTGGTCAAACACCTACTTTCTGGTGCAATGTTTTAAAGAAACCGTTAGAAATATCTAATGCGGTTTTATATTTTTTACGCACAATGTTATTCATTAATGCTGCACTATGTGCATTTTGTACTGCAAACGTTTTACAACATGAATTTAGATGTCTGTAGTCCAAAACTAGACGATATGTATTGTCTGGTTTGGAGACAGCAAACAAGTTCATGGACGAGGTGCAAGTTTCAATCACCCCCTGGTATTCAAGTTGATCTAAGATCTCCCTGACCTGTATTTTAGCTTCTTGCTTAACTGGGTACTGCCTTTGTGCAGTTGGTTGATTTTTTTAGTTGGATTTTTAATGGTGAGGCGAGTCCTCATCCCATCCTACATGATTTTTATATAATGCAGGAGCTTGGGCTACTGCCCATTTCCTGGCATAGGTATATTTTAAATGAATTGGAATATGGTAGGAGAAGGCTTGCATAATGATGTATTCGCCATGTGGGCACCCCCTGACAAATTCTGGTGGCCAGTCTTGTACAGCTAGAAGAATGTCATAACCCTTAAAAATTGCTCCCAAAAGAGTGCTCTCACTTTTCTTGGTATGTCTCCCTCCATCCGGAGTGTTACTTCATATAACTTACATGGAGAACTAACCCTAGTATCTGCAGTTTCAACTTGAATAAATTCATTCAAGTCAGATGATCCTTTAAGTTCTTGTGTGCTATTGTGACTTCTCCTGTGCTGTCCAACATTGTCAGAGCCCATTTCCCGTTCTTGAGTTGTGTCCTCAAGATCCTCGGCATGTCTGATTTTTAGACCTGCTACCTTCTTTTTGGTAAATTGAGGTTTCTTGCTTTTTTAACATGTTGATCATCTTTAGACAGTCAGTCAAAAAAACAAACTTTATTTCGGTTGTACAGCCATAAAAGCACAATACATATAACATTCCATAAAATAAAGTTGATTATTACAAAAAGCGATGAAGTCAAGTATAAGTATACAAAACATCGGTAAATTAATACAAGATGATATAATGCATTATTGTTATGATGGTGACTATCACCACCTATCCACCCGACCCCCTAGAAATTGACATACATAAGTATCAGAAAAACCCAGGTCTCCTACATAGGAATTGTAAAACTTGTAAAACCGATTACAAGATATTTTTAATTTTTTAGTTTCTTTGTTTAAAAAAAAATAATTTGAAGGAAAAACATTAAAATTACTTTACCCAAACAGGAAAAAAACAAAAATATCAATACAATTCTCTAAATGAAGATATATGAAGACATAAAACAGTGGCGTTACTAATGAGAAGACGCCGTCGAGTTATTACCCAACTCTTTCCCCTTTAGGATACCACCGTATACACCACATTGTGAATAGAAATTTCGAGGTAGGGACTACAAATAATGGAAGTGTTTCATATTTAAGTAGCCTAAAAACCTTAATATGGTTTCTGAGCCCCAAATTTCTACAGAGTTGGAGGACCCACTTCTATCTAGACCTATTATAAGCAGGACAGAAAATCAGTACATGGAGTTCTGTTTCTTCGGAAGCGGAGCAGCCAGGACAATCTGCTTTGGTTGCACCCTTACATTTGTTTGTGAATGCACGGAGCGGAAGCGTCCCGTGCCTAAATTGTAGAAACAGTTTTCTTGCCATGAGCAGTTAGATACTGTCCAGGGCCAATTCCAATTTGTACTGTTGCTTGGCATCCAGAAACCTAGATGTCAGCATGAATTCATACTCTGGGTCAGCAGGGCAAATTTGTGTTCTTTAAAAGCAAGGACTAGGGACTTTTTAGGGATACTGGGGCAAGTCTCTTCCGTAGTTAGCCACATATTTGCCCACCTCAATGAAAGGCATGCACTCCTAACATTAGACAGCCATGGTAGGTTGGCTGCTCCCAGTATGGACATAACATCGCTCAATTCCTCCCTATAAGTAACTAGCTTGGGCGTGCTCCATATGCGACACCAGAAAAGAAGGGGACGAGAGGCAATTAAATTGACAATAGGGCCAATACCCAAATCCATCCTAAGTGGGGTTAGGGGAGTCCACTTTCTGAGTGCAGTTTTTATGAATTTTCAAGATACTACCCGTTGACTGCATTAGTTATAGATTGGCCTTCTTTATTTGGGTCCCCAAGTCCATCTTATCATTAAGTGTAATACCCAAATAGTCGAAAATGGGCACTCTCTCTAGGGGACTACCCTCCATTTGGGGAAGCGGACAATTAGTGGCGTGGAAGACCAAATATGTAATTTTCTGGACATTAATCTCCAGATTCCTATTCCTGCAAAATGCACTAAACTCATCCAGTACACGCTGCATACCCATTGGTGATTTAGACAGGAGCAGCTTGTCATCACGAACATTAGAGCTGTTATTTTGCAGTTTGCTAACCTTGGTGAGTCTATATCCTTCACTGCCAAGAATGTTTCGATTAAGCCATTTAGACAGAGGGAAAAGAGGGTTGGCGCAAACACGCATCCCTGCCTCACCCCTTTCTCCACAGGAAAAGGAGTAATCAATTCCCCATTCTTGCCATATCTTACCCTCGCGTAGGTACCTTCATGTAAGTGCTTCAGGAGTTGACAAAGGTAAACCGGCGCATATCGTGTAGAAGACCCCATAACTGATCATGCTGAACCATATTAAAGGTGGACTTAAGGTCCACAAAGGTTAGATAAAGGCTACCCCCCTCCAAAATTATTGTTTTCCAATGGATTAATTGCAATCTAAAAATCTGATATATGGTTGAGGTTTTGGTCCTAAATTCTGCTTGTAAAGGAGTAAAAACATTAATCTCGTCCATCCATGATTGCAATCACCCCAGGAGAACACGAGCAAATATCTTTTGGGTAACATCGATGAGGCTTATTGGCCGGTAAATTGCGGGGTTAAGTCGGGAGCCTTTTTTAAAAAATTGGGATGATTTCCGCACCAGCCCAAGTCAAAGGGATTGCCATGCCTTGAATGATGGCGTTAAATAAGGTCTGCAGATAAAGTGCCCACACTACCTGTTCATTTCTGAACAGGTCACCAGGAATTCTATCCAGTCCCGGTTCCTTATTAGAAAGTACTTTGCCCAGCGCCAGAGTAACTTCCAACAGTGTGCAGAGTAGTGGATCTGTATTTAGGGTAATTTGATCTCTGTCTACTATCCCATGTACTACAACTTCATCTAGAGGCATAGAATATAATACTTTAAAATTGGATCTCCAAGCTTCCTCCCCCAGATTTGGTTCAATAGCCGAATTGCCTTCTGAATGACCAGTCTTATCTATATTCCAAAAGCCTCTCATATCTCTAGTGTCCAAAGCTTTCTTAATTGCTTCCCATTTTTCATTCTCCCAAGCTGCTTTAGCTTCAGCTATGGTATTTTTGTAGTGTGACCTGGCTGTTCTGGTACATATGACTTCCTTGTTCTTAACCCAGAGTAACAATGCGCGTTTGACTTCCCTACACGCTTTGTTGAACCAAGGGTGTTTAGGTTTAGGGTCTAGATTATTGTTATTTTCACAATTATAAAAGAACTCTGCCCGCTTTAAAAACCTGTCCCGGTGGTTCCTATTTATCAACAACAAAGATTCATGGCCTTGGTAATTTTCAGACACACAAAAAGCAGTCTCTAAATAAGGGTTAGTTTGTGTGTACAGGGAGGCCAGTTTTTCAATAGATACAGCAAAAGTTTCCCAATGTACTCTTCTGCCACCTTCTGTTACAATTAGATTTGGGGGAGGTTGTGTTAACAGACCCTGATCGTCCTTAAGTTGTGAATAGGCTATAACAAGTACCAAAGGGTTGTGGTCACTTTCACATCGAGGTTGGTCCACAAAATCCATAATTCTAAACCATTTCTCGACATCTACCAAGATATAGTCAATTGTAGAGGCCTGTCCCACTTTATTAGAAGTTGGGTTTCCTGGGCTGTCTGAAGGGAATCGCGCATTACAGGCCCTGAGCGAATGAGTAAGTGTAAGTGAAGTCATTTGTAGAACAAGGTGGGGTCCACCCCCTTGTTGGATATATATAACAATCCGGAATTGACCAAACAGAATCTTCCTCACTTGTGATGGTAGAACTTATACCATTGAGAGGTTCAAAATGACAATTAAAATCCCCTCCAACAATTACATGGACAGACTTGGGTAAAGTAAGAAGAAAGGATTCCAGAGAATCTAAAGTCTGTGAGGTTTGTCCCATCCTCACTGGGCGAGAATTTAAACTGATACCAGCCACCTTAAGTGTGTCATCAAAAGACAGGAGGATACACAAAATATCCAGAGAATCAGTATCTAGCAATTTAATTGTACAACCCAAATGAGTGGCAACCCAAATGCAAAGGCCCCCTGAGGGTCTCCCCTAGGCCCCTGCAAGGCTGGAATAGAGTGTGCAGCCTATCCTGTCATATACGGTAGTAAAGTGGATCATGTTTCTTGAAAGAGACATAGCTCTTCTGTATCAATGTATTCTCCACCGTCGGGAAGATCCAACTTAGAGGTAAGACCAGCTATGTTCCATGATAGAACCCTTGTGTTCTGCGGGACTTTTATTGTGTCAATCTGCACTTGGCAGTGTGTCCCCTCCCATCCCTGTATGTTTCCCGGAGGCTTCCCGGATGTGTTTATCGGGACGCCCAAACTTCTAGGGGCCACTATGACCTTAAGGGTTTTCCTCGGAAGGTGATCCTCAGCCTCAGATCTTTCGCAATTTGGAACAGAGCTGACTGGGTATCTATACCGTCAGATACATCAACTGGAGGATCCAGTCAATTGACTGGATCTAGGCTGCTATATCTATTGCTAACTGGGATGTTAAAAAACATAGTTGTTTCGGAGCCCCGATCCGTATTTAGCAAATTTCCAGTCTGGGCTTGTAAATTTTTAACTTAGTTTTTATTTAAATAACTTGGTTCCAGAAATTTGACCAAAGAACCATTGGCCTCCTCTCCCAGCCCAAATGCATATATCGAGGGGCTATGACATGATAGAACGGTAGCCTTCTTGCCAATAACAAGTGGAGAAATAAATTGTAGGACAGCCGCCCAGTAATAAAACACAAAATGCTGAATTCCCCAGCCCCCAGTGGATCTTGGTAATATCATCTTTTTATATGCTCTCCTATGCCTTTTGTAACCCCATAATAACCTATTGCTGATATTCTCAAGTTTTTTAAAGCAGGCTGATGGGAATTCAAGCGGGATGGATCTACACAGGTAAAGAAACTTGGGTAGCACAAGCATCTTAAGCACATTTGATCTCCCATGCAATGATAAATGAAGATGATATACTCGCTCTAGGGTGGCATTCACTTTACCTATAACTGGGGTCATATTGATTTCGGGAATCTTAATAATTAGAGAGCACAGTTTTATTCCCAGATATGTTGCTTCCGGAACGGCAGAGAATCCGTCCGGCGGGTTGCACCCAACACAGATAATCTGTGTTTTGGTTAAGTTCAACTTATACCCAGCAAATAGTCCAAACTGTAATGCGAGCCTTTCAGTTGTTGGCATGGCAGAAGACAATTCGGTGGTAAGAATGACAATATCATCCGCATATGCTAGGGCTCTATAATGAATGCCGCCCGTTATGACTGGTTTAATATCTGTGGATTGAGTTAATTTAGATAAGAAACTATCTACATATAACGCAAATAATAAAGGTGAACTCGGACATCCTTGCCTTGTTCCACGGCTTATTATGAAGGGGTCTGACTCTCTACCGGCCAATCGTATACAAGCAGTAGGTGATTGATAAAGAGAGTTAATTGCTTGAATCATGATCGGTCCCAAACCCTTCAGCCGTAAGACATCCCTCAGGTATAAGCAAGACACCCTGTTGAATGCCTTCTCGGCATCCAACAGGGTGATTCCAATGGGGGTCTTAGTAGCTTCTGCCCAGTCCATCAATGCTATCACTCGGCGCACATGGTCTGTCGTATCTGGACCGGGTATGAACCCGTGCTGTACTGATGATACAAGAAATGCAATAATCCTCGACAGACAGGTAGTTAAAAATTTTGAAAAAATGTTGCTGTCAGCATTAATTAAAGATATTGGTCTGTACGAGGATGGTAAAAGGGGGGATTTATCTTTTTTCAAAAAAGCAGTTATTATTGATTTGCGCCACAATCTCGGAGTTTGTCCCTTAAGTGCACTCAGACATACCAACAACATTTGCTCTTTTAGGATCGATGAGAAAGTTCAGAAAAATTCCAGCGGGATCCCATCTGGTCCCACCGCCTTTCCCACCTCTAGGAATAAGATTGCAGCCTCCAGCTCCTCTTTAGTAATATCACACTCTAACTCTTCTTTCTGATCTAGAGTTAATGTAGGAAACTCAAGATCCCTTAAAAACTCTGCAGTGTTCCCCTCTCTTTCGGTGTTATCCTCGTTTTGATAAAGCTGGGTATAAAAATTTCCAAAAGTCTCCAAAACTTTCGAGAGTTTGGTAAAGATTTGCCCAGTCTCGCTCTGGATTGAATCAACCCTTTTGGCTACCTCTTTCTGCTTTACCCTCTTAGCAAGTAAACGACCTGAGTTTTCCCCCACCTCATACAGATCCGCACGGTGTACTGCAATCTGAGCCGCTAATTTGGTGGCAAATATCGGATACACTTTCATTTTCTGGATAGCCACATCTGTCATTATTTGGTCACACCCCAAGGCAGAATCAACTGCCATCATAAGCTCAGTTTCTAGAACGCGCAGTTTATTAAACTCTTCATCCTGTTTTGCTCTCATACTCCGCTTTTTTTTAATAGAGTAGCTTAAGGTCTCTCCTCGGACTCCAGCCTTAAAGGTGTCCCAGACCATATTAACTGAGGCAGAGCCGGCATTACATTTAAAAAAAACAGGGATCCATTAGCTGATACGCAGGATCACGTAATAACTGACGTTCGAAAGTCCATGATTTTTTAGACGTTCTTTGCACACTTTCCATTTCTAGTTCCAGGATTATCGGATTATGATCAGATATTATTTTGGGTAGGTATCAATCCTAGCATTTGTCAGTAACTCTATGGGGGAAAAAAGTAGTCAAGTCGAACATGTTTCCGATGAGGGGCAGAGAAAAATGTATAGCCAGGATCAGTAGGTCTTTTTAACCACCATACATCCACTAGACCAAAATCATTTAGAAGACCCTTGGTGGATCTAGTAAAAATCTTATTCTTTTTTCCCTCATAGCGAACATTGGTACGAAGGTCCTCATCTCCACGGGTATGTAAATTGAAATCCCCACACAGAATTAGGGGAAATGGCCAGGATGCAAGTTCAATGCTAATATCATTCAGCATATCGGGGTCATCTAAGTTGGGGCCATATGCTGAACATATAGCAACTGTAAAATTGCCAGACCTCAGCTCAATAATCGCCCACCGACCCAGTTGATGCACTTTGACACGTTTACACTCACCCCATCCATATTTTTTCAGGATTGCCACCCCTCTTGTAGTCGTACCTTGACATGTACAGCACACTAATTCGTACCCAAGAACTTTCAACCAGGCCCTTTTGTTCCAGGCATTTTGAGTTTCTTGCAAACAAACCAATTCAGTACTTAATGTTCTAAGGATCTGGGCCACAATTCCTCTTTTTTCCTATTATTTAGCCCACATATATTCTATGAACAAATAGAGAGTTTATCCATCATTAAAGAAAATTGTTTAACCTTGGCTAAAAAAGCAATACGTTTTCTGTCCCCAGTTGAAGGTTGTCTTTACAAATACACAAAAACAATATACATATGCAAAACATTTATTACATCCATGCTTGCTCATTCTGAAGCAGATCAGACCCACTGCTGTGTTGTTTCTCCTATTCCTTGCCCCGACAACCCCTCCCACCCTCTCCTCCCTACTACTACCCCTATCCCCACCACCAACCCCCACACCCACCCAAAAGAGGCACAGGGACTGAATAGTCCCTTTGGTGATGGAGAGAAAGGAGTGAGTGCCCTTCCCCCCCCGCTCGCCAATGCATGCTGGAATACAGTTTAATAAAGGGAAGACTACATTACTACTACACTCCAATTAGGCCATACTTTCCCCCTTACAATGTATTCAGAAATTCCTTTGCTGCTATCTCGGAAGTAAAAAATAGAGTCTTCTCTTTAAAGATAACGGTAAGCTTTGAACGATTTAATAAAAAATCCTGGGCCCCTTTCGCTCAGAGAGGTGAAATAAGTTGATGCAAGTGCCACCTTGTTTGTACAGTGGCCTGACAAAAGTCAGGACGCACGACAAAAATCACAGCCCTTAGCTTTCCGCTTACGATCGGGCCCTGCTAGGTAATAAAGATGCTCCCGGAGTAGAAAATTACTCAAACAGATTTATATTGCCCTTGGTTTAGACTCTGCCCCTCTGGCCCCACCCCGGGCATGAAAAGGGAACCTATGGACTCTCTGGAGCTCGCGCTCCCACTTCCAGTCACTCAACTCTGGGAAAGCTTCGATACAGAGTTCAATTACAAATTGATGAATGTCTTTCTCTTCAAGCCCTTCAGGG
Source organism: Lissotriton vulgaris (assembly GCF_964263255.1). Classification (NCBI taxonomy): domain Eukaryota; kingdom Metazoa; phylum Chordata; class Amphibia; order Caudata; family Salamandridae; genus Lissotriton; species Lissotriton vulgaris. Next base: position 2,002,643,262 of record NC_141689.1, on the reverse strand, counting down.
ATTCCAAGTATGCGCAAATGATTCCGCATTGAGCGATTCTCAATGTCAATAAGCTTCCAATTGATGTCATCTCAATTGGATTTAAGGGCTGAGACTTTCGCCTTCTGCGCAATAAAATCATCCTCCATCGCGGAGATTCTACCTTCAGCTTCTCCTAATCTCCTTTCACCTTCTCTAACTCTCGCTGATAATTCATTACATGATTTATCACACAGCGCACTGTATTCTAGATTTTATGTACTGCCCCCTGGACTCGTAGACTCTCTGCCTTTGTCTCCTCTCAATGTGACATAATAGCCTGATATATAGCTGTAAGGGTAATGAGACTGTCTGATTTGTCAGGTCTAGAGCCCGACCTTACTCTGCTTCTATTTGACACACCATCTGTGTGGTGAGCCATCATTACCTGCTGCCTGGCGAGGTACTATGTTGTGTACATGAGGGGTTTCACGCGCCTTTCGTACCGTTGCTTGTCCGCCTGATACCAACAGGCTATTGTCTTCTTCTTCTTCCAGAGGCACTGAGCTGGCTAGGCCTCTATCATCGGCCCAGTCAAGATCCACACTTTCCGCCTCTGAGCCCATAGAGACGTTTGATATGCAGTGGAATTTCCCCCCTGAACCACAAGAGTCCCCCTCATTCGCTATTTCTGCTTTCTGCTAGAGGGTTCTGATTCTCTGGTGCGTCTTCGGAAGTAGGAAGTTGAGCAGGGTGAGTAGGTTGAGCAATCACAGTTATTGGGGCATATTACCAAGCAATAGCAATAATTATCGCTATTGCTTGGTTAGCGTGAAAAATTTACCGCTGAGCTACGGCGATTTTTACCGCAAATAAACCTTGGTATTACCAAGGTTTATCGCAAATGCGATAAAAATCGGCGCAATGCATGAATATCGCTGAAAAGTCAGCGATATTCATGCATTACCGAGCTAATGCTCTTAGCCATGTTATCCACCTCCCATTGGAGAACATGGCTAAGAACTGCTCAGGGCAGGTGTTAGCTTTTGGAGATATTCGCGCTTAGCGCGAATATCTCCAAATGTTGGTAATAGGAGATAGCGATGTTAGCGACTGTTTTCAGTAGCTAACATCTTGGCACGCCCACTTTGCATGTCATTAGTGATAAATATCACTGACATGCAAAGTGGGGCCCAAGATGGTCACTATCTCCTACTAGCTGTCGCTAACTGGTGTTAGCGACAGCTAGGTTATAGGGAGATAATTTTATCTCCGCTTTCTTGGCTTTTAAAGCCAAAAAAGCGGAGATAAACCCCCTTGATAATATGCCCCTTAATGAGGGGATCTGGGCCTAACGGCGTATTCATCTGTTGATTCTGCTGATTCCCATCATCTGCCTGCTATACATTAAGTGGATCAATAGAAGGAAGGCTAGGGAGGGAAGTTACCCCGGATGAAGGTACCATTCCTGATATAACAGAAATAGTACTATAAGTTACACAGCAGCTGGTAGGGGGAGGTGAGACTGCTAGTAGCTGATCCTGCTTAGATTCGGCATTACGTTTTTTTTAAAATATCCCTGGGATTACAACCGCTTTTGTGTCTTGAGGGTCACTAATAGCTGGTCCTGCGGCGGCGTCTAAATGTACCTCCAGATTTTGGTTTGGTGGAACTGCGGCGCTTACTTCAGGCATAGATATTCTCATCTGCTCGGGTGGAATCTGCCGGGAGCCGCTAGTCTGTTGTGCCGGAGAAGTGCAAGGAACTAAGGGGAAAGTACCTGCCGCGGCCGCCGCGCAAGTCTTTGGACCTCTGGTAGTCGTGTTGGAGCTGGCAATCTTTGGCCCCATCCCAAATGAGCACCGCCTCCGCTCTGGTTTTTCTACTGTGCTCACTCTCACCTCCGCCTTCGGGTCCCCATCCTGATGCCCCTGCAGCCTTTGCGCGTGCCACAGGCTGAGCGCGCAGCAGCGGCCGATGCCGAAGTAGGTGCTACAGACCCCCGCAGTAGCAAGGTAAGGTCGGCGACTGTAGGAAGATGATAACAGGAGCCAGCTCAGCATGCCGGGCTCTCTCTGCTTATTCGGATGTTCGGCCTACTTAGGCTTCTTCATGAACGATAGCGTTACCAAGCCTTGTGACCCTCTTAGCAATCTATTTTCTCAAGCAGCGGTGAGCAGGGGGAGAGGAATCGCGGAGAGCGCTATGTCCCCGTCTCACTCAGACACGGCCGTGTCCTCCATCTTGCCTTACAAAGGTTTCAAAGTGTGTTTTAAGCTCTTTAGCCAAGTTTATAGCCCATGTCGGAGGCTCCAATACTTCTAGGCTATTTTCACCAGTTATATAACCCTCTGTCTGTGCCTTTGATGCTACTCTCAAAGAACAATTCGCTTGCTTCCCCTCCTTATGGACTTTTTGTTTCCTCTGACCACCTTTCCTGATTCCCACCGTGTCAGATTTATTTAAGTTTTCAGAAATTGCTTTTTCTCGTGCGGGCATTAAATTAGGAGTAATTAGGATTAGTAATTAGGAGTAATCGCAAGATTTACTGTTTGGATGGAATCAAAAGGTCCTGTTTCCAGAGTTGTAGGAGAACTTGGGATCATTGGTGTTAGGGAGAGCCATCTATCTCATTAGAGACGCCCCCGATTGCATGCCGTAACATTTTGTCAATAGCAGTAGGTTTCAGAATGGGCGTACGCACGGAGGCTTTCTGTCGGGTGTTAGGCCTTGTAGGCGGAGGAGTACTCTCCCCCACGCTTGTGTAGTAACTAGGCTTCCTCAATGAGAGGGGAATACAGGAGTAATTATTGTTCAAATGGATGGGACAAACACACTACCTACAATACTTCAAAACGTCACTTTTTCGGAACACCCAACAATCTCCAAAATTCAACAACAACAATTGCCCAATGCCCAAACATTAAACATAGGGACTCACGTAACACAACTTATCAAGGGAGTGGTCCAGCCCAGCCTCAGTCAGTCTCGGACAAGCTCAGACGGGCCCGGCCTTGGCCCGGGCTTCGACCGTCATGTCCCGCGTACATCCCGCACTGCTGTGGTAGAAGCTGCGCCTTATGTGTAGAGATAAACCGGTGCTTCCCCCTCGTCAGCAGGTCCCGGAACAGCTGTGCAAGTTCGCGTTGCACCCTGGGTGATGGAGTCCTTAGCAGCAACAAGGCAGCATCTCCAGGGCAGGTGTTGGCGGGTGTCAGTACCCGCTACCGGATTCAGCTTAGTCACCGGTAAGAGGGCAAAGTAACAGTGGCTGGGACCCGCGCTGCGGGGGGTAGGCTGCGCTTTATGTGCAGAGATGGACTGGTACCTCCCCCTGATCAGCAGGTCCCGGAACAGCTGTGCAAGGCCATGTTGCACCCTGCGTGATGAAGTTGTTAGGGTGGTTGAACAACGAGCAGAAACAAGGCAGCACCTCCAGGGCAGGCGTTGGAGGGTGTCAGTACCCGCTACGGAATCAGCATAGTCACGGTAAGAGGGCACAGTAACAGTGGCAGGGACCTGCACTGTGGGGGAAGAGGCTGCACTTTATGTGCAGAGATGGACCGGTGCCTCCCCCTCGTCAGCAGGTCCCAGAACAGCTGTGCAAGGTTGTTTTGCACCCTGGGTGATGGAGTCCTTAGGTTGGTTGAACATAGAGCAGCAATAAGGCAGCACCTCCAGGGCAAGCATTGGCGGGTGTCAGTACCCACTTATGGAATCAGCGTAGTCACCGGTAAGAGGGCAAAGTAACAGTGACAGAGATCGTCTTTGGACTTCACGCGTTCTTCCTTGTGTTCTGACCGTCCTCTTCTTCCGGATTTCTGTAACAAAGTCTGAAAGGTATGAGAGGAACGTGTATCGTTATCTTGATATCTATCAGGTTTTCTCAAATTATCCCTATTCCTGAGGTTATACCTCCTTTCAAAGGGCTCCTTTTGAGGAGACCTACCTATGGATTGAGAACGCTTCTCTTTAGAAGTTTGTTTACTATTTTCCCACTTCTTTTTAGAAGGAGTAGGAGTGTTTTTAGTAAAGACCTTTTCAGGACTTTCATACAGTTGGGGTTTTACTGGTTTCCCTCCCAGACTGTCTCTGCCTAATTCCTCATAGGATTTTTCTATTATTCTGGCCAGTTCTTGTGGTTGATCAGTTACATCAAATTCCCTTAACTTATGGCGGATCGCCACGGATGCTGTTTCAACTTTAATATTGGCTAATATTATTGTTGAGACCTGTTTGAAATCTTTCAGTAATTTCATACCCACATTTAAAGCAGGCTCTGCCCTGTATTCATTTTGAATCTGTTTCAGGACATCTGGTATTACCGCCATAGACGGAACACTGTGTGTTTTAGGGTAGATTGCAGCAAAGACTGTACCCCAAGTGTCGCAGTCCTTCAGATGTGGTGCAATCCCCATTGGTAAACAGATTGTTAAAAGTCTGTGTTTTTCATGAGGGGTAGTATTCGGAAAAACTTCTTCGATTTGAGTAATTTTTTGAGTGATCCAGAATAGAACATCAAAAACCACAGCGAGAGACTTACGTGGGGAGGCCAAATACAACAAAATATGATCTGCATATAGGGATATGCGGTCCTCCCAGTCAGGGGACCACCGCAGCCCCTTGATCGAGGGCTCCCAACGTATCCACGCAGCCAGAGGCACTATAGCCAATGCAAAAAGAAGGGGGCACAACGGACACCCTTGGCGGGTTCCGCGTCCCAGTAAAAAGGAGGCTGAGACTTTATTATTCACTACCACTTGCGCCAGTGGTTCCGAATACAGTAGGCATACCCAGCTTATGAATCCAGGGCCAAACCCAAACTTGGCCAACGCTGCCCAGAAATATGGCCATTCAATCATGTCAAAAGCCATTGTGGCATCTAGGGATACAAATATAGCCGGTTCCTGCAATGTCTGGGCCCTAGCCAAGACTCTGTGAAATCTACGCAGGTTCAAAGCCGTATTTCTGCGGGGCATAAAGCCCGATTGCTTGTGATGCACCAAATCCACAATAACCTTGAGCAGCCTGTTTGCTAATAGTTTGGCCAAAGTCCTTGTTTCGGCATTAAGTAGAGATATCGGCCTATATGAGGCACAGCTAGTCTTAACTTTACCCTCTGGTCCCTTGGAAGGGTACCTCTCTCTCTGGACTCCAAAAACATACCTTTCAAATATTGTGCCAGGCGATCCGGTCTAAGTTTGTAAAGTTCTATAGGGAGACCATTAGAGCCCAACGCCTTCACTATCCATCAAATTTTTATCTTCCGTAGAAAGATGTGGGAGTTGTATATCTCGAAGTAAAAGATGGGAGTTAGCCTCCAGGCAAGATGAGACCGAAGTGTAGACAAAATGGAAGTGTCTGGCAAACTCATCAACTATTAACTGTGGATCTGTAAGCCTTTCACCTTTCTCCATTATAAGCTCAGGGACCAATCGGTTGGCCCATTCCTTCTTATCCAGCAACACTTTTACTCATTCTTGGAGCATTACGGAAAAAGGGGTCTCTTAGAAAAGCACAACTTAGTTACTTTAGTATCTAGCGTTAAATTAGTGCCTTGCCCCACGTTGGGCGCCATATAGAATAGTTCCTATATTCCCAATAGGCTCTGCACATTGGAATAATATATCCTATAGATATGACGTAGGACTTAGGCCAGTAGGTCTCTATCAAATATACTAAAATTAATTGTGAGTGCCAGCTAGCTCAGAGGTCACTAGAAACTTTGTCGAGTACACAAGAAGGGATTAGTTTCTGACAACCGCATAAACATGACAACTTTGTTTCCCTAGGACTGGAAAATATCTTCAGAGTCGTGGAAACAATAGATAAGTATTTAACTCAGTCAATCGTGCATGCTTTGTTTCTACAGAGGGTGCACAGAAATAGAGAGACGGGTGTTTCAATAAAAGGTTTATTGAACAGTCTTCTTTCTCATGCAAGAGAGGTGAACTGCTACAAACCGTTAGGCAGAATGCAAAGTAGAATGCAAAGTATAATGTGTACAACGAGAATAGTATTATAATATAATACTGTAATAGCATTGTATGGTTTCTAAGCCATATACAAATACATACATAAATAACATAGGCTAAAATACTCAACTGATGCTTCTAAAATACGTCTAACCCCAATGTACCGTACCTAGGTCTAGTACGAGGGAAGAAGTAAGTATTGTTTAGCATAAGTTTTAGTTCTGCCAAGAATTGCCAAAGGTTTCTCTAGGTTCTAATCAGCTCCATACCTTAGAATGAAGGAGGTATGGTATCTCTGTCTTGGGACTCGATTTCCCAACACCCCGCAAGGGGAATCAGAAACACTGGAGCTGGATTTCTCGGCAGAGGAGGGCATCTTCCTGATCAGTGTGTCAGCTTGTAGAGTCGGCTTCCTTCGGCACTTGCTATATCGAGCTGCGTCAGGCAAGTAGGTTGTCGAACTGCATCGAACCACCGTACTTTGCTATGGCATGTGAAGGTATTTTTATACGTTGAAGGTGTTTAGGAATGCCATGTTTGACATAGAGTCGGGCATGTGAACGTCATGAATGAACCCCTAGGGAATAGTTGTTCATAGTAAAGCAACTGAGTTCCTGGAGAAATCAATATTCAAGCAAGGGGAAGTCCCTAACGACTTAAGCTGGTTTTCCAAGAAATCGTTATGACGTTTGGTGAACGGATGGAAGTAGCCATGCCTGTATTTGGGTAGTATGGGCTATGCCTAAATAAAGGCTTGATTTCTATGCTTATATAAGGGCAACGCAAATTGTACCTATATAAGGGCATGAATTGAGAAAATTCATTCGGAATCTAAAACGCCATACAACACGTGTAAACATTTTAGTGTAAAATTCAGTCGAGATGGGCATAAATAAACTACACTGAGAGAGGTCTTTACCTAGTGCATTAGTAAAGAAGTGCTGGCACACGTTTTTGTAAAAGGTCACTGTATACTCATCTGGGTCATCCTTGAGGTGCAAGATAGCGTAAGCTTTGATAGGTGTTGAGACATATCTTTTCATTCTTTTTCAGCCAGAAAGGGTGGCTCCACATATAGGGAACTCCCTTTTGTGAAGGTATTCTGTCACTCATCGGAGTTCCCTTAATTTTCTGAGGGTGAACACCAGTCTGGTTTTGGAATAATTGCAACTGGTATCCTTCAAATAATAGGTGATCTTTGTTTCTAACCACATTCCTATCTCCTTTTCATCAAATAAATGAATTTGTATCATAATGTTGGGCAGAGATTCCCTCCGAGTGCATAATCCCCATCAATCTATGGATGTTATCTAGTCAGATATCGAGTGGAGGGGGCTCTTCTGGCCTGTTTCGAATGTGGTGCAGGAGGCTTTTGAAAAACGAATGGATGTTGCTGCACTCCTCATTCTTGGGGATGCCTTGAACAATTATTTTGTTATGCCTTGACCTAATTTACAGGTCATCTTCTTGCTCAGCAGTTCCTCATATCTGTCTTCCTTTGTTGATTAGTACATAGGTCGGTTTACAATATTGTTAATCGCTGAGAATCTCAGACCATCTTCCTAATACCTGCAAGTGTCAGCAGAGCACCACCTCGATAATGGCATTTCAAAAATGAAAACTTTTTTTTAAGCAGCTAAATTTTCTTAAACCTTGTGTGGTTTCCTTTAAAAATGTAAGTTTTCATTTTTGAAAAGCTTCAGTGAGATTTGGCAGTGGTTCCCGTAGATCATTGCTTACTCCCCTTGAGGCAGCACTCCTAAATTTAGAGGAAGGGGTCCAAACAAAAAAGTTACCCCAATCTGGGAGTCAGTAGCTTTTAAACGCTTTGTAACTAGAATTCCAGTTGTACACCATTGATACATATAGTGAGGGATAAAAAATATATTTCCCATACACAAGGAGCATCGGACCTATATTATGTTAGCATGATGCATCTATACGTAACCTCTTTCGGTAAAAACTATGGGCTAGATGTAGGTAGGAAAGATTTACCGATTTTAAATTACCGAATTTTACCGATTCGGTAGTTTAAAATCGGTAAATCTATGGGTCCGACATGTAGGTATTCCAGATGTGCTGGAATACCGAATCGGATGAATTCGGTATTTACCGATTCGGTAAATACCGAATCGGTAATGCCCATTCATTCCTATGGGCTTTGAAGCCCACAGGAATGAATGGGCATTACCGATTCGGTATTTACCGAATCAGTACATACCGATTCACACAAGGGTGCAGGGGGTGTCACTTTGACACCCTCTGGCACCCCCAAAACAGGCACGGGTGCCATGTGGCAGGCATACCTGCCCTAAGGGCAGGTCTGCCTGTCACATGGCATAGGTGTGCATGCACACATGTGCATGCACACCGGAATCGGTGTGCACACCGATACCGATTCGTTAAGGCTCCTGGGACTCTGAAGAGTCCCACCTACATATGGGTGGCTCCCAATCGGTAAATTTACCGATTACTTATTTTACTGAATCAGTAAAATTACCGAATCGGTAATTTTACCGATTCGGTAAAATAATGCCCCCTACATACCATTCGCCTATTTACCAATCGGTAACGGCCGAAAATACCGATTTTTTATATATTTTATTTTATATGCGCTTATTTTATATGCGCTTGTAGGGGGGAACCGTTTATTCGCTCTTTATGTTTCTATTGCTAACAGCGTAGGCCAAGAACCATACAGACGCCATTATCCAAAACCTATGCTCGAACACGGGCTGTGATCACGTGTTAGTCTCTGGCAGTTGTCAAGCCCCAGTTCATTGAATTACTGGGAGCAGCTGAACATAGGCTGTCTACTCGACTGTCCTGAGAGTCAAGGTCACATCTGGCTTTGGGTGCGATAAGCGCCCAAAGCGAGTTGTGCACCAAGACAAAAGGGATTCACCCCTCCTGACCTTCCCAGTAATAAATAGTTAAGCTTTGAACTAATCATGTGTGCCATATATGGTCCTTTCCTGGAGCTCGAAGGCCAACTGGTGTTTTTCCTGTTACAGTGATTATATGTGTTGAACAGAAAAGTATATAACCTCCTGTTTGAATGCGAGCCAAGAGTCTTCTCCGCGCACCTGATGGGTTAGAGTTGGAGAGGCTCCTCTATAGAGCATTTTTGCTTAATAAATGATTGAACTTTCTTCACTGCCAACTGACTGATTATTTGGTACATGGGATTGGGGCTATTGGTAGATATAGCCCTTCATGGAATTTTTTGGTACTTCAGTTGGCGACTCTGGTGGGACTCCGTGATAGGGTCGTCCTCCCGTAACCGGGTAGAAAGGACAAAGAAAGGGGAGCCCTGGTCGAGCGGGTGGAATGACCAAATTCTTTTTTACTTACTCCGCTCTTGCGATCAGAGTGCCCCAGCTACTAGTGACCCTTCGCTGGAGTCCTATGGGCGTAACCCAGGAACTGACCGTGTTGGTCTTCAGGAGTTGGCAGTGCAGAATACGCAATTGTACCGGCGTGCACCAGGTGAGTGGATTGTTTTTGTGGGCTTTTGGAACGCCCTGTTGAGCAGTGCTTTTGAAGCAGTTAACTGTGTAGGATTTGGTGGTCGGTGTACCACGGAGAATTTTGGGGGTCTGAAGGGGCAGCATTGTGGCTGCACGGGTAGATGCTCCACAGACTTGTTTTGTGAACAATAGACACGCCGATCGGATGCATTGGTATGGCTCATGTGGTTCGTACCCGGCCGGACTGGTCTCGGAAAGGCCTGTGGTTGTACGTGGGTAGCTTTGGGGACATATCTGAAGCGATGCTAAGGAAGCGGGTTTAGTCAGAATAGTCCCAAAAGGTGAACCAGGAAGACTGCAGGATGGTCTGTAGGACAACATGTGGTTATACCTGTCCGACGGTCTCTTGATAGTCTTTGAACTGCTTGATTTTGATATCCGTTGGTCTGGAATCTGAATTGATTGATTCTCCATGAACAGGAGTCAACGGGCTCTGTTCTTTTGTTCGGAAAGGCCGAACAGAGACATGCAGTTTTAAATATCTTTGTATGTACATATATCATTGTTCTGTGTATGTTTGAATAGGAGTGAGGTTGAATATGTTGTGAATGTTTGAACATGGCCATGTTTGGAAGTATGTTTTTTATGATTGAATGAGAAATACGTGTCAACAATCACTATGCCATGTGTTCGCAAATTGAGTTGTTTTGGATGTTGTTGTCGCCCTAAGTATACGCGATTGGCTGAAAGCCAATCTGCCCCGCCTGAGGGCAGCCAGAGTTATGATATGTATGTAAAGCATGGTATTACACCTATCTTGTTTCACACACTATGGCATAAATATACTAAGGATAATGAGTTGCAATGGCCCTTAACCGGGTCTTTTGATGAGAAAAAGATACATTTCCTGCAGGATCGATTGTTTTCTAAACGTAGTCGACAGTCAATGTTTGATTCCCTAAACTTATGGCAGAAGGAGGCAAAGCATAGATGTATACGGGAGGAGAAAGTGTGCAGAATGAAGGGAGGTCAGACGATTACGCAGAAAGCCATTGCTTATGATAAAGCTCAAACCGAACAGGGAATTGATTGTGCAGATAGGCAACTTAGATTGCAAGTGGATAAGACCTATGTGGCTAGGACTGAAGCGGAGGATGAGATGGAGGATTTATTGGATACTCGTCCCCCTCCACCTTATGCTCCACAACATACATATCCCATTGTTCCCCCAGCTCTAGTACAGGTCCCTTCAGCCTCTGCCCCTGTTGGTTCCTCTTCCCCTGTCTCTCCGGGAATATCCTATGTTTTATCTCCCTCTGTGTCTGATACAGCTACCTTATGGGCTGTTACGTTGTCATCTTTGGTCATGTCCACAGCTGTTTTGTCTCCCCCTACCCTTGCGAGGGCTTCCCATTCTGCGAGCACAACCCCATCCTTAGCTGTTTCAACTCCAGCTCGTGCTCCGGGTGATTTCGACACACGAAAGTTGTTTACTCGTTCGACTGTAGGATTAAACGAGAAACAGATGATTGAAAATCAGTCATCCCAGTGGATGCAACAGCCTATTTATACTATAACTGATATATGGAGCACGCTTCGGGACTTTGAGCCTGTTATACAGCAACATGCGTGAAACATATGGACACATATCTTCTTACTTTATGGAAACAGTGTTTTTCAGGAGGGTTTGACCCCCCCCAAGTGATGTATGATATTCGGGACAGGGCTCATAAGTCTAAACTTAGACCAGAGGAAGTATATAAAAATGTTGGGGTTTTGTTAAGTTATCGAGAGCGGATGCACCAAAAATGCCCCTCATGGGACTCTCAGCACCCTATGCGAGAAGTCCATCCTATCTTTCACCCTGAAATAACGGAATTGAAAAATGATCAGGATGTGGTGACTAGACCTCATGTAGAGGCGCGAGTGCAGGAACAATGGGCTTACACCCCCTGGAAGAGGAGTGCAGTCCTCTCGCTAAAATCACAACTACCTAAGAATCCCACAGCTTAATATAAAGAACTCACAGAAGCGGCTTCCTCAGCCGTTATGACCCTAGCTGACATAGAGCTATTTTTTGCGTTGTTAGTCCCTGTTGATGTATGGCGTCAGGTGCATGATCAGGGCCATGTTCAGGAGTTAGGCGGAACATGGGAACAGATAAAAGATTGGGATAAGGAACGTAAGCCTGGTGATAAACCAAAACCCGAACTATTGACGTTACCTGGACGTATTATTACTTACATGCATTCCTTAATTCCAACTCGTAAGGTGGATTGGGATAAATTGACATCATGTAAACAGAAGAAAGACAAAAGCGTTTCCGATTTCTTCACTAGATTTGAAGGCGTGTTCATTGATTTTAGTGGACAGGATTTATCATTGGAAGGCGGTATACGATTATTTGTTAATCGTTTTGTGACCAATTTGTTACCGGAAGTTTCTGCACGGCTCCAACCCACTGAAAGTACTTGGACCAAGTCTATGCCTTCGGTAATATTGAGTGTGGCCCAATATTATGAACATTGAGAAAATGAGAGTAAGGATAAGATGGAAAAGAAAACGAAAGATCTCAAGACACAGGTGTTGGTACAACAAGTTGTGCGAGGACGAGGCAGAGAGAGAGGTGGGAGAGGGTTCGTCCCGAGGGGGGCGGGAACCGGACGAGGCGGACGGCCTGCTGTTGTTTTGGGAATAAACCAGTGCGCTATTGTAAGGAGGAAGGGCATTGGCGATTTCAGTGTCCATTGTTGCTGGCTCAGAATGGGGCTATGAGATGAGGAGGAAGAGGTTGATGTGGTGTGGATCACAGTAATGTGCGATGAGAGGAGGTGACGCATGTTGGATCAGAAAATATTTATTTTGATAATCCGAGAGGTAGGCAGTTTTATAATGAGGACTGTGCGATTGATGCAACCGAAGGGTATGCCTACACATAGGACAGCCAAGGACAGAGTGGGGGCCAGGTATCAGTACCCGTTGATCAGCTAGGTCCTTATGTAAAGGCGCATTTGATGGGGACATCTGAAAAGTTTTTAGTTGATACAGGTGCGATGAATAGTTCTATTTCTCATTCTCTGGTCCCAGGGGCTGCTCTGTCCGGGCAAAATAATGTTTCAGTGGGATTCTCTGGAATACCGGTGGTGAGCCCCATTTCCAAACCTATTCCATTTACAATTGATCCAGTAACGTTGGACTCCCCGTTTCTATTACCTTCCCATTGTGGTGAAAATTTATTGGGCTTGAATTTGTTGAAGAAATTACATGCAAAAAATTCCTTGTTCACCTGATGGTGTTTATTTGACTATCAATCCCCTTGGCAAGCATACTTTGCAGTGTTTCACCAAAAATTAACCCCTCCCTCCCGAGTTTGCTGCTATCCCAGCGATGCTGTGGGCCACTGGAGACACAGATGTAGGATTATTAAGGATGCCACCCGTTTCTATTGCTTTGAAGCAAAATGCCCGGCTTCCACGTATACCTCAGTACAAAATTTCTCCGGCGGGCGAGAAAGCTTTGCCCTCCATCATACAACACTTGAATAAAAAGGGTGTGGTGGAAGATACAGCTGCTAATATATGCAACAGCCCCATTTTTCCGATCTTAAAAAAGGTCCCTGTTGGAAGTGATCCTGACTTTGTTGATACTTATCGTTTTGTGATTGATTTACGTGAAATTAATAAAATAGTGGTACCCCAATACCCTGTAGTTTCTGATATCACTACTATACTCACTATTATTCCTCCCACTGCTAAATATTTCTCTGTGATCGATTTAAAGAATGCTTTCTTTAGCATTCCGATACATCCTGATAGCCACCATATTTTCGGTTTCTCATTATCTGGTCGCAGCTTCCGGTTTTGTCGCGCTCCTCATGGGTACACGGAGAGTCCTAGTATTTATAGTCTAGCTTTGAAGACATTGTTGGATGATTTGGTCTTACCCCCTGGTAATGTGCTTTTGCAATATGTTGATGATCTGTTAGTGGCATCTGATACTGAGGAGGGTTGTAAGGAAGCCATTGTACAATTATTGTCTCATTTGGCGGCTAATGGCAATAAAGTATCTCTTTCTAAATTCCAATATTGTCGACAGGAGGTGACCTACCTAGGTCATCTACTGCCGAAAGAGCGAAGGAGACTCACCCTGAGCGTGTGACTACCATTTTTAATATGTCTGTACCTCATACTCAGCGTGATGTTCGTGCATTTCTTGGCATAACTTCTTACTGTCGCCAACGGATCCCTAATTTTTATCTTCTCACTAAACCTCTCCTGTATTTAACCACTAAAGATGTGCATGAACCTTTACCCTGCACTGATGATTGCCAAAATGCTTTGGACTCTTTGAAATCTGTGCTTTGCTCTGCACCTGTTCTTGGTACCCCCGACTACCAAAAACCTTTTGTGCTTTATGTGCACGAGGTGGACGGTTGCTCACTTTCTGTGTTAACACAAGGATTTGGTGGTAAGCAGAGATCTTGTGCCTATTTCTCGGCGGTGTTGGATAATGTTGCCAGAGCACTTCCTAGCTGTTTAAGGGCTACTGCTGCGGTCGCAGTGGCTATTCGACAGTCTGAAGGGCTCGTTTTGAACACTGATCTCACAGTGATGGTACTGCACGCTGTGAATACATTATTGAACAAGACGAAGACCCAGTACCTTACGAGTGCGCGTCTTACAGTTTATGAATTTACTTTGTTTGCTCCCCACATTACGATTAAACGATGTGCCACTCTGAACCCTGCCACGTTACTACCCCTCCCTTCGAACGAAAGGAACAATGATGATTATGATTGTCTATTTCCGATGGAGGAAGAGATGAAGGGACGGGTAGACCTGACAGAGAATCCTCTATCTGACCCTCAAGGGGAGTTCTATGTTGTTTCAAATTACCAGATGGCACGACAACTGCTGCATATGCGATAACTACTCTCCACACTGTAGTTGAGGCTTCTCGAGTACTCTATCAATCAGCAGAGGCAGCTGAGTTAGTGGCATTGCTTCGGGCCTGTCAGCTAAGTGAAGGATTGAGAGTAAATATTTACACCGATAGCCAGTACTCCTTCGACGTGGCTCATAGTTTTGGTCGACTTTGGGCCGAAAGAGGTTTTCTCACTTCCCATGGTCAACGAATACAGCATGGCCCTTGATTTTGCGATTGCTGACAGCATTGACGTTACCAGAGATGGTGGCTGCAGTTAAATGCAGTGCACACAAGGCAGTGGTTGATGCAGTGGGTGAAGGTAATGCCTTTGCTGATCAAGTAGCTAAGGAAACTGCGAAATCCAAAGTGACCTCAATGTTTGTGACTAGCTCCGCTAGGTGAGTGGCTGAAACAGAGAGAGTGTCCGAGAAATACAGAAAGAAGCTACCCTTATTGAACTGGCTCACTGGAAAGAGAAAGTGGGGAAATTAGATGCAGAGGATTGTTGGATTGATTTGACAGAAAAACAGTGATGGTTGTTGCCTAATGCATTAGTGAATGCGGTGGTGACGATGGCACATGATTCAGCTTATATTGGGGCAAAGGGTATTTGTGCATTATTAGATCCTATAAGGTACAATCCCAATATTCCGAGAACGGCTGCTTATTTGGTGCAATATTGCATAGTTTGCTTATGACATAATCTCGGGGGCAGGGAGCCTGTTCTGAGTGGAAACTTTGCACCACCATCTTTGCCTTTTGAGGTGCTCCAAATAGATAATATCCAGCTGGATAGCCTAAATAATTTGAAGTATGTCCTGCTCGTGGTGTGCACTTTCGGTAAATGAGTGGAAGCCTACCCGACCACAGAAAATACTGCTTTGGCCACGGCAAAGGCGTTGGTAAAGGAATACTTCCCACACTATGGATTGCCTCGGGTGATCTGGAGTGATAACGGGGGGCACTTTAATGCAGAACTCATCAGTCACATTTGTAATGGACTACAGATTAAACAGAAATTCCATGTGGCTCGACACCCCCAGTCCGCTGGGTTGGACGAGAACTATAATGGGATACTGAAGCTCAAATGGCAAAAATTCAAGAAAGTACCGGATAGAAGTGGCCAGATACTCTACCGCTGGCATTAATGTCAATACGGGTTACCCCACATTCTCGTTCTGGCTTATCTCCATATGAGGTCATTTTTGGGTGCCCTGCTAATGTTTTGGACATCCCGAGACCCAAAACATTTTGTGATATAGAGCATCCTATGTTTCCAGACTATCAGTATGCTTTGACTAAAGATCTCCGTTCCATTCATCAACAGGTCTCAGCAGTTTTGCAGCCCCTGCCAGAGGGTTCCGGACATCGCTTGGAGCCAGGACAGTGGGTTCTGGTCCGTAATTATCAGTGAAAATCCAGCTTGGATCCCCGTTGGTCTGAACCGTTTCAAGTCTTGTTGGCCACACGGATGGCGGTAAAGGTGAACGGCAAGAGACACTGGATCCATGTGTCACATTTGAAAAACTACCCCTCCCGCTTCCATATGATCCGCGAATCCAGGAAGGGGTTCTGACCCAGGAAAGTGAGCGAGTTCCTCATTTTGTCCCTTTTTCTGATTCCCAAGTACTTGGAGAAGGGCAAGGAGAAGGGGTTCCAGGTTCGGAAGGGGCTCTGTCATCACCACAAGTAATTGCCCCAGATTCTGCTGCCCCTACAGTCAGACGAGAGGCTCGTTGTACCTCTGTTTCACCGGATTCATCATCCTCTGTTTTGTTCTCTGATCAAGAAGTGCATGGCCATGCTCGATACAACCTGCGGCCCAGAAAACAATGCGGTACCCCAGGTGATCATGGGCGTCCGCAGACATTTTTCCAGGAGGGGGGGGGGGCAAAATGTTAACGTCATCACCATCCTCCGACATGATGTGTGCCAGGTGGGGCACAACAAACACTGGGGCGCAGAACTGGGATTGACTCAATTAAATGCCAGGAATCCAGGACATGTGACTGACCCTGCCACAGGCCAACAAACACCGCCTGTAGGGAAAACGCTAAACTTTCTGACAGGCTGCATTATCTCTGTCTGCTAGGTGTGCAGACTTCCGGGTCCTCGATCCAACACCAATCAAGGCTGTCTTCAGCACGAATCGATTTTTATCAGAATACTTTAAAACAGCTTATGATTAAATATACTGTATGCACAGTGTATGTTAGGGATTATTTGTAGCACACATATTTACCAATATTGGCTTCTTGGTGCTAGAATTCATGATAACTGTTATCCAAAGTTAAAGCACAACGTCAAAGTTAATAGTAAATAATGTAGCAATCACACACGCTAGTGATTCGCCAATGGTACTCCCTTTACTAGAATTCCCCGGACATTGCTAAATTTTACACACATTCAATTAATGTATACAAAATAAATTGTATAGGTCCAAATGTTAGCTATATTTTGGAAAAGAAAGTTAGAGTCCCCCTACGTGTAGTCAATGTCAAACTGACAACGTGCGCAAGTTTAGGGATACGAAAATGGCCAGCTCCCTTATGCGGAAGCCCGGCACCGTAAATGTGTGGCCCATGCGGCGCCCGCAGCGGCGGCACATCACAGATCCAGGGATGCTGAGTCTTAAACAGTGGCCGAAGTGGGCGGGAATAACCCAAGGATATAACCTGTGGGTGGAGCCAGAGGTGTGGCCAGAATGCGCAGACATCCCAATTTTTAATATTTGTTTTGAATTTCACTGCCCAGTTTAATCAACCAATGGATACACATGATTATTTAAGGTTATAATGAGTTATTGACATTAAAATATATTCACAAAGTGTGATATGCTTCTAATCACAGAATGTACCAAATACGATAAAATGTGGAAACACAAGCCATTTGTCTCCGAGCCATGGAGTTTCGGTCATCAGCACTTCTCCCTTTTTCCACAACAGCAGTTCAAACATGAATTGGAAAAATATCCTAGTTTACAGATGTTTTTTCTAAAATTATGGCTCTGCAGTATTTGCCTCATAATGCAAGATCTGCTGCATGATCTGACCATTTAAACTAATAAATTGTTTGTAGCTCAAACATATCAAAAGTTAATATAAAATGTGACTTGTGTTGCTGCCGAGTGGATGGCCTATTGCAAAGGTTGACTGGTCACCTTTCTCACTGCTGCCTTTGTATGTTACACTGGTACTAATAAGGTAAAATCTTTCCAGAGACTGTTAGCATGTGTACACACGTCAAAATAATAAAATATCTGGAAATATACTGCATTACGCTGCAACCTTTTTTTAATGCATAATTTAGTCAAAACTACGGCATAATGTTGTCATCCTTTGCTGCATAATTAATTCCAGTGGCCCCACAGCAGGCAGCACATGTTAAAAGTGCTTGTGAATGAGGCAGTGAGACTGTGAAGTTTGCAAACTTAGTTTGGTGTGCGTGCAAATCCTGCATTGCCAATCCCTGGTGAGTTGTAGCTACTACTGCTGAAACAAGGACAATGGAGGTACCTATGGGTGAGGCAGACTGGACTCAAGGGCAAGGCCAGCCATAGCACTGGTGGTGTCCTGTGTATTAATGTTTGTTAGTGCCCCCCCAATGACCACCTCTGCCATGGATTCCCTCAATACCACCCTTTAACTGTGCCACCCAAGTCTCCATAACCACTCTCTCTCAGATGCATTTAAATTGATTTACAGCGCCACTCATACCATTGTAGGGTGTCAGAGCACTTTACATCACACACATTACACAGAGACAATCTGTTATCCTCTTCTTCCTCAGGATCAGCGTGTAGATAGAAAAGGCCCCCTCCAGATCTATCCAAACCCAGCGTGCTATAAAAGCCTTGGGCTAAAGACGGATCAGATGAGGGCTGCAGGAACAAACGGGAAGGGAAGGAAGGGGACAGCGGGGAGGGAGAGCTGTAAAACAGAGAACAAGAGATTGGACACGTTTCTTGTATCAGAATATACAACAAGGCAGAAAAACAGAAAAAAGCTGCGATACTCAGGAGATACTTCTCGTCTACTGAGAACAGGCCTTGTCTGAATAACGAAAAAACCTCCCTTCTGGAATACACAAACAATTCAAGGAATGATTTATCCATGCACTTAGATTATACCATAGCAAAGACGTAAGACCTAATACTGACGTCACCTACCCTAACTCCTTCCTTTCAGGGTTTAGTGCGGGGGTCTAGGATTAAAGCCGTAACTTCAGCCCATAAATGATAATAGGAAAGGCATGGGTTACGTCACCCGAGTAATGTAAGATTAATGAATACCTTTGCTTCGGGAAACAATCGTCAGCAGCCTCCAATAGAAGCGGGGGTACGCTTGGTTGAACTTCACCATCGAACCTTCCCCTTAGAAGTATTTCTTGAATTAATCCTCTGCAATAGCCGAGGAAATAAGGCTCTCCAACAGAGGATTAAATGCGAACCGACAATAAGCAAAAGAACCCCTTCCGCATTAGCCGATGCAAGAAGGCTCGCCAACGGAAAGGGTTAAAGAAAAAATGAACACAATACACTCCGTTTCCGCATGAGCCGATGCAAGAAGGCTCGCCAACGGAAACAGCTCGAACTAACCGCTCGTAGATCTGTGGAATACTGCCCTCCGCATGAGCCGAGGAAAGAAGGCTCGCCAACGGAGGGATGGGGAAGGATGTGCACGAAGGAAAACAAAATCACGGTCTCCAAAGGGTTAGCGGTTATCTTCACCGCTGTTTCATGTGGACGTAGTGCACCACCAAAACTCCTCCAGTATTCGGGAACACGAAGAATGCAGCGAGGAATCGAACGTCTTACTAGCAGGAACAGCCTGGACACGAACCATCCGGGTCAAGAGTCAAAATATCCGACACGGACAATAGGAAGTACTTGCCTTATATACCCGCCTCCATGCCGCTAAGCATTCTGGACCATGTAGTCTCATTCCATTGCGGCATTTCGGGTGAGGCGCGATTCGACCATAACAGTACATCCCCCTTCACCTAGAGCGCCGAACAGGACCTGGGCTCAAAGGATGCAACCTATGGAACTCGTCCACCAGACGGGGGGCATGCACTCCAGAGGCCGGCTCCCAAGAGTTCTCCTCTGGGCCGTAACCTTTCCATGCCACCAAATAACGCAGACCCCTTCCATGCCACTTAGAATCCAAGATACCACTCACTTCGAATTCCACCCCATCCGGAACAACCAATGGCGGAGGCAGACGTCGAACGATCACCGACGCAGGTTTCAACAAGGACACATGGAACACAGGGTGGATACGGAGATGTTGGGGCAGCTTCAATTTCATGGCCACAGGATTGATACATTTAACAATAGGAAAAGGTCTGATGTAATGAGGATTGAACACACTGTACTTTTTGAAACAGAAGTTTTTTGTCGACAACCACACTCTGTCACCCAACTGATACAGGGGGCCAGGACGTCGTTTTTTATCTGCCGAGGTTTTATACGCCACCTTAGATGCCTTCAAATCATTCCTGACTCTCACCAAAATGTCTTTGAGCTGAGCAATCCTCCTAGCCGCCTCTGGTACCAAAACCTCCCGAACCGGCTGTAAAAAAGGTAGGAACCTAGGATGATATCCATACGTGCCATAGAAAGGGGATACCTTGGTGGCCGAATGCGTGGCATTATTGTACGCCACCTCAGCTAGCCACAAATACTCCACCCAATTGTCTTTCCCTTGGGACACAAAGCACCGCAGGTATTGTTTCAAAGACTGGTTGAGACGCTCGGTCTGTCCGTCGGTTTGAGGGTGGAAGCTTGTGGACAGCGCTGTTTCAATGTGCAAGGATGAACACCAAGTCTTCCAGAACCTGGCGGTGAACTGAGAGCCCCGGTCTGAGACTATGACTGCAGGGAGTCCGTGTAAACGTACTATATGTACCATTAGCAACTGTGCCAACTGACCTGCCGTGGGAACCTGAGGGCAGGCGATGAAGTGGCCCATCTTGGTCAAAAAGTCAACGACCACTAACACTGCAGTACATTCCTGGTCTCTAGGTAAACCCACCACAAAATCCAAAGAGATGCGTTCCCATGGGACTGAGGGGGTAGGCATGGGACAAAGAAGACCAGCAGGACGCCTATGATCCGACTTCGCGGCGGCACAAACAGCACACAACGATATCCACCTCTTGACATCAGACCTTACTGACGGCCACCAAGATTTACGCGTGATCAGATCTACTGTTTTCTCCACCCCCATGTGACCAGCACTAGGTGAGGTATGACACCACAAGTACATTTGTTTCCGAAGAGGTTCTGTAGGGATCAACAAACGCCCCTGGTTGACGGGGAATCCATCCCTCATTTGCCATTCCGGATGTGTTTGTAACCATTTCTTCCACTGCTCGGAATTGACGCCCCTGATTATCCCCTGCAGAAAAACATCAGGTTGGATGGCACCTATTACCTGAGTTGGGTTCACTATGGAGGTGTCTATTCCCTTATCAGTCGTCTTCGAGGAAGACTGGCGAGTGAGTGCATCCGCCTTTCGATTATCCACTCCCGGACGGGAAGTAATAGTGAAATCGGATTCTGAAAAGAAAAGCATCCACCGAAGCTGTCTGGGAGTCAAGTGTTGTGCCGCAGACATAAATTGCAGGTTCCTATGGTCTGAGTAGACAGTTACCTTATGTCTGGCACCCATCAGAAAGTGACGCCATTCAGTAAAGGCGATCTTGATTGCCAAAAGCTCCTTCTCAGCGATACAGTAGTTTCTTTCGGCCCTATTAAGTTTCCGGGACATGTATGCCACAGGATGCAAGAGCCTAGACTGCTCGTTACGTTGGGACAGAACAGCCCCTACTGCCACCTCGAAAGCATCTGCCTCAACAATAAATGGCAACTCAGGGTTAGGGTGAATTAACACTGGTGCCGACACAAACGCTTGCTTCAACGTCACAAAGCCGGCTTGAGCTTCCATATCCCACACGAATTGCTGATCCTTGTGCAACAACTTAGTAATGGGTGCCACTACTCTTGAGAACTGATCAATGAAGCGGCGATAAAAGTTGGCGAAGCCTAAGAAGCACTGAATATCCTTGACGTTCTTTGGGACCGGCCAATCACGAACCGCTTGTATCTTACGCTCCGCCATTTCCTGACCCTGAGGGCTAAGCATAACCCCCAGAAACTCTACAGTAGACACGTGAAAGTCACACTTGGACAGTTTGCAGTACAGACTATGTTGACGCAGTATTGCCAGGACAGATTTCACGTGTATTTCATGCATGGCCTCTGATTCAGAATAGATTAGAATGTCATCAATGTACACTATGACATATTGGTCCAAGATCTCCTGCAGCACGTCATTAAGGAAAAATTGGAATGCTGCAGGAGCATTGCATAGTCCAAACGGCATGACCAGGTATTCAAACAACCCATACCTGGTCTTAAAGGCCATTTTCCATTCGTCACCCGACCTCATCCTTACTACATGGTATGCCCCTTTTAGATCCAATTTAGTGAATATCTTGGCTTACTTCACTTGTTCTAATAATACGTTGATCAAGGGCAATGGGTATCGGTTCCTTACAGTTATCTCATTGAGAGCTCTAAAGTCTACACACACCCTCAATTCCCCATTCGCCTTAGGAATGAAAAAAAGAGGGGATGCAGCAGGAGATTTGGAAGGACGAATAAACCCCAATTTCAAGAGTTTGTCCAAGTATTGTCTCAAATGGAGATTCTCTGGTTCGGTTAAGGCATACAGGCGTCCTGAAGGCACCACTGCCCCTGGCACTAAATCAATCTGACAGTCATACTGCCTATGGGGGGGGGGGGGAGTCCTTCTGGCAACACCTCATCAAAAACATCTTGGAAATTGCTATAGATTTTCGGTAATACCACCTCTTTTTCAGCCGCGGTGGCCACACAATTCCC
This sequence comes from Lissotriton vulgaris, assembly GCF_964263255.1. Taxonomy (NCBI): domain Eukaryota; kingdom Metazoa; phylum Chordata; class Amphibia; order Caudata; family Salamandridae; genus Lissotriton; species Lissotriton vulgaris. The sequence continues at coordinate 2,002,621,024 of NC_141689.1, read as the reverse complement.
ATTAGCAAGGGCAAAAGAAGGACTCTTATCACAACTAAAACAATGCTCCCTGCAATACTCTGAGTTCATGGACACAGTACCTGTACCCCAATGAACCTCGGGGTTATGCCTCTTCAACCACGGTAACCCTATGATTATTCCATACTGGGGGGCGTTTATGACACTGAAAGTGACCCTTTCGCTGTGACTCCCATACCTCATTTCTGTTTCGGCTGTCTGATAACAAAAGGGGACCTAAGTCTAGTTTCCTCCCATCAACGGCAAATACCTCATCACAGATATCGTTAGGTATCAGAGGAATTCCAATCCTCTCCGCCTCAGCTCTATCCATGAACATACCGGTAGCCCCTGAGTCCACCATTGCACGTGTAGGGACTTCCACCATGCTGATCAACAATACTATGTTTATAAACAAATGTTGTGCCCCCAATACCTTCTTCACCATCGAAGGGATACAAACGCGACTCCAAGGAACCCCTCCTTTCACCCTAGAGTCTGTTAGTTTTCCGCCGGTTTCTCCGGAGCAGCGGACACCCCTCTGTTAGATCGAAACTTGGAGAATTTGGGTTTTACAGGACACTCCCTAACAAAGTGTCCTTTTTTCCCGCAATACAAGCAAAGGCCATTCTTACGTCTCTGTTCTTTTTCTATGGGCGTAAGAGCGGCACGTACTGCACCTATCTCCATAGGTTCTGAAGTAGTAGCGAGGGGGCTATCAGAGGATCTCGTAAGGCCTGATACAGGTATGGTTCTAGACCTGGCCTTGGAATCACCCTTTCTATTCTTAAGTCGGTGATCCAAGCGTAACACCAGACTGATTAAGTCTTCACAATTTACAGGCTGGGGATCGATTTGAGCAATGATGTCTTTCATTTCCTCCGTTAACCCCTGATGAAACAGAGAAGACTGTTTTGCCTCCGGCCACTTGGTCTCAGTGACCAACCTCCTAAAGGAATTTAGGTATGTCAGAACATCCTGATTTCCCTGTTGGAGCTCCAACAACTCCTTGTCGGCCGTATACGTGTCAGCCCTTCTATCAAATACTTTAACAAACTCTTCCCGAAAAGACTCCCAATCATGCATCAGAGGATCATTCTTTTGAATTAAAGGAACCGCCCATTGAGCAGCATCCCCAGCTAGGTAAGAAATAAGCATGGGCGGAAAATCCGTTTCGCTCGCGGATTTTGCGGATTTTCGGTAAATTCGCAATCCGCGAGATTCGCGAATCTCCCGCAAAATCCGCAAATCCGCGAGCAGCGGATTTTATGGCTTGCTCGCACTGTTCGCGTGAGTTCGCGGCTTCCCAGTACAACTTCGCGCCCCGCGAATAAGTGCTAAATTGCAGAAATACGATCTTAGCAAAACTGAAACTACTTACCAGGTTCAAAAGTTCAGGCTCATCATTAGTAGCCATTTCCTGTAGTGCTTCCTGAGGGGCCCCTCCAGAGTTCAGTTGCCAGGTGCAACTATTATGTGACCCTGCTCTGAACCTCAGAATAGTTATACATATGCCACAAAGGTCCTGAATTACAGCTAAGGGAGACAAGCAGGAGCCAGGCTGGAAGTTCAAATCCATTAATCAGCCCCTAATTCATTATTGTCAGTTGGGGCAGGGCAGGTGTTGTAACTAATTTTGCAACAATGAAAGCACTTAGCAAGTGCAAAAGATCACTAATCAGGAAGCACTAAGGAAGCAGGTGCCAGCTAAAAAAATATTCTGTGACACATTAATTAGCCCCAAATTAATTCAGGTCACTTGAGGCAGGGAAGGTGTGCTTTGCTTTGCCACAATAATGTAAAACTGGACAACCAGAGGGTGCTGTGATGAAACAGAGGGTGGCATGGGTGGGCCAGAGGGTGGCATGAGTAGTCAGAGAGTGGCAGTGGTGACAGAGAGTGGCAAACACAAAAAAAAAAAAAAATCTGCAAATTCGCGAGAATTCGCGGATTTTGCGGATTGCGAGTTCGCAAATCCGCAAAATTCGCGAACGCGAGATTCGCAAAATTCGCCCATGCTTAGTAAGAAATCACAAACGCTACCTTAGTCTGATTCGTGGGAAAGGAGCGTGGTTTGCAAGTGAAATGCATCATCACTTGTGTCAGGAATACTTGTACTGAACCGGCATCACCTTTAAACCGTTCGGAGTTGGCAAGAGGGAAGCTAGTTGGTATTTCGAGTACCACTGGACTGGGTGGATTAGAACCAGAAGCCCCTGCATTAAAGGGTTTTTTTTGTATATTGTCTAACCGATTGCGTAACTCAGTGGTTTATTGTCTAGAGGATAGCAGTTCTGACTGCATTACTACCAATGCCGCCAACACATCATCTAGAGTGGCCATATCTACACACTGACCGGGAGGACGTATAACCGTAGGTCGGATATTCTGTTATCCTCTTCTTCCTCAGGATCAGCGTGTAGATAGAAAAGGCCCCCTCCAGATCTATCCAAACCCAGCGTGCTATAAAAGCCTTGGGCTAAAGACGGATCAGATGAGGGCTGCAGGAACAAACGGGAAGGGAAGGAAGGGGACAGCGGGGAGGGAGAGCTGTAAAACAGAGAACAAGAGATTGGACACGTTTCTTGTATCAGAATATACAACAAGGCAAATTGTTCTATCCTCTCCCTACCTGTAAAACAGAAAAAAGCTGCGATACTCAGGAGATACTTCTCGTCTACTGAGAACAGGCCTTGTCTGAATAACGAAAAAACCTCCCTTCTGGAATACACAAACAATTCAAGGAATGATTTATCCATGCAATTAGATTATACCATAGCAAAGACGTAAGACCTAATACTGACGTCACCTACCCTAACTCCTTCCTTTCAGGGTTTAGTGCGGGGGTCTAGGATTAAAGCCGTAACTTCAGCCCATAAATGATAATAGGAAAGGCATGGGTTACGTCACCCGAGTAATGTAAGATTAATGAATACCTTTGCTTCGGGAAACAATCGTCAGCAGCCTCCAATAGAAGCGGGGGGTACGCTTGGTTGAACTTCACCATCGAACCTTCCCCTTAGAAGTATTTCTTGAATTAATCCTCTGCAATAGCCGAGGAAATAAGGCTCTCCAACAGAGGATTAAATGCGAACAGACAATAAGCAAAAGAACCCCTTCCGCATTAGCCGATGCAAGAAGGCTCGCCAACGGAAAGGGTTAAGGAAAAATGAACACAATACACTCCGTTTCCGCATGAGCCGATGCAAGAAGGCTCGCCAACGGAAACAGCTCTAACTAACCGCTCGTAGATCTGTGGAATCCTGCCCTCCGCATGAGCCGAGGAAAGAAGGCTCGCCAACGGAGGGACGGGGAAGGATGTGCACGAAGGAAAACAAAATCACGGTCTCCAAAGGGTTAGCGGTTAACTTCACCGCTGTTTCATGTGGACGTAGTGCACCACCAAAACGCCTCCAGTATCCGGGAACACGAAGAATGCAGCAAGGAATCGAACGTCTTACTAGCAGGAACAGCCTGGACACGAACCATCCGGGTCAAGAGTCAAAATATCCGACACGGACAATAGGAAGTACTTGCCTTATATACCCGCCTCCATGCCGCTAAGCATTCTGGACCATGTAGTCTCATTCCATTGCAGCATTTCGGGTGAGGCGCGATTCGACCATAACACAATCAATATGTTTGTAAATCACTGTATAGAAAATGTTACATAAGACTAAGGTCTACAAGGTTTAGGAGTCGCATGACAACCATACTAGTAGCCCGTATAGTTTTATAGTGATTGGTCTGGAGAAACACAATACCCGGAATTTAAAACGTAATTCCATGGTTAGGGGTTCTCCTTAATAATCAGAATTGATTTCTGTCCAAAAGAACACTTTTTGGGACATTAGGATAATCAAAGACTGGGGGGGGGGGATCTCTCTGACAAAAGCAGTAGCACACTGCCCTATTTACATTATGTGCACTTTGTGATCTGCATGGCGCATGTTCTTTGCAACCGATACATTAACCCTCTGAGCTACCTTTCGATGAGTCAAAACTTCCACTGGACAAAATTCTGATCTCTCTCCAGGAAGAACATTAATCACCAGAGTGATCATGGCATTTTTATTGATGCCGAAAATTGCTGGAGGCCAGAAAGGAGGCAGCAAGCGTTTTTAAAACCATAATATACTTGCAAACATGATGCCTCCACCTAAAGTCAGCACCCGGCGCGGTCACACTGGTTGCACCGCCCTAGAGCTGGCCCTTCTCAAGGGTCCTGTGACCTCATTGACTGTTGTTCTAGGGTATGCTGCTTCATAGGCCTGCCCACAAGACTGGAGGTGAACTTCAGTATGGATAGTGGTGGACAAGCCTTGAAGGTTAACCTACACTTGTCATGCTAGGGTCCACCTGCTGGTGCGAAGACACCAGGACTTCTAAGGTCTTGCGGAGCCTTCTAAGGTCTAGCATGTGATTGTGCTCTCGCAGGAGAGTGGTCTGGTGGACTGCTTATTAAGTCGGAACCTGGTTCCCAGTTCCACATTCAACAGCTCTGACCATAGTGCCACATCCTCTCCCCTACTGAACACAGTACTGCCCCACTGAGAAAAACTCCCACTGTCTTCAACTACAACCCAATTGTTGCCCGCTATAAACACTTGGATGCGGCTCAATTTCAATTACGCACTAGACAAGAGCAATATGCGGCCTACAAAAAAAAAAGTAACAACATCCTGGAAAAAGCAAACAGTTATAGGGAATGCAAAATTTAGCAAACCATGGGAAATGTAAGCAGGAACAACATGGCTACCTTAATGCTTTTACACTCACTATTCAGAAATCAGTGAGTGCTTTTGCCTGAAAAGTTAAGGACACGACTACAGGGCCATGAATGGACCCATTTCAATGGCCATTTCTTATATCCTTACAAAATGTAAGCAGTATGGTAAAAAGACCACATGCCTGCACGCAGAGCCACAGCACACATTTTGTTTTCCAATCCACACATTGCAGTACCTCCAGGATTGGTGCACTAGTTCCAAGTCCATGGAAAACAAAGACAAGAAATCAAAAATAGCGCTTCACTGGCAAACTCTGTAAAAGTGGCACTAATGTGTTCCAGTGTGAATAAAATCAGTTTGGCCAGTTTGCTACCACTCTGTCTTACATTATTTAGTTATCTACTTTTCATATTTTAGCCTTTTATTCCCAATGCTACACTTTGGAATTAAAATGTTAGAAAAATATGACATTTCGAGCAAAAGCGTCTTTCTTTTTTGGATCCATTTCACAGGGAATGAAAGAAAAGAAAGGAGAGGAAAGAGAGTGAGAACCCCGTCTTGATGTCACGGTTTTCATGAGCATCCGCAGGGGGGCAAGGAGGGTCGCTCCAGTGGGGGGGCAAGCGCCCCTCCTTGCCCCTCCTGCGGACGCCCATACAGGTAATGATGGTAGGAGGTAGGGAGAGACTTGAGTTTTAGGGTACAGACCTGTGCCACGAATGCCTGTTAGATGCCCTTCTGGGGTACTGAGCGAGATACTGGACTGAACACGCTTAGAGCTTTGAACATTTGTTTGCTCTGTTCAGAAAGAAAGACTGAATTTCTTGTTTAAAAGGGCCCAGGTTGTGTTATCTTCAAGGGTTGTGTGAGAGCATAACTCCAACGTGAGAAGTTTGCTTTGATATTATCTGTGATGAACGATAGATGCCTGCCTGTGAGGCTCTTAACGGACACAGGAAAGAAGCACCCTCTGGAAGGTTGGACTGCATCGCCCGAGTTTATTTTTGGACTTTTAGTTAGCATGTATGCCTTTGCTCGTTTCGTTCCTGAAGAGGAACGTCCTTTTGTACCACGTTATTTCCCTGCATATATGCCTGTCTTCTCTAGTTGGACCCAACAAGTTAAAATTGCATTTATAGTTATTATAGCAATATTACTAATCACATTGATGGGAGTATGTATCATTTTTGAATTTTGCCACCATATACATACTATTTTAGGAACAACTGCCCCACCTCCGGAACATGTGTTTCATATTTTAGCCCCACATAAGGAAAGGCATTGTCAGACTTATGTGAAAAATGTATTTGTTGAAATGCTTCATCAAACACACAGTGCCACCAATACTAAAAATTGTTGGGTTTGTGGTCTTTTACCATCTGTTATGCACAAGCACGACTTATTCATATCCCTACCCTTGCCTCATCTGGGGAGTTGTGAGGCTTGGTTTAAATTACTTTCAATGATGTATATGCATTATACTGTGGACACTCAAAGGTTTTCGGAAAAGGATTATGAAATGATTTTAGCATATATCAAGGTTCATCAAGGAATTGACCCCGAAGGGAATAATGGAGAGGGAACCTTAGATCTGAATGCATGTTTAAATATGTATACAACGCATGAAAATACTACTTGGTTGAAAAATGAGATTTGGATTTTGTTGAGTTTAATTTCACTCAGTATTTTCGACATTTTGAAGACTGTAATGTTACTTTAGATACGGCTATTCAAGTGGCTATACTAAATAGTACTTCTGCATTCTGTGTTCAGGGAGTAGGGTACATATCAGTAGGACAAAGCAGATGTAATTACACTTATCAGTTGGGTACTTTTAGCAGCCCTCCATTGTTAACCCCTCCCAATGTATATTTTGTTTGTGGAGAAAATGCCTAAAAACTATATCTATATATTTTATATGCGCTTGTAGGGGGGGAAAAGTTTATTCGCTCTTTTTGTATATATTGCTTACAGAGTAGGCCGAGAACCATACAGCTCCCATTTTCCAAAACCTATGCTCGAAAACGGGCTGTGATCATGTGTTAGTCTCTAGTAGTTGTCAAGCCCCAGTTCATTGAAATTACTGGGAGCAGCTGAACGTAGGCTGTCTACTCGACTGTCCTGAGACTCAAATTCGCATCTGGCTTTGGGTCCGATAAGCACATTCCTGGAGGCACTGTGCCTACACTCCTGGGCACCAAGACGAAAGAGAGTCACCCCTCCTGACCTTCCCAGTAATAAATAGTGAAGCTTTGAACTAATCATGTGTGCCATATATGGTTCTTTCCTGGAGCTCAATGGCCAACTGGTGTTTTTCCTTTTACAGTGATTATGTGTTGAACTGAAAAGTATATAACCTCATGTTTGAATGCGAGCTTCCACGAGGATGGGCTGGACGTTGCAACCTGTCCTTCCTGTACCCTCCAGTCTATATTGCCCCTTCTAATTATCACAAGGATCACCGCTTAGATAAACGAAGTGTGCTTATAAGGAGGAATAAAAGAGAAATAGATACTACCGATATAGATCAGACAGATACCCCACTGCAGCATTTTACCGACATTATAAAAGGAGTGTTTCCCGTCTGGGTGCCTATAATACCCAGTAAAGAAGTACAGCATTTTTCCAGAGTAGTTGAAGGGGAAATTAACACTACGAGCAGGAATATTGACTAATATAACCGCAGAGCTACAAGCGACCAGACTCATTTCGCTTCAAAATCGTATGGTTTTAGACTTTATCTTGCAGATCGAGGAGGAGCATGCCGTGTGATCGGCAGTTCCTGCTGTGTTTATATTCCCGACTCCGCCCCCTCCGTTCATTTGGCTATCCAGAAGCTACATCGGTTGGCTTCCGAAAAACATGTAGAGACTGGTACATGGTCCCTCTCTGGTTGGTTCTGGGGTTTGTTGTCTTCTTGGGGATGGAAAATTCTGATAGTGCTGGCATGTATAGCCGGTATCATATTCACGTGCTGCCTTTGTGTACAATATGGACCTGCATGTTGCTCTTATTGCGCAACTAAACTCACCTCCTCCATGGCCGGTCCATCCCCAGCACCAGTAAAGGCTCAGTTAGTTCAGCAGAAGCTCAAAGATTTAATGATGATTGATGAGGGAATATTTGATGATTGAGCTGTTTTAGTTAGTTAGATCATGCTAAAAGGGCCGTTCTGAGGGATAAAAAATAGATTTCCCATACATAAGGAGCATCAGACCTATATTTTGTTAGCATGAGGCATCTATACGTACCCTCTTTTGTTAAAAACTATATGTATATATTTTATATGCGCTTGTAGGGGCGAAACGTTTATTCGCTCTTTATGTATCTATTGCTAACAGAGAAGGCCGAGAACCATACAGACACCATTTTCCGAAACCTATGCTGGAAAACCGGCTGTGATCATGTGTTAGTCTCCAGCAGTTGTCAAGCCCCAGTTCATCTGAATTACTGTGAGCAGCTGAACGTAGGCTGTCTACTCAACTGTCCTGAGACTCAAAGTCGCATCTGGGTTTGGGTGCGATAAGCGCATTCCTGGAGGCACTGTGCCTACACTCCAGGGCACCAAGATGAAAGGGAGTCACCCCTCCTGACCTTCCCAGTAATAAATAGTTAAGCTTTGAACTAATCATGTATGCCATATATGGTCCTTTCCTGGAGCTCGAGGGCCAACTGGTGTTTTTCCTTTTACAGTGATTATATGTGTTGAACTGAAAAGTATATAACCTCATGTTTGAATGCGAGCCAACAGTCTTCTCCACACACCTGATGGGTAAGGGTTGGAGAGGCTCCTCTATAGAGTATTTTTGCTTAATAAATGATTGAACTTTCTTCACTGCCAACTGACTGATTATTTGGTACATGGGATTGGGGCTATTGGTAGGTATAGCCCTTTATGTTATGTTTTGGTACTTCAATAGTATCAAATCACAGATTGAAAGAGATACCCCAACACGCCCTTTCCAATTTGCAATTTTGATTCTATGAATCCATTTGCAAACCCATTTTAGGAGTCTGTAAATCTTTACAGACTCCTTAAAATGACTTTAGTAAATAAGAATAAAGGCACTTGCTGTCCTAAAGCCTGTGGTTTTGCAGGGTTTGTAATCTCAAAGTCTCTTAGTACATCTGGTCCCCTGTCTTTCCGATTCCCAGATACTATGTTGGATATTTGGAGTGGTCCTTGCTCTTTATAACCCTGGCAGTGGCAGCTCACACAGGTAAACGTGGTGAGCCAGGAAGATGGGCGGGGTGGGGTATTGGAATTCGACTTCTGACAGGATTGTAGTGTAGTTCCTATATTCCCAATAGGCTCTGCGCATTGGAATAATATATCCTATAGGTGTGACGTAGGACTTAGGTCAACTGGGTCTCTATCGAATATATTAAACTTAATTGTGAGTGCCAGCTAGCTCAGAGGTCACTAGAAATTTCTTGAATAAACAAGACGGGATTAGTTTCTGACAACCGCATAAACATGACAACTTTGTTTCCCCAAGATAAAACTGATCTTCAGAGTTATGGAAACAATAGATTGATAATTTACTCCGTCATTCGTGCATGCTTCGTTTCACCAGAGGTGCAGAGAAATAGAGAGACAGTCTTCTTTCTCATGCAGAAGAAACTAACTGCTACAATCGTAAGACTGGCTATAAACTATAATGCGTACAGCAGGAAGAGTATTATAAAATAATACTGTGAAGGCATGGTATGGTGTCTAAGCCATAAAATACATACATAAATAAATAAAGACTAAAAGTACTCAACTGGTACTTCTAAAATACGCCTACCCCGATGTACCTAACCTAAGTCTATTACGAGGGAAGAAGTAAGTGTGGTGTAGAGTAAGTTTAGTATTCTTTTGTCAAGAATCTTTTCAAGATTTCTCTTAGGGTCGAATCAGCTCCGTACCTTCGTTTAAAATGAAGGAGGTCTGGTATCGATCTGTCTCAGGACTCGATTTCCCAACACCTCGCAAGGGGAGCTTGGAAACACTGGAGCTGGATTTCTCGGCAAGAGAAAAGACGGCGTCTCTCTCAGTGCGTCTGCTGGAGGGTCGGCTTCCTTCAGCACTTACTGTAGCGAGAAACGTCGGGCAAGAAGATAGTCGAACTGCTCCAAACCACTGTGTGTTTGCTATGGGCAAGTGTGGGCATATTTATACCTTGAAGGTGCCGAGTTTGACATACAGTTGGACATAATAACGTCATCAAAGAGTCGTAGTTCTTTGGAAACTCCATTAGTTCTTGGACAAATCAATATTCAGGCAAGGGGAAGTCCCTAACTGCTGAAGCCGAGTTTTCCAAGAAATCGTTGTGGCTTTTCGTAACTAGTGGAATGTCTAAATATGGTTATGATTTCTATGCCTATATAAGTACAAGGTGATTTATACCTAAACAAGGGCATGAATCGGGAAAATTACACTAGGGTCCTAAAACAGGATAGTTAGTAAATCAATAAATAAATAAATAAATAAATAAATAAATCCACTTACCTTTCACTAGCCGCACTGCCAAGTCGGTGATGCAGCAAGCGTATGGTAAGTGGTTTTATTTCTTTCTTTATTTTCTTTTAACTATCACGTCGCATGTCGAATTCCATTAACCACCACACCGCCTGACCACGCCCCTCCTCACCGCCTCACTGCGCTTACCTGTGCAAGCCGCAACTGACCTCTGATCGATCCCACACTCATCACTGTATCTTCTCAGGTATCTCCTTACTGGGCAGCCACCAGGCAGGGCTACTGTTCCTCAGGCTTACAGAGTTCAACCCCCTCAGAGACCACTCTGATCTAGGCCATGCAGATTCAGTTACTTTGACACCTCCACTCTACCTCACAGTCAGTCATTAGATCATGGTCTGGTAAGCTCTATGGATATCCCTTTTGAGTTGTTCTATATATGCCATTAAAACATTAAAACATAATAGTTGTGATATAATGCACATAAATTACTTAATGTATTCATGTAAATGTACAAAGAACATTTTAGAAGTTCCTTTCTTCTCGGTCATAAATACTAATACAAAGCACCACCCTTCACTAATCTTTAAAACAATAACAATAATGTAGTTGAAACAAGTGTTAACAAAAAGCAGGTGGTTGCTACTCTTACTTCTTTTTCTTTACTCTATTTGTCACCCAAAGACAAAGCAATAACAAAACCTTTTCGTTTTTGCATAAAACCCTTTAGTGGAACATTTCGAACTAGAACAACAACACTTAACATATTCTAATTTACATTTCGTTAAAGGACTTCTAGTCGGTAGAGTTATAAACATCTGAGATCTGCCGAGGGTTTGTGACGTAGAAGAGAGGAAATCTCCACAGCACCCAAGAGATACTCTAGTATTGCCAAATTATTTTTCCCAGTTTTTCCCAGTCATGACTATTAATCTGATAATAGGGATCCATATGAAGACTTGAATCTCATATGTTTACATCTTTAAACTGTCGTTCCAGATCATACTTTCATTAGGTTAAACTTTTGGTTCATGGATTTTGAACTTTTAATGACTTCATGCCAGGTGGACAAGTATCTCTTTTTGATAGGTCTGCAGTTCATAATGCTACACCTATGTTGCTCTGCAAAATATTTGAAACATCGTCAGAACTCTCTTCCTGGCAAATGTGTGCAAAACCCTGCTGCTTTCTTTTGGCCTTCTTCTGTGACTGTCTGTTTCCATACCCCCCAGACTTCTAGAAGGAAGTCTGTATGAGTGGAACCTCAAATATCATACATTTCAGACTTGCAATGGCTGTCATCTGGAAGCTACAGTACTCCCAGAATATCAATATTCTTCTCATTCCACCTATGTGCTCCACTTTCGACCTTATCTGCAAGACTGAGAGAAAATGCAGTTCTTGAATTCGCTAGATTATTTTGCTCTACACGAGGCCAGATATCCGGGTGTCAGCAGCACTTCTCGTTTTTTTTCTCTTTAAGGATCGTTTTCAGATTGCGTCATTATTTTCCTCATGGCATCTAAAATTTCCATTTGAAGAGACTATTGGGCAGATTTACAAGCCCCTTGCACCAGTTTTGCGTCATTTTTAACATTGGAAAAATGAGGTAAAGGTGGCACAAGGGGCTTGTAAATAAGCCCCAATGTCTATATTTTGTTTATTTTGCATGATTTCTGTAGTTCCCGAGGGTTTCCAGTAACGTTCAGCCCTACTTCACATTGGCGATGAAGACATCCTGTTGTGTCAATTTTGGCTTTATGTTGTCCTATTTTGATGGCATTAGCACACAAGTGGTTGAGAGGGGAACTGGGTGTGTTCACCGGATTGAGTGGAAGTAGTTAAAACAGCTTAGAACAGTCAGAACCCATTTGTGTGCAACAGGCTGAGCAGGCTTTACTAGGGCACAGCTGTGGTGTTGAAGACTTTTACTACTGCTGTGTCAGGGCACAACCAGGACCGGCCTTAGGCATGTGCAAGCTGTGCACATGCACAGGGCCACCAAACCTCAGGGGCCACCACACCAATATATATCCTTAATATAATAATCCTCTGAGGATGGATACATATTTGCGTGGTGGCCCCTGGCAGGGATTTGGCGGCCTCCGGCTCTGTTCCACTTCCAAACACCCTGACCCCCCCTCTTCACTGGCCTCCGCGCTCCGCCCCGCCCAGACCCCCTCTTCCGGGGCCCCCTACCTACGCTACCTGCCCAGGGCCACCATGAGCCTAGAGCCGCCCCTGGCACAACCTATTGTAGCTCTAGAAAATCACCATCAAATATACATTTCCGGCATTTAACCCTCAGGTTAGAGGGAAGAGCAGTGCAAGGTTTCTCAGGGAAACGGTTGTTGGGGGAGTGCCAGAGTTTATAAGAGTTACCAAATCACTTGAAATAATGATTGTTGAATTCAGTGTTTATCTTTTATGAAAGAGAAGCGCTTTGTTATATTAAAAGAACATTCCAAACGAAGGACTACGCCCATGAGCATAGGGTTATATAACAGATACTACAGGAAAATAGGCAAAAACATAACAGGTTTAGAATAATCTTAGAGATGCAGGCTCTTAGCGATTTGTGTAAGCTGGCTTCTGTGGCGGTGGACCGTAGGCCAGTTCTTTATTGGCCCAGTTCTTAGCAACCCCCAAAGTAGTCTTCCTTAGAGTCAAACGAGTGCCAATGTAAGGTGAGCACCAGTTCTAGAGGGCAGAATTACTTGAGGCTCCAGCATCGGAACAGGCCCAGATCAAGAGCCTTCCTCCCAAACAAGCAGAGAGTCCATCCTCTGGTGCCGGTGATCCTCCACTTACTTGCAGGGTCAGCATAGGATATGATGCCAGGAACATAGGCGCAGTCATGCTCTCTCACTCTCTTTCTCCTTGGTTGGTGCATTGCAATGATTGGAGTTTAGGGGATTAATGGGAGGCAGTGTGATTCATTCCAGCATTTGGGTCATCTCCTGCATTGCTCCCTCTCCTTATTCTTGGCTGTAGTGTGCAAATTGTACTTTAACAGTTATTAGGGAGGCAGGTAGACCCATTCCAACACTCAGATAGGCTTGTGCATTGCTCCCACAATAGTCCACACTTTTTGACTGTCACGTCCACTTAGATATAGGAGCTGGCCTCCTCTGGGCAGTAACTCCCGGCAGGGGCACATTCTGCTCTTCTCTCTCAGTAGACCTGGCAGGCTGTGGTATGGAGGATGTTCAAGCAGCTTCTTGAAGATATTCAATGTGGTGTTCCTTCACCTCTGGAAAAATGTTTGTAAGTAGCCCCAGTCCTGGATGCAAGGATTTTCTCTGGTATGCTGCAGATTACCACCTCTTTCGCGAGTGAGAAATCCGCAGCCAAGTGGAGAAATTTCAGTCTCCCTTTTATTGTAATGGCGCCCACAGTCTTTGTTACAGGTGATGGTTTCCAGACCAGGTAGTGATGAGAAGCTGCTCAATCTGGAGCACCCAAACCTAAGCACACACCATCTTGTAGACCCTGCACTTGGAACCATTAGGAGTAACATTCTGGGAGAGACAATGGTACAGGCTCTGTCTGGATAATTACCTCTGTACAACACAGAAGACTATTTCCATCCTCCACCAAGTCAAATGGGGTGCTCAGGAAGACACAATCATCATGCCTCTGCTATGAAGGTCAGCATTGTACAACTTAAGCAGCCCTGTCTATAGTCTCCCTCTCATTACTGCATGATACTAAATCGAGTAATGCCCTCAATATAGTTTGTCATTCTGGGGAGGTTGTCCCTCAGCCGCATTCTTGGGTGATGCTCCCTAAGGACAATCTAAAATAGATCCACTGGACTCACGGTCAAACATTGGCATTCAACATGGAGTCTCACTACCAGTCACTGTATATAATCTCTGTGCAAATCAGTGCTTAATTTCAGTCAGTGGTTTCCCGTGCTTAGCACTGGCACTTAATCATCAATGCCAGTGCTTGAGGACTCGTTAAGGACGCATTCATTTTAGGTATGCACATCGAGATTCAGTGATTTTCCAAGAATCTCAGGATGTTGAACCCATGCAGAGACTCAGACCCAGCTCTCCAGCGGCAAAGTCGGCAGCTCAGGCCATTACACCACATCCTCTCCTCATTTGTAGGGTCTGTTGGTTTGATTAGGCAGCGCTAACAGGGGAAATTGACTGTTCGAAGCTGCCTCCTGACGAGAGCCCCAGCACGTGTTTATTTTTACAAATTAACCACCACTACTCACTCAGGGATGTCCGTTCAAGGTCAGGGCACATCATGGTAAGGAAACGTACCTGAGAGAGACTTGTTGGCAATTAAATCAGGACAGGAAAAAGACTTGTCCTGTCCTATATAAATGAAAAATGGCACACTACCACTGCCGTTACCTGATTATGTCCAGGTATATGGACAGTAGTCCTGTATCTTAGGAAGGCATGCTTGGTGTGTCTACAGACCTCAGAGCCATGTCCTGGGTCTCAGAATCTAAACAAGCCTCAGCTGGACACTCAAAAATAAGGATATGAATGAAAACTGCAGCCCAGTTACTTAGGGAAGATGTTCATGCCTGTAAACCTATGCAGGGGACATTCCTATCCCAACAGACACTCTCTGTGATTTTATACAGTCGCCTACAGTATTTTCAAAACACGTTACGTTTACAGTACTCCAGATACCATTATGCATGAGAGAAGTTTAGGTGGGGTCATTCATTACCTGGCACACTTCCTAAACTATCACCACAGTCATGTTCCCTGGCTCTCCTTCCAACTAACAACCTGCTGCCACAGGAGATTCCCTAAGGTGTGCCATCCCAGGAACACAGATGTGGGCATCTTCCACCATAGAGGCTATTTGCTCCAGTCTCTGGCTCTTGTGACCAGGGTTCTTTCACTCCTATACTCCACTCTTGCGGCGGCGTGGGCTTACCTATTGTTAACATTAATTGGACATTAGGATCAGGGAAGCCAAGAGGTAGAAGTCTCCAGCTCCTCTCTTACTCTTAATCAGAAATTGAGTCCTCAAACTATTACTGTTGCATCAGACATCTGTATGTTGACCTTGAGAAGTCACAAGTTTTCGCCTGCTGATTTAGGGGAAGGCAATGGAGCACAATGCAATGGAACTCACATCACATACTATCTCTGGCAACCTTTTCCATATTACAGGGCATATTTATTAAATGTTCACACAAGAAAGGGTGGCAAACAAAGTTGCTGTGCTGTGTTGAGTGAACAGGAGAGAGTTTACAGCAACATATGTACTAAGATCTGGCACTCTGCAGCTCTCTCTTTGAGATGGCGCACTTGAGCCTGCCTAGCGTCAAATAAGCACCTGTACCACGTTGCAAGGGTACTTGCATTATAGGCAGGATTGTTTTTGAGTAGGAAGGGACATCTTCTTGTACATAAACAATCCTAAGAGGCAATTTTCTCTTTCCATGTGTGAGGCAGAATGTGCCAAGAACAGTAACAGCAAGTAACAATGAGAAATAAACATATTTCTCGTAATTATGTCCTGGTTGGGGTGGTGTACCATTGTGGCACAATCTCATTACTGGTTTCAATAAATCTGGGATTGCATAAGATTACATGGGTGGATGCACAGGAACGCCAATGCTCCACCCATGGAACACCTACCATTATGAAATGTAATGCAACGCAACCTGCTGAGCTTGGTTAAGTTTCTTTACAATGTCACACAAGGCAGTGCGATTCTCCCTTTGCTTGACTTTGTTCATCTTACTGAATCCTTTGAAATGTTCTTGTGTTGCTTTTTGTAACACAAGGACACACAGAGGCTTCACCAGCCAGCGTACACCAGCATGACCTGCCCCCCCGTACCAAGGCAGGCAACAACCACCTCAGATGCATACTACTCAACACCCGCTCCTTCCACAGGCACGTTGTCGAACTCTAGGACCTGTTCGACTCATCCTCCTGACGGAGACCTGGATAAACTCCTCATCGGCACCCGCCATTGCCAAAGCCATCCCGGATGGCTGCAAGATCACCCACAGGGATCGCATCAACAGACAAGGAGGAGGAATTGCCATTGTCCACAGAAATACCCTCAGAATCTCGTCCAACACCAAAGATACCCTAAGCACCGCCGATCACATGCACTTCCAGATCCACATCGATCCCAACACCACCTTCAGAGGAACCCTTTTGTACAGACCCTCCGGACTCCGGCCACAGTTCATCGACTCCATCACAGACACCGTCAGCGTGCATGCCCTGGCCTCCACAGACTACATCCTCCTCGGAGACCTCAACTTCCACCTCGAGAACACCAACGACAGCAACTCCACCACACTACTGAACAACTTCGCCAACCTTGGCCTCAAACAACTCATCACGACACCCACCCACTCCACCGGGCACATGTTCGACCCCATTTTCTCCGCCAGCAGCCACGTTGCAGTCAGCCACACCACAGAACTCCACTGGACTGACCCTCACTGCATCCACTTCTTCTTCAAGAAAAACACCACACACAACCACCAGCAAAGAATCCCCCACCGCAGCTGGAACAAGGTCACCCAAAACCAACAAATAACCACCCTCGCCTGAGACCCACCTACCGACCTCCTGACATCCAAGCAGACCTGCCGGAGACTAGAGAATAAATGGTGCCACAAACAAACACCGAACAACCATGCAGCCCTCATGAACACCAGCAGCAGACACCACCAACTCATCCGAACTGCCAAAAAGACCTCCTTCAAGGAACGCATTGACAACAGCGCAGACAATAGCAAAGATCTCTTCAACATGATGAAGGAACTCGCCAACCCCAGCTCCAACGACATCCCACCGTCACAAGACCTCTGCGACTCTCAAGCCTCCTTCTTTCACCGCAAGATCGCAGACATCCATGACAGCTTCAACACCCAGACCTCTCCGTCAGCCGCCAACACCCCAGACTCACCGCCCTCCAGTCACACCGGCCACCTGAGCTCCTGGAACCATGGTAAAGATGAAGACACCATCTAGACCATGAACACCATCCACTCCGGCTCACCATCAGACCCTTGCCCCCACCACATCTTTAACAAAGCGAGCTCCGTCATTGCACCCCAACTCCGTAAGATCTTCAACAGTTTATTCGAGACCGCCACCTTCAAGGAATGCTGAAAACATGCAGAGATCAACACCCTACTCAAGAAACCCAAAACAGACCCAAAGGACCTCAAGAACTTCCGGCCCCTCTCCCTGCTCCCGTTCCCGGCAAAAGTCATCGAGAAGATCGTCAACAGACAACTGACCCAATTCCTCGAAGAGAACAGCACCCTGGACTCGTCCCAATCCAGATTTCACAGCAACCACAGCACTGAAACCGCCCTCATCGCCGCCACCTACGACATCAACGCTCTGGTGGACAACGGCAAAACCGCAGCCCTGATCCTCCTGGACCTCTCGGCCGCCTTCGACACCGTCTGCCACCACACACTATGCACACGCCTCTACAAGGCAGGATCCACTACAAAGCCATGGACTGGATTACCTTCTTCCTCACCGGCAGAACCCAGAGAGCCCGCCTCCCTCCATTCCTATTCGAAGCCACCAAGATCACCTGCGGTGTACCCCAAGGATCATCCCTCAGCACGACCATCTTCAATGTATACATGATGACCCAACCTCAACATAGTCTCATACGCCAACGACACCCAGCTGATCCTCTCCCTCACCAAAGACCCCGCCACCGCCAAAACCAACTTCCGTGCAGGGATGAAGGCCCTCGCCGAATGGATGAAGAGCAGTCGCCTGAAACTGAACTCGGACAAGACCGAGGTCCTTATCCACGGCTCCACCCCTTCTGCATGGGAAGACTTCTGGGTGCCAGCCGTGCTGGGAACTGCACGGACACCCACCGATCACGCACGCAACCTGGGGTTCATCTGGACTCTTCCCTGTCAATGATCCAACAAGTCAACGCCGTCTCCTCCTCCTGCTTCAACGCCATCTGCAAGCTACACAGATGGATCCCTTCCAAAACCAGAAGGAAGATCACCCAGGCCTTCGTCACCATCAGAATGGACTACGGCAACGCCCTCTACGCGGGAACCATTACCAAACTCCAGAAGAGACTCCAACGCATACAAAATGCCTCTTCACGCCTAATCCTCGACATCTCCCGCAACAGCCACATCACCGCCCACCTGAAGGACCTGCACTGGCTTCCTGTTAGGAAGAGGATCACCTTCAAGCTCCTCACCACGCTCACAAAGCACTCCACGATGGCCGGACCAGCATACATCAACAAGCGACTCACCTTCTACATCCCCAACCCCCAGCTCAGCTCCGCCGACCTTGCCCTCACCACCATCCACCGAACAACCACTGTTGGCAGATCCTTCTCCCACCTTGCCGCCAAGACATGGAACACCCTCCCCATCCACCTTCGACAGACCCAGGACCTGCTGACCTTCAGGAGACTCCTCAAGACCTGGCTGTTTGATCGGTAGCTGCTCCCTGCCCCCTCCACCCCCCTCACCCCCCAGCGCCTTGAGACCCTCGCGGGTCAGTAGAGTACTTTACAAATGTCTGATTGATTGATTGAAGTAAACTTGGGTCCTAACCTCTTATTATGTACCCTCAAATTGTCTCCAGTTTCTCAAGCGCCGTATAATACCTCTTGTTGGACATGGGCACCGTTCTTGTGGTACATTGTGCTAAATAAAACCACATACATACAAACATACTAACATACTAACATGCACATCATGCTTCTCTATATGCCTTCAAAAAGCTTTTCACTTGCTAAACACTTTTACAACATCTAATAAACACAAAGTCCATTGCCTCAAATAACCTATGGTACGCTCACAAAAAATACCTCATACAGGAACAAAAAACGCTTCAACAGTAATTGGAAACCACACAGAAGCAACAGTAGGTAAATATATCCCTCAGCAGCAAAAGACAGATATTTCTGTGTAAACTACCTGGCAGTGAAACCCGAGTTAATGCGGTCTGTTTAATCTAATGCACTTGATTGATTAAACATTCAAAATGTTTAACAGTGCAATCATTTAAACCATTCATTTAGGTGTGCACGCCAGCAAAATATGAATAAACATCTAGCGAAGTCATTTTGTTCTTTCAGCTTTTAAAAATGCCACCTTAGAATGTCTGTCCATGTTCCTGGCAGCCAGTTACTTTTCTGCCGATTATGTCATATTTTACTGAATGCAGTTAGTAAACGGATTTTTGCTTCAAACTGGCCATGCTGCAGTCATTGGCGTCATTTAGGGGTCGCTGCTGCAACCCCCTGCATGCCCCTTGTGACCCCTGTCACTGCCTTTGCGACCCCTAGCGTTAGCAGCGGCAAAATCAGTGGCAGGAACAGAAGCCGCTCGTCCTCAGTGAGTGGGGGCTTAACTCTAGTTTTTTGTCATTTTTTAATTATTATATTAACAGTGAATAATATTACATTATTCGCTATTAGTTAAAAATTGAGTACCAGTAGCTGGAAAATGACTTTCCCTGGCAACTGAGGTAAGTAAAAAAAATGATTTTAAATGCATGTTGTATGCTTGCTTGCAGTTTTGAGTGTGTTTATATCCGAGAGAGTGTGTATGTTTTTGTGTGTGTATGTGTAAATGCGTATGCATATGTATATGTGAGTGTAAGTGAAGGTCAAGGGACCTGTGAAGTCACTTCTGCTACCCATGCAGGGCTTAATTTGTGCCGGAGCTTAACACGGGCACTTAATTATGGGGGGCGGATCTATCACGCGGCATTAAGTGCACCTGTCCTGCCTTAAAATTCGATTTTTTAAAGTTGTGACTCGTGCGTGGCACTGCGCACTGGCACACACAGAGAGTGTGGCTGTGCTACTGCTGTCAGTGTTGTGGTGCCAAACTTGTTGACTCACTGACTCGATGATGCATGCAGTACTTACTGCTGTCGGTGACGGATCCCTGACATAATATCGAGGGACATAATATCGACTACCAGAAATATCGGCGAAAAAATATCGGCAGACAGAATAAAGACTTTGTATTTTCAAACAGGTAAGTACAAAAATATCGAGTAAAAAATATCGTTTACATAAATATAGTTTGTAAAAATATCGACTTTATTAAAAACAATGTTAAATTAAATTAATATTAAAAGTTATTTACTAAAATGTACTTAAAAATACTTAAATTAACTTATAATAATTAAATAATTAATTAAAGTTATAACATTTTTTTTACAATCATATTTGTTAAAACATATATATCTAGTAACATAATATAATTAAAAAATATCAAATATTATTACCGTAGGATAGCGGAAGTGTAAACTTACTATTCCCACTCCAGAGAGTGCAACAGTAGATAAGACGTTGGATAGCGTAGAGGTAAAAATTACTATTCCCACTTCAGAGAGTGCAACAGTAGGGAAAGAGTTGGATAGCGTAGGGGTAAAAATTACTATTCCCACTCCAGAGAGTGCAACAGTAGTAAAAACGTTGGATAGCGTAGGTGTTAGACCTGGCACCTTGGCGTGAGTCTCCCTTCCACTTTTTGCTGATGTGCCTCCGATGTTTTGCTGGTTTTACGATACTCAGGGCACTGCGCCACGGCTGACCCGTGCCGCAGTGCAAGTGCTCCCTACTGTAAATTGTACATGCGATTGGTGTCCATGATTGGTTCATTGGATTTACTGTCAGTCCCTAGTAAAGTGCACTAGGAGTGCCGGGGCTTGTAGATGCCAATACTGCTGGTGGGCCTGCAGCGCTGGTTGCGCCACCCACCGAAGCAGCCGTAAAGATGTGTCTGGGAACTGCGACCGCAGAACCCGCTTGCGGTCTCGTACTGTCACGCTAGCTGGGCAAGTGCACCCACTTGCCAGCACCTGAACCTTCCCTTGACTGCATATTAGTCACCCCTATGGTAGGCCTGCGGGCAGGGTGCATTGTAGGTGTAAGGCAGGACAAGCCCTGATGTGTGCGGCCTGTCCTGGTAGTGACTTACAACCAAGACCGTATTTCACTATTGAAGGCTACCTGCTCCATTAGGCCAGACTGAGCTGCTGGAATTATTACACCCTATAATCCCAGCAGGCTCAAGGAGCATGGTAGCGAGTCGTGTTTAGTATGCCTGAACTCAGGATGATAAAATATTTCTTGTAGTCAAGTTTATTTTAGTATCCTGGGTTTGCAAATGCTACTTTTAGAAAGTTAGCCTTTGCTTGCCTAACCATTTCAGCCCGCCTCTGCTGGTATGTGTATCTGACTGTCTGGGACGTGTGAGTGACAGGGCTGGGAGGATGACAGGTGGTGAATGCGCAGATTACACCTTAGTGGGAGGTAGGAGTGGCTCTTGACTCTGGATCTTGCTGTGCTCTGCCACCACAATGCTGGCTCCACCCTCCTGGGGAGCGTCGGATGACTCAACCGACACCTGGCCCAGGAAGGGCGTAGCCCCATCAACAAGGTACTCTGGCTGCCCCTGTCCGCACAATGTTGGCTCCACCTCATGTGGGGCGTCTGATGCGCCTGACCCTCACACTGAAAGCAGAAGCCGGAGTACACCCGCCAGGGTACTCAAGGACTGAGAGTGGCTATGCAAAGGCCCCCCTGGCCTGCGAGAACAAAAGAAATGCCATATAAAAAAAGGAGCCCTGCTCCTTGGAAATTAGATCCTGTTTGGGCTACAGAAGGAACTCTGCCCGACGAGAAGGACCGGGAAGGACAAGGAAGAGTGCTGTCTCTTGCCTGTGTCTGGTGCCTTGCTGCCGAAGGAGAGGAAAAAGGAAAGACTACTAAAAGACTTTTGCTTTACAAGACTTTGTGCCGAACTCTGCTAAAAAGATCTCCAAGGGCTTGAAACTGAACTTGCCCCCTGACCAGTGCCCCAGGACCAGTGGGCGCTACACCCTGAAGAAAGCAACTGCGTGTGCTGCTCCTCGTGGCAGTACCGACGGAGGAATCTCCTCCAAGGCAACAACATCCACCTGACCACCGTGACTGGGGCCCAGAGCAACAGCGAGAGCAAAGTGAGGACCAGCCGCCGCTGGCCCGAACACCGTGACCGCAACTGCACCGGGAGCCCGAGAGCAAAGCGAAGGAGGACCCGTCCGGTCCGAGCTCTCGAGTTGACTGCGCAACGAGCAGCCAATCCACTTGCAAAGACGGACAGTCGCCCTGTGAGAGTCCCCTAGGTCGGTATCTTGCCCAACAGCCAGCTGTGAGCGCACAGCTGCACCGGCACTTGGCTGGGTACGTCCTGCACTTGAGGACCGTACTGCCACTTGCCGCCACCACGTAACCGCCGCCTCCAGGGTCGGAGCGGACGACGAGGAAAGGACCCTGCCGCCACAGAACACCGCTGCCCCGGATGACCCGTGAACTGCTCGGCTGAGAGCCGCAACGAACAGCGACCCCGGGAAGGCAACGCGACGTGGGACAGAAAAAAGAACTCTTATTGCTAGAACGATCTGTGGCAACTTGAACTAAGTAACTTGGAACCGCTATTTGAAAGTCTGATAACTGTATTCATAAGCCTGCTTGAAGTCTATATAAAGATATATATTTTTACAGAATACAGTCTGGTCTCATTGTGTGGTGGGTTGGTTGTGACGGTATACTATTGCAAGTGTTTAACCCTATGTGCCCCAAAGATTAGCCTACGACTGCTTAAGCCACACTACCTAGAGGGTAAGCAGAGGTTGTCTGGAAGGTAACCCTCAGCCCTGACGAGGAAGAGAGAGTCCCTGCTTGTCGCTAGTGTTGCACTGCGCCAACTAGAGCCTCCCCCTTCCTACATTGGACGCAGCGGTGAGGATTTTTCGAATTTACACTTGCGGTATCTATGCCTTAGCTTCTGACCATTGCACAGTGATTTCAGTCCAGTTACTTAGCCACAGACTTTGCTTTTCGCTGAAAGAAGATTCCGGGTGTGAGAACCATGCCGGGCACGAAGAGCCTGGATGGAGCGGAGTCCACGACCTCTGAGGTGTTGGAGGTGGAGTGGGACGCCGCAAAGCTGGACAAATACTCAAAGACGGAGCTGAAGTTTTTCTGTAAGAAACTCAAAGTTCCGCACGCTGGTTGCAAGAATAAGCCAGAATTCTACAAGGCCCTGAAAGCCTGGATAGAGTCCAGAAAGGCCCCGGAGGATCAAGATGCCCTCGCGGAGCAAGATGCGACTGAAGAGCAGAATGCACCTATGGATCTGGTGGATCTCGAAAGGCAAGACAGCGTGCACAGCTTTGGTAAAGGCCTGTCGCCAGAGGAGCTGGCAGACAGGAAGGAAACAAGGAATCACGAAAGAAAGCTGGCAGAATTGAAAATCCAACTGGAGTTGGAAACAAAAAGAATGGCGCTGGAAGAGCGAAAGCACCAAATGGATTATGAAGTGAAAATGAGGGAGATAAGTCTCAAGGAGAGAGACTTGGATCGTCCTCCCTCTGGTGGCAGCACCTCGCCAGTGCAGGTAGAGTCAAGAGTGCACATCCCGAAGGACGTAGTTAAGGAGTTCTTTAAGGGGGATGACATAGGACAGTGGTTTAGGGCATACGAGGTAGCCATGTCCTCCCACCGGGTCCCTGACAAGGATTGGGGAGCGGGGTTGTGGGGAAGGTTCCTTAGCGAAGGGCGAGATACCATGCTAGATTTGCCCGTTGAGAAACAGAGATCCTATTCCCACATGAAAGAAGCTTTAATGCGCAGGTACAGGCTTACCCCTGAAATGTATAGACAGAAGTTTAGGGGATGTACTAAGCGGCCTGGGAATACGTATGTGGAGTATGTGACTTATTTTTGCAGAGCACTGGATGGTTGGGTGAAGGGTAGCAAAGTGAATGATTTTCAAGGTCTCTCTGATTTAATTGCATGGGAGCACTTGTCCGATCACTGTTTTCCTGAGTTACGCCAACACCTGATCGATAGCAAGCTGTCCAACCCGAGGAAGCTTGCTGAGGAGGCGGACCGCTGGCTCAGCACCAGGGTCCACAAGGGTCCCGTGGGAGACTCCGCCAAGAGTGGGCAGGGTCCCCAGCAGAAGAGTGGGGGGGACAAAGGGGGAAAACAGAAAGGGTTCCAAAAAGGCCCCCAAAGTAGTTCCCAGGGGAACCAGCAGCAAGGTTCTCAGCCTCCCCCACCCCCAAAGCAGAATGGGGCCCCGACAGGTAAGCCTGTTCCAAAGGGGCCCTTCAATTGTTACAAATGTGGCGAGCCTGGGCACATATCCAGTGACCCCAAGTGTCGCCTGTTTGGAAAACCCGCACCCACTGGTGCTCCGCCCCGTCAAGTGACTAGTGTTCACTTAGGAGAAGAAGTGATGGTCCCAGGGGGTGGAGATCCCGTTCAGATGACCCTAGTCTCGCTAGGAGACAGTGAGATGATCCCTACGAACTACCTGCCCTCTAACACTAAGAAATATGGGCAGATGGTGATCATCAATGGCAAGGAAGCTGAGGCTCTTCGAGACACAGGAGCCAGTGTGACTGCAGTGAGGCAGCACCTGGTGTCTCAAGAGCAGGTTGTACCCCATGCCTACTGTAGGGTTATCGACGCTGATAATTCTGAGAGTCAGTGTCCGATGGCTCAGGTTCCCTTCGAGTGGGGGGGGGGTCTCTGGTACTCTGCAGGTCTGTGTAAGAAAAACCATGCCTGTTGACTGTTTGCTAGGGAATGACTTGGAGCACTCCCCTTGGGAAAAGGTGGAGAAAACGACTCACCTGCGGATGGTGGGTCTGCCTGACTGGGCGTGCGTGACCACCCGGTCAATGACAGCCAGTAGGGGTGATCAAGAGGTCCTGGGGCCTGAAGGAGAGGCCCAGGAACCGGCCTTAGGAAGAGGGCGCAGGGGGCGCGGGAAACCGGCCCCTGAGGTTCCCACGGTCCAGGAGGAAGCAGACCTTGAGGGGGATGCCCTGGAGCCTACAGGGGAACAGATCGCCGAACTGGGGGACCTGCCTGAGCTGACCCATTGGCAGCAAGAAGGAGGACCCTCCAGGGAGGAATTCTGCAAGGAGCAGAAAGAATGCCCCTCTCTCATGGGTATGCGGCAGCAGGCTGCAGACCAGGCCAATGGTGTTCAGGCCAAAACACATTACGTGTACTGGGAGAACGACCTCCTGTATTCAGAGCCTAAGGCTGCTGAACCTGGGTCAGCCCGTGTGCTGGTGGTACCCCAGAAGTTCAGAGCCTTCCTACTGGGTCTGGCTCATGATGTGCCTTTAGCAGGACATTTGGGGATGGACAAGACCTATGACAGGCTTGTCACCCACTTTTACTGGCCCCAAATGCATAAGAGTTCAGACGCTCATTGCAGAACCTGTCCGACTTGCCAGGCAAGTGGGAAGACCGGAGGGAAGAAGAAGGCTCCCCTCCAACCCTTCCCTGTGGTCGGTACGCCATTCCAGCGAGTGGGTATTGACATTGTTGGGCCTCTGGACCCCAAGACAGCCATGGGCAACAGGTTCATCCTGGTCTTGGTGGACCATGCCACCCGGTACCCTGAAGCCATCCCTCTGAGGACAGTGACGGCCCCCGTGGTGGGACGTGCACTGATGGGAATTTTCTCACGAGTAGGATTCCCTCTAGAGGTGGTGAGCGACAGGGGGACCAACTTCATATCCAAGTATATGAAGTCCCTTTGGCAAGAGTGTGGCGTAACGTATAAGTTCACCACGCCTTACCATCCCCAAGGTAACGGGTTGGTTGAGAGATTCAACCGAACCCTGAAGGGCATGATCATGGGCCTAGAAGGTCCGATGAGGCGTAAGTGGGACGTCCTCTTACCATGCCTACTCTTTGCATATCGCGAGGTACCCCAGAAGTCCCTAGGGTTCAGCCCCTTTGAGCTTCTGTACGGTCACCCCGTGAGAGGACCACTGAGTTTGGTAAAGGAAGGCTGGGAGCAAACTCCCAGGAAACCTCCCCAGAATGTATATAGCTACATGCTGGCCTTCAGAAACCAGACCAGGCGCTTCAGACAACTTGCCGAGGCAAATCTGGAAGCCAGCCAGGAAGAGATGAAGCGGTGGTACGACCAGAATGCCACTCTGGTCGAGCTTCAGCCTGGACAAGAGGTGTATGTCCTGGCCCCAGTGGAGCCCTGTGCCCTTCAGGATAAGTGGACAGGCCCATTCGAGGTTGTGGAGCGCAAGACCCCCGTGACATACTTGGTGGACATGAAGACGCCCAGGAACCCTTTGCGGGTCCTACATGTCAACCGCCTCAAGCCCCACTCGCGAAGGTCCGAAGTGGGCATGTTGTTGGCAACTGATGACGGAATGGAGGAGGAGTCGGAGCCTCTCCCTGACCTCTTAGTGGCCTGTGAGAAAGACGGGTCAGTGGATGGAGTTAACCTCTCACCCACCCTGACCCCCGAACAACAGGAAGACTGCCGCCAGCTACTGGGGCAGTTTCCAGATCTGTTCTCCCTGGTTCCGAGTGTCACAGATTGGTGCATCCATGATGTGGACACTGGAGACAGCTTACCTGTGAAGCATAAGGCTTACAGGGTGACTGACAGGGTCCGGGCCTGCATCAAGGAGGAGGTCTCCAAGATGCTTGCCCTGGGGGTGATTGAGTCTTCCAGCAGTCCTTGGTCTAGCCCCGTGGTCTTGGTCCGAAGGCTGCTGCGCCGGGAGCCACACCCGAACTCCGGTTCTGTGTGGACTACAGAGGACTCAATTCAGTCACGAAGACTGACGCGCACCCCATCCCCAGAGCGGATGAGCTCATTGATCGGCTAGGGGCTGCCCCGTTCCTCAGTACGTTTGATTTGACGTCTGGGTACTGGCAGATCGCCTTGACCGATGGGGCAAAGGAGAGGTCGGCATTCTCGACACCAGATGGGCATTTCCAGTTCCGGGTTATGCCATTTGGGATGAAGAATGCCCCTGCCACCTTTCAGAGATTGGTCAACCAGGTGTTGGCTGGGCTGGACGAGTTCACTGCCGCCTACCTGGATGACATTGCGGTGTTCAGTGGCACCTGGCCAGAACACCTGCGACACCTCTGGGAAGTGTTGATGGCCCTGCGCAGAGCAGGCCTCACAATCAAGGCAAGCAAGTGCCAGATTGGGCAGGGTTCCGTGGTGTACTTGGGACACCAAGTTGGGAGTGGCAAGGTAGCACCCTTGCAACCCAAAATTGAGACCATCCTGGCTTGGGAACCCCCAAAGACCCAGACTGCAGTGAGAGCCTTCCTGGGGCTCACTGGGTATTACAGGAGGTTTGTCAAGGGCTATGGCACGATCGTGACCCCCTTGACAGAGCTGACTTCGAAGAAGCAGCCCAGGAATGTGATTTGGACTGACACCTGTCAGAAGGCTTTTGACACCCTGAAGACTGCCATGTGCACGGCACCCGTGCTCCTGGCTCCTGATTTCTCCAAGGAATTCATAGTGCAGACAGACGCTTCAGAGCATGGTGTAGGGGCCGTTCTTTCACAGATGACTGAGGAGGGCTTTGACCAACCCGTAGCCTTCATAAGTAGGAGGTTACTCCCACGGGAAAGTAGGTGGAGTGCAATGGAGCGTGAAGCATTTGCTGTGGTCTGGGCGCTGAAGAAGCTAAGACCCTACTTGTTTGGGTCTCACTTCCGAGTTCAGACGGACCACAGGCCCCTCAGATGGTTGATGCAAATGAGGGGTGAGAACCCGAAACTGTTGAGGTGGTCCATTTCTCTACAGAGTATGGACTTTACGGTGGAACACCGCCCTGGCACCGATCACGCCAACGCTGACGGTCTGTCCAGTTTTTCCGCCTTAGTGATGTGGAACTCCCTGGGGAAGGGTAGTTCCCCCCACATTTCAGCTGGAGGGGACACATGTTAGGCCTGGCACCTTGGCGTGAGTCTCCCTTCCACTTTTTGCTGATGTGCCTCCGATGTTTTGCTGGTTTTCCGATACTCAGGGCACTGCGCCACGGCTGACCCGTGCCACAGTGCAAGTGCTCCCTACTGTAAATTGTACATGCGATTGGTGTCCATGATTGGTTCATTGGATTTACTGTCAGTCCCTAGTAAAGTGCACTAGGAGTGCCGGGGCTTGTAGATGCCAATACTGCTGGTGGGCCTGCAGCGCTGGTTGCGCCACCCACCGAAGCAGCCGTAAAGATGTGTCTGGGAACTGCGACCGCAGAACCCGCTTGCGGTCTCGTACTGTCACGCTAGCTGGGCAAGTGCACCCACTTGCCAGCCCCTGAACCTTCCCTTGACTGCATATTAGTCACCCCTATGGTAGGCCTGCGGGCAGGGTGCATTGTAGGTGTAAGGCAGGACAAGCCCTGATGTGTGCGGCCTGTCCTGGAAGTGACTTACAACCAAGACCGTATTTCACTATTGAAGGCTACCTGCTCCATTAGGCCAGACTGAGCTGCTGGAATTATTACACCCTATAATCCCAGCAGGCTCAAGGAGCATGGTAGCGAGTCGTGTTTAGGATGATAAAATATTTCTTGTAGTCAAGTTTATTTTAGTATCCTGGGTTTGCAAATGCTACTTTTAGAAAGTTAGCCTTTGCTTGCCCAACCATTTCAGCCCGCCTCTGCTGGTATGTGTATCTGACTGTCTGGGACGTGTGAGTGACAGGGCTGGGAGGATGACAGGTGGTGAATGCGCAGATTACACCTTAGTGGGAGGTAGGAGTGGCTCTTGACTCTGGATCTTGCTGTGCTCTGCCACCACAATGCTGGCTCCACCCTCCTGGGGAGCGTCGGATGACTCAACCGACACCTGGCCCAGGAAGGGCGAAGCCCCATCAACAAGGTACTCTGGCTGCCCCTGTCCGCACAATGTTGGCTCCACCTCCTGTGGGGCGTCTGATGCGCCTGCCCCTCACACTGAAAGCAGAAGCCGGAGTACACCCGCCAGGGTACTCAAGGACTGAGAGTGGCTATGCAAAGGCCCCCCTGGCCTGCGAGAACAAAAGAAATGCCATATAAAAGAAGGAGCCCTGCTCCTTGGAAATTAGATCCTGTTTGGGCTACAGAAGGAACTCTGCCCGACGAGAAGGACCGGGAGGACAAGGAAGAGTGCTGTCTCTTGCCTGTGTCTGGTGCCTTGCTGCCGAAGGAGAGGAAAAAGGAAAGACTACGAAAAGACTTTTGCTTTACAAGACTTTGTGCCGAACTCTGCTAAAAAGATCTCCAAGGGCTTGAAACTGAACTTGCCCCCTGACCAGCGCCCCAGGACCAGTGGGCGCTACACCCTGAAGAAAGCAACTGCGTGTGCTGCTCCTCGTGGCAGTACCGACGGAGGAATCTCCTCCAAGGCAACAACATCCACCTGACCACCGTGACCGGGGCCCAGAGCAACAGCGAGAGCAAAGTGAGGACCAGCCGCCGCTGGCCCGAACACCGTGACCGCAACTGCACCGGGAGCCCGAGAGCAAAGCGAAGGAGGACCCGTCCGGTCCGAGCTCTCGAGTTGACTGCGCAACGAGCAGCCAATCCACTTGCAAAGACGGACAGTCGCCCTGTGAGAGTCCCCTAGGTAGGTATCTTGCCCAACAGCCAGCTGTGAGCGCACAGCTGCACCGGCACTTGGCTGGGTACGTCCTGCACTTGAGGACCGTACTGCCACTTGCCGCCACCACGCAACCGCCGCCTCCAGGGTCGGAGCGGACGACGAGGAAAGGACCCTGCCGCCACAGAACACCGCTGCCCCGGATGACCCGTGAACTGCTCGGCTGAGAGCCGCAACGAACAGCGACCCCGGGAAGGCAACGCGACGTGGGACAGATCCCCTGGGAGCCGCCTGCTCCACAAGAACTTTGTTGAACTGGGCAGAAGGCCCTAAAGAACTCTTATTGCTAGAACGATCTGTGGCAACTTGAACTAAGTAACTTGGAACCGCTATTTGAAAGTCTGATAACTGTATTCATAAGCCTGCTTGAAGTCTATATAAAGATATATATTTTTACAGAATACAGTCTGGTCTCATTGTGTGGTGGGTTGGTTGTGACGGTATACTATTGCAAGTGTTTAACCCTATGTGCCCCAAAGATTAGTCTACGACTGCTTAAGCCACACTACCTAGAGGGTAAGCAGAGGTTGTCTGGAAGGTAACCCTCAGCCCTGATGAGGAAGAGAGAGTCCCTGCTTGTCGCTAGTGTTGCACTGCGCCAACTAGAGCCTCCCCCTTCCTACAGTAGGGGTAAAAATTACCATTCCCACTCCAGAGAGTGCAACAGTAGGGAAAGGGTTGGATAGCGTAGGGGTACAAATTACTATTCCCACTCCAGAGAGTGCAACAGTAGGGAAAGCATTGGATAGCGTAGGGGTAAAAATGACTATTCCCACTCCAGAGAGTGAAACCGTAGGTAAGGTGTTGGATAGCGTAGAGGTAAAAATTACTATTCCCACTCCAGAGAGTGCTACAGTAGGGAAAGGGTTGGATAGCGTAGGGGTAAAAATTACTTTTCCCACTCCAGAGAGTGCAACAGTAGGGATAGCGCTGGATAGCGTAAGAGTAAAAATTACTATTCCCACTCCAAAGAGTGCAACAGTAGGGAAAGCGTTCGATAGCGTAGGGGTAAAAATTTCTATTCCCACCCAAAGAGTACAACCGTAGGGAAAGCGTTGGATAGCGTAGGGGTAAAAATTACTATTCCCACTCCAGTGAGTGAAACAGTAAGGAAAGTAGATACGTGTTACACAGCCATCATTTATGCATGTTTTACATTTTGTAGATAACCCCTGGCGAAGGGCTGAAAAATGGCCCGAAATGCATTGGGTATTGAAAACCATTCATGAAAGAGGATTTATGTATCATGCCATGCACTAGAGTAAGGCCCGTATCGGCATTTCTACTGCATTAAGACTCATGTAAACATAAGAGTCCTTTGTGTGACTGGACGAAATTAGGTTAATACAAAAGAACCTTTGGACAAAATTGAATACAAATATTTTGGACAAGATTGGAACAATTGGTGCATCTTTGTTATGCATAAATGATGGCTGTGCGTCTAGAGTGGGGTGCTACTTCGCCCCACATTCTTAAAGTGATTACTCATAACACGTGTCTTGGGCAGGTCGCGATTCCAGGCTGGCACGCTGACAGAAAACAAACTAATGAACATTTGAAAAACATGGAATAATCGGTGTGCACTGTGTCACTTCTCTTTTTTGTGATTATCTATCATTATCACATGATGGCCTGGGATAGGCGGCATAGGCCGGCAGACATATCATGAATTAAATAATAAATCTGCGCAGGTGAGGCCTACAGATTTACTTTTTTATGTTCATGGTCACGTCACACTGCTTAAATGTTGTTTATGATCCCCTACTTTGATCATCACGATGCACGATCATGTTTTGTTGCCAGCAGTGTGCACTGACTATTTGTTGTTCAGTTGCGGGCCGGACTGCCTGGAATCAGTACTACAGGATGCAGGCCCAGGGCAGGATTCAGTTTCGTTTTCAGGGCAGGCCGGGCACGCTCATAAAATCTGTGGGGGTTGGGGCTGTGCCAGGCAAGCAGCGTGTGCAAATGTTCTCACATTGAAATGCGCGCGCATTCACTGCTTTGCCTCCACACCCCACTGATAAGGACGGTCAGTCAGTTCGTGCTCAAATTGGATTTAGACAGTCGATAAAGTAGAAAGCTCCGATATAAGGAGTTTCTTAACTTTGGTGATACAGTTATAATTGTGTTGTCCTAAGGCCCGGGGTTTATAAAACTTTATATACAGGTGGGCGCGCCCTCTTTGCCTTCATTGCGCAATGATGGCGGCTGTACCTGGCTTGGAGGCCAGATAGACAAACATGTTTGGCTAGCTGCCTCCTCGGTTTAATTTCGAGGTGCCACTCAGTTATGCTGTTAACATATGCAGAGCAGGGCTGGTGTTTTCTGAAGCAATGGATACTGCGTGAGGTGAGAGAGACACACAAACCAAGTACACACTGAAGGCAGGAACAATGGTGGCGATAGCGCTGTTATATTGCAAGGTGTAGTCAATGCATCAACTAGGAAGGGAGGGACACAATAGAATTGAGAGAAAGTGTCCTTTCAGTTTAAGCGATTTTGGTGCTAATAACCCCCATAACCTCCTCCAACGTCCTGTCAATACAGGTGCCTTTTACAAGGGAGTTAGTGGACTCAGAGCCAGAATTGCTTGCTAAGGCCAGATGTATAAGATTACCTTGAACTGGAAGAGCTGCAAGTCGCATAAGAGCCGCCCTCATCATCAAACATTAAAAGGAGTTGGCATTAAGGGGAAGTAATAGAGTTTGGGGTTAAGAAGGGGAAGTAATAGATTGTGATGATCTTGCTTGGAAAGAAACCAATGGCAATCCGTCACCTGAGTGATGCTGGCATATGAGATGTGCTTGAGGGCATGGGAGCCAATTAACTTGTATGGGGGGCACCTTCTTGTGCTACAGCAGGAATCATACAACCCCTTACCCAAGTAATAAACAACCTTGAAACTAATTACCCTTGAAGCCAGCACAATTTTGCCACTGAGCTGGCCTTAAAAGAAAGGTACCTTAACGATCTCAGCCACATATAAATGCACTTTACCGTACGGTTACTGCAAGGAGAAAGAGACAGCAGTATCCTCAACACAGTGTGACACCAGCTCACTATGGCCAATGTATGCTGCCTATGCTGTCCTTTATATGCTCTCAGGCAGAAAGCATAAGGCAAAGAAGCTGGTGCCGAGTTCCTGGGCTCCAGTAATATTCAGGCAAAAATTAAAATGTCAAGATAACTCTGGTTATTAATCGTCTACCTGGAGAGAGCCAGCCAGGAGCTTTGTCTAGGGGAAGCTGTGACTGCTTGAAAGGTAGTACAGGCCAGGGTTATATACCTGCTGCAAATAACGTTTATCATGCAGATCAAAAAGTGCATATAATGTAAAATAGATCAGTGTGTTACTGCTTCTGTTGGAGAGATCCTTTTGTTACTTGCAGTTTGTAAGTTAAAATGCTATCATAGAACAGCAAGCTATTAACTAGTCTGTCTGTCATCAAAGAGCTGCATGCAAACGGCAAGTTATATATTACAGCTATATGTTTTTTGGGCTAATCTTTCATTATCCTAATCTTGCAAAAAGGGTCTAATGTGGGTAGAAATCAATTCTTATTGAAGAGAACCCCTAACAATGCTGGTATGTTTTGAATTCTGCATTTGCGCTTTTTCAGACTTTGAACTCCTAATCTATATTGCCTACAATGACAATCATGGATGACATGTGACTCCTATACCTTGTAGTCCTGTCTGATGTAACATTCCCTATATACTGAGTTACACACGTAGGATTGTATTTATGCAATGTGTGAATGATGCAAAGAGCTCTGACACCTTAAAATGGTATGAGAGGCGCTATTAAACTAAATTAATGTAAGAAACTGGGTACTCCGCTACATAATACTCCCAAACAGGGTGTTACACGTCGGTGATTGTTCAACAACTTTGAGCAATGTTTTTGATTTTTAGGACACCATGGTTTTGGGAAAAATGTACTGTATTTTGCTCCAGAGACAAAATATTTCTCTAGTGTAGCCTGCAACTAAACTGTAGTCCAAATTATCTAGAGTATTTTAGGACTTTGTTTCTCACTCCCAAATGTCATTACATTGAAGTTTACGTTTTCAAATGTGTAACTTTAATGTGGTAAATAAGTCTGCACAGGTGCTCAAGTCCGAACATAGATGTAAAGTTATCCCTCATTGATTCAGACCTAATAGCTGTTGCAGGGAGCTCAATAAAGAACCCCTACCAGCCAGCACAGCATCTCTGGGAGAGGCTTGAGTTGAGATAGCTTGCAGTTTAACTCTCTTAGCATTAAACACAGGCCTACATGCTGCCTGCAAAGTGCCCTTGAGGCCTTACCTAACCCAAGGCACGGGTCTGCTTACTGGATCTGGGTAAGTTTGTTTTCCCCATTTTGAGGAATGCCAGCTCACCTTGCCAGCCTATTCCTGAGATTGCCTTAAGTTAAAGTGCCAAGCCCTGGAGGTACCAAAGTAAATATACTGAATGTTACGGCGGGCGTAGGGTCCCTATACAACTTCTCTTCCTCATAGGGCTCACTTTGCTGAAAGACCTATGTCAAGCCATCTTGAATTGTCACAGCTACTTTGTTGAACCACTATGCCAGTATGCCTACATACATATCATTAACAAATAACAACTACCAATGTCTGGTAGCTATTCAACTCTCCAAAGCATCAGCTGATATGCAGGAATTCTACCTCAGCACTGGATAGAGCAGGAAGTTGAGGTACTTGGGGTGGTGAGTTTAGTATTGTGGAAAGCTTTGGTTCATACAGTTGAGTTCACCAACACCACTCAACAAGCAGTGGGCTTCTAAATGCTCTACTGCAACATACCACACACTCACCACCTCAGCCGGAATGAGCAAGGCTCATTTGCTATGTTTGTCCTTAGTGTATGTTTGGGTTTTTCACAATCTTATGACTTATTCAGTGATGTAACATTGAGGGCAGCACCAACACTCTAGAAATTGTTCCAGCACCACTGGCTTGGGTGCCTTTCTTTGACATTTTCATGCTTTATCGCTTGAGTGCCTTTGTGTGATGTTTCTATGCTTTCTAGCCTGGTTGGTTGACTTTGTATGACGTTTCCATCATTTCTTTCTGGGGTGCCTTTGTGTGATGTTTCCACGATTTCTGGCCTGAGGCTGGGTGCCTTTGTCTGATGTTTCCACGATTTCTTGCCTGGGTGCCTTTGTGTGACATTTCCATAATTTCTGGCCTGGGTGCCTTTGTCTGACATTTCCAAGTTGTCTGAGTACTTAAGTGTGAGATTACCATGCTTTCTGACCTGGGTGCTTATGTGTGACATTTTCACGCTTTATGGCCTGGAATGGATGCTTATGTGTTAATGTTAATGTTAATGTTAAATGAACTTGTACCGCGCACAGCTGCCCCAGCCAAGGGGCGTCCCGGCGCTTGCTGTAAGAAGTGTGTCAGTAAAGAGTGTTAGTTCTGTCACAGTGAGGTGGTTGTACATTAGCAGAAAAGGTGGGTTTTTATCGCTTTCCTGAAAGGTAGAAGTTCTTCAATTTTTCGAATATGGATAGGGAGTCCATTCCAAAGTCTTGCGGCGAGGTGTCTAAATGACCTACCGCCCATTCTTGCCAGTTTGAAGCGGGGTACTACTGCCAGGTTCTGTCCTTCTGAACGCAGCGTATGTTGGGGAACGTACGATGTGAGGAGGGAACTTAGCATGGAGGGAGAGGCAGTTTTAAGGATTTTGAACGCCAAACAAAGTGTTTTGTAATGGATCCTTTTTTCAACAGGAAGCCAATGAAGTTTGAAAAGGACAGTAGACACTGACTTATAGCGTGGGAGACCGGTTAGCGCTCTCACTGCAGCGTTCTGGACTCGCTGGAGCCTCGCTTTCTCTGCTACGTTTGCCCCTAACAAGAGAGAGCTGGCGTAGTCTAGTCTTGACAGGATTGCTGACTGCACCACAATTTGGCGGGTTTGGTGGTCAAAGAAATTAAGGATGGGTCTAAGGTTGCGTAAGATACCAAAACAGGTAGCTTCTACCCTTTTGGTATGGAGAGTGAAAGACAGCTCGGTGTCTATCCAGAATCCCAAGTTTCTTACGTGGTCTCTACATTCGGGAGGTTGGCCGAGAGTCTCTGGCCACCAATTGTTTCCCCAGGTCGTTGATTCTTTTCCCACCAGTAACACTTCTGTTTTTCCAGCATTCAGCTGGAGACAGTTTGTTGTCATCCAGCTGGTGATGTCAATAAGTGTCTGCTTAAAGTGTTGTGCACTAAGACCGTTTTCATTGTCCAGTGACACCACCAGCTGGGTATCATCGGCACTAGTCACTAGTGAGAGACCATGTTTTCTAGCTATTTCTGCCAAGGGTTGGACATATATATTGAACAGGGTAGGGCTTAGAGCTGACCCTTGGGGCACACCCTGTTCAATGGGGTGTTCTTTAGACAGAAAAGGAGGGGTAGAGACTCTAAAAGATCTGCCTGAAAGGAAAGCTTTGAACCATTTGAGGGAAAGCCCTGTTATTCCTATCCTCTCCAGCCTTGACAGCAAGATCTCAGGTGACACCGTATCGAAGGCAGCACTGAGATCTAAAAGAATCAGTGCTGCCGTCCCCCCAGAGTCTAATATGGTACGGAGGTGTTCTGTCACACTAAGAAGAGCTGTTTCAGTGCTGTGGCCCGCGCGGAAGCCGTGTTGAGATCTATCCATGATGGCATTGGATATCAAATAGTTGGTCAGAATGGAGTTGACGTGGGCTTCTGCGATTTTTGCCGGCCAGGGGAGGAGAGAAATGGGTCTGAAGCTTTCGGGTAGGGCAGGATCTAGTGTGGGTTTTTTGATGATGGGAGTCACGCAGGCTTGCTTCCATTTGATGGGTATGTTGGCTGTCAAGAAGGAAAGATGTATTATGTCTCTAAGAGGGCCTAAGACCGTCCAGTCGGAGTTTCTGAATAGTTCCGGTATCAGGGGATCTGCAGGTGAGCCTGATTTTATTTTATTGCATAGTTTGTGGAAGTGAACTTGATTAAGTGCTGGAATTTCGGATAGGTTGGGCCCATTCAAGTCAGCTTGAGGAGTGAGGACAGTGTTTGTTGGGAAGGTGCTATAGATTTTCTTAATTTTGTCGATAAAAAAAGACGCCAGGGTGTCACAAAATGCAGAAGATATATTAGGGTTGTATGTTGCTTTCTTAGCACTGAGCTCTTTCAATATCCTGAAGATATTTTGGGAGGCATTATCACTATTCTTGATTTCCGTGGTGTAGTAATCCGTTCTAGTCCTGCAAATGTTCCGATGATAGCTTTTTTGCATTTGAATGTAGAGGGTTTTAAGTGAGGGATCATAGTCTTTCCTCCATCTTCGTTCCACTTTTTTGCATTCCTTCTTTTGCAGGGAAAGTGCTTCATTGAACCAGGGACTAGATTCATGTGTACGCTCTTTGATCCATTTAGCTGGTATCAGAGAATCTAAGGCCTTTTGATCCACTCACAAAACCGCTCATAGTTTTGATCAAGGTCTGGGGGGAATTCATAGTAAGGAGTGCATGGAAGTCTCTGAGTATACCTTTCCACGCTTATGGTGGACAAAAATGATTCAGAAAAGGGGGTGGTGATGAACAGAGTGTCTGAATTAAGCAGACCACTCTTACCCAGTCCAAAGATCAGGGCTTGATCCATCACCGTTTTTTAGCTTACTGCACCATCCCAGCTCAGAACTTGGCTATATGCAAATTAGTCTGACCCTGGCCCAGTGCATCATGGGAACAGGGCAGACCAAACTACCAAGCCAATTCTTATACTGGGAAGGAAACAAGCTTCCGGGGACCGGTTTCTGGCATTTCAGCGGTCTTCGGCCCGGCTTGCTTGAATCCTGATGGTGCAATGAGCAAGGGACTCACATCTGAGTATACCCTTCCACGATTATGGTGGACAAAAATGATTCAGAAAAGGGGGTGGTGATGAACAGAGTGTCTGAATTAAGCAGACCACTCTTACCCAGTCCAAAGATCAGGGCTTGATCCATCACCGTTTTTTAGCTCACTGCACCATCCCAGCTCAGAACTTGGCTATATGCAAATTAGTCTGACCCTGGCCCAATGCATCATGGGAACAGGGCAGACCAAACTACCAAGCCAATTCTTATACTGGGAAGGAAACAAGCTTCCGGGGACCGGTTTCTGGCATTTCAGCCGTCTTCGGCCCGGCTTGCTTGAATCCTGATGGTGCAATGAGCAAGGGACTCACATCTGAGTATACCCTTCCACGCTTATGGTGGACAAAAATGATTCAGAAAAGGGGGTGGTGATGAGCAGAGTGTCTGAATTAAGCAGACCACTCTTACCCAGTCCAAAGATCAGGGCTTTATCCATCACCGTTTTTTAGCTCACTGCACCATCCCAGCTCAGAACTTGGCTATATGCAAATTAGTCTGACCCTGGCCCAGTGCATCATGGGAACAGGGCAGACCAAACTACCAAGCCAATTCTTATACTGGGAAGGAAACAAGCTTCCGGGGACCGGTTTCTGGCATTTCAGCCGTCTTCGGCCCGGCTTGCTTGAATCCTGATGGTGCAATGAGCAAGGGACTCACATCTGAGTATACCCTTCCACGCTTATGGTGCACAAAAATGATTCAGAAAAGGGGGTGGTGATGAACGGAGTGTCTGAATTAAGAAGACCACTCTTACCCAGTCCAAAGATCAGGGCTTGATCCATCACCGTTTTTTAGCTCACTGCACCATCCCAGCTCAGAACTTGGCTATATGCAAATTAGTCTGACCCTGGCCCAGTGCATCATGGGAACAGGGCAGACTAAACTACCAAGCCAATTCTTATACTGGGAAGGAAACAAGCTTCCGGGGACCGGTTTCTGGCATATCAGCCATCTTCGGCCCGGCTTGCTTGAGTTCTGATGGTGCAATGAGCAAGGGACTCACATCTGAGTATACCCTTCCACGCTTATGGTGGACAAAAATGATTCAGAAAAGGGGGTGGTGATGAACAGAGTGTCTGAATTAAGCAGACCACTCTTACCCAGTCCAAAGATCAGGGCTTGATCCAACACCGTTTTTTAGCTCACTGCACCATCCCAGCTCAGAACTTGGCTATATGCAAATTAGTCTGACTCTGGCCCAGTGCATCATGGGAACAGGGCAGACCAAACTACCAAGCCAATTCTTATACTGGGAAGGAAACAAGCTTCCGGGGACCGGTTTCTGGCATTTCAGCCTTCTTCGGCCCGGCTTGCTTGAATCCTGATGGTGCAATGAGCAAGGGACTCACATCTGAGTATACCCTTCCACGCTTATGGTGGACAAAAATGATTCAGAAAAGGGGGTGGTGATGAACAGAGTGTCTGAATTAAGCAGACCACTCTTACCCAGTCCAAAGATCAGGGCTTGATCCATCACCGTTTTTTAGCTCACTGCACCATCCCAGCTCAGAACTTGGCTATATGCAAATTAGTCTGACCCTGGCCCAGTGCATCATGGGAACAGGGCAGACCAAACTACCAAGCCAATTCTTATACTGGGAAGGAAACAAGCTTCCGGGGACCGGTTTCTGGCATTTCAGCCGTCTTCGGCCCGGCTTGCTTAAATCCTGATGGTGCAATGAGCAAGGGACTCACATCTGAGTATACCCTTCCACGATTATGGTGCACAAAAATGATTCAGAAAAGGGGGTGGTGATGAACAGAGTGTCTGAATTAAGCAGACCACTCTTACCCAGTCCAAAGATCAGGGCTTGATCCAACACCGTTTTTTAGCTCACTGCACCATCCCAGCTCAGAACTTGGCTATATGCAAATTAGTCTGACTCTGGCCCAGTGCATCATGGGAACAGGGCAGACCAAACTACCAAGCCAATTCTTATACTGGGAAGGAAACAAGCTTCCGGGGACCGGTTTCTGGCATTTCAGCCTTCTTCGGCCCGGCTTGCTTGAATCCTGATGGTGCAATGAGCAAGGGACTCACATCTGAGTATACCCTTCCACGCTTATGGTGGACAAAAATGATTCAGAAAAGGGGGTGGTGATGAACAGAGTGTCTGAATTAAGCAGACCACTCTTACCCAGTCCAAAGATCAGAGCTTGATCCAACACCGTTTTTTAGCTCACTGCACCATCCCAGCTCAGAACTTGGCTATATGCAAATTAGTCTGACTCTGGCCCAGTGCATCATGGGAACAGGGCAGACCAAACTACCAAGCCAATTCTTATACTGGGAAGGAAACAAGCTTCCGGGGACCGGTTTCTGGCATTTCAGCCTTCTTCGGCCCGGCTTGCTTGAATCCTGATGGTGCAATGAGCAAGGGACTCACATCTGAGTATACCCTTCCACGCTTATGGTGGACAAAAATGATTCAGAAAAGGGGGTGGTGATGAACAGAGTGTCTGAATTAAGCAGACCACTCTTACCCAGTCCAAAGATCAGGGCTTGATCCATCACCGTTTTTTAGCTCACTGCACCATCCCAGCTCAGAACTTGGCTATATGCAAATTAGTCTGACCCTGGCCCAGTGCATCATGGGAACAGGGCAGACCAAACTACCAAGCCAATTCTTATACTGGGAAGGAAACAAGCTTCCGGGGACCGGTTTCTGGCATTTCAGCCGTCTTCGGCCCGGCTTGCTTAAATCCTGATGGTGCAATGAGCAAGGGACTCACATCTGAGTATACCCTTCCACGCGTATGGTGGACAAAAATGATTCAGAAAAGGGGGTGGTGATGAACAGAGTGTCTGAATTAAGCAGACCACTCTTACCCAGTCCAAAGATCAGGGCTTGATCCATCACCGTTTTTTAGCTCACTGCACCATCCCAGCTCAGAACTTGGCAATATGCAAATTAGTCTGACCCTGGCCCAGTGCATCATGGGAACAGGGTATACTCAGACATGAGTCCCTTGCTCACTGCACCACCAGGATTCAAGCAAGCTGGGCCGACGACGGCTTAAATGCCAGAAACCGGTCCCCGGAAGCTTGTCTCCTTTCCGGTGAAGAATTGGCTTGGTAGTTTGGTCTGCCCTGTTCCCATGAGGCACTGGGTTAGACTAATTTGCATATAGCCAGGTTCTGAACTGGGGTGATGCAGTGAGCTAAATAACGGTGATGGATAAAGCCCTGATCTCCTGACTGGGTAAGAGTGGTCTGCTTAATTCAGACACTCTGTTCATCACCACCCCCTTTTTGAATCGTTTTTGGCCACCACAAGTGTGGCAGGGTATACTCAGACATGAGTCCCTTGCTCACTGCACCACCAGGATTCAAGCAAGCCGGGCCGACGACTGATGAAATGCCAGAAACCGGTCCCCGGAAGCTTGTCTCCTTTCCGGTGAAGAATTGGCTTGGTAGTTTGGTCTGCCCTGTTCCCATGAGGCACTGGGTCAGACTAATTTGCATATAGCCAGGTTCTGAACTGGGGTGATGCAGTGAGCTAAATAACGGTGATGGATCAAGCCCTGATCTCTTGACTGGGTAAGAGTGGTCTGCTTAATTCAGACACTCTGTTCATCACCACCCCCTTTTTGAATCGTTTTTGGCCACCACAAGTGTGGCAGGGTATACTCAGACATGAGTCCCTTGCTCACTGCACCACCAGGATTCAAGCAAGCCGGGCCAACGGCGGCTGAAATGCCAGAAACCGGTCCCCGGAAGCTTGTCTCCTTTCCGGTGAAGAATTGGCTTGGTAGTTTGGTCTGCCCTGTTCCCATGAGGCACTGGGTCAGACTAATTTGCATATAGCCAGGTTCTGAACTGGGGTGATGCAGTGAGCTAAATAACGGTGATAGATCAAGCCCTGATCTCTTGACTGGGTAAGAGTGGTCTGCTTAATTCAGACACTCTGTTCATCACCACCCCCTTTTTGAATCGTTTTTGGCCACCACAAGTGTGGCAGGGTATACTCAGACATGAGTCCCTTGCTCACTGCACCACCAGGATTCAAGCAAGCCGGGCCGACGGCGGCTGAAATGCCAGAAACCGGTCCCCGGAAGCTTGTCTCCTTTCTGGTGAAGAATTGGCTTGGTAGTTTGGTCTGCCCTGTTCCCGTGAGGCACTGGGTCAGACTAATTTGCATATAGCCAGGTTCTGAACTGGGGTGATGCAGTGAGCTAAATAACGGTGATGGATCAAGCCCTGATCTCTTGACTGGGTAAGAGTGGTCTGCTTAATTCAGACACTCTGTTCATCAGCACCCCCTTTTTCAATCGTTTTTGGCCACCACAAGTGTGACAGGGTATACTCAGACATGAGTCCCTTGCTCACTGCACCACCAGGATTCAAGCAAGCCGGGCTGACGACGGCTGAAATGCCAGAAACCTGTCCCCGGAAGCTTGTCTCCTTTCCGGTGAAGAATTGGCTTGGTAGTTTGGTCTGCCCTGTTCCCAT
This sequence comes from Lissotriton vulgaris, assembly GCF_964263255.1. NCBI lineage: Eukaryota > Metazoa > Chordata > Amphibia > Caudata > Salamandridae > Lissotriton > Lissotriton vulgaris. Next base: position 2,002,579,021 of record NC_141689.1, on the reverse strand, counting down.
GAGGCCCTGGGACAGACTAATTTGCATATAGCCAGGTTCTGAACTGGGGTGATGCAGTGAGCTAAATAACGGTGATGGATCAAGCCCTGATCTCTTGACTGGGTAAGAGTGGTCTGCTTAATTCAGACACTCTGTTCATCACCACCACCTTTTTGAATCGTTTTTGGCCACCACAAGTGTGACAGGGTATACTCAGACATGAGTCCCTTGCTCACTGCACCACCAGGATTCAAGCAAGCCGGGCTGACGACGGCTGAAATGCCAGAAACCGGTCCCCGGAAGCTTGTCTCCTTTCCGGTGAAGAATTGGCTTGGTAGTTTGGTCTGCCCTGTTCCCATGAGGCACTGGGTCAGACTAATTTGCATATAGCCAGGTTCTGAACTGGGGTGATGCAGTGAGCTAAATAACGGTGATGGATCAAGCCCTGATCTCTTGACTGGGTAAGAGTGGTCTGCTTAATTCATCACCACCCCCTTTTTGAATCGTTTTTGGCCACCACAAGTGTGGCAGGGTATACTCAGACATGAGTCCCTTGCTCACTGCACCACCAGGATTCAAGCAAGCCGGGCCGACGACGGCTGAAATGCCAGAAACCGGTCCCCGGAAGCTTGTCTCCTTTCCGGTGAAGAATTGGCTTGGTAGTTTGGTCTGCCCTGTGCCCGTGAGGCACTGGGTCAGACTAATTTGCATATAGCCAGGTTCTGAACTGGGGTGATGCAGTGAGCTAAATAACGGTGATGGATCAAGCCCTGATCTCTTGACTGGGTAAGAGTGGTCTGCTTAATTCATCACCACCCCCTTTTTGAATCGTTTTTGGCCACCACAAGTGTGGCAGGGTATACTCAGACATGAGTCCCTTGCTCACTGCACCACCAGGATTCAAGCAAGCCGGGCCGACGACGGCTGAAATGCCAGAAACCGGTCCCCGGAAGCTTGTCTCCTTTCCGGTGAAGAATTGGCTTGGTAGTTTGGTCTGCCCTGTTCCCATGAGGCCCTGGGACAGACTAATTTGCATATAGCCAGGTTCTGAACTGGGGTGATGCAGTGAGCTAAATAACGGTGATGGATCAAGCCCTGATCTCTTGACTGGGTAAGAGTGGTCTGCTTAATTCAGACACTCTGTTCATCACCACCACCTTTTTGAATCGTTTTTGGCCACCACAAGTGTGACAGGGTATACTCAGACATGAGTCCCTTGCTCACTGCACCACCAGGATTCAAGCAAGCCGGGCTGACGACGGCTGAAATGCCAGAAACCGGTCCCCGGAAGCTTGTCTCCTTTCCGGTGAAGAATTGGCTTGGTAGTTTGGTCTGCCCTGTTCCCATGAGGCACTGGGTCAGACTAATTTGCATATAGCCAGGTTCTGAACTGGGGTGATGCAGTGAGCTAAATAACGGTGATGGATCAAGCCCTGATCTCTTGACTGGGTAAGAGTGGTCTGCTTAATTCATCACCACCCCCTTTTTGAATCGTTTTTGGCCACCACAAGTGTGGCAGGGTATACTCAGACATGATTCCCTTGCTCACTGCACCACCAGGATTCAAGCAAGCCGGGCCGACGACGGCTGAAATGCCAGAAACCGGTCCCCGGAAGCTTGTCTCCTTTCCGGTGAAGAATTGGCTTGGTAGTTTGGTCTGCCCTGTGCCCGTGAGGCACTGGGTCAGACTAATTTGCATATAGCCAGGTTCTGAACTGGGGTGATGCAGTGAGCTAAATAACGGTGATGGATCAAGCCCTGATCTCTTGACTGGGTAAGAGTGGTCTGCTTAATTCAGACACTCTATTCATCACCACCCCCTTTTTGAATCGTTTTTGGCCACCACAAGTGTGACAGGGTATACTCAGACATGAATCCCTTGCTCACTGCACCACCAGGATTCAAGTAAGCTGGGCTGACGACGGCTGAAATGCCAGAAACCTGTCCCCGGAAGCTTGTCTCCTTTCCGGTGAAGAATTGGCTTGGTAGTTTGGTCTGCCCTGTTCCCATGAGGCCCTGGGTCAGACTAATTTGCATATAGCCAGGTTCTGAACTGGGGTGATGCAGTGAGCTAAATAACGGTGATGGATCAAGCCCTGATCTCTTGACTGGGTAAGAGTGGTCTGCTTAATTCAGACACTCTGTTCATCACCACCCCCTTTTTGAATCGTTTTTGGCCACCACAAGTGTGACACGGTATACTCAGACATGAGTCCCTTGCTCACTGCACCACCAGGATTCAAGCAAGCCGGGCTGACGACGGCTGAAATGCCAGAAACCGGTCCCCGGAAGCTTGTCTCCTTTCTGGTGAAGAATTGGCTTGGTAGTTTGGCCTGCCCTGTTCCCATGAGGCACTGGGTCAGACTAATTTGTATATAGCCAGGTTCTGAACTGGGGTGATGCAGTGAGCTAAATAACGGTGATGGATCAAGCCCTGATCTCTTGACTGGGTAAGAGTGGTCTGCATAATTCAGACACTCTGTTCATTACCACCCCCTTTTTGAATCGATTCCCCACCCAAGATGGCCGCCGCACTTCTGCCTGCCCGGGAGAGAATCTCACCAGCCCAAAATCGGCTGCAATGGAATTAGGAGGCAGGGCAGTGCGGGGGTAAGTGAGCAGAAGTCACTGGTTGACTCGTTTCAAGTAAAAAACGATTTCCGATTTTTAAAAATGATTATTAAAAATTAGCAGCAGGAAATCTAAGTGCTTCAAAATTCAAGCAGAAAACTAAAAATACGCACCACAACCACAACCTCCCGGCTTCCGCCTCAGGAGGGACTCACAAACACAAACAGCTAGCAGTATCCCCACGCCTTGTGACACACATTCCCATGCTTTCTGGCCTTAGTGGCTATGCAGGTCCTCATTTAGGTTTACGATTTACTATGCTTTGAAAGTTGATACAGCTAAATTTGTTAAGAAAATATGTTGTGCACCATTTTAGTTTTTCTTTTTACAAAATGTTCTTGAGGGGAGAATTACCCCCATGCAAACATCTTTAGCAGTCATTAAGCTTGCTTGCTATGCACTGTATGGGGGCTGGTCTAACAAAACTTGTCAGGGCTGCTTTGGGTTCCCATTCTGGCCTTGAGTGTCAATTAATGAATACTTTTTGTGAATCACAGTGTGTAACTAACTCTGCAGACTTCCACCGTACCCTCCTTTAGGTGTCATACTACAGGAAGCCAAAGGTTAAAAGTGAGGCAAACTTTAAACACTTTGTGCCTCTTTTCAGTAAGTGCTGTAGGGCAGGCAGGCATATGAATTGGAAAAGGTCTGAATTTGGGTGGGCAAAGTAAGATCCATTTGGATTATACTTGTAGTCAGTCGTAGATGGTAATATATAGGCAGATGCAGAAATTTCTTTGGAGCAAACTGCAAAAAAAATGAATTGTGCATGTAATTACTTAGATGAATTGACATCACACTTCGGACATGTCTAGCATGTTTTATTTCACTTTGCTTCCCTAGAATGTCACACAGTGGGCAGAAGAAGATTTCAAGCTACTTAATAAAATTTAAGCCCAAAGATGATGGGGAGCCTACTAATAAAGTAGCTAAAAAATACCATGTACTTCAGGTGGATGAAGGGAACAACACAGAAGATGCAGTGCGAGAGAAGGCACTAGATGAGAGGGACACCACTACTAGCAGCAGTATTATCACACCTACAGAAGAAAAGACACAAGATAGTCCTCTCCGAGATGACCAGCATCATGCTGTGGAGATTGCTACTGAGACAGAGGAAACTCCAAGCACTAGCAAACAATTTGACACATTATCGCTGAAACCACATTCAGACAGAGTTTTTAGGAAAGGCATTCTTGCTAAAGGTTGGAAACATGATCAAAAGATATATTTCCAACACAAGTATCCATGGTTAATTGTTAAAGGCCCTAAACTTGGCTGTTATGTGTGTCGCCAAGTCTGTGATCTTGGTGCTGAGAAATCCAGGGGAATGAAATTGTCCAAAGAATGGACTGACTCTACTGTGAAGGCATATGGCACCAATCTACAACAACAGCAAAAATCATTGAGAAAAAAGATTGGAGAACATGCACAAAGCAAGGCTCATATTGCAACTTTAAATATCTTAGAAAATGCAAAAAAGATCCTTTATTGAAAGTAACTGCAAAAGCTCAATATTTACAAATGTCATCAACATCCAGAATATTCTGTGTAGCTTATAAGGAAGCAAAGCGGAACAGGCCAGCGTATGGTTTTGAAACAGAGATCGACTGCCACCAGTTAAATGGACTGGATATGGGTCGAATTTTGCACTTCAATGTAGCTTGCTCAAACATACAACTCCACATATCCTCAGAAATGAAGAGGAAGATATTTGCTCAAATTATTGAACGTTCCCCAAAAATAAGTATTTTACTAGATGAAGGCACTGCGTTAAATAGGAAAAGTTATTTAATTGTGTACATGCGAATGCAGCTACCTGGCATGGACTCCCCAGCTAATATTTTTGTTGACCTCATAGAGCTGAGTGATTTGTCAGCTGACGGCATAGTAAGCAGTTTACTGTCTGCTCTAAAAAAAGATCCTATTAATATAAGTGAGGACTTTTTCTCCAAATGCCTGGTTTCAGTTGCCTGCGATGGAGCTTCAGTGATGTTTGGCCGTCACAGTGGTGTTGTAAAGAGGTTGCAAGAAAAAATCTCTCCCAATATTGTAGCCTGGCACTGCTCAGCACATCGCCTGGAACTTGCCGTTCATGATGTCATGAAAGATATTGGCGCTACAAATCACTTCAAAAACTTACTCGACAAGCTATATTCTCTATTTGCCACATCTGTTAAAAACCGTTTGGAGCTAAAGGAGTGTGCAGAAGTTCTTGACATTCAGCTTTGCAGAATAGGTAGAGTGTTAGATACTCGTTGGGTTGCATTAAGCTTTAGAACAGTAGAGGCTGTTTGGAATGCTTATCCTGCTCTCTACAAGCCTTTTACTAGCGCAGCTGTTGATGCTTCCCGTGACAGTTCCAATCGAAATATGTACACAGGCCTAGGAAGGTGATTATCATCTATCCAGTTTGTTGCTAATCTTGGCCTCATGTATGATGCTCTTCAGGAGTTATCAGAGTTATCACTCAAGTTACAGAAACGTGATTCTACAATCGTTGATGCCCATCGGGCTATTTGTCGGCAAATGGCAGTGTTTGAGGCAATGGTAGACAGGCAAGGGAACCATTTCTCACAGTGTAAAAAGGCAATGGAAGAAAATATATTCCAGGGTGTGATGCTGCACAAAGGAAAGACCACTGACAAAATCATTGAACAGGGACAGTTTTTTCGTAGCCTTGCAGAAAATCTGAGAAATCGTTTGTTGTCTACAGGCGGACAAAAAGGCTGACTATGATACACTGAATAACGAAGTGAAAGTTTTATACAAACAGTACTGGCCTGATGAGCTACCTGTTCTTTATGGTGAAAGTGACATTGAGTCTCTGTGAAAAGATTCAACATTGCCAGTCGAGAAACCATACGTGCGTACAGAGAGTATAAAGAATCTGGAGGAAAAGAAATTAAGAGGCAGTTCAAGGAGCTTTTGATGGCCTTGCACACTATTGCTATCAGTACTGCAGAATGTGAGCAGGGCTTTTCTCAAATGAATCTTATTTGCACAACTACAAAAGCATCATTGCTGACTGAAACAATATCTTCTTTAATGTTTTTTTGAATTTAAGAGATTCAATCCAATCCCCTATGTTCAGTCATGGCTTGCAAAAGGACGGAGAGCAGCTGATGACACTAGGAGTAAAGCAAGGAAAGAGGAGGACTTGGAATGCACAAGTGATTTGTACTGTTTGTGGGCTTTTCTAGAAAAATAGATGCTAGCCCAGTCCAACTGAAAAATGGGTCATTGCAATGTTTTGAAAAAGTTAGGCTTTACTGGATTTTTGGGGAAATGTAATTATTGTTGTGTACTTTATACAGGTTATTTATTTGCATTGATTGACAGTGTCAATTTATTTAATATTTCTTGTAATTGTCTCTTGGTTTGGATGTTATATTTATTATATTTTATATACTTTATTTTGTTTTTATAAGACTTACCTTGCTTTTTAATTTTAGAACATATTTATTTGTATTTATATTTTTTATGTTACATTATTTTGTCTTTATATGTTTAGATTTTGTATGACACTGACTATGGCCATTTTGCACTAATAGGTATGACTTACTTGCAAAATTATGAAATTTTAACTGCCTCGTCATTACCTATTCCTTTGGCCTAGGTAGCTCTAGGTCCTTTTGGTGGAGATTACATTTTTCTGAGCTTTATGGTAAAATACAAATCTTTAATTAAAAAGTCATATTTGGAATATATGCCTCTTTTCTAATCTGTTGTGTCCGTGTGATACAGCACTTCATAGTTCCATGTTTTATTTAACTATTCTGTGTCTAATAAATGCACATATAGCTCCAGGGGACTAAGTTATAGTAACAAGCCCACTTGGTAATCATCTTTTTTCAATAGTTTCTCTAACAAAATACTCTACTGTACTGAATAACTACATACCCCTTTGGCCACTGGAAGTGCCATGACTGACTAATTAAAGTACATTGCATGATGTTATTCACTTTCTCCGTTTAGAGTGTTTTAACAACCTTTTGGTTTATTTTGGCACATAAGCTATGTAGATGTTGTACCTTAGAACTCATAGACTGTTAAAAATGGCATACCCTACCCCAGTATTGTTCTTTCACCAAATCAGCACATACAGCACTGAAATTGTCCCTTTTCAATGCATTAGTGATTTTAGCTAATTTATTCCAAAATTGTGCTTTAAATGCACTTTTGAGTTCATCTTTTTCAAAATGTTCACAGGGCAAGGGAACCTCCTATCAAAACCTTACTATGAGGAAGGCTCCCTTGCAGAAATTCGGATCAGCCAGATATATATTACCTCTGACTTTTAGCAGTGCCATTTGAAAATGTGGGTGGAGCTAATATAGTAAGTGGGTAGAGCCAGTGGATGAAGTGGGTGGAGCCAGAGAAAAGTAGGTGTGGCCTCCGACAAACATTTGAGCACCTGCATTTCATATTTTACAAATTAAGCTCTGTACCCATGGCATTTTGGTGAATTGACGTCCATGGCTGCAGGACTACAGGAGATGCCCCTTTTCAGAGATAGATTTGCCTCAAAGGCTTTTTCTAGCCAACTAACATTAAAGGTTGAAACCGAAGTTACTAGAAACAGGGTGCTTTTCCAGTCGGATAATGAGCTTACTCATGTTCATTTAGAGTTTGACCGTCAAAACTAGGTGAAATTTGCGGTTTGTAACACAGTGGTGCAGTATCAGAGAATAAGGTTTTAGTAGACAATCCCTTCATGTTACTCAACAAAGTAATATTTAAACTGTAAAATAAGAACCTTAAAATTGTTAACTTCACATTTTATAAGGAGCTTTTTGCCTCAGGCTGCTGCCTCCCGAGAGACCTATGGTCGCCATTTTGAGGGTTGGCATTATTAAGCCTGCTGTCCACAGAATACAAATAGAGTAGTGTTCAATTAGCACCCAAGCTATGCTCGCATTTTATTCAAAGATGACAAAACTCCTCAATGTATGGTTCTCTGTTATTCTAACTTTCTTGTTTGTACACTTTCTAACATAGCCATCAAGACTTCTCTCCCTTCATCTCTCTACTGTACGGTATGTACATTGCATATGCTACCTACTCTGCCTTTTAAAGTTCCTTTTAAAGTTCCTTTTTATATTTCACTTGATGGATGTTCATATGATTATGGAGAACCTACAGCGGTGGCGACTGGTGACTTTTGAAAGTGGTGAGGCACGCATGCAAATGTTAAAAATGATTATGACAGATGGTAAAATGTTATAAATAGAATGTGCCCCAATCACCTCTCCCTTACAAATTGAATCCTGCAATGCAGAGATGATCGGGCACATTTTATTCATAAAGCATCCGTTATTTATTTTGTGTTTTATAGAGCGCAAACTTGACCCGTCAGGGTATCAGACTGCTTTAACGGATTAACAAGTTGTATGCAAGAGACATTTGGGATAAAAACATGTAAATACATTTTATGAAAACATGAGGTCCCAGATCCCCAGGTGAGCTGCAGGAAGAGGCCGATGGATAACATCCGGATAATCCAAAGTGTGCCAGTAATCGGAAGAAGAACAAAGTCGCTGAGGTGATTGCAAAGCAAGATTTAGGAGAGGACTTTGCCCATTAGGACGGTTTTAGCCTCCTTTTGAAAGTGTGCCAGAGATGGAATTCTTCTAATGGTGGGCGGGAGTGAGTTCTATATTCTTGGTGCGGCCCCAGAGAAGGCTTGATTGTAAGTTCATTTTTTTTGTGCAGGTGTGTGCTGGTTGGAGCAAGAGGTCTCTGGCGGACCGGGAGTTTTTGGCTCCTTTGGATACCATGAGTTTCTGGGCGAGGAATGCAGGGGAATTTGAGTATGTAGCCTTGTGAGTGATACATGTCAGTTTAAGTTGGATTCTGGCCTTAAAGGGAAGCCAGTTCAGAGCTTTCAGGTGTGGTGAGATGTTGTCGAATTTCCTTGAGCCTGTTAGTAGTCTGGCAGCCACGGTGAGGCAGGCTTTTAGTGGGGTCAGAGAGATCTTGAGTAGACCCGAGAGGGTAGAGAATCCATATTCCAGTCTGGAGATGACTAGTGCCTGGACTGCCAGTTTTAGGTCGGGAGTGTCAAGGAAAGGTTTCAGTTATCTTTGAGTTGATGTGGTTACGCATGTTCAAGCTGCAGTCTCGGGTTACTCCAAGGGATTTGGCAGAGTCCACTATGGTCAGTGGGCAGTTTAAAGCTGTGACCATCTTAATCCATTCCTAAATGTCAGGGTTGGTTTTGACTGGGGAGATTAGGAGAAATGTTTGCGTTGTATTTGAGCTGGTTAGAGGTGAGCCATTGGACAGTCAATTTCAAGGTCTCATTCAGGGAAAGAATCTCCACAGGAGAAGAGCTTTTGATGCAGATCTGGGTGTCGTCGGCATACATGTGGTTGGAGATATTTGTGGTGCTTAGTACTTCAGCTACCGGTTTGAGGTAGTGGTTGAAGAGGGTAGGGAACAGGGTTGATACTTGGGGGACTCCAACCGTGATTGGAGAGGCAGCTAACATGTTACCGTTGATTGGAATATCTGTGAGAGCTTCTGGAGGAAGGACCTAAACCATTCAAGAACAGGGCCATCCAGTCCCGTCCTGAGTTTGAGTCGTTCAAGGACTTTTTCGTGGTTGACCGTGTCAAAAGCCAGGGATAGATCTAAGAGGATTAGGAGACAGGTTTTGCCTTGATCAAGGGCTTGGAGGGCATCATCCACGATGTGGAGAAGGGTGGTTTCAGTGCTGTGCCCAGGCCTGAATCCGGATTGGAAGACGTCTAGTAGGTGGAAGTTGGTGATGTGTTTGCGCAACTGCTGTTGCACACATTTCTCCAGAATTTTAAATAGAAGTGGGATATTAGATATAGGTCTAAAGCTGTCAGGGGACGCAGGATAGTTTTTTTAACATGGGGAGGACTTGGCAGGCTTTCATAGAGTCAGGTATCGACCCCTGAAGGAGGGAGGCATTGATTATTGCAGTTAAACTGGGAATGATAGAATGAGAGCCGGCGGCTAAGTAATTAGAGGGGAGTGGATCATTAAAGTAGCTGTTCGTGTTTAAGGAGGATAGAAATTTTGAGATTGAGTGTTGGTAATAAACTTTGAAGTTGGACCAGTGCGTTTGGTTTTTGGGTGAGGTCCGGAGAGAGGGGCCAGATCTGGAAGGGGTTGGGAGTAAGAGGAAGATCTAAGTTCATATCCTAAGGCAGTGATTTTGTTGGAGAAGAAGGAGGAGAATTCCTCGCATGATATTAGGGATTTAGGGGTTTATTTAGAGGTTTTAGTCAGTTTATTAGATTGGTGTTTGACCATTTTGAAGAGCTTGCAAGGTCTGTTCTTGGCATTCCCCAGTTCTGATTTGAAGAATTATTTTTTTGAGTTGAGGATGTTTCCATTATAAGAATTCTGGTCTGGCAAAGAAGTTTTAAATGTGTGGCTGAAGGGTGCTGTCTCTAGATTCTTTCTGTCTGCCGGAGGGATCTCCTCTCATTGTTCAGGGACCTGTTGAACCAGGGGTTTCTGTCTTGATTTGGGTCTTTTTTAGTTTTAGCGGAGCAAGATCATCGAGAATTATAGATATAGTCATGGAGTAATGTTCATTGAGATCGTTGACCATTGTGAAATGAGGGGGGGGAAGGTCAGACTTGCAGCGAGCAGCCAGTTTCCCGTGATCAAGGTTCTTGGTGTCTCTAACCCAATGTTTTGGAATCACAGGTTGAGATGCTCTTGTCTTGTGGGTGTCAGGTAATAGGAAAGTGATAGCGTGGTGATCAGACCAGTCGCATGGGTCTATAAAGATAAGCTTGATCGCTGACTCCTTATCGATGATCCAGTCTAGAGTGGTGCCTTTCAAGTGCGTTGGGAGTGGGCCGGCTTGGGTAAGGACTTGGTCGATCAGGAAGTCTTTGATGGCGTTGACCTGAGGGTTCTTGAGGTCGTTCCAGTGCAGATTGAAGTCACCAAGAAAAATGTCTTTAGAGTTGGAAGAAACCTTGGTTGTAATGATTTCCATGAGGTAGTCAGTGAAGGTGTCCTTCATGCCTGGGGTGGTAGAAAATGTGCAGAATACACAGTTGGGTATAGTTGCTGCATATGGAAAGAGCAAGGTGTTCAATGATGAGGAGGTTGGATCAATAGATACAGGCAATGCCTCCCCCTTTTTAGGTCTCGCTGATACAGCGTGCATGCGCTGTCAGCAAGACATTTGTTAGCTGGCTTTTGGAAGTGCTTCCAAAGCAGCGACCAGCTTACCCTCACGCGCACAAGCACTCGCCCAATGTGCACAACACTTTTTTCCGGCGCGCGTGCGCACAAATCGCGTTTCTTTTTTTATTATTATTTTATTTTGCGGCCCTGCCGCGCGGCCAATGCTTGTTTACTCTGACCCTTCCCTGTGCCTGTTTTTTTTCCCCATCAACTGTCCCTGCTTACACGCTATGTCCCAGATTTCTTGCACTTTCTCTGCCTGCTTTCTCTGAGCTTCCTCAGTTGCTTGCTTTTCCTGTCATTGCTTTCTTTCCCTGTTTGCCTGCTTTCTCTGAGGATCCTCTGACCTGCCTGCTTTCCATGCTTTCCCCCGATTCCTTGACCTGTCCCTGATTCCTTGCTCTCTCCTTGCTTGCTTTTGACGACCTTTCTCTATCCCTTCTTGTTTTCTCTGCCCCGCTTGCTTCACTGTCGCCGCGTGCATGTCCATGCTTTCTACCCTACTGCGGTCCTTTTTGCTCTCCCACTCCTTCCTTGAAAACTCTGCCCTTACAGTTCCCTGGTTTGTCTTCTTCGACTTACTCTTCTGCACGTCCTCCCATCTTTGCTTGTTCTTTCTTATCCTTACTTTCGCTCTCGGCCCCCGGACGCCTCGTCCCCTTCTAATTCCCCTTTCAAGCTCTCCCCTGCCCCTGCCTACTCATCCCTGCTCTGTCTGTCCTCCCATGTGCAGCGCTCCTGCTCTTTCCCTCTCAGTCCCTCTATTCCTTCTCTCACTCCCCCTGCTGCACCTGTTGCCCTGCATCCTCTTACCTGCTGCTGACTGCTTTCCATAATCCGGCCTCTGTCTCCGACCCGTCTTCGTCTCGCCCTGTAGAGATCTGATGCCAGCCGATCTTTCTAATGGTACTCCTTTCATCCCTTTCCCTCTGTGCCTGGCCAGTAACAGGGATACACTAATTAACAAGGAGGGCCAGGTGTAGTTGTGCCTACTTTGCTGTGGCATGACCTACCTGTGACCTTGCGTGCCTGCGACAGCCCCACACGGACTGGCATGCACATGTGCATAGTCTAGATTCTACCTCATTCCGCTTTCTTTCAGTCTCATTTTTTATATGTTCCTTTTAATCCATACTTTACCCCTATGCCACTGTTTCCCCTCCATCCTTGTTCACTCCTATACCTTTAGAAGGATCAACCTCTGATGGTAAATATGTCCCGGTCCTTGAGGATAAGTACTGTGCTCTCCACCTGCAAGCACTGGCACAAATTAAACATCACACTTTATTTTTCCAACACAAAGGAAACATCACACTTTAGTTTTCCAACAAGTGCTGTACCAAGGGAGCGGCTCCATCCCATAACAACTATTGACACAGCCAATAGGTCTCGCTTTTGGGATCCTATAAGTATTTATTTATGTTTATTCTTACATCTCCAATCATAATTTGATGTCTAGTGCCTGTTAGTATATGTTCTTTGCCCATATGAAATATTCCGGATTTCCCTTGTATAACCTTGCATTTTAAAATAATTTTAATGTAATGAATTGTTTTATAAGTTTTTGCTTGTATGATTTGTATTTACAAATCGAATAAAAGCTTTGAAATTGAATTGTATTTATTTATGCAGCACAATACCCTTGGTGTAACAACATCAACTGTTGCATGGCTAAACACTTATAAGATCCCAAAGGCGAGACCTATTGGCTATGCCAATGCTTGTTTTTTTGATTGCCTGTCCAGCCTTGTGATATTATAGTAGCTAGGGACTAAGAGGTCTATGCAGGGAGATGAGGATTCATTGAGCCACGATTCGGTCAGGATTGCTAAGTTAATGTTTTGGCTCAGGATGAGATCTGCGAAATCAGTGGCATGCTTAACTGCTGAGTGGCAGTTAATTAGGAGGCCAGACAGAGGGGGGTAGGAGAGAGTGTCGTGAGTTGGGGCGGACAAGGGTACTAGCGCTAGGTTTCTATCAACCACTCTTCTGTTGCGGAGGGTAGTTGATCTGTTGGAGTTGATTACAACCGTGTGGATAGCATGTTCGTCATTCACGTCTAGTAGACTTGGGGTTACTGGGGCAGAATTGTCGGTATGGAGGATGGCTAGAATTTCCTCTTCTGTGAGGTCTAGTGGACTTGTGGCTAAAGGGGCAGATTTGTAAGTTAGGAAGAGGGCTAGAATTTCCTCTTACGAGAGGTGGCAGGGCTGCTTGTGGGGCGAAGGTGTCTCAAGGATAGCGGTAATGGGTGATGGGGGCTAGGTGAAAAGGTGGAGTAGAGTTCAGCGGGAGCTTGAAGTTCAAGAAGGAGAGTTCAGTGAGGTGAAGGAGGCTCTTTAGTTCCAGAATGGAGTTATGGATGCTCTGAGTTAGTTTGGCTGCTCTGTGATGCAGAGTTTAAATATCCATATAAGAAGGAAGAGCTTGTAGGAAGGAGGTCAATGGTACAGCAGCGATTCTGTGGGCATGTGCTGGTAGTGTGGCAGTGGGGCTAAGTCGACCTGTGTCGTAGGCCCTTGGATGAGTTACAATATCCAAATCAGAGGTTCAATGGACTGGGAACGATTCTGTTGACAAACGCTGGTAGCATGGTAGTGGGGCTGGGTTGACCTGTGTTGTGAACCCTTAGAGGAGTGGTTTGTGAGTGGCTAGACACGCTGGGCAGATTGATCAGGGGATCGTTGGGGCGGGTGTTTGCTACCCTGCAGGTTTCAAGCATATGGGTCACTGTGTAGGTGAGGGATGAACACTGTTTGGAGGAGGTTGGCGGCGGCAGGATTTCCTTGAGGCATGACGGAGAAAGTGTAGGAGTCGGAGGAGAATCTCTAGAGGAAATATGGGAGACGTAATCTCGAGAGCCATTTTGAGTAGGGAACGGCCATGGTTTGATTGGTCTGGTCCGTTCCCTTAGAGGCGGTGGGGGGGGGAGGGGGAGCTGTAGGGTCTATGGTGTGACTAAGGGGAGGCTATTGTCCATACCCATAGGGCTGCATAGAACAGAGCAAGGGAGGAGGGCAGTGGTGATAGATGGTGTTGAGGGAGCATGGCAGGATGTGGGTCATGCACATGTTTTTTGAGGAAGGTGAAAAGGTCCGCAAATTTGTGGAGGTTTTTGATTGTAGCTTGGATCAGGGCGATGCCGTTTTTGTATAGGGTGATGGTACGGTCAGGTCGCAAGATTGAGGAGGACACGATTGTGAGCTTAGTGCCGTACGGAATGTTCCTGGTTTCCTGTGCGTTAAGGAGGTTCGAGATGGTTTTGCGCCATAGGGATGTTTTTCTGGAGTAGGAGATTAGGCCATTAATGACTGTGCCCTTGTCTGCGCTATATTGTAGGTCAGAAATCAAGGTCTTAGGGTGTCTTTTCAGGATGGAGTGTTTGAAGGTTTTCGCTGCAGTTTTGGAGAGATTGGGAGGATAAACAAGGGTGTAGGAGTTGTCCCAGTAGCAGTCAGGCAAAGCCCAGCGATGCTGGAGAGGATGGGGACATTTTAGGTTCCAGAGAGAGCTGAGGGAGGTTGCAGGTGAGGTTCTAGTAGCACAGATCCTTACTCCAGGGTGCCGTCAAGGAGGCTCTGGACAGTGAGGGTAAACTGCTCTGGGGCCTAAAAGGATGTCTGCAGAGTAGCAGGGGGTCGAGAGTACCGGGAGCAGACATAAGATTAAGTGTCTAGACAGTAAGCATTTGAGTGGGCGTAAGCGGGCATAGGATCAAGAGGCTAGATAGTGTGCGTTCGAGAAGGGTGTCTTTGGGGAGGACAGCCACCCTCCAGATGGCTCCGGTGGTGGTAGCTAAAGGTAAAATTGAAATAGGTCACTGATCAACAAAATGGGCAAGTCTGCACATCCAAGGAACGTTGACGAATAAAGGGAGTAGTCCATTTGTATCCCAAGGTGATCATCAAGAAAGCGCAGGTCTGCCAAAGCATTGGAGATGAGGCTGAAGCACACTCGAGATGGACCGAGATGGCAGAGCTGAGATGCCAGACTGTAGCGGGCCAAGTCAAGTAGTCGTCCGCAGGGACGAGGCTGCAGCGGGTCAGGCCAAGCTGGGCCCGGCCTCAGCGCCTCAAGTCCCGAATTTCGCCAAGACAAGCAGGGTTCCAGCAGGAGTTTGGCGGGCACCATCCCCAATGGGAATGACCTTAAAAATAATCTTTGGTGCGCAGTTGGGTGTATTCTCATCTTAGTCAAGCACTTTTATCTGGGCACGTAGTGCCATTACTTGTTGGCAGATCAAATAATATCCTGACACTTTGTGATGTCTTTCAAATTCTGCTAATTGGCATTACAGAGCTGTACTCGCCTGTGTCCTATTCTTTCCTATATAGGATACTGCTGAGATGACCCTGCAGGAACGCCTTTATCATATTCCATAGAACTCCAGGAGACATATCCAGGGAGTCATTATCTTGATAAAATTGTGGATTTTTCGGGTTATCTCTGCACTAATGACTGAGTTTCAAAACAGAAATTAGACTAACTGCCACAGATGCAGTGTGGTACCCCCACCAGATGAGTGCAGTGGATGGCTGATTTGTGAATGGTCGGATATGGCTAAACTACCAATGCTCGTTTTCTCTACTTGCGTGCATGATCTATTAGGTGTTAGAAAACAATTAAATCTTGCATAGGCTTTGCGTAGTCTATTTCCCTTCCAAGAAAATGCAGCCATCCATCTACTAATCCAAACTCTTATAACCAATGAGCACATTTTATAGGAGCCCTGCACCATGCATTGATTGTCTGCTGGGTCCAGTTCTTCTTCAGTTGAATGCTTGATCCTCATCCAAATGTGATTGTCTTGAACCTGTTTGATGTAATTCCGGCTGCTGCTGCACGCGTCCCTCTTCGGATATTACCTCAACTGTGCATGCGTATTACTGGCAAAATAAACATATTCTTACTTGGACATCTAGATTCAGCTTACAACTGCAAACGAGTACATCTGAGGTCACATTCTCCCGCATGCGCTGCCTGGCTCCAAACGTGCATGCTGGTCCCACAGAAAGCCCCAGTTTCACAGCCTATCCAAGCACTGCTTTCTTGCGGTTTACAATAGTAAACATCATAAGAGCAGGGACAGGATTGGCTAGGTTAGGCAAACATAGCGCTCCATCGAAGACTGATGGTGCTGTGGCTCCGCTGTTCAAACTCCCTGTTGGCATTATTACTGAAGCCTAAACTGCACATGTTAGGCTGTCCTGACGAAAAACTCCAGCCAAACTGGCAGGCACGATTTATTAAATGCTCTTGGTTGTCCCAATCAATACGGGAGAAAGATCCCTGTAGCCCCGTCCGGAAGGGGGAAAAAATGAATCGCCCAGTACGGCAGGAGTAAAATAATGAGTGTGTCTCAGGTGTGGGGGCTTTCAGTAGGGGCCCAACGCCCCCACACCTCTATAAAGGAACCACCCCTGACTGATAGGCCAAATTACCAGTGCTTAATTTGAAGAGGTGGTTGCAAGTGAGGCACTCATTTTTGGGGACTGGCACTGATTTTTTCTCAGAAGACATTCTTTAAAAGCAAATGACAGAAAGAAGCATGAAGAAAAAGAAGGGAAAGCAGTGATAAAGAGAGAAAGCAGTATGAAAGAGAACCTGCAAGAGTGGGATAAAGGAACATAGGGTGCCTTTGCATGTGGTTGTTACAGTTTAAAATTGCAGATTTGACCTGCCTGTGATTGCATATTTTATCACCTGTTTTGTGTTTTTAACTTGTGGTTTTCCCTGCCCATGATTGCTTGCATTTAACGTGTTGAATTGTGGGATTTACAGTCCAACCTCTGTAGTTTGTCCCTCTCATTCCTTGGTGATAAATCTGTTTATCCTCCAAATTTCTCCTTTGCTCTGTGCTAAGACCTGTGTGTTAATACAGTGCACCCCCAGCGACCATTTTGTGTTCACAAGCCAGTGAGGCCAGCCCCCCTGCCTCCCCCCCAGCAACAGGGATATTCTACATCAGAGGGTGCTTCTGTGAGCTGTTCAAACTGTATTTACTGGGGCCTGTTCACTTCATTTTTTGGCCAGCAGGGGGAGTAAAGTTCTATTCAAACAGTATTGTTAGATTTCGATTTAGTGAAGCCTTTACCTGCAGAAGTCAAAGTGTGGATTGAGCCTGTCTGTCTCCAAGGAGATTCTGAACAGAAGAAGCAGCTTCCAACTCCCTGGCCAGCAAACCTTGTCTGAGGTCGCTGGGACCTTATATGGTCTGCTAGTGGTTGGCACATGTGTACACTAATTGGTGGTTGTATCTGGTGTTTCTATTGGGTTAGGGTTAATGTCCTCATTGGTTGGGTATTTGAGGGTTCTGATTGATTTCTGGGTCTGTGATTCAATCATTGTAGGGTTGGGACCAGGGCTAGGGTTAGACCTTTAATTGGAAGTAGATATTTAGGGCTTCTGGTGTGATTGGTTGTTGGACTAGTTGTGGGACTAAGAGTAGGGTTAGGCTTTCTATTGGAAGTAGGGACTAGGGCTACTTGTACCATTGGCTGCTTGGACTTGGGTTGGGACTACTGGTATGGCTAAGGCTTTTATTGGACGTAGAGATCAGGGTTTTTGAACTGATTGGGTGCTTGGACTAGGGCTAAGATTGGCAGTAAGGTCCTGGTCTCCTATTGGTTCTAGATTTTAGGGCTAGTGTTGTGATTGGATAGTGTTAGGGCTAGGGTTCCCATTGACTGAAGGGGTCACCTAATTACAAGGGCTATAAAAAAGGCCAGACTTAGGGCATCTCAGCCCGGGCGTCGAGGCTAAGGGCTGAGAGGACAAGGGCAGTTTCCTGTTTGAGCCTGTTAAGGGCAGAGAGGACAAGGGCAGTTTCCTGTTAGAGCCCGTTAAGGGCAGAGAGGACAAGGGCAGTTGCCGGTTAGAGCCTGTTAAGGGATGAGAGGACAAGGGCAGTTGCCTGTTTGATCCTGTTCGAGACTGGTCGGGACTAGGGCCAGAAATGCTGCCCTTTTTCTCATTTAGCAATACCCATCCCACACCATCCACATCCACAAACAGAGCAACACGCTCACACCAAATGTACACCACGCACAACACTATTCACAGATTAATGTACCAGCATGCACCACCAACCCAACCAAACCACATCTACACACCCTACTATCCCAACTACCACACATATCCACCATCACCCACAAACAGTACACAACTCTATCCTATACCACTAACTAATACACCCATCGCTAACACAACGCCAATCAACACCATACATAACTACATCCCATTCAGACACACTCTCCCTGCTGTAATTACACCTAACAGACCACCTTTTATCACTAACAAATATATAATGATCCTTCCATCAGTTATCCAACAAACACCCTCCTCTCCCTTCTACCATAATAACACTAACACACAACACACACACTGCACACCACCACACTTTGTAACTCTTGAAACAAACCAGTCTAAGATAAACACTCTCACCTCTACTTCATTCCCTCCTACACACAACATACACTCTACTCATGAACACATCACCACCCCCTCTCCGTCACAAACAATACTACACAACCAAATTCGGTGCATGAAACATATACATCAGCACCCCTTTTCACTACACCTCAAAAGCAAAACATATCGCACACACCAGCACAACAAGATCTTCAGTTCACAACACCTCATAATACTTACCATCACAAAATATATACATATACCCACCTTTCAAACCACACAAAGGAACAAACTCCAATGCAAAGCCTTCACTCTTCCATCACACCTAACACAGATACAGCAATACAGCACCTCTCTTCTAACCGACTCTCATCTATTGGACAATTTAGAACATTACAACATGACCCACATCATACACCTTCCGCCTTAAACACATGCAAAAAATATAAGAAACATGCCACACCTCACAACTTTGCTACCCCGAGTGTACCTCACAACAATGTTACACCACAAAAGCAACACATCACTCCAACTCACTCTCAAACACCATCTCCAACACATACACATGCAGACCCATCAAAATGTCTTCTTAGCCTGCTGGATGAGGAACACGATACAGAACAGCTACACGATTGCTATCCTAATACAGCTAATACCAGCACTAAAAACACACCTGCTACACACCCACACAATACTGATCACTCTTTTACAAAACAAAGTCCCACTATCACCATAGGCCACTCTCTAAACTGTCTACTAATAAATGCTCGATCCCTCTCTAAAAACAAGCATCACATCTACGACCTTCTCACCGATGCAAAATCAGACATACTATTCATAACCGAATCATGGTTGGGAGAGGATATGCCTCCAGTCCTGCATGAAGCCATTCCTCTAGGCTATCAAATAATCACCCAAAATCGTATAGCCAAAAAAGGAGGTGGTCTAGCTGTTGTATTCAGGCAAACAATACATATCACTAAAGTTGACAACATCTCCATAAAGAATTGTGGACAAGATGCAATCCTGCACCGTCTTCCACCTGTAACTTCCTGCTCCTTTACAGACCTCCACCTAGCAAGGCAACATTCCCAGACGCACTTCTAGATACAGTTTCAAACCTGATAACAATACACTCCAACCTATGCGTTCTGGGTGACCTTAACATTTGGTTTGATAAAACCAATATGACCCATCCAAAAACAATAATCACCGACCTAGACGCATTGAACTTGCATCAGATTGTCCACAATCAGACACACACCGCTGGACATATCCTAGATGTCATTTTTGCTAATACTTAACTAGTTACCTTTCAAACTATAACTCCAGTCACATGGTCAGACCACCACTTGCTTGATTTCCAACATGAAACAACACTAAGCGACTCACCTAAAACCACCTTACATCCATCCACCTATTGGCCGTGGAACAAACTCAATTTGGAACACTTGGAAACACAACTAACATCCAGTATAAATCTAGAAACCATAAATTCTGTTGAGAATCTATATGAGTAGCTACAGGAAGCTTTTTAACATCCTGATACCACTCAAAACCACACAACAGAACAAAAGAAAAAAAGCGCCTTGGAGAAACATAAAAATAAAAGACATAAAACAACATATTAGAAAGCTGCAACGTACCTGGCTCAAAACAAACGCCAAACAAGACAAACTTCACCTACAAAAAATTAACAGATTTTATAAGTTGGCTATCAAAAAAGCTAAGAAAATGTACTATTCAGACAGAATTCAAAACATTAAATGTGCAAATAAAGAATTCTATAAAATACTCAATGAATTTCGAAAACCAAATTGCCCAGAAGGAACTCGTCCTGTTACTCAAGATTTCACAGACAAACTGGCAAATCATTACATGGACAAAGCAGACACCTTGGACTCTTACTTAAAACAGAAACAAAGCACCAGCACTAACCCTTGTACAAAACAACTATCCAACAATGCTCTAATCAAGCCTCTCCGTTCCTTCCAACACATCTTACACAATGAATTTATGGACCTGGTCAAAGCAAGCAGGCCTGCCGGCAGCCCTTCTGCACCCTGTCTGCCACAAACTTTCAAGACAATTCTTTTAACAACCTCTGCTGTCATTCCAGTAAGAAGAATTATCAACGATTCCTTAACTACTGGAATCGTTCCAGAAGTACTCAAAAAGTCATACATACGCCCTTTACTGAAGAAAACAAACTTGGACCCGCTGAACCCTGACAACTACAGACCCATTACAAATGGACCTTTCCTGGGCAAACTGATAGAAAGAGCAGCGTTCGCCCAGACGTCACAATTCATTGAAGAGAATGACATACTTTCAGATTTCCAAACAGGATTCCGTCCGGGAAGAGGCACTGAATCTGCCCTCCTTGCCATCTGGGATGACCTAAAGAATACAGTTAACCACAACCGGGGTTGCTGCGCTACTCCTCTTGGACCTCTCAGCTGCCTTTGACATGGTTGACCATGACACTCTGAAACAAAGACTTTATGAAGCCAGCATAGAGGGAACTGCTCTAGACTGGATCGCGTCCTACCTTTGAAACAGAACTAATGTCATCCATACCCCACCTTTTGCGTCCAAACCGTACTCCACAAAAGCAGGGGTCCCTCATGCTTTTCCACATCTACATGAAGTCTTTACCAGTACTGATCAATAAATGTCATCTCACGAGCTACAACTATGCAGATGACACGCAAATACTCCTTCAAACTGGAATGCCCCAAAGACATTGGAAAATCACCAGTTTTCAGCTGTCTCAGAGCCGTGCATCAGCGGATGACTTGAAGCCATCTCAAATTGAATGCTTCAACAACTGAAATACTCACGTGTGGCGATTGGAAAAATTACAACCCGCTTGCCGCATGGTCTGATGAACTGGGATCATTACCTAAAGTATCGAAGGATGTAAGAAACCTCGGAATGACCATGGACTCCAAGCTGTCGATGAATGCCCAAGTGGATAAACTAGCAAGATCAAGCTTTACTACTAGAAAAACGCTGCGACAAATTTTCCCTCATTTGGGATTCCCACACAAGGTCCAAGCTACCATCTCCCTTGTTCTATCCAATCTCGATTACGCCAATCGCCTCTACCACGGATCACCTTTAACGACCATGAAAAGACTACAACGGATTCAGAACTCGGCTGCCAGACTACTCTTGCATATCAAACCGCGAGACCACTTCTCTCCTGCCTTGAAAGCCCTGCATTGGTTACGGGTTGCCAGAAGATCCATGTTCAAGCTGCTTTGTATCACCCACAAAGCAATACATGGAATAGGACCACTCTACATCAGGAATAAAATCGCCAAACACATTCAACAAAGGAACCTCCGCTCTAAAGGAACATCTTGCAGCAAAATCCCACCATACAAGAAAAAAAAACATGGGTGGCACATCCTTCTCTGTTCAAGCAGCCAAACTATGGAACTCTTTACCCCCCTAACATAAGATTCACCGACAACCCCCTTATCTTCAGAAAACTACTCAAGATTTGACACTTCCCTACATAAGCACCATACGGAAACAGAAAATTACAGCATATCCCTCTGTATATAAGCATATAGATATGTACCTATCTTTGTGTATTACTTTATAAAACATGTAAAATAATTATGTTGTTAAGAGAAAAGAAAAAAATAAAATAATAATAATAATAATATTAATCAAATTACTTCATATTTATACTATACTAATTTTTAACACTAATCCTTTATGGGTTCCGGAGTGGTGTGCTACTCACCAGAAAAGCGCTTCAACGCCCATCAGGGGTAACAAGCGCTATATGAATGCTAATCTTTCTTTCCCCTTTATCCCTCCGCTATCCTTCTCACTCCAAGTAAGAGACTAATATCCACCACTGAAATTACCTCATATTCACCACTAATCCTTCATAGGCTTCCTGAAAGAGCGTGCACCAATAAGCGATAAATAAATACAAACCTTTGTCCTCCTCTATCCTTCTGCTATCATTCCATATCCAAATAACTGACTAACCTATCCACCACTTAAAATGTACTTGCATGTTTTATTATACTAATTCAACACTAATCCTCTATGGGTCCCGGAGTAGCGTGCTACCCGCCGAGAAAGCGCTTTGACGCCTCGTCAGGGGTAGTAAGCGCTATATAAATGCAATTACAATACAATACAATAAAATATATGACAGGTTTTCCTTCTTTCACTTCCTCCATCTTTCTGCTTTGAGTGTTTTTCCTTCTGTTGCTATTGGGAATTGTCTGATGTAGAAAAATAAGTGTCTGTCCACAAAAATGAGTGCTGGTGAACCCCACCGCAAGCACTAGCTCAAATTTAGCCCTGACTTAGCATTCAGTGCCTTGACCTTCTATGGTACAGTGTGCAGGCAGTTGAGCAAAATGTTGGGCCTTAGAACCTATTTCACAAACAAAGCACTGCAAAGCACTCATCAGAATTCACCACCTTCCCAGACTTTTTGTGTTGATAGGCAACACTGCAGGCTCTGCAGAGTAACTAACTGGCAGGTGCATCAACGTAGCCTTTTGCTATTCCTAATTAGCGATTTTTAAGGAATCGCTATTTAGGAATAGCAAAAGCCTAGGCATGTAGGAATCGCTATTAAAATAACTATTCCTAAACATTCCTTAATTGCTACTCGCAAATTGCTAGTCGCAATTAAGGAATGCGGTACCATTCATTTCTATGGGCCTACAGGCCCATAGGAACGAATTGGAGATTGCATGAGCAATTTGTGAGTACCAGTATTTACTCGCAAATTGCTCATGCAATTTCAAGGGTGCAAGGGTGTCAAAATTACACCCTGTTGCACCCCTGAATTTGATCTCTGCACATATGTTGCACACACACATGCCCTAAGGGCATGTGTGTGCGCAACATGAAACTTTGAAAAAAGCACAAAAGTGCTTTTTTCAAAGTTTTAGCAAATTACCATGAAGTTCAACTACTCCTATTAGCGAATTCGCTATTTTTTTGACTTTTATGCATTGCAATTAAGGAATCTCAATTTGGGATTCCTTAAATACAATCGCAATTTAGGGAATCTCAATTTAGAGATTCCTTAAATTGCAATTTTTGCATTTGGGATGATGCATCCCAAATGCAAAAATACTGGTCGCAAAGAGGCAGATTCTGAGAATCTGCCCATTTGCGACCGGTATTTACTTTGATGCATATGCCTGTAAATTTATCTTGTGAGATTTTGGAGTTTTAGTTGTTTTTGTTTTTCTGCTTATCTCCCTGTTACTTCACCCTTCACTTTTTGATTTAGAGCCTGATTTATATGTTGGCGGGAACCGAACTCAGTTGCAGTGGCAACAGAGTTCCCTCTCCGCCAACATAATTGTCTACCTGCCCAATCTATATGCAGGCGGTCCACGGAGTACCCTACCCCCCAAAACAGAGGGTCACCTACTCAATCTATATGCAGGTAGACATTTAGTTTGGTCGTGGTGGAAGTTACTTTGTTTCTGCTTTGGCCAAACATCTCCTATGCCCCTGGGGAGTAAAGGCCATCAGAGAAATGACTACATGTCCATCCATCCAATTTAGATGGCCAGACATGTAGCCATTTTTTACTGTCTTTCACTGCTAGGCAAAACCTTTTGGTGAGGAACAGTAAAATTGTTATAATGCTCCCCATGGCATTGGGAGAAGCCGCCCATGGTGAGGGGGGCATTTATTTATTTTCATAACAGAAAGAAAATCAAATTCGGAGATTTTCTTTCTTTAACGAAAAAAGAATAATCTATGATATGGGGCTGCATCCTTCTGATAACTTCGTAGCACAGAGTAAAATGCATTGACAGGAACCGCGCTGATGGAGGTTCCTGCCAGTGCTTTTAACAAACGGCCTCCTGCTTGACGGTCATTTATAAATTAGGTGAGCAGTACCTCTGTCATGGGGACAGAGTAATTAAGTTCTACCCCATGGCGGAATGGCGGGCCGTCCGCCTACATACAAATGAGGGCCTTAGCTTTGGCAGCAGTAGCCTGAAATAGGGTTGATCCATACACGGAGAGAAAGAATGAAACAAAGAAAGAAAAAATTCAGAACGAAAGGATTCAAATAAGAAAGACAACAGATTATTTTCTTAGTTTTAAGGTAGTTTGGGCCTTATTTATGAGGCATTGCGTCACTTTTACGCCGCCGGTGCGTGACTTTTTGTGAAGCACCATCGGTGTAAAAAATGAGCCATGTTGCTTCATATTTACAAAGTGACGTATTTAGGGAGATGCGTTACTTTGTAAACCCCTGTGCCACATTATACCTGTGCCAGGTATAAAGTATGCAAGGGGGGCATTCCGATGCAAGAAAGGGTCGTAAAAGTGACGCAGTGAAATCGAGATTTCACTGCGCCACTTCTAAGACTCAAAAAGGCCTTATTTGTGAGGCCATGCGTCAGTTTTGCGCTGCTATTGCGTCACTTTTTGTCACGCAACGGGAGCGTAAAACATGCCCCCTGTTGCGTTCTATTTACAAAGTGACGCATCTAAGCAGATGCGTCACTTTGTAAACCCCTGCGCTACATTATACCTGCATCAGGTATAATGTATGCAGGGTGGATGTTCCCACGTAAGTAACCCTCGTAGAAGTGACGCAGTGAAATCTGAGAGATTTCACTGCGCCACTTCTAGGGTGCAAATGTGTCAAAAACTTACGCCTGCTTCACAGCAGGCATAAAACTGACACAGGCAGATTTGAAATGGGACTTGCCCATGTGAAATGACCAATTGCTGGAGTTGCATCACTTTTGTGACACACTTCAGCAATTCCACATTTTCGCGCCTACTGACATATCTGTAACTCCTTGTGACATGATGCATCATAATTTAAATATGACATATCATTAGTGTTGCAAGGAGGGCGCAATGAAAAGTGACGCATCGCTGTTTTCTCGCAATGATGCGTCACTTTTAATAAAGGAGACCCTCTGTTTCGTAGATTATTTCATTTTGATTCAAGTTTTGTGTCGCCAGTTTAGTTTTTTTATTGTGCAGCAATTGCTTTTTGCTTTCGATTTGTGTTTTGTGGATTGCTTTTCAGATATGTTTACACTTTATTCGTGTTTTTAATTTTTTCGTTCCTTGATGTCTTAAAATTGTCAGCAGAAATGGAAGTGAGTTTCCGTAGGTTCACCCAGAGTGAGAGAAGCTGACGGATATCCCATCAGTCTTTTTCCTGGTAGAGCAGGCTCTGGATAATTTCCTTTTTTAAGTGCATACTGTTACCATTGAAGAGTTTTTAAAACAAAATAGAGCAAAACTCTTTTGCAGATGCCTTTGTCTATTTATGTAAAAATAGAATACACACTTTTCTCTCAAACATAATCAAGTTTAAAATTTGGAATTCAGAGAAGATGTGATGCCAAAACAAGTGTGAAGTCCGTTTCTGATATTTTTCCCTTGGTGCCTTGGTGCAAATACAGGGGCATATTATCAAGGGGGTTTATCTCCGCTTTTTTGGCTTTAAAAGCCAAGAAAGCGGAGATAAAATTATCTCCCTATTACCAAGCTGTCGCTAACACCAGTTAGTGACAGCTAATAGGAGATAGCGACCATCTTGGGCCCCGCTTTGCATGTCAGTGATATTTATCACTAATGACATGCAAAGTGGGCGTGCCAAGATGTTAGCGACTGGAAACAGTCCCAAACATCGCTATCTCCTATTACCAACTTTTGGAGATATTCGCGCTAAGCGCAAATATCTCCAAAAGCTAACACCTGCCCTGAGCAGTTCTTAGCCATGTTATCCAATGGGAGGTGGATAACATGGCTAAGAGCATTTGCTCGATAATGCATGAATATCGCTGACTTTTCAGCGATATTCATGCATTGCGGCCGTTTTTTATCGCATTTGCGATAAACCTTGCTAATAGCAAGGTTTATCTGCGATAAAAATCGCCGATGTGCGGCGATAATTTTTGTCTCTAAACAAGTTAGAGACAAAAATTATCGCTAGTTGTTGGTAATATACCCCATAGTTTTCTTGAATTCCCATAACACAAAAGTCGAAATGGATTTTGCCTGTTATTTGCTTTTCCACTGGGGCCATGTTTTTGTAAAACAAAAAGGACCCTAATGTGTAGTTGTTTTCCCTGAGCTGAAATGTTTAGTCTCCACTATACATAGGTTTTACATATAAGGTTAGGAAATGGTACATTTTTTTTACATAATTTAAAATGTGTGTGAATACTCAAAAACGTGCATCTGTGAAGATGTTCACCTCTTTTGTATTTTATTTCCCTAGACAACAGTACGACTCACACTTCAATACCCATTTTAACACTTCTGAACACAGAACTCCTGTAATTAGTGCAACCTCGGCACTGGTAGATGGTCTTCATGCTTAACTTAGGGGTATATTTACAAGCACTGGCGCTAACTTGATTTAGCGGCAGTTTTCTTAATACGGTCCATAGCTGAAAACTATCCCCCTGTCGGCGAAGTATTTACAATACATCGCTGCATAGCGATAGTTTCAGGTAGCCGCGGTGAAAACTGCTGCTTACACTAATGTGAAGGCGATACAAAGGTTAGTGAGCGAAAACTGCTGAAAGGCCAATTTGTAGGCAAAAAACTAACATTAGTCAGCAGAATTTCACATTTTTGTGTCTAGAGGCAAAAGTAGCCAATAAGTCCACCTCCAATGAAAAATATAAAAGAAAAACAATGGAATGCAGTATGGAGCACCCAGGGACAAGAGCAGCAAAGATCAACAACCTCACCAAACCCCCACAGTCAGGATGACCAGCCAGGGAAAGAGAAAATGCAGAATCAGGGGTACAATATGAGAAGAGGTGTGTCGCTGGCGAAAACCTATGATGCATCACTCTTCATAGCATCCTCCTTGCAACACCATGGCAGGCAAAACCTTGAAGCGTGGAAAGTCCCCGGGGCCTGGAGGCCTCGCTGTTCCTGCATCTGCGACCCGGAGTGGGACGCGGAGGTGCTGTGGAGTTGCTGGGCCATAGCGGTAGACATTGAGGTGTCAGCGATCACCTTTACCTGGTGGTGAAGTCTGTCAGGTCGCTTGGAGACACCTTGCTGACCTGTGTGAGAAGATCGCCTGGTGTCCCTTGGAGCTGTGAATGGTAGGGGTGCTTCTACGCACCAATGTAGGGAGGTCAAGCACCACGTGCCACCACCACACCAGGGTGCACAGCGAGATTACCAATGGGAGCCAACGCCTCTCTGCATCACAGTACGGAGGGTGTTGTGCTGGCCGGACACTGTGCAGGGTGAGGCCCCTAAGCTAGCTATGCCAAACTTGTGTGGCGGGAGCGCTGCAACTTCAAGCATAAGGTGGCCCTGTTGCATCACCTGCATCGGGAGGTTCTCCAGTGAACTTTGCGGTGACTGCTGTACTCAGGCTTGTGAGATCCCGCTTAGCTAAGGCTCCTGCTGGCTGAGTCACAGATTTGGGGAGAGTGCAGCGGATTGTGCTACTGTGTCAATGTCCAGATGAGGAGAATGTGGGATGCGTAGCGGAGGACGCACGGGGTCAAGTCGAGCCCAGGCCTAGCACCTGTGGGTGACGCACCCCCAGTGGCGGCTCCACTGCTATGGCGGAAGAGCATCGCCCCACTGCTTTCAAGCAGTGCAACAAGAGGAAACATAACATGATGATAACTTTATGATATTCTCATGCTATGTCTCCTTTGCAGGCGGAAGGGTGGGAGGGCTTCTCTACTCACGGAGCAGGGCAGGGGAGGAGTGGAATGCCCACTCAAGGGCACAATGACTGTTTGGTCGGCCCTCTAGGACCGCCCAAAGCAGTCATGCGCACTTTCCTGTCTGCAATGCAGCCTGTATTACAGCCTGCATTGAGAACATGCCCACCCCTCCAGGGCCTGGCTAAATGCCTTGTCACAGCACTCAAGAACAATCACAATGCTGCATTGCAATGTTGTGATTGACTTAGGGGAGGGAGCCAGGCTGCCTGCTTTCTTTTTCTGGAAGCAGACTCAGGAAAACAGGAGCACAGAAGACATGTGAGCCAGCCTCGAGGTAAGATTTAAAAAATATATATATTTACAACCCTGCTGCCCCCGCGTCCCCACACCCTCCTGTGCCCTTTCCAGGGTTTCCCGCCTGCCAACAGTCCAGTCCCCCCGCAGCTCTACTTAATGGCAGCCACTGTGTGGCCATGTGCAGCGGGTGTACCACTGGCGTGCCAAAGGCAAGTCCGTCTGCGTCCGTCCACCCCTGGACCGCGCACAGCACCAAGGACCCTTCCTCTAGGACACTCCACTGCTACGACACCAGCACCCTCCTCGCCATCAACCTTGGATGTCACACCCCCTGCCATGTAGCATCACTTTAGTATTCCCTTGCACCCTACAACTGCCGAAACTGCAAACGCACCTTCTCCTACATCAGCAAATCAGCGCTTCCTGCCGCCAATCCGACCAATAGCGCAGCTGGCGGGCTCAACTGCATCCTCTTCAACGTGCAGTCCTTCCACAAACATGTAACAGAAATCTGGAGCCTCCTCGACGCCACCTCTACACACATTGCCTTGTTCACGGAAACCTGGACCAACCTTGCCTCCAGACCAGACATTGCCATCACCATCCACGATCGCTACAAAGTCACCCACATGGACCATCCAAGTGCCCAGGAGGAGGCATTGCCATTGTCTAAAAAAAGCACACTCTGACTGACCACGCACTCTAATAACCTGACAGGTACCTTGGAACACCTCCACTTCCAGATCCGGTCCAACCCCAACCCCACCCTCTGCGGAACCGTTGTCTACAGGCCCCTCGGCCTATGAACCCCCATTCACTGATGCCTTTATAGATCTCATCGCACATTAGGCTCTCCCATCCACTTACAATATCCTACTCGGAGACCTAAACTTCCAGCTGGACAACCCCAGTGACCAGAACACCACCACCCTCCTGGCAAACCTCTCCAACATCGGATTCTAGCAGCTAGTCACTGCACCAACCCACATAGCCTGACACACGCTCCACCCCGTCTTCTCTGCTAGCGTGAATTTTGACTACAGCCACACCATCGAACTCTACTGGACTGACCATCATGGTATCACCACACCCACTGTACACCACCGCCATCATCGCCCTCCCAGCCGCAGCTGGATCAAGGCCATCAAAGAACTTTTTGGCAACTCCCTCAGCACCACCAGTTCGCAAACACTTACAGATGCCGACACCACAGTGCACAAACTCTACTGATGGAGCACCTACTATGCCGACACCCAGGCAGCTCCTCCCTTTCAGTGGATGAGCATCTGGGGGTCACTGGCCACTGGGAAAGGTGACAGCAGACACCCTTGACGCAATACTAGACTCTGTACAAAGTGAGGCATCTAGACTTATGTGTGACCTTGTGAACTGCTATGCTACATTATACCTGCGTCAGGTAGGATGTAATTGGGGTGGGCGTTCCCACGCAGCAAAACCTTGTAGGAGTGGTGCAGTGATATCTATGATATTTCACTGCGAAAATGCATTGCTGGAATTGCATCATACTTGCAACAAAATTGCAGCAATGTGTGTCTTTAGCGCCGAGAGATACGTCAGGAATGCTGACTTATCTGTGAATCCTAGCAACATGGAACACTGTCAGTAAATATGGTGCATCCATGGTGTCGCAAGGAGGGCACAGTGAAAAGTGTGCCAATGCTGTATTGTTGCTGCGATGCAACACTGTCATGAATGAGGCCCAGGACTGTGCCCTATCTTGTTGTGGGGTGCATTCCTGTGCATTTGTTTTGGCTCAGGGCAGCGGTGCAGTAATCTTTGCTGCGCTGTCCAGCTTCAAAACCTCTGAAATGAGGCCCCAAGTGTTTGCACTAGTTTTAAGACCAGCAATTTTGTTTTCTGGTCTTAAATAACTGCCTCTATCTGAAATTAGAGGATGGCATGTTTTTTGGGTTTTGCACCATACAAGGAATTCTTTGTAAATATCATGAAGTGCTTTTAGGGTTTAGTTTATTATGCATGATTAACCAAAACCGTTGCATACACGTATCATTACAAGTTCATTTACATTATGCAAAGCAGAATAAAAACACTGTTTAAAACCATTGTAAAATGCAACATATAAAGAATTCACCTTTTAGGGCCTTTGAGCTCATCAAATTTAAAGTGCTTGTCCATCAAAAGGTGGACTAACAAGAATCTTGGCAAGTTGAGCAACAGTTAGACCATGGCCCAGCTATATTGTTATTCAATGTCCGTTTGCAAAGTGCATTTAAGTTTCTCTCCCACTATGTCAAAAAAAATTGTAAGTCAGCAGTTTAGCTGTGTTTCCACCATGTTAAAGCACAGCTTTACTGCCTGCAGGTCCTAATGCCGCTCTTTTTGAGCATTGGTTGTTCGGAGTTAGATGCAACTTATGTCTTTCAGGTTGGGGCAGATGCAGGTGGCGTGTACAAGGTCTTTGTTTCCTTTTTTGCAAAGGGGGCACGTCTGCTCTCCTGATCTCCTTTTCAAGAGTGGCAGGTGCGGAAGAATTGGTAAGATGCCTAAGTAGAGCATTAGGATTTTTTCTTTGATCCTCGTTTTAATTCCTGTTTTTAGATAAAATTGTGGTTTAAGGACTTTTTAGTCACTGAGTACTGTCCAGCCATGAGCTCTTTTGGCCAATGTTTCCTTATCTTCTACAATGGATACCATTCTTGTTGCTTTTGTTAAGATCTTTTTGGAGCTCTGGTGATCTGTGGAGATTGTCCAGAGGTTGGTCAGTCCTAATCGTTTTAGGGAGTCGAACAGGTGATTTTCCACGGCATAATAGCTTGTTCCAAAGGTGCAGCTTTAAGGATCCTGCCTCAGCACCTCTGATCTTGTGCCAGCTTTTTATTTATGCACCCCTCCATACCACTGATTGTTTTTGTAGCCCAAATTCTAAAGGTATTTGGGCAGGTGACACATAGTTTGGTAGATGGAAAGTAGCTCTGTACATGTTAGCGATTGCTTTGTCCAAGGTCACAGCGTCTTTCCCTTGCATTGATTTGCCCCATATGTTAGCACTGGTTGTAATTTAGCTCGTATCACCTGTAATAAGGGATCTAGGGTTATGTCTGGCAACACTTTTCTCAGAGGCTTCATTGCTAAATAGCTCGTTGTAGCCTTCCTGCGCAGGGTCTCCAGTTAGGGTTTGTACAAGCTTGTGCCATCCAACAAGACTCCAAGGTATTTATAGTTTGTTACCTGGTGTAAGCGGTGTCCGTCCAAGTACCAATTGATCTTTTTCCTCTTATGATAATTTACTGTCATAGTTTTTGTTTTATTTAGATTTATATTTAGGGCATTGCGTTTCGAGAAGCTATTAGTGGTATTTAAGAGATGTTGCAGGCCAATATGGGACCGACTTATTAGCACCAGGTCATCTGTGTATAAGAGGTTGGACAGCAATGTGTTTCCCAGTGTACTCTTGTCCAGTTCCCCGGGGAGGTCAGCCAGGAAAAGTTTAAAGAGCAGGGGTGCTAGAACGCACCCTTGCTTTAGCCCTTTGGAGGTGATAATTCACCTTGAGAGGTGCGTCCCTGCTTCTAGTTTGATCTTGACTCAGGTGTTAGTATGGAGCAGTATCAGCTGGTTTAAAAGGGGATTCGGTATCCCCAATTTTTCAAATTTCTGCCATAGTTTCTCGTGATTGAGCACTGCTGATCCAGGGTGTAAACCAGCTTTGGATACTCTAATACCCATAAACATTCACACTCACACAGACCAGTTAAACCCACTGGAGTCAATTTTACAATGTTTCGTCCAAGATCAGTTATTTGACATTTTTAACAAATCTTTCACAGATCAAAAAGTTCTTTCCTCTGGTCAATGGACCATTAGTTAAACTAGTTGATGGTGAAATGACATGAATACATTCTAATTTCTCTATAAATTAAATAACCACAGACTCAGGAAAGTTTTAAAATGTTTATCTAAATATAATTCATGTGAGCTAAGTCAATATACAGAACAACCTCCTTCACCGATGGAAGGGAGAGATTCAATTAATAAGACTTTTAATGACGGTACTTTGAAAAGAGAGGATAGAGAGAGCAGCACAAGTTAAATTTACAGAACATTATATTTACCTTGGATGGTGTGAAAATCGGACCCCTCAGCTTAGGAATCGAGAAAAGTATCCCAGGACAGGACAGGAAACAACTGCTTCAGGTTTCAGGACAAGATTCAGGACAGTATAGGTGACCTCTTCTAGATCCTAGGCCTGCATCGTACCCCTCTCTGACACTATCTTCCTCCTTGATCCTTCCGCGATCTTCTTCTAATTTAATTTCGATCAATGTCTAAGTCTATTTGCTCGTCACTCCGACTGCATCCCGAGCTCTGCAGCATTTCGGTCTCTCTGCTCAACTTAACTATCACGCTCAACTTAACTATCAAACTAGCTCAATTATACTTTCCTAATGTCATGTACCACCCCTTAATGTTTCTTTTTCATAGAATTCCTAATTCTGGTTGGACAGACGAAAGGGATGTTCATCTCACCATGCTATGGTTCTTAATTTTCTCTTTAGCTCATTGTCTAATGATCCCGCCCCTTCATTTTTATTCATAATTCTTTATTCCCACCAGTATCCACATTTTTATCAATATAAAGTATACATTTTTTAACATAGATTTTCCTTTCTCAGGACATTGAGCGGGTTCCCAGGGTATGTTGTCTTTCATTATTCTTGAATGGCATTCAAGGATGTCTATGCAGCTTCTGGCTCTTAGACTGTGCACGTCTTATGGTCACATGGGAATTTGGTTTCATACTCTGACGGAGGCCCGAATACGGACTAATAAGTCAAAAAGAAAAGTATTAATTTCAAAGTAAAATGATTTCACCGTATAACACCTATCTCTACTCTAATCCCATTTACTTTCAAATGCTCTCCCTGCATTAGCAATAAGTAAAATAGCATCATTTAGTTTAAGCAACGCAGATATTTATCATGTGAGTTTTCAAGCGGCCATATTAGATGCGTCTGCGCAAGTGCAGAATTTTCCCTCAAAGCGAAAGCTCGTCATCACTACGTTTACGTAGTTGACTCATACGCAATGCAATTTCCTGCATTAGCGGCCATTTTAGTTTTCACTTGAGTTACTTGTTAATAAAATATGTACGCAAGCTTCTCTTATGCTAGATAAATGTAATGTAGTGCATATTAACTACACAAAACAAGATAAGTATAATGTTAAGAGTTATATGAGAGGATTGTTTCCGAGCAAGTCTCTTTTCTACGAGTCCTTGCTCCATCACTGCGCTGTAATCTATGACAACGCAAAGTGGGGTTAGCAGCAGTTTTTTCACAGCAACGCCCACCTTGCATCTCATTTTCATTAACGCTTGCTAACAGCAGTGACGATCTTTAAAATTCACGTTTTCCCCGAAAAGTACCACTAACTCCAGTTAACAGCAACTTGTAAATAAGGCAATAAAAAAATGAGCCGCTGTAATGTCAAATAATTGACGCTTTGGCGGTGTTAAGTCCTTGTACATTTGCCCTTTAGTCTTTTCTCTCTTCGCACACCACAAGATTTGTGAATCAAGCGCTACAGATTGAAGAAATTTTAGAAGAAAGCATATCTGACCTTCACTTCTTGCCCGAGATGAAGATTACTGTAACAGTACATCTCCACCTTTAAATGGGGTCAGATTGCCACAGTTTGTCTTTCTTGCCTTTTTTTATAACAGAGAATAATTGTAGGAAATCCTTCTTTCCTGCGTCTCCACCCAATTTTTCTGTCTATTTCTGAACCATATTTTTTGTGGTATGACTCGAAGCACTGTGACACTGCTGTTCATTGCCACAGTGCGTGTGCTCTGGCCGTAACATGGTTCTGTCAAAATTGCTTTCTCCCAATAAGTCAATGTACCTTTCTTTTAAGGCCAAGGTGGATGGTGCAGAAAATGCATGTATGGAATCGAAGGTAATTATCAAATGTGGCTACAGTGTGTATTTACACCACTCACATTTATACACATATATGACTGCTAGAGGTTCTACTGTGCACTGCCTGGGCTGCAGTTTAAAAGTCCTCCAGGGACACCTTGAAAGGAAAAGTGTGTTGTTAAGTTTTCTCTAAGTGTACCCTTGTACACCCACAGGACTGTGTGGCTAATTATAGAAAAGTGACACACTGCATATTAGAATTAGTGTGTCTTCACAGTGAACAAATACCCACAAGTTGATTTCCCTCTGTAACTTAAGTTAGATATTCTATGAACAGGTCTAGGTGTAATAAAAACTTTCAGTTTATATCTGTGCATGAGAAAGTACTAGTAAAAGGATTCAAAGTTATTTTCCAACTAGTTTCAAAAATTAAATTCAGTAGTGAGAGTAGATGTTTGAAACAGTTAGTGGAAAGGTAACTGCATGAACTAAACTAATTTAAATCACAGGTGCCACCCAACTCCACTCTAGAACCCTAATAAATATTCCTTGCTGGAATTAATAGCCATGTTTTAAGGAGGACAGTGGATTGGACTCTGAGCCCAGGAAGGCAGGGGAATTGTTAACAATCTGCTGCCTAGGTGCTAGCAGCTTTTTAGCAGGGATTAGCCTTCCGAGAGAGTGTTAGAAATAGCTGGTAAATCAAAGACTTGACGCTATCTCTTTTGCCTAGGAGATTCCCAATGAGACTGACAGGTCTGCATTTGAGGCCCCAAAATGTTATGTCTCCAGTCCCGCTAGTAGAAACCAAGTCTGGGACTTGACAGGGGAAGATGGCCTCATCTAAACAGAGCAGATATTCAGGAAGGGCTAAATCTGCTTCTGATGAAAGAAGAAGTTCGCCATTTTAGATGTAAGCTTGCTGAGATATTTTACAGTAAAGCACAGAGAAATTCCAGCAAAAGGAGGTGAGCATGGGATATGTAAATAGACACAATTGGGTAGACAAAATGTTCCATCCAATGGTTAGTTCACAGGTCTGGCACCTCACCATCACTTCCTCAAAACATTCCTGGACCTGGAAAGACTGTGGGGCATATTACCAAGCAATAGCGATAATTATCGCTATTGCTTGGTTAGAGACAAATAATTACCGCTAATCTGCGGCGATTTTTATCGCAAATAAACCTTGGTATTATGAAAGTTTATCGCAAATGCGATAAAAATCGGCCGCAATGCATGAATATCGCTGAAAAGTCAGCGATATTCATGCATTACCGAGCTAATGCTCTTAGCCATGTCATCCACCTTCCATTGGATAACATGGCTAAGAACTGCTCAGGGCAGGTGTTAGCTTTTGGAAATATTCGCGCTTAGCGCGAATATCTCCAAAAGTTGGTAATGGTAGATAGCGATGTTTGCGACTGTTTCCAGTCACTAACATCTTGGCACGCCCACTTTGCATGTCATTAGTGATAAAAATCACTGGCATGCAAAGTGGGGCCCTAGATGGTCGCTATCTCCTACTAGCTGTCGCTAACTGGTGTTAGCGACAGCTAGGTAATAGGGAGATAATTTTATCTCCGCTTTCTTGGCTTTTAAAGCCAAAAAAGCGGAGATAAACCCCCTTGATAATATGCCCCTGTATCTGTAGAATGTGGCTATGCTAGAAGAAAGAAGGCTGTTGAACCCTTGTTTTTCTTTAATTTAGAATTGTAGTAACACACTGTTAACCACCATTCACAGCACTTTGGTTTGAGGGCACGTGTAACACTTCGAGGGAAGAAGCTGATAAAGCAAAACTCAGGGCCTCATTTATGAGATCCCTTGTGATACTTTGGCGCCATCAGAGCGCCACTTTTTTTGACACTCTGCTGTCCCAGAGTGTTGCAGCATATTTACAACGCCATGCAAAGGCACTTTATGCTCCTCTCATGCAGATCACTGCCTGAAAGGGGAGTTCCATGGGTGTTGCTGTGGGTTTTCCCACGCAACATCCATGGAATCTGAAGAATTCCCAGATTTACGAGCAATCGTACATCTGGGAAAGCATCAGATTCTAACACCACCTCAGGGGTGGCCTTAGTGACGCGCAACATGGAGAAATGTTTTAATTTCATCTCGTTT
The DNA here is from genome assembly GCF_964263255.1 of Lissotriton vulgaris. Lineage (NCBI taxonomy): Eukaryota > Metazoa > Chordata > Amphibia > Caudata > Salamandridae > Lissotriton > Lissotriton vulgaris. The sequence continues at coordinate 2,002,542,804 of NC_141689.1, read as the reverse complement.
TTTTCTCTTTTTATGTGTGCTGCATTCTGCAGCACACATAGAATGAGGACATTGCCTCAATTGATTGATTTTGTGCAGAAAGGTGTCCCTTCTGCACAAAATCAATCAGCCACGCAACAAAGGCACCCTTGCACCAGGGCACAAGGGTGCCTGCGTTGTCGCATGGCAGCCCATTGTGCGCCAGTGCATATGCTGCATTCCTGCCCTTTTCTTTTGACACAGGGTGGCGCCACAAGATTCCTTGCGGCGCCTCCCCACGCCAAAACCTGTAAATGAGGCCCACACTAAGCCATCAGATAAAAATACTGCATAGTGGCCTGTTGCCATCAAACAAGTCACTAAGGATTGCAAAGCCTTCAAGGAACAGGGTCCAGAAAGCCATGGGTGGAAGACACTAGCCTGTCTTAGGCATCTGGCTTCTGAGTGAAAGGGTAAATGTCATCTTTATAGTAATTAATGTTAAAACTATCACTTCTGCTGGTTTTATTATCAGATACCGCAGAAGGCCAATAGTAGTTTAAATTGCATGTAGACTACTGTACCCTAACTGTACATAATATGATTTATGTGTTGCGGGGGAGTATATTGAGGGGTCAGGAGTTCCTTTTGCAGGCACTGAATTCTATGTTTGCTTATAAATTACTTGAATATCCTTGGTGTGAGTCCCTTATTCTTGACTGCCGAAGGTCATAGCAGCGCCCAGGAAATCGTACATCAGTGGAGCCAGTAGAGTGTAAAACATGTGTTTAAGGACACGCTTTTTTTGGACTAGTTCTCTGGTCAGAAAGCTGAGTAGAACATTTGCTCTGTCAGTCATGAAATATTCCTGAAAGGATCTAACACATTTTGTTAATGTGCACGGTGTAACAACATTTTTCTAAATAGCATGGCATGTTTATTTATAGAGTTGCATTGACCCCAAAGCTATCTCTTAGGCTGCTGGAAGATAGGAGATGTTTATTGTTACTCAGTTCAATGTATTCATTTGATCGAACTTGGAAGGATGAAAGGGTCAAAAACAGACCCTTCAGTTAATGTATTAGCCCACTGAGGTAGCAGGCACCTCAAAGATAGCAGACCTTTACTGCATCTGCTACCCTCATTTCGGACTGGAGTACTGAGCATAAACATGACATTTATATCTTTTAACACAAGGCTCCAATCACCACTTGTGCAGTCCTTCTAAAATGATAGAGGACGGTATGTTATTTCACGAGTGGCATTAAAAGAAATTGCAAACTGCACATAAATACCACAAAATACTACTATACCAATGCCATAAATACTACGTTAGTATTTTTTTTTAATTTATGAAATGGAAAGTTTGTTCGGGAGGAATAGACAAAGTGGTTTCAAGAGCACGCACATAGGAGGTAACAGAGCCTGCTCTAACATAATACCCCGTTTGAAAATGTACAATGAATGCAAATGTTATGCTTTAATTCACACTCGTTTTGCCTGCAACCCACTTCCTGCGTTGCTTTCTTTCCCTTTTGGCGTGTGAATCATGCCTGGTCCCTGAGTGCAGACAACGCGTTGAGGACATGGGTCATTCAAAGGGCAGGCTCACAGAGATCTTGCATTATTCTGAAATAAAATTGCTTCCTGGCTTTTTTACCCATAACCATACTATTTTACAGCTTCATTAGTCTATTTGAATCCTTGCCAAGTGCGGCCAACTGAAAGCCCGTGTTCTTTCAGCTGAAGAACGACCAGGCGCCCTGGAGACCAGGGTCAGCAGTGCAGCCTGCTCAAGTCTAGGGCCTGTGTGCATTGGCACCTCCAGACCTCTGCTGTGGCCTGTGGGGGTTCTATTCTCATAGGCCAGAGTCGGAAACTGGTACTGCAACGGCAATATGCAAGTGAATGATTCATTGGGGGAACTCTTCTGTGGCTTTTAACTTCTTCGACCATGTTTCAGTTTTCATAAGGAGACCTGCTAAATGCAGCCGAATGCTCAAAGCAAATTTAGAACACCTGTTAGGTGCAAAAGAGATTTGCAGCTGCATAATTCTGAATAGTGCCATTGGACACATTTCACAAAATTGCAATTTCCCTGCCCGCAGATATACCTTTGCTCATTTCTATGAGAATGGGATGGGCCATGGAGTATTATGGGTGTTTAACTAAGTGGTGTAAACTGCCACCAGGAGGCCGCCACGCAGACCGTTGACGGGCAGGCCCTTGCCTACTTACTAGCTAGCTGGTGATGCAGTAGTCTTCTTTAGAAGGCTCACTGCCCTTACACGCCGGTATGCGTTTAGTGACCACCTTCAATTAACAAAGGTTTATAAGCTGTTTTCCTTTGGGTAGTTGGACATTCCAGATAGTGCCTCCTGACATGGTTACCAGATGACCTTCTAGACCAGATTACTATTTAATGTATTTATGACAGCCTAAATTGACACTCACGATGGCATTATTCTGGCCTGTCACAAGCTTAACAACTTGATTTCATTTAGTGAATGATGAAGACCGGCCTCTAAGGACAATACTCACGACCGTGTCCCTGGTAACCCCAATAGAGGTTTTCTTTTATTCTCCCAGCTTCCTCCTTCACAGAAGGGAGTCTAGCAGCTGATCAATAAATATAAGAAGACAGGCACAGGCCTGGCTAATGAATATTCACAAGGCAACAGACAGTGCAAGAAACATTCAGATAGCCCCCTCCATAAGCGCCCTGAAATAAATGTGCAATTTGTAAATCTTTCTTCAGATGCAGCACACATTGCATTGCACAGTTTTTCATATTTGCTGGAAAAACACTGGACCAGATCTACTAAAGTTTCACGCAACGCAGCCAGAGAACATGCTGTGCTGCGTTGCATTGCTTGATACCTACAGCCAGATTCATCAAAGGAAATTCGGCTGGCAAAGGGCCAGATTCTGAGAATCTGGCCCTTTGCGAGCGCTATTTTTGCATTTGGGATTCATCATCCCAAATGCAAAAATCACAATTATAGAAATCGCTAAATTGCGTTGAATTGCATTTAAGGAATCTCAATTTGAGATTCCTTAAATGCAATTCATGAACCATTTAAAAATTGTGAATTCGCAATCTGGGGCCGCTATTTACCGCAAAGTCTAACTACGTGGTAAATAGCGAAAACTTAGAAAAATGCACTTTAGTGCATTTTTCTAAGTTGTATGTTACACACACACATGTCCTTTGGACATGTATGTGCACAACACCAGTGTACATTACCATTTCAGGGGTCCTACAGGGTGTCCTTTGGACACCCTGGCACCCTTGAAATCGCTTCCTTATTTGCGATTCGCTATTTGCTAATCACAAATAAGGAATGACTCCCCATTCATTCCTATGGGCCTTTAGGCCCATAGAAATGAATGGGGAGTCATTCCTTGTTTGCGATTCGCAATTAGCGAATCGCAAATAAGGAAGCTGTAGGAATCGCAATAAATATAGCAATTTCTACATGAATCCCGTTTTGCGAGTCTTTAAAAGCGATTCCTTAATAATCGCTATTAAGGACTCGCAAACATGACAATGATGAATCTGGGGGCTAGAGTGCAGAAATGCACCATATATACTAAGATATGGGGCTCTTTTACTTCCTCCTTGAGCTAGTGCACTGTGTGATGCCTAATGCCAACACAGGCACTCTTGCACCATGGTACCAAACACCTGTGTTTCAGGCAGGATTGTTTTTGTGTGGGTATGGATTTCTTCCTGCACAAAAACAATCCTAAGAGGCAAGCTCCTCTATCCGTGTGTGTTGCAGAATGTATCACGCATAGAAAGAGGAAGTAATGAGGAGACATTGTAACTGTATTTATATGGTGCCTACTACCCCTGACAAGGCATCAAATCGCTTTATGGCGAGGAGCTCGTTACTCCGGTTAATAAAATAATTCTTCTGGGTAAACCATCCTCAAGAGATGCACCTTTTTGCTGTAATCCCAGGTTTACAAATTTTAGCGAATCTGGGACTGTGTTTGATTCCATGGGATGGAGAGGGCCTGCACTCTTGATTGGGCCAATGGGAGCATCCATTGAAATCTGGATGTGCCTGGGCTGTGGAGCGCTACTGTCACTGGCATGTGGAGAACTACATGGATGGCTATAACACTGCATTGGTTCCTGACCACGGTGGGAGGATGAGAAACTATGTGTCCCCATCAGAGATATGGTCAATAAGAGGGGTCAGTGAAGACCCACAGGCCCCATTGTGTGGAGATGCTGATCACCCTGTGAGATAACACTGATTGTAACTAATGGCACCACAAATTGTATGGCAATGCTCTGGAATAACTGCATATTACATGTTATCATGTTGCTGACAGTAACTGTGGGCTTGATTATGACTTTGGCAGTGTAGCAGTGCTGCCACACTGCCAAAGCGATGTGCACACTGCCTTCCGGATTACAAGTTAAATTCAAGTGGTCGTTGGTGTCCCGACAGTGCCTGTGTAACCCTCAGAGCAGAGCCTTAAAAATGCACCACCGTGGAACCACGTTTTTTGCATAACAAGTGAAGGCCATGCTGTGCAGGAACAGGAGGTGCAGAAAGGCAGAAGCAGACACCAAGTGCCCCAGTGCATGCACCCCCAGGCCCTGAGGCAGGGCCCTCTTAGTTTTCTCACTTCCACACTTTTCATGGCAGCCTCACTGCCATGAAAACCATGGTAGTGAGGAAACGTAATATACCCCACTCACAAGGTAGTGTCAGGCATAAACTTAGCAACCTGGAGCGACCACTTCAGAACACTACTGGACCTGTGGAAGACAGAAGAAGTAAAGCACCTGCTGTGGAGACCTATGAGAGGATCTAAAGGGCTGGACCTGTTCCTGCTTGAACCCAGAATTGGATTCCAATGGTCAGTTTGCCAAGCTACTGTTAAGCTGCTGGGCTACATAAAGCTGCAAGAAGCCTGCTGGCTAGTTCCAATCTCATATGCCCTGGCCCCTGCTGGTGGATTCTTCTGGAGTATTGAAACCAAATGTTGTTTCTTATGTCTTTGGACTCTTTGCTCTGTCAACCATACTGAAAAACCTAAAACATTTTTGTCTCCAATCACCTCCAGAGGACTGGAACAAAGCTGCCAAGTCAATTTGATGAAGGTGCATTGCCACTGGGCCAAAGATTGAGGTTGCTCCTGGTCGGGGCTTTTCCGCAGTAGCAAATTCATTTCAGTGCGATATTGCAGAGAGGATATCCAGCATTGTGGAACCCTTTTCAGCTACAGCTTTCAGCCTTGCCCTGCTGGAGGAGCTCCAAAAAAGTGACCAGGTCTGAATGTAGAAACCTTAACCGGGTGAAGGTGGCAAAGTATCTGACAGTCAAGGGAGCTTCTTTGTGTGCAAATTTGGAATTGCTCCCTCTTGGAGATATCTTGCTATAGTCAGTGGCTTCATTGGACTCATGCTGCTGGCTAACTGGCCTAGTGGAGCTCATTGTTGCCACAGCCTGCTGCCTTATCCTGCTAAGATTTTTGATATGCATTCCAGAGACTACGATTGAAGGTAAAACTACTGACCGAGTTGAACATGTTTTCTGTATCTGACCCATCACTGTCAGCCTTAAATCATGGCTAGGCCCTGGTCAATTACAGCCAGAGGACCACAGTTGGCACTTAATGTCAGTTTTATAAATTGGAGTGCGATTTTTATTATGTTGTGCTTTTGACATTTTATCTGTTTTGCTACCAAGAATTTGGCTTAGCTTAACCTTACTTAAACTTTTGATGAACCTAACAATAATATGGACCTCATTACTTCAGGAGGACTGCTATCCTCCACAAATATTACTCCACTTTCTTTCAGGGCCCCATTCAATCTAAGGCATGATAACTCCTTAAAATACAAGAGCCTTTAGTTCCTAAACCACATTCTGCTTCTCCCTCCTAAAACGTGCACAATGGTTATCTTCAGTCTAAAGAGAGCCCTTGGATTCATCATGGCATTTCTCCCAGGTTAAGGCTCTTTGTGGAATAGCACTGACTGAGTGAGTGGCAGCATCTAGTATTTAAACCCAAAAAGTTTGTCAAACTGAGGGGCATATCAACAAGAGACATAACACCGCTTTTCCGGCACATAGTGCTGGAAAAGCAGCGATTAGTCTAACTCATTATCATTAAAGCACTGTTAACATGCATTAGCGCATGTTAGCAGCCGTTACATTAAAGCCTCAGCCCGCATCGCCGCTAATGAGATGGGAAGTAGGCGTTGCTTCCCAGAAACATCATGGAAAAACTGGCTAACCAGACATCTCAGTATTTGCAAGCGAAGCGATAATAAAAACCACGCTAACCGTGTTTATCGCTGTTATCTAACATCTCCTTTTTTCCCGACTTCGATATCTGTATAATGGGAGGTGGCTCACAAGGTTTAGTCCACATTTCCATATTATCTACATTTTCATTAGCGCCGTTCCCTTATCGTGGGATTTCGCACGCTAATGCTCATTCTCACCGTCTATCACCGGATTTCACATCACCTGTTAGCAAAGCGTTGCAAATACGTCGCTAACACGGCGGTGTGATCCAGCGATAGACGGCGATAATGACAAACGCACTAAACGCATTTAGCTATACTTATCGCGTGTTGTTGTGGATATGCCCCTCAGTTTCTCAATCTCCACACTTCCTGTGAGATGTTGGGATTTTCACCATCATATTGGTGTTTGGTTGAATATAATTGATGCCCATGTTTTCACCCATTTTTTAGAGACTCAACAAAAGATAAGATCTTGTTGGAGTATCTATTGGAACTCCTGCCCTCTTATGCAATCAGCACCCTAATGTCAAAATCAGGGTACGCCTTGGGTTGAAACTGTACTTAGTAGGAGAGGATTGATCACTGAATGCAACAGAAAGCAAGCCAGTGTAAGCCAAGGATATCCAAGTGGCCATCAAAAACAGGAGGTTCTTCGTGGAGCATAGCAATTAGGAGGGGATCTCAGTACAGTGCTCTGATGTGCACATGTCCTGTACAAAATAAGTCTGATATTCTAGGTACAGCATTTGGCTTCAATCCACAATAACTGTGAAGTGCTACAAAGACCAGCCTCATGAATCGTCAAAATGTGGTAAATTGTATATGTGTTGAAAGGAAATTAGACCTCTAGCTCTAACATCTGTGAGTGTCCTTTATTTGTCACAATAAACACAAATAAGCTGAGGTTACTCTTACCTAGGTTGTGTTGGCACTGTCCTCCAGCTTGCACCGATGTCACAATATATCATGTGATTACTATTACTGTTAGTTTGTTCTGCAATAAAGAATTGTGAGATTCACACTAATAAACGAAGAGAGTTCCCAAAGACTTTCCCTCAATGTACCTGATCAAGGACATTTGAACAGTCCCAGGCTATTGGCATACAATGTCTCATTTGAAGTGCTCAAACATACTGTGAGAATCAATTGTATTGGGCAAGATGGCGGTCGTGCTCTAGACCACAGTGCAGCATAGACTGAGGCTCCAGAGATGTGAAGCTAGGATACCGTGCTAAAATCGCGAGCAAGTCTCCCTTTACCAGGCAACTCCACATTCTTTGACTACTATGGACTGTGGAATGGAAACGAAATTCGCAAGACACTAAGAATGCATGAGCATATATACTCTATCAGTACCTACATTGGACTCACGGTGCTTCGTGCTCTTGTGAACAGAGCCTACCCCTCTGCGGATTTGAGCCATGCTAAAAAACTTCAAGAAAAAACAAATTCAGGCACTCAGCCTCAGCCTTACCAGATACGCGATCCTGATACCCCCTGCAGCAGCCTGAAGCACTCGACCATGGCTCCAAAGATAATTGTGGCTCGAAAAACAACAATGAAACCGGTGGCGGCGGCAATCCCAGCGCCTGTGTCCGCGGCCGCCAAAGCCAGGGCGGCGAAGTTGGCGAAACCGGAAGATGTCCTGTGTGCAAGCTCAGGCTCGTTGAAAGCTCCTCCACCCGATCCCTCAAGCCTGAAGAATAAGGGCGCCGCTCACCGCAATACCGACCCTACCGTTGCGGATCTTTTCCGCGGAGCAGGAAAGTCGGTTCCTGTTCCGGGGCGCCAGCAGCAGAGTGAGCTGGCTCCCGCGGTGGGCTTACAGAACGAAACGGATCCGGGTCAACAGAAGCAGAATGAGCCAGCAAGCGGAATGCAGAATAGAGCCACGCTCATGGAACCTGACCCAGAGTTACCAGCACACAACCAGGAGGACGCTGTTGCCCATGGTATTCCGTTAATGACCCCTGAGGTGAGAGCGGACACTAACTGTAAGGTTAACACGCTGACAGCAAACCCTGATACTAAAGGTGTGCAATCTGCTGACAATATTATAGCAGTCTGTCCTCCTGAGAGGCAGGGGGTAGTCGGTGACATGCTGCAAGAGGGGGGGCTTCAAGCAGGGAGCCTCAACCCATAGGCTTAATGGCAGAGGAAGATTTGTTAGCCTTAGCGGATCTCGAGGCTGAAAAAGATCCGAGCGACTTTTTTTCTTTTTCTGAGAGGGGTGAATGGTCGGATGATGAGGATGAGGTTTCCGCTACTACCGATGAAAGTCCCAGCGATCAATCAGACGCCCCAAACTCTAGGGCTAAAACTGTGTTAAGAAAAAGAGCCAAAAGACAGGGATCCAGAGATCTAGCATGGGATCACTCGATTAATCCACTTAATACGCCACTAGAAACTCTTTCGAATGATCAAGCGGGGCCAGAAGTTCAATCACATATATCACCAACATCGGCAGTAGGTACTATTCTTCAGGCAATTGCTACACACAGAGAAGAAACGCGGCATGACGCGCGTAAAAACTAATCCGCAATGCGCAAGATGCAGGGGGTAGTGCTTAAGCTGGCCAAAACATGTAGCTCTTTTGGGGACAGGCTTACAGAAGTGGAGTCTTGTATTGTGACTAATGAAGCAGAGTTGGCCACCCATCAGGGTCGCGTTGATTCCCATGAAGAGCAATTGACGGATATTAAGTGGAAGTTGGAAAAGTTTGAAAAACGGCAACGAAGAAATAACTTACGAGTTTTAGGCGTCCCGGAAGGGGAAGAAGGGGGGAATGTCTGACTGTATGTTATTGATCTTTTACGTGACTCCCTTCCCGAAATAACTGGATGGAACTGGGCGGCTTAGGTCCAGAGAGCCCATCGCGTACCTCTCATCTTGAAACAACCACAGAAACACGGGGGTACCCTCGGGCCATTTTGGTTTATTTTGGAAACTTTTTGTTACGTCAATTAGTTTTTGAGAAGGCCCGACCTGAGGCAAAGAGAGTCAGGAATGAGGTGTCATATTTTGTCTGCCCAGGCTTCTGCCACACTACTGTGGAAAGACGCTGGAGGCTACGCCAGCTTATTAAGCCATTTCAGGATGTAAAGGCCCAAGCATACCTCAACAATCCCACCCAACTAAAAGTTATTTGGGAAGGACAGTCTAAGTTTTTTACATCAGAGATAAAAGCAAAAGAATTTCTGGATGAAATTTCATCCAAACGTTAATAGTGATGAACCTCCAGGCTTTAATCAAGGTCATTTAGATTAGGCTGTAGGTAACATAAGCAAGATGCCTGATAAATTAGTTTCAGGGGGTTTGGTTGATATATATGGATTATAGAAAGGGTGGAGGCTCACTAAGAGGTGTTTAATGTTCTAAATGGAATATAGGAGGGGGGAATGGTTTGTGATTTGATTCTTACAAGTATCGTTTTTTTAGTTTTTTTAGTTTTTTAGGTAAAGATGTAGCTCGGTTTCTGTTAGAATTATTATGATATGATAAAGGAGCCTGAGTCGCACGCTGCATGTTCATCATTACGGACTCTTACAGAGTCTGTTGTCTCATTTGGGTGGGAAGGGTAGAGAGGGGGTGGGATGGAGGGGTGTCTGTCATGAGGGAGCGGGGTGGAAGGAAAAATCAAAAAATATCAGCATCACTGTTAAATTCACAGTTACATGTTTTAAGCTAGCAGTAAAAGCACTACTAAATTTATGGAATCCAACAGAAAGCCTTGATCAGATCAGGTTAGAAAGACTATTTAAAATGTCAGAGGATTGTATAGAATATTCACATAAACAACAATGGGGAAGTTAACAATATGCTCATGGAACCTGGCAGGTTTGAACGATGAAACTAAGCGGATTCGCTTGACGAGATTATTAGGCAAGGCTCCTTTGACATAATCTCTCTAAAAGAGACCCATCTTCCTTGGGACAAAAGAGATCTTCTAAGGTTGTTTGGTTATAATCTATGTGTCTCCACATCCCAAACATCTAATACTCGTGGAGTCAGGATTATTACCAAAGTGTACCTGGGGGAGCCTATTCGCAAGAAAGGTGATCCTCAAGGAAGATGGGTTATTGCAACCATATCTTCTGGCTTAACCATCTGTTCAATATATGGTTTGAACTATGATGAACCTGCAATTATTGAAAAATTAGAAATGGAGCTTGCCTCTTGGTCTAAAACGCTTATAGTATGTGGAGATCTGAATATTTCATTAGGGACAGGTTGTAGACACTTTGGACAAGATACTTATGTTGGCCGAAAACCTAAGGTATTTAGAGCCATTAATCAGTTAATGCAGAGCCATGATTTGACGGATATGTGGGATTTAAAGAATCATAACGATCCTGGCTACACATACTTTTCATATCCGCATAACAGATATGTGAGATTAGACTACTTTTTAGTAGTACGGGGCTTGACAAATAGAGCTGAGATCAAAAAACTCCCAAAGATCCTTTCAGATCATAACCCACTAGTTTTAACATTGGATATATACAATTTTGTTAGACCAGCTACTAAATGGACTTTTGATAGAAAACTCTTGGTCGATGAAGGATATGTGAGTTTTATTAAGAAATGGGCAGAAGGTTTTTTTATATGAATCAGTGCTTCTAGATTGACCGTATGGGATTGTTTTAAGGCAGCACTCAGAGGTGAAACTATAAGCTACGTTTCACGCACTGTCGTGTTCTAATCTAGGAACCCGATCAATACTGTGACCTTTTGCCCCTATACGGCTATAATCCATTTATACCCCTATAATGGCATAAACGATCAAGAGCGATATTTCAGAAACTCGTCTCTGGCCTAAAACGATCAGAGCCACATTTCAGAATCTCTTCCTCTGCAGCTCATTACAGTAGATGACACAGCAGAAGCCACTCTCTTAGATTCCTAGATTACACTCCGAGTTCTTCAACAAGATAAAACCCAGCAACCTGGGAAAGCCCCGCTTGCTATGTTTTGATTAGTAATAGAACTCTAATGAGCACTGAGAGACGATCACTTCCTAGTGACATCTTTATTGACGTCTTATGTCCAAAAACTTACGTCAAACAAGGCACCTTTCAGGTATAAATATTACCAACGTTGCCTTAAGCAAGCGCAACATCGATGATAGCGATGGTGTGGTGAATACAAGGAGCAGAACAGCTGTCCCTTGCAGAGCCCAGCAGATGCAAGCAGCCCACGAACGCTGCCCCTCCTCCTCCTTGATGCGCTGAGAGAGACACTGTCTTTTCTCCTGCCGAGAAAATCCAGCTCCGGCATTTCCAGCCTACTCTTGCGAGTGACTGGGATATCGAGTCCTGGAAGGAGATACAATACCTCCAACATTCTATTTCAGAGGTATGGTGTTGACTAAACCCTTAGAGAGAATTCTTGAAGCAAACCTTGGCAAAACCAACTTAACTAAAACTGCTACTTACTTACTCCCTCCCATGTATTAGGCTTAGTTCAGGTACACTGGAGTAGGCGTAGTTAGAAGCACCAGTTGAGTACGTTAGTCAAATGTATATATGAATGTATATATTTTATTAATTTTAACCATTGTATGGCTAAGAAACCATATCAATGCTTTTACAGTATTATTTCGCAATCCTCATTTTACTGTACGCACTTTTTATAATAACAAGTCTTGCAATTGTGGCAATTCATTTCTCTTGCATGAGAAGAAAGACTGTTCAATAAATAATACCTTTTTATTGAAAGCGCCTGTCTCTCTATTCTCTGCATCTTGGTGAAAGTAATCTGCACAACTGACTGAGTAAAATAACTGTCTATTGTTTCACACGACTCTAGAGATTGACTCTTATTCTAAGGAGCAAAGTTGTCATGTTTATGCGGTTGTTGGAAAACTGAATCCCTTCTTGTCTGTACCAGGGAAGCTGATCACTTCCTATTCAGTCAAGAAAGTTTCCAGTGACCTCTGAGCTAGTTGGTACAAACCCAATTAAGTTTAGCATAGTCAGTAGAGACCTGGAAGACAGCACTTCTACGTCTATACTACTGTTTATGTTATTCCAATGCGTCTATCTATACTACTGTTTATGTTATTCCAATGCGCAGGGCCTATAGGGAAAATAGGAACTACACTACAGCACTAAGAAATTACGAGTAGCTAAGAACTTACAGCTAACCCGTGATCTGATTCATGCCGAAGAAGAACATATTTTAGCAATATCCCAGGGTATAGAAGGGAAACATATCCTTCACCGGATAATTATTCTCAAAACTGAAATGAATAATTGGTTAACTAAGCGCTCTGCTGAGACATTCCAAAAACAATGAAACAATCTGTATGAAAACGGTGAGAGAGTGGGGAAACAGTTGGCACTCTGTACACGTCAGAAGGCCTCTTACAATGCGATACCGTGTATAAATATAAATAATATCCAATACATGACCCCCAGGAAATAATTGAAGGGTTCCGGCAGTATTATCAAGATCTCTACTCCGATGATAATCCACAAACTGAACTTGAAGTTAGTAATGCAATAAATCAATTTATTGGAGACATAGACTCAATAACTACTCTAGATAATCTATCTAAACTTGACTTTGAGAATCAAATTACTATAACTGAGCTACAGTTAGCGTTGGCAGATCTTGCCTCAGGAAAGGCAGCCGGTCCCGATAAAATTCCTTTGGAATTATATAAAATCTTAGGTCCGGTTATAATGCCTTTTTTATTGGATCTCTTTACAGGCATACAAATAACGGGTACAACTCCAGACTCTTGGAAGGAGACAGATCTAATAATTTTTCATAAAAAAAACAAACCTGTCAAGAATCCATCTTCGTACCGACCTATCTCCCTGATCAACTCCGACTCTAAACTCTACGCAAAAATCTTGGCTAATCGGCTCGGGAGGGTGATTGAACATCTGGTCTCCCCCTGGCAACACGGTTTCATTCCTGGTAAGGGTACGATCGATCATATCCGCAGAGCCATTGCTCTATTTGATTTCGTGTCTGCTGAGTGGGGGGCAAGATGTCAATGATCCTCCTTGATGCCGAAAATGCCTTTGATCGGGTATCATGGCAGTTTCTGTGGACTATTCTACGTTTAAAGAATTTTGGAGACAATTTTATTAGATCTATTCAAGCTATGTACTTTCAACCTAGAGCCAGCCTTCAGATTATGGGAAAAGAATCAAAGATAATAGAGGTGTCTAGGGGGACATGGCAGGGGTGCCCCTGTTCTCCGATCCTTTTCGCCTTATATATTAATCCTTTAATCATGAAATTACTTCATAATAGCGATATCAAACCCATTTCTATAGGTAATTTTGATACGAATGTTCTAGCCTATGCCGATGATGTGGCAATTGTAACACCTGATCCCGCGGAGGCAATTGAACAAATTGAAGCAACAACTCAACAATTCGGCTTATTTTCAGGTTATTCACTCAATGAAGCCAAAACAATTATTATCTGTAAAGAGAATACAAGCTATAATGATCCTAGGAGAGCAGAAAAGGCCATATATTTAGGGATATGCTTAACACCGAAAGTTGAAATGATTAATCATTTGAATTTTAATCCATTTATTAAAACTATAGGAAAAGATCTCAAGAGTAGACAGTTTACATTTATCGATTATTGGCAGGGGTAATTTTGTAAAAATGAATATTTTCCCAAAACTTTTGTATTTATTTCAAGCAATACCATTAGCAGTAGAGGACAGTACTCTCAAAGCAATAGACTCACTAATTTCATCTTTTATGTGGCAATATGGGAAAATCAGGAGGTCTCTTAAATACCTATCATTACCATAGCATAGAGGAGGCTTAGCCCTTCCTAATATTCTGCTGTATCAATGGGCGGTTTTTCTCCAACAAATGGCTCCCATGCTTCATACAAAAACGCTAGATTCCAGAATGATAACACCAGTAGTACCCTCCATATATGAATTACTACTTGGGAATAAAAACCAAGGTCTTCTATTGAAACAGATAGAACCAAGCTATTTCAAAAAAATAAAATTTAAAATAATTATGAGTTCTTGGAAAGTTTGGGTAAAGATCTCGAAATTCTTATCAATCCCGGGACATAATAGATATATTCCTCTTTGGGACTCCTTCCTTCTTCCCCGGTTGGTAAATGATGATATGGCCAAGAAATGGAACAGATCTGGTATAAGCACAATATCGGATCTATGCGAGAATACTGTAGACCTTCAATTTTCTTATATTCAAGAGAAATATAATATCCCAATAGTCACCAATTTAAATTTTATCAGATCAAAGTGATCCTGAAAGCAAAAATTCCTGAGATATCATTTGATACAATACCTATCTTGAATATATTGACTATTAAAACAGTAAAAATAGGGAAAATATATGATTTACTCCTAGAAAAAATAAAAGATGATATAGAACATACGGAATCATCATGGGCATCTAGACTAAATGATCCAAATGTTGATATTGACTATAGTTTGTTATTAACATCTAAGATAATTATGTCTTCAAACTTAAAAGCTCAGACTTATAACACGATTTTCAATTTATATTTCACTCCAGCAAAATTGTTTAAATGGGGTAAAAGATTTGATGATCTCTGTCCAAGATGCGCGCAGGGCCCCGCTGATTTAATTCATATGTTTTATGGATGCCGGGTGTTAACTCCACTTAAAAATGATTTGATTAAATTCTGGGAAGAACTATTTGGACAACAGCTCCCGGTGTCAGCTATGCTATTCATGTTGGGCTCTGATAATACATTGGGATTGAATAAAATTCAAGAATCATGTTTATGCATTGGTGTAACTGTATATAAAATTTTATTAGCAGCTAGTTGGAAGGATGCAAATCCCCCAACCTACCAAATGTGGCTGGCAAGTTTTTTGGTTATTTATAATCAAGAAACAGCAATATACGCAGCTAAAGGAACGCGGTCTCGAACGCGGGGTCAGAAAATTTGGGAACCGGTTGAAAGATGGATGCATGGGACTAAGGGGTGAATTACCTAACCGCCAGTTATATTGTTTAGAAAGAAACTTACCTAACCAAGTTGAGCATATAGGTAAAATTGTCAAGTATAGAAGATGTGTTTTACAGCCTTCTGATTAGTTTCTTTTCTTCTTTATTATCTCCTTATGCTTTCTGTTCTGTATAAACTTGAAGATGCTTATATGGATGATTATGTTATATTATTCAAGACTGTGAATCTATTTGTGATGCTGTTTAATAAATACATTAAAAAAAAGAGAATCAATTGTATTAATTACTATTAGAGAATGGTAGAATGAATTCTGTAGTAAAATGTTTCTTCATGCTCGTTCCCTATTGGTGAATATCTTGAAAATCATGTACCCATGTTGAATGTTGGAGTGTCTTTGTTAAAAGTCCTATAAAAGGACATGAAGATTTCAGTCAGGAGGAGACCCATATCCCCCACCTTTAGAAGGTGAATCTATGCCGGACTTCACTTAGAACTGTATTGCATTCTCTGAACTTATGATCTATATACTTTGATGCTAATTTGCTTATGGTATCCTCAATGTGGTTGCCTATTAACTGATTTAATAAAGCTTTGAAATGTTACTACTACTTAAAACCCCATGAGGCCTCATGTTCTAAGCCCTTTTGCTGCTAGAAAGCCTGTGAATGCCAAAAACACAGGCTTTCTGGCTACAGAACAGTGTTCAGTTCAAATTCTTTTATTCGGTTAGACAATTAGTTAACCATAAAAAGTACATCATAATTTTAAAAATACATATTCACATAAATACAAAACAAATGGTATTATTACAATATTATAATACAGTTTAAAAAGCCTATAACGTTACAGAAAGAATAAGAAAAGGGAAAAATACACTTTCAATCAACTACCTTGCTCAATGTTTCAATGTGTTAGATCCTCATTCCTTATTGTTTTACGCATTATTATACATGATTTCAAATACATTGCCAGGCTTTTAGCCTCGTGTTGTGAGTTTGGCTGTTGCAGTGCAAGAAGCGCTGGTCGACAGGTCCTCAACCCCATCTGACGCAACACGGGCAATACCCAGCGTTTGCGGGGTATGGCATAATAATAGCAGAAAAAAGCTATATGCATGGTGGTTTGGGATGAGACCTTATCGCATGGGCATTTCTCTAGATTGTGGGACCAATTTAATGGGTTTGGAAAGGTTATCAATCGGAAAAACAAATTAAAACGAAACCTGGTTAGGAGGTATTTTTCGTAGTTAGTCAAATAATAAGTGAGATAAGGCTGTAAGCCTGGTGATACTTGTACCATCATAACGTGGGCATTAGATTGCTTGGGTAGTTCGCCGCTCAAACGAAGTTCCCTAAGATGGTTAAGGCAATGGTACTTAAAGGTTTTTCTGGTTAGCTCACTGATTAATGACGGCTCCGTTACGTATTGGTTAAGATCCAAATCTTCCAGGAATTTGACAACGTATGCCAACCATGGGATCTTTTTCCAAGAGGTCAGCCCCAGACAGTCCGAGATCAGGGCACGAGTAAGGTGACATTCAGGCTTAGACCAGATACGGTGCCATAGGACCATTGGTTGACATTTAATGTAATCAGCTAGGTAGTCAATCCCAAGCTCAGTATGGCATCCGTATGTGGGGGCACTCTGGGGAAGGGCCAGCAAATATTTTACAAAGCCATTTTGAATTTTTTGGAGTTCAGCCATATTTACATAACCCCATACACCAGCCCCATATGTAGCAATGCTCTGGCACTTAGCTTGGTGGATTTTAAGTAGTGGGGTGGGAGATGGCTTACCCAGTTTTCTAGAAAATGAAATTAGGGCGGATGTAGCACGTTGGTACAGCAATTTTCTAGTTACCAGTGCCCTTTTCCATGTTAGCTGGTCATCTATTAATATACCCAGATAAGGGTATTCCCTGACTCGTTCTAATTTTGATTGCTCGATAGAAAGATACTTCGAGCTTGTCACCTTGGTCCCCGTTTGCATGACAAAGGTCTTGGTCTTATTCACCTTTAACCCCAGGGAAAGCATATAGTTGCAGTATTTGTCCAGTTGTTTCTGCAATTGTACCAGGGATCTAGCAAAAATAACTGAATCATCAGCATAGAGCAATGCTGGGATAGGGCGATGGTTAATGGTAGGTAGATCCTGGCTCCCTTCAAGCATGGCTGCTTCCAAACCATTGGTGTATAAATTAAACAAGAAGGGAGCCAGGACACAGCCCTGCCTAACTCCGCGTGTTATTTGAAAGGAAGATGTTAGTTCGCCACCTGTGCCAAACCTTACGCGAGCCGAAGCTTCAGAGTAAAGCTCGCGCAAGAATTTGATTAGCGGCGGATCAACCCCCAGTTTCTCCAGGATGGGCCATAGCTTGGCATGAATTACACAGTCAAACGCCGCACTAAGGTCGACGTAGACCATGTATAGGTTTCCCCGTTTAGCTCCCACATACTTTCCTATTAAAAGTGTCAGATTTAAAGCCTGTTCAACAGTGCCCAGTCCCTCCCGGAATCCATATTGGAGGTCGGTAAAGATGTTATTCTCTGCCGCCCAATCCTGCAAACGATCAAGGATTAGGCGACCCGCGACTTTTCCCAATGAATCCAGGAGGGAGATGGGCCTGTAGCAGGCAGGGTTGTTTCTATCCCCTTTTTTAAAAATAGGAAGAAGTATGGAGGAGGACCAAGAATCCAGAAGGCCAGTGCTAAGAACTGCTTTCATTAGCTGGGTGATAATTGGAGACCATAGGTCAATATTGGAGACAAATATATCTAATGGGACGCCGTCCGGGCCGGGAGCCTTTCCAGTTTTTGAGGAAGATAGTGCGCTTATGACCTCCCCCAGGGTAAAGGATAGATCAATTGGATACACTCCTTTTCTTGGGGATCCAGGTTCTTGATTGCGTTGTGCCGCACTGTCCGAGGGGAGATCACTAAAGATTTTAGAAAAGTGAGTCACCCACTCATCCGCGGACACTGCTACGTCTAGGTATTGATGAGAATTGGCCTCAAGCAAGAAAGGAGATTTTAAAACCTGCCAGAACTGGGAGCTGTCCTTTATTAGGCAGCTCTCATCTAGCTGTGCCCATAGTTTTTCCTTGGTCTCTTTTTTACAACTAATTTGGGCCTGCTTATATTCAGATCTTAATTTAGCTATTTTGGCATTGTCTCTGACTGGATTGTGGAGTTCTTTCTTTAGGGCGTTTAATGCTTTTCGGCATGCCGTGTTGAACCATTTTGAACCTGGATGGGTAACTGTTTTGTGAGCTCGGACTAATTCACTCTGGATAGTTTTGAGGATTTCCCCAAAACTGGAAATGATTTGCTCGGGGGTAGAATCCTCATCAAGACAGGAATTTATCCAGGGGAGTGCTTTGGTTACAATTTTAGTTGTTGTTATTTGGGGGTCTACCCGGGACCATTTCACTGAATAACCATTGGTTCTATCCATAGTTAGTGCATTTTGGGTCAGTAAACTCTTCAGTGAAGGGCGGGGAGTATTAGTAAATAACTTCAGTGCTATGCTGTTGGAAAAATGATCACTAGATACTTCTGTTCCTGTAGTGAATTGAATAAGCGTACCCTTTAAAGAATATGAACACAAAATAAAATCTATAGTACTAAAACAGCCCCTACCGTGGAAAGTAGGTTTAAATTCCACTGGGGGGTCAACAAGTTCGTTGGCATACAACAGTTCTAAAAACATTAAACTTTTGTTAATAGAGTCTCCTACCGCGGAATGAATAAAATGTGTCAGTGGGCAGTCGTTTTCATCTGAAAGGCCACAATCAGTTGTCCTATATTTTGGGCACAGTTGTGCATTGAAATCGCCACCCCATATTACATTACACAGTGTGGGTAAATGTTTAGCACGTTGTTCACTTATAGACATAGTAATTTCTGACACAATTTTCGTACAGTTTAGCGGAGATAGGTTATTGTAAAAGTTGATTATGCTATATGATGTACCGTTTTTGAAAGTGATCAAAAGAATTTGATGATTCGGAGAAGTACATTTTATAAAAGTTTTTCTTACTTCAAGTTTGTTTGAAATATATATAACAAGGCCCCCCATCGGTCTACCATGAGTTGATGGGCAGGCCGGTGAATGAAACGTTAGGTAACCCTGTATATGCAGTGGGACAATTGTCCAAGTCTCTTGGAAGCAGATTATCTGGTGTGCGGTAACAAAGTCCAGCCAAGAAGTAGATAAGATCTTAGTTCGGAGACCTGCCACGTTCCAGAACAATATTGATACTAGCTGGTACGACTCCGTTTCATTAATAGGTACAGGGCTTCTTATCTGTGCAGATGGATCCAGAGATGCACGGTTGATGTTATTAAGGGGGGAGAACTGGGAAACACCGTTGTTGGGGTTAATAACGTTGATTGCATTGGTAGAACACCGGGACGGGACTGGGTGGTGTGAACCTTCCGCCTCAATATTGTTTATATCTGTTGCAATTGTATCTACTGTGGGAGGTAAAAACATCATTTTAGGCTGCGGACTTCGGGATTGAGAGAGATTTGCTAGGGTTGAGGATGATAGATCAGATAGAGATAAGATCTCATTTTCCGGACCCTGTACTGCTGATGGTCAGTCCACCATCTCCAGGCCGTCAAACCTGTTGTAGGTGGAGACACCCCTCCAATCCGGGAATGACGTAGTTTCCCTGCCTCCTTGTCCTTGCCATATTGACCAGTTCGTTTTATTATTCCAGTTGCCAACCTGGGTCCAATTCCATTCGTGTCCTGGTAGTAGGGGCTTGGCTGGTGGGTAGAAAAAAGCTAATCTTTTTGTTGAAATTCCTTCAGGGGAAGTTTGAGGCCCCCATGAGGAAATAAGTTCCACGGTTTGGGGGTCTTCAAAGTTTATTATTATGCAGTCCCCTGGGATCAGTTTTGGCTCCTTCCCTACCCACGGAACTCTACGGACTGATACAACTCTGTTGTTTGCGTAAGGGGGAAGTGGACGATTCGTTGACAACCAGTGAAGAACCTTGTTTTTTAAGGACCAACCGGGCTCATCAGAGTTAATATGTAGCTCCGGGACCCCAGTCATAATAATGACGTAAGGCGTTGCTTCTGGTGGAAGGTAAGCTGGGCGCGCACCATTGCGTCTAGTATTATATGCTGCGTTCTTTGTAGCGGGTGTCTTGTTGGATACGGTCGTCTTTTTAGGGGCTGGTGTCTTTGCTGGGATTGGGGTGGTAAGGTGGTTGGTAGATTGGCCCTCTGGTACAGATGGGACAGGAAGGGAAGAAGAAGCAGAGGTAGTAGGTTTATTTGCAGATGTAATGACTGATGGTTGCTGCGAATTAGTGTGTATTGTGTTTACTGATTTTTGTTGGGTCGCTATTTTTTGTTGGACCACCGTTATAGCATTAGCCGCTTTGGGTGCTTTATGTGTTTGTGTAAGATTTGTTCCCCCGGCAGTTTTTTGTTTTGAGTTACAAGTTAGAGCTGCAGGTAGTGGGTGCGTAGAAAGTACGTTTTTCTTGGATTTAAGGTCGGAAGTTAGTGTGGCTAAGGATTTTTCAATCTTAGTTAATGATACCATGAAAGGTTGAAGGTGATACTTTATTAGTGCCTCGATTGAAGTTAGCAGGTTGGTATCATGAATAACTATGTCCTGCCCAGTGCACATATTGCCACTCGAAAGCAGGTTATGAGTGTCAGATGAGAGGTTTATGATTTCTGAAGCAGGTATATCAATTGGCTGTTGGAGCATGGCCGAGTGATTTGAAGCTGCTGATGAGGAGGAATTTTTATCTGGTTGTGTCAAAAGATCCTGTCGTGCTTTGCTGGTATTTTGAGGGGAGTTCTTATTTCCTTTTCTTTTTCCCTTGCTTTTTTTCGAGATAGCACCTTCTCTCTGGCCCCTCGTAGAGGGGGATGGAAGGTCCTCCTCTGGGGGGTTTATAAACAGGATCGGGGTTCGCTCAAGTGATGGGGGAAGGTGAGATACAGAGGTTTGAGATATTTGAGTTGTGGATAGGTCAATGGACACGGACAGGTCTACAGTCCCAGGGACCGTTGGGGTCTCTTGTTGAGTGCCAGAGCCGAGGGTACGTTGAGGAGTTACGGCGGATGCGAGTAGTCCCAGTGAAGAACGCCTTGCTGCCGCTAAGTCCTGCGAGACCCTCCTTTCTAAAAGGAGGACTCCTTGGTTAATAGCATCGTTCGCCTTGGCGATGAATTGGTCAATAGGCCCTATGACCTGAGCAGCATGTGTAAGCTTAGTGTTTCTAGTGATTCTGGGTGACATTGTAGCAGATTACAAAAGGGCACAGTAAATAAATACAATGAAACAACACCTAGATGTTGGTAGTGAAGAAGAACCACTGCGATGCTTAAATAAAATGAAATTTCAAGGGGGTGGCCCAGTCCAGTCTTACCCGGGCTTGAACGGGATTAAACGGGCCCGCCCTTGGCCCGGGCTTCGCCCGGCGTCCCGCGAGACGGGGGTCTCACGCTATTTCAGCGCCTCCGGGCGCGCTGTTGACGCGGCGTGCGCCGCACTGGGTGCTGGGAAGTGTAGTTTTCCCGCCTTCGACCGCGCTCCCCACGGCTAGCGGCTCCAGCTGGCAACGGAGTCAGGCTGCGGGGGGCGGGAGGCAAAACTACTGGATTCAGGTCTTCTTGGTGGTTTAGGCAAGCGTCAAGGTGCACAGATGCGAGGGCTTCGCTCGCGCAGTAAAACAGAGTTTCCCCCCTTCGACCGGGGTCTCACGCTATTTCAGCGCCTCCGGGCGCGCTGTTGACGCGGCGTGCGCCGCACTGGGTGCTGGGAAGTGTAGTTTTCCCGCCTTCGACCGCGCTCCCCACGGCTAGTGGCTCCAGCTGGCAACGGAGTCAGGCTGCGGGGGGCGGGAGGCAAAACTACTGGATTCAGGTCTTCTTGGTGGTTTAGGCAAGCGTCAAGGTGCACAGATGCAAGGGCTTCGCTCGCGCAGTAAAACAGAGTTTCCCCCCTTCGACCGGGGTCTCACGCTATTTCAGCGCCTCCGGGCGCGCTGTTGACGCGGCGTGCGCCGCACTGGGTGCTGGGAAGTGTAGTTTTCCCGCCTTCGACCGCGCTCCCCACGGCTAGCTGCTCCAGCTGGCAACGGAGTCAGGCTGCGGGGGGCGGGAGGCAAAACTACTGGATTCAGGTCTTCTTGGTGGTTTAGGCAAGCGTCAAGGTGCACAGATGCGAGGGCTTCGCTCGCGCAGTAAAACAGAGTTTCCCCCCTTCGACCGGGGTCTCACGCTATTTCAGCGCCTCCGGGCGCGCTGTTGACGCGGCGTGCGCCGCACTGGGTGCTGGGAAGTGTAGTTTTCCCGCCTTCGACCGCGCACCCCACGGCTAGCGGCTCCAGCTGGCAACGGAGTCAGGCTGCGGGGGGCGGGAGGCAAAACTACTGGATTCTGGTCTTCTTGGTGGTTTAGGCAAGCGTCAAGGTGCACAGATGCGAGGGCTTCGCTCGCGCAGTAAAACAGAGTTTCCCCCCTTCGACCGGGGTCTCACGCTATTTCAGCGCCTCCGGGCGCGCTGTTGACGCGGCGTGCGCCGCACTGGGTGCTGGGAAGTGTAGTTTTCCCGCCTTCGACCGCGCTCCCCACGGCTAGCGGCTCCAGCTGGCAACGGAGTCAGGCTGCGGGGGGCGGGAGGCAAAACTACTGGATTCAGGTCTTCTTGGTGGTTTAGGCAAGCGTCAAGGTGCACAGATGCGAGGGCTTCGCTCGCGCAGTAAAACAGAGTTTCCCCAGAACAGTGTTTTTTAAGTACGTATCCAACTGTTCAAGTTGTGAAAGGGGTTTTCCAGCATAATGTTATTCTCTATTACGTGGGGGCGTGAATGTGATGTCACGCTCCTACTTGCACGTCACAATGAGATATGTCAGTGGTTTGCGACTGCAGTTGCAATCGCAAACTATTGCTCCGCTTCAAACACCCAAGCTGGGGTAGCAAGTGGCTTGCATTTACCAATTTATCAAAATAAACAGAGGTTCCATGTCCCACTGCATGCTCTTCCTAGTGTCTTCTGAAAGGTGAGTCTGGAAACATTTCTTTTAAAGAAGTACCTGTTCCTTTAATGGACAGGAGCTACTTTAAAAAATGTGTCCTATGTCAAAATGTCAATGCAGACACAGTGGTCATTTATCCATTTCAGGACATCAATCATGCATTTGCAGCAAATTGCAGAGGGTTGTAAATATTGACCTACCCAATTTTAATTAAAACCATTAGATGAACATGGAAACTAATCATTAATTATGAACGATCTTATTTATTTTTATTTTATTTGCTGGTTTTGTAAATCTACAGTATGCTAAGTATGCGAAGCTAAAACCCATTCACAGTGCTCTCGAGGCAGGTAGATCAAGGGCGTGGTTAAGTTGACTACTTAAATCGTCTCTTTAACACAGTAGGAAGATTCTTGACACCAATTCTTTTGTAAAGTGGGCAGAGGCACCAATGACAGTGTAATAAGAGCAAAAGGCTTCCATGATTAGATTTGTCGGCACGCTGCTCCTAAAGTTGGATATAGCTGTCACAATAAGATGTATTTATTTATTTATTTGTTTATTTATTTAATTGGGACTTTATATAGTGCACAAGCCAGAGGTGGTAGCTTCGGAGCACGAAGGACCACATATCATTGGCACAGAGATCAATCAGTTAAACATAGTAAAAAAAAAGAAAAAACCGCACATATACTAAATAATAGAATACTCTGATGTAAATATGCAAAAACCTTAGGTTGAATTAGAGCATGGACTTCGGGTGGAGTAACTGGTTGTTAGGTTCTAGCCAGTTGTTATTCCATAGCCTTGGGCTGTGGACTTTGATGATCCTCGTCGTGTTGCAACATGCATAAAGTTGCCTACTATAAGGGCATCAAAGGATATGCCCTGGAGACAACCTTTTGTGAGTATTCTCGTAGTTTCTTTTATACACTCTGACTGAAGCATGCCATTTTAAATGTGATTATTTGCTTCATTCACAAGGAGCTAGTGAGATTTTCGAAAGGCTGGTATGATATGGTTTTATGGATGCTTTCTTTGTGCTACTGAGAACACTATCGGGCATATTTACAAGCCCCTCACGTCACCGGAGCATCATTTTTTCTGACGCTCCAGTGGCGTTGCTCTCTACCTCTACTTAATGAGGCTAGATGTCACCTTGCACATATGCCCCTTACTGCAGTAGTCCACTGCAGCAAAGAGGCGGGCAATGGGTGTTGCTGTGGGCTTTCCACCGCAACACCCATTGCTTTTTGACACTGCCTCATATTTACAAGGATGGGGCAGCTGCAAAAATTAAACCAGAGAAAACCTGGTGGCATATTTTTAATAAAGTGGCAAAGCGTGGGTTAGCTCCAAAATAGCTAAAGCTGCACTCAGTCACTTCAGAAATGCTGGGATGCACCGTATTTACAATTACACAATGCGTTTCTCCCTGTGCTGGCGCTACATTTAGCTGCCTGGAGGTAACGAAGGCACCCTCGCACCACAGTGCAAGGGAGCCTGCGTTGAGGGAATGATTGTTAATGTGCAGGATGTGCACATTAACAATCCAGAATGGCAATTTCAAACTTCTATGTATGCTGCATTGTGCAGCACACATAGAAGTTGCAAATCGTCATTTTTATAATGATTGTTTATGTGCAGGAAGGGGCACCATCCTTCACATAAACTATAATTCATGGCTATTTGCTGTTTCTATGTGTGCTACACAATGAGGCATATATAGAAACAGCAACAACGAGGAGCAATAAAGCATTTCTCCTCATTTTGCTATATTAAGACCTGGTTTTCCCTGGTCTAATTTTGCACTGGCCCATATTTACAACACCCTTGTAAATACGGGGCAGTGTCAAAAACAATAATATTGGTGCTGGATACCCACCGCAACACCCATTGCCCACCCCTTTCACGCTAAGCATAGCATGAAAGGGTGCAATATCGATGAGGCAGTGTTAAGCCACGTTAAATGGCTTAACGCCGCCATGGAAATAAGGCGAAGCCCCTATCGCAACAGGAACGTCTCTAAAAGTGACATTCATGTGGCAATAGGGGCTCCCTGGTCTTAGGATGGCGATACGAGAACACATTATTAATTTCTCCTTATATTTTGCACTTTATATGTGTACTTCATTCTGCAGCACATGTAGAAACAGTAAATTGCCTTTACAGATTGATTATCTTCCTGCACATTAACAATCGCCCCTCCAGTGAAGGCACCCTTGCAACATGATGTAAGGGTGCCTGCACTTCCATTAGGCAGTTTTCATTAACTTCAGCACTAGGGGAAAAGCAGGTGTGCACTGTATTTTTGTAAATAAGGCGCACCACTGCATTTAAAAAATATCGGAGAGCGGCGTTACCAATGTTGGAGTAACACAGCGCTCCAACATTTTATTGTAAATATCCCCCTATGTTTTACCAGTCCTGCTGAGAGACAAAATCTCTATGGAGTTCTAGATGATGCTTTGTTTGGGGAATGAGTGCACCTCTCTCAAAAATGTCTGACGCCTGAGTCCTATTGTTCAAATAGGAGGTACTGGGCTGATATGGGGTTTGCACTCATTACTCATCGTCTTCAGAACATGATTGCATTGTGTAGCGAGTCTCCAGGTTTGTAAATTAGGTCAAGTAAAGTAAGGTCAAGAATGTACCGCAAAAAAACACTTTCAAGATTCAAAATTTTTTTTGTTCCACAATAAAAAGCTGGTGTTCTGGATCCTGATATCCTCACTCTTCCATATGAGACAATTATACAAAAGGACCAAAAACACATAAGAGTCGTGATTGGCCCACCATAATTGACCATATTTCTTTCTTTGTAATTCCAGATACAGCTACAGAAACCTTGCCACATACTATGGCATTATTATTTTTGGCTCCACACATTTTTGTCAAAATTCCAAGCTCATTATTCATTCAATTTCCTTTTGTGCTTTCTACTTCCATCATCCTGGGGGATTCTGGCTAACCATGGTGCATAAAGGGATGTGAACAGCAGTGGAGTTTCCTCCAGGCCTTCACAGTGATCCTCTACTTTGGCCTGCAGCAGTCCTACAGCCATATATCCTGACTTATTCATGTCATAGCTGTGGGGCTGAACAACAGTACCAGTGCATTAATTGTCAATCAGTATTCTTAAATAGTGAATTGTAAGGAATTGCTATTAAGACATTGGTGTATTTGTACATTAGATTTTGGATGCCATATTAGTGAATTGCTATGTTTTACTGATAAGGAATGACAAAATAAAAATGTTTGTACATCAGCCCCTAATCACATAACACTGATACTAAGAGGCCTCCACTGTTGATGATTACGTTCAAAGATCAAAAACATTCAATCATGCCTTAGTGATGTTCAAAGCCCTAAAACCTCAGCAACTCATCTACCGTCATTCAAATCTGGTGGGATGAGAAACTTATGTAGCAAAGAGACTTTCTATTTCATGATCAAGAAACTGAAAACAAACTCCCCTACATCTGAATTCTTTTCTGGTGCTTCACTCTATAATGGAACACTCTTCCTGAAAACATCAGAGGTCAAATGAATATAGGTATATATTTTAAGGAGCTAAAAATCTCCTATTCAACCTATATTTTAACATCTAAACACTTGCCTCTTCCTCTACTCACATTTTCCAAATCACTAAACACTATCGGGCTTATCTACAAACCACTTGCACCACCAGTGCGTCCCATTTTGTGACGCACAGGCGGTGCAACCTGCTGCCCCATATTTACAATGACACATAAAGCCACCCATGTCCTTGTAAATATTGCCCCTTTACACAACACTTTGCATGAAAGGGGCATGCCATGGGTTATTCTGTGGGTGGTCCCACGCAACACCCATGGCTTCTGCCGCATTTCCAGATGTATGAGAAATTGTAAACCCGGAAATGCATCAGAATGCTTCTCCTCCCCATTGTGCAACGGTGCCTGTGTCGGCACATGGCAGCTAATTGTGTGCTAGCGCAGGGAAGAGCAAAGGGATCCATCATGTCGTTGTAGATATGACGCATTCCTTTGCTTTGGAATTAATGCAGCGCAGCACAGACAAATGGCTTGCAGCACTGTGCTGCGTTAATTCCTTGTAAATAAGCCCAAAAATGATTTAAATGTTTAGGTTTCCTTACTAACAGTTTTATGTATTTCTGAGAACATGTCTCAGGAGATGTGATTTCATTGTAAAGCACTCACACAACATGACGGATTGTGCAATCCTATGTCAAAACTTTAAATGAAATAAATTACTAATGGTACAACATGACTTGAGAAAGCCCTTTTATTCCCATATCATCTTATGATCCCTCTGCCTCTTGTGCCTGATTTCTGCCCTTCACCATCTCAGGCTGCTGCAGCTAGCACATCAGAGCTAGCTCCTTTATAATTGTTGCTGTGCTGCTGTATTCCTCTTGGCAATTGTCAACCTTTCTGCTGGTGTTGGGTCTTCAGCAGACATCCCCACTCATTTGTCCAGAAAGCCTTTCCAGGCAATGCCTTTCATCTCCCTTAAAGCAAAAAAACTCCAAAACACTCCACTTAATCCCATGTCAGGCCTTTTGCTGGTAACCGTTTTGCTTGTTAAAACCCCCAGAGATAAGCTTAATTCATTATTTTAACTAGATCGGTCACAATGAGGATTCTCTAAATGTCCTTCAAACTTCCAGTTATTGAAATACATTGGATAGCCTGTACTCTGCAGGGGCAATGTAACAGCTTGTTAGCGCATTCTACGATTATTAGCGAAAAGGAAAACATTTCACAAGAACGAAAATAAGGGCACATTATGTGCCAGTGAGACAACGTGGACAAATCACATTTGCCACTGAAAACTGACTTTTTTTTTGCGAAGTGTCTAGCTGTGGATTCTGAGCCCTATCTCAGCTGGCACCTGGAAAACCTAGGAAACCTGTAAAAATGTTAAACTAGACCTTCAATGAGAATTCACGATGGGGTGACTTGTGTGCCTTGTTGTGGATTTTGGGCCCTAGCTCTGCCAGCGCATAGGGAATTTTGTAAAACTAGATGCTCAGGGAAATCTAGGATGGGGTGACTTGAGTGACTTTCACCAGGTTCTGTTACCCAAAATCAGCTGCAAACCTCAAAATGTGTCTGAAAAAACTAATTTTCCTCACATTTCTGTAAGTTCTGGAATCTGAGGTAACCTGCAAACCTCTGCACACCTGGCATTACCTCAAGTCTCTTGATAAAAGTTATACCTTGCTTGTGTGAGTAGGCATAGTGCCCGCTACAGGAAATGGCCAAAACGCAAAGTGGGCACATCACAATTTTACACTGAAAACTGACCTTTTTTTGCAATGCGCCTAGCTGTGGATTTTGGGCCCTAGCTCAGCAGACACCAAGGGAAACCTAGAAAACCTGTAAATGTTTGAAAACTAGTCATCCAGGGGGATCCAGGATGGGGTGACTAGTGTAGGTCTCACCAGGTTTTTTTTACCCAGAATCTCTTGCAAACCTTAAAATATGTCTAAAAACACATTTTGCTGTTATTTCTGTGATGGAAAGTTCTGAAATCTGAGAGGAGTCACAAGTTTCCTTCCACCCAGCATTCCCCCAAGTCTCTTGATAACAATTATACCTCACATTTGTGGGTAGGCCTAGTGCCCGCAACAGGAAATGGCCCAAAATGTAACCTGGACATCTAACATGTTTCCACCAAAACTGACCTTATTTGTGCAATGTGCCTAGCTGTTGATTTTGGGCCCTATCTCTGCCATCACCTAGGGAAACCTAACATTGCTGTAATTTTTTTTAAAACTAGACACAGAGGGAATTCAGAATGAAGCGACTTGTGTGGCTCTCACTAGGTTCTGTTACCCAGAATCCCTTGCAAACCTCAACATTTGTCGAAAAAAACATATTTTTCTCACATTTCAATGATGGAAAGTTCTGTAATCTGAGAGGAGCCACAAACTTACTTCCACTCAGCATTCCTCCAAGTTACCCGAAAAAGTATTTCCTCACTTGTGTGGGTATGCCCGCTACAGGAAACAACCCAAAACATAGCATGGACTCATCGCATTTTGCCACTGGAAACTGACCCCTTTTTTGCAATGTGTCTAGCTGTGGAATTTGGGCGCTAGTTCACTCGGCACCTCGAAAAACCTAGCAAACCTGTACATTTTTTCAAACTAGACACCCAGACACCCAGGGGAAGCAGTCAGCTTAAAAAAGAATGGAAAAAACAAAATGAGCTTATAAACACGTTTTAGTGCCCCCTCAATCTCTACATGTTTTTGACCCTTCCCAGTCGCAGGCCTTAGACCACCCACACAAGGGGACCCCTGTGTTTTGGTCCTGGGCTTGTCAGTCATCTAGGGAAAACTACCAAACACAGACACCCAGGGGAGTCCATGGTGGTGTGGTTTACATGGATCCCCCAGTGTTTTAGAATCTGGGTAAGAAAACGTTGGGAGCTCCTTGCAAGCCACACCTCCTTGGACTTCCCCGAATATCTAGTTTTCAGAAACATCTGAGTTTGGTAGGTTTCCCTAGATGGGCACCAAGCCCAGGACCAGCAACACAGACGACCACCTTGCAAAACCAGGTCGTTTTGTGATAGGTAATTTTAATGTCTCCACAATACGTGTTCAGCCCTTTCCCGTCTCAGACATTTGGCCCACACAAGTGAGGTAGCATTTTTCTCATGAGACCTGGGGAAATACTGGGTGGTAGGACATTTATGATTTCTTTCTGATTCAGAAAGATTATGACACAGTAATGATCGGAATATGTATGGATTTAGTCACATATTGAGGTTTGCAGGGCATTGTGGGTAAGAAAACATGATGGGAGTCATGTAAGGCACACCACCCTGTACTCCCCTGATTGTCTAGTTTACGAAATTACATAAAGTTGGCAGATTTTCCCTAGAAACAATGTACACCTTGGCAGAGAAAGACAGAAAAGACAAATATTACTGCACAACCATCTATTTCTCAAGTACACACATATACTGATTGGATTTGGCATGAGGGTGAGTGAAAGGTTCAAAATGTATATTTTAATAACAAGAGAGTTAAAAAAAATGAACTGCACTGTTAATAATTGAAAGGTAAAAAAAATGGAAACAATGCCACAGCTTGTGAGCTGTAAAGCTGCCACAAGACACCAACCACCGTACAGGCGATTCACACACCGTTCAAGCGTGACACACTCAAGACTACTCACACCGCCAGCTGCACTCTCAGCATATTACAACCCTCACATCAACAGACAGTGCCATTCAAGGTCCCTTCACTTTCATACGCCCACGTACTGACCCAGTAATTGTACCAGCTTGTGGCTGGCTGAGTGTGTGTATTGGTGTTTGGCTAGCAGTGTGTGTAGTGACCAGCAGCAAGTCACTACTCACACACGCCAGCCAAATGCCAGCTCACTCACACCACCAGTCAAGCACCATTTTACACACACCTCCAGCCAAGCATGAGTTCAAGCACCCCGCCAGCCAAGCGCTAGTTTACTCACACCACCAGCCAAAAGCCAGTCCACCCACACCGCCATCAAATGTTTTGTAACAAGAACGAAAACACAAACAAATTGTCAGTAGATACTAAACTATAAGTACAAACACAATAGGTCTAACTAAATACATCCCACTAATGCCAACCGTGAAATCTAAACATAAAATATAAAAACATACAAACCAGTCAGTTTACTTTTACGCTCACAGTTGCATCACAAAACTCTGTTGCGTGTGATACAATTTAAAACATGTGGGCACACACAGCCCAGGATTAGAAAACAATCAGGGCAGTATATGTGACTCTCCTTCCACATATCCCCTTGAGCCCAGACTCTACATTTCTTACTGGGAAAGTCCTTTTTGGACGTGAGAGGCATGTGATCTGGACAGTGGCAATCTTTCATTCTAAGGAAATCAAAAAAAGGGATGGAAGAGGTGGTGCTGGTAGGCACCGAGGTGGGCACATCCTCCTCTTGTCAAGGTACTTGTAATCACAAAGGTCCACCTCCGAGAAGGTTATTGTGCATCCTGTTGGTGTTGGAATACACTTGATGTGTTAAAATACCCCTCACACACCAAAAGGGCCCTTGGTGTCATGATTCATCATCGGGGTCTTCCCGCTCGGCTGCCGAACGGGGCAGTGCTGCAACAAGCGACTACGCCGGAGCACCTTTTAAGTGAAGGTGCTATGTGAGTGAGTGGGAGTGAGTGTCAGTAGGGTCAGGGGTGATATAGTGATGTTAAAAAATACCTGGCCTAGTGTAAAGAAAAAAATATTTATTAGGCACTGGCTGGTATTATTAAAATAGGTGATGTTGGAAAGGTTAAGCTAGTTAGTGGGCTAACTTTCCCGTGCGGGTCAACATGTTTCGGGGCTCCATGCCCCTTCGTCAGGACCGGGGTCAGATCCCCCTGTCACTCACTAAATGTTGTGCCACAGTGCGTGTATGTACCCTAAACTGTAAGGTACTTACTCCTATCAATGTGTATTTTATTTTATTTGTTATATAAATACACAGCCCTTGCTAGTACTGGTATACTTGGTTGTATGCCTGAAAAACAAGAACCAGGTGTTAAAAGTGCGCGGATCCCAAAGCGCTTCGCTTAAAGGTACCTGTGAGAAAAAGTTTGTGGAAAGAAAGACTAATATACATAGTACATACAGATGCTGCTGGATGACCTATGGGAGGTAAACAGTTTTTCATCGAATCTGTAGACAAATATTGCTGGGTACATAATTTCAACTAAGGACAACACAATCAAATACACACTTCAGTACATTATGGGAAAGTTTGTGCAAAGCGGTATATACATACTAGGCAGGGGGGGGAACAGTGCCCCTTTCATTCTAGCCACATCCTCCACTGCTGCAACTCTAGGAACTCATGCATGTTCCACTACAACAAGGCTGCCTATCACAGACTGCTGAAACTGAATCAATGTCATCTTCGACTCTTGAAAACAATCCTTGAATACAACAAAAGCATTGAAGGTAGCTTAATGAAATAAGTGGCTAGCCAAAGTCTTATACCAAAAGTAAGCCTTACGAACAGCAGTGTAAGGTTCCAGCCTCTGATCTACTCTATCTACACCTCCCATGTGCTTATTGTAGTCTAAAATGCACACAGGTTTGTGCACTTCAGTAGCCTGACCCCAAACAGTCACAGGTGAAATACTTTCATCATGGATGGTAGTCAGCATGTAGAAACCTCTCCTGTCAATACATTTCACAGCCAGACATTCATCATTATGCAAGGCACTGCACTGTCCCTTCTCAAGTTTCTTACAAACAAGCTCTTTTGGATTACCTTTACAGTTAGAGCGGATTATGCCTCAAGCAAAAAGTGTCCACTTTGAACAATTGCACACCAGTGTAGAAGTTATCTATATCTATAAATGGTGACCTTTGTTAAAAAGTCCTCTACCAAGTTCCCACACAATTTTCGCACAAACTCTCAAAGTGGCGGGTCAAAACTGAAATCCCTACCAGTGTTCGCCCTGAAATGATAGGTATATCCAGTACTACTCTCAGGCAGCATATACATCTTAATTCTATAATGTTCCCTCTTGCTATGAATGTACGGCTTAGTAACCAAATGGCCCTTGAACAGGCCCAAAGACGCATCCAGAGCTATTTCTGGATCTGGAACATGGATCTCTGAAAATAAATCACCAAAGTGATCAAGCGGCTGGCCGAGTCCTAAAAAGACAATCATAATTAGGGTGATCTGTGGCAACACTAAAGCATTATCAACAAAATGCAGCCTCCGAAGTAGAAGCAAATACTGATCACGACTCATGGTTGCAGGAAACATAATAACACAAAGAAGGGAACTACTGGTCAAAAAGTACAGAAGAGTTTTGGAAATGGAAAAGAAAAGACTAAGAGTAAAAAACAACAGCACCAACCATATTAGATTGAGATGAATCCCATCAGCCCACCGAACTGGCGGAACATCGTCATTTGGGAGTGACGAAAACAAACTCGGTGTAGCCCACCTCTGGTTGAGGGGTATTAATGCTACACCGGTTCAGTAAATGGTGGAAATAGCCAACCAGATCATGATCTCAATCAATGGTGCTGAAAAAAGTGCAGTGCAAAGTGAATGAGAAGTATAAAATTGGTTACTAGGATATCAAAAAAGTTTTAATGGAGGCTATCCTAGTATCAAATTTAAAAACAAGAGCTGATGGTTTGAAAGAATAACCATCTTATAGCAATAGAATGCGGGTCGACATGTTTCAGCCAGAAGGTTAAAGTAACCTGGCTTTTGTCAGGACGTAGCTGTTAATACACTACTCCACAAATATAAAAATTGAGAAGAAAAAAACAAAATTGTCAAAATACAGATTTTGTGACACACTTACACCCTACTGTAACCTGATGAACACGGACGTGTGAAGGTTTCCATTTTACTGTGGGTGCTGTGTCTTTCCCAGCATTATGTGGGAGAAAACCTCACCTTACCCGGCAACTGCTCGATAATGGGAGGCCCTGCTCTGTCCATAGGTACCTCGTGGTTAAGACCAAGCCGAAGTGCAGGAAACAAAGCCATTGCCATCAAAGGACTAGTATACCATTGTGAAGACAGCGACTGGCTTCCTTATCAAGCCTATCAAAAAAGTTAAACTCAAGAACTTCTTCAACTCATCCAGATTTGTTGGAGTACACCGGGTGGCTCTAGAGTGGGGCTTAAGTCTAGCGCTGCTGTCCCTCAAATAGTGTTCAGCATACAAAATACTCTGGTCAACAATCTCATTCAAAAATACATTATAAACAACTGAAAGAAATACATCAGCAAAAGTTTTCAGTATTCACTCTACACCCTGTGACACTACTAAAGGCAGGCAATGCCGGCTGCACTATGTTTGGGGCAGCCCAGAGTTCAGCTCTTTCAATAGGAAGCCTTTCAGCCCCCGGCTGAAAACCAGATGCCTCTTGCTGCACTATTGGCACATGAGTGTCCATTTCTAAAAGCAGCACTTCCTCCTCTCCAACAGAAAGTTCACTGCCAGAATCCTGGACTTTCTCCTCTGCCTCAAATGCAGAGTCAATCTCATAATCATGGTCAGAGGAAGAATCAGAAAGCATACCAACAACCTGCATAATGGTAATCCTGCAGCTAACCATAATCCTTACTAAAATAAGTAATTTGACAAATAAGTCAACAATACCCAAAATAAGTAAAATAAGGTAAAAAATAAGTAATAAACAAAGAGTGGCTTTATCAGACAGAAAGTAAATCTACTGGCATATAGCTAAAGCAAGGTAAGGTCAATCAATACAAATCACATAAAGACCTATATTCTGTACAATGATACCATTCACTTGTGAGAGACAGCTAGACTCACCAGCACCTACCCTGTACAGACACAGCAAGCACTAATGATATACCACTAGAAAGGAAAAACTAAAGAAAATGACACACAAGAGAACGCAATACACAAATACACATTGCGCACAAATCCAAGGAGAATTTCACACACAATCAAAAAGAAGTTAAATATGCTCCTAGTATTACAGCATTTATAAAAAAAACGCATTCACAAGGCAATAATCCTCCTTTCGAGTAAACAGTTCAAAAATAATTTTCTGACCAAACTCCTGCAACTACACAGACTCCAGATCTACCATTGCTGAAACCGCATGCAGGAGTTGCATCAAAGGAAAACAAAAGCTTTGCGATAAAAAAAAGAAAGATATAAAACATTACAATCACAAATGGTGACAAGAAATAAAATAGTTAACATTATAAAACAATAAGAAGTCTGCCCATCACCATTCAAATTCAAGCCACAGACATCATCAGCTAACACCAGTCCACAAACACCACCGGCCGAGTGCCAGCCCACAAACACCACCACCAAGTGCCAGTCCACGCTCACTGCCAGCCCTGTGCCACTGTATGCACACCCCCAGTCATGTGCCAGTCCATGCAC
The DNA here is from genome assembly GCF_964263255.1 of Lissotriton vulgaris. Taxonomy (NCBI): domain Eukaryota; kingdom Metazoa; phylum Chordata; class Amphibia; order Caudata; family Salamandridae; genus Lissotriton; species Lissotriton vulgaris. Next base: position 2,002,507,668 of record NC_141689.1, on the reverse strand, counting down.
ACCGCCAGCCAAGCACCGCTTCACTCACACAGCCAGCCATGTGCCTGTCCAAACATACCATCAGCCAAGCGCCAGTCTACACCAACCATCAGCCAGGCGTGAGCCCACACACACCAAGTACACCCAGACCATCAGCCGATCTCCACTTCACACACACAAAGAAACTATCCCTGGTGTTTAGCGGTTTTCTGCCCCGGGGCCAAAAACTGCCAAAATACATGCCCCAAAAAAGCAGAGCGACTCTTGCCAAAAGGGCGCTCCCTGACATATAAATAAATACAATCTCTGGTGAATAGTGGCTTTCTGTGCCTAAAAACATGTCTAATCTGCCTCCAAGGACTTAACAATTGCAAAGGGATCCACTGAAGATCCATATATACGGTGTGTAAGCTAATAATAATGCAATGTATTTTTTATATCTCTTTCTTTTATGTGTACTTTTATGGCCTTCGACCCAAATAAAGTAAATTGAACTGAACTGAATTGGTGTCTAGTGGCTTTCTGCGCCCTGTGATGGCAGATGGGCCTAAGAATAAGACCAATCGGCCGCCAGGTGGGCCAGGAAACAACCAAAACATTTCCCCAATAAAGGGAAGTGACCCTTACCCAAGCGGCCACTCCCCAGCAAATTCAAAATAAAATCCCTGGTGGCTAGAGGGCTTCTGCCCTCACCAGATGGCAGATCTGCTCTCTTGGGAGGGGGTATACAAGGGGGAATTCCTCAAAAACATTTCCCCAAGCTCCCTGTAATCATTACTATAATTTATATCCCTGGCTTCTAGTGGGTTTCGACCTCCTGGGGGCAGATACTCCTATAAACTGCTGAATCAGCCCCTTGGGGGGGTCAAAACCCGGATGAAAAGTGCCTCCAGGCGAGCAACCATTGCCCAAGAGGCCACTCCCCCAATATTAGTGCAAAAACAAACCAGTGGTGTGATTCCTGCTCTACAATTATGGCTCCACCCTCAATTGTGGAGCAGGAATCCACTCCCTACAGACACAGGGGGAAGTCCTTTCCCAATGTGTGGGTATTCCCACAAGAAACGTCCCTGGGAGAAGGACTTACCAGAAAACCAACCTCTCCCTGGATGCGCCGGAAAAAAATGGCTTCCAGAGTGTCCCTAGCTGCACTTGATGACCGTTGGCATGCCGTGAGTGTGCCGAAGTCATCAAATTGCTGAGGGGGGATTGGGGAGGCAGCAAAAGCGCTTCTGCTGCAAACCCTGAAGGGGGGGGTCAAAAGGGGCAGCCCACAGGTGCCAGCGCTTCCCCCATAGGTGGGTGCTAGGACAGAACGGTTCCGTCGTCAGCATATGTGCACTGTGATTGAGGACGGAACCGTTCCTTCAACAGCACACAAGGGGTTAAAATGCAGGCCTACGATAGCTATGGTCAATCTAAACATCAATAATACACACTTAATACATTTACATTTGCAGATGTTAATGTCGATATAAAAGGAAAGCATTTAATATAAAAATAACATATTCAAATCCTCCCTCTGGTGACTCTGGAAGTCACCAAACAGTACACCCACATTCTCTTCCAAGTCACCCCTTACTCAACAGTTGTTGGCTTTTGCTTCTGTGTCTAAATTCCTCTAGATCCTTCAGCTCATTATAGGTTTGGTTCTGCAGGTCTTCAAGTTCAGCATCAGTTCTTTTCCTCTTTCTCCCTCTTGATTCAGACAGCTGCTTTCCTCCAATGAATTTTGATCCACCCTTTTCAGTAATTGGATTTATCCCACTCACAAAAAGAAATAGGTATATCACACAAATTATCATGATTAGTATCGAAGATAGTAGCTTGTTCAATATTTCACTACCAACATCACTAAATTACTTACCAATCTTCCTTTCCGTAATGCTTCCCAGACACTTGTCTTCTCCAAATACGTCACTTCACTAGAAACGGCAGTTATGTTAGTTACAAACGTGTTAACTTTGTTACTTGTGTCAGACATGTATGTGCAGTCAAGTAGTCGGCCACAGAAGCCTCCCTCTTTTGAGAGTAAGCTATTTAAAGCAAGCCTACTCTTCAGAACAATTGCCTTTATAGCTAAAAGATCAGAATTAACAGCAGTTAAAGCACCAGCAGGATTAGTAGCAAGATGATCAACTACGGTAGAGAGCTTTCTAATCTATAAGTCATTCAAAACTATACCTACAGAAAGAATCATAGACCACAAATGTCACTCACTTCTTGTGAAGCACTGCATTTATCTTTTTCATAAGTCACTACCCTTTTATTACCTATTTCATTTACATGATACACCTTAGGAAACACTAAAGGTAAATAACAATCCAGTTTGACAGAAGTTGGAAATATGCATTCTTCACAAACACAAACTAAACTCCTGTAATAACACATTATTTTCCTAAACACATTTGATCACCTATAACTTGAAAGCTTTGTACACATTTGCTTCACTCCACCACCTGTGGTCTTTGTATCTGCTCCTTTCTTTCTTTGTTACCAAACACAACTACCTTTCTTCTTTAAATCCAAACTAATTTTTGGATTTATTTCTGACTCCTTCATAATTTCCTCTTCTATCGCCCAGCTCACCTTTACTCCTTTTCTTAACCTTATCACTGTGTCCTCACTTCTTTTGTGCAATTCATCTAAAATTAATTTCAACCCTACACAGTTTACACTTAGCATAAAGCAGATCAGTAATGTAAATGTGTGTAATAAGCTATAAATACTCACCCATTCTTTCCACAGACTTTGCTACAGAATTCAGATTAATGTTTTTAAATGTAGGCACATCGTCTAAATAGTTAGTAAAACAGTATTTAAAACAACCACATTGATAAAACAGATTAATAGGTAAGATACATGATCAGGAATAGTACAGGCGTAAGTGATGTTATGTCACACCAGCTACAGTAGGGGAAGGTAAGTATGTGCTAACTCTATCTTCAATAATCTTAGAATATTCATGCAACAGTCTAAAGAATATTTTTTTTCTGAGAATTTTCTCACAGAACTGTCTTTATACAAAATCTCCATGTTTAATCTACGTTGCTCTTGTAAAAAAAGGTACATCAGTATTACTTTTGATTGAAGCATACTTAACAGGACAGTTAAGACTATCTAGTAAACCAATCACTAATATGAGTATGGCAAATGCAACTACCATTATTAGCACCATGCAACCTTTAGGTGAACTCGACATCATGGTTTCTCAAGTCACATTGAAAAGAAAAATCAAAAATTGATAAGTTGACTACTGTACAAATTGGTAAAATCTTCAGTGCATTTCAGTGTATTTCATTGTACATTTGTTCATTCAGTTGACTTCAAGGGTAAAACCTTACAATCTACAGCTCGATACTCTAAAAGGTACAAAAAATCTACTCTTGTACTGGAGCCTGGGCCCGATGTCTTAACAGCATACCCAGGGTACAGAAGATGAATATTTAATGCCTGGACCTATGTATTCAGTTAATCAAAAATAAGATTCAATCTTCACTGTGGTAGCACTATTCATGGGGATTTTTCAAGAACCCTCTGATAATTCACAGTCTTATGAACTCTCATGTCAGGCTTGTTTTCGGCAAAGTAGGTCCGCTCACGCTCAGGAGCCCAGTACCTTTGATTAGGCAATGATCTTCTGTCCACTTGTTGTTTACTATCACTTTGTTCGCTTGGCTTTGTTTCTTTGCTGATCATTTCTGGAATGCATTCATGGGACATAACAGATATTAGTCTAAAACTACTTATCCACCATCTTCCTTGTTCCCTTGCATTCCTCTAGTCAAAGTGCTTGCACCTTCTTCCTGTTTGAAGTGCACACTCTCAGTTTCAGCTCTTTGAGTCACTGTGGTTACTCTCGGTTCATTCACCATAGACACAGTGCATCTGTCTCGACTTGACTTTGAGATGATTGTCTGCAATTTTCTCCTACCTCTAAAAATTCATTTTGTGCTAGAGTTTGACTCTGCAAATCAACGGTTGTTGTTGCCACTTCTTCACCCTCACTCTCTATGTGTGGAAGCCTTAGATGCAATTCAGTAGGCCCCCACACTTCACTACAATGTTCGTCAAGGATGACTTAGTAAGGGCCTCACCAGAAGGGCTCTAGAAACAGTTTTCTGATGTGTTTCTTCATCAGTATCCAGTCTCCTGAACTAAGATTGTGGTACTGTTCCTGCCTTGGAAGTGCAGTTGTCAAGTCAACCTGATTGGAGACAGAATGCACCACGTCACCCAATCCCTTGCAGAAGTCTAGAATCATATCACCTGTTATACTCACAAACGTAGCTGCAGGCACGGCAGGAAATCTCATGGCTCTACCCATCAGGATTTTGTGAGGGGAGAGTCTGTTCCTCTGATAAGGAGTGCTTCAGAGACTCATCAGGGAAGACCGTTGGGGCATTTCAAGCAAGCAGATGTACATATCTTGGCTAGATGAGACTTCAGCGTCCCTTTGACCTGCTCCACTACCCCAGATGCCTCTGCCTGCAGTTACTGCTGCTTCACCTGTACTGCTGCACACAACAACTTCATTAACTGATTTTTAAAACGGGTTCCACTGTTTGTCTCCAGAGAAAGTGGTAGACGTAATGAGGGACCAATTCCCTGAGTAGTAATATGGCGACTGAGACTGCTGCACCTCCTGGTCAGATATGCTTCAACCCAACGGGAATAGAGACAGACTACCACCAAGATGTAACGTAGTCCATTCCATATAGGCATTTTTACAAAATCAACTGCTTCCTGTTAAGCTTGCCCCCAGATCTTCCTATGCAACTCATTGTCACAACAGTCCTCCTACCCACATTTAACTCCTGGCAAGTAACACACCTGTGATACAAACTCTCTGCAAAGACATGGAAATGGGGGTTGTACCAGTAGGTCTGGAAGTAACAGACCATAGCATCTCTCCCTATATGGGTGATACCAATGATATTTCTTGCTATAAGTGCCTACCTTGCATCTGGCAACAATGGTCTTTCATCTGTTGAAACCCATACATTGATTATTTGCATATCCTCTCCTAACCCACTTTTGTTTTTTGGCTTGTTACTTTATCATGTAATACTTTCAACTCTTCCCAAGTATCAACAGTGCTCAACAACATGTTTTGGAAAGGCTTAATATTTGGATTCACATGGGTCTTCTTGATTGAATGTACAGGACTCAAGAGCACAGTATCCTCCTTTTCAACTGCATAGCGGTTTACAGCAGTCACAAAATGCAATTTGCTCCTGTGCTGCTCATTTAACAACTGCTATTTCTATATACCACTGCAGTGTGCCAATCAAATCTATGAGGTATTTTCTGTTTCCTAATGGGGAGGCAAGAAACCCTTCTGAGACCATAACTGTCTGAAATCCTGAACCATGCCAAAACCATACCGACTATCAGTGTTCATGGTAAGTGCACAGTGCAGCATACTCTAGAAAGAACATTAATGTCAGCAAATTACATTGCACAAATAGGAGTCCTCCCCAACACCTACAAAGGTACACACAGAATATGTTGCATTCAGAATTTCATATCCATCTCTAAGGCAAGAACTTTCTACATACAAGGTAAAATCAGGCTCATCCAAAGGGACATCTTGTGTGATTGGATGTCTGAGTGGCTGTATGGGTTTTTGAGTAGGCGTGTGAGTGATATAATATGTGAGGCTATAATCAGTTTATTGCGGGGCATACATTATAGGTAGCTTAGGTAACTATAACTGCTGAATTTCACTGGTTTTGTACGAGTGAAATATGAGTTTAACTATAACGTCCTTGTAATTTTTATTTTTTAGTGACTTTCTAAGGTTTTTTTAAATTTTATTTCCTAGCTATAACACCCTGTAACCTTTGATCTTTCAGTGAATTTCTAAGGTTTTTTAATTTTGTGTAACCTATAACTTTGAGAGTGAGTGTGTGAGTGAGTGCATAAGTCGTTGAGTGGATATATGAGTAGGTGCATGAGTGCATCAATGGGAGTGTGACTTGGTGTATGTTTGAGTGGGCCTGGGTGTAGCTGCATAAGTGTCTTACTGGGTGTGTGCGTGCTTTTTAACACTACTGCCCCCGAAGTACCCACCAGGCGAGAAGCACTTCACAACAGCTGCCAACTTCAAGCTTTTATTAGGTATGCCTGCAACACCGCATGCCGATTAGGGGCGTACATCAAGGTTTTTAAAGAGGAATTAGTGTCATGTGCATACTGCCGTAGCCTCTGAGGAAGGAGTTTACATACTCGGAAATGCATCAGGCATTGAAACCGGCAGCGCTGTATATTGAAACAGCATGCGGTGTTGCAGGCACCCGCATACTGAGGCCCATTCACGGGCTTGAAAACTTTTAGCATCAGAATTAGCCCTTTTATTTTGGGGAACTTTTAATTTTGATTCTACCAATCCCACAATGCTCTGTATCAGGAGCTCATTAGGGCCGTACATCAAGGTATTTAAAGAGGGATTAGTGTCATGCGCATACTGCCCTAACCTCTGAGGAAGGAGTTTACATACTCAGAAATGCATCTGGCATTGAAACCGGCAGCACTGTATATTGAATCACAATGCAGTGTTGCAGGCATACCTAATAAAAGCTTAAAGTTGGCAGCTGTTGTGGAGTGCTTCTCACCTGGTGGGCACTTCGGGAGCAGTAATGTTAAGCGGCAGTCCAGCCGCTGAGAAAGCACCACCCCGGGATCTATCGGGGCCATGTAGAGCTGGCATTTTCCAGGCCGACTTGTCAGCGGAGGATTGAGGAGGCATCCGCATCCTGAGGCCCATTCACAGGCTTGAAAACCTTTAGCAGCAGAATTAGCGCTTCCATTTGTTGAACTTTTAATGTTGGTGCTACTAATCCAACAATGCTCTGTGTCAGGATGACTTGGAGCAGCACATTAGGGGCGGACATCAAGGTATTGAAAGAGGGATTAGTGACATGCGCATACTGCCATAGCCTCTGAGGAAGGAGTTTGCATACTCAAAAATGCGTCAGGCATTGAAACCGGCAGCACTGTATATTGGACCGGTTGCGGTGTCACAGTCACACCTAATAAGAGCCCAAGGAATTTTGGATATTAACGCGACGCGACCAGGGGGAGCGAATGTAGAACGAGGGGAGAATTATTCCTAAAAATATCGGGGTTATTTTGCCCTGCCTCCCGTCTGCTAGTTTACCTAAGCTGAACGACTGCCTATTTTGACAAATTACTTTATTCCTAAATGAGAGAGTGTTTCCTTTTTAGAACTATCGATCCACAATTATCTTTGTGGTTCATAAGTGAAGTGACTTTGGAGACACCTGGCCGTTGCCTATTTTTTGCTCATGTGACCTGAAATATTATAATAGATCACAGGATGGGAATTGGACGCCAGCCAAGCACCACTTCACTCACACAGCCAGCCATGTGCCTGTCCAAACATACCATCAGCCGAGCGACAGTCTACACCAACCATCAGCCAGGCGTGAGCCCACACACACCAAGTACACCCAGACCATCAGCCGATCTCCACTTCACACACACAAAGAAACTATCCCTGGTGTTTAGCGGTTTTCTGCCCCGGGGCCAAAAACTGCCAAAATACATGCCCCAAAAAAGCAGAGCGACTCTTGCCAAAAGGGCGCTCCCTGACATATAAATAAATACAATCTCTGGTGAATAGTGGCTTTCTGTGCCTAAAAACATGTCTAATCTGCCTCCAAGGACTTAACAATTGCAAAGGGATCCACTGAAGATCCATATATACGGTGTGTAAGCTAATAATAATGCAATGTATTTTTTATATCTCTTTCTTTTATGTGTACTTTTATGGCCTTCGACCCAAATAAAGTAAATTGAACTGAACTGAATTGGTGTCTAGTGGCTTTCTGCGCCCTGTGATGGCAGATGGGCCTAAGAATAAGACCAATCGGCCGCCAGGTGGGCCAGGAAACAACCAAAACATTTCCCCAATAAAGGGAAGTGACCCTTACCCAAGCGGCCACTCCCCAGCAAATTCAAAATAAAATCCCTGGTGGCTAGAGGGCTTCTGCCCGCACCAGATAGCAGATCTGCTCTCTTGGGAGGGGGTATACAAGGGGGAATTCCTCAAAAACATTTCCCCAAGCTCCCTGTAATCATTACTATAATTTATATCCCTGGCTTCTAGTGGGTTTCGACCTCCTGGGGGCAGATACTCCTATAAACTGCTGAATCAGCCCCTTGGGGGGGTCAAAACCCGGATGAAAAGTGCCTCCAGGCGAGCAACCCTTGCCCAAGAGGCCACTCCCCCAATATTAGTGCAAAAACAAACCAGTGGTGTGATTCCTGCTCTACAATTATGGCTCCACCCGCAATTGTGGAGCAGGAATGCACTCCATACAGACACAGGGGAAAGTCCTTTCCCAATGTGTGGGTATTCCCACAAGAAACGTCCCTGGGAGAAGGACTTACCAGAAAACCAACCTCTCCCTGGATGCGCCGGAAAAAAATGGCTTCCAGAGTGTCCCTAGCTGCACTTGATGACCGTTGGCATGCCGTGAGTGTGCCGAAGTCATCAAATTGCTGAGGGGGGATTGGGGAGGCAGCAAAAGCGCTTCTGCTGCAAACCCTGAAGGGGGGGTCAAAAGGGGCAGCCCACAGGTGCCAGCGCTTCCCCCATAGGTGGGTGCTAGGACAGAACGGTTCCGTCGTCAGCATATGTGCACTGTGATTGAGGACGGAACCGTTCCTTCAACAGCACACAAGGGGTTAAAATGCAGGCCTACGATAGCTATGGTCAATCTAAACATCAATAATACACACTTAATACATTTACATTTGCAGATGTTAATGTCGATATAAAAGCAAAGCATTTAATATAAAAATAACATATTCAAATCCTCCCTCTGGTGACTCTGGAAGTCACCAAACAGTACACCCACATTCTCTTCCAAGTCACCCCTTACGCAACAGTTGTTGGCTTTTGCTTCTGTGTCTAAATTCCTCTAGATCCTTCAGCTCATTATAGGTTTGGTTCTGCAGGTCTTCAAGTTCAGCATCAGCTCTTTTCCTCTTTCTCCCTCTTGATTCAGACAGCTGCTTTCCTCCAGTGAATTTTGATCCACCCTTTTCAGTAATTGGATTTATCCCACTCACAAAAAGAAATAGGTATATCACACAAATTATCATGATTAGTATCGAAGATAGTAGCTTGTTCAATATTTCACTACCAACATCACTAAATTACTTACCAATCTTCCTTTCCGTAATGCTTCCCAGACACTTGTCTTCTCCAAATACGTCACTTCACTAGAAACGGCAGTTATGTTAGTTACAAACGTGTTAACTTTGTTACTTGTGTCAGACATGCATGTGCAGACAAGTAGTCGGCCACAGAAGCCTCCCTCTTTTGAGAGTAAGCTATTTAAAGCAAGCCTACTCTTCAGAACAATTGCCTTTATAGCTAAAAGATCAGAATTAACAGCAGTTAAAGCACCAGCAGGATTAGTAGCAAGATGATCAACTACGGTAGACAGCTTTCTAATCTATAAGTCATTCAAAACTATACCTACAGAGAGAATCATAGACCACAAATGTCACTCACTTCTTGTGAAGCACTGCATTTATCTTTTTCATAAGTCACTACCCCTTTATTACCTATTTCATTTACATGATACACCTTAGGAAACACTAAAGGTAAATAACAATCCAGTTTGACAGAAGTTGGAAATATGCATTCTTCACAAACACAAACTAAACTCCTGTAATAACACATTATTTTCCAAAACACATTTGATCACCTATAACTTGAAAGCTTTGTACACATTTGCTTCACTCCACCACCTGTGGTCTTTGTATCTGCTCCTTTCTTTCTTTGTTACCAAACACAACTACCTTTCTTCTTTAAATCCAAACTAATTTTTGGATTTATTTCTGACTCCTTCATCATTTCCTCTTCTATCGCCCAGCTCACCTTTACTCCTTTTCTTAACCTTATCACTGTGTCCTCACTTCTTTTGTGCAATTCATCTACAAATTATTTTCAACCTTACACAGTTTACACTTAGCATAAAGCAGATCAGTAATGTAAATGTGTGTAATAAGCTATAAATACTCACCCATTCTTTCCACAGACTTTGCTACAGAATTCAGATTAATGTTTTTAAATGTAGGCACATCGTCTAAATAGTTAGTAAAACAGTATTTAAAACAACCACATTGATAAAACAGATTAATAGGTAAGATACATGATCAGGAATAGTACAGGGGTAAGTGATGTTATGTCACACCAGCTACAGTAGGGGAAGGTAAGTATGTGCTAACTCTATCTTCAATAATCTTAGAATATTCATGCAACAGTCTAAAGAAGAATTTTTTTCTGAGAAATCTCTCACAGAACTGTCTTTATACAAAATCTCCATGTTTAATCTACGTCTCTCTTGTAAAAAAAGGTGCATCAGTATTACTTTTGATTGAAGCATGCTCAACAGGACAGTTAAGACTATCTAGTAAACCAATCACTAATATGAGTATGGCAAATGCAACTACCATTATTAGCACCATGCAACCTTTAGGTGAACTCGACACCATGGTTTCTCAAGTCACATTGAAAAGAAAAATCAAAAATTGATAAGTTGATTCTACTGTACAAATTGGTAAAATCTTCAGTGCATTTCAGTGTATTTCATTGTGCATTTGTTCATTCAGTTGACTTCAAGGGTAAAACCTTACAATCTACAGCTCGATACTCTAAAAGGTACAAAAAATCTACTCTTGTACTGGAGCCTGGGCCCGATGTCTTAACAGCATACCCAGGGTACAGAAGATGAATATTTAATGCCTGGACCTATGTATTCAGTTAACCCCTTAAGTGCTTCGTCGGGGCGTTGGCCGACGGCAGCACTACCTCCCCAGTGCTGCGCACGACAATTAGACATCCATTCAGCACTAGTTCCAATGGACAGCGCAGCACTGGGGAGGTATTTTTTGCGCCGCATCTATGAGGTTAATCAAAAATAAGATTCAATCTTCACTGTGGTAGCACCATTCATGGGGATTTTTCAAGAACCCTCTGATAATTCACAGTCTTATGGACTCTCATGTCAGGCTTGCTTTCGGCAAAGTAGGTCCGCTCAGGAGCCCAGTACCTTTGATTAAGCAATGATCTTCTGACCACCTCTTGTTTACCATCACTTTGTTCGCTTGGCTTTGTTTCTTTGCTGATCATTTCTGGAATGCATTCATGGGACATAACAGATCTTAGTCTAAAACTACTTTTCCACCAACTTCCTTGTTCCCTTGCATTCCTCTAGTCAAAGTGCTTACACCTTCTTCCAGTTTGAAGTGCACACTCTCAGTTTCAGCTCTTTGAGTCACTGTGGGTCTCTCGGTTCGTTCACCATTGACAAGGTGCATCTGTCTCAACTTGACTTTGAGACGATTGTCTGCAATTTTCTCCTACCTCTAAAAATTCATTTTGTGCTAGAGTTTGACTCTGCAAATCAACGGTTGTTGTCGCCACTTCTTCACCCTCACTCTCTATGTGTGGAAGCCTTAGATGCAATTCAGTAAGCCCCCACACTTCACTACAATGTTCATCAAAAGGATGACCTAGTTAGGGCCTCACCAGGGGGGCTCTAGAAACAGTTTTCTGATGTGTTTCTTCATCAGTATCCAGTCTCCTGAACTAAGATTGTGGTACTGTTCCTGCCTTGGAAGTGCAGTTGTCAAGTCAACCTGATTGGAGACAGAATGCACCACGTCACCCAATCCCTTGCAGAAGTCTAGAATCATATCACCTGTTATACTCACAAACGTAGCTGCAGGCACGGCAGGAAATCTCATGGTTCTACCCATCAGGATTTTGTGAGGGGAGAGTCTGTTCCTCTGATAAGGAGTGCTTCAGAGACTCATCAGGGAAGACCGTTGGGGCATTTCAAGCAAGCAGATGTACATATCTTGGCTAGATGAGACTTCAGCGTCCCTTTGACCTGCTTCACTACCCCAGATGCCTCTGCCTGCAGTTACTGCTGCTTCACCTGTACTGCTGCACACAACAACTTCATTAACTGATTTTTAAAACGGGTTCCACTGTTTGTCTCCAGAGAAAGTGGTAGACGTAATGAGGGACCAATTCCCTGAGTAGTAATATGGCGACTGAGACTGCTGCACCTCCTGGTCAGATATGCTTCAACCCAACGGGAATAGAGACAGACTACCACCAAGATGTAACGTAGTCCATTCCATATAGGCATTTTTACAAAATCAACTGCTTCCTGTTAAGCTTGCCCCCAGATCTTCCTATGCAACTCATTGTCACAACAGTCCTCCTACCCACATTTAACTCCTGGCAAGTAACACACCTGTGATACAAACTCTCTGCAATGACATGCAAATGGGGGTTGTGCCAGTATGTCTGGAAGTAACAGACCATAGCATCTCTCCCTATATGGGTGATACCAATGATATGTCTTGCTATAAGTGCCTACCTTGCATCTGGCAACAATGGTCTCTCATCTGTTGAAACCCATGCATTGATTCTTTGCATATCCTCTCCTAACCCACTTTTCTTTTTTGGCTTGTGGGTTTATCATGTAATACTTTCAACTCTTCCTAAGTATCAACAGTGCTCAACAACATGTTTTGGAAAGGCTTAATATTTGGATTCACATGGGTCTTCTTGATTGAATGTACAGGACTCAAAAGCACAGTATCTTGCCATTTCAACTGCATAGCGGTTTACAGCAGTCACAAAATGCCATTTGCTCCTGTGCTGCACATTTAACAAGAGCTATTTCTATAGACCACTGCAGTGTGCCAATCAAATCCATGACATATTTTCCGTTCCTTAATGGGGAGGCAAGAAACCCTTCTGAGACCATAACTGTATGAAATCATGGACCATGCCAAAACCATACTGACTGTCAGTGTTCATGGTTAGTGCACAGTGCAGCATACTCTAGAAAGAACATTAATTTCAGCAAATTACATTGCACAAATAGGAGTCTTCCCTAACACTTTCAAAGGTACACGCAGAATATGTTGCATTCAGAATTTCGAGTCCATCTCTAAGGCAAGAGCTATCTGCATACAAGGTCAAATCAGGCTCATCCAAAGGGACATCTTGTGTGAGTGGATGTCTGAGTGGCTGTATGGGTTTTTGAGTAGGCGTGTGAGTGATATAATATGTGAGGCTATAAGCAGTTTATTGCAGGGGCATAAGTTATAGGTAGCTCAGGTAACTATAACTGCTGAACTTTACTAGTTTTGTAAGAGTGAAATATGAGTTTAACTATACGTCCTTGTAATTTTAATTTTTTAGTGACTTTCTAAGGTTTTTTTAAATTCTATTTCCTAGCTATAACATCCCTGTAACCTTTGATCTTTCAGTGAATTTCTAGGGTTTTTTAATGTTGTGTAACCTATAACTTTGAGAGTGAGTGTGTGAGTGAGTGCATTAGTGTCTGAGTGGATATATGAGTATGTGCATGAGTGCATCAATGGAAGTGTGACTTGGTGTATGTTTGAGTGGGCCTGGTTGTAGCTGCATAAGTGTCTTACTGGGTGTGTGAGTGGGTGTGTGAGTGTCTGGCTGGGTTTTTTAGTGGGTATGTGAGTGTCTGAGTGGCTTCGTGATTAGCTGAGTGAATGTCTGAGTGGGTTTGTTAGTGGGCAGTTTGTTTAGCTACAGTGCTAGGGGAAAGCAGTGGTGACCTGTATTTAGATTTTTCAGTGAATTTCTAAGGTTTATTAATTGTATTTCCTAAGTATAACCTATAACTTTGAGAGTGTCTGAGTGGGTATGTGAGTGAGTGCATGAGTGTATCAATGGGAGTGTGATTTATGTGTGTCTGAGTGGGCCTAGTTGTAGCTGCATAAGTGTCTTACTAGGTGTGTGCTTTTTAACACTACTGCTCCCGAAGTGCCCACCAGGCAAGAAGCACTTCACAACAGCTGCCAAGTTCAAGCTTTTATTAGGTATGCCTGCAACACCGGATGCCGATTAGGGGCATACATCAAGGTTTTTAAAGAGGAGAATTAGTGTCATGTGCATACTGCCGTAGCCTCTGAGGAAGGAGTTTACATCCTCGGAAACCCATCAGGCATTGAAACCGGCAGCGCTGTATATTGAATCAGCATGCGGTGTTGCAGGCACCCGCATACTGAGGCCCATTCACGGGCTTGAAAACTTTTAGCAGCAAAATTAGCGCTGTTATTTTGGGGAACTTTTAATGATGATTCTACCAATCCCACAATGCTCTGTATCAGGAGCTCATTAGGGCCGTACATCAAGGTATTTAAAGAGGGATTAGTGTCATGCGCATACTGCCCTAGCCTCTAAGGAAGGAGTTTACATACTCGGAAAAGCGTCAGGCATTGAAACCGGCAGCACTGTATATTGAATCACCATGCAGTGTTGCAGGCATACCTAATAAAAGCTTAAAGTTGGCAGCTGTTGTGGAGTGCTTCTCACCTAGTGGGCACTTCGGGAGCAGTAATGTTAAGCGGCAGTCCAGCCGCTGAGAAAGCACCACCCCGGGATCTATGGGGGCCATGTAGATCTGGCATTTTGCAGGCCGACTTGTTGGAACATTAGCGGAGGATTGAGCAGGCACCCGCACCCTGAGGCCCATTCACATGCTTACAAACCTTTAGAAAAAACAAGCAAGGGTCCCTGGTAATGGAAATACTAGGAGAAGGAGGCAGGGAGAAATTACAAACAAAAACACAAAACCTCTCCTAGAACACAATTAATCTAAAGGTGATACATCCATAGATCCATATATATCAACATTGTCCAACACACAACAGAGTTTATTTGAAAAACATATTTCTTATTTTATTTCTTTTTATATGTACACAAAATAAGTATCATCACAATATTTCAAAAGACACTGTCGATATAAATATACAACACAACCCCCAATCATCCTGAAACACCCAAACATCCCCACAGTCACTCAAACAACCATACACAATTCCATAAAATATTTACCATACAATTGGAGAAGACAATACAAAAAAAGGGAAAAAGACAATACAATAATAATCACTCAACAAACACAAGCAAGCAAAGTAAAAAGCGCAGATGCGCGTTTCAGAAAAGACAACTGTCCACAGTTCCTTCGTCAGGGCATAAACAAATTATAAGTAGAATTTCTTGAGAAGTTACTTTCTTCAATTTATAATCATGTAGATAATTCAGGTAAATAATTCAGGATATAACCAGACTGGGGGGCTAAGTCTTGAAATCAGTATATACAAGTAGAAAATATATTAATCCTATATCCAGGATATCGCGAGAACCTACTGAATGTCCAATTTAGCCATTAGAATCAAAGCCGCTTAGGTGTGTAGCCAGTAACACACCGATATACTCGAGAGCCTGATGCCTCTTGGTGAGTATCCCAGGGGCCCGGAATAGATGTAAGGTAACTTCCCTATATGCAAGGTCCTGGATGCTGCACTGCAATGATTGTAATGAAGCAGGAAATCAAATGAGCGCGGAAACTGGCACCTGGTCCAGGGAATAAAGGAATAGTCCAAACCTACGGGCCCCCCCTCATTAGGCGGTAACTGGGGCCGAATGACGAGGTCCTCACTGCCAATAACTTCTTTCTGCAAACATCAGAACGCCAAAAAAGGTCAGAATTAGCGCTTCCATTTGTTGAACTTTTAATGTAGATACTACTAATCCAACAATGCTCTGTATCAGGACGATTTGGAGCAGCCCATTAGGGGAGGACATCGAGGTATTGAAAGAGGTATTAGTGTCATGTGCAATATGCCATAGCCTCTGAGGAAGGAGTTTGCATACTCAAAAACGCGCCAGGCATTGAAACCGGCAGCGCTGTATATTGGACCAGCATGCGGTGTTGCAGTCACACCTAATAAAAGATTGAAGGTGGCAGCTTTTGTGGAGTGCTTCTCGCCTGGTGGGCGCTTCGGAAGCAGTATTATATATATATATATATAGGTAGTTAAAGCTAGGACCAAGTTTCCAAAGGAAGAGCATTTTTTGTTTTGCTTATAACTTTGGCGTAGTTTGATGAATCTTCATGAAATTTTCAAAACCAATTCTTTGTGCATATCAGCTCCTATTTTGAAAGTTTGCGGTGATTCGGAAAGGGGGGGCCGAGAAAAAACGGGGATCCCAAACGTGTTTTCTCCATGTTAATTTCCATAGGAAACTTTAGACAAGGCTAAAGGTCAAACGGGTGAACGGAATTATCCCACATCTGGCAGGGAGAATGGTCGTAGTGTAGAAAGCACGCTTTTGTTTATTTGGTGTAAATTCGTTCTGTAGTTTTTGAGAAATACTTAAATTTACAGATATCGATATTTGGGAATTCTGCCATCTGATTGGCTGAGGCGTTACGAGCACGAGCTTGCTGCTTATTGGCTGCTAGCGGTTGCAACTAGGAAGTAATGGACGCCATTCTGTGATTCGGTTGAAGCGAGTAAGGGGGAAAAGGGTGAAAAAAGTGGGAAAGGAGGGTAGGAGCACTGTAACCTCTGTGGGGGAGTGAAAAGCAAAGCAGTCACTCTTACCAGTCTGAAAGTGCGGTGTTGCTCAGAGTGAAATGGTGCTGAGATGATATGGTGCTACACTCGGGTATGAAACTGAGAGCCTAAACCGTGATCTCTTTGCTGTAAAGTGATGTGGTCTGGTCTTTGTAGCATATGTGTGCAAGTTGTGTTAGTAGGCATTTATACCATACAGGGAGTGCAAAGCGAACAAATGACCCCTATCATACGTTTATACTATACCGGAAGCGGGAAGCAAAGTCCTCATGCCTACCGGTGTGAAGACTTGCGGATGAAACTGAGGTGATTGCTGTAAAGTGATGTGGTCTGGTCTTTGTAACATACGTGTGCAAGTAGTGTAGTAGGCGTTTACACCATACAGGGAGTGGGAAGTGAACTAATGACCACTATCGTGCATTTATACAATACCGGAAGCGGGAAGCGAAGTACTCATGCCTACCTGTGTGAAGACTTGGGGATGAAACCGAGGTGATTGGTGCAAAGTGATGTGCTCTGGTCTTTGTAGCATATGTGTGCAAGTAGTGTTAGTAGGCGTTTGTACCATACAGGGAGTGGGAAGCGAACTACTGAGCGCTATTGTGCGTTTATACTATACCGGAAGCGGGAAGCGAAGTACTCACGCCTACCGGTGTGAAGAGTCGGGGATCAAATCGAGCTGATTGCTGTAAAGTGATGGGCTCTGGGCACTGTAGGGTACTAGCCGCTGTAGGATAACTGTGTAAGTAGTGTTACTAAGCGTTTATAGTATATAGGGGGTGGGAAGCGAACTAGTCAGTGTCAGAGTATGCTTTATTCGAGGTTTCACTCATAAAAGCAGATACATTCAACATTTTAAAAATACAAATAAATTTACAGTTAGTTATGTTAAGAACTAAAGCATTCATTTTACAGTTATTGACTTGGATTGCAATTCCAGTTTTAGGAATTTAGAACAGTGCAAAATAAGCAATTTGTTAAAATTAGTACAAAAGTTAAAATGTACCTGATTAAAACAGTTATATAGGTAAAAACATAGGCATAGAATACAGATAAGTTAATTGGTCAGAGAATAGTCAAATGACTAGCAGTCTCTGTCTGATCGACCATGCCCATCCAAGATACTTTGCAGTAGCTATTAATAGCCATGTCAGACTGTTAGTGCGTATAATACGCAAGGCAACAGTACTGCTAGTGGTTCCCAAGTTCTTGCACATCGGTGTTAACCAGGTATGCCGTGGATCAGAATAGGCTGTGCAAGAAAATAAAAAATGACCAATTGTTTCTTTGGCGATACCACAAGCAGGACAACTGTCGCATGCTCCACCGTCCCATTTTGCTGTCAAAACTCTGAGGGGGAGTGCACCTGCTCTTAATTGGAAAAGGAGCTTTCTATCACCAGGCCTTGTTATGATGTCCCAATAGGGTTCTAGGCAGGGATAAAGTTTAGCTTCTAGGAATGTTCCAGCCATAGATCCTGTACTCGAACAACCCAGCCCCTACCTTCTCCCAGTACATTTCTTTTAAGACTCTTTTAGTCGGAAAAGGTGTTCCCCCTGGGTCTTCCCAAAGTGAACCCAGACAAAGCTCAGTCAAAATTGCACTGAGTGATTTGAGCCACTCAATTTTGTGAAATACATCTGCCTTAATAATGTCTCGAAACCCCTCTGCATAATGGGAAAGCTCAGGAGTCGTCCAGAGCATTCGCCAATAGAGAATGGGTCGAAGCCTGACCAAGTCTGTGACAGCTTTTCTGCCCAGATCATACCTCAGGGGCAGTAAGGGAGTACTTTTAGGTGCATCACCAAAACTAGAGTCCCTGTTTCAACCGTGGCAGGCTAGAATGGCTGAACTCAAAAATATTAAAGGGGGTCATAGATAGGAGGATAATTAACCCTATCTTATTAACCAAATTAGCCTGTACAAGCAAGACAAATTGGACAGATACACAAAACTATTAGAAAATATACTCAGAAGGACAGTTTTTGTTGTTTATAAAAATAATCATAAAATTTATTAAACACCTCCCAGCATGGGTTACATTCTAAAACATAATAAAACCATTTAAGATAAAAGCCACCCCAAGGATGGGGAAGCAATCAGTCTATCTTTAGTCAAAAGTAAACAAAACAGTCGACGCAGAGTTTCGGTGCTTTCTAGATCTTCACACCTTCTTCAGGACATTTGTAACTTTTTGACTCAGTATCTATAAAATTAAAACAATGCATTTTTATTCTATAAAGAAATTTTTTCAGTTCAAAGAAAAGTTTATTAAAATAATTGAATAATAGCAACATAATATACAACATAATATACAAAGAAAAAACTATAAGAATAGCATGAATATTAACTGAGAGCATTATAAGAAGTGTGATGAAATAAAATGAGGGGAGGGACAAAAAAGAAAGGGAGGAGAGAAGGGAGAAAAATACAGAGAGATAACCATGAGGCTAAAACTTTAAAAGTATAATCATTGAATCTACATAACATTGGAGGCAATGCACAAATATGCAAATAAATAATCAGTAATGAATAAGAAGGAAATAAAGAAATTTTTAAGAAAAAACTCAACAACATTGTAAACGCCCTGCCTTCCTTCAGCTTGTACATTGCTACTGTCTCTAATACAACCATCATAGACAACCCCTAAATCTCTAAATGTACATCTCGTCATAGAGCAAAGAGAAAAAAACAATTATAAAGTTGTAATACAACCTATATTGCAATTGATATTAGACTTAAAGAAGCATTTCATTTATATCATATGACTAGGCTCCCTGATATATCCACATGTATAGATAGTTAAGTCATACCTGACTTCATATCGGAAAGGGTTTTAAATTGCTTTCCGTCTAGATTTGAACTTCTTTTGCGAATGATAATTCTCAGGCTGTTTTAAAACAAAGATAGAATACTTCTTTAACGATCTATTCTGTTTTACATTAACAGATTTTGTATACAGTTATGGCCTTTGTCCAATTGATTACCTTCAATATCAATGGAATAAGCCTTTATCTGCACGGAGGGGCCACCGTCAAATAGCAGGATTGCACACTCGGTTTCTTGGGATCTAAGAATATCATATAAATCTCAATTTACCAAAAATGTTTGCATAAAGGCTGTTGTTTGATTTATAACCATGTGGTACCTAAGCCTACTAACCTGTTTATACTGTCAAGTAGATCTTGAAGAAATGGTGATGATCTCTTTATCCAAGTCTTCGCCTTTATGGGTTTGATGTACTAATCTGTACACAGGCAATAAAAAAATAATAAGCTCAGAATCTTGCGGCCGCTATGTTATTTTATTCTAGACTCATGTTCTGAGTCTAAGAAATAGTAACTCAAAACAGAATTTCGGGTCGCTATATGGCTAGTGCTCGAAATATCGGCACGTGTTTAATGGAGTGATTAATCTAGTCATGGAAAGCAATGTCTAGATTTGGACCTATCTCTGGATAGGTTTAAGCTTTGGCCCCTGATACTAAAAGCTTTCTTACTCATAAGGAATATTTTATTGTATATATCTGGACGGTCGGTAGACGGTCCACCTGGCGATCCAATCACTTTCGAAGTTTAGAGAGGAGCTATCATGGCCTTAATTCTTCAGAGCCTATGCATACCTTTGGTTTAAAATTCGGCCTCCCTGCTCCTCCGTGCTCCCGTCTTCATGGCGATTCGAAGTAGAATAAGCGTATTATGGGGCGGCCTTTTTATGCTGACGCCTCCTGAGTTGACCCGGAAACAGTGACAGCGATATAGGTCGAATCTATCTATGGAGTTTATCTGAGAAGGGCTTTCTCAAAAACGCAGTTCTTTCGTTTAAACTTAATGCACCATGCGCAAACTTTATATGGAAACCTGTGTATGTTAAATTATCCATATTATTTTGATCGTCTTAGTTTCTGACCCGGAAGTACTTGCTTTGAATATACGGTCCCGTAATGTCCGAGTTGACAACTTAACAATTTTTACAAAATTTTGAAATCGAGGCCAGCATATAAGAGTGTACCGAAAATAAATAACTATTCAGACTCAAAATAGCTATATGTCTTATCTGAAAATTCCGTAGTTCGTGCGTCGGCCATTTTGGATTGGGATAGCCAGGAGTTGAAATTTGCTTGCACTCATGGCAAGGGGCGACCAATCGGTCCCCCCGAACGTATGGCAGAGTACCACGATCCCCCCGGGAAGCCATCTTGGGCGGGAGTCGAGTCTCGGCTGGTATGCCCGAAGCGGCGTAGCCGGGGCGCGCCTTTTTCCCGCCCTAGAGTGGGTTGGCCTAGACACTGACGCGGCTGGCCACGCCCTTTGGGCAGGCAGGGGCGGGTTTACGCCCGCCCTGAAGACGGATAAAAGGAGGAACAAGACCAGAAAGCATCCTCTTGTTCCTGTGCTCTGAAGCTGCACCTCCTCGCTGCACGTGAGCTCGAGACGGAACGAAGAGCCAATTTTGAGCATTGTAATCTTTCTCGTTTGTTTTGCAGATACTCTGTCGGAGAATGCCGAAGAAGGCGGGAAAACGAACGACTACCGAAGAGATGCTGCGTGTTCTCATGAAGGAGATGACCGACCTAAAGAGGCGGATGGATAAGAATGAGGAAGGGGGCCCGAAACGTCCTTTGGAGGGAACGGCCCCGGGAGGAAAAGGCAAGAGGCCCAGGAGAGGAGCAGCTGGGGGAGATACCCCGGGTCCCAGTGTCCCGCTCGAAGCACCCACTCCTGTGCCGGAGGAAGGGAATCCGATTCCCGTGGTGGTCACCCCCGTGTCCGGGGAAGATATGCCGCCCGAGCTGGCAGCACAAGTAGCAGCGTGGTTGGGTAGAACTAGCGAGGGCGCCACGGCTGTCGATGCGCAGGTGTTAATGAAGCAACTGCGGGAAACTCGTGAAGCAGCGAAGGTATCCACGCCGGCTGCGGCCGTAGAGAAGCCACAGGGGACGGTTTTAGTCGCAGAGACAGCGTCCAGTTCAGGTAAGCGGCCATTGCCGATTGCGAGGGAAGAGTCGGCACCCTCTCGAAGGGAGAGGTTGGGTCAGCATGTTCCTTTAGCGATTAAAGAAAAGATATGGGCAGGGGAATATGTAAACATCTTCTCGTTGCTTACTGATCATTATGAGATGGAGCATGTTAAAGGTCAGAAGGAGCTCATGCATCCGAGTGTTTGGCGCGCAAAGATGGCCGCCTTTAAGGTTAATGAAAACATTGGCAATTGGGGTAAGGCATGGGGAATTTTCACATCGATCTTGGGAGAACGGAGGCCCGAATTGCTACCCGAATTGCCGAGTTATCAGTCACGGATCATGGGGTACTCGGTATCACACGAGGGTAATCATTGGTTTTGCTATGATAATCTTTTCAGAAAAGCAAAAGAACACGATAAAAACTTAACTTGGGATTGTTATGATTCTGTGTCCTGGTCCAAAATGAAAGAGACTGGTATGTTGAAAGTGCCATTAGTAGGGAGTAATGTGGGCGAATCCTCCCGGCAGTATGCGGGGACGCCTTTTCGTTCAGGTACGGTTACCGACAATCACTCGAGGCCTACCGGGAATACAGGTAAAAAAGGGGTTTGTTGGAATTTTAACAGGAGTAAATGTACTAGGCCCCAGGGATCGTGCAAATTTAAACACGAATGTAGTGGGTGTGGGCAATCATCCCATCCTGAGTCCACGTGCAGAGCCAAATCGGGTGATAACGGGGGTAGAGGAGGTGCCAAACAGGTCTAACATAGTCCGAGGGGCGCCTTTACCTACCCCGATTGATACCTTGGCAATGATTCCCTGGCTCAGTGAATACCCGGATCGTGCTTCTGCTGAGGTGTTGCGGAACGGGTTTTCATATGGTTTCCGCATCCCAGTGGGGGACTTTCAGGGTGTGGAAAAATGCAAAAATCAGATTTCGGTCTTGCAGCATACGACCGTGGTACAGGAAAAGATCCGGAAGGAGGTTACTCGAGGTCGAGTCGCCGGTCCGTTTAGTGTACCCCCGGTGGCTAACTTTGTCTGTTCGCCTTTAGGAGTGGTCCCCAAGAAGGACCCGGGTGAGTTTCGGCTGATACATAATTTGTCAGCCCCACGTGGTCTTTCTGTAAACGAAGCGATAGACCCGGAAATATGTTCGGTACGGTACGCATCTTTCGATGAGGCCGTGGCCATTTTAAATCGCCTGGGGCCCGGGGCGCTGATGGCTAAATCAGATATCGAGTCAGCGTTCCGGTTGCTCCCGGTACATCCAGACGATCAGCGTCTACTGGGTTTTATGTTTCAGGGTCAGTATTATATGGATAGATGTATGCCGATGGGATGCTCAATTTCTTGTGCCTATTTCGAGAAATTCAGTAGCTTCCTACAATGGGTCTCCACAAAGAAGACGGGTTTTCAACATGTGATGCATTATCTCGATGATTTTTTGTTCCTGGGGGCAGCCGGGGATCCGGAATGTGGGCAAGTTTTGGCTGCATTTTGTGTTTTAATGAACCAGTTTGGCGTGCCATTGGCACCGGGTAAGACGGTGGGTCCTTCGACTTGCCTCGAGTTTCTGGGGATCGAGTTAGACTCCGGAGAAGGTTGTTTCCGTTTACCAAGTGATAAAGTGTTAAAGTTCAGGGCATCCCTGCAAATGTGTTTGAGTGATGCTAAGGTTAAGCTGCATCAGTTACAGCAGTTAGTGGGCCAGTTAAATTTTGCCCTAAGAGTTATACCTATGGCCCGCCCCTTTTCCCGTTCGATCGCTCAAACCATGGTCGGATTGAAGGAGGGCCATCATCGCACGAGGCTCTCGGCCGAGGTCCGCCAGGACATGCGCATTTGGTTGGCATTTCTGGCTGATTTCAATGGTCGAGTCGTCTGGAAGAAACCAGCCGTGTCCTCTGAGGAGCTGGGGCTGTGGACAGATTCGGCAGGGAGTATAGGTTTTGGTGCCATTTTCGGTGCTCGATGGTCTGCACAAAAATGGCCGGCATGGTGGCATAACAGTGGACTGACAAGTAACATTGCTTTCCTGGAACTTTTCCCCATTTTCGTGGCCCTGAGAACGTGGCCCGAAGGGTTCAGAGATCACTCGGTGGTATTTTGGTCTGACAATATGACCGTGGTTGAGTGTATCAATAGTCAGGCAGCACGATGCAAATGGGTTTTGAGATTGCTCAAAGAAATCGTATTACTGTGTATGCAACTGAATGTGTTATTCAAAGCAAGACATGTCCCTGGGGTAATGAACCAGGCAGCTGATGCCCTTTCTCGTTTTCGTATGCAGGCCTTCTGGGGTTTTCTGCCCACAGCGGACCCGGAGCCGGCACCCTTTCCCGAAGCTCTTTGGTCTCTCGGTGCCCCGAACTTCGTAACCTCGTGGGAGAGAGTTTAGCACCCAGGACGAGGAAGGCATATGAAGGGGCGTTCCGGTCCTATTTAGCCTTTTTGGGGACTGCTAGAGAGGAGCTTTGGGGCCAAGAGGAAGGGGTTGTGAACTTTCTGATGTCATTACATCTGGCAGGGAAAACGGTGGCCACGGCCCAGAGGCATCGGGCTGCCATTTCCTTTGTTGCTAGGGCTCATGGGATCCAGGACCCGACAGCGTCTTTCGTTGTGCAAAAAGCGCTACGTGGGGCAACGCCTTGAGGGTCGCAGAATAGATGAGAGGCGCCCGATAGGTTTGGATAGGTTGGCCCAGTTATTATCCAGACTCCCTACAACATGTTCGTCTCAGTTTGAGACAGTGTTATTCCGAGCCGCTTTTACGCTGGCATTTCATGGGGCTATGCGGGTGAGCGAATTAGTGGCAAGGAACAAGCAGGATGTGACGGGAGGACTGTGCGCAGAGCACGTTCAGATCAGAGGGGAGACGATGACTGTCTCGTTTGTGAGGTCCAAAACCGACCAGAGTGGGATGGGTGAATGCATAATTATACGCAGGATTCCCGGGTCGTCCATGTGCCCAGTGGAGTGTTTAGAGGATTATTTAACACGAAGGATGGCATCATGGGGGGGGACCTTGTTGAGACACGCGGACGCCACCCCACTGACAAGGTTTCAGTTTCAGCGGGTGCTTGCGATGTCGATTACAGCTGCGGGCTTGAACCCGGGCGAATTTGGGACCCATTCCTTTCGGATAGGGGCTGCTACAGAGGCTACAGCCAGGGGTCTGAATGTGGAACAAGTTAAACGTGTGGGGCGTTGGTCCTCCAATTGTTATAAAAGGTATGTGCGCTTGCACATGTTGTGAAGCTGTAATGATGTACTCACGCTTCTTGTTTTTGTTTGGTTTTCAGTTACGCAAGCCTACGAGGTGGGGCGGACTATGCAGTCGACCCAACAACGTGCCAGCGGTCAGACATCACCGGCTGTTAAAAAGGAGGTGTGGGTCGTGGGCCACTCATACGTGAGGCGTGCCGCGGACGTATTCAAGGCAGGTGACATGGTGCACGTGGCTGGGGAATACGGGTACAGTGTGTCCTTCTACGGAAAGGGCGGTCTCTGTATTGACCAGTTTCAATCGTTTTTCGAGGGTTTGCTAGGGCGGACGAGGTCACCGCCGTCTGTAGTCATAGTACATCTTGGGGGCAATGATTTGGTCACCACTGGTAGACGACTTCTCCTGGAGGCGATGCTTTCCACTGTAAGTTGGTTAGCGAGGAGAGTTCCAGGGTGCACGATTGCGTGGTCCCATATGATCCCACGAAAAGTGTGGCGGGGGGCTTTTTCGGTTTCTGCTTTGAATCATTCTGTGAGAAAACTTAATAACAAAGTAAGTAGGTTGTTCCGTTCCAATGCACTGCATTCTATCACGCATGGATGTATTAATGATGACAGTATGTACTTGGGGGATGGTGTTCATTTGTCTCGGATGGGGAATGAGTTACTCATAGGAGACTTCATAGCTTGGCTGAAGACGTTAAACATGACCTTTAGGTAGGAGTGTGGTGGGGGGTCCGGATAGCCGGTCAACTATCCGGACCTGTGGCGGTAAGGTCATGATCGGTGAGCACTAATTGGAAGATCCCTAGGAGTGGGCGTCACCCATTACGGATGGGGGCGCTCGGGGGAGGTGGCCATTGGCCCCTCAACGGGGAGGCGGTCCCTTCTAAGGATGGGTCGCCGAAAGGAAATGGAAGGCGGTCAAGGCCCCTTCATGGGTAGGAGGGGTTACAGCCCCCTCCTGGGTGAATTTCCCGGGGCCAGTACGTCTGCGACGGCAGATGTGGTAAGTTGTGTGGGGTTTGGGGGGGGGTCTACGCTACCTTCTAGATACCTCACACGAGTCCTCGTACGACCTTTAAGTGGCGTCGAGTTTTATTGGGGCCCCCGTCAAGTCAAGGGAAATTGGTAGTTGCACTTGAGGTATGCCTCCGTGCCGCCCCTCTCAAGGGAGGGGGATATGTCTGGGTTAGGGATCTTGACACCGGTTACGACCTTGCCGTTGGCCCTTAAACGTTAGGATGTACAATTTCAAAAGTTAAGTAAATATTTGGTAGGATGTTAGTTCGGCTAGGAGAACCTTTGTACTAGAGGATATGTTAAGGTTAGCCAAACATCGCAATGTGGTAATGAAATTGTACATAATATGAAACTGTTTATTTTAATGTTTTAATTTTGTTTCATATTTTAATAAATACGGCCCGGGAGGGTCACTCCCTCCCGTCTCCAAAAACTTCAGAACTGTTTCCGGTTTCCCATCCTTGGGGATTGTGTTGAGAGGGGGTGGCGGGTATCTCAGCCATATGGCAAGGGGCGACCAATCGGTCCCCCCGAACGTATGGCAGAGTACCACGATCCCCCCGGGAAGCCATCTTGGGCGGGAGTCGAGTCTCGGCTGGTATGCCCGAAGCGGCGTAGCCGGGGCGCGCCTTTTTCCCGCCCTAGAGTGGGTTGGCCTAGACACTGACGCGGCTGGCCACGCCCTTTGGGCAGGCAGGGGCGGGTTTACGCCCGCCCTGAAGACGGATAAAAGGAGGAACAAGACCAGAAAGCATCCTCTTGTTCCTGTGCTCTGAAGCTGCACCTCCTCGTTGCACGTGAGCTCGAGACGGAACGAAGAGCCAATTTTGACCCACCCACCAGCCCCTGAAGACAGCGAGTGGTTTTAAATAAAGTTTGATTGATAAATTCTAATTTCGTTTACAGGTTGCGGTATTATCGTTAAGATTTTGAGTATGCAATAAAGAATGATCGTTTGGTGTTATGTTTTGCAAATAAAGTGATTCTGCTTTAGTGTTCATCAGTAGGCATGCTTTGAATAAAGTTGTTGTTGCTACTGTCTGTTATATTTAGTCTTTAGTTATTTAGTTATCATTGTCGTATTTATTTTGGTCGGGCGGTAAGGTCATGATCGGTGAGCACTAATTGGAAGATCCCTAGGAGTGGGCGTCACCCATTACGGATGGGGGCGCTCGGGGGAGGTGGCCATTGGCCCCTCAACGGGGAGGCGGTCCCTTCTAAGGATGGGTCGCCGAAAGGAAATGGAAGGCGGTCAAGGCCCCTTCATGGGTAGGAGGGGTTACAGCCCCCTCCTGGGTGAATTTCCCGGGGCCAGTACGTCTGCGACGGCAGATGTGGTAAGTTGTGTGGGGTTTGGGGGGGGTCTACGCTACCTTCTAGATACCTCACACGAGTCCTCGTACGACCTTTAAGTGGCGTCGAGTTTTATTGGGGCCCCCGTCAAGTCAAGGGAAATTGGTAGTTGCACTTGAGGTATGCCTCCGTGCCGCCCCTCTCAAGGGAGGGGGATATGTCTGGGTTAGGGATCTTGACACCGGTTACGACCTTTCCGTTGGCCCTTAAACGTTAGGATGTACAATTTCAAAAGTTAAGTAAATATTTGGTAGGATGTTAGTTCGGCTAGGAGAACCTTTGTACTAGAGGATATGTTAAGGTTAGCCAAACATCGCAATGTGGTAATGAAATTGTACATAATATGAAACTGTTTATTTTAATGTTTTAATTTTGTTTCATATTTTAATAAATACGGCCCGGGAGGGTCACTCCCTCCCGTCTCCAAAAACTTCAGAACTGTTTCCGGTTTCCCATCCTTGGGGATTGTGTTGAGAGGGGGTAGCGGGTATCTCAGCCATAATAACTTTGTCTACTTTAGAACATAGTACAATGCACTTTATAACATACATCCTTAATAACATGCTGTATTTACTCGAATCACATATAATCATACAATCTATTTGTTCAGAACACCAAGATAATACTGGATCAATCATACCGCAGTACTAGCGCTAGGCTTCATAATTGTCTTAGGTAAAAAAACAGTTTATAAAAATCCTTGCAACTATATCCATAGGGCACATTCTCAAACACCTCAATATATAACAATACAATATATAGAGACAACATCGTGTGCTACTTTCAGTATATTAATACATGAACATTTTTGAAATACACGTACATTTTTGAAATACACATGTCTGACTGCCGTCATACTCAGAGTGATACCTAAAGCTATAGTTCTTTTTTCTGATTAGGGCTGGCGGTGACATGGCACGTATTTCGTATTATATTGACCCTGGTCATTATTCTGTATTTACTGGATTGGTCTTTTCATCTCACTGAATTACGAGAACTCACTCCCCGTCTAAAAGTTTATCTCATGTTTTAAAATAAAGGGAGGAAGGCAATTTCGTTGTTTATATTATTTACAGAATTACTTCTACATCAGGGAGAACTGTTGTTTCAGACATTAAAGAATTAATCTTTCCCATTCTTCTCTATTGTTTAGACCGGTACGGAAAGTATTGAATAGAGACATATAGAATTGTTCTCTCTTTTTTCTTTTATTATTGAAATTTCCCCCTCTCAAGTGTGAGATATAACTTCAACCATACACCACTTAAGATCTTCTAATTTGTGGTTGTGTGTAATCCAATGTTCTACTAACGGGTCAGATTTCTTTTTAGTTCTGATGGCTGACTTATGTTCAGTTATTCTCATTTTTATCTCTCTCGCTGTTTCACCTATGTAGGCCTTATTACAAGGACATAATATCATGTAAATCAGATCTTTGGTTTTACAGTTTGCTAAATTTTTAACATTATGTACTATACCATTATATGATATCAAGTTTCCTTTAATCATTGATATACAGTTGGAACATGTATTACAGGTGAAATTTCCGGTTGGAAGCGGAGTTCTATTGATTGTATTAGGGGTGCTGCGAGTCTTTTCTTTATAAGTATGCACTAGACAATTTTTGATTGTTTTGTTCCGTCGAAAACTAAACATTGGTTTTGGGATCTTTTCCCCTGGTCTGTTGTTTAATAACGACCAATTGCGGTTGATGATGTTTTTTATTTTATTACTCGCTGTACTAAAGTTAGTTACAAAAATCAGTCTGTCATTGCTTCTATCCAATTTATCTTTATTATTATCAAATAGTGCCTCTCTGTTATAGTATTTTGCACGTTTGTACGCGCGTTTAATTAGTTTGTCCGGATATCCCCGACTCCTAAGTTTAATGGAGAGGGCATCCGCATGTTTATTAAAATCTTGCATGTTCGTACAATTGCGTCTAATGCGCAAATACTGTCCAAATGGTATGTTGTCTTTTTGACTGTTGGGGTGATTACTTTTATAATGTAACAATGTGTTACGGTCACTCGGTTTAGTATACAGATCAACCCCTAAGGTTGCATTGTCTGCCCTAATTTTGATGTCCAAAAATTCAATAGACTCTTTGTTAAAATTAGAAGTGAATCTGAGATTTTTATCTCCCAAATTCAACCAAAGAATACATTAATTGAGTAGTTCTAATGTACCTGTCCAAATGAAAAAAATGTCGTCGATGTATCTCGACCAACATGTGATATTTTCACTGAACGGTGCTATATTGTTAAAAATGTGCTTGTCTTCAAAGGCTGCTACATATAAACAGGCCAGACTGGGGGCACATGTCGCCCCCATGCTGGTCCCTTTTATCTGCTTGAAGAAATTGTTCTTGAATAAAAAGATGTTATTCTTCAGAATGATTTCTGCGCATTCAAGAATAAATGTTGCATGCTCTCTGAGATCATCAGCCCCATTTTTTAGGAGGCCCTCTAACATCATGATGGTATCATCCTGTGGGATGTTAGTATAGAGGGCCTCTATATCCAAAGTCACCAACCATTGGGTGGTGATATCATAAGGTAAACCTTCAATTTTCTCAATCATGCATGTGGTATCTTTTATGTAGGCTTTCTGATTGATTACTATCGGTTGTAAAAACCTATCTATATATTTGCTAAGGGGTTCTGTGATTGAGTTGATGGAGGATACAATGGGACGCATGGGTGGGTCCACCATATTTTTATGGACTTTGGGAAGTCCATACAGAGCAGCGATGATAGGAGCTTCATTTTTTAGAAAATTAAATTCATCCCGACAAATTATTTCGTCTTCGTGAGCAAAATTGAGGAGCACATGAACTCTTTGGATAAGGGCATTCCACTCTAGTTTACTAGAAGGGCAGTAATGTTCTGGATTGTTTAGCAGTAACATCATTCTTTTGTTATAGTCTTCAGTGTTCATTAAAACTATACTCCCTCCCTTATCACCAGGTTTAATGGTTAAAAGTTCATTCTTTTCTAGATTTTTTAGGGCAGCTCTTTCAGCTCCGGTTAAGTTGTTAGACCCTCCTAAAGGATGCATTAAAAGTTCTGCGATGTTACTTTCTTACTTTTAGGTGCACCAGTTATTGCCCGGAAGCACTTATTTTCCGAGGTTTGAAGTGCAGCTACCTTCTCAAAACCCATAGCACCATAAAGTACTGAGCCGAGAGCCTTTGCTTCATATATCAGGAGAGCAGGCTTTACGGGTTTAGTCAGGGATTTTCTATGCTCTGAACAGATAGCACCTGACAGTTGTCTGTGTCTCAGTGTGGCAAGATGTATGTGCTGTCTCCATCTGTTCTTGCTCGATATATGAATCCCTAAATATGTGAAAGCATTCACCATCTCTAGGGGGCGGCCATTCATAGTAATTTTAGATTTCAAACTGCGGTGGGGGTTGAAAACCATAAGTTTTGTTTTGGCCACATTGACCTCCAGGCCATGCTCCTCACAGAATGAATCAAAAATGGACAAAGCGCTCTGGACTCCGCTCGGAGTCTTTGATAGGATGAGCTTGTCGTCTGCGAACATTAAAATAGGCATTTTTATGCCAGATAGTGAAGGAGCATCCACCTTAGCAGACAACATATGGGTTACAACGCCATTAATGAATAGTGTAAAAAGGGTGGGTGCCATTGAGCAACCTTGCCGGACGCCCCGCTCGACAGGGAAGTACTCGGTCACCTTACCATGTCCCCCCCACTGAATCCTAGCAAAGTTTGTTTCGTGTAGTCTTATTATTAATGACAGTAATTCTGGAGGAACACCCATAGTCTTGAGGACTGACCACAGCTTGGACCGTGGCACTAGGTCGAAGGCAGCCCGCAAGTCGACAAAGGCTGCGTATAAACTGCCCCCGCCCAGTACCATGGTCCTCCATTGCATCAAGGTAAAGCGGAAAACCTGGTCCACCGTACTTGTGGACCTACGGAATCCCGCTTGGAAAGGTGACAGGTCGTTGTTCTCCTCTGCCCAGTCAAGCAGCCTGTTCACAATCACACGCCCCACTACCTTTTGGATGGTGTCAATAAGGCTTATCGGCCTGTAATTGCCAGGCTGTGATCGGTCACCCTTCTTAAACACTGGTATAATTACCGCACCCTGCCAGGATGTTGGTACCTCTGCACCCTGGGCAATAGCGTTAATAAGAAGGTAGATGTACTCACACCAGCGTTCCTTATCGTTGATAAAGACATCCGCTGGAACTCCATCTAGTCCAGGAGCGCGCCCACTGGACACAGAGCTCAAGGCCGCCATTATCTCTTTTGAGCTAAAGGATTTATCTTTAAAGTGGGTTGAACTTATACCGCTATTGTGGTGACCTGTTTAGGCTCAGCATACTGTGTTTTAAAGTATTTTACCCACTCCTCTTCTGGAACGTTGTTACCTAGAATCATTTCTATCACAGGCTACTTTTAACTCAGACCAGTGATGCTCGTCCCAGGCTTTCTTTGCCTTCGCTATACTAGCCTTATACTCCTTTCTAGCAGATTTAATAGCAGTGGGCTGTCTCCCTTTTACGGCAGCTCCTAGGGCCAGTCGTGACTCCCTGCAATGGGCATCAAACCATTTTGCTTGTTTGTTGGCTCTCGCTCTAGTAACTTTTACGGGCTTCAGAAAGTGGTTTTTAATTACACAAAAGAGAGTATCATGAATTTCAACCACAGTACTCGACCCAAAACTAGAGGAGTTTATATGTTCTAGGGCTAGTATTGCTTTATCTGCCTCACAGTTAATGTTGGCTATGGCCCGCTGGTTGGTTGCTACATTTACCCACCTTAGCCTGCGTATGTCATTTGTAGGGACAATTAGGGGAGGAATAAGGGCATTAGAGCCTATGGGCCCATTGGTGGAAGTCCACCATTTATGCTCTGTGCACAGAGGATTGTGGTCACTCTAGCTCCTCCACACAACCTCCATGTCACAGACCAACGGCCATAATTTCTGGCTACATAAGACATAGTCAATTCTGCTTTTATGGCGCCTGTTGTCAAATGTACTAGACCCATTTTTGTCACTTAAAGTCCTCCCATTTAACGCTCTTAATCTTTTTTCAGAGCATAAGGCATTCAAACTAATGACATCCTCGGTCCAGCGTACAACTGAGTTCAGCTCTAATTTGGGGACTCCCCATTGCATAACTTCTTTGTCCCCAAGAAAATCATCATCTATGGCTAAGGGTTCAAATGTTCGATTAAAATCACCTGCAATGACAATCTTATGATCTTGTGAATGAGTATCAAGGAGAGAACCCAAGGCCGCTAAAACCTCTGACCTCCCACCCTTATTGGTCCTTGCATAAACATTGTAGATGTCAAGCGACCCCAGAGTGGCAGAGCTTATTCTGATTAGTTGTATGTCTCTATGGGAGGTATCTATTACCTTGACAGCTAATTTTAGTGTCTGTCGGACCCAAATGATTAAACCACCCATAGGTCTCCCCTTTGGACCCTTTAGTGCAGGCCCAGAGTAATTCAGGTATCCCTGTGCAAAAGATGAATCACATAACCATGTCTCCTGGAATATACATAAATCATAAGAATTGACAAAGAAAAGCCAGTCGCCAGAGTCCAGTTTAGAACCCAACCCAGCAATGTTCCATGAGAATAGTTTTCCCACATTATCCACAATACCAGCTGGGGGCTTCAGTAAAGAGTTCACATGGTTCACCAGAGACAAATCTTGTTCCATTTCCTTTAGCAGACCTTGATGTTGATCAGAAGCAGTATCAGCCCCACTCCCAAGGTCCGGCTCAATATTAGGACTTACTATGGAGGTAACTTCACACACTTCAGGTCTAGGTGGATCATTTCTTACCAGGCTGTGCATACCCT
Organism: Lissotriton vulgaris; assembly: GCF_964263255.1. NCBI lineage: Eukaryota > Metazoa > Chordata > Amphibia > Caudata > Salamandridae > Lissotriton > Lissotriton vulgaris. The sequence goes on along the minus strand of NC_141689.1, from coordinate 2,002,474,798 downwards.
CCCTTTCATTGGCTACCATCCAGTTCTCACTGCCTTCTATCTGTGAGACAATGAATGTCAGCCAATATTGTCTAGCCCAGAGTTAAACCTGCTACCTAGTCTTACAGGGGGTGCAGGGGTGGACACCAAGGTGTGGGGGCATGTTTTCCTTAGCTGAATCTGAGAAGGAGATGGGGCACTACTTCTAAACTCCAGTGCGAAAAAGTTTTCTGCAAGGGATGGGGATTTCAAAGTTAACTCTATAGAGTCGCCTACAAGATTTGGGGAACTCAATCTCTTCGCCTCTACAATGTCCTCCCTAATCACCGAACGGCATCCTCTAACATGGCGCAGCCAATGGATGGCTTTGTTCGTTAGAAAATCCGGGGGCTCGCTATTACCAGGCTTTCCCTTCGTTAATTTCGGAACATTGGTCATGTATATTTTATTCTTAGAGGAGTATACTTTAGTATAGAGGCTGCTTGGTTTGGGATCCAGGTTATTTGTCCCTAAGGTTGGTAAACCCTCAGAGACTTTGGCCGAGTATAAATGGGGACCAGCTGGCCCATTGACAGTTTGCTTCTTATTTGGCCACACCCCCCTCCTCTAAGGTCTCGGGAAGGCTGGTCTGTGTTCCTCAGTTTTGTGGCTAGGCACCCGGAGTTTGATCCTACTGTTTTCTCCTGTCTCTGGGTATTAGATTGGTTCGGGGTTTTGAAAATGGGTGCTTTGCTTACAACGTCAGTACGAGTTTGGGAAGAATTATGTACTGGCGGAGCCACTTTGCTTATTATTTTTGGTACACCTTTGCGTTTGTCAGTGATCATAGAGGTTACATTTACGATCAATGGCCTCAAGGCCTCTATTTCGTCCCTTAGTAGAATAACTAAATTGGACAGAGTACCAACGTCCATGGGCAGTATCTTATCCCTGCTACTATTATTGCTAGAGTGAGAAGGAGGCTCTTCGTGGACCTCAGCCAAAATTGCAAACCTATTTCCCAAAAGAACCTGCGGGGCTGAGACCAATGGCTCAGTCTCACTCTCAAAACCAGGGGGAGTAATCCTGCCTGCAGCACTAGCTGACTCGCTTTGTGCAATTATACAGTCCTCAGTAGGGTTTGCCATACTTTTCTTAGGTTTACATTTCCTTTTTGCCTTGAACATGGCTGGTATTTTGATAGATTCAAAGTGTCCCCACCCTTATCGGTCGCAAAGTTCTCCTTTTGCTCGTCATCAAGGATTTCTCTACACTCATTCACAAGGGTGTCGATACGATCCATAACATCACTATCTGCTGCTTGGCATACCTTTTTAGATGCTCTCTTCCCCTTGTGAAGCTTTGATGCAGTGCCTGCTCCGTTCCCCCCCTCCATCGATTTTTGTTTCCCCATGTAACTAGGGTATACGGGGAGATCGTCTTTACAGAGAATACTATGTGTTGCCCCTAAGGTAAAATAGTCACGGTACAATGATAAATTCCTCGTACGGTTTTTGCTGGTGTCGATAATCCTTTTTTTGGGGAGGATGTTAGAGATGTGGCCCGTCCCGTCCAGGCCGTCCCCGGATGGCCACAGACAGCCGCCCTCTGCCCGGGCTTAGCCTGGAGCTGCCCGCGCGCGTCCCGCGGGGCGGGAAGCGTTCGGTGATGTTATGGCGCCTCCGGGCACGTTGGGAGCATCACGGGCCTGCGACCTCGCTGGGGCTGCTGGGTATTGTGGTCCGCTACAGCCGTTGCCCTCACGGCGTTCCTTTTATGGCCCGCAGTGGTGGACTTTGATGCTGCTGGTGCCGTTTCCCTCACGGCTTCGCCAAACATCCAGATAGTAGCCCCCAAGAGCGCTCGGTGATGTTATGGCACCTCCGGGCGCGTTGGGAGCATCATGGGCCTGCGACCTCGCTGGGGTGGCTGGGTAGTGTGGTCTGCTACAGCTGTTGCCTTCACGGCGTTCCGTTTAGGGCCCCGCAGTGGTGGACTTTGATGCTGCTGGTGCCGTTTCCCTCACGGCTTTGCCAAACGTCCAGATAGTAGCCCCCAAGAGCGCTCGGAGCTCGGTGATGTTATGGCACCTCCGGGCGCGTTGGGAGCGTCACAGGTCTGCGACCTCGCTGGAGCTGCTGGATAGTGTGGTCCGCTACAGCCGTTGCCCTCACGGCGTTCAGTTTATGGCCCACAGTGGTGGACTTTGATGCTGATGGTGCCGTTTCCCTCACGGCTTCGCCAAATGTCCAGATAGAAGCGAACTAGTCACCCCTACTGGTCTGAAGACTAGGGGATTAAACTGTAAGCCTAAATCACGAACTCATGAGTAAAGTGATGTGCTCTGGGCGCTGTAGCATACTTGTGGAAGTAGTGTTAGTTTGCATTTATACAATACAGGGAGTGGGAAGCGAACTACTCACCCCTACCGGTCTCAAGACTCGTGGATTAAACCATGAGCTTATTGCTGTAAAGTCATGTGCTCTGTGTAGTATTCCAATGCAAGTCATAGTAGAATGTTAGTATGTAATGCTACTAGAATGTAAGTATGTAATGTTAGAATGTAGGGCTGTCATGAGGGGAACCTTGGGGAGTTTGGACACGGTGCTGGAGAAGACGGTTCCCTTGCTGTGTGCTCCTGTTGGTGGCTGTTTAATGTGTCTTGTTTTCCTGTAATAAATCTACTTATCGGATCCACTGCTGTCTGCCTCTTCACTACATAAATTTAGCGACGAGCGGGAGAAGGTAAAAAGAAGGCAGCACTCACCAATATTTCAAGGGTGCTTGCGTTGTGCTGAAGACTTGTTTTCTTTGTGTAGCTGTTTCTACTCTTCCCAGTGTCATCAGCTCATTGAACTATGTCATCTGACTTCTGGTAGGATTTATATTTTTAGTTTTTACGCTTCCTCTGCCTCTTCACTACACTCTGGTCACTGTACTACACATGTGTAAGTAGTGTTAGTATGCATTTATACTAGCCAATGCATCATGGTCCTAGGGAGCGGGACCTCCCAGGCGCAGCTTATACAATGTCCCAGGGTGTGCATCCGCGGGACATTTATGTTTGCTATTAGAGGGCGGGTTCATCGCTTCCACCCTGTGATAGCAAATCCTTGTTTGACTAGTTGAAGCAAGAGGAGGAAAACCTTGTATCGCTTTAATAGATCGGATCCGGATCGAAAAAATTAAGAGAAGAAAAAAAAAGCGAAGTCTCACCCGTTCATTTAAATAAGGCCTCTGGTGGGTAATGTTCTGTGGCCAATCCTATTAATATATTTTGGGGCCTTTGTAGGACTGGGGATCTTAATGTCACATGTAAATTAGGCGCGGGAGGGTACAGAGACAGCCTAGGGACCGCCACCTTCCCGGGCATTGTTTACTAATTGTTTGGTGGGTTCAAGGCTAACTGAAGTCCGGGGATCGACACTCTCCGGGGCTTTAATTAAATATGCAGGGTGGGCCTCTGCAGTCCCTGAAGCCTCGTGGCCCTAGGCAGTGTCTTATTGGTTCTGTAACCACACGGGCAGTACTCATTGAGTTACAAAGTGATACACTCATAGAACCCTTGCAGTTGTAGAATTACCCAGGCTTCATTTCTCTAATAGTCAGTTGGATTATGTTTGGTAGGTAAACCACAAAATTACAAATGTTTTCACAATAAACTGCAGACAGGTGTTGTCAGAAAAAGAAGACCTATGCACTCAGTTATTTATTGGAAAAAAATAACCTTTATTAAAATAGAAATAAATGGAAACTTAAGTTTATTAGAACAAACAACAGTATAACATGAAATACGTGAGTTGGACTTCTCTGGAAGCAGCGTACAAAACCTGCAAGACAAAAATGAAACATAAGTATGTGTGCCATGTGGAAGAGTTAAAGAAAGGTAGTCCGAATGAAAGGGAGATATTGAGAATAGGAGGGAGAGGGAGTGGGTGGAAGGGAGAAGTGGAGGGAGAGTAAAAAAAACAGAGGGAGGAGGAGACAGAGCATCGGCCTCCTGCACCCAGCCCTTAGTGTTTACCTCCCGTCACCCATTTGTCTAGGACGCTGGGGTCCGCGAGAAAGAGTGTGGTCCAGCAAGTCCTTAAAATGAAACATATGAATAAGGCCAATGTTTACATTATTAGCTACGGGAAAATCGCTTGCCTTCACCTGTGCACCCAGCCCCTTCTCCTGCACTGTGCACAATTATAGGTCCTGCGCACCGAGGCTTCACTGCTCACCTGCCACCCTCGGTGTGTCCAAAGACGTGTTGGTGCAAGCTCCGAGAATGGATACGTTTATAGGGTAGGAGAGCAGGTCTCAGGTCGGGACGGTGTCTTGATACCACGATGGAAGGCCTCAGAATGCCCAGGACATCATCACGGTGTGAACACCCGCACCGCCCATTTTGGCTCAATCAATTCAGTATCTGAAAAGGGAGAAATAATTTATTGGTGGAAACATCTGGAGGTAAATGAAGGTTTATTTCAAGCTTAATAGGAAACACCAGTTGAGTCCATCCTTCGTTTTTGAAGTACGATCTACCAACTGTTAGTAGTAATAGTGGTTCAAAGAGGAGTTGGAGTGCACGAGAATACACAAGGTTAAATAATAATATGTTATACCAAAGTTCACATAGAAAGGAACAGAGCGCATGCTAGAAGAATAATGTGTGCGTGTAATGCAGTGGCGGAAGGCTGTGTGCCTGTGCACTTAGTAATGAGCTCACTACAGTGCCCTAAAAGCCAACGCCATGTATCTGCAGGGCAGCGCCGTCCTCTGGTTGAGGCCTACAGTACGGTCCAGCAGGTCTTTAAAATGAGACAGAGATGAGACTAAATCAGGTCAGAGATCACATCATTACGCACAGCAACATTGCTTATTCGCACCTGTGCACTTAGGCTGTTGTACCCCACCCCTCCCGCAGCACTGCGCTCAACAAGTGTCTGTAGGGCAGCGCTGCCCGCTGGTTGAGGCCTTCAGTACGGTCCAGCAGGTCCTTAAAATGAGACAGATATGTGAGTGAATCAAATCAGAGATCACATCATTACGCAGAGCAACATCACTTATTTGCACCTGCCAACCCAGCTGATGCACCCCACCCCACCCCTCCCGCAGCACTGCACTCAACAGGTGTCTGTAGGGCAGCGCTGTCCGTTGGCTCAGGCCTACAGTACGGTCCAGCAGGACCTTAAAATGAGACAGAGATGTGACTTAATGAGGTCAGAGATCACATCATTACGCACAACAGTATCGCTTGTTCGCACCTGCGCAGCCAGGCTGATGCATCCTACCCCTTCCACGGTACCGCACTCAATTGGAGCCCTTGTGCACCCAGGCCTCACTGCTCATCTGCTGTCATTGTTGTGTGTGCAAATACTACGGGCAGAAATGCTCACAATTCGAATGGAGTGTTGATTGCCGGATGGTGTACACGTCATGGATCCCTTTTTTTTGCGCATTGTGATATGCGAGGTGGATGCGGCCATATCACCTGAGGCTGTGTGGAAGAAGTGGGATATGTGGCATCGTTATCCTACTTATATGTACACAAATTGGGTTGGGCTTGCGTACGCCAGGCCAGCGTAGGGGTGTGAATAATTATTCCGGGTACCTGGGCGTTGTTCAGTTCTTACCTGGCCAGGAAGTGTACTTATGTGTGTTTCTTTTGCAGTTTTGACGTCGCTGAATGCACAATTTACATTAATGTAGCATGGACAACATCACATGTCGTTGTCAAGGTTGTGGATTTGCGCAGACACGCATGTCAATGGTGTGCGATAATATTGAAAGTGTTGCTGTGGCGAAGTGTACACATGTGAATGTTCTCGGATGGAGGGAAGATCAGCAGTGAGGCTAGGTCATACACAGTGATAACGCTCATTACAGTGAAGCAATGCATGTCAAAAGTGAATCTGAAAATCTCACATATAACACACTACTATATTGGTAAGCCTGACAACAGAGCATACAGGAAAACACATCTACACAATATTGTTTACTGTTTGTCACATGTGATCAAGGATGTGCAATCTGCCCGTGGCTAATGATACTTCTTAGAGCCGCCAATACCCATGCCGAAAGGGAGCACAATAATGTGCACAAACAAAGACCAGGGACATCATGTACACACATTTGTTTTTTGATGTAACGTTTGAGATGCATGGCCATCAGATGTGGAAGGCTAATGTACAGACCATGAATATTGATCAAGATAATCGTTGCATGTTGTGTGTAGTATAAGATATGTGTATACAGGAAAAAAACTTTTCTAAAAAGTTCTCTGAGCAGAAGAGGTGTCTCTCATCAAATGCTGTAGAGAAAAGGGCTAAAGTGGATGGGGTTGTCCAACTGTTACAATGGGAAATGTTATGAAGCAATCAAATGCTTTTTTTTAAGGTTACATGGTAATCGCGCATCGAGCGTGCAAGGAGGCCGCACCCGACGCAATTTCGATAAAATATATTTATCATAATATAAGTTTATTACAGTTTGAAATATATAAATGTTTAAAATATGTTAGATTATCACTTGCTTTCATATACTGTTTAAAGTTATTTAGATATACTTTTGAGACAAAAAAAACCCCAAGGGAATGGCATACCCAGCACGACACAATACGTCTGTGATGTAACACAGGGCCTGGCAGCATGTACTCGTCGCATACACAATGCGCAGCAGGCGCGACCCCATACTTACATGTCGTAACGCGTGGCTTTGTACTGTGTACCCGTCGGATACCAAAGTAGCAGGTGGGGCGACTTCATGCGTATATGATGTTATGCGGGACGCGGTGCCACAAACTCGTTGAATACGAAATGCGCATCATTTACGAGTTTAGCAATATGGTGGATCGGATTTGCGTGGTGATGGAGCTTGGTACGCTACTGGTATGGAAGTGCAGTTTCTCCCTCCAAAAAAGATATACATATTTTTGGGGGAAGTTATAAAACATGACATTTTTTTTAAAAGTTAAAAATAAAAGCATAGTAGAGCTCCAAAATATAAAAAAAATAGAAAAAATATAGGTTTTATAAACATTAAAATATGAAACATTAAAGAAATTCACAAAAAAGACCATAGGTTTCAGGGATGTTATAGTTAGTTGAACATTTGACTCATATAAAACCAGAGAAATTCACCAGTTATAGTTAGTTGAGCTAACTATAACTTGCGCGCCCGCCATGCACTGCTGATGACTTCACTCATGACATGGTCAGTGGCACTACTGATGACATCTCAAATGACATCACTCATGCCATCACTCATGACATCATCCATGTGATAATCTGATGTATATACTGATGCTCTAATATAAACTTTGATACACCCATTCTAACATGCAGACTTCTATTTTTGAACCCGTACACACAAGAATGCCATTTACTACTTACCACTCACTATTTCCTAGGTCTACACACACATCCAGTCACTTATACTTGTAGTTACTCATCAATACAGGACTATAATATGCTCTCATACATCTATACATGCAGTCACACTTTGCCACTCATCCATAGAGTTACTCACACACCTAGTCAGTAAAGTAAAGAATCAATCACATGTCCATTTACTCACGTATACAGTTGTATACACCAACTTCGTTATTTTAAGACATACCACATTACTTATTAATACAGATACTAACACATATTTACTGTCTCATACAGTCACTGATAGAAGCAGACACGTATTTATACACACACTCTTCAAATAACTTAGTCTCACTAATACTCATTTATATACTCCAACACTCACATATAGTGCCTTAAAACATATGTAGTCACAGATATACCACTGAGACATTCATTTACTCACCAACATACCCATACACACACTAACTCACCCATACAGTCCTTCCCAGATGCACTTTTTAATCCATACAACCACTGAATCACCCACTCAGACATCTATGCACAGACTCATACACTCCCCACGCAACCACCCGCACAGACACTCAGGGACCCATACAAATACTCAGGCAAAGTCAACAAATCAATAACCTATATAGGCACTCATGTAGCTATTCAGCAACCCATGCAGCTGCGTACACACCAACGGAGAGACTAATACAGACTTTCACACAGTTTAGTCACTAACCCATGCATTCAGTAAGACACGTTCAATCACTCACTTATACAGTCAGTCACGCACATACAAAATATTTCCTTTAGGCACCTTTAAATGCATTCCTTCTTCAATACACCTTGGCATATATATATATAACATATTTAACCTTTACAGAAACACACATTCACTGGGTGATGTCATGAGTGATGTCATCCTTGATGTAATTTGAGATGTCATCAGTGATGTCATCATTGATGTCGCTGACCATGTCATGAGTGATGTAATATGTGACGTTATAAGCAGTGCATTGCGGGCGGGCGAGTTATAGTTAGCTCAACTAACTATAACAGGCAAATTTCCCTGGTTTTATCTGAGTCAAATGTTCAACTAACTATAACATCCCTGAAACCTATGTTTTTTTGGTCAATTTCTAAGGTTTTTTTGAATGCTAATTCCTAACTTTAACATATAACGTATATATATATATATATTCCTTACTGTGGCTCCTTTTCAGACCAAGGACCCGTGAAAGGTGATGCGTGTGCCGGCGAAGCAGACCGATAATAATCTCAATAAAAGTCTGTTAGAATTGGGGGTCTCTAGTTGGCAGAGGTAGGTCCCTTTGACCAAGTAAGGGCTCTTGCTTTTAGTCAGGGAAAGGGGGTACACTCCTGGATAACCCCTGCTCAACCCCTTGGTAGCTTGGCACGAGCAAACAGGCTTATCTCAGAGGCAGTGTGTAAAGCATTTGTGAACACATACGGTAATACAGTGAAAACACTACAAATGGACACCATAACATTTTAGAAAAATAAGTATTCTTTACTAGACTTAACACAAGACCAAAGAACAAAAATCAACAATACAGTAATACAAATAAGTCTTTAAAATTGGAGAAATAACTTAGTTCAATGTAGATGGTAAAAGCAACACTTTACTCTCAAAGTACCTTGGATGCTTCACGCAAAACAGACACAAGGGTCGCAGGGAGTGTGATGCGTCAGTTCCTTGCTCCCGGGAGATGATGCGTCAGTTTCTTACTGCAGCGCAGGGGAGGTGATGTGTCGGTTCCTTACCGGAGAGGAGGTGATATGTTGGTTTCTTACTGCAAGATGGCACCTCGATGCGATGCAATGATCCGGTGAGATGTGATAAAATGGCGTCTTTGAAGCGAAGCAACAGTGTGGATGTGATGCGTGCACGCCCAACGGCATTGGTGACTCGGTGAACTCTTGAGCCGTTACAGGCCCTGCGACACGCTTCTCCAGTGATGCTACGGTGACCTCTGTGGCGGCAACACGCTTCTTCGGTGATGCAACAGTGAACAGCTTCAGCGGCGACACGCTTCTTTGGCGATGCGACGGCAACTGCTGCGGCGGTGACACACTTCTTCCTCGATGATTCGCGTGTCCAGCTCCCAACTACACGCAGTCTTCAGAGGGCCCAAAACAATAGCAGGCACCTCACTGTATGTAGAATTCCCAGCAAGGGAATTCAGGGGGAGCTGGTGGTGAATTATTTGTGTCCCTGAACTTCAGAACAGGAGGCAAGCTGAGCTTCAAGCCCTTGGAGATCTTCCTCAAGATAGTAAAAGTACACACAAAGTTCCTTTTCTCCTTTCCTTGGCAATAAAGTAAACACTGCAGGCCAACCCCAAACAGCAAACGGCACAGGGGCAGTCTCCTCCTTCAGCTTCCTTGGTTCTTCTCCTTTGCAAAGGTTTGTTTTGATTCCCAGAAGTGATCTAAAGTTCTGGAGTCTGAGCCCCAATATTTATACTGCAAAATCCTTTGTCGCCCGAAGGCAGAGAGTGTCTGTGCCCAGCCAAAACCAGTTCTGTCCTCCCTGGTGCAGCTTCCTGGCAGGAGGTGGAGACAGCTGTGTTTAAGACGGACCTGGCCCAGGTAGCTAAAAGGAAATCTCCTTCACCTACTCTCTATTCTATGAGGGTTCAGATCAGTGAAAGGAAATCTCTGCCCCCTACTCTCTATTCAATGCAGGTCCTATTCAACCCAGACCTAACATATCAGACTGTTGGAGCCAAGACCATCACCAGCCCACTGTCACTCACAAACCAGACATGGAATACACAAACCTAGCAGAGACATGCTGGATGGTTAGGCAAGAAAATACCTACTTTCTAAAAGTTGTATTTTCAAACACAGAATGTAACAAGCATTTACAATGCAATAGGTCTCGCAGCATTAAAGTTTGAGATACTGGCATTGTAAATGACAATGCTTTGCATTAATTTTTTTTAATTTGCAATTGGTATATAAACATTGTTTGTGAATGGTTAGCTGTAATGGTTAGCTGTTGCTTATGAGCAATTCATCCTTCAGAGGACGATAAAATGAGTCTCATTGAGTTGGGTAACCATAAACATCTGTTATCAGCGCCAAGATACCAAGGGTGAACGTGTGCTTAACAAATACGCATGTTATGTTAGGTTTTACGTTATGTTATTTGTGTTGGTGTGTTTGCAGGATGCTTTAGCTAGAGGCACATATGGTAAATAAGACCGCGAGGCAGGGGGCGCCCGAGGTAGTGAGACACACAGAGGAGCCCACGGGTGGAGAGGCAGAGACAGAGCGAGGAGCAGAGACAAGAGGAGAGAGGGGGGCCCCGGTTGGAATAGACATGTGTGGTATTGACTGATAGTCACCCCACCATAGAAGTTGCTAAACGTTTATTAAAATAGAGTCTTTTGCACCCGGTGCAGTGTGGACAGATTTAATTTATAAGCAGGATTGGCAGACAAAAAATGCAATATAAAGTTTGATATTTGTCCACCACATGAACTGCCTTGCTACAGTATCCGAAATAAGTGTTGTAGTCCCCTCCCAAAATAGGTTCAATGGCCTCATGGTGTCTCACCATCCACTGCGAAACTGTTCAGAAATTCAGAGATATGGTAACCCCACCAAACCCCCCCTCCGTTTTAATGACAGTTTCGAGCTGCTGTCAGTGTCTCAGAGAGACTTCCTAGTTGAACCTTTGAAGGAGTGGGGCTACCCTATCTTTTACACTGGTGTATTTCCCATACATCGGCTACATTCACCAAAAATGTGTAAATCGTGTTTAAACGATTGACCACAGTTTTATATTAAATCAAAGTTTGTAAATTCTCTGTATACGCCCATGCTTTAAGGTCAACGCTTAAAGATATTGCAGAAATTCTTTGCAAATTCTGCAATGTCACCATGGAAACATCTCTGTACTTGCAGCTCTTGTCCGCCTACGCAGTATTTTATTGTGACTCCTTTGCACGGTGAGCCAGAAACACCCAGCCATTCATTTCTAATATGAATTACAGCTCTGGGAAGTGAACCAGAGCACAATCTCTCAAGGGCAGACTCTGCATATTAATCTGCAAGAAACACTGCAGCTGGGTTTTTCTTTTTTTCGAATAACCTTTTGGGTTTTTTGGAGAGGGCATGTGGGTTTACATTACCAGGGGACGAAACTACCCATTTATGCATCAATACATTTCAAGCTCGAGACAGCTCACGTTAGCGCTCTGACGCCTACGGGTAAAGTCTGCGCTATATAAAACTGCATAAACAAATAAATAAATAAATAAACCATTACGAGTTACCAGGAACAGTGCAAGGGGTTTCACGGCTCAAATGGCAGTCTGCGTCGTCCGGCGTCGGAGGAGGGGGCGGAGGGGGGTGCTGTGACGTCAGCCTCGTTCTCGGAGTCCATTGGCCCCGGCCTCGGATCTTCCACGTGCTGGAAGGCGGACTAATTCACCGTGACGCGGGGCTCCCATGCTCGAGCCCCGCGGAGCCTACAGAACACCGGACTAGCGGTAAGTGGGACGGGGGCGGTGCACTTGTGTGTGCGAGCGTGTGTGTGTGTGCGTGCGACGGGGGAGCGTGTGTGTGTGTGTGTGCTCGACGGGGGTCTCTGTATGTGTGCGTGCGTGTATGTGCGCTCGTGTGTGTGTCTGTGTGTGCGCATGCGTGCAGGGGGAAGTGTGCCTGTGTATGTATGCGCTTCCCGGGAGACAGACACGGCGAGCGCGTTCGCGCGCCCGTGGCCTGCGCCGACCTCCTTTTGCGAGATGCGCGCGGCCAGGTGCTGTCTCCTGGGAAGCAGACTCCATAACAATAGATCTAGGCGAGTACAGCGCTTACGCGCTGTATCGCTACGAGACCTAAAAATCACCCTCACTAAAAGATGTATTTTAACCTTCTGAGTTCAGGCATACTAAACTCAAATTTCTACCTTGTTCCTTAGGTCAGTTAGGATTATAGGATGCTATAATCAAACTGCCCATTCTGGCCTATGGGCACAGGTAGCCTTGCAATAGTGAAAAACGAAATTGGCTGTAATTAACTGTCAGGACATGCCTCATTAATCAGGACATGTCCTACCATTTACATACAATGCACCCTGCCCTTGGGCCTACCTTTTGGGGTGACTAATATATAGAAAAGGGGAGGTTTAGGGACTGGAAATTGGATGCACTTGCCAAGTCGACATGCCAGTCCCAGACTGCACACAGGCTCTGCAATAGCAGGCCTGAGCAATATTTTATAAGCTGCTTCTGTGGGTGGCACAGCCAGTGCTGCAAGCCCACCAGCAGCATTTGATTTACAGGCACTGGGCACAAATGGTGCGCTGTGCTAGGGTATGACAAGTAAATCAAATAAGCCAATCATGGAGTCATGGATCCAGTACAGCAATATACAATAGGGAGCACTTGCACTTTGGCACTAAATAGCAGTGGCAAAGTGCTCAAAGCATCTAGACCAGCAAAAACATAGCAAAGGTGAGGCTCTTCCACTTTTTACTGGTACCACAAAAGCTTCAATAGATGGCCATCCTTTTGTTGGAAATCATCACAATTGAAATATCTTGGAGTTCTAGTTAATAGAGGCCTATCCAAAATGATTTCAGATAATCTCAATTCTCTTATAACACTAATGGAAATTGATTTTGCTAAATGGTCTATTTTAGGCTTTTCTATATGGGGAAGGGGGCAGGCTGTTAGGATGGTCACCTTGCCTCGTTTCACTTACATATTAGGAATGCTCCCGATAGTTATTCCCTTATCTACATTGCGTCGAATAGACACTTGTATTGGGTCTTTTGTTTGGGGTTCTATCCGTCCTCGCTTAGCTGCCACCAAACTAATGGCTTGACGTCCTTATGGTGGTTTGACGTTACCATCTTTGGAACATTATTCCTTAGCCCTACACCTTTCACAACTAGATTATTTACTCCCAAATTACACCAACCCTCCACAGCGGGTTCACATAGAACACTCTCTTCTTAATAGAAACGATGGCCTTACCTTTCTTTATGGTATTAGATATCCACGTTTTTCCCCTCCACATCCGGTGATGCAAGCTACTTATCAAGCATGGCATCGAGCACATTGATTAACACAAACTTCTTACCGATTGCATTATAAAGCTCCACTTTGGAACAATGAAAGTATTCGAATAAATAGTAAAGCACTTCAATGATCTATTTGGATGTCTAGTGCCATCAATACACTTGATTAAGTTTTATCAAATGGGGAGCTAAAATCATTTGATCTGCTTCATAAAGAATTTGCTCTTCCATTACATCAAATATCCCAATACTCGCAATTACAACACTGTCTAAGAAGATGTTTAGGTTCTCCCCCATGGTTATTAAACCCTTCACCAATACTGGATTATCTTTGTGTTTGGGGACGGCACAAAGGAGTAATGTCAGGCTTATATAATACTTTAACTCGTCACTTATTTTCACAACCACTTGCTAAAACTCTTCAAATTAAATAGCAGGAACGCCTGCACATTACTATTAAAGATAACGTATGGTTGGATATTTTGGAAGATCTTGATAAAGGCACCCAAGAAGCTCGTTTGAAATTCTGTCTTTTTAAAATCTTGCATGACTGGTATTGGACCCCTTTGAAATTACAAAAAGCAGGACTATTGTCGCACTCTAAATGCTGGAGATGCTCGGAACTTAATTGTGATCTTCCCAATTTACTTCATAATTGCCCCTCCATATTGAATTATTGGACTTTTATAGGGACCACACTACAGAAAACTATTCTATCCCTTCGTCTTCCACTTACCCCTTCTATCACTTTATTACATGATTTTCAAACTCTACCTTCCATTACACGTCCGCAACATCGCCTTTTACACACTGCACTTTCCACTGCTAAAATATGTATCTTAAGACATTGGCAATCATCTAACCCTCCCTTGAATGAAGAATAGCTTGTAACGATGATTCGAACAGCATCTCATGAACGTATTATATACCGACTTCAAGATTAAGAGGAAATCTTTCAACAAGTATGTAATCCCTTTCTTAAAGACCCCTAAACACCCTTTTCCTCCTTTCATATATTCTCTTTACTTTCTACCTCTTTAATGCTTAGGCAAGGAGTTGTAGTGTAGTTCCTATTTTCCCAATAGGCTCTGCGCATTGGAATAACATAAACAGCAGTGTAGGACTGAGGTCATCTAGGTCTCTACTGACTATGTTAAACTTAATTTAGGTTTGCGCCAGCTAGCTCAGAGGTCACTGGAAACTTTCTTGAATGAAGAGGGATGGATAACCTTCCCTGGCTCAGACAAGAAGAGATTCAGTTTCTGACAACCGCATAAACATGACAACTTTGCTCCCTCATAATAAGAGTAGATCTCTAGAGTCGTGTGAAAACAATACACAGATATTTCACTCAGTCAGCAGTGCATACTTAGTTTCACCAGAGTGCAGAGAAATAGAGAGACGGGCGTTTTCAATAAAAAGGTGTTATTTATTGAGCAGTCTTCTTTCTCATACAAGAGAAGTGAATTGCCACAATTGCAATGCTTAGAGTAAAGTAAAGTGTGTACAGTAAAAGTAGTATTATGAAATAATACTGTAAAAGCATTGATACGGTTTCTTAGCCATATGATACTTTAAAATGGATAAAATATATACATACATAAATACATTGACTAGAAGGCTCAACTGGTGCTTCTAACTACGCCTACCCCGGTGTATATGACCTAAGCCTAATACGTGAGAAGGGACAAGTAAGTTGCGATGTTAAGTTAAGCTGGTTAAGATAATTATGCCAAGAATCTGCATCAAGAATTCTCCTAAGGGTTTAGTCAGCTCCGTACCTTGGTAATAGAATGTGGGAGGTCTGGTATCTCTTTCCTCAGGACTCGATATTCCAGCAACCCGCAAGGGTAGGCTGGAAACACCGGAGCTGGATTTTCTCGGCTGGAGAAAAAGACAGCGTCTCTCTCAGTGCGTCAAACAGGAGGGGTGGCTTCCGCGGGCACTTGCATCAGCTGGGCTCTCGGGCAAGTATATGGCCGCTCTGCTCCAAACCACTGTGTGTTTGCTTAAGGCAACTGTTTTATACCTGAAAGGTGCCGAGTTTGACGTAAGGTTGGACATAAGACGTCACCAAGAACTAACAGTTCTTGCAGGACTTCTGGAGTTCTTGTTCAAATCAAAACAAAAGCAGGGGGGGGGGGGTTCCCTGGCTGCTGAAGGCTTGGTTTGTTTAAAGAACGCATTGTGCTTTCTAGGAGTTGATGGGAGTAGCCGTGCTGTGCTTTGGATTGCATAGGCTATTACTGAAAATAAATCTGATTCTTATGCCTTTGTCAGGACATTATTAATTATAACCTCACAGGGGCATAAATCTGGAATATCGAATTAGGGTCCTAGATAAGAACACAACAGAGTCTCTCTATATCTATCTCTACATCATTTCTACAATTACGCTTGTATACACTTATTTCTTTATAAATTTGAATCTATTTAAATTTTACTTCCTTGAATACTTGTGTTAATATTCACTTATGTATTCCTCTACTTACTTATGCTTGCTTATTATTTTTTCCTACTTATTTCTGTTTATTTTTACTTTTAGCTTTTTTTAAATTTTTATTTATTTATTTATTTATTTATTTTATTTACATTTCACTCCCTATCAATTTCCCTTATATCTTCCAATTCTCAACCCACTTTACCCTTTTTTCTATATCTTTATAAATATCTCAATGATACTTGCGTATTGAAATAAGTTTACTTATCAATTTATTCTTTATATCATATCAGATAATTTATGTAAATTTCTAATTTTCTATGTTTTATGTGATAATGATATTCTATATGCTTAAAATGTTAATTGCAATTATATATCTTTATATATATATGTATTTATTACAAATGTTTTCACTAAAAAAAATTGACACAAAAAAAACCATAGCAAAAACACAGGCGGCAACAGCAACAAAAAATGGAAGGGAGACCCACGCCGATGGTGCCAGGTCTAACAAAGCCCATATACCTCAGAGGGGAATAACGCACTCTCAGGACACACCACAACAGGATTTGCTTAATAATTGGGATTTAATGGCTTCTTGTTTTGAAATAAATGAAGGATTTCAATACATATTACAGTTGCGAAAACATGTGTAGGCCATCTTTGAATGACAAGGCTACTGAGTATCGGTGTCTACGAAATGGATCTATGGGTGCATAATATGTGTTAATACGAACAGAATACATAAATTGTTTGGATTATTAATAATAATTGCATAAATGTTACCAAAATCCTAATTCCTACCCAATTAAGATTCATGATTATACACAGGTTTTCAAAGCTGTCACCCAATGCAGTGCAGCAGTCAAAGATGCTGCACTGAGCTACATTGCGTGACAGGGTGGGAGCAGGAGAGCCCCATATATACAGACATATGGCTCTCTCCTCCTCTCCCTAGTGCCGGTGTTGATTTCAGCTGCTGTGCCCAAGGCACACACCTTAGTGTCATAGCGCTAGGGTGCATGCCTGAGTCTACCATAGGTTTTATACAGGAAGATAAGCCTTCCTGTACAAAATACTATGCCTAGACAAGTGTAAACTCTTTCCATAGTTTGTGTATGTGCAGCACACTTGCAAAGTGAGAAAAGAAAGGAACAAATGAAAAGATTTATTTCTCCTTTTACCGCCTCCTTTGAAATGGCGTTAACTTGTTGCGCTGAACCCTGTCTACTATTGTTTGTGTTACTTTAAGTGTACTTCTGCACTAGAAAGTAAATTAGGAAAAAAACGTTTTGTGTGGTTAGCATCACTTTTGTGACTCTAACCCAGTGCAAAATGTTTGTAAATCTTCCCCAATATTTGATTTTGCTTTGGGTGTGGATGGGCTTTGGGCAGTATACTGTGTGAAGCAAAGATATGTTTTGGAGTGACCTCTGGTGCGATAGTCTTGCATTTTAAAGCTAATATTGGGAAATGCAGCTACAGAAGTTGGAGTTTTTCTTACATAACATGATCACACATTCGATCCCTTGTCTGCAACTTTCCAAATGAGACCTTTGGAACACAACACCAACACCATAAACAGTCCCTGGGATTTCAAGACAATAGACTGCTAGACCAGCTTAAGTGAGACCATAACCTGTGTTTTTTTGTTTTTTTCTCTTTCTTGTTAGTAGAATTGTACGTTTGCAGGTTTCTACTGTTTGTTTGAAACCTGCTTTCAGTCTCTAGAGAATTCATTATAGATGGATGATTTGCTGCTTTCAAGTCAGAAAGAAGTGAAACTAAAATTAAATATAAAAAAAGGAAAAAAGTCTTCGACCCTGGATGCCACTCCAGAAAGTCCCCAATTAGGAGATTCACAGAGGCAACTATTGCAATGAAAAAGTCCACAAGCTGAGGTGTAGATTATAGATGAAGGTTTATTGTTTTAGTTGCCGGTAAGTATATATCTTAGTTCTTAGGATAGTCTTGTAGTAAATAAACCCTGTTAGAAGCCCCACCAGGAGCAGCCGCCCTGCTGCTCAGCCCATACTCCAAATGATACTCTGAGCCTCACAGGCATCCTAGTATACCATTACATCACCATGCACACCAACATTCCACACAGCACATTCATACTGGCTGAGTGGCAATGGCAAGTGCACCAGAGAAGATGTATAGTACAAAACCAGATTTAAAATATCTTCCCCCTTTGCAAAAAACACAACAATATTGTAAATGCAAGATGGAAACATCACATTACATAAAGAAACACCTTTACATACAGGGTCATGCATGGAAAAATAGATAAAACACATCTATTCCCCTGGCCTTTACAGAACATATAAAGTTATTGCAAATGCGAGATGGACAGGACTGAAAGTAGAAGCAAAACTGTCCTACCACACCTTCAAAAATAGAAAGGGACAATTTTATATATGAACAATATATCCCTTCCATACAAACACACCACAGCACACACATCTCAAGCAGAAACATACAACAAACCCAAAAATGCATGCACAACTCATGCAGATACATACTGGGAAAAACATACTAATCCTGCTACAAACACCAAAACACACTACCTAGCCACAGTAGCATGAAATGAGGAATAACACAGAAAACAACTTAAAGAGACACCACACCCCAATCCACAGACACATAACAACAAACGCCTTCCAAACACTCTAGAATGCACTTAGACAACAAAACAACTCTCCTACACACACACCCAATGAAGAACACTAACCTCACACAGAAGCAATGGATGAAATGCACACCCCACTTCATCCCTAGATCAAGGACATCTAGTGTAGATGCAATCAATATACGATTTCAAGCACAAGAAACTTGTGCACAGGTAGGAATTCACACTGTCACAGGAATACCCTTAAACATAACAGAATCACAGTAATAATTTCCACGTAAAGGAAACGTGCATACCCATCAGAAAAAATATCAAATAAACATGACAGTAACATGAGTGACGATTCCACACTCAAGAAACTTGTGTACAGGTAGGAAATCACACTGTCACAGGAAAACCCTTTCAATGAACAGAATCACATTAATAAATCCACACACGGAAAACTTGCGTACCAACAATAAATGACACGCTTACCTAGCACAACAGCACCTGATGACAACAATAACAGTAAGCAAGCTAATGAAAAATCAAAGCAACAAAGCACTCTACAAATGCACGCCAGATGAAAATAAAGCAATAGTCAGCATAACAAAATAGTATAGCAGTGAGTATTTCAAAATAAATCAGCATTAAAACATTCTCTCTCATAGGGAGACTAGCCCGAGGCTTGAGATGCTTTACCGTAATTCCTCAGATATAACTGCAACCTTAAGCCTCAAGGCACCATTTCTTAAGAGGGGCGTGATATTGTAAATGCATTCTGATGAGAGGCCCACGTGTGAACCATTGGATCAGGAGCCTCGTCCATCATGGGGTGATAACATGTTGTACTTTGGTGCACATGGAGCCTAGACACTTCTGAAATATCCCAGTGATTCTCACCTTAGCTGTGAGGAAGCCCTAGCCTGGAGATGCTGTGACTTATTCCCCTTCACTGCAGTCCAAAGGTGCCGGCTCCTCACTACTGAGTTAATTAGGCAGACCTGGTCTGGTTCGGTACAGGGCAATAAGCCGCATTAGGGGCCTACTAAGTAGAGGACATTGGCCTCCATTTCTCTCCTAGGCTTCTTGCTGGAGGTGGAGTGACAGAAGTTGATGTGGTAGATTTGTGAGAGATTATTATCTGTACTCGCTAGCAGTCCAGTCCTTGCCTTATGTTTTATTTCTCTTCATCTATATCAATCATAGTAGCCGAGGGCCATTGAAACAGTTGGAAGATATCAGCAGGAGAAGAGTTTATGTTTTTTTTTTACGGCACTAACGAGAAATATTCACCCCTTCTAAGTCCCACGCGCATCCCCGGGACGCCACACACAGTCGTGGTAAATCCTGCTGAAAGTGCTGACCGTGACAACCTGCAGACTCACAAAACGTGTCCTGATCAGTCACCCCAGGTTGCAGCCTACCCTCTGGAACACAAGCATGCTCCAAGTCCAGGCCGACGCACACGTTACTGGCCGCCGGTAAATGCATCACCCTACAAGGAGCGCGCTCGTGAGCAGAGCACGGCCGCGGTCTGTCTGTGTTCGGTCGCCCGTCCCAGCACCGCTATTAATCTGAAGCAAAGCTTTTCAGCAAATAGCAGAGCCCAGGCTTTAGAAACTGGATCTGGCTCATCCACCTTTAAGCCCCGAAGCCTCATTTAGACCTTTGTGTTTTTTTTTCTACTTTTCTCAGTCTTGGCGAAGAAAGAACTTATTATGTTTGCTCTGAGCAGCACCCGAGCTTGGGAGTGAATATCGGTGTCCACGGTCGCTCTGAATCCCTTCCATCTTTCTTTATTTTCTAGCCTGCATTTCAGGCATTCTGGCTGTTTTGCCATGTCAGAACTTTTTCAATGGCTTCAATAGAACAGATTGATTCTTCTTTAATCTTTTATCTAAGAACCTTCTTCCAGGTTATTAGCTAATGTCAAATGATGGAAACGGACAAGGAGAGGCCCGACAGCAATCAACATCGTGTGGCATTCATTCATTCTATTTATCTAATGCCCTTTAGAGCTGACGGACGTGGAATAAAAAAAAAATACTGCTTCAAGCCTGTCATTGTCAGGCACATTTTTATAACCTTTGCAAAAGAAAGAAAATATCAAATTGTAATTTCTGCCTTGCCAGGAGACTGTATTCGGGCGCAAAGTAGCGTACTTTACATGCATAGAGAAGGCAAATATTCCCTGCGTTTGTACCATATTCATCTTGGACTATTGTGGCTCAGTGAATAACACTTAGCTGCAGGGTGTTTCTAATTTGCAACCTAGAGTTGAAGTATAACTGTGGCAAGCAGTGGCCTAACGAAACTTGAGGGGCTCACTGTGGCATGACTAAAAAAGCAGTGAATCGCAGTGACTACAGAGCAATTTCGGAATAGTGAAGAAATGGGCCCTTAAGGTACTTCAACCAGTCTGGCGACACCAGACAAGAGAAAAAAGGTCTTGTTTTATAATAACATTTAATAAGGCCATAAAATATCAGCTATGAAGTCAGTGGTGGGCAATGCACGTAGGTGATGTTGAGAGGGTGTACCGCGGACACCTCAGCCGTGCCCGTTTGAGTGGTGAGGCAGATGTGAGGCCATCAACTATGGACCACCACCTCTTTACTCTTCCTCTTGTGGGTGTTTGCTAAGGGATTGTCCTCAAGTTTCCCTTGGCGCGGGTTCTCTGAATTCTCTTTGTTATTCCTGTAATATTGGCATGAAGCCTGTCCCTGGGGGAACTACCCTGATTCTCAGGCTATATGATGGTTGGCCATGTGAAGGGGTCGAGCCCAGAGATTAATTGTAAAAGACAAGTGCTGGGACCCTAAATTTGCTTCGGAGCCTGCGGCCTGCACTATGGAATGTTGGGGGTGTCGAATACAAAGGCAACGTAGTCTTTCTGAGACTCTTTCATCCCTTCGTTCTTAGTCACTGTTTTCCATCTTTCTCTCCCTCTTTCTTTCACCCTTTGAGATTTTCTATCTCTTGCTTTGGATTAAATCTTTGTATAACTCTTTTTATTGAATGTAATGTGAAAAACAAATATGATACAGTATGCAACATACTAAACATTGCAGCCCACTCTCAGAGATTTACCATCTTTGAATAAAAAAATCATATAGTTGTAAAATGTATGCAACTTATTAATATCCCCTGTAATCACCTGAAACCCATCCCCGCAGACCCTTCCAACTTTTAAAGCATCATGTTCCACAAGTAGACAATATTTTAATGTGTTTTTGCACCCAGCACAGCATGGCAGAAGTCCATTGCGCTAATGCACTCGGACACTGTTGGGGAATCTGAAGATCTCCATAGCAGGGCAATCTCCCTTTTTGCAGTCATCAAACCCAGTGCGACCAGTCTCAGACCCGTCCAGTTCCCCTCCCATCCCGATATTATTTCCATTGATGCCATCTGGGGAGTAGATGGGAATTGTGATCCAACACCCTGGCCAACGTTGCATGTAAACTAGTCAGTAGATAGCTATAACACGGCATATGGATAAAGGTACCTGTATATCCCCCATATCTAGTGCAGGTTGGTTTGAGACCCCTCCCAATAGTATATCGGAGTGCAGGTGTGAAGTAGACACTGTGGAAATAATTGAATTGCCAGTATCATTAGCTTCCTTGCGGCCATTTTCACTTTGATCCAATTCTCCTCCTCCAGGGGGCCCAGATCCCCTACCCACCTATCCCTGAGAGTTAGCATTGCGTCTGGCATATTCACAATCAATAATACCCTATATGTTGATAGGTTTCATTTCCCGATGCCCCACCCACCTACTTTACATATATGAGTTAGCCTGATGTGTCTAATCAATGAGTTATTCATTTACGCATTTATGTTTGTACTCTCCATTTTTATGATTCATTTATGCATGTAACAAGATCTAGTATTCTTAGCTTAGCTTGTGTGCCACCATTTTGGGTGTTTCTCTCAGTGCGCGAGTCGCACTCGCTCAACCCCCCTCCCGTAGGAATAGAAAAACCCTGAACGCAGCAGTTTTAGTTTCTTAGCTAATTGTGACCGAAACTGGCAACAAAACTCTTATCTATAATGTTCGCAGGCTCTGGAGACGCTGAGGCCTGGCTTGGCGGCCTTGGGCAGAGATAACCAAATGTTGCTATTGCAGGTGCAGATGCCTCTTGTATGAGACCATTGTTCACCCTTTCTGGGGTCCAGTACTTTTCCAGTATGGGCGTGTTCTACTCTGCAGTGCCATGTTATAATGTATTGCTGTGGTGAGATGAGGAGTCCTCTCGGCGCACTCTTAGGGGTGAGGTCGGACAGGGCCCTCTCATATGGGAGTTTGTGGCCTAATAAATACTTTGTTATTTCTTCTCCACCGTCCGGCTGACTTCTTATTTGGTAATTATAGGTGAGTGCGGTAAGTCACTCGGGTGGATTTGAGCCACGCTTATCAGATGGCGCCCGAACAGGAACCCCAAGATAAGGATCTTTCTCACCCGTAAGTGGGTAGCAGAAGGCCGGGGACCCGCTGGTCGGCACGGTGGGTTCGGGTACCCACTTTGATGCCGAGCTTGGTTCTCGCAGCGCTGCCCCACCCTGCTGATCGGGAGAGGTCCCTGCTCATGATCCTGCGCCGGGGTCTGGAAGGCGGAACTTTTGAGCTGACCATGTTGGTCCCAGCAGCCGGTGGTGGAGAACGGTAGAGGTCGGTACCGCGTACAGAAGGTCAGTGGTCCGACTGTTGATTGAAGGAGCTAGGGTGCTCCAGAGACCGGTGTGTCTCCAGCGATTAAGAGGCCGGTGTGTCTCCTAGACCGGTGTTTCTCCAGTGGTAAAGTAGCCGGTGCGCTCCTGGGGCTAGTGTGCTCCAGGGAACTCAGAGTGCGAGAGGTACTCTGACAGACTTAACGGAGGTTGGGAGGACGTTTGTTTGTGGTCATCCGACCGGGTGGTACTGTGGTGGAGGCGTGGCTCATTGTGGGTAGGCTTCGGAACTCACCCCGAACCCCTAGGGTGGCGGTTCGGTGGGAGTGGGTCCTGGGTCTCCTGTGGTAAAGTGCGCAGCGATCTGTAGTGCCGCCAGGGTGGCGGATGTGTCCCCCAACCTCAGAACGGTTAGTGTACTGTTCGGTCTGCCGTTGGGTCCAGGTTCTCCAGGACTTGGTCGACGGGCCTTTTTCCATTTGTGGTAACACGTGTTTGGTAGGGATCTTGGTACATAGGAAGCGTGAATGCGTATGTGTGCGTGTGTTCTAGTGGTGATTGGGCATTGGTGAAAAGGTAAGCGCGGATCTTGTGTTGATGCGTGATTGAGCGTGTAAAAGATGCCGTGTTTCAGTAAGTTGCGGTGCCTCGATGCTGCTGCAACACTTCAGAGACTAGATTGGCTGAGAGCCAACCCGCCCCGGTGGAGGGCTCACCAAATTTTGAAATGTATGTTAAACATGGATTGACTCCCATTTTGTTTAATACCTTGTGGCACCGATATACCAAGGACAATGTAGATTTACAATAGCCATTGACTGGTTCTTTCGATGTGGCAAAACTAGATTATTTACAGGAAAGATTGTTCGCTAAGCGTAGCCGCCAAAGTATGTTTGATTCTTTGAGAGTGTGGCAGAAAGAAGTAAGGGAACAACAGATCAGAGAGGAGAAGCTGGCTCAGAAGAGGGCAGTGCAGACTATGGCGCAAAAGGCGAGAGAACATACTAAGAAAGATAACGAACAACAGATTGAGCACGCAGACAGACTCCATAGGTTGCAGGTAGATAAAAGCTATGTCGTAAGAGAAGAGGAGCGAGATGAGATGGAGGACGTTTTGAACACCCGACCCCCTCCCCCGTATGCTCCACAACGGTTGTACCCTGTGCTGACCAATTCTACTTCCCCAGCGGTGGTTTCAGTTCCACAAACGGTTGATACACTCTTGCTTGACCTAACCACTTCCTCTGTTTCGACCCCTGTTTTGTTAAAAGATGTTGCATCAACATTGTCCTCTGCCACTTCTTCCGTAACAGCGCCCCTGATTTCTTTCTTGACGGCGAGCCCGCCTGTCCCCTCAGTGATTTCCTCCGCGCTCCCCACTACTTCTGCTAGTGTTACCCCCAGAGTGAATTGATGACTCCGACTCGGGGTGCCGGAAGTGGGTTGCTTACACAAGTATGTAAATTGCTTACGCGCTCTACGGTTGGGTTGGATGAAAAAACAATGGTGGCTAATCAGGCTTGTCAATGGGCTAGGAAACCTATTTATGTGTTAGAAGACATTTGGTCCACGATGAAGGATTATGAGCCCCTGATGCAGCAACATGCCTTGTGGCATATGTCAACTACATTGATAGTGTTGTGGGAATAGGGTTTTGGCGGAACGGCGCCTCGGGTTCTTTATGACATTAAGGACAGAGCCTATAGGGCTAATATCAGATTGAAGGATGTATTACAGAACTTACGGACTTTGTTGGAATATAGAGATGAACTGCCATCGTTGGGAGGAGCCCCCTTTTCTTGAACGCACCCCATGCGGGAGGTGCACCCCATTTTTCATCCCGAAATACCTGCAGTGATAGACCCAGTGACCCAGAACGTGATAAGAGCTCAGGTGGATGCTCGTTTTCAGGAACAGTGGGTGTATACCCCTTGGAAACGGAGCGAAGTGTTGGCGCTGAAGGCGCAGTTTCCCGACTCAAGAAAAAAACAGACTGCTTATTACAAAGAATTGACGGAAGCTGCTTCCTCGACGGTTATGACTTTAGTTGACATAGAACTATTCTTTGGACTGTTAGTTCCGGCGGACGTGTGGAGGCAGGTGAAGGGTACAGATCATAGGGAGGAATTGGGAGGTACTTAGGAGGAATTTGGAGACTGGGATAAGGAACAGAAACCAGGAGACAAACCAAGGGCTGAGATTTTAGCATTACCAGGGCGAATAATAAAGTTGATGCATTCCCTTATTCCTCCAAAGAAGGTGGATTGGGATAAGTTGACTGCATGCAAGCAGAATAAGGATGAGGCGGTTTCAGATTTCTTTACTCGTTTTGAAGAAGCTTTCTTGGATTTTAGTGGTCAGGATCTCTCTCAGGAAGGAGGTTTGCAACTTTTTGTGATCAGGTTTGTTACAAACTTGTGACCGGAAATAGCGGCTAGATTGCAAGCATCGGAAAGTTCGTGGACGACGTCCATCCCCTCTGGTATTTTGAGTATGGCACAGTATTATGAAAATAGGGAGAATAAAAATAAAGACAGACAGGACAAGAAAGCGAAGGATTTGAAGACAAGAGTGTTGTTGCAGCAAGTGTCGAGAGTACGGGACGAGAGTACCACCTATGGTAGGAGGTCTAGGTGGAAGTACTTATGGAAGGGAAGACAGAAGAGAAAGGTTGGGGCCGAATTAGTGTGCAAACTGTAAAAAGGAGGGACATTGGTAGAAGGATTGCCCGGAGCTTAGGTCCAATGTTGGACAAGGTAGAGGCAGGGGTCATGGCGACTATCGTAGAGATGACAGGGACAGACAAGGTAGTGAGGACAGGCGAACGGGTAGAAACCATTTTTATGGGGAGAGGGATCAACAGCATTTTCAGACTGAGAGTAGCCATGACAGTGACAGACAGTTCCACAACCAGTGCTATAATGATGCATACAATATGGATGACATGACCGGCCTATCCCATAACTAGGACAGCGTAGGACAGGGCATGGGACCAGTTTCTGTGGATGTCGATCAACGAGGACCCTATGTCACTGCGGACTTGTTGGGGTCTCCACTGAAATTTTTGGTAGACACGGGTGCTATGAAAAGTTCTGTGGCACGTTCTCTGGTCCCAGGGGCAACTCTGTCTGGCAGGAATAATATTTCCATTGGGTTTTCAGGTACTCCGGTAATTAGCCCCATTTCTAAACCATTACTGCTTACGATTGGTCCTTTCACCATCGACTCTCCTTTCCTTCTGACTTCGCATTGTGGTGAGAATCTGTTGGGTTTAGATTTGTTGAAGAGACTGCATGCTACAATTTACTGCTCCCCAGACGGTGTGTATGTTACTTTGGGTCCTCATGTAGCGCGAGCACAACAGTGCTTTTCAAAAGATGAGCCCCTCCCAGCTGAATTTGAGGGGATTCCAGAGACCTTGTGGGCCAGTAGTGATACTGATGTGGGGAAGGTGGATATTGATCCCGTGTCCATAAAGGTTAAAGTGGGAGCTCGATTGCCCAGAATACCGCAGTACAAAATATCAAAGGTTGGGGAAACAGCTTTGCTACAAATAATACAGGATTTGATACGGTCAGGTGTGGTGAAAGAAACAGCCTCTAACATTTGCAATAGCCCCATTTTACCGATTCTTAAAAGACCCTTTGCCGATGCAGGTGATGGTGCACCTGACGTTTACCGTTTTGTGATTGATTTGCGACACATTAATAAAGTGGTTGAGCCCCAATACCCAGTGGTTACTGATATTACATCGATTTTGACCATGATCCCTCCCACCGTCAGATATTTTTCTGTTCTGGATCTGAAGAATGCTTTCTTCAGTATCCCGGTACACCCTGACAGCCGTCATCTCTTCGGATTCTCATTGGCTGGCCGAAGTTTCAGATTTTGTAGAATTCCTCATGGCTATACTGAGAGCCCCAGCATTTATAGTCAGGCTTTGAAGGCTCAATTGGATGATTTGGAACTCCCCTGGGGCAATGTTTTATTGCAATATGTGGACGATCTTTTGATAGCGTCTGACACGGAAGATGGGTGTCGAGATGCTACGGTTAAGTTGTTGCATCATCTGGCTCGGAATAGACACAAAGTGTCCCTTCCCAAGTTCCCATACTGTCGACAGGAGGTTACCTACTTAGGTCATCTCTTATCGAAGGAGGGGAGGAGGTTGACACCGGAGCGCGTTAAGGCGATAACTAATATGGCTGTACCTAACACGCAGCGAGAGGTGCGCGCGTTTTTGGGCATAACTTCGTATTGTCGCCAGTGGATACCTGATTATGCTTTACTAACCAAACCCCTTCTATACCTGACTACTAAAGAGGTGCGCGAACCCCTACCTTGGATTCCAGCATGTCAAGAAGCTTTTGAGTCACTAAAAACTGCTTTGTGTTCTGCGCCTGTTTTGGAAACTCCTGATTACCAGAAGCCTTTTGTGCTTTATGTACATGAGGCGGAAGGTTGCGCGTTTTCTGTCCTAACTCAATGTTTTGGCGGAAAACAGAGACCCTGTGCTTATTTTTCTGCTATTCTCGACAATGTGGCAAGAACGTTGCCGAGCTGTCTCAGAGCTACAGCGGCTGCTGCAGTCTCAATTAGACAATCGGCAGGGCTCGTTTGGGTTCTGACCTCACAGTGATGGTACCGCACGCTGTGGACACTTTATTGAACAAAACGCAGACGCAGCACTTAACTAGTGCTCGTCTCACTGGCTATGAGCTCACATTATTTGCACCCCATATCACCATTAAAAGATGTGCTACTCTGAACCCAGCCACATTGCTACCCATTCCATCAGATGAAAAGGACAATGAAGTCTATGATTGTTTGTTTCGGACGGAGGAGGAGACGAAGGGATGAATAGATTTGAAGGACACTCCCCTAGACGAGCCTGACGGGGAGCTGTATGTTGATGGTTTCTGCTTTAAACTTGTGGACGGGACTTCAACTGCAGAATACGTAATCACAACATTAAAGACAGTGGTGGAGACTTCTAGGGTCCTGTACCACTCAGCTCAAGCTGCAGAAATAATAGCATTGATGCGAGCGTGTGAATTGAGTGAAAGACTGGACATGAACATTTACACTGACAGCCAATACGCCTTTGGCGTGGCTCATAGTTATGGGCGACTGTGGGCAGAGAGGGGTTTTCTGACATCACATGGACAAAAGATACAGAATGGCCCGTTGATAGTACGATTATTGACAGCATTGACACTTCCTAGATGACTGGCTGTGATCAAATGTAGTGCACACAAAGCGGTGGTAGATGATGTAGGACGGGGCAACGCATTTGCAGATCAGACAGCTAAGAAGACAGCTAGGACGAAACTGCCACGAATGTTTGTGGCAGGACCAGCTAGGTGGGTACCTGACATTGACATGTTTGCGAATACTGTACAAAGTGTGCGGAACATACATGAAAAGGCGACT
Source organism: Lissotriton vulgaris (assembly GCF_964263255.1). NCBI lineage: Eukaryota > Metazoa > Chordata > Amphibia > Caudata > Salamandridae > Lissotriton > Lissotriton vulgaris. The sequence goes on along the minus strand of NC_141689.1, from coordinate 2,002,446,275 downwards.
GAGGACGATTTGAGGACATGGAAGGACGGTAGGGGATGGTTGGATGAGAATGAGTGTTGGACAGATGTGTCAGACAAAAGACGATGGTTATTCCCGGATGCATATGTCCTCCCAGTGGTGACAATGGCACATGGGCCAGCTCACATTAGTGCTAAGGGAATTTGTAAATTACTAGATCCAGTGTGGAGTAATAAGAACATTTCCAAGACGGCCACCTATTTAGTGCAGCAGTGCATGGTTTGTTTGAGACATAATCCTGGAAAGGGAACACCTGTCCCGGTTGGAAATTTTGCCCCTCCTTCTTTCCCTTTTGAAGTGATCCAAATGGATTATATTGAAATGGAAAGAGTGAATAACCTCAAATATGTCCTGGTGGTGATGTGCTCTTTTAGCAGATTGGAGGAGGCTTTCCCGCCTAAGGATTGTACAGCTAGCTCAACAGCCAAAATGTTGATAAAGGAGTAATTTTCTCGCTACGGATTGCCCCGGGTGATCTGGAGTGACAACAGCACATCCTTTAATGCTAAATTGATGGAATTTATATGTAAGGGACTACAGATAAAGTTAAAATTTCACGCAGCACGACACCCCCAAGCTGCAGGTTTGGTAGAGAGGTTTAACGGAACGTTGAAGTTGAAAATGGCCAAGATACAAGAGAGTACAGGGTTACGTTGGCCGGATGCACTTTCCTTGGCTTTACTTTCCACTAGAGTGACAGTCAATTCCAGGACAGGAGTCTCCCCCCATGAAGTAATTTTCGGGCGTCCGGCCAATGTGTGGGGTGTCCCTAGACCAAAATGTTTTTCAGAAATAGAATACCCTCTGTTGATAGATTACCTGCATGCTTTGACTAAAGATCTCCGTTCTATTCATCAGCAGGTAGCAGACACCCTGAAGCCATGGCCGGAGGGGGAAGGACACACCATACAACCTGGGGACTGGGTTGTCGTCAAGAAGTACCAGCGGAAGTCTTGCCTGGACCCGAGGTGGTCGGAGCCTAGACAGGTGCTCCTCGCCACCCGTATCGCACTCCGGATACAAGGTCGTAAGGCATGGACTCATGCCTCTCATGTGAAGCGCGTCCCACTGCCACTGCCGTATGATGAATGGGTGAGAAAAGGCATCGCTGATGATGAAAGTGAAAAAATCCCTCAATATATACCTTTCTCAGATGCTTTGTTGAAGGGTGAGGAGCCGGATCAGAAAGAAAAGAGGCAAACTCTGACTACTGGTGGTGAGACCTCTCCTGATCGCAGAGAGCAAACACCAGCGGATAAGTCCCCTGCCATTGAACCCCCCATTCTGTTCACAGATCCAGAGGTGCGAGGGAGCACTCGTTATAATCCGCGGCCCAGGAAAGGAAGAAAGGAGAACTGAGCTTTGAAAGAAGGGCTGAGATAGGGATCTAGGAGCGAACTGTGTTGAAGGATAGTTAAGTGTGAGGGACGGACTGCTGTAAGAGCCCTGGTACACTGTCGAGACAGTGTCAGATGGGACACTAGGACCATGACTGGGCCCTGATTAAGTGCTCCTGAGTTACAAAAGCTGTGCGACTCCGTCGTGGGATTAGGGAATGAACAATAGGGGCCTGCCTGTGAGGCTTTAACGGACACAGGTAGTAGATCCCTTCTGAGTGTGAAGAACCCCTTTGGCCGGCTTCAGTGTGCCTGAGACTGTTTAATTTTTAGTTTAGCTTTGGACTTTTAGCTTGTGAATATGTACCCTTTTGGCCGTCCTATTCCTGAGGAGGAGCAGCCCTTTGCAGCTCCTCGTAGAGTAGACCCGGACTCTCCATGGTTAGCTTTACCCTGAAAAGGAAAAATTGTGGTCATCGTGATATTAGTCATTGTTTTTTTAGTAATTCTTGGGATACTGTTTTTTCTAGACAAAGCCTACCCTGTCCATATGTTTATTCCAACAACTCCTGCCCCTCCTGAGCACAATATGGTAACTGTTGAATATGGTGAACAATGCCTACGAAAAGGTTATAAAGATAATGTTTTCATCAAGACTCTACATCATGCCCATGCAGTGTATAATGTGACGGATTGTTGGGTCTGTGGGTTGTTACCTTCTGCAGCTTATAAAAAGGATCGATTACTGGCTCTTCCCCTAACACCTATAAATAGTTGTGTGGGATGGTACACATTAATTGGTATGGTGAAATTCTTCCAGCAACCTGATTTTCTAAATCCTAGATTACCTAGTAGTCGCTCTACTTTGACTATGCGAGTACGCCCCAGCCCACCTCCTCTTTTGGACAGTTGTTTACTGACGGACGTTTTGATCAGACATTCCTGGATACATGTGCGAAGAAAGTGGGACGGTTTGTGACTCCTAATGATACTGATAAAGTTAGGGAGAGTTTCCTCTGGTTAAATTCCTCTTTGGCCTACAGACACTCTCCTGCGACTAATAGTAGTAGTCATTCTTTGGTACCTCTGGCAGTCGTTGGACCCTCACCATTTTTCTGTATCATGGGGAGGGGCCCTATAAATGTTGGGAATAGCTCCTGCAATGTGACTCCTTCAATTCGTTTGCTTTTCAGCCCTTCTCTGGTCACTCCTCCAAATATTTACTTTGTTTGTGGAGATAATAGATATCTGTGGTTGCCTGAGGGTTGGGGTGGGGTCTGTTACCTGGCTTACCTACTTCCCCCTGTCTATGTAGCACCCTCAGATTATCATAAGACTCATCGTCGGTTTGCCATAATGCCTGGACAGCGTAAAAGGAGGGCACTCCAAGTTGAGGACGTAGACCAGACTGATACTTCTTTGCAGCAATGGACAGATTTTTCTAAGGGTTTACTGCCGTTCTGGGGTCCCATATTTAATAGTAGGGCAATAAGGAGACTGTCCAGAGTAATGGAGAAAGTAGTAAATACTGAGGCAGACATTGCAGCTAATATGTCTGTTGAGATGCAGGCTATGAGATTACTTACGATCCAGAGCAGAATGGTGCTTGACGTCATTCTTGCGGATAGGGGTGGAGCCTGTCGCGTCATCGGAACATCTTGCTGTGTATATATTCCGGATTCGGCCCCTACTGTTAACTTAGCGGTGCAAAATCTTCATAGATTAGCGGCTGAACTTCATCAGGACACTGGTACTTGGTCCCTATGGGCTTGGCTTTGGGGCATTTTCTCCTCCTGGGGTTGGAAGATTTTGATGGGTGTTGTAGGGATAGTAGGGGTGTTGCTCACTTGCTGTTTTTGTGTATATTGCCTCCCCTCTTGTTGCTCCATGTGTGCCAGTAATATGCCACGTACTAAACGAACAACACGCCAGTACCCTGTTTCTAGTGATATCGAGCTCCCTGACATTGGTTGGCTGATGCCTATTGACGATGATGTTTTGGATTAATGTGTTTCCCTGCCCTTAGTTTGGTGTGTAAAGACCCTGCCTTTTGGCTAATAAAGGCTGCACTCATGTTAGCCACAATCAGGCTAAAAGGAGGGTCTGATAGGTTTCATTTCCCGATGCCCCACCCACCTACTTTACATATATGAGTTAGCCTGATGTGTCTAATCAATGAGTTATTCATTTACGCATTTATGTTTGTACTCTCCATTTTTATGATTCATTTATGCACGTAACAAGATCTAGTATTCTTAGCTTAGCTTGTGTGCCACCATTAATGGTGTTTCTCTCAGTGCGTGAGTCGCACTCGCTCATCCCCCCTCCCGTAGGAATAGAAAAACCCTGAACGCAGCAGTTTTCGTTTCTTAACTAATTGTGACCGAAACTGGCAACAAAACTCTTATCTATAATGTTCGCAGGCTCTGGAGACGCTGAGGCCTGGCTCGGCGGCCTTGGGCAGAGATAACCAAATGTTGCTATTGCAGGTGCAGATGCCTCTTGTATGAGACCATTGTTCACCCTTTCTGGGGTCCAGTACTTTTCCAGTATGGGCATGTTCTACTCTGCTGTACCATGTTATAATGTATTGCTGATGTGAGATGAGGCAGTCCTCTCGGCGCACTCTTAGGGGTGAGGTCGGACAGGACCCTCTCATATGGGAGTTTGTGGCCTAATAAATACTTTGTTATTTCTTCTCCACCGTCCGGCTGACTTCTTATTTGGTAATTATAGGTGAGTGCGGTAAGTCACTCAGGTGGATTTGAGCCACGCTTATCAATGTACAAGAGAGAGCCTTCTTACCCTGCTAAAACTTAAATTTGGATTCTAATAGGTTCAAACCCAGGACCTCCTGTGGTTGCACAGTCGAATTCTCTGATGCATGTCTGATCTGGAGATACCAGAACATTTTTATTTTTATGGAGATCGAACTCCTTCTGCAATTTGTGACACAATTTAATATGAGATGCCACCCAAATATAATCTATTCTGGAAATCCCATTAAAGTCCCATCCAGAGAATCCACTCAACTGAAACCTCTGTCATCCATGCTCCATGCCAGAGAGACATTCCTTTCATAACCTTCCCATGGCATTTCATATCTCTAAGTGCCTGATGACAGCAGTCAAGCATGATCCTGGTAACATCGGGGAGGTCCGTTTTTCCCCTATAAGTATATAGTTTTGACAGAAGCAGGGGAATTCCTACAGACGCCACCTCTAGCAGTATTGCACAATCTACCATATCTTCATAGAACCATTAATTTATGGGGAACAACTGAGAAGCCAGAATGTATCTTCTGATGTCTGCCAATCCTAGCCTCCCATTGAATGGAGTTTGTATATATTTGTTAAACACTACCCTCCATGTTTTTCCGGCCCATAAAAAAGTCATAATGGTGGCTTAGAAGTAGGCAAGGAAGTCTCTAAGGAGGATATGTGGGCAATTTTGAAGGGCAAGCAACAACTGGCGCAAGGCGATCATTTTAAATAAGGCACCCAGCCCATCATCAAAAGACGCAATTTTCTCCAAGCCTCAAGATGTGAGTGCAGTTGGTATACCATAGGGATTATATTGCACTCCCAGCTTTTTGTCTGATGCAGCACGACATGCAACACTAGGAATACAAAGCTAGAGGCACTCTTCAAAGGCCTATTGCATCTTTTAATGGTATCTAACTAAGCAGTTTTGGAAGTACAACTGATTTATCCCAGCTGACCATGAGGCCAGAATCATATATCCTGATTATGTGTCTAAGGCGAGGAATAGAGCAGTCAGGGTGTAATACATACAGCAGATCATCATCCGCATATAATGCTATGAGATCTTTGTGGGCCTGCTGCACATGCAGGCCCCACACCTGGGCATCAGATCGGATCCATTCTGCTAGGACTTCTACTGCCAGCGCAAACAACAGATGGGAAAGAGGGCAGCCCACCTTGTGCCTTTCTGGATTGGAAAGGGGGACGTCAACACACCATTCACCCTTGCCACAGCCCATGGGAGTTCATACAGGAGTTTTACAAATGCCTGGTACAGAGGGCAAATATTAAATTCCTGGAGGACTGCGTGTAGGAAGGACCATTTGACCGAGTCGAATTACTTCTCAAAATCAATTGAGAGTATTGCCTGTGGTTCAGTAAAGTGCTATGCCAAGTCCAGCTCCACCTGCAGACCGTATATACAGTGAGTTGTTCCCCTACTGGGCACAAAACCATTCTGGTCTCAGTGTTCCAGAGCTCAGATTACCCCCACCAGGTGGTTGGCCGGCACCTTGGCAAGGATTTTGGTTTCAGTGTTTGTCAATGATATTGGTCTATAAGAGGCAAAGTCCATCCGGGATTCCTCATATAATAAGCTCAGCTGCGGGACTAGCCAGGAAGCATAACTGAAAAAAAAGAAGTCGGGAAGCCATTGGAAACGGGCGCCTTGTAGTGGACATGCATTAGTAGCTCCCATGATTTCCTATATCGGATGATCTAGCTCCTCTCTATCTTTGGGTAGTAATATGGGAAGGGGCAGGTCCTTGATTATAGCTCTATTTAAGGCCTGGAGTAGAGGCTCCCATTACACATACAGTTTCGCTCAAAAGCAAAGGCGGCTGCTACCACCTTGGGGTTGGTTACTAGGCCTCACTCTAGGTTTTGGATGCCTATAACAAATCTAACTTCAGCATCCCTATTAAAGAGACAGTGTATTCATTTTCCAGCCTCATCTTCGGCTTCATAAATTCTATATTTTATGTCCATTTTAGCCTGCACCTATAATTTAGTTTTCTGTGCCTCTCTATCTGTTTCCAATCTGTGTAGCGCCAGAGTTCCTGGGTTTTGGGAGACCTCCTCTTCTAATTCCTTGATTGCATGTTCAGGAGCACCGATTTTTGTGCTCTGCACTTTCCTGCTTTTATTGTGTGGTGAAGGAGATAATGTCTCTTCTGACGACTGCCTTTAGAGACTCCCACAGTGTGACCTCAAAAAGGACTAAGCCTTTGTTTAGTTCTAGAAATCACTTAATAGCTTCTCAAGTTGCCTTTTGAAAGTAGACCTCCAGGAGGAGCCAAGTTGGCAGGCGCCAGTCGCCCAGATTCCTCAGTGAAATCCAATGGTCAGTATGCCTGGGTAATGTTCTGACAATCCTCCCAGGAGGATTCTAGTGTGTGTGATCTCCTGAAGTAATCTGACTGGGGCAAGAATATAGTCTAATCTAGATTGAATGCACTGTCTCTATGAGTGGAAGAAGGAACACACCTGGTCATGAAGGTGCATGAGTTTCCAGACATCAGATAGGTCCACCAATTGTTTCCAGCTCCTAAGGGACATTATCCTGGCAGGGTGGGGGGGGAGAAAGGGGGCTTAGACTGGTGGAGTCCAGACTAAGGGCCAGATGTACAACCGTTTTTTGCAAGCGCAAACAGGTTTGCGACCCGTTTGCGCATGCACAAAACAAATGGCCATGTACTAACCCTATTTAGCGAGTCGCAAATGATTTCCACCTTGCTAAATAGGATTAGCGACTCGCTATTAGGAAGGGGCATTCCAAGGGTGCCCCTTCCTAATAGCGAGTCTGAACCCTATGTGAGACTGTTTTGCAACCAAAGGTTGGTAAAGCATACGCCTTCCCCTTTTTGAATGCAGGAGAATATATTTTCTAGGGGCAGGCAGTGGTCACAGGGAAGTTTTACTTGTATTTTTTTAAATGCATCACATTTTCCTTTAAGGAAAACGGGCTGGATGAAAAAAAAACTGCTTTATTTAAAAGCAGTCCCAGACATGGAGCTCTGCTTAGCCCAGCAGGCCACCATACCTCGGAGGACCAGCCATTCCCAATGGGGTCTCAAATTACAAGTCCCTCAATAATATTCATGAGGCATGCAATTTGCGACCCCATTGAGAATCGCAAACAGTGTCTGAGACACTGTTGTACATTGTGACTTGCGACTCGCAAATTGCGATTAGCAATTTGTCGCAATTTGCGACTCGCAAATCACAATGGTCCTACAGTAGGCCCTAAGATTCAGAATGGAGTTAAAGTCCTCACCTAAGATCATTGTGCTTGGTTCATCATCGATCAGTGTGGGTGGAATATATACATTGTATTGTATTGTATTGTATTGTATACCACACTTGTAAAGCGCTTTCTGTCACCCAACGGGCATCCTGGCGCTGAGATCTAACAGGTCCTGAAACACGGTCAAAGAAGGATCAGAGAGTGGTTATCCTAACCTGGGGAATAGATGAATTTTTAAAAGTTTTTACATTGGTAATGAACCATGACAGTGTACCAGTGTCTATCCTCTAACATACTCATGATTAGTATCAAGTGGCTCGGGGGATTGTGAAAGACTTCTTTCAAATCATATGGGAAGGAGCGATGAAGAAGGATTACTACCCTACTGAAGCATTGGTATATATGCAATATATGGCAGATATAGCTATTCCAGGCTATAGAAGAGCCTGGAAGCTATATCTGACAAAAAAAAACAATTGGTACCCAAATGATGTTTCCAGTAGCAGTAAATGTTCTGATGCCCAATTTTTGGCCTGCAAAAGAATCAACACTCTCATAACTTTATTATCTAACCAATTCACATTCCAAGAGACTACCTCTGTTGCCATAGGTGCAGAGAAAAATCATCGAGGCACATCTCCAAGCAAAGCCTGTTGAACTGCATTTTAAAAATAAAATGGAACCCCAAAGCTCCCTCAAAACGCCCCTACCCCACACATTGGGAAATTAGGCATCTGTTGCCTATTTAAACAAGAACTAGTAAGTTAACTGAGGATTGGCTTATACGAGTTAGATGTTGCTCTGTATTAAGTACTAAGCACAAATAACTAGCAGGCAGCAGATTATTAATAGCAGTCAGTTAAAAAGTTCCAATCAATGTTAATGCAAGCAAGACGAAGTGACAGAAAAGCAAGTAGACCGGGGACCAGGATCAGGATTGCAAACAGCATGGTAGATGCCACAGGGGGCACCATCAGGTCTTCATCCTTTTCGGGCTATCCCTGTCACTCACATCCAACGAGGAGGTGCCTTTCATTCTGTTTGCTGATCTATGTTTCCATCTCTGGTGACAGCGTCTCCCCTTCCTAGGACTCTAACGAACCTACCTGGATTGCTTTCCTTGGACTCTGCCTGCATGCCGGTCAGTCTGTGCACCTAATTTGTTTTTTACACAATTACCATAATTATTTATCTATTCATTAAATAGTAATAATTAACAACCAATTAATAATTAATTACAAAGAAATTATTTCCCACAATTAACATTATAAAATCTAAATTAAATAATTAAAAATAATTATTAATTTATTATAAATAAATTACTTCCCATCCTATTCCATTATAAACCCACAACCCACTACGGAACTAAAAAATGCAAAATGGAATAAAAAGAAAAGTGAGAACTACTAAAAATGTAACACATATATTAAAAAATATTAACAATACATATACAAAAAAATATACATCACATACATTTAAAATATAAAGTCAACTTTATGGGAGAAGCAAGATTATGGTCGCGTAGGGGCCGCTAGCAGCAGCATGTTGAAAGGTGGATACATGATGAAATAAACTAACTTCTGAGATGCCAGTGGACTCAGATGCTCTTCACTGCTGCCTTGGAGACACTGGACTTTGTCCACGAGTGGAGATCATTCTGAGGGGCCTCACAGTCTTTAGATGTCTGGTGGCAGCCATCTTATCTCATTCTGACTGCTTTCTCTGCCGAGTCACGGCTTGGAGGATGGGACACAAAACTGCTTCTGGTGGTGCCCAGAAGGCGAAGACAGCCCGCTCTTCCATCAGGATGGGCGCAATACTGCAGCGAGATGAGACGTTCCCCAGGAATCGGAAGCCGAGTGGAAGGGAAAAGGCTGGGATGCCAGCGGTACACGTTTGGCCGGCCCTACTCTTGTTGAGCTCCTGAGGGTGTCAGTTCTGAGACACGCTTTGCAGGAGAAGGAATAGACTGCAGGGAATACACGCAAACAGCAGAAACCTGTGGAGACAACCATTTTGGGGCCACCAGAGGGATCCAGCACCTGTTCTCATAAATGGGTTAAAGATGAGAGCCGGACGTTTTGCTTTGCAAAGTTTTGGGGAAAAATGGAAGAATTGCAATACTTTATTAAAGATGAACAATGTGTCAGCAGTTCAATTTATAAATCGATTGGGTGGCAGCAAATTTAGGAATTTAACTCAGGTTGCAAAGGAGAAATTGAGTTAGTGTATGGTGCAGAAACATCTGCAGGTGGAGTATATACACAGGTTGTTCAACGCAGCGGCAGATAGGAGTTCAAGGTAACTTCGAGATTACAGCTACTGGAAGTTGAGTGCGAATCTATTCAGGAGAATTGAGGATGTGTGGGGTCCCCTGGAGGTTGGATCTGTTTGCATCAAGGTTAACTTTCTTGTTGGTATTTCATTTGGACAGCGGATCCCCAAGCTGAAGCAGTGGATGCTTTTCAACAGGTTTGGAATAATCTAATGCATTTCCTCCATTTTCAATGATACGTATGGTGCTGTTAATGGAGAGGAGACAGAGATGTCAGATTGTTCTGATAACTTCTTTTTGGATGGCATGATCTTGGTTTCCAGGGTTACTGGAGTTGGCAGTAGAAGAACCTTATTTGATTCCTATGTCGGAGGAGATGTTGGTAGGAACAGGAGGAGAGGTTCATGCATTAGTTGTAGAAGGATCCTTGAAACCTACTTTTTGGAAGATTTCAGGGAAGAAGGCATTTTGAAGGCTTTTCGGAACAGGCTCAGGAGTTTCTCAAAGAATCATGGGCACCTGAGACAAGGAAGAGATATGTTGGAGTTTGGAAGAAATCAGTTGGTCGGTGCTTGGAAAGAGATGTGGATCTTGTGAAGGCATCTCCCTTAGAATTCTCTATTTTTTTGTCTATTTTTTTTAAAAGGGTCTTTCGTATAGGACAATTAATTGTTATAGGTCTGCAGTAGCTGCAGGGCATGCCCCAGTTGAGTTGGGTTCCATAGAAAGGTATGCTTTGATTTGTAGAGTGAGGAAGGGGATTAAGTTATGGAGGCCTTTTAGATTTAGATATAATTTTTTGGGGGATGTGAATTTAGTTTTGAAAAGTTATGGAGTTGGTCTTCAAATTCTATGCTATTTTTGTTATGAATCATGTCAAACGCACCCACAATCCCCCCAACACTGCTCTTGTGAGTTATGGCCCGAACTTGTGGAGCATCATTTATCCAAATGAATATCTCTAAGAACGCTAAGAAGAATCTCGAACATAAATTACTAAAACTCCCACCCGGAAACTCTAATAGAAGACACCTACCACAGCTCGTCTAATGCCACGAAGAAAACGGACTTTATATTTTATTTTAAACGTCTGGCTAAATGGAAAGACATCTTTTTTCTCTGCCTTCCAGTCACTAAAAGAATCAAAATTCCGTATGGAATAAAACTGCAGTTGGTATTGCTGCTGCTTCAGTGAGTGGGGTGCCATAGGCATTTCGATGTATTGGGCTGGTGGCCTGGTTTACTGAGGAGGGTAAAGCTCCCTGCCTACTCCAGAGATCACCTGTATCTTGAAGGTGGGGTGTCCAGGGATGCCTTAGGGTCATATATTTTCACTAGATCCGTCACCTTCATTAGGGACATTGTGAAGCTTGATCATTTCAGCCTGTAAGATTGGTTGTTGAGGGGAGATGTGTGCAAGCTGTTCAGCTGGGTCTGAGATATACGTTGGGGGTGGCTGGTGATGTTGGAGGAGGGTCGGTGGGATTGTCGATTGTATGCAGGATGAGTTTTAAGGATCTTAAGGATGTTGTTGATACCCATTGATAACTTATCATGTTGATTCTCCAAGTGAGTGAAACAATCACTGTTGCTAATCATGGATATATAGTTCAATGGAGATACTAATTTGAGTTGACTTTCCATGCAAGTTAGGTATTTCGCTATGTCCCTCGACTGCATACAATTCATTGGCAAGAGTGTGGAGGTGTTGAGCGGTGAGTTGTCATCTGTGCAGGGTGTTGCGCTCGGTTGGTATGATATTGAGGATGTGAATAGAGTTGTCATGTGTTTAGTCCTCTGTAGGGTTGGAAAAGGTTTGTAAAAATTGAGGACATCAGTGTGCGTGCTCATCTATTGTAAGGGTGCATGCTAATGGTAGGTTGGGGTTTCCAGTGGCAGGAGACTCTTGGTCTTTATCCTGCAGGTCATGGGAGATAGTGGTGGGGAGATTGGGGAGTTTCTCAAATATTGGCCTCAAAATGGGATCTCAGAATGCCTACAGCACAGCAAAGGGTCTGGATTCCCAGGGTGAGTCTTATCTCCCTAGAGAACATTGCTGATGGACAGATGGCGAATAGATGTGCTGCTTTAGAGCTGCGTTAGCAAATGCTACAACCACCTGTTTGTATAGTACTATAATATACACATATAAGGGGGCTTTTGGTCTGCAGACTTCATCCAAAAAGACTGTTAAATTAACATTCATTTTTTTGCTCCACCCACCACACTATAGAGAATGGGGAAATGGATAAACCCACTGTACCCACTGGCTTTCATCACTCTGAATATGTGCAAAATGTCTGCGCGCATGGTTCACATCTGCCTATAAATTGTTTGCTTCTCATCAGTGACAAAGCTGGTTCAATGTGTGCTTTTTAATTTATGTTTTTTATCAAATTAATTAACATACTATTTATTTTTCTTGCACTTTGGGTGCCCATTTAGGTGGTGATTTATTTTCTGTCTCCTTTTTACGATCTTGCTGCAGGCAGAAACCGCTATCTGTCAGTATACAGCATTTTACAATACTCCACAAAGTCAAACCTTGCTTACGATTGGTTTGCTTTCGTATCAGTGTAAGTTGCCATGCTCTTAGTTTCTGCTTTCCCCCTTTCAGTGTTAGGATCACCCACATGAACTTATTGATTGCCCCGGCATAGATTTATCATCCCTTTTGCTCAGAACTTAGAATAGCATTGTATTTAAGAAAACAGAACCACAGTTAAACAACACCAGTTTGCTACATTTTTAGGGCCACCAGGTAGTCACAAAATAAAATGTAGAAGAAATGTGGAAGATACAACATCGTCCAGGAAGATATTCAATGTTATTATAACCAAGTAATGACAATGCCAATCAGTCTCATTGGGGGAACAACGTTTACAACGCAACTTTTACAACGCACTACCTTTACAACAAAACTTTTACAATGCAACATCCATTACAACGCATGCCATTACAACGGTATGCACCTGTTACAACGCATTTTTTACAACGCACTACCACTACAACGCAGGCATTACAACGCATACCATTACAACGCATTGCGCTGGGGGGCGCTCTAGGATAAGAGGTAAGTTTAATTTACTATCCAACACCTTCCCTAGGGTCCACGGGGACTGGAGTTAGAATAGTAAATTATACTTACCACTATCCAGCACCCCAAAGCGCTATGCGTTGTAATGGTATGCGTTGTGAATACCGCGTTGTAATGGTATGCGGAGTAAAAGTATGCGTTGTAACGTCATACATCCCATTACAACGCAACCATTACAACGCATATCACTACAATGCATACCACTACAACGCATGCCATTACAACACAGTCATTACAACGCATACCATTACAACGCATACACATAGTACCCTTACACTTTCCAACACTTACCCTACTGTTGCATCCCCTGGAGTTAGAATAGTAAATTTTACCCCTACACTATCCAATACTTGCCATACATGCAATGTAATGGTTTGCGTTGTAATGGTATGCATTGTAAAGGTAGTATGTGTTGTAGTGGAATGCGTAGTAAAGGTAGTTTTTAGAGATGCGCTGTAATGGCATGCGTTGTAATGGAATGCGTTGTAATGGATGTTGCGTTGTAAAAAATGTGTTGTAAAGGTATGCGTTGTAAAAGTATGCGTTGTAACAACATACATCCGTCTCACTTTTATGTAAAGGTAAGCAAGGCCAGTTGACATTGCCAGTACTTGTTAAAGGTGCTGGTCTAAAGTCTTCGAAAGACATTGTAACAAAGTATCAGTCTGCAATTTGAGTGCTTGGTCATGTGGAGATTTATTTTTAGTTCTTTCACAAGTAATAATAAAAGGACATCACTGAAAAACTTATATTTTAAAATAAATCACCAGTAAAACTGCGATATCATTGAATTTTCTAATTTAAAATCGTTTTTTTTGCAAGCATATAGTGGGCCATGTTTAGATGTCCGCATGTTTTCATTTTTTATGGCCTATGCTTACAATTTAAAAAAATGTGTTAACCATCGCTTCAGCTCGCCATACATAGCTAGTCTTGTTGCTTTTTTCGGCTCTGGCAATGCTTGTTAGAGTTTGGGAAAATAGTGGTGTAATTATTATTTTCGGCCTACAAACAAACAAATGCGCTTGTTTCATGCCGTGAATTTGGCCAAATGCATTTCCTGTTCTCTTTCATGTCCTCCTGTGTCATGTTGTACCCTTTCATCTTGTTCATGGTGCATGCACTCTTCCATCGCTTTCAGGGGGCTTTTTAGACTTCTTTTTGCCTCGATTCAAACATGCTCAGACTCATGCTGAGCTCACACAATCCGTTTTACTTTTTCTTTGCTAAGTGGCAGGTGAAGGCCTTCTGCCACTGCTTGCTTAGTTCATTAGACGTTTGCCCTGAACTATCCCCTGGGCTACAGACCATGTTGGTCCTCCTGGGTGTTCTGCAAGAAAGGACTTCTCTCATGTTATTTCTAGGCTCAGTGCGTGAAATTCCCCTATTGCTCTAGCGCCCCCCTGCAGGAAGGCCGCGCCAGGGGGCTAAACTACAGAAAACTTTTTCAAACTAGTCTGATAAGCTGAAGTGAAGAGTATCCCACATCAAGCTCGCTGTATTTTCAGATCTGCCTACATTCTATCAATTTTGTGACACTAAACACCCCACCTATCTGAAAACAAGGATTTGCAATGCAATCGGTCTCACCTTTGGGATCTTATATGTATTTAGTTATGCAGCACATTAGCTTGTGTGCTGAAACATCTACTGTTCTCTAACATGGAGGGGAAATAAGCACCAAACTGCGTGACACGCTGGGTATGGGAGCACATGGAGAGAAATATTTCCTTTCAGCGGGAAACGCTAAAGCCAAAAGCTTTGTCTTTAATATAAAATCAGGGCCTTCGTGGTTACATCACTGAAAATGCAAGATTTGAACAAAATATTATTGTCTACGGGTGCTCATGGAAGACAATTTCTATGGACTGGAATCTGGAGAATACTAAAGTAACACTGGTATTTTACTGACCTCTGCTGGTCATTTTGTTATTGTTATTGTTAATTGTGATATATAGAGTGTTTAATACCTGCAGGTCTCGAAGCGCTGCAAGAAGATCAGCTATAGTCACAGAGTGAGTGTTGTATCTAAGTGGTATGTGCTATGCCCAGGCTTCTGTGAAGAGTAACATCTTCAGTTACTTCCTGAATGGGAGGAGGGCTCTTCCAGAGCGAAGATGGCCTGGCAGCCTATTCCAGAGTTGCGGGATGAGGACCGAGAAGGCTCGGCCACCTTTGATGGTGTAGTTAAACCGTGGACATTTTAGTAGGCCCTCCGTGGCAGACCTTAGGGTGCCGCCAGGGATGTATTTCACCAGACGTTCTTTGATATATTTTGGTGCCTAACCATACAGGGCCTTGTGGGTGATGCAGAGGCCTTTGAATCTAGCCCTCTGTTTAATGAGAAGCCAGTGCAATTGTTGCAGTAGGGGTGAGGCCTGGGTGGGTCTAGGAAGCTTAAAAATGTGCCTTGCCGCATCATTCATCCCTACCTGGAGTTTGCCCAGCAGCTTGTCTGGCATTCCAATGTAAAGTAAGTTCCCATAATCAAGTCGTGACAGGATCAGGGCGGCCACCACCGTCCGCATGGTTGAGAAAGAGAGGATGGGACATCATTTCCTCAGCTATCAAAGCAGACCCACACAGGTCCCGAACACAGTAGGTACTTAGTTGGCCAGTGATAGTTTGGCATCTATTTTAATGCCCAGGCTTTTTACCACTGGAGCTGGAGACGGGGTGTCTCCCAGCTCATGTCGCCAGTACTGGGTGGTCAATGGGTTACAGTCCGTAGTGATGGCCAATACCTCCATTTTATCATGGTTGATCTTGAGAGAGTTGGCTGTCATCCAGTTTACCAAAAATCTCAGTATGTCTTTCACCCGTGTATGGGCTTGTGGGGTGCTTTCTATTTGTAGGATGATTTGTGTGTCGTCCGCATAATTGAATACCTGGCAGTCCATCTGAGCCAGATCCCTCACTAGTGGTCTGAGGTATATGTTGAACAGAGGTGGGGACAATGCCGACCTAGGTGGGACTCCAGAGGTAATGGACCCCCTAGCTGACAAATAATCACCAATCTGTATTTTTAGAGTGCAATCCGTCACGAGGGAGGTGATCCACAGTAGAATTATCCCCCCAAAGCAAATTTCCTGGATTCTTTCCAGAAGTTGGCAGTGGTTGACGGTGTCTAACGCTGCCGATAGGTCAAGGAGGACTAGCATACACAGCTTTTTGCTGTCAGCTGTGATCCTAATTTAATCTGATACTGACAGCATCACCAGCTCGGTACTATGGTGGGTCCTAAAGCCTTCATCAACACAAAAAGGAGCACAGGGGAGAAAAAAGTCAGGCCACCCCCCACTCAACACATTATCAACAACAGGGACCTGACTCAAAATGAACAGATACCCTTAACTTCCAAGCACAAGAGGGGTCAATAATATTTTCTAATGACTCCCCCACCTGTGTGGTTTACAGCCGCTAATTCAAGTGTCTATATGTTCAATTTGTAGCACAATGTCACTACACTACAGAATACTGCCAAGAAATTAAAAGGAATAGATTAGAAAAAATGTGAGGATGGAGAGAATGCACCTCACAGTAGTAACACCAAGGGGGGCTTGCTTGTTGGTACTCGCTAGCACACCCACTTATCATCATCGGTTGCTTTCTCACCATGAAACAAAAGTGTGTTCCAATGTGAATTTTCTCAAAAGTGAAGGAAAAAAACTGTGAAAGAAAAATAGAATATGCACTGTAAATGCTAATGTCACTCAAGTGCCCCAATATATTAAAAAATGACATAAAATATGCAAGTGCAAGTAGTTTTCCATTTATTCCGTCAATGTACCATAAGTGACCCTTATGTCAGAAATGACCTTTTGTATGTCCGGGCCACATTTTGTCATGGTTGCTACCCTCCTGTATGCCAGGTTATCCACCTTTAAGCCGCAAATTACCTCCAGTGTGCTTGTACCAGTATCTTGCCACTGGAGTCGACACTCCAAGAATATCCTCAAGTATGCCAGCATTTTTTTCACGATTGCCCTATATGCCTTGATTTACCTTTAGTAAGCCAGTACCACTATTTTTCCATTGGTGGACTTTAGGCCTAGAATTACCCCCATTGTGCCACTGCCAGCATTTTATCACAGGTGTAAGTCATGCCAGGAATTGACTAAATTATGACAGCACCAGTGTTTTGCCCTGGGTGTCTCTATAAGATAATAATCACCTTAACTATACCGGTGCCAGTGGTAAATTTGTAATCCTCACAACACATTCTCATTCACACTCACATTCACTCACTCACACGTATTGCCTCACTCACTCTCACTCATTCATTCTCGCACACCCTTACACTCATTCCTGTTCATTGTCATTCACTCCCCTTACGCTTAATCTTGCTCACTTATTCTCACTCACTCAAACTTCTGACACTCAATCTCACATAATCTCACTAACTACCTGCCACTGACTGTCACTCACTTTCACACACACACATGCTTACACATACACTGCTCTCACGCACTTAAACACACTATCACCCGCAAGCATGCACACAACATACATTTAAAAACACTTTACCACACCTGCAACCAGACAGCCCTTTCCAGCTAAGTGTGCTCTATCTTTATTTCACTACTAGAAAATATTAGAATACTATTCACTATTAATATAATGAAAATGGGCAGAAAATAAGGAATGTGGCGCAGGCCCTGTGTTCTTGGCACTAATTTTGCCACATCTGAAACCAGGGGTCAAAAAGACAGTGCCAAGTGTTGCTAAGAGCAAGCCAAGGGTCGCAGCTGCCAGCCCTGGCCACCGCAAAATGACTTAATTGTAGACTTAGTTGGATACTGCGGAAATATTACATATTGACTTGCTTCCTATTATAAATGAGGCTGGAGGCTAATTGATCAGCAAAAGCTAACCCGCTCTTATGTGCGCTCCTCTGGTGCTGGTTTGGAGCAAATTCGGGCTCAGTGCTAAAAATGGGGCTCATCATTGTGGGGTGGTGAACTGGACTTGAGTTGCTGGACCAGTTGAGAGTCAACTAATAGGCAGCCAATATGAAATATATTTAAGCAACGCATTGCTTCAGGACTGCATAAGTGCCAGCACTTCTCAGCAGGAATGCTGTCACGTCATTTTTCAGGGGGCCTACTATACTTGTTTTGGTGATAGAACTAGCACTTCTGTAAAGTGCTACCATATATTTAATTCAACAATATCAGTACTTTTGTGCAGCTAGCAGAAATAGATGCAACTTTTCCCTATTTTTTGCAGATGATTGTACTTACAGAAATATTACACCTTTGTAAATGTTATCTAATTAAGAGTCAAAATTAGAAATCTGAAAGAAGAGGCATGCATTATGCAGCCCCTTTTTCAAAGCCACACTCCTTTCGTTAAAACATGATCTTTTTCACACAAAACCATACAGTGTAGAAGTCTATCTCCTACGTCCCCTCGCTTCGCACTCACTCAGGATATTTTCCTGGATTTGGCCTAACATGACAGCCATCCCATGAAAGAATGTAAGTACCTCCAGATCATAGCAGTTAGCCATGGAAGTATTTCCTTGTGAGAAGAGAATAAAAAGCTCTGTTTGATATGTGTCTGAGGAATATGAGTATGAATACACACAGCGAGTATTTATCGATGACAAAGTCTAAAGACCAGGTGGTCCAGTGCACCGAATCATAGCAGAATAGCTATTGCTGCTGCAGAGTGAGGGTGTCTGCTCACACTGCAGAGAGCTGCAGAGTGAGGGCGTCTGCTCACACTGCAGAGAGCTGCAGAGTGAGGGCGTCTGCTCACACTGCAGAGAGCTGCAGAGTGAGGGCGTCTGCTCACACTGCAGAGAGCTCTAGAGTGAGGGCGGCTGCTCACACTGCATAGAGCTGCAGAGTGAGGGCGTCTGCTCACACTGCAGAGAGCTGCAGAGTGAGGGCGTCTGCTCACACTGCAGAGAGCTCTAGAGTGAGGGCGTCTGCTCACACTGCAGAGAGCTGCAGAGTGAGGGCGTCTGCTCACACTGCAGAGAGCTGCAGAGTGAGGGCGTCTGCTCACACTGCAGAGAGCTCTAGAGTGAGGGCGTCTGCTCACACTGCAGAGAGCTGCAGAGTGAGGGCGTCTGCTCACACTGCAGAGAGCTGCAGAGTGAGGGCGTCTGCTCACACTGCAGAGAGCTGCAGAGTGAGGGCGTCTGCTCACACTGCAGAGAGCTCTAGAGTGAGGGCGTCTGCTCACACTGCATAGAGCTGCAGAGTGAGGGCGTCTGCTCACACTGCAGAGAGCTGCAGAGTGAGGGCGTCTGCTCACACTGCAGAGAGCTCTAGAGTGAGGGTGTCTGCTCACACTGCATAGAGCTGCAGAGTGAGGGCGTCTGCTCACACTGCAGAGAGCTGCAGAGTGAGGGCGTCTGCTCACACTGCAGAGAGCTGCAGAGTGAGGGCGTCTGCTCACACTGCAGAGAGCTCTAGAGTGAGGGCGTCTGCTCACACTGCAGAGAGCTGCAGAGTGAGGGCGTCTGCTCACACTGCAGAGAGCTGCAGAGTGAGGGCGTCTGCTCACACTGCAGAGAGCTGCAGAGTGAGGGCGTCTGCTCACACTGCAGAGAGCTGCAGAGTGAGGGCGTCTGCTCACACTGCATGGAGCTGCAGAGTGAGGGCGTCTGCTCACACTGCATAGAACTGCAGAGTGAGGGCGTCTGCTCACACTGCAGAGAGCTGCAGAGTGAGGGTGTCTGCTCACACTGCAGAGAGCTGCAGAGTGAGGGCGTCTGCTCACACTGCAGAGAGCTGCAGAATGAGGGCGTCTGCTCACACTGCAGAGAGCTACTCCTGTCTCGCTTTATTCTAGGGCGCTCCTCCTTTATGGCTGAGGAGCGCCGCCCACCTGCTGAAAACCAGCAGAGACCACCAACAAGAGTAAAATGATAATGAAACATTTTTATTATCATTTTATTTGTTGACCTACAGGCTCGGCTCGAGGAAGAGGCGGGCCATTCATCCTGATGCTGCAGCACCAGGGAGGAGGCGGGAGTGGTGGAGACTGTCAAGTGGGCCTGACGATTTGACTGGCCCTCTGGGGCCAACCAAACCGTCATGCACGCTTAGCCTTTCTTCAACTAGCTGTGTTGTACAGCTGGGTGGAGAAACCAACTCAGGCTCCCAGTCCAAGTCTGAGCACCGAATAGAGGCACTCAGGCCAGTAGCATACCCAGCATGTGAGGAGCGCTGGGAGTCTGTGTAGTGTCCAGCAGTTCATCGACGTCTGGGGGAGGCTTGGATGGGGAGGAAGGCAGCTTCCGTCAGTGCAGGTAAGTGTAATTTTAATATTTATATATATAATTTTCTTTCGTTTGCATCCCCCACTCCAACCCCCGCCCCACTACTTCACAATACCAGCGACCGCTACTACAGTATTCTCCTTAAGTCATTGTGACTGAGTTCTAAAGAAACTACGCTGGAGCACTGCCGGGTCATACTTTTTTCCAAAGAATCCTCATCTGGAATACTTTTCCAGGAAGAATATTACCTTCACAACCAACTGTGTTCAGGTGGGCCGCGTTACAATACAGACACTGGGTTGCCCCCACAAATTTACTCTACGATGAGCAGACCCAGACAACCCGCCACGTTTGGGAGCACAAGAATGGCCCGAGCCCCAGAGGGTAAAAGAAGCTTTGTCTAAAAGGGGGCTCCCAAAACACATTCCCAGTCCAGTGTGCCAGAAGAAAAGGGGGTGAGGTGGAAGTGTGTTGGACAGCAGCGACACACAGGCATATGGGGAGACGGCTGAATAAGAGAAGTTAGGCGCTTGCATGCCCAAATGTCCTGAAGCACCCAGAACTGTGGTCTGCCAGACTCGAGCCCCTGTATGCTGATTCATTTGAGCCTCACACGTCGACCAGTCTCCAATGGAATGAACAAATAATTGAACACCTGTTGCATGCCCACCAATGATATTATGTCTAGCTTCTACATCTGTTTATGGCAGCCAATAGCCTACTTTTACGCAACTCCGTGGTTCACTGGCACTGAAATAGTTATAGAGACAACAGACTGGCTCCTTCTTACTGCTATCACTGGAGCTGCACATGAACCTTGCCACATGGAAAGTCAACATATCTAGAGAACGTATAATTAGTTATAGCCAAAATACTCATATTCTGCAGACCCTGAGACTTGGGGACCTCAGGTGCAAACAGACAAGGCTTGTAACAAGTATTGTGATTTGTCTCTGGAACCTCAGGAACCATGTACTACTGCAACCCCAGTGACAGTCAAGGTCCTCCACTTTCAGTAGTAAAAAATGTTACATGGACAAGTAGCAATTTTCTGTTCTACTTTAATCATCCACAAGGCAATCTCCACTGTCACTCGGGGTGGCACTCAGATGCCACAGGTGATTGTGGGGACATTTACATGAACAACATTTTGGACCACAAAAGGAGGTCGGAGGGGAAGGAAGAGCACCTTGAGTACTCCACACTTCAACATCAGATTCCCCTTTAAACTTCTTGAACACTTACTTTGGTTGGGGAAGTGGGGATGCCCCAGTTATTAGATTGAAGGGATTCACAAGGGAGAGCCAGAGAACAGTTTCCCCAAACTTAGGGTTTGTGTAAAAGTCATTAATATCATGTGTATAAATCAGCTGCAACCATCTATTAGTCATGTTTTGGCCTGGGTAGTCACACTAGGAAAAATGCCGTCCAATTTGGGTGATCCGCCATCAACAGCAGAATTAGGTACTGTGTTGCTGTGCTTCCCAACATTTTATAGCCATGAACCAATTTTTAGAACTAAAAACTCTTGTGACCCACCCAGCTTTAAATGCCATGAAGCCGTGCCGATTTTTTACCAACTGTTTGCAAATGTCATGACCTTGACCACGCCCTTCAATATCAGACTGTGGCCAAGATATGAATCTGCCCATAAAAGTGGCTGACGGTAAATTGTACTGAAGTTTGGACCTAAAACACTTTTCAGATTTGGGTGCTTATCTGTGGCATTCATTTACTAAAATCAAAAGGCTTCTGAAAACATCCTGGTGTTGATAGCAATGATTTTAGTAACTTTGAGAAACCTCCTTTTATGCATCTGTGAATGGGATAAGGCCTCATATCAGTTTTTATGTTAAAAATAGGCCCATTGGCGCATTTTGAACGCCGAATAAATATTTCAGTTTTATAAAACAAAACATGACCCATTGATAATAGTGCAAAACGTAATGGGCAACCAAAACAACCCTTGAGCGCTTGGGCAAAGTAAATGATAGGGTGCAAATGCCTTCAAGGGAGTTATTCAAGTATTATAGTTAGAATCATTAATATACTAAGTTTATAAGGTCAATTGAATGAATACCTTAGGTGGTGGTTAATTCCAGCGGTTTGATACCTTAATTAAGTAGTGTTAGCTAATCAAAAGGTCAAAAACTTTTTTTAAAAATATGATCCAAATCATCAATGTAGAAATATACAGAGCAAATACAAATAAAAACAAACAGCGGATTCATGTAGAAAAATATTAAATTTTATCTTATTCAAAAAAGGTTACTTTTGTAAACATTATACAAAAAATGTGACAGAGAGGTAACAAAGTCAATTAAGAGCCTGCACTGTTGGTCTTCTTTTGTCGTTCTCTGACAGTAAGCAGTGCTTCCCTATCATTGTACCAGGCACGCTTCATTGCTCTTAAGCAGTTTACAGAACTGCATGCCTTAACTTGTATGCCGTAATTCTGACCACAATGTATGATGACAGAATGTACTATTACCATGACTGCATTTTAACATTATGTTTAGAGGTGGATTATATTTTCTCCTCGACATGTATGAAGGTATTTAGTGAATTCTCTGATGTATAGATCAGATAGCAAAATATGTAGACCAAAGTCGTTCTGGAAATGCAATCAATCATACGCTTTGTTGACATCATAATTTTCTGACATATTTGTTGATTGTTAGGTCCTGACATTGTTGTTGGTTGTTAAGGAAATGTAACCTAGGACCATAATGAAATAGTGTAAAAGAGGATCCATGTTTCTTGATATCAACAGATGTTTACAGTTAGAATGAACATAAGTCATCAACATCAATGTACTGAAATGATTATACAATACAATTATGTTAATGGAGTGTCGATATAATTGACATCATAATAAGTTATTTTTGATGTGCTTCATCTTCCGCTGATATTAATTTAATTGTGTACTGTGAATGAATATCTATCTATATTGACATACAGAATATTTTAACAAAGTAACTGTGTGCACCCAGTATCAACGTTTCTTACACAAAGGAGATAGATTGAAGATATCACAATGTTTGTTTGCCATCTTTGTGAACAAATCCGGATGAGTTACTCTGCCACTATCGGTGTTCATATAAATACTAATGGGCACCAAATCGCGAGTTATAAAAAATATATATAATTTCGGCCTACTTTCGATATTAATCACCTAGCGAAGTTAATATAACTGACCAGTAAATAAGTTACCGGCTATCTGTTTAATAGAACATGAGTACAACTAACTACATTTAGAAATGGCCGACAAGTCTGAAAGATCTCCAAGATGGCCGCCATGGATCTGCTAGTCCTCTTTCGTACTCCAAACACCTTTAAAAGCTCCAATAGGCATAAAATCGCGAGTTACAAAAAATATATACAATTTCAGCCTACTTTTGATATTAACCACCCAGTGAGGTTAATATAACTGACTAGTAAGTAAGTTACCGGCTATTTGTGTAATAGAACATAAGTACAACTAACTACATTTAGAAATGGCCAACAATTCTGAAAGATTTCCAAGATGGCCACCATGGATCTGTTAGTCCTCTTTCCTACTCCAAACACCTTTAAAAGCTTGACACAATCGCCCTTGCGACCGTATGCAAACTTCTATACTGCACGGACTCTTGATGATTTAAAGAACGGCAAGGTATGTGGTCATGTCCCTAGCGTAGGAAGCCTCGAACTTAGTTTAATAACTAATTCCACTCTAAAATATGAACTATCTTGATTCTTTTCAGATACTACATTTAACATAATTTTAAGAACAAGCCACAAAATTGAAATGCTCACCGTTCAGTCGCTTCGCTACTTACAACACGTATGAAACACTGGCCACAAACAATGTGACTTAAATGCAAAATTGTCTATAGCTATTACATCTTAGAAAAAGTTCAAAGATTTTTAATCAGTATTTTTCTTATATTCATAGATTCATGTGTAATGACTGTGGCCGTGTAGACAACCCTCTTGAGCTTTTACTATTTCGCTGAATTGAAGATAGCATTGTAAAGATCAGTGTTGGTTATTTTCTGTTTAATTGAATTAACAGATTGTGAAACATCCTTTCGACAGTGCCACTTTATTGCTTCATTGAATTTGTTGCAACACCGTTCAGAAAGCTTAAATTACAAACGCTTTTCTGCTACCATATTTAGGTAAAATGCATTAAAAATGTTTATGATTGAAAAGAAGCGCTCATGGAATAATTCTTTTTTTTCCTCGTACAAACCAAAATCAGTCTGACCCATAATAGAGTATGTTATCTTTTATACCTCAATATCTAGGTTTGATAATTGTCGAAGAGGAGTTTTGATTTAATAATGCGAACCCCTTACATTTCTTACCTAATGCGAACCCCTTACATTTTTTACCTAAATAACATCTTAGGATCAGGTAAATACGAGAAAACCCACAGCATATTTACATGACCAATTAGATCCTGTGACTGTGATTTAGCTCATCAATCCATTTGCCAAAGAGTAGCATAGGGCCAAGCCTTTCCTATTGCTGTAAATGATCAATTGATAAATATAATACATATGATTAATCGAAACCTAAAAATCAGTGTCCAGAATATGTTTCAATATTCGATTAAAGGTCCTTTTCTGAATACAGTAAAAGTGATAGTTCACTTTTATTAGTTTTACTTTCAATCAGAGCTGTGAAATGTTTTCATTTTGTGTTTTATATTAGAGACGGGTGATATATTGTTATTATATTGTAATGAGTTTGATATTTTTTTTTTAAAAAGTAACTACTTTTGTTCTACATTGTAATAGGGGTCAACATTAACAAAGACTATTGTCCTGAAGATGGTCTTGTGTATGGCAAGGTAGAGACCGAAACGTCGACCAATACCTTTTCTTCTATAATTTGTTGTTATTATTAGTAACAAGAAAGGTGCCTATAAATGTAACAGTGAAGGCTCTAAATTGACTTTGTTACCTCTCTGTCACATTTTTTGAATAATGTTTACAAAAGTATCCTTTTTTGAATGAGACAAAATTGAATATTTTTCTACATACACCCGCTCTTTGTTTTGATTTGTATTTGCTCTGTATATTTCTACATTGATGATTTGGATCATATTTTTAAAAAAGTTTTTGACCTTGTGATTACTTAATTAAGGAATCAAACAACTGAAATTAACCACCACCTAAGGTATTCATTCACTTGACCGTATAAACTAAGTATATTAATAATTCTAACTATAATACTTGAATAAATCCCTTGAAGGCATTTGCACCCTACCATGGATATTAGATCACTTTACATGAGCACCAGATCACATTACAGAGGGCCAGATTTTTTTTTTATAAGCACAGGAGTTTAAGTGATTTGCACAAAACTGAAGGATGTTAAATAAATGCTAGAAAAGGAACCTGGTTGCCCACATCCAAAGCCAGCAGCTCTGGCCATTAGGTCGCATCCATATTTCTCAATTCATGTGAAAAGTAATACACAAGTGGAATAGTTGAGCATGCTCACGTAAAGTGAGCACTTCTTCTTTGGGAAGTATTAAACTCTGCAGCAACAAATACTGAAAGGTTCACCCGTAGACCTGCCTGAGAATACTTGCAAGGAGTTGTTTTAAAACTGTATTTAGGGACATTATTCAGCATCTCTGCACTGGTGCACAAACAGAGCTAATTATTTTAAATGCTACTTACATATAGACCAGGACATTCGCAAATCGTTTTCAAGACCCACCAGTGGGTACCCACCAACAGTTTGGGACATGCTGCTCTATTAGATAGTTGTATCCAAGGATCACTCTGAATACCTGCCAGCAGGTTTATAACATAAGTCTCCTACGCAGGAATACATACTGGTTTAGTCAAAATGTTGTAACGAGGAGTAGGGAGGTACTTGGCTCCGGCCAAAAATACTTTTTGCCCCACAGCAACGGCTGAATATCTACTTCAAAACATCTTTAATCACCTCCTTTCCTATATAGAAAGAGAATGCTACCTCTTTCCCTTACGGTCCCCTTCCTTTCTAAAAAAGTAGATACATTCTCTACAGAGGAGAAATTATGTTACTAATGCTTCCCCTTTGAGGCAGCTTTCTTCTGGGGATTGCCCATACTCAATGAGAAGACAATTGTGACAGCGAGCACAGAGTGACTGAAGGCAGAATACCATCCAAACTGGCGGACACGAGCTCACTCAGGCTGCTCCTAGCTTCAGTCACCAGGCCTCTTCCATTTGTCCTTGGTTTACCTTTTATGGCTACTGATCTCTGCATTTCAAAGCCCTGATGTACTAAAGGTTTTTAGGTTGTAAAGCATACAATTTGCTAAACTGAAGGCTTTACAACTGTAAAACCCTAACGTGCAAGGTAAAAAAGTGACAAAGTGAGGTATAAACATCTTTTCAACTCAGAATATGCATAGGGCTCCTCATTGCAATTTGGAAGAAAGAGTAATCATTAAAGTGACATCCCATGACTTACGAATTGCAATAACAGGGGTAGTTCATCAATAGAAGCACGGGGAAGACTCCCTGGCCACCCTACCGCATAACACACAGTCACACATTTTCCCTTGCACGCTTTCCTCTCACCTGTTATGGAGCAGGGCCATGACAGAGCTCTCTCTCCCGAAACCACAGCAGTTCAGGGGGATGACCTAAAGCTGTTAACTAAACTTTGCATTTTAGTTTTGCTGGTGTATTTCCTGTGGCCAGCTTGACATGCTCAGTTCAGGCTTTTGCAATCAACTGCTAAAAGGCAGCTGAAAAGCAGAGGCACCGCTTCATATGCGTCCAATGGAGCAGTGTATTTGCCTTCTCCATCCAATCCTAGCACGCTCTAATGTTGTTTAGCTTTATAAGCAGCATGAGAGCAGTGCTTGGATTGGCTCCGATGCTATTGTCCAGCAACCAGGCCGAGGCAGGTAGAATGTCAAGTGAGTTTTCACCCTAACGATTAATCAATCAATCAACAATTTGTAAAGCGCGCTACTCTCCCGGTAGGGTCTCAAGGCGCTGTGGGGAGGGGTCCGTTACTGCTCGAAAAGCCAGGTCTTGAGTTGCTTCCTGAAGGAGAGGTGGTCCTGGGTCAGCCGTAGGTGGGTGGGGAGGGAGTTCCATGTCTTGGCCACCAGGTGGGAGAAGGATCTTCCTCCAGCGGTGGCTCTGCGAACGCGTGGTACGGCGGCAAGGGCGAGGCTGGCCGATCGTAGCTGGCGGGTGGGTGTGTAGAAAGTGAGGCGGCTGTTGAGGTACTTCGGGCCCATGTCGTGGAGAGCCTTGTGTGCGTGGGTGAGGAGTCTGAACGTGATCCTCTTGTTGACGGGGAGCCAGTGCAGGTCTCTCAGGTGGGTCGAGATGTGGCTGTGGCGAGGGATAATCAGGATGAGTCGCGCGGAGGCGTTCTGTATGCGCTTGAGTCTTTTCTGTAGTTTGGCCGTGGTTCCCGCGTAGAGGGTGTTCCCGTAGTCCAGTCAGCTGGTGACGAGTGCCTGGGTGACTGTCTTCCTGGTTTTGGTGAGGATCCAGCGGAAGATCTTAC
This sequence comes from Lissotriton vulgaris, assembly GCF_964263255.1. Taxonomy (NCBI): domain Eukaryota; kingdom Metazoa; phylum Chordata; class Amphibia; order Caudata; family Salamandridae; genus Lissotriton; species Lissotriton vulgaris. Next base: position 2,002,418,781 of record NC_141689.1, on the reverse strand, counting down.
GGAGCATGCGCAGGGTGTTGAAGCACGATGATGATACGGCGTTGACTTGTCTGGTCATCGAGAGGGAGGAGTCCAGGATGAAGCCCAGGTTTCGTGCTTGGTCTGTTGGTTTGGGGGTGGTGCCCAGGGCAGGGGGCCACCAGGAGTTGTCCCAGGCGGAGGGCGATGATCCCAGGATGAGGACTTCCGTCTTGTCTGAGTTCAGTTTCAGGCGGCTGTTCTTCATCCACTCGGCGACGTCTTTCATCCCTTCGTGAAGGCTAGTTCTGGCGGTGGCGGGGTCGTTGGTGAGGGAGAGGATCAGCTGGGTGTCGTCGGCGTAGGAGATAATGTTGAGGTTGTGTTGGCGTGCAATGGCTGCGAGGGGGCTCATGTAGACGTTGAAGAGGGAGGCGCTGAGTGAGGAAACTTGTGGTATGCCGCAGATGACCTTGGTGGCCTCGGACCTGTATGGGGGGAGGCAGACTCTCTGGGTTCTTCCGGCGACGAACGAGATGATCCACTCCAGAGCCTTCCCTTGGATCCCAATGTTGCTGAGGCGCTGTACTAGGGTGCGGTGGCAGACAGTGTCCAACGCCGCAGATAGGTCCAGGAGGATGAGGGCCGCTGTTTCCCCATTGTCGAGCAGGGATCTGATGTCGTCGGTGGCTGCGATGAAGGCGGTCTCGGTGCTGTGGTTGGCTCGGAAGCCGGACTGCGAAGGGTCGAGGGCTCCGTTTGTCTCGAGAAAGGCGGCCAACTGTCTGTTGACGATCTTCTTGATGACTTTAGCAGGAAAAGAGAGTCGCAAGATGAGGCGGAAGTTCTTGAGGTCGGTGGGGTCCGCTGTTGGTTTCTTCAGGAGGGCGCTGAGCTCGGCGTGCTTCCAGCTCTCCGGGAAGGTGGCGGTGTTAAAGGAGATGGTTATGATGTCCCTGAGTTGGGGTGCGATGATGGAGTCGGCCTTGTTGAAGACGTGGTGGGGGCAGGGGTCGTTTGGAGATCCGGAGTGGATGGTGTTCATCGTGCGGGTGGTGTCTTCGGTGCTGACCGGGGTCCAGTTGCAGAGGGTGGTGGTGGGGGGGCGTTGGTTGGGTGGTTGGGTGCGTGGTCTGTGCGCCGAAGCTGTTGTGTATGTCGGCGATCTTGCAGTGGAAGAAGGAGGCGAGTGAGTTGCAGGGGTCTTGCGAGGGTGTGATGTCGTCGTTTCTGGCGTTGGGGTTGGAGAACTCTTTGATGATGCTGAAGAGTTCCTTGCTGTGGGTGTTGTTGTCCAGTCGTTCTTTGAATGTTGTCTATTTGGTGGTGCGGATCAGCTGGTGGTGTTTGCGGGTGGCGTTCTTGATGTGCTGCAGAAGATCATTAAGTAAGGTGAGTTTCATTTTAAAGGGTTGAACTTAATTTCTTATGTGACTCACCACTTTTAAAAGGTAGAAGTCGCCACTGTGCAATACATGTATCAATGTTTAAGGCCATACACCTTTGATGACCCTCCGACTCCTCAAAGAGGGTGGTATTCCATTTGCAAAGTAGAAGCTGTCCATCATGTAAAGCGTTCTGGAAAGCTTTGACCTTGTGACGTTTGCATCAGGTGGGGGCAGACAGCAGTCCGGAGGCCTCTATCAGAAACATTGAAATGAGACTGAGACTTAAAACCTGATCGTGTAAACTTTGCACTTTACCAAACATGGAACAAAGTATTTTTTGCACCGTTTGCTGCAACAGGGAATTGAGCAAACATGGTTTTCTTTGGTTCATATTACATACCTTATTTGCACCTGGGCATCATACGTGAAAAATGAAATGTTTGCATTTTTTCATACGATTGAAGAAACAAATTCATTATTTTCCTTGACTTTTAACCCTTTCGCTGCGGCGGCTATTCCGCCGCAGCGCTAAAGGGGCGGGGCGGCCGCGCGGCCGCTGCATGCTGGTGACAGAACCGCTCCGTCACCAGCTACAGTTGAGCTGTGCTGGTGACGGAGCGGTTCCGTCATGACCCGCCCCGCTCATTAAACCTGCCGCGCAGGCGCGAAATCAGCGCCGCGCAGGCGCGGCGGCCGGGCCATGACGGAACCGCTCCGTCATCAGCACAGCTCAACTGTAGCTGATGACGGAGCGGTTCCGTCATCAGCAGGGGAGGGGTTAATATGTACAAAATAAAAATAAACTAGATTCAAATCTGTTTGCTCCATTGCTGTTACACCAGAGCTATAATGGAGCAAAGGAACTCACGTTTTATTTTGTCTCCAGTGCAAAGTTTATGTCACCTGGCTCAAGAGTTAAAGAACAGACAGTAAATTATAGTTTAACAAAGTAGACGCATATATTAATTGATGCAACACACTGTTAGTATAGGATGAGACGCTGTTAACACATAACACAAAATGCTTTGAAACGATATTACTAACCGGCAATAATCTGTTTAACTTATTGTATTCATTGTTATTTATCACTAATAACGGGAAAGTATTCCCTGGCTAAAAAGGGCAAAATATATATGACCTTTATGGACCTGTCTAAAGACTTTGATTGTGTGGTACACAGCAAACTGGGACATTATAAAGGAAAACGGAGTGGATGCTGCAATGTTTAATTTTATAAGAGAGGTATACGTGAACGCCACTGCCATGGTCCGCTTTGGGGGGCAGGGTGAATGTACAAATTCATTTAAAATCGAAGGGGGCGTTAGACAAGGGTGCGTCTTGGACCCGTTTTTGTTTGCCCTTTATACAAATAATCTAAACGATGCCCTGATTAACAACTCGAAAGGTACCCCCCAAGTACGGACGTCTTCCCTCCCAATCCTGCTTTACGCAGATAATGCAGTTTTGCTGGCAAAGACTCCTCTGGCCCTACAAAACCTTAGTGCACAATATTCGGCCTTTATCGCCGAATTGCACCTACATGTAAATACAACTAAAACCCTTATCATGGCGGTGGGTGCTGCTAAAAAGATGCTGATGAGATACAATCTAGTTGGTGCAAAAATAGAGCAAGTTCAATGTTTTAACTCTTTAGGGGTTGTCTTTGATTTTAAACTAAGCTGGAAGGAGATGCTACAGAGTAGAGCAAATCATATGCCCAAAAGTCTTGCTGCAATATTTAGATTCTCCCAAAAATTGGTCTGCAAGCCAATACAGGAAATGTCCAAAATTTACTTGGCCAAAACTATATCAATTTCCACCTATGGGGCTGCAATAAGGGGGACAACGAATGAGACTGCACTCCAAGTTATAGAAGATATATTTGTTAAAAGACCATTATCAGTCCCACTAGCATGCAATAATTTTAATGCACATAAGGAAGTCTGCCCTTTATTACTGATGTTATTAAATTGGCTCCACTTTCCCTGTGGTTGTCAGTATGGAAAAGGAGCACTGTTGATCCGAATTCCAAAAAATTAAAGATATATTGAATTCAGACCAGGCTTATAAAGATCCCTGGAAACTATATGTCACACAAACCCTTATATTGTTGGGGCTGCGCTTTTATACGAAACACCGACTCTCTGTGAACAATTTCCTAAATCAAGACTAAAAGATATTTTTAACAAGTAAGTGGCCTCAGATAGGTGGGTAACATACAGAGGGAAACAATCTGCAAAGGTTTATGAAAGTTTACCTCAGTTAACCCAAGGCCAGCGCTCTTGCCTTGCATTCGTAGAGAACAAACAGCACCATTAAATTCTGATCAGATTCCGTCTAAACTACATTCTGTTAATGTTGGGGCACCCAATTAGCTTATTTTCAGTAAGCAATCTACCGTTCTGCCCATGCGATGGCAAGTCGACTCAATCGACTTCGCAATTCCTATTTTACTTTGCTATTTACGCAGCTGAAAGAAAAAAACGTTAATACTCCACTATTAAAAAAATTCAACTTGCGTTCCCCAGCATTTTCTCTTTCCCTATTTATCAATTAGAAACTCGTTTGTCTGTTATGTACTGGCTTCTTTTCAACTTGCTGCTGCAAAAACTCGTGTTTTTAGCATGACACCAGCCATACCTTACCCCGGTGACATCGCATGTTTTGCACAAAATTTAAATGTAAATGCCATTTGTAAAGCGCACAGCTACCTCCAACGGAGGAGTCCCAGCGCTGTCCGTATACCTCTTAGGAACCCTTCCTGGTTTTTCCCTGTGGAATGTCCACTCCTGGGCACCCCCAAGGTTTAGCCAGGCATCCCAGCGCTGTTGGGGCCGTTGTGGAGATTAAGCAAGCTATTGCCCAGAGTTGCCGAGTGGGACCCATGATTAGAATAGGCACCGAGGCGAGAATGATCAGGTCCGAGGAAATAAGCCCAAGACCCGCCGAGGAGGGTATTGAACCCTGGTCCCGGAAAGACCTCTGCATCAGGGTCTGCCGCTCTAACCATTGAGCCACACTTCTCCACATATTACCAACAAATAGCGATATTTGTCGCTAAGTAGGGTTAGCAGCAATATTTTTATCGCCGCGCATCACCGTTTTTATCGCTGAGATAACTTGCTATTAGCAAGTTTTATATCAAAAGCGATAAAAATCCAGGCGATAGCAGCGAAATGCGTGAATATCTTTGGGAATACAGCGATATTCACGCATTCGCGACGAAATGCTCTTAGCATGTTATCCACCTCCCATTGGATAACATGGCTAAGAACTGTCTGGGCAGGTGTTAGTATTTGGAGATATTCGCACTTAGCGCAAATATTTCCATTGCTACGCCTGCCTTGCTAATAGGCGATAGCGACGTTAGCGACTGCTGTCAGTCGCTAACAGGTTGGGTACGCCCACTTTGCATGTCATTAGCGATAAATATCGCTGACATGCAAAGCGGGCCCCAAACCGCTCGCTATCGCCTACAAGCTGTCGCTAACTGCTGTTAGCGATAGCTTGTTAATAGAGTGATAGAATTATCACCGTTTAGCGGCCGAAAACCGCCGCTAACGCGGCGTTATTCGCCTATCGCTCTCCTGGGTAATATGCCCCATATTTATAATCCTAATATGAATTGTGAAGTTTCCCTCTTAAATTGTTTTTTTTTTTTTTTTTTTTTCCCATATTTATTAAATTTTTCACAATTTTTCGACATATTCCAACATATGTATTACAGCACATACCAATTTCTCAGGTGGTTATATAGTACATATACATTTCATTGTTTTATACAAATTTTCATATCATAAGCAGATATCATAAACCAAAAGACAGTCCTCTAAAACAAATCAAATCAAGCTTCTGTTACACTATTCTGGATTTATCCTGCTAGTCTTCCACGTCATGATTGGTTGCCATATTTTTTTGCCTAAGGCCTTGGCCCTTCTACCTTTCCTGTCGTATATTGCCTTTTCTAAATTATATATAGTAAGGAGGCTAGCAATCCAATCTGCAAATATTGGAGGAGTCTTATTCAGCCAATTCCTTGCTATACAAATGCGGAACACTGCTATTGAAACAAAAATAAACTCTACTGGCACAGCTTCCATCATGTCTACCACCCCTAAAATGATTAATTCATCTAGGAGCTTAATCTTGATCCTAAGCGTTTTATCAAAAAATTCTTCAATCGCCATTTTTAAAGTAAATAATTGTGGGCACTGCGAAAACATATGTACAATATCTGCTCTGCTCGCATTGCATCGTGGGCAAGTTATTCCTGTTGTTCCGCCCCACTGGGCAATTCTAGCCGGTGTATGGTAAAGTGAAAATACTGTTTTGTAGTGTTGCGATTGGAGGGTTGCCGAGCATAGCACCGTTCTACCCAGATCTAGTGACTCCTGAAAAATTTCTGAACCTGACCCCAATTTTTCCATCCATTTTTGTGAAAATTTGGCCCTTTCATCAGACTTAGTTCCTTTCAGTTCTGCATAGAGATGTCTTATTGTACATTTGGTGGTTATTTTTATATAATCCATAATTTTACATTGCCGCATTCCAAGCGGACCACCTTGTTTTTGTGTTAGAAAACTCCTCACTTGTAGGTATTTATAAAAACTGTTGTGCTCTAGTCCAAATTTTGCTTTGAGTGCTCCGAACTGCATGATATTGCCCTGCACATCCAGTAAATCCCCTATCTGCATTATGCCTTTATTATACCAATCAAACATAGTGACATCCTTAAAGATCTCCCTCGGCAGTGAGTTATTTGTGTACAATCTTGTATAGATACTAAATCTGCCTAGCCCTAATTTTTTAGCCACTCCTTTCCACACCCTATACACTGCATTCAACGTCTTAAATCTCGTGTGTTTGAAATACGTGAATTCAGTAGTATTGAAAAACCCATTCTCAGCTTCCTCCCCCAGCAATACGGCATACACATTAGGTAAGCCCACCTCACTATCCGTTGGTTGATCCCGACCTCCTCCTCCTATTAACACCTTACTGTACTGTAATACCGCAGCCCAATAATAGAGTCTTGAACCCTGGTCCCGGAAAGACCTCTGCATCAGGGTCTGCCGCTCTAACCATTGAGCCACACTTCTCCACATATTACCAACAAATAGCGATATTTGTCGCTAAGTAGGGTTAGCAGCAATATTTTTATCGCCGCGCATCACCGTTTTTATCGCTGAGATAACTTGCTATTAGCAAGTTTTATATCAAAAGCGATAAAAATCCAGGCGATAGCAGCGAAATGCGTGAATATCGTTGGGAATACAGCGATATTCACGCATTCGCGACGAAATGCTCTTAGCATGTTATCCACCTCCCATTGGATAACATGGCTAAGAACTGTCTGGGCAGGTGTTAGTATTTGGAGATATTCGCACTTAGCGCAAATATTTCCATTGCTACGCCTGCCTTGCTAATAGGCAGTCGCTAACAGGTTGGGTACGCCCACTTTGCATGTCATTAGCGATAAATATCGCTGACATGCAAAGCGGGCCCCAAACCGCTCGCTATCGCCTACAAGCTGTCGCTAACTGCTGTTAGCGATAGCTTGTTAATAGAGTGATTATTCGCCTATCGCTCTCCTGGGTAATATGCCCCATATTTATAATCCTAATATGAATTGTGAAGTTTCCCTCTTAAATTGTTTTTGTATTGTAATTATTTTTATGAAGATCGGCGCTTGCATGTAATGAAGTGATTTTTAATGAACTTTTATGCACTTTATTTAAGTGCGAAATAAAGTATTTAAATTGAATTGTTATTAATGCATAGGAACATGAATCCGCACATTATCCATTTCATCTGCATTGGTAACGTGGACAACTCAAATCATTTATATTTTCAAACGTGATTCAGAAAGCAAACATTTCATGGTTTTTCTCTTCGCCATGGTGAAAAGTGCACACTGTAAAAAAAATTCTGACTAATGCAGTTTGTCAGGGCCTCCTGCCCTAAACGCTTTGCTCTTTGATATGGGAGACCGCCATGACCTGCAGAGAAGTGTGAGGTTTTGATGGTAACCTGTTTGGGCAGCCGGGCGACTTCCACATCTGCTTTTATGATGCTGAGAAAAGGGCCTCATGCATACGGAATGCACCTCTGATGTGTGGCTTACGTAATACGCAATGCGTGAATACTGTCCTTTGAAATATGTCGACGACTGGTATGAAAATGCCATTAAAAAAAAGAGAGGTTACTGCTTCGGCTTGAAGTGGGTGAGACAGTTCAAAGGTCACTTCCGTTCTGGAATAATCCACCTGGTCTTCATTAATCTGTTTAAAGTAGCCAGAGTTGTGGCTCCATGAAACGCGCTTGTGCTTTCAGGGAGTGTATGCCTGAGGTGAGTGAAGGAGAGAGATTGCTGCCCTGGAGGCACCCAGGCATTAATGAAAGAATGGCCATGCGGAGAAAGATGAAAATCTCAAGAACAGCCACGTCCTGGAGGAGAGAGTGACGGTGAATGGAGGAGTTGCGAAATGAAACGTGTTCCAATGTTTGGTTGCAAGATAGGAGAACAAGTCTTAAGGAGCGCAGTGAATACGCGGAATGGAGAGAAAATTAGCTGATGATAATCACAGAAGTTGAGAAGGAGCACACATGTGGTAAAGAAGATGGAGAGTGTTTTAAGGATGGACAATTTAGCTATGGAAAGGCGCTGCAGGGTTCCGAGGTGCCCCGACATGGGAGGGGGACGAGGGGGAAGTTGAGAATCAGTCATGCGGCATTCTATACCACTTTCAAGGCATATGATAAGGAAGTCAGGCAGGCAAGGTACAGGGAATTGCTATAATTTAGTCTAGAAAAAACGACGTCAATGACAACAGTCTTCCTAGTTGAAGATGGAAGAAGAGGCAAGATTTTGCAGAGCATCAACAAGTAGAACAAGCATTTGCAATGCAATAGGTCTCGCATTAGGAAAGTTTGAGCTATTGGTATTGTAAATGACATATTTTTTATTTATGTTTACTTTTTGAAAATAGCGAAAATAATAGCTTTGTCATTTTCAATGGCAATAGTTATAACTTTCTCAAATATGACACCTATAGCATTTGTAATGCAATATGTGTTGTATTTACATGACTTACATGTATTGATATTACTAATAACAATGGCTTTTAATTTTTTTTCAATAATTAATACTTAAATAAAAGTTATTGTAATTTATAATGGCAATATCCTAAAGTTGTGTAAATAACTTTTGTGAAGATTATGTTCAGTGTATTTTATTGTGACGAAAATCCAAGAACAGAAGTGAAATATTAACATCTTTTTGTTACATTTGTAATAAAGCTTGAAACATTGAGAGAACATATTTGAACCAGGTGTTGTTGAATGGTTGCACAGATTGATGCTGTGGTTGCGCTGAGTGATGGTGTGATGGCGAACGAGTGATGCTGTGGCGTTCAGTGATGCTGTGGTAGCGCATAGTGATGTTGTGGTGCCCCTGAGTGATGCTGTGGTGGTGCGCAGGGATGCTGTAAGCTATGCTATGTTTTTTTTGCTATCCTATGTTTTGTTTTGTTATGCTATGCTGTGTTTTGCTATCCTAGGCTTTGAATTGTTATGCTATGCTATGCTGTGTTTTGTTGTGCTATGCTATGTTTTGTTATGCTATGCTATGTTTTGCTATGCTATGCTTTGTTATGCTGTCCTATGTTTTGTTATGCTATGCTATGTTTTGTTGTGTTTTATTATGCTATGCTTTGTTTTGCTATGCTATGTTTTGTTATGCTATACTATGCTATGTTTTGTTGTGTTTGGTATGCTATGTTTTGCTATGATATTATATGCTTTGTTTTCCAATGCTATGTTTTGTTGTGTTTTGTTAAGCTATGCTATGTTTTGTTGTGTTTTGCTATGTTTTGTTATGCTACGTGTTGTTGTGTTTTGTTATGCTATGTTTTGTTATGTTATGCTATGTTTTGTTATGCGATGCTATGTTTTGTTTTGCTATCCTATGCTTTGTTTTGTTATGCAATGCTATGTTTAGTTTTGCTATCCTATGATTTGTTTTGTTATGTTATGCAATGTTATGTTTTGTTGTGTTTTGGTATGCTATGCTATGTTTGTTATGCTATGTTTTGTTATGCTATGCTAAGCTTTGTTTTGTTATGCTATGCTATGTTGTGTTTTATTATGTATGCTATGTGTTGTTGTGCTATGCTATGTTTTGTTATACTATGCTATGTTTTGCTATGCTTTGTTCTGTTATGCTATGCTTTGTTTTGTTATGCTATGTTTTGTTATGTTATGCTTTGTTTTGTTATGTTATGTTTTGTTATGCTATGCTTTGTTGTGTTTTGCTATGCTATGTTTTGTTTTGTTATGCTATGTTTTGTTATGCTATGCTATGTTTTTTATACTATGCTATGTTTTGCTTTGCTTTGTTATGTTATGCTATGCTTTGTTTTGTTATGCTATGTTTTGTTATGCTATGCTTTGTTGTGTTTTGCTATGCTATGCTTTGTTTTGTTATGTTATGTTATGTTTTGTTATGCTATGCTTTGTTGTGTTTTGCTATGCTATGTTTTGTTTTGTTATGCTATGTTTTGTTATGCTATGCTATGTTTTTTATACTATGCTATGTTTTGCTTTGCATTGTTATGTTATGCTATGCTTTGTTTTGTTATGTTATGTTTTGTTATGCTATGCTTTGTTGTGTTTTGCTATGCTATGTTTTGTTTTGTTTTGCTGTCCTATGCTTTGTTTTGTTATGCTATGATATGTTTTGCTATGCTATGCTGATGAGTGAGGGTGAGGGTGTGTGAGGGTGAGGGGGTGAGAGGGTGTGTTAGTGAGGGTGTGTGAGGGTGAGGGTGTGTGAGGATGAGGGTGTGTGAGGGTAAGGGTGTGTGAGGGTGAGGGGTTGTGAGGGGGTGATGGGGTGTGAGGGTGAGGGTGTGAGGGGTGTGAGGGTGTTAGGGTGAGGGTGTGAGGGTGAGTGAAGGTGAGTGATGGGGTGAGGGGATGTGTGAGGGTGAGGAGGGTGAGGGTGTGTGAGGGTGAGGGTGTGTGAGGGTGAGAGGGTGTGTGAGTGAGGGGGTTTGAGAGAGGGGGTGTGAGGGTGAGGGGGTCTGAGGGTGAGGGGGTTGGGGTGGCTGAGGGGGTGTGAGTGGGTGAGGGGGTGCGAGGGGGTGTGAGGGTGAAGGTGGGTCAGAGGGTGTGAGGGGGTGTGAGGGTGAGGGGGTGTGAGGGTGTGTGAGGGTGAAGGTGTGTGAGGGTGTGTGAATGTGAGGGGGGTGAGGGGGTGTGAGGGTGTGTGAGGGTGAGGGTGTGTGAGGGTGAGAGGGTGGGTGAGGGGTGTGTGAGGGTGAGGGTGTGTGAGGGTGATGGGGTGTGAGGGTGAGGGTGTGTGAGGGTGTGTGAGAGTGAGGGGGTGTGAGGGTGAAGGGGTGTGAGAGTGAGGGGGTGTGGGGGTGTGAGGGGGTGTGAGGGTGTGAGGGTGTGATTGCAGGTGTGAGGGGGTGTGAGGGTGAGGGTGGGTTAGGGTGAGAGGGTGGGTGAGGATGAGAGGGTGGATGAGGGGTGTGTGAGGGTGAGGGTGTGTGAGGGTGAGGGTGTGTGAGGGTGAGAGGGTGGGTGAGGGGTGTGTGAGGGTGAGGGTGTGTGAGGGTGATGGGGTGTGAGGGTGAGGGTGTGTGAGGGTGTGTGAGAGTGAGGGGGTGAAAGAGTGTGTGAGGGTGAGAGGGTGTTTGAGGGTTAGAGGGTGGGTTAGGGTGAGAGGGTGGGTGAGGATGAGAGGGTGGATGAGGGGTGTGTGAGGGTGAGGGTGTGTGAGGGTGAGGGTGTGTGAGGGTGAGAGGGTGGGTGAGGGGTGTGTGAGGGTGAGGGTGTGTGAGGGTGATGGGGTGTGAGGGTGAGGGTGTGTGAGGGTGTGTGAGAGTGAGGGGGTGTGAGGGTGAAGGGGTGTGGGGGTGTGAGGGGGTGTGAGGGTGTGAGGGTGTGATTGCAGGTGTGAGGGGGTGTGAGGGTGAGGGTGGGTGAGGGTGTGTGTGAGGGTGTGTGAGGGGGTGTGAGGATGTGAGGGTGAGGGGGTGTGAGGGTGAGGGGGTGTGATAGGGTGTGTGGGGGTCAAAGGTTGAGAGGGTGTGTGATGGTGAAAGCGTGTGTGAGGGTGAGAGGGTGTGTGAGGGTGAGAGGGTGGGTGAGGGTGAGAGGGTGGGTGAGGGTAGGTGAGGGGTGTGTGAGGGGGTGTGGGGGTGTGAGGGTGTGTGAGGGTGAGAGGGTGAGTGTGAGGGTGTGTGAGGGTATGTGAGGGTGAGGATGAGGGGGTGTGAGGGTGAAGGGGTGTGAGGGTGAGGGGGTGTGAGGGTAAGGGTGTGTGAGGGGGTGAGGGTGAGAGGGTGAGTGAGGGTGAGAGGGGGTGTGGGGGTGCGAGGGGGTGTGGGGATGTGAGGGTGAGTGAGGGTGTGTGAGGGTGGGTGAGTGGGTGTGAGGGGGTGTGGGGGTGAGAGGGGGTGTGGGGGTTTAGTTAGGGGGTGAGGGTGTGTGGGGGTATGAGGGTGAGGGTGTGTGAGGGTGAGAGGGTGTGTGAGGGTGAGGGTGTGTGAGGGTGAGGAGTGTGGGGTGTGAGGGTGTGTGAGGGTGTGTGAGGTTGAGGGGGTGTGAGGGGGAGGGGGTGTAAGGGGGAGGGTGTGGGGTTGTGAGGGTGAGGGGTGTGAGGGGGAGGGTGTGAAGGTGGGTGAGGGTGATGGGCAGTGGCGGTCCGTCCATTGGGGGCATTGGGGCGTTGCCCCACTAGCCATGGACGACCGCACTTGCATTGAAAGCCAGAAGTATCCTTCTGATCTGTGCTGTCTGCAGCTGTCAGCTCAGCTGATGAAAAAATAAATCCGAGCGCACTGTGCGCTACCAGCCCCGGGACAAGCCTCACACAATCGGGCATCGTAGGAAGTGGGCCGTGGCCGGGGGGCAGGGCTGCAGTGGAGAGAGTGACAGGCAACGCACGCACAGGCAGAGTGAGAATAGCTGAGACAGTAAATCAGTAATGCGCATATGGGATCCAGGAGTAGTAAAAACTTCGACTGGCCCGCGCATACGCACAGTAGACCTTCCCCCCCTCCCTCTCGAGACACAGGGCACAGTCAGGCAGGGACCCGGGCCCCCGGTCTCATAAATGGGCAGAATGTATCCTGCTCGTAGCCCAATCCTGGCGCAGTGTTGCTTTAACGCTGCGCCAGGATTGGCTGCTGCAGCAGGATGTGTCCGTGCGTTGGTGTTGGCTGCTCTGCTGAGGGGCTGCACTGTATGGCCAATCACCATATGGCTATCCAGCCATGTCGAGGTGATTGGCCATTTTCTACGCTGTCTGGAACGTCACCGCGCGTGGTGAAACCCGGCCAGAACACAAGAACAACTCAAGTAAAGAAAGTGAAAGTGCTGAGTCTGTGGAGAGTCACGAAGACAAGATGCGTGACCACCAGTCGTCCTGACCTTCGTCGTGTGCTCGCAGCTCGCCAGTCCGGAGCCTGACAGTAAATAAATATTATATTGCCCTTTCGCTGCCCTTTCAGCTGGTCAATTGGGTCGTTACATCCAATACAAGAGAACAAAGCAAGGGTACCCACAAAGTAATGTTACAGTGTATTTGACCCGTTTACATCATTTCTGCTATTAGATCTATTGTAATACACTATACACATATATAATATCTCGACCCTCTGTTTGCTTCTAAACTCTCCTAGTGGGGCACGTACACGTCTCATATTACACATTTATCTTGTGCTGTTTTACACCTCGGTCGGTCCTCCAGCTCTGTGATATCCACCACAGAGCTTCAACAAACATCCCATAACTGAGACAATCAAAGAGGTTTCATAAAGCACCTGTGCACTGATCCGCCATACAAACTGATAGCTAGCCACTGAAACATCCCGGGGTTCACACAATGAACGTCTGTACTGACCGAACAGACCAGTGACACACACCATGGATTCCAGGACTGAACATCCAAAGAGCCCTCAAAAGCTACCTGTTTGTACCTGTGTTCACACTGCGGTCTTTCCGTACCGAGACATCCACTGAGCTCTCTCAATGCTCGTCAACCTCACCTACAAAGTACAGATATGTGCCGTACCCAAGCTGCTCCGTTCACAAGAATGTACGGACGTAAACATACACAAGGTCACACATCAACTGTACACGTTGGTATTCCAGTATTGAGACAGATATCCACTGAGGTCTCAAAATACTTCCCTTTTCCCTCCTCACGTCCACTTGCTAAGGTGTGTGTATAAAATTCACAGAAGGCACCTCCACGCTGATTGGCCCTTTCACTCTCATCTATTATTGTGGCATTGGCACTGGCAGGGCTCTTCCATTCTGTCTCTAGGTTGAAATTCTTAGTGTACTTTCAATATATTTCTGAATCATCCACAAAATTCAACTCTATCAAAAGCTGTAGCCTGCCCAGTTAGTTGTATCTCAGTTCCAAGCCATCCACTCCTGCCATAAAACGTAGTGAATGAACTGTGTTTTAATTGAAAGCTGAAGAAACAGTTGAATGCTCAGGAGATTGGCATGCTTGCTTGCAGAGACTCATGTGTATCTGTGTGGGGCAGTGCTATTCTGGCTGTACCGTGGCGCTCAGCGAGTGTTTTGCCTAGTGCTGAGTTTGTGATAGGTGTGATAGGCCCTGGTGGGAGTACTCGGATGGATGAGAGTGGGAATGGAAATATAAGGTTCGAGGGTTTATATTTATTTATTTATAGATATATTTTCCGTTTTATACAGCGCGAACTCGGCCAATGGACCGGTATTGGTGGGTTTATGTCAACACGACACCACCAGTTACATCACACAAGGTCAGATTTTGTAAAAAAGACACGGAGAGATTAAAGTGATTTACTCACAATCACAGGATGTTGAGCTGATGTCAGGACTAAAACCTGTTTCCTCAATTACAAAGTCGGCAGCTCTGGGGTATAGCGCCTCGTCATCTCCGCAATAGTGTGTCTGCTTCTAAGTTAGGTGCTCGCCGCTAATCATTTGATCAGCTGCAGGTTATGGCCAGAAGGCAGAGGGTTCAAAAGTTGTAGCATTCCTCTCCACCCCCAGGATTCATCGGAGGAGGGTGGGAGACGGACCTCCGCAGCTGCTGGCACACGCACCCAAGTGTTGCATCGGCCTGAAATTTGGGTGAGAAGTCAGTGACAACAAACGATTTGGAGCACAATGCTTGACGTATCGTGATTAGTGATCTAAAAACATGGTGTACGTGTTCCACCTGAGGTGAGGTGAGTTTGCACATTCTTACAAGGGTAGTTCTGGCAACAGACAGAAGCGTGCACTCTCTGATGTCCTCTGCTGCAGGTGGCAACAGTTATCTCTTAAAAGTCAATCACTCACACCCTTGCATGTCCTGTACAACAGTACAAGCTTGAACATTTGACTAGCAAGCGAGAGGTGGAGGTCAAGGGATGGCAGAGAGCTGTCACTGCCGCTGTTGCAGCAGGCATAGGGAAGGCAGGTGGCACAATCATTCCAAGGGCAGGAGTGTGAGGGAAAATAAGAGGCAGAGAAGGGGGTACACTAACCAAGAGGAGAGGCAGGAGTCATGAGAAAGATGGAAGGAGGCAGGAGGCGGCTGTGTGTCTGACAGTTATTTGTCTGCATTATAAAAGTGCAGTACGACAATGTTACGCCCCACCACTTTCAAACGTCACCAGCCACCACTGGTGGTGGGGTGAGGGTGACGGGGATGAGGGTGTGTGAGGGTGAGGGGGTGTGAGGGGGTGAGGGTGAGATGGTGTGAGGGTTTGTGAGGGTCAGAGAGTGTGTGAGGGTGAGGGTGTGGGTGAGGGTAAGGGGGTGTGAGGGTGAGGGTGAAGGGATGTGAGGGTGAGTAGGTGTATGAGGGTGAGGGGGTGTGAGGGTGAGGGTGTGTGGAGGTGTGAGGAGGTGAGGGTGAGTGAGGGTGAGAGGGCGTGTGAGGGTGAGAGGGTTGTGAGGGTGACTGAGGGTGAGAGGGTTGTGAGGGTGAGGGTGTGAGAGTGAGGTTGTTAGGGTGAGGGTGTGAGGGTGAGTGAGGATGTGTGAGGGTGGGTGAGGGTGAGTGAGGGTGTGTGAGGGTGAGGGGTTGTGAGGGTGAAGGGGTATGAGGGTGAGGGTGTGTGTGCGGGGTGGGGTTGTGAGGGTGAGGGTGTGTGAGGGGTGTGAGGGGGAGGGTGTTGGGTTGTGAGGGTGTGGGGTTCTGAGGGTGAGGGGGTGTGAGGGTGAGGGGGTGTGAGGGGGTGTTAGGGAGGGTGAGGGTGAGAAGGTGTGTGAGGGTGATGGTGTGCGGGGGTGTGAAGGTGAGGGGGTGTGAGGGGGTGTGGGTGAGGGGGTATGAGGGGTGTGAGGGTGAGAGGGTGTGTGAGGGTGTGGGGGTGTTATGGTGAGGGGGTGTGAGGGTGAAGGTGGGTGAGGGTGAGAGGGTGTGTGAGGGTGTGGGTGTGTGAGGGTGAGGGTGTGTGAGGGTGAGCATGTGTGAGGGGGTGTGAGGGTAAGGGTGAGGGGGTGTGAGAGGGTCTGTGAGGGTGTGAGGGTGTGGGGGTGTGAGGGGGTGTGAGGGTGAGGGGTCTGAGGGTGAGGGGGTGTGTGAGGGTGAAGGTGTGTGAGGGTGAGGGGGTGTGAGGGTGGGTGAGAGGGTGTGTGAGGGTGAGAGGGTGTGTGAGGGTGAAAGGGGGTGAGAGGGTGGGTGAGGGTGGGTGACGGGGTGAGTGCGGGGGTGTGAGGATGAGAGGGTGTGAGGGTGAGGGGGTGTGAGGAAGGGTGAGGGGATGCGAGGGTAAGGGGATGTGAGGGTGAGGGGGTGTGAGGGTGAGAGGGTGTGTGAGGGTGAGAGTGTGTGAGGGTGAAAGGGTGTGTGAGGCTGAGAGGGTGAGTGAGGGTGAGAGGGTGTGTGAGGGTGAGAGGGTGAGTGGGGGTGAGGGTGTGTGAGGGTGAGGGTGTGTGAGGGTGAGGGGGTGTGAGGGTGAGGGGGTGTGAGAGTGAGGGGGTGTGAGGGTGAGGGGGTGAGAGTGTGTCAGGTTGAGGGTGAGTGAGGGTGAGGGTGAGTGAGGGTGAGAGGGTGAGTGAGGGTGAGTGAGCATGTGAGGGTGAGTGAGGGTGTGTGAGGGTGAGAGGGTGAGGAGGTGTGAGGGTGAGGGTCTGAAGTAAATGGTGACAGGGCAGACATCATAAGACAGAGAGAAGAGACTGCATCGTGACTGAATCAGAGTCAGGAGGGGCAGAGTCAGCACAGTCTGCGAGGGATCAACGTGTCTAGAGGCAAAGCATAGCGGATGTAGCATTGCAGCTAGCAAGTCGAGTGTTTTCAAGCTGAGTGTTCCTAGAGAGATGGCAACACAGCAACAGCATTTGAGGAGCAAGGCTACTGTAAACAAGCACGGTAGGCTTTCACTTTCGTCCAGAAAAGAAAACGAGAAAGGTGCAGAGAACGCCGAACAAAACACGGCTTCCCCGCGAAATTGATGCACAAAAAAACAAGCTCTCTGCATGCTGTGGCGGGGGGGGCAGAATGGGGCGGGGGAGCGGGAGCACATTCCTTTGAAGTCTGATGGGGGTGGAGGAGCGGCTTGGGAGTGGGTTCCTTTGAAGTCTGATGCCGAGGCTCAGACAAATGGTGTTCGAGCGTCTTCCTTTGAAGTTTGATGCCGAGGCCAATGGGGTTTGATGTGCACACACCTGCCTCACACGCCTGCCTCACATGAACTGTACGTGAGCCGCAGGCTAGGTAGACTTTTCGGACTGCTTACTATAATCTCGCCTATTCAATCCCTGACGGGATAGAATAGTCGAGACCTAATAAAAAGGATGGGATACCGCTCGTAGACACAGTCTAACTGAGGTTCTGAATATGGGGATCGATTTATGTACCTATTGGCTTTGAATGTTGAATAGTGTAAATGTAAACTTGGAACTCCACAGAGAACACATAGTCGATTTGTGAACTTTCTGATCAATAAATGTTGGGTTATTTAAGTGATTGTTGGCTTTACAATGTTTGATTGCAGATATGTTTTGCTATTTGAGGGAGGTGCAAACTTGAATTTCGCTGACTGCTGATTTATTGTGATTGGCTTTTAAAATCAAACGATCACTGTAGTTAAGGTTTTTTTCTCGCACTTTTGTAGAAAAAACATATCAAATAATGCTTATAGTACTAAACGGACTTGCGTAATAATTAAGCTTTTCCATGGAAGGTTACTTTCCAATGGAAGGCTACCAAGGCATGCTCATAGTATCTCTTAATCCAGTAACTGTATTCAAGCACTACAAAGTCACAAAAGGACACAGAGGCCTTGCAGATCCAAACAGGTTAATGGCATTTCCAAGCAGGATGGGGGCAGCCAGCTTGAGCACCAGTCACCCAGCCACTGCATATCAAGGAGAGAGACCATTGTAACAAGCATTAGCACCGCAGGCATACAAAAGTAGGCTCTAGCAAGTAGCACAGTGGAGGAGTACAATTCAGTCCACAGAAATTGATGCAGAACTATACATGCTTAACGATCACGCTACATAGAAGGTTTATTTCCTACTAGGCTTAGCAAAAAAACACACAAGAATAACAAAATACACGTGTATCCAATTCCAGGGGTCTCGTCCCACAGCATCTGGTGCTTGCAATCGCTTTGGGTGGTTTTTCATTCCAAATTTTCTATTCTTTTGAGGTAAGTATGACTTGAGTTTTTCAGATTTTTAGTAGAAGGTTTTTGTGATGTTATTTTGTCATGTGTTGTGGGACCTCAATCCTATGGTATTATAAAGGTTAACATTTATTTGATGTCATTTCTCCCGCTACCGATTTTGGTGAAAGTACAGCCATTTCTTACACCCAAAAATCCTTTCAGAGGCCACATTTGAACATTAGAGTAATTAAAATAATTCTTCAGCACTACTTGCCTGTACATGATCTATAAAGGAACGGTGAAAGGAGTAACCTTAACTAAATTAGGTAAAATCAAACATTCTATACCAAAGAGTTCCAAACAGCTAAATTAAAATAAACTGGATCCCAGGAACACATGAATATAGCGAGAATAAATAAAATATATTTGTCATTTATAAACAATCTGCCAAAAAGGACAGATCACCCACTTGCCTTGGACTACTTGGTCATTTAATCATTCATAGCAGCTATGATCAGTAAATGTGTGTACTGGCATTTACTGCCAATAATAAGTCTGTTTATTTATGATTCATGAATAAATGTCACATGCTTCCTGTGAGTAAAATTATTTGTATAGCACACTCTATTTAGAGAAGAGCGTCCTGGCGCTTGGGCTAAGCAACTGAGGAATGAATACTAGTGGCATCCTGCTTACCCCGATAGCAACAAGACAATACACTGTGCGACAAAGGAATCACTGTGTTGAATTCAGACTAAATACCAGATGAGAACGGCTGTACCTTAAAACTACTAACTCAGTGTACCAATAATGTACACCTTAAAGAAGGCCAAATAAGTTTCTGACTTAAACACAAACATACTAAACAGTTGGGTGTTTCCTCCCAGTAATAATTTTTAACACTCTTCCACTCACTTTTCGCTTCAGCTGCTGTCCAGTTAGGGTACACTACACCAGAGTGAAATGCAGGCTAGTGGCCAGTATGCGCAGACATTGTTAAGTACCCACACTGGTGTAGACATATAAACAATTACTGAACCTGCAGCAAGCCACTTCTGTGCCTGAACGATGATCCATATCCTAGTAAACAGTGATCCAGGAGAATGAAGAATGGCAACTATAGATATTCCTCATTCGCGGTCTTGAACAGCCCCTCAACCTCTCGGTGATATTGGTCTCTTCAAAACTCTAGAGATAAATCTGGAAGTAAAAATCTTGGACTCTTCATTTTCTTGAAACGCTGTCAAATTGCCCCTTTAATTCTTCCTGATGCGAGGCCAAAACGTTCTCATCTCAATCAATGGTTTTGGTCTCTGCTATGCATAGTATAGTGATACTTTAGGTCCCAGGCACCAATTATTTACTTACATGTCCTCACTTTGAACATTCTCACAGATCTCAGACTTGTACTACTGCAAGAGATTGCACACAGTCACTTTGTACACTAGCACCCGATGCCCTCACTACAGTTTTGTGGTGATTAACATGGTGCTTAACATGTGTAGACACATTCACAACCCAATGTGTTCTGCAATTGCGGAAAACTTCTAACTTGTGGTTTCTGAGTGTTCATTTCAAGGATTTCTCCAAGAGTTTACTTTCCCAGTTAGAGAACTATTTTTCTTAAGACATAATCCAACCAACATTGTCGTTTTCAAATGTTATTACACTGAGACAGAGTGGCATCTCTTTGGAATGTAATTTCGGCACAACAGTTATTTTCTAGCTTTCTGTTCCATGTCATCTTTTTGCTCTGTGCCATGAACTAAAACAATTTAACAGCTGTCTTAATGTCATTTTGTGACGAGAGCTGTAGGACTTCAAAATATTGTGCACTAGACCACTTGCACATACAACCTCTGGTTAGTCTGATGAAAGGCCTCAGAGCTTGCCACTGTACAGCACTATATCACTCCTCCTGTGCATGACATACTACAACTTACGTCAAAACTAATGCGATCGGGAAAACAAAGCCGTGAGTGGTGTGCGCGCCTTTCCTGCCATAGGCTTTGGCCGCAAATATTTAAAGCATATGTCAGGAAATGCGCGTAATAGACACCAATAGGCCAGGGGCGGAGCTATGCGCCCGTCTCTGGCCTATTGGTGTCTACCTTACAAAACAGCAAGCAGTGAAAGGCCAATAGCAGGCCACAAAAAGAAAATCACACGCATGAGCGTGTGGAATTTGCAGATCTATTTTTAAACCTCCTTCAAGAGGGCTCTCATGCGAGCCCTAAAAAAGCTAGCAGAACCAACTTGGCCGATTTACGAAAAAAGAAAAGAAAATGAAGAATAAAAAACGAATCCTAAACTTTTGGATGTTGAGATCCTGCGCTCAGATGACCACTAAACAGGGGACCCAATCGAAGTTTGAGTCCCAAATTTTAAAACTTCTATTTTCTCTTCATTTTACTTATAACTATTTTTGTGCATCCACTCAAGTGGGCAAAAGCGGACATGCAAGAACAGAATTTGATTTGAGTGTGAGTTATCTCATTGCCGATGTGGATGATTATTGATTATTTGAGTATTGTCACTATACAACGTGATATGGACTTCAAGGGCGTGGATGAGATCTTCAGAGGAGTGATATAAATGATGAACATTATGGGGTTCAAATAAAATCTTTGAGGAACTCTACAAGATACTCAGAGCAGAAAGGTGGCACAGTGATGGCCTGGGAGCAGTCAGTAAAGAGGGAAGTAAGTAATGCAAAGGGATGACTGCAGATATTCACGGGGCAAAACTACAATAGGGTGGGAGGCTTTGGAGAAGTTGGAAAAAGGGCAGAGGAGCCTCCCCAGTTTAGAATTGTGTAAGTTATTACTAAAGGACAGACTAGTGGTTATAGTGCCATGATATGTTCTGAAGCCAGGTTAAGATACATCAAGAAGATGATGGTTTTAAATGCAGTTGGACATTTCAAGATTTACCTCATTTTCAAGAACTTTAGAAAGAAAAGCAAAAAGAGAAATTGGCGGATTGGTAGTTGATAGGATCTGCAGTGGGCTTTTTGAGTAGGGAAATCATATATACATGTTTCCAGTCCTTAAGAACTAAGTGGGAGACAAGAGAGGAGTTTCACACATGAATTGTAATTAGGGCTCCCCATTTTATGTTTTTTTTTTGCCATTTCCGTCTGTTTTTATCAATATTTATTTGTTGCTAATTTTATCGGTATTTACAAATATTCATTTGGGGGTTTGTGGAAAGATTAAGCTGACATTTTTATAGTTCCACATTTATTTAACCAATAAATATACACTCAAGCTTGAATGTCAGCCAGGTTTCAGTGCTGCAAACACCAGCAGAAGATAAATCAGGGCACTTATATCAAAATATGCAAATTTCAGCATCAACCTAGTGCACATCTACTGCTCTTAAAGCCTCTTTACTGAAATTCCTTTCTTTTTTAACTCCCGTATCTATTAATCCACACATCAATTGGCCTGACAGTTATGGCAGACAGTATTTAGAATTACTCAGAAAGCTATTCAATATCCGTTTTTATCCACATTTAAAAATAAAAACAGACATGAAAATTAATTTTTTCTTGTCTGTTTTTATCTGTAAAAATCAGTAAAAACAGAAAACATGGAGCCTTAATTTTAATAGGCATGACAATATTATATCAGTAGCTAGGAAGAGAATGTGCTGTGGGCAGGGATTTAAAGGGGATCTTAATTTGATGGTATTTTAAGAGTCATGAATGCTGTCATTAGAAAGGGAATTGAAACTCGAAAGAGTGGAGTGAGAATTAGATGGTGCACCAAGTGGGAGGTCTGCCTGGATAACTGGCTTGTGGCAATAGATCCAAAACATTTATGAATGGTATCAATTTTGTTGTGGTAGAATATGACAAGTATGGAGCAAAGTACTTTGTTTTCAACAGAAGCATTGGCTGCAGCTGAAGGTTCACAGATTTCTTTGATGATAGCCCTGTAGCAGAGAGATAACCTTTATCCAGGCTAGTGAAGACTCAGAATAATTCGAACAACTTAAACTCCCAAGATGGGTAAAGTCATTTCCAATTAACTGTACTCCATTCAACTAAGATCGGTTTACAGCAGAAGAACCAGGGAGGAACCTACACCACACACTTAAATGTATTTACCTAATGCTAACTTCTGCATAGTATTATGCCAACGTGCAATGCCAAGTCTGCACAGTGGCATAGCAAAGGAGGACCGAGGGTGCTGTCTGCCCCATATGGCACAAGATTTGGGGGCGGTGACCTCCTCCCACTCTTACCAGCGATGTTGGGGCACCAATTGCCAACCTCCTCCTTCATAATGAAGCAG
This sequence comes from Lissotriton vulgaris, assembly GCF_964263255.1. Classification (NCBI taxonomy): domain Eukaryota; kingdom Metazoa; phylum Chordata; class Amphibia; order Caudata; family Salamandridae; genus Lissotriton; species Lissotriton vulgaris. The sequence continues at coordinate 2,002,396,512 of NC_141689.1, read as the reverse complement.
TCGCAGGGAGGCCAAAGGGCTAGCTACGACACTGGGTCTGCAGCTCTGTGATTAGAACATCATACCATAGGATTAGCATGGCATCAATGCTTCCCATATAAATCAATCAATCAATCAATCAGGGTTTATAAAGCGCGCTACTCACCTGTGAGGGTCCCAAGGCGCGGGGGCAGGGCGGCGGGGAGGGATGAGTACAGCTCTGGGTCAGGGGAAGAGCCTGGTCTTGAGGTTACTCCTGAAGGAGTGCAGGGTGGGTGAGCGTCTGATGTTGACTGGTAGCTCGTTCTAGGCTTTGGCTGTGGTGAAGGAGACAGCTCTTCCACTTGCTCTGGTTCTGCGGATGCGGGGGGTCTCTGCGAGGTCGACGGAGCGGAGGTTCCACTTGGGTAAGTGGAAGGAGAATCTCTCGTTGAAGTACTCAGGTCCGATGTTGTGGAGGGGTTTGTAGACATGGGTGAGCAGTTTGTAGGTCACTCTCTTCTTGACGGGGAGCCAGTGGAGGTCGTGCAGGTGTTGGGTCTAGTGTTTGTGCCATGGGGTTCTGAGGACGAGGCTCGCTGCGGTGTTCTGGATGGTTTGGAGCTTGTGTAGGAGAGTTTTGTTGATTCCGGCGTAGAGGGTGTTGCCGTAATCCAGTCTGCTGGTTATGAGTGTGTGGGTGACAGATTTTCTGCATTCAGGGGTATCAATTTGAAGGTCTCGCAGAGGATCCAAAGGCAGTTGAAACTGGCGGAGGCGATGAAGTTGATCTGGCAGGTCATGTTGAGGGAGGAGTCCAGGATGATGCTGAGGTTGCGTGCATGGTCTGTCGGGGTGGGCGGGCCCTCAAGGGCAGAGGGCCAACAGGTGTTGGCCCAGGTGGAGGTGGAGGGTTCAAGGATGAGGACCTCAGTCCTTTCTGAGTTGAGCTTCAGGTAGCTGTTTTTCATCCAGTTGGCGACGTCCTTCATTCCTTCCTGGAAGCATAGTCTGGTGTCGTCGGGGTTCTTCGTGAGGGAGAGGATGAGCTGGGTTTCCTCTGCGTAAGATACTATGCTGAGCTCATGCTGTTTGACGATGGCGGCAAGGGGGGCCATGTAGATGTTGAAGAGTGTGGGGGAAAGGTAAACCGGGGTGAGGAAAACAGACAGAGTCAGGTACATCTGAAGGGGAAAAGTACTCCAAGGGGGTAACAAAGCAGTCAGGGCAGTCGAGGATAGAGACAGATAAAAGTGCGAAGAACCGTGAAATACAATGTCCGATGTTCGGCTGGGTAGGTGACGGCTGAAGAGGTGACCCAGAGCCAGGATCCGCTACAGCTGCATAAGGCAGCTTCACCGGACAACGTCCAAGGGTACTAGGACTTCGCGGTCAGTACAGTTATAGTTTCAGCCCGTGGGGCATCGGCATAGTTTCATAGAAGGCCATTCAGTCGCCATTATAGGGTCAGGCGGGACGGGGGGGAAGGCGACACCTGGGACGCTGTGTCTCGTCTGAAGCGATTCAGAACTGCTGTTAGTAACCATCTTAAGAACAGGCAGGTTGTCAGGTAGGCTGTAAGGTTATAATTCAAGCTGCCAGGAGCTATTGTACAAGAACAATGCACTAGAGCCCGTAGAAATTTTAGGGTCAGGCTCGGCGAATCCCGCTTACAAGTAGAAGCCAAGTTTTTATAGGGGATTAATTTCTGCACCATCAGGTCCTCAAAGCTACCATTGGGATCGCTGAAGGCTATTTTCTGCTTCCACACTCTTCACTTCAGAAGCGCGTCTGTTGTGATCTCAGGGGAAACTGCAGGTCGGGCTCGAGAGCCCCTCCCCTACTACTTTGGGAAGAGCCAGGTTTTTAAGGCTTTTCTAAAACTGAGTAAGTTATGAATGGATCTAAAGTGGGGTGGAAAGGTATTCCATTCCTCGACTGTGGTGTTGATAAAGCTTCTGCCTCCCCAATTGGTGAGTTTATAACTCTGGACCACCTGTTGTCCAGAGCCGCTGGACCAACGATTTCTACCTGGAAGATACCACTTGGTGGATTTTTGCTAAAACTCTGGGCCTGCACCATGGAGGGCATGGTGGGCCAGGCAAAGGGCTTTGAATGTAATCCTTTGTCTGATGGGAAGCCAAAGAAACTGTTTGATGGCAGGGGCAGTGGATTTGTGTTTAGGTATCTTGGTGAGAGCTCTAGCTGCCGCATTTTGAAGTACCTGAAGTTTATTGAGATTCAGTTTCTGCATATTGAGATATAAGGCATTACATTAGTCGATCTTGGTCAATACTAGAGCCGAGATCACTGTTCTTTGGCATCAGTTGGAATAAAAGGAAAGACCTTTTTGACCATATGAAGTATAAGGAAGGTAGAAGAGGGGACTGCGTTAACATTAGGCCTGAGGGCAGTTTGGCGTCCAGAACCACAGTTAGGTTTCTATCCCTAGTCACTGGTGTGGGGTGGGTACCCATCTCTGAAGGCCACCAGGATGGGGCCCATAGAGCTGGGTTTTTCCCAAACAATATGACTTCTGTTTTCCTTGAACTGAGTTTTAGGCAATTTTGTCTCATCCAATGGCCAATTGCTGTTATGCCATTATTGAAGTTACGGTCAGTATGATTATTGGTTAAAGACATACCACCACTATTAAAAAAAGAAAATCTACCCACTAGACCTGATTTTTTCTCGTATGCCTAACAAGTGCTGTTTTTCTGTCCCCTAAATGAGATTGTGCTACATATACAATGTATTTTTGCAAAATCAAGTTTATTCTATTTTCTCAAGCTTTCTTATGTTCATTAATCTCACACAACACATATCACTAGAGAGTCTACACACACATTTGAACAATTCCTTCCATGTACTGTGACACAACCCTTATATCACAACGAAAAATATATTTTTGTCATTTCTATAAAAATACAACAATGCAAAGTTACCACCCTCATTACAGTCCACTCACTCCTACATACATCCAGAATCATAAACTTCCATGCACAACATTCGTACCAAATCCCACCATACTAAACATACATAAGACAAACAACAATGGAAAAACAGATTGGACTTTTGTCCATTGAGATGATGTGGGCTGGGATCACTTTTCCAAAAACGGTCTACGCATGTTTCAGTGTGGGCATGAAAATCGACCAAACACCTTCTTCAGGACCCCGCAATAATACAGTTGCTTCCAAGGGTAGCAATATGAGGGAAATCTATTAGAGACAAATGACATGGGGAAATCAGAACCAAACTACTAAATTTAAAATCCTCGAAAAGAATATCATTCCAAGCTTACATGTATGTCACCATTACTCAGGATTAATAGAAATAGGTGTAAAGGAAGGAGACACACTTCTGTATGGTCCAATGTTTACCCTAATAGGCAACTGCATGCTCAAAACAGTATTTACAGTGCATACAACAATTTCAATGAAGAAGGATGAAGGAAAAGGGGCATCAGAAGCAAAACAGGTGTGAATAGAAGAGCTAAATCATCATAAGATATTTTCTCATGCTTACATGAAGTAGTTTCTATGTCACCTCATATTACTGCATGAGTGCATGTATTGTAATGATCGCACTTAAAGAATAAAACGCAAAGGGGCACCACTTAATAGCAAAAAACAATGGACACATCACAAAAAAACAAACCCAAGTCCAAGGTACTTTTCAGATGATATCTTCTTTTATTCACAAAAAATATTTTCTTTCAAAAAAAGACCAGAGCCATTTCATCCAGCAACTGACTTCTTCAGGGCGTTTAAACAAACAGAGCGTATACTCCTGAACAGAAATCAATATCAGAGTTGCCGCAGTGGGTATGTATTACACGCAGGGTTATGCAAAGCTCATATCTGCTATACTTTGATAGGGCTAAGATAGTTACTTCCTATTGGACAAAGTAAGAGTCCCAGGTATGATACCGTCTGTGTATATCTTTCAAGAAAGGGCCTCATCACGATAAGGTAGGCAAGCAGCTGAATAGGGCAGTCTTCCAATTTAGCCTTAATGTGTCTGAAAAACGACCCAGAGGGACCTCCTGCCAAGCGAAGACGGTAATGATCGCACTTACTAATATTCCAAAACCCGAGCTACATAATAAGGGTGCTTAGATATAGATATTGAGCCCTTCATTTGTGTTCTTTTTATCTCTAATAGGAATCAGGTTTATAACAACCTTGACAGGACACGGTATTGAGTAAAACTCTACCATAGTAGTAGTGGGGTAATGCTTCACCTAATAGGTATGAGTGTCGCCCCTTGCTATTATTAAGTAGCTAATTATATTCTCATCTACCCCAAGAATGAGCAGTAACACAGTAAGCATGCCCAGGCAGTCTTGTAATGACTTTCCAATACCATATATTTGTGAAACTAGAAAAATGCTCCTTTCACAAAACATCTGTGGAATTCCTGGAATGCTTTATGATTCCCAATGATATTTGTATGGTTAAGCTTAAAGTTGGAGGCTATCCTCAACTGGCCTATTCCAACAAGTGTCAGGTAAATTCAAAGCTTCCTAGGCTTTGCAAATGTTACAAATGTTTTTTACACACTTCTCTCATACTATTTCTCTCAGTACCTAATTATTATGCAAGGGGGTTTCTTTTGAGCAGAGAGCTGAGGCAGATCATTCTTTTACAGTTCTCAAAACGAGTTTTATCTCGGCCCCCATACTATAACACCTAGACACATATCTATCATTTATAGTGAAAACAGATACCTCCCAAAAATGCAGTTGGATGCATTTTGTCCCAAAGGAATCCAGAATCTGTACAAGTTACCCCTACAACCTTCTTTTCCAAGAAATTCTTCCCAGCCAAAGCAGAAAGGTTTCATGGCCCTTAGATATCTCGAAAACAGGACAGCAAGGTCAATTCTCCATTCTCCTCTTGAACATTGACTCAATACTTGTATTTAGCGCCAGGAAAGTGGAGGAAACGTGTTCTGAGGGAAACATGGAGAATGGGATCAAGAGAGAAGGCGAGGTAGAGCAACAGTCCATCCAAAAGGTAGGTGATGCATGGCCTGAACTGGATTGTAGTGGTCACAGACGAGATAGACGAAGCAAAACGTATCTGTCAGAATAGAGGGACAGTAGAGAATGTATATGTGCCCCCAATCAAGTATCTCACAGGAAATTAAGTCCTATCCACTGTGAATTCTTACGCTATGTAACAAGGAGTCATACTGTAAGCCCCCCTCCCCCGACAAACTTAGAACATTTCTCAAGAACTGAAGAAAGGATGAACTCCCAGTACCAGTGAAGCAGTGTTGTGCTAGTACACACTAAAAGCAAATACAAGTCAAAGTTCACACACTGGTAATTCAAGAAGGATACCGGAGCACAGTCAGGGTAAGGGATCACTTCCAAAGCTGTTTGCTGGTTCCTATCCTTAAGACACAAAAACATATTTTGGAATGGTGTCACACTACTCCCTTAGCAGAACATCCAATTATTAATAGGACTAATCAAAACTGTTAACAGTTATTCTGGTGGTAGATATTATCTAAGTGTGTCCAAACTTGCACTGCGTTTCCCTGAAATAAAGAACCCCACTCTCACCCAACAGCATATTTGCACCCTTTATCTGGACATACAATTTGCGTGGACTTCATCACAGATTTATCCATTGATGTCAATTGGACATCGTTAGAGGTCATAGCTGTGACCCCTAGCTTAGTCTCTGCAACCACTATTACAGTATTTGTGACCCCGGGCCTCAGAAAAAGCAGTAACAGACAGGATAAGAATGCAGGGGCATATTATCAAGGACGGCGTTAGATATTGTCGCCGCTTTAGTGGCAGGAAACGGCCGCTAAAGCGGCGATAATGGGCTTGATAATATGCCCTGGAGATTTCCAATAGAGGTTCATGTTCTGGTGTGAATATGGGCTTCTATTGGAATTCTCCAGGGCATATTATCAAGCCCATTATCGCCTCTTTAGCTGCAGTTTTCTGCCGCTAAACCGGCGATACTTTTACGCCGCTCTTGATAATATGCCTGCAGTGTTTTGAGAAGCATGTTTCTTTTCCCCCACTAGCATGCATGTACGAGGTAGCATACATGCCCTCCTCTGGGGTCTGTCATGTCAATCTATCAACATGTAAACTGTGCTGCCAGCGGGGTGAAATGTTGAAATTGGGGCTTAAAGTTTCTTTGGAAATGTATTCTTTTGTTATTTCCGATTACCACAATGACATTTGTACTGATTTCAACTTGAATAGAGCTATTCACACAATAAGTGTGGTCTAATTTTTCAATGAAATCTGATCATGTATTCAAAATTACAGACGCCAATTAAGGAAGAGAGTACATGATGTATGTACTCCTAAAGAGATTAAAAATGCATAATCCTCCAGATTGATATACATACAAGTGAGAAATCCTTAATCAGGGCTATTTTATAACAATGAAATTATTCACTTTCCACAGACTGGAAGAGAAAAGGAATGTAAAACTTCCCATTCAGTGCCTTTAACAAAAGGGTATCATCAGGAAGCTGACCTAATTATTGTTTTCTTTCGCACAGGTGAGAAATTGGTAAGTCAGTTCACTGTTATTTTCAACATAATTCACCCCGGTGCAAGCAGGAGCTCGACGTCATCTGTGTCATTTACACTTTTTACGTGAACTGCAGTTTCTATTCAGGGACTTTTAGTTTCATATGTTCTTATTATAGGCATTAGCCTTATAATCCCATTGTATAAAGTGTGCTGGCTAAAATGCAATCACTTGCTGACTGTGTCACACATGCCATGAGGCTGATTGATGGTTGTGTATGTGGTCCATATTGAAATGTTACAGTTTTCACCTATCGCTAAGCATTATTCCTTAGTTCTCAAAATGATAGGTTCTGTTAAGTGATTGCACAGACTTTAAAATATCTGATGCCAAAACTACAAAATCCCTGTAACCTGTAAGATAGCTCTGATGTCAGAGACATGAACATGTAAGCAAGTAGCATCTGTGTTACTTGAGGGATACATCTGGAGTCTGAAGCTTGAGGCTGTAAGGCCTCTGAAACCTGTGGATGAAGATGTTTGAAGCTTGAGCCTTTCACATCTGTGTAAGGTCAGGGATTTTTTTGCTCACTAAATTTCAAAGTTGTACATCTGTGTAACCCGAAGACAAATCCTGCTGTCTTGGGAGTGAGCCTCTGAGAACTACTTAACCTAAGGTATAATAAGATCTATTAAATACTAAGAATAACTAAACTGTCTGAGGTTTGACAGTTTAAGATCTGTGCAATCTGATGGAAAGGTCTGCTGTTGAACCCTGAAACTGTAACATCGGCATAACCTGTGGGCTAGCGCTGTTTCTGACAATGCGATCCTTGTAGCATAAATGTTAGATCTGCTGTCAGAGGATTGAGCCTCTAAATTTGGTGCACCTGATTGAAAACTCTGCTGTCTGATGCCTAAGCATGTAAGATCTACTTAATCGTAGGCATACATTTCCTGTCTTAGGCCTGGGTTAGTAACCGGAGAGCCAAAATCTCGGCCAGTAGAACCTGTTTAACCTAAGGGATAGCACAGTTGTCTTAAGCATGTGCCAGTAAAATCTGCTTAAAATTAGGGACTTTCCTGAGGTTGCAAGATCTGTGTGATCTGTGTGATCCAAATATAGCTTTGTTCTCTTGCCAGAACACTTGAAGTCGAATCAGGACATGTGAGACTGTCCTTGGTCATGTGAATGCAAACATGAGAATATAATTGCTGGGCATATGTTTATGCATTTAGGCATACAGTCACTTTTTTATTTAATTTCTTTTGCACTTTTCTTTTATTTTACATAGGTGATATTACTGTCTGTAATGTAGTGTCATGGGTGGTTTAAAGGACATGCGATGTCCGTTATGCTACCCCAGGCTTTGTAGTGAAGCAACATCCATTGGCTTATCTTTAGCTGAGGTATGTACAACCCTATTAGTATTAGTGAATACTTTGACTAAAATGACACATTTTCTCACCCTCAAAAAGATTCCAACTAACAAAGAACTGGCAATTATCTTCATTCATAACATGGTCCAACTTTGTAGTTTGCCTTGAGTTATAATTTCTGATAAAGGAAAACAATTCATCTTTATGTATACATCTCACATGACCTATGGCCCAAACCTTGGCAGGAAGGGATGTCCTATGATCTTACCCCTGAATGATATCACAATAATTGACATTGCCAAAGTTCCATAATTACAGCATGATTAGTATTAGAACACAACACAGTAAAATATCTATTTATATACCACCTATCCTAGGATGCTGCCATGATCTTTGAAAGAGGTGGGACGTAAATTTGCACTGAATTGTAGAGAATGAGTGAAGCGAGTGCACCAGACCCCAGAGTTCAAGAGGAAGGTTTTCTCTGGAGAACATTTTGACACAGTTTTCACATAAATTAAATAGGCAAGTCCTTTCATTATTGTGGCAACCCAATGAAACCTAACATTCACCAGGAGTTTACCTTGATTTTTCAATGATGTGCTATTGGTGCACCCAACTGTTAAAAATCAGTTCCATTGTGTCTGGGCCAGAATTTTGTTATAGGGCCCATATATGTCAAGGGTGTCCTTATGCCAAAAATGGCATAAAACATGCTAGTGCCAGGATGCTGCCACTGATGCCATCCATATACCATGGGTGACTGTAAGTCAAAAATTACCTCTAGTATGTCGGCCCAGCATTTTCGCATGATTGCCAACATCCCATGTACCATGGCTGCCCTCCATTATGAAAGAATTACTTGCATTGTGCTTCCAGCATTTTACTATTGTGTCCTCCTTGGAAAGACTTTCCTCAAGTATGACAGTTTCATTATTTTTCTACATTATGTTGTCATAAGTGCCTGTCATTCTAAGAAATCTCTCCCTATGCCAGCACGAATATTTTGTCATTGATCTATACACTAAGAATTACCTTCAGTATACCAGGCAAGCAGTAGACCTGCAATCATAGCACCACATCCTTACCTATGCTCACTTACATCACTCACTCTTACTCCTCAGACTCATTCTCATTCACTCACACTCATTTCACTTATTCAGTCATACTCACTTTTCCACATTCATTCTCTCTCACTCTCTTGCACCCATTCTTAATCTTACTCATTCACACTCACTCTCACTCATTCTTACTCTGATTCACTCATAATTTCTCACTCATTCACACTCACTTGCACTCATGTTTACTCTCTCATTCTCACTCACTGACTCACTTAATCTTAGCCATTGATTCACTCTCACCCACTCTCAATCATTCACTCTTACTCACTCATGCTTTATCACTGAAACTTAATTTCACTTACTCTTACACTCACTCATTCTAACTTATTCTCACTCACTTTGAATTACTAATACTCTTTCTCAGTTATGTTCACTAGCTGTCACTCCCTCTCAGTGATTCCCATTCACACTCATTCTCATTCACATTCTCTAACAATCCCTCACAATAATTCTTATTCATTAATTCTCACTCACCCACTCTCATGACAGTAACTCTCATTCCTTGTTAGACCTGGCATCTTTTGACATTGTTTGCCCTGTCTTTTTGCCTCTGACCGTGGTGGCTCATGTTCCATTTGAGTGTGGGGAGAGGGATCTCAGGTTCCTTGAGGGTAGCTTTGAGTCCCTCCATGCCTGTTGATAGTCTGCTGGGCATTGACCTGGAGTATACTGCCTCGAAAGGGGTGGATCTGAGGCTGCACTTGGAGATGCCGAGATTGCCAGAATGAGTATGTCTGACCACATGATCAATGGCAGCCAGAGAGGGTGATCAGAAGGACCTGGCTCACGTATCTGTCAGGAAGAGAAGGGGCAAAGGGCACGGAGCATGGGAAACCCACTCCTGAAATTCCCATGGTACGAGGGGAGGCTGAACCTGAGGGGGATGCCCCGGAACCTACAGGGGAAGATATTGCTGAACTGGGGGACTTGCCTGAGTTGACCTATTGGCAGCAGGAAGGAGGCCATACCAAGGAAGAAATTCTGCACAGCACTGAAAGAGTTCCCCATTCTCGTGGGCCTTTGGAAACAGGCAGAGACCCAGGCAGCTGGTAACACCTCAGGATATCACCTGATTTATTGGGAGAATGATCTCCTAAATAGTGGGCCTAAGGTTGCTGAGCCTGGGGAAGCCCATGTGCTGGTGTTAACCAGTGCTTCAGAGCCTTCCTACTGGGTTTGGTTCATGATGTGCCTTTGACAGGCTTGCCACCCACTTCTACTGGCCCCAAATGGGGAACAACTCATATGCGTTCTGTAGATCTTGTCAAACCTGTCAAGTGAGTTTAAAAATCTGGGAAGAAGGGCAGGGCTCCTCTCCAATCTTTCCTGTCATGAACACCTCTTTTGAGCGGGTGGACATTGACATTGTGGGGCCTCTGGATCCCAAGACACCAATCGGCAACAGTTTTGTCCTTGTATTAGTAGACCATGCTACTCTGAAGCTATCTCTCTGATGATGGTGACTGCACTCACAGTGGCCAGGGCACTGATGGGGAGATATACCCATGTGGGTTTCCCCAAGGAAATGATATCTGACCGGTATAACAACTTCATGTCTTTGTACATGAAGGCCATGTGGAAGGCATGTGGTGTCATCTGCATTTCACCACCCCTTAATAACCACAGAGCAATGATTATGGATCTAGCATGGAACCCATGAGGTGTAAGTGGGATTTCCTCTTGCCATGCTTTCTGTTCACCTACAGTGAGGTACCACAGAAGGTCGTTGGCTTCAGCCCTTTTGAACTTCTGTATGGACACACTGTGAGAGGAGTTCTCAGTTTGGTAAAGGAGGGCTGGGAGCAAGCTCCTAGGAAGCCACCCCAGGATGTATTCAGTTACATGCTGGCCTTCCAGAGGTGAGCAGCCTTTACAACACGGTTATTGCCACGGGCTACCATTACTATGCTGCTTTTACAACGCAAGTCGTTACAACGACTTGCACTGGAGGGCGATGTTGGATAGGGAATAGTTTAATTTCCTATTCCAACACCTTCCCTACTGTAACGTGGGCTGGAGTTGGAATAAAAAATTAAACTATTCCACTATCCAGCGCTTAAAGCGCACGTCGTTGTAATGACTTGCGTTGTAAAAACAGCATTGTAATGGCACGCATGGTAATAGCCCGCGTTGTAGTGACATACAACCCTTCCAGAACAAGACAGCCTGCTTCAGGAAACGCACCAACGAGAGCCTAGAAGCAAGCCAGGAGGACATGAAACATTAGCATGACCAGAATACCACTCTGGTTGAGTTTCAGGCTGGCCAGAAAGTATGGGTGATGGCCCAGTAGAGCCTTGTGCTCTCCAAGACCACTGATCTGGGCCATTTGAGATGAAGGAGCGCAGAAGTGATGTCACCTACCTGATCGACATGCAGACTCCTAGGAACCCATTGAGGGTCCTGCACAAGAATAATCTCAAACCACATTTTGAGAGGTCTGAGTTGACCATTCTCTTGGTCACAGATTATGGGGTGGAAGAGGAGAGTGAACCTCTCCCCGAACTCCTATATTCTAAAGAGCAGGATGGATCAGTAGAGGGTGTGATCTCTCCCCTACACTGAACCTACAACAGCAGAGAGATTGTCACCAAGTTCTGGGACAGTTTGCCTTTCTATTTCCACTCCTCCCTGGAGTCATCCAATGGTGCACCCACGACATTAACAGGGGACAGCCTACCTGTTAATCACAAGTCTTCCAAGTTGTCTCGTTGTCTCCAAGATGCTGGAGTTAGGAGTGATTGAACAGTCCAACAGCCCTTGATCCAGACCAGTGGTTTTAGTACCAAGGGCTGCCCCACACTGTGTCATACCTGAACTACAGTTCTGTTTTGACTACCACAGGCTCAATGCCATCAGTAAGGCCGATGACTACACCATCCCTCGAGCTGATGAGGTAATTGATCGACTTGGCACCTGGTTTGATCTAACCTATGGGTACTGACAGATTTCCTTGACCAAAGGGGCATAAGAGAGGTCAGCATTCTCAACACCTGAAGGGCACTACCAGTTCTGGGTTATGCATCTTGGGTTGAAGAATTCCCCTGGCACATTCCAGAGGTTGGTCTGCCAGGTCCTGGGTGGATTGGAAAACTTCAGTACCCCTGACACATTCCAGAGATTGGTCTGCCAGGTCCTGGCTGGATTGGAAAACATTAGTACCGCCTACCTAGATGACACTGCAGTCTTTAGCTCCTGTTTGGAGGCACATTGTACCCTCTTCGGGAGGTGTTGAAGACCCTACTACAGAGCACAGGCATCACTATCAAGGATAGTAAGTGCCAGATAGGGTGTACTTGGGATACCAGGTAGGGAGCGGTAAGGTGCAGCCCCTACAGCCAAAGATTGATACCATTCTGGCTTGGGCACCCTCCAAGACCCAGGGTGAGGTGACAGCCTTTTTAATTCTTATCAGATAGTACAAGAGATTTGTCAAGGGATATGGCACCATTGTTGCCCCCTTGACAGAGTGATTTCCAAGAAGCAGCCACATCAGGTGATCTGGACTGAGGCGTGTCAGACCTCTTTTGATGCTCTGAAGGAGGCCATCTGCACAGCACCTGTGTTACTGGCTCCTGACTTCTCCAAGGAAATTGTGGTGCAAAATTATGCCTCAGAGCATGTTGGGGGAGCTGTGCTTTCACATCTAAATGAAGAGGGCCTAGATCAACTTGTAGCCTTCATTAGTAGGATACTTCCCAGGGAACAGAGGTAGAGCACAATAGAAAGGGAAGCTTTTGCGGTGGTCTGGGCAGTGAAGAAGCTAAGACCCTATGTATTTGGAACTCATTTCTGAGATTAGACATACCACAGGCCCCTCAGATGGTTAATGCTGATAAGGGGTCAGAATCCTAAACTGTTCAGGTGGTCCATCTCCCTATAGGGAATTGACATTACTGTGGAACACCGCCCTGGAACATAACACCGCAACACTGATGGTCTTACCAGATTCTTCCACCTTAGTGATGAGAACTCTCAAGGGGTTGAGTAGCTCTCCCCACTTTCAGAAGGGGAACACGTGTTAGACTTGGCATCTTTTGGTGTGGTTCCCCCCGTCTTTGTGCCTTTGACCTCATGTTTTTGACTGTGTGTTGCATTTTGTTTTTACTGTGGACTCTGGGCACTCTACCATTGCTGACCAGTACTAAAGTGCAAGTGCTCCCTATCTAAAATTTAGTGGTATTTGGTTTCTCCATGATTGGCTTATTTGATTTACTAGTAAGTCCCAAGTTCCCGGCCCGTCTGCACCCGTCAGCGTCCCGAAGGTGGCCGGGGACGGGAATTCTGCCGGTTTGAACCTAATCTTAAATAAGGTACTAACATATGAGAGGGAGACTCTCAACAACAACACATTGAGGCTCTACTTTTAAATTGTTGCTCGCTAAATAAACGTGCATTACACATTTATGATATATTAATTAAGTCTAAACCTGATTTATTGTTTCTGACTGAAGCATGGCTGTCTGACTCGTATAATCCTACTATAGCTACAGCCATCCTCCCTGGTTACTCCATTGTGAGGAAAGATCGGGCTGGAAGCAAGGGAGGTGGAATTGCTATTATTAGCAAAATGGACATAGCCATTACTTGCATTCCCTTGGAGGATATTGAAGGGGCGGAATGTTATGTTTTCAGGCTACCCTGTCCCCCCATCAGTGCCTTGCGGGAGTGCCTCTTGTATAGACCCCCAGGGCAGGCAGGAGCATTTTTTAAGTCCATTGGCGATATAATTGCTCTGGTGGCCTCCAGATTTAAACACCTCCTCATCTTAGGGGACTTTAACATACACATGGATCAACAGGACACCTCGGAGACGATCTCTTTGCTAGAATCCCTGGGTGCGTTCAATATAGACCCTTGTGTATTTATCCCCACGCACGAGAAAGGTCATACCCTTGATCAGGTATTTGCGAACTGCCTAATTAAGACAGAGCCTCCTCTAACCCTATGTTGGTCAGACCATTGTCTAGTCACTTTCAGGCTACCAAAACTGAAAAAAACGTATTGACTCAGGTTAAGCAGCCGTCTTCCACTTCCAGATCTTTTCATAAGATGTCATGGCTAGGCGGAGATAGGCACACAGAGTAGGAAAATGCAACACTGATTGAGTGGGCATGAAACTAGAGCTGGTCAGGGCACCTGACTTGTTTACTTACGCCCCGCCCTTGCTGTGCTCGGGCTTGTCACTCGAGAAACTTTCCTGATTGAGAGGATGTGAGAACATGGCCGCATCGAACTAGCTGTTCTCTTTTTGAGTTCCGACAGCGCCTGCCTGAGGACAGCTGCCTTCCTGCCTTGATTGTACTTGTGTGTCAGCAACTGCTTTTGCTCGGCATCTCTTATGCCGTGTTGCGGTATTTGAATCATCGACTTTTCGTTGCCAGCTTACTTCCTAGTAAGCACGTACCGGCTGCGCTCGATCTTAGAGCGCCAGAGGAATGAGACGTCTTTCTTAAGTAGCTTCTTGCACTTAAGTTCCGGTGAGAATCCTTGCTGACAATCCGCGCTACGGCTGGGTTAACGGCAGCCAGCAAACACGCACTCGCGCTGCCGAAGCACCCTTAGTTTGGATTACCTGCTGACATCAAACGCGCACTCACGCTGCGGAAGCGCCCTTGGTCTGGATTACCGGCTGTCAGCAACACGTATTTTGTGTTGAGGAAGCGCCCTTGATTTTTTTACTTCAAAGTACAGGCACTCCACTCAGGAGATGCGGAAGTACCAGACTATTGTTTAGACATACATTTTTGCCTCCCGAGTGAGGTGGTTGAAGTGCTGGGTAGCGCTTCGTTTCTGTTACATTTAAAGAATCTACATGCTCCGAAGAGCAAGATAGGTTGGGCATGCATCAAAGTGATGTACAATTGAAATTACCAAGGAAAGCAGGGCTACCAGGAGGATTGTCAGATAAGAACCTCCATCTTATGTGGACTAAGACTATTTGTTTTTTCTTTTTCTTTATTTTTCTCTTTGGTACCTGCTATACATGGGAGAAGGACTGCTGTTTATTATGTAAGTACAATACACATAGGGGGTTATGGTGGTTTCATATATGAGGAAGAGTGATCTCATATGTGTACTGTGTTTCATTTACAGGGCTTATGGGTGGAGTGCAGGAGAGTCAGGTCCACAGCATCCGACGACATCCCTTGTCTATGCTTAGCAGCTGCAACCTTATTGTTTCTTTTGTCCCTTTTTTCCCTTTCCCAAATGGTGGTATTATAATTGCAGTGTCACATATATACTCATGGGTATATCCATCTAAATGAAGGGATTCATTAGCATCACCATCGTTCCCACTGTGTCCAGCTAAAAGGTTAGTGGAACCTACCTCTGTACGACATAAGATCACCCCGGATGATTTTAAACACGTATTAGACCTACATCCTCCTACGCTCACTTGTGACACAGAACAGGACACAGAGGCTCTTGTAAAGTGGATTGCACAGGGCACTTTGACCCTTGCTCCTCTCACCCCGTGCCCCACGAGAAAAATTAGACGTTCAGCCCCCTGGTTTAAGGGCATCTTACGTCAATGCAGAAAAGACTGCAAATGCCAGGAAAGACCCTGGAGGAAGGATTTCAAGGAGGAAAATAAAAGGAACTATAAAGAGGCCTTAGGAGGCTACCACAAAAAGATACAGGTAGCTAAGAAGAGCTTCTTTGCTTCTAAAATTGAATCTGCAGGAAATAAAAGCAGAGATTTCTTTGACATTGTCAAAAGCTTTTCGTCACCGAGGGCTGCAACCAGGCTTTCTCCCCCCTCTGACAAGTGGATTGGTAATCTAGCTAACTTTCTCAACATGAAGATTGTAACTATACAATCTTCGTTTGACTGCCCAGGCATGCAAGATGTGCCGTCCACTCCACAGACCGCCCTCAGTGCCAGGAAGACAGGGTTTCCCTTTCCATCTTCCCGCCTATGCCTTTAGTGACATCGCTGGCAATAATGAAGGGTCTGAAATCTGGCTTGCCTGTACATCCATGCCCAGGCAAGTTTTAGGCATCTATGGCAGAGATTTTGAACCCCACCGTAAACTGCTTATTGAACACATCCCTCCTTAATGGCCAGGTCCCAGCAGGTTGGAAGAGTGCGAAAATAATTCCTTTATTAAAAAAACCTACAGCTGCACCCATGGTCTTAACTAATTATAGACCCATTTCTATTTTGCTGTTTTTTGAAAAAACAGTTGAGAAATACGTTCATACAGTGATCAGTAATTTCGCAGAGGCGAACAACCTGTTTCACTCTAGTCAGTCTGGCTTCAGGCAGAATCTCAGTACAGAGATGACACTACTGGAGGTATCTGAATCCATCAAAGAGACATTGGATGCAGGTGGCAAAGTGGTCCTGGTCCTTTTAGACCTCTCTGCGGCTTTAGACACTGTGCCCCATGGCCTCCTCCTGAAGAGGCTGAGTGAGTGTGATTTCGATGGCACGCTGTTGAAGTGGTTCGCCTCTTTCTTAGAGGGTAGATATCAGGAGGTCTGATCACCTCTTTTCTCGGCCAGTATGCCACCCTTGAGCGTGGGTGTGCCTCAGGGCTCTATCCTGTACTCTTCAATCTGACATGACCCCCCTGGCTACCCTGGCTGAAGAGAATGAGGTCACAATAATATTGTATGCCAATGACACTCAACTGCTGTTCACCTGTAGGAAGGGAGAAGAATTCAATGGGGAGAAGATCAACAAGTACCTGAAAGAAACTTTTGCCTGGTTTAAATATAACCATCAACCATCTGAAATGTAACAGAGACAAGACCGAAATTATCTTTTTCGGCTCAAGCTGCTGGAAACCTGAAAACAATGGTGGCCCCAAGACATGTCTCTTCCCCAGGCTGCAATCAGGACTGCAAAGAACCTGGGAGTAAAAATGGACAATGCCCTCTTTATGGTATCTCAGGTTCAGTCGGTAGCTGGGACCTGTTTCGGCCTACTGAAGATGTTACAGAGGTTTTTATTTTAGTACAGACCTCGCGTAGAAAAACAGTCATTCAGGCCCTTATCATTTCTAGATTGGACAACGCCAACGTCCTGTATTTGGGCCTCCCGTAGTTCCTACTAAACAGAATGCAGGTTGGTCAGAACGTGGCAGCCAGAGCTGTTCTGAGTCTTGGACCCAGAGATCGAACTTCCCACCATCTTAAGAATCTGCATTGGTTACCTGTTTGCAGCAGAATTCGCTTTAAGGCTCTGATTCTGGCTTTCAAGGCTCTGCATGGCTTGGGAGCAAAGTACATCTGCAGAAGAGTCTCTTTTTACGTACCTGCCAGATCTCTTAGATCCGCTCATCAACATCTTCAGTGCAAGTGGCCGGACTCTTGAATAAGCTGCCTCTTCCACTTAGGCAAGCCACTAACTTGCTGGCCTTGAGGAAACGATTGAAAACCTGGTTGTTCCAACAAACAATATAACTGTCTCTTTTCTGGGTTTTCTCTTTTTTTTTTTCTAAGCTCTTGTTTTTTTGTCTTAGCGCCGGGATACTCTTCTGAGTAGCTGTGCGCTCTATAAATGTATTTTAACATAACATAACATAACACAATGCACCATGTGTGCCAAGTGTCTGTAAATCCAATGCTAATAGTGGGCCAGCAGCACTGATTGTGCCACCCACAGGAGTAGCCCTGCAAATATGTCTCAGACCTGCCACTGTAGTGTCTGTAAGTGCTGTTTTAAACTGCTATGTTAACCAGGAAAGTGCGCCCCTTGCCAGGCCCAAACCTTCCCTTTTATTACATGTAAGGCACCTTTAAGTTAGGCCCAAGGGAGCCCCATGGGTAGGGTGAAGTGCATTCAAAAGGTAGGACTACTGTGTTTTACATGTCCTGGTAATGCAATACTGCTAATTTCGTTTTTCACTACAGCAAGGCCTATCTCTCTCATAGGTTAGCATTAGAGAATCCTTGTAACGTCTTACACATGTATCTTCCAATTTGGAGCAGATAGAGAATTAGAGTTTGGTGTCTCTGGACTCACAATTTAAAAATACATCTTTTAGTGAGGTTGGTTTTTAAATTGCAATTCTGAAAATGCCACTTTTAGAAAGTTTTCTTACTTTAACAATTCTGTGCCTCTGCCTTTCTCTGAATAGACATCCTGGTGAAGATGACTGTTGGTCTGTTTGCGCATTCACAGTCTATACAGGCACACAAAGTACTGTACCATGCTGATGGGGCTATCCAGAGGTAGAGTGGTGGGAGGAGTTGATAATGACACCTGCATAAGGCTGTGCCTCTCCTCACGCAAAGAAGTCTCCACCCATATAGTGTGTCTGAAACAAGGGCAGGGAAAGGCAGGGAAAGGCAGGGTCTTGTATTCTACAAAGACTTTCCTTTGAAGTTTGTCTACCATATACTCCGAACATTTCTGGGTTGCGCACATTTTGCAGAAAAAGAGCTTGATTGCTGTCAGGAGAGACTGACACTTTGGTGTTTGCTTTGCTGTGCTGGCCTGCTGCTGCTTCTTCTGTTCTGGGAGTGAAAACAAGAGACTTTGCTTTCTACATACTGCTTCCAAGGTTCTCCAAGGGCTTGAGTTGAGCTTGCCTCCTGTTAAGAAGTCTCAGGGCCATCATTGACATCACACACCAGCACTTGGGCTTTTCTGCTGAGAGGCCTGTCTTGGCTAGTGGTGCTACATCCAGTTACTGGGCCCTTGGAAGTGGGTTATGATGATTCTGAGAAAAAGGTCCATGCATCGACTTCAAGCGTCGTTTGGAATTGGTACAGCACCCCAAAAACTCAACGCATCACCGCAGCCTGCACCGGAGCGTGGTTCCCGCTTGACTCAACAACCACTGAAGAACCGGGTTTTAGAACCCAGCAGCGCCAGGGAAAACTCTCGAAGTCTTCGGATTCCCCTGCCTCGGCAAACAGAGACATGGGACACTTCTCGATGACGTCAAAGACCAAAGTTTATTGGTTGCAACCAGGAACAGAGATCTACGAAGCACAACACGGGTGGTTCGCTAGAGACTGCACAATTTCAATGAGCGGAGCATGGTCTTTTATGCCAAAAATCACGTTCCAAAGTAGCATCTATTACACACAAACTAACCAATGACAGTGTGACATTTCAAAAGTAGCGCATGACGACAACCCCATTTTCCGTTGTCCAGCCCACCAGAAATGACCAAGCACATTCCAATATCCTGTCGGATCAGGCCGGACAAACCCATCATAAAACCTAAACCCAAATCAGTGATTATGTCGTAAAGGAAGGAGCAGAAACAGATGAGAAGTGAGATAGAAAGGTGGGTGCAGTGTACTGTAAATTCGGCAATGTCCTGCTCTTTGATCTTTATCTGACCAGCTGCTTAACAAGGAACTGGCTCAGCGAGGTCAGCCTCGGGCAAGGGAGTCAGTTCGGCCAGGTCACTCAGAAGTCAGCTAAGGTGTACGTGTCTCAAGGACTCGCTCGGCCGCAGTCATCGGCCTATGTGAGGGCAACCACACAAAATGGCTGCCGTCCACAAAATGGAAACCAAGGGTTGAAACGAGATCCCTGAATACGAAGTGTTCTCATTGATCGATTAAGGCGAAAACACTCGTACACACCGCACTCGTGATTTGCGGTCCACTGACACCAAAATCGTCTATTTCCGACGACTTTTATCGAATGGGTTCGGAACCACCGAACCTCAGACCCTCAAACTACGGAACTACAGACCCTCCTTTTGCCTTTACATAGGCAATAAACCCAAACCCATGTCAATCTGAATCTAGGTCTATCTTCATCAGATCATCAATATGTTGCTGTAGCATCAGCCTAGTACTTAGTACCTCTCTCTGGACAGGTCTCCTCGCACACGAAGTAGCACAAAGGCCACAAATCGCAGGAGCACACTGTACACAGAGACAGAACAGGAAAAGGATAGCTAAGACCATCCCAATGACCATCAGAATTTTCCATCCCCACGTGGATATCAATCCCCAAAACCATCCCATCAACGACCAATCTCCTTTTTCTATATGTACAGAATCAGAGATCTTATGTAATTTGGAAATGGCCTGGAAGACTGACGGAGCGTTGTCTGGAATGAAAACACAGCAGCTCGATTGAATCAGTTTACATACTCCACCTCGGTCTGCAAGTATGACATCAAGAGCAACTCTATTCTGAAGTGTCACAAGTCTATCCGACTGGAGCTCAATAGTCAAGTTACTAAGGGCACCGGCAGTTTCGACTATGGTGGACTCAACCACTCTTGTCAACTGGCGAATGTTCCTGCTGTTAGCCATCGGTCCCCAGAACGGCAGAAAACCCTTAAAGAAATCTCCCAACTATTGCCCTGCGGTATCTTCCTGACTGAAGACACCTCTAGCAACTCTTGTCTTATGGTAATCTGCCGCAGCTGTAAATGTGGGGGGCAACAGAAAAGAAACAAAACATGTGCCTGAAAAGTCAGGGGGCAACCATGTATACGCTTTATCGTAACAAACAAAATAAGTACACTTAGCGGCTAGAAACGCTGGAGAAGTCTGAGACGTGAATACATAAGTCTCAGTGCAGATACTCTTCCCTAGCTGAGCTTTCGGATTCTTGCCATTACCCTGCAGACAATAGCGACCCTGACGGGGCACTATTCAAATCGGTGGAGAACTTTTCGCTCGCTGGTTAACACTCAGACTAACTCCATATCCAGTAACGTCCCAACCACTATATGGTTGTTTCTCATCTTTCGGATTATTCTTCACTGCATTAGTCCCTTTAACCATGTCGACTATGCCTCTAGCTAAAGCACTATTCTTCGGATTGTCTTTCGGTGAACGTAGGGGATAGGCACTCTGGGCATAGATGAACATAGTTCTATATGCCCAAATAGAACCATTAAGGCTGAAAGGCAAAACCAAGTACGGAATACCTTTACCAGTCGTATGGGGCATTAGGCCACAAATCCAACAATTTGTTGTGCTCATAACTAACTGGTGTTGGTGCAAAAGTTGAATAAAGGAATTATTGGCAAATTCCAATCTTCTAACTACTTCATGTTCGGGCAGAGGGCGAAAAGAATGAGAAGAAATAGTGGGTGGAGGTGTAGGTTGCACAGTGGGAATAAACGTCACTTTAATAAGCTTTAAGAGCAAGATACACAAACTGATGACACAAAAAAGATTTTTAATATTGTGCTTATTTATGCTACTGGGTTTTAGAACCCAGCAGCACCAGGGAAAACGCTCAAAGTCTTCGGATTCCCTTGCCTCGGCAAACAGAGACACGGGACACTTCTCGATGACCAAAGTTTATTGGTTGCAATCAGGAACAGAGATCTACGAAGCACAACACGGGTGGTTCGCTAGAGACTGTACAATTTCAAGGAGCGGAGCATGGTCTTTTATGCCAAAAATCACATTCCAAAGTAGCATCGATTACACACAAACTAACCAATGACAGTGTGACATTTCAAAAGTAGCGCATGACGACAATCCCATTTTCCGTTGTCCAGCCCACCAGAAATGACCAAGCACATTCCAATATCCTGTTGGATCAGGCCGGACAAACCCATCATAAAACCTCAACCCAAATCAGTGATTATGTCGTAAAGGAAGGAGCAGAAACAGATGAGAAGTGAGATAGAAAGGTGGGTGCAGTGTACTGTAAATTCGCCAATGTCCTGCTCTTTGATCTTTATCTGACCAGCTGCTTAACAAGGAACTGGCTCAGCGAGGTTAGC
The DNA here is from genome assembly GCF_964263255.1 of Lissotriton vulgaris. Lineage (NCBI taxonomy): Eukaryota > Metazoa > Chordata > Amphibia > Caudata > Salamandridae > Lissotriton > Lissotriton vulgaris. The sequence goes on along the minus strand of NC_141689.1, from coordinate 2,002,374,865 downwards.
CTTGGGCAAGGGAGTAAGTTCGGACAGGTCACTCAGAAGTCAGCTAAGGTGTACGTGTCCCAAGGACTCGCTCGGCCGCAGTCATCGGCCTATGTGAGGGCAACCACACAAAATGGCTGCCGTCCACAAAATGGAACCTGAGGGTTCAAATGAGATCCCTGAATACGTAGTGTTCTCATTGATCGATTAAGGCGAAAACACTCGTACACACCGCACTCGTGATTTGCGGTCCGCTGACACCAAAATCGTCTATTTCCGACGACCTTTATCGAACGGGTTCGGAACCACCGAACCTCAGACCCTCAAACTACGGAACTACACCACAGCTGTGAAATCAACCCAGCGTGACTTTTGATGCATCCTCCCTGGGTGCCCATTTCTTCATTGACACCACACAGCAGTAAGGCCCCAAGACTGCGTACCCGAAAACAACTCATCACTTCCCCTGCAACAGTAAGGACCTAATGCATCACCCCCACCCAGTAGTACGGAACAGACGCCTCACTTCACCTTTTCCAGTAACGAACCGACGCATCGCCTGCTTTTTCGGTGCCACACATGCCCTGCGCCTCGCTATGTCCTTGTTTTTGGACGCATCAAAGATACTTTGTTCTGATCAAGCGCAACCATTGACTCGTAAGAACTAATCTTTGAAAATCCATATCTTGACTTGTGTATGATGAATGTTTGTTAGTTTGGTCTTGTTTTATTCAGATAAATACTGGCTATGTTTCTAAACTGGTGTGTAGTCCATTTGTGGTGTTTTCACTTTCCTACTGTGCTTGTGTGTGTGGACAAATACTTTACACATTGCTCTGGGATTAGCCTGACTGCTCTGTGTCAGGATGACAGTTGGGCTGTTTTTGCATTCATTATAGATAGTCACACAAAGGGAGATATGGTGTGCCCTGCATAACCTAATGGCTCATCACCTGGCTGATGGGTCTTCCTGAGGTACAGTGTTCGGAGGAGTTGACACTGACACCTGAATAGGGCTGTGCCTGTACTAACACAAATAATTCTCAACCAGGGGCAGAGCAGAGGTTATCTTAGGTGTGTATTTACTTACCCTGACTAAAGTGAGCGTCCTTACTTGGACAGGGTGCAAACCACTGCCAACTAGAGACCCCATTTCAAACATTCCTGTATTCTCACTCACTGTGAGTCGCTTGTACTCACTCACTGACACTCTCTCTCACTAATTCTGATTTGCTACTTGCAACTAACTCTTACACACTTTCCCTCACTCACTCACACACACTGACACGTGGTCCTCACACATATGTTGAAACACACTCACACCCACCGGCAATCACACAACATATAATTAAAATCATTTATTAATTTCCTCAATCTATTATTCACTATTAATGTAATAAAAATGGGCAGAAAACAAGGTGAGCAGAGCTTCAACGAGCTACCCCTGTGTTCTTGATAGTGCTATTGATACCTCGGGCCTTGGTTCACAAAGACTGTGCCAAGGATCACAAGGAGCAAGCCAGGGTTCACAGTTGCAACCTCTGGTGACCCCTAAATGACACCAATGCAATCTTTGCTCCAGGTTTCCCTCTGCAGTTCCCTAACTGCTGAGAAGATGACCCAGGTCTAATATATGCCCTGTCCCAGGTACCCAGTTCACACCTCTGAGTGCTAAACCCATAGTTCATGCAGAGCAGTTGTCTTGGATCACATCCTTTCTATTGGCATGTGCCCAAGATCTTGTGAGAACTTGAGCGAAAATTCAGAAGTCACGGGTGGTGTCCGGCGACCATCTTTGTGCACAAACTATTAATACTGTGCTCAAAACAATTGCCCGCCACTTGGATTTACACACATCCACATGAGAGGAGTTCCTGACAGATACCTAGTCTTGAATCAGCAACTTTCCTTAAAAGTTTAATGACGCACCTTCAACAGCAGCAGACACTGGTATGTTAGAAGATAAAAACTGCAAAAAAAACCCAAGAAAAATAACTACTGCAGTGGTTGGTGCACTATGTGCCTTGAATACAACATAGAGACAAGCATGTAGTAAAAACTTAAATAATGCTAACTAATTGAACACTATCTCAATAACATGGCAAAGTTCCCCTTGGATAATATTTGCCCTTTTTGGCTGATTTGATTAAGGCAACTTTAAAATAAAGAGATTCTTGATGCTTAAAGTTAAAGGACAAAATCCGATCTTGGAGTTCACTCGCTCACAAGAAACAAGTCAATCATGTGAAAGAAAAGACTTTGCAGTGTAATGCATATTGCATTACATCCCTGTGGAACAGAAGAATCAAAATGTGTTTTGTGATAGCAGAAGACAGTTGAACTGGTGAGTTGGCTATTAAGATAGAAAGTTAGAATGGTTTAGAGTTAGCATGTAGGAGACTGCATAAATAAGTGATCTATTTGCAGGGCATATCTTTGAAAATTGGAATGTGATGGTAAAGAGGTATTTGCAAGCATCATGTCAACCTAGTGAAAAACTAAGCTACAAGACAAAGCAAGATTCCAGAGTGTCTCCTCTCTTCCATCCCCTATTTCCGTGCCAAGGGTCTAATGAGTAAAGGTTTTTTGTTCTAGTAAGCAGGTGATGGATTGGTAGGATCCACATGGCTCCCTCCTGCAGCATCCAGATTAAGCCACATGTTAGTGGTCTTTCACATTATGGCTCATTCTGAGACTGCTGAAACACCAGTCAACCATCCAAATCAAAAGCCTGCACTGGCACCCTATCCAGGCAAGAATGAATTTCAAAATAATTTTCTATAATTACAAAAGAAAAGAAGTTTCAGCACTCACCTACTTGCAGCAAAAGAAAAATACTATGACCCAGGATGCCTGCTTCACTCCACTCACGCCAAGAATTTGGTAATTCCCACAACCAAAGGAAGGGGAAGAGATTATAGTTATTGTTCCGTCTCAGGCAACCATCTATGTAACGGTCTCCAACCTAGAATCCAACATGCCTCGGCTCCGATCTCTTGTACCTTACCACAGATCCAAAAACCCCCATCTTCGATCTACTTTGCTCAACCAGGGTATTAATAATAACTTTGTAATCAGTTATAGAAAAAATGGTGGGGTGCCATCCTGTGATAGGTTTGGGTCTGTTTAGTGGGCTGGAGTATTTTAGCATGGCAGCCCATGGAGGTGCTCTGGGATGATTTACAATTGTACACAATGAAAGGATATGTTGGTTGATGTTTTATGATATGTCCTTCCAATCTATCAGTTATAACATTTATGACACAAGTGAAATGCGAGATATTAATGTAAATGAAGGACATAATTTATGTCCTGCAAACACCAGAGTAATTTTCAGGATTTCTGGTTGAAAATCTAGTTGCAAAGTGTGAAAATAAATCCAGGTTAGAGCCTGTTAGAAATTAGACTGTTGATTGACTGGGGTGTGAGCCCTGGTCAAGAAGCAACCACAATCGCCAAGCAAACCTCAAATTAACCTGTGTTAAACCACCTGGTAGCCTGGCACAGAGCAATCAGGCTTAACTTAGAGGCAGTATGTAAAGAATTTGTGCAAGACTTTAAACAGTGAAAACAACACATAAAAATGATCCCCACACCAGGTTAAAACAATAGAGCGTAGTAAAAATGTTTTAAAAAAGAAGACCAAACTGACAAAAATCTAATTAGTAGAACCGCAGATATTATGTTTTGAAGTTTCTAGTGAAAATAGCCAGACTAAAGCACATCAGAAGATGTCCCCAACTATAAATAAGAATAGGGCAATAACTCCAAAATATAAAAAAATTCACCCACAGAACAGCTCAACTGATTCTTTATTTATTTGTCATTATTACATATTTTATCATTTTCTTTAAAAGTAATCAGACAGAACAAATACAGCAATTCATCCATGGAAATACAAAAAAATATGTCACATAGAACTATAATCATATAAACTTTGCCCAAATATTCATAAAACACAAAAGACCAGCCCACAATTAACAATATCCAAAAATAGAGGTACACACCATACATCCAACAACCAAGAAACAAATACATCAAGCACATTCAATGAATCAAAAGCACATTCAATTACAAAAACTTATAGAACATCAAACATTACAAAAAACAAAATATACAATTCACAACTATACCATACAGAAGAAAAGCGCCAACATGCGTTTCGGAAAGTACCAAAAACAATATAGAAATTCCTTCGTCAGAGCGCACATTTCATGCTTTGATCAGTATTCGTGACCCAGGAGTGGTCATCGAGAAAATAGGAACATAATACAGTGTGCACAGCACGGCTGAGAAGACTGTCTGTGGGAAAAGAGTTTAAAGAGAATAAAAAAGTTAAAAACAGGACCAATCAGGGTCAAACATTGAGCAAGACATTCACACTGTAAATACACTCAAAAAGGATCAAAAAGACAAAATAAAGAGAAAGGACTGAGGGCCAGATGTAGGTAGCCCTATACCGGTCGGTAACGGGCGAAATTACCGAATTTCGGCCGTTACCAACCGGTATTGGGCATTTAAGATGTAAGGGCCAAATTTAAGGATTCCCTAATTTACCAAATCAGTAAATTACCGATTCCTTAAAATACCGATTCTGTAAATTACCGAATCCTTAATGTAGGGAGCACTCAAGTGAGTGCATTTCTGAGTTAAGGATTCAGTGTTTACCACCAGCTAAAAGTTGGTCGTAAATATCGAAAACCTTTGAAAAAGCAAATTTGTGCTTTTCCAAAAGTGCCATGTGGCAGACATACATGCCCTTAGGTCATGTTCTGTGCCACATGTGCACCCATGCACTATTCAGGGGTGCAACAGGGTGTAAATGTGCCACCTTAAGTCTTCCCCCCTATTACCGATTCGGTATTTACGGAATAGGTAATTCCCATTCATTCCTATGGGCCTCCAGGCCCATAGGAATGAATGGGAATTACCAAATCGGTAAATACAGATTCGGTAATTACCAAATGTTACCGATTCGGAATAATTTACTGAATCAATACCTACATACCATTTACCGATTCTCCCATAGTGTATAGGAATACACCTCACAATCCAACGATGACTTGAACCTTATATCCCAAACAACCGTGTGAAAAGCAGGAGAGAAAATCCATCACCAGTATCATAAAGCACACACCTTAGCAATCTAAGGGCAAAGACTCTTTTCTGAACCTGGATCCGGACGGAACAGGATAAACCTCCTAAAAGACTGGAATTCCTGAATAAATATAAAACAGGAAAAAATGTTGTGAGGACTGATGTGCGCCGGACAGATAAGTACTGCAGAGATCAGCCAAAGGACATGCGATATATCTAAGGACTAAAACGGACTGACCCAATTGGCAGCCTAAGTGCAAAAAATGAAAAAAATATCTAGGGCACGATGTAGGTAATCCCAGATTACCGATTCTTAAATACCGAATCATACCAATTCGGTATTTAAGAACAGGCAAATGGGATGTAGGTATTTTACCGAAAAAATTACCGAATCGGTAAGTTTCAGTAATTACCGAATCGGTAATTACTGATTCGGTAATTGCCATTCATTCCTATGGACCTGGAGGCCCATAGGAATGAATGCCAATTACCGAAGCAGTATTTATCGATTCGGTAAAAGGGGGAAACATTGAAGGGTGGCAGGGTGTCACTTTGACACCCTGTTGCACCCCTCAATTGTGTATGGGTGCACATGTTGCATACATTGAAGGCCTAAGAGGGCATGTATGTCTGCAACATGACACTGTTGGAAAAGCAAAAAAAATGCTTTTTCCAAGGTTTTCATTATTTACCACCAACTTGTAGTTGGTGGTAAATAGCGAATCCTAAAAGGGGAAAAGCACTCATTTGAGTGCTCCCTACATAGCAAAATCGGTAATTTACCGAATTGGTATTTTAAGGAATCAGTGATTTACCGATTCCTTAAAATAACGATTCGGTAAATTACCGAATCAGTCAAATGTCCACCTACATCTCATTTTCCAAATACCGGTCGTTAACGGCCGAAATGACCGAATTTCGGTCGTTACCGACCGGTATTTGCCTACCTACATCGGGCCCCTAGAGTCCGGATCCGCATCTCCAAAAGAGAGGGGCCGGTAGCCAGGACATTAACTGTGATGGGGAATATAACCAATTTACCATGTTTTGATGGGGAACGAAAATAATATACAGGTAGCTCAACCAAAGACCCAAAAGCAAATAAAGTGAAATGTGCTCCTAAGGGCAAGATATTGATAGAATCACACCATAAGGAGCAAGAAGGTGTTGCTACATGAAAGATCGCAGGGGGCAGAAGATTAGGAGGCTACAGTAATTAATACACTGTACATGAGACCTATTGTTGGAATCTAACTATGTAAGACGCACAAAGTGGAAGGAATTACCACAAAACGCTCACCTGGATTTTAGTTAGAGAGATTCACAGGTAAACTCTAAGAAAAGCTTCCCAGAAGGCATAGGCATAAAAGCCCCCCCAGTAAGACAAAGCCAAAGGTAGAAATGCTTGATGCCTGAACACAAACAAAACCAGATACAAAATCAAAAAACCCGCGACTAGTTTAAAAAAATTACGGAGGAACATAGGGGCTTGCGTGAAGATATGGGAAAATAAACGGAGAAAGGGGACCCCAGGCACCGCTTACCTAGATCTCAACTCCTGAAGTAGTGAGCCATCAGTATTACAATGGAGGAGGCCACTGTAGGGAACCCCGGATACGAGCCTGAATGACCGCAAGATACGAGTAGTCAAGGGTAATTACAATTGGGACCTGGATATAAACAGAATAAGCTTTGGCAAAGTCGGAGACTAAGTCGAAGGAACAAAGTATAACGTGCACTCAGAGTAAGCCCCCCGCAGGCACCGCTTACCTTGCTCGAGTTTTTCTTCCTTGCAAAATTTACCATAAATGCCGTCGTCGAGAGTGCCGTTAAAAGTGATCTGGAAGGCCCCTCCTATAAATACGATGCACTACCGGACATAATGAGCCAGAACAATGTGCACCTGGACAGACAGAAAAAAGACTAGACCGTCTTTGAAAGCCTTAGAGAGGGTAAATGCGCATCGGCCATATTCCAACGGAGATGAAATACACATCACAATATGGATGCGTCCGCAATAGAAGACGGACCCGGGAAAAAGAGGGAGAAGTGTCTGCCATTTACCAGTATATACCGAATAATACGACTGGGAAAACAAATAGATCCCAGCCAAAGAAAAATGCTAAATGAATAAATAAACGGCCCACCCTAAGTCACAAATGTTTAGTCGCGTCGGCCAGTATAATATTAAAAAGTGAAGCAGACGCGCCAGCAGCAAATGGATTATAAAAGACAAAACCGGAAGTGGAGCCATATCAAACCCAAGATGGAGATCAAAAAGCCCACTTTAAGTTGCAACCACACAGTGCGTCGGCCAGTACTGTGTTAGATAGTGTAGGTTTGGTACTGCTGATGTGCCCTTGTAAATAAGGGCGGGGGCTAACCACAGGCATAGGCCTATACCTTGGTGGAATAATGACGTGACACAGACACAGGGAAGCTCTAGTTGGACAGGAAGTCACGAGCGACCTCCAACCATTTATTTATAGCCTTCAGGCCACGCCTGGCCTGAAGGTGCAACAATGTGTGCAAGTGGTTCCGGGGCTCAGCCGAGACCCTCGGACCACTAGAACGCTACATCCCTTCCCAAATTAGTTCTTGTTTCTTCGAGTTCAAATGTTGCTCATGAGTCATACTCAAAGTCTGCCAGCTTCTGGCTGGGCCGGGGGTTTGGCCTCAGATGGTACATGTTCCTTCCTCTCGCTGGGACTATTGTCGGCGTTGGGGATTGCGCTGGTGGTGTAGCAACTACTGGGGTCTTCTCTCTTTCATGTTGTGTTGCTTGCTCATGAACTTCACTTTGATCAGTGGGCATGATGTCCATGTAATTTTCGAGGCTTCCTTCATCTGCTGTTGATTTTGCAGGGATCCGCTTGAACCAGGATATGTTGCGGGTTACTTCCTCTCCATTTCTCTGGACAGTGATTGCAGTTCCTTTTGTGGTTTTGACGACCCATGGGTCAGGTTCATATGGTGTTCTGAACTTGCCTCCCGGCCATCGGGTTCTTAACAACACTGTGTCACCCGGTGCTAGTGTCCGACTATGTGTTCTCCTCTTTTTGTTTGCTCTGTCATTGTTCACTCTCCTCCTCCTTTGGGTTTCTTCAGGTTTGTATTGCTCTGTTGTCCATCCTTCAGCCATCGGGAGGCTGTCTCGGCGGTTTCCTGCAAACATCAATGACCACGGTGTCCTTTGTGTTGTGCTGTGTGGTGTGCTTCTGTATTCGCCGAGGAAATGTTGCAGCGCCTTTTCTGGGTCACTCTTCTCTATTCCGGCTATTCTCAGCACTTTGTTAATTGTCCGCATAAATCTCTCGGCCTCACCATTCGCTTGGGGCCACTGCGGCGTTATGCGATGATGTTGGATTCCTAGGTTCTTCAAGAATTCATGGAACTCGCTTCCCTGAAACGGGGGCCCATTGTCCGTTTTGAGTATCTGGGGGCGTCCAAACATGGCAAATACTTTGTCTAATATGGGCTGGACGTTCTTGAAGCTGGTGGAGTCGGCTAACTCCACAATCGGATACTTGGAAAAAGAGTCGATGAGCACGACTGTTGTACGCCCATCGGGGAAACTCCCAAAGTCCATGCTGACCCATGACCAGGGTGCTGGGGCATGTTCCTCGGTGATGATGGGTGCAGGAGTTTCATGGTTGCTGGTGAGCTGGCATGCTCGGCAGTTCTTTACTAAATTGTCAATGCTGGCGTCCATTTCTGGGAACCACACTTTTTCCCTCATTCGACCCTTCATCCGTCGTATACCTTGGTGTCCCGCGTGTGCCAGCGTGGTGGCATGTTCTTGCAGACTTAGGGGTAGTAGTATGCGGCGTCCTCTGAGGACTAGTCCATTTTCCGCCATGCTGAGCTCGTTGTGGATTTTCCAGATGTGTCCCAATCTAGTGCGATCGATTTCTGGCCAGTCATGGTTGTCTCTCAAAAATCCTTGCCACGTCCCAGACTGGATGGTATCTATCACCTTCTGTAGCACTTTGTCTTGGCGGTAGTTTTCCAGTATCGAGGGTATTGACATGGCTTGGGGGCACGCACCTTGTGCTAAGAGGTTGATTTCCTCTTCAAACAGCGTCTCTTCTTCTCTTGATTCCATGGCTTCTGCTGCTGGATGACGGGATAGGAAATCTGCTGGGTTTTTTTCTCCTGGTCGGTAGACAAGGTCCATGTGGTACTGTTGTACCTGAATTGCCCACCTTTCGATTCTGGGAGGTGGATGCGGTGCGGTTCCTCTGAAAAGAGGTATCAGCGGCTGATGATCGGTGACTAGTCTGAAAGGGCATCCGGCCACATATAGATGGAAGTGGTTGCAGGCCCACTTTACTGCCAGCGCCTTCCTCTCGATTTGTGAATAGCGAGCTTCGGTGGCCGTTAGTGCCTTGCAGGCAAATGCTAATGGTGTCCATACCCCTGGCTCTGCTTCTTGAGTGAGTAAGGCCCCAAGCCCTACTGGGCTGGCATCGACTAGGATCTCGGTTTTTCTGGCTGTATCAAAGTACGCAAGAGTCGTTGTATCCAACAGTGCTGTCTTGATTTTTGCAAACGCTTGCTCCTCTTCGGAGCCCCATTTCCACAGTGCATCTTTCTTGGTTAAGGCACGGAGTGGCTCAGCGATCGTTGCGAGACCGGGAATGAAACGTGCACAGTATTGCGCCATCCCGAGGAAGCTCCTCACTTCTGACGCTGTCAATGGGGCTGGTGCGTGTTTGATGGCGTGTGACTTGCGTGGATGTACTTTCACTCCTTGGTTGTCAAAGATGTACCCAAAGAATTCTACGGTCTTTTGGAAGAATTTGCATTTCTCCTGGTGCAGTGTGACGCCGTGTTCTGAAAGCCGTTTCAGTGTTGCCCGTAGCCTCTGGTGGTGTTCCTCGCTGGTTTTTGAGTGGATGAGGATGTCATCGCTGACATTTAGTACGCCTTGTAATCCGGATAGCACCTCCTTGATCGTGTTTTGAAAGATTTCGGCAGCTGACGAGATGCCAAAATTCAAACGTTTATACCTTCGCAGCCCAAGGTGCGTGGAGAATGTCGTTATGTATCTGCTCTCTTCTGCCAACCGGAGTTGGTGATATCCGGCGTTAAGGTCGAGCTTAGAGAACCACTGGGCTCCGTTGAGGTCTGCTAAAATGTAATCTACTGTCGGTGTGAGGTGCCGTTCACGCTTGATGGCTTTATTGGGCATGCGCATGTCTATGCAAATGCGTATTTTGCCCGGTTGGCGGGGCTTTTCAGCAATCACCATCGGTGAGACCCACGGGGTGGGGCCAGTGACTTTCTCAATCACATCTTGTTGTTCCAGCTTTTCTAGCTCGTTCTCTACTGCTGCTCTGAGATGGAATGGTATTCTCCTGTGCCGGAGAGCGATGGGTTGTACTGTCTTGTCGATGTGTAGTTTTATTGGCGGCCTCTTGATCATGCCTAAGCCTTGGAATAGGTTTGGGAACTGCAGTAGTAACTCGTCAACTTGAGTGCTCTTCAAAGCGTTGGCGAACGCGATGAGCTGGAGGTCTTCTGCCGTGTGGCTGCCGACGAGGAGGTCTGCTTCTCTGTCCACCACATGGAATGTCGTGGTGACTTCGTGTTCTTCTGCCTTCACTTGGACCACCATTTTGCCTCGCAGCGGAAGCGGCTCTTTCCCGCCATATGTGAATATGCGGACTTTCGATGGAGTCAGTCTGGGCTTTGGGTGTAGATTCTTGTAATGCTGGATCCCCATGACATTAACTGTTGCGCCAGTGTCAATTACTCCAACAGCTGGGGAGCCGTCTATGAGGATGTTGCACTTGGGCTGTGGTCTTCGCCGCCTCTTTAGGTCGCTCGTGAATGAGACGAAGTAGCATTCGTCATCTTCGTCTTCGGATGAGTCATCAAGTCTGTCGTACCGTCGGTGTTGTGGCCTCATGTCTCGCGGCGATTGTCTTTCTTCTATCTCTAGTTGTCTGACTGCCCCAGCCAGTGACTTCTTGCTGGACGGCCCTCGTCCTCTGGCTCTTCCTCGGCACACACTAGAGAAGTGATTCGGGATCCCGCAGTTTGAGCAGGTCTTCCCACGTGCTGGACAGCTTTCTGCGTCATGTGCTTCTCGTTCACAGTATCCACACGTTGTTTTTCTCGGCGTTCGGGCTGACCATTGGCCTCTTCCGCCCTTCGAGGACGTTCTGATCGCGTCGACTCTTTCTGTCTTGATTGTCACTCCAGGGTTTGTGCTGGTGTTGAGTGCTGCCTCCATTGCCGATGATCGCACATCGGACAGTTCGTGAGATCTTGCCAGTAGTAGGATTTCTTCCAGCGTGATTTTGGGTTGTCGGAGGATCAGCGTCCTCAGTGGCTTGTTTCGGCATCCTTGAATCAGTTGGGCGGTGACTTCCTTGTTCTGATCGTCCTCGGTGCACGTGCTGACGAGCTCCCGTAGGCGAGCGTGGAATGCATCCATGGTCTCGCCTTCTCGTTGTCGAGACTGTCGAAACTTGAACCTTTCATAATGTGGGTTTAGTTGAGGATCGAACCTAGTTAGGCCCACTGAACTAAGTGTCTTAAATCCTGGTTGCAGAGCATTGGATGGATCTGTATCAAAGATGCACTGCATTGTCGTAGGGATGCATATGTTTCGTGATGCAGCAAGGTTGCGGTGTGAGGCCCTTTGCATCTTTATCGAGGATGCCATTGATGGGGCTTGCAATGCAAAGTCCAACAAGGGAATGCAGCGCACAGCTAGTGATGCGTTGCTTCCGAGGAGCTGCAAGGCGGTGATGCAAAAGGACAAAATAACAAAGTAATACATAAAGACATGCAAATTCATGATGTCCATAAAAACTGTTATGCATAAAAACCAGCAGCACAAAGCTATAAAGATATTGTTTATACAGTGATCATCGTGTTACGTGCACGAACAGCAGTTGTAAGAAAAGTACCCACACAAAATGCTAATTTATCGTCTTCCAAGTTGAATAGGATCTCTGTAATGTATGGGTGAGTACCTTTTAAAAAAAGTAGTTAAAAACAATCTTATGTATTGAATGTAAAATTTACAAAAAAATAAAAAGTGTAATGTGGTTTGACCTGAATGACCATCACATGGGCTTGGCATTTGATCAAGATTTATATGAAAACCGAGGGGAAAAGACAATGAATACTTAACTGTGCCATCCCTCACATGGAAAAGGAGACCCTGCTCCCAACAGCCCATAGGTTTGGTAAGATAACTGGCCAGTAAAAGATGGTCATTTTCAATGGTCATAAAAGTGACTACAGTGGACTTCCTAGACTCCCTGTCGAGTCTGTCCTTTCCATAAAGTGTGTATAGGGCCCCTCACAGATCTCTTTTATTTACAGTTTCAATCTTCTGTAGGCCATTTAAAATATGTTCATAGTTGATCCTGTCTAAACTAGATCTCATATTGGCTAGCCATGGGATATCCATGCCTTTTACACAATTAAGGCAGTCAGTTATAATTTCACTTGTAAGGGACGCCGCATAGTTTTTCTATATGGCTACCCAAAAAAGGGCAGATCGTGCCCTTATATAGTCTTCAATTAATTCACTGTGGCAAACGTATTGCAACGTAGAGCTAGGGGATCCCAGGATTTTTCGGCAAACCAGTTCACCTCGTTCTGAATGTTGCTACATTTGGAGAAGCCCCATACCTCGGCGCTTTAAGTTGTCGGGGGTATGCACTGGGATTTACATTCTTTTTAAAGGGATAAAATGGCCCGACCTCCTGGGTTGGGGGAGACTAAGTATCAAATTGATTGTTTTAGAGGACTTGTTCCTGCAGTAAGCAATATGGTCAGTCTATGAACTATTAGCATCAAAGACCAGCCCAAATAGGGAAAAGTGCTAGTGCATTGTAAACTCTGGTTACCCAAGGAGGTACATCAATGGTTATATACATCTAGCAAGAACTTCCTCGGGGCACAGTTCATAATAAAAAATTTTTTTAATTAGTGCACAAAGTCTAAGGAGGCCATAAAATCATAAAGCCTCGTACCAAAAGGTGCAAGGCATTTGGTGTGCGGCACATTAGGACTGCATCATCAGTATATAAAAGGGCAGGGAGTATGTGACCTTTAACTCTTGGACATCTTTAGTGAGCATTGATAAAGAAACATGTAAGTTGTTAATACATAAAATAAAAAGAAATGGGGCCAAGAAACACCCCTGCCTGACCCCTCGAAAACACCAATATGTTTAGAGACCTCCCCACACATGTTGATTCTGGTCTTGGCTTTAAGATGTCTGTGAAGATATGCTAAAAAATTTACTAATGCATCGTCCATTGCATATTCTAAAAGGATGGACCACAGACAAGACTGATAAACATAATCAAAAGTGGATGTCACTGAGCAACTGTATATTTCTGATTCATAAATTAAGGTTAAGGCATTGTTTGATCGTATCCACTTTCTTCCTAAAACCAAATTGGGAGAGATGTAAAATAGAATTCTCCTCAGCCCAGGTATTAATGTTATTATACAAGACCCTTCCTAAGATTTTCAACGTGGGATTGATCAAGGAAATAGGTCTGTAACAACCTGGCTGGGAGCGGTCACCCTTTTTAAAAATTGGAACAATAGTGCTAGTTGACCATGTGCTTGGTAGTGTGGAACAGGATAGGCTATTAACAACATTAAACAATGGGGGCATGGTCAGGCAAGATGGCCGAACAGACGTGATCCGAGTCGGTTCCCTGTCCGCGCCAGTATCTCGGGGAAATTCTAGCCGCTCCACGTACCTGCACTCCATAACTTGAGAGCGGGAGGCATCTGCAGCACCTTGGGGGCCTGAGGAATCCCGATGTGACGCTCCAACGATAGCGGAGAGCCCGCCTCGAGCCATCGCTGAGAGGCTCCTTGAGTAGCCGCACTGGCCGCCTTCTTAGGTTCTCCAGTGGCGCCTGGTGACTTTCAGTGCTCATTGTGGGGCGAACACAGTGTGGAGGATGGTGCTGGGGCCAAGCGATGCGAACGCTACGCAATACAAACATTCGAGAAATAACTATCAGTCTCCCACAGCTCTGAGGCAAATGAATCAATTCAGCTGTGGGAGTGTATGGACGCCGATGCCTGACTCTGAGATGGCAGCCATTTGCCTGACCGGGCCTCCTTTCCGATAGGCACTGAGCGCCGCATGGGGGTTCTCTCTCCCAGCCCCAAATGCTGCACCACTGCCTCAGTGAGTGGCCCCAGCTCTCCATCGGATAATACTGAGCTACCTTTCCGAGGTCACAAAGACGACCTTCAAATTTCTCCATAATCGGGACTACTACCCTATCGAGAGCTCCCTCCAAAATGCCACGCCTCAGACAAAGGCCCCACCAGGAAAGGGTGCGCTGGCAAAGAAGGCCCAGTGAGATACGCTTGCAGTGGGGGGGGGGAGTACGCAGAGTGGTGCCACAAGACATGTAAACAAAGTGCTCTGGGTTATGAATGGTGGATCAGGGACTTCTCCAAACCTCACATGATCAAGGAGACCTAAAGCTGTGATTTTGGCTGCACAATGGTACTACTGGAAGGGCATGCACAATGTGAGAATCTAAAATCGCTCTAATTCAGTTTGTTGGGATTCACAGCGCGGCAACGACGGAGGGCTTGGGTATTGGAGGAGGGGAGTCTGGGAGGCCTGCCTCTATGCCACCCAAGAAGGCTGTCACCCAAGCAGCGACTGGGGTTACCCGCTTCTTCGCTCCAGCAGACAAGCCCCCTTCCGCAGACTGTGTAACACTGACACGTTCTTTACTAAAGAAGACCTCTTGGCCTCATTATGAGATTTTAAGGCTGAGCTGCGAAAGGAACCGAGCCAGGACATTCAGGGCTCTATCAATCAGCTGAAATATGACCTGAACGACCGCATGGCCTCTCTCTAGCATGACGTGGACTATGTAGGACTTAGGGTTGTGGAGCTGGAGGAACAGACTAAAGATATTAACACATGCTCCTCCAAACTGCAGGACACGATCCACGCTCTCCAGGACTAGTTGCATCTCAACCAAATGAAAACGGAGGACCTCGAAAACAGAGCAAGCCGAGACAACCTATGGATTTGACACCTGGACCAGGGGGCAGAAGGGTCTGACACAGAAGCCTTTCTCTTAGGTCTCTTTACAGAAATCATTAGCCCGCAGGCCCTACAAGTCACACTTGAAAGAGCACATAGGGTTGGGGGCCCAGCAACTTGGGACCGAAAGCGCACAAGAGATATTCTGGCAAAATTTAATTTCTACAAGGTAAAAGAGATCATCCTTACAGTCGCCAGAAAAAAGACCTCAATTTCCTTCCAGGTGCATGAATACAGCATAATTCAAGACATGGCGCACGCAACGTTATTGTGAAGACAGCAGTCTCAACCCCTTACTTCCAAGCTAAGAGAAGATACAATATTGCTGGACCTATCTCCTCGGCCTAAGCTTCGAATGCACAAAACAAGCTGATCCACATCACCGAGCTGAAGGAGGGCATGAACCTTCTTGGCCTCCCTGCCACTGACCCGGAACCCACAGTGGACACTACACGGGGCTCCAGTCGTGGAGCCTCCTCTTCAGCAGGGTGGGCCATGACCTCACGAGGGAATCACAAATGAGGACAGTACCAAGTATCTTGTACTCTTGCACCAATGCAACCTATGGGCCTTGGACACCAGTCTGGAGGAATCCTTTGGTTGATTTGCCGGGACTATTCTGACATTGGAGATTCAGAAGTTTTCATGCTGGATCGTTTGGTCTCCTTCCAAGCTTTGAAATTGACATTATTAATGACCTGAACTGCAGGACAGTGCCCCGAGATAGGTGCGGATGGGATTATGGGTCAAGCCATCCGCCAACCATGCACCGTGGGTGACCTCACCTAAGGTTGGACACCATCTTCTATACAACATGAATTCCAGTTGTTATTATTGGGGACTATTTATTTATTTCCTTTTTCTTTTCATCAGTTGGGAAGGGGGGTGGGATACTGGTGGTTACACTGCACACTTATTGCTTGGGAGACAGCTCGAGCAGCTGCATGTCTATAACAGCCTACAGTGGGAATGTTATGGTTTTAATATGCATGCGAAGGATGAGCAGGCTTGGGCGGAGGAGATGAATTCCTTTTGACACAATGGTAATCACGATAGCATCGTGGAACGTCAGGGGCCTTTTACTCACTGCAGAAAAGGCAGATAGTATGGAAATATATCACGGATCACCATTTAAATATAGTGGCACTCCAAGAGACACATCTCCAGAGAGCCGATGAAATGAGGCTTAAACACAAACAATATCCCCTTATTTATAAATCATCAGCACTTACCAAACACCGAGAGGTGGTGCTTCTCTTTCACTCCTAAACAAAATTTCAACCTCTTGACATCCAATCAGACAAGGAAGGTAGAATGCTCTTGGTTAAGGGAACCCTACAGGTGACACTATGCACTTTTAGTGCTAAATACACACCTAACACAAGCCAAACAAGCTTGTTCCAGCTCCTACTAGATAAAATAGATCACTTTGCGGAAGGTACTATAATCTTGATGGGGGACTTTAAACTCACATGGCAGCCAGAACTGGATAGCACTCAACCACACAGGGCTGACACTGGCTCCATCCCCGCTGACTTAAAGCAAAATGCTGGCCTTATACCTCTGTGATGCATGGAAGAACCAGCACCCACAGACCAGAGATTATAGATTCTACTCTCATGTGCACTACACGTAATCCTGATTAGATTATATATTTGTTAGTTAAAGACTACAGGGCACACTTCAGGAGGCTAAGATATCTCCCCTCTCCCTCTCAGACCACTGCCCGTTAGCAATTTGCCTAAACTGGGCTCCAGCTTCCACCACAAACCCTGAATGGTACTTCCCAGTTCCCCTAACATGGGTACTCCAAACTGAGCTACGAGACACGATCACAGAATTTTTTTTAACTAATAGGCCGGAAGATACTTCCCTGAGCAATAATTGGGATGCCTTTAAAGCGATCATGAGGGGGAAATGTGTTGAGCTTAACTCCACACGAGAACGGGAGAACATGGAGAAGGAACTCGAACATGCAGAACTAGCACACAAAAACAAACCCTCTAGGGTTACTTTGTGGCTTTACGTGGCAAGTTAAAGGCAATATATAATAATAGGGTAGAATAAAACCTTTTAAAACTCCGCCATACCTCCTTTACGCAGGGGAATAAAATAGGCGACATCTTGCACATCAACTGTGAGAGAAGCGTGAGAGGGAATATATTGGTGGACAGGGATAAAGCTAACCTCTTTTGCTCCTTCTATGAGTCATTGTATACCGTGGACCCTAAAGATTCCCTTTTGCAAGATAACTAACTTCGGGATCTGCGGTGCCCTAGTATCTCCCAAACCATGAACGATCACCTCACAGCCCCGATAACCATAGATGAGGTAGGCGACTCGATTGCAGACCTTAAACTCAATAAAGCCCCTGGAAGAGACGGCTTCGCAGCCCATTTTTATAAAACCTTTGCCCCAACCTAATTCCACATCTCATTCGCCTATTTAATCAGATGGCGGAGCTAGGAGAGGCAACCAATTCGATGGCCGAGGTGGTCATTACGGTGATCCCTAAGCCTGGGAAGAACGCACAACTGTGTTCCTCTTACCGCCCTATAACACTCCTAAAGTTAGATGCAAAATTTTACTCTACTATCCTTGCAAACCGAATACAGGACCTACTGCCCGATTTGGTCCACCCCATTCAATCTGGCTTTATACAAGGTCGGCAAACACATGACAACAACAGGCGCCCAGTCCATCTCATTGAAAAAGCCACCAAACGGGGAATACCAGCGGTCTTGGTGGGGCTTAATGCCAAGAAGGCATTTGATCGGGTGGATTGGGTATTCCACTTTCGCGTTCTGAAAGCGTTCGGTTTTGCCGATAAATTAATTTGCATGATCCAGGCCAATTATGCTCTGCCCCGTTCATGGGCATATGTTAACGGAGTGACTTCAGCCCCCTTCTCTCTTACAAGGGGCACATGGCAGGGGTGCTCCTTATCACCCCTGCTCTTTGCGCTACGCATTGAGCCCTTTGTGATGTCCATAAGAAACAATTTGGAGATACAGGGGATTCCCTTTGGAGGAGAGGACCACAGAATTTTACTTTTTGCGGACGATGTTCTCCTCACACTCGCAGAACCGTCTCTAGCCCTTGCAGCATTGAAAATTGAACTAGCTAAATTCGAGGTGGTGTCCAGTTTTAAGACAAATTTAGATAAATCCTATGTTCTTAATCTCACCTTGCCAGATGATGTAACAAGGAAACTCCGGTCTCAATCCCCCCCTGCAGTGGACTAGCCGCTCTCTCCAGTATCTGGGAATCCAGTTGACCCCACGGGTGAAGGGGCTATATAAAGCCAACTTTCCACCGGCCCTCCGTCAAATTGAGAAAGACCTCCAACGATGGAAGCCCCTATTTATTTCTTGACTTGGCCACATTCATGCTATTAGGATGACACTACTACCCAGATTATTATACCTATTTCAAGCCCTACCTACCTACCTATCGATCTTGACGCCACCTTTCTCCCTAAAATTAAATTGTTATTTACACAGTTCATCTTGCAACGGGGGCGGGCTCGCTTATCCTTTGACATCTTGCGATGCCCGAGATCCAAAGGAGGAGTGGGATTACCAGATATTGGGCTGTATTACAAAGCTACTCAACTGCGAATTGTGACAGAATGGTTTAAAAAGGAGTCAGGTAAACATTGCCTCCATATGGATAGAGGAGTGGCGGGGAGGGCTATATGGGATCTAATTTGGAAGGCTAAGAAGGACCCTCCCAGTTGTGCATACATCAGCACCTGCACCATTCTGAAAGTTTGGGACCCTGTTTCAGGGTGCGAGGGATGGACCACGTTCCACTCCCCATACACCCGATCCACTTTAACCCGGCCTTTCTTCCAGCTCTTTATGAAGGCCCATTTGACCCCTGGAGAGAAGGTGGCGGCATCATGCTTGATCATCTGTTCCACAACCACAACATCCTCACTTTTGATAGTTGCCAACAAGACTTCTGCTTACAACCAGAGGAACACTTTCACTACCTTCAACTGAGACACTGGGCACTCACCCCCCACATACACGAACATGCCACAAGGGAGAAAACGTGATTTGAGAAGTATGTTAGGACAGTGGGCTCAATGAGAGAAGTGATCTTTTTTCTCTATAACTATTTGCTCTCCAACACACATGCAGTCCAACCCAGTTATATGTCTATCTGGGAGGGGATACTGCAACACGATATTCAGGACAGAGAATGGATGGCACTATGATCCGATATATCAAAGTTCAATTACTCCCTAGACCTTAGAGAAGGACACTTAAAAACACTAATAGACTGGTATTTAGTCTATTAGCAAAAAAAAAAAAATAGCAAAATTTGTTTGTCCCTCCCCTTTGTGTCCAAGGTGTGACTCAGCAGAGGCGGACGATATTCACATATTCACATGTTCTATGATTGCCCTGTGATTGGTCCCTTTTGGACAAAAGTAGGAGAGACACTGTATAGTTTTTTTAAAAGTAAATATTGGTTTGAATGGGGTGAGGGTAATATTTGGGTTGGACTCGGAAACTACTAACGAGCTCAGTGAGGAACAGATTGCCTTATTTTTTACTCTAATTATTATCGCTCGCAGAGAAATTTGTATGTTATGGAAAGACCCAGCACCCCCACTATATGATAAATGGCTACAGTCTGTTCTAAAAACTGCACAGCTTGAATTGGGGGCTTTACATATTAGAAATACCACTGTTTGGCTCCCACTTTGGGAATGGGCACTCGAGCTGAGGTTGGTATCCGATTCCGAGATTGTCCAATGATTACATCGGACCCTGGGATAAAGGGGTAGCCAGGTCGGCTTCGGGTGCAGCAAGGACCCCGAACCTGGGTGCACAAGAGAGAAGAAAGGGTTGTTGGTGTCTTTCTTTTGCAAGTACCAAAGGTGAGATGAGGACAGTAAAAAAAAAATAGACTGGTATTTAGTTCCCTCCAAACTTAAACGCATTTTCCCGAACACGACTGATCGCTGTTGCAGGGGTTGTGGGTTACTGGGGGATTTCCAACATCTCTGGTGGGATAGCCCCATCGTTCGCCCCTTTTGGGAGGATATTCTATCCCAAATTAAAACTGTCCTGGGGTATCCAATACCGACCACCATGGAGGAAATCCTTCTGGGCCTTCGAGATCCCACCCTAGAACATCAGACCAAGGCAGATAAAGCCATTATGTGGACCTGTATAGGTGCTGCAAAGATAACAATCGCGGCAGCCTGGAAGAAAACAGCTCCTTCCCTCTCTTTATGGCACTCGCGAGTATGAAAACTCTTTTGCTTGTAAAGGATGGCAGACATATTCGCAGCCCATTTTTATAAAACCTTTGCCCCAACCTAATTCCACATCTCATTCGCCTATTTAATCAGATGGCGGAGCTAGGAGAGGCAACCAATTCGATGGCCGAGGTGGTCATTACGGTGATCCCTAAGCCTGGGAAGAACGCACAACTGTGTTCCTCTTACCGCCCTATAACACTCCTAAAGTTAGATGCAAAATTTTACTCTACTATCCTTGCAAACCGAATACAGGACCTACTGCCCGATTTGGTCCACCCCATTCAATCTGGCTTTATACAAGGTCGGCAAACACATGACAACAACAGGCGCCCAGTCCATCTCATTGAAAAAGCCACCAAACGGGGAATACCAGCGGTCTTGGTGGGGCTTAATGCCAAGAAGGCATTTGATCGGGTGGATTGGGTATTCCACTTTCGCGTTCTGAAAGCGTTCGGTTTTGCCGATAAATTAATTTGCATGATCCAGGCCAATTATGCTCTGCCCCGTTCATGGGCATATGTTAACGGAGTGACTTCAGCCCCCTTCTCTCTTACAAGGGGCACATGGCAGGGGTGCTCCTTATCACCCCTGCTCTTTGCGCTACGCATTGAGCCCTTTGTGATGTCCATAAGAAACAATTTGGAGATACAGGGGATTCCCTTTGGAGGAGAGGACCACAGAATTTTACTTTTTGCGGACGATGTTCTCCTCACACTCGCAGAACCGTCTCTAGCCCTTGCAGCATTGAAAATTGAACTAGCTAAATTCGAGGTGGTGTCCAGTTTTAAGACAAATTTAGATAAATCCTATGTTCTTAATCTCACCTTGCCAGATGATGTAACAAGGAAACTCCGGTCTCAATCCCCCCCTGCAGTGGACTAGCCGCTCTCTCCAGTATCTGGGAATCCAGTTGACCCCACGGGTGAAGGGGCTATATAAAGCCAACTTTCCACCGGCCCTCCGTCAAATTGAGAAAGACCTCCAACGATGGAAGCCCCTATTTATTTCTTGACTTGGCCACATTCATGCTATTAGGATGACACTACTACCCAGATTATTATACCTATTTCAAGCCCTACCTACCTACCTATCGATCTTGACGCCACCTTTCTCCCTAAAATTAAATTGTTATTTACACAGTTCATCTTGCAACGGGGGCGGGCTCGCTTATCCTTTGACATCTTGCGATGCCCGAGATCCAAAGGAGGAGTGGGATTACCAGATATTGGGCTGTATTACAAAGCTACTCAACTGCGAATTGTGACAGAATGGTTTAAAAAGGAGTCAGGTAAACATTGCCTCCATATGGATAGAGGAGTGGCGGGGAGGGCTATATGGGATCTAATTTGGAAGGCTAAGAAGGACCCTCCCAGTTGTGCATACATCAGCACCTGCACCATTCTGAAAGTTTGGGACCCTGTTTCAGGGTGCGAGGGATGGACCACGTTCCACTCCCCATACACCCGATCCACTTTAACCCGGCCTTTCTTCCAGCTCTTTATGAAGGCCCATTTGACCCCTGGAGAGAAGGTGGCGGCATCATGCTTGATCATCTGTTCCACAACCACAACATCCTCACTTTTGATAGTTGCCAACAAGACTTCTGCTTACAACCAGAGGAACACTTTCACTACCTTCAACTGAGACACTGGGCACTCACCCCCCACATACACGAACATGCCACAAGGGAGAAAACGTGATTTGAGAAGTATGTTAGGACAGTGGGCTCAATGAGAGAAGTGATCTTTTTTCTCTATAACTATTTGCTCTCCAACACACATGCAGTCCAACCCAGTTATATGTCTATCTGGGAGGGGATACTGCAACACGATATTCAGGACAGAGAATGGATGGCACTATGATCCGATATATCAAAGTTCAATTACTCCCTAGACCTTAGAGAAGGACACTTAAAAACACTAATAGACTGGTATTTAGTCTATTAGCAAAAAAAAAAAAATAGCAAAATTTGTTTGTCCCTCCCCTTTGTGTCCAAGGTGTGACTCAGCAGAGGCGGACGATATTCACATATTCACATGTTCTATGATTGCCCTGTGATTGGTCCCTTTTGGACAAAAGTAGGAGAGACACTGTATAGTTTTTTTAAAAGTAAATATTGGTTTGAATGGGGTGAGGGTAATATTTGGGTTGGACTCGGAAACTACTAACGAGCTCAGTGAGGAACAGATTGCCTTATTTTTTACTCTAATTATTATCGCTCGCAGAGAAATTTGTATGTTATGGAAAGACCCAGCACCCCCACTATATGATAAATGGCTACAGTCTGTTCTAAAAACTGCACAGCTTGAATTGGGGGCTTTACATATTAGAAATACCACTGTTTGGCTCCCACTTTGGGAATGGGCACTCGAGCTGAGGTTGGTATCCGATTCCGAGATTGTCCAATGATTACATCGGACCCTGGGATAAAGGGGTAGCCAGGTCGGCTTCGGGTGCAGCAAGGACCCCGATCCTGGGTGCACAAGAGAGAAGAAAGGGTTGTTGGTGTCTTTCTTTTGCAAGTACCAAAGGTGAGATGAGGACAGTAAAAAAAAAATAGACTGGTATTTAGTTCCCTCCAAACTTAAACGCATTTTCCCGAACACGACTGATCGCTGTTGCAGGGGTTGTGGGTTACTGGGGGATTTCCAACATCTCTGGTGGGATAGCCCCATCGTTCGCCCCTTTTGGGAGGATATTCTATCCCAAATTAAAACTGTCCTGGGGTATCCAATACCGACCACCATGGAGGAAATCCTTCTGGGCCTTCGAGATCCCACCCTAGAACATCAGACCAAGGCAGATAAAGCCATTATGTGGACCTGTATAGGTGCTGCAAAGATAACAATCGCGGCAGCCTGGAAGAAAACAGCTCCTTCCCTCTCTTTATGGCACTCGCGAGTATGAAAACTCTTTTGCTTGTAAAGGATGGCAGACATATTCTGCGACGATTTCAAATGTTCTGAATATAAATGGGGACCCTTAGTTGCCTTTCTTACGAAGGGCCTGCCTATAGCGGTATGCCCCCCCGTCAATCAGTGGCATGCACCTATTCCAATTTTAATACACAAAATGTGTGCCCATCCGAAAATTCATCGTTCTTCTACAATGTCACCACCAGCCACCTAGTTATTGGAGGGAGGGTGGAGGGTTGAGATTTGAAGGGGGGTTTTCTTTTTTTTTAGGTTCAATCGGTTAGATTATGATTTTTCCTAAAAGGCCCTTCCCAGTTGGAAGGCCCGACTGTAAGCCGGTCACAGCACAATGGTTTTCAACCAGCTACTTGGGGACTATGCCATGCTGTACCTAGGATTTTTTGATGAAACTGTACAGCTTAATGCGGACTCCCTTTCAGCAGACGGGTACAGCAAGAATCACATCAACACCCTCCACCTGGCTATCTTGTGATAATGTGTGTTATATTCTGTGAAACTACTACTGTGATTGTTGTGACCCTAACTATGTCTGTTTTACAAAATGCCAATAAACATATGTTTGAAAAAAAACATTAAACAAAAGCAGGGCCCATATGTCCGGCTTATGTTTAACAAGATCTATGTGTAGCCCGTCAGGTTCTGGGGATTTGCTACCCAGGCTCTGGGATATAGCTTCCTCTACTTCTGGCAAGGATATCATACTCCTTTAGTGGTAGCAAACTCTGGCAAATCTTTATAGTTTAAGGGGGGTGTATAAATCACAGAAAAATGCGCTTCCCAGGCCTCGCTAGTTATATTGCAACTAATCGGTGTTAGTGCCTGACCCATTGCGCTCATATCTTTTACTGCGACCCAAAAGAGATTACCGTTCTTTGTGCTCGCAGCACTAGCATATGCATCCCAACGTTCAGTCAATATTTCTTCCCTCCTCAGGGAGGCGTCTAGCTTATATGTCTTCCTTAGCAACTGAACTGACAGATGGCACCTAGGTTTTACAGATAGGGCCTTACGTAACTGACGATTTGCCAACGACCACTCACTGTCAAACTATCTGGGAGCTTGGGGTATGATGATGGTAGGTTTCAGTAATTCAGATTTGATCGCAAAACAGAGTTTAGTAAAAGCTATATTTACTTCTGGATCGGATTCCTGCACTGACAAACAGATCTCAAAAAGATAGGTTTCCCCGGCCACCCCATGAAGCAAATCTGCAGAAATAACCCCTCGCCATGCCACTTGTAATTTGTCTGTCGAGGCCACCAGATCCCTTGCTCCAAACTCAATTTTGTATGCAGGCCTAGTGGAAAATCTCGATACTGCTTTGAGCAGGTTGTGATCGCTGTGAAATGTGGGAATTATTTTGGTATACTCTAAAAAATCCTCTAAAACAGGGGATATAAAAATATAATCAATCATGGAGGAACTGCCCCTGCCTCTAAATGTTGGTTTGAGCCGCTTGTCGTGATTGTTGAGGGCGGCAGAGTGGGCTAAAGAACGGTGATGGATTAAACCCAGATCTGTTGACTGGGTGTGAGTGTTTGATTAGTTCAGACGCTCCGTCCATCACCACCCGCTTTTGTACCGCTTTGTTAGCCATAAGTTGGCAGGGTATGCTCAGACGTGAGTCCCTTGCTCACTTTGCCAATGGATTCAAGCAAGCCTGGCTGAAGATGGCTGAAATGCTAGAAACTGGTTCTAGGAAGCTTGTTTTCGGTCCACGGAAGGCATGGCTTGGCAGTTCGGGCTGGACTGTTCCCATGAGGCAAAGGGTCTGACTGATTTGCATATGGCCATGTCTGAACTGGAGTTGCAGAGTGGGCTAAAGAACAGTGATGGATTAAACCCAGATCTGTGGACTGGGTGTGAGTGTTTGATTGGTTCAGACGCTCCGCCCATCACCACCCCCTTTTATACCGCTTTGTTTGCCATAAGTTGGCAGGGTATGCTCAGACGTGAGTCCCTTGCTCACTTTGCCACTGGATTCAAACAAGTCTGGCTGAAGAAGACTGAAATGCCAGAAACCGGTCCTAGGAAGCTTGTTTCCGGTCCAGGGAAGGCATGACTTGGCAGTTCGGGCTGGACTGTTCCCATGAGGCACAGGGTTAGACTGATTTGCATATGGTCATGTCTGAACTGGGTGGCAAAGTGGGCTAAAGAACGGTGATGGATTAAACCCAGATCTGTTGACTGGGTGTGAGTGTTTGATTGGTTCAGACGCTCCGTCCATCACCACCCCCTTTTGTACCACTTTGTTCGCCATAAGTTGGCAAGGTATGCTCATACGTGAGTCCCTGGCTCACTTCGCCAGTAGATTCAAGCACGCCTGGCTGAAGATGGCTGAAATGCCAGAAACCCGTTGTAGGAAGCTTGTTTCCGGTCCAGGGAAGGCATGGCTTGGCAGTTTGGGCTGGACTGTTCCCATGAGGCACAGGGTCAGACTGATTTGCATATGGCCATGTCTGAACTGGGGTGGCAGAGTGGGCTAAAGAACAGTGATGGATTTAACCCAGATCTGTTGATTGGGTGTTAGTGTTTGATTGGTTCAGATGCTCCGTCCATCACCAGTCCCTTTTGTATTGCTTTGTTCGCCATAAATTGGCAGGGTATGCTCAGACGTGAGTCCCTTGCTCACTCTGTTACTGGATTCAAGCAAGCCTGGCTGAAGACGGCTGAAATGCCAGAAACCGGTCCTAAGAAGCTTGTTTACGGTCCAGGGAAGGCATGGCTTGGCAGTTCGGGCTGGACTTTTCCCATGAGGCACAGGGCCAGACTGATTTGCATATGGCCATATCTGAACTGGGGTGGCAGAGTGGGCTGAAGAACGGTGATGGATTAAAACCAGATCTGTTGACTGGGTGTGAGTGTTTGATTGGTTCAGACGCTCCGTCCATCACCACCCCCTTTTGTACCGCTTTGTTCACCATAAGTTCGGAGGGTATGCTCAGACGTGAGTCCCTTGCTCACTTTGCCACTGGATTCAAGCAAGCCTGGCTGAAGACAGCTGAAATGCCAGAAACCGGTCCTAGGAAGCTTGTTTCCGGTCCAGTGTAGGCATGGCTTGACAGTTCGGGCTGGACTGTTCCCATGAGGCACAAGGTCAGACTGATTTGCTTATGGCCATTTCTGAACTGGGGTGGCAGAGTAGGCTAAAGAACGGTGATGGATTAAATCCAGATCTGTTTACTGAGTGTGAGTGTTTGATTGGTTCAGATGTTCCGTCCATCACCACCCCCTTTTGTACCGCTGTGATTGTTGAGGGCAGCAATATCCATAACATCACTTAGATTGTTAGATTGCAAGTGCGCCATCACCTCTGCACCCCTTTTACAAGTTTGTACACTATTGCAAATCCTAATGGCAAGACCTGATGAGTGGGGTACTTTGACATTTAAATCACCCACAGACATATACCGACTATTTTACCAAAACCCTTTGAGTTATTTAGAAAGGTGATAAAATGTAATAGATTAATACAATTTGCATTTGGAATACTATAAAAATCATTACTATAAAAATCAATCAAATACAAAGATGTTACGCCTCTAATATTTTAAAGCTTCAACTTTATCACTGTGAGTTTGTATGACCTTAACCCTGCCCCCCGCAGCAATGTTCACCCATATAGAAATGGATTTATGGGACGGGGCTAAAATGTTAAAACACTCAAACCCCTCAAGATAGATGTCTTTGGTGTCCCAGGTCTCTTGGAAAATTAAGATGTCAAATTGTCTAACGAATTCCAACCAATCGGCTCAAGCTATTTTTGATTGTAGCCTGGCAACATTCCAAATAAGTATATTCACCCCAACTCCAGTTATGGCAGTTTGATCATGTATCAAAGATGTGTGTGATAGGCGTGTGGAAGTGGGGGTCAGCATCATCAGACTGAGGAGGAGATTTTAGTCAGTCTAGGGCATCAAGATCGGTCAGCACTTCAAAGTTATTTTGCAGAGCTAGGGGGGAAAGGGCCAAATCATAAGCCTCTTGGAAGTGGTTTGTAGAAATGACACAATGATAAAGAATAGATACTGGACTATCTAGAAGTAAAAATCTCCTGTTTTTTTAGGAGTGCCCTCACCATTGAAGGTCTGAGAAAATTGATGACAACACAATCCCCATCTATGTTTTTAGGTGCATCGTCAACCCAGCGAACCATAATTATCTGCTTCATACTCAGGACACTAAACTGCTTATTTTTAGCCAACCAGTCCATGCATTTGTTACGTAGTTGGTCCCAAGATTTGCTCTGCTCTGTTTTTTAGGGTGGGTACCCCGCCAACACCAGAACGTAGGGACAAGCTGCTAGTGGTAATTCCAACACATCCAATTTGGATCTATGGAGGGACTCGGTCAAAAAATGAGGTGTTTCAATACTCTTTGGGCCAGAAATCAATGGACAACCTTCAGAAAATTGGGTTTGGATGTGAATGCAGAGGGAATGAATTGGTTGGCACCTACTAAGGTTCGGGCATATCGTTGGGAAAAGGGGGATGCGGGTGATATTGTCCTTAGTAGAAACAGACTGCCTGTCAATTGATGATGAACATGCCTTGCAAAAAAGTGTGGTTGAGTTGGCGTCTATTGGGCCCATGATGCTATGAGATGGACTGTCTACATCAGGTGTGCCATTGGTCATTGTCAAGGAGGCCTCTATATTGAGATTAGTTTTCTTATCCCGGTGACGAATTCTTTCAAACAAAGTCTTCAGATGGTCCAGGCGATCTATTAAAGTATTATGTTTCGCATCTATCAAGTCGCCTAACCAGGAGCATAGATAGTTAATAAAAGGTATCCCTATATTTGATATATCGAATGAGGCTTCAGTTTGAGAAGAAGAACAATCGCTGGCCATACCATTCGAGAGCTCAACTTGAGGGCGGGGATTGGACGGCTTCTGCACCCAGGAAGTCAAATCATCTTGGGGATCGCCAGAATTTGGGGGTTGTTTCCTTTTGGTGCAGACAGATTTCCCTGTCATTTGTTTATGCTTTGAAACCACAATTGGTGCTGCAGGAGGGACTGTGGAGGTTAACTGTTTTGCAGGCAAATCATGTCAGGGTCTATCATTGACAGCCCCACTAGAGGTGAACTCCTTATTGGCGTCAGTCACTGGGTATAATAAATCACAGCTTGCGGGAATAAGTGTTAGAGCACGGTCGCCTCCCAGTGACAGTCTGCGTTCAGTTAATTCAATCTTGCAAGCTACAATATTAACCACCCTTTCCATCATACTATCAAGAGTGACAGGAGGGCCGATGGGTATAAGACCTGTTTGTTTCCCAATGGCTACTTGATTGGCTTGATTAATGGGGACGTCCTCTCACCTGATGTTGATTCTGCTTATGCGCCAAGAGAAAGAGGGGGGACCAGCCACGAGCGTGCACAGATGGGTCTGCTCGTGGCAAGGTCTTCACCCGGTCATGCGCCTGGGAGCATTCTGCATGCGTTCCACGCAGTGGGAGTCTGAGTCTGATTATGAAGGCACCTCTGGGCGCAGAATGGCTGGGGCAGCGCTGGTTCTGCTGGGGCGAGTAGTCCTGCCCCCTCTTCCTCGCAAAATGGGTGTCCCACACAGCGGGAGCCCAAGGCTAATTATGAAGACTCCTCTGGGTACATAATGGCTGATGCGGTGCTGGTGCTTCTTGGGTAAATAGTCCTGTCCCCTCCTCCTCGCAATACAGGTGTCCCAAGCAGCAGGAGCCTGAGTTTGATTATGAAGACGGCTCAGGGCGCAGAATGGATGGTGTCATGCTGGTGCTGCTGGGGCAAGTAGTCCTGTCCTTCCTCCTAACAAAACACTATAAATGAGCGGCACCATAACACAAAAATAATACTTCACAGTACTCCTAAACAATCAGACATGATTGGGAATAAGCACAAAGCCACATCAACATGAAAAAACAGTAACACTACATCAGCACAACATAACAAAACAAACTACTCCACAGCAAAAAGAGACATATAGGCAGGGAAATCCTACTGAGTGTGATATTTTTATTAGTACATCAGCATGTGATTGTGATAGAGCACTAACAGTACTCTAAATTGTACGGGTGCATTATACTCATGGTTCAAATGCACTTAAATATATTTTATTGTTTGCAGTGTTTTCTGATTATTAAGATGCATTTATAGAAATCATATAAGCATTAAAATGTAGTATGCATAGGATTTTTATGTATTAGAAAGCCTATCATTCCTGTATGCATAATGTGCAGGATGAAATTATATTCATCTAATGTAACTGTGTATCGTTTAAGTTGCCTACATTGTAGGCCCACTACTGCAGGTTGGTGTGAGTTTGGTTCAAAATTAATTAAATGAATACTCTTTGTATTCGAAGATAGTATGTTCTCTTCCTACTGCAGGTGGAGGAATTTGACCTTGTTAATTTTAGATTTAAGGAGATACCCGGATTGTCTTTGAAGAAGACTAGAAGGCGAAAAGGGAGGATGCCTTTTGTGTCTGGCCGATAAGGGAATCAAGGCCCCTGGAAGGGAGCTGAACAACCACGGCTCCTGTGGAAAAGTGCAGAAATTTTGCACTTTACAAGACTAACATGTGACGTACTATGGGCAGATTATTGTCTTTTTGTATGATGCGCAGGGATAGAGTTGAGAGACTTCTCGGATTTTTCGGAGGAGAAGGTGTATCTTAGAGCAAGCTCCATAGCCTCAAGCTATCAGGTGCATTTGACGTGAGTACTTCTTAGGAAGTCAACACGTGCTGACACCTTTGGGGTATGATATATGGGAGACAAGCAGGACCCTCATCGAGGGCAGTGTAGGGAAAGATAACTTTTGTTTTCCTTCCTCATGAAAAAGGACTTGGACTCAGCTTCTATTCTGTGTTGCATTTTGAATTTGGAGTTCATCACATTATGTCTTTTATGCTGAATGATTTATATTCGTAGACTCTGCTCTGTATTGATTTTTGTGTACCTATATACTCTGATTAAGGTGTGTTTATAACCAATTATTTTTGGCCTTATAATAAATCCATAAACTGGAATTCGGAGTCTGAGGTCTTTTACGCATGAATATATGTAAGTATAATCTTGGATTGTTTGCTCCCCTCAACCACTTTCAACAGGCAAATAAAGGACCACCAGAACTGAATTTATTAGGGAAGGAAAGGAGTAAATTCAGTGTAATCAATTGCTATCTGAGGGTACTGTTTAATTGGTGGAATAAAAAGGTTAGAGAAGTAATTTCTTTTGTTTTATTACAGTAGTATTCTAATATTACACCATGCACCTTCTTCAATGAGATTGAACTGAGGTACATGAAACTCTTTGATTTGTTTTGAAGACCTAGGGCCTGATTTAGGTTTTGGAGGGTGCTTTCCATCCCTCAGAGTGGCGGATGATATTACATCTGCCACTTTCACAGACTGTCAGCTGCCAAGGCAGGCCTTCTAAAGGTATGAAAGGTTTGGTGGACAGTTGCTGTCCACAAAATGTTTTGTATTTCAAAACTAAACTCCCAAGGTCGGAGTTTGTTTTTGAAAAACAAATAACTATTTTGCCCTGGGTGTGGCGGTCAGTATATGCATTTTTATGTTTATCACCATCAAGTTTGTCCTGTGGTGATGGGCAGAAAAAGGGACATCAGACCATTGCCCCTAATTAGGGCAGCTGGTGTGGCGCCTTTACTTCGATGGACAGTACTCCATCGGGACATTGTAGTACACTTTCCACTGAGCCAATGGGGGCACCAATGATAGAAAGCTGACTGTTTGACTGTCTCTAAATATGGTAGGTAGACCAAAAGTTTGGCGAACATGATATTCTGTCATGTTTGAAATGTAGTACCCTGTCTGCCAAACTTTAAATTAGGCCTTTTGTTCCCTTCATTAAAACAGCCAGCAGGTATTAGATCACCTGTGTTAAGCAATAGGAGAGTTTATAAATAGGAATGACCCTTCAGTTAAATGTGTGACTATAGTTTGACAAAGGATTCTGAACTAAAACCAAAACAGCAAAAGTCTACAATAATTGAGTGTCAAACCAAGGTAGTTAAATTAAAATATGAAATGAATAGGCACTACACCAGAACAGTGAAAGTAGTTTTTTTCAGACTTCATTAAAAATGTTGCGACAACTGAGAAAAATTGAGTCATCTGTAGGAATATCCAGTTAACACTTATTTCTCTAGAACAATTATGGCAGCTGCGGATGAAACTTTTAAAGTTAACTTAAAGCCTATAAGTTATAGTTGTTTAAAACTATATAAAAATGTATAGAGGTAAATAGAATGTGAAAGTGAAGCAGTCATAATCTTGAGATGCCCAACTAACGGATGCAGAAATTACTGATAGAGAAATGTAAAATGCAATCAAACACCTTCAGTGTTAAAGGATACCTCAGAGTGATGGAGTTTTACAAACATTTATGATACATATCATAAGTCTTTAAGCCCAGTACTTTGCAAAGTATCAATCATTCTGCATGAAATGCTCATCACAAGAATGGGAAAGGCCTATAGATCTGTGGGAACTATAGACCAAATAAAGTTATTGTTGGGTTAGATCAGCTGGGGCAACTTTGTCTATGATAATATTAGCTTGATTTCTAAAGTAACAAGAACAAATGAGAGAACACATGGAAAGGTTGTATTAATTAAAAGTGATGCCAAAAAGGTTTGATAATATATATCTTAAAAATGTGTTTTATAGAAGAATTTTGTAACAATGCTGCAAGTTTATGTACAGAATCCAGAGTTAAAGTGTTAGAAAATAGAACGTGTTCAGAATTATTTGTTTTAAGTTTTAAAAGGGACTGAACAACTTTTCTCCTGTTAATGTTTAACACTGCTTTGGACTCTTTAACTGCAGTTTTTCCAAATATCTTTCATTAAACTAAATTTCATAGGAAAAAACTTCAGAAACATCAAGAAAGCACCCTGCTAAAACCTGGAGCTATCTGTGCTACACTATATCCATAAGTGTTCAATAAACCCCTTTCTCCCCTCTCCCGTCACTGAGGGAATACATTTGAATCCAGCATTTGGTAAAGCTACCATGACTCGCAATGGGGCATTAAAATAATCCATGTCAAACCTTTGACTCCCTTGTCCAGAATTTTGTAAAATGTAACAACACAATTGCTTGTTATCTGGGATAATGTGCAGTATTTGAGAGTCCCAAGACATATATTAAGCAGTGGTTTCCACTTGCCCTCAAACTGCCCCATCAAAATACCCAGCTGTAGGTTTGAGATAGTGCTATAAGTATAAATAATCCTTGATAATGATATTGATACCAAACTGCGGCTAACAATACATCATTGGGATGTCTATTAAATGATCTCTGCTGCAAACAGTACTTTTTAAAAACAATTTAACTTAACAGGCATTGGTAATGCATCAGTTTCGCCTATGTAATGAATAAAGAGCTGTGTTCATCAGTCATCGTCCAGAAGAAGAAAAGAGCTTCCTGACAGATAGCATGGGATTGGAGAGGGTGTGGTGCAGTGGGCAGAGCTGCTGAGTTGAGAGCTGAGAACCCAGTTTGAGACTCGGCTGTGCCGCGCAACATCCTGTGATTCTATGCAAATCACTTAATCTCTTCGGGTGATAAATTGTTATATAAATATGTGACAGAGTAAAAGGTAAACCTTTATGAAAATATAGTTCCACCAAAGCAGGTGTTAACAGTAATTCGGGGGCAGGAAACTGATAAGAGACGCAGATGAGGAACAAGCATTGGTAAATGCAGGGAAATATGCTATAGCCAATAG
This sequence comes from Lissotriton vulgaris, assembly GCF_964263255.1. Taxonomy (NCBI): domain Eukaryota; kingdom Metazoa; phylum Chordata; class Amphibia; order Caudata; family Salamandridae; genus Lissotriton; species Lissotriton vulgaris. The sequence goes on along the minus strand of NC_141689.1, from coordinate 2,002,341,767 downwards.
AAATGGAGGAAAGGTAAGGGGCACGCACAGGAACTAATGAGAATCCAGGAAAGAGAGGAGGTGGGATGTAAGTCACTTTTAAGTTTATATAAAAATAATAGATTTCTCAAGCACAGAGCATGCGCTGTGCAGGCGCAACCTAAAAAGAAGTTAAAAGTCTAGGAATATGATTCTAGACTGCTAACCACATTTAGAATTGAATGAGTTGGGGGCCTGGCTTGCGCTTCATCCGAGATGGCGGACTAATGTCGGAGCTCTGATATCGGCTTCCGCGTTTCTTCTTCTGCAGGCAGATTTAATCACTGTTGCTGGCATTAGAGCACGGATATGAAAACCGGAACATGAGGTGAGACCCAGCGCCCTCATTTTCCGGACTTTTTCTGCATTTTCGTCGAGTTTTGCTGCAGCGACCAGGGTTCTTCAGCCCCGGCCGCCATTTTGTGCTTTTGCCGATTTTCAGCCGCAGTTTCTCTATGCCCTAATGCGACCTACAGGACCTTCCTTTGCAAAGATGGCACATTCCCTGGGGAAACAATAGTCACAGTATACGCTGCTTCCCATCAACATGCTGCTTTTTACTGGATTTTGCCGTGACCCTATTTGGAGGTCTCCAGCCACCATTTTGTCTCTCCTAGTTCACAATGGCTCACATGGCGTGACGCAGAAAGTGCAGTGAGGATGACACTTTCTCTCTTTAGCCTTTGAGTGCCTTTTCAACATTGTTCTTTCACCACTAAGATACCGTCTTTCGCCCCAGGGGTTCTTTTCCTCTTCCAGAAGGAATTCATTTTCTTTCAACAAATTTTTTGTCATAAACGACTCTCCGCCATTTTGTCCTCGTAACCTCTTCCTCCTATATGGCGTCTCTTATACTTACTTTCCTGACCTACATTATCTAACTTCTGGTGGCTACCGCTTTTTGCTCAATCAATGCATTTGACTATTTCATGGGGAAGCTTCGCAATTTAAAACTCTCCATAGCTTCTAAAGTACCTGCTTGTTCTGATTCAGACTCTCCTCCTCAGGATATGGATGAAATTCCAGCATCAAAGTCCGACACGATGCCTGGTGCAATTCCCAAAACACATATTGGAGGTAAGGGCCCTACTTCTTCAGCCTCTACTAAACGCCTTAAGAAAGATCCTCCATCTCCTGGTGGTACCTCCTCCTCTTCTATGGACTTAATCTTGGAGAAACTGCGATCCCTTAAGCCCTTTATGGAAACAACCACCAAGACTCTGCAAGCTATGCAGGACAAATGGACATCCTTGGATTCGCGGGTTATCATCTTGGAACAATCCATAAAGTCTCTTCAGGTTTCTGACTCTCATATACCTTCAGTACAGTCTGAGATACAACAGCTCAAGAGACAGACAGATGATTTGGAAAATAGGAACCGTAGGAACAACCTCTGCTTATACGGACTTCCAGAACTTACAGAAGGGTCTAACCCTACTATATTTTTTCAATCTTTTCTTTCGAAAACCCTGGATGCTCCAGCTCTATCCTTCATTAATATTCAACGTGCTCATCGCCTGGGTCCTGAAGTTTCGAATAAACCAAGGGGAGTTATCATGTTGTTTCTTCAGTACACGGATCTCCTGCAGGTTCTTTCAGCTGCCAAGCTTAAAAAGCAAATTATATGGGAAGGGCATCGTCTTTATCTATCTCAGGATGTCTCCAAGGCTACAGCTGACCGTTGGAAAAGGTTTCTGGACATGCGCCCACAACTAAGAGCCCTCAATGCTCGATATGGTTTGCTTCATCCATGCCTTTCCAAAGTTACTTATAAAGACAAAACTACTACGTTCGAAGATTCTGCTGCTCTTCAAAACTTCCTCCATCACCACAGAGCTGACACGATGGACACTTCAAACCATGTTTAATCAGACCATGTTTCAATCTGACTTGTTGATGTTATATGCTGTGTTGTCTCTGCGCTCATTTTCTGTTGCTTCAGTATTTGGTGTAGTCTCATCCCATTATACTCATCCTCTATTTTGTGTCCTTCTGACTTCTTGGTTTTTCTCCTCTTTGTACTCTCTATAATCTTCATCTTTTTATTTCTCATTTACAGATAATCCATCCCCCTCTTTCGCTGCCCTGTTGTGTTACATTGTTTTCTGTATGCTGCCTGTTTAGGATTCCTGGTTGCGGAGGTCCGATACCCGCTCTTGATGTTGTCACCGTCGTCTTTTTGCGCCTCCACCCCCATTTTCGTTTCCGTTTTTGTGTTCGTAAGTATGATCTTCAGTTGTCTTTCTTGGACTTGTACTGTCTTTTTGTTCTCTTATCTATTTCTATTTCTATTTTTTTTTTCTTCTCCTTACAGTCTCTCTCCCTCATTCTTTTTCCCCTTTCTTCTTCCCTCTCTTCTTTCTTCCTTTACTCTTCCTTCTTCTCTTCTCTTAGCCTTTTCTTCCTTATCACTGATTATGCATTTTTCCTTCTTCTTTCTCTCTTTTGCTGTTAATGAGCTTGTTGTTGCTTGTTGTTTTCTTTTGCCGTTCCAGTCCATGTTACAACTTCTAATGTTAAGGGATTAAACAATCCCATTAAAAGGGAATGGGTGTTATCACACTTGGCCAGACTTAAATCTGATGTTGCCCCCCTCCAGGAGTCTCATCTCTCGGAGACGGAGGCTTTGAAACTTAAACGAAGTTGGGTGGGTCATGTTTTCTGCTCTCCCACTGTTGACAAGAAAAATGGAGTTTTGATTTTGTTGCACAAAAAGTTAAACATTTCTTCTTTTTCTCATGAATGTGATGTTAATGGTCGTTGGGTTATTGTTAAATTGCTTATAGATAATATTCCTCTTATTCTTTTTAATGCGTATGCTCCCACCGGTATTGATAGATCTTGCTGGCCTTCTGTTTCTGAGAAACTTGCCTCCCTATCTGGTGATTACATTCTTTTTGGTGGTGATTGCAATCAAATTTTGGACCCCTACCTTGACCGTCACTCGAAAGTTAAGTTTGTATACTCTAAGATGCATTCTCAATTTGTCAAAACTATTCAGAATAATGCTTTAGTTGATATCTGGAGATTATGTAATCCTGATCTCAGAGAGTATAGTTTTTTCTCCCTCCCCACCAATCCCAATCCCGCATTGATCATATTTTTCTCAGTAAATCCCTATCCCAACACGCTATCCGCTCTGAAATAGGCTCTATTTTATTTTCTGACCATGCCCCTGTCCTAGTTGACATAGATCTCCTTCATTTCTCCCCTCACTCCGGCAGATGGAGATTTAACAACACTTTACTTCTTGACCCCGCTTTCTGTTCTGAATTCTCTACCTTTGCTACTGAATTTTTTCTTCTTAACCAAACCCCTGACTCCTCATTCGTTATGGGTTGGGACTCTTTCAAGGCAGCCTCTAGAGGTTTTATCATTAACTTTGTGGCACGAGGGAAAAAACTCAGAGCGGCCAAATCGACTCAAATTCTCGCTGATATCAAACGCTTAGAACTTGCTCCAATTCCGAAGCTTCCCTTAAAGAACTTATTGATGCTAAAATTTCCTTCAATAAATTCACAACCGATGCCGCCTCTAACCTTCTGTTAAAGTGTAACTCTCGTTATTATGGTGGTAAAAATAAAATGGGAAAACTTCTTGCTAATTACTTAAAAATTAGGAAGGAACGTACCAAAATTGAATCTATAAGAACTCCATCTGGTGAATACTGATTTAAAGACAAGGAAATTCTTAATGAGTTTGTCAAATTTTATGAATCCCTCTAAACACCGGAACACGTTCCAACCTCCACTAACCTGCTTTCTTACTTCCAGTCCCTCCCTTCTCCCCAGCATCTAATGTTAATTTTAATTCTTTGGAATTGGACATATCGCTTTCCGAAATTTTGCACGCTGTTTCCAAACTACGTCACGGTAAAGCTCCCAGTCCTGATGGATTCAATATCGAATTTTACAGTCATTTTGCCTCTCTTCTCCTTCCAAAACTCCTACTCTTATTTCAATCTTTTCTTACTGCGGGTTCCTCGAGCGGTTCCTTTCAACAGGCTTTAATATGCTTAATTCCTAAAGAAGACAAAGACCATTCTTTGTGTAAGAATTATCGCCCGATTGCTCTGGTTAACACTGATTACAAGATATTAGCTAAGATTTTGTCTCTGCGAATGGATCCCCTCTTACCTGATTTAATTGGTCCTGAACAATCGGGTTTTGTCAAGCGCCGTCTTCTCCTCCGACAACTCTCGAGTCTTCCTTAACATTCTCAGCAAAGCTTTGTCTTTGGATCTCCCTTTCGCCGCTATCTCCTTGGATGCGGAGAAAGCCTTTGATAGGATCGGTTGGGACTTCATGTTCCAGGCTCTCCTTTGGGCTGGCTTTCCTTTCAAATTCATTTCTATTATCTCATTACTTTATTCAGATCCCCAAGCATCCATTTTTGTTAACGGTATGACCTCGGATTATTTCTCTATTCACATAGGTGTTCGACAAGGTTGCCCATTATCCCCCTTATTATTTGTTTTAGCCTTGAAACCCTTTCTTACTAAAATTCGTCAAGATGATAATATATCTGGTTTTCCCTTTGGTTCTCATCAGTTTAAACTTTCGGTCTATGCTGATGATATCCTTTTTTATTGCTTCGATCCTCTCTCATCTCTTCCTTCTTTTCTACAACAGGTTTCTTCTGATTCCGCTGTATCTGGTTACCGCCTAAACGCTGATAAATGTGAAATCCTCCCTTTGAATTCTCTTTGCCAGAAACATCTTTTTTCCCAATCTGGCTTCTCTTGTCAGCCGTCTTAAATTAAATATCTAGGTGTTTGGTTCACACCTCTCATATCCGACACTCTCAAATTAAATTTTGATTATGTTTCTAAGAAAATGGAGGCAGCTATTTCACGTTGGCATCCGCTCTTTTTGTCCTGGTCATCTCATTTCTATAAAAATGATGCTTACTCCTCTTCTTTTTTATACTATTTCTATGATCCCTACGCGTATTCCGATTTGTTACTTCAAAAAGATTTATCTTTGCTAGTAAAATTTTTATGGAATGGTAAATGCCCTCGTATAGGTATCGTCTTCCTGAGAAAGGATAAGGCTCAGGCAGGGGTCCGTTTTCCTGATTTTAGAGAATATCATCGAGCTTTTTCTCTGAAACAATCAACTTGCTGGCTTTCTTCTGATCTTCCTTTTTACCCTCCCATCTGGTTAACCATGGAATCCTCCTTTATTTTTCCCTTCACTTTCCGTGAAATGTTATCCTTCACGTCCAACCTAGCTCGACTTCATACTCCTATTATTTCTCATTCTCGTAAACTTCTTCTTCCTTTCTTATCCTTGTCTTACCCATCCCTTCTTTCGGTACACGAACAGCCTATCTGGTATAACGCACAACTTAAAATTCGCAACCGTTCCTTTTATTGGAAATCCTGGCACTCTTGTGGATTACGTTGGATTTCTCAATTGCTTTCTCACGACACCCCTCTTTCCTTTTCGGAACTTAAATTCTCATTCTCTTTACCCCCTAATGCTAGCTCACAAAATGAATAGCTTTATTCTTCTCTCACTCTTTACCTCCAGTCATTGTCAGCTTCTAATGATATTCCTCTAGATCACAAATCCACCTCCTCGTTATTAGAATCCTCTCCCTCTGCGTCTTCCTTTATAATTCCTTTCGCTATACGGCTGATAGATTAAAAACTAAAATTGAAGTCGCTTGGGAATCTGATCTCTCTCAAGACTGGTCGATTTCTCTCTCGGATAAAATCTGGACCAAACTCCATAGGACCTCTAGAACTGCTCATACTACCCAAACTCTACATTTTATTTACAATAGGATTTTATTTACCCCAATTGCTTTGTCACATTTTTCACCAGACACTCCCCCTACTTGTTGGTCTTGCCCCTGTCCTGCTGCAGACTTAAAACACATGTTGTTTGACTGTCCCCCCTATCTCCAAGTTTTGGCAATCAGTTTGGTCTCAAATACAAAAGATTTTCCAATTTCAGATTCCCTTCTCCCTCTCCCGTATTTTTCTAGGCTCTCTTTCACCTGACCTCCCTCGATCCCAACATCACTACCTACTTCTAGACCTTCTGATAGCTGTTGCTTTCCACTCTATTACTTCTAATTGGAAACAAGCTGCAAATGTTTCCTATCGTTCCTGGTGGAATGCAGTCTGTTTTCATCATCGATTAGACACCAATTATGTTTCCCCCATTTCCTTGGCAATTAAAAGAGATCTCATTTGGCTTCCCTTGGTAACTTATCTCTCCTCCTCTGCTCCTGTACTCACCTCCTTGGATCCTGACTCGCTTGAGGTACGCAAACCACCATGATTCTCCTATTGCCTTTTTCCTTCAATTTTCTAATTTACAATGTTATTTTACTATGTATTTGCTTCTAACCATATTTTAACTTGTTTATGTAATTTATCATGCTAGCTACACTTGCCTTTTATGCGACTTCAGTATATTGCTTATTCTTCTCTGTACATTTAATAATTGCTACTGTTTTCTCCTTTAGGATGTACATTATTGCCGTATCCATTATCCTGTTTCTTCTTTTCCCTCTCTGGCTTTCTATTTCTTCAATAAAATCAAACTTTAAAAAAATAATTGAATGAGTTATGAATGTTGATGCTGGATAAAAAGATGACCCCTTATTTTTCTTCAAAGATATGTTTATTGGTATATCAAAAAAAAAACTTGCGACAATGCCGCACTTCATCCCATGCAGGGGGAAACAGTCATTAATGCAAAGCCAGGCACATTAAACAAGGACAGAGCAAAAGTCCATCTGAAATAAGACCCCAGGTTAACAGGGCAGCACTCTAAGGGTTTCATCTTCTTACGGGAGCGGGGGTTAGCAAAACAGCTGTCCAATGGAAAAGGTAAATGGCAATACATCTTAGCGCCCTGACTGTGATCAACAAATTGACGAACCTTCACCTCCCATGCAAAAAATGACATCTGTCGCAGTCGGAAGCACAGATCCACGCGTCCCCCTACTAAACGCTACCTATCGACTTTGTCCGAAAGGAAAAAAGAAAAGCAAAAAAGAACTAACACTTCCGTCCCCAACAAAATTAGAAATTCTTAAAGTCATGCCATAAAATGTCGGCCATGCGCTCCAGACTCAGTAGTTTCCATAAGCGGGAGTGCCATAAGGTGATGGCCGGGGCTTCCTTTTTTCCACGCTGCTGCCAGGGTGATCTTGGCTGCCCCAAATCTGAGCCACATGATTTTTTTATCCGCTTTAGTCTGGTGCTCCATGTCAGTGTCTCGTAGGCCCAGAAGGATAGCAGCCATGGAGGTGGCAACGAGATACCCCAGCATTTCCTCGATATGGGCCAAAATCTCTTCCCAGAAGGGGCGAATAGCAGGGCAGTCCCACCAGATATTTTGAAATTCCCCTAAAAACCCACATCTCCTCCAACACCTATCAGAGGTTCCAGGAAAGATTTGTCGAAGCTTAGACGGTTGCAGGTACCAGTCCATCATGATTTTCATATGGGCTTCTCTAAAATCTAAGGAGTGGTTAATTTTTGAAATATCGGACCACAAGTGTGACCACTCCTCGTCAGTGATATCGCGCTGCAGAATCCCCTACCACAGGGACATGTACCTTGGCCGGGGTGTGATTGCTGTGGAGAGTAAGAACCCATATAAAAAGGAGATAACACCCTTCATCAAGGAGGTTCTGGTAAGATAGGTCTCGAATTTCGTGAGGGGGTGCGTAGCAGCATCCCGTACTTAGGGGTGAGTGCCCAGTGAAGTTGCTGTGCATGATGGTATCTCTCTGTGTCCCCCACCCCATAGTCCCGCTTACAGTTATCAAAAGAGAGTGGGTCGTAATTATGGAGCAGGTGTGTTAGTGCAAGACAACCTCCCTCCTTCCACGCCGCAAAGGGGCCCTCACGCAGCACTGGCGGAAAAGCAGGATTAAAGTGGATAGGTGTAAACGGGGAGGGAAAGGTCGTCCATCTGTCATCCCCGGACACTGAGTCCCATACTCTCAAAGTTGTGCGGGTGGGAGTGCTGATGTATACGTTCTTAGGTCTATCACTTTTGGGCCTCCAGATTAGATTCCAGATGGTCCTCCCTGCGACACTACGGTCCATGTGTATCCAATGCTTTTCCAATTCTAACTGCGTCCACTCCACCAGCACCCGAAGCTGCGCTGCCTTATAGTATAGGTGAATATCCGGGAGCCCCACTCCGCCTTCTTTCCGTGGGTGACGCAGTATAGAAAAGGAAAAGCGCGCCCGACCTCCCTGCCAGATAAAGCGAATAACCATGGTCTTCATTGTCTTAAAAAAGTCTCTGTCCATTTCAATAGGAAGGGCTTGAAACAGGTAGAGCAGCTTCGAAAGAAGGGACATCTTAATTGCATGGATCCGGCCCATCCAGGATATAAATAAAGGCTTCCACTGGGCGAGCTCAGCCTGGATCCGCGCCAGTATAGGGGGGAAGTTAGCTGCGTATAATTTCCCTAATGTAGGCGTCAGCTGGACCCCCAGATATTGAATAGAGGCTTCTGCCCATGGGAGAGGCATGAGTGCTCAAAGCCTAAGTAATTCGGAGTGGGGAAGAATGAGATTGAGGATATACGACTTGTCTAAATTAACTTTAAAGCCCGCGACTGCCTCGAAGCGCTCCAATTCCAACTGCTCAGCCGGGAGGGAGTGGGCCGGTTCAGAGAGTGATAAAAGAACATCATCTGCGAAGAGGGTGATTTTATGCGACTCTCCTGCAAAGGGCAGACCTCTGACATCAGGGTTAGCTCTGATCGCCAGTGCCAGGGGCTCCATGCTTAAGGCGAAAAGCAGCGGTGAGAGGGGTCACCCCTGCCTGGTACCACTCGAGGGATGGAAAAAGAAGGACTGCACCCAATCACCACAACTCTAGACCAGGGGGACAAGTAGTTATCCCGAAGCATGGTCAGGAACCTAGAGGAAAAGCCGAACGCGGTCAGCGTCTGAAATAGAAAGACCCAGTCCACCCTGTCAAGTGCTTTTTCGGCATCAAGCCCCATTAGCACCGCCGGGATTTTAAACTTATTGGCCTTCTCAATCAGATGTACTATACGTCAAGTGTTGTCGTGGGTCTGGCGCCCCTTAATAAACTGGTCTGGGTGGATGAGAGCAGGCATTAAATCATCAAGCCTTTGCGCAAGAGGAGTAAAGCTTTGTGTTGAGATTGAGCAGGGCAATAGGCCTATAGGAGGGTAGGGTGTTTAAATATCGATTACAAAAATATAGTTGACAAAAATATAGTTGTATAAATATTGTTTACAAAAATATCGACTCCCTATACCTAAACAGGTAAGTACATAAATATCTACTCAAAAATATCTATGCAATAAATATAGATGTTAAAAATATCGACTTTTTAAATTAATTAAAATTACATTAAATAATAAAAACATATAAGTACTATTAACAAAATACATTACATTACTTTTATATTTTAACTATTTATAACAAATTAACTAAATTTTTTCATTATAAGCTTAATAAATATGTACATATACATATATTTAACACATAAAATTATATAACAACAATAATACATACATTTAATAAAAATATAAAAAATATTATTAGTTAAAACATTTGATAGCGAAGGGGTAAAAATCACTATTCCCACTCCACTGAGTGCAACAGTAGGGAAAGCGTTGGATAGCGTAGGGGTAGAAATTACTATTCCCACTCCAGTGGGTGCAACGGTAGGGAAAGCGCTGGATAGCTTAGGCATAAAAATGACTATTCCCACTCCAAACAGTAGGGAAAGCGCAGGAACTCAAAAAAAATAATAAACCATATGTCAAATTTAGTATAAAATTTAATGTAGATTATAAACATATTTAATATATACATTTAAATATATTATTATTAACAAACACCTACACACCTAAAATTAATTACTCAATTACATTTAATATTTACTAATTAATTATTGATTAGTATTGTATTTTCAAAATATTTACATAATTAATTAATTGACAGCTTTCACACCATATACACTTATAAACACCACAACACAAACTAAAATTTATTTACTCGTTTAAATTTTTTTTTTTAAATTATCACTAATTAATCATTAATTAATTAATTATTCAATAAAAATGCAATTACTTCACTACATTTTCACTTAAAAATTCCAGTACACACACCTAAAATTAATTAAACAATTAACATAATTAATTAACATAATTAATTATCAATTAACTAATTGAAATTAATTAACTAATAATTATTAAACTATTTATATTAAATTACCACATTAATTAATCAATTATTTTAATATATTTAAATTACTTCCCACCCTAGTCCCCTATAAACCACAACCCACTACGGAACTATTAACACTAAATTCAACATAAAATACATTATTAACTAATAAAATGCAACAAAATATACTAAATTGACAAACAATACTCATTAAAAACACTAAATTACTTATAATTATTAAAAAATCGATATTTTTGTAAATTATGTTTTTGTAAACAATATTTATTACAACTATATTATTGTTATCGATATTACTTACCTGTCTGTCGATATTCTGGTCAAACTATATTTTTGATATCGATATTTCTTCTTGTAGATATTTTTGCGGCGATATTAATGTAACTCGATATTTTCCCGTCGATATTCCCGCTCTACACCTATAGGAGGCACATCTGCTAGGGTCCTTCCCTGGCTTTGGTCTGAAAGAGATCATGGCCTCCGCCATAGTTCCAGAGGTCTCCCCCTCATCAGCCATCTGATTGAATAAGCGTACCAGATAAGGGCTGAGCTCAGAGGCGAACGTCTTGTAGAAGATTGCCGTATATCCGTCCGTCCCAGGCGCTTTATGAGGCTTCAGTGCCTTAATGGCGGAGACCACTTTGTCCCTAGTAAAAGGAGCCAAGAGTGTGTCGTGCCACTCAGCAGAAACCTGAGGAAGAGGGAGGGCCCGCAGGTAATCCCGCTGCTGGGATGGATCTAAAGAGTCCCTTGAGTACAAATCTTTGTAAAAGGCTCTGAAGAGCTCAGCTTTGACCTCATCACTGTGCACGACTTCACCAGACGGGTCCTGGATCCCCCCTATATTTTCCCACTCTCGCTTATCCTGCAGCTGCCTCGCAAGATGTTTACCCACTTTATTGCCCTGCAAGTAGGATAGATGCCTCAATTTCAGCAGGGTATATTCCGCCCTATTATTGTAGAGAGCCCGAAGCTTACCCCTAACAGCCGTCAGGTTGCATTGTGTCTGTCTAGTAGGGTTCGTTTTGTGGGCCTGCTCCAGAGCAGACAGCTCGTCTTCCAGTTTCTCTCTCTCCCTGCCTCACTGTTTGTTAAGAGCAGAGTTGAGGGCTATACATTGTCCTCTAAACAACGCCTTAAAGGCATCCAAAGTGGTGTAGACTGATGTGTCCTCCGGGTTGTTAAGAGAAAAAAAGTCAGGGATGGCCCTCCTCAGTGTAGCGCAAGAGGTCTTGTCCCGCATCAAGGACGCCGGAAAATACCACCCGGGGGAGGCCTTACCACAAACACCCCAGTGAAGATAGATCGAAAATAGGCTATGATCCGAAACTGACAGTGGGAAGATCTTGGCCTCTCGTAGGTCACCCTGAAGGGACTGGCTAAGAAAAATATAGTCCATCCGGGAGTAGGACCGATGAACATGGGAGAAAAAAGTGTAATCCCGGGTGTGGGGGTACAGAGTCCGCCAGGTATTTAAAAGTCCCAAGTCCCGTTTCCTTTGTTGTGTGTCCGGCGTCAATGAGCCCGTGTCCGATCGCTGTGGGTGGGTGCTGTCAAGGTCCTTCTACCACACTAGGTTAAAGTCGTCCATGAGGAATAGCGGCCCTTCCGCAAAGTCCGTGACATTCCCCAGGAGCGTGTGGAGGAACCCGCCCTGGCCAGTATTAGGAGCATAGACCACTACTAAGGTGCATAGCTTCCCCTGCAGGAGGCCCTTAACCATGACCCAGCGGCCATCCCTGTCACTCTGAACCCTTAAAGGCTGAAATTGTAAGGCGGAACGGAACATAAGGGCCACCTTATGGAGGCTGAGGAGGGGTAAATGAGTGGAAATTGTTTGTGTTTGAGGCAAGTGTCTTCCGACTTAACTAGATGAGTCTCTTGAAGGGCTACAATGTCTAGCTGGTGGTCTATAACATACTTCCAAAGCTTTTGGCGCTTCTGGGGGAATTAAGCCCTTTAAAGTTCCACGTACCGATGGTGATCGGCATCAGAGCAGAAGATCAAGGTGCTGCGCCCTAATAGGCCCTGGCCCACCATCCTCCCTGGTGGCCAGTGCGGAGCTACCTGAAATGGTATCACCCCTTCTGAAGTATCTAGCTTGGCCCCAAAGTCTCCCACAGGGCGTCACTTTCCCCCACAGTGAAAGGCATTCCTCCCTGCCCTCCTCACTCTCCCCCCGTATCATCACCAAAAGGACAGATCTCCAGACCCAAAATGTCCCGTAAAAGAACAAAAAAGCGCTGCCACCACTACCCACCCAGGCACGCCCCCCCAGACCCCCAAACAAGAACAAACCAGAACGTGAACCAAAAACCAGAGCTTGGTCGCAGTGCAGTACGAGTACGCCCCCACATGGACCAGGGTGGGACAACGGGTCCTGGGACCCAGTCCGCGCCCCATCGCGGCAGGATCTCAAGTAGGAATCATTGTAGCAGTGAGATAGCTCACATGAACCCTGAAGTGCTCACCCGAAGCGCGGTGCAGAGTACAATAACCTCATAGTCTCGAGCATTCTGTCCATCCTGAAAATTAGCTCTCCCAATCCCCCCAAGAGGGACAGAGATAAGGCAAGAGGCTCCAGTAAACAGCGCCTAAAGCGACTAATCACCCCGGAGTCTCAACAGAGAGTCTTGCCCCATCGCATAGGAGCCAAAGAGAGTCAGTCTGGGGGGCTGTAGCAGCTGATGGGAGACATACACAGTCACACCCTTGCCAAAGCCCTGGAGCCCTTGGAACCTCCTTACCATGCATATGCTGGCTCAGGGCAAATCAGAACCCCCCGTGGGGCCGATGTGACTCACAACAGTGGAACCCCAATGTAGTTATCTTCAGTGTCTTCCTCTCCTCGAACCTGGCATCCAAGTGGAGGTGGAGGATGCCCCTGCGAGGAGTCTCCAGATGTCTCAGGTGAGGGATCCCCCTCATCTGATGGGAGGCCCAGAAGGGTCTGTCTGTCTCTCAGGTTGGTGATGTGCCTCCGCTTGTTACGATACTCAAAACTGAATCCAAAGGGGTATGTCCAGCGGTACCGGATGCCATCCGCGTAAAGTTTAGTAGTGATAGGCCGTAACGTCTGTCTGCGCGCCAACGTGGAAGGGGCGACATCTTGATAGATAGCACATGAGAAATTTTGAAAGGAGACGGAGTCCTTTGCTCTGGCCGCTTGCAGCACCACTTCCTTGACCTTGTATGAGTGGAACTTCGCCAGCACATCGCGGGCCGTCGTCGATCACCGTTCTGCAGGGGGCCCACTCTATGCACTCTGTCGAGCTTTATCTTAAGTTTCTGGGGGCTCATAATTTCTGCAAACAAACCCTCCATAAATGCTTCTATGTCGGGCCCTTCAGCTCCTTCTTCCAGGTCCCTAATCCGTATGTTCTCCCTCCGTGCCCGATTTTCCAAATCTTCCGCCTTCAATTGCGTCTGCTGTAGTTGTTACTTAAGAGCATGGATATCGTTTCAACATTCACCAGCGAATTGCTTGTGCTCTTGGTGTTGCGTCTCCAAGTCTAGGACTCTCGTGCCCACCGAATCCACATCCTATTGTAGAGAGGACAGCCGCTCAGACATATCTGCCCTTAACTGGTTGATGGACGACTTAATATCCTGACATAACTCGGTACGGAGCTCCGTCTTAAAGTCTTTGAGCATGGACAATAAGTCCGCTTTCGAGAGGACAATGGTAGTCTTATCGGTATCCCCTCGGAAAAGCTGGGGGTTTGTCGGCCGTGGTGAAGAAATCCGATACCTTACTGGTCCCCTTAGCGTGCCCTTCTTCGGCGGCATAGGGAGAGGGTCTCACCAGGCCCCTCTGCGTCGCTCCACTAGGTAGTGTTGTAGGCTCAGGGGGTGATGGGTCCGGAAAACTCTCTAGCGCTTGGCTGCTCCCCTAGAAAATGTGTGGGCCCCCTCTGTATCTATCTCAGAGCCAGTCATCCCAGTGGGCGGTGGGCACTGTGTGCCCGCAGCGGGTAGACGGTTCAACCACGAGGTCCCACCGCCACAGCTGAAATAAGGGGTGGCGCCCCGGGAGCAACAGCTAAGGCCCTGGGACCGACTGTTCCATCTCCTTACCCGTAGGACGTAGCAACCGCGGTTCCACTGACAGCGCTTTCACTTCACTACTATCAGGGCCTAAGCAGGCGGAGATCAGGGCCTCGCAGCCCCTCGCGGGTCCGCCGCCACCGCCGTCTTAAGATCAGGCATGGGGGTGCTCGCCACCGCAGGTTGTCCGTCCAGATTCCAGCAGCTCGCTCTCACCCCTGGGCATACTGCTCCTGTCTACATCGTCGCAGCGTCACAATCAGCCTTGCATCTCGCCGGTAATGTCGCGGATTAGCCTTTGCGTATTGCCACTCACTGCTGTCTTGCGGCCGCCATTTTGTCCTCGGGTCCCCCTCCGGCAACCAAAGTCAGCGTTTAGGGGCCTCTCAAGAGCACTAAGAGCCGCCAAAGTCCTGCCACTGATGCCTCACATCTTCCAGCACCCGTGGATATGTGTGGAAGGTGATTCCGTCTGGAGTTGCCGCCGATAATTCCCGCCCTGCTTGAAACATGAATGAGATATCCAACTCATGTCTGTGAACAGATTTGCCTCAAAATTCCATATTTTCCCGCTGCTCTATGCAGGCACAATGATCTGGATCACTTGATTCACCGTCCTATGCTGGTATACAGTATTGGAACTCATTAGCGCTGCATTTAGGGCCAGATGTACAAAGCATCATAGGGCTGTTTCTGACCAGTAAAATCCATTTTGTATGTACAGAATGCAAAATGCGACTCAGTAACTTGTTACCGATTTGCATTTTACGATTCGGTATTATGAAGGGGCGTGTTTAGGGTCCCTTCCTAATACTAAATAGCACTAGTATGTATAAATGTTTTGTGAATGGAAATGCGAATGCAAACCATTCGCAGTTATCACCAACTTTAAGTTGGTGGTAACCCAGTCGCAAAAGGAATGGCGGCGCTTGGGGGGCCCTTTCCCTTTGTGAATGTAGGCGCCAACATTTTTTAAGATCAGGCAGTGGTTCCACAGACCACTTCCTGGTCTTAAAAAATGAAAAGATAGCTTTTGATTTTTATTTTTGAAATTGTATAATTTAAGGAAAATGGGCTGTATTACAAAAGAAAAGATTGCTTTATTTAAAAAGCAATTACAAGACATGGTTGTCTGCTGACCCCAGTAGGCCACCATCCCCTCGCTATAGAAATGCAGGACTGCAACATATTTATTAGAATATTGTGCAGCCCCGCATTTCCCCCTGCGCTGGTGCTAAATTTAGCTGCCTAGCACCAACGCAGGTACCCTTGCACATTGTGTAAGCGTGCCTGTGTTGATGGAGCGATTGTTTATGTGCAAGAAGGTCCCGCCTCCTGCACATAAACAATCTTGAAATGCCATTTTTTTACTTCTATGTGTGCTGCTTAATGCAGCATGTATAGAAGTTGCAAAACTGCATTTTTTTTAAATGATTGTTTATGTGCAGGAAGGGGGCCCTTAAAGCACATAAACAATCATTGGCATTTTTGCTGTTTCAATGTATAATGCCCAGGCAGCACACATGGAAACTGCAAAACTAAGGAGAAATAAAACTTTTCTCCTTGTTTCGCCTGTTTAAGACCAGGTTTTCCCTGGTCTTAATTTTGGAGCTGCCTCCTATTTACACTGTTCTTTTTAATAGGGGGCAGCGCCAAAATCAATGGGTGTTGCGATGGAACGCCCACCACAACACCCATTGCCTGCTCCTTTCATGCTAAGTGGCTTAACGCTGCGTTGGAAATAAGACGAAGCTCTTATCGCCATCACACCGTCACTAAAAGTGATGTTGTGGTGGTGATAGGGGCTTGTAAATATGTCCTATCTTTGCCGTGAATCCATGCAACTCATAATGTGTTTTGGAGTGGCTGTGGCTATTTGTAAAGTACTGAATATGAGTTTTCTCATGGTTTTGAAGTGTCCTTGCTAGACAATCGGAATATGTTGTTATTGCAGCTAAGACCTTGTTTCCAGGCCTTGCAAAACATTGGAGACTTTGTTTTTTTGTTGGAAGTGTGTTTAAAGTTGAAGGTAAATACAAAGAAATATTCTAAGAAATGTAATGATAATTTGGAAACACTTGAGTGCTTTTACGTTCTACATTTTTGATAAACCTTAAAGGAGTACAAACTATATTTTCTATTGCATGTTGGTATTAAGATGTGTGAGAAATGGGAAAGATCCTCACTATTTTAAAAGATTGTTGTAAGTTCTATGGTATATATTGTAGTTAATTTAGTGATATGTGCTTAGGAAGGAAATGTATTGAAATCACTGTGAATGATGTAACAATAACGAAAATCATTATTGTTCCAGCTTATCAACAATAAGGCATACAATAAAAAGAGCTGTTTTCATCAATCATTGTCCGGAAGAAAAAATGAGCTCCCTGACAGATAGCATGTGAGTGGAGAGGATGTGGTGCACTGAGCAGAGATGCTGAGTTGAGAGCTGGGAACCCAGTTCGAGTCTCGGCTGTGCCGCGCAACATCCTGTGATTCTATGCAAATCACTTAGGGCCAGATGTAGGTAAATCTGAAATAACAATTTCTTATTAGCAAATTTTACCGATTCACTATTAAGAAATCGTATTTTCTATATAGGTAAAGATTTGGTAAAAAATACCGAATCCTTAATATTCCTTATTACAGAATCGATAATTGAGATTCGGTAATAAGGAATACCTACCCATTCATTTCTATGGGCTTGGAGGCCTATAGAAATGAATGTGAAGACATTCACTATTAGCGATTCGGTATTACCAAATCTCTAATAGTGGGAGCACTTTCAACGGTGCCAGGGTGTCAAAAGGACACCCTGTTGCACCCCTGAAATGTGCATGTGTGCACATGTGGCGCACATACATGCCCTAAGGGCATGAATGTGTGCCACATGGCACTTAACAAAAAACCCCAAAATTTTTTTTTAAAGGAAATCGGTAATTACCACCAACTTGAAGTTTGGGTAATTACCGATTTCTTAAGGTTCAAAAGCACTCTTTAATGTGCTTCCTACATTGCATTTAGGGAATCGATTTTACTGATTCCTTAAATACAAGAGCAATAAGGAATCAGTATTTAGCGATTCCTTATTTACCGATTCCTTACCTACATTAGGAATGGCTAAATACCAGTCGGTAATGCTGAAATTTACTGAATTTTGGCATTACAGACCGGTATTTAGCCACCTACATCTGGCCCTTAATCTCATCGGGTGATAAATTGTTATATAAATGTGACAAGAGTAAAAGGCAAAACTTTATGAAAATATAGTTCCACCAAAGCAGATGTTAACAGTAATTCGGGGGCAGGAAACTGATAAGAGTAGCAGATGAGGAACAAGCATTGGTAAATGCAGGAAAATATGCTACAGCCAATAGAAATGGAGGAAAGGTAAGTGACATGCACAGGAACCAATGAGAAGCCAGGAAAGAGAGGAGGTGGGATGTAAGCCCCTTTTAAGTTTATGTAAAAATAATAGATTTCTCAAGCACAGAGCACGCACCGTGCAGGCGAAACCTAAAAAGAAGTTAAAAGTCTAGGTATATGATTCTAGACTACTAACCACATTTAGAATTAAATGAGTTATGAATGCTGATTCTGGATAAAAAGATGACCCCTTATTTTTAAGAAAATAATATGCTTGAAACATAAATGAGATATCCAACTTATGTCTGTGAACAGATTTGCATCAAAATTCCATATTTTCCCGATGCTCAATGCAAGCACCATGATCTGGATCACTTGATTCATCATCCTATGCCGGTATACAGTATTGGAACTCATTAGCGCTGCATTTAGGGCCAGATGTACAAAGGATCATCGGACTGTTTCTGACCAGTAAAATGCATTTTGTATGTACAGAATGCAAAATGTGACTCGAGGTGCTGGGTTTTTCAGAACCGGTACTGATCCGGTAACCCAGCGGTGTCAGGGACAACACCCAAAGACCTCGAGTACTTTCCTGATTCAGACCACAGATACACAAGTCTTCTAGGTGAAATCAAAGATCGAATTTATTGGCTGCAACCAAGTAACAAGCGTCCTAGAAGTACAACAACACGGTGTGTATATTCTCAGGAGACTGCTCGTTTTTACAGAGCCGGCCTTCTCTTTTTATACACGATATTACACTTCAGGCAAAAATTCTTGGTTTTACAATTCGACCATAAACATATTTTCACAATAAAGAAAAAGCACAGTCATGATGGCAAGCCCATATTTTCGTTTGTCCAGTTCGTGATAGATTACCCGGCCAGGCCCAGAACTACCATCAGATATCGATGAAACCCCAATAAAATCGGGCACCTCCTCCTTGTAAAACTAGCCATAAAGAAGAAACAGGGACAGGTGTGTGTATGATAAAGCGTGGTTTTTATGTGGTAATTGGTTTATGACATGTTGTGCCTTGATGCTAATCTTGCTCGGCCACTGGGTTGGGGACTGCCCGAACAGGTTTGGCTGGAGGCAGTGGAGGCAGCTCGCCCAGGTCACAGAGGAGTCAGGAAGGGTGGACGTGTCCTTTGAGCTCGAATTCGGCTTTGGTCAATTGACTATGTAAGGGCAATCACAAGATGGATGCCGCTCACAAAATGGAACCCGAGGGTTCAAGACAGGAAGTATGATTTAGGGGTGTTCTCGTCACTCAATCGTGACGCAAATGCACAGTTATAATGTCCTAATCATTACCGGTCTGCCAATACCAAATTTGTCATGGTATGATGATATTTTCTGACACGAGTGTTGGGCTTCGGTACCACATTATAGCAGGGTCCAAAATTCTCAGAACCACAGACTCAGTAACTTGTTACCGATTTGCATTTTGCGATTCGGTATTAGGAAGGGGCGTGTTTAGGGGTCCCTTCCTACTACTAAATAGCACTAGTATGTATGAATGTTTTGTGAATTGAAATGCGGATGCAAAACATTCGCAGGTACCGCCAACTTCAAGTTGGGGTAACCCAGTCGCAAAAGAAATGGCGGCGCTTGATGGGGCCCCCTTTCCCTTTGTGAAGGTGGGCGTCAACATTTTTTAAGAGCAGGCAGTGGTTCGACTGACCACTTCCTGGTCTTATAAAAAGAAAAGATAGCTTTTCATTTTTATTTTTGAAATTGTATATTTTAAGGAAAAATGAGCTGTATTACAAAAGAAAAGATTGATTTATTTAAAAAGCAATTACAAGACATGGTTGTCTGCTGACCCCAGCAGGCAACCATCCCCATGATTGTAGATATTCACAATGGGTTACAAATTGCTACCTGCCTCGTAAATATTACTGAGACAGGTCCATTTGTGAACCTCTGCGAATGTCTAACACTGTCAAACGCACTGTTGTACATTGCAGTTTGCAATTTCCTAATAGCGAGTCGCAAACATTTGCTATTAAGAATTCACAAACACTCTATTTTGTACATCCGGCCATAATCCAGGGAAATAAAGGTTGGCAGTGTACCAGCAATGTCGGTGTCACTTGTCCAAAGGAAGATGCGATAGGCATAGGCATCTAAAAGCAAAACGTAGAAAACTATGGGGCAAATTTGCAAATACAGGGCTGCAACATTTTTAATAGAATAGTGTGCAGCCCCGCATTTCCTTCTGTACTGGTGGTAAATGTAGCTGCCTAGCACCAACGCAGGTACCCTTGCACATTGTGTAATGGTGCCTGTGTTGATTGAAAGATTGTTAATGTGCAGGAAGAACCAGCCTCCTGCACATAAACAATCTTGAAATGCCATTTTTAACTTCTATGTGTGCTGCTTAATACAGCATGCATAGAAGTTGCAAAACTGCATTTCTTTTTTTTAAATGATTGTTCATGTGCAGAAAGGGGGACCTTAAAGCACATAAACAATCATTGGCATTTTTGCTGTTTCCATGTACGCTGCCCAGACAGCACACATGAAAACAGTAAAAACAAGGCGAAATAAAACATTTCTCCTTGTTTCGCCTGCTTAAGACCAGGTTTTCCCTGGTCTTAATTTTGGAGCTGCCTCCTATTTGCACTGGTCTTGTGAATAAGGGGCAGCGCCAAAATCAATGCCCGTTGCGATGGAACGCCCACCACAACACCCATTGCCCGCCCCTTTCATGCTAAGTGGCTTAACACTGCCTTGGAAATAAGACAAAGCTCTTATCGCCATCACACCGTCAAAAAAAGTGATGTTGTGGTGGTGACAGGGGCTTGTAAATATGCCCTATCTTTGCAGTGAATCCACGCAACTCATACTGTGTTTTGGAGTGGCTGTGGCTATTTGTAAAGTACTGAATATGAGTTTTCTCATGGTTTTGAAGTGTCCTTGCTAGACAATCAGAATATGTTGTTATTGCAGCTAAGACCTTGTTTCCAGGCCTTGCAAAACATTGGAGACTTTGTTTTTTTTGTTGGAAGTGTGTTTAAAGTTGAAGGTAAATACAAATAAATATTCTAAGAAATGTAATGATAATTTGGAAACACTTGAGTGCTTTTACGTTCTACATCTTTGATAAACCTTAAAGGAGTACAAACTATATTTTCTATTGCATGTTGGTATTAAGATGTGTGAGAAATGAGGAAGATCTTCATTATCTTAAAATATTGTTGTAAGTTCTATGGTATATAATGTAGTTAATTTAGTGATATGTGCTTAGGAAGGTCATTTATTGAAATCACTGTGAATGATGTAATAATAACGAAAATCGTTATTGTTCCAGCTTATCAGCAATAAGTCATACACTATTACATAAAATAGAAACGTAAAAACTAACATACAACTAGTACAAATTTCACAGAATTCAAACATGCTGGAGCTGGCAGGTGCATTCCATAAGTTCATAATAAAAACATCGTAGAGGACAATTTACACTTGGCTTTCATTGGCAGAACCTCCTAATGGGAACGGGGGTGGACTTGACAATACATGTGCAAAAAAGCAGGTGACCAGTGACTTAAGAATATAGCAGGAATTTAAAAAAAAAAAGAGGGGGACCAAATAGTGGAGTTGTCAAAAGTTTTCCCTTTATTATACTGGTGACCATGACAATACATTGTTGCGATAAGTGTTGCTTGGCACACTGTCAAGGCCGGGGGCCTTGTTTGGCTTTTGGGACAAGATGGCTGCAGGTAATTCGCCTTCTGAGAATGTGTTCACTCATTTCCTCCTATTGGAGACAGTACAGGCATGGACGCAGATCTGTCTGAAAGGGAACCGTCTTTGCTTTAACCAGAACCGGACGGAGGTATTGTTGCTATATATATATATTAGGAGCTGACATTTTATATATGTTCTCGTAGATTGAGCCATGCAGTCGAGGTGATGATTGAATCCAGAATTCTTGAGGGTCCCAAAAACATCTGTTGTACTTTTCTCTAAGTGACTTTTCAAGGGCTGCCGAGGCTTGCAAATGGCCATGTGAATTTTTTATATTTAATTAGACACTTGTATTCCTGTCGCAATTATTTCAGGTGGGCGTCCCCCTCTTCCCTGTGATGTCTGGATCTTAGTGCTTCTGATGACTCTGCTTCATTTTTGCACATTCTCCATCGAAATCATGTGTTTTGATTATCGATGAGAGGTCGATGGACCCACGTTTAAAAGCCATGCTATGCCATCAGTGTTTCAAATTTCTCAATGGTGTTTAGGCTGGATGTTTCCTTTTAAACTTGGATCTAACAGGTATGACTAACCATGCTGTGTATATTTGTAATGCATTTGGTGTACTAGATTACCTTTTTCCTACTAGATCTAACTAGTAGTTTCCCCACAGCCATCCTGCACGAGAAAATCCCAGGAATTATGTTTGGAGTGGGATACATGAATGAAACAATTAATGGATCATGGTCGCTCTCAATTCTCCTGGTTATTGTTATTTCGATAAATTTGCTCAGTGACTCCTGGTTGGTTAGCACATAATCTATCTGTGAATTATGTAATCTTGATGAATGTTTGGTTATATTGCAGTTTATGAAACAACAACAACTTTGAAAGTGTATCAGAACCAAAGGACATATACTCCCATAACAGAAGATCGATGCTTTATCAGAAATGGGAGCACATTTATGCCAAAATTGAATAACATCCATTACAAGTATGTTTTCTAAGCTTTGCTGCAGGATTGTCACAGTCCCATCATTACCCCAAAAGTGGCATTGAGATTTTATGGAGGTATGTCATTTGTTATAGCAAGTGTCAGATGGCACTGCACAAAGACAAAACCTTGTCTTTAGATTTTCATTATGGCCCAAAAGATATCAGCAGAGTAGACTTCAGCACCTAACAGAGTTACGAGTCAGTGTAGTGATGATGTCCAAAGTCTCTGTTTCTCTCTCTTATCCTGTTACCCTTTGGCTGGTTCTACTGCTAACCAACACATTCCAGTCGTGTATTGTTAGCGGTGGATTTGGAGAAGTGCAGAAAAGTACATTGTTCTGGATTTGGAGCAGGACTTCAGGTTTACACATTCTCACAAACAACATGGTTTTTGGTATCCATTATCAGAGGGTATTAATCTATAGAAGTGAACTGTGAGTAATGGAACACATTACCAGCAAAACTAGACTCTAGAGAATAATTTTGTATCTTTAAAATGCATGGTCTGTGAATGCTGATACCCAGGATGCTACTCAGTAAACAGACTATGCTATTCCTTGAGTTTAAAGCTCTGCAGGTGCTTTCCTTGAGGTCAATTCTGTCTCTCACTGCTAGACCAGAGGCACAGCCTTCATATCTACTTGCACTCTCCTTCAACCAATCATGTCTTGAACCTTTAGTCTTCCATTGTCACCCAGTGCTCTGAGGAGCTCATTATCTTGATGACAGTGTGTGCTGTGCAGCAAACCAACATTCAAACAACTGCATTCCTACAGAGATGGAAAGAGAGAGGGAGAGAGAGAGACAGGGGGTAGAGAAGTAGAGAAGTGGCCAAATGCAACAAAGTTGGAAAGATGGATGTGTGAAAGGAAGGGCACCGAAATTGAATACCAAAGGAAAGAAGGAAAGAGGGATAGCAACAACATTGAGCAAGAGGGAAAGAAAGGCAATCAGTGTGTTGTTTAGACATTTCTAGGAACAGCATCTTCTTTTTTTTTTTTTAAATATCTTTATTATTCAACAAGTCAGCAAATAACATAAACAA
Source organism: Lissotriton vulgaris (assembly GCF_964263255.1). Classification (NCBI taxonomy): domain Eukaryota; kingdom Metazoa; phylum Chordata; class Amphibia; order Caudata; family Salamandridae; genus Lissotriton; species Lissotriton vulgaris. The sequence continues at coordinate 2,002,318,386 of NC_141689.1, read as the reverse complement.
TTTTTCAATAATTCAATCCAATAGTAGGCAGCAGTACATATATCTTGTAAAAAGAATATAAGGAAAAAGAAAAGATATAAGAACACAAAAATTATATAAAGACTCATGTAAAACAAGAGACAATAGATACGTAAGTAATTATACTGAATTGCTAATCAAAAACATTTCGATATAAGTCCCCAAATAGAGTTACGTTTATTCTGGGCTTGTAAGCCCCTAGAATTTGCCAATATGTGTTCCATTGAATATACCTCCTTCAACAACATCCACCGATCACTAATATTAGGAGGGTAGATGCTAATCCAAACTCTAGTGATGACCAATCTAGCTACCACACACAAGATCAATAACAGCCGGTTTTGTTGATGACTAAACATAAGAGGTCCTAGCATATTATCCCTTGTGGTTGGAAAAAAAATCAATCCCTAATTTCTGAGAGCAGACCTGGCCTATCTGTTGCCAAAGATCTTTCAATTTAGGACACTCCAAAAACATATTTGCAGCATGAAGATCGCATTTGGGGCATTTCGTACGCGTGCTGAGTGAGCCAGCAGGAGCCCACTTAGCTATTCTCTCTGGTGTGTAAAACAGGCTGCAGATAGTGCAAAGCTGCTGCATTTGTAAATTAGTGGCATGTACAGATTTCTTTACTATATATAAGCTTTACTCTATATTGTTTACCGAGACCTCCTCTCCAAGTATCGTACTCCATTTATGAGCTAATTTATTACCATCCCCCTTTCTATTACTAGTAAGAATCTTGTACATGCGACTAATCCTAAATTTAGCGCTATCTTGATATAATAGGTCCCATATATCTGACGCAGCAATATTGGTCAATTTTAAGTGCATCACCAGGAAACTCTTGATTTGCAAATATTTGAAAAACATATTGCCTGGTAAGTTAAACAAGGTTTGTAGTTTCTCAAATGAGACAAACCCACCATGATCAAATAAATACCCAAGTGACAATATCCCAAAATCCGCCCATTGTCGTAATAGATTATCATGAAAAATCTCCGGGAACATCGGATTCCCCCACAAAGGAAGTTTATCGTGATAGTAAGATTGGTCACGACTGTTACAGATAGCTTTCCATATAAAGATAGTATCCCGCAAGGTCTTGAATTTTACCCGCTTAAAGTAATTAGGATCGGTGGTTTGTAAATATACATCCTGCTGTTTTCTGCCAATAGCAGTTGATGGAAAAAGTTGGAACGAGAAGAAATTAATAAGCTCTGGAAACGAGCTGTGAAAGTACACCAAAAGTACATTTTAAAATCTGGAAGGTCTATACCCCCTTGTTCAAAAGGACACTTCAATAGAGCCATCGCTCTACGTGCCATCTTATAACCCCATAGAAAGCTGCTAAAGAGACCATCCAACCTTTAAAAAAAGCTATTTATGGACACATAAAGGAATAGATCTAAAGAGACATAAAAATCTTGGCAGTATCTTCATTTTAATTATGTTAGTGCAGCCAATATTACCAATCAGAAGTTTGTGCCATTTTTTTAGCTGGATGACTGTTTCTTTAATCAGCGGTTCATAGTTTAATGAAATTATTTGGTTAACCTGCTATGTTATTCTGACCCCCAGATAAACAGCTACAGTACATACCCCACTTAGACTATCCCCGGTGTTAACATTTACCAACACCTGTGTTTTGTGTGCATTAAGCTTATATCTGGCTACACCTCCAAATCAATCTGCTTCTTTTTCTATTTCTAACATTGCACTTACTGGTTCGGATGAAAATATAGCTAAGTCATTTGCATAGGCCGTTACCTTTAATGTGTTTATGCCTTGCCTTAATGGAATGATTTGAGGATTAGCTTGTAATGAAAAAATAAATGGTTCGATATAAAGTGCAAATAAAAGGGGAAAAAGTGGGCAACCTTGTCGAGTAACCCGAAATATTGAAAAAAATTCCGATTGTGTACCTAGATACATTAGTCTAGCTCGAGGGTTACCATATAGAGCTTGAACCCATTGTTTAAATCTTCCCCCTACACCCGCCCTCTCCAATGCTACCATAAAAACTTCCAGTCCACCCGATCAAAGGCCTTTTGTGCGTCTAAAAGCAATATACCCAGATGAATCCCTCTTTTTTCCGCGAGATCGAAAGCAGTAATGGCAGTATTTATATGAGACGCAGTCTCTCTACCTTGAATAAAACCATGTTGGTGGACTGATACAAGCGCGTTCATTGCTGGATTTTGGCGAAAATATTGGCATCTAAATTAATAAGTGAAATGGGCCTATAGGAGCCACATCAGTAGGAGATTTATCTTTCTTTAAAAAGAAGACTATTCGTGTCAGATGCCAAGATTCAGGTACCACTCCATTTTGACCAATATATTGTGTTAAATCCCTAAATGGTTTAATTAGGTGCTCCTTAAAAACTTTATAGAATTCCAAAGGAATCGAGTCCTCCCCAGTAGCTTTTCCCGAAGGGAGCACAGATATTGGCAACATTATTTCCTCATAGCTAATATTGTTACCCATAATAACTGTATCTTCTTCTTTTAATTTTGGCAAGTGTATGTTCTGAAAATAATATTGTATATCTTGGTCATTAGCAATAGCCTCCGAAATATATATCTTCTGATAATAAGCAAAAGAAAATTCTAAAATCCCCTTCTGTTCCGTGTATATGGTCCCATTTGCTGATTTAATTGCTTTAATATGAGTTTTAGCCTGATCGTCGGCTACCTTATGAGCGACGACCTTTCCCATATGCTCCCCAAACTCATATTGTGTAGCCCGATATTTGTTAAATCTATTGACATTCTTTCCCTAAGTACCTTTTTAGCTGCTACCCTTTGATCTATTAGTTCTCGTAACAGCTCCTCTTGGTTAGACGAGGCAGACTTAACTGCGTTCATGTGGGCCTCTTCAGACTGTATCATAAGCAAAATATCTTGTTGTATTTGATCTTGCTTTTTTTATTTTGTTGTAATATGAATTGTAATGTCAGACCGCGAGCCACTGCCTTCCAAGTATCCCATATCACAATAGGTGTAGATGTATCCTTATTTTCCTGAAAGAAGAGTTTAAGCTGCTTGGGGTACAGGGTCAAGACTGATTTGCATATGGCTGGGTTCAAACTGGAATGGCATGGTGAGCAAAAAAACAATGGATTTAGGCCCAGATCTCTGTACTGGGGTGAATGTATGACATTGTTCTGCATTCTGTCCATCACCTGTTGTTTTTGCATTTATTACTGAGGCAGGTCCATTTGCGATCCTCTGCGAATGTCTAACAGTGTCAAACACACTGTTGTAGATCGCAGTTTGCAATTTCCTAATAGCGAGTAGCAAACATTTGCTATCAAGTATTCACAAACTCACTATTTTGTACATCTGGGCCATAATCCAGGGAAAGAAAGGTTGGCAGTGTACCAGCAACGTCGGTGTCACTTGTCCAAAGGAAGATGCATTAGGCATAGGCACCTAAAAGCAAAACCTAGAAAACTACGGGGCATATTTACAAGAAAGTGGCGAAGTATGTCATTAAGCCAAGAAGTCTAATGAAACACTTCGTCACTTTAGAAATGCAGGACTGCAACATATTTATTAGAATATTGTGCAGCCCGCATGTCCCCCTGCGCTGGTGCTAAATTTCGCTGCCTAGCACCAACGCAGGTACCCTTGCACATTGTGTAAGCGTGCCTGTGTTGATGGAAAGATTGTTTATGTGCAGGAAGGTCTCGCTTCCTGCACATAAACAATCTTGAAATGCCATTTTTTAACTTCTATATGTGCTGCTTAATGCAGCATGCATAGAAGTTGCAAAACTGCATTTCTTTTTTTAAATGATTGTTTATGTGCAGGAAGGGGGCACTAAAAGCACATAAACAATCTTTGGCAATTTTGCTGTTTCCAGGTATGCTGCCCAGGCAGCATACATGGAAACAGCAAAACCAAGGAGAAATAAAACATTTCTCCTCGTTTCGCCTGTTTAAGACCAGGTTTTCCCTGGTCTTAATTTTGGAGCTGCCTCCTATTTACACTTTTTTTGTTAATAGGGGGCAGCGCCAAAATCAATGGGTGTTGCGAAGGAACGCCCACCACAACACCCATTGCCTGCCCCTTTCATGCTAAGTGGCTTAACACTGCCTTGGAAATAAGACGAAGCTCTTATCGCCATCACACCGTCACTAAAAGTGATGCTGTGGTAGTGATAGGGCTTGTAAATATGCCCTATCTTTGCCGTGAATTCACGCAACTCATACTGTGTTTTGGAGTGGCTGTGGCTATTTGTAAAGTACTGAATATTAGTTTTCTCATGGTTTTGAAGTGTCCTTGCTAGACAATCAGAATATGTTGTTATTGCAGCTAAGACCTTGTTTCCAGGCCTTGCAAAACATTGGAGACTTTGTTTTTTTGTTGGAAGTGTGTTTAAAGTTGAAGGTAAATGCAAAGAAATATTCTAAGAAATGTAATGATAATTTGGAAAAACTTGAGTGCTTTTACGTTCTACATCTTTGATAAACCTTAAAGGAGTTCAAACTATATTTTCTATTGCATGTTGGTATTAAGATGTGTGAGAAATGGGAAAGATCCTCATTATCTTAAAAGATTGTTGTAAGTTCTATGGTATATATTGTAGTTAATTTAGTGATATGTGCTTAGGAAGGAAATGTATTGAAATCACTGTGAATGATGTAACAATAACGAAAATCATTATTGTTCCAGCTTATCAACAATAAGGCATACAATAAAAAGAGCTGTTTTCATCAATCATTGTCCGGAAGAAAAATTATGCTCCCTGACAGATAGCATGTGAGTGGAGAGGATGTGGTGCACTGAGCAGAGCTGCTGAGTTGAGATCTGGGAACCCAGTTCGAGTCTCGGCTGTGCTGCGCAACATCCTGTGATTCTATACAAATCACTTAGGGCCAGATGTAGGTAAATCTGAAATAACAATTTCTTAATAGCGAATTTTACCGATTCACTATTAAGAAATCGGTATTTACTATATAGGTAAAGATTTGGTAAAAAATACTGAATCCTTAATATTCCTTATTACAGAATCCATAATTGAGATTCGGTAATAAGGAATACCTACCCATTCATTTCTATGGGCTTGGAGGCCTATAGAAATGAATATGAAGACATTCACTATTAGCGATTCGGTATTACCAAATTGCTAATAGTGGGAGCACTTTCAAGGGTGCCAGGGTGTCAAAAGGACACCCTGGTGCACCCCTGAAATGTGCATGTGTGCACATGTGGCGCACATACATGCCCTAAGGGCATGAATGTGTGTCACATGGCACTTAACAAAAAACCAAAAACATTTTTTTTTAAAGGAAATCGGTAATTACCACCAACTTGAAGTTGGTGGTAATTACCAATTTCTTAAGGCTCAAAAGCACTCCTTAATGTGCTTCCTACATTGCATTTAAGGAATCGATATTCCTGATTCCTTAAATACAAGAGCAATAAGGAATCGGTATTTACCGATTCCTTATTTACAGATTCCTTACCTACATTAGGAATGGCTAAATACCAGTCGGTAATGCTGAAATTTACTGAATTTTGGCATTACCGACCGGTATTTAGCCACCTACATCTGGCCCTTAATCTCTTCGGGTGATAAATTGTTATATAAATATGTGACAAGAGTAAAAGGCAAAACTTTATGAAAATATAGTACCACCAAAGCAGATGTTAACAGTAATTCGAGGGCAGGAAACTGATAGGAGAAGCAGATGAGGAACAAGCATTGGTAAATGCAGGAAAATATGCTACAGCCAATAGAAATGGAGGAAAGGTAAGTGACATGCACAGGAACCAATGAGAAGCCAGGAAAGAGAGGAGGTGGGATGTAAGTCCCTTTTAAGTTTATGTAAAAATAATAGATTTCTCAAGCACAGAGCACGCGCCGTGCAGGCGAAACCTAAAAAGAAGTTAAAAGTCTAGGTATATGATTCTAGACTACTAACCACATTAAGAATTAAATGAGTTATGAATGCTGATGCTGGATAAAAAGATGACCCCTTATTTTTAAGAAAGTAATATGCTTGAAACATAAATGAGATATCCAACTTATGTCTGTGAACAGATTTGCATCAAAATTCCATATTTTCCTGATGCTCAATGCAAGCACCATGATCTGGATCACTTGATTCATCATCCTATGCCGGTATACAGTATTGGAACTCATTAGCACTGCATTTAGGGCCAGATGTACAAAGGATCATCGGGCTGTTTCTGACCAGTAAAATGCATTTTGTATGTACAGAATGCAAAATGCGACTCAGTAACTTGTTACCGATTTGCATTTTGCGATTCGGTAATAGGAAGGGGCGTGTTTAGGGGTCCCTTCCTACTACTAAATAGCACTAGTATGTATGAATGTTTTGTGAATTGAAATGCGGATGAAAAACATTCGCAGTTACCACCAAAATCAAGTTGGGGGTAACCCAGTCGCAAAAGAAATGGCGGCGCTTGGTGGGGCCCCCTTTCCCTTTGTGAAGGTGGGCGTCACCATTTTTTAAGAGCAGGCAGTGGTTCGACTGACCACTTCCTGGTCTTAAAAAAAGAAAAGATAGCTTTTCATTTTTATTTTTGAAATCGTTTATTTTAAGGAAAAATGGGCTGTATTACAAAAGAAAAGATTGATTTATTTAAAAAGCAATTACAAGACACGGTTGTCTGCTGACCCCAGCAGGCAACCATCCCCATGATTGTAGATATTCACAATGGGTTACAAATTGCTACCTGCCTCGTGAATATTACTGAGACAGGTCCATTTGTGAAACTCTGCGAATGTCTAACACTGTCAAACGCACTGTTGTACATTGCAGTTTGCAATTTCCTAATAGCGAGTCGCAAACATTTGCTATTAGGAATTAACATATAAACACAACAGTGGTCCCTGGCAGGGAGAGGAATGCTGTTTGAAAATGAATATAGACTCAGTCAGTTCTATATTATTGAAGACATACCCAGCCGGGCAGAGGTCTTCAAGGTTTATATTTAAATCAAAATATACAAAACAAAATAACACCTTCAACAATTCACGTGCGTGGGGCACAAGCCTGTACCCAACCACGACCGTGCACAGACAAGGACATACACAAAGGGCTTGCAAGGCAAAATCAACAGTCTCTGTAGGGTTCCAATTTTGGACAGAGAATTACTTATGGGTTTTCGTCAAAAAGAGGGAGGAGAGGTGATCATTTGATCAATGGACACTAATTACCACTCAGGTTGGTGGAAGGTCCAATCACAGCGTGTGCCCGTATCTGAAAATACAACAAAAAGGAGTTGCCGGACTGTTCCTATGTGTGACTAAGGGAAAATCTAACTGGCGTGACCAAAGGTGTAAGAGTAACACCCTGGGGCATCCATTTTGTTGGATGGATTTGCCTCACACACCCAGAAGGGTGTCATGCTTCATCATCGGCGGTTGCTCCTCGTCGGGGAGGCGGTGCAATCCCCGACGGGCTCACCTCAAAGAGGGGCTCTTTGGCGGAGATCTTTTTTCCAACAGCCTTATGGTGAGGTGTGGGTGTGTGGGCAGGATGGTGTGTGGTAGTGAAAAGGGATGTTAAAATGTAGCTAAGGGTACCGGAATTAACTTTATTCTGGGGGTCCCCTGGCTGCAATTAAAAACAGGGGGCTAGCTCACTAGGTGTCAACGAGTAAGGTCAAGTGACCCTAGTTGGGGCTAGGGGTGAAGATGGTCGACATGTTTCTCGCAATGGGTAATAGTTACCCGCGATTCATCAGGACCTATAAAAAGGTGCACAACAACATGCTGGTGTCATGTGTGAAGTGGTGTGTGTCAAACCAAGCAAAAGGTTAAGTTGCGGATTTCCCAGCACAGGAGCAGAATACGATGCAAGACTCCCAACGCTCCGTTGGTTGAACATTTCATTTCCAAAGAACACACGGAAAACGATATCCGCTGGACCATTATAAACCAAGTGACACTAAAACCAAGAGGAGTTGATTTGAGTCTCCTTCTCAACAGAGAGGAACTGAAATGGATAATAAGGACAGATAGCCTGAATTCTGGTCTTAACCAGCAAGAGGACTGGACTACACTTATCTGACCTATTTCTCCTATTGCAAAGACTTAAGTTTATGATCTTCAAAAACTGTGCCCTTCGCAGATATTGCTATGTATAACCAATGTACTCTAATTTTAATTTTAATATTGTCTGTGTAATATTTCACACTTGTTTACTTCACTAATGTCACTGCGCCGTATCCCTTTCCCCTATGGGTTGTCTATCTGTACACAACCCTCACTTCCCTCACCCAAAATGGCCGCCAGTATCGCCCTCCCTTTATGTCTAATACCCTCATCGCAAATGACCGCGAGCATCGTCCTTCCTCTATGCTTATGGCCCCTTGTCAGCCAATAGCTGAGCACGATAAAAGTATTGTGCTCACATGACCCGGTGAACCAGGAAAGCAAGCCTCGCCGACTGATCCGGTAAGCTCCTTACTCCTCCCTCGCTCACCTTGTTATCACTGTAGCCCTGCCCAAGTGCCCCCTCTGATAATTCCTTCTTTACCGGCAGGCCCCCTGGTTCCAGGACCCAAGCGTGACACGGCGCTCCCGGTATTATCCGGCTTTTAAGGTAAGCCCCGCCTCGGTCTTTCAGAAATGCGCCTCTGACCGTTCCTTTGAGATTCCTTCCTTAATACGTTATTTTATAAACAGGCACGAGCGGATCCGAGATACTAACCATCTCCCGCCATTGGACCCTCGAAAACTAATTTACTGGTAAGCTTACCCTCCCTGATTAGCACCACCTTGGTCTTTCTGAAATGCGCCTTGACCAACTCCCTAAGAATCGTGCTCTAATACGCTATTTTGTGCACAGGCAAACGCGGACACAAGATACTAACCTCCCCCGCCCTGGACCCTCGGAAACTGAATTACTGGTAAGCCCACCCTCCAATTTCCGCCCAGGCTGTCTCTTGCCCTACTTCAGAAATCCCGGCTTTGATTACCCGATTGCTCCCGTTTTAACCGATGCACAATCCCTTTCTCCCCCAGATAAATCCAAAACCCCAGGATTGGAGTACCCTACTGTTCCCATCGCCTGCACGCTCTTATATGAGCTTGCACATTGCTGTTCTGGTGAGCGCCCCTCCTTAGATACAATCATTGTTGTATTCTTTTCCACACTCTTCACCACTGCGCCGTTTAATCACTTGATTAAGATGTCCCCCGCAATAGTCAATGTATTCTTCACTTGACTATGAGATATTGTATACGATTCGTTGGCTTTTTCAACATCATCCCAACCCACTGCGCCGTTTTTCACCTGATCACGATGCAATTTAATGCACCTCAGCACCAACAACCACTGTAGTATCTATTCCACCTGATATTTCCAGTATCACTGCGCCTCTTTTTACCTTGATGCAACACTTGGCTCTGTGAATCACCTACAATTTAGCACTTAAACTGTCACCTACAGCATGTGCAACCGCACCCAGTCACATGCTTGTCAAACACCAAATAAGTCACTCGCTGTTTCCACCAGGATACATGCGAATCAGATTTATAACCACGGCACAATGTCACCCTCATGATGCATGTGAGTAAATTTAATGTACTTTTTTGTCCTCCTTTCCTCCCCTTAGGCTAAAGAGGCTAGTAACTAAAAAAGGCAACCATTGCTTTGTCCTGATGATGGACCCCATCATTTAGCAAGGGGGTCCGAAACGTCGTCGACCCACTGTGTACCATATACCTGTGAAATTTACAATACAAATCTATGTAATGGTACCCATAAGTAATTCTCTGTCCAAAATTGGAACCCTACAGAGACTGTTGATTTTGCCTTGCAAGCCCTTTGTGTATGTCCTTGTCTGTGCACGGTCGTGGATGGGTACAGGCTTGTGCCCCACGCACGTGAATTGTTGAAGGTGTTATTTTGTTTTGTATATTTTGATTTAAATATAAACCTTGAAGACCTCTGCCCGGCTGGGTATGTCTTCAATAATATAGAACTGACTGAGTCTATATTCATTTTCAAACAGCATTCCTCTCCCTGCCAGGGACCACTGTTGTGTTTATATGATTAAGCTCCCCGAGGTCCCTCGCTGATACCAATTGGGGTCCCCTTGTTGTTTAAAATAGATTAGGAATTAACAAACACACTATTTTGTACATCCGGCCATAATCCAGGGAAAGAAAGGTTGGCAGTGTACCAGCAACGTGAGTGTCACTTGTCCAAAGGAAGATGCGATAGGCATAGGCATCTAAAAGCAAAACGTAGAAAACTATGGGGCAAATTTGCAAGAAAATGGCGAAGTATGTCATTAAGCCAAGAAGGCTAATGACACACTTCGTCATTTTAGAAATACAGGGCTGCAACATATTTATTAGAATAGTGTGCAGCCCCGCATTTCCTTCTGTACTGGTGCTAAATGTAGCTGCCTAGCACCAACGCAGGTACCCTTGCACATTGTGTAATGGTGCCTGTGTTGATGGAAAGATTGTTTATGTGCAGGAAGAACCAGCCTCCTGCACATAAACAATCTTGAAATGCCATTTTTAACTTCTATGTGTGCTGCTTAATACAGCATGCATAGAAGTTGCAAAACTGCATTTCTTTTTTTTAAATGATTGTTCATGTGCAGAAAGGGGGACCTTAAAGCACATAAACAATCATTGGCATTTTTGCTGTTTCCATGTACGCTGCCCAGACATCACACATGAAAACAGTAAAAACAAGGCGAAATAAAACATTTCTCCTTGTTTCGCCTGCTTAAGACCAGGTTTTCCCTGGTCTTAATTTTGGAGCTGCCTCCTATTTACACTGGTCTTGTAAATAAGGGGCAGCGCCAAAATCAATGGGTGTTACGATGGAACGCCCACCACAACACCCATTGCCCGCCCCTTTCATGCTAAGTGGCTTAACACTGCCTTGGAAATAAGACGAAGCTCTTATCAGCATCACACCGTCACTAAAAGTGATGTTGTGGTGGTGATAGGGGCGTGTAAATATGCCCTATCTTTGCCGTGAATCCACGCAACTCATACTGTGTTTTGGAGTGGCTGTGGCTATTTGTAAAGTACTGAATATGAGTTTTCTCATGGTTTTGAAGTGTCCTTTCTAGACAATCAAAATATGTTGGTATTGGGGTCCCCTTGTTGTTTAAAATAGATACTGTGCGCAATCGCTTGATTGCAAGGGTTTCCTTGTTCCCTTCCACTTCACCTAAGTGGGTCCTCCCCTCCCTGCCCTCCCACCTCCCTGTGATTCACTTCACTGTTCACCTCACCTTGTTATGTCTAACGACGCCCCCCTTTACTCGTTAGAGTATATTAAAAAAATCTGTGAAGGCCCCTCCCTATTTACTGATCTAGAGGAAACAACAACGGTTGCAAGTACTAATCTTAGTAAGGATTTGGAAAAACAGAAAAAGAAATATGTCCGATTGGAACTCATGACTATTATGCTGACAGACTATTTGAGGTCCAACACAATTCTGTTAGGTCTCCAGGTCAGAAACATACCAGGGGTGTTTACTGACAACCCGAAGTATATTCAAGGATTTAGCAATATAGGGACCACCTGCTCCTGACACTGGTTAATCCTAGGGATTGAAACCGCCTCTGAGGAACTTAAAAAACTAGATGAGATAATTAAAGATCTAGAGAAGCAAATATCTGACAAGAACACCAATACTGAAGCTAAAAAACTCCTTGATAAAATTGATAAAACGGTACAGGAGTTCCATAGAATAGAACAAAACAAGAAGGCCAACAAAGTAAAGAAGGACATTAAATCATTTACTTCTGAACGTGCTTACCCCTACCTTCAGAAGGATTTTTACACTAACCGTAACTTGAATCAAACCCAATTTACACCCAGGCCTTGGGGTCGCTATAATAGGAGAAATACCGTTGTTGGGTTCACAGACTCCTCAGCCGACTCTTCAGATAACTCAGACGGCGGGGAAGGCCCAAGTGGTGGACCGCAAAGACATCAAAATCATTTTTTGGCCAGAGGCCAGCAAGAACCCCCCAAGAGAGGCCGTGTGAAACAACCAACACGATGGCAAAACCCTCCGGGAGAACGACAGACCCGGAACAGATTCTACCAATGGTGACAGAGGCTGTAAAAACAGAACTTACTATTCCTCTGTTTAATCTTTCAAGCCATATATTATCTTCTCATGAAATTTCTGTCCTGAGTAAGGGCTTATCTTTTGTTCCTACTACCTACCCAAATTTCCTTGACCTACAGTCTGAACTCATGACATTTTTCAGGAAAATTAGACTGCGCGCTTTCTTTGAGCTCAACCCAACTGACCCAAAACCAGTGTCGACACCTTTTAGACCACCCTCCAAATTCTCACCCATGGCTGGCATGATCCCCAAGGAAATCCTAACATTTGAGAAGGTGATTCTCAAAGAAACTACTGATCTGGCAAAATCTCACATTTTTGTACCATATAACATCTCTACAGAAGAGAAATCAGCCATTTCTACCCTTAAGAATAATTCCAGTCTAATCATTAAGCCAGCGGATAAGGGTGGAGGAATTGTATTGCAAGACATTGATAACTATAAAAGTGAGTTACTCCGTCAAGTATCCAATACAGATCACTACTGTAGACTTTCCACGAACCCCACCAAAGAAATCCAAGCCCTAATCAGAACCATTACTACTGAGGCTCTGGATAATGGATACTTGAGTAAACATGAATATGACTTCCTGAACACTCCAAATCCTAGAACACCGGTAATTTACACTTTGCCCAAAGTGCACAAGAGCCTTGACCAACCGCCAGGCCGCCCCATTGTGTCGGGGTGTGGCTCGGTCCTGGAACCCTTGGGCCATTATGTGAATTTCTTTTTAAAGGACTTTGTCCCAACAACCCGATGTTATATAAAAGACAGTACTCACATGATCAACCTTGTTGAAAACTTTCCATTCAACCCTAATACTGAGACCCTCTGTACTCTGGATGTTGAATCATTGTACACGAACATTCCCAAAAGACAATCACTGTATGTAATGGAAACCATTCTTGACCAAAGAACCCGTCCCCATAGGGTCCCCACACTTAATCCAGCTTCTTGAAATTTGCCTTACACAAAACTTTTTTGTGTATGATAACCAATATTTCCAGCAGGTTCGCGGAACCTCCATGGGAGCCATTTTTGCTCCAATGTTGGCTATCCTTTACATGGACTGGCTGGAGTGTAATACGATTCTTGTTGATAGCAACCCATTCCAACAGGGCATCCTAACGTGGAGACGCTATATAGACGATATCTTCATGATATGGGGTAATGACATCAATGCCTTCCCAGCCCTACTACATTGGCTGAACAACAACTGCAGTGGCCTAACATTCACATTGACTCATAGCAAGACCTCTATTCCATTTTTGGACCTGACTATCCAACATGAAAATGGTCTACTTTATACTTCTCTATATCATAAACCCACTGAGAAAAATACGCTCTTAATCTATGATAGTTGCCACCCTAGGGCCTTAAAAGATAGCTTGCCCTACTCACAGTTCCTTCGGTTGCGAAGGAACAATTTCCATAAAAAGGATTTTTTCCATGAAGCTGGTCTCTTAGCCACCAAATTGAGTCAAAGAGGTTATCCTCGCCGCCTCATAAAAAACTCCATGAAGCGAGCGTGGTACTGTCCACGTGAGACCCTTCTGACAAACAGACCGAAACCCACTTCGAACAAATTGGTGTGTGTTACAACTTTCTCCAGCGTGTCCAATAAAGTTACGAAAAGTATTAAACAAAACTGGCACATCCTGAATTCAGGCCAACTGAACTGGGAACGCCCATTGTTTGCTTTTAAAAAAAACAAAAATATCAAAGATCACTTAGTGAGGGCTGCATTACCGTCCCCTACCCCACTCAAAAGAACAATCAATGACCATTGGACTACAACACCCCTTAGAGGCCATGCGAAATGTGGAACATGTGTGGTATGCGAATACACTATTGATAGTAAAGAATTTGTTTATAAGGAATCAAAAAATGTTTTGAAGACTTTTACAAACTGCAATAGTTGTAACGTTGTATATGCGATTTTATGTCCATGTGACCTACTATATGTTGGTCAAACCAAGCAAAAGGTTAAGTTGCGGATTTCCCAGCACAGGAGCAGAATACGATGCAAGACTCCCAACGCTCCGTTGGTTGAACATTTCATTTCCAAAGAACACACGGTAAACGATATCCGCTGGACCATTATAAACCAAGTGACACTACCACCAAGAGAAGGTGATTTGAGTCTCCTTCTCAACAGAGAGGAACTGAAATGGATAATAAGGACAGATAGCCTGAATTCTGGTCTTAACCAGCAAGAGGACTGGACTACACTTATCTGACCTATTTCTCCTATTGCAAAGACTTAAGTTTATGATCTTCAAAAACTGTGCCCTTCGCAGATATTGCTATGTATAACCAATGTACTCTAATTTTAATTTTAATATTGTCTGTGTAATATTTCACACTTGTTTACTTCACTAATGTCACTGCGCCGTATCCCTTTCCCCTATGGGTTGTCTATCTGTACACAACACTCACTTCCCTCACCCAAAATGGCCGCCAGTATCGCCCTCCCTTTATGTCTAATACCCTCATCGCAAATGACCGCGAGCATCGTCCTTCCTCTATGCTTATGGCCCCTTGTCAGCCAATAGCTGAGCACGATAAAAGTATTGTGCTCACATGACCCGTGAACCAGGAAAGCAAGCCTCGCCGACTGATCCGGTAAGCTCCTTACTCCTCCCTCGCTCGCCTTGTTATCACTGTAGCCCTGCCCAAGCGCCCCCTCTGATAATTCCTTCTTTACCGGCAGGCCCCCTGGTTCCAGGACCCAAGCGTGACGTGGCGCTCCCGGTATTATCCGGCTTTTAAGGTAAGCCCCGCCTCGGTCTTTCAGAAATGCGCCTCTGACCGTTCCTTTGAGATTCCTTCCTTAATACGTTATTTTATAAACAGGCACGAGCGGATCCGAGATACTAACCATCTCCCGCCATTGGACCCTCGAAAACTAATTTACTGGTAAGCTTACCCTCCCTGATTAGCACCACCTTGGTCTTTCTGAAATGCGCCTTGACCAACTCCCTAAGAATCGTGCTCTAATACGCTATTTTGTGCACAGACAAACGCGGACACGAGATACTAACCTCCCCCGCCCTGGACCCTCGGAAACTGAATTAATGGTAAGCCCACCCTCCAATTTCCGCCCAGACTGTCTCTTGCCCTACTTCAGAAATCCCGGCTTTGATTACCCGATTGCTCCCTTTTTAACCGATGCACAATCCCTTTCTCCCCCACATAAATCCAAAACCCCGGAATAGAGTACCCTACTGTTCCCATCGCCTGCACGCTCTTATATGAGCTTGCACATTGCTGTTCTGGTGAGCGCCCCTCCTTAGATACAATCATTTTTGTATTCTTTTCCACACTCTTCACCACTGCGCCGTTTAATCACTTGATTAAGATGTCCCCCGCAATAGTCAATGTATTCTTCACTTGACTATGAGATATTGTATACGATTCGTTGGCTTTTTCAACATCATCCCAACCCACTGCGCCGTTTTTCACCTGATCACGATGCAATTTAATGCACCTCAGCACCAACAACCACTGTAGTATCTATTCCACCTGATATTTCCAGTATAACTGCGCCTCTTTTTACCTTGATGCAACACTTGGCTCTGTGAATCACCTACAATTTAGCACTTAAACTGTCACCTACAGCATGTGCAACCGCACCCAGTCACATGCTTGTCAAACACCAAATAAGTCACTCGCTGTTTCCACCAGGATACATGCGAATCAGATTTATAACCACGTCACAATGTCACCCTCATGATGCATGTGAGTAAATTTAATGTACTTTTTTGTCCTCCTTTCCTCCCCTTAGGCTAAAGAGGCTAGTAACTAAAAAAGGCAACCATTGCTTTGTCCTGATGATGGACCCCATCATTTAGCAAGGGGGTCCGAAACGTCGTCGACCCACTGTGTACCATATACCTGTGAAATTTACAATACAAATCTATGTAATGGTACCCATAAGAAATTCTCTGTCCAAAATTGGAACCCTACAGAGACTGTTGATTTTGCCTTGCAAGCCCTTTGTGTATGTCCTTGTCTGTGCACGGTCGTGGTTGGGTACAGGCTTGTGCCCCACGCACGTGAATTGTTGAAGGTGTTATTTTGTTTTGTATATTTTGATTTAAATATAAACCTTGAAGACCTCTGCCCGGCTGGGTATGTCTTCAATAATATAGAACTGACTGAGTCTATATTCATTTTCAAACAGCATTCCTCTCCCTGCCAGGGACCACTGTTGTGTTTATATGATTAAGCTCCCCGAGGTCCCTCGCTGATACCAATTGGGGTCCCCTTGTTGTTTAAAATAGATTAGGAATTAACAAACACACTATTTTGTACATCCGGCCATAATCCAGGGAAAGAAAGGTTGGCAGTGTACCAGCAACGTGAGTGTCACTTGTCCAAAGGAAGATGCGATAGGCATAGGCATCTAAAAGCAAAACGTAGAAAACTATGGGGCAAATTTGCAAGAAAATGGCGAAGTATGTCATTAAGCCAAGAAGGCTAATGACACACTTCGTCATTTTAGAAATACAGGGCTGCAACATATTTATTAGAATAGTGTGCAGCCCCGCATTTCCTTCTGTACTGGTGCTAAATGTAGCTGCCTAGCACCAACGCAGGTACCCTTGCACATTGTGTAATGGTGCCTGTGTTGATGGAAAGATTGTTTATGTGCAGGAAGAACCAGCCTCCTGCACATAAACAATCTTGAAATGCCATTTTTAACTTCTATGTGTGCTGCTTAATACAGCATGCATAGAAGTTGCAAAACTGCATTTCTTTTTTTTAAATGATTGTTCATGTGCAGAAAGGGGGACCTTAAAGCACATAAACAATCATTGGCATTTTTGCTGTTT
The DNA here is from genome assembly GCF_964263255.1 of Lissotriton vulgaris. Taxonomy (NCBI): domain Eukaryota; kingdom Metazoa; phylum Chordata; class Amphibia; order Caudata; family Salamandridae; genus Lissotriton; species Lissotriton vulgaris. The sequence continues at coordinate 2,002,301,431 of NC_141689.1, read as the reverse complement.
CCATGTACGCTGCCCAGACATCACACATGAAAACAGTAAAAACAAGGCGAAATAAAACATTTCTCCTTGTTTCGCCTGCTTAAGACCAAGTTTTCCCTGGTCTTAATTTTGGAGCTGCCTCCTATTTACACTGGTCTTGTAAATAAGGGGCAGCGCCAAAATCAATGGGTGTTGCGATGGAACGCCCACCACAACACCCATTGCCCGCCCCTTTCATGCTAAGTGGCTTAACACTGCCTTGGAAATAAGACGAAGCTCTTATCAGCATCACACCGTCACTAAAAGTGATGTTGTGGTGGTGATAGGGGCGTGTAAATATGCCCTATCTTTGCCGTGAATCCACGCAACTCATACTGTGTTTTGGAGTGGCTGTGGCTATTTGTAAAGTACTGAATATGAGTTTTCTCAGGGTTTTGAAGTGTCCTTTCTAGACAATCAAAATATGTTGGTATTGGGGTCCCCTTGTTGTTTAAAATAGATACTGTGCGCAATCGCTTGATTGCAAGGGTTTCCTTGTTCCCTTCCACTTCACCTAAGTGGGTCCTCCCCTCCCTGCCCTCCCACCTCCCTGTGATTCACTTCACTGTTCACCTCACCTTGTTATGTCTAACGACGCCCCCCTTTACTCGTTAGAGTATATTAAAAAAAATCTGTGAAGGCCCCTCCCTATTTACTGATCTAGAGGAAACAACAACGGTTGCAAGTACTAATCTTAGTGAGGATTTGGAAAAACAGAAAAAGAAATATGTCCGATTGGAACTCATGACTATTATGCTGACAGACTATTTGAGGTCCAACACAATTCTGTTAGGTCTCCAGGTCAGAAACATACCAGGGGTGTTTACTGACAACCCGAAGTATATTCAAGGATTTAGCAATATAGGGACCACCTGCTCCTGACACTGGTTAATCCTAGGGATTGAAACCGCCTCTGAGGAACTTAAAAAACTAGATGAGATAATTAAAGATCTAGAGAAGCAAATATCTGACAAGAACACCAATACTGAAGCTAAAAAACTCCTTGATAAAATTGATAAAACGGTACAGGAGTTCCATAGAATAGAACAAAACAAGAAGGCCAACAAAGTAAAGAAGGACATTAAATCATTTACTTCTGAACGTGCCCTACCTACCTTCAGAAGGATTTTTACACTAACCGTAACTTGAATCAAACCCAATTTACACCCAGGCCTTGGGGTCGCTATAATAGGAGAAATACCGTTGTTGGGTTCACAGACTCCTCAGCCGACTCTTCAGATAACTCAGACGGCGGGGAAGGCCCAAGTGGTGGACCGCAAAGACATCAAAATCATTTTTTGGCCAGAGGCCAGCAAGAACCCCCCAAGAGAGGCCGTGTGAAACAACCAACACGATGGCAAAACCCTCCGGGAGAACGACAGACCCGGAACAGATTCTACCAATGGTGACAGAGGCTGTAAAAACAGAACTTACTATTCCTCTGTTTAATCTTTCAAGCCATATATTATCTTCTCATGAAATTTCTGTCCTGAGTAAGGGCTTATCTTTTGTTCCTACTACCTACCCAAATTTCCTTGACCTACAGTCTGAACTCATGACATTTTTCAGGAAAATTAGACTGCGCGCTTTCTTTGAGCTCAACCCAACTGACCCAAAACCAGTGTCGACACCTTTTAGACCACCCTCCAAATTCTCACCCATGGCTGGCATGATCCCCAAGGAAATCCTAACATTTGAGAAGGTGATTCTCAAAGAAACTACTGATCTGGCAAAATCTCACATTTTTGTACCATATAACATCTCTACAGAAGAGAAATCAGCCATTTCTACCCTTAAGAATAATTCCAGTCTAATCATTAAGCCAGCGGATAAGGGTGGAGGAATTGTATTGCAAGACATTGATAACTATAAAAGTGAGTTACTCCGTCAAGTATCCAATACAGATCACTACTGTAGACTTTCCACGAACCCCACCAAAGAAATCCAAGCCCTAATCAGAACCATTACTACTGAGGCTCTGGATAATGGATACTTGAGTAAACATGAATATGACTTCCTGAACACTCCAAATCCTAGAACACCGGTAATTTACACTTTGCCCAAAGTGCACAAGAGCCTTGACCAACCGCCAGGCCGCCCCATTGTGTCGGGGTGTGGCTCGGTCCTGGAACCCTTGGGCCATTATGTGAATTTCTTTTTAAAGGACTTTGTCCCAACAACCCGATGTTATATAAAAGACAGTACTCACATGATCAACCTTGTTGAAAACTTTCCATTCAACCCTAATACTGAGACCCTCTGTACTCTGGATGTTGAATCATTGTACGCGAACATTCCCAAAAGACAATCACTGTATGTAATGGAAACCATTCTTGACCAAAGAACCCGTCCCCATAGGGTCCCCACACTTAATCCAGCTTCTTGAAATTTGCCTTACACAAAACTTTTTTGTGTATGATAACCAATATTTCCAGCAGGTTCGCGGAACCTCCATGGGAGCCATTTTTGCTCCAACGTTGGCTATCCTTTACATGGACTGGCTGGAGTGTAATACGATTCTTGTTGATAGCAACCCATTCCAACAGGGCATCCTAACGTGGAGACGCTATATAGACGATATCTTCATGATATGGGGTAATGACATCAATGCCTTCCCAGCCCTACTACATTGGCTGAACAACAACTGCAGTGGCCTAACATTCACATTGACTCATAGCAAGACCTCTATTCCATTTTTGGACCTGACTATCCAACATGAAAATGGTCTACTTTATACTTCTCTATATCATAAACCCACTGAGAAAAATACGCTCTTAATCTATGATAGTTGCCACCCTAGGGCCTTAAAAGATAGCTTGCCCTACTCACAGTTCCTTCGGTTGCGAAGGAACAATTTCCATAAAAAGGATTTTTTCCATGAAGCTGGTCTCTTAGCCACCAAATTGAGTCAAAGAGGTTATCCTCGCCGCCTCATAAAAAACTCCATGAAGCGAGCGTGGTACTGTCCACGTGAGACCCTTCTGACAAACAGACCGAAACCCACTTCGAACAAATTGGTGTGTGTTACAACTTTCTCCAGCGTGTCCAATAAAGTTACGAAAAGTATTAAACAAAACTGGCACATCCTGAATTCAGGCCAACTGAACTGGGAACGCCCATTGTTTGCTTTTAAAAAAAACAAAAATATCAAAGATCACTTAGTGAGGGCTGCATTACCGTCCCCTACCCCACTCAAAAGAACAATCAATGACCATTGGACTACAACACCCCTTAGAGGCCATGCGAAATGTGGAACATGTGTGGTATGCGAATACACTATTGATAGTAAAGAATTTGTTTATAAGGAATCAAAAAATGTTTTGAAGACTTTTACAAACTGCAATAGTTGTAACGTTGTATATGCGATTTTATGTCCATGTGACCTACTATATGTTGGTCAAACCAAGCAAAAGGTTAAGTTGCGGATTTCCCAGCACAGGAGCAGAATACGATGCAAGACTCCCAACGCTCCGTTGGTTGAACATTTCATTTCCAAAGAACACACGGTAAACGATATCCGCTGGACCATTATAAACCAAGTGACACTACCACCAAGAGAAGGTGATTTGAGTCTCCTTCTCAACAGAGAGGAACTGAAATGGATAATAAGGACAGATAGCCTGAATTCTGGTCTCAACCAGCAAGAGGACTGGACTACACTTATCTGACCTATTTCTCCTATTGCAAAGACTTAAGTTTATGATCTTCAAAAACTGTGCCCTTCGCAGATATTGCTATGTATAACCAATGTACTCTAATTTTAATTTTAATATTGTCTGTGTAATATTTCACACTTGTTTACTTCACTAATGTCACTGCGCCGTATCCCTTTCCCCTATGGGTTGTCTATCTGTACACAACACTCACTTCCCTCACCCAAAATGGCCGCCAGTATCGCCCTCCCTTTATGTCTAATACCCTCATCGCAAATGACCGCGAGCATCGTCCTTCCTCTATGCTTATGGCCCCTTGTCAGCCAATAGCTGAGCACGATAAAAGTATTGTGCTCACATGACCCGTGAACCAGGAAAGCAAGCCTCGCCGACTGATCCGGTAAGCTCCTTACTCCTCCCTCGCTCGCCTTGTTATCACTGTAGCCCTGCCCAAGCGCCCCCTCTGATAATTCCTTCTTTACCGGCAGGCCCCCTGGTTCCAGGACCCAAGCGTGACGTGGCGCTCCCGGTATTATCCGGCTTTTAAGGTAAGCCCCGCCTCGGTCTTTCAGAAATGCGCCTCTGACCGTTCCTTTGAGATTCCTTCCTTAATACGTTATTTTATAAACAGGCACGAGCGGATCCGAGATACTAACCATCTCCCGCCATTGGACCCTCGAAAACTAATTTACTGGTAAGCTTACCCTCCCTGATTAGCACCACCTTGGTCTTTCTGAAATGCGCCTTGACCAACTCCCTAAGAATCGTGCTCTAATACGCTATTTTGTGCACAGACAAACGCGGACACGAGATACTAACCTCCCCCGCCCTGGACCCTCGGAAACTGAATTACTGGTAAGCCCACCCTCCAATTTCCGCCCAGACTGTCTCTTGCCCTACTTCAGAAATCCCGGCTTTGATTACCCGATTGCTCCCTTTTTAACCGATGCACAATCCCTTTCTCCCCCACATAAATCCAAAACCCCGGAATAGAGTACCCTACTGTTCCCATCGCCTGCACGCTCTTATATGAGCTTGCACATTGCTGTTCTGGTGAGCGCCCCTCCTTAGATACAATCATTTTTGTATTCTTTTCCACACTCTTCACCACTGCGCCGTTTAATCACTTGATTAAGATGTCCCCCGCAATAGTCAATGTATTCTTCACTTGACTATGAGATATTGTATACGATTCGTTGGCTTTTTCAACATCATCCCAACCCACTGCGCCGTTTTTCACCTGATCACGATGCAATTTAATGCACCTCAGCACCAACAACCACTGTAGTATCTATTCCACCTGATATTTCCAGTATCACTGCGCCTCTTTTTACCTTGATGCAACACTTGGCTCTGTGAATCACCTACAATTTAGCACTTAAACTGTCACCTACAGCATGTGCAACCGCACCCAGTCACATGCTTGTCAAACACCAAATAAGTCACTCGCTGTTTCCACCAGGATACATGCGAATCAGATTTATAACCACGTCACAATGTCACCCTCATGATGCATGTGAGTAAATTTAATGTACTTTTTTGTCCTCCTTTCCTCCCCTTAGGCTAAAGAGGCTAGTAACTAAAAAAGGCAACCATTGCTTTGTCCTGATGATGGACCCCATCATTTAGCAAGGGGGTCCGAAACGTCGTCGACCCACTGTGTACCATATACCTGTGAAATTTACAATACAAATCATCTATGTAATGGTACCCATAAGAAATTCTCTGTCCAAAATTGGAACCCTACAGAGACTGTTGATTTTGCCTTGCAAGCCCTTTGTGTATGTCCTTGTCTGTGCACGGTCGTGGTTGGGTACAGGCTTGTGCCCCACGCACGTGAATTGTTGAAGGTGTTATTTTGTTTTGTATATTTTGATTTAAATATAAACCTTGAAGACCTCTGCCCGGCTGGGTATGTCTTCAATAATATAGAACTGACTGAGTCTATATTCATTTTCAAACAGCATTCCTCTCCCTGCCAGGGACCACTGTTGTGTTTATATGATTAAGCTCCCCGAGGTCCCTCGCTGATACCAATTGGGGTCCCCTTGTTGTTTAAAATAGATTAGGAATTAACAAACACACTATTTTGTACATCCGGCCATAATCCAGGGAAAGAAAGGTTGGCAGTGTACCAGCAACGTGAGTGTCACTTGTCCAAAGGAAGATGCGATAGGCATAGGCATCTAAAAGCAAAACGTAGAAAACTATGGGGCAAATTTGCAAGAAAATGGCGAAGTATGTCATTAAGCCAAGAAGGCTAATGACACACTTCGTCATTTTAGAAATACAGGGCTGCAACATATTTATTAGAATAGTGTGCAGCCCCGCATTTCCTTCTGTACTGGTGCTAAATGTAGCTGCCTAGCACCAACGCAGGTACCCTTGCACATTGTGTAATGGTGCCTGTGTTGATGGAAAGATTGTTTATGTGCAGGAAGAACCAGCCTCCTGCACATAAACAATCTTGAAATGCCATTTTTAACTTCTATGTGTGCTGCTTAATACAGCATGCATAGAAGTTGCAAAACTGCATTTCTTTTTTTTAAATGATTGTTCATGTGCAGAAAGGGGGACCTTAAAGCACATAAACAATCATTGGCATTTTTGCTGTTTCCATGTACGCTGCCCAGACATCACACATGAAAACAGTAAAAACAAGGCGAAATAAAACATTTCTCCTTGTTTCGCCTGCTTAAGACCAGGTTTTCCCTGGTCTTAATTTTGGAGCTGCCTCCTATTTACACTGGTCTTGTAAATAAGGGGCAGCGCCAAAATCAATGGGTGTTGCGATGGAACGCCCACCACAACACCCATTGCCCGCCCCTTTCATGCTAAGTGGCTTAACACTGCCTTGGAAATAAGACGAAGCTCTTATCAGCATCACACCGTCACTAAAAGTGATGTTGTGGTGGTGATAGGGGCGTGTAAATATGCCCTATCTTTGCCGTGAATCCACGCAACTCATACTGTGTTTTGGAGTGGCTGTGGCTATTTGTAAAGTACTGAATATGAGTTTTCTCATGGTTTTGAAGTGTCCTTTCTAGACAATCAAAATATGTTGGTATTGCAGCTAAGACCTTGTTTCCAGGCCTTGCAAAACATTGGAGGCTTTGTTTTTTTGTTTGAAGTGTGTTTAAAGTTGAAGGTAAATACAAAGAAATATTCTAAGAAATGTAATGATAATTTGGAAACACTTGAGTGGTTTTTCGTTCTACATCTTTGATAAACCTTAAAGGAGTACAAACTATATTTTCTATTGCATGTTGGTATTAAGATGTGTGAGAAATGAGAAAGATCTTCATTATCTTAAAATATTGTTGTAAGTTCTATGGTATATATTATAGTTAATTTAGTGATATGTGCTTAGGAAGGTAATTTATTGAAATCACTGTGAATGATGTAATAATAACGAAAATCGTTATTGTTCAAGCTTATCAACAATAAGTCACACAATATTACATAAAATAGAAACGTAAAAACTAACATACAACTAGTACAAATTTGAAAGAATTCAAACATGCTGGATCTGGCAGGTGCATTCCTTAAGTCCATAATAAAAACATCATAGAGGACAATTTACACTTGGCTTTCATTGGAATACCTCCTAATGGGAACGGGGGAGGACTTGACAATACATGTGCAAAAAAGCAGGTGATCAGTGACTTAAGAATATAGCAGGAATTTAAAAAAAAGAGGGGCACCAACTAGTGGAGTTGTCAAAAGTTTTTCCTTTATTATACTGGTGCCCATGACAATACATTGTTGCGATAAGTGTTGCTTGGCACACTGTCAAGGCCGGGGGCCTTGTTTGGCTTTTGGGACAAGATGGCTGCGGGTAATTCGCCTGCTGAGAATGTGTTCACTCATTTCCTCCTATTGGAGACAGTACAGGCATGGACGCAGATCTGTCTTAAAGGGAACCGTCTTTGCTTTGACCAGAACCGGACGGAGGTATTGTTGCTATATATATATTAGGAGCTGACATTTTATATAGTTTCTCAAAAAGATTGAGCCATGCAGTCGAGGTGATGATTCAATCCAGAATTCTTGGGGGTCCCAAAAACATCTGTTGTACTTTTCTCTAAGTGCCTTTTCAAGGGCTGCCGAGGCTTGCAAATGGGCATGTGAATGTTTTTATATTTAATTAAAGAAGAGTTTAAGCTGCTTGCTAATAGTCTCTACATACCTCTCGTCAGTAAGTAAATATTTTGGAAAGGTGAAAGTTTTGAGATTCATTTCTGCGGGTGCAGCTTGAAATTTTAGCATAAGGCGATTGTGGTCAGAAGTTATGCGCAGGCATATCGTCATCTCAGTTGTTATAGCGATGCCGTTAGAAACCCACGCCATGTCAGTTCTTGAATATGACTGATGCGGAGATGAATAATGAGTAAATCCTGCAGTGTTAGGGTGTAAATATCTCCACAAATCAGTCACTAGATGTAATCTCCCCATTTCTATTATGGCTGATCTTGACCTTTTCATTCTGTGACTAGATGTCTGTCTACTAGTGTCTATATTGTAATCCATAATACAATTAAAGTCCCCCAAAATCATTTTGTCTCCTTCTCAATTTAAAAGTTTCATATTTAGCGAATCAAAAAACAGTGGTTCATCTAAATTAGGGCCATATACAGCGCCTATAACATACTTTTTGGCTTGTATTTCTACCTGGGCCAGTGTCCATCTCCCAGCTCGGTCCGTTAAAGTTTTTAAAGGGACACAACGAAATCCCTTTTGATTTAAGATAGCCACCCCCCTAATAGAACAAGATTGTGTAGTGCATATAATTGTTTCATAGCCATGCTGCCCTAATAACTTCCGGTTCTTATAAGCAAGATGTGTTTCAGTAAGTACTACAAGATGTGGGTTATATGTTTTCAGTTCCTCATGCACCAACTGACTCTTGAGTTTACTATTTAGACCAGAAACATTCCAAATAATGCATTTAATTTTACTCATCATGAAAATATTTGTTTTCCTGTTTAATGTAACCCATCATTCTGTTAAGTTTATTTCTCTCCTGCCTTATTATAAGTATCTCTACTTTTTTTTTAGCTGTCTCGTTGAATACCTTTTTCATTTTTTCCAACCACCCAACCCCACCCTACGCTCAAAAACCCACCCCAGTACCTTGGGAGAGGAATTACACCCCTAGCAAAAGCTGCTTAACAAGCCGCAAAAGGGAGACCGTGCAACCCCTAAACAGCCCCCTCACCCAAAAGCCGCTACAACCATACTTGTGAAAGCATACAATTCATTAAACACATAACAACAATTCTGCAACAATTCTACAGCAATTCATCAATTTAATGCTTCCCACCCTTCTCCTGTTGCCAAGTGTTAAATGCTTTCTTAGCCTCTTCAATTTCAGAAAGAAAATATGTTTGACCACCTCTAAGTACTTTTAGCCGTGTCAGCTCTTGTAAAAAGACCTGTGCATTCAGGGATTTCATAGGCTCTATTATCTGTCGCATGGACCAAAGCCTATCCATCGTAGCCTTACATAAATCTGAACGTACAAAAACAGTTACAGTTTCGGATATTATAGGCGAGCTAGGACGAGCCTGTAGATATACAGCTTGGTGTAACAAAAAATTACAAAGTAAATTAACATAGGCCTTGGAAATTTAGATCCCTGCCTCTGTGGCCCAAGAGGTAATCTCTGTGCCCGCTGTATCTGACTGACCCAATCCCAATCTGCCAGATCTGGGAAAGCTTTCTGAAATAACAGCAACAGATATGCTTGAGGGTCAGAGCCCTCTTTGTCCTCTGGAACACCAAATAGTCTCAAGTTCTGTCTTCTCTGGCGGTTTTCCAGATCTTCCACCTTAAGTTGGAGTTCTTTGATTGAAGTATCATGGGTCTGTGTTAATTCTGCTGTTTGTAGCACAGCCGCCTCAGTTTCCGCCATACGTTGCTGAAGATCTGTTATATCGTTTACCAAGGAGTCCACTTTAGCTGTTGCAGAATGGAGAGCCTGTTGGATATCTACATTGTCCGTCCTAAGCTGTGAGTAATGTTCCTGTGCTTCTTGTCTCTGATCTTTTAGAGCTTGAAAGATCAGAACTAGTGATGGTTCTAGACTAGTTCTCACACTTAAAGTCACTTCGTCAACAGCCCCTGGAGGTCCTGAAGCTGAACCATTATCAGTTGGCTTTACTTGTGCAGGGGCAGTGAGAGTTGTCTGAGGGGTTTCTATTGGGCTGCTCCCGGAGAGCCTTAAGACCAGTGATTTAACACCACCCTTTGTTTGAAACCAACGGCGAAGGGAAGTATCGTTAAGAATTTCCTTGTTGCCTGATACACCGCCCTGTTGAACCACTTTAGCCGGTGTATTCTTGTTGGTTCCCCTCAAATGTTTAACTTTAATTATTGCGTTCTTTTTCGTGGCCCCCATTCTGGGTGTGTTCTTTATATTTGGCTCTAGATCATTTCTGGCTCCCTTTTGATTTGAGTTTTGAATGCCCCCCTTCTTCTGAATCGCTTCTTTTTTTTTGTTTGTTAGTCCTCATGCGTATTGGGCGTTCTTGAAGGGCATCCTCTTTCTCTTCTGTGGTAAATTTAAATTACCTATACTTAATTTATGCGGTAAAGTTCAATAAGAATAACTCAGTCAAAAATAAGAGGCAGAATCCATGGTATCTGAGGTTTATAAGGGTTTTATTCCTTAAAAAGGAATTGGTTATATGGTTCGAACCAGGTGTCATCGGGTTCCATCACCACAAGGGCTCAGGAAGGGAATCACAATACTTTATTGACAAGACATCATATATATAGTCAATGTATTACATCAGTAATAGGTGCAGAAGGCGTAACAGCTGAGAGAAAAGAGATAAGGATGCATGTACGTAATAGAAAAGGCGTAACAGAAGGTGTGCACAAAGGCGTGTACTCGAAACGTCACATAAAGGTGTCACAGGTGGGTGGATCCATAAGAGAATCCTGCAGTGTCAGCAGAAATACATGGCAGAGATGCGCGCGCAGCAGCATGACGTGCAATTGACGTGGAAACTGGAGGGTGAGGGGGACTTGACATTTAGCCTTACATGAGGAGACAGAAGTCTGGGATGTCAGAACAACCTAATCCCAAATCATATCTAATATCTTGTGTTTGAGGAACTGTATTATCTAGAAGGAAAGGTCTCTTGGGCAGAGGCTATTCTATACTGACTGCTAGTGCGTGCATAAGCGTCTACGTGTCTACATGGAGTGCAAGGGGGCATGGGCCTACCATGGTAACGGGAGCTATGAATTACTTGCATGGAGACAGTGAGGCCGGGCCCATTGCTCTGCAGCTGGGAAGGATGTTTACCTAAACTACTAGACAGGAAAGTATTTTCGAGGAGCGGAGCAGATAACTTGAAGGTTGAATACAGTCTTGGCAGGCTAGCAGGCCGAGCCGCGCAGGGAGTAAGACAAAGGTCAGGGATACAGATGCAGGTCCAGGCTGCAGCATCCAGAGACAGAAGGCAGAAAAAGACTCGATGGCAGAAATCAGGGCCTAGCTCGCCCTGGTCAGGGAAAACGTGAAAAGTGCACCATGTAAAGACGTTGGCAAGGCACACTTAGGAACGGAATATCCAACCCATTCATGGTGGATCTGAAAGAGGACATATTAACGTTGGACGCAAATGTATTTGCGTCTTCATAACTGGTCGTGGAGGGAACATACATGTACTTGAAGCACATACATGGAGCCGTTGGAGTACACGTTAGGTAACATTTCTGACCATAAAATTTTATATTTCCTCATTCCCTCCTTGTTCCCTACGGACCCTTCATGATATATCAATCCTCATTATTCTATCAATCTGTTCATGTAACATCATTTGCTCTTCTTTCTTCTTACGGTGTTTTGAAGGTGGACTTGAATGAGGAATACATGATGTGGCGCACAAGCCGCAAATCGCTGGCCCACATTGTAAACATAGGCAACAACTGAACACTATGAGAAGGGCAATACCTAGGAAGGATAGGACCTTCCATCCCCAGGCTGACAACACGCTCCAGAACCAACCGGACCAAGTCCAGGTGCCTGGATTCTGGTGTATCTGACTTGCAATTTTGTGAAGACGTGTTATGGCTCTATATACTGATGGCGCGTTTTCTGGAATGAAAACACAGCAGCTCGATCCGATGACCCTACAGGCTCCGCCCCTATCGGCCAGGATGACGTCAAGAACAAGACGATTTTGAAGAACAACAATCCGCATAGCAGACTGCTCCTCCGTTAAGTTGCCTAGGGCGGAAGTAGTCTCATTCACTACTGCTTCGAGGGTTCTGGTTAATCTTCGTATCAGTTTACTATTAAAGACAGCACCTAAGTAGGGAAAGAAACCTTTATTGAAGTCTGTATATTGCTCCCATGCCGTTTCAGTGTAGTCGACAATCGGGAGATCTCTCTGGGGCCTAGTGTGTACTAGATGAGTATTCCTATGATAATCAGGAGGTGCTAGGAAAACAGGTGGCAGAAGGAATGCAATGTAACAGGTGCCATCCCAATCTGGAGGTAAGCGTGTATATGCTGTATGACCACAAATGAAATAGGAATGACGGGAAGCTTTAAATGTAGACTGGCCCTTGTCACTAAATTCGATCACAGTAGTACATTTACTATGACCCAGGTGTACTGAACCATTCTTTCTGACACATAATTCACCTTTTACTGGCAATACTGACATAGCTGGCAAGACTGGTTCGGTTTCAGATTCAAAGTTCAGGATCATGAGGTTAAGTGTGAAGTTACCTAATCCATATACTTCATTCTCTAGATCAGTTCCTGTCCTTTTTGGAAGACCCTCCTTGTCAGGGAAGCATACTTTATGCAAAACAGTGTTCAGATTTCCCCATATCCAATTGCCCTGGTACACTACGGAATTGGAATCTAAGGAATTAATCAAACTAAACCATGCACCACAGGAACCATTGTGTGTGAACGGGTACGGAAAGAGAGGCAGAACTCCCTTGTATTTCTGATAGGGAGGGAGTCGGCCACATATCCAACAATTTGTAGCGTTGCTGGTCTGATGGGAATGGTGTAACATATTAATGAATGTATTGTTACGCAGCGCAAGTCGGTAAGACAATTCATGCGGAGGTAATTCGCTGAAAGAATGTTCTTCAGTGACATTGAAGGGAGAATGTGCACGCTTGAAAATAGGGTAATAGATATGCAACAGTACACTTGCAGCAATAATCAAAAGACTCAGAAAAAACATAATCAATAGTGTCACAATGCAGTGACTGCGAAGTGATTTACAATATTCATGTTTCTTGAGCTGTTTCTGTCTATCTCTCTCTCTGTTGGGGTCTAGGGGGTACATGTCAGAAATGCGTCTAACCGATTCACCTAGGGGAGGACTTAAACAATTAAACTGTCTGACTTGCTAGACCTTAGCTTTAATTTATATTCCTGGGAAGAAGTTTTCTCTACCAGGGGGAGTTTTGAATCAGTCTGTGGAGGAGGGCAGGGCTGAGAGTTCAAAACTGGCGGCAGTCCATGAAACTTTTTGATGTGACTCGAGTGAAGCCAGCCCTTACGGCCCTTGACTTTTATGGCAGTCCTTGTAGTCAAAAGTACTAATTTCGGCGGTTGCCACCGGGGCTCCAGCGGACTCCTCCTGTCGAAGTTTCTTATGTAAACGAAATCGCCTGGAACCACTTCATGGGGCTTCATCTCGGTGTTGTCGGGAAAGGCTGCAGCAACCTGTGAACGACATGATTGTAGTGCAGACATCAAGGAAGCAAGGTAATCTGTCAACATGTTACAATCAACATCTGTAATTTTTCGAGGCAAAGGCGTCCCCCACATATTTGGTGGCCTACCAAAGACCACCTCGTACGGGGATAGCCCTGTTCTAGAATGTGCGACCATCCTCATATAAAAGAGTGCAACTGGTAGAGCTACTATCCAGTCAACACCTTTCTCTCTACAGATCTTGGCAAGACGAATTTTCAGAGTCTGATTATGACGCTCCACGAGACCTGCTGCCTCGGGATGTCGGACACAATGGAATTTCCACTGGTAGCCGAGCAGGAGTGTAACCTGTTTCATAAGTTCGGACGAGAATGGCTGACCGTTATCTGAGTATACGATACGGGGCAAGCCGTACCGTGGGAAGAATTCACGTACCAGCTGTTTGGCAGTGGTCGGAGCAGTGTAATCTGGGACTGGATATGCTTCTGTCCAACGGGAAAGTGCACATACAACTACGAGGACGTATTTGAATCCTCGACAACGTTCCATCTGGATATAATCCATCTGGAGGACTTCAAAAGGGTGATCGGGAGGATGAAATCCACCTTGCTCTACAGGAATGCTTTTACCTGGGTTGAACTGACAACAAATCATGCAAGTACGCACTTTCTGTTTGGCTGCTGCTCGTAAATGTTTATTGAACCAGAGGTTTTGAATACAATCTAACATGGCTTTTTCTCCTAAATGTGCAGGACTATGTACTGTGTTAATGATAACTTGAACCATAGAGTCAGGGAGAAACCATATAGATTTTCCCTTCGTCATCCATCCCTGATCTGTTTGGATCCCTCCTAGTTCAGTCCATTTCTTGATTTCATCTGGTGTAGCATGTGTCTGTATGTCAATTACATCTAGGGCGGGATCCTTAACTGTCATGCAATGTGTCGATGTCTGAACTATTGACTTGATCAGGTCAGTTGTGTGAATCTGAGTCTGAGCTGTATGCTTGGCTGTACGGTCTGCCAGGTCGTTACCCTGGGAAATGGTATCTGTGACTTTCGTATGTGCCTTGCACTTCATGATGGATATGGCTGTACACAGATGTATTGCATCTAATAGTGCTTGAATGAGGGGACCGTGTTGAATTTTGGCACCGTGAGAAGTCAAATAACCTCTCTCTCGCCAGAGGACACCGAAGTCGTGTACGACTCCGAATGCATAACGTGAATCCGTATATATGTTAACTCTCTTATTCTTGGCTCGAATACATGCTTGGGCTAGAGCGATGAGCTCTGCTGCTTGAGCTGACAGGGTGTCAATACAACTCGTTTCTATGACTTCAGTTTCTGTCGTGACTGCGTAGGCGGCCACTAACTCTCCTGTACTTGTTCTCATGCATGAACCATCCACATAAAGTGTCAGGTCTGGATCTGGTAATGGAGTGTCTGTTAAGTCTTGTCTGGGTTTCGTCGTAATAGTAATGATTTCAATACAATCATGTGCTAATGGGTCTGTTTCACTTAATGGCAAAAGTGTAGCGGGATTCAATGTATTACAGCGTCTGATATCTATGTGTGGTTGAAACAATGTCAATTCATAACCTGTCAGTCGTGCTATAGTCAAGTGCTGAGTCTGTGTTCGGTTTAAAAGAACTTCCACGGAATGTGGAACTTGTACTGTCAATTGATGACCTAACACTATGGAATCACTTTGTCTAATTGCTAGAGCTGTCGCTGCTACAGATTTCAAGCACGCAGGCAGAGCCTGGGCTACTGGATCTAATGTGCTAGAAAAGTAAGCACACGGTTTGTGTGAACCTGCTTGTTCCTGAGTGAGTACTGACAATGCAGTACCTTCACGTTCTGTGACGAAAAGTGTAAAAGGCTTACTGTAACATGGTGTCGCTAAAACAGGTGCTTGACATAAGGCTTTCTTTAAGTCGTCAAAAGCTTGTGTATGTTCCTGAGTCCAAGGGAGGACAGTCGAAGATGCTGCCTCCTGAGTTGTCAACTGTATGAGTGGCTTTGCTAGAAATGCGTACTGGGGAATCCATTGTCTGCAGTAGGAAGTGAGGCCAATAAAAGCCCGCACCTCCTTTTGCGTCTTGGGTGGTGACATGTTTACAATTAACTGGATGCGATCAGGTGTGAGCTGTCTCCCCCCTTTGGACAGCAAGTGCCCAAGGTACACAACTTGCTGAACACAGAATTGAAGCTTTGAAGGGGACACCTTGTGCCCTTTGTCAGCCAGAAAATGTAACACCGTCAGTGATGCTCGTTCACATTCAGGTTCGCTTCGGGCGGTGATCAGTAGATCATCAACATACTGAAGCAGGGCAGTATTTTCAGGCATGTGAATACTGTCAAGTTGTCTTTTCAGTGCTTGGCTATAGATGCTGGGGCTTTCTGTGAATCCTTGAGGTGCGCGTGCAAATTTGAAGCTTCGTCCATTTAAACAGAATCCGAAAAGATATTGGCTTTCCGGATCGATTGGGACACTAAAGAAGGCGTTCTTGAGGTCAATTACAGTAAAGAACGTTGCTTCTGAATCAATGGCAGTCAATAGAGACGAAATATCTGGAACCACAGGGTATTGGGGTACGATGCATTTATTCAATTCGCGTAAATCGATAACTAATCGATACACTGGAGGTGAATTTGGATCAGTACGTTTAAGAATCGGAATGATAGGGGAATTACATACATTTGAGTCAGTCTCAACAACCACTCCTTGGGCAATGAGCTCGTCAATGATTTGCAGTAAAGCCACTACAGCATCTGGGGGTAACTTGTATTGTCGAATTCGTGGTAACACCACTCCTGGCTTGAGTGTGACTCGATATGGTGTAATGTGCATACAACCTACATCAGTGGGGCCTTGTGCCCATAAATGTGCAGGAACATTCTGTAATCTGGGATCAATATCTCTCAACACATAGTGACCCTTAAAGTCACGTAAGAACAATCTTACTCCTTCCGGAGAACAGCAAATTACAGCTCCTAGAGCTTTCAGTGTCTTTATACCTAACAAGTTTTCTGGACATGATTTTGTAAGTAATAAATCTGTAGTACTTGTCAATGGACCAACTGCAAGAGGAAGTGGTTGCGATACTTCATTAACAATAGGCTTTCCTGAAAATCCAAGGGAGACATTCTGTGAGCCTGAGAGGGGTGCCCCTGGAACCTCGTCGTGACTTATAGTTGTCCTGCTTGCCCCTGTATCGATTAAAAACTTTCTGTCTTTCCCTAATACTTGACTATGTACATAAGGACCTTCTTGATCTACAGGAACCTCAATAAGAGGCAAGCCAACTTCCCTCTCTAGGCTGTTTCATGTGTATCGCTGATAATCGGGATAATCATTTTGTGCATACTGGTACATCTGTTGTGTCGTGTTTTGTGTTGCGGTAATGGGCTGTGACTGTGGTACTGCTACGGTCTGTACTGTCTGTTGCGAAGCCTGCATAGGCTGGATATTCTGTGGTACTTGTTGTTGGGCCTGATCTTGTCTCGGTGGACGCGGTCTCTCTTTAGTTTTACCTGTCGAGATATTATGTTTCAAAACTGCACAATCGTTTATATAGTGACCTGGCTGCTTACAGTAGTTGCATGTCCCTTTAACAGGACCTGCTGAATTATTGGACTGTGTCGTACCCTTTTTATTACCGTCAGCTGGAACTGACTGAGCAACTAGCATTTTCATTTTCGTGTCTTTCATACGTCTTTGTTCGTGTTCATGTTCCTCTCTAATTCTATTCTGGTGATACTGTAACATTTGTAACATTTGTGAAGGGGTATTAGCTTGCCAGGTGCTCTCGACTTTCAGTACTCTATTCTTAACCTGGGGCAGG
This sequence comes from Lissotriton vulgaris, assembly GCF_964263255.1. Classification (NCBI taxonomy): domain Eukaryota; kingdom Metazoa; phylum Chordata; class Amphibia; order Caudata; family Salamandridae; genus Lissotriton; species Lissotriton vulgaris. Next base: position 2,002,284,210 of record NC_141689.1, on the reverse strand, counting down.
GAATTCTCAACTAATTTGGATACAAAAAGATGTGGATATGACTCGCTACTTGCTTTCAGGCCACTGTTAATACCAAAACATTTTTCAAACCGGGAATAAAAATCACTAGTGTCTTCATCGGGTTTCTGTTTGCAGGCTGAGATTGCATCCCAGTCTTCCTTTTTCGTTGCTCATAAACGTGGCAATACTTGCACTAACAATCCTGGTAATGCTTTAGTTTTGTCCCCAAGCCCTAGGCCTGGAGTTCGAGTGTTTTCTTCGTTTTCTAACGCAGCCCACTCTATCTTTTGCTCTCCCAACTCCCATTCTTTTTCTTTGAGTTTCTCGTAAATACCGGCAGGCAATAATACTTTCAATATTTTCATAATGTCGGGATAGGTGTAATCACCCATGAGTAACATGTCTTTTATTTCACGGTGGAAACCTGCTGGATCTTTGTCATGGCTTGGCACTAATTTCTTCATTTCCAATAGTTCTATTTTCGTTATAGGTGTGTATACAAACATGCGTCTAAAGGTATTATCTTCATTCCTGACTGGGTGTACTTCTCGTAAAGGATTCTGTCTGTCTATTTAATACGTTTTTCTTTCTATGGGTGGAGCTGGGTCAAACTGTGGACACAGGAAGGCACTATATCTGTGCCGATGTTCTAGAATTACTTTAATTAAATCGGTACCTAGGCCTCTCCATTTATTCATGAGTAGTTCTATTAATATATCAGGTAGGGGGCCAGGATCAGAGTGTTGGCTTTTATACAATATAAGGAGGTGTTGTATCATGTACATACCAGCTAGACGCTGTTCACCTGGGGAAAGATTCAAAAACGTTTGTGCTAATGCGTCATCATTATATTTATCAGAACTGTCAGCCCATTGTACTGCTGACCTGGCTCATTCTTGTTCATCCATGGAATCGAGTACATGATACCCCATTCGTTCTTGAAGTATTCTATCGGTGGCCTGAAATAGGTGTTCAGGGGTCTTTGGATTTGACATGGCTGTTTGAAAAACTCTCTTACTTTCTGGACGTACTGGACGCATTGAATTATTAAAGGGTCTTCCCTTTCCTACATATGCTATCATTTCTCTAGCTGGTAACTGTAATGTTCCTGTTGTTGTCTCTGGATGTTCCTCCTCCTCCGAGGAGTCAATTTTGTCTGAATCTATTTCTCTTTCAGGCTGTCTTCTTTCGTGTATTTGTACTACTGCTTTTCGAATCCTTCGGTACATATTTTCTATACAACTCTGTTTATCATGTTTTCCGTCTGCTATATTCTGGCCCCATTTGTTAAGTGCTTTCATTTCTTCCGGGTCTACGCCGGGCCTATCTCGGTCTCTTATCAAGCAGTTTATGAAGAAACGTAATATCAATTTTTGAGTGTCAACTTTCTGATGTGCCATAGCCTCGCCAATACTTTCAGGACCTACCCCCGTTTGAACAAAAATATATATTCTGTCTAGATGCTCAATCATTCCTGGTAGTAACATTAAACAGTTTGCAACTCGTCGTAGACGTACTGATGACAGCATCATTCTGTCGTCTTTACCAGGTACCGGATCATATCTACAGTCTGTGAGAGGTTCTTTAAGCATGTTAGAACTCACTGTTTGAGGTGTACGTTGTTGTGCTAGATCCCTATAAGTCAATCGATGTGTTTGTGGCGGTGTCTGGAAACCTCCTGCCGCACCTCCTGAGGTGCCAGGTAAGAAAGGATTTAGTGGATTCATGCCAGGAAGAATAGGTGCAGGAAGGACTGGGGCTGGTGGAACGGGCGCAGGACGTGGACCGGGAGGAGGAGTTTGTTGTTGCGGAAGTGGGTGCAGATTATCTCGAGGTGGGGTGCCGTCAGCAGGTGGTGTGCGTGGCGGCGCCGTATTGACATATTCGGGGGCTACATCGTCTAAATAAGAGGAAAGGAAAATGTCCTTCGCCGTCGTGTGGTGTACTTTAGTCGGGAGTAATGGAGGTGGCAGATCTTTTGGTACTTCCTGGGTGGCCTTAGGTAAACCCTCGGCCAGGAGAGGATACATACCATTCATAAGAGTGTTTCGTTGTCTGTCTACTTGTTCTGTTTTAACTCGTATACCTTCCTCAACTAATACGTTTTCTCGGGCCTTGTCTGAATCCTCTCTACTTTTCTCTACTTTTCTGAGTGCTTTCTCTGTGCGTCTATGCGATTCTTTACGCCATAATTCAATGGCATCTTTCTGTGACTGTCTGGCTTTCTTTTTCCATAACGCTTCTTCTACTCTCATGATGCACTCGGCATCCCATGTCCCCGTAGCGGGCCATTTCTGATTCTCTTCTAAATCTTTGGTATAGTCCACCCACAAGTCAAGATATAATACAGCATCTAAGCCGTGTTTGTGGTACATAAAGTAACCGGGAGTGTCCCTGGGTGGGATGGGAACAGCTTCCTCGAGTACCCCTTTTCTGGTTTTTATTTGTCTTAGTCTAGAAAACAAAGGCATCTTGAACCTTGCTACTTGATACTTACTTAGACTTGAACACAGTTAATACAATAAACACAGTAATGAAGATCGAACAATCACTCATACCATGACACTTAAAACACACTGAAACATTTTTAAGAACGAATAATAATCATACTGGATATACTGCTAAACAGTACAGATACACCGCTAAAACAGTGCAGACCGGATATACTGCTAAACAGTACAGATACACCGCTAAAACAGTGCATACCGGGTCTGTGTACCCAAACCCGTCTTGACCGGCACAAATTAATGCGCTCGTCTAGATGCGTCCCCAGCAACGGTACTCACCGGGAAGCACGGAACGGAAGGCCTCGGAAACTTGATACTGGACTGGACCGGACTCGACTCGTGACGTAGGTACTTCGGGACTTCGGAACCTGGTGGGCCTCTGAATACCTCGGACCTTGCTCTCTCAGCTAGGCTCTGGTCGGGATCCTCCGCACTCCTCACCGCCTCGTCTGGGTGTCGATCGCAGCCTCAGTCACCTCCGTTGGCCTGAGGGAGATACAGGAAATCCTGCGGTTACGCGTAGTTGTCCGTCCGGCTGTGGCAGGGGACCGGGCCTGCAACGCACCGCCGGCGCGTAAGGTGGGGGAGGGGTACCTATTCGGGCGCCAATTATGTTGTAAATTTAAATTACCTATACTTAATTTATGCGGTAAAGTTCAATAAGAATAACTCAGTAAAAAATAAGAGGCAGAATCCGTGGTATCTGAGGTTTATAAGGGTTTTATTCCTTAAAAAGGAATTGGTTATATGGTTCGAACCAGGTGTCATCGGGTTCCATCACCACAAGGGCTCAGGAAGGGAATCACAATACTTTATTGACAAGACATCATATATATAGTCAATGTATTACATCAGTAATAGATGTAGAAGGCGTAACAGCTGAGAGAAAAGAGATAAGGATGCATGTACGTAATAGAAAAGGCGTAACAGAAGGTGTGCACAAAGGCGTGTACTCGAAACGTCACATAAAGGTGTCACAGGTGGGTGGATCCATAAGAGAATCCTGCAGTGTCAGCAGAAATACATGGCAGAGATGCGCGCGCAGCAGCATGACGTGCAATTGAAATGGAAACTGGAGGGTGAAGGGGACTTGACATTTAGCCGTACATGAGGAGACAGAAGTCTGGGATGTCAGAACAACCTAATCCCAAATCATATCTAATATCTTGTGTTTGAGGAACTGTATTATCTAGAAGGAAAGGTCTCTTGGGCAGAGGCTATTCTATACTGACTGCTAGTGCGTGCATAAGCGTCTACGTGTCTACATGGAGTGCAAGGGGGCATGGGCCTACCATGGTAACGGGAGCTATGAATTACTTGCATGGAGACAGTGAGGCCGGGCCCATTGCTCTGCAGCTGGGAAGGATGTTTACCTAAACTACTAGACAGGAAAGTATTTTCGAGGAGCGGAGCAGATAACTTGAAGGTTGAATACAGTCTTGGCAGGCTAGCAGGCCGAGCCGCGCAGGGAGTAAGACAAAGGTCAGGGATACAGATGCAGGTCCAGGCTGCAGCATCCAGAGACAGAAGGCAGAAAAAGACTCGGTGGCAGAAATCAGGGCCTAGCTCGCCCTGGTCAGGGAAAACGTGAAAAGTGCACCATGTAAAGACGTTGGCAAGGCACACTTAGGAACGGAATATCCGACCCATTCATGGTGGATCTGAAAGAGGACATATTAACGTTGGACGCAAATGTATTTGCGTCTTCATAACTGGTCGTGGAGGGAACATACATGTACTTGAAGCACATACATGGAGCCGTTGGGGTATACGTTAGGGAACATTTCTGACCATAAAATTTTATATTTCCTCACTTCTCATCTGGCTAATTCGTCCCCGCCATGTGTTGGACAAGTAATGATAATGAGATGAGGTTCCCTCAAGTCAAAACTGTTTCCTTTGTCCGCTCCTTTTCACCATGACTCCCAAGCCATATGTTACTTAGGAGAAAAAGAGCCAAAGTACCCAGGTTAAATCACGGGACCACTTTACTTTTTACGCCAGGCCGCCAGGGCCAACCATATATTATCCAGACTATTAGTATCACATGCAATGTCTGATTCGCTGGTAAATATTATATGTGACAGGCACTCTGCAAAGGTCGGGGGTTTAGAGATTTCCATGATCTGCAAATCTCTCTTGTAGCCAAAATACCCACATAGAAGATACATTTGGATGCTGGATCTTTCAAGCAGTAATATGTGGTTAGACCAAAAAAGATTGTCCTAGGGTTAATGTCCACCTGTTGTTGAAGAACATCTTCAATAAACCTTTTTACCTCAAGCCAATAGCTGGTAATGTTTGGGCAATCTATAAACATGTGGAGGTCAGCGGCAGCCAAGTAGTCGCATCTAGGGCAATAGTAAACTGACCCCAACGCCTTGGCTAATTTCCCTGTGGTCCAATAAACCCTGTAGACTGTATAAAGGTGATTTCTCCTAAGAGCGGCTGGCTTTACTACAGTCTGCAACATGGTAAAAGAATCCCTCCAAAGATCGTCTAGATTATACATATCTGGGCCAAGGCTATTTCCCCACAGATGCTGGATTTCGGAAGCCACCAGACTTTCATCTTCCAACAAAGCCCAATACCAGAACGAAATTTCTCGCTTCCAGCCACCCTCTCTAGAAGCCATATTAAACTTGGCAATCGAGTCATCATGGTCCCAGGACTGTGTTGCCCACCACCCAGACAGTTGGTAATATATAAATCTGGTGAGCGTGCCACCTGTGATGTTAGAAAGAGATTCCCAACTCATCACCTGCGAATCCTTCTGAAGATCACCGTAAACCTGAATGCCTGCGGTTTTAAGAGGCTGAGAGAGATGATCCCTGAGGCAAGCAGGAGTGCCTGAGGAGTCCCAGATGGGGGCCTGTGAAGTGTCATACGGTATTTTTAGACTTTTCCTGACATAGATCCAATTTTTTAATGCAGCCCCCAGGACCTTCAGCCTGACCTTTTGTAAAATTTAGGGTCCCCAAATTTAAAAAGAAAGAACTCCTGTCCTTGAGGGATATCGTGGAGTAGGGCCTGAAACAGTAGGCCCAAGGAAGACCAGACAAATTTATTGGTCAATATTCTAAAGTTTTTTAAATGATACGCGTGGCAGTAGTTAAGTAAATCAGGCAGAGCTAGACCTCCCCTTTGTAAGTTCCTCCTGAGTTTTTTCCAGGCGATTCTGGGGGATTTGGTATTCGAAATAAAGGAGCCGATTTTCCCCTGCATGAGCTCAAGTTTAATGAATTCTGTGTTCCATTAGCCCCATTCGGCTCATTAGCAATACTGATCTCAGCAACATTTTCTATTATAGTCAAACTATCAGAGCCATCCTCTACTTCCTCAGTCGTGCTAGTCTGAAATTCTGTGTCTAGCGCATCATTTTCTCTATTCAATTTCAAAGTCCCATTATCCGCATCATCTGGCCCAGATGCCCCCTGTTCCACAATCTCACCATCATCCGGTTCTGCGGAGCCTGCTTTAACACTAGATTCAAGCCACTCTCTGTAGTTGCTTTTGGTGAAATTAACTCCGCTGCTTTCCCTGAGCGAACGAACTGAAGAATGGGCTTACCAACCTTGAAGTTGTCAGCCCGAAGTCTTCCGTTCGGCGTTCCCTGCTCTGTCATCATGTCCTCGCTCTGGCCTGTTTTCACCGCTGCAGCAGGGGGTGGAGGCTTCCCTGCATGTGTAACACGAGCCGGCACTTCCGGAGGATCCATTCCAAGCTTACTGCCTCTGACGGCTGACCAGGACACCCAGGTCTCCCAGCCGACTCTCGAGCTCAGCAAGCAGAGCTGCCGCGATCTGCTAACCAGCCTGAAGACTCCGATGCTAACAGCTAGCGCGAGCATGAGTCACTCGAATGACCGGTAAGTGTATGTAGGCGCCAAGCTAGTTATTTTGTTGCAACTGATTTAGAGTTAATGCTTAATAGTTCCTGAGCTTCGACTGCCGACAAAGGACCACTAGTTCACATATTCTCACAATCCAGCAAGGTGCGGTAAAGCTTTAAGGTCCTGTATTCACAATCCAAACTCAAACTCCTTTTCAGTAGCTCTAGAAACTTCTCCGCTTTTAGTATTCTGTCAATTCCAGTAAAGGAAGCATTTCCAGTACAAAAAAAGAAATCGATCGTCACAGACATTGGTAGTGCTTTAACGGGCTTTAAGCGGGAGCTGCCTAGAGAGCCTGACATCCCGGCGGCGTCAACCCGCCATCTTGCTCCTCCTCATCTTCATACAGCAAAGAAGGTATACCTCTTTCTACTCACGAACACTTAATTTCTCAAACAATTAAAAAAGGAGATATTTCTCAAGGTCTTTTGAAATGCATTGAAGTATCCCGATATTTAGTGAGCATAAATGCAAATAATGTACCAACGTTATAATTTTCAAACTATTCAAACTAGAATTCTTATTTTCAAACAATTCCAACCATAACTCGCACATCAACTGCAATGCTCTCACGCATGGGCCAGATGCGATTACAAACATTATAAATGAGTTTAGACATCAATTAATGTGCCACATTGCAATTACAACTTAAAAAGATTAATACTATATTCAACTGTTCTTTGGTTTAGGTATGTGTTGTTATTTAATTCAATATTTATTGGTACAAATATTGTGTGGTCAATAGCATTGCAATTAGTGGGCAAGTTGCAGCTTCCAGGCTGTGGTGTGAGTGTTGGATTGTGGTCCTACTAACCAAACTTGCAATGTCAGTGGTTTTCAATTTTAATTTGAAACCATAGGTCGTATCATAATGGGCTTTTCTGGCGCAGCACAGCTTCGAGGGCCTGTTTTAAGCACTTGCAGGGAATACAGTGAATTAATTTACCATGATATTATTATGAGTTATTGCTTTATTTTCAGAGGGTACACATCGGAAGCAGTAGGCAAGGCTTGCCTCTTTCTGTTTCTGAGCTATGTATCTATAAAAAAAAGTCCGTAACTCAGGTAAATATTGGGCTAAATGAATTCTCTATACACACTGCAGCAGAAAAGCTCATCGTGATACTGCCCCATAACTGCACTTTAACTGTGGGTTTAGGTGAATTAATGAGGTTTTTTAAACATAACAAAGTCAACCATAACTCCACTTAAACCTTGATTTTTTTTTAGAGAATTCTTTTTTAACCATATACCACATTGAAAAGATATGTGTACCCAATCATAGGCAGTGTGTAGCCGGGGTTAGAGGCAGTGCCTTGTGCCCAACCCTCCTCAGGCAGCCAACCCCTGCTGCAGGTGACCTTTGGCCGTCATGAGACAGCATGAAATCTGCTAACTGTATGTTTGTTTTACTATTGGTATGTCAGGTACTGTGCAGCTTGTTGGGCTGCCGCACAATACACAGGCCAGCTAGGGTGCGCACACATTCAGGGGCAAATAAAGTAGGTCTACTCAGTAGTGTGGTGGTATGGACCGGAAGTCACAAGCAACTCCGGTCCATTTATTTAAGCTCCCTGGCCACGCCTGGCCAGAGAGTGCTACAATGTTTGGAGGTGCTTCCCGTTTCAGCCAAGGGGCTGAAACACTAGAGCGCTATATCCCATCCCAAATCAGTCTTTTATTAACATTTCAAACTTTAATTACTCAACACACAAAGTCTGCAAACCTCTGACTGGGCCGAGGATTCGGCCTGAGATGATGTGGTCGGTGGCGGATTTCACACTGCAATCCGGCGGTGTTTTCAGCACTTGAAATGGTCGGCTGCACAGGACTGCTTGTTGTAAGTTCACAAACACTATTATCCAACACAGTCACATCGCAATCAGTGTTCATTAGCATATCTCCTGGCTGATATGTGTCAACCGTTGGTGGTACTTGCTTGAACCACGACACATTATGGGTGATTACTTCGCCGTTCTTCTCGGCGGTGACAGATGTGCCTTTTGTTGACTTCACCACCCATGGCCCTGGTTCATAGGGGGTGCGGAATTATCACCAGGTCTTCTGGCACGTATTAACACAGCGTCACCTGGTACCCGCATCCGGGGATGAACCTTTCGTCGGTGGCTAGCTTTGTCATTGTTGTGGCGTCTTCTCTCTTGTGTCGCCTTCAGGTCATACGGCTCAGCGGCCCAGGTGTCCTCCATGGGAAGCAGGTCTCGTCGCGGGCCGGCCAACATGAGTGACCACAGTGATCGCTGTGTGGTGCAGTGTTGGGTGCTCCAATATTCATGAAGGAAACTCTGGAGAGCAGTCTCCGGGTCTTTGTTCTCCGCCGTTGCGATGCGTAGCACTCTATTGATGGTCCTCATAAATCGTTTGGCTTCCCCGTTTGCTTGGGGCCATTGGAGTGTAATCCGGTGGTGCTTGATTCCGAGATTTCCCACGAAGTCTCTGAATTCGCTGCCCTGGAACGGGGGCCCGTTGTCTGTTTTGATCACCTGCGGAATGCTGAACAGTGCGAACTACTTGTCCAGAATAGGTTGCACGTTGGTGAAACTCGTTGAAGGGCTATCTCCACAATTGGGTACTTGGTGTAGCTGTCGATCAGTGATTCTCCCATCCGGGAAACTCCCAAAATCAAGGCTCAGCCATGACCAAGATGATGGCGCCGGGTCTTCCGTGATGACAAGTGCTGGAGTTTCCGAGTTGCTGGTAAGTTGGCAGGATCTGCAGTTGTGAACCACAGAGTCGACCTTCTCTTCAAGGGTGGGAAACCAAACCTTCTCTCGCATTCTGGATTTCATCCGCTTTGTGCCTTGGTGGCCTTCATGCGCGAGCATTGTGGCTTGGTCTTGTAGCTCGATGGGGATGACGATTCGCGATCCTCTCAGGATAATGCCATTTTCAGCGATACTGAGTTCGCCATGAACCTTCCATAATTGTGCCAAACCGTTCCTTTCTGCTATGCTCTATCCTTGGACATTTTTGAGAAAGCCTTTCCACGAGCCCTTGGCCAACGCTTGAGCAACTCTCGCGAGGATGGGGTCAGCGTCGAGGTGTGCTTTGATTGTGTCGACTGACATTGCCTTGGGAAATGACCATTGTGTCACCATGTTAACGAATTCCTCCGTCATCGTTCCTTGATCGGTGTCCGGCTCACCTGTCCGGGCAGGGTGACGTGATAGAAAGTCAGCGGGTATACTAAGTCCATCTGATATTGTTGTAGCTGTATCGCCCACCGCTCTATCCGGGGGGTGGATGTGGCGCTGTTCCCTTGAATAGCGGGAGGAGTGGTTGATGGTCGGTCACCACCTGGAACGGGTGTCCGCTTACATAGAGGTGAAATTGGTTGCACGCCCATTTCACGGCGAGGGCTTCTCTCTCGATCTGCGAGTATCTTGATTCTGTTGCAGTCAGAGCTTTGCTCGCGAACTCTAGTGGGTCCCAGGTGCCTGGCTCCGTTTCCTGGGTGAGTAGTGCTCCTAGACCAACAGGGCTGGCATCAACCAGTATTTCGGTGGATCTGGAGGTATCAAAATAGGCCATTGTAGTGATGTCTAATAATGCTGATTGACATGTTCAAACGCTTCGCTTTCAGCCAAGGTCCACTTCCACGGAGTTTCCTTCTTGGTTAGGTTGCGCAGCAGTTCGGCAATGGTTGCTAAATTCGGGATAAATCGTGCGCAATACGTCGCCGTACCTAGGAAACTTCTGACTTCAGACGCGGTCATCGGGGCTGGGGCACCTCTGATGGCCTGTGACTTCCTGGGGTCTACCTTGACTCCGTCAGCGCTGAACACGTATCCAAAGAAGTCAATGGTTTCCTGGAAAAACTGGCACTTTTCTTTGTGGAGGGTCACGCCATGTTCCGCTAGTCTCTGCAACGTGGCTCTGAGTCGCCGATGGTGCTCTTCGACTGTTTGTGAATGGATTAAAATATCATCACTCTCGTTAAGCACACTTGGAAGGCCCGACAGTATCTCTTTCACAGTGTTCTGGAATATTTCGGCGGCTGACGAGATGCCGAAATTGAGCCTCTTGTATCGGCAAAGTCAGAGATGCGTCGAGAATGTTGTGATGTATCTACTCTCTACCGCTAGTCTCAGTTGATGATAGCCGGCATTAAAATCTAATTTAGAGAACCACTTCGAGCCATTCAGATCAGTCAATATGTCGTCTACTGTCAGTGTGAGGTGCATCTCCCGCTTAATCGCCCTGTTTGGCATCCGCATGTCAATGCAGCTTCTGATTTTGCCTGGTTGTCTTGGTTAATCGGCAATAACCATTGGCGATACCCATGGGGTGGGGCCCGACACCTTCTCAATCACGCCTTGCTGCTCCAGTTTTAGTAGTTCCTGCTCAACTACCGGTCTCAGGTGGAACAGGATCCTCCGGTGTCGTAGTGCCGCTGGTTGTACAGCTTTGTCGATGTGGAGCTTTACCGGTTGTTTTTTGATGGTCCCAAGTCCTTGGAACAGTTGGGGGAATAGTTCAAGCACATCTTCCGTTTGGAGCATCTTTACTGCGTTGGCGAAGGCTATCAGTTGGAGGTCTTCCGCTGTGTGGCTTCCTACCAGTAGATCTGCTTCCCGGTCTACAACATGAAATGTTGTTGCTACTTCCCTGTCTTCTGCTTTCACCTGGACTACCATCTTCCCTCGGAGGGGTAGTGGCTTCTGGCTGCCATATGTCAGAATTCGGATTTTGGACAGCGTCAGCTGCGGTCGGGGCTTCAGGCTCTTATAATGTTGCAAGCCCATTACGTTTACTGTGGCTCCGGTGTCGATTAGGCCCGTCACCGGTGACCCATCAATTTCGATGCTGCATTTTGGTTGTGGTCGTCTCCGCCGCTTGAGGTCACTCACGAATGACACAAAGTAACATTCTCCTTCTTCGTCCATTGAAGAGTCGTCTAGGCGTTGGTAGCTGCGAGACGGTGCTTTTGTTGACCGTGATGGTGTTGGTTCTTCCAGCGATAGGTGGCTGACCGCGCCGGCTACTGACTTCTTCCCTGCTGTGTTCCAGCCACGGAATCCTCCCCGGCAGACACTAGCAAAATGATTAGGGGTCCGCACTTGGAGCATGTTTTGCCTCTTGCTGGGCATCCATCCAGATTGTGTTCCTCTTTGCCACAGTACCCACATGGAGGGCGTTGCGTCACTCTGTGGTCCATCGCCCTCGCCCGCTCCGAGTTGGTGTGCGAATGGCGTCTACTCATTCTGTCTTCACGTGGGCGCTTGTTTCTGCCTGTTGATTGAGTGCAGCTTCCATTGCCATTGCGCGAACATGTGATGTGTGATGTGATATGGCATTTTTATAGCGCACTACCACTCCAGGGAGCATCTTGGCGCTGAGACTCCTAAATACCAGCAGATAACCACAGCTGGACTGCCCTTGTTGTAAAAGAGAGATCATAATAAGGCTTTACAGCCTGTGTCTGACAGTGTGTAAATCCATGTTTTCAGTATTTTCCTGAACCTATGCTCCGAGGTAGCTTCCCGAAGGCAGTGGGGTAATTTGTTCCATGCCTTAGAGCCGATAACTGCTAGAGATTTTCCTCCTTTGGTTGTCAGCCTAAATCTGGGAACAGAGTGGAGATTCGCTGTAGAAGATCTAAGTTCTCGCGTCGGATGGTATTGTGCAAAGAGCCTACGCAGGTACAATGGACCCTGATGATGAAAGGCTCTGTAGGTGATAATAAGGACCTTGAACAGGATACGCTTTTGTACTGGGAGCCAGTGAAGGGCATCTAATGCAGCAGAGGCCGAAGATTTTCTGGGCCGTCTGAGGACCAGTCTGGCGGCTGCATGTTGGACCATCTGAAGTCTGTGCAGGGCAGATTTATTTAACCCTGCATACAGACTATTACAGTAATCTAGTCTAGATGGTATCAGCGCCACTGCAACCGTCCGCCTGGCACTCAGGGGGAGCAAGTCGAAATATTTTCTGAGATCCCTAATGATGTTAAAACAAGCACCTGCTACTTCTTTTGCTTGTTGAGTAAAGGAGAGGGTGTTATCAAATTTGATGCCCAGGTTTCGTGCTGCATTGATCGTCTTTGGTGGAGCCTCTGTCTCTTGAGGCCACCAATCATGAGGAGAGAAGCAATTATTAGGTCCAAAGGGCAAAATTTCTGTTTTCGCAGAGTTACACTTAAGGTGATTGTTTGTCATCCACGTAAAAGTTGCCGATAGGCATTCCCTCAGGGTCGTTTCCGCATTGGTTTGGTTCTTATCGAGAACCAATACCAACTGGTTATCATCGGCATTCGCAATCGTACTGATACCGAAAGAGGAGATCAGTTTAATCAGGGGAACCAAATACAGGTTGAACAATGTGGGGCTCAAACTCGAGCCCTGCGGAACCCCTGTTTTCAACACTTTCTCCTCGGAGCGGAAATTTCCCAGCATAATAATCTGGCGTCTGTGTGCCAAATAATTTTTGAACCATTCGAGAACGGTTCCCGCTATGCCTGCATTTGCTAGGCGATGTAGAAGGATAGCGTGGGACACCGTGTCGAATGCTGCAGAGAGATCTAATAGGATCAGGACAGCCATCTTGCCCTGATCCAATGCAGCTTGAATGGTTTCAGTTGAGGACAACAGGGCAGATTCAGTTGAGTGATAAGCTCTAAAACCTGCTTGACATGGGTGGAAAATTTAATTTTCCTCCAAAAAAGCCATAAGTTGCTTATTGACATAGGATTCCGTTAATTTACAAACAGCTGGGAGGAGTGAAATTGGGCCCAGGTTAGAACGGGTTGCGGGGTCCGGCAAAACCTTCTTCTGCAGTGGTCTGGCTGCTGCCACTTTCCAATGGGGGGGAATCTCACCTGATTGGAGGGATGAGTTTATAATAGAGTTAATTCCTGGATTAACTTCTTCTAATATTGCTTTAAGCAACATAGGGGGACAGGGATCGAAGGGAGATCCTGACTTAATCGCAGATATCCCCTGATATGTGTCTTCCAGACTGATTTGATTAAAGGTATCCCAGCATGATTTGCCTATATCTATGCTGGTTTTATCCTCTAACTCCTCTTTCTCTGACTGAGGGAAATCTATCGTAAGGGTATCTATTTTCTGTGTGAAATAGTTAGCTATCTCGTCACAGAGAGTCTGGGAGGGTGGGATCTCTTGTGATGACGCTTTGGGCTTTCTAAAGCTGTTAACAATTTTAAATATTTCTTTCTGTTTATTACTAGAGGCTTCAATCAGTGAAGTAAAGTACTTGGCTTTTGCACCTTTTATAGAGGCGTGATAAAGCCTCCTTGCTCTCTTGTATGTCTCCTTTACTTCAATCCCATAATTATGTCGCCATCTTTGCTCTAGAATTCTGATTTTACCTAGCATTTCTTTTTGTTCATCTAAGAACCAAGGTGCAGATGTTCTCCTTTAACTTGAGGCAGAACGTCTGCCTAGGTTTTTAATCTGATTTCCACTCGTAGTCATCCAACTCTCAAATCTCTGGTAGTCTATTGTTGTGTTCCCTGTGAGAATGGGTTTGCTCTCCTTCACCCATTGACCAAGATCAGGGTGCTTTATGATTTTTCCCCTGCAAGGTGAGGGTGTGCTCTTATTTAATGTCTCCTTTGTCTTTATCTCAACTCCCTCAATCTTGAGGTTGAATTCAATGAAATAATGATCTGTCCAGATAATTCGTGCGATCACGCAAGCAGCAGTATCTCATCTAGGGTGATGCGCGGTTGCCGGAGAATGAGTGTCCTTAAAGTCTTGTTCCTGCAACCTTGAATTAGCTGTGCCGTTACTTCCTTTGTTTGGTCGTCTTCCGGGCACGTGCTTGCTAGCTCTCTGAGCCGGGCGTGAAATGCGTCCATTGTTTCTCCCCCTCTTTGCCTGGACTGCCGGAATTTGAACCGTTCGTAGTGAGGGTTGAGTTGCGGGTCAAAGTGAGCGGTCAGGGCTCTTACCGCTGCGTCATAATCGGTTGCTACGCCAGTATTTGGGAGGTGCGCAAATAACTTGTAAATTTCGTCCCCTCCAAAGTGCAGGAGTAGTGACCTCTTCACTGCTCCGTCTGTTTCTCTGGTCGCAATGAAATAATTGTCAAGGCTTCCAACCCAGTGCTTCCACCGCGCAGCGGCGGTTGACGGTTCGATGAGTACGCTGAAGGGTGGCAGCGCTTGAATTTGCGTGTGCGCTGGTGGAGGCGGCGGTTGAGCGGGGGCTGCTGCTTGAGCCTGCGCGGCATTTGGTGCTGGCTGGTTTGACATGGTGCGCTTGGTATGGTGGGCACTCTCCTGTTGGTGTTTTGTTGTCTTGTGTACTCTCTGTGTTTAGTTGATTTTGCCACTGCTTGTTGAGCCCAGGCGGTGGATGACCTGTACCTTGCTATATCGTCGCTCAGGCCTTCTGAGCTGGATTTTTCTGCCCTTGCTGGTGCATTCTTGCTTGCATGTACCACTGCTTATTAAGCGGCTGGGTCCTCTTCGCAGGCGAGCGTTGGGCTGCTTGCTGAGCTGCTGGGGACGGTCGCTCCCGCTTGGCTCCTGTCCTCTGCCCACGCTCTAGCGGGCCGCTGGAGTGCTCGGTTCTCTCACGCTTGTAGAGAGCCTTCGATGACGTGCTGCCACACTACTGCGCATGTGCGCAGCCTCCGCTGGGCCGCTGGATGCTTCGGCGTGTGGACAGGCCTCTTTGCACGCACGATGCACACGCACTTCTGCCACGGGTCCTATGCTGCTTCTGCTGCGGTCTTCTTGCGGGTGCCCCACTTACCGGCTTCGTTGGTGTCTGCTCGAAGCTCCGGATCGTTCTCCCCATGGCCGCCGACCAGGTAGGACGCGGCTCGCCTTCTTGCAGCGCCTTCGCACAGCGCTTCTTCGCAGGGTCACAGGGCTGCTTAATGGTGGCGTGGGTTGTGGATCCCACCCTCGTCGCCAGTGTTGGGCTGCCACACAATACACAGGCCAGCTGGGGATGCGCACACATTCAGGGGCAAATAAAGTAAGTCTACTCAGTAGTGTGGTGGTATGGACCGGAAGTCACGAGCGACTCTGGTCCGTTTATTTAACCTCTCTGGCCACGCCTGGCCAGAGAGTGCTACAATGTTTGGGGGTGCTTCCCGTTTCAGCCAAGGGGCTGAAACACTAGAGCGCTACACAGCTCAAACAAAGGGGGGCAAATCTACAAACTTTCATATAGAAATAACATTGGTGCCTTATCCCAGATTTGAGATTTGTCAGGAAATTATGTTCAGATGAATATTGATATATTGAGTTGAATGCAAATCCATCAAGAAAAGGCAGAGTTAAATGGCTGGGGGACGAGGGGGAGGGGCCAAGAAAATGTGCAATTCATTTTGGCACTGATTGACAAAGCAGTATTAAATTGAATATGCTGCTCTCAACTTGAGTCAGTTGCAGTAATCTCAACTTTCAGGGTGATCTGATGAAGGGTCACAGTAAAGGCAAGAGTCTAAAATACATTTATTTGTAATTTGTAAGTGCTGTATCAAAGATGAGTATGCAATTTGGAAGGACCTTAGCATGTTTTGATTTCCCTTTGTGAACGAATGTTGATGCAAATTCATCAACAAGGGCATACTTCAGTAGGAGAGCAAAAAAGTATTAATGTGCTAATAATGTGTTAACTTGCTGCACCCTGACAACCCCTGATGTGCACAGCCTTTAAACATGCTTCGAACAGGATGGCAGTAGGGCTAGGCCTGCAGCGTAGCTGGGTATTTGATTTTTGGACCCAATCTGACTTTTATTTTTATAAGATGTGCTATAGAAAATCTTCAGACCTGGGGACAAGGTCTGTTCGCTTACAGATGGTCTAGCTATCACTATAGTTTACCCCTTTCAAACTCACTGACACAGTGTTTTAAGGCCAGTTTCTTGAAAACTACTGAAAAGATGTATTCCAAACCAAACAAACCCCTTCCATGAGAAAAGTTTTACATTCAATCCAAGACTGCCATAACTCCCTTCAGGGTTTCTGACTGTAGCACAGAGCAAAGATTCCTATGCGAGTTAAAATGGGAACTGCTGCTTTTTTGACCACCTCCTTAAGTATGACCCTCTTTGGTACCTCCAAATATACCCCATTGGTCGGTTTGCATTAAAGTCATAATATCACAAGCAAGCTAAACATGGTAAGTGTCTGTCAAGGGATGTACAGATCTGTAAAGATAAAAAAAGTTATTAGAAAATTAATTGTTTTTGGACCCCCCCTTACAACCCCCCATTTAATGCTGCCACCCCTGCCACCCCCTTCCCTGATCTGCATGAAACCTGAGATTTCTGCACTGGCTTAACATGCTAAGAGGTTGCTAAGTGCTATGCAGATTCAGTACAGAGTACCAAAGTTATTGGCGCATGCAATCGTTTTTGGCCTCCTTTTCAACTCTGCCTCCCACATGAATCTGCATAGAACTTACCATACCTACAAAGAGTAAACAAGAGTTCACGGTGACAGTATGCCATCAGAAGGAAGGGAAGGCACCAAGGACAGGTTAATTGGTAAGTGAGTGCTGACTCCATCTCAGTACTATCAGAAACGAAAAAGTACATTAACAGAGTAAGGGACATGGGGTGTCTAATCATGGTCAATTCACCTTAACAACGACAGTGTGCCGCCAAGTGGACTTTTTCTACACAAAAACAAACAGGCACTGGTAAAGACAATAGATATGGCATGTGTTTTGTCATGGTTTTACAAAACTTTATTTTTGGTAAATCTGTTGATAAAAAAAAACATTGGCTAAAAGTAAAAATATATTTTTTGCCACAAATAGCACACATTACTATCTGAGAATGGGACTACCACTGGAGTCCCTTGCATTTAAGGAACGATTTTGTGTGTGAATTTGCTACTCGTGAAATGGCAGTGAAGTTAGACAATGGCTGAAGTGGGATGATACATTGACCAATGCTGAAATGATGTAGTAGCAAGAAGAAAATTGTGAGTGACACACAACAGACCAACATGTGAAGAGGGCTAGCTGAAAGCTCTTATAAGTAAATAAATCACACATAGAACTTTAGTAAATTCAAAAGGCCTTGGCTAACACCAGACCTAAAAAGAGCACAGGTCTGGTTCGGTCAGAGCTTGGCATGCTGACATCACTTTGGCACAAAAGACTAAGGGCCAGATGTAGGTAAATTCAATTAAGCGAGTCCTTAATAGCGATTTTTACCGAACCTGTATTAAGGACTCGCTAAATTGAATGTAGGTAGGAAACGCTAAAATATTAGCGATTCCTTAATATTTCTTAATAACAAATCGCAAATTGAGATTCGTTAATAAGGAATACCTAGCCATTCATTCCTATGGGCTAGGAGGCCCATAGGAATGAATGGGAAGATATTCACTATTTGCGATTGGGTATTAAAGAATCGCAAATAGCGAGAACTATTTCAAGGGTGCCAGGGTGTCAAAAGGACACCCTGTTGCACCCCGGAAATGTGCATGTGTGCATATGTAGCGAACATACATGCCTAAGGGCACTAAGACCTTCACGGTTCTAGGCGGACTCAACAGAGGAATTTCATAACTTGCTGTGTGGTGTTAAAGTGTGGTTATTAATGGTTATGACATATTGAGAGTGCAGAGTCTGATTGTATGGTGAGGAATAAAGATGTTCAAAACAGAGCTCTGTGGGTGGCATGATCATTTGCATGCTCATGGGATGGGAAGGATGCTACAAATGGCGACAAATACATGCCTCGAAAAAATGAGACTGCTCTCCCTCTGCCCAAATTTATGAGAAGCAGTTCAAAGTTGGCATGTGTGGAGTCAAAGCACTGCTCCAACCCATATAAGGCCATCAAAGAAGTTGATGGCCCGAAGAGGAGCCCATTTGAAAAGCTCACTAGAATCCGTTGGTAAGGTTGGTAAGGTTGAAAGAAGAAATACTGAGTTGGCCATAACACAGAGCCACTGATCATGCAAATCAAAATCTAAAGGCAGTGATAACCAGGTACAAAACTAGAAACATGCTCACCAGCACAAGCGAGAGAATTACCACATGACCTAGAATTGGGTGTAACGACCAAGAGGCAAGTGGCATCCAGTGCAATGAAAGCCATCGGAATAGTGAATATTTTCAATAGCTACAGAAGGGAGCATGAACTATGATACACCTGCATTTCCGTAACCAGCACCACCATTTGACACCGCCAAGAAGCAAAATATTGCTGCCAGGTGGACTGCATGGATCAAGACTTTCAATGACTTCATGGAGGCCCTAGAAGAAGTAGATGATAAGAAAATGATTAGGTATTCAAAGAACCTTGCCGCTGATTGAATAAAAGGAGTGCTGAAGAAAATCTTGCAGACTGATGCAATATTGTGCCGTCAGATCAAAGAAGCACTAGGAAAGAAGATCAATTTGATGCTAAATGTCGACTATGAAAGGTACATTTTCAATCGAGCAAGACAGCAGCTGGAGAAATGATGGATGATTCTGTTGAAAGGCTTGATGTGCTTATCAAACACTGGAAGTGAACTGTAGTGAATTTAATGATGAGGAAGCACTATGCCTCAGAGTCATTGATGGCTGTCTTTCAGACTATTTCATAAGAAGCATGGTGAGAGAGACTCTCATTTAAGAGAAAGTAATAATGCTTGCAATGTCCAATAAAAGAGCAGCTCAACAAGATACTGATACAGAAGCTGGAACAGAGAAAAATGAATCAGGGTTGGCCATGAAAAGCAAGTACAAACACAAGGTAGATGCAAGCAAGTCAATGTCTCCAAAGAAGAAAAAGTTGTGTTTCCAATGTGGGTTTTCATTTCCCCATGAAGACATATATCCAGCCATAGGAAAAAAGTGCATAGGTTGCGGGGAAGAAAACTACTTCATAATGGTTTGCAAAGGTAAAGAGAAACCAAATAAATCACAGTGAGAAGAAAAAATGAATGCCAGAAAGTTCCAGAAGCATTCATGCTACACCCACAATGCCAAAAAGCACCTTCAATTAGGACAAGTAGAAACCAGGGAAAGTGGCAAAGTCGATCTTCTTCAAGTACATCCAACGAAGGCTCTTCAACCTCATTCTCAAATGTCAGTGATGAAGATGGATGTGCAATGATAGTATCGACCAAGGAACGACAAGCACAGGTAGGTTTGGCTGCTTGCAAGGAAAACAAAAGACAAAGACAAACCACAAAAATGAAACAAAGAAATTAATTTGGATACTGCCCCAAGATTACAATAAATGTCAATGTTGCTCCATAAACTTTATCATAGACAATGGTGCACCAATTAACATCATGGCAATCAAAATGTTGAATAGGCTGTCTTCTGTGCCACACCTCAACCCGTCAAGGGCCATTCCCCACACCAACTCACACTCTTCAAGGAACTTCGTCCAGTGCATGCCTATGCAGTTTTTCCCCAACTGCTGACATTGGACTGATATCTCTCAATCACAACCTCCACACTCAATCTGAAAGTGTGACTGCACATTAACAAGGCCATTCACCCTGTTGCCCAGTGGGACCACAGACTTGCTTTTCACTTGCAAAAAGCCGCAGACAAACAACTACAAACCCTGTTAAAGCATGACATCATTGCACGCTCCACCGGTCCTATGCCATGGGTTTTGCCAAAAGTGTTGGTGCCATAAAAGGACAGTGGAGGTGGAGGGCACATCTGTGTTGATAAGTGCCAGGGCAGCTAAGAAATCAAGAGAGAAAGACATCCTGGTCCACACAAAGTGGACATGATCATGCAACTGAAGGGTGCCAAAGTCTTCTCCAGTCTTGACCTGAACAAAGGATATCATCAACTTTTCGACTCGCCATTATTTATAAGAACAAATATCGTACCACCTTTGAGCCCATAAACTCCATCAATTGTGAAGCTGTAATCTTTGCTACTAACCTCAATCAGAAACAAGCCCTTAAAGGAATTTTGTTATATCGCCCTCCCGGCCCCCGAAGCCCCTTTCTTTCCACTCTTTTGGACCTCGCCGACCATATTATAAGTTCTGCTGAATACATTATATTGGGAGATTTTAACTTCCATTTGGAAGAGCAAGATAATTATGAAACCAGCCAACTCATTACTGATCTCTCAACCTTGGGACTTTATCAATTGGTCAAGGGAATCACACACCAGGCAGGACATACTCTAGATGGTCTGTTCACTAATAACCCTGATATTTTGGTATTGGATACTTTTCCCATCACGTGGTCAGATCACAGGGCTATTATCTTTGGGATACATACCCAGACTACAAACCCCCTTGCCCCCAGGCCACGAACCAGGATTGGGACTCGTGCCTGGAAGAATGCGGACATCCCTCAGATGCTAGATCTCTTGGCTTCTTCCTGTCCCAAGGGAGGAAGCAATCCTACACTACTAGCTTCCGATTTCCAAGACTGGATTCGGAATGCCGCTGATCAAGTAGCCCCGGAGAAGTTCATGAGACCTAATAGAACGTCTCCGTCGGCGGCCTGGTACACTAATATAATAATAATAATAATAAAAACATTTATAGAGCGCCTGGCTGCACAAAACTGTGTGTCCCCGCGCTAACTGCTTACAATTCATAAACTGAGGAGGATGAAAACCTGAGGGAGTAAAGACAGCAATTATTTGGGGATCTCAGTCTCAGACTCCATCGGCAATATTGCAGGAGCCTGGAAAGGCGTTGGAGGAAAGCTTACTGCCCCATAGCCAAGCAAACCTATAAAGATGCCCTAATAATATACAAAAAGGCGATTATCGCTCGAAAACCTGTCTTTTTCTCGACCCAAATAGAGAATGCCAAAAACTCTGTTAGAGAGCTGTTCTCTGTTGTCACCACCTTGTCCATTCCCGCTACGGGCCCCGGGGTTGAGCCCTCACAGACCTTTTGTAATGATCTATCCACCTTCTTTACTACCAAGGTGGCAGACATATACTCATCCTTCGAAGGGGAGACAAGGACTAGACTTAGAGTTTGCACTGAGGAAGAAGTAACCTCTGATCATGATCATGATCGCCTTCCCTGTTTTGCTTCCACTACGCAAGACCATATTACCAGACTCATTTCCACCATTAAGTCTGGTTCCCCCCTGGACCCCTGTCCTCCATCTGTGATGGTAAACCTTACAGAAGTGATCTCACGGCCACTTATGGAAATCTGCAATACTGTATTCCAGACCGGTCAATATCCTAGGTCAGGGAAGAAGGCTGTGATTAAACCACTTCTGAAAAATCCCTCCTTGGATCCTACAGCTGTGGCCAGCTATATACCCATTGTGTGTCTCCCCTTTCCTGCCAAAATATGCGAATCTCTGATGAACAAGCAACTCTCAGAGTTCGTCGATACTCACCAACTTCTTGACGAAACGCAGTTTGGTTTCAGGAAAGGGCATGGAACGGAGACCGCATTAATAAAGGCCTCAGACAAGATCAGAGCTATTATGGACCAGGGAGGTGCGGCCGTCCTGATCCTTCTGGATCTGTCTGCAGACTTTGACACGGTCGACCATGTTATTTTGGTCGACCGTGTCACAGCTCTGGGGATAAACGGTACGGCCAGGGACCTTATTTCATCTTTCCTGGAAAACCGTACCCAGACAGTGAGGCTGGGTGATTTCTACTCCCCTATCTCTGCACTCCCTTGTGGAGTCCCACAGGGCTCCTCGCTAAGTCCCACGTTATTTAATATCTACATAGCGGACTTAGCGAGGGTAATAAAGGCCCATGGGGTACGGCTAACATCCTACGCAGATGATACCCAGCTGGTTCTGGCAATCCATAGAGACGGCCCAGCTGTGGCAGCCAACTTCTAAAAAGCCATGCTTGCGGTCAATACTTGGATGACCTCTAACTGTCTGAGGCTTAACTCGGACAAAACCGAGATCATGACTTTCGGCAGGCTTTCCCCGGAATGGTCTACTATCTGGTGGCCTGCACAGTTGGGCCCTCCTCCTGTCCCGGTAGTAAAGGCCAGAAATCTGGGAGTTTATTTTTGACAGTAAACTATCTTTTGGCCTTCACGTCAACAAGGTTGTGTCATCAGCATTCTTTATTTTAAAAAAGATCAAGAAGTTACTGCCTTATCTCCCTATTTCAGCTGGGAAGACTTTGGTCTCCACGTTAGTATTCTCAAAAATAGACTACGGGAATGCCCTCTTCTTAAACACTCAAAAGTGTGTTCTAACGAATTGACAGTCTATTCAGAATGCGGCTGCAAGGATTCTGCTTGATATCCCCCGCCGCCAAAGTACCACTCCCGCCATTCGTCACCTCCACTGGCTGAGAGTAGAGAGCCGAATTAAATTTAAGGCCCTCTGTATTGCCTATAAGGCAGTGCATGGCGTCGGACCCAGGTTCCTCACAGAAGCGTTTCAGCTGTATACCCCCAAGAGTCAACTTAGATCTGCTAATACATGTCTCCTTTCAGTGTCGCACACAAGAACTGCCACCCGGGGAGATAGGCGTTTTCTGGTGGCTACTCCGAAACTTTGGAATCTTCTGCCATTGGCGATTAAAACTGCCCCTAACCTGATGACTTTCCGCAGGCTCTTAAAAACGTGGTTGTTTAACCAGTAACTGATGTTTGACATCCAGTAAATTGATGACTGATCTCTATTAGCTCCTCATGCGCCGAGACACCCTAGGGTATTCGTTTGCGCAATAAAAAATTTCGAAAATAAAATAAATAAATAAAAATAAATAAATTGTACGTACATCATTACTTTTATGACTCATGTTGGTTTGTTCAGATACAAAAGGCTGAGTTTTGGAGTGTTGTCAGCTGCAGAGCTATTTCAGTATGTTATATGTCGAATATTTCAACCTGTCACTCATGCTTTTAATTACAGTGATGTCACAGTGGTTTTTGGAGCAACACAAAAGGAACATGACAAGGCTCTTACACAAGTGCGCAAGTTACTTGCTGATGCAGTTCATACTCTGAATGCAGCAAAGTGTGAGTTTCACTAGACCAAACTTAAACTCTTTGGGCACATATTCTCTGATGGGGAATGACTCCTAACGCAGGTAAAGTGCATGCGCTGTCAGCTACTTGCCACCCACAAAATGTCACTATGCTGCAATCCTTCCTAGGCATGGCCAGTTATTGCTCAAGGTAGGTTTGTGACTTTGCTACTCTGAGTGACCCATTGGAAGACTTGACACAATTAAATGTCCCCTTCCAGTGGCCCACTGAATATGATCAAAACTTCAAAGGAATAAAACATACAATTGAAAATGAAACTGAGATAGCCTATTTTGACCCCAAGTTACATACCAAGATCACAGTAGATGTGAGTTTGGCGAGGCTTGGGGGAATCCTTGCTCAACATAACGGTCATCGAATGCTCAGAGAATCATTGTGGCCTATGTCAGTCGAAGCCTGTCTGACACAGAATGTGCCTATTCTCAGCACAAGAAGGAGAGTTGGGCTGTAGTGTGGGTCTACAAACATTTTCATGTGTTTCTATAAGCAAAATGTTTTACTATCATTACAGACCACCCCCAAGCAATGCTCATATTTTTGGAAACCTGAAAGCAAAGATGGCCCCTTCCATTGAGAGGTGGGGCTTGCCATTGTACATCAGCTGGTGTTGTGTTTCATATAGGTACCCTATTATAGGCCCGGGTAACATCATACCCTTTTACCTATATCACCTCCCCTACACTACACAGTAACAAGCCTTTTAGGATTGAACCTTTACCTAGTTCTAGTCCTAGGCGCAGAAGGAGGGTTTCCCTGAACAATGGCGTTCTATGACTTCATCTTTAGACTGACACAGTATGAATGAATATTCATCAGGGTTCTTGGAAACCAGGCTCGGGCTCCATCCACCTGCATAATATCTACGTACAAGGTTCATCCCATACGTCAGCCTCAAACCCAACAACGGCTAATTCAAGAAACAAGGGACAAAAGAACCCTTGATACTTTTCTGTGTAAATACAGCACCTCTTGTTAGTTTTAGCTAGACGGAACCGAGATTTCCAGGCCGACACACTGACCAGAGACACTGAGGCTCCTGCATGCAGAAGCTCCAGCTGACAGCTCTAAACATCCCTTGAGGGGTGTCCAGCTCGAGACCGAGACGGGGTCCTAAACTCTCTTGATTCAGGTAATGGGGTTAGACTAAACCTAGAGTGATTCTTGGCTTCACACTGACTCAGATGCTAGGTACACTTGGGTACATCTAGATAGGCATCGTAGGAGTACACACACTTTCTTTTATCATGCATTTTATATTCATTTATGTGTTCATGACTATTACAAAATTGTAGAACTGTACTGTCCTTTTATATTCACTGTACTGCTGGCTGATTATATATCTCTGCTACTGTCTAATGGTTGTCACAGCACATACATTTTACACTAGAAGAACAACTGTTGCAATAAATACACCCGACTGTTTCTTTTGTGTAACACTCTGAGATGAAGTAAGTGAGCACGGGTGACTGAGCGAAAGGTAGTAAATGTAAATGTACATGTATTTATATAGCGCAAATCGCCCCCATCGCAGGCATCTATGCGCTTGCTTAGGGAACCCGTCCTGGTATTCCCCTGTGAGATACCCCGGCAGGTTATCCACAAGGTGAAAGCCAGGTATCCCGCCGCGAAGGGCCGTTGTGGAGATTAAGCAAGCTATTGCCCAGAGTTGCAGAGTGTGAACCTGTGAGTCGAGTAGGCACCGGAGCGAGAATTATCGAGTCAGTAGAATTATTGAGCTCAACCCCCGTCGGGGCGGGGAATTGAACCCTGGTCCAGGGCGGATCTCAGCTTCCGGGTCTGCCGCCTCTAACCCCTGAGCCACACTTCTCCACATCAGTACATTGTTTCCATGATCCTGGGGGATCAGGGTTTTCATGGTTTTCAGGGTTTTCATGTTCTTAGATTGCCAGAAACTATTCTCTCCCCGATAAGAGGAGATTATAGTGGCACTGTGAGGTAGCTAATGCAAACAGGCTAACATACTCAGTGGGGGTGCTCAGAGTTAGTCTGCCACCAATCCTACAGTGTATGTTATCCACATGTGCAAGTCCTGTATGGTTAATATAGGAACTACACTACACTGGGTAAAGATCAGAACCCTGCTGATTGCTTTCAATGAGTACTGCTACATTGTGACTGCTGAGAATACATTAATGTCATTGTGAGGTCCAACAAGCAAACAGCCCCATTAATTGAACAGATTAATGCTGCTACTAATGGTGATTAGAACATGCTTATACTCAAAGACATAATTTCAACTCAATCGTGGAAGAAGCGTGTTCGACCTTTTGCTGACGATGTTGAATTAAAACAATGTACAGGATCAATCAATCAATCAATCAACTGTCCATGACCAGGAATGGTGTTGTATTGAGAGGTTAGAGAATCGTCATACCTGAGAGCCTAGGGCAGCAAGCCATTGAACTAGCTCATGAAGGACATTGTGGCATTGTAGCCACCAAAGAGGTCTCAGAGACCGAGTGTGATTCCAACGCGTGGACAACTGAATTGAGAGGGAACTAAAAGAGGCTAGCTTTGCAACTGCCTTTTCCCCAAAGTGCCATAGCAACAATTGACAATCTCTGACCTTCCTGCACAGGCTTGGTAAAGAGTTGCAGTGGATTTCTTTGGGCCCTTAGGAAACGAACATCATCCCATGGTAGTTATTGACGAGCATTCACGCCTTTCTTTAGTAGAGGATTTATCATCCACAACCCATGACAAGTTCATCGTGCAGCTGGAAGACATCTTTTCAGCGTGGTGTATCCCATGCATTCTCAAATTTGACAATGGTCCGCTATTCAATAGCAAAGAAGTCAAGAAGTTGCAAGTCAAGATAAATGTCAAACATTAACAGAGTGCTTCTCTTCAGCCCTAAGCCAATGGTGTTGCAGAACAATTCCAGGGTACCCTTAAAAGGGTAATTCATTGAGCATCGATTGAGAGGGTCGAGTTAAACCAGGTCCTATGTCAAGCCCTCTGTGCTTATCGTTGAACTCTTCACTTCACAACTGGTGAGAGTCTTGCCATCTTGCTATTTGGGACAGTCATCGGAACCACACTGCAACAGTGGACAGTAGAACAATCCTTGTATGCTGATAAGATTTGTGTCACAGACACTTCTTGAAAGTGCAAAATGAAAACATGCCAATTGGCGTAGACGAGCTCATGAAACAGTCTTTGATGAGGGTGACTGGGTTCTGGTCAAACAGACACAAAAGCAGAAAACTGACACTCTGTTTGTGGTCGATCCTCTGATGGTTGTGACGTTCAAAGGATATGTGGTGATGGCACATAGTACTAGAAGGTCCAGCACACCGGACCCATCACACTTTATGCACCTATCTCGACATTTGTCAACTTCTGCAGTTATGAATGAGGTGATCCTGACTAAAAATCTAGATCAAGCATCAGAACCAGTGCCATCGGTGCACAATCAAAAGGCATCTCAACCACCTCATACCACTCTGGCTGACAAATGTGAGCGCCTCAATGGCTTATTAAAGAAATATAATATGACTTGTTTATACTATTTATTTAACAAAGGGGGAGATGTAGTGTTGACTCAACATGTAAATTGTGTAACTTGCTGGCAGGTATTAAGGTGTGGTTATTAATGGTTATGACCACATCAGGGGACAGTGTTTGATTGTATGCTGGGAAATAAAAACATCTATTGGAAAGCTCCATGTGTGGCGTGTTCATGTGCAGGCTCCCAGACTGGGAAGGACGCTACATGTGCTTCATTTTTCTGAGGATTTTAGCAGCAAAGAAAAAAAGTGACAAAACCACCTTGCAATACAAAGGGAGCCCAATTGCAATGTATTGTAATATCCTGCAGATTTACCTGTTAAGGAGGAAATGCAAGTTTTTTCAAGAACATACATTTCAAATTTTCTGTTTTTCCATTGCCAAAAATTTCTTCACCAACTTTGCACAGGTCCGGTGGGGACAGCAAGGCAAGGTTACAGACAGGTTTCCGATTCTCAGAAGGGTACGCCAAGGATGTGTCCTGGCCCGAAACTGTTTTCATTGTATATTAACAGTGTTATTGAGTATTATGAGAATCACCCTACTGATGCCCATAAATTAAATGGAATACCGACCCCCCTACTAATGTTTGCAGACAATATTATTTTAATATCCAAAACGCAGCACGGTCTATAGAAGGCCATTGTGCGTTTTGAAGAGTTCTGCAAAGATTATGGCCTTACTATTAATGTGTCCAAGACAAAGTTTATGGTGATGCATAGGCATAAGCACGAGAGAGGGAAGGTTGTTATGAATGGTGAAGTATTAGAACCGACCCAACTCTTCTCCTATCTTGGCATCACATTGGATTCTAAATTGGAATGGAAACCCCACATTAATCAGTTGGCTACTAAACATGCTCAGTTAGCAGGTGCCTTGACAAGGGAACTACGTCTTTCGGCGACCAAACCTATTGCCCCGGCAATGAAAATCTATAGAACTAAAATAAGCGCATCTATACTTTACGGGGCAGAACTTTGGGGGTTTTGCAACATGACTTCATTGACCAGCTCTCAAAATAAGTTTGTGAGGGGTTTAGTTGGTTTACCACCTTCCACGCCACTTTTGCCCCTTTACCACGATTTAGGCTGCCAACGAATAGAGGATGTGGCACGCTATAGACCTGTGGCCTATTGGAGGAGGCTCTGGGTCACACCGGAACTTTCCCAGTACGCCCACGCCCTCCTCGAAGTACGTGATGCAGACACAGCCAACAGAATTACGTGGCTGAGAGAGGCTAAGGCTATTTATATCGCCATGGGCTTGGTTTCACTGTGGGAGAATCCCACTACCAATTCCTTCCCACCACGAAAGGTTTTTAAGGAGCTCTATTGGTCTGTGGTATCAGTGAGAAATGTTAGAATTTATAATGTTCCTTCACTGCCTAAGAACATCCTTGAGCTCAAACAAGAAATTCTTTATGTGACTTACTGGGATTTCATTACACTTCCCGAAGACCGGAAACGGTACCACCAATATAGGGTGGGTACCCTTCCTGTCAATTCTTTTACCGGCAAATGGAAAGTTAACAACAATATATTTTGTCCATTTTGTCCCTTATAGCCGGAAAGTATAGCCCATATCTTGTTTGCCTGCCCAGTGTATAAACATCCTCGGCACAAGTGGTTAAAGCCTTTATGTCTGTTGATGAGCATCACCACAGGGGTGGAGGCCTTAAGGATCTTCCAAACAGATACCTCTGAATGTATTGCAATTGCGGCCGCAAAATATTTACACTGGATGTGGGCAATTCGGAGGAGAAAGCTACGCCAGAAATGAAATGTTTTAATCTAAATTTCTGTGTATAATTGATTCTGTGATGCTAATCGATTTATGATTTTAGACTCTTTTAATTAAATTATTGTATAGGGTTTTATCTTGTTGTTTCTTTTTATATTATTACAGATTATTGTATTGAGTATCCCTCAGAATTAACTATTCTCTTGGTGGCTAACCCTCAGATTCATGAAGAACACATTTTGCGATTCCTTAATAGCGAAAAATAATGATTCACTAGAAATCCATTTAAAAAATTGCGATTTCTAATAATTCCTTAAATGCGACTCGCAAATTGCGAGTCGCAATTAAGGAATATCTCCCCATTCATTCCTATGGGCCTAAAGGCCCATAGGAATGAATGGGAAGACCATCTCAATTTGCTAATCGCAGTTAGCGATTCGCAAATTGAGATTGTGATTTCAAGGGTGCAGGGGTGTCCAAAGGACACCCTGTTGCACCCCTGAAATTGATGTGTGCACATATGTTGTGCACACACATGCCCTTAGGGCATGTGTGTGCGCAACATGAAACTTTGAAAAATGCACTTTAGTGCATTTTTCAAAGTTTTTGCTATGTACCATGTAGTTTAACTTCGCTGTAAATAGCGGCGTCAGATTGCGAATTCGCAATTTTTAAATGGTTCATGAATTGTATTTAAGGAAACTCAAATTTAGATTCCTTAAATGCAATTCATCACAATTTAGCGATTTCTATAATTGCGATTTTTGCATTTGGGATGATGAATCCCAAATGCAAAAATAGCGCTTGCAAAGGGCCAGATTCTCAGAATCTAGCCCTTTGCGAGCCGAATTTCCTTTGATGAATCTGGCTGTATGTTCTGTTATTGATGAATTGATATGTGTTTATTTTAATATGTACAGTCCTTTAAATGTGCTGTCTTTTATGATATCTTTGTCGAATAAAGACTATTTGAATTGAATTGAATTGACTTCACCAAACACATTTTAATGATGTGTGGCAGAGTGTTCTCTTTTTTTACCCAAAGTCCTTCTTTCAATTGTTCCAGTGTGTTGTGGCATTCATCATCTTTTTGTACTATGCTCTAAGATAAATGTACTTTATCTCTGAATTCTGCATGCACTGAAGTCCTGCGGTAATGTTGAAAATGTATTGCATTTGCGTTGCTGCACATTTCCACCACTTCTTCAGATTCAATTAAATACTGTACTACTTCATGGAAATTACCACTACCAAATAGCTTGTGGCAAAAGAGCACAAAATGCAGTAAAGCGTATGGTCTAGTATTTTTAGCTTTTGCACCCACTATTCCACATGTTTTACAGCTTTTTTTGCACTGTGACTACAAAGTGAATGACATTAGCAAACCTTAAAATTGTGCTAACGTTATTACCACACTGGCATTTTACACCTGCATTTACAGATCTATGTGCAGATAGGCAATGACATACTACACAAGCACTTAGAATGATACTTCGAAGTTGAACAAAAAGATGACAGTATCACAATATTTTTTTTGTTATTGGCTATGCGGATAGCACATCCCTCCTCCGCCCTCAAAACTCCTCTTTAATGCCCTGCCGACTTCTACTTTAGAGCTTGTATTTCCCTCATTTCCGATATGTGTCCCTTCATTTTCTCATTTCATGCCCCTTCCTTCATCTCACTGTGGCTTACTTTGATCTTTTTGTTTTGCATCTGTGCCTTCTTTTTGTTCCTTAGTTGCCTTTGTTTCTGCTGATTTTTTTCTGGTCTCTTTCTAGATTACTTATCTCTTGTGTGTGTCTCAGTTCTTAAAGACCCATTTCCATTTCCGGTGCGAGAAATCAAATGTGGGGTTGTCTTCATGTCTTTCCTAAACCGGATCAGTGTTGTGGAGGTCCTGATGGAGATGGGGATGTGGTTCCAAATCCTGGGCCTGTTGTCTTGTTCTTGATTTTTTACACTTCTTTCTCACCAGTCAAATGGTGTCCTGGCTGTGGGTATTCTGAGAATCACCAGAGATGGAGACCTTGTCAGGCAGCTAGGTGGGGGTACAGGTTGCTATTGCTGTGTAAATGAGACATCTGCTTTTGAAGATGGTGCGGACCAGCAAGGGAAGCCTGTGGATTGAAATTAGGTTAAGTGTGATGTGATCAAATTTCTCAGGCCCTGGATGAGATCTGCTGCACCATGTTGGATGCCCTTATGAGAGAGCTAGTGTAAAGGCAGGGAGATCATAGAGCCAGGCATTTCTATCATCCATATAGATGTGAGAGTGTACTTGATTGAACAGAAGTTCTGAAGTTCTCTCGCCAACCCCCCCTGTGACAGTTCTCCTGCCAGCTAGTCTCTTAGTCTGTTACCCTCTGCTGCCTGTCTAATTAGTGCCCTCTGTGTTGCCCTTTCTGCTCGTTTTTATATCCTCTATTTTGCTCTCTTCTGTTCTGTTTTGCCTTATCTGCTCATTTTACAGCCCTGTTTTGCCTTTTCTGCCCTCTATTTTGCTTTTTCTGCCTTCTGTGTTGCCTTTCTGCTCATTTCTCTGCTCTCTGTTTTGCTTTTTCTGCTCTTTTTTCTGCACTGTGTTTTGCCCTTTACTGCTCTCTTTGCCTTTTTCTGCTAATTTCTTCCCACTGTTTTCCTTCGCCCACCATTTCCCTCCTCCCACCACCCAGTGTCCTGCACCCCTAGGACCTACTTAATGGAGGCCGCTTCACGACCCCATGGAGCAGGCCCTCGTGCCAGCTCCCCCTGAGACAGTTCTCCTGTCCAGCGCACCCACAGTCTGCTACCCTTTGCTGCCTGTCTACCTGCTGCCCTCTGTAACTCCTCTGCATGCTTTTTATCTCTGTTTTGCATTTTCTGCTTGTTTTTTGCCCTGTGTTTTGCCTTTCTGCTTGTTTTTGTGTACTCTGTTTTTCCTTTTTCTGCTCAGTTTTGCCATTCCTGCTTGTTTTTCTGCCCAGTTTAGCGTTTTTTGCTCATTTTCCGGCCCTCTGTTTTACTTCTTCTGCTCATTTTTTTGCCTTTTTCCTGCTCTGTTTTGCCTTATCTGCCCATTTTTTACCCTCTGTTTTGCCTTTTCTGCCCTTTATTTTTGCCTCTCTGCTAGTTTCTTGCTCTGTTTTGATTTTCTGCTTGTTTTCTGCTCTCTGTTTTGCCGTTTTTCTGCTTGTTTTTTAGGCCCTCTCTTTTGTTTTTCCTGCTCGTTTTTCTGCCCTCTGTTTTCCCTTTCTGCTCACTTATTATCTGCTCTCTGTTTTGCATTTCTGCTCTTTTCTTCCCGCTATCTCATCAAGACCTGTCGCAAGGGGAGTAGTTGCCCAGATACCCCGTGGGGTGACTGTGCCATGCTCTATGAATGCTGACTGAATGATTGGTTGAAGACACTTTTCAAGAAGAGCAGTTTTACTTTCTTCAGTAGAGAGCTCTGGAACCAGACAAACTTTGTTTTCTTTTCAAAGTGCTTCTTGAAGGTGGGGCTGATGTTGTGGGTGAACCCAAGTGACTTGCCATTGGGTGAAATTTGGGGTGTCAACGTTCATTTAATTCTTGCTTCTTGTCCTTGGCAAATGGCAGTAATTCTGTCAGGATGCGGTTGAGCTTCAGATAGAATTTGGAAACCCAGGTCTGGATGAGGTGCAGGCAGTGTTTGAGGCATTGCACGTCAGGAGAGGAGACATTGACATAAAGTTATATATTGTCTGCATATTGGTGAATGTTGATGCTGTGTTTATAAAGAGAAGCCGCAGGAGCTCCATGTAGAGGCTGAAGATGAAGGGGAACAATATTGATTCCTGGGCCATATTATGTTACGGGTGCACTCCATATTTGCGCCCGGCACACCTTAAAACAGGTGTGCCTGACGCACATAGGGAAAGTGCACCCTATTATATGGAATGCATTGCCTCAACGGCAGCCGTGAACTTTAAATTCACTCTGTGTTTTCACAGTGTAGGCGGCAACCTGCCTGCAATTTCAAATGGAATTAGAGATGAACCAATGGGATAACTGGGGGGTCCATGGGACCACCTGTCCTTCTTCCAGAGGGCTGCTCTCAGGGGGCACACTTAGAGCTTCTTTGCCTCTGTGCTCACATTTGTAATATGGTGCGGGTGCAAAGGCAAAGGGATTCCCTCATTTGCATGAGGGACACCCCCATGCAAATGAGGGATCGCCCCCTGAAGATAGGGCTTGAGCTTTGTGTTACAGAAGGGAATGCACAAACATCTGTGGCCCCTTCTGTAATGCCAAATTGTCCACACGGCGTGCAAAGCAGGCGCAAATGCCTATTGCGACCCCGGGGCACTTTCATAATACGGCCCCTTGTTGATTCCACAATCAATGGGGATGTTTTTAGACCTGGAAATGTCCATGTGAATGAACTAGAGTCAGTTGGCAAGTTAGGAGGACCACTGAAAGATGTTGCCAGCGAATCCCACTCAAGAATCCAATATACGGGTTAGGATGGGATGGTTAATGTCAATTCAGGGGTAGGGGACAGCTGCAGCACTATAACTATACCTAAGGTGTTTCTACACTGAAAATTTTGTGCCATACCTACAGAATCATTCGTACACTGCTGGCTTGACCTGAAGATTAGCAATAACGAGCACCCATATTCAATTAACATCATGTGTTTTTCTATCATCTGTACAGAACTCTGTGGAGTGATAGGGTTTTGGCAGGGCTGCTTCAGATGCTGTTGAAGTTCCTTTAACTAAAACAATTTTTTTTTACAACAAACAGAATGATATTAACACCTTAGCTGCTTCGCAAATATCCCTCCCCAGTGCTGCGCTGTCCATTGGAACTAGTGCTGAATGGACGTCCAATGGTCGTGCGCAGCACTGGGGAGGTAGCGCTCGTGACGACCGTTGGCCGTCAGCAGCGCTTAAGAGGCTAAATAAGCTCTTTCAGGTTCTAGTACAAGTGCAGCTCTCACTAAGGGCTCGTACTTGTACAGCGCACTAGACTCTTTTGTGTGTTGCGCTTGCAGACTTAAATAACTAACATACATTCTGTTTTATTTACAGAGCAAATGACAGTGCACCACTGGCCCACTGAAAATGGAAGTAGAGTGTAGAGTATAGTCCTGGTGAAAACATGTGCAAAGGATTACTATGATATATGATTTCTCCAACAGTGACACACTGATAATCTGTCCCCTATGTTTCTACTCCCTGTTACTCATTTACATTAATGCAGTTACTATTTAATAGGTTCTGAGATGTGCAGCCCAATGCCTCTTCCTGTCGTGCCTAGTGTCTGAATACATTAACAATAATTTTTATATAGCCCTTCCTACCTAACTATTGCAGTTTCTAAGCACTTTAAATGCCAGTTCTTAGTATGACTCATATAAGAAACGGGATTATTAATTGTGGTGGGTGACTGAGCACCTCAAGGAACAATCACAACCCATGTCAGGTTGAACGCTAAAAGTCATTAATTTAACTTGAGTTCAACCCCCTGGTATCCATGGGACAAAGCAGACATTCTAAAGTTAGGGCGATATGTAAAATATTTCTGCAGTGCCACACAGGAATAAAGTCAAGACTCAACATAAAATCCTAAACTGAATGTAGAAAAATAGAGTAAATGTTATTAATGCAATTACACAAAAAAATCTAAAATCAAATAAAGGCAAACAGATGTATGAATGTTTAATGTGTTAACTAAAAATAGCGTAAAAAGCACTAAGTTCCAATGTGGGCAAACTGGTTACGGTAGACTGGGGCCTAGGCATGATTAACAGCCCACTGCTATGGCGCACAGGTCGGATACAGGAACCAAGTTCAACATGGTTAGAGGTTTTACCTTGGTACTTAGTTTCCATATTAGAAGTAAAAAATCTTCAGCGGGGCAAGGCAGCAGGCTGGATGCAGTCCTGGTGAAGCTGTTGGTTTAGGTGGAAAAAATGCAGAGAGAGAAATTCAAATTTTACTCCTAGGAAAGTCCTCTCACCAGTTAGATAATTTATGCCCCTTCGCACGGTCAAGAATTCTACGTTCACTCTAAACCATCATTTCAGGGCTCAGAATTCTTCATTAGAACAACGTTGTGGGCTCAGTCTGATGAGGGATGCATAAAGCTGGATACTGCCTGCCTCTGGAAGATCCTGCAGAATCTGATTTACTGATGTGGAGTAGCTCCAAGTGGTAGAAACTTGATTCTTCAGCCCAGCAGCAACTCCCCTTTAGAGGATTGGCAGGTTGCCCTGGTCCTATAGAGGTTGTAATGTTGAAAACATTTATAAGTCCCAGGTTTTTAGGGGTGATAGGAGAAGTCCAGACAGAGACAACCAGTTGCTCCTGGACATCAGGGGTTCAAGACTCACTGCAGCAGAGGCCACCAGCAGGGTCCATGTCAGGTCGAGTCAGAAGTAGTTAGCTGAAAATCGTCACAAATTGCCTCTTGTAGCTTGTTGTTTACCTGCAGCTAGAACAGGAGGTCATTCTTCTGACTTTTGTAGTCCATTTCGTCAGAGCAATTAGCATATTTACTTATTTGTCCTGGGTACAAGAGGGAGCAAGTCCAGTCCTTCAGGGCTTTTCTCAGGTCACACACAGAAGGTCCAGTCATCTTCTGTTCTTCCCCAAGGCTATTTCTGTTCTGAGGAGAGTGTCAGGGGATGCCACATTTATGCCTGGTGGTAGTTGGTGGGTGGGAGTAACTTCTGGCCCCTCCCTAACCAATGGAGTAAAACTTCCCTGGGGCAACCCTACCTCCTTTTGCAGCAGTTCCTGTCTGCATTATTGTAAACAATCCTACTGGGCCCCTCACTCCTAAAATCTAAAATAATAAAACCCTTCTCCCGTTGTGCAGAGTCTGCGTGCCAATTTGAAGTAAATTAAGTTCCCAAGCACAGTCCAAATGGTCATCCTGCCAGAGTAACAAGAACATTTCCACACACCATGGCCTTTGTCTCTGCCGCGAGTTTAGTTTCTAAATTTCATTCAGGGCTATTCACCAGCCATGTACAATTGTAAGGCTCATGTAAATAAGCCTTCAACAGTTGCCAGAAGGGAAAAAAGGTAATGTTCTTAAAAGTAAAATGTCCTTACTCTCTATTAAATATCTCACTTCACAATTGAGTTTGGCTCTTAATATATATTCAAAAGAAATGTTGAATCATTTCTCCGGCTGGTCCCTACCCTGATATAGCATA
The DNA here is from genome assembly GCF_964263255.1 of Lissotriton vulgaris. Taxonomy (NCBI): domain Eukaryota; kingdom Metazoa; phylum Chordata; class Amphibia; order Caudata; family Salamandridae; genus Lissotriton; species Lissotriton vulgaris. The sequence goes on along the minus strand of NC_141689.1, from coordinate 2,002,248,439 downwards.
ATTAGGATTTACTATTACTTGCCGAGGTTTCTCATTGGGCTAACCAGTTTTCTCAAAGCGAAAATAGCTTTTGAGCACTAGCAACTTTAAAGACATGTTAATATTACATTTCTAAATGTTCTACTTTTCAATAGAAAGCACCAAGCCTTGTGGGCCACAAGACCTACATAGGGTTGACTAATTATTATTTAAAAGTAATGTTTATTTTGGCTGGTCGAATTTGCATCTTTTACACTGCTACCAGTCAGGCTACAATAGTAGGCCTGAAGCCATGTTTGCTTTGCAACTGCAGAAGATGGTGCGATAGGTGCTACAGCTCACTGATGGCAGTTAACCTTCAGGCCCTATCTACACTTTGTAACATATAATAGGGTCTTACAGGCAAGATAAATATATCAATTAAAAGTATGCCAATTGAATCATGTTTAAAGGAGGACACATTCAAGTTATTACTTTTTAGCAGGGCTAATGTGTGAGTTCTCAAGCCAGAAAAACCGACAGGGCAAAAATCTGGAGGATGGTATTTTCCTACCATCCAATTTAATGGAACACAATTTACTCTAATCAGAAGGAAGCCAAGATTCACATCCATGACCTGAAAACCACTTATGCTACTCCTGTCTTTGATACATGCGTACATATTTATTCTTGAATTTTTATATTTATTAAGGATGACGTATATGTTATTGTAGTAGCTCGTTACGTCGTTTTTTTCTCAATTTCTTACCATGTTTTTCTTTGTTTAGATTTGCAATACTCATGTAGTTCTGGATTTAGTGTTCCTCTGTAGCCAGGGTCTCTGCTCTCTTTTTGCAGATCTATTCCAGATTTACTGAGAAATACTTCATAGTGTGTTTGCAAATGGATCACCTCCATGTGGTGGTGAACGAACCAAAATCGGCCCAATATCCCCCACCAGGATCTGAGTTGCTTGGCAACCCAAAGAACAATGTGACTTGTCGCAGGAGGTGACACAAGTTTAATTTCTTTCATATTCATCACATTATCAGCATCCTTTGCTGTACCAAAGTGTTTGTTTAGAAAACCAGCTAAAGCCTGTCTGTGCCATAAACCCGTCACTTTACTGTGACAGATTAGGCTTCGGTGTGATGACTGGCAGGCTTTTCATTCCTGTTCTTTCTGAAAGCCATTTTATGCATTCGGTTTATGTACATTTTTGAAGTATAATGCATTGTTCTTCTTGCGGAACACTCTACATAATAACAGAGTAAAACAAGCTAAGTAACCGGGAATGAAGATTTAACCCTTGCAAGCCTTTATTATAATGTTCTCTCAGACGCCCATATCCAAGTCAAACTGAGCCCCTGGGAGCATTTCTTGATATCTTAATTTGCAGAAACACTTTTTTTGCTGTAGTTCTCAGAAAGTACATTTGGAATTTAATAACAGTTTCAAGAACAAGCAAGGGCTCAAGAGAACTTGTTGTGGAGAGAAGGCACCAATCAATCAATCAATGTATTTTTTAAAGTAATACTGTAATTACCAGGAACCTTAACACCATACAATACATCAGAGCTGAAAACTACTGAAAAATGCTTTGTAGAAGAAAACTTCAGAAGTAAGTAACCTATGCAACCACAAAAAGCTTTTCTGAACCAATGATAGGGTGGAGTGTCTGAACTCAAGTGACAGTGCGGTTATGATTTTCCCATTGTTTCCACCCCCCTTCCTTTCCTTACTCCCCTGTGGGTATGTCTTTGATATTCCTGAGCTCCCTTACTGTTTACACATGTTAATGGGTTTCCTGGATGCCGTTGTACTTGGAGAAACTTAACAGATAGTCAGGCTTCTACTCACTCTAAAAGTCTCTACTAAGGGTAATTCTCCAACATGCATGTAAAGGAATGCATACAGCAGGTATTCAAGGTATGTAGCTCAGGAGGTGCCACACACACATAAGCATTAGTTATTTTGATATCATTAATTCTATAATCTGCATGCAACCATATTTAAGCTTTTGAGAGAAATAAGTCCATGAGTGTACATCTTAGGGACTACGTGAACCTCAGCACTGTGAAGCACTGGAAACTTAAGTGCATTTAATCTCCCTCTTCTCCACATTCTGCAGCTTTCACTAGGAAACATTCATTAAGCAAGTTTCTTAATGAAAAATAAAGGTCTGTGTCCTCCCAGTGATAGCCCATAATGAGCGGACATGCATGGATGCCTGGTCTTGCATTAAGTCTTTGTAGGCAGAAATGAGGGATGAATTTGATGGTATCTCATTATGTCCTGTTCATGTGTCATAGGCAGGAGTGTAATTACCTAAAACCAATATTGTGAAAGATCCCTAAGACATACATCACAAAAGATCCAACATTTGACACTCCTTCGCAAAGTGAATCTCTCTGGGGCAGATGTATGACCGTTCATTGTGGTCGCAAACGGGAATTCGGCCCATTTACGACTGCAAAATAGGTCAGCCCGATGTACAAACCATATTTTGTGAGACGCTAACCTATTAGCGACTCGCAAAATATGGTTTGAGACTCGCTATTAGGAAGGTAGGAAGGGGCATGCTAAGGGTGTCTCTTCCTAATAGCGAGTCTCACACCAATGTATGATTGTTTTGAGACCGCATTTGCAGTCGAAAAACACTCACAGTTTACCATCCTTTTTAAAAGGGTGGTAAGCCACTCACAAATGGGAAGAGGTCCCCAGGGGACCCCATCCCCTTTGTGAATGGGTGCGTAAATCTCTTAAGAGCAGGCAGTGGTCACCGGGACCACTGCAAGCCCTTAAAAAATGAAACTGAAAAGTTTCATTTTTCTTTTTTAAATGCCTCCCATTTTGCTGCATTTGAAAAAAATACTGCTTCATTTAAAAAGCAGTCACAGACTTTGTGATCTGCTGACACCTGCAGGCCACCATCCCTGCGAGTGCTAGCCATTACCACAGGGGTCGCAAATATGCACTTGTCATGATGCTGGGATTCCCACCCAGACTTTCACCTTACCACTCTGAGGAATCCCCAATTGACGGGTTTCTTTAGTCTGCATGGAAGTGTGAAGGGAGTTCTTTACATTTTGTACCTTTCTGTCAGAATCCCAAATTCAATAATTTATTCTGAAGGACCACTGATTCCGAAAAAAAATTAAAATTGTATTACAAAGCCAAAAATAACTGGACATACAAGCACCTCAGCAAGAGGTTCAAGAAATAAACTGGCACTAATACAAACATAATCCTACGCAAGTGTCTCGGACGACTCAGAATAAAAATCAAAGTTAATTCAAGAAGCATGAGGCATGCAATCACCGTGTCCACTGGAAAACTCGACTGCCTATGTTCCAATGGGAAAGAAAAGATTAGTCTATCCCTACACTAATTCTAAAGTGAGATTCCTACATAACATAGCTCCCAGGCAAGAGAAAAAGGTGTCACCTGCGAAGGCTCCTTAAGAAAAGAGCTTGCCGGTGGCAGTGGCAGGCTCTATCCACTTGTGCTGGCAGCTTCTTCAATCCTGCGTTGACTGAGAGCGCTAAGATACTCAAGTGCACTGTGTTTTTTACTGGTGCGAAGGCTTCACTTTTTAAAACATATTGTGTCGATTTACGGACATTTTATATTGTTTATATTGTGTGCACTGTACTTGGGGCTGGGTTTTAGCCAGGGGGGTCACCTACCTTCTGCTCTCCCGCCCCGTTCCGCCGCACCCATCGTGGGCGTTGCTTGCGGAGGGTGAAGAGGAGCCTACCACTTCCGGGCTCACCGCAGACAGGCAGGTCAGCGCTCTAGCTGCGCTGTGTGTTTTCTTTACTTAAGATCCAGGAGGAGCGAGGCGCGGGGTGGAAAAGAGCTTGCCGCTGGCAGTGGCAGGCTCTATCCGCTTGTGCTGGCAGCTTCCCGCAGTTGAATCCAACCCTCCCCCGATGGATGACACTAATTCTATCTTACCTCACCTCGCATCCTTCCATCCGCTTAGTGACAAACTTTCCCCCCCCCCTTTTCAACTCCATAAAAAGCGGTTCTCCACTTGATCCCGCTCCCATGTCCATCTTGAAACTGGCCCTACCCCATGTTAGCAAACACATCATTGACCTTGTCAATACCTCCCTGGAATCTGGCATAGTACCACAAGACTGGAAACTAGCCATGGTAAAGGCCCTACTGAAGAAACCAAATCTCAACCCTGATGATTTCTCCAACTACCGCCCCATCTCCCTCCTTCCAGGCATCAGTAAGCTTACCGAAAAATGGGTGAATAAACAACTAGCATCTTACTTGGAGACCTATGACTTGCTACACCCCACCCAAACAGGATTCCGGAAGGGACAGGGAACCGAAACAGCTCTGTTGAGGGTGGTCGAGGCTTCCAGGAGGATTCTGGACGCAGGTGGCAGCACGGCCATTATCCTCCTGGACCTCAGCGCCGCCTTTGACACGGTTAACCACCATGTCCTCTTAGCCCGCCTAGAGAGAATTGGAGTCACAGGAAAGGCCCTTGAGTGGCTCGGGTCCTTCCTTAGCAACAGAGTCTTCAAGGTCTTCTCGGAAACCAACTGCTCCCTCCCAGTGCCATTACAGTGTGGGGTACCACAGGGTTCCTCCCTCAGCCCCACACTGTTTATTGTGTACATGGCACCTTTAGCAGAGGTAGTAGCTCCCTTTGGAATCCAGCTGGTAAGCTACGCTGATGATACCCAGCTAGTAGTCTCCCTAAACCAGGTGGAATCCCCTCCGACTAATCTTTGCAGCTGCCTGGGAGCGGTTGCAGAGTGGATGGATGCGTCCCACCTGAAACTGAATGGGGGGAAAACTGAGCTGATGTTACTTGGAAGGAAGGCCACTTTTAACACCTCCTCTATGTGGCCTCCTTGCATGGGGCCCATCCCAAAATCTGAGATAAAAAGCCTCTGGTTCTGGCTCGACACGGAACTGTCTTTCAAAACCCAGGCAAGAAAGACAGTGGCTACTTGCTTTGGTTTAATGAAAACAATCCGTACAATTCTTCCACAGTTAACCCGAAACTGCTAGGAAAACCATAGTCCAGTCCCTCATTCTGTCAAGGCTGGACTATGGGAATGCACTCTACCTAGGAGCCCCCACTTCAGTCACCCGACAACTTCAGATTGGCCAAAAATCCGCAGCAAGGCTACTCACTGGTACCAGCCATCGTACATCAGCGGCACCTTCGCTAAGGACCCTGCACTGGCTCCCAATAAAGGAGCGGGTCCATTTCAAGGCCCTCTGTTTGGTCCATAAAACTCTCTATGGGAATGGCCCTCCCATCTTAAACGATATGGTCAGACCATATAAACCATCTAGGGATCTTCGCTCAAAACAGCAAAACCTTCTCATAATCCCCAGGACCAACAGAGCCCGATCAGGGGACCGTCTCTTCTCGCGAAATGCAGCCAGGCTGTGGAACGCTCTCCCTCTCCCACTTCGCCAAGAACCCAGCCTGCCCGCATTTCGAAAAAAACTAAAAACAGCACTGTTCCCCAAGACATAGATAAGCTGGCTCCTATACTTTAGTTTCCTTGTCAACTCCTTCTGTTCAATATCAAGCGCTGGGATGCTTCCGAGTAGCCATGCGCTATAGAAGAACCTTTTCAATTCAATTCAATTCAGCTTCTTCAATCCTGCGTTGACTGAGAGCGCTAAGATACTCAAGTGCACTGTGTTTTTTACTGGTGCGAAGGCTTCACTTTTTAAAACATATTGTGTCGATTTACGGACATTTTATATTGTTTATATTGTGTGCACTGTACTTGGGGCTAGGTTTTAGCCCGGGGGGTCACCTACCTTCTGCTCTCCCACCCCGTTCCTCCATGCTCATCGTGGGCGTTTGCTTGCGAAGGGTGAGGAGGAGCCCACCACATCCGGGCTCACCGCAGACAGGCAGGTCAGCGCTCTAGCTGCGCTGTGTGCTTTCTTTACTTAAGATCCAGGAGGAGCGAGCCGCGGGGTGGAAAAGAGCTTGCCGGTGGAAGTGGCAGGCTCTATCCGCTTGTGCTGGCAGCTTCTTCAATCCTGTGTTGACTGAGAGCGCTAAGATACTCAAGTGCACTGTGTTTTTTACTGGTGCGAAGGCTTCACTTTTTAAAACATATTGTGTCAATTTACGGACATTTTATATTGTTTATATTGTGTGCACTGTACTTGGGGCTGGGTTTTAGCCCGGGGGGTCACCTACCTTCTGCTCTCCCACCCCGTTCCGCCGCGCTCATCGTGGGCGTTTGCTTGCGGAGGGTGAGGAGGAGCCCACCACTTCCGGGCTCACTGCAGACAGGCAGGTCAGCGCTCTAGCTGCCACTACCCCCTGTATAAATGTGTGTTGGTTGGAGGAAGCGCAGCGGGAGCGCCGACTTCGCGCCAAAGTTGCGCCAAAGTTAAGCCCGTCTGCGCCCGTCCGCGGGCATTTAGGGCACAGGGCCATACTCCCTGGCCAAATTTCTCTGGCCCCTAAAAGCTATGATAGACATGAACTATGGGCACTACGTTCCGTGGTAGCGGATTGCTGTAGGCATACTTTAGAGGTTACCTCATTCAGCAAATGTCCCCATTGCTCTTTTAAAGCTAGGAGAGAACTGGTGTGTAAATCAGGAGCAAGAAGCTATCAAGGGGGTCTACTGAACTGCAGATCACTGCCTAAACACGCCTTGCAGATTTGGGATCTTCTCTTGGAAGAGAAGATGGACATACTTTTCCTGACAGAAACCTGGCTGGGTGCGGACTCAGACCCAGAGGTTATTGAAGCATTGCCTTCTGGTTATAGTATGACTAGAGTGGATAGACCTACAGGGAAAGGTGGGGGAATTGCAATAATTACAAAAGCCCCCCTTGTGTGCTCCCTTGAACCTCTGGCGATTGAGAATTGTGAGGCCGGTAGTTTTGGGCTACAAACCAGCCCCCAGGGTCATATATCTGGCATTCTTCTTTATAGACCTCCAGGGAGTGTTGGTAACTTTAGGCAGAGTCTGCAAGATTGTGTGGCACACATGGCGCTTAGGCGTAGTAAGATTATGTTATTAGGAGACCTGAAGATTCATTTTGAGGATGTCCAACTTAAAGAGGCTGTGGAGATTAATCAAGACCTACAGGACATCCAATTAGAATTGAAAAATCCTACCCCCACCCACACGCACAGTCATTTATTGGATCCGGTGTTTGCCAGTTGGGAGGGTATAACAACGAAAGCCACACGCCCGGTTCCCTGGACGGACCATTTTCTGGTTTCGTTTGAAATCGGTGTCGCTGGGGCAGAAGACTTGTTGAGGGGGGGGTGAAACCGGCTATCCCTACCGAAAGTGGAAGAATTTTTCCCGGTCCACATTTAATGAGATGTTACGTGAAGGGGGGATGCCGGGAGGAACAGATAGTGAAATGTCTAATAAAAATCTAGAAGATCATATCCTTATAGCCCTGAATATGGTGGCACTGCTGTACACCGGTAAGCAAGGGAATAGAGTTAGAAATTCGGCCCCTTGGTATACAACAGACTTGCAGGCCCTTAGGTCTGAATATAAGAAGCTTGAAAGGAGCTGGCGCAGGGACTTTTCTACCCAGAAGAAAAATGAGTATAGGGTTGCCCAGAGGGGCTATCAGATGAAGGTGAGGGAAGCAAAGGCCTCACACTATAAAACTAGAATTAGTGAGGCGGAATGCTCCGCAAGAGAACTTTTTAAGATCTACAAAGAGATCTCTGTGGTTTCCAGCTCCAATGCCCCGGAGTCTGACTCTATCATGGAATGTAATAGAGTGGCAGAATTCTTTGCTAGCAAGGTTAGAAACATATACAGATCCTTCTCCAGATGCCCGGCAAAGGGTGAGACTTTTGTTGAAACGAGGGAGGCGAGGCACTCTGATCGGAGATTAGAGTGCTTTACAGTACCCATATATAAGTAGTGCAATCGTTTGGCGTAGCGATAGTATCCTACGCTGACGATACTCAACTGCTGATCACCCTTTTCCAAGTACCGTCAGGTGGAGCAGACAACTTTAGAGCTTGTATGCAGGCATTAGCTGTATGGATGGATAATCATTCCCTGAAGCTGAATGGTTCAAAAACGGAGGTACTGGTGGTAGGTGGTGATAAACGGAAATGGGCTGGCGATTGGTGGCCTAAGTGTCTGGGGGTAGCACCTATTCTGTGCGCCGAAGCCAAGAATCTAGGGATCTGGGTAGACCCTACACTTTCCTATGAGTCGCATATTAGGCGGGTGGTCGGAAAGTGTTTTGGGGTACTCAAGATCCTAAATAAAACCCTGGATCTGCTCCCCCTGGAGGCAGAGGCACGATGACCGAGGCCTTGATCACCTCCTGAATTGATTACGGGAATTACCTATTTCTGGGAGCATCCTGTAAAAGCATAGGGCGGCTTCAGGTACTACAAAATGCGGCAGCGCGGCTTGTGCTCAGACTCCCCAGAAGAGCGGCATCCAGTGCAGCTCTGGCGGCCCTCCACTGGCTGCCTGTTAAAAAAAGAATACTGTTTAAAGCCCTATTGACTTGTCATCGGATCTTGTGGCAGAAGGCTCCCCCATATCTGGCTGACTTGATCACCAGATATGAGCCAGGCCCAGTGCGAGCACTGCGGTCCTGTGGAATGGGCACTTTGGTGACCCATCGATTTAAGAGGGCAAAAATGAGAGGTCGCTCTTTTAGAGTGATTGCTGCCATAAGTTGGAATAAACTTCCACTTAACCTGCGTCTTGAGCAAACAGAAATGAAGTTTCGCTGTCTGTTAAAAACTCACTTGTTTACATGGTAGTTGGGTTCTGGTATCTGCGGCTGGTTAGCTCTTATGTCTTTTTTGGCCCCACAGTCCTACAGCACGGGGACACGCCGGGATGGTGCAGCCATAGTGCTCTACAAACTTCTTTATTACTATTATTATTATTTAGAAGCACATTCACTTTTCCCGGTAAGTAGCCTAAACTACTGAGCTCGTTCTAAGATGCTCCTTAGTTTCTCCTGCCTAGTCTAAACTAAGACCCATGTCTAACTGCACATCCAATTGGACTGCCTTAGACAGGACCCAGTCTAAGTCCAACTGACCCTAACCCTAGCTTCACTAAGACCGAACTGGACCTCCACCCTCGGGGCACTTTCCCCAATACAAAATCCCCAAAACAATGGATACACCCATGACACTCCTCCTTCAGCAGGTACAGCCTCTCGTACTTTCCAGTATCGAACCTTCATCTTCCAGAAACAGTTGCTGTGTCCTTGGGTCCCAGGCAGCTTCTCCGCCAAATGTTGCAAGTGCACATACCAGCGCACTCCCTTCGTCTCCACTCCTACCAGTCTAACTTCTAAACAATGGCTCATTCTACCTAACGAGCTACATGGCCTTGCACCTGCAAATGAATTGCATGAGAAACAACCCCTATGCACGCTCTAAGTTACAATTCGAAATTCAACTGCAAACATGAGCTTCTTTCATTATTCAATCCTAACATTACATTTCATGTTAGCAAACATTATTCTCATGTTAAAGCATCACGTTTCTGATTAAGCAGCCTACACGTGCAACTTTAATATGGCACGTTTAATCTCAATGCACATTTTACACACAGAGCAATTAATTCTAAGTTATTTAAGGCATTATTCTCAAGACTAAGCACTACATTAATCAGTAAATGACATGAGCATAATTCTATATATTGCAACACTCTCGATTAGTCCAACATTTCTAAAGTCACACATTAGTAAGGCCCTCTAAATATGTGGGTGCTGACTACAGACGGTTATGATGCACCCCTACAATTTTTCAAACAACATGGCGCTCTATCACTTGCCTCATGAATATTGATGAGGTATGCAATTTGTGACCCCGTTGGTAATTACAAACATTGTCTGAGACAATGTTGTACATTGCATTTTGTGAGTTACAAATTCCAAGTCACAATTTGACTTAAGAGCACAAAAGAGAAGGGTCACAAGAGAGGTCAGAGCACTGGCACAGGCAAAAAGAATGGGGATCACTCCAAATAAACGCAAACTAAATGAATCAAGGAGCGTTTACAGGAAGTCATTGAGGGTTGCTAAGATAACATATAAGGAAACTATCTGGAATAAACTACTGAGTGCGGGAAAATTGCCAAACAGCAGGGACTTCTGAGGCATCATCAACGATCTAAATAAAGGAGCAAGCCTCCAACAAGAAGCAGGGGTCGGAGAGGAAACTTGGGCCCTACACGTGCAATCTTTGTATTGTAATACAGACCATGGCCTCACCAAAGGTCCCCGGGTGATGGAGCCAGACGAGGGGAAAAAAACTGAAACAAGAGCCTGAATTATAAAGAAAATGAGGATTGGGAAGGAATGAATGGGGCCACTGAAATAGTTCCTCTAACCACCCAAAAACAATTGAGGGGCATAATATTAAGATTAAAGACAGAAGGAGCAGCAGGTCCGAACGGGCTGCCCAACGTGCTTTTCAAGAACAACCTTGACTTCTGGTCAGAGATCTTAACGCCCCTTTTCAAATACATATATGCACAAGCTGACGTCCCTGCCTCCTGGAAAGGGAACATTCTTCATCCGATATTTAAACAGGGTGACCATCGCAACCCCGCAAATTATAGGTTGATATCCTTAATAGATGTTGAGGCTAAGCTCTATGCATCTTGTACCCTATCCCAGCTACAAGACTGGATAGGAGACATGAACATAATTCCTAAGTTTCAAACAGGGTTCAGGCAAGGGATGGGAACCGTAACAAACTTAGTCAGTCTGTCGCTCTTAATGGAAAAAGCAGTAATCAAGGTATCCTGGTTGTACGCCTGTTTTATTGATTTAAAATCAGCGTTTGATCGGGTGAGTAGAGAGCGCCTGTGGGCAAAGTTAAACACCTAGGGCCTGCTGAACCAACTATTAAAGGCCAAAATCGCCCTGTACAACAACACATGGGCAAGAGTGAAATTAGGCAATGGAGGCAGTACAACCTTGAGTATTACAACGCATCAAGGCCTCAAATAAGGCTGTGTGTTAGCCCATAGCCTTTTTAACATTTTTCGCTCAGATATCAGCAAAGTTTTGGAAGCCTCTGAATGTCATCCACCGATATTGGCCAATAATCCAATTTATTTTCTACAATACGCGGACGACATAGTAGTGCTAAGCAAAACACCAATTGGACTACAAAGAACAATACATAAATTTGCATCCTATTTAAAACGGGAAATGTTGGAATTAAACAAAGCAAAAACAAAAGTTCTAGTGGAACCAAAAAAGTTCAAGTATAAATGGACGGCGAACGGGGTAACGGTGGAAGAACAACGATCATACAAATATCTTGGCATCACAATAGCGCAAGGATCAAGACATAAGCAGCATAAAGCAGTAATAAAAGCTAAAGCGCAATCAGTAATTTTTGCATATCGATTATTAAAATCAAAATTGGACTGTCCAAATTACAAGCACCTTTTAAAGGTTATGGCTGCCCAAATTCTGCCGACTTTGTCTTACGGCCTAGTAACTTGGCGTGGCCAGGAGGCTGATCTATTAAACGACCTGCAGACAATGGTCTACAAGGCAGTCTTCAACCTGCCAAAATCTGCCTCACCTTCGCAAGTACGGCTTGAATTTGGACTGCAAAACCAGACATTCCGGGGTATGAGCGGCTTCGTGAAGCTCTGCCACAAATTGCGCTCCGCTGACCCTGAGACCATTGATTGTCTGTGCTGGGAAGAAATTAAACAACAGGCGGACAGTGAAACTCTGAGTGCCTGGGGAAGGCACAAGAATACCTGTCTGATAGAGCTCGATTTAGAAACAGTATGGAAAACCAGGGCAGACAAAGCAGGTTTAAGTAGATCAGCCAATGAGGCAGCTAAAAGGAAATCATTCTTGGAGGACAAAAATACAATCTCCAAACGTCGGCATGGGTGGACCATCATCACCTCCTTTACATCACTTAAACCACAAGCCTATTTAGCATCTCTCTTCAGCGGGCACTTAAAAAGATCCTATATAGACTATCGGATGGGACAGCATGTTTCAAAAGACCTATTACCCTCCTGGAAACATAACCATCAAACCTAGCAATGCCGTCTTTGCGGATATAAAACGGAATCCTTATCCCACTTTCTTTGTTCATGGGCCAGAGGCAACGGTATTTGAAGTCTATCTTCAATGAACTGAAAATTCGAACATGCAGACATGCGGTAACAAGTTGGCTGGGAGGCTCCTCTATAATTCCGGCCCGCCGGGAGTAAAATTCCTGGCAGAAGTAAGAAAATGCTTAGGGCAAGTTGAGCAGGAGGAACACTGAGGAGGAAGGCCACCAAGGCCAGCCTTTTTCAGGGACTCCCTTGGAAAATATAAACTGAACCTAAAGACGATTAAGACCCCATAGAGAGGGCAGGAGCCGGCCATGATCCAAATTTTAATAATTGTATTTATAACATTTTTTGGATGCTGAGCTGTAAAATGATTAGGTAATTTTTAATGTTGCTTGACATTAATTGTTTCTCTAGTTATTTTTATCATGTGAAGATTGTAATAATTTTAATTATTATACAATAAACTTTTGGCTTGACTTGACTTAATTTTCGATTTGCAAAATGCAAGCGTCGTACATCTGGCCCTCTATCTCTTTTTCTCTCTCACAGGCACATACACATATCTACCACAATTGCCTTCATACTGTAATTGGGTGCCAGCCTATGAAATCACAAGCAAAACAATTAGTTGCTTCCTTCTCCAAAACAATTTAGGAAGCTAGAGAAAAGGTGATATTGTGCATCAAATTTTTTTTTTTTTTTGCAGTTTGAGAAATGTATTTACTTGTTCAGTCTAGGGTCAAACATTCAGAAGTACAAGTTTTGACAACTGTACAAATCAATTGAAGTGTATTCTAAAATTATCTATGTGATGTTCAATGGTCTTTAATTTCTAACCACAGAAACTCCAATTGAGCTTGTTGCTAAATGCACAAAGTTAGGCCCAAAAATTTACTTGAAAAACCTCAAAGTCTTAGGACTGGCAGAGGCCAAAGGCGGGAAAGATCAGTTCACCAATGAATGGCAGGAATGGGAGAGGATATGCCACAAATCAATTAGATTTTAGCCAGTGGCTGTATTGAAGTACTGACTGCACATTTAGGAGCATAATAGACACAAACGTCTCTCAGTACTGGTAGAGTTAACAGAGGCCTATACTATAAAACCCCTTATGAGTTATTTTCAAAGCTCAAAGCCATCCGGCAGAAGACTAGTAACGTATGCAGGGGCATATTATCAAGGACCGGTGTTAAAATTATCTCCGTTTTATCGGCAGGAAACTGCTGATAAAACTGAGATAATGGGCTTGATAATACTCCCTTGTTAATTCCCATAGAAGCCCATGTTCTTGTGTTAACATGGGCTTCTATGGGAGTTAACAAGGGCTTATTAGCAGTTGCCTGCCGATAAAACGGCGATAGTTTTAACACCGGTCCTTGATAATATGCCACGTAGTCTGTGTCAGAAATTATGCTAATAATTTGGGAGAGTGGACACCCCTACCAGCTCAATATTCCACGTAGGTTAGGTCAAAACACAGCCCTGATGTGGCACAAGCAGCAGGCAATCCGAGAAATGTATGTGTTAAGTGCCAGCAGTGGCAACATTTTCAAAGTAAAGAACATCACAATCTGATGAGGGATGCACAAAGCTGGATACTGACTCTGGAAGGTCCTGCAGAATCTAATTTGCTGATGTGGAGTAGCTCCGAGTGGTAGAAACTTGATTCTTCAGCCCAGCAGCAACTCACCTTTAGTGGATTGGATTGGAATGAATGAATGAATGAATGAATGAATGAATGAATGAATGAAATTCAACTTATATAGCGCATGGCTACCCTGAGGCCTACTAGCGCTGAGTAATAGAAGAACAGAGAGGTACAGCCACAGTACTATGGGTGCGTCCTGAACAGATGGGCTCTCAAGAGCTTCCGGAAGGCCAGAAGATTGTTGTTTCTTCAAAGGGCAAGGGAGTTCCAGATTTTAGCAGCATTAAACGAGAAGAAGCGTCCACCCCATCTCGCTTTCCATGTCTTCTTGGTGGTGGCTAGGTGTAGGGAACTGGAGCGCAGGATTCTGTGAGGAAGATAGAAGGTGACCAGAGAATGAATAATCGCCGGACCAGTCTTCCAGATGGCTTTATGATCCAGGCACATAGCCTTAAACTGTATCCTGGCTGATATAGGGAGCCAATGGAGTTTCCTCAATGCTGGTCTTGCAGACTGCCAATGCAGTGTCTGGAAGAGCAGCCGAGCTGCACAATTCTGTGTCACTTGCTGTTTATTGATCGTGGAGAGGGGGCTCCGAGATATAAGGCATTTCAAATAATCCAGGCGAGAGAGTATGAGGGCCTGAAACATAATTCTTCTCGCCTGGAATAAGAGAAGGGGAATGATTTTGCGCAGCATTATCATCAGTCCATAGCAAGTGGCTGAGAGATTGGTGGCCTGATGAGTAAAATCATGAGAGCTGTCAAGCCACATGCCGAGGCTCTTTCCCTGTGTCTTTGGGTGTGGGGCGGGCCCAGGCTAGCCGGCCACAGGGAGACAGAGGACGATGGATTGGCCAAAAGAATGATATCTGTTTTGTCCCCGTTGATCCTAAGGTATGGGAGTTCCATCCACTCGGCTACCGCCTCTAGGTAAGGGCCTAGGGTGCTAGACGACCCCTCAGCATGGTTTAAAGAGACCACTAGCTGAGTCTCGTCTGCCTAGGTAATGATCTTAATGCCGAATGGATGGACAATCCCTGCCAGAGTCCTGTGGAACCCCACAGATGAGAGGTAGCCTGGAGGACCACATCTCCCTCAAAGACCTGGAAGTAACGGTCGCTGAGAAAGGATTGGAAACAGGTCAGTGCCGCGCCCGACACTCCCATACTTTTAAGTCGGTGGGCCAAGATGTTATGGTTGACCGTGTCGAACGCGGCGCTGAGGTCCAGAAGGATGATGGCAGCTGTTCCTCCTTTGTCCTGCAGCCTCCTACGTCACTGCCCACAATGCTGTTTCTGTCCCGTGCTGAGGACGGAATCCAGTCTGAGAAACATCTAACAGGTCGTTAGATTCCAGATACTCAACCAAGATGTTATTAATGTGTTTCTCAATCAGCTTGCTCAGCCACAGGAGAAGGGAAATAGGGCAATAGTTGGACAGATTAGACTGGTCCAAGCTGTGTTTCTTCAAGAGAGCCCTGACCATCGCACACTTCTATGATGTGGGAACCCTGCCAGACGTGATCGAGGCGATCAAGACATCAAGGACGACTGGGCGGATGGAATCAATAACCGAGATGAGGTGTTGCGGGGGAGCCGGATTGAATGGTGAGCCTGAGGTTACTTTGGAGATGACCACTTCCAGTGAGTCCGCATCTAAGAGACAAAACTGCTCCAACGCGCAATTCGGCAGAGGAGTGGAACTGCCTGTTTTAACTCCCTTGGCCTTAGGCATTGTAGTGGGAAAAGATGAATATATTTTTTGCATTTTTTGATGAAAAAAGACAGCTAGGTTATTGCAATGTGTAAGTGCTCCTTCTGAGGTTTGGAAATTTCTGAGGAGGGGTGTTGAGTGATTTTCTATGCGGAAGATTTCCTTGGGCGAGTTAGCTGCTGTATTAATTTTCTCCTCATAGAAAAGTCCTTGGGCAGTTATAATCTCAGCTTTATGCAGCCTAATTGATTTCCTATATTCCTCTTTCCTACTTTGTGAAAAATGTTCTCTCCAACTCCTCTCTAGTCTTCGACGGGATTGCTTTAAGTCCCTCAAATTCGAGGAGAACCATGGGGCTGTTTTCTGCCTATTTTATTTTGGATGAGTTCTCAGGGAAGTACTACATCGAGGGAGTGTTGAATCCAGCTGTTAAAATTGCTGCTAGCTAACTTAGGTTTGGGAACCCTGGAGGGTTTTGTGTTATCAAGGACTACCTTCCATCGATTGGAGGGAAGTCTTTGCCCTGGTCCTTTAGAGGTCGTAATGTTGAAAACATTTATAAGTCCCAGGTTTTTAGGGGCGGTAAGAGAAGTCCAGACAGACACAACCAGTTGTTCCTGGACATCAGTGGTTCAATACTCACTGCAGCAGAGGCCACCAGCAGGGTCCATGCCAGGTCCAGTCGGAAGTAGCTAGCTGAGAATAGTCACAAATTGCCTCTTGTGGCTTGTTGTGTCCCTGGAGTGATAACAGGAGGTAATTCTCCTGATTTTGAGAGTCCATTTCATCAGAGCCATTAGCACACTTACTTATTTGTTCTGGGTACACAAGGGAGCAAGTCCAGCACTTCAGTGCTCCTCACACAGCAGGCCCAGTCATCTTCTGTTCTTCCCCAGGGCCAACACTGTTGTGAGGAGAGTGTCATGGGATGCCATATTCATGCCTGTTGGTAGTTGGTGGGTGGGCGTGACTTCTGGCCCCTCCCTAACCAATGGAGTAAAACTTACCTGGGGCAACCCTACCCACTTTCGCAGCAGTTCCAGTCTGCACTATTGCAAACAATCCCTCTGGGCCCCTCGCTCCTAAAATCCAAAACAATGAAGCCCTTCTACCCTTCTGCTGAGGCTGGGTGCCCCTTTGAAGTAGATTAAGTTCTCGAGCACAGTCCAAATTGTCATCCTGCCAGAGTAACATGAACATTTCCCCACAACATGGCCTTTGTCTCTGCTGTGAGGTCAGTTTCCACATTTCATTCAGGGCTATTCAACAGCCATGTACTGGCTGGTGAAAAATAAGCCTTCAACAGTTTCCAAAAGGGTAGAAAGTTCTTAAAAAGGTTAATTTCATTACTCTCTATTAAATGTCTTACTTCACAATTGAGTTTGTCTCTTAATATATATTTTAAAAAAAAGGTGAATCATTTCTCCAGCTAGTCCCTACCCTGATATAGCGGAATTAGGATTTACTATTACTTGCCGAGGTTTCTCTTTGGGCTAACCAGTTTTCTCAAAGCGAAAATAGCTTTTGAGCACTAGCAACTTTAAAGACATGTTAACATTACATTTCTAAATGTTCTACTTTTCAATAGAATGCACCCAGCCTTGTGGGCCACAAGACCAACATAGGGTTGACTAATTGATATTTAAAAGTAATGTTTATTTTGGCTGGTCGAATGTGCATCTTTTACACTGCTAGCAGTCAGGCTACAATAGTAGGCCTGAAGCATTGTTTGCTCTGCAACTGCAGAAGATGGTGCAATAGGTGCTACAGCTCACTGGTGGCAGTTAACTTCCAGGCCCTATCTACACTTTGTACCACATACTAGGGACTTACAGGCAAGATAAATATATCAATTAGAAGTATGCCAATTGAATCATGTTTAAAGGAGGAGACATTCAAGTTATTACTTGTTAGCAGGGCTAATGTGTGAGTTCTCAAGCCAGAAAAACCGACAGGGCAAACATTTGGAGAGACATCACTCAGAGGATGGTACTTTCCTACCACCCAAATTAATGGAACACAATTTACTCTGATCAGAAGGATGCCAAGATTCACATCCATGATCTGCAGACCACTTATGCTACTCCTGTCTTTGATCCTTTCGTACAGGTTTATTCTAGCATTTTTATATTTATTAATGATGACGTATATGTTATTGTGGTAGCTTGTTACGTTGTTTTTTTCTCAATTTCGTACCATGTTTTTCTTTGATTAGATTTGCCATACTCAGGTAGTTCTGGATTTAGTGTTCCTCTGTAGCCAGCTATCTTTTTGCAGATCTCTTCCAGATTTTACTGGGAAAGACTTCACTGTGTGTGTACAAATGGATCACCTCCATTTGGTGGTGAACCAACATCGGCCCAATATCTCCCACCAGGATCTGAGTTGCTTGGTAACCCAAAGAACAATGTGACTTGTCGCAGGAGGTGACACAAGTTTAATTTCTTTCATATTCATCACATTATCAGCATCTTTTGCTGTACCAAAGTGTTTGTTTAGAAAACCAGCTAAAGCCTGTCTGTGCCATAAACCTGTCACTTTACTGTGACAGATTAGGCTTCAGTGTGATGACTGGCAGGCTTTTCATTCCTGTTCTTTCTGAAAGTCATTTTATGCATTCGGTTTATGTACTTTTTTGAAGTATAAAGCATTGTTCTTCTTGCGGAACACTCTACATAATAACCGAGTAAAACAAGCTAAGTAACCGGGAATGAAGATTTAACCCTTGCAAGCCTTCATTATAATGTTCTCTCAGACGCCCATAACCATTTCAAACCGTGCCCCTGGGAGCATTTCTCGATATCTTAATTTGCAGAAACACTTTTTTTGCAGTAGTTCTCAGAAAGTACATTTTGAATTTAATAACAGTTTCAAGAACAAGCAAGGGCTCAAGAGAACTCGTTGTGGAGAGAAGGCACCAATCAATCAATCAATGTATTTTGTAAAGTAATACTGTAATTACCAGGAACTTTAACACCATACAATACATCAGAGCTGAAAACTACTAAAAAATGCTTTGGAGAAGAAAACTTCAGAAGTAAGCAACCACAAAAAGCTTTTCTGAACCAATGATAGGGTGGAGTGTCTGAACTCAAGTGACAGTGCGGTTATGATTTTCCCATTGTTTCCATCCCCCCTTCCTTTCTTACTCCCCTGTGGTTATGTCTTTGGGATTCTTGAGCTCCATCACGGTTTACACCTGTCAATGGGTTTCCTGAATGTAGTCATACTTGAAGAAACTTAACAGATAGTCAGTCCAATACCCTAGGTTGGATACTCCAAAAGGCTTCTACTTAATCTAAAATCTGCACTAAGGGTATTTATCCAATATGCATGGAAAGGAATGCATAAAGCAGGTATTCAAGGTATGTAGCTCAGGAGGTGCCACACACACGTAACCATTAGTTGGTTTGATATCAATAAGTCTATTAATGCAAATTGGAACCATATTTAGGCTTTCGAGAGAAATAAACCCACGAGACTCTGTGAAACCCAGCACTTTGAAGCAGTGGAAACTTTAGTTCATCAAAACTCCCTCTTCTCCACTTTATGCAGCATTTACTGGGAACCGTTCATGAAGCAAGTTGCTTAATGAAAAAACTTGTCTGTGTCCTCCCAGTAATATCCCATAATGAGCGGACATGCATGGATGCCTGGTCTCGCATAAAGTCCTTGTGTGCAGAAACGAGGGATGAATTTGATGGTATCTCATCATGTCCTGTTCATGTGTCATAGGCAGGAGTGCAATAACCTAAAATTAATAATTGGAAAGACTCCTAAGACATACAGCACAAAAGATCCAATATTTGACACTCCTCTTAGCCGATCTCGCTGGGCAGATGTATGATCATTTGTTAAATGTAAATGTAAATGTACAGGAATTTATATAGCGCAAATCACCAAGCGGTTTCTAAGCGCTTGCGTAAGGAACCCGCCCTGGTATTCCCCTGGCAGGGTATTCGCAAGGTGAAAGCCAGGCATCCCGCCACGGGGGGCCGTTGTGGAGATTAAGCAAGCTATTGCCCAGAGTCGCAGAGTGTGAACCCGTGAATCAAGTAGGCACCAGAGCGAGAATTGTCGAGTCCATGGACATTTTAGGACTCAAGACCCCGCCGAGCCGGGAATTGAACCCTGGTCCCAGGCTGACCTCTGCTTCCAGGTCTGCCTCCTATAACCAGTGAGCCACACTTCTCCACTTCTTTGTTGCATCGCAAACGGGAATTTGGCCCATTTGCGACCGCAAAATAGGTCAGCTCTATGTACAAACCATATTTTGCAAGACGCTAACCTATTTGCGACTCGCAAAATATGGTTTGCGACTCGCTATTAGGAAGGGGTTTGCTAAGGCTGTCCCTTCCTAATATCAAGTCTCACACCAATGTATGATTGTATTGCAACCGCATTTGCAGTCGCAAAAAACACTCACAGTTTACCATCCTTTTCAAAAGGGTGGTAAACCACTCGCAAATGGGAAGGGGTCCCCAGGGGACCCCTTCCCCTTTGTGAATGGTAGCTTAAATCTTTTTAAGAGCAGGCAGTGGTCACAGGGACCACTGCCTGCCCTTAAAAAATGGAAGTGAAAAGTTTCATTTTTCTTTTTTAAATGCATCCCGTTTTGCTGCATTTAAAAAAAAAATACTGCTTTATTTAAAAAGCAGTCTCATACATTGTGGTCTGCTGACCCCAGCAGGCCACCATCCCTCTGAGTGCTAGCCATTCCCAATAGGGTCGCAAATTGCGCTTGCCTCATGGATATTATTGAGGCATGCAATTTGCGACCCCATTGGGAGTTGCAAACATTGCCAGAGACACTGTTGTACATTGCATTTTGTGAGTCACAAATTGCAAGTCACAATTTTTTTTAAATTATTTTTACAAAATACATGAATTAGTCGTTAGAGAGCCATAATCTACACAATACATATATATTATTGAAAATCATTACATCAATAATTCTGAAGCTAAATACATAATGCGAGAAATTAGAGATTATAAATTAGTAACAATGTATACATAAAAATGCCATTAACCATACAATAAGAGGGATGCATATAGAGCTGCTAGGAAAAGCAAATAGCGGAAACAAACAATCAAAAAGTAGACTCTAGATAATTAGTAATTTTGCCCCAAATTTGTTGACCAAGCTTTTTTTTCTATGCCCCTTAAGGGCGTACAGACAATGCTCCATGTTATGTACTGCAAAAAAACGTGCTCTCCATAATTCAAAGGAAGGGGGTTCCTGCTGTAGCCACCAAGATGCTATTAAAAGCCGGTATACAGCTGTGACTAAAAATATTAGCTTTACATGTTGTTGTAGTAAATCTGGTACTGCCGGCCCCATTTCTGCACCTAGCATTTTCTGCGTAGCACTTAATTTAACTGGAAAACCCACCATTGCTGTTAGATAATTCTCTATCTGTGAAAGTAAAGATATTAACCGCGGGCACCCAAAAAAAAATATGAAGGTCGTCTGCAGATATATATCCACACCGAAAACATTTCCCAATAATATCACCCTGCCATTTAGAAATCTTGTCCGGTGTATAATATAAATTAAAAGTGGATTCATAATGCTGTGCAGATAATTTTGCCGAAAGGAATACGTTTGTTGCCATCTCCAGAGAAATTTCTATCCGTATATCCTGCCTCCCAAGTTTATTCCCCCATTTAACATTTTGTTTCTCTAAATCATTCACCTTGGTATTCAACAAATGGCCATATAGCACTCCTATTTTTGCAGCTTTGATATTGTCTTGTATCAGGGGGTTAGCTTGTAAATTGCTTGCTTTTTGAGATAAGAAATTCCTAATTTGCAGATACTTCGCAAAATTCTCCCTGGGAAGCTGATATTGCTCACGCAGTTGCTCAACAGATTTTAGAGATCCGTCACTAAAAAAATCTCCCACCAGCTTTAATCCTTTTTGCCACCATACATAGACCACCGTATCCCATAGATCGATTGGCAGGAATATAGGGGATGTCAATTGTGTGTACCAAGAAATTTTTTCTATTCCAAACATTCTCCTTAGTGTTCTCCAAATCTTAAATGCGGCCAGCAGAACCTTAAAGCGTGTGTGTTTATAATAGGTCCATTCCTGATACAGTAGCAGACAATTTATAGCCTTCACACCTAATAGCATCTGATAAATTGACGGGCACTCTGCCACATTCAAAGGACCAACCCCTGTTAGCAAGATATTCATGCCTTGAAGCATGCAAGCATAGTAGTAAAGAGTAAAATCTGGTACTGACCAGCCTCCTAAATTTCTTGGTAAGATCATGAAACGCCCGGCATGGCGGGCCTTACCACCAGCCCACATAAAACGCATACAAAGAGCCTGAAGTTGAATTAAGCTGGTAGTAGCAATTTCTAAGGGGACACACCTGAAAAAATATAGTATTTGTGGCAAAATCAACATTTTTAGTAGACTACATCGCCCTACTAAAGAAAGATGAAGGCATTCCGCCTGATCCAACTGTTTCTGCACCCCTGATGTTAGATCCTCCCAGTTGGACTTGACCAGGGCTGTTGGAGAGACCCTTAACTTAATCCCCAGATAAGTGACTTCTTCACAAACCCGTGGATCAGAGTACTTTGGGAGGTTAGCACACAGTAACTGGGTTTTAGAAGCATTCAATTAATAGCCAGCAACTACACCAAAGTTTGCAGCAATAGATTTGATTTCCACCATTGCAGCTGTAGGACATGTCGTAACAATTGCCACGTCATCAGCATATGCTAGGACCTTAAATTGATAATTTTGCATCACCACCGGGGGAATCCTAGAACAAGCATCCAGCATTCTTAAAAAGGGCTCAATGTACAATGAAAATAAAAGAGGTGAGCAGGGGCAACCCTGACTGGTGCACCTCTGTATTGGTACTACATCAGACACGAGTCCCATGGTACTAATACGGGCCGTAGGTTGCAAATACAGTGTCTGCAGTGATTTTATGAATTCAGGGCCAAACCCCTTTCCCTTCATTACGTCCCATATAAAGCACCATGAGACCCGGTCGAAAGGCTTTTCGGCATCCAATAAAATTAAACATAATGGCTCCTGGGTAACATTAACAAAATCAAATAAAGTGATCACCCGGCGAACATGATCCGCCGTTCCTCGGTGCGGGATAAACCCATGCTGTATAGTGGAAACTAAATTAGTGATTACTCCAGATAACCTATTCGCAAAAATCTTCGAATACATTTTTCCATCCGCGTTTAAAAGCGAAATAGGGCAGTAGGATCCAGGTAAGTTTGCAGGTTTTCCTTTTTTGTGAAAGACCACAATACATGCCTCACTCCAGCTCCCTGGAGGCATCCCTTTCTGAGCATTTATCATCGTCTCTAGAAGATCTGTTTTTAAAACAGAAAAAAAATTCCTATAAATTTCCACGGATAGCTTATCTGGGCCTGCTGCCTTTCCCCTCGCTAAACCATTAACTGCTAATTCTAATTCTTCTACCGTAATAGGTGCCTCCTGGCTTTCTCTTTCATTCTCAGATAAATCTTCCGTACAGTATTGCCTGATAAGAACAGTAGCCTTATCACTGTCATATGCATCTCCTTTATAAAATGATTCATAAAATTGCCTAAACACCTCTAATATTCCAGATTTATTGTCTACTAAGTTACCTCTTAAATCTACTATATTATCTATCCGCTGTGCTGCTTCTTTTGACCTTAGTTTCTGGGCAAGACATCTACCACTTGCCTCCCCGTACTCATATTGAATTTGTTGTTTAATAAAGAAAGTTTTTGCACTATCCTGCGACCATTTAAGGTTTATATTTGCTTTAAGCCTAGCTACTACCGTCATCTGATCAGTTATATCCACCCCTAACCGTATACCCTGTGCTAATGATTCCTCAGCATTTGTTAAATCTTGATAAAGCTCTTGGAGTTTTATCGCCTGTTGCCTTTGATTATATAAACCAAAGCTCAAGGCCTCCCCCCTAAATTCTGCTTTAAAACAATCCCAGACATTGCCCACACTGCTTGTCCCTCGATTAATAATAAAAAAATGTTTCAATCCATTGTTTCATGTATTCAGTGAATTGTTGTTCTAATAATAACTTGTGACCAAAACAATATGCCCTTGGTCTTTTAGAAGTTACTATATCCGTTATAGAAAGAACCACCGGTCCATGATCAGACGTGATTCTAGGATAGACTTGGATAACGGCAGATTTCAACAATGACTGAGGAACAAAAAAATAATCCAAGCAAACTAACTTACGATGGGGGAAAGAAAAAAATGTTTACCCAGGAGACGTTCCCCTTAAAAAGGCCCATGCATCCACCAATCCATGCACCATAATTAATGCCTGCAACGCCTTAAACACACGTGGCTTCCGACCACTATAATTTTCGTTTTTATTACAAAGAATGTTCATAGTTAAATTTATATTTAAGTCTCCACACAAAATCAGCGGAGTAGGCCAAGTATCGAACTCAACATTTAAAAACTCCAAAGTTGATGCTTCATCAAGATTTGCTCCATAAACCGCACAGACTGTAAAATGTACCATACCTACAACACATTCTGCGATTGCCCATCAACCTAAGTCATCAACTAGAGTTTTACCGGTTTTGCCAATATGCTTCTTTCCCAAAATTGCCACCCCTCTCGATGAACCCAAGTACCTAGTACAAGTAATAAGATTGAATTCCAACTCTTCGAGAAATCAACGTTTTGACCCTACAATATGAGTCTCTTGGAGACAAATTATATCACAATAGAGGGCATGTAACTCCTGTGCTACCTGTTGTCTTTTATCTATTGAGTTCAACCCCCTAACATTCAATGTACCTATCCTGATACCCCTGCCTGCCATTTAACTAAATCAAATCTGGCTAAATTAGCTCCATTTATTAACTGAAAAATAACAATGTTTTTACAAAAGTGACTCATTTCCAACCAATTTTCATGGATTATTGTATGTTTTTCCCCTCCCCTCCCTACGACACCCTCCCAGCTCCACCCCAAGACCCCCTGCCCACTTACCCCCCACCCCTCCCACCCAATGTGAGGCTTAAGGACCATGTCCTCAGTGATGTCGAGATGCTATGACCGACCCCCCCTCCTATTGTCTCTCCCCCCACTTTCTTGTGCCCTATTTTCCCTCTCTCCCTCATCTTAACTATTGATATCTCATCAGACCCTGTACAGATATAGAAAATAAACAGTCTATTACCCTGTCTTTCGCCAAATGCTATTTTAAGCAATAAATTCACGTAATTTCAAACAATGTCAGCAATTTTGGAAAAGTATCCCTTACATTTTACAATAATATAATATTCTATACACTCCCTTTCAACTTATGCAATTTCATCATTGCCGAAGAAGAAGGTAAAGAGGAAAGACAGAGTATCCATCTATATCTCAGAGATAAACAGAAGCCTTTACGCATACTTCATGGGAAAGAGGGAAGCTAATACAATGAAAAAGAACTACAAACTACCACATGGTGACTACCCCTTCCTACAACAAAAGCAAAACAAGGCATCTTCATAGGACAATGTGCCCATTATAACTAGAACATGTACTTTACTTTCATTTTCTAGGGCTCTTCTCACAGTCCCTTAAATAGTCCTGTGCTGCCTTGGCAGAAGTAAAATACCTTGTTTGACCTTTGAGAATGACTTTTAATTTGGACGGATTGAGCAAAAAGACCTGAGCTCCCTTAGCTTGTAAGGGAGCAATCAATTTCCGCAATTGCCATCGTTCAGTTACAGTTACAGGGCAAAAATCAGGGCGGGCAAAGAACCCGCACCCCATACCACTCTGTGTTTTTCCTGGACGCGCTAAATCGTAGAGAGCTTCACGTAGTAAATAGTTAATCAAACAGATCAGTATTGCCGTAGGATATGAGTTCTGGTCAGCTTGCCGTTCTTTCCCATGTTGACGCATCATAAACGGGAATCTGTGTGCTCGTAATACTTCCGTTTCCCAGTTCCATGCACTCAATTCCGGGAAGGCTTCTTTAAACATCTGAACAATGAATTTACGTGGATCTGACCCTTCTTTTTTTTTCGCTATGCCTAGTACGTGTAAGTTATTACGGCGCGCACGATTCTCCAAGTCCGTAAGTTTCCAGTCAATGTCTGCCTTTGTTTTCTCTAAAGTTTCTAGAGCGGTTTGTTGCTTCACTTGAGAGTCCTCCGCAGAGGACACTCTTTCTTCTACATCAACCACCCGAGTGGTTACGTCCGCGCATGTCTTCACCAGGCGTCGTACAGTATTCTGCAGTTTCCTTACGGGTCCCTGTGTGCGCAGCCCCTCAGCTTTTGTTTCACTTCGATGAGCCATGATAGTTTTATAAATAAAACCAAGACTGATTGAGTCCTCATCAAAGTCCTCATTTAAGTTAAGCTGGGCGTGAGGGGGTTCCCGCACTTGCTGCAAGCTTACACCAGTCTTCCCAATTTGACGCAATTTGCGACTTGAAAAATGCAAGCGTTGTACATCTGGCCCTCTATCTCTTTCTTTTTCTCTCTCTAAGGCACTTACACATATCTACCATAATTGCCTTCACACTCTAATTGGGTGCCAGCCTATGAAATCAAAAGCAAAACATTTAGTTGCTTCCTTCTCCAAAACAATTGAGGAAGCTAGAGAAAAGGTGATATTGTGCAATCAAATTTTCTTTTTTACGGTTTGAGACATGTATTCACTCGTACAGTCTAGGGTCACACACTCAGAAGTACAAGTTTTGATGACTGTGCAGATCAATTGAGGTTTATTCTAAAATTATCAATGTGATGATGTTCAATGGTCTTTGTTTTCAAACCATAGAAAGTCCAATTGAGCTTGTTGATAAATGTACAAAGTTAGGCACACCAATTGACTTGAAAAACCTCAAAGTCTTACGACTGGCAGAGTCCAAAGGCAGGAAAGATCAGTGTCACCAATGAATGGCAGGAAAGGGAGAGGATCTGCCACAAATCAATTCAATTTTAGCCAGTGGTTGTTTTGAAGTGCTGACTGCACATTTAGAAGCATTATAGACACAAACGTTCTCAGTACTGGTAGAGTCAACAGAGGCCTACTCTATAAAACTCATTATGAGTTACTTTCAAAGCTCAAGGCCACTCTGGGGAAGACTAGCAACTTATGTAGACTGTGTCAAAAATGGTGCTAATAATTTGGGAGAGTGGGCACCCCTACCAGCTCAATATTCCACATTGGTTAGGTCAAAACCCAGTTCTGAAGTAGCACAAGCAGCAGGCAATCCAAGAGATGCATGTGCTAAGTGCCAGCAGTGCCAACAAATTTCACAGTAAAGAGCACCACAATTTAAAGTTCCTAAACCAATTTTCAATTATAGAGGGAAATGTAATGATCAAAAAGGCACAAGGATTGACAAAATAGCTTTTGGTCGGAGATATGGATTCCAGATTTTTAAAGCAAAAGTACCTATAGAAATTCAAGCACGGTGGAAAAAGAACTATTTTTGGAGGCTCAGGATCTCAGTGCAATTTCAGGCCTGCCATGATGGAGCACAGGTCAGATACGCCAAGTTTGTTGTCCTAGTCAAAGGTTTCAATGTCAGAGTGCTGAGAAAGCTTTTTCTGGCTAGTCCTGCAGCCCTTGATTCCCCATCGAAGGCATCTGGCACGAGACAGATTTCTCTCTAGCCAGGTCTCCTGAAGGGTCTAGTCCTCTTTAGTTAGCAGGGCATTAGTGGACTTAGGAGCCATACTGCTTTTGTATCCTAAATACAGTTTAAAAAGTGGTCAACTATTTTGACCTTTTGAGTGTAGATCCAATCCCGGGGTACAAGCAAAGTTCACAGGCCTCAAATCCTGTAAGTCCTCTTCTTCCAGCAGGAGCCAGCTCTGGAAGCATGATAAGTGGTACAACTAGTTTGCACTCCTACTGTGAATGCGGTGGCCTGCCTAGAAGAGCTCTGAGAATGAATAGAAGAAGCCCTCCCTAGCAACTCCAAGTCAAAAGAGGTAGTGCTAAAGGTGACCTTCGTTCTGCCAACTGTTTGCGTCCTATTCTGGACAGCTAATATCTGCTAAGTAGTCAGCAATTAACACACATTGGCCTCTCCTGGGCATGAAAGCAAACCATTGTCCTCTGAGCCAGGGTCATGAAGTCTCCCAGCCAAAATGTGTATTCCCGCTCTGGAACTGTGAAAAAAGGTTTTAAGCCTTGGCTTGGGTAGGCTAAAGTACATTTATGCAAAGTTAATTTTCTGCTTTGATTATCAAAAATATGATGTCACCATTAAATCAGAATTTAAAAACTAAGCAGTGAATAAACTTGAAGCATTTTCTAGCCCTTTCCTGAATGGATGT
Source organism: Lissotriton vulgaris (assembly GCF_964263255.1). Classification (NCBI taxonomy): domain Eukaryota; kingdom Metazoa; phylum Chordata; class Amphibia; order Caudata; family Salamandridae; genus Lissotriton; species Lissotriton vulgaris. The sequence continues at coordinate 2,002,220,731 of NC_141689.1, read as the reverse complement.
GGAAAATAAAGATTTTAATCCCACTTAGTCTACTACGGAAAGGTCAGGCAAGGCCTACAAAGTGAAACATTTGTTAGCTTGTATTTTACACTGAGGGCTCACTAAGCCCAAAATCTAAGCTACACTGTTTTTTATATATCAACAACTCTTTTCTGTGGGCTTAAAAGACACACTTTTTGGGGTGACATGAATATGTAAGCATAGACTTTTCACACATAGCACAGGCATTTCCTTCCTACCATTCGTCACTGCAGTGTATTTTAATGCTGCCTAGCTATAGTACACTGGTGCTCCTGGCATAAATATACTTTTGTCATATATGCGGGAGTTCAGAAAAACACATTGCAGCCCAAATATGACATTTAACTTTCCATGCCATAGGTTCACGCAAGAAACCATTTACACTGAAGCTTTATGGAAGTTAAATAGGCCAAATAGGAAGTTCCAATGTGGTCGCATGATTTAGTGGGAAAGCACAGTCACTTTACTACTGTTTTCCAGTGCTAAAGTGGGCAGTGTTGTGAAACCAGCAGAAATATGGTCCAGAAAAAGGTGAAAAGTCTGGGGTGACTATGTGGAAATGAGAATTTCACATTCTCCTATTTTCTCAGTTGCTCAAGATTGATCCACCTTTGTTTTATATATTGTCTTGTTTTTGCTTTATAGCTGGGCCTAAATTATTAGGGGCCCGATGTAGGTCACCAAATACCGGTCGGTAACGGCCGAATTCAGCCGTTACAGACCGGTATTTGGTGATTGAGATGTAGGGGCCATTGTTTTACAGAATCCGTAAATTTACCGAATTAGTAAATTTACCAATTCTGTAAAATACCGAATTGGTAATTTTACCGATTCGGTAAATCCCAGATGTAGGTAGCACTGTTCACAGTGCTACAGGCCTTCAGAATTCGGTATTTTATCACCCATTACAATTGGGTGGTAAAATACCGAAATCAGGTGTACATGCACATCTGTGCAGGTACACCTGTGCCTTGTGTGCCATGTGACACACAGACATGCCCTATGGGCATGTCTGTGTGTCACATGGCACACAAGCCTGGAATTGGGGTGCTACAGGGTGTCAAAGTGACACCCCGTTCACCCTTGCAGGATTCGGTATTTACCGATTCGGTAAATACCAAATCGGTATTTCTAATTGATTCCTATGGGCTTCAAGGCCCGTAGGAATCATTAGGAAATACAGATTCGGTATTTACCGAATCGGTAAATACCGAATCTTACAGATTCGGTTATTCTAAAATAAGAATTACCTACATCTGCCCCCTTCCTATTTACCTACTCTTAAATACCGAATCGGTATGATTCGGTATTTAAGAGTAGGTAAATAGGAATTACCTACATCGGGCCCTAGATCTATTATTTCTACCCACATCATTCATATTTTCATTACTTGAACACAAAGCAGCACCACCAAAGGCAGGGTTTGAGCTTACAAGGTTTTTTTTTTAAATGTCTTTAATTATATAATGTGAATTTTAGTTACATCTTTCATTGATGTTTGTGAGTCATTTTTACCATTTAACCTTTTTTGGTTAATTTTTAAGAGAGTGTTTATTAAGACGATAGATCACAAATGGTGAATTTTCACCTATTGCTGTATTCACCTTTAATGTTTGAGCATAATCATCCATATGCCTAATTTTATATATGCTCATTATTGAGCAAAACTTGTGGACATTATAATTAGTATTAAGATTTGTGAACTTTTGTAATGTGGCGCCACTGGTAAACCAGGCATGAAGATGGCAGCATTTTGACTGACTACAGTAGTTCAGCCTAACATCCAGCAATTATCCTCTGTCGTACCTGTTCACTTACTGTTATTTAATATATGGGTCTATAGTGGGACGTTGCTGCTTGCTTGAAGCTGGAAACAACCAGCCAGGATATTCTCATTTGGCTATAGCTGCCTTTGTTGTGATGCCCCCCTTCTCCTTGTCGCTACTGGTGAAGACGGGACTTTAAATAAATACTTTGGTTTACGGTATCAATTATATTACTTATATAGAGGAAAGTCCCCACCTTGGACCTGACAAGAGAATTACTCAGAAGTTGCAAATCAAAAACTCTAACATTTCTATACATTCGATATCAATTAGCATTTCTTGGGAATCAATGATGAAATTTGGTGGGAGTGTTCAAAGCTTTATTGAAAAAGGTAATAAGTATATTGTTATTCTCAAAATAGGTACTCGATTAATCAGTAATACAATACAGAACAATTGCATGAATTGTGTTCTGCACTCGTAAATCTCTATTCTAAGTTTAGGAAATTAGAGCATAAGTATCTTCAGAACCCATAAAAAGTTCTAAATCTAGAGGTGAACGCATTGAGCTTCAGGCAATTCTTAATACGTCCCATAATGAAAAATTCATGAAATTCAGTAGAATCACGGAGCAGCATAGATTCAGGCAAAGGAAATGAATACGTCTCCTTGAGAAAATCAGAGAAAATTTCAGCAAGTGGCTAGGCAGAGAGCCTAAAAAAGGGTCTGAAAAGAAACCTTCCCACTACTCTAGGAACACACACTAATATAACATTTTGATATATATCACTAAGGTAAACTGCATTCTTCTGTCTTCTTAGCAAATCATTTCATGGTGTCATCATGGGAACACAAAATATTCAAGTTTATGAAGCCTAGTACTGCAACCATGAAAGGGTGAGTCTAATGGTCCATATTATTGTACCTCTAATTTCTGTTTAGTGTTCTACGCAGTAATGCTTCTAATCTCAGGGGGAGTTGAGCCATGGCCCACTTTCACTCAGCAATTTATGTTGTAAAGTGGCCTTACCCTGATTCCTTTGTTGGCTGCTAACTTGGCAACACCCTATTAGAACTACTTTCTCTATCACATCCCTTTGTTGACAAATCCCTACAGTCAATGAATAGGGTGAGCATATTGGAGAATGCAGACCAGATATCTCACTACAAGGTTGGGGCTGGAGGACCGATGGCCAACATACATGATTGATTGTTGGTAATACACCAAGCCAACTGGGCTGGCTGGGGTGCAACTGGTTACCCCATTTATGAAGCATGGATTGCTTTCTGCCTTTCTATTGTTGAGAGTCCAAGGTAAGTGGCAATAGGGGAATGGCAGTAAGGGATGTGGGTATTAGTTTTAAAAAGAGAAGTTCTCTGAGTACAAGTTCTGGATAAATACTGGAGTATATTGTAGACAGGTTCAGATTTCTAGAGTGTGGTGGCTGTTCATTGAAGACTGCATGACACTAAAATGTGAGGCTTCAGTAGATATGGAGATTCGACTCATGGTTGGAACTGGAACTTGCAGGGATTAAACAATGGAAGAAATGCCCTCAAAAATTCTTGCATGTTTAAAACATCATAGGATAAACCGGGGTAATAAGGCAGCCCAGACAGTGCAGGGGATGCTCCAACCCCCCAGGGGGACCCACACATTCAAGGTGACCCCATTTAGCCCAAGGTCAATGAATATTATTGAGATTTGAAGACTTAGGTGCCCCTCATCATATGCTGAATAGGGGCCCCATCATTCTGTCTCATGTTACCGGGATAAACAAAGATACATTTAGATACGCGGGAGCAATTTACTAATTGTTCATGTTCATGCAACGCATGGCAACAGGCAGATATGCTGTATTTTGTTGTGTGAAATTGAGGCGTCAGAAATGCACAATATCTACTACGATATGGAGCATTTTTTCTGTCTCCTAGCCCTGGTGTACCGTGTACTGCCTATTGCTATTACAGCCACCTTTGCACCCTAGTGCAAGGTGCCTGTGTTACACGCAGGATTATTTTTGTGCAAGAAGAGATACCTTCCTGTACAATAATAATCCTTAAAGGCATTTTCTTTTTTCTATGTGTGGTACAGAATACAGAACACATGGAAAGAGGTAGTAACAATGAGAAATAAATAGAAATCTTCCCTACATTACACTTGTAACGGTTTACAGGGACTGATATTTTACCTAGATACATCACTGCATTCTGAAGGCAGGTTTTCCCTAGGTCGAAATCTCATACATTATGCATGAGGATTCTCGGAAGCACAGCAGGACTACCATCTCCTGTATAATATCTATGTATAAAGCTCATGCCCAACGTCATCTTTAGACTGACAGTATTACAGTGAGGCAGGAGCCCTGGGGAGACCTATGGGTATATATACATTGTATCTTGCTAAGATAGACAGTGGAGATCAAGACTTCCCGGCGACACACTGATCAGAGACCCTGAGGTAGCTGCATGCAGAGACACCAGCTCGCAGTGATCAAAAACATCCCTTGCAGGGTGTCCAACTCAGGACCAGGACGGGATCCCACAGTCTTTCACTTTAGGTAATGGGGTTGACTTTATGCTAGAGGGATTCTTTAAAAAAAAAAAAAAGATTTTATAAAAACTTTATTGTGCAAAACAAAAGAATTACAGAAATGGGCCTACAACCACAGGGGCAGGCCGCTAGTGTTTGTCAGGTAAATATGCAGTGAATAAGGCAGCGGCTGACCCCGGTAGGTCCAGCAGAAGTACAGGATACACTTTCGGCAACACAGAATGTATGCAGGATACAAATTTTTTAAATTTTTATAAAGGAACAAAGAAAAAACAAGAGAGTAAACAACTCAAGGCAAGAAACATTATAATAGAAGTCGAGCTCAGACACTGGGGACCTACCATAAAGGATAGTGAATCAGGAGGATGTTGGAGAGAACCAATGGGGGGGAGGCACTGGGGAAGTCAGGACAATCGGATAAGGAATATGATAATCAAGGAACATCAGAGGTCAGGGGGACAGAGAAGCGTCTGGGATATCTACGAGGGGGGTGTACAGATGTGTCCTCGGTACGCGTTCCCCTGGCCCCAAATTGTACTCCACGCCCTAGGCTTGCCCCTAGCCAAATATAACGTCTTCTCCCTGAACATGCACCAATCCATGTTCTCCTTCCATATGGACACGGTGGGAGGCCGTTGGGAACCCCAGATCTGTGCGATGTCCCTTTTGGCAATCATGTTCCCAAGTGCCGCCCACCGGGTCTGGGCAACGTTGTGGTCATTCGGCTCCCACACATTCAACAAACATCTTCGAGCCTCTGGCAACAGAGCGACCCCAGTGACACACTCCATCACAGCGTGCACGCGGCGCCAATACGCATCGACCTCTCGGCACTCCCAGAGGATGTGAAGGAAAGTGGCACTCATTCCACAACCGCGCCTACACAACCCATCCGACGAAAAACCCATGGCAACCAAACGAGGACCAGTGACATACACGCGGTGAAGAATTTTAAGCTGGACAAGGCGGAGACGGGCCGGAATGGCAACCCGTCTCCAGTCCAGGTCTCCCTGAGATGCACAAGGAGATCTGCCCGATTGTTGATCAACTTTTTATAGATCAAGGGAATCGTACTATCGGGCAGATGACCATCAAGTATACGGTCCTCAAGCGGGGAGGATTCAGGGACCATGGTACCGGCCGCGAAGACTGAGAGTAAAGCATGACGCACCTGTGCATATCTGAAGAACTCCCGCTCACTCAACTCATATTCACTCTGAATCTCAGCGAACGATTTCACCGCACCTTTCACCCAAAGATCACCCACTCTACTGAGTCCAATCGTGTCCCAGTTCTCAAAACCTTTCGTCGTCCAGAGGCATCCCAATCGTTCCGAAAGGAGTCACTTGCGTCAATCGATCATTCCACCCCATAGCCACATTAGCATCTATCCATACATGCACTGCAATTTTAGTGGGTCCCGTGAGGTTCCTCCCCGCCGTCCGAGAGTAGAGTGCACTGTTAAAGTCGCCACCGGGCAACAGGTATTTATCCATGGCATACACTGGATTCGGCCCAGGTGCGTATGTAGCATGGTTAATGGCAGACAATTGGGAGGCCGAATAATACCTCCTGATGTCCAGGAGTGCGATACCCCCGTCATAACAGGGGAGTCTCCTCTGTAGTCCCTCCACCTCCTGAAAATAGCTCACTGGAATAATATCAAAGGAGTTCTGGAGTGCGTAGAGAAATCGGGGTAAGGACATCATTTTAAACAGCGCCGCTCGACCAAGAGGGGACAGCGGCAGTCTACGCCAACAGGCCACGTCAAGCTTCAAGCGCCGGAGAGGGGGAAGATGATTATGCTCGTAACGGGCAGCCGAGTCCAACGATACGTAAACCCCTAAATATTTGAAGCCAGAGTGAGAAATGTGAATGGGGAACCTGGTAGGCAAGGGAGGAAGACCACCAGAGATGACATAAACACACGACTTAGACCAGTTGATAATCAACCCAGAGTTTTTGCCAAAGGACGTCAGGACGCCAAAGAGGACGTTGAGGGACTTACGAGGGGAGGTAAGATACAGAAGTATGCCGTCTGCATACAACGACACCCGGTCTTCAAAGTCAGGGGTCCAACGAATGCCCTTTATCGAGGGTTCCCATCTGAGCCAGGCCGCGAGCGGTTCCATGGCAATAGCAAAGAGCAGGGGGGACAACGGACACCCCTGTCTAGTACCCCTCCCAAGAGCGAAGGACTGGGAGACCCTCCCATTAACAACCACCTGAGCCAGCGGATCCGCATATAAAAGCCTCACCCAACTAATGAATCCCGCACCGAAGCCAAACTTTTCAAGAGTGGCCCAGAGGTACTGCCACTCTATTGTGTCAAAGGCCATCGTGGCGTCTAATGAAGCCAAGTTGGCCGGTTTGGACAGGAGCTCCGCCCTTGCGAGAACGCCATGAAGGCGACGCAGGTTTAGAGCAGTGTTCCGGTGCAGGATAAAGCCAGATTGATCCGGATGGATCAGGTCACAGATAACAGTGAGGAGGCGGTTGGCAAGAACCTTAGCGAGAATTTTAGGCTCAGCGTTTAGTAAGGAGATGGGCCTGTATGAGGCTCAATGGTCATGAGGTTTGCCCTCCTTAGGAATTACCATTATAGTGGCCAGGCGCTGGTCAATAGGGAGAAAGCCAAGATCACGCGACTCCGTAACCATATCACGAAGATATGGTGCGACCTTGTCCGGGCGAAGTTTGTATAATGCAATAGGCAGGCCATTTGGCCCCATGGCTTTGCCGTAACGGAGGGAACGAATGGCAAGCGCTATCTCGTCGACCGACAACGATGCCTCCATACTCTCCCGATCCTCTTCAGACAGGCAGGGCAGCACGATGTCTATCAACAAAAAACGAGAGTCATCCTCGTCCCTGTCGGACACCGGGGAGTAGACCACACGAAAATAGTCAGCAAAACATTCCACAATCTCACCAGGGTCAGTCACCTTCACACCATCAGGATTCTGAATCACAGGGACAACACGATTCGCTCTCTCCTTCTTATCGAGCCAGGCAATCAGCTTACCCGCCTTGTCACCAACGTCATACAATCTGCCTTGCTGTTCTCTGTACATCGTTTTGGCAGCCTCTGTCACAAGGGATTTATAATCAAACTGTTTCAAGCTAAGGGCGTGGAGTTTGTCCCGGGTGACACCCGTGTCCAGGTCATCCTCTAAATCCAATATTTCAGCCTCCAGAATCTCGACCTCCCCATCCCTCGCTTTCTTAGTCTCTGCTATTAAGGATAGGGCGTGTCCGTAAATAACAGCCTTAAAGGCTTCCCACAGGGACACCGAGAATGAGACAGACCCCTCATTCTCCAGGAAGTAGTGGTCAAGTGACTTCGTGAGGCTGGCGCGGGTCTTGGGGTTGCGCATATGCCAGGGGTTGATAAGGGCGACCCATCCCGCAGTATGTAGACCCATATCAAAAAGAAGCAATACAGGACAATGATCCGAGATACCCCGGGCCAAGTGGCTTATTTCCCCACTGGACAGCGGGCATAAGGAAGTAGTCTAGCCTGGAGAGACTCCAATGAGTGCCGGAGTGAAAGGTGTGGTGACGTAGCGTCAGGTGCATTAGCCTCCAGCAATCCACCAGACCAAAGGTGTCCAGGTACCCACCGAGCCATGATTGAGACGCGGGAAGGTCCCTGGGGGGGTGACGATCCAAATCGCCAGAAAGTACCGAATTGAGGTCCCCGCCCACAAGGAGAAGACCATCAGGGAGCCCCAGCATCAGCCGACCAACATCTGAGAAAGTAGAGGTCTGGAGGCCCGGGGGTACATAAACAGAAACCAAAGAGAGAGTCTTACCCTCCCACCTACCAGTGAGGGCAGCGTAGCGACCTCTGTCATCAAGAGTGACGTTATCGATCTCGAGAGGGAGGGAAGACAGGATCAGAATACCCACACCCCTAGAACCAGTGGTGAATCCGGAATGTGCAACCAATCGGTAACCCCATCTATTCATCGCGTGACACACATTGCCAACTAGGTGCGTCTCCTGCAGGAGTACCACATCAGGGGACAAACGTCGTAAATATTGCAGAACAACACCCCATTTTATACGATCACCCAAACCAGTGACATTCCAAGATATACGTTTCAGCCCACTACCCCCCCATTCCCAAACATGTTGCATGGGGTTCCCCATGAAGAAAAGTACATCAGAATCAGAGAAAGAACCAATATGCCGCCTTGAGAAAGAAAAACACAAACACAAACACCCCCTCCCATCCCCCAACTAGAACCCGTTACAACTCCCCCCTCCCTGCACACCTGCAGAAGACTAAAAAGCCACCCCAAAATGCAGTGTGCCTGTCGCCCTAACAATCCCATTCTACAAAAAGACCCCGGAGGAGGAAAGAGGCCCATCCCCACCCACCACCCAAATGTGGACTACTACAGGGCAACATAAACAAGAAAGATAGTACACAGCTGAGCAAAGTCCAATGTTCAGAAATCCGGGACCGAAGGGTGCTCCGTACGATCGCCTCGGCCCGGCAGGGAATCCAACCAGTCACTCACACTGTCCGGTCGATCAAAAAAGAAGGTCCGTTCCTCATATTCCACTCGAAGCCTGGTAGGGAAAAGCATGGCGTATTTGAGGCCCAGGTCCCAGAGACGTTGCTTCACTCCAAGAAAGCCCATCCTTTGTCTTTGCACAAGTTGCGTGAAGTCCGGGAAAAAGTTAATCGAGGAGTTTTCAAATTTTACCGGGCCATGCACTCTCGATGCCTGCAAAATCGCATCACAGTCTCTAAAATGAAAAAGTCTCGCAATGATAGTCCTTGGAGGGGGGCGCCCTTAGGTTGACCGCCCGGGACTCTATGTGCACGCTCGACCGCGAAGAATTTACTCAAGCCAGAAGGGGCAAGATGGGTGAGGATCAGATCCTCGACCAGGAGATCCACCGAGTGAGTCTCGGGGTTTTCTGGGACCCCAATGATGCGGATGTTATTGCGTCTTGCCCTGTTCTCATAATCCTCCAGCCGATGGGACATTTGGTCATTCACCGATTTTAGATTTCCGAGTTCGGTTTGGAGTTCTGCCACATCGGCCGTGAGGCTGGACGTCTTCAGATCGAGTGATTTGACCTTTTCGTTCGTTTTAGACAGGTCGGCCCTGATCAGAGTGACATCCACAGCAACCGTGTCAATTTTGCTAGCCAGGGCCTCGTACTGCTGGCCGATGGTTTCCCTCATGCCGGTGATGGCCCCCATAATGTCCTGCGGGGACAACTCAGCCGGAACAGAAGGGTCGTCTTGGGCGTCCTCCGGGGTACGACTGGAAAGCCCAGTGGAGCCTTTGGCTTGGGTATACCGATCCATAACATTTGTCTGGACCGGTCCACCACGAAGACACGTCTTGGTCTTCCGCTTCTCGGCGTCACCCCTGCCCCCCATACTGGAAACTGCTCCCCGGAAGGGCCCACACGACCTGGTGAAAATGGCCGCCGACAGTCCGGGCGCCAATGAAACCACAAGAGCTGGCTCGTATGACCAAGAAAAAGTCACGGTGAACTTCAAAAGGGATGAAATGAGGAGACGGTTCAGACAGTAAGCGGGAGCCGGACTGGTCCCCAGCCGGGCTAAACGGTCTCTCAGTCAGACCATGCGTGGATCCGGAAACGAAACCGAAAGTAGAGATGCGGCCACTGGGGAGGCCCCACTGCCGTTGTTATTCAACTCTGTCCCGGATCCGGACATAGCCAAGACTCCGGCACAGCCTCCAGGTGGGCCAGAAAAGTTCAAAGTGTAATAACTTCGGTCGCTGATGTCCGATTTCAATTCTGAGAAGAGATATGGACTCAGTTGAGGTTCATCTTCGAAGAGCTGTCCAAGACATCAGGATATCCTCAGGATAAATTGCGAGGAGTGGCGAGGGTCCGAGGAGCTCTGTGCTCACGCGACCATCTTGGATGCCCGCTAAGCTCCTCCTCCTCCCTAGAGGGATTCTTGACTTAACACCTACACACATGCTAGGTACACTTAGGTACATCTAGTTAGGGAGGCATCGCAGGAGTGCTTTTTTTGTCATGTATTTTATATACTCGTATGTATTCATGACTATTGCAAGATGGTAGAGCTATACCATCCATTTACCTTTATAATACTGCTAATCATTTATATCTTATACTGTCTAACATTTGTTGCAACTCATCTATTCTACACCACAATAACAAATGTTCAATAAATACTTATTGAAAATGCCCAGCCGGTTCATTCTGTTTATCTCTCTGAGACCGACTAAGCTAGCACAAGTGACTGAGTGAAAGGTAATATATTGTTTCCAAGGTCCTGAGGGATCAGGGTTATCATGTTCGATGGTTGCCAAGAACTATTCTCTCCTTGATAAGAGGAGAATCTAGTGGCACTGTGAGCTAACCGGTAAAAAAGGGCATCATACCTCATGGGGGTGTTCAGAACCAGTCTGACACGAATCCTACAGTGTATGCTGTCCAAACGTGCAGATCCTGTGTAGTTTAATAGGAACTACACGGCATGGCACCGCCAACGCTGGTTGGGTACTTATTTAACAGTATAATCTGAGTAGTTGAGTAGTGCTATTCTCAGAAATCCCTACTCACAGAACAACAGAGACATCGGGAGTGGGTAGGCAAAAACTCAGCCACAGCTGAGTAAGCAAAACATCCTAATTCTTGGCTGTTGGTTAATCAAGCTTGATGGATACAGTGTTCCTAAAAACTGTGCAAAAACACCTTATCTTAGTTCCCTTTAAAAGTTATTGCTTACTATAAACACAATAGCTGTGCAGGAAATAGACCCACTAAGGCAAGCACTGCCCCTCTCAGAGGACGAGGATGATAAAAACGCAATACATATTGTGGAAAAGGTTAGAAATGCCATCACCCTGAAACTGGTTGCGCATGGTCTAACACCTAAGGGTGGCTCAGTAGCATTCGTGATTGAGGCACACAAATCATATATAACAGGTATTTTACAAGAACAAAAACAGTTCACTACTACACAGAAGAAGAAACACAAACGGACTATTGTCCGTATGAGGAAAATGAAGTTGCGCTCACTTACCAGGAGTATTTATACATTTTTTAACGCTTCCTCCCCCATACAAGAAATCGAGTAAGACTCGGTCTGCTCGGAAGAGAAGTAGCGACATGGCCAATATTAGCAGCCTACACATCACATCCTGACATTGAAACTATGCCAGGAGGAGACTTACTAATACTTCACAAAGAATTGATAGACCTTTACAGAAACATGACTCAATTTGTCATAAGGACACTTACAGTCTAGCCAGCAATGGTAACAACAAATACAACTCCAGTTCAAAATATAGCAACTAGAATTACACCACAAACTTTGCACGCAGTAATGGGTAAAATGCCCGCAAAACGTGAACGAATGCCATTCAGGGTAGCACAGAAAATAACATAGCTAGAAGCAGTATTCCCGAATACTAGCGCATTAAAGTCACAACTGACGGGTCGTCCTCAAAAGGACACCTTAAATCAGACACCTGCTTCATCAAAGAAGAACGGGACAGTAACAAAAAACAAAAAGGTAAAGACAACAAATCTCAATCCAGAGGTAGGTCTCCTCAACAGGAGCTCTTCAAAAGGAGGTACAATCTAAGCATGGGCGAATTTTGCGAATCTGGCGTTCGCAAATTTTGTGAATTTGCGAACTCGCAATTCGCAAAATCCGCGAATTTGCGGATTTCTTTTTTTTTGTGTTCGCAAGGATTTCTGCCAGTTCGCAAGGATTTCTGACAGTTTGCGAGGGTTTTGTAACAGTTCGCAATTGCGAACTTACATGTCGGCTCGCAGCGGTCACGATTATGTTGTTTCTACATCTGGTTCATCATCACAGGTTCCCAGCACCCTCTGTTTCACCCCTGCCACCCTCTGTTTCACCCATGCCACCCTCTGGTACATCAATGCCACCCCCTGGTTCATCATCACTGTAGATTATGGGGGGAAAAAGCAAGCACACCTGCCTGCTTCAACTGACATGAATTAATTTGGGGTTGATTTATTAATGTGTCACTGTTTTAAAATTCCAGTCTGGCACCTGCTTCCTTATCTGTAATTTGCTTTCTGTTGCAGTGCAATTTTGTTTTTTCCAGGACCTTTGTGGCCTACTTGTAGCTATTCTATGAGCCTGCTGTGAGGGTCAGAGCAGGGTCATACAATTGTTGCAACTAGCAACTGAACTCTGGAGGGGCCCTTGTCAGGAAGCACTACAGGGAACGGTTACTAATGATGAGTTTGAACTTTTGAACCTGCTTTCACTTTTGCAAAACTCGTTTTTCCTGCAGAACAGCATTACAGCAACTGTAATGCCCCACCAAGCTTATATGAGAAAGTTGATTTCTAATCCAAAAGTTATCCAAAGAAAATCAAAAGGCCTCAAATCCAAAAAAGTGCAGGCAAATGTCAACCTGAGGAGTTATTCTGATAAAAATCATCATTTTCAGAAGGTCTATGCTGCTTGCTAGTAGATTTCTTGTGCAGAATTGCAATTTTTGTAATTTCGCGAGTGCAAGATTGTTGCTGCCTGCCGCACCTACATGTTCGCAATTGCGAACTTACACCGCAAAGAAAAAAAATCCGCTGCGTGCGAATTTGCGGATTTTTGGTAAATTCGCGAGCGTTCGCGGATTGCGAATTTACCGAAAATCCGCAAAATCCGAGAGCGTAACAGATTTTCCGCCCATGCTTAGTACAATCTTAGGAATAGAGACAATATTAGAAAACCTGACAGGTATCAGGCTACTGCTACACGTTCCACTCGTTCGTTTCAGGGTTCAACGAAAAACTCAGAGAGGGAACGACAGACACACAGACAAGAAGAGCGTAAAAAGTCCAGAGAAAAACACTACGCTCAGGATTATACTTCCAAAAAAGAAGACAAACCAAAGCCACAGTTCAAAAAGAAGAAGGTTGCAGGTCTAAAGATCAGACATGCCCAGAATTCTGAAGACTCAACTAATGAACAGGGAATGGGCTCTGACGATGCTAGACAGTGCAGCAGAAGTAACAATAGCTCGCCAGAACCTGATGAAATATCTGGTGACAGCAGACTTGAATGATTATATCACAGTGGAAACACCTGATACAAGGGTAAGCGTCCCACATATGTTATATGAAATAACACTCCAAATGGAGGAGGACAAGCCCAGGAAAGTTAGAGATCTATTTTGGGAGAACCTGATGTTTGGCTATGACATTTTGATAGCTGAACAAGGTCGGCCGCCAGCCTTAAACATGGACTGCCCTAGGTCAGAAACAGTAATTTTACCAGCATATCCTGACCTGTCCCCAAATATCTAATATATATATATATATGCACAGGAGTGGGTGGTAGCTAAAGCTCCGGAATTATATAAAAACCATGTTGGATGGGATGAGGATTCAACCCACCACATTATTCCATTAAGAAATACTCACAGAGGCAGTATCCAATGAAGCAAGAAGCTAAATGTCATGGAGATCTTAGATCAACTTGAGTACCAAGGGGTGATTTAAACTTGCACCTCTCAAATGAATAACCCTTTGTTTACCGTATCAAAACTGGACAATTTGTATTGTTCAGTTTTGGATTATAAACATTTAAACATTTGCATTAAGACATTTGCAGTTCAAAATGCACACAGTGCCGCATTAATGAATAACATTGCTGCGAAAAAATACAAAACAACACTAAATATCTCAAATGGATTTTTTTGTCAAATATGGCGCCTGAAAGCAGGTATTTAACTGCATTCTCTGAGTTAAGCTCCCAGTGTCAATTTTGCAGACCCCCAGGGGTATAAGATCAGCCTGGGCTTGTTCTTGGCCAGAGTAACTGAATTACTTCAAAATTTGGATGAAGAGTCATTGTCCTATGTGGATGATATTTTCTAACAGATGCTGATGAACACTTAAAGAGAGTAAATACCATCATTTTGGGATTTGCCTCTGAGGGTTACAAATTCCACTTTAAAAAATCAAAGATAGCCCACCTCAATATCCTTTTTCTGGGATATGAGCTTTTAAGTTAAGGGAAACGACTAACAGCTAAATTTTTAGAAAATTGTGTGCTGCTTCAACCTCCAAATTCATAAAAAAAGTACAATTGATCCTGGGATTCCTGAACTTTGGCAGAACATACATTATGGATTACGCAGAAGGGGTCAAACCTTTCTACGATTTAATAAAACCTGGCTTTTCAGTTAGACTATGGACACAGGAACACACAGATATCCTTTGTTCCCTATATGCTGATATGATAACTTCGAAACACTTACAGACATGCGTAAATGTACGCAACTTAGTGATCCGCATAGTTGCGGGTCAATCAAGATACACCTACCTAACATATAATGAAGGTAAAACAGTACCAATAGCATACAAATCACATTTGTACACAAATGCTGAAATGTGTTTTGCATCAATGGGAAAAATTCTAACAGCAGTACAGACTGCTGTAGTAAGAGAAAGAGCACTGGCTCAGGAGAAGGGAATAATTGTCGTAACCCCAGTAGCAGCCTTCGATGCTGCTACGAAGGCAAGCATTCCCAACGCAAAAGCATTAAATCTGTGATTGATACAATGGGCTAATTCTCTTACTGCAACAGATATAGAATACAAGTACAACCCAGTTTATAAACACAAGAATTACTGAATACAAACAAGAATATCCTCTCCCTAATGAAATAATGCCTCTAGATCAGTATAAATATTTAATTTACACTGACAGATCTGCTCAGCCGGCCATTGGGAGTAAACAGCAATACAGGGCTGCATGCGCAATCGTTAAAGGGCGCATGCAGGATGGAAAATTTAATCCGAGTTGTACTAAAAACTCAGACTGTACGGCACAGCTAGCAGAATTAAAGGCCTTATTACTGGCACTGGTAAATACAGATTGAGAATTCCCCAAACTAATTGTGTGTGATTCCTTTATACTGTGTGCAGTCATTCAATGAAATGAATATTTACACCACTGGGGACAAAATGGGTTCAAAGATGCAAAAGGTGGCAAAATTAAGCACAAAACGCTATGGGAACAGGTAGTGGAGTTAATAAACAATCTACCAAGGGCTCACGTGATACACACACTGAGCCATCAACGTGATTGGCGTTCACGTTGAAGGAAATTCATTGGCTGATGAAGCCACGAAGGGGGCTGTATGTACGGCTTCCGTGTCTGCAATCAATCATTCAAAAACAAGAGTAGACAGTGATATTATGGTTGCGATTATTGCTACAGCAATGATACATCAGTACCAAATAAAATTCCACTCAAGTACTCCTACAAGTTAGATGCAAATAAAGTTCCATTTGCTCCAATTTCTAGAGTGGGGAGTAGAGTTATACCAAATATGGATTGCAGGTTAGGGTTAATTCTATCAGCACACAAGGGTATAGGTTCTGCACATGCAGGAATTACAATGACTGTTACTCTACTGAAACGGAGCTACTGGTGGCCAGGATAAACAAAGCAGACTAAAGATTATGACTTGAAATGCGACATCTGTCAGCAGAGGAAAGGTTCCATCGTAACACGTCCAGCGCAGATACCATTGCTAATATTAGACAAACCACTTGCGTGTGTTTATTTGGACCACTGCAGCCCCCTAATGACAGATGGGGCTTACAAGTATATCATGATTGCAGTGGATTCCTGCTCTAGATTCCTATTGGTATGGACCCAGCGCTTGGCTGACGCTCAAACTGTTATAAAAGATTTACGAGTCTTCATAGGGACATATGCAATTAGCACATTACATTCTGACTGTGGTCCCGCGTTCGGCTCTAGGGCTTACAAGGAAGCCATGGGAGGTTTGGGTGTAGCATTGCGGTATTCCTCTCCATACCATCCAGAGGGAAATTCAGTTGTGGAGAGGAAAACCTGGGACTTAAAGCAGTCTTTAACAGCCAGATGTTTAGGCTCGGGTGACAGTTGGTTAAAACATTTGTATGGAGTTCAAAGAGCATTGAATAACATGCCACGGTCTCCATGGGGTGTCACTCCTTATGAGCTCCTATTGGGGATGAGAATGTGGGTACCTGATCTTGATTGTGGCAGATGAAAAACCTTTTGACATCCATAATCGTTTGGCTGTTTTAAAGGAGCTAAATGAATCCAGGTCACTACAAAGCAATGTCCAGGTAAAGCGGACCGCAACTGGGGAAGTCAAGTCTGTCACAGCAAGACCTGTCTGAGTCCCTAAAGTCGGGGTCGTGGTCAGAGAAAAAATAGCCGACAAAAACAGAATTTGGGCCATCATACAGAAAGCCTGTACCTGTCCTGGCAGCTGAAGGAACAAGAACTGTACTTTTGCCGTCTCTTTCCTGTAAAAAGGAGAAAAGATTTGTCTCAATTGACCTAATCAAACCACACTACGTGTCTGATACTGAGTAGTAGGCTGCATGGACTACGGAGTAACAGGCACCATCCTCTCGCTACTATACAAGAAGTTCAAACAAAAAGACTCATCACATTTGAAGAGTCACCAGCACGGAATGATGGCCTTTGCAACAATGCCATGGAACTTGTTCCTCTTGAAACTGAAGTTCAAACTCAGAACGTAGATGAAAGACAAATTTCAATTCATCACAGATATCTACGTCAACATGCCTCAACAAGAGCAAGCTACAGTTTTCACACAACCCGAGGAAATACCGAAAATTGATGGAACTGCATCTGGCTATTTCATTGACTTTTATACATTTTGTTCGAAGGTTCACCCCTGAACCTTTTTGCCTTAAGCTCTGACATGGTGGTAGTGATTTTAGGGCTCTGTGCACTTTAGCACTATGGCCCAGTGTAAAGTGTAAAGTGTGTACACTCTCTGAATGTGTGTGGTGAGATTTGCCTGCCCTTCCATAGAAATGCATGTGGGATATGTGTGTCCATGGTAATTCCTGGTATGAGGGAAGTGCAGGGTCTAGTTTAGTATGTGCAAACTCTTGAGAATAAATGATGTGCAATGGTGTGCACAAATTTATGTTGACTAATGGAGAAGTGCCACTTTTAGAAGTTGGTATTTCTGTGTGCTGTGTGTCTACCTGCCTGTTGTGAATTGCATGTCTGGCTTGTGATTGACAGAAGCTGAGAGACCTGGGGAATCCCTGGAGCCAGGGTGAGTCTGCCCAGTGGTGAATGGAGAGATCTGCATGCAGATGGGAGGGAGGAGTTACACCTGGGCCTGAATAGGGCTTTGCCTCCCCACCACAATGCTAGCTCCACCTCCCGTGGTGCGTCTGATGTCCCTGGCCTGTTCTGTGAAAAGAAGGAAGGAGTCATGTACACAAAGTGCTCCTGAACCAGTTGTATCTGGTTCCCCCAAACCCTGCACCTTTGCACAAAGGAAATGTGTGTATAAAAGAAGGGTCTGTGACCCCCATGAATATGTTCAGTTTTTGATGTGCTGTTCCTGCCAGGGCTTCCATGCTGCTACGGGGGCCCAGGGGGCTGCCAGGAGGGCTTGCCCTCCTGGACCCTGCACTGCCCCTTTCTCCCTAAGGCCCTTTAAGGACTTGGAACCTAGTGCCTGGAGCAAGCTCTATCTGCTTTTTCTAGAGCCCCTTTATTTTGAGGAAGGACCCTGTGTGCATTGCCCTTGCAGCGCTGAGCTGCAGCGTGTCCTGAGGGAATCCCAACGTAGGGATTCCCCCGCTCTCGTTAATTCCATTGTGGGTGCCTACCCTGTTTTTTGTAGTTCCGTATTTACGGGCGGGTACCCACCCCGCATTCTTTGTGAGCATTTTGCAGGTTCCCACCCGGCATATGATTATTTTTGAATGACGGGTGCCCACCCCGGATTCACCGAAGGAATCACCGCCACCGCCCGGGAAGAGGAGAGCCAGTAGCAGAAGTCTGGCCATCTGCCTGGTTGTGGGCAGGGCCGGCGACGCTTCCCCTGACCCGACCGAGGAGAAGCCGCACAGAGCCTCCCGAGCTTTGTTCTACAGGACCCGATCCTCTGTGTTGCCGGTGTGCAGGGCTCTCATAGTGAGGAGAGAGCCCTGCGGATTCCCTGCGCCAGCCTGAGAGGGACCGGGTGAAGAGAGGAGACCAGAGCAGCACAACATGGGAGCCAGTGAGTAGGGTTCCGTAGTGCTTCCTTGTGGGTACCTATTCGAGGCACAGTCCTATCCCCGCATCATTCCCTGAACAGACCCGCCGTTGCGGGCCACTCCAATGATGGGCGCAATTATTCTTAGAGTCCTTGAAAGGAGGGGCGTGTCGGGGCATATTGTCGATGCCTGCCCTCCGTGGCCCCATTGTTGTTAGGACCCGTGTTCTCCTGCATTTCGAGGCCCATGGTCAGTGCCTCTTCCTTGAGCAGCCCGCCTGCCAGAGGGCCGCTCCATAAGTGGGCATGATTATTTGCAGATCCCCGTGTGGCTCCCCATGGGGCATAATTTGTTTTCAAGGGCCTGTGTCCCTACCAGTTTGCCCAGTGCTACAGCTGCCCGGCCTGATAGAGGGCAGCTTCAACCTTTTGCATATTTGTTCTAAGAGCATATCAAGAGCCCACGCCTCATTTTACTATTCACAGCTTCCCAGCAATTAGTGGGCAGCTGCACCGTTAAGGTCTTGCTTTGCTTTACGGGACATGTTTGAATTCGGAGTGAGATGCACTCCTTTGCCCCTTGTCTTCACTGCTGCGCAGCTGACACATTTAGGCCTGCGCAGAGTGTGCACCCTTGACTTTCGCTGCATAGGCAGAGCACCCTGACTTTTGGACATAGGCCATTTGAGGCCTTTAGAGAGGGCCAGTTGGCCAGGGGGCCTATCAGGTTTGTAGGGCAACAGACCCTAGTGTGATTTATTGTGGTGCTAGGAAATGTAATTTATATAGTATGTTTTATGCACCCTGATTTATGCCTCTAGGTGTGTTATGATTATGAGGTTTTGCATACTGTGTTATGTTTTACTTTATGTGCTACTGTGGTTTAGGTGTGAGTTATTCCCTACTACGGTTTATGTTAGTAAGTTTATCTCCTAATGCGAATTATGTTTAGGAGGTTATGGTCTACTATGTTTAGGCTTATGAGGTTGGCACAGAATATATTTCTCGCCTGATATGATACTGTACATGATATGATTTATGTTACAGGATGATGCTTAGTATAGTGTTCCAGTAATTACTGGTTGTGGTCTACGTTTGATGTTCTTACTTTTACTATTTTTACCAAGTGAAAACATTCTGACAGTGGCCCACGTGGACCTGTCATGTGTAAATAATCCCATGTAAATATTGCCCAGTGCCAGTTGGCACAGTGTATATTGTGTGACTACCCTCTAATGTGTTTTATGATAATACAAAGGCTATTTTTATATATAACCTTGTGTGGAGTTCCTTTTGTGGTGTGCCTAGTATGTTGTTGCTGTGTGTGTTGCGCAAATGCTTCACACATCGCCACCAGGATAAACCTGACTGCTCATGCCAAGCTACCAAGGGTGTATCTTTGGCGTGTAACTCCCTTGCCCAGACTAGAGTGGTGGTCTCTGCCTGGCTTTGGCGCAAGCCTTAGCCAACCAGAGACCCCATTTCTAAACTTTTTTATTGTGAACATGAAACAATGCCAACCCGAAAACTTGTCAACAGCGAATAAAGGATTTTCTGAACTTTCTTAAAAAGACGTACCTGGTATCACCTTGGGTAGAACGCTGGGCTATTACCAGGATACTTTTCTTTATTTTCTGGATAGGCTTAGTAACTGTCTTTAGTATGCTTATAAATGGAACTTATTTTCGAGAAAGCTCTGCAGCACAAAAAGTGATGGAGATTCTGAAACCGCATCTATCATCACATTGTGAAAAAAGAGACCTGTCATCAGTGAACATTACAGCAGGTCCTATACCGGATGGTATAGTGTGGGACAAGGTTGATTACGATATATTTGGTTCGACCGAACTTTTAAAAATACCACATTTATTTAAAATATCATTGAGTGATATCATTACCTCCAGTACAATTTCCGATGATTGGGTTAGTGGAACTGTAAATAATATGTTGTCTGATTTAGAAAAATCTGATGCCTTTTCTAATAGTGAAATGTTGGAAGACACATCAGATTTTGAAACAATGTATTGCTATCAAAATTATGGTAATACTTTTCTGCATAAATCTGCTAAACCAAGAAATGTTTTCACATACCACGAATAAGAACACTGCCCAACACCGCTGAAAAGCAGTTCAAAGACATTTGCACAGAAGTTTCCATATTTTTCAGGGTTTAACACGACAGACTCAGCTTCATATTATGATGAGGTTGCACAAACACCAGCACAGGAAAATATGTTGACAAACACCAAACAGATTTATTCTGCCTGCTTTATTGCAGAACTGTCTGAACAAGGTTTCGACTTATGGAGAGAAACTTAAAATCAGTCCGAGGTACCAGAGACTGGCAGGTTCAGGAAACAGAAGTGCTATTTAGAGCATACCTTATTCCTCAGCAAAATATGTTTTTGAATGAAAAGGTGCAACAAACATCCTGTTTTGGACTAGGCAAGAAAAAAGACTTGAATACACCTCAGATGCCCACACCATCACACACCGAGGGTAACATACCATCACAAGAAGGTATGCTAGAAGACATCATGCAATACTATGGATCAGACCCAGTGTTTCGGTGGAAGAGAATCGATAAACCACCTTCTTTAGGACTTTAGTCAATGATAACAATCATCTCTAAAAAACGTACATACAATATAATTATAAATCTGATATATACATACCAGTTTTTCATATACAGTGTTCAGCGGGATCAATCACACTCATATCTCACTAATATCTAATGAGATAGCCTATCGTTCACCCCAGAACCTAACCTTTCAAACACCCTTCGTGAATATTTCCTGTCGTATGCCAGGTCTCCATATTTACAATCATGCACAAATGTATTAACCTTTTAGGAGAAGGATAACGATTACCTTCATATGATTGCCCACTCATTATTTGAATAATTGTAAATTACAAAAGAAGGTAATCCCATGGATACATAAAATCATTCTGGTTAACCAAAGATTAATTTAACAAGATCATAGGAGGTAACTTAAAAAATAAAAGTACGTTGACTCCATCTAAAGACGATAGTGAAAAATAGTGAAAAATGTAATTCCCTTTGGAATTTGAAAAAGAAAATTATACGTACAGAGTTCACTCTGAATTTGTAATTGAATACTGTAAAAAGAGTATTATACCCATTGGCCTGCAAGTAAATAATGACCCAGGTTTATTCATTAAGAAAGAGAAATTTAAAGAACATCAGACTTTAATAGCCAATCGCTGTAGCTGTGATTGGATGTTGCTGATCATTAAAACAGCGCAGGAAATAATCATTGTAGAGGGAAAGGAAATAAAAACCATGGAGACACAAATGAGGAAAAGTACAGCGCTAGATGAAGCAAAAAAGAAACTAAACGAAATCCAAGATGACATTGCAGGCTACAGGGCATATGTGATAAACAAGAAATGAATAAACTACGCAAGAACATTAAAAGATATAATATAGAAAGGGTATACCCATATCTTCAAAAAGATTATTATGGGAGAGTGGATGAAGAAGTAGCACGATTTAGAAGAAATGTTCATCCGATGAGAAGAGTAGGCAAAAAGCATGTGAGTTTCTCAAACACCTCTTACACGAGTTCAGAGTCGGAATTAGAAACACCGGAAAACTTAAGATCAAGCAAGGCGAATAGTGATGGTGGAGCTAGTACCAGCAGAGATAATACACTTCCTTTTTTAGGCCAACACCAGAGGAGATACAATCAGAGCCAAAGAAGGAGAGGAAGAGGGAGGGGATCCTATCAACCCCAATCTGGGAACCAAAGAAACCAATACATGAGAACGAGATGCCAAAAAGACAGGGAATAAATAAGGGTGACAAATCCCCTATTATCAATCTCACATCTACCAATAGACCAAATAAATATGGGATTGAGAGAGACCTAAATGGCCTCTTCAGAAAAATTAGATTAAAACAATTCTTTGAAGGGAAGGACCCAAATTCTGTTGAGAATAAATCTGGTCTTAAATCATGACCTACTGGGACCCAACAAATAAATCTAGTGGGGAAGGAAGTAGAAATGTTTGAAAGGGTAGTTCAGAAGGGTATTAATGATCTATTCAGAATTATTTTTTTTGTTAAGTAATTTTTACTAATATAAAATGAGAGTACCAAAAATACATATGGCATAAGGTGAAGAAGAGCATAATAAACACATCATGTTAAAAAATGTTACAATAGTGAAAAGTAATGTCATCTAAAATGCCTAAAGTACATTGAAAGAAACAGCCTTATGCATTACATATGAAGGAAAACCATTTAAAGTACATAACAAAGCAAATAATGATAAAAGAGTAACTTTGACAGCGGAGAATGGGAAAGAAAAGTGAGGGAAAGAGGGAGAGAGAGAAGGGAAGAGGGAGATAGTGAAAGGGTGATAGTGTAAAGCAGGGTGTGAAGATAAATAAGAAGTAACGGAAAGCCAGAATAAATCAGATTTGATCTTCTGAGATAACGTTAACGTTGGAACAGTAGAAATTCTATACTCGTTACAAATAAGATTCCAACATGTTGATGTACAAACTTTCACATTATCTTTCAAGACAGTTAAAATAGCTTTAAAAGCAAGAGTAAAAAAAAGATCATGCAGTTTCAACTTCACAGAGGAGTTACAGAAATCCTCAGGCACGGATCCCAGAATTACATTTTGAATTGATAATGGAATACAACATTGAAATATCTTAGAGAATGTAGACCAAATGGAAGTCCAGACTTTAAAAACATTAGGGCAGTAATAAATTAGATGTAACAGTGTGCCATGGTATGAAAGACAAGACCAACAAAGGGGGGAGGAAGAAGGATTACATTATATATTTGTATTCATATGTGACCTGGTGATGGTCTGCAGGATCAACTTTAATTTGGTTGAATCTTTAAATGAGCGAGAAACACCTTTGTAGGTAACTTTGCAGAGATAGGGATGTAATATGCTGTAGCAGATATTCAGAGATCTCATTAAAGGACATAGTGCCAAAAATGTCTTACGTCTAGCGTTGGTAACATTAGAAAGATCCTGAGAAATAAAGATGATATGACTGGAACAAACAAGACAACGCTTCTCTCCTGCACTCTTCAGTACACACATTAGGTCGGTGAATTCTAGGCAGAGCATTATTATACTACGTGGTTTGGTGGAATGCTGCTGATGGTGACCAAGGTGATGTGCTCTTTGAATATTTAGAGGAGCAGGAGTCTGAAAACTTAAGAGTTCCGGCAAAAAAGTCTTCAAGAAGGCGAGCAGATCGGGCCTTCAATGTTCTCCGCTAAACCATAAATATGCAGATTGTTCCTTCTGTTACGATTTTCAAAATCCTCGGTGTGAAGTTTAAGTGTTTGGATTTCTTGTTCCAACATAGGAATTTTAGTCGACATGTCTTGGAGATGACCCACACATTGTTCCATTTCAGTGATTTTGCCTTCAATGCATATCCAACAGTCCTCAATCAACTGCAATCTTTTGTTGGTGGTATTCATGAATTGTTTGAGTGCACGTAGTTCGTCCAAAATTGTATCCAGGTCCTGATTTGAAGATGACTGAATCATTCTTGACTCTTTTAGGTTTGGTACTAGAAGAGGATGCACTGGGTAGGCTAATAGTGTGTCGCTAGACATGTTAATGATGGGTGCCTAACGATGTGGAGGTTTATGAATAGGAGAGATTTTGTCCATAGAAGTATAAAGAGGGGATCGTGAGAAATCCCCACACAGCAGGTGAAAACACGATTACAATACCTCAGGACCAGTCTCAGGAGAACGTAGATGTAGATTTGATCCAACAACAGTTGATGTTCAAAAGGCACTGTAGGATTATATAGGAAGAAGATGAGGTAATAACAACCAGCTCAAAAATAACATGCTCTGAGGGCACCAAAATGAACATAGACTGCAGTGGTAGGTGTTTAATTTCATCAAGCCATTGCTATGAGTCATGCGGGTAGTGAAATATCCAAATAATGTTGGTCGCAGGAGACATCTGAGGAAACAATAATGCGAGCACCACACTGCACAAAATGGCAGACGCTCGTGAGTGAAGAGAAGACCTTCCTTGAGGAAAATCGAGGAAAAAACGAGTAGGTAAGGTATCCCGATAAATTAGAAGCTCACCAGCACAAAGCTCTGTAAGAGATCAGCTACTGGAGCACTGGGCATGGTCTGAATGCGGACAATGATAAAGTTCGCAGCTCCGCGAATATATAGAGCTCAGTAGACAGCTGCGGTCATGCTAGGATGCCACTCCCCAGACATAAGTATACTTGACAGCACACCACTTGCTCGGCTTAGCATGTGTTATGCAAAGAACAGACAGGTTTCCATAATTTGCATACTTTATTTAGTTGTAGCACAAGCCTTCAAACAAACGCAGATAGAGTCCAAAATTTTTCTTTCGTCATCACTATGGACAACCACCTCGACCATTTACTTGCTCGTGACTTCAGTTGTACTGGAGCTTGCACCACACAGATAGGGCACTAAACAGCAACTCTTCTTGGGAAGACAGCAAAGTGCAAGGTAGGTACTACTAGGTTAGAATTCTATCTCTGCTGTGTGCACAATGAATTCTCTGAATAACAAGGTAACTGAGGTGAATACTATTTGTATTGTTTAAGTATTAGGCAAAAGCAATGAGGTTGAGTAATGGAGCAAAACTCACCAAACCATAGTTGGTCGCTTGAGGTAACGGAGGTAAGAATAATGCAAGCGCCACACTGCACAAAATGGCGGCCGCTCCCGGGTGAAGAATAGATGTTGCCGCAACAGAAATCGTTAACTCAAAAGGTTGCCATCACAAAGGAGACCGGCTGCAGTAGCCCTGGGCATGGTCTCAATGCCGTCGATAAGGACGTACGCAGCTCCATGCGTATATGAAGCTCAAAGGACAGCCGCCATCTCGCTTCGATGCGTAAGCCATGTCCCTGGAAATTTTTTTAAACCAACAATAATTTGCCAAAGGATCAGAAAGATTCAGAGGTAGTATGGTAATAATGGATACTGAAGACTACAACCGAAGGATGTATTTACCCTTGCAGTTGTAGCACATCATAGGAAATCGAACCACAATGAATTGAAAGAGCTTGGAAATAAAAAAAACTAGGTTACTCAGATTTTCCAGGGATGACGGGATCATTTGTCAACTAGTGTATGATTTTTTAAACAATGAACACCCCATAACACCAGCTCTTTATGGGCTACCAAAAGTGCATAAGAACATCAGTGACCCCGCCCCATATAAGACCTATCGATTCTAGTATAAACTGCCTATATGTGGGCAGGTTTGAGGCCAAACATCTTTTAATGAAGCCACCCTGTTTTTTGAAAATGTTAAATGTTGGCCACGATTTATAGACAATGTCTTTTTTTATATGGCAAGGGGACAAGAACACCTTAGATGAATTAATTTAATGGATTAATTGCAGAGATGTGAACTTGAGGTTCACTTCTACCACGAGTCAAACAGCCTGCAGCTTTTTAGATATAAGTATCAAGGCTGTTGACAAAAGACTAGAAGTAGAACTTTATACTAAACAGGCTGACAGAAACACAACCCTGCACTACAGGAGCAATCACCCTAGCTCCCAAAGGGATAATATCCCTTTCAGTCAATTTTTGCGACTGAAAATAAACTGCACTAATAAAAATTATTTTGAATACTATGCAGATTCTTTAAAAATGACGCTACAAAATAGAGGCTATCCAAATAAATTGATCAAGCATGCATATAAACGTGCTAAGCACTATAACAGGCACAGTATATTTATAGGCAATGAGAAAAGAGGAACTAACCAAGAACATAGGATAGTTGCTGTTACAAACTTTTCTATTGCAAGTAATGAAATCCAGAACTTGATAAATAGATCATGGTCTTTGCTTAATGGGGAGGGAAAACCTGAAATTCCCAAGCCCATCATTGCCTTTAGAAGAAATAGAACCGTCAGGATTGAATTGGTCCATACATATAAGGAAACAAAGGTGCCCCAACGGAGTAGTTTATTAAATGGTAAGAGAATAGAAGGAAACTTCCAGTGTGGAAGCTGTACCAAAGGTGATTCTATGATCCAGGGTGCATACATTAAAATTAATGGCACAAAACACAAATATAAATTCCTCTTGAATTGTAGAACAAAAAATGTTATCTATCTGTTAATTTGTCCCTCCGGTAAAGGATACGTAGGGGAAATTAGCAGAGAAATGAGAACAAGGCTCAATGAACACAGGTCAGCTTTTAGAAATTTCTAAGAGAAATGGTCTAAAACATGCCATTCTTTTAATCTGAGTGTGATCACTGTGATCAATAAAGTATGTATACCTGCAAGTGAGTCACAACTAATTTTATCTTGGAGAAGTAACTCTTTCTTCATCACAATGGGGTCCGATTGATTAAGAATGACAGTAATAACAATACTGCATTCTATCTCACTCTTAACCCCTTTTCTTTTCTTTTCACCTTTAAAATCAGGACAGTGCCTTTAGTTCTTTTTCACAGTCATGAACGTTACCAGTGATGATAGCTTGAGCAAGCTGGTGAGTACCAACCCGCAGCTCCGTTGGTGATGCTTACGTGAGGTACTCTCTGACCTTTCACTCCTTTTTTATTTGTTTCCAGTTCCTTTGGTGTTTGACAAACATTTAAAAACTTGAGCACTGTAAATGAGATATGACTGGCATAATGACGAAGCCAGCTTCACTCAAGACGGATGGAATAAACTTTCGCTCAGACTCGAGATTTCGTTGCGGTCTATGACATAGCCTCAACCCCAGTATCCCATGCGGCTAGATGAGAAAGCTCATATTGCAGAAATCCTTGAACAATTGGAATATCAAGGTGTACTTGAAACATGTGTGTCACTCATTGTCGGACATGCATAGTACAGAATACCCACAGTTCTGCCCTGGTGGATAGTCTTGTGAGAAAGAGGTTTAAGACTACACTTGACATATCCAATGGCTTTTTTAGCCATAAACTGTTCTCTCTTAGTAGTCAATGGACAGCTTTCACTTCTGGCAGCAAACAAAGACAGTTTAAAAGATTAGCCATGGGCTATAAAAACAGCCTGGAAGTCTTTGCCAAATGTGTAGTCTCTCTGCTGGAGAGCATTGACCCTGATGCGTACTTGTATATTGATGATATTTATCTCAAAGACAACGAATTATGGACGCATATGTGGCACGTTGACCGATTCATTGTTATGTTTGCAGACTTTGCAAAATCACACATTGCAGAGTACACAGTGTTGTTTCTGGGCTATGAGCTCAACAACGAAGGTCGAGGCTTAGCACCTCACTTCTTGGATAAATGCGCACCGTTGCGCGCTCCAACAACTCTGAGAAAACTACAATCTTTACTGGGCTTTTTTAATTTCAGGCATTCTTACATTCCCAATTATGCCCAGTGTATCAAGCTACTTTATGCTTTGATACAACCTGCGTTTACCAAATCATGCTGGCTGCCAGAACATTCAGATATACTGCAAACTTTGCAGTCTGATCTTCCTGAATCTAAATACTTACTGACACGTGACAACCACACAAACCTGGTAATAAGAATTGTGTCAGGTGCAGTGGGTTTCACGTACTTGACGTTTAATGAAGGAGACACGGTCTCCATTGCTCACAGGTCACACTTGTACACTTCGGCTGAGATGAGCTTTTCTTCTGTGGAGAAAGTTTTGACAGCAGTACAGATGGTGATTCTTAAAGAACGTGCACTGTCACAGGGGAAACACAGGTTGGTTGTTACACCGTATCCTGCCCTTGAGGCAGTGACGAAAGCCAGTGTACCAAATTCTAAAGCTTTGCATCCACGTTGGATACAATGGGCAACTTGACTGACGTTTACAGATGTCATGTTTATTTTTGATATTTACAACAAGGGGTGGTGAGGGACAGAGTCTCTGAATTAAACAGAATACTCTCACCCAGTCAAGAGATCAGGGCTAGATCCAACACCGTTTTTTAGCTCACTGCACCATCCCAGTTTCAGAACCTGACTGTATGCAAATTAGTCTGTTCCTGTCCCAGTGCATGATGGGAACAGGGCAAACCAAACTACAAAAGCCAATTCTTACACTGGGAAGGAAACAAGCTACCGGGGACCAGTTTCTGGCATTTCAGCCTCTTCGGCCCGGCTTGCTTGAATCCTGATGGTGCAATGAGCAAGGGACTCACATCTGAGTATACCCTTCCACGCTTAGGGTGGACAAAAATATTTACAACAAGGGGTGGTGAGGGACAGAGTCTCTGAATTAAACAGAATACTCTCACCCAGTCAAGAGATCAGGGCTAGATCGAACACCGTTTTTTAGCTCACTGCACCATCCCAGTTTCAGAACCTGACTGTATGCAAATTAGTCTGTTCCTGTCCCAGTGCATGATGGGAACAGGGCAAACCAAACTACAAAAGCCAATTCTTACACTGGGAAGGAAACAAGCTACCGGGGACCGGTTTCTGGCATTTCAGCCTCTTCGGCCCGGCTTGCTTGAATCCTGATGGTGCAATGAGCAAGGGACTCACATCTGAGTATACCCTTCCACGCTTAGGGTGGACAAAAATATTTACAACAAGGGGTGGTGAGGGACAGAGTCTCTGAATTAAACAGAATACTTTCACCCAGTCAAGAGATCAGGGCTAGATCCAACACCGTTTTTTAGCTCACTGCACAATCCCAGTTTCAGAACCTGACTGTATGCAAATTAGTCTGTTCCTGTCCCAGTGCATGATGGGAACAGGGCAAACCAAACTACAAAAGCCAATTCTTACACTGGGAAGGAAACAAGCTACCGGGGACCGGTTTCTGGCATTTCAGCCTCTTCGGCCCGGCTTGCTTGAATCCTGATGGTGCAATGAGCAAGGGACTCACATCTGAGTATACCCTTCCACGCTTAGGGTGGACAAAAATATTTACAACAAGGGGTGGTGAGGGACAGAGTCTCTGAATTAAACAGAATACTCTCACCCAGTCAAGAGATCAGGGCTAGATCCAACACCGTTTTTTAGCTCACTGCACCATCCCAGTTTCAGAACCTGACTGTATGCAAATTAGTCTGTTCCTGTCCCAGTGCATGATGGGAACAGGGCAAACCAAACTACAAAAGCCAATTCTTACACTGGGAAGGAAACAAGCTACCGGGGACCGGTTTCTGGCATTTCAGCCTCTTCGGCCCGGCTTGCTTGAATCCTGATGGTGCAATGAGCAAGGGACTCACATCTGAGTATACCCTTCCACGCTTAGGGTGGACAAAAATATTTACAACAAGGGGTGGTGAGGGACAGAGTCTCTGAATTAAACAGAATACTCTCACCCAGTCAAGAGATCAGGGCTAGATCCAACACCGTTTTTTAGCTCACTGCACCATCCCAGTTTCAGAACCTGACTGTATGCAAATTAGTCTGTTCCTGTCCCAGTGCATGATGGGAACAGGGCAAACCAAACTACAAAAGCCAATTCTTACACTGGGAAGGAAACAAGCTACCGGGGACCGGTTTCTGGCATTTCAGCCTCTTCGGCCCGGCTTGCTTGAATCCTGATGGTGCAATGAGCAAGGGACTCACATCTGAGTATACCCTTCCACGCTTAGGGTGGACAAAAATATTTACAACAAGGGGTGGTGAGGGACAGAGTCTCTGAACTAAACAGAATACTCTCACCCAGTCAAGAGATCAGGGCTAGATCCCACACCGTTTTTTAGCTCACTGCACCATCCCAGTTTCAGAACCTGACTGTATGCAAATTAGTCTGTTCCTGTCCCAGTGCATGATGGGAACAGGGCAAACCAAACTACAAAAGCCAATTCTTACACTGGGAAGGAAACAAGCTACCGGGGACCGGTTTCTGGCATTTCAGCCTCTTCGGCCCGGCTTGCTTGAATCCTGATGGTGCAATGAGCAAGGGACTCACATCTGAGTATACCCTTCCACGCTTAGGGTGGACAAAAATATTTACAACAAGGGGTGGTGAGGGACAGAGTCTCTGAATTAAACAGAATACTCTCACCCAGTCAAGAGATCAGGGCTAGATCCAACACCGTTTTTTAGCTCACTGCACCATCCCAGTTTCAGAACCTGACTGTATGCAAATTAGTCTGTTCCTGTCCCAGTGCATGATGGGAACAGGGCAAACCAAACTACAAAAGCCAATTCTTACACTGGGAAGGAAACAAGCTACCGGGGACCGGTTTCTGGCATTTCAGCCTCTTCGGCCCGGCTTGCTTGAATCCTGATGGTGCAATGAGCAAGGGACTCACATCTGAGTATACCCTTCCACGCTTAGGGTGGACAAAAATATTTACAACAAGGGGTGGTGAGGGACAGAGTCTCTGAATTAAACAGAATACTCTCACCCAGTCAAGAGATCAGGGCTAGATCCAACACCGTTTTTTAGCTCACTGCACCATCCCAGTTTCAGAACCTGACTGTATGCAAATTAGTCTGTTCCTGTCCCAGTGCATGATGGGAACAGGGCAAACCAAACTACAAAAGCCAATTCTTACACTGGGAAGGAAACAAGCTACCGGGGACCGGTTTCTGGCATTTCAGCCTCTTCGGCCCGGCTTGCTTGAATCCTGATGGTGCAATGAGCAAGGGACTCACATCTGAGTATACCCTTCCACGCTTAGGGTGGACAAAAATATTTACAACAAGGGGTGGTGAGGGACAGAGTCTCTGAATTAAACAGAATACTCTCACCCAGTCAAGAGATCAGGGCTAGATCCAACACCGTTTTTTAGCTCACTGCACCATCCCAGTTTCAGAACCTGACTGTATGCAAATTAGTCTGTTCCTGTCCCAGTGCATGATGGGAACAGGGCAAACCAAACTACAAAAGCCAATTCTTACACTGGGAAGGAAACAAGCTACCGGGGACCGGTTTCTGGCATTTCAGCCTCTTCGGCCCGGCTTGCTTGAATCCTGATGGTGCAATGAGCAAGGGACTCACATCTGAGTATACCCTTCCACGCTTAGGGTGGACAAAAATATTTACAACAAGGGGTGGTGAGGGACAGAGTCTCTGAATTAAACAGAATACTCTCACCCAGTCAAGAGATCAGGGCTAGATCCAACACCGTTTTTAGCTCACTGCACCATCCCAGTTTCAGAACCTGACTGTATGCAAATTAGTCTGTTCCTGTCCCAGTGCATGATGGGAACAGGGCAAACCAAACCAAACCCTTTCTCACTGCTCCATCAGGATTCAAGCAAGCCGGGCCGAAGAAGGCTGAAATGCCAGAAACCAGTCCCCGGTAGCTTGTCTCCTTTCTGGTGAAGAATTGGCTTGGTAGTTTAGTCTGCCCTGTTCCCATGATGCACTGGGCCAGGGACAGACTGATTTGCATATAGCCAGGTTCTGAGCTGGGATGGGGCAGTGAGATAAATAACGGTGATGGATCAAGCCCTGATCTTTGGACTGGGTAAGAGTGGTCTGTTTAACTCAGACACTCTGTTCATCACCACCCCCCTTTTCTAAATCGTTTTTGGCCACTATAGGTGTGGCAGGGTATACTCAGACATGAGTCCCTTTCTCACTGCTCCATCAGGATTCAAGCAAGCCGGGCCGAAGAAGGCTGAGATGCCAGAAACCGGTCCCCGGTAGCTTGTCTCCTTTCTGGTGAAGAATTGGCTTGGTAGTTTAGTCTGCCCTGTTCCCATGATGCACTGGGCCAGGGACAGACTGATTTGCATATAGCCAGGTTCTGAGCTGGGATGGGGCAGTGAGATAAATAACGGTGATGGATCAAGCCCTGATCTTTGGACTGGGTAAGAGTGGTCTGTTTAACTCAGACACTCTGTTCATCACCACCCCCCTTTTCTAAATCGTTTTTGGCCACTATAGGTGTGGCAGGGTATACTCAGACATGAGTCCCTTTCTCACTGCTCCATCAGGATTCAAGCAAGCCGGGCCGAAGAAGGCTGAAATGCCAGAAACCGGTCCCCGGTAGCTTGTCTCCTTTCTGGTGAAGAATTGGCTTGGTAGTTTAGTCTGCCCTGTTCCCATGATGCACTGGGCCAGGGACAGACTGATTTGCATATAGCCAGGTTCTGAGCTGGGATGGGGCAGTGAGATAAATAACGGTGATGGATCAAGCCCTGATCTTTGGACTGGGTAAGAGTGGTCTGTTTAACTCAGACACTCTGTTCATCACCACCCCCCTTTTCTAAATCGTTTTTGGCCACTATAGGTGTGGCAGGGTATACTCAGACATGAGTCCCTTTCTCACTGCTCCATCAGGATTCAAGCAAGCCGGGCCGAAGAAGGCTGAAATGCCAGAAACCGGTCCCCGGTAGCTTGTCTCCTTTCTGGTGAAGAATTGGCTTGGTAGTTTAGTCTGCCCTGTTCCCATGATGCACTGGGCCAGGGACAGACTGATTTGCATATAGCCAGGTTCTGAGCTGGGATGGGGCAGTGAGATAAATAACGGTGATGGATCAAGCCCTGATCTTTGGACTGGGTAAGAGTGGTCTGTTTAACTCAGACACTCTGTTCATCACCACCCCCCTTTTCTAAATCGTTTTTGGCCACTATAGGTGTGGCAGGGTATACTCAGACATGAGTCCCTTTCTCACTGCTCCATCAGGATTCAAGCAAGCCGGGCCGAAGAAGGCTGAAATGCCAGAAACCGGTCCCCGGTAGCTTGTCTCCTTTCTGGTGAAGAATTGGCTTGGTAGTTTAGTCTGCCCTGTTCCCATGATGCACTGGGCCAGGGACAGACTGATTTGCATATAGCCAGGTTCTGAGCTGGGATGGGGCAGTGAGATAAATAACGGTGATGGATCAAGCCCTGATCTTTGGACTGGGTAAGAGTGGTCTGTTTAACTCAGACACTCTGTTCATCACCACCCCCCTTTTCTAAATCGTTTTTGGCCACTATAGGTGTGGCAGGGTATACTCAGACATGAGTCCCTTTCTCACTGCTCCATCAGGATTCAAGCAAGCCGGGCCGAAGAAGGCTGAAATGCCAGAAACCGGTCCCCGGTAGCTTGTCTCCTTTCTGGTGAAGAATTGGCTTGGTAGTTTAGTCTGCCCTGTTCCCATGATGCACTGGGCCAGGGACAGACTGATTTGCATATAGCCAGGTTCTGAGCTGGGATGGGGCAGTGAGATAAATAACGGTGATGGATCAAGCCCTGATCTTTGGACTGGGTAAGAGTGGTCTGTTTAACTCAGACACTCTGTTCATCACCACCCCCCTTTTCTAAATCGTTTTTGGCCACTATAGGTGTGGCAGGGTATACTCAGACATGAGTCCCTTTCTCACTGCTCCATCAGGATTCAAGCAAGCCGGGCCGAAGAAGGCTGAAATGCCAGAAACCGGTCCCCGGTAGCTTGTCTCCTTTCTGGTGAAGAATTGGCTTGGTAGTTTAGTCTGCCCTGTTCCCATGATGCACTGGGCCAGGGACAGACTGATTTGCATATAGCCAGGTTCTGAGCTGGGATGGGGCAGTGAGATAAATAACGGTGATGGATCAAGCCCTGATCTTTGGACTGGGTAAGAGTGGTCTGTTTAACTCAGACACTCTGTTCATCACCACCCCCCTTTTCTAAAATGTTTATTTTTGACCCCTCATAGCAGACACAGGAGTTTTTACAGTATGAAGTTGTTCATCCTGCTCCTTTGTCTTTGCGCCCGCTTGAGGATTACCATTGTATCATTTACACTGATGGTTCGGCGCAACCGGCGATGTGATCTAAGCATGCTTATTCAGCGGCCTGTCCAATAGTGGTGAGTACAATGGTGAACGGCGAATTCAAATCCGATGTTGTGCACACGCAGTCATTAGGGGTCTGTACCACCCAGTTGGCAGAGCTACGTGCTCTGGTGCTTGCACTGGAGTTTGCTGATCCGTGTGTGACTACTCTAATTGTAAGTGACTCTTACTACTGTGTTCAGTCTTCCAATAACAATTTGTTTTTTCGGGACTCAAAATGACTATTGTGATTCCAAAGGTAGCGCAATAAAACAGAAAAAATGCTTTGGGTTCGAGTTGCAGAACTTAAAGAGTGTCTGCCTCTCATAAATGTAATTCATACTCGTGGTCACCAGCGCATAGGAGTACACACTGTTGCCAACAGTCTTGCTGATGAAGCAACAAAGACAGCAGTGGCAACGTATGTAGTAGCAGCAGTTACACGTTCCAAAAGTAAGATTGATGATGACATATTGGCAGCTATTGCTACAACAGATAAGGGTAGTGATTACCCTAGAGGTTTCCCTTCTATATACTCTTATCATTTAAGTCCTGATAAAGTTACCTATGTGAGAATTAACCATGTTGGTGACAGATTGACTCCCAACACAGACCGCAGGCTTTCATTGATAGCCGCTTACGAGGGCATGGCCTCTGCTCATGCCGGCGTTTCAGGGACTGTCTCTATCTTGCAGCAACAATACTGGTGGTGTGGATTGTCCAAACAGACTTGTGAACATGTACTTGCATGTGACATTTGCCAGCAGATTAAACCTTAGACTGCTGCGCGTATACCACAAACACAGCTGTACATATCTAATAAACCAGTTGGGTGTGTTTGTTTAGATCACTGCGGTCCTTTCTCTTCTGATACTGCAAATAAGTTCATCTTAGTTGCAGTGGATTCTTCCGCACGCTTTTTATGGGTCTGACCACAACGCAGCGCTGATGCTCGAACTGGCATCAGGGATTTGCATGCCTTTGTGGGAACTTTTGCATGTGGCACCCTTAATTTTGACCAAGGCCCGGCATTCACCTCAAAGGCGTATGAAGAAGCCATGAGGTCTTTGGAGGTGCAGGTAAAATTTTCATACAGGCCTGAGGGCAATTTGGTTGTGGAGCGGATGAACTGTGGCTTAAAAGCAATCCTTGACAGCTAGGGTTTTAGGTACTGGCAGAAACTGGTTGGCCCATTTGTATAGCGTTCAACGTGCACTCAATAATCTCCCTAGAAGATCTCTTGGTGGGCGAACCCCATACAACATGCTCTTTGGCATAAAGATGTTTGTCCCAGACCTTGAGGGTCTAGACATGGTGGCATTGACCGCACCCTTTGATGTAGATTATAATTCTGCTTTATTACAGAACCTACAAGAGACTTGAGACAGTCTTGCAAAGGAACACTTGCCCTCCACAACTGATGCTGTGCTTCAGATTCCGGTAGTTGGCTGGCTACCTCGAGTCAGTGACCTGGTCCGTGAGAAGGTGGAGAACAAGAAGGAGTTCGGCCTCTCATATCGTGCACCAGGCCCTGTGCTTGGCATTTCAGGGTACAAGAACAGTCATTTTACCTCCACTTCCTGGTCGCAAGGATAACAGGTACATCTCCATTGACAATGTCAAGTTACAACAAGTAGCCGGTTCTTCTTAGCTAGTATGACTCCAGCGGTCTCTTGTCCAGCAATGCTGAGAAATTCTGTTTTGGCCCCAGCTAACACTAACAGGCCTGACATTGCCATTTGTCATGACTACTTTTACCATCCATTATTGAATTCACCCAGCTGGTGATCCCAATGAAGGTACTGAGTATACTTATCCCACAGATGTGTTGTTGCCTGGTGTACAAACAGGTGCAGTTGACCAGTCCCGTTTTTCTTTTGACACTAACTCTACAATATCAAGTTCTCCATCAAACATTTCTATTTTTGCTCTTTGGTTAAAAATACATTTTTAATACCCCCTTGAACTTATATATGGCTGGTGCTTGTCTCAATTTATTTATACATGTCAATTAGATTTGTGGTTGGATTGTTTCATCTAGTAAATGGACATTATGTTACAGAAAGATCTACAATTAGGTTAATTGATGGAACTTTGGCACTCAACTCCTTGCCCCACATCATGAAGAGGGACCAGACTTTTGTCAACATCACTGCCTGGCCAGTGTTGGATGGGATTGTGTGGGATGCTCTTAAATTTCAGGTTCATGGTCCTACAGAGGTTAATAATGTTCCCAATGTACTTCGTGTTTCTATGGGGGATGTTGTGAAACAAAATACACGCTCTGATGATTGGGATGTCCAAGCCGTAGAGGTTCTTTTTCTGATTTGAAATATTATGCTGCATTTGATGCTGAAGATTTGTACTTGGACACTGCACATTATGCAGACTTATTATGCTACCAGCATTATGGCAATAATTTCCTGCAGAAAACAAATACATTTAGAAATGTGGTCAATTATACACAATGGGAGCATTGTCCAGCTCCAAAGTGAAGGCAGCTCGAATACTCTCTTGAAAAAGTTTACCTACTTTACTGGTTTTAACCAATCCAATCCTGAAGCCTTTTATATTAAAATGACTGCAAAGTCCTCTCCCAAAGTTAGACTCACTCACACTAAATTACTGTATTCAAAGACCTTTATCGATCAATTAGCTATGGGGGGCTATGAGCTGTGGAAAGATACCATTGATCTTAAATCTGTTTGGGGTTCTAAAGCTTGGCAAGTGCAAAGCAGTGAAGCTTTGCATTGTGCATGTGTCACCCCAAACCAGATGTTGTTTCTGAACGCTACAACTTCACATACTACTTGCTTTGTATTGGCTACATCTAAAAAATTAAATGCCCCTTCCACTCCTACTTTGGGTGCTTGTCCTACATGGTATAATCACAACGATATGTCCCTTGATGAATTGCAGTCTCTGATAGCTAATTCCTCCTTTAATGTTTCCAGCTTGGATCCTCTAGGTTGGTTATTATGGCAAAAAAGTTCAGATTCATGCGAACATCGTTTTCTGGGTCTGGCCCCAGGCTATACGCAGGTTAGAGTAGACCCCTGTTTTGAAAACGCCCATTCTGTTACTACCTATTCAGTAGGCAAATTATGATGGAACTGGCTTAAGCATTCCACTTTACCGTCAGTTAAACTTCATTTGTCCAAATTGACTGACGATGTTGATTTGAATGACTTTGTGAAAGGCCCTGTAGGAGGCAAATCCAAACGATGGATATATGCTAGTTACAACGAAGTTTGGAAACTGTCCCAAATTGAAGCTGCTTTTAGATTAAGAGCAATTGATCAAGCTAATTTAGAAAAGGTGCTTGCTGTCGATGACAATAGCATTAATACTCTGTCTTCTAGAATTTACCCCTTAGACAATATTGTGTCATCTGTTGATATTCTACAGGATGAAATGTATGTTTTGTACCATGATCAAAATCATTTACAATCTATAATGCAGTTTGCGTGAACTTTACAACCTTTAAAGTCCGGGAAAGTGCCTCGGGACTATATGAATACCTCATCTCAGTTTTTACCATTTATTTTGATTGAAAAATAAAAGTTTATGTTCATGAAGGATGCATCATATTCACTTTTACAAATTGAAAATTTAGAACCTTTACCATTTTCTGTTGCTGAATCAAATTCTGAGGTATGGCTCATTCATGGGTTAATAACACTGCCCTTCCCCGTGTTTAAATTCAATTCATGTATGAAACACTATGCCATAGGTAGAATATAACCATTGGGAAGTGCCTATCTCCATGAAGTTTGGTCTCTACCTTTCTCATACAGGTGCATGAGAGAGGGTAAAGTAGTTTATTTGAAGGGCGAGGAATGCACTTCTACACCTGATCACTCACTAGTTTGCAAAAACATACAATTGCACGGCTCATTTAACACGCAAGCCCCGAATTTAGCTTACATTTTAAAAGGCAATCCAGTGCCAGCTATTACACCAACTTTCACGCTGCTAGCTAACGGTAGTAATTTGCTTTTAAATAATTAAGCTTTCCGGGTATGCTGGCTGGGATCCGGTACATTGTAACCGTCTCCCCTGTGCGGTTTGCTGTAAAAATGTACTCCCCCCCACCGCATGGGAGACTGGACATATCCATCTGGCCTTCCATTCCCACCTTGAAAGCAGAGTTCAACAAGACAAATAGAATAAGGGCTCTGTTGTCTCAAAGAAAAGTCGCCCTTACTTCTTCCCGTGAAACATTTGCCCTTCACGTGGCAAACACCCGCACTGAGGTGCATGCACTTTTAAATACTAATCTCCCACTTCATTTCGCCACTTTGATTCACACTATATTCAATGCCTCATGAACAACAGGATTGGAGCATTTTTTCAAACTTGTTAGCTCCGGCCTTGTGACCTCATTCCAAACTATATTTGGTGTGATACCGGCATTTTTTCATTCTATTTTTTCCAGCATCAACGGCGGATTGCCTTTAATTCTCGCCTTGGCTGCGGGGTGTACTATTCTTGATTTGCTTGCTCAGAAATGGCTGCACAATCTGTGTCATGAGACAGCCTGTCCTGGCTGCTCCAGCTTCGCAACCGGATGCTTGGATATTATGGAATGCTACCTCTAGCAACCTTGAGTGTAGCATGGGGATTATCCTTCCGATTTTCGTACTTTACTTGGTTCAACCTGTTTTCCGTTGCCTGGATTGCTGTTTTAAATGCGCTCTGGATTTGTGTCTCTGCAATACGGTGTCTCCTGCCCTGGATTATGATCAACTAATGAGTCCCTTAGTGGCTCATGAGTTGGACTGTTCTGGTGTTGGGATTATGGCCTGTGCAGCGGGGCATGGGGTTTAGTGAATTGGAATATATGTGCGGCTGCACATGACTTCCTGGCACAAAGTTACATCGAAGAACATGCAAGCTGCCCTCTGATGGTGCTAGAGGCCCCAGCTTTCGAAGAACATGTATGTTCCTTCAATTTATTAAATTGGATGGCTGATTTATTTTATGATGATAACAATGACTTCCTCTTGGAGGCTGTTGCAACATACTGTGCCTGTACGCTGATGGATTAAATTGGCTAACGTCCATCATTTCTGCGTACAGTACTTAATACACATTTTTTTCCTTTTCTTTTTTTTCTCCCCTTGTTGGGCATTAAGTCGACCTTTCTGTTTTTTTACTACTTACTACTTCGAACTTTTCACTTCCAATTATGCAGTTTGGCAAATTTTGAACTTGGTTCTGTCTCACTCGAACTTGAACTCTGCGTTCCTAAATTACTTCCCTTCTTGACGTCGTCCGATCAGGGGAGGGTGTAGTGAAGACAGAGCCCTGCTTGCACACATTGCTATGTTAGCATACACTTATTAGAAGTTTAAATGTTATTTTGTCACTTTTTTTGCACATGACACTACATGTAACTGTTGTTGTAAGTTAAACTGCTTGATTTTCCTTGCATGAGAACGGGCTGTTTTTCACATCCCTAGACTTACACGCGACCTTAGTCTGTACACTGCGTGCAGAAGCCTTCAAGGTCATAATGACAATGTATGCTGTAATTCAGGTTGATCGGCCAATGCTCTAGACACAACACGTACACAGCTGCAACAAACTGAATTTCTAGTGACTTTAATATTGAACTGCATGAATGATTTGGGCACTTGGAGAAAAACGTTTCCATTGATAGAGAGCTTTGCTGATCCTGAGATGTGATTAACCTCTGCTGATCTTGGAGGTATGGGGTTCCCCATTTAAGCCTAAGACACCTTCTATTATTATAAAACCTAGTGCCTAGCAGGGGAGGGTAATTCACAAGGTGCTATATGACCTGTTTCCACTATCATTATAACATGATTTCTCCCTTTGTGTTTTATGGAATTGTAACAATACTGATTTGTTTTATTTCTAATCATATGCCTGCTTATGTTAGCCAAAATACTGCATCTTCGAGCATGTGGTTAAAAAAAACATTTTAAACTTTTCTGTGTCTCTGATTACTCACGTTGTGGACTGGTATGAAAATAAAAATGAAAGAGTGTTCTTGATTCCCACCAATCCTGAGAGTACCCTAAGTCACATGTTCTGGGTTGTCTAATCATTGGTAGCTTCGCTATAGGACGGAGAGCTAATGAGACACTAATGCTAGTCAGATAGGGGTTCTGGGTACTGAGGTGAGTTTTTTGGAACACTACAATTCACTGAGGTCCTGGGTTCCTAGGTATAGTTCTGTCCATGAGCAGATTCCCCGCAACAATAGTGAATATCCAGATTAGGATTTTTTTTAAATAGTTTTTTATCTAAATGTTATGCATATATACATTGAATTGATATATTAAATATTTGACATTTTTACATATATTTGGGTTGTGTTATGGCTTGAAGTTGTGGGTTTTTGGATTGTGAGTTTCGAAACAGAGAAGAGGTTTATAGATGTGGTTGTAGGGGAAAATGTATTGTTTTTACTAAAGTGCACCCTGTCCCCTAAATTGGAAAGGGTACCTCTCAATATGTGTTAATAGTCTGTAAGAAATTTCAACAGCATGTAGAGTGGCTTGCACTGGCTGTGTATATGGTTGAAAACCTAGTTCTATCAACTGATGTGTTCGTAAGAAAGTTTAATTGCATGAATTGCATGTGCACACCATTGGCTTCTTCTGTGGTCATAGTTGTTTTTGGTGAACAGCTCCAAACAAGCATTCATTGACACAAATCGCAAATTGCATCCCCATATCTTTTAATGTTTCTGTCAAGATGAATATGTTTTTACATTTTCACTTCCTCCCATTTCGTTCCCCTAGGTCTGTTCCCAGAAGGTATACTAAATATCTATGTACACACACCAATTCATCATCCCCGATTGAGTAGAAACAGATTATTGATCCTGATGAAATGCCAGGATCATTCTGGACAGTAACAGGGATGAAATATGTTGACCCTTGACTCACACTAACTGGAGCTACAGTAGACCATTATTTGTACTTCTTGTCAACCTACGTTTTTAACCATGACAAAGAATTAAGTTAGCCTTTGGATCCCTGTAGTCATTTTGATTACACATTTTTCCCCATTCTACTCACATCTAGCCATCTCACCTCACTCTTCACGTCGGCAAAAAGAAAATAACTCTAGCAAAGGGCCCGCTTGAGGGTTGCGTTGGGCATTGCAGCACCGGCCCAAAGAGGAGCTGCCCGATGATGAAGTATGACACCCCAAAGGGTGTGTGACCGCCCTTGCTCCTAAAAGGAGCACAATCCCTGACTTGACCTACAAGTAGACCTAATCTCCCACAGAGGATGCAAGCCCAAAATTAAACACTGAGGTCTGATGGCTCAGTGGACTAAAGCAGACACTGCAGGGGCCTGTGTTTGACCTCAAGGTCACAGGTTAAAATCCCGGCGGGTCCACCTAGTCTTTCATCCATTTGAGGTCGAGAAAATGGGTAATAATAAACATCTGTTATTCAGCGCCAGGGCACCTTTGGGTAGGAATGCGCTTTACCAATACACCTGTTATGTTAAAAACCATGATTCATCCTATCCTAAACTTGTCTGATGTTACCCAAAATGTTATGCACAGGCAGTAAAGACTGACCCACACTTAATGCATAATTAAAACCCCAATCATCCAATTATTAAATAATCAAATTGTCCCATACAATATATCCACAGCCAGTACAAATCGCCCCATGGCGCAAGTTACATCCAAAAAGCCCATATCCAAAAGAAAGTTAATTGCTTGCCCCCAACCCTTATATCTTGCTTTTTTTAAAAACTGGTTTTAAGAAAGACTTCCATTGCGCTAAGAACCACAGGTAATCCACTAAAATATGTGTTAAATCTCCCTTCATATTTGGGTGCGTGCGTGATTTGATTGAGGAGCTCCCCAGTGGCCGCGATCATTGAACTTCTCTGCAGCCTCCCATCGTGGCGATCTGAGCCCCTGAGCGCTGCCGTGGCCAACTGAGACTTTGGGGCGCTTGTGGAATGCAGTGATTCCGGCAGAGATGCCCCAGCCTTCCACACACGACCGTACCTCAGCGTGAGGCGGCACTTGGAGGCCCCGCAATGACAGGGGTCGTCGGAGAGCCTGAGGGCGGAGCCCCGCCCCCGCTGCAGAGAACGGCCGATAGAACAATCGAGGCCGGGGCTCTGTTGCCTGGAGTGGCAGAGCAGCGGACTCCTGGGGGTCAAACATTGGGGGAAGCGGTGAGTCGCGTGATCAGCCATGAACCCCCCTAGGTACCGGGGCACCCTCTCCACTTAGATCACTGCAACAAGGACACCAGTGCCCTGCATGCGGAAGGCCCAATGTAGGGCCATTTTGGAGCAGATACATGCAGCTGTATCCCAGGTCACATAGATGCGATAATGGCCTTGCAGTACGATGCTGCAGAT
Organism: Lissotriton vulgaris; assembly: GCF_964263255.1. NCBI lineage: Eukaryota > Metazoa > Chordata > Amphibia > Caudata > Salamandridae > Lissotriton > Lissotriton vulgaris. The sequence goes on along the minus strand of NC_141689.1, from coordinate 2,002,178,281 downwards.
CAAGATCTCCCCTCTCTTCCCTGCTTGTGTGGGATAGGAGGGTGAGGTGCATTTAGCAACTGCCTAACATAAATAAAAGAGCAGCCTGACAGGCACACTTGCGGTGCGTCTGGGGACATTGAGAGGCAGACTTATTTAGTGACCCTTCTGTAGCAATGTGCTACAAATAATCACAGACGCTAATTATGCTTTAACTGAAGCCTTTATTATCTGTGTCCAGCTCTCACCCTGTCCCTACTCTAACTGCCCTCATCCTGTCCTGACCCCTCCTCTTCCCCTCAGCCCACCTAGCTCCGCCCACCCCAGCTACTAGACCGGCAACAGTATTACATCTCCCCCTTTCTTAATAAACAAAGCAGACAACTACTACTTCAGTCCATCTCTACAATGAGTCTCTTTGGTGGCTGAATATCACGACGTGGTCGCAAAGACACAGTCCCAGTAGACACACCTGGTGAGGGCCCACCCTGCTGACCTTGATTCTCCATGTGACCATGGTCAGGTTCTTCCAGTGCAGAATTGCTGGTAGGGTTTGTCACCGGCCCCTTCATGTGTTGAGGACACTTCTTGAAGTGAGAAACATTTCTGGTAATACGACGGTGTTCATATTCCGCAGTCAGCATGGTGCCCTTCTGTTGAGTCACCAGCAGTGGCTCATCACGAAATCGACAATCAGTCTTTTTCTGCTGCTCCTGCTTGACGAGGACATGATCTCCTTCATGCAAGGATGGCGATCTTGCTCTCCTTTTGGCATCGGCGTATGCCTTCATTTTGTCTTTGTTGTGTCTGTCAGTCACGGCCATCTCCTGGTGAATGTGGCTTGGCAGTACCTCTTGCAGGGCTCCTTCCCATGTCGGGATGCGATTTCTCATTGTTCGCCCTAGCATGAGGGTCGCAGGGCATTGCCCGGTAGTTGAATGAGGAGTCGTCCTGTAAGCTTTGAGAACTTCATTCAGAGCAGCCTGCAGCTCCCTCTTCTCAGCCGTCGCTTTCTGGAAGGTTCTTTTGATGGTAGCCATAAACCTTTCAATGGTGCCATTGGCTTGTGGCCAGAGTGGTGTGACTTTTCTGTGCTTGAAGTCCATGTGCTTTGCAAATGCACTGAATTCATGTCCATTAAATGGGGGCCCATTGTCCGTTTTAACCTCTCTGGGAACAACCCAAGTTGCGAATACCTCGTCGAGCACCTTGAGTGTGCAGGTGGCACTGGTGGACGGTATTATTTGTGCGATAGGAAATCTGGAGTACTCGTCGATTATAGCAACTACATACTTCCCAGACTGTAGCGGTCCATAAAAGTCCATGGCAACTTCTTGCCACACTCCACTGGGCAGGGAGGTCATTTGTAGTGGTGCCGGAGGATTACTTTTGCAGGTCAACTGACAGAGATGACAGTCTTTCAATGTATCTTCTACCATTTGGTCAAGAGAAGGGAACCAGACACGTTCGCTTAACGCTCGCTTGGTGGATACTACTCCTCTGTGGCCTTCATGGGCCAGGTTGATGACTCCTTGCCGCAGTTGACTAGGAATGACAAGTCGATGATCTCTTAGAATGACTCCATCAGTGGTGACCGATAGTTCATCGCAGACGTGCCGGAATGCCTGTATCTCTTTCCGGATTGTGGGGTCGGTGTCCTCTTTCTGCGTGGTTTGGATCCTGTGGAGTACCATTTGCAGGATGGTGTCTTGGGCGGTGACCTCCCGGATGAAATCCATGGGAATGGCAGGTGGCAGTGCCTGGTCAGCCACGAAGTGGATATACTCCTCAGCGATCGATGGTTTGGATTCTGAAGACGGCTGAGGGTGGCGGGACATGTAATCAGCCGGGTTCTCAGCCTTCCCCGGTTTGTGAACAATCGTGAAGGTGTACTCCTGAAGCCTGAGACCCCATCTCTCAATTCTTGGAGGCATCTTGGATTTCGGGTTGCCATAGATGGTAATTAGCGCCTGATGATCCGTGATCAGGGTAAAATGCTTTATGCAAACAATGATGTGTAATTTGCACTCCTTACTTAAACAAATTTATGTCCCTTCTTTACAATATTTACAACTGGTGCTTACCCATATCTTGACTAGCCCCAGTCAAGTTCGTACTAAATAAACACAATTCACAGATAACCTGTGTTATGGGAAGCACTATTCACTGTCTCACTACACGTGATAATTTATTATTTCTTCTTCATATACCAATAGTCATATCTCAGCATATCAAATATATCTCAAAACAAGTTCATGTGAAGTTTTTATCAGCAGTCTTGTAGATCAGATTGCTGATGTAAACATCATGCACAATATGCAAAGCAAAGAGTAAAATAAAATGAAATATGAATAACTCTCATCAAATCGATGTGTGTATTTCCTTCCTTCAAAATTGTTTTTATTCTTCTTGAATATCAGAAGTAGTATAAATCAGAATTCTTCAATCAACTTTCATCTTTACACAAGTGAAGTCATATCCCAATGCATTTCGGCATGCACCTTCGTCAGGGGAATGCACTTCATAAACCACAACAGAGGCAACTTTGAGACAAAATTCGTGTTCCTATTTTATGTCCTGGTTCCCCTTTGCGTGAAACCTCTCTCGCGTTATTAATGACCAGTGCAACGAAGGAGATAACTCTCTTCCCCACGCGATCCCTTTATGCCATGTGAATCTATCTTACTCGCGTTTGTTAAATGTTTCTCCTCTCGCGTCTCGCTCTCTTGCTATATCGCTCTATCGCTACGATAGGAAATAGGAACACGAATTTTGTCTCAAAGTTGCCTCTGTTGTGGTTTATGAAGTGCATTCCCCTGACGAAGGTGCATGCCGAAATGCATTGGGATATGACTTCACTTGTGTAAAGATGAAAGTTGATTGAAGAATTCTGATTTATACTACTTCTGATATTCAAGAAGAATAAAAACAATTTTGAAGGAAGGAAATACACACATCGATTTGATGAGAGTTATTCATATTTCATTTTATTTTACTCTTTGCTTTGCATATTGTGCATGATGTTTACATCAGCAATCTGATCTACAAGACTGCTGATAAAAACTTCACATGAACTTGTTTTGAGATATATTTGATATGCTGAGATATGACTATTGGTATATGAAGAAGAAATAATAAATTATCACGTGTAGTGAGACAGTGAATAGTGCTTCCCATAACACAGGTTATCTGTGAATTGTGTTTATTACAGGGTAAAATGCTTGCCATATATGAAGACATGAAAGTGTTTGCATGCCCACACCACGGCAAGGCTCTCCTTCTCTGGCTGCGAGTACTTCTTCTCAGGATCAGAGAGGCTGCGGCTGGCATAGGCAACAATCCGCCTTTGGTCAGAGTCATTATCATATTGAGCCAAGATGGCCCCTAAGCCAACGGGGCTGGCATCGACTGTGATCTCAGTCTTCCGTTGGGAGTTGAAGTATGAGAGGCTGTCAGCAGACTCTACAGCACGCTTTATGTCTTTGAACACCCGCTCACACTCAGGGGTCCAGTCGAATGGTTGGCCAAGCTTGGTAAGAATCCGAAGGGGGTGACTGATGGTCGCATAGTCACGGATGTAGCAGGCACAGTAGCTGGCCATCCCTAGGAAGGACCTCAAATCATTGACATCCTGCAGGCTCTTGGTGTTGTTCAGAGTCGCAATCTTGTCCGGGTCAGGCTTCATGCCCTCATCTGAGAAAATGTGGCCAAAGAATTTCAAAGTGGCCTGATGAAACTCAAATTTTTCTTTGTTCAGCGTCAAATTTGCATCCAGCAGGGCATGGCAAACGCGATCCAGAGCGATGTCATGCTCATGAACATCTGATCCGTAGACTAGGATGTCGTCGCTGTAGTTTAAGGTGTTGGGGATATGCTGAATGATTTGACGGATGGCCTCCTGAAAGATCTCTGCAGCAGAGGAGACACCAAAGCTCAGCCGTTTGTACCTAAAAAGTCCTAGGTGAGTAGCAAACGTGGTGATGTAGCGAGATTTGGCGTCTAATTCCAGTTGGTGATAACCTTTATTCAGGTCCAGCTTTGAGAAGACCTAAGCGCCATTCAGTGCAGCGATCATATCGCTCAGGTGCGGTCCAGGGTGTCGCTCCCTTTCAATTGCGGTGTCGGGTAGGCACATATCAACGCACAGTCTCACCTTGTTGGGAGTCCCTTTTTTTGGCACGATGACCACCGGCGATACCCAAGGGGTCGGGCCATCCATGCGCTCAATGATGTCTGCCTCTAGGAGTTCCTGAAGTTGGTCCTCGACGGCACTTTGAAGATGGAACGGAACTCGTTGTGGGTGCTGCGCGACGGGTTTGATCTGTTCATTAATGTGTAGCCGAATTTGACACCCTTTCAGCTTGCCTAGGCCTTGAAATAATTTTGGAAACTTGTTGACACAGTCCTGATTGTCGTTGACTTTGAATAGGATTTCCACCAGACGAAGACGTTCTGCGGTGGGGAGGCTGAGTAAGCAATCGGCTTTGGGTCCTTTGATAACATGTATGACCGCCTGTATGGTGATGCCGTCATGGGTAAGCGTTGTGTGGAATTTACCCAGACAGGGAAATGGCTTCTTGGACATCCACGTAAAGACGGGGACTGGTGCAAAAGTCAGTGGTGCCGGCTGCCACTCAGAGACACTCTCCTGAGTGTCTCTGAGTGGCAGCCGGCTATGATTTGTGATTTGATGGCAGCGTCAGGCGAGTAATTTTCAAATTCACAATGTCTTGACAGCCGTCGCAGCCGGGTGATGAATGCACTCATTGCTTCCTCTTTTGGTTGACGCGCTTGATGGAACGCATGGCGCTCATAATCCACGTTTCTTTTGTGGAAGAACTTCTTATTTAGTGCCTCGCGCACTTTGTCATAGGTTCCAGTATCTGCAGGTGCAAGGTCCTTTATGATTTTGCTTACTTCCCGGCCTGCCAGGTTGGGAGGGCAATTAACTTCTCTTTGTCTTCAGTCACTTTAGATCCCTCAATATAATCTTCGAAGTCTTCTAACCAGTCTTGCCACTTGGGGCCCATGCTCCCTCCCGTGGTCACGGTCAGAGGTTCTGGAGCTCGCGGGTGCGATCCTCCTGTGGCAGAAGGTTTCCGCAGTGGTGAGTTGTTGGGGGTCACCATTGTGTCGTTGTTTCCCTTTTACCCTCTTGTTTGCTCTTGTTTCTTTATTTGTCTTTACCAGTGCTTGTTTATTTGCTCTTGACAATGCTTGTTTATTTCTTCTCGCCAATGCTTGTTTACTCTTTCTGGCCAATGCTTGTTTATTTACTTTTAACAATGCTTGTTTATTTCTCTTTACCAATGCTTGTTTATTCCTTCTTGCCAATGCTTGTTTATTTGCTTCAACCAATGCTTGTTGATCTCTTCTTGCCAATGCTTGTTTGCTTGCTCTAGTCAATGCTTGTTTCACTGTGCCTGACTTCAAGATGGCCGCTCTATGACAATTAAGGGGTCTATCCTGACAAGCGCCTGACTTTAAGATGGCCGCCGTCACTGCAGTCACAAGAGGCTTTTCCTCCAGACCCACTCAGCTACAGTTCACTCTGGACTCACCGGCCGGCGACCCCAGTGGCAGCGCACATCAGGATTCACTCTTCTTTGGCCGCAACAGCTACCAGGTGAGGTTGGGGTGGGCTCCAGCCTTACTTTTCACCTTCCCGCTCTTCTTCGCCGCTGGCATGCCAAAACTCACACATCGGGCGTGAGGTTTTCCGACCTCAGTCGGCACCCGGGCGCCACTTCTAGCGCGCTCGGCAGCGCTTGTCATCAGGCTCCCGGGGTCAGCGTCCTCCACGTCAGGGGACCTTTACCTCACTCTCGGGTGCTGGACAGGGTCGGAGTGGGCTCCGGACTCCTGTTCTTTCACTGGTGCCAAGTTGCACGCATCCGGCGGGACTCGCGCTTTCGGCGCGAACAGCTTCTTCTTTCGAGCGTTTCAGCGCTCGTGGCAGTGGCTCCCTCTGGGCTCCCCACAGTCGCTGGAGGGGCAGGGTCACCTGCTGCTGACCTTTTTCTTCAAGTGGCAGCACCACACAGCAGCGGATTCTTTCCTCAACGCTGCAGGGGACAGGGCACTCTTATGAGGTTCATGTAGGCTGCAGTCATGCCTATCCCACCCTCGTCGCCAGTTGTAGCATCGTGCTACAAATAATCACAGACGCTAATTATGCTTTAACTGGAGCCTTTATTATCTGTGTCCAGCTCTCACCCTGTCCCTACTCTAACTGCCCTCATACTGTCCTGACCCCTCCTCTTCCCCTCAGCCCACCTAGCTCCGCCCACCCCATCTACTAGACCGGCAACAGTATTACAACTTCCTGGGCCTTATACTGTTTGTGTACTGGCGACTTCCCGTTTTGGCAGATAGGGGTGCCTTCTCATTGCTCCTCACACACCTTGGCGTGTCCCCATACACCATGGGTTGTGGAGACCCTAAGCAGTGACAGCTCTCCTTTGAGGCTGCTAAGACTAAGGAGGGTGGAGACAATGCAGCACATAGGGAACCGCCAGATCGCGCTGACCCCCCTGGACTCCCAACCACCTGCATTGGAGGGCGCCGCTGCCATAATGGCAGAATTACGAGCAGGCTTCAAGCCTATTGATGTGTGCTTTGACGGCCTGGGTGCACGTATTGACACCAAGCATGAACGATTGGAGCAACATGAGTCCCGCATTGACCCTGCTGAAAGGCGCATTTCAGATATTGAAGATGCAAAAGCAGCAATGGCCAAATGCCTGGATCATACAGAGTGCCTCCTTAAATCAACAGCAACAAAAGCAGAATATTTGGAGGCAACTTTTGTGCTGCAACAATCTCCGGATAGCCGGAGTTGCTGAGACTACCAACACAGGCCCCATGGAGGCATACGTGGAACGATTGCTGTCCGTACTGTTTGGCAGAAACAGTTTCTCCACCGCATTTGCTGTGAAACGGCATACAGATATTTGACCCCCAGATCCGCCCTGGTGCTCCCCCATGCCTTATCATAGCACAATTGCTCAACTATCATGATCAGGACGTCACCCTGCGCAAGGCCTGTGTCATAGAAAACCTGCAGTTTCAGGGGATGTTGTCACTTTACCCGGACTTTACGCTAGTAGTACAAGAGGCCAGGTGCAAATTCCAGGATATTAAGCTAATTTTGAAGGGTAAACATGTTCTTTACGCCATGCTGTACCCAGTGCGCCTTCATATCCAGCTTATTGTAAAGATTACTATTTTCGATACACCCGGGGACGCGGCCGACTTTTGGGAATGCCACAAATCGAACAGAGGCTCTTCCCCTGGGAAATGTTCATTCGTTGCTTGCGGTTATACGTTTATCAGAAAAACAAATGTTAGGCTTATGGTGCAGACTTACTGGGCAAAGATCCATGAACATTTCAAGGAAGATGTGACAAGATTTCTCTTGCTTCCTTTTTATAGCTGGTGTAATAATTGCTGTCCTAGTCCTACTTGAAGGCAGTTACATATAAATGCATGAACCATTGTTATCATTCTAAGTGGCCCGCTCAGGGCGTTGCAGCCCCCTTAGGAGATCTCCTACTCATTGCAATTTATATTCTTTGATGGCCTGCTTCTTACCTTTTTTGTCCGTCCCTGAACATGTCCCCCATGGTTCAAAGTTGTCAGCGGTTGAGTGTGTGATGTGTTAAAGCTTCAGTGGTAGGAGGCAGCCATGGATTATCCAGAATTGGCAGGTGTGGAGAGGACAAGTGATCACTCTTTAAATATTTGCGGAGGCATCCCCAAGCCCAGCATGTAGTTTGCAATGTATGGAACACAGCTGGAGTCCTCGCGCCCAAGTGGGAGAATCGTGAAAAGGGGATAAGGGTGGGCCTGAATGTATTTGGGCTGCAGAAATTGTAATCGCGCATCTGGGTGTTACCAAAAAAAGAATGTGTTTGTACTACCAAATAGACTATATAGTATAGATAAAAGCTGGGTACTCCGAAGCCACCCGTACAATAGCTAGGTAAGTGTCTGCCACCTGACTCATGCCTGTCCACCTGCCCAGACCAGCCGCATTAGCATGCCAAGAAGGGTGTTAAAAAAGGTGACCGTGAGCGGAATTGGAATGTTAAAGAACAAATATAAAATCTGTGGTAAAACCACCATCTTACTGAGAGCACTATCCATCGATCAATCTGTCCCGCAAGGCAATCTATGGCTGGACCCTAATCAAGCCCTGTCGCATCTGGGTTGAGGGATTCAGCCTCGCCTCCACTGATTGTTCCCTGTGTTTTTGCTGGTGCTGTGGACGTAAATGCACACATTAATGTTTTGTCCTGACTTGCATTTGTCATGCATTAAATTTCACTGTTTGGAGTTACAAGGGTCCTGTCTGTCTGTATTTTGCCTATCAGGATGCGCACATACTGGTTGAGACTGGCTGGGTGTCAATGTTCCACTGTTAGGTGCATGTGACTACATCTCCCATAATGCATTGCTGTGTGTGCTAGTGTACCTTCACTGGACTTATAGTTTTGTTGTGCTCCTGGGTCTCTCCTGGGTGTGTGGGGGAGGTATCAGGGGTGTGATGGCATGCTTCTTACCTTGTCGTGATTCCGGGGGGTCCGAGCTGTCCAGGTCTGCCACACTCAAAACACTCTCCGGAAGAAGGGTCCCCTCAACCATTTCTTTGAGTGGTGTTGAAGCGGTGGCAGTGGAGGTCCCACCACCAGTCTTCTTAGCCTGCTCCAACCTGGCAAGACCTTCTCCTTTAAACGCTGATGCATGTCACACCTTCTTTTCCACCCCAACTACGTTCTTTACTGATGAGGAAAGATATCCCGAAACCCGGGCCATGTCTCGGGTCTAGAGATCTTCACAACAACAAGTACTTACTTGCACCTACTGAGGTGAACCACTTACAAACCTAATGTACCAGAATCCTTACGGGCGATCCGGAGGAGGGGATAGCGGTGTGCGGTCCATTGCAGTTGTTTTTACAAATTGGCTCCCTTGAGCCTTTAAGCTGACGAGCTTCTGGACGACGCACCTGCGTGCCGGTTGGGCATCGAGGCCTGTGACGGTTGCTTGGCGGCCTTCTTTTCCACCCCAACTACGTTCTCTACTGATGAGGGAAGATATTCCGAAACCCGGGCCATGTCTCGGGTCTAGAGATCTTCACAACAACAAGTACATACTTGCACCTACTGAGGTGAACCACTTACGAACCTTATGTACCAGAATCCTTGGGGGCGACCGGAGGAGGGGCTAACGGTGTGTGGTCCATTGCGGTTGTTTCTACAAATGGGCTCCCTTGAACCTTTAAGCTGATGAGCTTCTGGACGACGCACCTGCGTGCCAGTTGGGCATCGAGGCCTGTGACGGTTGCTTGGCGGCCTTCTTTTCCACCCATACTACGTTCTCTACTGAGGGAAGATATCCCGAAACCCGGGCCATGTCTCGGGTCTAGAGATCTTTACAACAACAAGTACTTGCTTGCACCTACTGAGGTGAACCACTTACGAACCTTATGTTCTGTGGTTCATAGATTCTGAACGCGTTCAATGAAGGTCGTCGGGTATAGACGATTTTGGTATCAGCGGACCGCAAATCACGAGTGCGGTGTGTACGAGTGTTTTCGTCGTAACCGATCAATGAGAACACTACGTATTCAGGGATTTTGTTTGAACCCTCGGATTCCATTTTGTGTGCGGCAGCCATTTTGTGTGGTTGTCCTCACATAGGCCGATGACTATGGCAGAACGAGTCCTTGGGACACGTACACCTTAGTTGACTTTTGTGTGACCTGGCCGAACTGAGTCCCTTGCCCGAGGGTGACCTCGCTGAGCCAGTTCCTTGTTAAGCAGCTGGTCAGATAAAGATCAAAGAGCAGGACATTGCTGAGTTTATGGTACATGCGCACACCCTTCTATCTTGCTTCTCATCTGCTTCTGTTCCTTCCTTTATGGCTTAATCATTGATTTGGGTTAAGGTCTTTATGATGGGTCTGTCCGGCCTGATCGAACAGGAATATTGGAATTTGCTTGGTCATTTCTGGTGGGCTGGACAACGGAGAATGGGATTGTCGTCATGCGTTATGTTTGAAATGTCACCATTTCATTGGTCAGTTTGTATGTAATTGATGCTAGCCAGGAATGTGATTTTTGGCATAAAAGACGATGCTCCGCTCCTTGAATTTGTGCAGACTCTAGAGAACCACCCGTGTTGTGCTTCGTAGACCTCTGTTCCTGGTTGCAGCCAATAAACGTGGTCTTTGACGTCATCAAGAAGTGTCCCGTGTCTCTGTTTGCCGAGGCAGGGGAATCCGAAGACATCGGGCGTTATCCCTGGCGCCACTGGGTTCTAAAATCCGGTTCTTCAGTTGGCGCTCAACGTGGGGTGACTTCAGCGGTACCGGTCCAAGCCCGAAGATCGTGAGGAGCTTCGTGTGGAAATTCTGGAGGAAGGCCTGCCACTTCATCGACCCCTGTATGTCGTCGTGGTCCGAAAGTCTTTGCTGCGAGGTTCCCCGCTTTTCGACGGCTACGAAGGACTGCTGCCCTGACTGTCGCCCTGTCTTGGAGCCGTTAGACGATTTGTAGAGCGAGACAATAGACGGGTCTTCTGGTGACGCCATCGACATTTCAGTTAAGTATGAGTGGAACATCTCCCAGTCCTTAGTTTTGTTTGGGTATCCTTCGGGATCGCTTTGATTTGGTACCTGCAGGCCCCAAAGCCGAGGGACTCGTGTATTCACGAGACTAGCGTTTTAAGATTTCCCTTGAAGTTTGAAGCTAGACTAGTGAGCCAAGATGCCTGGTCTTAGCAGACTTGGAAAGATATTTGATTTTGGTTGTACTAGGGATTCCCGATTGGAGGATTCATGTCTGGTTCCTCCGATTGGAACTCCGACCTATGAGCTCTACGTGAAACATGGAGTGGGCCCCATCGCGTATAATGAAATAATATTATTATTATTATTAGGGAAATTTATAGAGCACCTGGTTTACGCGCACCGGCGTGTCCCCGCGCTATGGTAAGTGGGGTAAACAGTCCAAGCAGCCATCACATCCGCCTATCTTCCAAATAGGTGAGTCTTGAGTTTCCTTCTGAACATGGATTCTGAAGGCTCCAGACGTAGCTCTAATGGTAAGTCATTCCACTGCTTAGCAGCCAAATATCTGAAAGACCTAACCCCCATTCGTGCTTTCTTTATTTTAGGGATTTTCAGTAGCCCTGCACAGGAGGAGCGCAGATTCCTTGTAGGCTCATACCGGGAAACCAGACTCTGTAACGGGGCTAGGGCTTTGCCGCCCAGGATGCGGTGGCACATAGAAAGAGCCTTGAACTCCACCCTACTCCTGACAGGGAGCCAGTGCAGGGCCTGGAGCGCTGTCTTTGAAGAGGATCTCCTGGGGAGCCTCAGAATTAGGCAAGCAGCTGCATTTTGCAGCACTTGGAGGCGATTGAAGACCCTTCCTGTGGCCCCCAGATACAGCAAATTGCCGTAGTCTAGGCGTGAGGTGACTAGGGCATGCACCAGCGTCCTACGAGCTGTAATGGGCAGAAGGTCCAAGACCTTCCTCAGGGTTTTTAAAACTCCGAAGCATGCCCCCACCACCCGGCCAATCTGAGGGCCAAAGGCAAGGTCAGCATCCAACCATACCCCAAGATTCCTTACTTCCTGGCAAGGAACAGGTGTTTCTCCAAGACAGGGTGGCCACCATGTCAACGACTGTCGTGCCTGCAAACCAACGCGTGGTTGGCAAGCGTCAGCCCCTGGTGGTTGGCAAGTATACGGCGCATGCGCGCAGAGACACGCATGCGCAGAAAGACCCGACTCGTCATTTAACCACCCCCCCTTCCCTGCAGAAAACGCTTCGCGTTCCGTTCCGGTATTGGGGTTGTTCCTGTGTTGCGTTTCCGGGTCACGGTGGTGGCGAGCTGCGGGATCCGTCGGGTCTTCGCCGGGCGTCGGTACTTCTTTAGTAAGGTACTGTCGTCCCTTATTGGATTCTGCTTTAGCGCATTGTTTGCTCTTTATTTAGGAAGCGTGTTTATGCTATTACACGCGTTTCTGTTATTTTCGTCAGTGGAGTCTCGAAGTTTTTCCCTGATTGCAAGGGAGTAGTGTAGCTGTTTTTTTAAGTTTAATTTGTTTGGTATTTTCCACACGGCGTGTGGAGGAGAATAGGCATTGATAGACTGTGTGTCTTTTTACTTGATGTCTGACCGGGACTGGTGGAGCATTGATACTAGTCCCGGCTCTGAAACCTTGTTACCTGGAACTAGAGGAGTATTGATTCTAGTTCCAGGCTTTGAGGCTCCCTTCATGACAAAACACAGGTAGGCAGGAGCAATTAGTGACACATATTCCTGCAGAAGATTGAGACCGGTTATTCACCTTGTTATATATTGCACAGGAGACAGAGGTTACAGTTCCTGGATACCATTCCCTTCATATTCTACAAGTTCACTGCTTTTCACATCCAAACATCCTGTAGGTACCAGTTCTCTCTATCATTGCACTTATTAGGTAAACTTAGTATTCCTGCACTAACCTATGTCCTTTACATCCACTTAGGAAGCTGGATTCCAGATGTTGTATGGTTCCAGGAAAAATCAGTTAATCCTCCAGGTGTAAAGACGACATCTGTATATTCTTTTTTCCCCCACTTTCCTTGTTTTGTCTCCCTGTGTTCCCTTGACGGGCATCACTATTCCTGTGCAGTGATCTAATTCTGGCAGGTGGTGAACCGGTTAGGGGAGACAGGGAAAGAGCATCACCTTCCTGGTACTTCTGGGGCAACATTCGTGTCAAGCAATACAACGACCATGGATTAAACATACCAGGAAAGACGGTGTCCTACTGTGGTAAATATATTTTACCTATGCATTTTTCCGTATAATTATCAATACAAGACAGCTCATTTAAATGAGAGGCAGAGTCCGTGGTATCTGAGTCATACGGGCTTTAATGGAATTATCCTCAAGGATGGAGCATCATGTTCCGTCACCTCTAAGGTTCAGGAAGGGACAGTCAACGTTTTATTAACATTACACATTATATATAGTAATACTTTACAATTGAATCCAATACAGTAGGCGAAACAGGTGAAAAGAGAGAGATAAGAACACATGTGCGTAAGAGGAGGCGTGAAAAGAGGCGTACACATGGGCGTGCACTGTACAGGTCAGAGAAACGTCACAAGATACGTCACATGTGGGTGGGTGCATAGAGAAGAGTTGCAGAATCAGCAGAAACCCCTCCCCTGTATGCACGCGCAACTAGTATGACGTGAAACTGGGGGCTTTTACTTTAGCACTAGTGAAGGAGACTGGTGTCTGGAGTGTCAGGGCAACCTGTACCTATAGCATATCTGGTATCTGATGTTTGGTGGATGTAATGTCTGGAGTAAAAGGTCTCTCGGGCAGGGGCCATTCAGTACTGAAAGGTAGTGCATGCATACGTGTCTTGGTGCAATGCGCGGAGCCATAGGCCTACCATGGTAACGGGTTCAGTAAATCACTTGCAAGGAGGACAGGAAGGCCGGGCCCTTTGCTCTGCAGCCGGGAATATGTTTACCCATTTCACTAGACTGGAATGTGTTTTGGAGGAGGCTGAGCAGATACCTGTAGGCAAAACATGAATTTGGCAGGCAGTCCAGGCCGAGCCGGGCACCGCTGCGCTGGCAGGAAGTAAGGCAAGGGTCAGGGATGCGTGCAGCTTTTGGAGACAGGAGAGATGGGGCAGAGAGGCCTCGTTTAAGGGCCTAGCTTGACTGGGCCAGGAAAACATGGAGAAAACGTGGGCGAATTTCAGAAGTGCACCATATAAAGACGGTGGCACCGTATGCCTAAGAACATAATTAACGGGATTTCTTGGTATGGTTGGATAGCTAACATGTTAAGGATGGACGCAAATGTATTTGCGTCTCTCTAGCATGTATAGAACAGAAGCTACACGACATACATGGAACATGGGTGCATGGATAGGGTGCGAGTGGGGGTACACATTAGCTACCTGAAAAGTTCTATTACCTCATTCCCTCCTTGGACCCTACTACACCCTTCAGGATATGTCCATATTCATGAGACCATCTATCTGTTCATAAAGCATCATTTGTTCATCTTTCTTTATTCGGGAGCGGGAACGTGTACTTGGATGGGGAATACAAGCTGTGGTGCACAAGCCGCAAATCGCTGGCCCACATTGCAGACAGAGACAACAACTGAATACTATGGCCAATATTATTCCTAGGAACGATAACAATTTCCATCCCCAGGCGGATATCACACTCCAGAACCAACCGGACCAAGTCCAGGAGCCTGGATTCTGATGGGCTATTTCATGAAGCCGAGTTATGGCCTTATACACAGATGGCGCGTTATTTGGAATAAACACGCAACAACTGGATCCGATGAGTCTACAAGCCCCGCCCCTATCTGCCAAGATGACGTCAAGGACAAGGCGATTTTGAAGAACAACAAGTCTCATAGCAGACTGTTCCTCGGTCAGGTTACCTAAAGCAGAAGCAGTCTCATTCACTACTGCCTCTAATGTTCTGGTCAATTTTCGAATTAGTTTACTATTTGAGACAGTGCCTATGAATGGAAAGAATCCTTTATTGAAATCTATATATTGTTCTAATGTAGTTTCAGTCTGATCGACAATTGGGATCTTGATTTCCCTTCTATGTCGTACATGAACGAGATGTGGATTTCTGTGATAATCAGGCGGGGCTAGGAAAATAGGTGGCAATAGGAACGCAATATAGCACGTCCCATCCCAATCAGTGGGCAGATGAACATAAGCTGTATGTCCACAAATAAAATAAGAATGGCGAGAGGCTTTGAAAGTAGACTTTCCTTTGTCACTGAATTCGACCACAGTATTACAATCACTGTGTCATAAATGTACTGAGCCATTCTTTCTGACGCATAATTCACCTTTCACTGGCAAAACTGTAATGAACGGCAAGTTCGAATTAGTCTCGGACTGGACGTTCAGGATCATGAGGTTGAGGGAGAAGTTACCTAATGCATACACTTCATTTTCTAGATCGGTCCCTGTCCTTTGTGGGAGACCGTCTGCATCTGGGAAACATGCTTTATTCATGACTGTATTCAGGTTTCCCCATATCCAATTGCCTTGGGAAACTTTGGACCTACTATCTAGGGAGGACATTAAAGAAAACCATGCACCACACGAACCATTATGTGTGAACGGGTAAGGAAAGAGAGGCAGAGCTCCCTTGTACTTCTGATAGGGAGGGAGTCGGCCACATACCCAGCAATTGGTGGCATTGCTGGTCTGGTGAGTGTGATGTAACATACGAATGAATGTATTATTGCGCATTGCTAATCGATAGGATAACTCGTGGGGAGGCAGATCGCTGAAAGTGTGCTCCATAGTGTCATTAGAGGAAACATGTACATGTGAATCAAGAGGGAAAAAAACGTGTAACATTAAACTTATACAGATTATCGTAAGACTCAGAAGAAACATTGAGATCAAGGCAATTATGCATCGGCTATGCAAAACTTTACAGTGCTTTTTCCTTTTCTCGTTGCGCCTATCTCTCTGACTACTGGGGTCTATTCTATACATGTCAGAAACCTGTCTAACCGCTTCACCCGAGGGGGACTTAAACAATTAAACGCTGTCTGACTTACTAGACCTCAGCTTCGCACGATACTCCTCTTGGGGAGTTTTCTCTAGCAGGGGGAGTTTAGAATCAGTCTCTGAAAGTGGGCAGTCCTTAATTGGCAGGTCTGGACACAGTCCGTGAATTTTTTTTATATGGCTGGAGTGCACCCAGCCCTTCCTGCCCTCCAATTTCACTGCAGTTCTTGTAGATAATAAAACCAGTTTGGGCTGCTTCCATCTGGGTTCCAGCGGACTCTTCCGGTCGAAATTCCGTACGAGTACCAAATCACCTGGGCGGACTTCATGTGGCTTTACTTGGGTGTGGTCCGGGAAGGCAGCCGCGACCTGTGAACGACAAGATTGTAGTGCAGACATCAAGGAGGCCAGGTAATCTGTCAGCATACAACTGTCAACATCAGTGATTCTACGAGGCATAGGCGTCCCCCACATATTCGGAGGCCTACCGAAGACCACCTCATACGGGGATAGCCCTGTCCTGGAATGAGCTACCATTCACATGTAAAAGAGTGCAACTGGCAAGGCAACTATCCAATCTACACCTTTCTCGGTACATATTTTTGCAAGACGGGTTTTCAGGGTCTGATTGTGTCTCTCTACGAGACCTGCGGCTTCAGGATGTCGGACACAGTGGAACTTCCATTGGTAACCTAACAGGAGTGACACCTGCTTCATAAGCTCGGACGAGAATGGCTGTCCATTATCAGAGTGCACGACACGGGGCAAACCGTACCGCGGGAAAAATTCACGAACCAGCTGTTTGGCAATAGTCGGGGCAGTGTAATCTGGGACTGGATATGCTTCTGTCCATCGGGAAAGAGCACATACGACTACGAGGACATACTTAAAACCTCGACATCGGTCCATCTGGATATAATCCATCTGGAGGACTTCAAAAGGATGGTCAGGAGGATGAAATCCACCCTGTTCCACGGGGACACCTTTTCCGGGATTGAACTGACAACAGATCATGCAAGTACGCACTTTCTGTTTTGCGGCTGCTCGTAAATGTTTGTTGTACCAGAGATTCTGTAAGCTGTCTAACATGGCTTTCTCTCCTAAGTGTGCTGGACTATGTGCTGTGTTAATGATGATTTGAACCATTGAGTCGGGGAGGAACCATGTGGCTCTTCCCTTCGTCATCCATCCCTGGTCTGTATGGATCCCTCCTTGTTCAGTCCATTTCTTGATTTCATCAGGTGTAACATGTGTCTGTATGTCGAGTACATCTAGAATGGGATCCTTAACTGTCAGGCAATGTGTCAGTGTAGTCTTTGTCATGTCAGTCGGAATATCTGTCTGAGCTGTGAGTTTGGCTGTACGATCTGCCAGGTCGTTGCCCTGGGAAATTCTGTCAGTGACTTTGGTATGTGCTTTGCATTTCATAATGGCTATAGCTGTAGGCAAGTGTATTGCTTCTAACAGGGCTTGGATAAGGGGACCATGTTGGATCTTGGTACCGTGAGAAGTTAAAAAACCTCTCTCTTCCCAAAGGACTCCGAAGTCGTGAACGACTCTGAATGCATATTGTGAATCAGTGTATATGTTTACTTTCTTGTTCTTGGCTAATATACAGGCTTGGGTCAGAGCTATGAGCTCTGCTGCCTGAGCAGACAGTGTGTCAATGCGATGTGTATCTAGAACTTCAGTTTCAGTGGTCACTGCATAGGCGGCCACTAACTCTCCTGTGTTTGTTCTCATACATGAGCCCTCCACGTAAAGCGTCAGGTCTGGATCGGGCAATACAATGTCTGTCAAGTCTTGTCGGGGCTTTGTTATTGTATTAATGACTTCTACACAGTCATGTGGTGCTGGATCTGTTGTACTCGAGGTCAACAATGTTGCAGGATTAAGTATGTTGCAGCGTCTGATTTCTATGTGTGGCTGGAACAATGTCTGTTCATAACCTGTTAGTCGTGCTATGGTCAAGTGCTGAGTCTGGGTTCGGTTCAGAAGTACTTCCACAGAATGTGGAACCTGTACTGTCAAGGGATGTCCTAACACTATTGAATCGCTTTGTCTGATAGCTAGAGCTGTTGCTGCAACTGATTTTAAGCACGCAGGCAGAGCCTGGGCTACTGGATCCAATGTACTGGAAAAATAAGCACAAGGCTTATGGTGTCCTGCTTGATCTTGTGTGAGAACGGACAACGCTGTGCCATCGCGTTCGGTGACAAAAAGTGTAAAAGGTTTGCTGTAACATGGTGTCGCTAAAACTGGTGCTTGACATAAAGCTTTCTTCAAGTCATTAAAAGCATGTGTATGTTCCTGAGTCCAAGGGAGGACAGTCGAAGTCGCTGCCTCCTGTGTAGTCAACTGTATAAGTGGTTTGGCTAGAAATGCATACTGGGGAATCCATTGTCTGCAGTACGAAGTGAGGCCAATAAAGGCCCGTACTTCCTTTTGAGTCTTGGGTTGTGGCAGATGTGCAATCAACTGGATACGATCTGGTGTCAACTGTCTACCCCTCTTGGACAGCAAGTGCCCTAGGTATACCACTTGCTGGGCACAGAATTGGAGCTTCGAAGGGGACACCTTGTGCCCCTTTTCGGCAAGAAAAAACAAGACTGTCAGTGAAGCACATTCGCAATCACGTTCGGTCCGTGCTGTGATCAGTAGATCATCAACATACTGTAGTAGAGCAGTGTCAGTAGGCATGTGAATACTGTCTAGTTGTCGTTTCAGGGCTTGGCTGTAAATACTAGGACTTTCCGTGAACCCTTGAGGTGCACGTGCAAATTTAAAACTTCGGCCATTTAATGAGAATCCGAATAAATATTGGCTTTCCGGATGGATGGGGACACTAAAAAAGGCGTTCTTGAGGTCAATTACAGTAAAGAACGCTGCTTCGGAATCAATGGCAGTCAGTAGTGATGATATATCTGGGACCACTGGGTATTGTGGTACTATGCATTTGTTGAGTTCTCGAAGATCGATCACCAGCCGATAGACTGGAGGTGCATTTGGGTCAGTTCGTTTAAGAATCGGAATGATTGGAGAATTACATACATTGGAGTCAGTTTCTACAACAACTCCTTGGGCTATGAGTTCGTCAATAATTTTCAACAAGGCTGCTACAGCCTCGGGGGGCAATCTGTATTGTCGGATACGGGGCAGTACAACACCTTGCTTGAGTGTGACACGATAGGAGTAATGTGCATACAACCTACATCAGTTGGACCTTGCGCCCATAAATGCTGTGGAACATTTTTCAATCTGACATCAAAATCTCTCAACACATAGTGACCCTTAAAGTCACGTAGGAACAATCTCACTCCTTCCGGAGAATAACATATAACAGCCCCTAGAGCTTTCAGTGTTTTAATACCAAGCAGGTTTTCAGGACATGATTTTGTAAGCAATAAATCTGTAGTACGGGACAACGGACCAACTGCAAGGGGAACTGGCTGTGATACTTCGTTAACAATAGGTTTTCCTGAAAATCCAAGGGAAACATTCTGTGAGCCTGAGAGGGGTGCCCCTGGAACCTCGTCATGACTAATGGTAGTTCTGCACGCCCCAGTGTCAATCAAAAATTTTCTGTCTTTCCCTAATACCTGACTATGTACATAGGGACCATCTTGATCTACAGGAACCTCGAT
This sequence comes from Lissotriton vulgaris, assembly GCF_964263255.1. Taxonomy (NCBI): domain Eukaryota; kingdom Metazoa; phylum Chordata; class Amphibia; order Caudata; family Salamandridae; genus Lissotriton; species Lissotriton vulgaris. Next base: position 2,002,159,072 of record NC_141689.1, on the reverse strand, counting down.
AAGGGGCAAGCCAACCTCCCTCTCTAGGCTGTTTCATGTGTACTGCTGATAATCGGGGTAATCTGACTGTGCATACTGGTACATTTGTGACGTGACATGTTGTGTGGCGGCAATGGGTTGGGGTTGGGGTACAGCAACTGTCTGTTGCTGTACGTGTTGTGGAGATTGCGGATTCTGTGGAATATTCTGTTGAACGTGTTCTAGTCTAGGCGGACGTGGTCTTTCTTTCGTTTTGCCTGTAGCAATATTGTGTCTGAGAACGGCACAATCACTTATAAAGTGACCTGGCTGCTTACAATAATTGCAATTTCCTTTAACAGGACCTGTAGAATGATTAATCTGTGTGTTCTGCGTGTTACCCCTCTTCTGACCATCTGCTGGAACAGACTGGGCAACTAGTACTTTCATTTTCGTGTCTTTCATGCGTCTCTGTTCATGATCGTGTTCCTCTCTAATTCTGTTCTGGTGGTACTGTAACATCTGTAACATTTGGGAAGGCGTGTTAGCTTGCCATGTACTTTCGACTTTTAATACTCTGTTTTTAACCTGAGGTAAAGAATTCTCAACTAGTTTGGTCACAAAAAGATGTGGGAATGACTCGCTACTTGTTTTCAGGCCACTATTAATAATGAAACATTTCTCGAATCTCGAATAGAAATCACTAGTGTCTTCGTCTTGCTTCTGTTTGCAGGCTGAGATTGCATCCCAGTCTTCCTTTTTAACTGTCAATAATCTAGGCAAAACCTGTACTAATAATCCTGGTAGTGCTTTAACTTTCTTCCCAAGACCTATACCTGGGGTTCTAATTCAGTCCAAATAATCTTTTTATCTCCTACCTCCCATTCCTTTTCTTTCAGTTTTTCGTAAATCCCTGATGGCAACAATACTTTTAGCATTTTAAGAATGTCGGAATATGTATAATCTCCCATAAGTAACATGTCCTTTAATTCACGGTGGAATCCTGCAGGATCTTTATCGTGACAAGGTACAATTTTCTTCATTTCCAATAATTCCATTTTAGTCAAAGGATTGTATACGAATACGCGTTCAAGAGTATTATCTGGCTTCCGAATTGGATGTACTTCTCGTAAGGGATTCTGTCTATCTAGGTGATATGGCTGTCTTACTGGGGGTGGAACGGAAACAAGATGTGAAGTCAAGAAAGTTCTGTATTTATGACGTTGTTCTAGGATAATATCAATTAAATCAGTACCTAGGCCTCTCCATCTTCTCAGGAGTAGGTCTTGCAATAAATTATACAATGGACCTGGATCGGATTGCTGATTTTCATATAGAGTAATGAGATGTTGGGTCATGTATATACCAGCTAGTCGCTGTTCTTCTGGAGTAAGGCTTAAAAATGTTTGCACTACTAATTCATCTTTATATATACTGTCATCCCCGGCCCATTGTACTGCTGACCGGGCTAGTTCCTGATCACGTAAGGTATTGAGTTCATGATAACCTATTCTTTCTTTCAGTATTTTATCAGTAACTTGAAAAACATGTTCAAGAAAAAATTGCTCTGGTATCGGAGAAAGGAAACGTTTCTTATTTTCAAGACGAATCGGTCTGTCAAAAGATCTATCGGAAGAGTACTGTTTAGGGAGTTTCACTCTACCTACGTATGCTATTGTATCCTGATTCTCTACTGGATTATCTATTTCTTCCTCCTCCGAGGATTCATTCTTGTCTGACTCGGCTTCAGCCTTCTGTCTTGTATGTATTGCTACTATTTCTTTACGAATCTTTCTGGACATGGCATCTATACAGGTTTGTTTATCATGTTTACAGTCTGCAATATTTTGACTCCATTTTGTCAGGACATCCATCTCTTCTTGGACAACACCTGACTGATCTTGTTCCCTTATCAAACAATTAATCAAGAATCGTAATAGTAAACCTTGTGTCTCAACTTTCTGATATGCCATGGCTTCTCGTATACATTCTGGCCTCTCTCCCATTCTAATAAAATGATATATGTTGTCTAGATGTTCTGGCATTTCTGGTAATAACATCAGATAATCTGTAACACGTCGTAGTCGTAACAAGGCTAACATCATATCTCCTTTCTTGCCAGGTACTGGATCATATCTACAATCCGTAAGATACTGTTTAAGCTTTTCATGAGGCATCGCTTTCGGATTACGCTGTGTTGCTAATTCTCTCATTGTCACTCGATGTAATTGTGGCGGGGTGTGAAGTTGGCCTCCTACTGCACCTCCTGAAGCAGAACCATGAGCATGACTTGACGTCATGGGGTGTGGGAAAGGTACATGTAACAGGGACTGACTCTGGGTCGCATCTGTCGCAAAAGGATTGTGAGGACCAATAGTAGGGGGACCAGTGGCACCATCAGTAGAAGGGGAAGTGACAGCAGGTGCGGGAAGTGAGTCTCGTCGTGGAGGGGTCGTGGCTTGATCAGCCGGAACATGCTGCGGTACATTATTAGCGGGTTGTACGGGTATATTGGTATATGCGGGAGCTACATCATCTAAATAGGAAGAAAGGAAAATGTCTGCTGCGGTCTTTTTGTGACGGAGTTTACTCGGAACCAATGGTGGTGGCAAGTTACGGGGTACTTCCGGGGTCGCCTTGGGCAGGCCCTCGGCCAGAACTGGATACATGCCTGTAATGAGTGTATTTCTTTGGCGGTCTAATTGTTCTAATCTGACCTGTTCTCCTTCTTCTAGTACCTCTTTTTCTCTGGCTTTTTCGGATTCTTCTCTACTTTTCTCGGCTTTTCTGATTTCTTTTTCTGTTTGTCTGTGTGATTCTTTACGCCACAATTCTATGGCATCTTTCTGAGATTGTCTGGCTTTCTTTTTCCATAATGCTTCTTCTACTCTCATGATGCAATCTGCATCCCATGTCCCTGAGGCAGGCCATCTAAACTTCTCTTCCAGATTCTTGGTGTACTCCACCCATAAGTCTAAATACAGCACAGCATCTAAGCCGTGTTTGTGGTACATAAAATATCCTGGAGTGTCCCTAGGTGGGACAGGAACTGCTTCTTCAAGTATCCCTTTCCTAGTACCTATCTGACGTATTTTTTTTTTTTAAGTTTGAAGTTTATTGGAATAAAAAGGAACAAAGACAGAAAATGAAGAAACAATCAAGAGTTATGAGAAACATGAAATCAATCTTACATATTAGCGAAATTAGTTGAGGAAAACTTATGCATAAAATATAAAATAGGTAATGAATGTGAGGAACATAGGGGGATGAGGAAATATCCTAACTTATAAAAGTATATAAATAATATGGTAAAACAGTAGATGTAATGGATAACATAATAATCGAATAAAGTAATGCATTCATGGTGGTTTACAAACTTCAACATTACGTATCGGAGATGATGGAGGAGGCCTAGCAACTTTGGATAGATATTCAGTGAGGGGAAGCCATAAAAGATCACGTTTTATTGCTAAGGAAATAGGAGAGACATAATTAGTGTCAAGTCTGTGATTAAAGAAGACTGCGTTCCACCAAGCAGTAAAAGAAACATCATTAGCTTGTTTCCAGTGTGATGTAATATGGTGGAAAGCAATAGCTATGCAAAGATCAAGTAATTTTTGGTTGTGATGGGAGTCTGCAAAAATAGGAGAGAGGGAACCTAAGAAAATGTGTGAAATGGAGAATGAAACTGTAAAATTGAAAATCTTTTGTAATTGGGACCAAACTAAGTGCCAGAAACGTAAAATAGGAGGACATTCGAATAGCATGTGTTTCAGATCAGCCAAAGGGGATGAACATGACCAACAAGTAGATGGAATGTCTGGGGAAAAGGATGACAGGAGTAATGGAGTGAATAGTATACGATTATAAATAAAGAATAAGGTTTGTGTAGTATTTGCAGCTCTAGATGTACTATGAATCTTAGACCAGATTTTGTCCCATAAAATGAGGGACCATGTGTGAGATAAATCTTTTTCCCAAGCCAACTCAACTTTAGATTTTGTACGATCAGCAGAGGACTGTAGAGATTTATAAATAAATGAAGCAGAAAGAGATTGATCGATAGCATTAGAAATCGAAAGATGTGTGGTAGGGATAGAGTTAGAGGTCGGGAGCGAAGAAAGATATTGGGTAAGGGACGGAAGCTGTGATAAATATTGTTTACGGGATGAGGAAGGTAGTGAGAATTGTGTTTGTAGATCATGAAAAGGAAGAGGTTGATTGTCTGAGAGAAGTTGTGAGACCCATTTTAGACCAAGGGAGTGCCAGGTTTTCCAATATAAGGAACGGTTACGGATTTTGAGGAATTTATTATGCCAGATAGGTTGGGTGTGGGTGGAGGAGGCAGATGGGTATGTGGATAATAAATATGGACGAAGAAGAGAGCAAGAGTGAGAGATGATAGGGGAACATAGGGATGATACCTTAGAGGTAAAGGATAGAACTTCTTGAAATTCGTAAGGATGAAGTAAAGAAGATTCTAATGTGAGCCACAGGGGAGGAATGCGAGGAAGATCAGAAGAGAGCCACCTCATAGCTTGTTTTAAAGAAAATGCGTTGTGATATGATTTAAAGTGGGGGAATTTGACACCACCAAGGGATTTATCTTTTTTCAGGGAAGAAAGAGCTATCCGAGATTTTTTGCCTTTCCACAAAAATTTTAATAGAAGGGAGTCTATCGACTTGAAGTAATGATCTGGAATACGGATGGGAATCATGGAGATAGAATAGAGGACTAAGGGTGCTAGCATCATTTTGATGGAGTCCAATCGACCCCACCAAGAAAGGAATAGAGGATTCCAACGAGTTATTGATGAAGTGATTTTGTTAGAGAGAGATTCGAAATTAAATTTAAGAGTGTCTGGAATACGGGGAGCAAACCAGATACCTAAATATTTAATCTTCGTGGGTTGCCAGGAAAAGCCAGAGGAGTCAAAGAGATGTTTTTGACATAAGGGGTTTAAGGGTAATATTTCACATTTATCCGTGTTGAGACGATAACCTGAAACGGTGGAAAAAGAAGAAACTTGATGGAGGAAGGAAGGGAGAGTCGTTTGAGGGTCTGAACAATAAAATAAAATGTCATCAGCGTAAACAGATAATTTAGCTTGTTTTTGAGGACCATATTGAAAACCAGTAATTGTGTCATCGAGTCCAATCTTAGTTAAAAAGGGTTCTAAGGCTATAATAAACAAAAGAGGGGATAGGGGGCATCCTTGACGTACCCCTCTTTGAAGAGGAAAGTAGTCGGAAGTCATACCATTTGCAAAGATTGAAGCATGGGGGCTAGAATAGAGTAAAGATATCAGAGATATGAATTTAGGGGGGAAACCAAACCATCGGAGAGCTTGGAACATAAAGTACCATCCTATTCTATCGAATGCTTTTTCAGCGTCTAGGGAGATAGCAGCGAGGGGGACAGAAAGGGAGGGAGCTTTACTCAAAATATTAAAGAAGACACGAGAATTATCTGATGATAGGCGACCTTTAACGAATCCAGACTGTTCAGGGCCTATAAGTTCTGGTAGTAAGGGGTCTAATCGGAGAGCTATAATTTTGGCGAAAATGTTATAATCAGTGTTTACTAGTGATATGGGACGATAATTTTTACAGAGGGTATGATCTTTATCGGGTTTAGGTATTAAACAAATCAATGCTTCTTGGAAAGTACCTTGAGAGGATCCGGAAGCCGCAAAAGATTGGAATAGCAAATGTAATTTTGGGAGAAGAAGGGAGGAGAAGTGATTGTAGAACTCAATGGTAAAACAATCGGGTCCTGGTGCTTTACCTCGACGAAGAATAGAGATTGCATGAGAGATTTCCGAAGGGGTAATTTCCAAATCTAATGAATGAAAGTCAAGATGAGAAGATTCTGGAGGAGGGATGTTTTGAAAGTATGTAAGAAGGTCATGAGGGTCGGGAGTAGATTCGGGAGTGTAGAGATTTTGGTAAAAGGAAACAAATTGATCTAATATGTCTTTATCTTTAAAGAAAGATACGCCATTTGGGCCTTGTAAGGATTCAATTTTTGTACGTTCTTTACGTATCTTAAGATAATTAGCCAGGAGTTTGCCCATCTTGTTCTGTCCGCCGTAATAGCGGGAATTGCATTTTAGAAGAGAATTTGAGGCGGCGTTGGTGGTATATTTATTAAAATCAAATTTGGCAGAAATTAATTCACGAAGAGAAGATTCAGAGTTTGAATTATAGTAAGCATATTCCAATTTCTTAATTTTATCTAAGAGTTGAGTTGACTTAGAGATTGATTGTTTTTTCTTCTGGGAAACAAAATTAATAATAAATCCTCGTGCAGCTGCCTTAAACGAGTCCCAAATCATGACAAAGGGAGAGTCAGGAAGGTGATTAAGTGTAAAAAATTCAGTAGAAATGTTTTTAAATTGGGTGCAAAAATTAGAATCAAGGAGTAAAGAATTATTAAATCTCCAACGGCCTGAATGAGGGGAGTAGGGGATAAGGTCAATGTCCACAAAGACGGGAGCGTGGTCTGAAATTAGAATGGAGCCTATGTCTGAATGAATGGCGAGTTGTGCTAACGGTTTGCTGAGAAAAAGGTAATCAATACGTGATTGGGAATGATGAGTGGGAGAGTAGAAAGTGTATTCTCTGAGGTCTGGGTTACAAAGCCTCCAAATGTCAACTAAAGCATTATTCTGTATAGAGGAGATAAACTGGGTATGCATTTTGGAAGGAACAAATTTAACTTTTGAATTTCTATCTATAAAAGGGTCAAATACTTGGTTGCGGTCGCCGCCAAGAATAACATATTGGTCATTGAGGGTAACAAGTTTATCCGAAATAGCAGGCCAGAACAATTTATCAACACCAGTAGGAGCATAAATATTGAAAATAACTAGAGGTATTTTATCTATAAGAAGATTAACAATAACCCAGCTAAAGCATTATTCTGTATAGAGGAGATAAACTGGGTATGCATTTTGGAAGGAACAAATTTAACTTTTGAATTTCTATCTATAAAAGGGTCAAATACTTGGTTGCGGTCGCCGCCAAGAATAACATATTGGTCATTGAGGGTAACAAGTTTATCCGAAATAGCAGGCCAGAACAATTTATCAACACCAGTAGGAGCATAAATATTGAAAATAACTAGAGGTATTTTATCTATAAGAAGATTAACAATAACCCAGCGACCATTATCGTCGCACTCTTGAGATACAATTGAAACATTTAACTTTTTATGACAAAGTAGAACTGTACCATTTTTCTTACCTATAGCAGGTGAATAAAAAACGTGACCCACCCAACATCGCTTAAGTTTAGTAGCCTCCAAGTCTGTAAGGTGGGATTCTTGAAGGAGGGCTACATCTGCTTTAAGTCTGGTTAAATGCGTTAAAACTCGTTGACGTTTAATGGGGTTATTTAACCCCTTAACATTCCAGGTGACTACTCGGAATGTACATTAGCAAGAGAATGATATAAAAGAAAAAATGTAGTAGAAAAGAAGTTAAGAAAGGCTGAGTGAAGTAGTAAGAATGCAAAAACGAATTTATGAGAGAGATAGAGAGAAAAGTTGAGAGTAAGAGAAGTGAGAGATAAAGAAAAGAGTGAGAAAGAAAATAGTAAGAGGAGTGGCAGAAAAATAGGAAGCATAGAAGAAATAGGAGAAGGTAGAAGAAAATGAGGAGACATATCAACAAATACAATAGAAGAAGAGGGGTGACGACGCCAGAAAAGGGTGAAGTGATGAGACTGCGAAAGAGAATCTGTAAGAGAAAAATATAAAGAGAGAATATCAAGAGTAAGGTAGTTGGAAAGACGAGAAAAGAGCAGAGAGAGAAAATAGAGAGAAAGGACACTAGGGAGAAAAGAAAAAAGGTAGAAAGAAGTAGAAACATAACAAGAAATACAGATGAGAACTGAGGGGTGACGACGCCAGAAGAGGACGACATCAACAACAGAAACTCACGCCATCGAACATCTGAGGGATCAGCTTAGGATCAGTTGAAGGGAGGAAAAATACACCGGGATGAAGAACATGAGGAGAGGATCTGTAAAAAGACAAAAATGGAGAAGGAGAAGTTATGAGAACATGAGAAAACCAACTATAGAGACTGCGCAGTACTAGGACAATATATATAAGGAATAGGTGTATACAGTAGGATGGAGGGAATCGAACTAGGTACACTAGGGTAACTAAAGGATGAACATTTTAGTCAGACAGGAAAACACATGGATAATTAAACAGGTCTTGCAGTGTCCATGTTGATGGTTTCATGGTGACGGAGAAATTCTTCAAGGACATGTGGATCTTCGAAAGTTGTTGTCTTGTCCTTGTAAGTGACCTTGAAGAGACAAGGGTGGAGGAGACCAAATCTGGCACCAAGATCTCGTAGTCGTGGTCGCAGGTCAAGGAACTGTTTCCGTCGGTCCGCTGTTACTTTAGCTACATCCTGAGAAAGATACAAGCGATGACCTTCCCACATAACTTGTTTCTTAGCTTTTGCTGCTGATAGAACTTGAAGAAGGTCAGTATATTGTAGAAACAGCATGATGACTCCGCGGGGTTTGGTGGAAATTTTTGGACCAAGTCTATGAGCACGCTGAATATTTAGTGAAGAAGAAGTGGGAAGGTCTAAAATTTTTGGTGAAAAGGTTTGGAAGAAGGCAGTTGGATTGGACCCTTCTGTAAGTTCCGGAAGATTGTAAAGGCGTAAAATATTTCTTCGATTTCTATTTTCCAACTCCTCAGTTTGCCTTCTTAAGAGAGAGACATCCTTCTCCAACATTGAAATTTTTGAACATGAAGTTTGCAAAGTCTCCGTGGATTGTTCCACCAAAAGAACCCGCGATTCAAGAGAAGACCATTTGTCGTGAAGAAATTGCAGGGTTTTTGTTGTTTCGGCCATGAAGGGTTTAAGCGCACAAAGTTCTTCAAGGATTAGATCCATGGATGCTGAGTGCGATGTGGTTCCTGGAGAAGGAGGATCTTTTTTCTGACGTTTTGTAGAGCCAGGTTGCAAAAGCTTACTGGAGGTAGTAGATTTAGGAATTGCCCCACTGGTAACATCCGGTGTAGGGGAAACAAGGTCCTCCATGTTTTGCGTCGTGGAATCAGAGTCTGAGGAGTGACGCAATTTGGTTTTAGAAGCAGTAAGCTTGAGGGTGCGCAGTTTCCCCATATAAGGCAAGGGAGCAAAATAGTAGCGCTACTCCAGATGCAAGGATAAAGGCACTATTTGTTTTGATATTAGAAAGTACTGAATAATGCGTGAAATAAGGATCCAAAATTAGTGATATCACACACAGCCTTTCTGCATGAGTTCCACCAGAAGATTATAAAACTGTGCCAGAAACTAGTTACCACATGATAGTAAAAACCCAAGCACAAGGACTAGCTTAGTAATGGGGGGAAAGTCTGAGTGGAAAGTCATTGGTCAAAATGAAAATAACTGTTTTCATTCCATTCATGAACAAACATTGTTGCAGGCATGTCATTAGCCTGTGACGTAAAATTGCTGTGAGAAGCGTTTCTTTGTAGAAAAAACGCAGCGTGGAAATGCCAATTATTGTGAAGGAAACAGGCACTTGATGTGGAAAAACGTAGAAGAAATGGTGCTGGTGGAGAGCTATGGAGTAAATGCGCGTTTATATATATTCATACCTCGCGGTGTTCTGAAGAGGCGCTGTGGCGTGCAAAACCAAACATTCACCAGCTGAGGAGAAACGCGGTAGTTGCGAAAATGGCGGCCGCCGAAATAGCGAGCCGCGTCATGAAGAAAAAATGCGCAAGTGAACGGAGTTGAGGGACGCAGATGGTATTATTCTGCTCACCTCATGCTCCGGTGCTGGAAAAGTGTCTCGGCATCTGCTAGGATCCGGGATGTACAGCAGAAATCGCTGATATCGGCGCTCGAACAGCGGAGCTCCGCAGTTAAGCCGCCATCTTGTGCGGCGCTCAAGCCACGCCCCCCTATCTGACGTAATTTTGAAAACAGCGGCATGACTAGAGTGATTCGGATGTGAACACAATAAACACAGTGATAGACAGTAAACAATCATTCATACCACGACATCGAAACACATTAAAACATGTCAGACTGAAATTACCTGAAACACAGAAAACACATATTCTGGAAAATTCTCGAGAAAATACTGAATTACTAGATGCACTGCTGAAACAGTACAGACCGGTCTCATAAAGAGACACCTCAGTGAACACGTCAGGACCAGATTGTGTACCCAAATCTGTCTTTACCGAGCACAAATTAATGAACCCGTCTAGATGCGTTCCCAACAACGGTACTCACTGGGAAGCAAGAAACTGTAGGCCTCGGAAACTGGACTGGACTGGACTGCGTCAGGTGACGATTCTCCTACGCATGCGCTTCGGAACAGGTGGGCCTCTGGACACCTCGGACCTTGCTCTCTCGACTAGGGCTCTGGTCGGGATCCTCCGCATTCCTCACCGCCTCGTCTGGACGCCAGGTCCGCAGTCTCCGTCTCCCTCGTGGACCCGAGGGAAGATAGCGGGAAAACCCGCAAACGTGCACGGTTTCCGTCGGGGTTGTAGAAGGGGTCAAAGGCCGCGTGACTTCACCGGCGAGTGGGGAAGGGGGGGTTCCTGTTCGGGCGCCAAATTATGTGGTAAATATATTTTACCTATGCATTTTTCCGTATAATTATCAATACAAGACAGCTCATTTAAATGAGAGGCAGAGTCCGTGGTATCTGAGTCATACGGGCTTTAATGGAATTATCCTCAAGGATGGAGCATCATGTTCCGTCACCTCTAAGGTTCAGGAAGGGACAGTCAACGTTTTATTAACATTACACATTATATATAGTAATACTTTACAATTGAATCCAATACAGTAGGCGTAACAGGTGAAAAGAGAGAGATAAGAACACATGTGCGTAAGAGGAGGCGTGAAAAGAGGCGTACACATGGGCGTGCACTGTACAGGTCAGAGAAACGTCACAAGATACGTCACATGTGGGTGGGTGCATAGAGAAGAGTTGCAGAATCAGCAGAAACCCTTCCCCTGTATGCGCGCGCAACTAGTATGACGTGAAACTGGGGGCTTTTACTTTAGCACTAGTGAAGGAGACTGGTGTCTGGAGTGTCAGGGCAACCTGTACCTATAGCATATCTGGTATCTGATGTTTGGTGGATGTAATGTCTGGAGTAAAAGGTCTCTCGGGCAGGGGCCATTCAGTACTGAAAGGTAGTGCATGCATACGTGTCTTGGTGCAATGCGCGGAGCCATAGGCCTACCATGGTAACGGGTTCAGTAAATCACTTGCAAGGAGGACAGGAAGGCCGGGCCCTTTGCTCTGCAGCCGGGAATATGTTTACCCATTTTACTAGACTGGAATGTGTTTTCGAGGAGGCTGAGCAGATACCTGTAGGCAAAACATGAATTTGGCAGGCAGTCCAGGCCGAGCCGGGCACTGCGCTGGCAGGAAGTAAGGCAAGGGTCAGGGATGCGTGCAGCTTTCGGAGACAGGAGAGATGGGGCAGAGAGGCCTCGTTTAAGGGCCTAGCTCGACTGGGCCAGGAAAACATGGAGAAAACGTGGGCGAATTTCAGAAGTGCACCATATAAAGACGGTGGCACCGTATGCCTAAGAACATAATTAACGGGATTTCTTTGTATGGTTGGATAGCTAACATGTTAAGGATGGACGCAAATGTATTTGTGTCTCTCTAGCATGTATAGAACAGAAGCTACATGACATACATGGAACATGGGTGCATGGATAGGGTGCGAGTGGGGGTACACATTAGCTACCTGAAAATTTCTATTACCTCACTACAGTGGCGCCGTTATGGTAGCTTTGAAACTGAGATTTTAGACAATGAAGAAGAACAAGAGAGCAAACAGATGCTTAGGCAGCGTAAACTAGCGGTAGATAAGTGCTACCCAGCTTTGCCACCTCAACAGCAAGAAGAGAAGAAAGATCTGTGAAAGAATTTTTAATGTCGCATCTATTGAGTTCGCCACCCCCTTATATGCAGAATGCTACGGCACCGCCACAAGTCGCAGTTGCGCAACCTCCGGTTGCTTTGCCACCTGTGATTCCTCAACAGCCAGCTCCTCTTCCGTTGGCTCCTATTCCTTTGGTGCAGCCTTCTCAAGGGCCGCCGCCTTTGCTACCTCCTTCATCTGCTACTCCTACGCCTGTCTTGTATACTCCTAGTATTGAGTGACCATTTCCAGCTTCATGTGTCTATTCTGCTGCCTACTCCATCATTATTGTTTGGTGATGGGGTTGGTAGCAGCCTGACCACCGATTTAGCAATTGGTAAGACTAATGGTTATACTCTTAAATGGGCTATGATAAATGAGGCAGAGATAATTAAAGCGGTGGTTGAAAAATGTTTCTCAGAAATAGTTTCATGTTTAGAGATAGATTTACCACCTGAAACTTGTCTTGTATCTTTTTCTGTTATCTCAAACGAAATCAAAAACTCCCTTACCAGGCAATCAAAGAATCAGAAGAAGGAGGGAGGCTGGTTTGATTCCAGATGCACTAGGGCTTACACAGCCCTAAAAAAAGGCGTTGCATAACAAACCTAAGTCTGCAGAGAATATCCGCAGACTCAGGAATGATTATAAAGTGGCTATAAGAGATAGGAAAAATACTCTGAGTTCGGAAGCCTGGGAGGCTCTTCATTTAGCCTCCAAATGAAACGATAGTGCGGGCTTTTGGAAGACAGTGAGAACACCCTTTCTCAGTGAGGAGGTGGGGCCAAAAATAGATATAGCAATACCTGAAACAGACTGGGTCCGTCACTTTTCGAGAGTATATGAGGGAGGAGAAATGATGCCGAGGAACACACGGTGTCTCTGATTTCCCCTCTTGACTATCCCTTAAGTAAATATATCTTCTTTACTCTTGAGGAGGTTGAGAAGGCCTTGAGTAAAAGTAAGGGTGCTAAGGGACCTGGCCCAGACGGGGTTCCCATAGATTTATTTAAAAGTATTCCATCTTTGTGGGTGCCCCTTCTGGTCCAGGTGCTTAATGCCAGTTGTGTTGCTGATCTACTACCCACCTGGGTGGAATCTGTTACTGTTTATAAAAAGGGAAACAGACAGGATCCAGCCTGTTTAAGGCCCATTTCCTTACTGGACTCTTTTACTAAAATAGCGGGTAGAGTCATCCTGGACCGAGTCTTGGATTGGGCGGAGGCAAACTCTGTTCTGTCTGATCTTCAGTATGGCTTCAGTTCTGGCTTGGGGACAGTAGAACAGGGCCTGAATTTGATGATGCTGATCGGGAAATACACGAGGGATAAACAAGGCAACTTGTTTATGGCCTTTGTGGATCTCTCGGCCGCGTTTGATTGTGTGGTACATTCTAAACTGTGGTTGATATTGGAAAAACTTGGGGTTGACTCAAACATTATTTATTATCTTAAACGTTTTTATAGTAACGCGTCCGCTACGGCCTTAGGGGAGAGTGCACAGACCAAATACCAATCAGGAGTGGGGTTAGGCAGGGTTGTGTCCTGGCCCCCTTCCTTTTTAACTTGTATATAAATGGATTGGAAGATGCCTTGTGCAAAGATAGTTTGGATCCCCCATTTGTAGGTGGTCGCCCAATACCAGCACTTTTGTACGCTGACGACGCTGTACTCATGTCACGTACTCAAGTGGGCTTACAGTGGGTGGTTGATAGCTTCTGCCGCTTTATGAATGAGTTAGGCCTGAAAGTCAATACCTCAGAGACTTACACAATGTATTGCGGCAGACAAATTAAATCTAAGAGGCCAATTTTTAGAGCGGGACAGAAGCTTGATTTCGCTAAACAGTTTTCTTATCTGGGGATACTTTTCGCCCAAAACGAGACGTGGTCCCAAACTTGAGCTTACCAGATCAACCGCTGCTCTCAAAATCTTCTCAAGTAAATTAGGGACCAGACCCCCTGTAGACTTGATAAAAATATACAAAGCCAAATGTGTAGCAGGTGCTACCTATGGTAGTGGGGTCTGGGGTTTTGCGAATTCCTCAACTATTCAGGTTGCTGAAAATTCCTTTTTAAAATATATATTGGCACTCCCCAAAAGCTCCTCCAATTTTCACTCTGAATTAGGCCTGTGTTATATCTCAGACATAATTAAAATAGAGCCAGTGCTGCTGTGGCACAAACTCTGGACTCAAGAGGCAACACATTTAAACAGAGATGTTCTAACAGACATTCTGAAACTGGAAGGTGCTACAAAAAAACATTGGGTGAAGTATGTTTTTAACTTCTTGAAGGATATTGGGAGAGAGGAATATTTCTCGAATCCCACAGATATCTCAGAAATTTCACGGAAAGATTTGAAGATGCAGTGTCTAGCCCTCTTAGATTCCCACCGGGTTGCTGGGGAGGTCTTAAAACCCTCTGTTCAGCAGCACCAATTGGTTTTAGCAACTTTTAAGATTCAGCCCTATCTAATCTATGTAACTAACAATTATGAGCGTTTCTTACTTTCACGCTTTAGATTTAATATCTTCCACAGATTGGTCAGTTTTCCTACGATCAATAACTGGACGCACGATCTACCATGTTGTCCGTGTGATAATGTCTCCTCCCAGAGTACCATTCATGTATTTCTATTTTGTAAATTGTATCATGAAATGAGGAAAAATGTTCTATTGCCATTTTTAAGAGTACTAGGACTTCGTCATTGCCATGCGGCGATGATTAGTATGCAAGCGTTAGATAAACATGTATCTGTAGCAACAATGACTTTGTACCTAAGGAACATGATGATCATCAGGAAACGTATGACTACATAACTGCACTTTAAAATTGTAATTGCATTTTAAAATTGTAAATGTTTATAATTATTGTATTTTATATTTTCCTTTATATTGTAATTTGTAACTTTTTACCTGTACTTTTATGATTGCACACAACAATCGAATAAAGATATTTTGAATTGAATACTCCTCCTGTTACTGTTCCGTCTTTAGTTTCCTCTCATTCTGCTCCGTCTCCTGTTCTTTTGTCACCTTCTCCTTCTGCTCGACAGAGAATGACTGATGCGGTTGCTAGTATCTTTTCTCTTCTGTTGGGTTCATTGGGTATGTCTCCTGTTGTCGAGCGTAGACATTCGCGTAGTCAGTTGCCTGATGCTAATGAACGGACTGTGTTAGATCACTTAGCGTGTAAATAGGTTTCGTATCCTTCGCACTATGATCTTGAGGGTGTTATGGATGTTTTCCTTCAATGGGAAGCACCGAAACAAAGATACGTTTTTGACATGATGTGTTCTTTCCTTCATGAACAATGGGAAGGTAGTGAGGTAGGTCAAACTCCGCCTGAGTTGTACCTATACATTCTGAGTTTGCGAAAGGGACTGTTGTGGGCCTCGAGGTTGAGAAAGCAGTTGGCACGTTGTTGTCGTTTAGGAGTGCATCTCCTTCTCAGTGACTGTTTGAGCCTGATTCGTCGGTTAGGAGGAAGGCACGTCAATATCCGATGCGTGAGGTTCCTCCAGTTTGGAGCCTGGTGATGCAGCTGCTAATCCAGCTATTCCGCCACACTTTCAGCGTGTTTGGGTACATGTTCCTTGGAAGCGTGCTGAAGTTATAGCCCTAAAACAGACTTTGCCTGATCCACGCAAAAATCCAGCAGGGTTTTATAAGGAGCTATCTCAGACTGCGGATTCATGAATTATGAATCTGGCAGATATAGATATGTTGTTTGGGAATGTTGTTCCACAGCCTATTTGGGGACAGATTCGTCATTCGGATCATGCGCAGGAATTAGGTGATACATGGAATAATGTTAGAGCTGCAGATGATAGACAAGTAGGTGGCGCTAAGCCTGAAGATATAATTGCTGAACTACCTGGTAGGATAATTAATTATATGAAAACTTTGATGCCTGCTTTGCGTGTTAATTGGGACAAGTTGTCTGCATGTAATCAGAAGAAAGATGAAACTGTGTCCTGCTTTTTTACTAGATTCGAAGAGGCATTTGTAGACCACAGTGGTCAGGATATGAGTACTGAAGGTGGTCAACGATTGTTCGTTGACAAGTTTGTTCATAATTTACTTCCAGAATTGTGCAATAAGCTGAAGGATTCTGGGAGTGCTTGGGCTGTTTCTACGTCAGCGCAGATTTTAGCTACTGCCCAGTACTATGAAAATAGGAATAAGGATGAGATAGAGAAAGCGGAGAGGAAGACTAAGGAATTAAAGACTAAAGTTCTTCTACAGCAAGCTTATCCACCCCGTAATAATCAGCGCGATTATCAGCAGCCTCAGAATTATCAGAGAAACTCGCAAAGGCTCGAGTCTTCTCAACAGCGTTTTCCCGTAGGTCCTAATCAGTGTGCATATTGCAAAGAAGAGGGTCATTTCAAGAGTAGTTGTCTGGTTCTGTTACAACGCACGATTGGTGTTCCTGGTGTGAGAGGTCGAGGTGCTCAACAAGCTCCTAGAGGTAGAGGTCGTGGTCAGAATACGCGTTCTTTGCCTCCACAAAACTCTATGAATAGCTTTGATCAGCAGAATGGTGCATCTGGTAGGACGCCACAGTACTCTGCGGACGATTACTATGTTGAAGGTGAGGATGTGGATGGTAATGATCGCTAGGACAGCCATAGACAAAGAGAGGGAGTTGTTTCAGTTCCAGTAGATCAGAGTGGACCCTATGTTGAAGTGATTGCATCAGGTGTGTCAGAGCCTTTTCTGTTGGATACTGGTGCTGCGAAGAGTTCTATCATGCACTCTGAACTCCCTGGCGCACCTTTGTCTGGCTTAAAGAATGTTTCAGTGGGTTTTTCTGGCGTCCCGGTTACGAATCCGATTTCTAGTCCGTTGTCTATTTCTGTTGGACCTTGTGAAGTCGAAGCACCCATCATTCTGACGACTGGTTGTAGTGAGAACTTGTTGGGATTGGACTTGTTAAAGAGACGCTATATTGTTCTCCTTCGGGAGTACATCTTACATTGGGTAAGAGAGTGATCTCTCCGATGTATTTATCTAAAGATCGACTTCCACCTGAAATGTCTTATCTCCCCGATTCTCTTTGGGCTACTGGTCCGAACGATGTGGGTCTTTTAGAGATTCCGCCATATGTTGTGACGTTGAAGGCAAATGCTAGATTGCCACGCATTCCACAATATCGTATCTCTAGCGATGGTGAATGAGCACTTTTAGAGATCATCTATGACCTGATTGAGAAAGGTGTGATTGAGGAAACGAGAGGTAATGTGTGCAATAGTCCCGTTTTGCCTGTTCTGAAGAGAACTGATTCTTCACAGCCTCCTGTATATAGGTTCGTGATCGATCTCCGAGAGGTGAATAAGATCGTTGTTCGGCATTTTCTTGTTGTACCTGATATCACCGCTTTACTGACTTTGATCCCGGCTGCAACCACGTGGTTTTTGGTGATTGACTTGAAGAATGCTTTCTTCAGCATCCCGATTGCCGTGGAAAGTAGAGATATTTTTGGCTTCTCTTTAGGAGGATGAAGTTTCCACTTTAAGCGCACTCCTCAATGCTATTGCGAGAGTCAATCGATCTATAGCCAAGCTTTGAAGACGCAACTAGATTTGCTGGTTTTACCTGATGGTGCTGCTCTTATTCAGTACGTTGATGATCTGTTAGTTGCTGCTGACAATGAAGAGATTTGTAGAGAGGCTACTTTGTCGTTGTTACGCCATTTGTCTGATTTCCATCATAAGGTTTCTCTTTCGAAGTTGCAATATTGTCGACAAGAAGTTACCTACTTAGGTCACCTCTTATCGAAAGAGGGAAGGAAACTGACCCCAGAAAGAATTCAAGCGATTGCGAAAATGAGTGTGCCTACGACACAGAGAGAAGTACGTGCTTTCTTAGGTATTACGTCGTACTGTAGACAGTGGATCCCTAATTTTTCATTGCTTGCGAAGCCTTTGATAGCTCTTACTGTTAAGGATACTCCAAATCCTATTCCTTGGACTGACAAATGTCAAAAGAGCTTTTCAGAATTACGCAATGCGTTGTGTTCGGCTCCTGTGTTGGGTACCCCCGACTCACATTGTATGTCCACGAGAGAGAGGGATGTGCATTGTCAGTTTTGACTCGACAGTTTGGCGATAAGCAGCGTCCATGTGCTTATTTCTCGTCGACTTTGGATCCGGTAGCTAGAGCATTGCCGATTTGTCTGAGAGCTACAGCGGCAGCGGCTGTTTCTATGCGACAGTCTGCTGGTTTGGTGATGGACAACACACTGATTGTGATGGTTCAACATGCAGTAGATACCTTGTTGAATCATATCAAGACACAGCACTTAACTAGTGCTCGGTTGTCGGATTACGAATTGACCTTGTTAGCGAGTCATGTGCATATAAAGAGATTCAACACGTTGAATCCAGCCACGTTGTTGCCGATTTCAATTGTGATAGACGATACCGAACAGCATGAATGTTTCCTTAGGACTGAGGAAGAAACGAAAGGGAGGAGAGATCTTAGGGATACTCCTCTTTCAGAGTGTGATGGCACTTTATGGGTTGATGGTTCGTGCTTCAAGCTTTCAAATGGTGATACGACTGCGGCATATGCTGTTACGACTTTGCATACGATTGTTGAAGCTGCACATATCCCACATAATTCAGCGCAAGCAGCAGTGTTGATTGTATTAACGAGAGCGTGTGTGTTGGCAAAAGGAAAACGAGTGACTGTGTAAACTGACAGCCAGTATGTATTTGGTGTGGCTCATAGTTTTGGACGTTTGTGGAGAGAGCGTGGGTTCCTGACTTCGCATGGGACTAAAATCCAGCATGGTCAGTTGGTGAATGAACTTCTTGAATCTCTTACTTTGCCATTGCAAGTAGCGATTGTGAAATGCAGTGCGCACAAGAAAGTTACGGACGATGTTGGTCGTGGAAATGCGTTTGCAGATGAGGTCGCGAAAGAAACCGCGAGAAATGTGATGAGTCGAATGTATGTTGCAGGTCCGGCGAGATGGGTTCCAGATGGAAGTATGTGTGAAGATACGATTGAGAGTGTGAAATCCATCCAAGCTGAAGCTACAGAGAAAGAATTGAATGAATGGAGAGAGAGTAAGGGTAAATTGGATTTGAATGGTTGTTGGATTGATTTGTCAGAGCATCAGAGATGGTTGTTACCCGATGCGTATGTGCTTCCTGTGGTTACAATGGCTCATGGATTGGCTCATATTAGCGTGAAAGGGATTTGCAAGTTGTTGGCTACGGTTTGGCAGAATGCTGGAATTCCTAAGTGTGCAGAGAATCTGGTTAAGAACTGTATGGTGTGTTTGATGTACAATCCTGGTAAGGGAATTCCAACTCCAGCTGGTCATTTTGCTCCTCCAACGTATCCGTTTGAGGCTTTGCAGCTAGATTTCATCCACATGGAGAGGTGCAACAACCTAAAGTATGTGTTAGTGGTTGTTTGCTCTTTTTCTAGATGGGTGGAAGCCTACCCTTTGAAGGACAATACTGCCTCTTCCACAGCGAAAGCCCTTATTAAAGAATTCTTCCCAAGGTACGGTTTGCCGAGAATGATCTGGAGTGACAATGGGAGTGAATTTGTGGATCAAGTGATGAAGAGAGTATGTGACGGGTTAGGTATCCAGCAGAAGTTTCACGCTGCAAATCACCTCCAATCAGGTGGTCTAGTTGAATGCTATAATGGCACCCTAAAATTGAAGTTAGCCAAAATTCAAGCGAGCTCTGGTTTACAATGGCCAGATGCCTTGCCTCTAGCCCTTCTGTCCACTAGAATGACTGTGCATTCACGAATGGGTTTGAGTCCATATGAGGTCGTGTTTGGTCGCCCGGCAAACATTTGGGGAGTGCCGAGGCCGACAAAATTTAGTGAAATAGAACATCCTGTGTTGCTTGACTACCTGTATGAATTGACGGCTAAATTGCGTGTTTTGCATCAACAGGTTCACGATTCATTGCCACAAGCTTCTGAAGATCCAGGGCACGCCATTGAACCTCTTGCTTGGGTGCTCGTGAAGAATTTTCAGCGAACCAAGAATGAGCAACCCTGCTGGACAGGACCTTACCTGGTGTTGTTATCTACCCGTTCTGCAGTATGAGTGCATGGTAAAAAGAACTGAATCCACTGCGTACATTGCAAAAGGGCTCCTTTGCCTCTGCCATACGACCAGTGGGTCCAGAAAGGACTTCCTGATTCTGAGACTGAGACTGTGCCTCGTTTTCTGCCATTCAGCGATGCCCGTTTGATTGGAACAAACACTGAGCAAGAAAGTGACGATCTTCTCCAAGAAGCTGTGCCTCCATTGAACCGTTTGAACACTGTTGAACCTGAGCTACTTTTCCGTGAACAGACATTGCCTGGCAAAGAGCGTTACAAATTGCGACCGAGAGTCGCGAGACAAATAAAAATATAAAGTTTTCTTTTTATGATTTTTGCAGGTTAACTCTCCTCCGAGGAACTACTTTGATTTTTGTTTTTCGAACCGCCATCCAGGTTCAGCTGTAGGGTCGCGGTTGCCGAAGTCTTTGGAGTGCAAGCCGAAGACACTAGGTCGACGGTTCTGGTTGGCCTAAGGGAGTTGCCCTGGGCTGACAGAAGCATTCCTTGGCATAGAACGCCCTACCACCGCGGACAGCAGCAAATTAGAGAGGATGGAGAGACCTGTTGAGAGAATAAGCTTTAAGAGCAAAATATGCAAATTGATGACCCGGAAAAGATTTCTAATATTGTGTTTATTTATGTTGCTTAGCTTAATGATGTTTTTAATTGGATATGGGACATTCTCTTTTCAAGTGACGTTCATGCCCACTACGCAACCTATACCTCCTCCTACTATTTCTTCTCATTCTTTTCACCCTCTGCCCGAACATGAAATAGTTAGAAGACTGGAATTTGCTAACAATTCCTTTGTTCAACTCCTGCACCAACACCAGCTAGTTATGAACACGAGAAATTGTTGGGTTTGTGGCCTAATGCCCCATACGACCGATAAAGGTATTCCTTACCTGGTTTTGCCTTTCAGCTATAATGGTTCTATTTGGGCATACAGAACGATGTTCATTTATGTTCATAGTGTCTATCCCCAACGTTCCGTGAAAGATAGTCCGAAGACTAGTGCTCTGGCCAAGGGCATAGTCGACATGATTAGAGGAATTAGTTCGTATGAGACTATCCCGAGAGATGAGACACAAGCATACATTGGATGGAACGTTACTGAATATGGAGTTAGTCTGAGTGTTAACCAGAGAGCAAAAAGTTCTCCACCGATTTGGATAGTGCCCCATCAGGGTCATTATTGTCTGCAAGGTAATGGCAAGAATCCGAGAGCTCAGTTAGGGAAGAGTGTCTGCACTGAGACTTATGTATTTGCGTCTTAGACTTCCCCAGCGTTCCTAGCAGCTAAGGGTACCTACTTCATCTGTTATGACAAGGCGTACACATGGTTGCCCCCTGACTTCTCGGGCACATGTTTTGTTTCTTTCCTGTTGCCTCCCACTTTTACAGCTGCAGCAGATTACCATAAGATGAGATTTGCTAGAGGTGTCTTCAGTAAGGAAGATACCGTAGGGCAAGAGTTTGGAGATTTCTTTAAGGGTTTTCTGCCGTTCTGGGGACCGATGGCTAACAGCAGGAACATTCGCCAGTTGACGAGAGTGATTGAGTCCACCATAGTCGAAACTGCCGGTGCCCTTAGTAACTTGACTGCTGAGATGCAGTCGGATCGCCTTATGACACTTCAGAACAGAGTTGCGCTTGATGTCATACTTGCAGATAGAGGTGGAGTGTGTAAACTGATTCAGTCGAGCTGCTGTGTTTTGATTCCAGACAACGCTCCAACAGTCTTCCAGGCCATTTCCAAGCTACATAAGATCTCTGAGTCTGTACATATAGACGAGGGAGATTGGTCATTGATGGGATGGTTTTGGGGATTGACATCCACGTGGGGATGCAAGATTCTGATGGTCATTGGGATGATCTTAGCTATCCTTTTCCTGTTCTGTCTCTGTGTACAGTGTGCTCCTGCTATATGTGGCCTTTGTGCTACTTCGTATGCGAGGAGACCTGTCCAGAGAGAGTTGCTAAGTACTAGAATGATGCTACTGCAACATCTTCATGATCTGATGAATATAGACCTAGATTCAAACTGATATGGGTTTGGGTTTATTGCCTATGTAAGGGCAAAAGGAGGATCTGTGGTTCGTAGATTCTGAACGCGTTCAATGAAGGTCGTCGGGTATAGACGATTTTGGTATCAGCGGACCGCAAATCACGAGTGCGGTGTGTACGAGTGTTTTCGTCGTAACCGATCAATGAGAACACTACGTATTCAGGGATTTTGTTTGAACCCTCGGGTTCCATTTTGTGTACAGCAGCCATTTTGTGTGGTTGCCCTCACATAGGCCGATGACTATGGCCGAATGAGTCCTTGGGACACGTACACCTTAGTTGACTTTTGTGTGACCTGGCCGAACTGATTCCCTTGCCCGAGGCTGACCTCGCTGAGCCAGTTCCTTGTTAAGCAGCTGGTCAGATAAAGATCAAAGAGCAGGATATTGCTGAGTTTATGGTACATGCACACACCCTTCTATCTTGCTTCTCATCTGCTTCTGTTCCTTCCTTTATAGCTTAATCATTGATTTGGGTTAAGGTTTTTATGATGGGTCTGTCCGGCCTGATCAAACAGGAATATTGGAATTTGCTTGGTCATTTCTGGTGGGCTGGACAACGGAAAGTAGAATTGTCGTCATGCGATATGTTTGAAATGTCACCGTTTCATTGGTCAGTTTGTATGTAATTGATGCTAGCCAGGAATGTGATTTTTGGCATAAAAGACGATGCTCCGCTCCTTGAATTTGTGCAGTCTCTAGCGAACCACCCGTGTTGTGCTTCGTAGACCTCTGTTCCTGGTTGCAGCCAATAAACTTGGTCTTTGACGTCATCAAGAAGTGTCCCGTGTCTCTGTTTGCCGAGGCAGGGGAATCCGAAGACATCGGGCGCTATCCCTGGAGCCGCTGGGTTCTAAAACCCGGTTCTTCAGTACCAGAATCCTTACGGGCGATCCGGAGGAGTGGCTAGTGGTGTGCGGTCCATTGCGGTTGTTTCTACAAATGGGCTCCCTTGAGCCTTTAAACTGAAGAGCTTCTAGACGACGCACCTGCGTACCGGTTGGGCATCGAGGCCTGTGACGGTTGCTTGGCGGCCTTCTTTTCCACCCCAACTACGTTCTCTACTGATGAGGGAAGATATCCTGAAACCCGGGCCATGTCTCGGGTCTAGAGATCTTCACAACAACAAGTACTTAATTGCACCTACTGAGGTGAACCACTTACGAACCTTATGTACCAGAATCCTTAGGGGTGATCCAGAGGAGGGGCTAGCGGTGTGCGGTCCATTGCAGTTGTTTCTGCATGTCATACCAGAGCTTTCCTAAGTCTTCTACGCTTCGGTGGGTGATGCCAAAATCATTGACTTTACACTGGATGTCTGCCCATATCCTTTTCTTGCGGGTCTCAGGCACACGCAGGGACTTCTTGCCAAAGAGGAGCTCATGGCTAACAACCATCTCCTGAATCAGGACCTCCAACTAACTTTCTGAGAACCTGTGTTTTCTTTTTCTGGATGTCTCCACCTGCTGCTTGTCCTTGTTTGCCATGTCTCCAGTCTCTGCCATTAAGTGTAGCACTGCAGTGATGCCTCACTTCCACTCCTAGGCTCTCACTGTGCTTCTGATTCTCAAAATTGCGAACTCTCTAATTTTGTGATTTTTTAAATAAGGAATCGCTATTAGGTATATCGCTATTGAAATAGTTGTTTTTACAGAATCGCTATTTTAATGCGAGTTTTTATTTACATACCGATTTGTGATTCTCAATTTGTGAATCACTATGAATAGCAAATTGTGAATCACAAAAAGGGGGTTGATACATATGGCCCTTTATCCTCCTTTCTAGATGCCCGTTTAGTTGTTCTTCTGAGCTCGGATTTGCTATCTCCTAGCCGATTAATGTCGGCTTCTGTATTGAATCCTCCCTCTGACTACTTGTGCCCAGGATAATTCACTTTCTAATATTTTGTTTTTAGATAGTGATGACATTTTGGGAAGATACTCACTGTCAATTCATATCCAGAATGTTATTGTCTCTGCGTATGCTAAGTGGGTCCATCCCATCCGTCCTAATTTTATTCTGACGGCCTAAAGCATTGTGGATGGAGGGAGAGAGAGTCATCTTTTTAAACACTTGCGTTCTT
The DNA here is from genome assembly GCF_964263255.1 of Lissotriton vulgaris. NCBI lineage: Eukaryota > Metazoa > Chordata > Amphibia > Caudata > Salamandridae > Lissotriton > Lissotriton vulgaris. Next base: position 2,002,134,930 of record NC_141689.1, on the reverse strand, counting down.
CAAGGTCCCAGCTTGATTCCACACCAATACCAACCATCTCTGCACCATACTGAAACAGCGTCCTTATCATACCCTGGTGGGCTGCCAACACCGGTCAAATCTCAGGGACAAAAGACTTCATCTTCAGCTCCCTTCTGACTTCCCTTACTGGGAATTCTCAACTCCAGACATTTGCATGTCGCTGGGAGCTGGAAGTGCGATGCATCGAGAGGAAGCATGTCGCCGCCGTAGCTGAAATTGTCGCATCGCCAGAGAAGCGAGCCTTTGCCGCATCTCCCTGGAAGCGTGTGTTCATCGAAGCTGCCTGCTGTTGCATCACCGGAAAAGCGTAACGCCATCGAGAGAGTCGCCATTGCATTACCGGAGAAGCGTGTCACAGGGCCTGTCGCAGCTCCAAAGTACAGAGTCATCGCAAGGCTGCCAGGGCGTCTACACATCATCATCGCAGCGTCATTGCAAAGGGCCCGCAGGACGAAAATCTATCCATCACCTCCACACCGGTAAGGGTAACAACGCCTCCCCTACTCTGCGCAAGCATTGAGGCACGACGCATCATCTCCCCCGAATCAAGTAACCAACGCATCACCCCTTTTGCGAGTATTTTGTTTACTTTGCGTTACGCATCCAGGTACTTTGTTGAGAACTTCGTCGCATCTATCATCAACTTGAAATAAGTAACTTTTATCATCTTTAAAGCAATCTTGAGTGTAGTATTGTGGATTATTTTTATAAAACCTGTGTGGTGTCCATCTGTAGTGTTTTCACTGTATTACTGTGTATATTCACAAATGCTTAACACACTGCCTCTGAGATAAGCCTGTCTGCTCGTGCCAAGCTACCAAGGGGGTGAGCAGGGGTTATTAAGAAGTGTAATCCCCTTATCCTGACTTAGAAGTAAGGGTCCCTATTTGGACAAAGTTGAATACCATTGCCAACTACAGACCCCCAGATCTAACATTGGTGGCAGCGGTGGGAATTTGGACTTTGCATTTGTGTTTCATATACAGTGATTGGTGTACACTACTAGTGAGTGCAGACCAAACGCGACCACATACTTAAAAAAATGTTGGGTTTTCCTGAAAATTCTCATTTTTTACTATCATGAGTTAATCAGCATCTGTTGCATCTATGGATCTTGAATTTGAGGAAGGGAGGTTGGATACCTACACTGTGAAACAGATCAAACATCTGTGCAGGAAATTGAAAGTTGCTACACCTGGCATTTCTAAAAAGGATGACTACCAGAAGGCGCTGAGGGCCTGGGTATAAGCAAGAAATGCCCCTGATCTTGTGGTGGAGCCAGTTGGGGATGCAAATGGGCCTATTGAGAGGCCAGTGTTTTCAGCCAGGGGTAGGGGACTCTCTCTACTTGGCAGCAGTATCTCTTCCAAAGACCTGTCCCTCATAGAGTTGGAAGACAGGGAGAGAAATAGGGCACTGAAGCTGGAGTTGGCTAAGCTTAAGATGGAGAGTAAAGGGGAAACAGAGAATAACAGGTTGTCTTTGGAAAGAGACAGAATGAGAATGGAACATGAGAGAATGTTGAGGGAGTTAGAAACCAAGGACAAGGTCTTAGAAATCAATCCCTCTGGTGGCAGCGCACCATCTGTGCCTTCAGAAGGCAGGGTACATATTCCCAAGGATGTCATCAAAGATTTCCACAAAAGTGAAGATATTGGGCAGTGGTTTGCAGCCTATGAGATATCAATATTGGCCTACCGGGTCCCTGAGAAGGATTGGGGAGCGGGCTTGTGGGGCCGCTTTTTAACTGAAGGTAGGGATACTTTGTTAGACTTGCCCAGTGATCATAGGATATCTTATGCCCACATGAAAGAAGCACTGATGACAAGGTATGGTTTAACTTCAGAACTCTATAGACAGAGGTTCAGGAATTGTAAGAAGTTGGACGGAACCACTTGGGTAGAATATGTGTCTTTCTTTTCAGAGCTATGGATGGTTGGGTATGGGGTAGCAATGTGGATAATTTTCAAGCACTCTATGATTTGATTGCTAGGGAGCATCTGTCTGCTAATTGTTTTCCAGAGCTACGCCGGCACCATATTGATAGCACGTTGACTAGCCCTAGAAAGCTTGCTGAAGAGGCAGACCGCTGGGTCAGTACCAGGGTCCACAAGGGTCTTGTGAGAGACTCCGCCAAAGGTGGGCAGGGTCCCCAGCAGAAGAGTGGGGGGGACAAGGGTAAACAGAGGGAGTTCCAGAAACGGACCCAAAGTAATTCCCAAGGGAACCAAGGTAAGAGTTCCTAGCCACCCCCTGAGAAGAAGTCAGGGCCCCCGACAGGCAAATCTGTAAAACAGGGGGCCTGTTACCTGCTTTCAGTGTAAGCAGGTGGGACACTATTGGTATGATCCACAGTATCCCCAAAAGGGTCAGTATGTGCCACCCCGTGCACCACCCCGTCAGATGGCCAGAGTAACCCTGGGTGGGGAAGAGATGTGTGCTCAAGGTGGGTGGGGTCTCGCAGAAATGTCCCTTGTCTCATTAGGACACTTTGAGATGGTCCCTAGAACTCAGCTGCCTGATAACACTAAGAAATGCAGGCAGTGGGTGACCATCAATGGCCATAGAGTGGAGGCTCTGAGAGACACCAGAGCCAGTGTGACAGCTGTCAAGTATCACTTGGTGTCTGAAGAGCAGGTGGTCCCCAATGCATGTTTCCCAGTTGTTGCCGCTGACAACACAGAGAGCCATTGCAATGTGGCTCAAGTTTCCTTTGAGTGGGGGGGGGGACTCTGGTACTCTTCAAGTAGCTGTGAGGCCGGCCATGCCTGTTGATTGTCTGTTAGGCAATGATCTGGAAAGCTCCCCTTGGGTTAAGGTGGAGAAGAAGGCTAATTTGGAGATGTTAGGTCTGCCTGAGTGGGCGTGTGTGACCACTCGGTCTATGGCAGCTAAGGGTGTTCAAGAGACCCTCAAGCCTGAAAGTATGACATGACACAGGGATCTGCCTTAAAGAGAAGAGGTAGGGGGCATGGGAAACCAGCCCCCATTATTCCCATGGTCCAGGAGGAGGCAGACCTTGAGGGGGATGCCCTGAAACCTACAGAGGAGCAAGTTTCTGAACTGGAGAAGCTGCCTGAACTGACCCATTGGCAGCAAGAAGGGGGTCCCTCCAAGGAGGAATTTTGTGAAGAGCAGCAGAAGTTCCCTACTCTTGTGGGTTTGAGGCAACAGGCCACAAACCAGGCTGCAGGTGATCAGTCTGGATCACATTGGATCTAATGGGAGAGCCTACGGGTTGCTGAGCCTGGGTCAGCCCGTGTGCTGGTGGTACCCCAGCACTTCAAGTTCAAGTTCAAGTTTAAAATTTGTATAGCGCACTACTCACCCAGAGGGTCTCAAGGCGCTTGAGGGAGGGGGGGTACTTTACTTATCGAATACCCAAGTTTTTAGTTGTTTTCTGAAGGAGAGGTGGTTCTGTGTAAGGCGGAGGTGGGTGGGGAGAGAATTCCAGGTCTTGGCCGCTAAGAAGGAGAAGGATCTTCCCCCCATGGTGGATCTTTGGATGCGTGGAATAGCGGCGAGGGCTTGATTGGACGATCGTAGTTGGCGGGTGGGAGTGTAAAAGGCCAGGCGCGTGTTGAGGTATTCGGGTCCTAGGTCGTAGAGGGCTTTGTGTGCGTGGGTGAGGAGACGGAACATTATTCTCTTGTTCACGGGGAGCCAGTGGAGGTCTTTCAGGTGACCGGAAATGTGAGCTTGGCGGGGGATGTCTAGGATGAGTCTGGCTGAGGCGTTTTGGATGCGTTGGAGTTTTTTCTGTAGTTTGGCTGTGGTTCCGGCATTAAGGGTGTTTCCGTAGTCCAGTCGGCTTGTGACCAGTGCATGGGTGACCGTCTTTCTTGTTTCGGTGGGGATCCAACGGAAATTTTTTTGGAGCATACGTAGGATGTTGAAGCATGATGATGAGACGGCGTTGACTTGTCTGGTCATCGAGAGGGAGGAGTCCAGGATGAATCCCAGGTTACGTGCGTGGTCCGTTGGTATGGGTGCGGTTCCCAGGGCCGGTGGCCACCATGAGTCGTCCCAGGTGGAGGGGGATGATCCTAAGATGAGGACTTCCATTTTGTCCGAGTTCAGTTTTAAACAGCTGTTCTTCATCCACTCGGCTACTTCTTTCATCCCTTCGTGTAGGTTGGTTTTGGCGGTGTTTGGGTCTTTGGTGAGTGAGAGGATCAGCTGGGTGTCGTCTGCGTAGGAGATGATGTTGAGGTTGTGTTGGCGCGTGATGGATGCGAGGGGACTCATGTATACGTTGAAGAGGGTGGGACTGAGTGATGATCCTTGTGGTACGCCGCAGATGACGTCGGTGGCCTCTGATCTAAAAGGGGGGAGGCGGACTCTCTGGGTTCTTCCGGCGAGGAACGAGATTATCTAGTCCAATGCTTTTCCTTGTATTCCGACGTTGCTGAGGCGTTGTATAAGGGTGCTATGACAGACTGTGTCGAAGGCTGCGGAGAGGTCAAGTAGGATGAGGGCAGCTGTTTCTCCGTTGTCCAGTAGAGTTCAAATGTCGTCTGTTGCTGCGATGAGGGCGGTCTCTGTGCTGTGTTTGGCTCGGAAGCCGGACTGTGAAGGGTCAAGGGATTTGTTGGATTCGAGGAAGGCGGCGAGCTGACTGTTGACGGCTTTCTCAATGACTTTGGCAGGGAATGGGAGGAGCGAAATGGGGCGGTAGTTCTTAAGTTCAGTGGGGTCTGCTGTGGGTTTCTTCAAGAGGGCGCTGAGTTTGGCATGTTTCCAGCTTTCCGGGAAGGTAGCGGAGTTGAGGGAGCAGTTGATGACGTCTCAGAGATGGGGTGCGATAATGGAGTCTGCTTTGTTGATAATGTGGTGGGGACATGGGTTGGTTGGCGATCCTGAGTGGATGGTGTTCATCAGGCGGATGGTGTCTTCAGTGGTGATTGGGTTCCAGGCGCAAAGGTTGTTGGAGGGGGGGTTTTAGTTCGGAGGTGGGTGGGGTGGACTGGTCTCCAAAGCTGTTATGAATGTCAGTGATTTTGAGGTGGAAGAACGAGGCAAGAGAGTCGCAGAGGTCTTGGGAGGGAGTGATGTCGTTGGTGCCGGCGGTGGGGTTGGTAAACTCTTTGACAATGTTGAAAAGTTCTTTGCTGTTGTGGGCGTTGTTGTCTAGACGATCCTTGAATGCTGACTTCTTGGTGGATCAGATCAGTTGGTGGTGTTTGCGGGTGGCGTTCTTGAAGGAGGCCAGGTTGTCAGTGATTGGGTTTTTTCGCCAGGCTTTCTCGAGGGTGCGGCAGATCTTCTTGGATTTCTTAAGGTCATCATTGAACCAGTGGGCTTTTTTGCTGCCTTGCTTGATTTGCTGGTTTTTCAAGGGTGCTAATTCATCAGCGCTGTGGGTGATCCATTGTGTGAGGTTGGTGGCTGCTTGGTTTGGGTCCGATGATTTGGCGGGAGGGTTTTGGTGAAGCGATGTGAAGAGCTGGTCGGTGGTAATTTTGTTCCAGTTTCTGCGGGGAATTGGTTGTGGGTGGTTGTGGGTCGTAGTCTTTTTGTAGTTGAAGTGAATGCAGCTGTGGTCCGACCAATGGAGAGCTGTGGTGTGATTAAAGGAGATGTGCTTGCTGGAGGTGAAGATAGGGTGGAGCGTGTGCCCGGCATAGTGGGTGGGGGTGTCAACAAGTTGTTTGAGTCCGAGATTGGCGAGGTTGTCCAGAAGGGTGGTGGTGTTGTTGTCGTTGTTCTTTTCCAGGTGGAAGTTGAGGTCTCCCAGTAGAATGTAGTCCTCGGAGGGGAGGTTGTGTGGGCTGATGAAGTCAGTGATGTCTTCGCTGAATTGTGTGTGGGGTCCTGGTGGCCTGTAGATGAGGGTGCCTCTGAGTGTGGTCTGGGGGTCGGTGTGGATCTGGAAGTGAAGGTGTTCGGCGGCTGCGAGGTTGTCGTCAGAACTGGTTGTGATGCGGATGGTGTTCTTATGGACGATGGCGATGCCTCCTCCTGTTTGGTTGATGCGGTCCTTTCGGATGATCTTGTAGCCATCCGGGATGGCTATGGCGATGACGGGCGTTGATGAGGCGCTCATCCAGGTTTCTGTAGGAAAGGTGACGTCCGGGGATGTGGTGTCGAGTAGGTTCCAAAGTTCAATGGCGTGTCTGTGGACCGAGCGGGTGTTGAGCAAGATGCACTTCAGGTGGTTAGTGTCGGAGCTCTGTTTGGAGTTTGTGGATTTGGTGTGGGTCCTGATGCAGTCGAACTTGCAGGAGTGGCAGGTGAAGGGTCCATGGGAGTGTCCTGGGGCGGCTTGGTAGCAGTTTGGGAGTCAACCGGGGTTAAGTGCTGAGAGGATTGCGGCGTCGTACGTTATGTGGGTGGAGTGGATTTTGCGGGGGCCAGGGGGTCTGGCGCTGGGCGCGGTCCAGGCGCGGACGGGCGTAGACGGGCTTACCTTCGGTGCACCTTTGGCGCGCATGGGGCGCGTCCGCAGCGCGTGAAGGCTGCGCACAATTGTGTCTGTCATATGTGGATAGTGGAGGGGGGTGGAGGGAGGGAGGAGCAGCTGGGAGGCGGGAGCGGGGTGGAGAGCCGGGCTGGGAGGCACAACAACAAACAACAAAATGGGAGCAAGCCAAAATGCAAAGCAGGACAAGATTGGGGCACAACCTTAATAAACGCTAAGAAATGGGCAAGTGGCACCGGCACAATCAGGCATCAATAATGTAAGCAGGCAAAACGAGCAATACACAATATAATAATAATTAAACAACAGTCTAGCAGTATAGCGCTACGATAACAGTAAATCAGGCACAAATAATTGGACAGTCTGGCAGTATAGCGCTACGATAGCAGAGTATTGAGCAGGGAGCAGCGTGGGGAGCGACCGCTTCTGAGGAACTCAGGAGGGTCACAGCGCTGGATCAAGAGGGTAGAGCCTAACCTTACAGTGGGAGGGAGGAGCAGCTGGGAGGCAGGAGCGGGGTGGAGAGCCGGGCTGGGAGGCACAACAACAAACAACAAAATGGCAGCAAGCCAAAAGCGAAGCAGGACGAGATTGGGGCACAACCTTAATAAACGCTAAGAAATGGGCAAGTGGCACCGGCACAATCAGGCATCAATAATGTAAGCAGGCAAAACGAGCAATACACAATGTAATAATAATTAAACAACAGTTTAGCAGTATAGCGCCACGATTACAGTAAATCAGGCACAAATAATTGGGCAGTCTGGCAGTATAGCGCAACGATAGCAGTATAATCAGGCACAAATAATTGAGCAGTCTGGCAGTATAGCGCTACGATACCAGAGTATTGAGCAGGGAGCAGCGTGGGGAGCAACCGCTTCTGAGGAACTCAGGACGGTCACAGCGCTGGATCGAGAGGATAGAGCCTAACCTTACAGTGGGAGGGAGGAGCAGCTTGGAGGCGGGAGCGGGGTGGAGAGCCGAGCTGGGAGGCACGACAACAAACAACAAATGGCAGCAAGCCAAAAGCGAAGCAGGACGAGATTGGGGCACAACCTTAATAAATGCTAAGAAATGGGCAAGTGGCACCGGCACAATCAGGCATCAATAATGTAAGCCGGCAAAACAAGCAATACACAATGTAATAATAATTAAACAACAGTCTAGAAGTATAGCGCTACGATAACAGTAAATCAGGCACAAATAATTGGGCAGTCTGGCAGTATAGCGCTACGATAGCAGAGTATTGAGCAGGGAGCAGCGTGGGGAGCGACCGCTTCTGAGGAACTCAGGACGGTCACAGCGCTGGATCAAGAGGGTAGAGCCTAACCTTACAGTGGGAGGAAGGAGCAGCTGGGAGGGGGGAGCGGGGTGGAGAGCCGGGCTGGGAGGCACAACAACAAACAACAAAATGGCAGCAAGCCAAAAGCGAAGCAGGACGAGATTGGGGCATAACCTTAATAAACGCTAAGAAATGGGCAAGTGGCACCGGCACAATCAGGCATCAATAATGTAAGCAGGCAAAACGAGCAATACACAATGTAATAATAATTAAACAACAGTCTAGCAGTTTAGCACTACGATAACAGTAAAGTAGGCACAAATAATTGGGTAGTCTGGCAGTATAGCGCTACGATAGCAGTATAATCAGGCACAAATAATTGGCAGTATAGCGCTATGATACCAGAGTATTGAGCAGGGAGCCGCTTCTGGGTTTGGCTCATGATGTTCCTTTAGCTGGTCATCTGGTGCAGAACAAGACCTTCGAAAGGCTTGTCTCCCACTTTTATTGTCCCCAGATGCGGAAGAGTGCAGATACTCATTGTAGGACCAGTCAAACTTGCCAGGCAAGTGGGAAAAGTGGAAGGAGGCACAAGGCCCCTCTCCAATCTTTCCCTGTTGTCAGTACCGCCTTTGAACGGGTGGGCATTGACATTGTGGGCCCACTGGACCCCAAGACAGCCATGGGCAATAGGTGTATCCTGGTCTTGGTGGACCATGCTACCCGGTACCCGGAAGCCATTCCACTCAGAACAGTGACGGCCCCCGTGGCGGGACGTGCACTGAGGGGGATCTTCTCCCGTTGTGGGGTTTCCCAGAGCGGTAGTGTCTGACCGAAGTACAAACGTCATTTCTAATTATATGAAGTCTCTGTGGAAGGAGAGTGGTGTTACCTACAAGTTCACCACTGTCAAGGGGGGAGGGGCACGCCGCGGATCAGTTTTCAAAGTTGCTGGTTTCTCAAATTTCATGGCCAGTGCCCGTATCCCTATACAAGTGTTTCGAAATTCCTTTCTCTTCAGTAGGGAAAAGGTTCATAGGTTCCTGTGCATGCTTCCGTCATCTTATCAGGAATATTATCACTCTCAGCATGCGTCGCGCACCCCTGAGCTCGTCAGCTCGCGACTCGTGGGAGCCTTTTAAACAGTCAAGGGGGGAGGGGCACGCGGCGGACATGCACAACGGAATTACCTTTTGCATCATGGTAAATGTAGTTTTCAAAGTTGCTGGTTTCTCAAATGTCATGGCCAGTGCCCGTATCCCTATACACGTGTTTCGAAAGTCCCTTCTCTTCAGTAGGGAAAAGGTTCATAGGCTCCTGTGCATGCTGCCGTCATCTTATTAGGAATATTACCACTCTCAGCATGCGTTGCGCACCCCTGAGCTCGTCAGCTCGCGGCTCGCGGGATCCTTTTAAACAGTCAAGGGGAGAGGGGCACGCCGCGGACATGCACAACGGAATTACCTTTTGCATCATGGTAAATATAGTTTTCAAAGTTCCTGGTTTCTCAAATTTCATGGCCAGTGCCCGTATCCCTATACACGTGTTTCGAAATTCCTTTCTCTTCAGTAGGGAAAAGGTTCATAGGTTCATGTGCATGCTGCCGTCATCTTATCAGGAATATTACCACTCTCAGCATGCGTTGCGCACCCATGAGCTCATCAGCTCGCGGCTCGTGGGAGCCTTTTAAACAGTCAAGGGTGGAGGGACACGCCGCGGACATGCACAACGGAATTACATTTTGCATCATGTTAATGTAGTTTTCAAAGTTGCTGGTTTCTCAAATTTCATGGCCAGTGCCCGTATCCCTATACACGTGTTTCGAAATTCCTTTCTCTTCAGTAGGGAAAAGGGTCATAGGTTCCTGTGCATGCTGCAGTCATCTTATCAGGAATATTACCACTCTCAGCATGCGTCGCGCACCCCTGAGCTTGTCAGCTTGCGGCTCGTGGGAGCCTTTTAAACAGTCAAGGGGGGAGGGGCACGCCGCAGACATGCACAACGGAATTACCTTTTGCATCATGGTAAATGTCGTTTTCAAAGTTGCTGGTTTCTCAAATTTCATGGCCAGTGCCTATATCCCTAAACACGTGTTTCGAAATTCCTTTCTCTTCAGTAGGATAAAGGTTCATAGGTTCCTGTGCATGCTGCCGTTATCTTATCAGGAATATTACCACTCTCAGCATGCGTCGCGCACCCCTGAGCTCGTCAGCTCGCGGCTCGTGGGAGCCTTTTAAACAGTCAATGGGGGAGGGGCACGCCGCGGACATGCACAACGGAATTATGAAACACATGTCTAGGGATACGAATTGGAAATAAACAATACAGCACTGGCTATGAACACTTTGAACTGAGTATTGAGCGAGAAATCATGAACTACGTGAACCATCATGCAAGAGGTATTTACGTTGGGGCGTGTCTGGTGCGCTCCCACCCCCCTAATAGTTTAAAAATGGCTCTCACGAGCCGCCGAGCTGACGAGCTCGGGAGCTTGCGCCTTCATGCCGTGAGTGGAACTGGTCCTGAGAGATGAGGCAGCACGCCCAGCAACCTATGAACTTTGCTTATTTTCCCTACTGACGATTGAGGAATCATGAAACACGTGTCTAGGGATACGAATTGGAAATAAATAATACAGCACTGGCTATGAACACTTTGAACTGAGTATTGAGGGAGAAATCATGAACTACATGAACCACCATGCAAGAGGTAATTATGTTGGGGCGTGTCTGGTGCGCTTCCACCCCCCTAATAGTTTAAAAATGGCTCTCACGAGCCGCCGAGCTGACGAGCTCGGGAGCTTGCACTTTCATGCTGTGAGTGGAACTGGTCCTGAGAGATGAGGCAGCACGCCCTGCAACCTATGAACTTTGCTTATTTTCCCTACTGACGATTGAGGAATCATGAAACAAGTGTCTAGGGATACGAATTGGAAATAAATAATACAGCACTGGCTATGAACACTTTGAACTGAGTATTGAGCGAGAAATCATGAACTACGTGAACCATCATGCAAGAGGTAATTATGTTGGGGCGTGTCTGGTGCGCTCCCACCCCCCTACAAGTTCCCCACTCCTTACCACCCTCAAGGTAATGGGCTGTTTGAAAGATTCAACCTGACCCTCAAAGGCATGATCATGAGTCTTGGGGAACCACTGAGGGGTAAGAGGGACATCCTCTTGCCATGCCTTCTGTTTGCCTACCGTGAAGTGCTACAAAAGTCCCTAGGGTTCAGCCCCTTTGAGCTTTTGTATGGACACCCGGTCAGAGGATCTTTGAGTTTGGTCAAGGAAGGCTGGGAGCAATCTCCCAGGAAACCTCCCCAGGATGTATATAGTTACCTGCTGGCCTTCAGGAACCAGACTCGGCGATGCAGAGATCTCACTCAGGCGAATCTGGAAGCCAGCCAGGAGGAACTGAAGCGGTGGTACGATCAGAATGCCACTCTGATTGAGCTTCAACCTGGACAGAAAGTTTGGGTCATGGTCCCTGTGGAGCCTTGTGCGCTCCAGGACAGGTGGACTGATCCATATGAGATGGTGGAGTGCAAGAGTGAACTTGGAGTCTCCCAGGAACCCCTTGAAGGTCCTGCATGTCAACCCCCTGAAGCCCCACTTAGAAAGGTCCGAAGTATGACGTCTGGGTACTGTCAGATCACCTTGACAGTTGGGGTTAAGGAGAGGTCGGCAGTCTCCACACCAGATGGGCACTACCAATTCCGGGTTATTTCCTTTGGGATGAAGAATGCACCTGCCACCTTTCAGAGGTTGGTCAACTGGGTGTTGGCTGGACTGGAGGATTTCAGTGCCACGTACCTGGATGACATTGCAGTGTTCAGCACCAGTTGGGAAGAACATCTGCACCACCTAAGGGAAGTGTTGATGGCGCTGTGCAAGGCAGGCCTCACAAGCAAGGTGAGTAAGTGCCAGATATGGCAGGGTTCCGTGGTGTACTTGGGTCGCCAGGTATGAAGCAGCCAGACGGCACCCCTACAACCCAAAATTCATACCATCCTGGCTTGGGAACCCCCAAAGACTCAGACACAGGTGAGAGCCTTTTTAGGACTTATGGGGTACTACAGGAGGTTTGTCAAGGGGTATGGCAACATTGTTGCACCCTTGACTGAGCTGACTTCCAGGAAGCAGCCCAAGAAAGTGAACTGGACTGACACCTGCCAGAAGGCTTTTGACGCCCTGAAGACTGTCATGTGCACAGCACCCATGCTTCAGGTACCCAACTTCTCAAAAGAATTCATTGTTCAGACAGACGCTTCAGAGCATGGTGTGGGGGCTCTTCTTTCACAGAGTAATGAAGAGGGGCCTAGACCAACCTGTAGCCTTCATCAGTAGGAGGTAACTTGCACAGGAACAGAGGTGGAGTGCAATTAAGCGTGAGGCATTTGCTGTGGTCTGGGCACTGAAGAAGTTGAGACCATACTTGTTCGGGACTCACTTCCTGGTTCAGACAGACCACAGGCCCCTCAGATGGCTGATGCAGATGATGGGTGAGAATCCAAAGTTGTTGAGGTGGTCCATTTCCCTACAGTGTATGGACTTTATGGTGGAACACCACCCTGGTACAGAACACCCCAATGCTGATGGTCTGTCCAGATTTTTCCGCCTTAGTGATGAGAACTCCTAAGGGGAAGGGTAGTTCTCCCCACATTTCAGCTGGAGGGGACACGTGTTAGACCTGGCATCATTGGCGTGAGCCTCCTTTCTATTTTGACGGATTGCCTCCTCTGTTGTGATATGTTTTTGCTGGTTATATGATTTGGGCACTGTGCCACTGCTATTCAGTGCCACAGTACAAGTGCCACCTATGTTTAATTGATGTACTAATTGGTGATCCCATGATTGGGTTATTTGATTTACCTGTCAGCCCCTGGTACAGTGCACCATGTGTGCCCAGGGCTTGTAAATCAAATGCTGCTGGTGGGCTTGCAGCACTGTTTGTGCCACCCACAGAAGCAGCTTGTAAAGTGTGTCTCAGGCCTGCCATTGCAAGGCCTGTATGCAGTCTAGTACTGCCATGTCGACTTGGCAAGTGCACCCACTTGCCAGTCCCTAAACCTTCCCTTTGCTTCATGGTAGACACCTCTATGGTAGGCCCAAGGGCATGGTGCATTGTAAGCATAAGGTAGGACATGCTATGATGTGTATAGCATGTCCTAGTAGTGAATTACAGCCATTTTCGTTTTTCACTATTGAGGGCTACCTGTTCTCCATAGGCTAGAATGGGCAGTTAGATTATTACATTCTTATAATCCTAACTGACTCAGGGAACATGGTAGAAATTCGAATTTTGTATGCCTGAACTCAGAATGGTAAAATACATCTTTTAGTAAAGTCGGTTTTAACATTTTGAGTTTGAAAATACCACTTTTAGAAAGTAGGTATTTTCTTGCCTAAATGGCCAGGCCTGCCTCTGCCAGGTTGTGTATTCCTTGTCTGGGTTTGTGAGTGACAGGGCTGGGGGATTCCAGGAGACAGGCTGGGGCAGCCCAGTGGTGAATAGAGAGAGCTGCATCTAGATGGGAGGAAGGAGTTGCACCTGGGACGTGAATAGGGCTGGGCCTTCCCTCTAAAATGCTGGCTCCACCTATTGTGGCTTGTCTGATGTCTCTGCCCTGCACTGTGAAGGTAGAGGGGGAATCATGTCCACAAAGTGCTCCAGAGCTGCATCTTCCCTTCCCTGTGCTGGCTCCACACGCTGCGGGGTGGCTGATGTCTCTGCCCTGTACAGTGAAAGGAAGGAGAGAGTCATGTAAACAAAGTGCTCAGGAACTTCTTTGGACTAGGCAGAGGCCTCTCTGCCTTCAGAGAACAAAGGATTTTGGGGTATAAATATTGGGACCCTGATCCCAAGAAATTAGATCACTTATGAAACAAGATACATTGTGCCAAGTAGAAAAAACAAGGAAGCTGCAGGAGTTTGGCTGCCTCTCTGCCAGTGTGCTGTTTGCTGGATGGGCCTGCAGTGGTTGCTTCATTGTCAAGGAAAGGAGAAGGAACTTTTAAGGACCTTCATCATCTTCAGAATATTCTCCAAGGACTTGAACTGTGCTTGCCTCCTACTGAAGTCTCAGGGATAAAAGACTGCATTTCCAGCTCCCCTCACAATTTCCTTGCTGAGAATTCCCAACTCCAGACAATTACGTGTCGCTGGGATCTGGGAGCGCGACGCATCGAGAGGAAGCGTGTTGCCGCCGCAGCTGAAATCATCGCATCGCCAGAGAAGTGAGCCTTCGCCGATTCTCTCTGGAAGTGTGTGTTCATCGAAGCTGCCTGTTATCGCATTACCGGACTGGCGTGATGCCATAGAGAGAGTCGCCATTGCATCACCGGAGAAGCTTGTCACAGGGCCTGTCGGGGCTCCAAAGTACAGAGTCATAGCAAGGCTGCCAGGGCGTCTACGCATCATCATCGCAGCGTCATCGCATCGTTGCATCAAGGGCGCCATCTTCTCGCATCGCAACCAGATCCTTACATCGCATCAATGTGCCATCTTGTGCACCGCAACATGTAAACAAATTGCTCAGGAACTGGTTTGGACTAGGCAGAGGCCTTTCTGCCTTCAGAGAACAAAGGAGTTTGGGGTATAAATATTGGGACCCTGATCCCAAGAAATTAGATGCCCTGGCAGCCTTGCTACGACTCTGTACTTTGGAGCTGTGACAGGCCCTGCGACAAGCTTCTCCGGCCCGCAGGCCAAGAATATACGCATCATATCCACACTGGTAAGGATAGCGACGCATCCTTACATTGAGGCATGACGCATCATTTCCCGGGATCATGGAACCAACGCATCTCCCCTTTTGCGAGCCTTTTGTTTACTTTGCGTTACGCATCCAGGTACTTTGTTTAGAACTTTGTCGCATCTATCATCAACTTGAACTAAGTAACTTTTATCATCTTTAAAGCAATCTTAAGTGTAGTATTGTGGATTTTTGTCGTTTGTGGTCTTTTGTTTAAGTCTATATAAAGAATACTTATTTTTGGAAAACCTGTGTGGTGTCCATCTGTAGTGTTTTCCCTGCATTACTGTGTATATTCACAAATGCTTAACACACTGCCTCTGAGATAAGCCCGTCTGCTCGTGCCAAGCTACCAAGGAGGTGAGCAGGGGTTATTAAGGAGTGGAATCCCCTTATCCTGACTTAGAAGTAAGGGTCCCTATTTGGACAAAGGTGAATACCATTGCCAACTAGAGACCCCCAGATCTAACTCCCCAACAGAAGAATGTGCCTTTGCTTCCACGGAAGAAAGATGTTTTTTATCCCATAGATTGTTTGAGAACCACATCCCCAAGCACTTATATTTACAAATTATGTGTAATTTAACTTCATTTCCAACTCAACCTGACCTTGGGGTCTTCTTACCTATTGGAAGCACTTTAGTATTTTCCACATTGACTATTAATTTTCTCTTTCTACAGTAGTCCAAAACATTTAATTCACGCTGGAGGCTGCTTTATTTCAAATAAAAAATTACTAACTCGTCTACATATAATAAGCAACTTACATGCGTACTGTTCATTTTGGGTCTGAAGCTGTTTGAGTGACTAAGTATTTTAGGTAAGTCAGCCAAGAATAAGGAAGACAGGATGGGGACTGGTACACACCCTTGTCCCAGGCCATATCTTATATCTATCCTCTTTGAGAGACATCACTCGACTTCTAATTCCACCTGGGCCCAGTTATTCCTATGCAGTTCTTGTAAAATTACAAGAAGACTATCAGGAATTTCATAACTTCTTAGTACCTCCCATAATAGGGTCTGATCAATGGAGTGAAAACCAGAGCTTAAATCTACACAACAACTGTATAATCCTCCCCATTGCTCTATTGATTTCTTGGCTAATGCCCATAGACTGAAACAGCGGTTGGCTTTTGATTGCTTCCCTTTGAAATCTGCTTGATCTTGTAGAATTCTTGAGTTCGCTTCTGCCCAGACCCTCAACACCAACAAGAGAATTTTATGAAAACCATCCTGCTCATGTCTAGCAAGTGTATTTGCTGATAGTTTCCAGGGAGGGAATATTTGCATTTTTAATACATGGGTTTAATGACCTCTCCCTTCCAACTACACTGAAAAATGCCCTGTCAGAAGAATTTTCTGGAAGAGGTGATAGAGCCAACTAGTTCACCAAGCAGTATTGCATTTTGTTATTACTTCTGGTAGATTATCTTGTCCCACTTCCCTTATTAGTTTTAGCATCTTGATTCTCTTCAATCAATCAATCAATCATTCAATCAGGGAATTGTGAAACGCGCTACTCACCTATGAAGGTCGCAAGGCGCTGGGGGTGGGCGGGTGCAGCTCCGAGTGAGCTGAAGACCAAGGTCTTTATGCTCTTTCTGAAGGTGTGCAGAGTGGGGGAGCGTCTGATTTTAATCGGGAGCTCGTTCCAGGTCTTTGCCATGATGAAGAGAAGGCTCTTCCAACTGGTCTCGTTCTGTGTGTGTGTGGGTATTCGGCGAGGGCGAGGCCGGCAGAGCGAAGGTTTCTGTTGGGTACGTGGAAGGAGACTCTGTCGCTGAGGTATTTGAGTCCGGTGTTGTGGAGGGATTTGTAGGTGTGGGTGAGTAGCTTGACGGGGAGGCAGTGGAGGTCTTGCAGTTGTTGGGTGATGTGTTCATGCCGTAGGATGCCAAGGACGAGTCTGCCCGCTGTGATCTGGATGGTCTGGAGATTGCATAGCAGGGATTTGTTGATTCTGGTGTAGAGGGCGTTTCCATAGTGCAGTCTACTAGTTATGAGTGTGTGGGTGACGGTCTTTCTGAATTCAGTGGGATCCATTGGAAGGTCTTGTGAAGGTCGCAGAGGGTGTTGAAGCAAGTGGAGGTGACAGCGCTGATCTGGTGGTTCATGGTGAGGGAGGAGTCGAGTATGATGCAGAGATTACTAGTGTGGCCCCAGGGGGTGGGTGGATTGCTGATGGTGGTGGGCCACCAGGTGTTGTCCCAAGCTGATGAGGTGTGCCTGAGAACCAGGTCTTCTGTCTTCTCCGTGTTCAGCTTCAGACAGCTGCTGATCATCCAGGATGCAAAGTCTTTCATTTCTTCCTGGAAGCTGAGTCTGGTGGCATTGGGTTCCTTCATGAGGGAGAGGATGAACTGGGTGTCATCTGCATAGGATACTATGCCGAGTCCATGCTGTCTGACGATGGTGGAGAGAGGTGCCATGTGGATATTGAAGAGCGTGGGACTGAGCGATGATACTTGGGGTACTCAGCAGTTGATATCTGTGGGTTCGGAGAGGAAGGGCAGGAGTCGTTTTCTTTGTGTTCTGCCAGTGAGGAAGGAGTGGAGCCAATTGAGAGCAGTTCCCTGTATGCCGGCGTCGTAGAGTCTGGCGATGAGGGTGCGGTGGGAAGGCTGCAGAGAGGTCTAGAAGGATGAGGGCAGTGGTGTGGCCTTGGTCATGGAGCCTGTGGATGTCGTTATGGTAGCGAGGGGGCAGTTGCAGTGCTGTGGTTAATGCAGTATTCGGATTGGGATGGGTTGAGGATGGCGTTCTTCTCAATGAAGTAGGTCAGCTGGGCGTTTACTATCTTCTCAGTGACTTTGGCAGCGAAGGAAAGGAGAGAGATGGGTCTGTAGTTTTTCAGGTCCTTCGGATCTGCAGAGGGTTTCCTTAGGAGGGGCTTGACTTCTGCACGTTTCCAGTCATCAGGCAAGGTGCAGGATTCGAGATGGCGTTAATGGTGCATCGTAGCTCGGGTGCTATGTCGGCGGCGGTTCTGTGGAAGATGTGCAGAAGGCAGGGGTCTATGGAGACTCCTGAGTGGGTGCTCTTCATGTTCATGGCAGTATCTTCAGTGGTAACTGGGGGCCAGATGGCGACGGTAGGCTGGTTTTCATTGCTGGAGGAAGTAGTGGTTTCTTGAGTCTGTCCACTGAAGTTGTCATAGAGGGTCTTGATTTATAGATGAAAGTAGGAGCCGAGCTTGTTGCAGAGGTCCTGAGTAGGCCTGGGTGTAGGACTACGCTACACTCGTGGAGCATGCATACTTTGTGCTACTACGCGCTACGCGAATTGCCCGTAGCACAGTGCAAAGGTGCGTAGTGGCCATTTTCTTTCCTTGCTGGCGGTCCTCAACGTCAAGTTGGCGAGCGAGCAAAATCAACATCCCGGCTACACTTTTTCCTCGTTTGTGATCAACAACATCAATTTGCCTATTGTGAGCATGGAAAATAAACCTCCCGCCCGAGATTCTCAACGCGGGGAGGTCAGGTATCTCAGTGCGAGTGGTTGCGTATGCTCGTGACTGCTCGAGATGAGAAACTACCAGTCCGCGTTGAGAAAGCTGCAGTTCGAGTACAAATCTACGTGAGCGGCAAAAAACGACTGCTTGCACTGTGCAAGATGCCCTTTACAATGACTGTGCGGACAAGCATCCGGCACTGTGCAATCAGTGCGAACAGCATTTTCCCTACTGCACTACGCAGTTCGCGTAGCTTAATATTGCGAAGTGCACTAAACGTAGCTACGCGTAGTCCTACTGCGCAAACTACGCCCAGGGTATTCCTGGGAGAGTGTGACATCCGTGACTTCGGTAGGGGTTTGGTGAATTCCTGGATGATGCTGAAGAGTTATTTTCAGTTGCTGGAGTTAGCAAGGATTTTATTCCAGATGAAGGTCATTTTGGTGGATCTGATGAGTTAGTGGGATTCTGTCCTGGCATTCTTGTAGGTGGCCTTGTTTTCGGTGGTTGTGCTGTTCCTCCATTGCTTCTCGAGACATCTGCAGGTGCGTCTGGATTCTTGGTGGTCAGTGGTGAACGAGATAGCCTACATGGGGCACTGTCTGATAGGGTTGCGGAGGGGGGCAATCTTGTCTGCACAGTTGGTGATCCACCGGTGTAGTTCTATGACTGCAGAGTTGGCGTTGGTCGAGGTGGGAGGGGGATCGTGGTTGAGGGTGGAGTTGAGATGCTCCTCTGTGACCTTGCTCCAGTTCCTTCACAGTATTCGTGGTGAAGGTTTGTGAGCAGTGTTTTTTTTAAAGAGAAGTGTACCCATTGGTTGTCCTTCCAGGGGGGTTGGGTTGTGTGGCTGAAGTGGATGTTGTTCCCTTCTGCGACGATGGGGTCGAGGGTGTGTCCTGCCTTGTGGGTGGGGGTGATGATGAGCTGTTTCAGTCAGAGGTTGGCGAGGTTGTCAGGAGGGTGGCAGGGTTGGGGTCACTGAGGTTTTCAAGGTGAAAGTTGAGGTCCCCAATGAGTATGTAGTCGATGGAGGTGATAGTATGGGGCACGATGAGGTTGGCGATGGTGGTGGTGAACACAGTTAGAGGTACGAGGGATCTGCAGGCGACGGTGCCACAAGGGGCATTTTGGGGCTGTTCTGGATCTGGGAATGGAGGTGTTCGGTGGTGGAAGGGTAGTCGCTTGTGCTGGAAGTGGAAAGTTGGAGGGAGCTCCTGTGTGCGATGGTGAGTCCTCCTCCTGGGCGGTTGGGGCAGTCCTACCTCTTGTATCCATAAGGGATGGCTGTGGCGATGTCAGGGGCGGAGGTGGCGTTGGTACAGGTTTCCATTAAGAAGGCAACATCTGGTGAAAGGGTGTTGAGGAGGTCCCAGATCTCTATAGCATGTCTCTGCAGGGAGCACACATTGAGGAGGATGCATCTCAAGGCTGGCATCGGGTGTGGGTACGGAGGCCATGGGGGTGCGGAGGATGATGAAGGATTGCCAACAGTGTTGGCAGGAGAACTGGCCATGGGTGGTGTTCTGTTTCACCAGCTGGCAGTTATTTCTACCAGGATTGAGTGCCTGGAGGTCTGCTGAGTCATAGCGGTGAGTGGTTGGAGAGCCAGGGTCCCTGGTGCTGGTCAAGAATGGGCAAAGACGGGCTTGCCTTTGGTGCACCAGCAGTGCACCCACTGAGAGCGGCCACCACTTAAAAGGGAAGGGGGAGAGAAGCTCTGCTGGGAGGCGGGAACAGCAATCAGCAGGGGGAAGGGGATGTGGGGGTAGCAGTGGCAGAAAAGGAAATGGGCTCTCTCACTGGACCACCAGGAGCCTGCGGGAGGAGAAGGACCTCAAACAACTAACTATGCAGAGAGGCGAAGGAGGCAGTGGCAGCGACACAACAGCGGAGCTGCTGGGGCAGAGAGCAGAGTCCCTGACCAGGAGGTTAGAGATCTTCTTAATTATTGATACTGAAAACCTCTCCTTTATCTCCACGTTAACAAAACATTTTTTTGGACCCTGGATAAATATGGCATATTTGTAATAAGCGTTTTCCATGTATTCTACTCAATTATCCTCTCCCACTGAAGATGTCAGTTTCCTCTGGGCTTTGCCTATCCCATTCTGTATCGGCCTCCAGAATTTCCTTACCTTACTTGACTCTTTTGTCTCAAGCATTAATTTACAAGATTCCACTTTAAATGCCCGTTTCCTCCATGCTACTACATTTTTAAACACTTTTCTTACGATATGAAGTCGAGATATACCCTCTTTATTCCTAGAGATCCTTGCATATCTTTGAATTTTCCTTATTTTCCATTTTAAATGTCAACACTGTGAATCAAATCAGCTGTTTCTGGTATACATTTAGCATCAAATATACTGGGCTATGTGAAGGGGAGCACAGCTGTTCATATACTACCATGCAGCTCAAAGGTACCTTGAAACCTATTTGTAGCTCCTTCTCTCACCTTCAGACACATTAAGTGGCCGTTCGTGATATGCTACGGAGGCTTCTTAGATAAAGAATGGATAAATCTACAACACTGATATTCACTGTGAAACGTACACCCTTACAAAAATACAAGAAGACAGAAATGATAGAGCTTAAGAACTGATATTCGAGGGGAAGCCTTTGTTGGATACTGCCATCACATCACCGTTGCTTCATCTGAAATTTCAGGCACAACTCACTTGTCTGAGTTAAGCATTCTGTGACATATTTTTTCAGGCACACACATCCTAATCAGAAATCAATTCAGGCATAACAGTAGGACGTCACCACTTGGCATGTTTCTGTACATTAGAAAATACAGTACATTTAGTGCAATATGAGACATTACCCGAGGAGTGATCGGAATTAGTAATATTATCACAAAAAACCTTATTTAGAAGTTGGGGTACAGAGTATCTGTCAGCCAAACCCTTGGCCCACCTGTCTCACTTAGTATTGGAGATTCTGCTGTCTCCATCAATGGAATACTTCCTTGATGGCCTGGTGGAGTAGGGGCCATCAAAGGGAGGACATACACCAACTACCCTATTTAGGGTGGATGGTATAATGCTTTTCCTTTGCCCATCAGCACCAGTTAAAAGCTGATGGAGACAGACAGGAAAAAAACGAAATCCCTCACACCCTGGGAGGAAACGCCCAGACTGTGGGGTGATTAGTTTTTTTGTTTTTCAAAATCAATCTATCGCCCAGCAAATCCGGCCAATAGCCTTGCTTTCTTCAGGACCTTAGGACCCAGAAAAAACCCCAAATGTGACAGAAGTGTTTAAAAGTGAGTGAAATATAGTAAGCATCTGTGCCGCTTAGGAGTACCGACGGTTAGAGCGGTGCTTCACTAAAGTCCTGAGCCGCAGCCAGGTGGGGTGAGGTCTATACTTCTTACTAACCAGTCCATCGCTGACTGTGTGAGAAGACTTGGAACAGACATACCTAGAGGTTCAGGTGACATTTAAATATCAATGTTGTTCCAGTACTATATTTCACTCACTTTTAAACACTTCTCTCACATTTGGGGTTTTTTCTGTTTGCAGTAGCGGTATAGCTAAGGTCCTGAAGAAAGCAAGGCTATTGGCCGGATTTGCTGAAACATGTCGACCACGTTACATCACTAGACAGTTCATTAGTTTTCCCTGTCTTGGCTATTTTTTAACATTGGTGTTAGGAGCTATACCCTATTAAAATTATTTTGCTGCTCCTTAAACCAATTTTATTCACCCTCTTTACTTTCTTGGTATTTCCCTTGCACTGCACACTCTTTTTACCCCGTCAGTTACTCTACCAACACACACGTTTCTGACCCTAATACCAACGTATACTGACTAACAGGAAGGCTAATTTCTTTCTGCTAGAGAAACAAGATCTAGTACAGTGTTGGTCCTCGGAGCCCCAAATGATGAAGGGCGGTTCCGAGTGGTGACTGATGGGTGCCAGAGACCAGACACCGATCTTGATCTGGCACTTTTAATACCATTTTTTCCAGTCATATGGCTAGTGGGAGCGTTACACCTTCACTGTCCTCAATATTTGCCTGTCATACTTTTGACCCTCTGATACTTTTTTGTGGTATATGTCTGTTGGGCGTGTATTCAGAGCAGGTCATTAAATTGCCCTTGGGTCCCCTTTAATGTATGTAGTTTGAAGAACCTAGAAAAACCTTACAGAATGATAATATAAGATCACACTTATAAATTGTCATGCAAATAGACCAAACATATTTCCAAAAAGATAAAACATTTGAACACTCATAAAGTATATGTTTCAATGTGCCTATATCATTAAAACATGACCAGCATAATGGAGAAGATATTGGCGAAAATTTAGAAATACAAACAGGAGCGATAACAGCTGTATTGTACATAAAATATTAAGATTGGGTTATTCGAGCAGCAGCAGAAACTTTAAATAACTTAGACCACAATTTATCCCAAGTCGTAACAGAAAACGAAACAGACAAATCAGTTTTCCATGCAATTTCAATGGGGGATTTGTGTCTTTCAGTAACATTTGATAACAATAACTTATATACAAGAGCAGCTTTAGGTCTATGTGTTCGAAATAAAAGATATAAAGGAGAGGTAGGGGTAAGGGATGGTGAAACAACAGGAAGGTCAAAAGCGGTTAATTGTGATTCTAAGGCATCATAATGATGGTTATTCATTGATGCAAGAATCAGGTAAGCTGTATTGAACTTGAAGTGTATGAAAGGGAACAACAGAAGTCTCTGAAATAATTGGTGCACAAAAATAATTCCCTTTTCCTTTCAGTATTTGTAATAGAATGGTTTACCTTTATATTTAAGAAATTTGCTATACCGTATTGTAGAGGATAAAAAGCATTGAAATGGAGTAAAACCATTAGAAAATGTGTTATATAATAGATTCTGGGAGTATTTTAAAATAGGGTTATTGGACATGAAAGTTATGTTGGACATAAAAATTACATTTTGAAAAGAAAAGACTTTTAGCAAGGAGCATTCAAAAATAATCCATCTGGCGATAGGGATATCAAAAAAAGGCTTGCTTAATCAAAAAAGCCGAATGATAGGCTTTAAAATTTGGAAAACGGACACCACCCTCATCCTTGGGACAAATAAGTTTGTTAAGAGCAATTCGTGGATGTTTCTTGCTCCACAAAAACTTTATACAAGCAGAGTTAATTTGAGAAAAATAGGAAATGGGAATCCAAATAGGCAACATAGATAGTGTGAAAAGAACATGAGGAACAATCATCATTTTAATAGTATCTAATCTACCCCACCAGGAAAGGTGCGGGGGACCAAGTGAGAAGGAGTGATTGGATTTTAATAAGTAACGCATGAAATGTGTATGTAATTGTGGCAGGTAGAGATGAGGAAAACTAAATACCAAGGTATTTGATTTTGGAAGGACACCAGGCAAAATTAGTATCATTAAACATACATTAGTAGCATATGGAATTCAGAGGTAATACTTGTGTTTTTGAAAGGTTAAGTTTATAACCAGAAATACTGAAGTACAATCGGACTTCATCCAAAAAATGTGGGAGGGAGTCAGTGGGATTTGACATATAAGTCAATATATCATCTGCATAAGCAGGTATTTTAGTTTCTATAGAATTATAATTAAAGCCAGCAGTCTGTGAGTTAACATGGATATGCTCCAAGAAAGGTTCAAGGCATAAGACAAATAATTAAGGGGATAACGAACATCCCTGCCTTGTACCTCTGGATAGAGGAAATCATTTGGAAAAATGATTGTTAACAAAAATACTAGCTCGGGGACATGAATACAATAGTTTAATATAAGAAATAAAAAAGAGGACCCAAAGCCAAACCGTTTGAGAGGTGTAAACATAAATTGCCAATTAATACGGTCAAAGGCCTTTTCGGCATCCAAAGACAGGACAGCAAGAGGAGATTTATATTTTTTGCCATATGAAATAATATTGGCAAACATTCGAGCATTATCTGATGCCAACCTACCCTTCACAAACCCAACTTGGTCAGTTTTAACTAATAAGAGAATAGTAGTTTAAAGTCGAGATGCAAGAATTTTGGCAAACATTTTGCCATCATAATTTATTAAAGATATAGGGCCAGATGTATTTAATTCTGTTTTACCGATTCATAAATACAGAGTTTTACCGATTCAGTATTTATGAATCGGTAAAATAGAAGGGGGGAGATTTAGGTAGAATCGGTAATTGAATTACCGATTCTGTAAGAATCGGTATTTACCGAATCGGTAAATACCGATTCGGTAATGCCCATTGATTCCTATGGGCATTGAAGCCCATAGGAATCAATGGGCATTACCAAATCGGTATTTATCGATTCGGTACATACCCAATGTTGCAAGGGTGTCACTTTGACACCCTCTAGCACCCCGAATTCAGGCACATGTGACATGTGGCACACAGACATGCCCTAAGGGCATGTCTGTCTGTCACATGGCATAGGTGTGCATGCACACATGTGCATGCACACCTGGAATCGGTATTTTACCACCCAATTGGATTGAGTGGTAAAATACTGATTCGGTAAGGCCTGTGGGACTCAGAAGAGTCCCACCTACATCTGCAAGTTACCGAATCAATAAAAATACCGATTCGGTATTTTACCGATTCAGTAAATTTACCGAATTGGTAAAATAGGGCCCCTACATGCCAAATACTAAATACCGGTCGGTAACGGCCGAAATCGGCCGTTACCGAACAGTATTTCGGCTCCTACATCTGGCCCAAAGTGTTTTGGGGCAGCACTGAGCAATTTTGGGCTGATGGCCATGGGCGGATGCTATAGGTGCTCAGGTGAAGCAATGTGCAGGGCATTCTGAAAAAAAGCAAAGGATTTTGGGCCAGATGTAGGTAATTCATATTTACCGACTCTTAAATACTGAATTTTACCGATTCGGTATTTAAGAGACGGTAAATATGAAGGGGGGAGATGTAGGTATTACAGATTCTGTAAATACCGAATCGTTAAGATTCGGTATTTACCGAATCTGTAAATACCGAATTGGTATTGCCCATTGATTCCTATGGGCCTTAAAAGCCCATAGGAATCAATGGGCAATACCGATTCTGTGATTACAGAATCGGTAAATACCGAATTTTGCAAGGGGGCAGGGGGTGTCACTTTGACACTCTCTGGCACCCCAAAAATAGGCATGTGCGCCATGTGGCACACAGACATGCCCTAAGGGCATGTCTGTCTGTCACATGGCTAGGCCTTTGGGACTCAGAAGAGTCCCACCTACATCTGGGAATTACCAAATCGGTAAAAATACCGATTCGGTATTTTACAGATTCTGTAAATTTACTGATTCGGTAAATTTACAGAATCTGTAAAATCTGGCCCCCTACATCTCAAGATGCCAAATACCGGTCAGAAACCGCAGAATTCGCCCGTTTCCGACCGGTATTTGCCACCTACATCGGGCCCTTTGTGTGGTAATTTTTACACTGGGAGTGGTCTTTATCTGGTTTACGAATTATAATGATTGAAGCATCCATAAAAGAGCAGGAAACTTTGGCATCCGCAATAAAAGAATTAAAAAGAGCCAAAAATTTGGGAACAAAAATGGAGTTAAAAGTGGTATAGAGTTCAACAGATAGACCATCAGGTCCTGTAGATTTTGACTTTTTTAAAGATTTAATAGCATTAGTTACCTCTTGAGATGTGATCTCTTTTTCTAAACATTAAATTCATCAGGCAGAGAGGTGGAGAGGGAAGACCTGAGGAAAAGGTATCTGAATTTTGATTAGTGGGAAACGTGTCATCAGAATAGAGAGATCTATGGTATTCATGAAAAACTGTAGCAATATATTCATCTGACGAGACCAGTTTTTTGGTAGATTCATTGAGAATGGGACCAATAGTTTTACATTCAGATTTAATTTTCAAATAGTTGGCTAACATTTTACTCGCTTTATTTTGACTTCCCTGATATTTAGATTTAGTTTTAAGCAGAACATTACAGGCTTCAATTGTTGCCAATTTGTTGAGATCAGATTTTACCTTATTCAATGCATGAAGGGTGGCAGGCAATTTAGATGTAAAGAATGTATGTTCTAATTCTTTAAAATGTTGTAATTGATTGTTATATTTTTTCCTCGTGACTTTTTTTTCCGAGATATATGAAATGGTAAAAGCACGAAAAGAGGCCTTGAAAGCATCCCAATTGCTAGGTACAGAGGTGTCCAATTGGTTATTGAAGCTAAAAAATTCATTAATAAAAGTAAATGTAAATGTAAATGTATGTGTCTTGTAAAGCGCACTGCTGCCCTGAGGCGCCGTGGCACTGTAGACCGCTAGAGAACCCGTCCTCGCTATCCCTGTGAGATGGTCCCTACTGGGTATCTCCAAGGTGAAACCAGGCATCCCCAGCGAATGTGGGGGGCCGTTGTAGAGATGAGGCAAGCTAATGCCCAGAGTTGCCGAGTGTGATCCCTGGTTAGAGTAGGCACCAAGGCGAGAACTATTGAGTCCACTGACCCTGGTCCACGCCCTGCCGCGTCGGGAATTGAACCCTGGTCCCGGGCCGCTCTCTGCTTCCGGGTCTGCCGCCTCTAACCAGTGAGCCACACCACTCATTATTAAAAGTGGTAGCTTCTTTGATAAAAACAGAGAGTAAAAAGTGTTAAATTTCCATCGACTAAATTGAGGGGAGGTAAGTGAAAGGTCTAGTACAACATGAACGGGTGCATGGTCAGAAATAAAAATGGAGCCAATTTCTGAAGTCTGAATAGAGGGGAGGAGGGATTTACTGACTAGAATACAATCAATTCTAGAGCGAGTATGATGTACATTAGAGAAAAAAGTATATTCAAGCAAATCAGGGTTACAAGTTTTCCAAACATCATACAATGACTGAGAGGCAATGGCTGATTGAAATGGTTTGTGAGATCTGTCTGGGTTAAATTTGCATTTAGACAATCTGTCAGAAAAGGGGTACAACCATTGGTTAAAATCACCAGCAACAATGATGTTAGGACAATCAACTGAAGAAAGTAGAATTTTAATGTCATTCCAGAATTTATGGTCTGGTTTAACAGGACCATAAATATTTAACAAAACTAAAATTTTATTTTGGACAATAATCTTAGCCAGTACCCAATGTCCTTCATCATCATTTTGTGTAGATAGAATTGAACTGATAAGGATTTATGAAACAATATAGCAACACCCCCCTTTTTGTTGGATGCAGGAGAATAAACAACTTGACCTACCCAATGTCTTTTCAACTTAAGTGACTCAGCATCAGCACAATGGGTTTCCTGAAGTAAAGAGATCTGAGAATCAAGTTTGGATAAATGAGACAATACCTTTTGTCTTTTGACTGGATTCCCAAGACCACGAACATTCCACGTGACAAACTTACACATAATGGAGGAATGGGAGGGTAATACACGGATGGAGTTGAAACATGTCAGGATTACCGCTACAAAAAAAACCACACCACATAAGAAATGTATAAACGGAAAATGTTACAGAAAAACATAGAATACAAATATACACAAGCATGTGATGATACAAATACACTCTGATCGTAAAACAAAACCAATAAAAGAAGAAAGAGCAGAAAGGAAAGAAAAAGAGAAGAAATGAAAGAAAGAGAAGAAGAAAATCGTCAAACAGATCAAAGGATAACATCCAGATCTGCGAGAAGAAGGGAGAGCGAGATGAAGGGGACATAGTGACACCACAGGACATGTGCCATAGTATCAGGTAGAGGAAAATGGGGAACCAGCAAACCTCATACGTAAAAGTAGAAGGCAGAGCATCAGAAAAATACTAAGTATGCAGGCTATTTGGAAGCAACTTAACAATCATGACACATAAAGAGAGGAAAAGTCAAGAATTAGTGTCCATGCCATGAGATGTCAGGGTATTGAGGAATAGTTTAAGTTTTTCCAGATCATCAAAGGAACGTGACTGACCATTATGTGTAATTTTGCAAAAACAAGGATGAAGAATTCCATATTGGATGTTAAGGTGTCGCATTTGAGGTTGTAGAGACAGAAATTCATTGTGTCGAGCGTTTGTTGCATTTTAAATATCTTGAGATATGTAGATATTATGGCCCGACCAAATAAGACGACGTTTGAGTCTAACAGATTTCAAGACTTGCATCAATTCGGTGAATTCCTGAAAGAGCATTATGATTCCATGAGGATTAGTAGCATTAGGATGGAGACGTCCCAGACAATATGCTCTTTGTATATTAAGAGGAGCTGACGATGTCTGTCGATCTAAAAGTTCTGGGAGGAATTTTTGCAAGAAAGAAACTATGTCGGACCCTTCAATATTCTCCAGAAGACCATAAAGGCATAGGTTATTCCTACGATTATGATTTTCAAGGTCCTCAGTGTGAATTTTTAACTTTTGAATCTCCTGGTCCAACCTTGGAATCTTTGAAGAGACATCCTTTATATCACTAACACGCTGTTCAAGATCCAGTACCTTTGCTTCCATAGTTATCCATCTCTCCTCAATCTGTTTTAATCGTTCATTAGTAGTGGCCTAAAGGGCTGCAGACCACGCACCTCATCCAATATAGAGTCCAAAACTGGATTCTGTGAGGAGAGTATAGGAGATGGCGGATCATTTTTGTGTCTTTTTGGTTTCCTACCAGCTGAGGAGGATCTAGCACTGTGTAGATCGCTAGCCATGTCAATGACTAAACGAAAATCACCTAATGGGGACGAAGAAAAAAAAATGTCTCAGCGAAAACAACTTGTTCCAGATGAAGTCAACGAGGTCACAGAAATATAGAAAGACTCAAACAGTCCTGCATAAAATAGTAAGAAGAGCGTAATAAAAAAAATTAATTGTGGTTGATAAAAGCAATTACTTGCTTGGAGATGAAGGAGCAGCTATAATTGTGCTCTTAAAAAGCAGTAGAGAAGTGCAGTAATTGCAAAGCATGTTGATGCTGGAAAAAAAGTAGAGAAGCACATTAAGAAAAAAGCCAGTTGCCAGAGGTATAAAGCATTGAAATACCTGTATGAAATAAAGTCCTTGGGGAAAACTTCAACCCATATGCAGCATTTCTTGACGAGAAATCCAGGAGACATATGCTGCCACACTGAGGAAAATACGAGCGCCCGCACCGTACACAAAATGGCGGGCGCCCGCGATTTAATTGAGGAAAGTCACCGCCGCGGTAAAAAGGGTCAAACAGGGTAGCGGGAGCAGCGAAAATATCACCAAACTGTTTACCGCATCTTCATATATGCAAAACGCCGGTCGTAGCACACGGGACCAGGCGTACAAGGCTAACTCCCAGCAGAGCAGTCCCGCGATGAAGCAGAGCTCAGGGAATTGCCGCCATGGCAGTTCTTTTTAATGGACAGAAATGACTACAGTCATCTCTAAGGCAGTCACTTTAAATTTGGCAGGCATATTATCCTAGATATGAACTTCCCAATCCCATCCGACACTACTCAGTCAGTCCATCAACCTCTTAATCAGACACAAAATATTAAGACCAGTTTTATGAAGAACTTGAGTTGTCCTTGTGTGACGTGATCCAGTTAAAGGCAGTGCATGTTCTTAAATGTGTTTCACAAAAGCTTGCAAGTGTCTATCTGTGCCACCTTTCATTACCATGGGAGAAGCATGGTCGTTCTCAGGTATCCAGCCAGGGAATTTAAGGCAATCCCAGATCTCCTAAAAGTGATTTTGTCATATGGTGCACCTACCACACATAGTTGGAACTAGGAGAAATGTATGCATTCCTCCGCATTGTTTCCTCTTTCTCTTTGATGACAGGCTTAGCAGCAAAGAAGCTTGGAGTTGCTTGGAGGGTGTGAGGAGTAGCAGTGGGCTTTCACCTGGGGAAAGTAATCACAGAGCACGGAAGGATGCATCCTTAAATGATGAAGCAAGCTAGGGAGCATGCTTCGAAAGACTGCTGCACAGACACAGGGGCCAAGACAGAAGTCTCCCCAGAACAACATAGAGGAGAATGCAAGTAAGCCCACCGAGTCCTGCACTATAAAAAAACGTCAGGATAGTGTAGGACCGGGGAAGAGGAGGAATCTATTGATCGTATACAAGCTGGGACTAGGAAACTGGCAGTGACTAAGACAGTGGAAGAAGGGAGTTTGATCCCCGGTGAGGAGAATCTAGCCCTATAACCTGCATCAACCAGGGTAGCTATCACCGATTTCTTTACAATTAAGGATGGAGGGGGTGGTCAAATTCTCCAGGAACCCTCCCCCCCAAAAAAAATCAGACTTTGAGAAACAGTCCTTATTGGGCGATATGTCCGAGCCCACCTCAGTATATCTGGATAAGAGCAAGGCGGGAAGTGAAGCTCTAGACAACAGAGGTCCTATCCCTTCTGTAGCCGGAGCTTCAGTATCAGACTAGGCAAGTACACAGGGGGAAATGGCCGGTGTCTCCAGAGAGACGATCCGGGAAGGCCTTGGAAATCACATATGACTCTCAATTGAACCCCCTGTATGTTGCGCTAAACGGCGCAATTAAGGGGTCGATATGTAACCTAGGATCATCTGCCACCGATATTATATCTGATGGGACAGACACATTTTTTTTTCTCTTACTGAAGACTCACACTCAGGAGCTTCTAACTCCGGCAGTAGCGAAACAGAGGATAGCGTATCAACATCTGGCTCTAGTACTCTAGAAGCACCCGAGACTGCCCTTAAGCGACAAAACATCGGAAAAGCTCGAAGGGATCCAAGAGCCATACTGATTCTCACAAAGACAGGGGGAGCCGTATCAACAGTACTGGACTGAAATGGGACTATGTAGTGAATACACTTGCACTTCTTAATGAGTTAAAAGTATGTTTATTGAAATTCTTAACCAAACATTGGTACATGCTCCAGCACTCAAACACTGCAAGTATAACTGTCATGAGATACGTTAAGACTTAAAACAATACAATGCAGTTGGTTCATAACACAACGTGTACAACAAGCACGAGCATGCACGAGCGCGCAGGTATAGCATTCAAAGGAAAACAACAATGCTTACCGCTCTGTCCTGCTCTGTCTTTGTGATAACCCGACAATCTTGAGTTCACGAGGACAAGCAGAACACTACACATCTCCTCCCTTACACAAATAATGAATATTATTCACACATATAATCCTTCAATGCTGTAAGATGTCTGATTGTCCTTTTCTTACTGATAACATCATGATTAATAGAAGATGACCCATGTTGGACGTCAGTTTTATCCTCTACAGCATGATGAGACTGTGCAACATTCTTGGTACTATTAAACTCCTAACACTGTTTGTCAATGACCCAGTTAGAAGTGGGAGCTTTGCACAAAGCAACTCTCTTAAGGTTCCAACACTTACCATCTTCTAAAATGACCACATTTTTTAATGCAGTAATACGTTGAGAATCACTGAATCTTCTAACACTTTTCTTAATAAAACCAGGATTTTTAATTTTAACCTACTGGCCAACACACATTTTAACCTCCTTGGTACCATGTTTAGTGTCATAGAATTTTTTATACTTGTCATGTTTAGAAGACAAGTTATTTTTAACTTCAGCAGAAGACCAGTAGATTTCAGCATGATCATGAAGCCATCCAGGATACCATTTGGCTCTGGATTTCCTCCCTCTCATAAGTTGGAAAGGAGAAAACTTGGTGGAATCAGATAAAGCAACCCTGTAATCCCACAAAGTTTACATAATTTGAATTTCCTATGAAACACCGTTTTACACGCCAATTGGATTGCACTTTTCAAAACTCTGTTATACCTCTCAATTAAGCCGTTTCTACTGGGATTGTACAGGGAAGTGGTTTTGTGTATCACACCACACCTAGACAAATAGTGAACCATAGCATCGGATGTAAACTGTACACCATTATCGCTTATTATGGTAGCAGGGGTACCTTCTGAAGTGAACACGTCATCAAAAAATGATATAACTGTGTCAATGTCCAACTTCTTGATAACTTTAAGTACAGGCCATTTGGAAAAAACATCCATCATTGAGATGACATATTTCTCAGAACTTCCCAAAGGACCCATGATGTCCACTGCCACGCATTCCCACTGAGAATTTGGACATAAACAATCAGCCATGGAAGACCTGAGGGTTTTAAGGGTCTTGTCTGCTGAGGACTATAAACTACAATCCCTAACCATCCTTTCAACAGAAATGTCCAATCCAGGTCACCAGAATCTGCTCTTAACAATACACTTAGGGCCCGATGTAGGTGGCCCAAATACCGGTCGGTAAGGGTGAAATTGGGTAAATTACACTGTTACCGACCGGTATTTAGGAATTCCTGATGTAGGGAAGGATTCGGTTTTAAGGAATCGGTAAATACTGATTCCTTAATACCGATTCCTAATTGGCATTGCATTTAAGGAATCGGTAATACCGATTCCTTAAATGCCATGTAGGAAGCACTTTTAAGAGTGCTTTTGGGCCTTAGGAATTCGTTAATTACCACCAACTTCAAGTTGGTGGTAATTACCGAATTCCTTTAAAAAAGCACATTTTTGCATTTTTAAAAGTGCGATGTGGCACACATCCATGCCCTTAGGGCATGCATGTGTGCCACTTGTGCACACATGCACATTTCAGGGGTACCAGAGGGTATCACCCTTGAAATGCGTCCCACGATTACTGAATCGGCAATACCGATTCGGTAATTCCGAATTTCTTTGCATTCATTTCGATGGGCCTCCAAACCCATAGGAAGGAATGGGTAGGTAATTCGTTATTACCGAATCAGTATTACCGATTCTGTAATAAGGAATATTAACGATTCGGTATTTTTTACCAAATTATTCCCTACATATGAAATATCGATTCCTAAATACCGAATTGGTAAAATTTGGTATTTAGGAATCAGTATTTCCAAGTTACCTACATATGGCCCTATGTCTTGAAAATTCCAAGATGCCCTTCATGACCTAAGGCGAGTATTTTATCCCTCAACACTACAGGAGGAACAACTTTCCCTCCCCTCATGATATTTCCATCCATCAAGGATAATTAATTCCTAACCTTCCAAAAAGGTTTTATGTCACCAATATCAAATTGACGAGGCCAACCATTTTAAACAAATTCAACAACCTTGTTTAAGCAAACATCAGTAGTCATAGCATCTATCCATTAATCTTTTTTGAAGGAATCAATGCCATGGTCTCACAACCATGCCACATGAACATCGTCCATCAAGTCATCTTGATTTTCTACCAATAGAATAGGCAACCTAGAAAGGAAATCAGCAACCGAGTGTTTCCTGCCGGGTAAGTATACAATTTTATACAAGAAGTCTCATTGAAATCCGAGCTAATCTAGCTGGGACATTGATCATACCCACATTGGAGAGGACTTTAACAAGAGGTTTGTGGTCACTCTGTCCTGCTCTGTCCTCGTGATAACCCAAAAAGCTTGAGTTCACGAGGACACTACACACTACTCTCATACAAGAATGCTGGGTGTGGTGCCTGGTCAAGCAGAAACTCCTCTTAGTGGTCAGCAGTCGTTGAGAATAGCTAATACAAACCCTGCTCTGAGTTTGATCCTATAGTTGATTAAAGACACTGTGCTGAGACCTGGGGGGATGGAAAAAAAAGCCAGGCAGGCCACAAAAAAATTGGAAGGAGCTGTGCGGAAAGTAGGGAAGGCCTGTTTGAGATCATCAAGCGGCTTAACAGCAGGGTGGAAGAACAACCATTGTGGAGACCTAGCTGACTGCTGGGAGAGATCAGATGAATCTCATGATGCACAATTAACCGATGCCATGTGGAAACTGGAGGATGTGGAAAATCACCAGAGAAGAAACAACCTTTGTTTACTTGGGATCGTTGAAGGATTGGAAGGGGATGTCATTCAATTCTTTATCCTGGACCTTCTTAAGGAAGCTTTTCCAGAACTTACAGGGTGGGACTGGGGAAGTGAAGTCCAGAGGGCACACTGATTCTGATTTGCTTGTTACAAAAATACACACCCTAGTAGAGATCAAAAACAGCTGAGGACCATCTTAGTTTTCTTCTGTAACTTTATATTGAGGCAGGCCATATTTGAGAAAGCGCGCCCTGAGGCTATAAGGCAATATGAGGAGATCTCTTTTTTTGTCCGCCCTGACTTTTGCCATATAACGGTTGAACGTAGATGGCGTTAACGGCAGGTAATTAAGCTGTATCAAGAGACAGGATTCAAGGCTTTTCTGCTTGCTCCTGAAAGGCTAAAGACAATAGACAGAAGGGGGTAGATTCTAATTCGGGAAAAAAAGCGTCCGTCCGGATCGTATCTGGAGCCGTCTCCGCACGAATCGTACACATCCGGCTGAATCACGTAGCATGATTCGTATGGACAGTTTCCGTCCGAATCATCGTGACCCATAGGAATTGCACCGGAGATTCCGTATGACTCGTACCCTCACAGTGGACCGTACGATTTGTACAAATGCTGTACGACCCGACGAGTACGATCCAGACCGTGGAATAGAGACGCGATTCGTACGGTACAAGTCAGGTAAGTGAGATTTGTATGGAGGGTCACACATTTATATACACACCGTATGGTGCGTACACCCCATGATCTCAGGGGTACGGTGCGTACCCCTGCGATCATGGGGTGTACACACCGTAACCCATGATTGCAAGGTGTACGCACCGTACACCCTGCGATCATGGGGTATGCACCGTACACCCTGCGATCATGGGGTACACACCGTACATCCCATGATCGCAGGGGTACGCACCGTACCCCTGCGATCATGGGGTGTATGCACCGTACCCGGGGGGGATCCGTTCCGTACCTGTTTCGAGGCGTACTCTGCTTTTCCAGCAGTTTTCAGCTCCCGTAGGAAAAGAGTCATACGGAGGGTCGACAGGACGAATCATACTTGCAGGGTCGGCAAACCTGCTTCGAACCGTACAAACGTCTCTTGCTGCGTGTTCCGGCGGCGATTCGTACAGGAATTCGAGTCGTACGGTTCCTGGTACGATTCGTACGGGGAGCTGCATTGGATGAGAATCGTACTACGTTGTACGTACAGGGACGTTGTAGGGTACGATTCGTACAGGAAAAAGACTCCGTACGGCTATTCAGAGTGCTTTTTCCCGAATCAGAATCGGCCCCAAGGTCAGTCAAATTCTTTACTGCTGAGATACAAGCTAGAGAGTATGTGGATCAGGTTACGACTGGAAAAGAAAGACATAGAGAAGTATAGAAAGGTATACATTTCTTGGGTGGTAGAGCATTGAAAGGGTGGGCAAGACTTTATAATAGCTGGTCCTCCCGTCCTGGTGGCATACCTCATCTTTTCTCTTCAGCCTCTGGGCTGGGGGATTTTTTTCCCCCCTTATTTCACAAGGTAGGCACTTTTTTCACTGTTAGAATGGGGTGTGGAGTGGGGGTCTGGAGGTTGGAGCTTGTGGTGGTTCTTTCCATCTCTATCAGACCTGGCTGGTCTGGCTGCTTTCAATGGTATAGGTAGGTTATGGGAGGTGGGAGGATCAGGGGGGTTGGGTATGTGTTGAAAAGCTGGTTTGTAATTTGCAGCACAATTTTGTCTACCTTTTGGATTTTGGTTCAGCATTAAAGATTGAAGAACCGTATATATATATATATATATATATATATATATATATATATATATATATATATATATATATATATATATATATATATATATATATATATATATATGTATATATATGTATATATATGTATATATATATATATATATATATATATATGTGTGTGTATATATATATATGTGTGTATATATATATATATTCACTGAAAAAAACATAGGTTATACACTATATATAGTTAGGAATTAGCCTTTAAAAAACCAATGAAATTCACTAAAAAAACCATAGGTTTTAGGCCTTATTAGTTAGGAATTAACATATAAAAAACCATTGAAATTCCTCCTATATAGTTAGCTGGACATTTTATTGACATAAAACCCAATGAAATTCCATATATAGTTAGTTGCAATAACTATATATCGCGCACCCGCAATCCACTGCTGATGATGTCACATATTACATCATTCATGACATGGTCAGTGACATCACTGATGACATCACTGATGACATCTCAAATGACATCACTGATGACATAACTGATGACATCTCAAATGACATCACTGATGACATCATGACACACCAATACCAGTTACTACATACGCACTCACTCATTCCTACGTCTACGCACACATTCACTCAGTCACCCATACAATCACGGGGGTAGCCAGGGACTGAGCCGGCCAACGGCCCGTCCTCTCTCGGTGCGCAGGCAGCTGAAGAAAAGGACAGAAAGCCCGCCGACAGGCTCTCGCCTCCCGCGCGGTCTCTGCCTGTCTCCTCCCTCAGTTTGAGGGAAAGTGCTGTGACCGCGCTCCACTGACAGCACCAGAGGGAGGCGGCCAGCGCTCCCTCCGCGGCAGGCACCGGACCTCCCTGGGCTGACATGACGTGCTGACCGAGCAGAGTCATGATGAAGGGTGGGGGCGGGCATTGCCGGCCGGCCGCGCTGGGATTGGCCGGCCGGCCCCAGCACTTCCGGGTCACCGCGGACAGCGCGGCGGCCTGATTTTAGGCAGGCAGGTGGGGACCAAAACGAGCTGGGCAGTCAGCTGGGCAGATGACGCTTCTCTTACAGGTGGCAGGGCTCCCTCCCATCACGGGAGCCCTGCAAAGTCAGCCGCCATCTTCCTTCTTCCCCCTCGCGGCGGGGGCGGGCATTTCCAGCCGGCCGCGCTGGGAATGGCCGGCCGGCCCCAGCACTTCCGGGTCGCCGCGGGCAGCGCGGCGGCCCCATTTCAGGCAGGCAGGCGGGGACAGTGCGCGCACGCGTGCGCGCTTATAGATATATAATTGATTTTAAATGCAATTTTCTCAGCAAATACTGGACGGATTTAATCATTTAAAAAAAAGCGTAATCTGCGAACCAGTCTCTTCCATTTTGCCAAATTTCAAATAATTCTGTTCAGCCGTTCGGGCTGTAGCCGAGTCTAAAGGTCCTATGGAAATTAACATGGGGAAAACACGTTTGGGACCCCCCTTTTTTCTCAGCCCCCACTTGACGAATCCCCCCCAAACTTTCAGGGAAGGAGCGGAGCGGAGCGAGCCATCTTCTTTGAGAAATTTGCGAAGATTCATCAACCAGGGCCAAAGTTATTCCCAATAGAATGTTGCGGATTTCCTATGGAAAACAATCCTAACTATATATACCTACTGGCTATCGCCAGTAGGTATATATCTATATATATCAGGTTTATATATATATATGAACATGGATTGGGGAGCTCTCTTTGGCAGTACACAGTTTTCACTGTCCATTGCAGCACATTCTGGATGGTTGAGATAATGCATGCATGGAGTAATGGCTAAGCTTCACATTGCCATTATAATCATCTGTGGGCTAAATGATCGTGCTAAAAGGAGAAAGGTCCAGGAAGATTTGAAAATCCTACAAGCTGATGTGTACTGTCTTGAGGAGACCCATATAGAGTGGAATAATAGCAATCTGTTGAATTTTTGGGGGTAAAGGTAGTCTGCCATACAACTCAAGATGTAAAGACTAAGGGGGCAGTGATTTTGGTGAAAGGAAATGTTGTTACGCATGGTAGAAGAGCAGCAGATAAGACTGGCAGATGGGCAATAATGGTGTGAAGAGCAGGTACAGGCTATTTTACATTATGTTCACTCTATGCTCCAGTTTAAGATGATCATTGATTTTTTTAACTATTGAATTACCTTCCTGGCCAGCACCATACGCATTTTGTGGGGATCTAAATATTAACGGGTCTAGAGGAGCTTTCTGGTATAATGGAGTATCCAGTACAGGGTGCAAACTGCAAACTGTGAGGTCTCTGAAGAGTTTCTTAGAAGATTTCGGTTTGGTGGATGCTTGGCTTAGGTTGAAAGTGCAAGATCTTGGCTATACCTATTATTCTACCCCCCCCCCCCATCGCAAGTTTGCTAGATTAGACTATTTTCTAGTTTCACAATCCTTACTGAAAGAGGCCCAGGTGAAGCTTTTTCCCATGGTGATGTCAGACAACAATCCTGTTGTGCTGGAATTCCCTGTTATAAGATTAAGAAACGATGGACGTTTGAGAGGGTGATTTTATCTGGCCAAGAATATATCAAGTATATGGTGGATTGGATTGAGGGAATCTTCAGTATTAATAGGGATAGTGCCCCCCCCCCTGGAATGATCTGGGACACTTTTAAAGCATCAGTGAGGGGAGAAACCATGAGGTACAGTCTAGCTAAATAAAAGAGGGAGCAGGATAGATTAAAGAGTTCTATCAAAAACTCAGCCTTCTAGAGGTAGAATTAATCAGTATCGTTGCCAGTGGGGGCGATTTGCCCCCAGTGTTAAGTGCAATCGCTATCACTAATGCATGCTTGAGTGATTTTAATGATGAAAAATCTGCAGGGAGGTTTATTGCGAATAGACAGGAATGCTATGAATATAGTGGAAATTTGGGCCAATGTCTGGCAGTGAGGGCAAGGCAGCAGCTGCCTGAAGAAAACATGGGGCAGATCAGGAATATGCAAGGTACAGTAGTTACAGACCCAGCTGAGGTTAGGGAAGCTTTCTGGGAATTCTATGAGGACTTATTATAAAGTTCCGCCTATAGGGGACTCACCGGTGTTAGAGGAACAGCTGGATTTTGTACCCAGGGTGAGGGTCTCCCAGGAGGAGAGTTTTTTTGGGGGGTCGGATATGTCCCTGGAAGAGTTCCAGGTTGCTCTCCAAGCACTTGCATCGAACATACCTCTAGAGTTCTACAAAGTCTTTAATAAGGAGATCTGCCAAGAAATGCTTGAGCTTTTTAAGGAAGTTCAGGATGGTGCCTTTCCACCAGGCTTTTGGGGTACCGCCAATATTATTATTTACTTAAAGAAAGGCAAAGACCCTATTAATATGGGCTCCTATAGGCCTATTACACTTCTAAGTAGTGATGCAAAATTATATTCTAAAAGTTTTGCAAATAGATTGAAAAATGGGATGCATGGCTTCATTCGGGGGAGGAGAGCAGCAGATCATGTCAGGTGGGTAATTTCATTTTTCAATGCCACAGAGATCCTTGCGAAGCCCTTGGAGGTCACTTTTCTAGATGCAGAGAATGCTTTTGACATGGTGGTTTGGAGCTATCTGTGGAAGATCATGGAGTCTAATGACCTTGGTGCATATTTTATTAAAGCGGTGCAGGTTTTGTACACCGACCCCACTGCCCGATTGCAAATAATGGGGAAAGAATCTTAGCCATTCTCAATTAAAAGGGGAACAAGGCAGTGGTGTCCCTCTTCTCCCTTGTTGTTCGCATTATATATAGCCACCTTCCTTAGACGACTGGAAGCCTCAATCGACATCTCCCCAGTCAGTTTCCAGGGGTGGGACACTAAGGTACTGGCTTACGCTGATGAGGTGGCTATAAATTCTACCGACCCTGACAGAGTATTGAGTGCTGTGGAAACTATAGCTGAAAATGTTGGAATGGAATCAGACTTCTTATTGAATAAGGCTAAAACACAGGTTTTTGTAAACAGATTTAACTCTGCCGTTAATAACAGGATTGTCGAGGAAGCAGTCTATCTAGGAATAAATATCACATCAAAGGTATAAGCAATAGTGGATTTAAATTTGGCCCCTGTGATGGGAAAAATCCAGAAAGATCTCAGCCGATGGGACAATCTGAAGCTTACAATAATGAGGAGGTGTAACCTATTCAAAAACATGATTCTACCAAAATTATTGTATATTTTCCGTACTATTCCACTAGAGATACACAATGATTGGTTTAAGTTAATTGAAAGGGCAGTCACAAGATGTATCTGGTCCTACGGTAGGATCAGGAGGGCCAATGCATTTATTTTTGCCTCCCTAGGGATAGAGGAGGGGTGGGGGGATCACTAATTTCAGGCTATATTATTTAGCTTCAGCACTGCAATATTATATGGGCCATTATTTTGTAACAAGGCTAGGGGATCTCTGACAAAATATCGAAGGTCAAAAAATCGACCTACAAAAATATCGGAGCAAGAATATTGATGTAAAGAATATAGACATCCCATCTAGAACATGGTAAGTACAAAAATATCAAAAAAAATATTAATGTCAAAAATATTGTTATTAAAAATATCAAGA
Organism: Lissotriton vulgaris; assembly: GCF_964263255.1. Classification (NCBI taxonomy): domain Eukaryota; kingdom Metazoa; phylum Chordata; class Amphibia; order Caudata; family Salamandridae; genus Lissotriton; species Lissotriton vulgaris. The sequence goes on along the minus strand of NC_141689.1, from coordinate 2,002,094,886 downwards.
TTTTTAGTTAAAACAATTATGTAAAATAAACTAAATATACTTCTAAATAAATAAAATAGTTTACAATATGTTATGCTTAAAATTAATGAGTAATTATATATAATTTAATAAAATAATAATTAAACATATACATATAATATATAATATATATACTTACTTAATGTTCTTTTTTAATAAATTTTTAACAGCTTATAAATTATGAAAAAAATATTATACATTACAAATACATCTATACAAATAAAACAATAACATAAATTAAAATTAAATAATTATGTATAACATTAAAAAATGTAATTTACTTTTCCAGTTTAATAAAGTTAAATTAATTATATACTACATTAACTAAAATAATACAAAAAATATTTAATAGTGGAGGGAATAAAACAACTAGTCCAACTCCCAAAAAAACAACAGTAAGAAAAATATTGGATAGCGTAGGGCTTAAAATTACTATTCACACTCCAGAGAGTGCAACAGTAGAGAAAGTGCTGGATAGCGTAGGGGTAAAAATGACTATTCCCACTCCAGAGAGTGCAACAGTAGGGAAAGTGTTAGATAGGTAGGGGTAAAAATTACTATTCCTACTCCTAGTAGTGCAACAGTAGGGAAATTGTTGGCTAGCGTAGGGGTAACAATTATTATTCCCACTCCAGAGAGTGGAACAGTAGTTCAAGTTCAAGTTTAGAATTTGTATAGCGCACTACTCACCCAGAGGGTCTCAAGGCGCTTGAGGGAGGGGGGTACTTTACTTATCGAATACCCAAGTTTTTAGTTGTTTTCTGAAGGAGAGGTGGTTCTGTGTAAGGCGGAGGTAGGTGGGGAGAGAATTCCAGGTCTTGGCTGCTAAGTAGGAGAAGGATCTTCCCCCCATGGTGGATCTTTGGATTCGTGGAATTGCGGCGAGGGCTTGGTTGGACGATCGTAGTTGGCGGGTGGGGGTGTAAAAGGACAGGCGCGTGTTGAGGTATTCGGGTCCTAGGTCGTAGAGGGCTTTGTGTGCATGGGTGAGGAGACGGAACGTTATTCTCTTGTTGACGGGGAGCCAGTGGAGGTCTTTCAGGTGACCCGGAAATGTGAGCTTGGCTGTGGTTCCGGCGTAAAGGGTGTTACCGTAGTCCAGTCGGCTTGTGACCAGTGCATGGGTGACCGTCTTTCTTGTTTCGGTGGGGATCGAACAGTAGATTTTTTTGAGCATACGTAGGATGTTGAAGCATGATGATGAGACGGCGTTAACTTGTCTGGTCATCGAGAGGGAGGAGTTCAGGATGAAGCCCAGGTTACGTGCGTGGTCCGTTGGTATGGGTGCGTTTCCCAGGGCCGGTGGCCACCACGAGTCGTCCCAGGCGGAGGGGGATGATCCTAAGATGAGGACTTCCGTTTTGTCCAAGTTCAGTTTTAAACGGCTGTTCTTCATCCACTCGGCTACCTCTTTCATCCCTTCGTGTAGGTTGGTTTTGGCGGTGTTTGGGTCTTTGGTGAGGGAGAGGATCAGCTGGGTGTCGTCTGCGTAGGAGATGATGTTGAGGTTGTGTTGGCGCGCGATGGATGCGAGGGGACTCATGTATACGTTGAAGAGGATGGGACTGAGTGATGATCCTTGTGGTATGCCGTAGATGACTTCGGTGGCCTCTGATCTAAAAGGGGGGAGGCGGACTCTCTGGGTTCTTCCGGCGAGGAAAGAGATGATCCAGTCCAATGTTTTTCCTTGTATCCCGACGTTGCTGAGGCGTTGTATAAGGGTGCTATGACAGACTGTGTCGAAGGCTGCGGAGAGGTCAAGTAGGTTGAGGGCGGCTGTTTCTCCGTTGTCCAGTAGAGTTCGAATGTCATCTGTGGCTGCGATGAGGGCGGTTTCGGTGCTGTGTTTGGCTCGGAAGCCGGACTGTGAAGGGTCAAGGGATTTGTTGGATTCGAGGAAGGCGGCGAGCTGACTGTTGACGGTTTCCTCAATGACTTTGGCAAGGAATGGGAGGAGCATGATGGGGCGGTAGTTCTTACGTTCAATGGGGTCTGCTGTGGGTTTCTTCAGGAGGGCGCTGAGTTCGGTTTCCAGCTTTCTGGGAAGGACGCGGTGTTGAGGGAACAGTTGATGACGTCTCGGAGATGGGGTGCGATAATGGAGTCTGCTCTGTTGAAAATGTGGTGGGGACATGGGTCGGTTGGCGATCCTGAGTGGATGGAGTTCAACAGGCGGATGGTGTCTTCGGTGGTGATTGGGTTCCAGGCGCAGAGGATGTTGGAGGGGGGTTTTACTTCGGAGGTGGGTGGGGTGGACTGGTCTCCAAAGCTTTTATGTATGTCAGCTAATTTGTTGTGGAAGAATGAGGCTAGAGAGTCGCAGAGGTCTTGGGAGGGAGTGCTGTCGTTGGTGCCGGCGGTGGGGTTGGTAAATTCTTTGACGATGTTGAATAGTTCCTTGCTGTTGTGGGCGTTGTTGTCGAGTCGATCCTTGAATGCAGATTTCTTGGTGGATCGGATCAGTTGGTGGTGTTTGCGGGTGGCGTTCTTGAAGGTGGCCAGGTTGTCAGTGGTTGGGTTTTTTCTCCAGGCTTTCTCAAGGGTGCAACAGATCTTCTTGGATTTCTTAAGGTCATCATTGAACAAGGGGGCTTTTTTGCTACCTTGCTTGATTTGATGGTTCTTCAAGGGTGCTAATTCGTCTGCGCTGTGGGTGATCCATTGAGTGAGGTTGGTGGCTGCTTGGTTTGGGTCAGATGATTTGGCAGGAGGGTTTTGGTGAAGCGATGTGAAGAGCTGGTCGGTGGAAATTTTGTTCCAGTTTCTGTGGGGAATTGGTTGTGGGTGGTTGTGGGTCGTAGTCTTTTTGTAGTTGAAGTGAATGCAGCTGTGGTCCGTCCAGTGGAGAGCTGTGGTGTGATTGAAGGAGATGTGCTTGCTGGAGGTGAAGATTGGGTCGAGCGTGTGCCCGGCATAGTGGGTGGGGGTGTCAACTAGTTGTTTGAGTTCGAGATTGGCGAGGTGGTCCAGAAGGGTGGTGGTGTTGCTGTCGTTGTTCTTTTCCAGGTATAAGTTGAGGTCTCACAGTAGAATGTAGTCCTCGGAGGGGAGAGCGTGTGGGCTGATGAAGTCGGTGATGTCTTCGCTGAATTGTGTGCTGGGTCCTGGTGGCCTGTAGATGAGGGTGCCTCTGAGTGTGGTCTTGGGGTCGGTGTGGATCTGGAAATGAAGGTGTTCGGCGGCTGTGAGGTTATCATCGGAACTGGTCGTGATGCGGATAGCGTTCTTGTGGACGATGGCAATGCCTCCTCCTGTTTGGTTGATGCGGTCCTTTCGGATGATTGTGTGTCTTTTGCTTTCTCCTACATCACCGCCAAAACCTCGAACGAGCTCCCTGTGAACATAACACGCTCCCCGACCCTGCACACGTTCAGGAAGGACCTCAAGGCCTGGCTCTTCGACTGATCTGGAGCAGCGCCCCCCCCCCCACAGCATCTTGAGACCCTCACAGGTGAGTAGCGTGCTCTATAAAACCCCTGATTGAAACTCTAAGAAACACTAAAGCAAGTTAACACAAATCCACGTAATTGCAAGGCACACTGAAATAAGCAGTCCTACCACACACATAGCAAATCCCTTTCTGAATGGGTTCTTCACTAACAGATAATCACGATTTATAACATAACTCCTTTCACACTCACTTTAATCCATTTATTTAGTTGACCCAACACTGGTGGGTTCACCAAGCACCATACATAATTCACCCTTTCTCTAATGCTCCATTCTCAATCTAGGAAGCAAATGTCACAATCTACATATTTATTCAGACTTAATCTGCTCTGTTATTTTCCTCATCTTTCCTATTTCTCACAATTTTCACTCTTCTCTCATTATATTCCCTAACAAACTCAAATTCTTCTTCACTTAAACTGCACACATACCACATTAGTATGGTTAGTTTTGTGGTTAACTTGAGCAACGGTGTTCAGAAATTTACCATAATTAACACATTCTTGTGATCTTTGGAAACAGGGAGGCCTATCAGTGAGACATTGAAAGCGAATAGATAAGGTGATAGAAATTCATATATATTAAAAATACTAGAAAACAAATTACAAGGGAGAGCATAAGACATCGGAAGTTGTAGGCAAGTTGCACCTTAACCTACAGAAGAGGGGATAAAAGTACTCAGAAACAATCCTTAACCCCATGATTTCCACACATTCACTCAACATTTTTGTGTCAATATTTTAATAAAATCCAATAACACAGCATTTCCTATGTGTTCATGTATTTGATGTAGAATCATGATGTGCTGCTATTAATTATACTTCTGTGGAGTCATATCTCACTGGAGAAAGGAAGCACAACAGTAAACCAATAAAGATTATTGGTGTCATTATCAAGGTGATAAGGCAATGCAACATTTGCCATATGTGACTCATATTAAGATCAAAAACAAACATTAACAACTTTTTTCAATAAAACAATAATAGAGATTTTCTTTTTTCTTTTATTTATTTGAGTGTTATATAGCATTGGCTAGACCTGGAGGTATCAAAGTGTTTTACATAAGGCCACAGAGTGTTACAAGTTACAAAAATATTCACATTAATTACAGAAAATGCTAATTCAATACAGGAGTTATTAGCGACCATGAAAAACAAGATCAACAGAAAAGAAAAAAGGCAGGGGAGACCAGGGAGTCAGCAGCGGAGAAAGAGACGAGACATAAGTAAATGTAATTTGTACTTGTAAAGCGCACTAATACCCCAAATGGGGTGTCCTGGCTCTGTAACGCATACCGCTGTGGAACCCTTCCTGGCTTTCCCTGTGAAATGTCCACTCCTGGGCACCCCCAAGGTGAAGCCAGACATCCCAGCGCTGTTGGGGCTGTTGTGGAGATTAAGCAAGCTATTGCCCAGAGTTGCAGAGTGGGACCCATGATTAGAATAGGCACAGAGGCGAGAATTATCAGGTCCGAGGAAATTGAGACCAAGACTCACAGAGGCGGGAATTGAACCCTGTCCGGGGTGTTAGATTCCACCTCAGAATGCCCATCACACTGCAGGAACGATGCATGGCCCAATCCGCTACCACTGCCCATATGCCGCTCACCGGTTAGCACACAATGAGAAAGCAGATGAACACCGGGAGAGGGTGGGAGAGGGTAAAAATGAAAAAAAGGAAGAGAGATAAGGGAACCACTTTTACTTCTGTTAGACCCTCCAGGTGACTGCACCTATAAAACAAAGCACAACATTACTACTCTGTACTAACATACATCAGACCCCTCCCACCTTTAACCATGACCATGCCATACCCATTTACAACATCATTGACTTCCTTACCAGAGCTGTATGCAAAGGATGTCCATTGGGGCCATGGTCCTTTCTAGCCTTACTCGCTGTTTCTCTGTTGAAGTCCAATCCAGAAAGTCGAATCCAACAAAAAAGCCCAACCCTTCTCATAGGAAGTACTAGGGGGAAAAAATCTAGTAATGACAGAAAAAAAACCCTGTTTACAATTAAGGATTTGTGAATCTCCAAAACGAGGGTAATAGGACAAAATCCACGAACATATAGGAGCGGAGCACCCACTCTCCTCTGTTCATAATCCACGGACGTCAAGAGCGCCCGAATCAGCACAACGAAGTCGAGTGGCTGCAAAAGATGCGGAAGCTGGACACGCTGGACGAACGCACAGCCGTGAGTTACTCCGGAATGTTACAAAGCGGCTCCCATGCCCCACCAAGGTGCATTCCTCCAAAAGCGAAGCCCCAAATGAGGGTACTGGAGCCCCAGAACCCCCAATAAGCACCAGTCTCTGGCTCCGAAAAGAGAACTACCATAAACGATCCACTCACAGTAAGCATGGGCGTAAAATCCGTTCCGCTCGCGGATTTTGCGGATTTTCGGAAAATTCGCAATCCGCGAGATTTGCGAATTTCCCGCAAAATCCGCAAATTCGCACGCAGCGGATTTTTTTTTTCTTGGTGATACAATTTTGCGGCGCGCGGCGTTTACTTACCGTCATTCATCGTTTGCCGAGTTATTTTTCTTGATATTTTGCCAGTGCTGCGCCATTTTGGATCCTGCTGCGGGATCCCGCGGGAATTTGGCAAGCGCGATTACGTAATCGCGGCTTGCCAACTTGTACAGCGAGATTGTCAACGCGAGTACGCCGTGATCACGTATCGCGGTACTTCGCAATTGCGAGCTTGGAGATGCGGCGAGCAGCAACAATCTCGCACTCGCGAAAATACAAAATTTGCAATTCTGCACAAGAAATCCACCAGCAAGCAGCATAAACCTTCTGGAAAGGATGATTTTTATCTGAATAACTCCTCAGGTTGACATTTGCCAGCACTTTTTTTGCGAGGAGTCCATTTTGGGGAGGGGGGGTGGGAGGAAGGAAGTGCCCCACAGTCTTCAACTTCCTGTTCCTGTCCAGCAGGCTCCTCCCAGTGCTTTGTCCATCTCCTGGTCACTTTTCATTTGGATCTGGAGCTGGAAGGATTACTTTTTGTGGATGCTGCTGGATATTTGGATTTGAGGCCTTTTTGACTTTCTTTGGATCACTTTTGGACTAGAAATTTCACAAGTAAGTTTGTTTGGGGCATTTCAGTTGCTGCAACTACAATTTTGGAATTTTTGGTTTATGGGCTGTTTTGGGGCCTTTTGTCCAGGGGTACTCAGTGGTGGGTGCACTGAGTCTTTCTGTGGGGTGTTTTGAGTTTAAACATCATGGAGGGGCTGGATGGCTTGGGATTGTGCTGATTTTTCCGTGATTTTCGTTTTTTTGGCCTGTTGTGGCCTTTTCACCAGGGGTAGTGAGTGGTGCATGGGCCTAGTCTTTCTGTGGGTTTTCTTGAATTTAGATTAATCAAAAAGAGACTAGCTATGGGTTGGGGTGGTATGATGTTTACATTGTAAAGACCATTGTGACTCAGGTTAGTTTTGTTGGTCAGGGGTGGCACCCATTGGGTGTTTTAAGAAAGCCCTCACCCACCAACCTAGTTGGTGGCATGCTTCATCATCGGGCCCACCCAGTGACACCTAGCGTGTCCCGGGTGTGCTACGACGCCTGAATACAGCGGAGCAGGTATGTCACTGTGTGTGCGGTGAGGGATGTTAAGAAAGTGAGTTTAAAACGGCTTGGCGGGGGTCCCTATACCCAAAGGGTAAAAGACTTTATTAATAGGGCCTCCGTCAGCGGTTAAAAATAAGGCTATGGGACGTAAGAGGCGAGTTACGACCTCTCACGTCTTTTAGAGTGTCAACATGTTTCAGCCAGTGCCTTATTGATATGCTTGCTCTCTTCAGGACAATAAAAAGGATGTAGGTGTGATTAAAACTAGTGGGTGTGTAGTGTGGACTATGTGTCTACACGCCCTAAAGTGTATCTAACTGTGAAAGGGGGGATTCCCTTCTCAAGATCACGCTAGTTTTAAGTGGTGTCCTCTTCAAGGTACTTTGAAGTGGCAAAGGTTAGACCAGGATTACTGGTCGATACCGGCTGTGGACCTAATGTGCCTCCTTCTTGGAACCGGTTCCAAGAAGGAGGCACATTAGGTCCACAGCCGGTATCGACCAGTAATCCTGGTCTAACCTTTGCCACTTCAAAGTACCTTGAAGAGGACACCACTTAAAACTAGCGTGATCTTGAGAAGGGAATCCCCCCTCTCACAGTTAGATACACTTTAGGGCGTGTAGACACATAGTCCACACTACACACCCACTAGTTTTAATCACACCTACACCCTTTTTATTGTCCTGAAGAAAGCCAGCATATCAATAAGGCACTGGCTGAAACATGTTGACACTCTAAAGGACGTGAGAGGTCGTAACTCGCCTCTTACGTCCCATAGCCTTATTTTTAACCGCTGACGGAGGCCCTATTAATAAAGTCTTTTACCCTTTGGGTATAGGGTCCCCCGCCAAGCCGTTTTAAACTCACTTTCTTAAAATCCCTCACCGCACACACAGTGACATACCTGCTCCGCTGTATTCAGGCGTCGTAGCACACCCGGGACACGCTAGGTGTCACTGGGTGGGCCTGATGATGAAGCATGCCACCAACTAGGTTGGTGGGTGAGGGCTTTCTTAAAACACCCAATGGGTGCCACCCCTGACCAACAAAACTAACCTGAGTCACAATGGTCTTTACAATGTAAACATCATACCACCCCAACACATAGCTAGTCTCTTTTTGATTAATCTACATATAAACCGGGGATCTGGACTAGCTATCTGGTCCTCTCTCTCCCTCTTGATATACGCACTTTTCTTGAATTTAAACATCACGGAGGGGCTGGATGGCTTGGGATTGTGCTGATTTTTCCGTGATTTTTGGCCTGTTGTGGCCTTTTCACCAGGGGTAGTGAGTGTTGCATGGGCCTAGTCTTTCTGTGGGTTTTCTTGAATTTAAACATCATGGAGGGGCTGGATGGCTTGGGATTGTGCTGATTTTTCTGTGATTTTCGTTTTTTTGGCCTGTTGTGGACAGGCCATGTGGTTGGGGGCCATTTTGAGTGCTGCTACAGGCCCTGGCCATGTGCTATGAGGGAGGGGGGCATTTTGACTGCAGGCAGTGTTCTCAGGCCTGCACCCATTTTGCCTAGCTTTCATCCATTTTGCCCAGGGGTAGTGAGTGGTGCATGGGCCTAGTCTTTCTGTGGGTTGTCTAGAATTTAAACATCATGGAGGCGTTGGATGGCTTGGGATTGTGCTGATTTTTCTGTGATTTTTGTTTTTTTGGCCTGTTGTGGACAGACCATGTGGTTGGGGGCCATTTTGAGTGCTGCTACAGGCCCTGGCCATGTGCTGTGAGGGAGGGGGCCTTTTTGAATGCAGGCAGTGTTCTCAGGCCTGCACCCATTTTGCCTAGCTTTCATCCATTATGCACAGGGGTAGTGAGTGGTGCATGGGCCTAGTCTTTCTCTGGGTTATCTTGCATTTAAACATCATGGAGGGGCTGGATGGCTTGGTATTGTGCTGATTTTTCTGTGATTTTCGTTTTTTGGCCTGTTGTGGACAGGCCATGTGGTTGGGGGCCATTTTGAGTGCTGCTACAGGCCCTGGCCATGTGCTGGGAGGGAGGGGTCCATTTTGAATGCATGCAGTGTTCTCAGGCCTGCACCCATTTTGCCTAGCTTTCATCCATTATGCCCAGGGGTAGTGAGTGGTGCATGGGCCTAGTCTTTCTGTGGGTTGTCTTGAATTTAAACATCATGGAGGGGCTGGATAGCTTGGGATTGTGCTGATTTTTCTGTGATTTTCGTTTTTTGGCCTGTTGTGGACAGGCCATGTGGTTGGGGGCCATTTTGAGTGCTGCTACAGGCCCTGGCCATGTGCTGTGAGGGAAGGGGCAATTTTTAATGCAGGCAGTGTTCTCAGGCCTGCACCCATTTTGCCTAGCTTTCATCCATTATGCCCAGGGGTAGTGAGTGGTGCATGGACCTAGTCTTTCTGTGGGTTGTCTTGAATTTAAACATCATGGAGGGGCTGGATGGCTTGGGATTGTGCTGATTTTTCTGTGATTTTCGTTTTTTGGCCTGTTGTGGACAGGCCATGTGGTTGGGGGCCATTTTGAGTGCTGCTACAGGCCCTGGCCATGTGCTGTGAGGGAGGGGGCCATTTTGAATGCAGGCAGTGTTCTCAGGCCTGCACCCATTTTGCCTAGCTTTCATCCATTATGCCCAGGGGTAGTGAGTGGTGCATAGGCCTAGTCTTTCTGTGGGTTGTCTTGAATTTAAACATCATGGAGGGGCTGGATAGCTTGGGATTGTGCTGATTTTTCTGTGATTTTCGTTTTTTGGCCTGTTGTGGACAGGCCATGTGGTTGGGGGCCATTTTGAGTGCTGCTACAGGCCCTGGCCATGTGCTGGGAGGGAGGGGGCCATTTTGAATGCAGGCAGTGTTCTCAGGCCTGCACCCATTTTGCCTAGCTTTCATCCATTATGCCCAGGGGTAGTGAGTGGTGCATGGACCTAGTCTTTCTGTGGGTTGTCTTGAATTTAAACATCATGGAGGGGCTGGATGGCTTGGGATTGTGCTGATTTTTCTGTGATTTTCGTTTTTTGGCCTGTTGTGGACAGGCCATGTGGTTGGGGGCCATTTTGAGTACTGCTACAGGCCCTGGCCATGTGCTGTGAGGGAGGGGGCCATTTTGAATGCAGGCAGTGTTCTCAGGCCTGCACCCATTTTGCCTAGCTTTCATCCATTATGCCCAGGGGTAGTGAGTGGTGCATGGGCCTAGTCTTTCTGTGGGTTGTCTTGAATTTAAACATCATGGAGGGGCTGGATAGCTTGGGATTGTGCTGATTTTTCTGTGATTTTCGTTTTTTTGCCTGTTGTGGACAGGCCATGTGGTTGGGGGCCATTTTGAGTGCTGCCACAGGCCCTGGCCATGTCCTGGGAGGGAGGGGGCCATTTTGAATGCATGCAGTGTTCTCAGGCCTGCACCCATTTTGCCTAGCTTTCATCCATTATGCCCAGGGGTAGTGAGTGGTGCATGGGCCTAGTCTTTCTGTGGGTTGTCTTGAATTTAAACATCATGGAGGGGCTGGATGGCTTGGGATTGTGCTGATTTTTCTGTGATTTTCGTTTTTTTGGCCTGTTGTGGACAGGCCATGTGATTGGGGGCCATTTTGAGTGCTGCTACAGGGCCTGGCCATATGCTGGGAGGGAGGGGGCCATTTTGAATGCAGGCAGTGTTCTCAGGCCTGCACCCATTTTGCCTAGCTTTCATCCATTATGCCCAGGGGTAGTGAGTGATGCATGGGCCTAGTCTTTCTGTGGGTTGTCTTGAATTTAAACATCATGGAGGGGCTGGATGGCTTGGGATTGTGCTGATTTTTCTGTGATTTTCGTTTTTTTGGCCTGTTGTGGACAGACCATGTGGTTGGGGGCCATTTTGAGTGTTGCTACAGGCCCTGGCCATGTGCTGTGAGGGAGGGGCCTTTTTGAATGCAGGCAGTGTTCTCAGGCCTGCACCCATTTTGCCTAGCTTTCATCCATTATGCACAGGGGTAGTGAGTGGTGCATGGGCCTAGTCTTTCTCTGGGTTGTCTTGAATTTAAACATCATGGAGGGGCTGGATGGCTTGGGATTGTGCTGATTTTTCTGTGATTTTCGTTTTTTTGGCCTGTTGTGGACAGGCCATGTGGTTGGGGGCCATTTTGAGTGCTGCTACAGGCCCTGGCCATGTGCTGGGAGGGAGGGGCCCATTTTGAATGCATGCAGTGTTCTCAGGCCTGCACCCATTTTGCCTAGCTTTCATCCATTATGCCCAGGGGTAGTGAGTGGTGCAAGGGCCTAGTCTTTCTGTGGGTTGTCTTGAATTTAAACATCATGGAGGGGCTGGATGGCTTGGGATTGTGCTGATTTTTCTGTGATTTTCGTTTTTTTGGCCTGTTGTGGACAGGCCATGTGATTGGGGGCCATTTTGAGTGCTGCTACAGGCCCTGGCCATATGCTGGGAGGGAGGGGTCAATTTTGAATGCAGGCAGTGTTCTCAGGCCTGCACCCATTTTGCCTAGCTTTCAACCATTATGCCCAGGGGTAGTGAGTGGTGCATGGGCCTAGTCTTTCTGTGGGTTGTCTTGAATTTAAACATCATGGAGGGGCTGGATGGCTTGGGATTGTGCTTATTTTTTAGTGATTTTCGTTTTTTTGGCCTGTTGTGGACAGACCATGTGGTTGGGGGCCATTTTGAGTGCTGCTACAGGCCCTGGCCATGTGCTGTGAGGGAGGGGCCTTTTTGAATGCAGGCAGTGTTCTCAGGCCTGCACCCATTTTGCCTAGCTTTCATCCATTATGCACAGGGGTAGTGAGTGGTGCATGGGCCTAGTCTTTCTCTGGGTTGTCTTGAATTTAAACATCATGGAGGGGCTGGATGGCTTGGGATTGTGCTGATTTTTCTGTGATTTTCGTTTTTTGGCCTGTTGTGGACAGGCCATGTGATTGGGGGCCATTTTGAGTGCTGCTACAGGCCCTGGCCATATGCTGGGAGGGAGGGGGCCATTTTGAATGCAGGCAGTGTTCTCAGGCCTGCACCCATTTTGTCTAGCTTTCATCCGTTATGCCCAGGGGTAGTGAGTGGTGCATGGGCCTAGTCTTTCTGTGGGTTGTCTTGAATTTAAACATCATGGAGGGGCTGGATGGCTTGGGATTGTGCTGATTTTTCTGTGATTTTCGTTTTTTTGGCCTGTTGTGGACAGACCATGTGGTTGGGGGCCATTTTGAGTGCTGCTACAGGCCCTGGCCATGTGCTGTGAGGGAGGGGGGCATTTTGAATGCAGGCAGTGTTCTCAGGCCTGCACCCATTTTGCCTAGCTTTCTTCCATTATGCCCAGGGGTAGTGAGTGGTGCATGGGCCTAGTATTTCTGTCGGTTGTCTTGAATTTAAACATCATGGAGGGGCTGGATGGCTTGGGATTGTGCTGATTGTTCTGTGATTTTCGTGTTTTTGGCCTGTTGTGGACAGGCCATGTGGTTGGGGGCCATTTTGAGTGCTGCTACAGGCCCTGGCCATGTGCTGGGAGGGAGGGGGCCATTTTGAATGCATGCAGTGTTCTCAGGCCTTCACCCCTTTTGCCTAGCTTTCATCCATTATGCCCAGGGGTAGTGAGTGGTGCATGGGCCTAGTCTTTCTGTGGGTTGTCTTGAATTTAAACATCATGGAGGGTCTGGATAGCTTGGGATTGTGCTGATTTTTCTGTGATTTTCGTTTTTTGGCCTGTTGTGGACAGGCCATGTGGTTGGGGGCCATTTTGAGTGCTGCTACAGGCCCTGGCCATGTGCTGTGAGGGAGGGGGCCATTTTGAATGCACGCAGTGTTCTCAGGCCTGCACCCATTTTGCCTAGCTTTAATCCATTATGCCCAGGGGTAGTGAGTGGTGCATGGGCCTAGTCTTTCTGTGGGTTGTCTTGAATTTAAACATCATTGAGGGGCTGGATGGCTTGGGATTGTGCTGATTTTTCTGTGATTTTTGTTTTTGTGGCGTGTTGTGGACAGGCCATGTGGTTGGGGGGCATTTTGAGTGCTGCTACAGGCCCTGGCCATGTGCTGGGAGGGATGGGGCCATTTTGAATGCATGCAGTGTTCTCAGGCCTGCACCCATTTTGCCTAGCTTTCATCGATTATGCCCAGGGGTAGTGAGTGGTGCATGGGCCTAGTCTTTCTGTGGGTTGTCATGACTTTAAACATCATGGAGGGGCTGGATGGCTTGGGATTGTGCTGATTTTTCTGTGATTTTCGTTTTTGTGGCCTGTTGTTGTGGCCTTTTCACCAGGGGTAGTGACTAGTGAGTGTTGCATGGGCCTAGTCTTTCTGTGGGGTGTCTTGAATTTAAGCATCATGGAGGGCATGGGATTGTGCTGATTTTTCTGGGTTTTTTCCGATTTTTTGGGGGTGTATAACTGAACTGATGTTCCTCTGTCTTCCATTGCTTTTAGGTGCACAACACTCAAGAGAACCACCAGTGCCAGGAAGAAGTCCTGCAGCGGTGAATGTATAGCCATTTATATAGCGCACTACTTACCCGTAGGGTCCCAAGGCGCTTCGACCGCTGCGAAACCCTTCCTGGCTTCCCTGAGAGATGGTCCCTTAATGGGTATCTCCAGGGTGAGACCAGGCATCCCCGGCGGTCTAGTGGGGCCGTTAGTGAAGATGAGGCAAGCTAATGCCCAGAGTTGCCGAGTGTGATCGCTGATCAGAGTGGGCACCGAGGTGAGAGAATTATCGAGTCCGCTGACCCTGGTCCAGAAACCTGCCGCGCCGGGAATCGAACCCTGGTCCCGGGCCGTCCTCTGCTCTCGGGTCTGCCGCCTCTAACCAGTGAGCCACACTACTTCACTGTGTGTGTGTGCAGCATAATGTCACGCGACGTCACGTCTATCCTCAGACAACTCTGCAACTCGTGCAACTGCGGCCTGCTGTTCTGACCTGCTCTGAAGAAGATGGCACCAAAAAAAGTTCTCCGTAGCTCCTCTAGCAAGAAATTTGCCAGTAAGGTGCAGAAGAAGCAAGTTACCAAGGAGGCTGGTGTGCCGTCCGCCGCGTTTTTTGGGAGTGAAAAAAAAAAGTACGCCTGCAGCAGCAGCGGGATCTGCTGGGGACCAAGCTGGGAGCAGCACCCCCGCTCCATTGGGCTCAGTGCCTCCACCACCACCACCACGCCAACTTAAGTCAATGCCCTTGAGTGCTGCAGAGGCAGTCAGTGTACTTCTTCAATCACCATCGACCAGTGATGTTGGCTCATCGCAAGAAAGTAGCAGCAATGTCCCTGAATCAACACAGGTTGTTGTAACTCATCTGACAAGTGTTGAACAACCACAGCCGCAACAACAACAACATGTGCAAGTACAAGCCCAAGTACATGTGGAAGGAGAGGCAGCGCAAGGAGATGCGCAAGCAGAGGTGCATGGAGGGTCACAAGTGCCCACAATAGTTGTTCCTCCCGAAGTAGGGGCACATCAGGAAATTGACAATCAAACCGAGGTATCATTTGAGGAAGCCTCTCCTCCTGATGATCATTCATTGTCTTCCACATCCCTAGCAAGGAAAAGATCAAGGGGGGTGTCTACATCTTCTTCAAGCCCACCTCCTTCTGATGATCTGGATGAAGATTGGGAACAATCACGGCAGTCAGAGAGTGAGGGACACCATGATCTGACAAAGGTACCTAAGCGTATAAGGAAGGTCGTCGAAAAACTCAGAGCTATGGAGTGTGATGAGGCTCAACAAGAAGTGACGGATACTGCTGCTGATGAAGCCTCTCACGACGACGAGCCAGTCATCATAAAGGTCACTGCAGCCCCAGCGGGCATGCAGCAAAGAGACATTTTGACCCTATCCCGAGAAGCTGCTGAGCGTGATGATGATGTAGACGAGGAGGCAATGGAAACACAACAATCATTGGAGTTAACTAGTACACAAACACCTACCGCTTCCATATTTCTTCCTCGCAAGAAGGGACCTCCATCCACCTCGACCTCAATTAGTGGTGGTGAAAGTGCAAAATGTACTCAAGTTCGGCAATCAACATCCTCCACTTCATCTGGCATTAGCAGCAGGACCACCACCACCAGTTTCGCCGCCTCCTCCGGCCCCCAAAGACATTTCAAGTCTGCAGTTTGGGACTTCTTTAGTGTTTGCCTAAAAAAGGAAAACGTAGCCATTTGTAGCATTTGTAAGCTTCAAGTTAGTCGTGGTAAGTTTGGTACCAACTATGGTACCGGAGGCCAGAGAGGTCATCTTAGGAGACAGCACACTGTCCAATGGTTTGCGCACCTACAGGCGATCAAGGAAGCCTGAATTGCACGTAATGAAAACGTTGATGTTTCATCTGATGATGACGAGGAGGAAGAAGATGTGTCAAACACTTCACTTACACCCAGTACCCCTGTCAGCAGCACACCCCATGTGAGCCACACTAAGAGTGTGGGAGAGAGTGATACACCAATGCGAAAAAGTTCATCAGCGAGAGTAACTGGGTCGAAGATATCATCATCATCATCCCGTAAATCCTTGGTCCAGGGCAACATTAAAAAGATGTTGTTTACAGAAGCGCAATATGAACGCAACCACCCACTGACGCGTCTGTATAACACTAAGCTGGCTAAAATGCTAGCTCTGGACCTTCTCCCTTTTTCTTTTGTAGAAGGGGTTCGTTTTCTAGAATTAGGGGCAGCGCTCTGCCCTAAATGGAAGGTTCCTAGCCGGTTCTATTTTGCCCGAGTTGCGGTTCCAGCACTACATGAAGATGTTCTGGAGGTGATTGGGGCAGCTTTGCAGAAGAGTGCTGTTCACACTATACATCTGACAACAGACATGTGGACCAGTGGCGCAGGCGCTGATTACATGTGCATCACTGCACACTGGGTCTCTTTTTCAGGGGTTAAAGCAAAGCTAAACGCAGGTGTTGACCCGGACCAAGTTTTTAAAGCTGCTCGGAAACATACAACACTAGCCATGTTTGGTTTGGAGAAACGTCACACAGCAGAAAACATTTTGGATGTGTTTAACACAAAGGTCCTTGACTGGCTGTCCCCAAAAAAACGCCAGGTTGGTTATGTTTCCGCGGATAATGGCACCAATGTAGTTAAGGCCATGGAGCTGGGTGACTATTTCAGAGTGCCGTGTTTGGCGCACTGTATAAACCTGGTTGTCAAAAAATTATTGAGTGATAAAGACAGTGCAGCGTACAGGGTAGTGGACACCTGCCGAAAAATGTGCAAACATTTCAGCCATTCTTTTAAGGCCCGGAAGCATCTGAGGAGCCTGCTATATGAACATCGAATGCCAGTGAAAGCACTCATCCAGGAGGTGGCAACACGTTGGAACTCAACCTTCTATATGCTTGAGCATCTGTATGAGCAGTATACGGTACTCGATCACTATTTCTTAACACAGGGTACAGCTCAGAAGGAGGACCTGAGGATGGGTGCGGCGCAATGGGACATAGTTAAAAGCCTGACACGCATTCTTCGTCCTTTTGAGTTCTTCACGCGTGCAGTCAGCAAGGAGGACTGTAATTTGGGAAAAGCTATCCCATTGTTGTACATGCTGGAGCACCAACTGAAGGAGGTGTGTTCTGTGTTTCAAAAAGATGAAAAAAACCAAGACCCTTTTGTTCTGGCGGAGAAATTATTAGAGCGCCTACAAGGTGATGAACGTCTTAAAATGATCCACTCAAACCAGCATTACATTTGTGCTACTATTCTGGATCCACGCTACAAAAAGGCGCTGGCAGGCCAAGCATTCTTTCCTTTTGCTGATGAAGATGTTACAAAGTACAAACAGTGGCTAGCCTCCTCAGCCAAGAGGTTTGAAAGAGAACGGCAGAAAATTGAAGGAAAAGGCAGTACATCAGCATCAGCAGGCCATCCCCAGTCACAACAATCCACTTCTGCACCTGTGGCTGCGGCACAAGTGACCTCTCAGCCGTTAAAGACACCGGCAACCGGATCATCTGCACCACCAGACACAACAGTAACATTGGAGGCTGAAGAGGATTGGCTAGCTCTGCTTGGGTTTGGTTCTCAAAAGGTCACAGCAACAGCTAAGCAAAGTGGAGGAACCTTGGAGGAGCACCTTGAGTCGATGGTGAAGGACTATCTGAATGACTCAACAGAGGTCTATGTTAATGCTGACCCATTGGCATATTGGCATGGGAAAAAAGAATTGTGGCCACAGCTCTCCAGCCTGGCTTTAAACTACTTGTCTTGCCCACTCGCAAGCGTGTCTTCTGAACGTGTTTTCAGTGCTGCTGGTGGCATTGTAACTTCCAAACGGAACCGCCTCTCGCCCAAAAATGTGGAGAGGTTAACAATGATCAAGATGAATCAGCACCTCATACCACCAGATTACAGAGTACGAGAAAGCACGCCGGATGAAGACGAGGTGGACAGCAACATAGATGAGGGAATTTCTTCTCTGTCAGGTGACACTGAGCTCACCCTGCCTGAATTCGCAGAGAATGATGACGAAGCCTTATTCTTATTCGTGGACCGTGACACCGAGCCCTGAAAATGAGACAATGAATCAATAACTTTCTTTTTCGTCCTTATTCACTTTTATTCCTGTGTGTCTGTCTTTCTTTGTTGTGCACAGTTAATATAATTCAAACTTTAATCAACAAATCACAAAAACAAGCCCATCAGCAGAACTGACTTCACTTGTTTGCTTATTGATTTGAAGGTGCTGCAGTCTGCATTCCTCAGGTTCACAAGTTCAGAAGAACATGCTCCTCTATCCTCCTCCTCCAGACTCCTATTTTCATCAAAGCAGAGGGCTGGTTTACGCTCAATGAAGAAAGACTCAGCACTTGTGGGGTGTTCTACTTCTTTGCGGGTGAGTTGACGGCTCTGGGGCCATTGCTGGGAAGCTCTTATACCGGATAAAAGTGGTTTGGACCAAATCGGAGGCAGAATTCTTTTGTGTTTTTGCTGACTTGCTTGCCTTTGAGGAGCTCTTTGGGGGGGTTCTGGCTGTTTGTGGGTGAGTTTCGGGGTCTGGGAGCACTGCTGGGACACTCTAATCTTGATTGCATTTGCTTTTCAGGAAATCCGTGGTGGTAAACCGGAGTTATGGCCTAGCTACACAGCGCGTTTGGAGCGAAGGCCGAGAAATATTGTAAGTATGAGATTTTGCTTTTGGGCTGTTTGGGGGTGGTGTGCTTTTTGGCGGGTGGGTTGGCGGGTCTTGGGGCATTCCTGGGAAGGTCTAATACCGGATAGAAGTGGTTGGGACAAAATCCATAAGGATTTTTTTTTTGCTATTTCTGACATTTTGCTCAATGTAGCGTTTTCGGGGGCCTGTTTGGGAGGCTTCCTGGTGTTTGTGGGTGGGTTTTGGGGTCTGGGAGAACTGCTGGCTATGGATACTTTACTTTGCAAGAGGTTTGAAGCAAATCCATGGTGGCAGAGGGGAGTTAGGGCCTAGCTGCAGAGCGCGTGCGGAGTGATTTGGGAAATTGGACAAAAAATGACTAAGTTCCCATTTTTGTACTTTTGCTCTTTGGCTGTTTGGGGGTCTTCTACTCGTTTTCTCCTGGGTTGACGGCTCTGGGGCCATTGCTGGGAAGCTCTAATACCGGATAAAAGTGGTTTGGACCAAATCGGAGGTGGAATTTTTTTTGTGTTTTTGCTGACTTGCTTGCCTTTGATGAGCTCTTTGGGGGGTTCTGGCTGTTTGTGGGTGAGTTTCAGGGTCTGGGAGCACTGCTGGGACACTCTAATCTTGATTGCATTTGCTTTTCAGGAAATCCGTGGTGGTAAACCGGAGTTATGGCCTAGCTACACAGCGCGTTTGGACAGAAGGCCGAGAAATATTGTAAGTATGAGATTTTGCTTTTGGGCTGTTTGGGGGTGTTGTGCTTTTTGGCGGGTGGGTTGGCTGGTCTTGGGGCATTCCTGGGAAGGTCTAATACCGGATAGAAGTGGTTGGGACAAAATCCATAAGGAAAAGCCTTTTGGCACTTTTTGTAACTTAGGGTTCATTAGGGTTAGCCCTAGCAGCAGGATTGCATGTGTGTTGGGGTGTTCTAGATTTTTGCAACTGAGTTCTGGGGTCTTAGAGCACTCGTGAGAATGTGTAATTTTGGTTGCAAGCCATTTGAAGAAAATCCATGGTAGGAAAGGGGGGATTTGGCATTGTTAAAGAAAGCCTCTGCCACTATTCTTAACTTAGGGCTTGTTAGGGTTAGCAGTATTTCTATTGCATGTGTTTGGGTGGGGGGTTTTCGAGTCTTGGAGCGATGCTGCTATGGATACTTTTGCTTGCTTGCAAGTGGTTTGAATACAATCCATGGTGGGTAAGGGGGTATTTGGGCCTACTTTTACTTTTGAAGTACGTTTTGTCACCAGTTTTCTGCTTGGCCTCGTTTTTTGAGATCTGATTGGGGGTCTTCTACATTTTTGCAACTGGCTTTAGTAAGGGTCTGGGTGGAAGCACTGCTGGTAAGGTCTAATTTTGCTCTAAAACACAGTTTACAGTACACCTATTTTGAGGGGAAAGATCCGCTAAATTAATTCGCCCATACTTATTTATCCTTGAAAAAGTGACTCAGACAGAGTACGCACTTTCAAAAATGTTGTACTGTCTATATGGAAAATCAAAGTGTGACTTTTTGCACTACACAGCGTACATACCTTATATTTATTTATCTGTGCTGTTTTTTGTTCAATAATTACAGGCCGGGTTTCAGTCTGCAATGGGGAAAAAAGGATGGAGTCAGGCTTCACATTAGCGAGCCACAATTCAGCATCCGCCAGGCAGGCAGTGTACAGGGTGTCTTCTGGTCACCAACATTGATGGACGAAGCGTCAGCTGGAATGGAGGAGTGCCGCTAATAAGAGGAATTGTTTGCTGCATGCAACTTACTTACCAAATTCAACAGGACAACTACAACAATACAGATACAGTATCCATTATTTTTTTAAATGAGTGTGTGTGACTGCATTTCTTGGATCTCTCTCTGCTTCTAAATTGATCCCTACAGCCATTCTATATGTTTTACTTCGGCTATTTTTTAACCTAATTTAATGTAGCCCTGTACTGTCGCATTCTGGCATTCACGGTTGTCGAAAGTACTACTTACTTTTCTGTAACAATGCATTCAGTAGTGCATGCACTTCCTTTATGTCACGTAAAAGATTTATGGTTAGCTTTGTAACAAAAAATTTCTTTATGTTCAATTATTGTTTGTCCATGCTGTGCTTTTTTTTTTTTTCTCTCAACAAAACCTACCCAAAAAGAAATCCCCATTCCTATCCATTTTACAAACCCTAACCCTCTTCCCCCGGGTTGTGTGGTTTTGCTTGATGTGTGACTAACTGACATCAATAATTCCACACACTTGCTGGGGAGGATAAGGTCATAGCAACAGGCTGGTGAAGGAATCCGAGGATATATTCTAGACTTACTCAGCTTCAGTACTATTTCTTGTAGTATTAGCCAATGTCAAAGAAATCCTACGCAAGTACAAGTTATACTATAAATACTTTACCATTTGTTAGGCTACATTGTGGCACTGTTGTAGTCTAGTGTACTGTCACCTGCTATATTCTCTATCGTACCGTTGTAATGCTACAGTAAGGACAAACCAGGTTTCATGTTCTTTTTTTCCATAGGCATGCAACTGCCACTGTGTCACACCACTAGTACCACCGCAGTGAGGACATTTCATCCGCCCTGGATTGCCAACCTTATTCGCTGTTTCCCGTGGAGCCAGCCCTGGGCCAAGCCCTACTTTCAAACACAAATTACAGGTAAGATAAGCGTTTGGTTGGAGGTAGTATAATGGAGTATTAGGAGAGACGAGAGATTGACGGTAGTACTACTAAAGTCCTAGGACTATTCAGGAAAACAAACTTACTGTTAAACCCCCACCCACCAGACTCAAAAGCAGTAAAAAACAGGTATGCTCAGATAAAGTTTGAAAAAGTATATTTATATCCCTAACAAAATAATCTCCCGCAAGACCCTCCCTAACCCCAACGGTTGTCCTTTAAAAGTCCCAAACCCAACTCCTGATTCCCACCCCCCCAAAAGTCTCTAAAAAAGGGGCAAGGGACACTATGGGTGGATGCTGTTGACTTTTTGGGCCAGGGCATCAAACTCCTCGCGGAGCAAGGCGTGCTCTAAGCGGAGACCCTCCAACACGTTGGTAAAGTGGTGAAGCTCCTGCTGAAGGCGGGACACCCTCAGGGTACTGCGGCGCAGGCGTGCCTTGTAGTTGCAATGCTGTGAGAGGCAGCTGTTGTCCTTGCTGCTCGGCGTTTGGCTTTGGCAGCCCGGCTCGGTCTGGCTGGAGCACTGTGCTGGGTGGCAGCCCGTGGTGGCACGGAGGCCGATGCAGCCGACGTTGTTGTCGTGGTCGACTGCGCACTTTCGTCGTCCTCCAGGGCCACCAGCCGCCGATATTCAGCAACAGTGGCATCGATCCTCCGTTGCCGGGCCGCTCTAGCCAGCTCCTTCCTCCTTGTTGGTTTGGAAGGAGCATCTATATGAAGAAAGAAAGACATAGTCTGTAACCAATGCTCTTTAAGATTAACTCAATCATTCAGCAGAAATTTGTGTTACAGTACAACAAGCAACTTGCAAGCGCATTACATAACTATTGAGGCCAGTATCTATCTAACCTCCCACTTCTTCATCCTTGCTCTGACATTAGTGGGAGTTTAAGGAACAAATTCTACGAGCACTATGGACTTCCATTGGAGTCGACTATGAAAGTACACCAGTCTTATTCTTCTTCTTGTCTCTTGTTTATGAAAATTGGTACGTTATCTTCTGCAAGCCGGCATAATGCCAGCGCAGTGAACTTGCACCCGAGAAAAAGAGACGCACGCCATGATGAGTGACCTAGACTTGCGTTACTGTACCGGTCCAGTACATGCAGGTGGTGAAGCTCTTACTTTTCTATTACGGGTGGCACTGAGAATACTCTGTTACAAGGGCTACTGCTTAATTAATTTAACTTTCACCCTACAGTGCAAATGAGTACTAGAAATGGAAAATGAAGAAGATAAATAATCTGATTATCTATCACTTCACATGGGATGTTTTTGCTTACATTTGGGATGACTTTAGGTGCTTTGCTTTTTATTGAGTGACCAGTGATACATCCACACATGAATGACTGAGTACTACTAAACTTATTAAGAGAGGTAGGGAGTGGCCACCGTAATAACCGGATCTATGCTGTGCTTGCAATACAAACTACTGCTACTATTGATGGTAGTATTTGGACAAAATTACAACTTCTTTTCCTTGCCTTTCCTACACTGGAACGGACGTGCGGGTGCAGTGTTACATGCTCTTCAAAGTTACACTTAGTTCATCCACTGACCGTCTACTCTCTCTAGATCATGGGTACTCACAAACTTTCTCTCAGGGGCTAAATTTACAGTCATGCTGTAAATGACTCGCAGGGATGCGCCACGTTTACGCCGCTGTTGCGTCACGCAAGGCAACGTAAACGTAAACAAGGGGCTTGTAAATGTAATCTGCCCCCTAGTGTCTAGCATTACGCAGTTCTGTAAAGTACACTCATATATAATAGTTACTCAGGCCAATGAGACCACAAAATAGAAAACAAATAAGCATAGTAGCAACGCCACTGAGAAGGAGAGCAGTGCACCTGAAATGCACAGAAGATTTTGAAATGTAATTTAACTACAATGTAATCGTCAGCAGCATTATTGGCTTGCTCCATGTAAAAAACAAATATTTGCAATACATCGCTCCCGGATGTTGTAGCCGGCCGCGATTCTGCTGCCTCCCGCGATGGTCCTGGGCAGGCGGCGCTGGACGTAGAAGACCAGGGCGCCCACTTCCTCCGGGCTGAAGATCTCCCGTCGCGTCACCTGATCCCCCCGCAATCGCCCGCATGCTGTCCTGGCACGGGGTCCAGGACTCCTCCTCCCCGCCGCCGCTGCGGCCCTCAAGTGCCTGGGCAGCTTCACGGCGCCTGGCTTCACCATGGTCTGGGCAGGTAAGGTAGGAAGTAGAAAATTAAGAAGGAATAGGATAGGGAAGAAGAAAAGAAAAGAGTTTAAAAAAGTAGTTTAAAAGTAAACAAAAATAGCAGAAAAGACAAAAATATACAGCTAGGAAAAGAGAGGGATAGATAAGAAGCAAAATCGTTCGAAAAAAAACTGAAAACAAGCAAAGGATGGCAAAGATAGCAAGAGGATAAACACCATGCCCAGACACAGGAAATGAATGAAAAACAAGATGACCGCCCGTTCACGAGCGCGAAAGTAAGTTCGCACGCGATTTTCCTTGCGATCTCGCGCGAACTTGTACTCGCAATGCGCTTACTTCGCGAGATTATACATAGCGGGCGGAAACGGAAATACGTCACGCAAACAAAATACTCGACCTTGGGGTAAATTTGCGTGTTGCGCTGCAAGCGGCTCGCGAATACTGTAAAAAACATCGCAAAATAACACGCCGCAAAAAACATATAAAGCTCATTCGCACGAATTGGCGGCTTCCGCAGTCGGTTTCGCACGACCCCGAGCCTCGCGAATAGCGCAAAATTACCGAAAAACGATTTTTGCAAAAGCAAAACCAATGAGCAGGTGCAAAAGGTCAATCTCATGATTTGTAACGATTCCCTGTAGTGCTTCCTGAGGGGGCCCTCCAGAATTCGGTTGCCTACTTGCAACTATTGTGTGACCCTGCTCTGACCTTAACTGTATGCCACAAAGGTCCTGATTTACAGCTAAGGGAGCAGACAAGCAGGTGCCAGGCTGGAACTTCAAATTCAGTGACACATTAATTAGCCCCTAATTCATTATTGTCAGTTGGGGCAGGGCAGGTGTTGTTAATAAACTAACCCCAAATTAATTCATGTCAGTTGAAGCAGGGCAGGTGCGCTTGCTTTTCCCCCCATCTTCTACAGTGATGATGAACCAGAGGGTGGCATTGATGTAACCTAGGGTGGCATGGGTGAAAGAGAGGGTGGCAGTGGTGAAACAGAGGGTGCTGGGAGGCTGTGATGATGAACCAGACGTAGAAACAACATAGTCGCGACCGTTGCGAGCCGACAAGTAAGTTCGCAATTGCGAACTAGTACCAAATCCTCGCGAACTGGCAGAAACCCTTGCGAACACAAAAAAAAAATCCGCAAATTTGCGGGAATTCGCGGATTTTGCGGATTGCGAGTTCGCAAATTCGCAAAGTTCGCGAACGCCAGATTCACAAAATTCACCCATGCTTAACTCACAGTAATGCAGTAAACCAAAAGAGGTCCACGAGAAAAGGAAGGGAGGAAAAACAAGAAAAAAAGGCACAGGGCTAGGAACAGGGGGAGACTAATCAAAAAGTGCTTATGAGCCCAGAAGCACCAATCTCTTTAGAACCAGACCAAAAAACACACCAAGGACCTGGAACCAAACCAGGAAAAGATACCAAGCAAATAGGAAGGGGCATACACAGCTTAAATCCCCCAATCAGATTAGTCATGTGATGGATAGTGCATGGTCATAGAAAGGGGACTGGACGGGAATCCTAACAGTACCTTCCCCCAACGACCCTTCCTACAGGACGGGGCTTAGAGGGATGCCGTTTATGGAACAAACTGACCAACCTGGGAGCATGCACCCCCCCAGCCGGTTCCCAGGTCCTATCCTCAGGGGTATAGCCCTTCCAATCCACCAGATAAAACAAGCGACTCCTCCTCCGTCTTGAGTCCAGTATAGCATGGACTTCAAACTCCTCTTGACCATCAATCAACAAAGGAGGAGGAGGTGGTAACTCCTGGGCTGATGGTACATATGGTTTCAACAAGGAGGTATGGAACACTGGGTGGACTTTATACTCGTCAGGTAGCTCAAGCTTCACTGCCACTGGATTAATCACCTTCACAATAGGAAAAGGGCCCACATACCTAGGCTGTAATTTACGGGACCCCTGTATCCTGAGATTACGTGTAGCCAACCAGACTCGCCCACCCACCTTATACAAAGGAGCGGGAGCCCTATGCTTGTCAGCCTGTGCTTTCATACTAGCCTTAGCCTCCTGCAGAATAATCTGTGTGATACTCCAGAAGTTATTCAGAGATGTACACACATCATCTATGGCTGGCACATGTCCCGTAGGCTGTATAGCCAATGCCCTAGGGTGATAACCCATAGAACAGAAAAAGGGAGTCATACCCAAAGCAGAGTGCAAGCTGTTATTATATGCAAACTCTGCTAAGGGGAGAGCAGTCACCCAATCACAAGAAAGGGAGGATATAAGGCAACGGAGATATTGTTCCATCATTTGGTTTGTACGCTCGTCTGTCCATCAGATTGTGGATGATAAGCCGAGGACAACCTTATCTCCACCTTTAGCACAGAACATAGCTCCATCCAGAAGTGAGATACAAATTGGGCCCCCCTATCAGTAACTACAGCCTAGGGCAGCCCATGCATCTTTACCACAGAATTCATGAAGACCAAAGCCATTTCCCTGGCAGTGGGGATCTTAGGCAAAGGAATAAAATGCGCCATTTTCGTAAACAAATCCAGCACCACGAAAATAGCCGTAAACCCAGAAACAGATGGAAGGTCAGTCACGAAATCCATGCTAACAGTATGCCAAGGAGCCGGAGGTACTGCCAAGGGCTGCAGCAACCCGGATGGTTTACAATGTGTAGGCTTACTGGTGGCACAAATCGGGGATGCAACGACATAACCCTGAACGTCCTGAACCAGTGTTTCCCACCAAAACCACCTCAAACACATTTCCTTGGTTTTCTGCACTCCAGGATGTGCCACCAATGCAGATGAGTGACACCACTGCAGAACCGACTCCCTCAATGCAGGAGGCACAAACAATGGACCATTATGATACAATAACCCATCCTGAATCTTGACCTGGGGCAATGACACCCAAGGGGCCAAATCAACCTGTCTCATGCGATCCTTCACCGAAGAAGTAAACTCGTCAATTGATGTTACTCCTACTATGCGGTCGATGTCGATCATGGTCCCTGCCTCCTCCATCGGCCCTATCTCCCTGGGATCTACATGAATACAGGAGAGAGCATCTAATTTTACTTGCTGAGCTGCGGGCCGATAAGTTATAACGAAATCATATTCGTTAAAAAAAAGGACCCACCGTATCTGGCGTGGTGTCAAAGCTCTAGCAGAACGGAAGACCTCCAGGTTCTTATGGTCGGTGTAAATAGTAATAGAATGCCTCGCGGCCCACAAATAATGCCTCCATTCCTCAAAAGAGAGTTTAATGGGCAACAACTCCCTTTCGGCCATGGTGTAATTACGTTCCGCAGGCAATAAAGTTTTTAAGAAGAAGGCAATAGGGTGCATGAACCCAGTCTCACTGTTCCTTTGTGACAGGACCCCTCCCACTGCGCACAACGAGGCATCCGTCTCAACAAAATACGGCAGGGAACGCTCAGGATGCACCAATACAGGTGCTGTTGTAAATTTCCCGAGTAACTGCTGGAAAGCAGACAAAGTGAACCCCTTTTCTCAACAACCGTGTCTTAGGAGCAACAATGTCGGCAACATGGGAGATATAGCGTCTGTAGAAGTTGGCGAACCCCAGGAGGACCTGTATGTCCTTGGCCGATGATGGTATAGGCCAAGTAACAATAGACTCAATCTTTCTAGGGTCCGTCTGAATCCCTCCTGCTGAAATGACAAAGCCCAAAAACTCCACTTGAGCTGTACTGAATTGACACTTCTCAAGTTTAGCATATAAATGATGGTCCTGTAGTTTCTGCAAAACCTGAGCAACATGCTTATGGTGTTCATCGTTGGTCTCTGAGTAGATCAATATATCATCTAGATAGACCATGACACTCATATCTATGTAATCTCGGAGCACCTCATTTATGAAAAACTGAAAGGCTGCCGGCGCATTGCACAAGCCAAACGGCATCACGCAATACTCGTACAAGCCAAATTTCGTTTTAAAAGCAGTTTTCCATTCATCGCCGGGACAAACTCGAATAAAATGGTATGTGCCCAGCAAATCTAATTTTGTGAATACCGTAGCCTTCCGCAGCTGATCCAGTAACACTGGAATAAGCGGAAGAGGATATTTATTCTTCACTGTAGCTTTATTCAGTGCCCTATAGTCCACACAAGCCCGCAATGTTCCCTCCTTTTTTTGAATGAAGAATATAGCGGAGGAAACCAGCAAACAAGACGGATGGATGAACCCCTTTCTCAACATATCATCCAGATATTCCTTCAGATGTAACTCCTCTGGTTCAGACAGCGCATAAATACGACAACATGGCAAGGAGGCGCCTGGCACCAGGTTGATCTTACAATCGAACTGGTGATGGGGGAGGCCCTCTGCTTGACCCTCATCAAAGACATCTCTGAAATCTGAATAACGAGAGGGTACCACTCCTATTTCACTCGCTGCACAAGTCAACGGGGTCACCCAATCAGTAGCCTCCTGATAACAACCCTTCAGACAATGTGCGGAATCCAGGGTCACCAACCGCCTCACCCAATCTATCTTGGGGTTATGCTTTTCTAGCCATGGCACCCCTAACACCAGACCAAAGGAAGGGGCATCTATTAGGTCAAAACATACAGATTCAGAATGACCATTCTCGCATAACAGACACAAAGGTTCTGTTCGTGGAGTAATGGAACCAGAGGTCAACTCCGTCCCATCTATAGCCCGCACTAGCTCAGGCTGTTCTTTATAGACACAAGGTATCAACAATTTGTCAGCCAGTGATATGTCAATAAAGTTCCCTGTAGCGCCGGAATCCAATAGCACTGAGACAGGCACTCTGTTACTATTGGAAATCATCAGGTAAGCAGAGATGATGAAATGTCTGGGTACTCGCTCTACCGCCCCCTGTATCTCATTGAACACCATGGATTTGTCCCCACCAAAAAGGCTATCTCCTTGCTGCAAAAAAGCCACCTTTTTGGAGTATGGAGAATTTGAGGGCTTCACAGGGCACTCCCTTGCATAATGACTGTCAGCGTTCACACACGAGGCTCCTGATGTTTCCTCCTTGACGATGCACACTCCCAACTCCCCTAGGAATCAACCAGTCAGCAAGGAAAGAAACTCTTGCATGGCTGATTAAACCACAAGGGAAAGGGGAAGTGGATTGAGAAACAAAACAAGAAAAAGAAACACTGGGTATCTTCCTTCAGTGTCTGTGCCAACGTCTGCTTCTCTTTGAGTGTTCAGGACTTCTTTCGTAGCACCTTTTCAAAGAACAATAACCATAACCTTTTAGATATCACATTACCAACCTTCTGTGAAACTCTTGAATCGTGACCTTTTTAGTACATACCAATATAATAGAAGTCCTTTCCTACACTCCTATTTGCCTGGCTTGATCTGACTTGTTTTCATACCTTAAAATGCAATACAAATTATTATCTTTCAAGAATTCAAAATGTCAAAGCTTAGAACATTACTCTATAAAGGCAACACTCTTTAATATTAGTTAACGAGGTTAGTGAGAGGTGTTTAGTCACACAACAAACTTGCCTACCTGGCAAATACTCGTTGGTTTCCTCAAAAAGGGATTCTGTAAAACAATGAAATGGAAAAGAAACAACAAGATTCTCTTGCAGACTTTTGGGTTACTAAACCACTAAATGAAGAGAACGTGGATTCAATATTGAAACAACAATTCACTTTCACAATATTAATTGAAACAATCGGTTTTAGCATACAATTCACTAGCTCCTTTTAGTCTATAGGATTGTTTGTCCTTGCCAATGCTTTTTGGAGCAGTGGTTTAACTACTCCTGGTTTCAGTTTCTTTGAAGATTTAAACAGGTTACTGCGCGCGATTGTCTTTTCTCAAGTAATTTCTTGAAAACAGAAGAAGTAAAAATTGCATTTACTAATGCTTTTATTGTCCTTTAGTTGCCTGGTTACCAGATATTTCTTACTTGCTTTTTCAGGAAGTCGGAACGTGTTCGGGGACACCACCGCTCGGGAACACCACCGGAAGAGCGGGGAAGAACTTAGCTGCTGGACTGCACCGGAAACTCTGAGGAAATGCTGATGATGCCGAGGCTGTCCGGGAAACGAGGAACAAGACGGAGTCAAGAAGATGCAGGTAAGGAGAGGGAATCGGGAGGAATACAGGGCTGCTGGAACAACAGGGAAGTCAAAAGGGATCAAGGCTGAATGAAGAGAAGTCTCACGGAGACGGCTGGGCTCAGGAACGCTCTCAGTGAACAATCGAAGAAGCGAAGCATTTCTGAGATTGCTGCGCTGATATTTATAGTCTGGGTTTAGGGCGTATGCTCTCTTGCTCACGTGTAGAAAAGCGGCAGTTTAAACGTGAGAGCGAGAAGTTTCCTTCAAAGCGCAACACACCCTAAAACCGCTCCAAACACTTCAGAAAACAACCATTGGTACCAACAAGAATCACGATGAGTGTGTTGCAATTATATTCAATAAGCATTGGTTACAATAAAGAATCTTATGATTTTAACACAGTTCTTTCAGCAAGGTTTTTGAACATAAATTCAATACAGGGAATTAACCATTACAGGGGATTAACTAGCGATCGCCAAGGGACCCATGACAATGACCTCCCTGACCACAATACAAACACAAGTTCTTCCCTTTTCTTCTCTTCTTCTCTTCAGGGAACAGGCTGCCTCTAATACCCCCTATTTCCATAGGTTCAGGGCCTGTTTTGTGCTCCACCACTGGTTTTATATCAGTCTTACCAAACCCCCACGTGTGGACTGAAAACGGTTACGCTCACCGCGTCTTTCTAACAATCTATGATTTAATTTGACGACTAGATCAATAAAAGCAGCACAATTATCAGGGGGATCGACTACCTGGGATACTATGTCTTTGATATCCTCGCACAACCCCTGATAGAACAAGGAAGTTCTCTTTGCCATAGGCCACTGAGTTTCCGACACCAGCCGATTGAATGAGGAAATATATGTCAACAGATCCTTCCTGCCCTGCCGTAGCATCAACAGTTCAGCATCACTGGCCTGCATGATCGCGTGTTTCGCGAACAATCCCCGTATCAACTTCCTAAAAGCAGGTAATTATACAACACACGATCATCATTGTCCACCAGGGGAATAGCCCACAGGGCAGCTGTGCCAGCCAAATATGAGATGGTGAAAGCAACCTTAGCCGAGTCGTCTGGAAAGGCAGTAGGTCTACACATAAAGTGTAATTGGCACTGATTCATAAATATACTGAATTTCTCACTATCCCCTGAAAATCTCTCCGGGACTGCCAAAGGGACAGGAACCGGTGAATTCACTGTTACAGCAATGGGAGCCCCTCCCACTTGATCCCTGTCCAGCCCCTCTGTCGTACTGAAATGTTGCAGGCAGCAAAACGGGATCTTGACCCCTAGACTGTGCCTGTTCTCTGGCCTTTGCTGCACCCAGTTCCTGTTGTAGGTCCTGCACCTGAACTTGTAATGCCGTAATAACTTCCCTCAAGTCCTGCACCGAAGGGGGACTAGCCGCCCCACCAGTGGGATTAAGCAGTTTGTCCATACTTGTCCGGGCAGTGTATATATTCTTGGGCTTGGTATTCTGTTAGATTCCACCTCAGAATGCCCACCACACTGCAGGAACGGCGTATGGCCCAATCCGCTACCCCTGCCCATATGCTGCTCACCGGATAACACACGATGAGAAAGCAGATGAACACCGGAAGAGGGTGGGAGAGGGTAAAAATGAAAACAAGGAAGACAGATAAGGGAACCACTTCTACTTCTGTTAGACCCTCCACGTGACTACACCTATAAAACAAGGAAGAACATTACTACTCTGTACTAACTTACATCAGACCCCTCCCACCTTTAACCATGACCATGCTTTACCCATTTACAACATCATTGACTTCCTTACCAGAGCTGTATGCAAAGGATGTCCAATGGGGGCCGTGGTCCTTTCTAGCCTTACTCTCTGTTTCTCTGTTGAAGTCCAATCCAGGAAGTCGAATCCAACAAAAAAGCCCAACCCTTCTCATAGGAAGTACTAGGGGGAAAAAATCTAGTAATGACAGAAAAAAAACCCTGTTTACAGTTAAGGATTCGTGAGTCTCCAAAACGAGGGTAATAGGACAAAATCCACGAACATATAGGAGCGGAGCACCCACTCTGCTCTGTTCAGAATCCACGGATGCCAAAAGCGCCCAAATCGGCACAACAAAGTCGAGTGGCTGCAAAAGATGCGGAAGCTGGACACGCTGGACGAACGCACAGCTGTGCGTTACTCCGGAATGATACAAAGCGGCTCCCATGCCCCACCAAGGTGCAGTCCTCCAAAAGCAAAACCCCAAATGAGGGTACTGGAGCCCCAGAACCCCCAATGAGCACCAGGCTCTGGCTCCAAAAAGAGAACTACCATAAACGATCCACTCGCAGTAATGCAGGAATCCAAAAGAGGTCCACGAGAAAAGGAAAGGAGGAAGGGAGGAAAAACAAGAAAAAAAGGCACAGGGCTAGGAACAGGGGGAGACTAATCAAAAAGTGCTTAATAGCCCAGAAGCACTAATCTCTCCAGGACCAGACTAAAAAACACACCCAGGACCTGGAACCAAACCTGGAAAAGATACCAAGCAAATAGGAAGGGGCGTACACAGCTTAAATCCCCCAATCAGGTAAGTCATGTGATGGATAGTGCATGGTCATAGAAAGGGGGCTGGACGGGAATCCTAACACCGGGCCAGACCTCTGCATCAGGGTCTGCCGCTCTAACCATTGAGCCACACTTCTCCACTAGGTCAGAGGGCCGGCTGGGTAGGTGATGGCCAAAGCAGTGTGCCAGAGCCTGTCTCCCCTATAGCTCTCGGAGCAGCTCCACCGGGAATCAGTCATACATTTCGGACAGCGCGGAATAAAAATGAGGATCAGGAAGGGACCAAAAGTCTAAAGCCCAGAGACGGGCTGGTGGAGCTGGCCAGATAGGCAAGTATAGGAAGGGGAGTGTGGCTTGGCAGTCATTTTAGAGTCAGGCAAATCGAGTCTGTTTATCTCCAAGACTCTGTAGGTGGTATTGTTTCTGGATCTTAGGAATTGTTTTCTCAGCTAACCCCATTATCGTAGTGGAACATCGGGACCCCCTTGTCAGATGGGACATCTACCCATACCAGTGAAAATATATTGGAGGGTGACATATTAGAGTTGGGTTCCATCTAGAAAGTAAGTGCAGAGTTCAATGGGGGTCAAACTAGGCATCAGCAAGATCCCAAAACCCGAGCTCAGGTTGTGAGGCCAAGGGTGTAGGTATTCGAGCGCCCAAGGAATTGGTATAAGGCAGAGGCAATCCATGTCTTAGATGGGCAATTACTGAACTCTGAACATAAGACACTAGCGACACGGCACAGTTATCGGTGGTGATTGCTCTGGTATCTGCAGGTTAAATGTAGCAGTGGGGGCATCCACTGGAGCAGCGATCAAACAGAAGCCAAAGCTTGGTTTTCCGGTGTGCCTTGGATACCGTAGACCCTGGAAATCAGGGATACTGTCTCCATTAACAACAGAGCGACGGGCTCAGGCAGCCATTGGAAAGAGGCTCCTCCTCCTCGGTCCATTTCTTTTAAAGTAATAATCAAAAATAAAAATTAAGATAGACTTCAAAAGTGTTTTCTTTATCAGTCAGTCTTATTCAGTTCATACAATTCATATTCTAAAACTCTTCTTTGTCTAGATTTCTTTCCAAAGTTCAAACTAGTTTGTCTTTCCTGAACATGCAAGGTGGTTCTTCTACTCTATTTTTAAATATGTATTGGCAACATTTTTATGGACTGTGGATCTATATATCAATTCTTCTTCTTCAAATAATGATGCTAAATATGCCCATTCAGGAGAAGCATTCTTTTTGTTTGGTGTTCTATCTCTTGCTGCACCTTAAGCAATTGTCAATTAGCCTTCAGTGTTCACTGAGTCAATTTCAGTTGCTTCAGGTTCTTCATTGATTGGCTTAAGTGTTTCAATCTGTCAGTGATTTTTTGTACAAGTTCTCTTTAATACCTTTGTTGTTTTGATGCTTGCATCTTCACTTTTGACTACTGCTGAGTCTTCTCCAGTCACTAATGGACTTGAACTTTGGTCATCATTAGCAACTCGATTCACTAGTTGGATTAGAGACTTCTTCTTCTTGCTGTCACAGCTCGTCACTTTGACTCTGGATTTGAAACTGGGCACTACTGCTAGTACTTTCACCAAGATCTTTACTCTCACTAGAAGGAAAGTCTATTATTTCATCATCTTCACTGGCTTTATTTTGAAATTCTAATTTCGACCCACCTCTGAATTAACACGGTGATCTTGAGCTTGCCTCTGGTCTCAGTAGTTGTTGTCACCACTTCTTCTTCCACCACCTTCACTGTCCTCATGTGAGGAGCATGGATCCACAGTGCAATTCCAGCACACTTTACTGCAGTGTTAATCAAACAGACCTCACCAACGACCTGTCAATCACCTGGATTCAATGGGTGCCATTGAAATTATTTGGTTAGTGCTGTTGGCAAATTCACTCGAAGAGAAGCAGACATCACCATATCAGCCAGACCTATTCAATAATCTAGAACAATGTCATCAATTATTAAAACACACCAATCTTAATTCTCTGTACATTATCATTTCATGGGTTTGTCTGGGGAACTTCTAATACTCATTAGAACAAGAGGAAAAATATCTATGTGTGATAGATGTTCATAGTCTGGCCAGCTTGTTTTTTATGGTCCTGTTCATCTTCTTAACTAAGAGAGATGACTGAAGACAATAGCTACAATGTAGTTTGGACAATAGCTTTGATCAGTTTACTTAAGACCGTTGTCAACTGGTATCGCAATGAAATCTGCTTAATGTCTCATAAATGGGCCTACTTATTTCCTAATATGATTTATGAGAACAGTAGTCCTTTAACCTTGTTCATTTCTCTGACAAATTAAGCATCACTGCCTCAAATCGTCTACAACACTTGTAAATACCTAGCCATGTAATTCAACATTGTGTCAGACAATACATATTTATAATCAGGAGTGATCTAAATATCCTGATAATTCTTTTTCTAACCCAACATATCCCATTTTCCCTTCTGATCCTCTGAAGCTTCCTTTTTTAATCCACTCAAAGATCCCTTCATTCATTGAAAGAATTCTGAATTAGATTCAACAAGAAGCAAATTACATTTTCTGTACCTTCCACAAAATAATTCACTTGATTAATTATTCTCTGTGTCTTGATTTGTAATTTCATTTCATCTCATAGTTTCCTTTTAAAGGGCAAACTATTTGTCCACCTTGCATCTTGCATATTTGTTATCAAGCATGTCCATATCTTTTCCACCCATTTGGACAGCACCCTTGACTTCATCAATTTCTTTGGGTGCTTTATTACTTTCAGATAATCAGGTATATAAGAACTGTTCTTGATGGGAGTTCCAGAGGATATCATGAGACCCATTTGAGGCCACAAGTGTCCAAAGTCATGGACCACTCTAAAACCATATTGGTTGTCTACATAAATGATCACATTCAACTTTTCGGACAGGCAACAATCTCTTGTCAATGCGATCAGTTCTGCCACTTGTGTTAGCATTACATCATGCTTCAAGACTTTCAGAAATAGAACATGCTCTACAGGCAGCTCTCAGTGCTCCACCGTTTTCTCTTAAACAAGAACTAGAACAAATGGATTGAGATGACCCATTTCAAGTGGAATTTCTTTTTGTCTGGTGTTGTCTTTTTACATAACTCTGCTTGGTGCAGATGTGTTCAAGCTCATCCTCATCATTCATGTTTTTATCCTTCATTATTGTTTGAAACAAGAATCTGTGTTTCTGGATTTATGAAATTGAATATTTTGATTGAGATATTCTCAGCTGCCAGTATGACCTGTTCATATCTGGTCAGCCAGCTGTCATATGCTGAGTCTGTGTATGCCTCAACAAAATCTCAAAATAATGTGGAACAAATACAAATAATGTATATCCATTACCATTCTCTAGCTTTGCTCAATTGCAATGTAAACAGCTGCAACCACTTTCAAACCACCAGGAAGACTTACAGCTACTGGATCCAACACAGATGACAAATAGGCCACTGGCCTCCATGTGTCTGTGTAGGTACAGAAAGAGCACTCCCACCTCTCTCATGGCAACAAAGAAAAAACTCCATGTTATAGCCAGGCATTCCAAGGGCAGGTGCATTACATAAACTTTCCCTCAACACCCAAAATCACTCTAAACATTCATCATCATATGGTACCAGATTATTGGTATTACTGTGGGTTAGCTTTACTACATTATGTGCCATCAAGTAAAACTGTGAATTCCATCCTGAGACCAGTAACTAACAATTCCTAGAAACATCCTCACCCTCTCTGGGGTAGGAGAACTCATTTTCAGAATTGCAGAACCACATTCATCTGAGACTTTTCTTGCTTCCGTTTCAATGTGATGACCAAAATAAATCACTTTTTTTTTTTACAATAGTGCATCTTTGTGGGAGAAATCTTGTGACCATAGCCAGGTAAATGATTAACAGTGCAACTGTATCAAGGTTAGAAACTTCTTTTATCTTAGATGCCACCAACAGGTCACCTATATATTTCAGTAAGACTGAGTTACAGCAATTGCTAATTTCTTTAGGCTGTGACTAAAACTTAAAGGACTTTCATTATACCCCTGTGGAATTTGACACTAAATGAGAACTGTATTTTGGAATTGGAACATAAAGAGATATTAGCTGTCTTCATGCAGGGTAATGAAGAAGAATGCTTGGTATAAGTCACTGACTGTATACTATTTTGCATCTGTTGGAATCTGGAACAAAATTAATGCTGGATTCTGTACCAAAGGACAACACGGAATCAGAATTTTCTTTCTTTATTTTTTTCACAGGTTATGCGCAAATCTCCATATCTTACTCTGCTTTTTAATGCACATTATGGGCAAATTGCAAGGACTACAAAGCATTTCCCAAAGAATTCCCCGTTCAATACGTTTTTCAACAATGAGCTTCATTCCTCCTTCTGCTGCTCTTGAAATGTTCTGCTGCATAATCCTAGGGAAAACTGAATTTGGTTTCACATTTATCCTGACAGGATTTGCACTTTGAATCAATCCTATCTCCTTACCAGTGAAACTCCCTACCTCTTCTTTGACAACACGTCTTAAATTATCTTTAGTTAGGATTGGGAACAGCCGAACTCTTGAATCATATGATTTAATTTTTAATAGGGAATCATCATCTTTGGTTTCAATTGTGACACCATCCAGTGTATAATACATCACACAGTTCATCTTGCAAAGCAAGTCGATGTCCAAAAACTGGTGGTACTCAAATCACACAATATAAACTGATGATTGTTCTCCATTGATGCTATTTTAAAAGTTAAATCTGCTGTAATCTGGTTAATAGTCCATTTATTACCTTTAACTACAATTTGGATTTCTCTTCCCTACAGGGGTCTGTTTTGAACTTCCACAAAAAGAACTGCAGATTGGGTCGCCCTCATATATATCACGAAGGAAACAGGGTGGCCATTGACTGCACCATTGATTTATGGGCCACTTTGGTCTACGTCCAGAAATGCTTCATGTAAGCAATTCCCCCCACTGTCCCCACAGCATGTTCATAGGAATTATTTTCCAGAGAAAACATAGGAAAATCATTGGTCAGAATCAATGGATTCTGTCAGTATCCTGAATTATATGCCATTTTGTTTTTCAGATTTTGCTGCCACACTGGGGATTTAGGCATATTTATGCAAAACTGTCCCTGACTTTGTATTTTCTGCATAGGTGCTGTTTGGGCTGAGGCTAATGGCTATGTCTGCACCTGATTCATCAACACTGCATCTGAGGAACAAAATAATTTTGGATTAGATCTGAATTTTGTCTACATTCCCTCTTTCAATGCCCAATTTTACAGCAAAATTTACTGAGCAGTTCTTCTGTTAGCATATCATATTTCCATTTATTAAAAAAACTATCTGCAACCCGTTTTATATACCTCCTTGCATCTCCACCATTTCATTCCCCATCTACACTTGTTGCATTGTTTACATCACATTCATTCCAGCATTGTCAGACAGCACAAACCCCAGATCCGAACCCATCAAGTGATTCCTACCATTTCTCAGAAACTGTGTTTGCCTCTGCAACCACCTGCTTCATATCAAACCAATCACTACTGTACTTACCATGCTTTAGGTTTTCATTTATCACCTTAGTTTGTCAGCACATTACATTGTGTTGAATATGTGAACTGAGTTCAAGAAGGAAACCCAGGACAAAAGCAGATACGAAATCATGAGCACCATCTTTCTCGGGCTCTTCAACTCCACTGTGTTTCTCAAAAATGTACTTGAGCCTCTTAAAATTGGAATGTACTGACCATTTTCGCTCTTGGATGGATTTCAAATTTTATGATCAGTTAATCAGTTAATTTATTTCTCCAGCACCTTCTTTTTCAAATGTTCTATTACTTCTCTATATTTGTCAAAAGCCACTTCAGAAGGTGCAACAGCAACCTTACACTTGTATCCCAAATCACTAGGAATAACATTCTTATACAGCGCATTACAGTCAGTCCACAAATTGTTTAAATAATTGTCAATCGATGAGCCTTCTTTTAAAACTTCTCTGGTTTCTCTCGCAATTTTGGAAAATTTGTCGCAGGAACGATTCCTGCAATGAAAATCATAAGGATAATGGGTTGGATTGTCAATGTTTCGGTCTTTTATGTGAAAACATCTAGAAGACTATCTTCAGGATGTATTGTTCTTATGTGGACTGAAAACCCCTTAGAGTGAGCAGGTAGTCTTAAGTTGTAAAGCAGAGAGCTGTTCAAAGCAGTGACTGAGCTTAAAAGTACTCCGGGTTTCAGAAATCAAATGGTTGTAACTTTAATCTGGCAAGCGCTCATCAAGAAATTCTTAATTTATTGTAGCATCCTGTCAACATTCAGGTGAGGATTGCTGCCCGACAAACCACTTAAATATTATTTGAGAGTTGGCTGGGTCCTCGTTGCAGACGCTGTTTGTACGGTCAGCGTCACGCCGACCGAACAAACAGCGTCTACAACAAGGACCACTCTCAATTAATATTTGAAACATCTACAATCCAATCCATTTTCTTTGTGATTGTCATTTCTGGAATTGTTTTCTGTAAAGCCAATGACAATTTCCCTGTTCTTCAAATTATGTGAAATGTGTTATGACAAAAGTGCTCATGAGAGAAGAGGTGTAGTAAATGAATGTCCATCTCAGTCACTTTTGTATATAGTGAATTGTAATATGTGCCCTTTTTATTACACAATTTCTTTACATAAATTTCTGCTTCAATAATTATACACCTGTCTCACATTGCTCATTTGTGATGACCTCTTCTTCATTTGGTGATTGACTCATGTTAGAATAAAGAATTGTTTACGAATTTCTATTGGAATAAGCCACTTATCAGGGCTTAAGAGAATTTACTTCTGAAATCACCAAAGTTGTTGAAACGAAAATGAACCCCTTGTAGGTATTGTTACCTGACAATCGACTTTCAGAAAGTGGGCATTTCTCTGCTCTTACTGCTCTGTGTGTCTTCAGTCTGTCTTCAAAACATATCTGGGATGGGTGACAGCTACACTTTGTGCACAGGACCTATGAGCATTTAAAGTCCCTTCTTTGAAGGAAGCCACCCCCACTTTAAAGGCACAACTGAGTACTGACCCTACCAAGACAGTAAACTTCTGAACCTCTGAAGAACTCTGCCAGAAGTAAAAACTGCTGTGCTACAAGGATTGCCGCTCTGTTTGATTGATACTCAGGAAGAACTGCTTTTCTGCTTTACTGCACTGCCCTGCTGCCTGCTGATCTCCACCCTGCTGAGGACAAGGACTGAACCCATCTCACTTGAATCCAGAGTGACTCCAAGGGCTTGCTGGCTTGCTCCCTATTCTGAAGTCTCAGGGCCATCAAAAACTTCCTTCCACCCTGCAAGAGCACGCACTTTCTGCTATCTATACGTACTACCCTGCCAAGTGGTGCCAATCCAATTTTGGGTCCTTGAAAGTGAGTTTCTGCTGTGCAGAACCATCAGAATTGATGCAGTGATGACTTTGCGCTGATCGAAACACATTGCCCTTCGACGCCGATGCAGGAGTCGATCATCAACATTGTTTCGATGGACTGCGGAGCTCGCGGACGACAGACAATA
Organism: Lissotriton vulgaris; assembly: GCF_964263255.1. NCBI lineage: Eukaryota > Metazoa > Chordata > Amphibia > Caudata > Salamandridae > Lissotriton > Lissotriton vulgaris. The sequence goes on along the minus strand of NC_141689.1, from coordinate 2,002,055,752 downwards.
GAGCTGAACAATAACAGATCGCCTGCATTGTAAAGAGATTCGTTGATCAAGCCTTCATTGCCGGCGTGGGTCAGAACTGATGCATCAAGTCTTCGAAGTCGGTGCTTCCTCCATCCAAGGGAGTTTTTCAGGGAGACCTGCGTAAGTCCTGTATCCAGCCTGCCCTCCTTTGTGGTCAGTCTGAACTTTGGATTTAGCCCAGTCCAGCACAACCTCAATTATCCCCTGAGCACTATTTGCTTCTAAGCGCTACATTTTGATTTATTCATTAAAAATTCATAACTCCAGTTCTACTGATTGGATTCTTATCTTTTTGGTCTTGTTTTCCTCATACAAATATTGTCTATTTTGCAAAGCCTATGTGGAGTCTTTTATGTGATGTTTTCAATGTGCTACTGTGTGTGTGTATTGCACAAATACTTTACGCAATGCCTCTTAGATAAGCCTGACTGCTCTTTGCCAAGCTACCAGAGGGTGCGCACAGTATATCTTTTAGTGTGTGTATATCTTACCCTGACTAGAGTGGTGGTTCCTGCTTGTACTGAGTGCATACTCCAAAGACCAGAAACCCCAGTTCTAACATTAATCATTAGTCAAATCCATTTTAGAATCTATATTCATAGTTTTTATTTTAGTGATGTCTACCTCGCATTCATAATCCAATTTCTTAAGCTTACCATGTGCCTCATTTGCACATCTTGCTGCTTCTTTGACCAAGTATTTAATTTCTTCCACATTGTATTACAGTAATCTGTTTGTGTCCCTGTAAAATGTGCTTAAATTCAATTATTTTAAAATGTCCAGCATTAATATTCCTTTCTTTGGGAGAGCCTTTAATAACAGCAGTAGGCATGCCATTTGAAATTGGAGAGACTCTCTACTAGTAATCTGTAAAACTGGCAATGTATTCTCAGATTGGGCACTCACTGATGCACTCCCAATGTAAGTGCAGTCAATCCATGTCACATTCCTACCATCTCCTGCTGCACCTGTATTATGTACTATAGAACTCTGCCACTGTCTCTGAATTCCATCAGTATGCGAAGGAGGTCTGAAATTCAAAAGACTGTTTAAAAAGTTACCCTCATCATTAGAGTCTTGGATAAGTTTCTCTCTGTCTCCCTTATCTGTTTTCTTTTTGCCTGTTATTTCTTTGGCTATTGTCATATCCTCCCTTCCAGAATCTCTCTTGGCTTTCCTACTTCCCTTCCAACCAGTTCTAAATGAACCTTTGACCTGCTTGTTCATTTAATTTCTCTCCTTTGTAGCCATTCAATCCCATTTATTTAATACCTCAAATTGTGTAGGTCTAGGTAATGGCCTTACATCATTCATATTTTGTCTCAAGAAATCCTGCTTTCTAATGTTAAAGTTACCTTCCAAGGGAAACAGCAAGTTTTTGTCAGAAGAGGTATATTCATGTCATTCAGAAATCCAAGTACACATATAAAAAATCAATTTCCGTCGTCCTCATATATGCAGGAGAACCATCTGCAGGTAATTGTTGTCCCTCTATAGGATGTACGCTAGGAGCTTAAGGCTTTGCCAACACAGGCCCCATTATTTTCACTTAAAATAATCTGAAAACCACACAAAATAAACTAACGAACTGCAACCAATCCCAGCATGGCTCTGCCAAAGACCATCCAATCACAGCATGGCTTTGATAGCAATCAACCAATGATAGCGCAAGATTTTGTTGATGGCTCACCGATGCCAGTGTGACTCCTCAGCTGACTAACCAATCACAGTATGACTTCTTTGTGAATGAGAACACAACAGTACAGCCTTTCTAAAAGACACATAATAAATAAACAAAAATAAATCTTGTCTGGTAAACCAAAACTAGGAAAAACCAGCAGGTTAGAATAAAAAAAATCTCACAAACAACAAAACAGGACTCGCACCTTTGTGGCTCCAAGTTCACACAAAGCAAACTCCTGTCCAGCAGCAGTCCACCTTTAGCTACAGTATTTACTCCTGTAAAGCAAGAAAAAAAGAACACTAACCTAGATTATACACAACAATTACTAGAAAGGAAAACTTGTTAGTTCAACAATCCAATCTGTGTGCATCCAGCGCCTCACAAAACACACTACCTTTGTGCAGAAAAGTTAAACAAGACAATTTAGAGATCTTGGATTTCAAGGAATCACCAAGGCAGCCAATAATAATAACCACAACCCTTTCAACAAAAATCACAAATAAGAACCGTACTTCAAACTCCCAGTATTTAAACCATCAACTGAACCCAGAATCAACATTGCATAACCAAAACCTCACATACTTACAATCAGAATCCTTCAGGAACAGCACCGCAAGTCAGGTTCTCAAAATCCACCAGAAAAATTCACATTGGAAAATCCACTAACACTAAGGACTGGACAGTAAGGGAAATATAAAAGCAGAAAGGAGGTGCTCTTAACTCACAAGCATTCTCTGCTACCAAATCTTTGTGGGCACAGGGGACATTTCATTTTTGACACCCCAAAATGTACATCAACTTGGCGCCAACAGTTTTAATGAATCAGAAACGGTGTTAAACCTTAATTTTATGAGGTAATGTGTCCACGAGGTAAGGCACCTCACCACAGATCAAAAATATAAAAATACAAAAAATTAAGTCATGGGCCCACTCAAAGACTGAGTTCTAGATCAGCAGAAAAGCTAAAGATTTTATTACAAAATTTAGAAAAAAGGCAATGCAAAGTCAATGCCATGAAGACTCAGTAAATAGAGGAATGCTCAGAAATTGAAAATCAAAAATTAGCCTTAGTCACAAGTGGACAGCAAAATGAGGAGAAATACTGACAGAATCCCTAGCAGATTCGGAAAGTCTCTGACTCACCCCCAAAAGCGAGGGGCCTTATTTATGAGGCCTTGCGACAGTTTTACACTTTCGTTGCGTTACTTTTTGTGACGCATCGGCGGAGTAAAACATGCCTCCTGTTGCACCCTATTTACAAAGTGACGCATCTAAGCAGATGCATCACTTTGTAAACCCCTGCTCTACATTATACCTGCGTCAGGTATAATGTATGCAGGGTGGGCATTCCCACGTAAGTAAGCCTCGTAGAAGTGACGCAGTGAAATCTACCAGATTTCACTGCGCCACTTCTAGGGTGCAAATGCGTCAATATCTTACGCCTGCCTATCAGCCGGCGTAAGACTATTGCAAGCCCTTTCAATTGAGGCTTGCCCCATGTGAAAGGACACATTGCGTCACTTTTGTGACACACTCCAGCAATGCGTCACTTTTGCGCCATACAGATATGTCAGATATACTGAGGTATCTGTAACTTCTTATGACATGATGCGTCATACAGTAAATATGACGCATCAATCATGCCGCAAGGAGGGTGCACTGAGAAGTGACGCCTCGCTGCTTTCATTCAGCGATGCGTCATTTCTCATAAATGAGGCCAGAGGGTTTTTATACATTATTTTCAAATATAAAATTACCAGACCTGCAGAATCAATGTGGTGTGAGCAAATGTATAATTTCATTAGCAAATCAGAACACAGAAGTATTTAGCATCATATTACCTCAGCACCAAGCACTATCCCATTAAATGAATGAGTATTCTGCCCCCTCCATGTGAAGATGGTAGAACAAATTAGATACTCAAACAAGAAGCTTTTATGTGAATGAAAAGGGCACGGTGATCCAGCAGAACGGCCTTGAAGAAATTGTTTTGTATCTTAGCCAGGGGAAGTTCAAGGAAGACAGCATGAACAATGAAATGGAAATAAACAAATAATATCATACTTGACTACGTGCCTGCAGAAATGACAGGAAGTAAAATATGAGAGAAAGGACAAGAGTGACAAGGCTGACATCCATTTATTTTGAAAATCAATGCAATTAGGTCCAATTGAGGCATAGTGGACAAAAGTCCGAAAAACGCACTACTACAAATCATAGGGGAATCATTTCAATAGACATTAGTACTATAGTAGTGATCAACTGTGAAAATACATTCTGCACTTTAATATGAAGCACAAAAACATAAGAGCACAAAACTCCTCAGCAACTTATCACATTCCGAAGAAAGGAGCTGAAAGACCATGTTGTCAGTTGACGTTCTTGGTTCATTAGCTATCAAAATATTATTTGATGAGGTATAAGGTGACTTGGAAAGGGAAAATAATAATTTCTTTAAACAATCTCTTTGTGATCTACACAACACAGTTTCCATTGACAACTCTGGTGTCAGCCACTCAATCCATATCAAGTTTGTTACATTACACCCTTTTTACCATAGACTGCTAACACTTCTGCTTTTATTAAGGCTACATAAATTTGCACAAGGAATAAAAAACGGTCCAACTCTGAGGTGCAGGATGCAGTTTTAGGATCAAACCATAAGATGAAAACTAAGATGAACTGTATATTGGGTAATGTACCCCAGCTGTACATTATAAAACATTGTAAGTCACAGAGGAAGGGTCCTCTTCCTGCACATAAACAATCAGAAATGGGGTTTTCCAAATTCTATGTGTGCTGCATTAGCACATAGAGAACTTGTAAAACGTCTTTTATTTAAAGGATTGTTTATGTCCAGGAAGGGACACCGTCCTGTACATAAAAATACATTAGAGGTTATTAACTCGTTCTATGTCTGCTGCAGAATGCAGCATGCATAGAAAGAGGAAAACAACAAGGAGAAATTACTACAATTCTCCTTGTTGTGCCTCCCTACTCCTCCCCTGGGGAGGCATAGTATTCAGACGCATTTCCAGATTTACGATTTCTTGTAAATCTGGACATGTCTGGTTCCATGGGTGCTGCATGTAAATGGACCGTATTTACAAGGACAGGAAAAGCCACGCAGTGTGGATTTTCTTGTCCTTGTAAATATGGGGTGGAAAAATGTCCTGCCAGTGCATCACAAAAAGTGATGCACTGGCATCGCAAGGGGCTTGTAAATCTGCCCCTCTATCTTTTCTATATTTGCCTGAAGGCATGTAAAAAATAAACATGTTGGCACAAATATCTCCTTTCTGTTTACTATTGTTCATCTAAAAAAAAAACAGAGCAAAAGAAGAAAAAGACTTTTTTTTATTTTTAAAATGCTGCTTTAATTATGCTCTGTGTTCTGCATTTCCACTTGGCTGCTGACTCTGACAGCAGGCATTGTTGCGTGTTAATCTAGGTTCCTGATCAATACTGTGACCTTATGCCCCTATTCGGCTATAAATCCATTTATTCCCTATATTGGCATAACCGTTCAAGTGCGATTTTCTGAAAAGTCATCTCTGGCCTCACACGAACAGAGCCACATTCCAGCATGACTCTCTGCTACTTCCTTTGCGACCAATTAGTGCAATGACAGAGCAGCAGTCACTATCTGATATTCCTAGATAACACTCCGAGTTCTTCAACAAGATAAAAACTTAGCAAACCTGGAAATCCCCGCTTGCTATGTTTTGATTAGTAATGGAACTCTAATGAGCAACTGATAACTATCACTTCCTAGTGACATCTTTAATTGACGTCTTATGTCCAGCAAACTTGCGTCAAACCCGGCACCTGTCAGGTATAAATATTACCAACGTTGCCTTAAGCAATGTTTGTTGCCTGTTGCTGATGCCAGCTGCCTGCAAGACCCCGTGTTGGTAAATCTAGCACTCTGTCGCTGCAGCCTGCTATCCTGTGGTGGTGAAGCTGCTGATTACCATTATCGCCGCTACAGCGCGAACTATGGTGCAGTACGCTTAAGGAGCTGAACAGCCGTCCTCTGCGAAGACATCCAGCAGATTCCAGCTGCCCGCGGACGCTGTCCCCCCTCCTTCCTCGACGCGCTGAAGAGAACCGCTGCCTTTCTCGTGCAGAGAAATCCAGTCCCGGCGCTTCCGGTTTACCCTCGCGGGTGACTGGGATATCGAGAGAGACCCCTGAAGGAGATACCAATCCTCCATCATTCTATTCAGAGGTATGGTGTTGACTAAACCCTTAGACGAGAATTCTTGAAACAAACCTTGGCAAAACCAACTTAACTTAAGCTACTTACTTACTCCCCTTTTCACGTGTTAGGCTTAGGTCAGGCACACTGGGGTAGGCTTAGTTAGAAGCACCAGTTGAGTATGTTAGCCTAATGTATATATGACTGTATATATGTTTTATTACTTTTAAACCATTGTATGGCTAAGAAACCATATCAATGCTTTTACAGTTCTATTTCGCAATCCTTATCTTACTGTACGTACTTTTTATAATAACAATTATTGCAATTGTGGCAATACATTTCTCTTGTACGAGAAGAAAGACTGTTCAATAAATGTTAACCCTTTATTGACAAACGCCCGTCTCTCTATTCTCTACATCTCGTGAATGTAAACTGCATTAGACTGACTGAGTGAAATCTATGTCTATTGTTTCACACGACCCTAGAGATCGACTCTTGATCTGAGGAGCAAAGTTGTCATGTTGCACGGTTGTTGGAAAACTGAATCCCTTCTTGTCTGTGCCAAGGAAGCTGATCACTTACTATGCAGAGAAGAAAGTTTCCAGTGACCTCTGAGCTAGTTGGTAACACAACCTAATTAAGTTTAGCATAGTCAGTGGAGGCCTGGAATATCCGCAGTTCCACGTCGATACTACTGTTTATGTTATTCCAATGCGCAGGGCCTAGTGGGAAACTAGGAACTACACTACATGGCGCCCAAACGTTTGGTAAGGCGATAAACTAACGCAAGACTTGTAGAGTAACTCAGTCGTGCATATTTCACAGACCCCTTTCTCCCGTAAAAACTCCAATAGACGTCTGGAGTGGGTGAAAGGTTAAAATCCGCCCGACCTTAGTAGGAAGAGATTCCTATGTAAAGCTCCAGTTTATTCAACGTTGAAGGATACAGTGTTCCAAAATATTGTGCACCTAATCTTTGTCTCCTTGGAGACCTACTCTGAAAAGCCTGCATTGTTAAAAAAAATGACAGACAGTGAAGAAGAAAGGGAAGCAGTTAGACTGGCATCCCAGCTAATGGAGGAAGACACGAGTCTCCTAGAAGCAGACCCGGATGCTATTATCATCCCGGTCCAGTTGAGAAAATCTATAACTTTAAAACTTATAGAAAACGGACTGACACCTCAGGGTGGTACAGTAATTTTCGTGATAGAGGCTCACGAGTATCGGCAGACAGAGGTATTCTATTCATGGATAAACTTTCCAGCGGCAAACGCTGCAACACAAGAGTTTCACTATTACAAAATAGAGGAACCTCCGGGAGAGTACGCTCCTTTCGAGGAGATTGAAATCCCACTTAAATTTCAAGAGCACCTGCTCTGGTTTAATGGCGCCCTAAAACACAATAATCACATAACAAGGCTCGGTCCTCTAGGTAGACCAGGAGCAACGTGGCCGGTTCTAGCCAGCTACACACCACATCCTGACATTGCAAGAATGTCAAGAGAAGAGCTGTTAGCACAGCTAAACACATTAATAAAAATACATAGGCAATTAGTCCAATATGTAATGCGGACTGCAACAGTCCAGCCAGCTGTTAATTCACACCAGCTGACCCCTCATCAGGGGAACACAAATAAAATTACACCACAGAACATACAGTCATGTCTTGGTAAAACACCCGTAAAACGGGAACAAATTCCTTTCTGGTTAGCACTGAAAATCACTCAAATAGAGGCAGTATTTCCTGATACTACCCCTATTGAGAAACACAGAATCTTGACCATCTGCCTTCCTATGGGAATCGCACCACACGTGGAGGACTGTGACACTTGGGGTACAGTCTTTGCTTCCATTTACACAAAAACACACGGTGTGCCGTCTATGGCGGTAATACCAGAAGTGCTAAAACAGATTCAAAATGAATTCGGTCCAGAGCCCGCTTTAAATCTAGGTATGAAATTACTAAAAGACTTCAAGCAGGTCACGGCTATATTATTAGCCAACGTAAAAGGAGAAGCAGCATCTGTGGCGATTCGCCAGAAGTTGAGGGAAACAGATATAAAAGATCCTGTTGAGCTTGCAAAAATCATAGAAAAATGCTATGAAGAATTAGGTAGAGACAGCTTGGGTGGAAAACCAGTTAAGCCCCAACTGCTCGAAAATCCTGAAAAATTATTTATTAAAAATAATTTAAACACTCCTAAAAAAAGCTGGGATGGAAATAAACAATCCACTCCCAAGGAAAAAGTTTTCCAGACCAGAGGAAGGTCTCCTCGACGGAGGGAAAGAACTCCGACTCGAGAACACCAGTCTCCCCAGAGGGAGCCCTCTGAGAAAAGATATAACCTTAGAAATAGGGATAATATAAAAAAACCTGATAGATATCAAAGTATTGATACACGTCCCTCTCGATCTTCTCCACAGAATTCGGAAAGAAGAGGACGGTCAGACCCAGGAGAGCACACCAAGTCCAAAGACAAGGAACCTGCTCAAAATAAGAAATCTCAATTTCAGAAAAAGAAGGTAGCCAGTATTAGAGTAATCAACCATGCCGAGAATACTGAGGACACAGTTGAAAAACGGGGAGTGGGCATTGACAATGTTGGACAGTGCAGCAGAAATCAGTATAGCGCGCAAGATCTTGATGAGTCATCTGGAGACAGTGGACACGAATGAGTACATTCAGGTTGAAACTGCCGACACCAGACTTAGCGAGCCCCATAAAATATACGAAATAACATTGCGTATGGAGGGTGATAAGACTAGGAAAATTAAGGGTCTATTTTGGGATAAGCTCTCAAAAGGCTATGATATTCTGTTAGCTGAAAAAGATTGGCCCCCGGAGTTTGTCAGGGAGTGCCCTCGTGGCGAAGAAGTAATTATGCCTGCCTTCTCGAATCACATACCGATTCACAAAAAATATACATATGCAAGGAAATGGGCAGTAGCCCAGGCACCTGCATTATATAAAAATCATGTAGGATGGGATGAGGATTCACCGCCTCACAAAATCCAGCTAAGAAGTGAACCAACTGCCCAACGGCAGTATCCCATAAAGCAAGAAGCTAAAAAACAGGTCAGGGAGATCTTAGATCAACTTGAATACCAGGGGGTGATTGAAACATGCACCTCTCAAATGAACAATCCTTTGTGTCCTGTCTCCAAGCCAGACAATTCATATCGTCTAGTTTTGGACTACAGACATCTTAATACATGTTGCAAAACCTTTGCAGTACAAAACTCGCATAGTGCAGCCCTAATGAATAACATAGTTAGGAAAAAATATAAAACGACATTAGACATTTCTAATGGTTTCTTTTGTCAAAACATTGCACCAGAAAGCAGATATTTGACCGCTTTCTCTGCATTTGGGTCGCAGAAAAAATTCTGTCGACTCCCACAGGGGTTCAAGAACAGCCCAGGACTATTCTCAGCTAGGGTAACAGAGTTACTACAAATTTATGATGATGAAGCATTATCTTACGTAGATGATATTTATCTCACAGACGACGACTTGGATACTCACTTGAAAAGAGTGAACACCATTATACTTGGGTTCGCAGCAGAGGGTTACAAATTCAACTTTAAAAAGTCCCGAATTGCCCATCTGACAGTACTGTTTTTAGGGTACGAATTATCAAGTGAAGGGAAAAGCCTAGCGGACAACTTCTTAGAGAAGTGCGCTGTACTCCAAGCTCCAAAAACGCTGAAGAATTTACAATCCATTCTAGGTTTTCTGAATTTCGGAAGAACTTACATTCTAAATTACGCAGAGAGGGTTAAACCTCTCTACGAACTAATTAAACCTGATTTTAAACAAATCAATTGGACTCAAAAACACACAGAAATTTTGAGATCACTGCAAACAGACATGTTAGCAAAAACAAAATTAGACACACGTGACAACACGATCGATCTTGTAATCCGAGTCATCCCAGGAAGATGCGGATTCACATACCTAACCTCTAATGAGGGAGAAAAGGTACCAATTTCAATTAAATCTCACTTGTACACACAAGCAGAAAAAACATTCAGTCACACAGAAAGAACTGTGAAAGCAGTGCAAATCGCATTAGCAAATGAACGAGAACTAGCACACGGCAAAAGGATTAACATCCTCACAGCGGAATCCGCCTTCGAAGCGCTATTCAGCCCAGTAAACCTGCCTACAGTGTCACTGGATCCAAAATGGATACAGTGCATAGATTCTCTAGGAGCGGAAGACGTGAAATACTATTTCGCCCCGCAATACGAAGAACTGAATGATTTAGAGTATGAAGAAGAATATCCTCTGCCAATCGAAATTCTGCCTCTCCCACTATATGCCTGTATAATCTATACAGATAGCTCTGTACAGCATTTCAACGTAGAGAGAAAATCCTACGATGCAGCATGTGCGATCATTAAATGTCGTTGGCTGTGCGGTAAAATCAAACCGAAAATAACAAAAACTGAATCAGTAAAGTACTGTTCGGCTCAAAGAACTGAAATCAGATGTTTAAAGATGGCGCTCGAAAATGCAGAACGCGAATTCCCCACACTTATAGTGTGCGATTCTCATTTTTGCGTCAACTCTTACAACAATAAACTGCAGAGTTGGATCGAAAACAACTACAAAGATGACACAGGTGCCACAATAAAGTATAAAAAGCTCTGGAACGAGGTAGCTCTTTTAAGTAAAGAACTACAAAAGACTCACGTGATTCACGCACAGAGTCTTCAACGTGATGGCGTTCACGTTGCAGGGAATTCATTGGCTAATACAGCCACAGCGGAAGCAACTAAACCGGCTTCCGTAGCCACAAAAAAGCGTACAGATAAATACATAGACGGGGAAACCATGCTGGCAGTAAAAACGACCGTAAAAGGCGACTGTGCAGCACTACCCGTAAACTATCCACTCAATTATGCATACATAATCGATTCAAACTCCGTTCCTTTTGCTCGAATCCCTGGAGTGGGGGATAGAGTAATTCCAAACACGAACAGGAGAATATTTTTAATAGCAGACGCACACATGGGTTTGGGTCTAAGGCACAGAGAGATCAAGGAATCACTGACTGAATTACAATCAGTATTCTGGTGGCCGGGAATGAGTGTAGAACACCAAATATATGCAAACAACTGTGAAAACTGTAATAGGGATCGCAGTAGCGAACCTTGCTACCGGCTACCAGTCAGAAAGAGCGTAACGCTGCCTGCACCCCAACCTGCGTCCTATTAATTAGTTAAGACGAAAAGCACTTTAAAAATAAGTCCTCCGGCACTCGGCTGACGCCTAGAACTGTTATAAAAGATTTGCGAGTCTTTATCGGCACATACGCAATTACCACGTTCCATTCTGACCAGGGTCCTGCTTTCAGCTCTCGAGCCTATAAGGAGGCCATGGCTAGCATGGGAATTGGGTTGCGGTATTCTTGTCCGTCATACCCCCGAAGGGAAAAGTGTGGTAGAAAGAAAAAACCGGGACATAAAGCAATCTATAACAGCGAAGGTATTAGGTTCAGGCGCTGGGTGGGTCAAACATTTAATAAGTGTCCAGACTAGTCTTAATAACATGCCAAGAAATTCTCTAAAAGGTTTCAGCCCATACGAACTATTGTTCGGAATTAGAATGCGCGTTCAGGACCTCGATAGTCAGATGTCAGTGGTACAAGAAGAAACAAAGCACTTTGATGTAAAGGATCGTTTGGCTGTTTTACAGGAACTGAATGAAACAAGAAAATCATTAAGCAACATAAAGTTAAAGCAACAGCCAAGTACCACTGACGAGGCACCACCCGCAACAGCCCCAGCAAGGCCTGTCTGGATTCCAAAGATTGGGGATCTAGTCAGAGAAAAGATCGCGGTTAAGAAGGAATTTGGGCCTTCTTACAGAAAAGCAGTACCTGTCTTAGCAGTCACCGGAACAAGATCAGTTGTGCTACCGCCCCTTGCTGGTAAAAAGGAGAACAGAGTCGTGTCTATCGATCTGGTAAAACCACAAGCATGTGGCCTATAATCAACAGTAGGCCCAGTGGACTCCCAAGAAACAACAGAATACCCAAACTTGCAACAATCCAAGAGGTTCAAACTGAAAGACTCATCACATTCGATCAGCCTGCAGTGCACAATGAAGGACTATGCAATAATGCCATGGAACTCGTGCCTCTTGAAACACAGATTGAAACAGTTCGTCAAGAAACAGCACCAGTCTACAATGATGTGGCATCAGAAAGTGCTACCGAGAGACAGATTGAAAGAACAATCCCATCAATTGACAGAACTGCCTCTGGTTATTTCATCAACTTCGACAACTTCTCTGAAGATTTAAACGACCACGAAGTAATGCCAGAAACAAAAAAGTATTCTAAAGAAAATACAACAGGACTCCTTCAACAAATCAAAGAATTATATCTGGATTCACCGTTGATTGAGCATTGGATAATTTCAGGGGTGTATATACTACTACTCTGCCTAATTTTAGTTTTAATTTTAGGAAAGTTCATCACAATTGAATGGACACAGCAAGTCAGAACATCAACCTAGTCCTGAAACCACACAGATCATCCCACGTGAAGAAAAGAGAACTGTCAACAGTAAATGTCACAGCAATTCCAATACCTGGTGGGGTAGTATGGGAGAAAACAGACTATGAGATCTACGGTCCGGTCGAAATCCTGAAGTATCCTCATCAACTAAAGGTTTCCTTAAGTGACTTTGTGACTCCTAGTACATTCTCTGATGATTGGGACTTTAACAGTATTAATGACATGATGTCTGATTTAGTAATGTAAGCTAGATTCACAGATCATGATTATTTACAAGGTTCATCTAGTTATGAGCAATTATTCTGTTACACCCACTATGGGGATCATTACTTGCATAAATCTGCACAGCCTAGAAATGTTTTTATGTATAATCAATGGGAACATTGTTCTACACCACCTAAAAGCAGTTCTAAAGCATTTTTTGAGAAATTCAAATACTTCTCAGGGTTTAACACCAGTGATGCAGAAACGTTTTATTATAAACTGTTAGATAAAACAGGAATGAAAACAATGCTAACAAATTCTAAATTGATATATTCAGAAGCATTTTATGACAAAATGATGACATTTGGTTTTGATTATTGGAAAAATAATATTGAAACGAAAACAATTGGGGCACAAAAGATTGGCAGGTGCAAGGCATAGAAGCACTATTTAGAACCTGCATGATACCAGAACAAATGTTATTTTTAAATGACACAGTACACCAAACATCTTGTCTTGGCCTAGCTAAGATCAAAGACCTTAAAACACAGTCTATACCAAAGCCAATAGCTGAGAATGCAACCACAGATATTGAATTAGACGTGTCACAAATTTTACATTTCAACAGAACACATCCTGATTGGAAAAAGTGGTTAATCTGGCCTACAGACACAAATAGCTGTCAAGATAGATTCCTGAATAAAACACAGGGTTTCAAAATGACCAGATTAGACTCAAGATACTCCCAGAGACAACATCCAGGGATTATAACCACATACAGTGTAGGGAAGCTCTGCCTTGAATGGCTAACAACATCCACACTGGCTGAAATTAAGCAACACTTGTCTTTATTAAAAGATGGTGCTGATTTGCGCAATTTCATTCTTGGACCACGCAAACAGCGTCAAAAGCGTTTCATAGCGACCAGTATCTATGCTGCTTACAACGAGGCTTGGAAAGTAAAGCAAATTGAAACTGCTGAAAAAATACGAGAAATTGATCGTATTAATTTGGAGAAATCACTTTCTGTGGTAGACAATGGGTTAACGACTCTGTCTTCCAGAATATATTCGTTGGACAATATTGTATCCTCTGCCTTTGATGTGATAGACAGAGATTTGCTAATGTTACAACATGGCCAGTCTCAATTACGCTCTATTATAGAACTAGGCTGGACGCTGCAAAACCTTCGTTCAGGCTATGTGCCTTGGCGTTTAATCAACACAACGTCATTATTTTCCAGTTTTAACCTTACTGATAAACAGATCAGTTTGGCACAGAAAGGAGCAGACTATACAATCCTGAGCATCGAAAGACTCGAGAGATTACCATTGACAATGTCAGAGAGTCCTGTCATTGAATGGATAATACACGGAATTATCACAATTCCGATAACAACTTTCCGATTTAAAAAGTGCCTTGAGTACATACCTGCTGGCCAGTATGAACAATTGGGTAAAGGATATGTAAAATCCGAATGGAAATTACCATACACTCATTCTTGCTATAGTGACAGCGACAAGAATGTATTTCTTAGTGGTGAGAATTGTAAACATTCACTAAGCGGTATACTTTTGTGTCAGGGTATTAATTTACACGGAGCATGTGATGGGAATTCAAACAACCTTTCATGCCACCAGCTAGTCACACCTGCAACTCAGATAGAGCCCTTCTTTATGCAACTCGCAAACGGGAGTTACATTCTTAGAACGGATCACAGGTGTTGTGGCCTCGCGCCAGGGACAAGTTATCTAGTACATGTTACGTCCATGGTCAAATGCTGTATGCAAGCATTGTTCCCAAGCGGGCCTCCAGACATAGTGACTCCCCTCTGGCCTCGTCTGAATCTCTATTCTATACGAATTGATACATTAAGCAAAATGAAATCTGTGCTTTTACAGACAACAGTGCCTATAACGTCATCTAAAGAGACGTATGATCTTCTAGTCGCAAGGACGGCTACTGAAGTCCATGACCTTTTATCAACAAATTGCCCCGTGCATTTCGTAGAAATGTGCAGCCAACTCCTTAACATGTCTAGTGCTACAAGCATCCCAGGCATATTTAAGACAGTCTTTACGGGACTGCTAACACCCTTCCAGGCAATTTTGGGAATCTTTCCTAAATTTGTGCACTCCATTTTTGGCAGCATACCACTATTTTTGGGACTCGTTGCAGGGATTCTATTTTTGACCCTCCTGCTTCGTTATGGCAAGCCTCGGCTCAGACATAGCTCCCATGGGAATGGAAGAGACAATCCTAGCAATGCGCTACAGGGACAGGATAACTGACGTCCTCGGATTGGCCAGGCTGAGAGATCTAAACATGACCTGGTTCCTTTCATTCAGACCAATATGGCAAAATTGCATTTTACCTGTGCTACGGTGTATGCTTTGCGGCGATGAATGCGTGTTGGACATCTGTCTTTCACTTCCATCAGCAGTACCAATGGACGTCGATACTTTGCTCAGTCCGATAACGGCTCACGCATTGTGTTGTCCCCAGCGGCTACCAATCCTGATGACGGCATTTGTGGAGACTCCTGTACTACAGCCAAGTGGTAACAGTGGAGCGAGTGACAGAAGCAACATCATCCAGGTACAACGTGCTGTGAGCATTGCTGGTCCTGCCTTCGATGACAGCAATCATTCTCACACCTGCCAAGTTACAGCGCTATCTAATTTGGTTGAACTATCACCTGAATTTGTAGACCAATTCTTTGAGAGCCTGTCTGATACGATGTTCTCACCCACAGAGAAACAATAACTTTTTAGAAGCTTTCCGACACACAGTGTTCCCATGAACTCTGAATTCGGCCTTCAGTTTTGATCAACAAAAACTGCCAAGAGCTTTGGAAATCTATTTTCTTTGAATTGGACAATTTTTCTAATATTGACCTTTTTTGGCACGAACAATTCTTTGCTTAACGTAAAAACTATTCTTAGAGAACAGAAGCTTCACACTTCTATTTCTAAACACATCTAGAGACATAACAATACTACACCAGCCTCTAGCACACATGTTATTACAATGCATTTTTATGTGATGATTTATCTCGCATTTCTTCTGTGAGAGATACTTCATGTGTAATTCTTTATGCATAATCGTTCATTGATTTCATATGCAATAATTTTTGAATGATTACTATGCTTTAAAAAACGTACAGTACCTAAATTCCATGTATTACAAGTACGCCTATTTCGAATGCATTTATGTATTTTGGGGTAGGCAATGTTACACATGCATCTAATTGCTTAGTTTTAGTAATTTTGATGGACATTACCCGTGGAGTGGGTGTTGCGTGTTAATCTAGGTTCCTGATCAATACTGTGACCTTATGCCCCTATTCGGCTATAAATCCATTTATTCCCTATATTGGTATAACCGTTCAAGTGCGATTTTCTGAAAAGTCATCTCTGGCCTCACACGAACAGAGCCACATTCCAGCATGACTCTCTGCTACTTCCTTTGCGACCAATTAGTGCAATGACAGAGCAGCAGTCACTATCTGATATTCCTAGATAACACTCCGAGTTCTTCAACAAGATAAAAACTTAGCAAACCTGGAAATCCCTGCTTGCTATGTTTTGATTAGTAATGGAACTCTAATGAGCAACTGATAACTATCACTTCCTAGTGACATCTTTAATTGACGTCTTATGTCCAGCAAACTTGCGTCAAACCCGGCACCTGTCAGGTATAAATATTACCAACGTTGCCTTAAGCAATGTTCGTTGCCTGTTGCTGATGCCAGCTGCCTGCAAGACCCCGTGTTGGTAAATCTAGCACTCTGTCGCTGCAGCCTGCTATCCTGTGGTGGTGAAGCTGCTGATTACCATTATCGCCGCTACAGCGCGAACTATGGTGCAGTACGCTTAAGGAGCTGAACAGCCGTCCTCTGCGAAGACATCCAGCAGATTCCAGCTGCCCGCGGACGCTGTCCCCCCTCCTTCCTCGACGCGCTGAAGAGAGCCGCTGCCTTTCTCGTGCAGAGAAATCCAGTCCCGGCGCTTCCGGTTTACCCTCGCGGGTGACTGGGATATCGAGAGAGACCCCTGAAGGAGATACCAATCCTCCATCATTCTATTCAGAGGTATGGTGTTGACTAAACCCTTAGACGAGAATTCTTGAAACAAACCTTGGCAAAACCAACTTAACTTAAGCTACTTACTTACTCCCCTTTTCACGTGTTAGGCTTAGGTCAGGCACACTGGGGTAGGCTTAGTTAGAAGCACCAGTTGAGTATGTTAGCCTAATGTATATATGACTGTATATGTGTTTTATTACTTTTAAACCATTGTATGGCTAAGAAACCATATCAATGCTTTTACAGTTCTATTTCGCAATCCTTATCTTACTGTACGTACTTTTTATAATAACAATTATTGCAATTGTGGCAATACATTTCTCTTGTACGAGAAGAAAGACTGTTCAATAAATGTTAACCCTTTATTGACAACCGCCCGTCTCTCTATTCTCTACATCTCGTGAATGTAAACTGCATTAGACTGACTGAGTGAAATCTATGTCTATTGTTTCACACGACCCTAGAGATCGACTCTTGATCTGAGGAGCAAAGTTGTCATGTTGCACGGTTGTTGGAAAACTGAATCCCTTCTTGTCTGTGCCAAGGAAGCTGATCACTTCCTATGCAGAGAAGAAAGTTTCCAGTGACCTCTGAGCTAGTTGGTAACACAACCTAATTAAGTTTAGCATAGTCAGTGGAGGCCTGGAATATCCGCAGTTCCACGTCGATACTACTGTTTATGTTATTCCAATGCGCAGGGCCTAGTGGGAAACTAGGAACTACACTACAGCATTGAGACGTCAGAAGTTAAATCTAAAAAGGTATTATAGCTGAGCACTTATGTCATTTATTTTAGGCGACTAGGTGCCTAGCAAGTCTCCAGTAATAAGGAAATCAAAGGAAGGTTTATACAGGGATTGCAGGACCCCATCTATGATAATAAATATTATTATAAACCACAATATGAACATATGATTAGCAGACTATAAAGCATAAGGTCAACTATAAATATTATCGTCATAAGGAGTCACCTTTGCTGTAAAAATGAGAGAAAGCAGAAGTTTTAGGAGTCATGGCTGAATCCATGTCCAATGTTAAGTTACAAAAAGTTGTGCTTCCCACTGGCACAGTGGAAGCATCCCCTGGCGCACAGCCGTTAAATCCTACTGGGAATCACCCAGAGTTCCTCAAAAGTTCAAAACAAATTTTCGAATGTTTGCAAGTTTCTTTATTCTTCAAGAAATGTTATATTTGATTAAATTCATCAATTTTTTACTTATGAATGCATTTTTGTAGTGCTTAAGTCCAATGCATTTCGGTCGTTTAGACCTTCATCTGGGACCACATGAGCTGAAACAAGGTATAACAAAAAAACGTGTCACAAAAAATAACATTACGTAGAAAAAATAACATGATACATATTCAATAACATTTTCATATTCATCATAGTGACTACTTGTGAAATACACCCCAGTGCATAAACCAACTTCTGTGTTATGGTGACAAAAAACGCCCGTGTGGGCACTCACATTTGTAGTATTAGCCAGCGTTTCATATCTTATACTTGTGGTCGTATGGATAAAAACTGTCAAGGAAAATATATGGATAACTTCAGTATCGAACTAACGTTCATTCTTCTACATGCTCGAAAAACCGAAATTAAACTCGGTGTGTAACTGGCAAGTTATTCACTTACTTTCTCGACGCAAAAAAACAGCGTCTCCTCTCTCCTAGTCTCAATCAGACCGCACGGTCAGTCTTCTGGCATCCATTAGACGCCGGTCCAATCAGTATCCATATAACTCTCACTGCGCTAATCGTAATTCATACAGTTGCTGTGATTGGACGATACCCGGTCATGTGATCGGGATAACGTCCAATCCTAATCTGTTATTAGTTCAAAGGCGTGTTGGCAAAACATTTCAAAACGTAAATATAAACCTAGGCATAATGTAAGTTCATCGAATAGTGAACGCTTTGATGATGCATGAACTATGTTAAAAAGACAGTAAAAACGACAGTAAAATGAACCCCACATGGACAAACAATTTGAAAATATTTGTCCGATATATAGACGACATATTTTTAATATGGAAGAATACAGAAGACACATTACAACATGCCTTAATGGAATTAAATCAGAAAAACGACAGAATTCAATTGACATGGGAAACTTCCAAATCTACGATAACATTTCTGGATGTGCGAGTCAGTCTAAAAGAAAGAAAAATTGAAACGGAAATGCACAGAAAATCAACCGATAGAAACAACACAGTTCACTTTCAAAGCTTTCATCAAGAATCACTAAAAAACAATCTACCAATATCTCAAATGATGAGAGCCAAAAGGATCACTTCGGAGGAGAGTAAAGTTGACCTTACCTTGAAGACGATGGGTGACAGATTTCGAAAAAGAGGATATCCCAATACTCTTATTGAACAATCCATTGAGAAAGTGAAGAAGATACCGAGGACAGAACTATTGAAAACACAAACTAAAAACAAACAGGAAAGAATGACAGTGGTATCAAAATACTCAACCATGAGTCATAGATTCAAAAAAATCATAAGATCACATTGGAGTATCCTTAGAGCGGAAATTGACTTTAAACCCAGCTTCGAACAACAGCCAATCTTTGCCTTTACCCGCAGTAAAAATCTAGGAAAACTGTTGAAACAGAAGACCTCTAAAGACGAGATATACCGAGGAACAAGACCATGTTTGCAGTGTGGCCACTGTAATAACATCATAAGAGGAAACACGATCACACATCCTATGAAGGGACACAATATAAAGTTACATGTCAATGCCACCTGTGATACGAGCAACGCTATCTACATGCTTAAATGCCCTTGCGGAAAGGCATATGTGGGAAAAACAATTAGAAAAATAAAAACACGACTAAATGAACACAAATCAAACATAAGAACGGCCAATGTGAAGTCTACAATAGCATTACATTTCAACGAAGCCAAACATAATGTTTCCCAACTCCAGTTTACAATTCTGGAAGTAATTGAAAAAAGAGAAGGTCGTGATAATAACAGATTTCTCCTGCAGAGGGAGAATAGCTGGATGTACC
Organism: Lissotriton vulgaris; assembly: GCF_964263255.1. NCBI lineage: Eukaryota > Metazoa > Chordata > Amphibia > Caudata > Salamandridae > Lissotriton > Lissotriton vulgaris. Next base: position 2,002,036,000 of record NC_141689.1, on the reverse strand, counting down.
TGTTAAATACCCACAAGCCCTATGGACTCAATGATCGGGTAGAATTCATGTGCTATTTATGAACTTGATAATATGTAGAATCAAGCATATTCTGCGCTCTGCCTTACCCACACTGGAGGATGCAATAGCCATCCATTTCTGATTTTTTGTTTAATATTCTAAATTTTTCATTTTACTGTCGTTTTTACTGTCTTTTTAACATAGTTCATGCATCATCAAAGCGTTCACTATTCGATGAACTTACATTATGCCTAGGTTTATATTTACGTTTTGAAATGTTTTGCCAACACGCCTTTGAACTAATAACAGATTAGGATTGGACGTTATCCCGATCACATGACCGGGTATCGTCCAATCACAGCAACTGTATGAATTACGATTAGCGCAGTGAGAGTTATATGGATACTGATTGGACCGGCGTCTAATGGATGCCGGAAGACTGACCGTGCGGTCTGATTGAGACTAGGAGAGAGGAGACGCTGTTTTTTTGCGTCGAGAAAGTAAGTGAATAACTTGCCAGTTACACACCGAGTTTAATTTCGGTTTTTCGAGCATGTAGAAGAATGAACGTTAGTTCGATACTGAAGTTATCCATATATTTTCCTTGACAGTTTTTATCCATACGACCACAAGTATAAGATATGAAACGCTGGCTAATACTACAAATGTGAGTGCCCACACGGGCGTTTTTTGTCACCATAACACAGAAGTTGGTTTATGCACTGGGGTGTATTTCACAAGTAGTCACTATGATGAATATGAAAATGTTATTGAATATGTATCATGTTATTTTTTCTACGTAATGTTATTTTTTGTGACACGTTTTTTTGTTATACCTTGTTTCAGCTCATGTGGTCCCAGATGAAGGTCTAAACGACCGAAATGCATTGGACTTAAGCACTACAAAAATGCATTCATAAGTAAAAAATTGATGAATTTAATCAAATATAACATTTCTTGAAGAATAAAGAAACTTGCAAACATTCGAAAATTTGTTTTGAACTTTTGAGGAACTCTGGGTGATTCCCAGTAGGATTTAACGGCTGTGCGCCAGGGGATGCTTCCACTGTGCCAGTGGGAAGCACAACTTTTTGGATTATTCAGTGGGTGTCTGAAGGCAAGAGACGCCGCCCTGACTGCACGCAAAAATTGATAAAAGCTACAAACCACAAGGTAGAACACAACACACCAATAAAGGAGCAGTGCGCTCAAAAACCTCGTCTTTCTTTCAGTTCTGAAGCTTTTCTTGCAACGTAGGAGAGCAGCACGCAAAATTACGAACTAACAAAAATTGCCAATATGCAGTATGAAGAGATTACAAAGAGTACTGAAGCAAGAGCAGACACGTTTGGATTTCAAGAGGGGGAAGCCTCTAGAATTTATTCTTTAATTCAGGAAGAGATGACTCAAACATCTTCCAGTAGGACAAAGGCACAAAATTTGAAACAATTGATCTACATCTCCAAGCGCCACATTAACCAAAAATTACATGCAAGTACGCTCATCCGTTACCATAAGGCTCAGCGCATACCCAGAGGCCTAAGAATCGCCCTCAAGCCATCTTTGTGCAAAAACTCCAAGCCCTTCCAAGAAAAGTGGTACGCCATCTTGAATCGCTGTTCATTGGATCTCATTCTACTAATTATAGAGGAACTGTCGCTTATCCTGATAGATTTGACAAAAGAAATGGAGGAACTCACAGAAGACCTTTCAAAAATGATGACTACGGAAGAACTAGATGCAGCCTTAAAGGATGCTAAAGAACAAATTGATCGTCACACTCAAGAAGTTAATGAGAGAAAGTTAAGAAAATTTAAACGGGACACGCTTGACTACAAGCTTGGGGAGGTGTACACATGGGCAGATGTGTACGCCCAAAGAAGAAGAAATCGCCCATACACCCCATATACCGATACCTCATCATCAGGAAGCGATAGCAGTAATAAACCACCTCCTAATAGAAACTATCCATCTAAGAAAACAACACAGAATGCACAATCTAATGAAGAAAGGACCACTAAGAAGGGAACTACTGGAACAGATAAGCCCACAGAAGAACCTACAACCTCAGCAACAGGTGGTACCACAGAGGATCATTTTTTAGCCGAAGGCCCAGACCTACAAGGAGATCCAGGAGGAGAAAACGAACCTCCAAATACAAGAAGCATGACAACGAAAATAAAGGAGAAAGAGAAAAAGAAGACTACACCAAAACCCACCTAGTGATCAATATATCGAACTATAAATTGACAGACCAAGAACTCACAGTCTTGGAAAAGGGTACTTCTTTTGTTCCCACCACCTTGACGAACCCACTGGAATTAGAAATTAGTTTTTTCAAACTAATGCGGAAACTAAGGTTACGATATTTTTTTGACCATGTAGTGGATAAACCCTTGGCAACTGAACAGGATCAACTAAAAGGACTACGTACCAGAAGCACTTTTATGGCACCATCAAGTCATAAAACCCTTGACTTATTTGAAACCATGGTGAAGCAAGACTTGAATAAGATTAAGTTTGAAAAAAGACCCCGCAGAAACCTGACCAACAAAGATTTGGACACTTTGAAAAAACTTGCTGAGAACAAAGAGATAATATGCACCAAGGCTGATAAAGGCGGAGCCCTTGTTATAATGCAAGCTACTATGTACCAACAGAAAGTCGAAGAACATTTAGCGGATTCCAATACCTATTCTAAATTGAACTCAAATCCTACAAAAGAATATACCAAAAAATTGTCTGAAATAATCAACAAAGCAAGGGAGAATGGTACTATAAACGACAAAACAAAGAAATTTTTGTTGAAAGAAAATCCTAACAGCCCGACGTTCTACATGATGCCCAAGGTGCATAAGAACCTATTGGACCCTCCACTGCGTCCCATTGTATCCACAAAAAACACCATACATGAAGCCACAGGGAAATTCATAGATAAATACATGCAACCTTCAGTTCAAAATATGACGACTTACATCAGAGATTCCACCGACTTTTTGACCAAGCTAAACCAGTTGGAACTTAAAGATGATGAGGAACTGATTCTTTGTACAGCGGATGTGAAGTCCTTATATACTTCGATACCCCACGGAAGTGGCATCGAAGCAATGGAACAAGCTATCCTGGCAACTGATCATGACAAATCCATGCAAATCTTTCTTCTAGAACTGATAATTTTTACGCTATACCACAGTTACTTTAAGGTTAATGATGATTGGTACCAACAACTAGTCGGAACATCAATGGGCAATTGTGCGGCCCCTGTATATGCGAATCTATACATGAAGGCCTATGAAGAAGAGCACATACTAAACAACCCCACATGGACAAACAATTTGAAAATATTTGTCCGATATATAGACGACATATTTTTAATATGGAAGAATACAGAAGACACATTACAACATGCCTTAATGGAATTAAATCAGAAAAACGACAGAATTCAATTGACATGGGAAACTTCCAAATCTACGATAACATTTCTGGATGTGCGAGTCAGTCTAAAAGAAAGAAAAATTGAAACGGAAATGCACAGAAAATCAACCGATAGAAACAACACAGTTCACTTTCAAAGCTTTCATCAAGAATCACTAAAAAACAATCTACCAATATCTCAAATGATGAGAGCCAAAAGGATCACTTCGGAGGAGACTAAAGTTGACCTTACCTTGAAGACGATGGGTGACAGATTTCGAAAAAGAGGATATCCCAATACTCTTATTGAACAATCCATTGAGAAAGTGAAGAAGATACCGAGGACAGAACTATTGAAAACACAAACTAAAAACAAACAGGAAAGAATGACAGTGGTATCAAAATACTCAACCATGAGTCATAGATTCAAAAAAATCATAAGATCACATTGGAGTATCCTTAGAGCGGAAATTGACTTTAAACCCAGCTTCGAACAACAGCCAATCTTTGCCTTTACCCGCAGTAAAAATCTAGGAGAACTGTTGAAACAGAAGACCTCTAAAGACGAGATATACCGAGGAACAAGACCATGTTTGCAGTGTGGCCACTGTAATAACATCATAAGAGGAAACACGATCACACATCCTATGAAGGGACACAATATAAAGTTACATGTCAATGCCACCTGTGATACGAGCAACGCTATCTACATGCTTAAATGCCCTTGCGGAAAGGCATATGTGGGAAAAACAATTAGAAAAATAAAAACACGACTAAATGAACACAAATCAAACATAAGAACGGCCAATGTGAAGTCTACAATAGCATTACATTTCAACGAAGCCAAACATAATGTTTCCCAACTCCAGTTTACAATTCTGGAAGTAATTGAAAAAAGAGAAGGTCGTGATAATAACAGATTTCTCCTGCAGAGGGAGAATAGCTGGATGTACCTGTTAAATACCCACAAGCCCTATGGACTCAATGATCGGGTAGAATTCATGTGCTATTTATGAACTTGATAATATGTAGAATCAAGCATATTCTGCGCTCTGCCTTACCCACACTGGAGGATGCAATAGCCATCCATTTCTGATTTTTTGTTTAATATTCTAAATTTTTCATTTTACTGTCGTTTTTACTGTCTTTTTAACATAGTTCATGCATCATCAAAGCGTTCACTATTCGATGAACTTACATTATGCCTAGGTTTATATTTACGTTTTGAAATGTTTTGCCAACACGCCTTTGAACTAATAACAGATTAGGATTGGACGTTATCCCGATCACATGACCGGGTATCGTCCAATCACAGCAACTGTATGAATTACGATTAGCGCAGTGAGAGTTATATGGATACTGATTGGACCGGCGTCTAATGGATGCCGGAAGACTGACCGTGCGGTCTGATTGAGACTAGGAGAGAGGAGACGCTGTTTTTTTGCGTCGAGAAAGTAAGTGAATAACTTGCCAGTTACACACCGAGTTTAATTTCGGTTTTTCGAGCATGTAGAAGAATGAACGTTAGTTCGATACTGAAGTTATCCATATATTTTCCTTGACAGTTTTTATCCATACGACCACAAGTATAAGATATGAAACGCTGGCTAATACTACAAATGTGAGTGCCCACACGGGCGTTTTTTGTCACCATAACACAGAAGTTGGTTTATGCACTGGGGTGTATTTCACAAGTAGTCACTATGATGAATATGAAAATGTTATTGAGTATGTATCATGTTATTTTTTCTACGTAATGTTATTTTTTGTGACACGTTTTTTTGTTATACCTTGTTTCAGCTCATGTGGTCCCAGATGAAGGTCTAAACGACCGAAATGCATTGGACTTAAGCACTACAAAAATGCATTCATAAGTAAAAAATTGATGAATTTAATCAAATATAACATTTCTTGAAGAATAAAGAAACTTGCAAACATTCGAAAATTTGTTTTGAACTTTTGAGGAACTCTGGGTGATTCCCAGTAGGATTTAACAGCTGTGCGCCAGGGGATGCTTCCACTGTGCCAGTGGGAAGCACAACTTTTTGGATTATTCAGTGGGTGTCTGAAGGCAAGAGACGCCGCCCTGACTGCACGCAAAAATTGATAAAAGCTACAAACCACAAGGTAGAACACAACACACCAATAAAGGAGCAGTGCGCTCAAAAACCTTGTCTTTCTTTCAGTTCCAATGTTAAGTTACCTCATTCATTTTTATGCCTGCACAATCCGTTTAATCCTTTTGTCTGGGGAGTGAGTCTTTCTGTTGAACTACGAGCTGAGTTATTTCATCAAGATCATCAAAACGCAGAATTACTTGTATTTGAATGAGACACAGTTAGAAATTGATGGCATAGATAGGATCATAGCAGTAAATGCTCAGTACATTGGCCCGCGGGATAGAAAATTAGGTTAGGGAAATAATTCGCAGAGACTTACAAGTTTCATCAATTATCGGGCTCTGGTTGCTCGCATGGCAGACATTCTCTTTCTCAGGCTGCACCTCCAGGCAAGGGGAACCAGTCGTTGGCCAAGGACCAACATGCGTGGTAATATTAGAATAATCAAAGCAAAAAATGTGTGTTAGGAATAGAGGTCCCTAGTTGGCAAGGGCTTGCCCCTTTGTCCAAGTAGGGACCCTCCTTCCTATTCAAGATAAGGGAGTTACACTTCTAAAATAACACCTGCTAGCCCCCTTGGTAGCTTGGCACGAGCAGTGAGGCTTATCTCAGAGTCAGTGTGTAAAGCATTTGCACAAAACCAACAGAAATACACTGTAAGCACTACAGAAGATCACCACACCAGTTTAGAAAAATATCCAATATTTGTATATACTTAAAACAAGACCAAATACGATAAAAATCCACCATACAGTACGTTAAAGATAGTTAATTCGCAAGATGTCTTTAAAGTGCAAAAATAAGTTGAAAACACAGTTCATACGAGTTGGTAACTCGGTCCAAGTCTACGGCGATGCTGAAAACAACAGAGTCTTGCAGTTACAGCTGACCGCGTTAGTATGGGCCAGCAACAGCGTGAACAGACTCGTTAACATTCCTTTTCTTAGTGCGACTCACAAGGAGGTGTGAGCTGGTCTTGGCATCTGTCGCGGTTGCAATTCAAAGTGGAAACGGTGCACGGTGCAGTGCCCTCTCGATGCGGTGCGAGCAGCGGCTCGGTGACGATCGTCCAGATGAAGTCGGTGAGACCAAGGCTGCGGTGCATGGTGAGACGATCATGCAGACTGCGTCGTGAGACCAAGGCGTGCAGTGCTGGGCAAGACGGTGCTCGATGCGGTGCTGGCAGGTTGCGATGCAAGTGACAGAGCCAGTTGGAGGCAATTGTCGCTGGCTGGGCCGGACAGCTGTGCGGGATGAGGCGGACATGGGTGTCAGGCCAGTGGCGATCGTGTTGGTGAGACCAGGCCAGCAAAGTGAAGCGAGGAGGTGCGGGCTGCGGTGCTTCTCGATGCAGTGCAGGCAGCGGCTCGATGACGATCGTGCAGATGGCGTCCGTGAGACAAAGGCCTGCAGTGCAGCGCAAGACGGTACGGCCCGTGGTGCCCTTAGGACACAAGGCCAGCAACGGAGTCGGTGACAGAGTCGGTTGCGGTTCTCTCTTCTCTGTGGCAACTGAAACAGCGGTTCCAGGAGTGGTACCCAGATGGTGGTGAAGTCTTTGCAGTCCCTGCAACCTCTTAACAGGAGGCCAGATTGGTTTCAGGCCCTTAGAGATACACAGCACAAGTAGAGAAAGTTCAGTCCAGTCCTTTCCCTGCCCAAGGCAGAAGCAGCAGCTGCAGGCCAACCCAACAAAGCAACAACACTGCAAAGGGGCAGTACTCCTCCTGGCAGCTCCTCCCGCTCTTCTTCTTGGCAGTTTCCTTGATTCCAGCGAGTTCTAAAGTCTTGGGGTCTGGGCCCCAATATTTATACCAGCAATTCCTTTGTCCTCTTAAGGCACAGGGGCCTGGACCTAGTTCAAACCAGTTTTGGGTGCATCCTGCCAATGTGCACCTTCCACTTTTGTCAGTGTGGGCCAGGGTCCTCAGACGCACCACAGGAGGTGGAGCCAGCATTGTGGAAGGCAGGCACAGTTCCATTCAGAGCCAGGTGCTACTCCTCCCACCCATCTATGTGAATATAGGTCTATTCAGCCCTGTGCTGACTCACCTTGTCTCCTGGAGTCTTCCCCAGCCCCTGTCACTCACAAACCAGACAGCTAATACACAAGCTAGCAGAAGCAGGCTGGATGGTTAGGTCAGAAAAGACCTACTTTCTAAAAGTGGTATTTTCAAACACAGAATGTTAAAATCAACTTCACTGAAAGATGTATTTTATCATTCTGAGTTCAGGCATACTAAACTCGAATTTCTACCATGTACCCTGAGTCAGTTAGGATTATAGGATGTTATAATTAAACCGCCCACTCTGGCCTATGGGGAACAGGTAGGCTTGCAATAGTGAAAAACGAATTAGGCTGTAATTCACTATCAGGACATGCCACACCAGGGCATGTCTTACCGTTCTCATATAATGCACCCCGCCAATGTGGGTACCTTGGGCCTACCTTAGGGTTCACTCACAAGTAGAAAAGGAAAGGGAAGATTTAAGGACTTGCAAGTGTGTGCACTTGCCAAGTCGACATGGTATCCCCAGGCTGCACACAGGCTCTGCAATGGCAGGACAAAGCTACACTTTACAGGCTGTTTGCGTGGGTGGCACAATCCAGTCCTGCAGCCCACAAACAGCATTTGATTTATAGGCCCTCGCACTTGCAGTGCACTTTACTAGGGACTGACACATAAATCAAATAAGCCAATCGTGGAAATACCAATCCATAACACATTTTATACAGGAGCACTTGCACTTTACCACTGGACAGCAGTGAGCAAAGCGCGCAGATCATTACACCAGCAAAAACAGAGTCAAAACCGGGAGGTCAAAAAGCAAAAAGTCAGGGGAAACATGCCAAAAGATGCCAAGTCTAGTATGTGTCAAGGGAAAAAGAGAAATGTATGAAGCACTGGCTGCAGCTTTAGGTATTTGAAACACCTTCGAATGGCATACACACCATTTTGTGCTTCAGTCTAGGCTTCCCAGGCTGCCTGAAAATGAATCTTTCTAGGTATATCTGGAGGTTACAATGCATGTTTACATTTAATTTCAATCAATGGCAAATACTTTTTTATGTTAGGCATTTTCTGAACGGATCACGCCTACATTCATTATGTTCTTGTTAAATACTATTCTATGTTGTAAATGATTGGATTAGCACTGGGTCACCTTTGGCAAGATTTGCGCTTTTTCAGGATTCTTTCTGCTCTATGATGAAAGCTCCAAAATCTTCTTTTGAAAAGAGATGTGGTAGAATAACAGCAGACTACGCAATGTACAAATGCAAATATTGCAAACGTATTTATTTCACTATGATGATGTAGTCTGTGTTCTAGACCCACATTGACACCATATTTGGCTAGGCTGGGGGTGAAAGATGGAGAGAAGGTCGATTAAGGTAATTTTCTGGGTGATCACAAAGTAATAGAGACAAACAGGTACATCAGAGGAGGAGGTGGGTCTGTTGATGCTTTTCTTCTATCAAAAAGGGTTGGTTCAGTGGATCCTGGGAAGACAAAGTGGATTAAAAATGTGGCATAAATAATTTACCAAAAGGTTGGCCCTTGTCTTTTTATCATTAGATTTATTCAATTAATTGTGCACATGTTGAGCAATTATTAAAATGAGCCAACAGTTCAAATGTGTCAAGTAAGTTAAAGTGGGGATTTAATTAGGAGAGGTTCTACAGCAATAATATGATTCTAAATAAGCTCTGGCAATAAAAGAATAACATTATCTGGAAAGAGCTCAATATAAAATGTTTAAACAAAAAGAGCTTCACAGAGTAAACAGAGCAGAGAGAGATAGAGATAGAGAGAGTGTGTGTGTGATTGTGGGGGGGGGGGAGGGGGTGTCAGGCCGCGTGTGTATGTGTGTGTGTTCGCACGTGCGCAAGAGTGTCTGTAAGAGTGAGTGTTAGATTGGCAACAATTCAAGGCCATTCATACTGTTTTGCAGAATCCACTGTATACAGAACACAATTCTAAACATGCATCTTGCTTTCCATACCGACACACGTATGTTAAAAATAAAAAATATATTATGAATTTCTGTGCAGGTATTCATAACTTTTTTATAATCTGTTTATTGAATTCATCAGCAACATACAACAATAAAGCAGTTGCAATATGACACAGACTATGTCGCCATCTGGTAATTTCAATATCCTTACATTCACCATGTCTTTGTTTAAAACATTTCTCCGGTTATTCCTGACCATTCCCTTCACTCATCAGCCTACAGTCCTTTCCCACCAAGTGTATTCTCGCCATCGCCAAGCATTTTACCCACGTCCCACCCCCCTTATACTTCTTCATGACCTGGGTCACTGTCAATCCCCTTCTATGTGCCCCATATCTTTTCAAACTTTTGTAGACACTCTTTAGATCTGTAAACCACCATCTCTGCTCATGATGGAGCAGGGTTTTGAGAAAATAAAACCTGCTCTGAAAAACTCCTCAGTAATATTTACTAACAGTGTGTTGTGAAATTAACATGCACAAACACAAAAACACAGGAAAATGCTTTGCACATGTGTGCACTAATATGAGACTAAAGCATGCCAGACTAGGCAACATTTGCATTTTTCTTTTCTTTTTAATAAAAAAATCCTGCTTTTGCACATTAATGCTCTTGCTAGAAAACATAATGTGGGATAGTACAATGGAGGGTGGTAAACAGTGAGAAGTACATTTTGTGAAATTAATAATGACTGTGTTCTTCTATTCATTGTAGAGAAACATATGGGCCTGCATGCCTGTATGGGTTTTTAAGAAAATCATTGTTGAATAGATAAGCCGGAGGAGCCTAGCGACGAACGAAGATGGCCGCATAAGCTCTCGGCTCCGTCGACCTCCTCCTGCTGCTTGAATATCCTGCTATGAATCCTGCTTTTTCACCTCGCCCCCGTGTGGGTGACCCGTTGCTGATACTGGCGGTGTGGTCCTGGGAAACTTACGACCCGGATTGCCGGGGTTACATCGAGTGGAAGTTCTTGGCCTAACGCTGACCGAGTGCCGGTACCTCGAGTACGGACCCTGCCGGGTTGCAGTGCAACAACGGCGGCCGGGGGACCCAGACACGGTCCGGTCGATGGAAGTGGAGAGCAACCTGCCCCTGGACTGGTTGCGAGCCTGCGGTTCTACCCGCATTGAGGAGGTGTAATGATCCTGTGAGTGGCTGAGTGGCCGGGGGTCCCCTTCTCGGCGTTCCCTTCCTGCCAGGGAGGGGCCCCCGTCCGAGTGGCCCTATTGCTGCTGGACTGTGTGCCTCCTGCCCCCGCCTGCCCTCATCGCACCTCGGTCCCTGGGAGAATCGGGTGACCCGAAGGGCGCACTGATGTCTGGAGTCGATCAGTTTGCGGCGGTGCGGGGTGAAGAAGAGCCATCATTGCGAACCATGATGGCCGCCATTCAGGGTCTGTGCTCCTACATGGTTGCTCTTTCGCATAAGTCGATCGCGGATGCCACCGAAACTGCCCGATCGCATAATGACTCTGATCTGTCTGGTCCCCCTAAGCGAGCCGTTTCACCGACTTTGATCCCAGAATCTAAGACTCGAGGCAAATCTAGTGTTGAAGTATGGATAGCAATGTCTGTACCGCAGTGTGCGGCTGAATCCGCCGCCATGGTGTATCGCCCGCCCACGATGAAGAGTCCGCCTGTGGTCGTGTTGACAAGCTCGTCCCCCAATGACTTTATTGAAACTGTGACCCGACGGAAACAGCGAACATCTATCGATCGTGTGAGCTGTGCAGTGTGGTGGAGTATGGGACGGTCGGGATCTGGTCGTACCGTGGCGAGTGTCATGGCGGCTGAGGATTGTGGTGGACTGTGGATATCCATTGGACTCGCCGCACAGATTCGTGGACTGGCTGGACTTTTGATTTATCCTCTGAATAGGCGGATGCGGTGTGCGGAACTCATGGTGAACACTCGTAGAGGTCAAGGGTGAGACTGGTGTTCGACTCGGATGCTAGGGGTTTGTGAGGGACCCGGGATCCGCCATTTCCTTGTATTGGGGGCGGGGCGGTGTAGAAGGTCTTTCCTGGGTTCTACCGAATCTACTTTGCTTTGTTGCTTATTGTTTAATGACCAGGACTGTACGTCGCAGGAGGGGGGCAGTGTGACCGGGATTGTGTGATTCTCCTCCTCCCTTAACTTTTCTTTTCTTTCTTTTTCTGTGTCTCCTTCCTTTATAAATCTCTTTTCTACTATATTTCGGGTTTTTGGTCACTGGGCGATAGGCACGCTGCTACGGGGGTAGGCCGTAGCCATCTGCAGGGGTGCAGGGTGGGGGGTAGGGGGTGGGGTATTTTTGTTTTTCCATTCTCTGTTTCTATGGCCTTTTTCTCTTTTTTAGTTTGACTGGACTTTCCTTTTTCCTCTCTCCCTGGGTGGGGGGGTCAGTGTGTCGGGTTACTGTTTGGACTTTTTAGGCGGTGCTGGGACTGTGGCTGCTCAGCCTCTCCTGTCATTGGATTCATCGGGTGGGGCATTAGTCTGGAGTCTTCAGAAATGTATGCTTGCTTATATTGTTCGCTTCAAAATGTGGGTGTCTCTGCAGTTGGACGTGCTTTCCTGCCCACCCGGTGATTGTACCTACTTTAGATCCCGTAGCCGGCCCCCTCCTGTTTTCTTTTCTCTCTCTCTTTTTCGTTAACATATAGAACTGTATTACGTATTTACCGTGTATATCCTGTTTTAATTTAAAAAATTGACCTCTCTTATCCTGAGCAGCTCTACTGGGTGTGCCGAAACAGTTTGATGCTCTAATTTTGCTGCCATGCCTCCGGGATGTTTGGCTGAATAGCTGTGTGCACCCTTTTCTAAATAAAGGTCTTCCAAATTTTTTAAAAAAAAGAATAGATAAGCCAGAATGGAGCTCTGAGAGGGAAGTGGTGGAGGTAATTGCTGATAACCTTCAAGAAACATTTGTTTGTCTGCAAAGTAACAAATGGCCATGAGAAACGAGAGAAATGTACTGACTTCTTCCTCAGAAGTGACAGCAATGAACAATTAAAGTGTAGTGATTTGCAACATGTTTTTTACTAAAGTAAATGTGAAGTCATAAGACGTGGCTAACGTAATGTCAAATATGAAAGACAAAGACCGTTAAGAAAAATATGAACGTGACTATGGTGGTGTGGTAGAACACCCCCAACCCCTCGAATCAGCCAATGAGAGACCGAGTTTCTGAAATTGTTTCAATAACTCTGGGTTGGACATGGAGATTGTCACTGTCCGTCGGTTTGCTGAGGCCTACCTGTTCCCTCTTCCTGTCCTGTGACCAGTATCCTGACAATCTTTGTTCCCTGAATCTATTTCAGGGGACCCCTACTATCTCCGTGGCCAGGGGTTGGTATTTCTCTATTTCCTTAGGTTAGTATAGCTAATGATTCGTGCTTTGCATTATAATTTTCAAATGTATTTTGTCTCTGAAACTTTTGTCTCTACGACTATCCACTCCTTCATATACATTTTATTTATTTGATATGAGTTTGACACTGTTTGCATTCAATAAATGTTCTCTCTCCCTCTCTCTCTGCATTGTTTGCTTTGTGAATCTGTACATGTTGAGCTCTTATTTTCTTCATTATTTAGTGATAAACATCATTAACTTTACATTGAGTTTGTGGTTATTTAATAATGAAGATACTTCTCAACTTTAGGTCCACTTTAGGTCAACTTTAGGTCCATCGCCCAGCGGAAAGAAGTTGATATGCAGACTCAGTTATGTATTTAGAGTGTAAGATATGAGTCTGTATAATGAACAACCGATTTTGAGTGTTCATTAGTCTTGAAACTCACCCAGTGTCATTCCGCGTATATATTGTTTGGGTAAACGTGTATGGGCCTGTGTGTTGGTATTGATTATCGATCCCTGATTGGCGCTGGATAACTCTCATGCACCAGCTCATGTTTGAGGCCCATTTTAACACTCTTTACCACTCCCCATTGTTGCGTTATATCTCTCCTGGCCACCATCAGTGCCACAATGCAAAAGAATAATGTTCACCTGCCAAATATCAGCTACCCCACAGGCATTTATTATTCATAAATTCTTTGCATCAGAAATAAAATAACATCTTTAAAATACATTTTATTAATTCATGTTTTGGCACATATTTCTTCTTGTACTGTTTCTCCTGCACATATCTTCCTCATGTATGTACTTAGATCATGAAGTAACTTTGGTCTCCCTGTGATTTGGCCATAATCCCTCTCTAGCACGTGTAATTTCCAAGCCCTGCTGGGGCCAATTATGGCGTCATCACTTTATTTTATTTCATTAGATACATGTCTTATTCATCACACCTTTGGCTTTGTTTCATGCTTTTGGAAAGTTTGGTAAACTCTGTTATCTTTTGGCCTTTCCCATATATTCTTGTGCAATGGTGATGGAGTTCCCTCCCCGTCAACATTATGGCCTGGATTTGGGAGGACCATAGTTTGACGATGGCAGATGCTACTCTGTCTATGCTGTTGTCAAGCTTCTCCGATGGCCTGAGTAAGAGCTGTCAGAGAATTGGCTATATGTCCGTTCATCTAGTTTTGATGTGTGGACATATAGTTGTTGGTCAGCGGTAACAGTATATGCAAAGTGCTCAATGCCCCCTTCACCATCAGATGAAACTCCTATGGTAAGAGGTACACAATGTATTTATTTTTTTCAAAAAGAAAATCTTGCTTTGGGATTTTATTTTTTTAATATATAAAAAGAAATTGTAACTTTGCTGGACACCTCTATATTGTTTGACAAAGTACAATGCATTGGCAGGAACCACTTTCACATTTCAATGCTTGAAATGTCACCTGGGCTGATAGACATTTCAAAATGTGATGGTCAGGACCTCCGTGAGGATAACGGAGTAAATTCTGGTGCCCTGGCGCAGGACATGATGACTGGCAAAACTTAAATCAGGTCCTAAGTCTCTAAACTGCTTTACAACAGCTGCGCCCCAAGACCTAATGTCAATATATTGGGTTAGTTTTGAAAACATCTGAAGTGATCACAGTGACAACCATTTCATTGGTGTCTTTCCCCTACTTTCTTGTTCTACATAAAGCAGGTTTGACATCTCTAAGCACGGCAGCTATATAGCTACCCACTGCAGCTGTGCCACGAGGTGATATCACCTGGTGGCACAACTGCAGTCTACAGCACCTAAACTTCCATCTGCCACTGGTAACTGTAATTTCTTCATTGAGCATCTATGATGGTGTTCCTCCCCGTCCCCGTATCAGGTCCGTCAGCAGACGGTTCATCTTACCAAATGACTGTCAGAAATTTGACCGGTAGCACTGCAAAGAAATATAGCAGCCTTGGTAAGACAATCATCAGTTAGAAAGCAATCCTGACAATCTTCTACAAAAATCTTTGCTCCTGCTATTCCTCTCAAAGCTTTCTGTACATTGCATTTAATCAAGTCAGTTTCTGATTTATAGATGTGGGATCCTGAATATTTAAATTTGTTCCACCAGTCTCATCGATTGTGCCCTCCCCCCATGTGAATAGGCACCGAGTTTGCCCACAAGGGGTATAGACAGGTCTTATCTAAGTTCACTTTGACCGCGGATATTCTGCCAAACTTTCTGAGCTCCCCCAGAGTATCATTCAATGCTTCTGCTGCATTTTCCTATACAGTAGAAGGTCATCTGCATAGAGTAAGATGACATGAATGTCATAGTCTATCACTATTCCCCACCATAATGCTTTTAAGTCAGCCAGCTTCATAGCCAGGGCAAACAAATGAGGAGAGAGAGGACAGCCCTGTCGCATCCTTCTTTCTATTCACCAGATATCAGCTACTACCCTCGCTCTCTGATTCCTGCCATTGATTCTTCAAACAAAAGATAAGCGCAACTCAAATTTCCCTGCCAAAGCCATATTTTCCAGCATCCTAAAAGGGTACGACTACTTCAGGGATTCAAACGCCTTTCAAATGTGTATCAACACCATCGCCACGCATCTCTCCTCTATGGGTAATTCAGCCATGACAAGTTTGTTCACTATCACCATAACCAAAACCTTATAATCCAAGTTCAGCAATGACAGTGGCCAAAACGTGTAGCCTAGGGGCCAGACTAGAGCCCACCTGAATCTTCCCTGTGTCCATTCCTTTTATTGCTACTTTACGTTCTTCCCCTGTCATGGGTGCAATCAGGTTGTCTTATTGTATATCATTCAAGAGAGGGATCTATATGCTGGGCCATAATCCTCAGCCATATATTCTCCCCAGGTCATTCAATCTGTGTACGAATGAGAGTGATTGGGCACCATTGTGTCCTTCTGCAGGGTCGCTACCATCCCTCCTCTGTTCTCAGAGCTGTCACGGGTCACACCCACATCTTGCTGCTTATCAGCCAGGCCAGCAATCTTCCCAATGTATGACGCTCAAGATGCTGCCCAGTTGTCATCTCGCTATAATCCAGCCTGTGTACACAGTTCTCAGCAACTCTTCTTTAACTCCAACAACTGTTGGATTTCATCACAGTCCCTCACCACTCCTGCTTCAACTCAACTATACACTGTTCCAATCTAGTGGTTTCATTTATTAGCACTTTTTTGATACCATACACAGTTGTGATGCAAGTTCCACATATGTACCTCTTGAAGGTTTCCCATTCTACATTCAAGTGACATCTGGGTATACATGGCCACTGCTGGCTCTCCTGGCCCCACTTGATCTCCAACATCACTGATGCAAGGTCAGACAGTACCTGCGCCATATGCATCACCTGCAACATTGAGCCAACCAATTGATGAGATTGCAGTAGCAGATACAATTGTGAATAAAGATTGTGGACCTGTGAGTAATGTGTAAATTCCCAGCTCTATGGGTGTGGTTGTAGACATTTGTACAGTCACCAGTGAGTTAGCCATGATTTAAATGCCTCTGAGACTTGTCATATGCGCGTCCCCATAAGCAGGGGAAATCACCTGTCTGCATATATGTCTAAGAACTATTAAAGTCTCCCTTCATAGCAAAGGAAGGCGGGCTCTCATTGCAAGTTAGTTATGTACTGAATCAAAAAAAAATTGGGGGTAATTATTTGGAGTTTTATATATCGCACACTTCACACAAAGGTATCAGAGCACATTACATGAGCACGAGTTACTTTACAGAGGGACACATTAATTTTTTTAGGCACACGGAGAATATTTGATTTTGCCCATAATCACATGATGTTGAGCATCCCTCCTGAGACTCGAACCCAGTTCCCCAGCTTTGAGGTCGACTGCTCTAGCCTCTCCCCAATTTGGTGCATAAACACAACTCATGTTAGCTGCTTCCCATCCAGTAGACCATCTACAGCCACATATCTTTCCTCAGGATCTACTTCTACTTTTCATGTTGCATATGGGGTCTACCTCACCCATATCATGATGACCCTCGTATATCAGGAATACCCAGTATAGAACAACTACTCCTTACAATCTTTGCCTAATTTAGCCCCATCCTCCTTAGTTAAGTATGTTTCCTGTAAAAACACTGTGTCAGTATTATATCTCTTCATGGTGGAATATATCTTGTATTGCTTAACTATATTCCCCATGCAATGTGAATTCCATATTACTGACCTATATTCAATAAATGTTGTCATTGGATGACTACAGAGGGTCTCCCATCAGTTCCCTTCAATGGGGATTAGGGGCTTCTCTTGGTCCTCTGACATACCTCTGTACATACATCCTCTGATAAGCCTGAATTTCCATATAGCTATATGCCTCTTCAAATCTGCTCTACCCTCACTGCCAGATTCCACATGTAAGTAAACCATACACAGAAACAAACCATAGAACCATAACCTCTCTCCAAAACAGCAACATTGCCCAGTCACCTGTGACCAACTCATGGACTTGTAGGTGCAGAACAAAGTACAGTAAGAAGGCATTAAGGTAGAAAAAAGAAAGGAAAAAAGGGTGGTCGCATTCCTTGACCACCCTCACCTTGTCATTCAGTGTTGCCCCACTTACAGCACTAATGTATTACCTGCAAATCACTGATAATCAATCAGCTCCTTCAGCAATGTTTCAACAATCTGGGGGAGTATAATCCCCTCCAATGTATCAATGCAGCACCTTCTCTGGAGAGCGATAGCCATTTCTTGTGTTATAGTAGGCATCCCAATTGTGTCTGACTTTGACTCACAGTTTCCCACCGAGAGTCCCCTTCCAGCTCTCCAGCATCTTGCAGCACCTGACATGAAGATCTTCAAGTCAATAGGTCCTTCAGTACTTTCAACTGCTCAGATTTTGCCTGACCAGTCTTGCTTCCTTGGTACAGGTACATTGTCCTGCTTGCTTGGCGTCGTTGGCATCATGGTCATTTCTTTGGTAGACCCGGTCTCACATTCCTCTTGGCGGCTAGTGTTTTCATCCCTCTATATCCTCTGCAGGAGTCAAGAAGTAGTGTGATGTGCTCTCGAGTTTAGCTGTGAAAATCAGCATAAACTGTTGATGATGTTTCATCACTTAAAACAAGTCGATCTCATCTTCTGTGCTCACTGAAGAATATTATCTTCATCTCTATCATTTAGGAGTTTTGCAACTACTGGTCTAGGGGGAAGGTCGAGTCCGTCGAGGCCCTGTTGGTATTCTAGGTGCTCTTTCAGTCATGAAAAAAGCGCCAGTGCTCACAGAGCCGCCTTCTTCTCAAACAGTGTTCCAAGAAGAGCTCCATACTTGGACCCTCGATTTTTTTCAGATAGGCACACATTTCGACTATCAGTTCTTCTTGAGTGGCCCCTGGCATCCTTGGCAATTAGTTCCATGGTCAGTGTACATTTAGTATAGCTCTTAGATTTTTACAGTTGATTCAACGTCTGTGCTATATTTTCTATTGTTGGTACCATCTCGGTAACCCCTGATGAAGATGAAGAGACCAGTCACGACCAGCAGTCGAAAATGAATTCATAATATTTTTCTATTTTACAGAGAGGGAAACATTGTGTACACATTTATTTGTCATACACATTTTAAAGGGCTACAGTTAGCAATACAAAATAATGTCAATTATATTGTTAATTTCCAATCTGCTTTCTCAATTCCACCCTCTGATAATTGAAAATGATCACACCATCGCCACAACCTTACAACATCATTGTCTTCACATTGAACCCTTTACATTATGTTGTAATTAAACTTTTCAATCTATTAAACTCTCAATTTTTCTTCTATTCATTTCAGTTTCTTCCTTGGTAACTCCTCTTGTTTTCTTCTACTTTCTTCAGGCACTTCATGTCCACATGATAAAAGTAACTCCAGAAAATGTAAAGGTTAGATAAACACCAAAAGCAACTAATAAGACTATACCAAGTTGTAGAACAACTAGTTTTAATACCCATTTACCCCATCGACCTAATCATGAACTAATCTGATCACAGATTCCAGGTCCTGCTAAGGGGTGAACTTCTTGTGCACAACTAATCAAACTGAGAATTATCTGGCACATAGAAGCAGCATTGAATCTTAATAACCTTAGAAATGCCTCCCTCTTTTTCTAAACGTATATCTAAAGTCATTCATTTCTGAATGATCGTCATTTCTATTGCTAGCATCTCTTCATTAATACTAGCTAAAGCACCTGATGTATTTTTCGCTAAACAATGTATTAAAGTATACAGTATTATATACTTCAAATCTTTTAAAACAGTCCCTGTAAGTGGAATCAAAACAGAGAAAGAGACTTAGAATCATTTGTCCTATACTATCACTGTCATGCTTCATTCTATTATAGCACACATCTTTCAAACTATTCACATGATACATTTGAGGAAACATTAATATTAAATAACAAGTACCTGTCCAAACTACTGGAAGTATGAAATAAGCAGTCTTGTTACCTGTGCGTAAAAAATACCTCTAAACATAGGACCAATGCCTAAATAATAATGCCTATTTGAATTATAAATATCATTTACTATTTTCAGTTTTGGCTTTACCATAACTCGTTATACTCAGGACTCCTACTTCTTTCCAAATCCTAAGACTCTAATGTGTTTGTGACTTCTTAATGACAACTTCTTTTTCAGAATGACATTTTAACACTTCAGAACATAGAGGTGTTGCATTCTGGTTTTGAATATTGTATTCACTGATAAATCTACACTCCAAATTCAGTCAGTTTGCACATGCCTAGCTCTAGAAAAAGACCTATTTAAAAAAGTTAGGACTTTTTATATTGGCACTGTAATACTTTATAGGAGGTGGCATAAAATCAATTTCTCCAAGATTTGTGTTAGCAAAAACATATTTATTTGAACATCATGATCTGCATAAGATCATCCCAAAGATCCTTGTGCATTATTATTGAGTAATATACTGAATGGGACAAGGTATAGGGCAATGGTAAATCTCACCTTCAGAGAACAGATGTAGGGGCATGTTTACTGATGTAGCAATTAGTAACATTCATCATTTGTCTATAATCATATATTAATAGTGTGTAGGTGATTTCTAAATAATCATTCTCATTTTTTTACGAGCATCTAAATGACCATGTAAGTACAATTCTCATTAATTGTCTTTGAGAGATACCCTTAGGAGGAAATGTGAATGATAGCAGCCTAATAACTAGGGGTGGGCAGGTGACTCTGGCCTGCAGGCAGAATTCAAAGGATCTCGCCCACTCTGCGCTTTGCCTGGAGCGCAGCGTTTTGGATAAATTCTGCCAACAAATGTGTGGTGGAGTTTTTCTAGCATGTGACTCGCTAACATTAAGTTGGTGAGAACAAGAGAGACATTTGAGCGCTAGGACAAGTCCCAGTGCATTTTCTCAATGCGGGCGGGAGTGACATGTCGCTACTGCTCATGTTGAAAAAGCTGCTGCTCAACTAGAAAATCTACTTGAGTGGCATGCAGAAGCAACGCCCTCTCACGTGCCGCGTAGTGCAGTTTGGGCTGGTTTTACAGTGCAGGACCAGCTCCTGGCATTAAAAATGAGCATGAGCAGCGCGATGTATCAAAATTCAGCCGCTCATGGAATCTCGCAGTGTTTTTAGGTAACTTTGCGAGTTCCGTTCACCCCTAACAATGCAATAGTCGAAATTCTACCTACCAAAACTGCTTTGGAATCCATGCCAATTGTCTCTCTTCTTGTGGACATTTTCTCTTTTGATCTATCTTTCAAAAACAAAGGGGCCCATTAGAATGTCGGGCGTATCGCCATCGCCTGCATAGTGGTGGCGATCTGCCCGACTTTCTGTACCGCCCGCATGCAAATTCCCCTGCCATACTACTATGGCGGGGGGACCGCGGCGGACGGAAAGACCATCCGCCGGTTTTCACTCATCGACCGGGCGGAAAAGCTGTTAATATCATCCATATCAGGATGCATGCGGGGGTTGCCTTTCCGTGGTGGCAACGCTGCCACGGAAATGCATGCAGTATTTAACATTGGGGGCCCGTAGTGGACCCCCAGGGATTCTGAGGGGTGCGGGTCCACATTGGGGGTAGCTGTGGTACCCCCCTGCATTTGAATGTACAACGTGGCAGGCACCGCGCGGTGCCTGTCATGTTGTGCATTCAAATGCACAACTTGCATTTTTGGCATTGCAGTGTGGCGGGCGCATCCTAATTTGTGTGGCGGGCAGTTCCATTTCCCAGGGCCATGGCAGGCGGATACTAATGAGCCCTAAAGTCTTTAAAAAAAATTAAAAACAAAATCTTTCGAAAACCAGTTTAAAGAATGTAAAAAAATCAACAGTCAGGAGTTCAATTCTTTTCAGGAAAGGTATTCTGCATCTGAGGTTTCTCAGTCTCTTTTTCTCTTTACTGTAGCTATTTTGAATCTTAAAAAAAGTAAAACTTTGTAGGTTAATGTATTCGTCTGAATCAATTCTTCCCCACTATGCCAATTCAGGAGCTGTGCTCATTTGTCTTTTTATTTTTTGTTGCTTTACATGGTACACCTCTCTCTGAAAATTCTTCGGCCCTCACTTCAGGCTCTCCAGTAGCAATGTTTCTTGTTTATTCAGCTACGTTTGTATTACCAAGTGCAGAACTCCTTTGCACAACTCATATTTGCTCTCATATTCAGTTTGAATTTGCTTTTCATGAGTTTGAATTTCTGAAACTGAACTTCCACTCAAACATCTGTTTTCACTTGCTTGATTTTCTTTGTTTGCTTTTGAACTTTTGTTTTTGCTTGTCCATTCTGTGACCCTTCCTTTTTTATCCACGTTTTAAGTCTGACTCAACAATACAAGATAACAGTCTTCTGATACCCACAGTCTTTGGATATGTGGGGCGTGAATCTGATAAGGAAATGTTTTACATTTCACAGCAGAGTTCAGTAAAATCTGATGAGGTTTGCTACTCCACCTTCACTGCAGACCATTCTTCCTTAGATGCTTCTTAAGAAAGATTCATTGTTCTAGTTGTCGATCATGACAGAGATGGAGTGCACAGTAGCCAAAAGCTTGCAAGAATCCAGCATCAAATCATCAGTAATAATGAGCAAGGCTACTGTTGGAAAGCTAGTAATCATCTTTGGTCTAACCATCAATATTTCATGAAGGCTTAGACCAGTTCATTTGTTTGAAATACAGCTTTTATTGAGTCACTGTAGAGGAAGTGAATCTGCCATTTCGAGAAGTAGATGCACATACATTTGCTAACTTTTTATTGAAAATGACACCCAGTTTCTCAAAAACTTTTAACAATTGTGGTTGGTAACTTCAGGGAAATGTTTGATCAAAGTTTAGTTCATTACATTTATGAGATAATTTGTGAAGTGCCCTTCTGTCTCCAATTCGATCATTAATGGTATTTCATATCTAGGGTTCATATCTCTAAGCAATCATTTTTCAACTGTCAGTGCATCAAAATACCCTTGTCAGGTATGACTCGACCCACTTTGAAAAAACAGCAAACTACTACTAAAATGTACCCTAGATTATTACATGGTGGCATTTCCACAAAATCAACGTGTAATCTAGTAGAAGAACAATTTGATTTTCCCAGATGACTCAATATACATGAGCTTTCTTTCTAATATTACTTTGTTGACACACAGTGCATCTCTGAAAATGGCTTTCTGAATATTTCTGCAGTGAAGGTTATACCAGTCGCAATTAAATGAATCTTCCCACATGTTCACTTACTGAAACTATATATCCATCTATTAATTGAATAGGGCAAAGAAAGTGTACCCCACTATTTTCCAGTACCGTCGTCCTAATTGAAAAAGGCAACGGTAAGGAGGAGCTACGCTATGATCCAAGATGGCCGCATAAGAAAAAAACATGGACGTTGAATGAATGCATTAGCTTTAAAGCAAAGTTTTTAAATTCTTTTACTTCACTTCTCGTGCACAAAGCCTTGTTATAGGCCCTTAAGGCAACACTGAATGTCACTTATGTTTAAATTACAAATGTAAGTGTGTAGCGATAACTAAAATTTGTCCTCTCTTGGACAAACTTCCTTATTTTTCTCCCCCCTTTCCTTTAGGCTATCATGGCTAGGAATGATTAGGCTTTACTCAGTCCTGATGATGATCCCTGTAACTATGTAATGGGATCGAAACGCCGTCGACAACTTCTACACCATATACTCTGTTGTGTATCTGTAACTATATTTCAAGTAATGGTGTAAATGTGTATTCTGTTATTGCTATATGCACAGAAAACAATAGCTTTTGCCTAAAAACCTTTCTCTACCTTCTATCCACTCCGCTAACCATGACAATTTGTAAACGTCTGGGCACAGGCTTGTGCCCATCTCCAAGAAATTGTTGAAGGTATCTCCCAATATTGTGGTTCTAAATTAAATATTAGACCTCTGCCCGGCTGGGCAGGTCAATTTACAATATAGTTTCCATTGTGTCTATATTTACCTTTTGACTATATCCCTCCTTGCATAGGACCGCTGTTGTCTTTACTGAACTGAAAGAAAGGCTCCCACTCGTCTTTGTAATTCACACTCTTAGTCACCAGCGTGTCAGACTTCACGCTGTTGGCAACAGTTTTGCTGATGAAGCGGCCAAGACAGCAGTCACAACATACTCAGTAGCAGCAGTTACACGTGCCAAAAGTAAGATTGATGAGGACATCTTGGCAGCTATTGATGCAACAGAAAAGGGAGGTAATTACCCGAAATGTTTCCCTTCTAAATACTCTTATAATTAAGGTCCTGATGAAGATCATTATGTGAGAAATAACAACATTTGTGGCAGGTTGAATCTCAATGTGGACCACAGGCAGACTTTGATTACAGCGGCTCACGAGGGCATGGCCTCAGCGCATGCCGTCGTGTCAGCTACTGCATCTCTCCTTCAACAGCGCTACTGGTGGTGCAGATTGTTCAAACAAACGTGTGATTATGTACTTCATTGTGACATTTGCCAGCAGATTAAACCTTTGAGTGCTGCACGCCTGCCCCAGACAAAGTTGTATATATCTAGTAAACCCCTTGACTGTGTTTACTTAGATCACTACGGTCCTTTCTCCTCTGATACTGCGTATAAAAACATCTTAGTTGCAGTTGATTCTTGCACGTGCTTTGTGTGGGTATGGCCCCAAAGTAGTGCTGATTCTCGAACTGTAGTAAGGGATTTGCGTGTCTTTATGGGAATTTTTGCATGTGGTACCTTCCATTCGGACCAGGGTCCGGTGTTTGACTCTAAGGCATACAAGGATGCCATGCATTCATTGTGGGTCCAAGTCAAATTTCCGTCTCCTTATCGGACTGAGGGCAATAGTATTGTGTAGTGGATGAACCGTGAGTTAAAGCAATCCTTGACAGCTATGGTTTTGGGTACAGGCGGGAACTGGCTAGCCATCCTCAATAGCGTTCAGTGTGCACTTAATATTCACTGTAGAAGTTTTCTGGGTGGGCAGACCCCTTATGAAATGCTTTTTGGTATCAAAATGTTTGTTCCGGACCTTGAGGGTCTAACCCTGGCAGCGTCTGCCGCTCCCTTTGAAGTAGATGAACATTGTGCCAGAAGCTACAAAAGACAAGAGACAGTCTTGCAAAGGAACATTTGCCCTCCACATCTGATGCTGCGTTGCAGATTCTGGTAGTTGGCTGGCTACCCTGAGTTGGTGAACTGGTCCGAGAGAAGGTTGAGAACAAGAAGGAGTTTGGCCCCTCATATCATGCTGCAGTTCCTGTACTTGGTGTGCAGGGTACAAGAACAGTCATTTTACCTCCACTTCCTGGTCGAAAGGAAAACAGGTACATCTCCATTGACAATGTCAAACTACACAGAGTAACCGATTCTTCTTAGTATGACACCTGCGGTCTCATGTCCAACAATGCCGAGAAACTCTGTTTTGGCTCTGGCAGCTACCACCTGACCTGATGTTGCCATTGAGATGAATATAGTTATGAATCCTTGATTGAATCCACCGGCTAGTTATCCTCTTGATAATACTTAGAACATTTATCCCACAGACTTATCCATGCCCGATTTAGAGACCTGTGTGGCTAATCAATCATGTTTTTCATTTGACACTAACTCTACCACATCAAAGTCCCCTTCAAAAGATTCGATTTTTGCTGTTTGGTTTAAAAAAAAAAATTTCATTCCCCCTTGGACTTACTTTGGCTGGTGATTTTTTCAATTTTTCTATTCATGTCCATTTGATCTGTGGTGTATTTTTTCCGTCTTGTGAATGGACATTCTGTTAAAGAAAGAACCACAATTAGACTAATTGATGGAACTTTGGCACCCCACTACTCATCACACGGAATGAAGAGGGACCAGACTTTCTTGAATATCACTGCTTGGCCTGTCTTAGATGGGATTGTATGGGATGATGTTAAATTTCAAATCCACCGACCCACAGAGGTTATCAATGTCCCTAATGTACTTTGTGTTTCAATGGGGGATGTGGTTAAACAGAATATACGCTCTGATGATTGGGACATCCAAGACGTAGAGGCTCTTTTTTCTGATTTGAAATATTATGCTGCCTTTGATGCCTTTGATGCTGAAGATTTGTATTTAGACTCTTCAAATTATGCTTATTTGTTTTGTTACCAACACTATGTCAATCCTTTTCTGCACAAAGCAAACACATTTAGGAATGTGGTTAATTATACCCAATGGGAACATTGTCCAGCTCCTGTTGAAGGCAGCTCCAATACTCATTTGAAAAAGATTTCTTACTTTACTGGTTTTAATCAGTCAAATCCAGATGCATTTTATTTTAAGATGACTGAGAAGTCCTCTTCCAAGGTTAGACTCACCCACACAAAACTATTGTATTCGAAGTCCTTTATTGAGCAATTAGCAGTAGGGGGCTATGAGCCGTGGAAAGATGCTATTGATCTTAAATCTATTTGGGGTTCTAAAAATTGGCAAGTTCAAGGCACTGAGGCTTTGCACCATGCATGTCTCATCCCGAACCATATGTTGCTCCTGAACTCGACTATTTCACAAACAACCTGCTTTGGATTGGCTACATCTACAAAATTAAATGTCCCCTCCATTCCTGATTAAGGAGATTACCCAAATTGGAACAATCACATCAGTAGGCCCCTTAGTGATCTACAGTCTCTGCTACAAAATTTGTCTTTTAATGTTTCCAGTTTGGATCCCCAGGGTTGGCTGTTATGGCAAAAAAGTGCAGATTCATGCCAGCATCGTTTTATGGGTATGACCCCTGGCTATACACAGGTTAGAGTGGATCCCCGTTTTCAGAGTGACCATTCTGTCACTACCTATTCTTTAGGCAAGCTATGTCAGAACTGGCTCAAACACTCCACTTTAGCATCAGTTAAGCTTCATGTGTCTAAAGTGCCTGAAGATGTTGATTTGAATGACTTTGTAAAAGGTCCTGCAGCAGGCAGATCCAAAAGATGGATTGATGCCGTATACAACGAAGTTTGGAAACTGTCCCAAATTGAAGCTCCTTCTAGGTTAAGAGCTATTGATCAAGCCAATTTAGAAAAAGTGCTTGCAGTTGTAGATAATAGCATTAACACACTTTCTTCCCGAATTTACACATTAGATAATATTGTTTCTTCTGTTGTTGATATTGTGCAGGATGAAGTCTTCGTTTTGTACCATGGTCAAAATCAGTTTGCATGGACTTTACAAACGTTGAAGGTTGGGAATGTGCCTTGAGACTATATGAACACTTCTTCGCTGTTTTTTGCCATTTAATCTGACTGTTAAACAACAATTTATGTCAATGAAAGATGCTACATTTTCACTTTTGCATTTTGAAAAGTTAGAACCCGTACCATTTTCTGTGGCCGAGACAAATTCTGCAGTTTGGCTTATGCATGGGTTATTAAAGCTACCTTTCCCGCTGTTTAAATTTGAAGCTTGCATGAAACACTATGCCATAGGCAGATATGAACCATTGGGTAGCGCATATCTCCTTGATCTTTGGTCTCTTCTATTCACCTATAGGTGACTGAGGGTGAGAAAAGAAGTTTACTTGAAAGGTGAAAATTGCACTTCCACACCCGATCACTCATTGGTCTGTAGGAATATACAATTGCACGGCTAGTGTAACCTGGAAGCACCGAATTTGGCCTGCATTTTGAAAGGTACACCCGCCCCAGCTATTACACCTACTTTCATGTTATTAGCAAACGGTAGTTATTTATTATTAAATAATGAAGATTGCTGTGGTATGCTGGCAGGGATACCGTACATAGTGATTGTTTCCTAACGTGTAGTCTGTTGTAAAAATATACTGTTTCCTCCTCCGCATGGGAAGCTTGATGTATCCATCTGGCCTTCCATTCGACCTTGAAAACAGAGTTCAACAAGATGAGTCGAATAAGGGCTCTTTTGTCTCAAAAAGAAGTCGCCCTTACATCTGCACGTGAAACATTCGTCCTTCACGTAGCTAATACTCGTACTGAGGTACATGCCTTAATAAACACAAATCTACCCCTGCATTTTGAGGCGTTGATTCACACTATCTTTAATGCCTCTTCGACCACAGGCTTGGCACACTTTTTTAAAGTAGTAAGTTCTGACGCCATGACTTCATTCCAAACTGTGGGCCTCATTAGGATGGCGGACAGACCTTCGTCCTTCCACCACCCCAGAGTAGGAGGGACCATCCACAGGTGCAGCGGCGGTCCCTCCATGCACTTTAGGATGTGACCGCCACCCTGGCAACGGGCCACCAAAGAAATCACTGTATGCCTTTCCACGGCGGAGAAGCTACCGCGGAAAGGCATCTGTTTACCCCCATCCTAATATGGCTGGCGGTGTCTGTTAGACACCGCCTCCATATTAGAGCTTTTCCACTGCCGTGGTCGTAAGGTGACTATGGCGGAAAAGCGGCGGATGGTCTTCCTGACCCCCCAGCCATCCTAATCTGGCGGGGGTCTTTGAAGGCTCCGCAGCGGTTTTTCCGCATCCTCGCCGGCCCGGAGGATACGGAAAAACCACAATCCAAATGAGGCCCTAAATTTGGTGTGATACTGTCATTTTTTCATTCTATTTATTCCAGCCTCTTTGGTGGTCTACCGTTAATTCTCACCTTGGCTGCCGGTGTACTGCTGTTGATTTGCTTGCTGCAAAATGGTTGCGCATTCTGTGCCCCATGGCGGTCTGCCCCGGCTGCTCCAACTTCGGAACCGGATGCTTGAATACTATGGATTGCTACCTCTGGCTACTTTGAGTGTGGGGTAAGGTTTATCTTTCTGGTTCTCGTACTTTACATGTGTGCAGCCAGTTTTCCGCTGCCTGGATTGCAATTTTGAATGGGCTCTGGATTTGTGTCTCTGTAATACGGTGTCTCCGGGATTATGATCTACTAATGAGTCCCTTAGTTGCTCATGAACTAGACTTTTCTGGAGTCGGGATTATGGCCTGCGCAGCAGAGGATGGGGTCCTAGGTAATTAAAATATATGGACTACAGCCCATGACTTTATGGCACTCAGTTATCTCGAAGAACACTTAAGTTGTCCTCTGAAAGTGCAAGAGGCTCCGGCTGTTGAGGAACTTGTGTGTTCTTTCCCATTAATAAATTGGATGGCTGAAATGTTCACTGACGAAAACAACGACTTCCTATTGGAGGAGATTGTAACGTACTGTGCCTATACGCTGTTGGACTGAAGTTGCAACTTTTTCTGCTTCATAGACATGTAATGGACTGCTGAATTTTTTTCACCTTAATTTTTAATTACATGTACTTTGACACTATACACCCCTGTTGGGTTTTGAAATTTTTATGGTTACTAATTCAGATTTTACTCCCAATTATCCAGTTTTGCAACATTTTGAACTTGGTTCTGTCGCATTCGAACTTGAACTCTGCGTTCTAAAAATTGCCCCCCCCTATTGTGCGTTCTCTGATCAAGGGAGGGTGTAGTGAGGGCTGGGCTTTGTTGTGCGCATTACTATGTTAGCATAGGCTTATTAGGAGTGCAAACGCCATTTTACCATTTTGCTGCTTTTGCACACGACACTGCATATATCTTGTGTTGTAAGTTAGGCTGCGTGAAATGCTTCACATGAGAATGGCTTGTTTTCAGCATCCCTAGACTTACAGTGTGACTCTAGTCTGCACATTGAGTGCTAAAGTCTCCAAGGTTATCATAACAAGGTAGCTGTTGTTCGGGCTGATTGGCTCACGTTTTAGCCATGACATACATGCAGCTGCAGCCAATGTGATTCTGGCGCCATTAATATTGCACTGTAAGCATGATTTTTCCAGAGAGACAGAGAGCTTTTGCAGGTCCTGGTGTAATCCATTCCTGCTGATCTTGGAGGTAGGGGGTCCCCCACACAAGCCTAAGAGACCTTCTGTATTTTGAAAAACATAGTTCCTAGGTAGGGAGGGGGATATACTAGACGCTATAAGACCTTTTTTCACCATCATTGTAATATGATTTCTCCTTTTGTGTTTTATGTAATTGTAACAATGCTGATCATATTATTTCTAATCATATGTCTGCTTATGTTAGCAAAGATACTGCATCTTAGAGCACGCGGTTAAAATTAAGATTTTAACCTTTCCCATATCTCTTTTTTACTCCTGTTGTGCACTGGTATGAGAGTACAACGAAAGAGTGTTCTTGCTTCCCGCCATTCTTGAGTATAACCTAAGTCTCCTGTTCTGAGTTGTCTAAGCATTGGTTCCTTTGATAAAGGACGAAGAACTAATGTGACACTGATGCTAGCTGGTTAGGGTTTCTAGGCACTGAGGTGAGTCTTTCGTACACCACAATTCACTGAGGTCCTGGGTCTCTGTGCACAGTTCTATGTAGGAGCAGAATCCCTGCGACAGCACTTGATGTTTTTTATTGCCATTTTAGTTTGTAAACATGAAGGTCTTTAGAGATGTTTATATACTTACTATGATTTTGGCTATTTCCCGTTAGTGTTTTTTTCAGTTATTATAATAGCCTAATGCCTAAACGTATCCAACTGAACTCTAGGTGTGGTTAATATTGGAATGTGTTGCATTGGGTTACAAGTCAGGTTAAAAATGGGAGAGCAAGAGAAATTTAAATGGAACTTATTAATCAAGTGACTTCCAATGTGACCATGCATATATGTATTTAGAATGCAAGATAACTTTCACTGTCTTTTAGAAACATGTTTTGCTTACAAGAATTTGGAGAGTGATGGTAATCCACTAAAGTCATAAGTGCATTGAGAAGACCTAAAATGATGGATTATATGCTCTCTGTATTTCTGTGGCACTCTATTCGGAAGATAAAATGTGGCAAAGAGATCAATAATACAGATCTAGACCTCATAGTGGGTCTACAAAGACTGATGGTTGGAACACTATGAAGGAAAAGAGCCATTGATGAATAGATGCATGGGCATATATTCTCACTGACACACCAGTGGGTGTGAAAATGGATGCAAGTCAAATAAACAAAATCTCACCTTGACATCCCTACTCATATACCCTAGAAAGGTAAAGTGAGCTGAGAGACACCAGTAGATGTGTAACCCAGACTTTACCCGATTCTCCATAGGAAGACATTCCATGTTTACCATCCTAAATGGAACCTCAGGTCCAAAACTACCCTTATAGGTAACATGCCTACTTACCATGGGATGAGTCAATCATTTTTCTCAGTCCATCAGAGAAAATATGGAATACATATGTGTAGGCATTAGGATAGTAACTAACCAGCTTGGCTTTTGGCATGCCATCGAAGCATGGCTTTTTCCTGTGCCAATCATCAGGGATGTAGAGTTCCTTGTTATCATATTGTAATCACTAACATATGGCTCACTAGATGACTGAATCTAATTCTGTGTACCAAGCTCCCTATTCACAAGAGAACTATTCTTCATTTATTATTCATCTGACAATGTTTTGGCTGAAATGCACCTTAACTCATCATCATTGTTATTCCAAAACCATTAGTTGGACCCAAGATTTGACGCTTCCTGTCACTCTTTGCCTCTGACCTAGGACAAGCAGTCTGCTATACTCAGCAAGCCGTCAACCTATGCTACACTCTTCCTGAGGCTCTTGAAAATTTTGTCCGACATGGTAACTATCTAAGTTCACAATACAATAATAAACTGATACCATAACTGGTCTCAAGCACCCTGTTTCTATACACTACCACCCCCATTGTTTCAAGTGAGATGAAAAAAAAATGGGTGAAGGAAGGCTTTAAAGGTTTGTGACCTAAGAAGCCTAAGAACCCTCTACAAGAGGCATTGTCGGTGTAACTAAGTGCTTGCAATAATACATGTGACTTTGAATCCTGGGCTTGACAATTTTTTTAACATATTGTTGCTGGACAAAGACTGATCAAATGCGAAAGACAACTAAGCATTTATGGAACAGTTCATAAAGCACCATTGTCCTGGTCAAAAAGCAAAAAATATTTGACAAGATAAATATAAAACTAAGTAGCTCCTTGACTATCACTATCCATGGGCAGTCAAGTGTATAAAGGGGATAACTTGGTTATTTAATTGAAATGTAATAGTAAGGTAGGATCTGGGCCAATACGGATCTTGTCAAGTAAGTTACTTACTCAAAAGAAAAGGTCTCACAATCTCTGTCTGCCTTCAGTCCCTTACCTGGAAATATCAAGTGTGCCAAAAAACAGGCTCATTTCAGGTGGCTAGTCCTTTCAAAGCCTTGAGTGGGCAACTCACTGGAGTCGGAGAGCACCACCTCCCCATTAGATGCGATTGGGAACACTTGACATCTGGCCCCGGCTTTACCAAAATATATCTATACTACTATTATAAAGAGAGAACTTGTACCTTTTGGCCAGGTAAACTCGGGAACCACAGCGCCAATCTACACACCCGATACATCTATGAAAATGTCAGGGTGTGTAGATGGACATAGGCGACATTAAATTACAAAAAAAACCATAAATTAAAAAAGTTAAAATTTGTAAACAAAGTAGTCCCCTAAAACAAGCGCCAGCCGCGACGTAGCGCTGATCGCGACCTACACGTAACGTAATGAAGATATGCGGGGAGGAGCGGTGACTTGCGGCGAGAAGTGGACTTGCGGCGAGGAGTGGCGGTACGTAATGACTTTATCCAGTTTCTCTTACTGCAGGCACCATGGACTTTGGTGCCTTCTTAACAACCCAGCTCCCTCTGTGTCTTTGTCCATGCCTTCTTTAACCCCATGGTTGTGCCTTCTTCTTCCCCCAATCTCCCCACCCTCCCTCCCTCCCTCTTGTCTGTGATGCCTACAATTTGCAAAGCAATAGCTCTCGCATTTAAGGGAGCTTGAGCTATTGGCATTGTAAAAGACAATGCCTTTTTATGTATGATTTGGTTTTTAAAACATAAATAAAAAGCATTGTCATTTACAATGACTATAGCGTAAGCTCACGTAAATGCGAGACCTATTGCATTGCAAATGCTTTTTTTGTGAAGTTCTCAGTTTTAGTGCAGAACCCGTCTTGGAAGGCGGCCTACAGTACAAGCCACATACTTTAAATAGTTTTATTTTTTGCTATCTCCACAACTTTTATTGGTTTGCAGAGCAATTTGTATTTTTTCTTTGTGCTTTCTCTGCAGCTTTTATTGGTTTGCAGAGCACGTGCTTGTTAACTTTCTAGAGTGCCTGTTTGAACATTACGACATCAAGGCAGTGCGAACGGGGAGCCTTTCTTAGTTTGAGTCTCTTTATACCCGACGACGTCAGCACATCTTGATCTTTGTGTGATTTGTGGAGTAACCAGTTGTGGTAGTTTTAAACAAATAACAAATGGCCTTCTCATCCTGCGTAGCAAGCACAACGTATCTCCTTTTTCTGCCATCTTCCTTTATTTCTATATTTTAGAAACACATGGACACAGACAAGATCCTTAAACAATGATTTTTAGACCAACCGTCACAATTGTGAAGTACTCAAGCAACAATATCGAGTAAGGTTGT
This sequence comes from Lissotriton vulgaris, assembly GCF_964263255.1. Lineage (NCBI taxonomy): Eukaryota > Metazoa > Chordata > Amphibia > Caudata > Salamandridae > Lissotriton > Lissotriton vulgaris. The sequence continues at coordinate 2,002,003,158 of NC_141689.1, read as the reverse complement.
TGATATTTGCATTTATAATATTCAACAATATGAATGGTTGAGACACTATAGGAGAATGAAGTGGAGCACAGAATCTGCTATACCAGGCTAATGTAAACGACGCAAAAGCAGCTCGCTTTCATTTTCCTGCCTTTGGGGAAATTTATCAACATTTTGCACTGAATTTGTGTCACAAAAGTGACAAAATCCTTGCACAAAATGCTTTGTTGGGATTTGTTTTCCTAGGCAAATCATGATTTGTGGTGGAAACTAAGGGGCAGATTTACAATCCCATTGCGCTGCCAGTGCATCATTTTATGTGTGGCTTTTCCTGTCCTTGTAAGTATGGCCCCTTTACATCCAGCACTTTGCATGAAAGGGGAGTTCCATGGCTGTTGCTGTGGGTGTGTTCCCATGCAACACTTATGGAACCAGACAAATTTCCAGATTTACAAGAAATTGTAAATCTGGAAATGTGTCTGAATGCTACGCCTACCCAGGGGAGGCATAGGGAGGTGCAACAAGGAGAAATGTATTTTCAATTTTTTTCCTCTTTCTATGTGTGCTGCATTCTGCTGCACACATAGAAAGAGGAAATCATCTCTGGTGATTGTTTATATACAGGAAGGTGTCCCTTCCTGCACATAAACTATCCTCTAAATAAAGATGTTTTACAAGTTCCATGTGTGCTAATGCAGCACACATAGATGTTTCTGATTGTTTATGTGCAGGAACGATTCCCTTCCTGCACATAACCAATCCCTTCCCTGTGACGCAGGCATCCTTGCACCATAGTGCAAGGGTGCCTGCGTCGGCGCATTGCCAGCAGTTTGTGAGCCAGTGCAGGGGGAAGCACAGAGATGCGACATATTGTTGTAAATATGTTGCATCCCTGTGCTCTGAAACTAATGCAGTGCGCCGCGGCAAAATGACTTGCTGCACCTCGCTACATTACTTTATTCTAAATCTGCCCCTAACTTGCCTAAAGAAAGCCAAGTGGTGATATGCACAATTGTGCGCCAGGGCTGTTCCATGCAGGGAACATGGATGTTCCCATGAACTTACCCATAGGATTTACCGCAAATCCCTATCTATGTTCATTGGTAAACAGGCATGTGCACCTCAAAGGCACACACCTCAGTTTTCTTAAAACTTTCCTTTGGGTCCAGGACTAGTCCCCCCCTCTTAACAAAACAACATATGCTTGACAGAAAGCACACATTTTGCACTTTAGAGTAATGGTGTCTGCATTAGCATATGGCAGCAAAAAGTGTGTCAATGCTGGGGGAGAAAAAACAGCACACATCTGTTGATATAGTGCTGTTTAGGCCTTGCCTATGCAACGCACATGCGTTATAAAGGCAAAAAGACCTTTTGTTATCGGTACGGCTTTTCAGCCAAAAACGTGCATGCGTTCCATTGCCTTCAATGGCAGCACGTGCACGTGTGGCGATTCACTTCCGAGAGCGAGCGCCGTCAAATGGTAGCAATTATGGCTCCCGCAAGTGAATCGCGCAGGCCCCCCAGCTCGCCCCTGCTGCCACGCGAGGCACGCGTGCCTCCCTCCCTGCTGCCGCGCGAGCTTGTTAAATTTATTTTCAGCACGCGCACACCACTGGTTTTACCTGGCACCCAGTTCATGGGCCACGCGCATATGTTTATCTTTGTTTGAACCCAGAGGAATTCTGTGAAAGAAATGCCTGAACAAGAGGCAGGTCAAAAGCTCCTGGCATGATGCAGATTTTCTTCACTCCCAGGTTCAGGGCCGCTTGGTACTCATTGAAGCCAATTTCTCACTTGGACTTCACAGCCTTCAGCAGTGGAATTGCTGATGCGAATTCCATTACATGCAGTCAGTTTGTTTTGTTTTTCATTTTTCCATTCATGACACAGAAGCCTTTGTTCAGCTTTCTGCACGGCAACTTCAAGTTCGAAGGAAAACAACGAAAGGCACTGGAAATCAGAAGCCTTTGAAAGCAAGTCACCCGTTTTGGAATGAGAAGCTTTGATGTCAAAGTCTATTCACGCGATGAGAGGGAAGGATACGGATGAGAAGGCATTACCGGCAGCTGTATGCTGTCCAGTTCCATGTGTAAGTAGCACATCCATTTCGGGTTTTTTAGTTGCATGCTTTGTAGTCCTGTATAAGCCATTATACAGCTCGGACTTCAAATCTCAGAACTCAATGACAATTCCTGGACTGCCCAATACCAGAGGCTTGGCTACTAACGACATTGCAGAGATTAAAAACATTATTTGCAGACATATCTTTTCCATTGACGGTCACTTCGTTTTTTTGTGTTGTTTTTTTCTTTCTTTATTGTGCTGTATATTTTGGTTAAATTGCATTTATATACTTCTTACTACCTCTAACCAAGCGTTTATATGATCCCGTAGAACATTTTGACTCTGGGCTTGTTCTCGCAAATTTTACATATCTTTTTTTAAACTTTTGCATGCTTAGAAAATTCGAATAAATAAATGCAAGTAATAAAATCTCGCCAGGATGGCATTGTTAAAAGGAAATGGCATGTTAAATGACCACAAGGTAAGCTTTCCATTTAGAAAAACTCGCAGCAAAAAAAAAGTCCCCCCCCTAAAAATTGGATGTATGAAACTTTTTCGCAAAAAATCAACAAAAGTGAATTTCTGCACATACTTCAGTTATTTTGACGCATGCCTCAGCAGTGATAATAACACAAATGATATTTGAACTAGAGCATAAGAGCGGAGTGCAGTGTAACTTAAAACTGGTTGTAGCATGCTTATGCACATATTAAATGGTGGTAGTCACACGTACAAATTAAAAGCAACGTAGATTATTAATCCACATGAAACTCGATGAAACAACATTTTAATGTTTTTTTTCACGTTTGCCTTGTAAGGAAACCTGATTCTGAATTACTTTGAGCAGTCAGTGGCAAAAGTATTATATACCTGTAATATAATGTCCAGTATAACCAGAAGTGTCTAAACTACATTTTGGGCTCCTATAGCACTGATTGTCAATCAAACGACCTTCCTTGTACAAGAGCGATTATGGGCTCCTGAAGAAAGGCCTAAAAGTTATCCCAAATTGCCATTGAGGTTCTTTAATTTCGACTCCATCTTACATTCGCCGCCATTTTGTGTTGCCTTTACGCAGCAGGCTGTTCGATGAACGAAGTATCTCTGCCCTTTTGGACTGAAACGTGTGGGAAAACCCCTCCGTCTTTGTTTTGAAACCAATCTCTGACACTAGCCGGCCTAACTAATCCTTGTCTGGACTACCTAATCCCTGTATCAACTATTTGTTAGCCTTTAGTATTCTTCTCTTGCTTATCTTATCTTTTTTGCCTTCGCTATTCTCTCCCTGTGTTTTCCCATTTCACAACCTTTCTTTTGAAGCATACAGATATGTCCCGCTATTGCAACACTGAACTATGGGTACCAGTATTGATTAACTCTGGGGGATGGATAACACACACCATGTAAGCAGAGAGCATTCTGGTTACGCAACACCTTGTTTTCAAACTCTTCTGATTGGCTAAAACTTTGTGCATTGGGTATATGTTTGTATAGATGTAATTTTGCTATAAAAGACTTTGAGCCACGGAGTAAAGTGGCAGTCTCCTGAGAACCTACTTGGTGTACTTCTGGGACAACTGTGCTTAGCTGCAGCTAATAAAACTTGGTTTTCTACGCCCAACAGAGTATTCTGTGTCTCTGTGCAACAAGGCAGGTGAACTCGGAGATTTCAGGCGTGCCCTGCGCCGCCAGGCCCTAAGGCCCGGTTCTTCAACTGGCACCCCCAACTTGGGGCGGCTTTAGAGGTAGCGGTTGAGCCCGAGGTTTGTGACAGGCCGCACAGGAAAATTCCGGAGAAGGCGCCCCCACATCAGGACCCCTGTATGTCGAAAAGTGGATCGATGGTCTTTTGAGGTGCAGTTTCTCCTCTCCAATGGCCGCTGGTGACTGCTGCCCTGACTGCCGCCCTGCCTTGGTCCCTTTTGGTGATGACTGGTATTGCGAGACGTTAGACGGACCTCTGTTGGCGTAAGAAGACATTTTGTTAAGTATTCGTGGGTAGCGCCCACTTCTTTGTTTTTGGGTTCTTTGATTCAATTATTGCAATAATCGAAGCCAAGGGGTGAGTACGTTTGTACTGTTTTATTTGATTAGCCCCTTGTTGTTTGTACAGGAGCCAGTGAAATAACGATGTCTGGTTTCAGTAAGTTTAGGAAATTGTGTTGTTTTGGTTGCGATAGGGACTCCCAACTGGAGGACTCTTGTCCAGTTCCTCCGGTTGGAACTCCTACCTATGAGCTCTATTCTAAACATGGTGTGGGTCCCATCACCTTTAATGAAGTGTGGGTCCACTATACAAAGAAAGATGGTGTTTTGCAGTGGCCACATAATGGTAGTTTTGAGCCTGACATTTTAGATAATTTAGAAGCTACTTTGTTTAAAAGAAAAGCCCGGCCGGCTATGTTTGACTCTTTTCGCCTTTGGCGCAAGGAAGCCAAACAGAAAGAAATTACACAGGCAAAAAGAGATAGGAAAGAAAGAGGTATGACTATCATACAGGCTGCCCAGCAGTTTAAAGATAATGAGATAGATTGTGCGATTGAAGTGTCAGATAGGCAACATCGCATGGCGATTGATAAATATTACCCGGTGCTGCCAACTTCTCCCCCGAATCCCGATGTTGATCCTGAGAAGGATCCTTTAATGTCCCACTTTTTAGGATCACCCCCGCCCTATGTACAAGGTATTAATGCACCCCCGTTTTTGCCGCCTGTCCAGCATCCTGTTGTTCTCCAACCAGTTTCTGCACCTCTACCACAGCCCCTTCCGGCACTGCCACTCCTTCCAGCTTCTTTGCTTCCAACTTCTCTGCCCCCAGCTCCTTTACCTCCAACTCCTTTGCCTTCGTCTCCTTTGCCTCAGCCTTGTTTGCCCTCGGCTTCCCTTCTATCTGTTGTCTCCTCTCCTGCTCCGTCTCATGCTTTATCCCCTGCCCTTCTGTCAACTTACCCCTCAGTTCGTAAACGGATGGTTGATACCATTTCTGGCCTTTTATCTCCTTTCTTTGGGCCAGTAAGCATGACTCCTGTCCTTCCCCGTAGGCAGACCCGTAGTTTACTCCCAGATTCTTGAGAACGAGATACGTTAAATCTCCTTGCTCACAAATGGATCATGAATGATCCTGAGTATACCGTGCAAGATATCATGCAAACTTTACAGCAGTGGGATGCCCCTACACAAAGATTTGTTTTTGATACCATGTGTGGCATTCTAGGTCAGGAATGGGAGGCCACGGGATTGGGATTAGCTCCTCAGGGTTTGCTGGATGTTCGGGCTGACTTTGATAAGGGAGTTATTGTGGGTCCTGAGGTTGAGGATGTTATACAGACACTTGTCACCTTCAATTCGATGTTCATTTCCCGGTCCTTGTGTGAACCTGATCCTTCTGTTAGGGGCAAACTAACTGGTGGTACGCCTGGTTCGTGAGGCCGAGGTGGCTTTCAGTTAACACCTACGGGGAGGGGGCGAGGTACAATGTCCCAGGATCAACGTTCCTTTCTGCCTCAAAATTCCATGAATTATTTTGATCAGCAAAATACTCAGTCTGCCCATTATTATAATGATGATTATTATATGGAAGATGAGAATCAGGGTTTCTCTAGCTAGGACAGCCATAGACAAAGTGAGGGAGTCATATCAGTTCCAGTGGACCAAAATGGGCCTTATGTTAAAGTCGTTGCGCTAGGTGTGTCAGAGCCATTTCTCTTGGATACTGGTGCAACAAAGAGTTCTATCATCTACTCTAAACTCCCTGGGGCACCTTTGTCTGGCTTAACAAATGTTTCTGTAGGATTTTCTGTCGCCCCAGTTCATAACCTAGTTTCTTGTCCTCTGCCCATTTCGATAGGTCCTTATGACTTAGAGGCTCCGTTTATTCTGACGACTGGTTGTGGTGAAAATGTGTTGGGTTTGGATTTGTTGAAAAGACTATATGCGACACTACATTGTTCTCCTTCTGGTGTACATCTTACTTTAGGGAGATTGATTTCCCCGACATATTTGTCTAGAGACCAACTGCCTCTTGAATTACGCTCCCTGCCTGCCACTCTTTGGGCTACAGGCCCCAATGATGTTGGCCTCTTACAGATTCCACCCTACATTGTCACCCTCAAATCTAATGTTAAGTTACCTCACATTCCTCAGTATAAGATTTCTAGTGACGGTGAGAGAGCGTTCTTGGCCATTATTTATGATTTGGTTGAGAAAGATGTGGTTGAAGAGACTAGAGGAAATGTATGCAATAGTCCTGTCTTGCCTGTTCTTAAACGTACTGACTCTTCCCAGCCGCCTGTTTATTGTTTTGTGATCGATCTCCGAGAGGTCAACAAGATTGTTGTACCCCAGTTTCCTGTCGTCCCAGATATCACTGCTTTATTGACAATGATACCTGCTTTGGCTGCCTGGATTTCAGTCATTGACCTTAAGAACGCTTTCTTTAGCATTCCCATTAATGAGGAAAGTAGGGATATTTTTGGTTTCTCTTCGGGAGGCCGAGGTTTCCGGTTCAAGCGTGCACCTCAAGGCTGATGTGAGAGTCCCTCCATTTACAGTCAGGCTTTGAAAACTCAGCTCGATGCTTTCACTTTGCCTCCAGACGCCACCCTTATTCCTTACATAGATGATCTGTTGGTTGCTGCTGATTCTGAGGAAATGTGTAAACAAGTTACTGTCTCACTGTTACGTCACTTGTCTGACCTTCATCACAAGGTTTCGCCCTCTAAATTGCAATATTGTCGCCAAGAGGTTACCTACTTAGGTCATTAATGTCGAAGGAGGGACGGCGATTGACCCCAGAATGAATCCAAGCAATAGCACAAATGTCTGTACCATGTACACAGAGAGAGGTGCGTGCCTTTTTGGGTATTACCTCCTATTGTAGACAGTGGATTCCAAATTTTTCTTTGTTAGCGAAACCTCTGTTAGCACTTACCCTTAAAGATACACCCCAACCTCTCCCTTGGACAGAGGAATGCCAGAAAAGTTTTACTGATCTACGTACTTCCTTGTGTTCTGCTCCTGTGTTGAGTACTCCGGATTACAGTAAGCCTTTCACACTTTATGTCCATGAGAGAGAAGGTTGCGCGTTGTCAATTTTGACACAACAATTTGGGGACAAGCAGCACCCATGTGCCTATTATTCGGCTACATTAGACCCTGTAGCTAGAGCATTACCCAGTTGTCTGAAGGCGTCAGCAGCAGCAGTTTCCATTCGTCAGTCTGCTGGACTGGTACTAGACAATACTCTTATCGTCATGGTGCCACATGCATTAGATACTCTCCTAAATAGGACAAAAACTCAGCACCTTACATTACTTTATTCTAAATCTGCCCCTAACTTGCCTAAAGAAAGCCAAGTGGTGATATGCACAATTGTGCGCCAGGGCTGTTCCATGCAGGGAACATGGATGTTCCCATGAACTTACCCATAGGATTTACCGCAAATCCCTATCTATGTTCATTGGTAAACAGGCATGTGCACCTCAAAGGCACACACCTCAGTTTTCTTAAAACTTTCCTTTGGGTCCAGGACTAGTCCCCCCCTCTTAACAAAACAACATATGCTTGACAGAAAGCACACATTTTGCACTTTAGAGTAATGGTGTCTGCATTAGCATATGGCAGCAAAAAGTGTGTCAATGCTGGGGGAGAAAAAAACAGCACACATCTGTTGATATAGTGCTGTTTAGGCCTTGCCTATGCAACGCACATGCGTTATAAAGGCAAAAAGACCTTTTGTTATCGGTACGGCTTTTCAGCCAAAAACGTGCATGCGTTCCATTGCCTTCAATGGCAGCACGTGCACGTGTGGCGATTCACTTCCGAGAGCGAGCGCCGTCAAATGGTAGCAATTATGGCTCCCGCAAGTGAATCGCGCAGGCCCCCCAGCTCGCCCCTGCTGCCACGCGAGGCACGCGTGCCTCCCTCCCTGCTGCCGCGCGAGCTTGTTAAATTTATTTTCAGCACGCGCACACCACTGGTTTTACCTGGCACCCAGTTCATGGGCCACGCGCATATGTTTATCTTTGTTTGAACCCAGAGGAATTCTGTGAAAGAAATGCCTGAACAAGAGGCAGGTCAAAAGCTCCTGGCATGATGCAGATTTTCTTCACTCCCAGGTTCAGGGCCGCTTGGTACTCATTGAAGCCAATTTCTCACTTGGACTTCACAGCCTTCAGCAGTGGAATTGCTGATGCGAATTCCATTACATGCAGTCAGTTTGTTTTGTTTTTCATTTTTCCATTCATGACACAGAAGCCTTTGTTCAGCTTTCTGCACGGCAACTTCAAGTTCGAAGGAAAACAACGAAAGGCACTGGAAATCAGAAGCCTTTGAAAGCAAGTCACCCGTTTTGGAATGAGAAGCTTTGATGTCAAAGTCTATTCACGCAATGAGAGGGAAGGATACGGATGAGAAGGCATTACCGGCAGCTGTATGCTGTCCAGTTCCATGTGTAAGTAGCACATCCATTTCGGGTTTTTTAGTTGCATGCTCTGTAGTCCTGTATAAGCCATTATACAGCTCGGACTTCAAATCTCAGAACTCAATGACAATTCCTGGACTGCCCAATACCAGAGGCTTGGCTACTAACGACATTGCAGAGATTAAAAACATTATTTGCAGACATATCTTTTCCATTGACGGTCACTTCGTTTTTTTGTGTTGTTTTTTTCTTTCTTTATTGTGCTGTATATTTTGGTTAAATTGCATTTATATACTTCTTACTACCTCTAACCAAGCGTTTATATGATCCCGTAGAACATTTTGACTCTGGGCTTGTTCTCGCAAATTTTACATATCTTTTTTTAAACTTTTGCATGCTTAGAAAATTCGAATAAATAAATGCAAGTAATAAAATCTCGCCAGGATGGCATTGTTAAAAGGAAATGGCATGTTAAATGACCACAAGGTAAGCTTTCCATTTAGAAAAACTCGCAGCAAAAAAAAAGTCCCCCCCCTAAAAATTGGATGTATGAAACTTTTTCGCAAAAAATCAACAAAAGTGAATTGCTGCACATACTTCAGTTATTTTGACGCATGCCTCAGCAGTGATAATAACACAAATGATATTTGAACTAGAGCATAAGAGCGGAGTGCAGTGTAACTTAAAACTGGTTGTAGCATGCTTATGCACATATTAAATGGTGGTAGTCACACGTACAAATTAAAAGCAACGTAGATTATTAATCCACATGAAACTCGATGAAACAACATTTTAATGTTTTTTTTCACGTTTGCCTTGTAAGGAAACCTGATTCTGAATTACTTTGAGCAGTCAGTGGCAAAAGTATTATATACCTGTAATATAATGTCCAGTATAACCAGAAGTGTCTAAACTACATTTTGGGCTCCTATAGCACTGATTGTCAATCAAACGACCTTCCTTGTGCAAGAGCGATTATGGGCGCCTGAAGAAAGGCCTAAAAGTTATCCCAAATTGCCATTGAGGTTCTTTAATTTCGACTCCATCTTACATTCGCCGCCATTTTGTGTTGCCTTTACGCAGCAGGCTGTTCGATGAACGAAGTATCTCTGCCCTTTTGGACTGAAACGTGTGGGAAAACCCCTCCGTCCTTGTTTTGAAACCAATCTCTGACACTAGCCGGCCTAACTAATCCTTGTCTGGACTACCTAAACCCTGTATCAACTATTTGTTAGCCTTTAGTATTCTTCTCTTGCTTATCTTATCTTTTTTGCCTTCGCTATTCTCTCCCTGTGTTTTCCCATTTCACAACCTTTCTTTTGAAGCATACAGATATGTCCCGCTATTGCAACACTGAACTATGGGTACCAGTATTGATTAACTCTGGGGGCTGGATAACACACAACATGTAAGCAGAGAGCATTCTGGTTACGCAACACCTTGTTTTCAAACTCTTCTGATTGGCTAAAACTTTGTGCATTGGGTATATGTTTGTATAGATGTAATTTTGCTATAAAAGACTTTGAGCCACGGAGTAAAGTGGCAGTCTCCTGAGAACCTACTTGGTGTACTTCTGGGACAACTGTGCTTAGCTGCAGCTAATAAAACTTGGTTTTCTACGCCCAACAGAGTATTCTGTGTCTCTGTGCAACAAGGCAGGTGAACTCGGAGATTTCAGGCGTGCCCTGCGCCGCCAGGCCCCAAGGCCCGGTTCTTCAACTGGCACCCCCAACTTGGGGCGGCTTTAGAGGTAGCGGTTGAGCCCGAGGTTTGTGACAGGCCGCACAGGAAAATTCCGGAGAAGGCGCCCCCACATCAGGACCCCTGTATGTCGAAAAGTGGATCGATGGTCTTTTGAGGTGCGGTTTCTCCTCTCCAATGGCCGCTGGTGACTGCTGCCCTGACTGCCGCCCTGCCTTGGTCCCTTTTGGTGATGACTGGTATTGCGAGACGTTAGACGGACCTCTGTTGGCGTAAGAAGACATTTTGTTAAGTATTCGTGGGTAGCGCCCACTTCTTTGCTTTTGGGTTCTTTGATTCAATTATTGCAATAATCGAAGCCAAGGGGTGAGTACGTTTGTACTGTTTTATTTGATTAGCCCCTTGTTGTTTGTACAGGAGCCAGTGAAATAACGATGTCTGGTTTCAGTAAGTTTAGGAAATTGTGTTGTTTTGGTTGCGATAGGGACTCCCAACTGGAGGACTCTTGTCCAGTTCCTCCGGTTGGAACTCCTACCTATGAGCTCTATTCTAAACATGGTGTGGGTCCCATCACCTTTAATGAAGTGTGGGTCCACTATACAAAGAAAGATGGTGTTTTGCAGTGGCCACATAATGGTAGTTTTGAGCCTGACATTTTAGATAATTTAGAAGCTACTTTGTTTAAAAGAAAAGCCCGGCCGGCTATGTTTGACTCTTTTCGCCTTTGGCGCAAGGAAGCCAAACAGAAAGAAATTACACAGGCAAAAAGAGATAGGAAAGAAAGAGGTATGACTATCATACAGGCTGCCCAGCAGTTTAAAGATAATGAGATAGATTGTGCGATTGAAGTGTCAGATAGGCAACATCGCATGGCGATTGATAAATATTACCCGGTGCTGCCAACTTCTCCCCCGAATCCCGATGTTGATCCTGAGAAGGATCCTTTAATGTCCCACTTTTTAGGATCACCCCCGCCCTATGTACAAGGTATTAATGCACCCCCGTTTTTGCCGCCTGTCCAGCATCCTGTTGTTCTCCAACCAGTTTCTGCACCTCTACCACAGCCCCTTCCGGCACTGCCACTCCTTCCAGCTTCTTTGCTTCCAACTTCTCTGCCCCCAGCTCCTTTACCTCCAACTCCTTTGCCTTCGTCTCCTTTGCCTCAGCCTTGTTTGCCCTCGGCTTCCCTTCTATCTGTTGTCTCCTCTCCTGCTCCGTCTCATGCTTTATCCCCTGCCCTTCTGTCAACTTACCCCTCAGTTCGTAAACGGATGGTTGATACCATTTCTGGCCTTTTATCGCCTTTCTTTGGGCCAGTAAGCATGACTCCTGTCCTTCCCCGTAGGCAGACCCGTAGTTTACTCCCAGATTCTCGAGAACGAGATACGTTAAATCTCCTTGCTCACAAATGGATCATGAATGATCCTGAGTATACCGTGCAAGATATCATGCAAACTTTTCAGCAGTGGGATGCCCCTACACAAAGATTTGTTTTTGATACCATGTGTGGCATTCTAGGTCAGGAATGGGAGGCCACGGGATTGGGATTAGCTCCTCAGGGTTTGCTGGATGTTCGGGCTGACTTTGATAAGGGAGTTATTGTGGGTCCTGAGGTTGAGGATGTTATACAGACACTTGTCACCTTCAATTCGATGTTCATTTCCCGGTCCTTGTGTGAACCTGATCCTTCTGTTAGGGGCAAACTAACTGGTGGTACGCCTGGTTCGTGAGGCCGAGGTGGCTTTCAGTTAACACCTAGGGGGAGGGGGCGAGGTACAATGTCCCAGGATCAACGTTCCTTTCTGCCTCAAAATTCCATGAATTATTTTGATCAGCAAAATACTCAGTCTGCCCATTATTATAATGATGATTATTATATGGAAGATGAGAATCAGGGTTTCTCTAGCTAGGACAGCCATAGACAAAGTGAGGGAGTCATATCAGTTCCAGTGGACCAAAATGGGCCTTATGTTAAAGTCGTTGCGCTAGGTGTGTCAGAGCCATTTCTCTTGGATACTGGTGCAACGAAGAGTTCTATCATCTACTCTAAACTCCCTGGGGCACCTTTGTCTGGCTTAACAAATGTTTCTGTAGGATTTTCTGTCGCCCCAGTTCATAACCTAGTTTCTTGTCTTCTGCCCATTTCGATAGGTCCTTATGACTTAGAGGCTCCGTTTATTCTGACGACTGGTTGTGGTGAAAATGTGTTGGGTTTGGATTTGTTGAAAAGACTATATGCGACACTACATTGTTCTCCTTCTGGTGTACATCTTACTTTAGGGAGGAGATTGATTTCCCCGACATATTTGTCTAGAGACCAACTGCCTCTTGAATTACGCTCCCTGCCTGCCACTCTTTGGGCTACAGGCCCCAATGATGTTGGCCTCTTACAGATTCCACCCTACATTGTCACCCTCAAATCTAATGTTAAGTTACCTCGCATTCCTCAGTATAAGATTTCTAGTGACGGTGAGAGAGCGTTCTTGGCCATTATTTATGATTTGGTTGAGAAAGATGTGGTTGAAGAGACTAGGGGAAATGTATGCAATAGTCCTGTCTTGCCTGTTCTTAAACGTACTGACTCTTCCCAGCCGCCTGTTTATTGTTTTGTGATCGATCTCCGAGAGGTCAACAAGATTGTTGTACCCCAGTTTCCTGTCGTCCCAGATATCACTGCTTTATTGACAATGATACCTGCTTTGGCTGCCTGGATTTCAGTCATTGACCTTAAGAACGCTTTCTTTAGCATTCCCATTAATGAGGAAAGTAGGGATATTTTGGTTTCTCTTTGGGAGGCCGAGGTTTCCGGTTCAAGCGTGCACCTCAAGGCTGATGTGAGAGTCCCTCCATTTACAGTCAGGCTTTGAAAACTCAGCTCGATGCTTTCACTTTGCCTCCAGACGCCACCCTTATTCAATACATAGATGATCTGTTGGTTGCTGCTGATTCTGAGGAAATGTGTAAACAAGTTACTGTCTCACTGTTACGTCACTTGTCTGACCTTCATCACAAGGTTTCGCCCTCTAAATTGCAATATTGTCGCCAAGAGGTTACCTACTTAGGTCATTAATGTCGAAGGAGGGACGGCGATTGACCCCAGAATGAATCCAAGCAATAGCACAAATGTCTGTACCATGTACACAGAGAGAGGTGCGTGCCTTTTTGGGTATTACCTCCTATTGTAGACAGTGGATTCCAAATTTTTCTTTGTTAGCGAAACCTCTGTTAGCACTTACCCTTAAAGATACACCCCAACCTCTCCCTTGGACAGAGGAATGCCAGAAAAGTTTTACTGATCTACGTACTTCCTTGTGTTCTGCTCCTGTGTTGAGTACTCCGGATTACAGTAAGCCTTTCACACTTTATGTCCATGAGAGAGAAGGTTGCGCGTTGTCAATTTTGACACAACAATTTGGGGACAAGCAGCACCCATGTGCCTATTATTCGGCTACATTAGACCCTGTAGCTAGAGCATTACCCAGTTGTCTGAAGGCGTCAGCAGCAGCAGCAGTTTCCATTCGTCAGTCTGCTGGACTGGTACTAGACAATACTCTTATCGTCATGGTGCCACATGCATTAGATACTCTCCTAAATAGGGCAAAAACTCAGCACCTTACGAGCGCCCGCTTATCTGGGTATGAGCTGACGCTCTTGGCTAGCCACATACACATCAAACAATGCAATACCCTAAATCCAGCTTCACTGTTACCGATCCTAGTAGAGAAAGGCACTCAGGAGCAACATGATTGTTTTCTCCGTACAGAGGAAGAGACGAAAGGTAGAATCGATTTAAAAGATACGCCACTCCTGGACCCGGATGGGATCCTATGGGTGGATGGTTCTTGTTTCCAGCTTCCCAATGGTGAAACAACTGCGTCCTATGCTGTTACCACTTTGCATACAGTTGTAGAGACAGCACGCATTAGGCATAATTCAGCCCAAGCAGGTGAATTGATAGCTCTGACTAGAGCTTGCGTATTGGCTAAAGGAAAGAGAGTGAATGTGTTCACCGATAGCCAGTATGCATTTGGGGTGGCCCATAGTTTTGGCCGCCTCTGGAGGGAAAGAGGATTCTTTACCTCCCACGGTACTAAAATACAGCATGGTCAGTAAGTGAATGACCTTTTAGAATCACTTGCTTTGCCCATTCAGATAGCAATTGTGAAATGTAGTGCGCATAAGAGGATCACTGATGACTTGGGTGAAGGAAATGCTTTTGCGGATCAGATAGCGAAAGAGACAGCTAGAGATGTGACGAGTCGTATGTATGTTGCAGGCCCTGCTAGATGGGTCAGCCAAGGAGGAATGTGTGAGGACACAATAGAAAGTGTGAAAATGATTCAAGAAGAGGCTACAGAGAAAGAATTGAGTAAGTGGAAAGATGGCATGGGAATGTTGGATGTGACGGGTGGTGGATATAATTGTTGGAACATCAGCGTTGGCTGTTACCAGAAGCTTATATGCTTCCAGTAGTTACTATGGCGCATGGTCCAGCCCACATTAGTGCGAAAGGAATGTGCAAGCTTTTAGCTCCTGTATGGCAGAATTCGGGGATCCCTAAATGCGCAGATAATCTTGTTAGGCATTGCATTGTTTGTTTAATGCATAATCCAGGAAGGGGGACACCAACCCCAGCAGGCCATTTTGCTCCCCAACGTATCCTTTTGAGGTGTTGCAAATAGACTACATTCACATGGAGAGATCCAATAACTTGAAGTATGTCCTTGTGGTGGTGTGCGCCTTCTCTAGATGGATAGAGGCCTACCCCCTAAAGGATAATACTGCTTTGTCTACAGCCAAGGTCCTTCTGAAAGAATACTTCGCGAGGTTTGGTCTACCTCGAATTGTCTGGAGTGACAATGGAAGTGAATTTGTGGGTCAAATCATGCAGAAAGTATGTGCAGGTCTTGGTATTAGGCAGAAATTCCATGCAGCAAACCATCCTCAGTCAGCGGGTTTGGTAGAGTGCTATAATGGCACTCTCAAGCTTAAACTTGCGAAGATACAGGCCAGCACGGGTCTTGCTTGGCCCGATTCTTTACCTTTGGCTCTCTTGTCCACCCGAACAGCTGTTCATTCTCGTGTGGGACTTAGCCCATACGAGATAGTGTTTGGACGCCCGGCGAATGTCTGGGAAGTCCCTAGGCCCAAAAAATACTCTGACATAGAAAACCCAATGTTGGTTGACTATTTGCATGATCTCACCACTAAATTACGTGTTCTCCATCAGCAGGTACACAACGCTTTGCCTCAGGCTTCCTCGGATCCCGGGCACACCATGCAACCCGGGGACTGGGTGTGCCTGAAAAATTTCCAAAGGACGAGGAACTTGGAGCCTCGCTGGCGAGAGCCGAGACAGGTCCTACTGAAGACACGTACAGCTGTGAAAGTGGTTGGAAAGAAGAACTGGATCCATGGTATGCACTGCAAAAAGGTACCCTTGCCTTTGCCTTTTGACCAGTGGGTCCGCAAAGGTGTAGGTAATTTTGAAGGAGAAAGGGTCCCCCGGTTTTTACCTTTTAGTGATGCATACCTGGAATGGACTCGGACTGAGAAGGAAGACGATGATGTTTTGCAAGAAGTTGTACCATCGCATCTCAGAATAAATACAACTCATACAGAGACACTTTTCCAGGGCCAGACTGTGCCAAACAAGACCAGATACAATTTAAGGCCTAAAGCGGCCAAAGACAGTTGAGACTTTTTTTTTCTCTTCTTTTCTTTGTTCCTGAATTGTATTTTTTTTTATGATACTTGAATCATCCTACGTTAAGTTGCAGGGTCGTGGTAGGAGACTTGGTTTGTGACCTGAGTAGTGGCAATAGGCCTGCAGGATCTGCAGTGTCATAGGACGGCTAATAACCACAGCTAAGTGAGATAGGAAGATTGCCACGAGCAACACTTTGGAGGATGACTTCTAGTGAATCAGAAATTGATAAAAGAACAAAAATGAAGAAAAAAAAATTGTAAATTGTTCTTTAGTAGATGTGGTGTAGCATTATGTGCTTTACCCTTTTTATGTATTTTATTAGCTTGTGTGGGTTGGGTTACTCACACTTTGCAGCCAACATCTGTACCTATATCTACCTCCCAGCCCATATCCTTTCACACTACTGCTTCCCCACACCAATTTCATACGCTACCAGAGCATGAGCAAATTAGGAGAATGGAATATTTAAACAATTCCTTCATTCAATTGTTACACCAGCATCAATTGGTGATCAATACCACCGATTGCTGGGTATGTGGACTTTTACCCCACAATACGGATAGAGGAATGCCATATTTAGTTCTACCCTTCTCCCTAAAAGGATCTGCTTGGGCTTACACCTCTATGTTTGCCAATGCCTATGAGAACCAACATCGACATCCTGTTGGTCCGTATAGGGATGGAATTGAAGTTAGTCATGACGCACTAATAAAAGGAATAGTGGCTATGTCAAAACATTATAAGAAATGTAATGAATTCCCCACTGACAAACGACAAGCATACATTGATTGGAATGTGACACATTATGTCACTAGTCTTACAGACAGAGCCAAAAGGAAAATATCCCCACCTATATATACTGTACCCCACCAAGGTCCCTTATGTCTCCAAGGAAATGGTCAAAGTTCTACGGCCCAATTGGGAAAGAGCACTTGTAACATCACATATACCTATGCATCCCAAACTTCTCCACCAATGGCAGCATCTCAAGGGACATATTTCGTTTGCCATAACAGAGCCTATACATGGCTACCAGCCGATTTCTCAGGAACTTGTTATATAGCTTTTCTCCTACCTCCAACATATACAGCTCCTTCGGGACATCACAAGACAAGGTACGGTAGAGGGGTTATTGCTTTGGAAGACACAGCAGGACAAGAAGGAGGTGATTTCCTTAAGGGATTCCTACCATTTTGGAGCCCTATGTTATGTTATGTTATGTTATAAGAATTTATTATGCGCACAGCGACTCCAGCGAAGGAGCGTCCCGGCGCAGAGACAAGGAGCAACATAACACAACAGGAAGATAGGGCCTCAGAGAGATGGCTAAAACAGGAAAGTCTTGATGGCTCTACGGAAAGACAACAGGTCCTCAAGCAATCGGATTTCAACTGGGAGGGTGTTCCAGATTAACGCAGCTTTCACCCTGAAGGAACGACCCCCCATCCTGCTGAGCCTAAATCTGGGGACAACAGCAAGGGCCTGACCTTGAGATCGGAGGTTGCGGGTGGGGGCATAGAAGGAAATTGAGTTGGCCAAAATCTCAGGGCCTATACCTCTTAGGATTTTGAAGGTCAAACAAAGGACCTTAAAAAGAATACGCTTCTTTACAGGGAGCCAATGCAGGGAGCGGAGGACATTAGCCACCGGGCAGAATCTAGGTAGGCCGACAATGGCTCTCGCTGCAGCGTTTTGCACCCGCTGCAGACGAGTTAACTCAGCCTGGTTAGCCCCAGCCAGCAAAGAGCTTGCGTAGTCCAGACGGGAGATGATGGTTGCCTGAACTACAAGCTGTCTGGTAGGGGCATCGAAGAATTTAAGAACTGGTCGAATTTAAGCCCTATGTCCAATAGTAGAAATATTAGGCATCTCATTCGAGTAGTCGAAGCAAAAATAAATGAAACTGACGGATCACTGAGTAATATAACTGCCGAACTTCAGGCAGATCGCCTTATGACATTACAAAACAGAATGGCATTAGACATCATTCTTGCAGATCGTGGTGGAGTCTGTAAATTGATCTGATCCAGTTGTTGCATTTACATACCTGACAACGCCCCTACAGTATACCAGGCCATCTCTAAATTACACCACATTGCTGAGTCCATCCACCAGGACGAAGGAAATTGGTCTCTGATGGGATGGTTTTGGGGACTACTGTCCACATGGGAATGGAAGGTATTGACTTTTGTTGGAGTAGTCTTGGCCATCATCTTTTCGAGTTGCCTTAGTTTGCAAAGTGGCCCCGCAATCTGTGGTTGTTGTGCTACTATGTGTGTCCCAAGACCCATGTCACAGAAAACAGAGAATATGAAGATGATGTTGCAGCAACAGCTTGACGACCTCATGACCATCGACATCGTTTCAGATTAGCGTGAGTCTTTGTGAATTGCCTGCGTAATGGCAAAAGGAGGGTCTGAGGTTCTTTAATTTCGACTCCATCTTACATTCGCCGCCATTTTGTGTTGCCTTTACACAGGCTGCTCGATGAACGTAGTATCTCTGCCCTTTTGGACAGCAACGTGTCGAAAACCCCCTCCGTCCTTGTTTTGAAACCAATCTCAGACACTATCCGGCCTAACTAATCCTTGTCTGGACTACCTAATCCCTGTATCAACTATTTGTTAGCCTTTAGTATTCTTCTCTTGCCTATCTTATCTTTTTGGCCTTCGCTATTCTCTCCCTGTGTTTTCCCATTTCACAACCTTTCTTTTGAAGCATACAGATATGTCCTGCTATTGCAACACTGAACTATGCGTACCAGTATAGATTAACTCTGGGGGCTGGATAACACACAACATGTAAGCAGAGAGCATTCTGGTCACGCATCAACTTGTTTTCGAACTCTTCTGATTGGCTAAAACTTTGTGCATTGGGTGTATGTTTATATAGATGTATTTTTGCTATAAAAGACTGTGAGCCACGGAGTAACGTGGCAGTCTCCTGAGAACCTACTTGGTGTACTTCTGGGACAACTGTGCTTAGCTGCAGCTAATAAAACTTGGTTTTCTGCGCCCAACAGAGTATTCCCTGCCTCTGTGCAACAAGGCAGGTGAACTCGGAGATTTCAGGTGTGCCCTGCGCCGCCAGGCCCTAAGGCCCGGTTCTGCACCATATTGCACTCTCACAATGGCAGCCCAATAGTAAATGACTCGACTGTTCTGCGCGGCTCCCTACTCGCAAAGCCTGAGGCTAAAGACTATGCGGCCTATCTAAGGAACATTATTTTTGAGGTATTTAGACTGGTTACCCCGGTGTTACATTACCATAGTTTGTTCCTGAAGTAGTGTGAAATGTTTCTCGTCAACTGTTTGATTAAGGAAATTTTGATAAAGATGGGAATGCGAGCAGTAGAGGTAACAACACTACAGAGTCAATACATCTGGCGTGTCACTACAGTTCCATTTAAAGTTATGCCATGTGTTATTTTATGTCACTGATTATATAGGTCAGGGCTCGCTAATTGCTTGGCGTCTAGATATTTAGAATTTAACAGACTAAGGAGTGTCATGAATGTCTCAAATGCTTTTTGTGATTTAAAAACAGGTTTAAACTCTGATTAAAACGCGGCTTAAAGTAAACAAGCATTGGCATAGCCAATAGGACTTGCCTTTGGGACATTATAAGTGTTTAGCCATGCAACAGTTGGATATTGTGCTGTATAATTAAATACTTATAAGGTCCCAAATGCGAGACCTATTGGCTATGCCAGTGCTTGTTTTGCCATTCCCACTGACACAGTGATTCTGCTTTCGTTCATCTGCTGAGATGCTCCAAAAATTAGTAAATCTTCCTTTATGTATTTTCTATCAGTGCCTCTTTCAGCAAGGGCTGATTCTACAGCAGACAAGACTAGGCAGGGCTGAGGGTGGCACCAACAGAGGGTGCTAGATTGCTCCTTTCCTAGTACCAAACGTTCTCCTTGCTTTGGGTTACTGAGAGCAGCAAGGGATGGATATTGATGTACTTGAAATTAGTTAAAGGGAGGTTAGGGGTAGGAGATCAAAAGGGAATTTGGAAAATAATTCCCTGAGGAGTATTTCTCTGCTCCCTTCGGACAAGTCCATTGCTCAAGAAAAGCCAGTGTGAGGCCCATACAACTTCATTTTAAATTAAATGATTGCAAAGTGGTCTATATGCAGGGTTTTGCTAAAATAGTTTTTTCAATTGTGAAGGCATAAATTGGGTAAAAGTATTTTGCAAATAAAATGTGAAATGGGAGGTTTAATAAATTAATCTCCTTTGAGTGACATACTGGATATTCCTTTCATGTGCACATATGTTACTGCGTAGATTTTATCATACTGATTATATTTCGTTTTTACTACCGAATGCCTTTTGTGCGTGACATGGTTTTGTGAAGATTTTAATTAATCTTGTAAGACATTTTAATTACTAAAACATGTGAAATGGAGTGCGACGATTTGTAGTACATATGCACTGGAAACATAAACAAATGCCAGGAGAACATAGTTCACATGGAAACAGCTGCTTTCTAGAAGTGACAGTCTTAGGGTTAAAAGAGAGCCGGTGCCAGCTTCTTTGTACTCAAATGGAACAGAATGGACCTTCCCTGATGGCGGATCCCAGCCTCTTGCCAACAGCATTGACATTAGTTAGAGCGATTTTTATCTTGCAGGGTGAGGACAGTATCTTATGTGGTGTTATTTTTTAATTGAATCAATTCTTTCTTACTGTAAAATTCTAAGCAAGTGAAATTGCGAATACATTAATAAATGTCACATAGAAAAAGAAATCCGGTAACTGGTAAAACTCATTGGACCTCCCAGATCTTAAAGAGACAGGGGTTGTATTGTGACGGGCGCCACTGCACACGGTTGTTTATTTTATTATGTTCTCAATGTCGGACAGTATACCCAGTAAGGTGTTGATGCCCCTTACAACCTTTAAGGTTAGCGAGATGCAGATTACAGATATAAAACAAATGGAGACAAGCCACAGATATTGTAAATTTAGTATTGTCAGTGTAATGGGCTGGTTAGGTTAAGGAGAGTGGAGAACAAAGTCTAAACTACAAAAAATGTCAGAGACTATTCTGAATTATAACATATTTTCTGTTGTGATTTTCATATAGGTCAGAACATGCCAACCTGATGCAGATAGAGACGAACACAGTATAAACCAAAAAGAGTCTTTTTCTGTGGCTATTTTAGTTTTACATTTATTTTACCCTATCCCACCAGTTTCCCGCCACCCTTTCTCATGTAACAGACAGCCCCTTTGTAAAGTCCTTGCCAAAGTCCCTTCAGTCATAATTAACTCATCTCTATGCGGTAGGGCATCATTAGCAACCCGACCCTGCCTCATTACACTGCTCCTTGCCATTTCCATAATTTCTGGTTTTCCTCACCAATGTGGGTGCTCCATTCAAAACTCTCTTCCTAGCACTAGGTCCATCCCTTCTACCCCATCTTCCACGCTCTCTTCAAGCAGCTTCTCCTGCCCACATCCACCTTTGTTCCAGTGAAGAAAGTTTTCCTTCCCCTGTCTCAGGGCATCATTTACAACTGCGGTTGAACGTAAGAACTATTAAAATATAACGGTAACCTTCCCCTTCCGACTAAACCTCCGGAGTGGGTAGTCTGTTCCCAACATTAGTTTTTAGGTTCAGCCTGCGCAGCGCAGCGCATGCATTGCTCTGCGTGGTATCAAGGTTAGGCATAGAAGCTCCGCCCATTTCACGCCGATCTTTTCAATTGGCTCCTTTTACTGTCCTTGAGACATAATTGCTTTTCATATTTAAATAGGCTTAATAGTGCCTCCTTGGCACCGCCTTGTCTGATTTTGTAATCTCCCAAAATGACTGGACGTTTTACTTGTGTTGTTACAGGGTCAGCTTTACAAGTTGGTGAGCACTATTTTCTTTAATGATATTCCCCTATTCCACCCACGACATGGCAGCACGCCACATGCTTTCACTAATGTATTTATTTAATTAATAGCACGGCCGCTTTCACTTAAGCGGCCGCGCTACAGAACCTTTCTAAATTAATTTTTTTTTTTTAAACTTTGGGTGAAAGTGCCCCATACGCACTTTCATTTTAATGTTGGCCGGGCCCCTCTCTTTAGAAGTTGCTCATAGTAACCTGAATATGGGAGCAGCATCTACAGAAAGGGGTGCAACCACTATTAAAGTGGTCACACATTTTGCGAGAGTGTGGGCTATTGGCATTAAAAATAACAATACCTTTATATACGTGATGTTTTTAAAAACACATGAATAAAAGGCATTGTCATTTACAATGCCAATAGCTTGAACGCTCGCAAGTGTGGGCTATTGGCATTAAAAATAACAATACCTTTATATACGTGATGTTTTTAAAAACACATGAATAAAAGGCATTGTCATTTACAATGCCAATAGCTTGAACGCTCGCAAATGCAAGACCTATTGCATTGAAAATCCTTGTTTTATCCCTGTTCAGGACTCCGATAGTCCTCGCCAGTAGGGCTAGTGGGACATTTGTGTGCTATTATTTCATCAGTTAATGCAGTGGTTATTAACCTATGTTCCTTAGACACTCGGGGTCCGCAGCACTTATTCAGTGGGTCCACCAACCCATATGACCTCTAACCACTATTTCTGTCAACAATCATACGCATTTTGAGCAAATCAACTATGTAAAATGGTTTCTTCTGCAAAGATGATAGTTTCAGCAAGTAGCTATAAACCTCACTTGATGTCTGCTGTATAGGTTCCCCAATGTATTGATATATAAATAATAAAACCAATAAATGTGTAAGGTAGGCTGTCCAACCCCCCCCTTCCAGGTGCATGTACTCCCATCCACAGCTTTACATGGGCTGGCACCTACAGGCTCCAAGAAACATGTTATGGGAAAGGGGGGATACTTGAACTTTTCAGCACAGCTGAAATACTTTAACAGGGTGTACCACTTTACAGATACAGCAAAAGTAGAACCTGGTCTTCTAGCTTTTACGCAATCACTGTCTTTGTTCTTCTAGGTTTTACACAATCACCATCTGATGCCTTTTGACACAAAGACCCTGCATGATCTCCAGCTTTGTCTATTCGAAGGCTGATTGCTGCCTTGTGTGTCCGTGTTCAATGTCAAACCAGTTGCCACATCTGTTGAAAGCTCTGATTTCACATGAGTAACTATGAATTGAGCATATGACCCAGCCTTATACTTTCTTCTGAAACTGCATGTTTAAATATGTGAGAAAATACACTTCAGTACAGGTGTTGAATTCATATAGTGTATAAATGTTTGTGCATTTTTGTATATTATTGTTCAGGTACAAATCATAGAGATGGTGTTGGGGTTCCTAGCTTCTAGTCGTATTTCAGTGAGGTCCACAGAAGTCAAAAGATGTTGTTCTGTCTGTTTATTGTTTCAACAGGACAAGTAGAGTTCACGTGCCAATCAAGCAGAGGATAACATTGCTCTGCACATCATAAGAAATCAGTGGACATTGTTCTTCTGCATAATGTGTTAGTGTAGCTTTAAATCTTGTGAAAAACCCTGTCGAGCAGCATGATGAACTCTAACAGTTGAAACAAAAAGGAAATGACAGAGGTAAAAGGGCAGAGGGAGATTGAGTCCATCCACTAAACCCACAGTTGCCTGAGTCCATATGAGCTACACAGCGCAGCACACAGTCTCAGTCTAGTCCACAGCGGCACCATTCTATTCACGCTGGCACATATATGCCCGAATGGTTCCCAGATATCTGAGGGGCGAGAGAGGACCGGCATCAAATCCCAGTAGGTCGCCAGCTGATTTTGGGAATGTGAGGCATCCCTTAGCCAGTCCTCGACTCGCGGGCTCAATCTACGACCCCAGCACATTGCCACTCTCCTCCAGGAGCAGTATTAGAGCAACTAGCAAGTGAAATTCTGGCTGGACTTCTTTAACACATCCCAGCAGGGCCCGATAAACATGATGTGAGTTAGCCGCAGCCTGCCATCCCATCAATTGTACCCATAATAGTCCCCCAAGGCAGCCGGCATGGATTAGCAAATTTAGCGGCACAAAAATCGAAATTTAGCGGCACAAATATGGAAATTTAGCAGCAATTTAGCGGCATTTTATTTGGCAGTTTTTCCTACAACAAACACAGACTTCTTAGTTTTTTTGTGTTTGTGGTCTGTGTGGTGGTTTCTGGTGTGTTTGTGGTCTGTGTGTGTTGGTCCCTGGTGTGTTGGTCCCTGGTGTGTTTGTGGTCTGTGTGTGTTCGTGGTCTGTGTGTGTTGGTCCCTGGTGTGTTTGTGGTCTGTGTTTACAAGAAATTTGAGAGGTGCACTCGGTGGCGTAAATAGTGAAAAAGTTCATGAAGTTTGTAAATCTTCTGTTCTATCTTTATTGAATTCTTTTTTTTCTCTTTTTAAGATACAAAGGCACAGCCAACGCGTTTCATTCCCTTTAGTGCCTTGGGAATTTCGTCAGGGCTACAAATTGGATCATCTCAATCCGATGGTCCAAAAATAAATTGCACATTTACCATAGGCGCAAGACAAAAGTATTGTCAGCAATCTGAGCCTGAGATGCTGTATTATGTAAAATTCGCTGGAAAGGAATCCAATTGCCTTCCTACGTGTGCGACAAACAGTTGTGTTTAGAGGAAAAACTGAAGTTTATCCTTGCCCCCGGGGGGGAAGTCCGTGACACCAACAGTTCTTAAAAGTAAGGATGGGCTTGTTGGTGAATGGCGTCCATACGAGTTGCCATGAAGATATAAGTCGTCTGCTGCCGGACCTGTGATAGGGTCTCCGGCGCCGCCTACTCCTCCGTGTGCGTGTTAGAAGCCTCTGAGTGGCGAGAGTGGACCGGCATCAAATCCCAGTAGGTCGCCAGCTGATTTTGGGAGTGTGAGGCATCCCTTAGCCAGTCCTTGACTCGCGGGCTCAACCTACGACCCCAGCACATTGCCACTCTCCTCCAGGAGCAGTATTAGAGCAACTAGCGAGTGAAATTTTGGCTGGACTTCTTTAACACATCCCAGCAGGGCCCGGTAAACATGATGTGAGTTAGCCGCAGCCTGCCATCCCATCAATTGTATCCATAATAGTCCCCCAAGGCAGCCCCCCCGGATATAGCGGCATGGATTGGCAAATTTAGCGGCACAAAAATGGAAATTTAGCGGCACAAATATGAAAATATAGCGGCAATTTAGCAGCATTTTATTTGGCGGTTTTTCCTACAACAAACACAGATATCTTAGTTTTTTGTGTTTGTGGTCTGTGTGTGTTGGTTCCTGGTGTGTTTGTGGTCTGTGTGTGTTCGTGGTCTGTGTATGTTTGTCCCTGGTGTGTTTGTGGTCTGTGTGTGTTTGTGGTCTGTGTGTGTTGGTCCCTGGTGTGTTTTTGGTTAGTGTGTGTTGGTCCCTGGTGTGTCTGTGGTCTGTGTGTGTTTGTCCCTGGTATGTTTGTGGTCTGTGTGTGTTGGTCCCTGGAGTGTTTGTGGTCTGTGTGTGTTTGTGGTTTGTGTGTGTTGGTCCCTGGAGTGTTTGTGGTCTGTGTATGTGTTTGTGGTTTGTGTGCGTTGGTCTCTGGTGTGTTTCCATTATGCAGAGTCGACAGGAGTTGAAGGGGAGAAGTGGAATTAAATGTATAATTTAAAACATCTATGGTGTTGCCCAGGGGTTTAGGAAAAATTTAAAACAGATTGTATTTTTCTCTGACTCTAGGGACTGGTTCCAGAGATGTCGGAGTGACCCTAGACAGCCAGTGATAATATGTACCAGGGTAATCCCTAATCTCTGTATTGATACACCCCATTGGGAGTGAAACCAACTGTAAGACTGCTGAGCCTTCCTAACCGGGCTGGAGACTGTTCTGGCACTACATAAACTATGATCCTGTCAGGTACTGGGTACTCTGGCCTAATCTGGCCTGGCGGATTTTGTCACATTGGGATCAAACTCACTGCACAGTATACATTGCCAGTGGGAGGGAATGGGGAGAGGAGATCAGACTTGGAGATGGAGCTTGAATGCTTCAGCCTCGCACCTTCCTCTGGGCCCTGGCCTCTAGCGAAGTACAACGATTTGACTAGAATCAGAATATTTCCATTCTGATATATAGCTCTGGGAATTTTGGCAGCCGCAGCTTGATCCCAACAGGACTGTTGATGGAAGAGACGTTTTGACTAAGCTGTCTATGGAGCAGGGGGAGTTGGATGGGTGTTCTGTTTTTAAAGGTAAGATACGTTGGGGAATTATGTGCTGCTCTCGTATAACGTGGCCCTGGTTTCTACCCCCAAGATGCTCTGGAGTGAGTTGGGATGTTGGGGAGGCCTGTTGGATGGCAAGATGGATCAGGTTGATGACTTAAAATGGCATGCAAACAACTAAAATCATGAATTGGAATGTCAGGTGTATAATAGCCCAGTTTGAGAAGCATCGTAGAGTTTATGGATATCTGAAACGCTACAGAATATCCATCTCATTTTTCCAAGAAACACATTTATGGGGGGATTTTATTCCTAGTCTCTAGAAGAGATGGAGGGAACAGCTCTACACCACCAGGGTATGCCCATGGTATACTAAAATGGGTGGACTCTGGGGGTCTCCTTCCACCGCAGAGGACATGTAATTGTCACTGAGGGTAGATATGTGATATTATATGGTGCCTTGAATGGAAGGGAGGTGAGACTGCTTAATGTTTACACACCAAACAATGACTGTCCAGATTTTTATGCTGGAGTCACAGCAGCTGTGTCAATGTATTTGCAGTGGACATCTTTATGGCAGGAGACTGTAACTGCATCCTAGATTGTACGCTTGACCAGGAACTGCCCAGATGCCATACCAAGCCAAAATTGACAGGGGAATTACATGGCATGATGCAATGTTTACACCTCATTGACGTCTGGAGAGAAAGACAACCAACACAAAAATTCTACACTACAACAGTGGGGGCTCACAGCTGGTTGGACTATTGTTTTGTCCATGCCGGTATGGCACAGGGGGTAAAGGGGGTATCCTACTTGGGTCGCTAAATGTCGGACCATTCCCTTGCCTTGATGAGTTTTGATAGGGAATGTAGATGCTTGGCGATACCGCTGTGGAGACTGCAAGTGGAAGCACCAGCAGATAATCGTTTGCAGAGACGGTCAGTGAGACATTGTCACACTACTTTGATGAGAATTGGGGCAGTGGGAGCAATAGAGTAAATGGCTGGTAGGCAATTGGGTGGTTCTCTGGAGGTTGTGCCTCAGGAATACCTATAGGGTTAGGGGCCACCTGGAACAGGATATTCAAAAGCACGAGGATGTCCTGGGGCTATAGAGAAAGTGCTACATACATACCCTGATAGACTAGCGGACTGGCGTGAGGGCTGAAAATAATTGCTAGATCACTGGTGCAGACTCAAGAAATATACCTATACTGCGTGCTGACAAAGATCACATGCAGAGAGTGACAAGACCCAAGCAATGCTTGCCCAACTGGCCAGACAGGAGAACTGACAGACTCCATTGCTGATGGTACACAATGATACGGTAACACTGATTAGTGCAGAGCTAGCTATCAATGGGGTATTCCAGACCCATCTGAGTAGGACCTATGCTGTGCATGGGGAGGGCCTGGAACGATGAGGAGAGGAGTACCCAACAGGAATACCACTTCGGAGCCTTGACTCCGAATACCATGAAGTTATGGACAGGTCCATCACATGAGAAGAGATTCTCTCATCAATTAAGGGACTGAAAACTGCAAAACTACAGGGAGATATGGTCTGCCTATGGAGTTCTACCACCGCTATGGGGTTACGGTAGCTGATGGACTGCTGGAAGTCTACCAGGAAATCCTCCAAAAGGGTAGCCTTCCGCCCACAATGCATGAAGCACTGATTGTGACGGTGCAAAAACCTGGAAAAGATCTGATGGGAGCCTCGTCATATAGGCCACTCTCACTATTAACGCTAGATGTCAACCTCCATAGTGGCATACTAGCGGCATGTCTGCTCCTGTCTTGCAGCTCTAATACATACAGATCAGTCAATTCGGAAGAGGAGTAAACATACACAGAACTATGCGCAGGAAGACAGGACCTCGTGTATGGGAGTTGGACCTTCCTGCGCATAGTTCTGTGTATGTGCAGAATCCCCGCAACATCGAGCCCCACCTTGGGTGCCATGTTGCGGGGGATTCTGAACATACCAGAACTATACGCACGAAGACAACACCTCGGTGTATAGGGGTTGTACCTTCCTACCACCTTAGTGCCCAAAATCCGAGGACCGACTAGCTATAGTGTCTCATTCGTTCTCTGTCAAAATCACAAAGCTACAAATGATTAGACAACCCAGAACACTCCCGACTCTCTCAGGAATCGCGGTAGCAAGACATACCCTTTCGCTCACTCACTCGTTCTTGTCTACAATAAGGATAGTCAGAGTCACTGTATAGTTCAAATGTTTATTTTAACTATCGTGCTCTATAATGCAGTATACGAGCCACTACCAGCATCAAAATGCATAAATCTAGCACAGTTAGCATTGTTACAATACCACAGAATATGAAGGGGGAAGTCATTATATATAGACAGTGGAAAAAGGACTATAAGGCCTAACCACACTCTCCTTGGTAAGTTGAGGTTTATTATATAAAGGAAAATCTCTGGGCTTAGATAGCAGACCCCATACCTTACAGCACAGCTTTCCAAACTTTTCATGTAGGTGACACACTTTTTAGACATTCATCATTTTGCGAAACGGTAATGTGATCGAGCGTAGCGAGCGACCCCGAATCACCTAATGGGGGTTCGTTTTTTTCCCCAAATTGTTTTGGAAAAAATAGTGGGCAAATGGGGCATTTTCAAGCAAATTTGAGAAAGCAGGAAGGTTGATCAAGCAATTGTGAATCTGTTCTAAAAAAGACAGTCGACTGGCAGAACTGGGTGTAAGTATAGGTTTGTGCCTGAAACAAGAATATAGTCATGCACACATTGACACATGCCCCAGTGATTTACGGCACAAAAAGGTCGGGTGCACACACTGCCAACCCTTTAAACAAGTTGGATGAGAAATGTACACTACCAGATCTAGAACCAAAAGAAGCCTTTGGAAAAAAGTCTACCAGGCCAACTTTGTGGCAAGTGACAATGATCACACCCAAACCACTTCACACTACAAGGGGGAAAGCCTATTTTGGAAAACTGAGACCAATTTACAGGATAGTTTGCTCTCATATCTCAAAAAGACATATAAGAGCAAATTAGTGAAAGGAAAGGTTGAAAAAAGAGAAAAGTGTCAGAAAAAGAAAGGGAGATTGGAATGAGCAAAGGAGATAGTGAAGAACCAGAAATAAGGATGGCAGGGAAAGAACAAAGAAGTGGAAGACGGTGGAAGATGGAGAGAAACATGAAGGTGATGGATATGAGAGGAAGGATATAGAATTAACAGAAAGAGAAACAAAGAAGAGAGTTTTGGTTTAGGATGAACAAGGATGGAAAAATGAGAGGGAGGTGATAAGAATGAGTGATAGGCACGAGGGGAAGAGACATGAAGCGATAGGAAGGAGACCAGGTGAAAGAAGGGCAGATGAGTAAGGATGTAGATAGGGAGAAGAGCAGTGCTTAATTTAAACCGGAAACAAAACAGCTATCTTCTTTTCATCAAGGCAAATTGTGCAGGCCACATTCCACATTTGGCAAACCCCGTTCTCAAAAAAAAAACAACACACCCAACCACCCTTTGCCTGTCTGCTTTTCTAAGAATGAGCAAACAAAATAGACACTTGTGCAACAGGCAGATTATTAACATTTAACACTAGAACGCTGAGCTACCACCTGTGGCTTATTTAAAATGTAAACATGATTACAGACTGCTTCGCAGAAAGCTCTCTGAAGGTCGGATACCCCTATCGATCCTTAAACCCTTTAAAACCCCTGAATACCCCTCCATGAACCCTAAATGCCCCTTATAACCCCTACCACACTGAAACCTTACTCGTCCCACCACCTGAACCCTTAAGCCGCCTGAAGTAGTATGGAAATAGGATAAATAATCCAAGAAAATCCAGCTCTAGTAAAGAGGTGTTTGAGCATCCACCTTTCTTAAGATCAGCAGTGTAACTCATCCCCCCCTTTTAATGGCATAATGTTTCCTGCCCAACTATACTGCACAATGTGTTATCGGGGAATATATGATATATACATTCACTCCACCCCTCTATTTAGCACACATTGGAAATTTCCATAATACCCAAGTGAGCATTTTCTCTGTGGATCCTTAATGCTCCATAGCATGGTGTTAAAACAAAGCTGTATTCTGTTAGAATGTAGGTTTTGTGTTGTGAAGTGTATTTGACTGGTATATGTCTTTTACATTTGTTGAAACTGGAATGGGTATGAGTAAAGGAGGTGGGGACAGTGCATGTCTGGTTTTAGTGCTCTAAAATCCATAATTGGTGTGAGCTGTTGAGAGGTAAGCATGAGAATCGTGGATGAACGGGTTTGTGTATTGTTGGGTAATGCAGAGTAATTATAATTGTGAGAGGTGAGGATAGGAAGGTCGGATATTTTCTGGTGGTAAGGCTGGTTATCGTGTTAGATGAGAATTGTTGGTGAGTGGTTGTATGTGTGGAATGTCTTGGCGATTGTGTAATTGTGTGTTGTGGATGAGGGACTAGGAAGGGTTCAGGTAGTATTCTGTATCAGATCACACTTTTCACCTGTTCAACTCTGCAGGTAAGCCCTAATTTAAACAACCTGAAATGCAATTACACACTTTAGAATTCTTCTCTAAACATGCCAAAACTAGTGCTAAGCAGTCTCAAACATAATTGACCACAAACAGAACAAATGAAGCAGCCTCAACACTTAAACTAGGCTTGCGTTTAACTCTTTGGTCCTTTTGTCACTTTACTGCAGTGTTGAAAGGAAGCCCGAATCATGCGCACACAAACAGCAAATTTATAGAATAGGATTGCACAGCAAAAAAGCTACCTGCTTTTACCAAATTTGCTCCGGCCTTACTCTCTGCGCTACTCAGTGCGCAGAGGCATTGTAGGGGAACCGAAGGAAAATGGCTATCTTAGTTTCTCTATCTGAAACTTAAGGGGCTATGCATGCTGGGAGGGAAAGAGGTGTCAAGTGAGGTTATGATAAGCCATACATCTGTTTCAAGAAGGCCGCAGCTGAAATAACACGTTTCCACTATCTATGATGCTTTAATAAATTTCCGATTCTCAACTTTGCTCCCATGGGTTTCAAATTAGTATTCCAATATCCGTCTTAATGTTTTTTACTTCGCTACAATCAATCGGGCATCTCAGAAGCTTTTGGAGGACCCAGGTTACATAGGTTCTGCAGGGCTCCTCTCTGTTTTTACGGCAGCATACACACCTCGTTCAAAGTAAAACATTTAATTGGCCACATTTTGAGGCAGCTGCAGCAGATGGCACAACCTTACCATCTTCTCACAGCCGTTCCTCCTTGTCACCGGGCTACCACTCATGTGAAAAAAACGTACCGAGCGCCGGGAATAGACTGCGCATTTGACACGCACAGCAAAGGGAAGAAGCCACGCGCACACACCTAATGGTCCCTCGCCTTCCTCCGCGTACTGCGTCACTGATAGGCGCAGAACCGTCCTGCTCATTCAAAAAATAGAGCGCGTCTCCTCGTCATTGTGCGACACACAAAAGCATGTCAGGCGACACAGTAGTGTGTTGCGACACAGGGTTTGGAAAGCTCTGCCTTACACCCTAGATGGTAGGTTTACATCATAGGAACAGCATTGCTCTTCTCCAAGTAAAGGTTTCCCTCCATGTGTGTGTGAGCAACTCTGTAATATCAAAGCACGAGTTCTCTAGCAGTGCAGCTGTGTGTAGCATGTTCTGTCCAGGTAAGAGGGACTGACGAGAACAGAATAACAAGGGGCATGTTTTTGACCTTGCACACCGTGCTCAGACTAAACTCCAGGAACAGCAGAGAACGCAGAAAGCAGACTGTTCTCATGTGAAAGACACAAACAGAGTCTTGCCAAATAAAGTCATGGAGTTACGTGCACAAAAGCAGCATCATGGCAGCTTACCTCATGCTAAGTTAACAATGTCGAGAATGACCCTAAGGGCCACATCACAACTGGACATCTAACAGGTAGTCAACTGCATACTCTGGGACTACCTTTGGCAGGTGTGGAAGAAGGCGAGCATGGGTCCTAAATATGTACAGCGGGTTAGACTACTTTAGACTGACCGGTGAGCTAAGATGTCGTCGGGATGAGAGGTCTCGGAAGCCCTTTGCTTACATGGGGAACTAGAGAGGGGTGTCGGTAGTCGGCACGACTATTCACACTTGCAATGGAGCCAATGGGGGAGAGGTTATGGAAGATAATGGGCAACTGGAGGATCATAGTAGGGGAAACCACGCATGTGGTATCCCACTACACCGACATTACTTTGATATAGCTGAGGGAACCAAAATATTCTATACCAATACTCCTGAATGTGAAGCGAGAGCTTGGGTACATATCAGGACTCCATGTTAATCCAGAGAATTCTAAACTGTTTCCACTGTGGGGGGGTGACTGGTGAATTGATTGGGCTGGTTCCACAGATTGGGCTTCCCTGGGAGTCAGACTGAGTGCGATACTTGGGAATCAGACTGGCACACACTGAACAGATGTTCCTGGGACTTAATAACAGGAGGGTTGTTGACAGGCTACATGCAGCAGTGTGGTTCTGGAAAGAACTCCCCTTGTCTTTAATGGTCAAGGTTGCCATAGTAAAGATGATCATGCTCCCTAGGTGCCTGCACTCACTCCAAGACACTCTAAATGTGATTCCCAGACACAACTTTCAAACTATAATTAGCCGTATAATTGATCTGTTGTGGGCAAGCAAGCAGAAACGGGTTGGATTGTCAGCTCTTAAATGGACCTGGGATCAGGGGGTAGTAGAGGTCCAAAATATAGAGCTATATTATATACAGCTCACCTGCAGCATGTGGTCTACTAGCTGGACCCTTATGGCAATTGGGAAAAAAGACTTCTGCTGGGTTCTCATGATGGAATGTCACTGCCTATCTTGTTGATTTGGGGCTTAGGGTACTCCCGGACATGGGGGCAGACATAGAGAGTTCTACGACGAGCCCTGGATGCCCTGGATATGCCACTGTGGTTCCAAAATCCATTCATTAAAAGAGTGGAGTCCATGTCAGTACAGTGGTGGAAAGACTGGGGCGGCAACACACTGGGGGACCTGTGCCCTAGCGAACGGTTTGTCACGAGGGAAGATGCTACAGACTCCTTTGCATTGGGAATAGGACAGTACTTACAGTATGGAAAGTTCTCTGCAACAGCGCGTGACTTGTGACTGACATTTCTGGAAACACAGCAACACTCTGGTACCTTAGGGACATTGCTGGACATGGCAGGGGTGCGCAGATTGATAGTTCATATATACAAGGCACTGCGAGAGGACATTCCGGGGTGGCACTTCAGATCTATGCCAAATGGAAAGGAATGCTAGAGGAACCTATGATTGTAAATGTCTGGGTATGGGTGCATGAGGGGGTGAGGATGGCTAGCTCAATCACCAGATTTAAATTGTGCATCAAACTTATGTTTCCCCCAAAACATTACCTATAATATAAAACACTCAGACTGACAATTGTCCATGGTGTGGTGGCTTGGTAGTGGGGTTCCTACACCTGGTGTGGTTTTTCCGTCTATATCATCCTACTGGTAGGCAGTGCTGGAGAACCTTAACAGAGCCACCGGTTGAACTATACAGCCCACGGTAGACCGGTGTTGCTGGGGCTGATTGCCTCTCCTTGTAGTAAGAAACTTAGTAGAAAGCTTGTTCTGCTTGACCTACTTTTAGCAAAATGCCACGTAGCTATAAAAGGTCTGGGTGCAGCAGTCCTGAGATACGTGGACTGCTTCAGAGATGTTTTTGAATGGGCGGTTGCTGAGGAGGTAGGCATGAACCATGTCTGCAGGGATGAAAAGCAGGAGGATGATTTGAGGGCATGGGCAGCCATGGTCTCTGATTTAAAAGAACCCCCGGAGGATGAGCCCACTGGAGACCACACAGTATGATGCACTCAAAAAGCACAAAACCCCACGCGGAATAGGGTAGATCGGGTCCTGTACCGAGCAGGGATGTGCCCCTGGAGAGTGTTTCCACCAATCTGATACAACAGCCTTTAGCTTGTTCCTAAGGCCATGTGCAAGAGCAGGGGAGAGATTGGGAATAGTTGGGGATTTGCTTAATGGTTGTAATGAGGAATACATCGCAATATCAAAACGTATTTCTGTTGATCATTACTGCTGCATATTGTATCCTGTGAAGATTTTATAAAGATGATATTTAAAAAACAATGACTTCTAAATTTGGAAATCAACAATAAGGACAATAAGAACAATATGGACAAAATGGGAGGGACTTCAAAACAGACCCACTTTTGCAATTTGTGAGATGCTGCTGTCAAGAGCCGTGGCAAAAATGCTTATGTTGCAAATCGATCCTGTTTGAGGGCCCATGCTAACATGACTCTGAGTGGCTGTATTCCTCTAGAAAGGCCCTAGACTCTATGGGGCATATTATCAAGGGGGTTTATCTCCGCTTTTTTGGCTTTAAAAGCCAAGAAAGCGGAGATAAAATTATCTCCCTATTATCTAGCTGTCGCTAACACCAGTTAGCGACAGCTAGTAGGAGATAGCGACCATCTTGGGCCCCACTTTGCATGTCAGTGATATTTATCACTAATGACATGCAAAGTGGGCGTGCCAAGATGTTAGCGACTGGAAACAGTCGCTAACATCGCTATCTCCTATTACCAACTTTTGGAGATATTCGCGCTAAGCACGAATATCTCCAAAAGCTAACACCTGCCCTGAGCAGTTCTTAGCCATGTTATCAAATGGGAGGTGGATAACATGGCTAAGAGCATTAGCTCGCTAATGCATGAATATCGCTGACTTTTCAGCGATATTCATGCATTGCGGCCGATTTTTATCGCATTTGCGATAAACCTTGGTAATACCAAGGTTTATCTGCGATAAAAATCGCCGCAGCTCGGCGTTAATTTTTTCACGCTAACCAAGCAATAGCGATAATTATCGCTATTGCTTGGTAATATGCCCCTATGTTCATATAAAGTTAGCACCTTCTGCCAGTATGCATTGGTGGCTGGCTTATACAGAGGGTGGTGTGGCAGGAGGGCACAAAACAAAAATAATAATTTTAAAAGTCCTTTTATCTTGCAGCAAAACATCCTCCTCCCTCAGGTGTCTTCTCTCTTCGTGTAAGCTCCTGATGCTTGAAACTGCACTACCCAATCCTGGCGCTGCTTTCAGAGCATGAGGCAGCACCAGGATTGGATAGAGCTGCCTCTTTCAGTGCTCCTAAGAGCCATGGAGTCTTGCGCTTTCTCTACTCTAGCTGTCTAATTCAGCTAGGGCGGAGAACTTTAAAATGTGCATGACTGGCTGGCCATCGCAAGACAGCCCATCAAAGAGGCATGCGCATTTCAAAGTGCATGGCTCTGCTGCTGCCACTCTGCGGTGTTGGCCCCTCCCCATCCTAACACTTAGTTCATGACGGGTTGGAAGTAAAAAGCCTTCTCTACATATTAAAAGACATGTGCAGGGGCGGCTCCTCTGCTATGGTGGAGGAGTATCGCCCCACTGCTTTTAAGCAGTGAGAAACATAAAATGACATTAACTTACAGTTATTATTATTTTATGCTTTTAGTCCTGTTGCTTTGTGGTGGGTGTGTGGGCGGTGCTTCTCTGCTCTCGGAGCAGGGCAGGGAGAAGTGGTTTGCCCACTCCTAAGTCCGCAATGACTGTTAGGGCCGCCCAAACCAGTCATGTGCACTTTCCCCTTGTCAGAACACATTTGCAATTTAAGAATCACATTGCAGCTTGTGATAACAGAAAGACCTTGTCCAGTTTGAAGAGATGCCCACAGAGCAATAATTGGACTGTGCTGATTAAAGAACGGAGTTCCACAATGGGGATTTGGGGGGGCGGCCGACCAGCGGGAGGCTCGCCCCCCCCCTGGGAAGTTTGGGGCACCAGGGGCGGGGGGGAGGAAGTCTGGCAACAGGGGCTCGTCGTAGCAGGCGTTTTTGGGCTGGTTGTGCTGGTCGGGTGGTTTTGGGCTTCTTTTGGGCTGGGTGGCTACTTAACCGGCCATTTTGTGTCACCGCACACTGTTTGTGGTGCGGTGACACAGCAGCCAGGTCACAGGAATTTTGTGTGCCTTTATTGTGGTAGACCGATTATACCGGTGCTTGTTGCGGCGGTTTTGGGCGCTTATCGTGCTTGGTGTGCAGAGTCTGGAGAGGGCGGGCTACGAGCGTGGTAGCGCGGTGATAGGTAGGATCGACGACGGAATGGCAGCGCACACGGACCCGCGGGTGCTGGAGGCGTTGAGGCTCTTGGACGAGGCGGGCCGCATGGACATCGTGCGGCCCGACCTCAAGGTAAGGCCGCCGCGGCGCGCTGCCATCGGCGCCGCGGCAGCTGTGGCGGCGTGTGACCCGCCGCGGTCGCGATCGAGCCAGCGGGGTGGGAAGGGGGCGGGGGAGGGAGGGGCGGAGGACAGAAGAAAGAGGCAGCGCCGCGCAAGGCGAAGGGGGGCGTTAAAAAGGCCGGCAATAGAGGGAGGAAGCGGCCCTTGGTGTTCGTGGAGGTGGGGAGTGGGGGGGCCCACGAGGTTGTAGGGGAGGGTGGGGAGGGTGGGGGGGGCGGGGGGGCTCGCGAGGCTGTGGTTGAAGCGGAGAGGGGGGTGCAGAGGGGTATGGGGGGGAGGAGGGGAGTGGGGGGCCCTGGGGGTGCTGCCTGGGGAGGGTGGGGGCAGGGGAGGAGGGGGGCCGGGGGCAGTTGGCGGGGAGGGGCCAGTAGTGGTGGAAGGAGGTAGTGGAGGCGAGGAGCAGAGGGGGCCGGTGGGGGGAGGGGCCAGGGGGGCGGCTTCGCCACTGCTTATTGAGGAGACCGATTTGGAGGGGGAGGGGGAGGCGGAGGGGGGGACGGGGGGGAGGACACGGAGCTGGACTGGAGTTTGTCATCGGTGGAGGAGGGGGGGTGGTGGGCGGCGGGGTGGCTTGGCATCGCTGGGGCAGCGGGGGAGGGGCGAAGGGAGGGGGAGGGTGGGGGAGC
This sequence comes from Lissotriton vulgaris, assembly GCF_964263255.1. Lineage (NCBI taxonomy): Eukaryota > Metazoa > Chordata > Amphibia > Caudata > Salamandridae > Lissotriton > Lissotriton vulgaris. The sequence goes on along the minus strand of NC_141689.1, from coordinate 2,001,966,177 downwards.
GCGATGGAGCGGCGGCGCCGGGGGCGAGAGCGGAGGTGGCGGTGCGGCGGGCAGGAGGGGTGGGTCGGGGATGGGCGGGTGGGTCGGAGGTGGTAGTGGGGGCGAGTCAAGGACTAGGAGCGGGTCTGGCGGGTACGGGGTGAGTTATGGGGAGCGGGATGGGAGCGGTGGTGCGGCCTGGGGGGGCCGGGGGTGTGGGGCGAGGGGGGTGGGTGGGGCCGAGTTGGGGTTTCGGGGGGTGGGGCGGTCCTGGGGGATGGGCGGAGGGGGGGTTGGGACCTGGGAGGCGGTGGGGTCCCGTCACGGCGCGGGGGTCATTCGGCGGGTTGGGGGAGGGGAGCGGCTCTGGGGTGGGGGAGTGGGGGAGGGGGCGGCACGTGGGGGGGCAAAGGGGGCTGTTTTTACCCTGGCATGCTGGACTCCAAATTTTTTCCTTGGCAGGAGCTGTTGGCAAGGCGCTCGGGGGAGCAGCATGCGGCTCCCACCCACCGAGTGGATGGGCCGGCTCTGTCTTGTGCGGGCGGCCGAGCTCCAGCGAGGGACCTGAATCAGGAAATCGGTGTGTGGAGGTGGGATGCGTCTCCGCCGGCCCCTCCCCGAAGGGTCTTTATGGCCGCCGGGGGTAGGGGAGTGAGGACGGATACAACTATCTCTGATTTGCATGCGAGTACGGTGGATGGGGCGGCGAGTGTGGATTTGATGGATCTGATGCGGGTGTGTCGTGAGAGAGCGGGTCTGAGCTGGCTGGAACCCCAAGTGGGGGGCCGGGGGGGGTGTGGAGCCGGCTGATGGTAAGTCGGAGGAGGAGGGACAGATTTGGGAGGTCGGGGGGGCTGGTAACGTTGTTGGAAGTGTATTGCAGGTGCCAGCAGGGCAGGAAGCGCCCAGAGTGACGGCCCCCTCAGCTCAACTGGTTAGGCGGCGGGATCCAGCAAGGACGCCGACCTTGACACCAGGTAAGACAGGTGACGGTGCGGGGAGTGCCAAGAGGCGTTGTGCGCAGGTTTCGGTGGGGTCGGGGGGCGATGGGGAGGATGGGTGGCGTTTGGTGCGGGGACGGTATGTGCAGGACACTGGGGTTGGCACGGACGGCGCAGCGCCGGGCGGGGAGGGGTCTGGCGGGGATGGCGGGGCAGCGGCGGCGGATGAAAAAGAGGCGGCGGGGAGAGGAAAAGAGAGTTGTTTGGTTCCAGTGCGGAAGTTGCCGTTCATGGGGCTGACCAAGCCGCTGGGCGCCCACCTGTCGGCGTCGACGAAGGAAAGAATTTGGAAGGGGGAATACATTGATATCTTGAAGCTGCTGCACAGGGAGTTGACGTCTAAGGAAGGGTCAAAGGAGGAAGAGCAGGAGTTAGCGAGGCGCCCAAAGGTGCCCTTGACGCTGGGCAACTGGTCAGCAGCGTTCCTCATATATGCGAGCGTGTATTGCGAGAAGTTCCCGGAACGGTGCGTCGCGCTGTTTAAATACATGGATGTGGTGCGGAGGGCGCAAGTAACCTACGGCGGGCATGCGTGGTCTCACTACGATGAGGAATTCCGGGCGCGCATGGCGGGGGACCCGGAAGCGCAATGGGGGGAGCTGGATTCGGACCTGTACCAGCAGACGATGGGAGGGGCCAAGTTTGGTCGCACCATCTACACGGCAAGTGGTTTGCCGCTGGCGCCCCCCCCCTTTGCGGCCTGCCCCACCCGTGGGGGGGTGGGTCAGGGAGCCTCTGGCAGCCAAGCCGCAGTCGGGGCCTGCTGGGACTTTAATAGGGGGGCCTGCGGGTGGGCGGCCTGCCGTTTCCGGTACGAGTGCTCGTCGTGCGGACGGAACCATCCAGTGCTGCGTTGTTGGGGCCCGGGGGCCCATCGGGGCCGCTGCCCGCGCCGGGAGGTGCTCCTGCCAGAGGGGGTCAGGGTGGGGGAGGGGAGGGGCCGGGGCTCTGGGAAAAGGCTCGTACGCCGGTTAGGTTAGAGCGGATGGAGCCCTGGTTGGCGGCGTATCCGCGGGCGGAGGATGCTGCAGTGCTGCGTCGGGGTTTCCGGGAGGGTTTTCGGCTGGGGTACGAGGGCCCTCGGATTGCTCGATGGGCGGACAATCTGAAATCGGTGAACGCACACAAGGGCTTGGTGAGGGAGAAACTGTTCAAAGAGGTCGGGGAGTGTCGGATGGCGGGCCCCTTCACGGTCCCGCCGATTCCAGGCTTGATCATTTCCCCCATCGGGGTGGTGCCCAAGAAGGAGGAGGGGCAGTTCCGACTGATACAGCACTTGTCCTGGCCGGAGGGGGAGTCGGTCAATGCCTACATTTCGGCGGAGTTGGCGTCGGTGACGTACTCGTTGGTGGACGTTGCGTGGCGGCTTGTGGCGACGGCGGGGCGCGCTGATGGCGAAATGCGACGTCAAGTCGGCTTTCCGACTCCTTCCGGTCCACCCGGCGGATCACCAGTTGCTGGGGATCCAGTTCCAAGGTCTCATCTTTGTGGATAAGGCGCTGCCGATGGGGTGTTCCATTTCCTGCGCACTATTTGAGCGTTTCAGCTCATTCATACAGTGGGTTTTTTCCAGGCGCACAGGCTCAGAGTCAGTGACGCACTATCTGGATGACTTTTTCCTGGTGGGGCGGCCCGGTGCGGAGGACTGTCAGCGGCTGCTGGATGGTTTGGCTGGGTTGATGGGGGACTTTGGGGTTCCCCTGGCGCCAGAGAAAACATGCGGTCCCAGTACGGTGTTGTCCTTTCTCGGTATCGAGCTCTCGGTCGCCATGGAAGCACGCCTACCGGAAGACAAGAGGTTGGCAATGGTGGCTTTGGTGGATGGCATGTTGGCAAGGAGGAAGGTGACAGTGCGGGAGGTGCAGGTGTTGTTGGGGCATTTGAATTTTGCGTGCCGCGTGGTGCTGGCGGGCCGAACGTTTTGCCGGCGTTTGGGTCTGGCGTTGTCGGGTCTGTCGTTGCCTCATCACCATGTGCGCCTGTCGGCGGGTATGAAGGAGGATCTGAGTATGTGGCGGGCGTTCTTGGAGCGGTTCAATGGTGTTCCCATGGTGCTGGCGGAGGACTGGGAGTGGGACGTCACCATGTACTCGGATGCGGCGGGTGTCGAAGGATTCGGGCTGTACTGGGAGGGAAAATGGTGCGCGGAGCAGTGGCCTGAACATTGGCAGGCGGGCGGGAGGAGCATTGCATTCTTGGAGTTGTTCCCTTTGGTGGTGGCGGTCACGGTGTGGGCAGGGGCGTTGGCGCACAAGCGGGTGCTGTTTCGGGTGGACAACATGGCCGTCGTGCAGGTGGTGAACAGGCAGTCGGCTCGGGATCCGCAGGTGCGGAAACTGATGAGGGTGTTTGTCTTGCGCTGCTTGGAGAATGACATACTGTTTCAGGCGCGCCACGTCCCGGGAGTGGACAATGACATTGCCGATGCCTTGTCTCGTTCACAGTGGGAGAGGTTCCATGGGCTAGCCATGGCGGCGGAGGATGTCAGGACACCAGTGCCGGAGGAGCTGTGGTCGGTGGGCGAGGCCGGGTCTTTCAGTTGGTGAAGACGTCGGTGGCAGCGTCCACGTGGAGGGCGTACGAGCTAGCATGGGAGGAATTCCTGCAGTCAGGTGCGGTGCGGGACGGGGATCGGTGGCGGCGCGAGGAACAGGTGGTAAGATTCATGCTGGCGCTCATGGACAGAGGTTTGTCGCGGGTGTCGATTGCGGGCAAGTTGTCGGCGGTGGCGTTCATGGGGAAGTTGTGGTGGGGCTACCCTCCGTCGGCGGGGGAGCTGGGGACCCGGCTGCTGGAGGGGTGGGCGAGGGAGAGGGGCGCGAAGGTGCGGCTGCGCCGTCCCATCACGGTAGACTTGCTGGAAGGAGTGATTGGCGCGCTCCCGGAGGTGTGCAGGGATGGCGGCGACGCGGTGCGGTTCTCCACCTTGATGTCATGGCTTTTCTTCGGGGCATTCCGTGTGTCGGAGTTGCTGGGTGCGAAGGGGAGGCGGGGGTGTTGTGGGGGGATGTGGAGGTGCGAGAACAGGAGGTGGCGGTGCGTTTGCGACACTCGAAGACGGACCAGCGGGGGGTTGGAACTTGGGTGGTACTGGGACCGGGCGGCCGGGAGGGGGTGTGCCCGGCAGCGTGGGGCAGGAAGTTGATGGCAGACGGTGGCGAGACGGAGGGGGAGGTTTTTGGTAGGGGTGGGGGGAAGGGAATGACGGCATCCCAGGCGTTGGGGGTTCTGCGGCGCGCCCTGCGGAACATGGGTGAGGATCCCCTGGCTTTCGGGACGCATTCCTTTCGGATCGGGGCTGCAACGGAGGCGGCACGGAGGGGTTGGGGTAAGGAAGAGATACAGAGGCTGGGTCGATGGAAGTCGGATTGTTACAGGTCATATGTGAGGTTGAGGGAGGCGGAAGGGTTGTCATCACAGTGATTCCCGATTTTGATATGTGTGTCTTTGCAGGTGCTGTGGCGGGGCCGGAGGTGGCAGTTCTGAAGGTATATATTGTAGGACATTCATTCATCAAGAGGGCAGAACAGGCGGAGTGGGACAGGCATCGGACGCTCAACTTGGGATTGTACAGATGTCATTGGTGGGGTAAAGGGGGTAGGCGTTGGCATGAGTTACTGCCCTTGTTGAACACAGTGGTGAGAGGGGGGGTGTGCCCGGATGTGGTAGTGATCCACCTGGGCGAGAATGATTTGGTGCAGTGCAAGGGTTTGGCGCTACTCAAGCAAATGAAGCGGGACCTGAGGGAGATCAAGAAGCAATGGGCGGGTTGCCATATTATCTGGTCGGAGTTTATTCCCAGGCGGGTGTGGAGGGGAGCTGAGCGCCCAGGAGCCATAGACAGGGCACGGAGGAAGATCAATCGGGAGATGCGTGAATTTTGTGCCAGGGAGGGGGTGGGGAGGATGGAGCACCCGGAATTGCGCTATGGTGCAATCTACTTTTTCCGGGAGGACGGGGTTCCCCTGTCCAGGTATGGCATGGAGCTGTATATAGTCCAGCTGAAGGAGGCTTTGGATGGGGCGTTGGGGGTCCTCAGGTATCCCAGGAGACAGGAGTCCTAGGGGGGGGTCGAAAGTCGTAAGCGACTTTTGAGTGGCGCTGTCCTAAGGAGATAGGGTGGTTTTGCTGGAGGCCTGGGACTGGATGGTAGCGGGGGTGAGGTCATGGAGGTCATTGGGGCATTCAGTGGAGGGGCAGGTTGATGAGCGGATGTGGTTGTGTTACAGTTGCATTGTATTGGGGTTAAATTTAGGGGTGGGGGTGGGGGCAGTCAGGCTGTTGTTATTTAATGAGCAGTAGTTTTGTTCGGCACAGGCCAGGTGGGAATGTATTGTAGGTGCACCTGATTCCAATAAAGCGGCCTTTATCACACACTTTCGGTTGTCTGTGTCAGTGCTTCCCCCCCCTCACCTACTGGTGTGCCCCAATGGCCGCAGTTGCAAAGCAAGAGGACGCGTTCTAGTCCTCAAGCTGCCCGCAGGTGTTCCGGATTCATGTGAAGCGCGCGGGTGAAATTATCTGCGCACTTCACTGAAGACGAAATCCAGACCGGACGTTTTGTCAAGAGTTCGTCAGTCCGAGAGTTAATTAGCAGTTTTCCACAGCGTATGAACTAATACGCGTGTGGAGCATTTTGGTATATTTCCAGAGCGGCTCTTCGTGTGAGGAGAGAAACGCAAGTAAAACCTTTGCAGCTATTTGACAAGAGCATTATTGCGTATGAACCTAATGCGCAAGTAGAAACTCGACACAAGTATTGGCAGAATTCCAGGAGAATACTTACCCTTCGTAGAAGCTACGTTCCTGAGACAGCAGTATTTGCGATATTCCTGCAAGAACAAAGACAGAGATAAGTGATATTTTGAGCAGGAAATGTTTTGACTAATGGCAACGAATAACTAAAGATGCATAATTCAAAGGATGTGAAGTATTATTGAACTGACCTCAGAACCAGTTAAGCAGTTTCCATGAAGAACTCTAAAGGAGAGAAGAAAGTTCAGAATATTAGTTAGCTCCAGTTATTCAGCATTAGGGTAGTTAAGAGCTCTTATAAGTAGTATAGTGAGGTAGTCTAAGAGAAGAAGTGAAAATAGAACTTGGCATTACAGAGAAGAACGAAGTTAAACAGAGTATCAAGTGACAAAACTAGGTAAGGCTTTTAGTCAGTGAATAAAAGATATAACTGCAGAAGTAAATAATAACCATTCATAAAGAGCCTTTTTCTTAGGTACACTTCAGTGAAGGAAAATAAAGACACAACACAACCAAGAAGAGAAGCACGATCACTGGAAGAATAGGTAAAGAAAATATAGACCAAAGTTAGTTAGAAGACAGAGTAGCTAGGTAATGTGCTAATGTTCCCTATTTCCTTGCGTGTATAACAGGTTCCTCAGAGTATGGTCTGCAGGCAGGCTTAACAAGAGGAGCAGTAGAACAGGCCCAGTGCAGTCTCTTCTGTGCATTCTTCTTTATTATTTCATCCACTCCCCCTTTCCCCTGTGGGGTTATCTAGAGTTTAGTTTTTATAAGTGGACTCTGTGGAATCCTGTAGGGGGCGTTGGGAACTATCGTCTTCTGTTCATGTGCAAGACCCAAGGAGAAGGTACCCCTTCTCCATAAGGGATGCATTGCAGCATTGTGATTGGCTAGGGGGAGGTAGCCTGGCTGCCTGTTTCCGTCAGATTCGGAGGCAGGAGAGCAGGGGCAGAGAAGATGCGGGACCCGGCCTCAAGGTTAGGTTTTTGTTTTTTTATTCCAATACCCCCCACCCGCGCCCGCCCCGCCACCTGCGAGCCATGCCAGTCACCACTGGGCATCTGTCAACAATATGAAGGCCTGTCCTTGACAGGTTGCAGCTCCAAAGAAATTTTAATGAGACTTTTATTGTGGATTAGTTTTAAGACCTTTTATTGGCAATAAACTATTTTAACTGAAGAGTTTCAATCCCTCACTTTAGAGAATGACATTTTAAGCTACTCTTCAGTGATTCAACAGTAAGGAACAATTGTCGGGTTTAGTAGAAGAGAAATTTCACAGCAACCCAAAGCAGTGTTTTTCTTTTACTGTCATTTTGTTTCAGGTAGACAATAACATACAGTAATTCTTCAGTTTTCACTAGGCCGTATTTCACGTCACAATCCAAAACAGCTTAAAACGTTTTTTTGGGGGGGGAAATATTTTTTATTGCAGATTCATACAGTGCATAATCATTCTTATCAACATTCCTGCTTTGACATTGACAAGGTATAGGTCGTTAAATAAAACATTACACAGCCAGCAAACCCGTATCCCGGAGGATGGGCGGCGCTATTCGTAAAAGCGATATTAGCATAGTAAGAGAGAACAAGTGCAACTATTCAACAGGAAGTCCTTGCATCTGCTTACCTATTTTTACCCCCCCACCCCCTTCCACCCAATCTCCAACTCATAAACTGTTATAACCCCAGGAGGCAACATCACATTGTCAGTACAGTTTTTATAGAATGGTTGTATCCCTTTTCCCACAAGGCAGTATCCTGACCATGCATGCCATCATCAGTTAGTGACCCTACGTCCCAGACCCCATATCCCGCCCTCTTCCATCTACATGTACATCATCATTTTCACAGTCTAAGTGTTCATCTATTATAGGTCTCTCTGTGCTTCCCATCCACCATCTCGGGTCCCTCCACTTCCCTCACGCCTACTGGCCAGCTCATAATTGCTTTGGTCATGATAGCGTCTCCATTTACCCCATACTTTGCGAAATTTCCTCGGGCAGCCTCTTGCTTTATATGTAACTCTTTCTGCCGCCATGTAGGTATCTAATCCCTTCCTCCATTCCCCTTTCTGAGGCGTGTCAGCCGCTCCCCACTTCTTAGCTACGTCTCTTTTGGCCACCACCAAGGCCAGCACCAGAAATATTAGCTGTGGGCGGGGCAGACCTTTGTCATTGGTCATTCCTAGTAGGATCAGCTTCGGTTCCAGCGGAATGTCTATCTCCAGTATTTTACTCAATTAAGTAGTGATCTTGCTCCAGTAGGCCTGTATATGCGTGCATGACCATAGTATGTGTAGGAAAGTCCCGTTCTCATGTCTGCATCGTACGCAGCTAGAATCTGACACCCTCCCCATTTTACATAGTCTTATTCTGTCGTAATATACCCTGTGTGAGATCTTAAACTGGATTAGGCATAAGCGCGATTGGATTGCTACTTCTCTAGGATGTATTAGTACTCCCCCCCAATCTACCTCATCCATTTCACCCACTTCCTGTTCCCACGTGTCTCTGAGGCTCACCAGTGTGTTCGGTCTATTATTCATGATTGTTTTGTAGGTTAATGAAACCGCCCTCTCTGGGATCTTTTCTTGCAGTAAACAGCCCTCTAGTGGTGCGTATTCTGGGAGTGGCTCCCGCAGTGTCTCTTCCGCCAAGTAGGCGTGTCTGAGTTGTATGTATTTAAAAAGTTGAGAGTGTTGTAGCCCAAATTCGGCCTGTAGGGAAGCAAAGGGTTTCAATGCGCCATTTTTAACGACGTCCCCTAGTGTGGAGATGCCGATATCGTCCCATCCCCGGAACCCTTTCAACTTGTGTAATTCTTTGAGCCAGGAGCATTCCCACAATGGCGTCTGCTTCGTAGCCCTGTGCGTCCATCCGGTGGCATTTGGGCTCTATTCCATGCCCCCAGTGTAATCCTTGTGGCCGTCAACAGTCCAGCCTGTTTCTTTCCCTCATATATGTAGTGTAAACTTGTGTGTTCCCATTTGGTACCGTTTTAGAGCATAAGTGGGGTGGTGATTGGCAGGCGCGTGGAGCCTGTCATTAATGGGGGCTAGGTGTTCTGCCCAGTAGTAGGTCTCTAGGTCGGGAAGGCAGATCCCCCCCTCGTATTGGTGTCTCTGCAGCGTTTTCAGTTCAACTCTGAGATGTTTCCCCAGCCATAGAAATGACCGGAGGTCCGCATGTATGTTCCGTAATGTTTTGGATGGTATCTGGTAATATTCATTTTGGAAGGCATAGAGGAACTTTGGGAGCGATATCATTTTGAACATCGCTGCCCTACCAAGTAGTGTCAGGGGGAGAGATTGCCACCTATCTGCATCAGCTTTGGCGTCACACACGATCCGCGCGATATTACGATCATAGGAGGTGTCTCTGTCAGCAGTGATGAATATCCCCAGGTACTGGAAGCCTACTTCGGTCTTCTGTAGGTTCTGTGGCAGCTGAGGCCATTCCTCCCGTCCTTGGGGATCATAAAGTACTAATTTGTGCCAATTAATCTGGTATCCTGACCTCGCGCCGTATTTTGCCAGTTCATCGAACAGTGCCGGTATTGAGCTCTCAGGACATGTGACGTAGAGGAGGACGTCATCTGCGTAGAGGGACAGTTTTTCATCTGTTGTGTCTGTTTGGCTGATATAGAACCCCGTGATCCTCTCGTTTTGTCTGACCGCGGAGGCCATCACCTCGATTGTCAGGGCGAACAGCAGGGGTGACAGGGGGCATCCCTGCCGGGTTCCCCGTTGTATAGAAAAAGTCCTCAACATCACCCCATTTACCCTTACTCAGGCCCCAGGGCCTGCATATCGTAGGCCGATTTTGCTCCTGTATTTGGGTCCAAACCCCAGCCGTTCTAATACTCCCTCTAGGAAGGGCCAGTGGACAGCATCGAACGCCTTTTCGGCATCGAGGGATAAGAACCAATGTGGGTCGGCTCTACCTTTTACCACGTGTAGCTAGTTATGTGTCCTCCTCAAATTATACCTGGTGGCCCTTTCTGGGATAAACCCTGTTTGATCCATGTGTATCAGGTCTGGGATGACCCTTTTCATACGCGACGCCAGTATGGTTGCATATAACTTGGCCTCCACGTTTAGCAGCGAGATGGGGCGGTATGAGGCGCAGTCCTTCGGGGGCTTCCCAGGTTTATGGATCAGGACAATTGTAGCCTGTCTCAGGTCTAGGGGGAATTGCCCCTCGTCCTCTGCATCCTGGAACATGCCCAGCAAATGCCGCGGTAGGAGGTCAGCCATGCTCTTAAAGAGTTCCGCAGGAAAGCCGTTAGGGCCCGCTGCCTTCCCTGTACGGAGTTTGGCCAGTGCCTCTCAAACCTCCTCTTCCGTAATGTCGGCCTCTAGATCTGCACAGTCAGTTTCCTCAAGAGCTGGGAGGGTAATAGGCACCATATACTGCAGTGCCTCTGTTTTGGAGCCCAAATCTCGGGCCGTGTACAAAGTTTCATAACATTCAGCAAATGGTTCAGCTATCTTATCATCGGTGCATGCCCATGAGTCCGGGGCGACCCTTATTTTCTCAACCCAGCGTTCATCCCTCTCCTTCCTACTGAGCCAGGCCAGTAGTCTCCCAGATTTATCACCTACATCATAAATGCGATGCAAGGTTGCCAGTGCTTGCGTCCTGGCCTCTCCCGTCACTAGCTGCCTATACTGTGCCTGTGTATCTGCAAGACGTCTTTGCGTCCCTATGCCTTTCGTGAGTAGGTGTTCCTACTCTAGCTGTAGTATTTGCTCTTCTAGAGTCTGTATTTCAGTCTGGTTCTTTCTTATAGCCTCCGCCAGTCTACCGTGGGCCCTATCACAAAGTATTACCTTGAGCGTCTCCCATAGGACTACACGGGAATCTACAGATCCCTAGTTTTCCCTCAGAAACACCTTCACATCGGCTCTGAGTCCCTTCCTAATGTCCGGGTTTTGTAACTCCCAGGCCAAAAGTCGCAGGGTCCCGGGACCCCTCTTCTTTTGTCTACCCATCTGAATCACCAAGGGGGAGTGGTCAGACATCCCTCGAGCATAGTAGTCCGCCAAGTCCGAAACTTGCAACGCCTGTCGTGCCATGAAGATGTAGTCTAGGCGAGAGTAGACTTTGTGTGCCCCAGAGAAGAAAGAGTACGCCCTAGCGTCTGGGTGTAGCCAGCGCCATACATCCAAGAGGCCCAGTATCTCCATAGATTTGGCTAAAGGGGTCTTGTTTTGAGACCTATCTGGCTCACCTGTCCGGTCTGCAGAGGAGTTCATCACATCATTAAAGTCCCCCCCAAGAATTTGGATTGTGTCCGCTGTATTGAGAATGATGTATGATATCCCCTTCAGATGGTCTGCCTGCAGTTTGGGCGGGGCGTTGGCTGATATGAGTGTGCACTCCCGTCTTCTCCATGACCCCCGCACCGCTACATATGTGCCCTGCCTATCAGTCCAGACTTGTGTTACTCTCATTGGCGGGTTCTTTTTAATGAGTATTGCAGTCCCTCTAGACCCCGAAGAGAACCCTGCGTGTGCCAAAACTTTGTATTGTCCCCTTGCCCAAAAGGCGCATCTATTACCTTGTAGGTGTGTTTCCTGGAGGAGTACAATATCTGCCCCAGATCTCTTGATGTAATTGTTCACCAAGCCTCAATTAATCTTGCAGCCTAGCCCGTTGACATTCCAGGTCATCACCTTGAAGCCCTCTTCGTGGGCAGCTCCCCTCTCACAATCTCCCATAGTCATGCTGGTGGTGAATGAATGGCTGGCCCTGCAGCATCCGGGACAGTGTCTGGCGAGGAACAGAGCCCGATAGTTTACATGATGTGCCAGGTAGCGGTGGGTAGTCTCTGACTGTATGTGGCTGGATGTGTTGCCTTTTGTGTGTGTCCGCCTGGGATACATTTGCGGTACTCAGATGGAGTGCCTCACCCCCCCTTCCCCTCCAACTCCTCCCAACTCCCTCCCCCTCCCCCATACGCTAGCCCCAACTTTCTGCTTCAACATAACTGACCCCCCTCCTTTTTCCCCCCACCCCACCTCCCTCCCCTTTCAGTCCCATCCCAATGCAAGGCAGAACTGTCAGTAGAAGAAGGTCTATCGCCCTCCCAAAGGTCCCCCTCCCTTTCAACCTACTCTGGTAGACTCAGTGCAAAAAACATATATCGCATTTCCCATGAAATAGTCTTAAAAGTCAAATTCAAGAAATGCGCACCAAAGAGTCTGTACCCAACAGAGCCAATAGGTATAAGGGGGTTATCAACTTGCGTGTCTTCTTAGCGGCGAGCTGCAATCTCGGCTGCCCAATCTGCCCTTGGTCAAGAGTGTGAGTCCTGCGTGTGTGGACGGGGTTCCGTCGGTTGCCCAGAAGCATCCTGTTCCAGGTCGTGGATCGCCCTTTCCAGCGGATGGATGGAGTGTGCCTCTCCCTCTTCCTCTCCCGATGAGTGGGCTTCGGAATCTTCTCTCTCTTCTCCTTCCGAGCGGGAGGTTCTGTTTAGACGATTGGGTCCCGGCCCCGTTGTGCCTCTCCCTCCGGGTGATGCCGATTGTCCTTTCCGCCTGTTCATCTGAGTGCGTCCCGGATAAGGCGTAGTTTGTGTCCGTCTCCTATTCCTCTGTGCCTTTGGTCGTTGGGTCTTCGAGCGTTCCCATTGCGGCCTTCGCGGAGTCGGCCCATCTGGTCTGCCTCTTGCAATATTTTCCTGTCTGTAGAATATGGGACGTTCCTCCAGCCACTGCCGGATGATTAAAGAAGTGTGCTTTGTCTCTGTAGATCACCTTCAATTTCGCCGGGAATAGTAGCATATAGGTAATTTTCATGTCCCTTAGTTTTGCTTTGACTGCGTCAAAGGATCAGCGTTGCTTTTGCACTTCCTGGCTATAGTCGGGGAAGATCATAATAGTTACGTTCTCCATGCGGATTTCCCCAAGCTTTCTGGATTCTCGCAGTATCAGGTCCCGGTCTGCGAATTTGAGGAAACGCGCAATGACCGGCCTGGGTCTTGTTCCCTCCGGTGGTCGCGCCAATAGGGCCCCATGTGCCCTTTCGATGATGGAAGAGGTCGAGAACTGCACCGCCTGGTAGGTTTTTGGTAGCCAGGAGTGGAGAAAGGCCACCATGTCCGTCTCCTCAATTCCTTCCGTAAATCCAACAAAGTGTAGGTTGTTGCGTCTCGCCCTATTTTCTGCATCATCGACCTTCCACAGCAGCTGACGATGCGAGGCCTGGAGTTCTGCCATGTCCTTCCTCAACGTGGAGATCGAGTCCTCTGCCTCCCCTATTCGTGTCTCCGCCGTGGTCACCAGGTCTGACAGCTATCGGAAGTCTTGTCGCAGCAGCGTCACCTCCGACCCCACCTCGCCTATTTTTACTTCCAACGCTGTCCTGGATTCCTGAATGTAGGCCCTGGATGCCTGGATAGCCGCCATTAAGAGGTTCATGTCTGTTCGTGGGCCATTAGACGGGAGCGTGGCCTCTGCGTTGGCCGTGGTGCAGCAAAATTGTCCATGGGGCCCTGTTTGGCAGTCCTGGGGAGTATATCTTTCTTTCCCATGGCTGATGATGCCACGCAGCGCCCTCCACGTGGGGCCTGTGTCCTCCCCCACTCGTGTTATAGGTCTGCGGGCTTGCAACTTGTGACCCTTAGTTCGTGTCCTTAGTCCCGATCCGGCCCGTCACCCTCCGTAGAGATCGGGGTGCAAGGCACACCTTCCCCGGGTGAGGCGCTGCGCGTGCGCTCAGTGTTTCGTTGTATCCTGCCTCTCCACCGTCTTGTCCCGGCCCTCCTTGCTGGCATCGAAGCGCTCAGCGGCAAAGGCAGTCCGTTAAAGAAATGCCACTCAATTGCCGTTGCCCCCGGGGTCCCACAGGCCCGATCTCTGCCTCCGCCCCGGAGAGGTCGACTCACCTCTAAAATTTAGTCCGTGGTTGCGTTGGGGCCCAGGTTGCACATCTCTCACCGGGCCGCCACCAGGTCCCAGTTCCAGTGGCCAGCGGGCAGGGGGAGCGAGGGAGCCAGTCCCGCACCACAGGAGAACGTGTGGGAGGCCCGCTTACAGCACCAATCTTTCTCCGTCCCGCAGGGGCTTGCAGCGAGGTTGCTCATGCCGGTCTTATGCCAGGAGGCCAGGTGCCCGCGTTGTAAGAGTGGTCTGGGAGGTCACCTTACCTCCTGGGAATCGGCGGTGCTGTGGGAACCTGCGGGCGCCTCACGGGCCGTCGCGGCCGTATTTAACTCCTTACGGCAGGCGTCGCTGTCATTCCACCCTTGTCCGAGTCGCGAACGGGTGCGGTCCGGTGTCGGAGCCTCCGTTGCCCCGCAGGGGGAAGGGGGGATGTTCCGGCGTCCTGGTCGGGATCTGCCGCCAGATACCGCAGCTTCAATGGGCTTCTCGGCTGCAGTCACCCCTCACTGTCCCCCAGCAGCAGGGATCTCGCAGGCGATCGGAGGCGCCCAGCTGTTGTTCTGGCGTTGTTGTGAGGTTCCGTTCAGCGTTCTATTCCTCCGGGAATAGGTCGGGCATTCAGCGGGCCGCCATCTTGGGTCCTGCGGCCGAGCACGCGCCTGTCTCTACTTTGCCGTTTTCAGACGGTTCTTCCTCAAAAGCGGTGAATTGCGGGTCACAGGGAGGCACCGAGGTTAAAGGACGTTGTATAAATCTGTTTTGAGCTATGTGGCTTGAGTATTTCGTTGGATTATTAGCTGCTCGCCCGGAGCTACGTGAAGACACGTCCCCGCTGGCCATGCTGCTGGCTACGCCCCCCCAGCTTAAAACGTTTTTGAATACTTTTTTATCATTCAAATCACACATATATGCCTCTAATTGTGCCAAAGTAGACCTTATCATCAGTAGTTTGTCTGGTATTGTCTTATATTGGACCACATCACTAGCCTTTGAGGTTAGCCCACTGCTGGACAAGTGTTAGCACCCTATGAAAGCAGAATATTTGACAGAGAGGATCAGATATATATGGCAAAAGGAGAATTATTATAATCCAAAAAGAATCGGGGGTTGCATAAACGTATGTAACTCACTTTTAAGCTCTGGCAAGAGACCTAGGGCTTGATTTACAGTTTGGAGTATGGCTTGCACTCTGCCAGGGTGACGGAGTAAAATACTCAGTCACTGTGACGGAGTACGCATGCTCCAAATTTAGAGATGTCCCCCAGCCCAGTAGACACCTCTAGTTATTGCCAGGGCACCTCATTACAGGGCTTCCTGTCAATGAGTTAAAAGTTCAATAAACAGCTCTGGGAAACATGGCAACTGCCCATCAAACTTTTAACTTGATTTTCGTTCTTCAAAAACAAAATCCCAAAGCAGTTTGTTTTGTAAAAAAAAAAAAACGGATGACTCCTCTCCCTATCAGAGTTTTCTCCCATGGTGTTAGGGTCATTTAAAAGATTCACTGTCCGTTACTGCCAGGTTTTTTATGGCAGAAAAGTAAAGTAAAAACTGGTAATTCGAATGTCCACTTTAAACCAAATGGGCAATCGAATAGCCATACCTTACTCTGTCTGGCCATTGGAGGAACATCTCAGTGATGGAGTTGAGTATGCTCTGCCTGTGACATCCCTAAATTCGGCCAGATTGACAAACACGTGGGCAAACAGTCAGTTTGGTGGAGAGGGTATTCGGTCGATGTGGTGATGGAGTGCCCTCTCTACTTAACTCTAAACTAGCCCCTTAGATTTGGTTGAGTCTACATTATTTGCCTTTTTGAAAAGGATTTAAAGGAAAATGAAGATAATAAAGAGAAATCAGCCTGAGTTACTAGACCTGTTATTTTCCAGGATTTTAGCTCTTTGACAATTCAAACTAGAATACTGGAATAGAAGAAGGCTCAAACTCTTTATAGACCTTCCATGTGTGTTCCTTTCAAATTATCTAAAGATATGCCATCATCAAGTTCAAAACATCTTATAAATCCAGAAAAATTGATGCGTTTAAAAATAGCAAGAGGCCCGTAATTTGAGGAACAACAAGAACACCACTGGGAAATTGGCTTTTCATGTAATGCAGATTAAAATATCTCTTCAAGAAATTACCTTCCAGACCACAAAAAGCCAGAAAACAAGAATGCTCATTCTTGAATCAAGTTATAATATGTAACAATTGTCTCTGTTAACAATATGACCGCAACTTCAAGTTTCATCTTCCTAAAGGTTACCCTGCAGTTACAAGATAAGGCAAACTGTTTACTTGCTTGGATGGACTGTGGTGCCCCAAGCACATATATGGATGTACAGTTGATTCAAGATCATGTAGTAGTCCTCGAAATGTCTAAAGCGTTTCTACAACATTAATGCTACTCTGGTTTCATCAGATTGATTATAGATCAAACTCTACTTTTACATTTAACTATCTCGAAACATCGTGAAATACTGAAATTTGATCTAATAGGTGTATCTAGATTTCTAATAATTTTGGGAATGGCTTTGTTAGGCGTACATGACCCTTACTTTAACTGGACCGCTAGGACCCTGTTCTTAGGTTCGGAATATTATTTGCAAAATAGCAATTTGGAAAATGTTACAGATTAATCATTGTTTGAGAAAACTCCATCTCCTGTGGGAATGATAGGTCAAATATCTTCTGTTCTTACTAAATATAAGGACTGTTTGAAGTCTTCTGTGGATGCCTGCATATTTCTTGAACCTAAGAAGGATGCTACTGAGGTGAGTGCCTATATTGATTGTAATATGTGCACATGCAATAATCAAATAGAGTCTCCTTGCTTCCTTTGTGATAATGTTGTACTCATATCCTTACTAATTGCCTTTGAATAATACCAGTTGGGATACCATATGTTCTTATTACATTCTCTACCCCAATCCCAACACGGTTGACAGGTTTTTGCGCCTGTTATTGATACTATATTGATTGTAGGCAATTAAATTAAGTCACTTTAAAGGATCAGTATAATCCTTCTCTTATTAATGATAAGTTGAAGGCAGTTCATCATTCTAAAATCTAAACAAAGTTGTATCTATAAGGATCTTGTCACCGCATCCAGATGAAGCCTGGCAATACATGAAAAACTGCCTTTAGAATACCATTCATGTATTTCACATATAGAAACATGCCTTTCGGTCTCTATGGTGATCCGGTAGATTTGTAGGTCTTTAATGATAGCATTTGTTCAGATTTGCTCCTCCATAGTACAGTAGTTTATCTCGATGACCTCTAAGTGTTTCCCAAACATCCTGTTGAACATCACAATCATGATAAAGAAATGATTTTAGCTCACAGCTAACCTAAAAAGGTTTCTTTGACACAACCTGTATAACTTTTATAGGTTTTGTTCTGTCGACTGAAGAGTTGGCAGTGGATAAATGCAAGATTGCGGCTATTGTAGAGTAGGTGCTGGGTAATTGATTAATGGAAGCTGAGAAAGGAACACTAGAATGATAAATGTTAGTGACTCTCAGGCACACACTTACTGGGTTAAAGTAATTTCAGAGTCATGAGAAGTAAAGCCCATATTAGACATCTTAGGAACTGAGTCATTTACCTAGCAATGTGTTGTATGGTTGCATTGGTTTCTAAATCTTGTTTCAATTTGCACCCTTTTTGTCATCTCTTCCCTGCTTTCAGTGTATCCCTCTAAGTTTTCCTCAGTTCCCCTGGTCCAATTCCTGCCTCTTATTGTTGTTTGTGCTGTCTCTTGTTCTATTCCTCATAGTGTGTTACCTGTGTATGTGCAATAGCATCTGGTGGCCTGGAACAGATTAAGTAATGCTACTCCAACTTTGCCCTGTACTGACAACTGCTCAGAAAGTCCCTCTATAGCAACAGAAGGGACAAGTAGTAATTTCAAAGTCAATCCTAATTCATTAGTCACGCTAAATTTCACCTTGGCTCATCCAGACAAATTTGGTGGGGATCCCATAAGTTTTAAGTTTTTAGCCCAATGTTGATTGCGTATTTTAGCAAAACCACAATTCTTTAGGGATGATTCTAGTAAGATTGTTGTTGTCTCTTATATCTTCCTAAAGCTGCTTTGATGTTGGCTGCACCAATTATTTAGAATCAGAATCTCATGCTGGGCAACTGGGCACAAATCATGGTGCAGGTTACCATCCTTTTTGGAAAGAGACAGGCAACCCAATCGGCTCATGCTGGCTTGTTAACTCTCAAAAAAAGGTAGTGAGAACATTGTGAAAATCAGCGATTTTCAACATCTGACTCCAAAGACTGTTGGAAGGAGCGGTCAAGAGTCACAGTCTTTCATCAGGGACTCAGAGAGAAGTTGAAGGAGGTTTTGTTAGCATTGTACCGACAAACCAAATCCACAGTCTTAATCGAATTCACGCAGCATATAAATGCACAACAGCATTTCAGGAGTACTGCTCAAAAAAATTATACTTGTCGTATCTGGCTCACCAAACCACCTGAATAAGGTAAAAGGACAGCTACTACTGAAGAACCCAGGAAAACATAGAATCATGACAGACTTTGAAGAACGGGAATGATGCGAGAAAACAGGAACTGAAGCATATGTTATAGACAGAGCTCATTGCACTTTACAAGTTATGATTGCTACTTCTCAATGACTGTTCATGTTTCTTGTGGACTTCAGAGCATCCGGAGGGTTTACGGACAATCAATCTGATATTTGTATTAAATAAAAACCATTGATGGAGGCAATTCATGGAATTCACAAGATAATTCTCATGTCTGGAGCCATGTGATTTGAGTCTGTGCCTTTACTCATATTCACTCAGATAGGGCATACAGAGGACATTCAATTCAATTTAATAGATGCTCCTATTTTTACATCGCACGTTGCAATACATGACTTAGAAAAGATCATCTTTAAATCAACTGGACTAGAGGTGAGGCCCACCTAACTCAATTCCATTGAAATTGCGTTTTAATACAGGTTAAAACAGAATTGTTGAACAAAGCCACTCAAGCAATAAATGTAAATGTAAATGTATTGGCATTTATATAGCGCACTACTTACCCGTAGGGTCCCAAGGCGCTTCGACCGCTGCGAAACCCTTCCTGGCTTCCCTGAGAGATGGTCCCTTAATGGGTATCTCCAGGGTGAGACCAGGCATCCCCAGCGGTCTGGTGGGGCCGTTAGTGAAGATGAGGCAAGCTAATGCCCAGAGTTGCCGAGTGTGATCGCTGATCAGAGTGGGCACCGAGGCGAGAGAATTATCGAGTCCGCTGACCCTGGTCCAGAAACCTGCCGCGCCGGGAATCGAACCCTGGTCCCGGGCCGTCCTCTGCTCTCGGGTCTGCCGCCTCTAACCAGTGAGCCACACTACTTCGCAATGGTGGGGCCTAGTACTCATCTAATACATAGATTGGTTTATAGAGAGAGCGCTTTCTCCTTAAATGTGGTCATGTAATGTTCTACAGTGTGAAGATGGTGGTGCATGTAAGCACGTAACTCTGTATCAAGAGTATGACTGATGAATTGATCTGATGTCCGGATTACCTATAACTCATGGTAAAATATATCTCTTGACAGTAAAGTTTTCCTACAATATTTACTCGAGAATTTTGAGAAAGGCTTCAGTCGGTACCATTCCAGCAGGGATGTCAATCTTCTTTGTGAAAAAAGCAAATAGTGAATATCGACCAGGAATTGACAATAAATGGCTGAATGTAATTGCCATATGTAAAAAGTATCTTCTCCATCTCATATATGTACTTCAAGATCATGTCAAATCTGCTAGAATATTCTCTAAATTATGTCTTAGAGGAGCATATAACTTCGTACAGATTCAGGAAGAGGTTGAATGGAAAACAGCATTAAACACCAGTTATGGCCATGTTGAATAGGTATAGTGTTTGCCCGATCTAAGGCCATTCACAGTATTTTAGCATTTTATTTGATATTTGAAAGTTTACATGGTGCTACATCTGGCTGAAATTATGATTTTTTTTCACCTACTCTGGAACAACATCAATGTCAAGTATGGGAAATACGCTCACAATTAAGGAAGCATTCCGTACATGGTAAAGTTGCCAAGTGTCTCTTTAAAGTCAAGGCCATATCTTTTCTTCAGAATCCCCAAACAACATATGTTAATCAATCCTGGTAGAGCTATGGCAGTTTTAAAATGGCCTTCTGCTTGGAGGTTTAAGGAAATAAAAAGATTCAATGGGTTTTCGTGTTTTGACATATGCGTTCTTCCATAATCAGTCTGATTGTCCAACTAACTAAAATAGGAATAGCATTGAATAGAGGAAAAAGAACAAGAAAAATATAGCTTATTAAGCATGAAGACTCGAAAAGAGGTGGTACAAGTATACACACAAATAGCCAGTTACATACAAGGATACATAAGAATCGCTACGTCACCAGAGTGAGAGGCGCAGGGCCGGACTGGCCATAGAGGGCAACGGGCGATCCCCCGGTGCGTCGCACAGGTGGGGATGGTTTTGGGCCCCTGGGGGCCGTTTTTGTTACAGGGCCGATTTTGCAACATAGCTGCAAAATCGGCCCTGTACCAAAATCGGCCGAAAACCGGGCCCGGCAAAGAGCTCGGCGGCACCTCCAACCCCCCCCAAGTGGAGAGGGGGGGGTCGGCAAGCACTTTGCCAGGGCCGGTTGTGGTTCCCAGTCAGGCCCCGGGGAGGAGTTACAATATTGCTGACATTGGTTAAAATAGCCTGACAGTTACTCTAAGAGTAGGTGCATTCTGGCAGCTACAGGCCTTTCTGAGCATGTGCAGAACTCTGACTCAGTGCTGAAGGAGTTAACTGTAACTGATCAAGCAGAATACAAGGGCAGGGAGCAGTGAAGAGGGAGAAGCACATGGTGAGCACATGGCTAACTAAAATGGCTGCCAAAAACAAAATGGTTTCAGCTGATGCTAACAGCGATTTCAGCTAGTTGCCACAGATGGTCGTTTTAGCATTAGCTGAAGACATCCGCTATGAATTAATAGAAACATGGAAGTTATCCTGCCCATCTATTCTCATAAATCCATTAATATCCTGATCCATTGCTAAGTGGGCATTTACATTTTGAACATTTCGTTTAACTGGTGAGATACAAGTAGGAATACATGGGGAACAGAGCATTGGGTCATAATGAACACCCAGATAGCAGGAGAAAATAAATAGCTATTATTACAAACAGAACTATCAATATTTTCCAACTCCCAGCAGAAAGTAAATCCCAAATCCACCCAGTCCAATTCTAGGTTTCAGGGCTCCGATGTATTTCAGTGACCATCTATTTCAACTTCAGAATAGCCAACAGCTAATATATTATCTGAATAAAAAACATTTTTAATAGACCTTTCCAGTGTTCTTTTATATGAGGGCTAGAGTATCACTTGATACGCTCAAGAGGAGGGCAGAGTAATATTAATTAAGCTGTCCGCAAAACTTTTCTCTTGCAGAATAAACATTTCTAATGCTAATAATAAGGCAACTAGACATATTGTTACAAAAACAATCTTCACTTCAGGGTACCAGGAGGACCAAACAGGGCCATGGGAATTAGGGTGAAGAGCCACAAAGAGCTACTCCTCCTCAAAAATGGGACAACCAAAGGGCTACATTGCTAAAAAGTACTTAAAGAATATAAGCTGTTGTACAACCAACCAGAGGGGAGTCTTCTCCCGGTGTCTGTCTGAGCCTCACAGGCAGGATCCTATCTTTCATAAAAAGGTATTTTCCAGCGGTGGAGCTGCTCAGCTTGCAACTCAAACAGACAATCAGGGCCCAAAAGTTCCTTTATTCCTTCAGGGTAGGGCACCCACCCTCTGGGGCAAATGTATTCAGGGATCCTGTCCAGTGTCACATGCAGTGCACCAGTATTCTTCACTTTAATCTAACAGGCACCAAAGGCACAGCACCTGTACCCTGTACTCAAGACCTTCCATACCTCCTGTGTTGCTCCGCTTGCGCATTGCACTTTTGTCAGGGCCACAGATTGTGCCCAGTATGCCCAGGCACCTCTTGTTCAACAGAGTTGCAGACCTGCATTCACTTGGGGACCAGGACTCAGATGACTGATGCTGGGATATCTGAAGCAACCCTTGTTTCAAAGGGGGTCACCTTAAGCAAAAGCCTCCTTGCTGTCCTTGTCGGACTGTGACTCTCTCAGCTGGGCATCAAAAACTGGATCCATGCAAAGAATTATCCATCCTGATTTGTGACCCCATCTTTCGTCCAAGACAGTAGCAGGGGTACACACTTCACCGTTTTGTTACAGACCACAGTGCTTCCGGCCTTCTACCTTTACTGTGGTCCTAGTTGCCAGCAATGCCTGTGCTGGTTCCCTTTACCTCAACTCCAAGCTGGATCGGCGCTGACTCCCCAGGCTGAATCTGATGTCCGGGCCCCTCTGGCAATGGTTGTAGGGCTGCAGAGATCTATTGGTGGTCAGAACAAAAGATCTTTAGACAAGGCATACAAATAATCTATCAACAGAGAGGATACACTATTTCAGAATACTTCTTTAGTCTTGGGGCACCCATACATTAGCAAGGCACCCAAGAACCACTTCATCTATCTGAGAGTAAAAAAACGTTTGGAAAATCTAAAAACTGCTAATTTAACAGGGTCCCTTATTGCATAAATAACTCACAAAACCTCAACATAGTGGGTACATGAATTTCTCCAGCAAAACCTACTGTGGCAAACAAACTCCTATAAAGCAATATTTTCCTTCAAGATGTTTTCTGAGGATCAAACAGGCATCTTTCCTAAAATTGTGAACCCTTGTGCATTCTACTTTTCACGATCTGGACTATGTAACATAATTTTTAGATTTAAAAAACCTATTCACCAGCTCTAATAAGGGCTGTGAGCTCAATTACATAGGCTAACTAATATGAGACTAGCAATGACCTTGAAAAACTGTATTTAGCATGAGAATAACATAAACAATAATGGTGTTTTCACCTGAGAATTTTAGAACAAAAACTACCCACATATGGTTCCCCTTAAAGGTCAAATAAGGAAACATCAATCTATTGTACTCATCATTTCATAATTTCATCAGACAGGATGGACAGTACCATGGCGTATTTTTGTTATTCATTTTAATAATCTTAACAATTTAAAAACATTATTAGTGAATAGCCAATTAGATATCTCATGGCCCTTCCTAGACAGCTTAGACAGGCTCAAGAGAGAGTGAGAAAAAGAGAGAGAGAGCACGTAAGGCAAGAAAAAATGGCAATATTTTACTTAATTTTGCTTACATTTAATTTGCCCAGGAGCTAGTCTCCCTAATCTCCTCCCCCATTCGACCGTAGGTAACCGAAACAGGTGACCTTCTGTCAACAATATTTACCCTCCTTTTTCGAAGCTGGGCACAAGCAATTAAACATAATAGCACATTAATGCAAATTTTATTTCATAGCCTTTTGATCTGGCCCTAGCACAACAATTTCGAGTGAAAACCAGTATTTCTGTATGCATGGCAGAGCTATTCTTTGCATATGGTCTACAGACGCTGCTATCCCTTGATAATGTTATTCAATAGGATAAACCCCACCTGCATATCTCCTATACTAGTATTATGTCTCAAGAAAACAGTGATATCCCCATGTGCTCCTAACAGAATATGCAATATTTCCTTTAGCTAATGTTACCTAAAACAGATCTGTGGTGTCCAATCTTGTTCTAGGAAGGCTTAATCAATGCCATAACTTTATTGAAACAACAAAGTAAATTCTTCCATTTCTTAAATGTGGTTAAATTACTAAGGCAATATCCTAAATATGATTAACATGAATTGAGAATTAATTTTTACCATAATTTCCCTAGGCCCATTATAGCCTCAGACATCATTAGAGCAACATTTACATTGCCTGTAGTGTTTTACCCTACAATGTTGGAATCAGGAAATGTAATTAATACAAAGAAATCAGTTTATTAATCTACTCTGTAACATTACAAGCTTTCATAGCGTAATGTAGAAATCACACACTGACAGTGTCTCCCTGCGTGGACATTTCACGTTCAGTAGTACTGGTAAGTTCTAAATACAGAACTTGGCCTCAGACCCTTAAACCTGTTGTCCCCTGTCTGAGAAAGGCTATTTCCATGTGGCTTTTACAATTCAAAGTAACTCTGGAGAAGTACAGCTGAAAAGCATTCCTGCTCCTTGCCTGCATGCTAATAATTTTAAAGGTAAGATGCACTTTTTGCTGTCTTATTTTAGTTTTTATTCCTGTGAAATGTGCGTTCTAGCACTTAAAGAACTTGATCAAAACCTCAGCCTTCTGAATGCCAAAGTGCGCCAAGAATTCCTGTGCATAAAAGTAAAAGATTGCATAAAGGCTTGCAATGTAATTCTCATGTCTGTACAGCTACTCATTGCATAACTTAATAGAGCCTTTAGATTCAGTAATATTGTCATTGCTAGAGAAACTACTGTGTACCTTTTTATTTTTGATGCACAGTATATTTTAACCATTTACACATTAAAATCTTGACACACACTTCGCACAAGATAATTTTCTGTAGTGCTTAATATTATTACATTTGCACAATAGTTGTATTAGACATTATGAAACTCCTAATAGTGCAAACAAGATTTTAATACAATGTTTTCTAACAATTATTTTCATGTACCAATTTATTTTGAACATAAAAAGTTTGTGTCACTTTTTAAAGGGCAGTTAGTATATACCCTCTGATCCACATATGTGTTTATTTAGAAAAGCAACAAGAAAGAAAGTCTTTACTTTTACCCCCACATGCATCAATCTAGGATTTTGCATTTCTTAAATAGCGAAAATTAAGGAATCGCTATTTAGGAAATGCAAAATGCTATGCATCAAGAAATCCTAAAAGTTTTTAGGATTTCTTAATTTTCGGAAATTGCGATTCCTTAATTGCGAAGTGCAATTAAGGAATGGCATTACATTGATTCCTATGGGCCTAGAGGCCCATAGGAATCAATGTAGTCAATTGGAAGGCAGTAGCAAATTGCGAGTGGCACTTAGAAAATTTCATGGGTGCAGGGGGGGGTCCAAAGGACCCCCCCCCTGCACCCCTGAAATGCAATTGAAAGTGCATGTTTCACACACACATGTCCTAAGGACATGTGTGTCTGTAACTGGACAGTTAAAAAAATGCTTTTTCAAGCATTTTTAAACAATTTCGCAAATTACCACGAGGTTGAACCTCGTGGTAATTTGCACTTCCAATTTGAATAATCGCAATTTTTGTTTTAATGATGCATTGCTTTTAAGGAATCGCACATTTGCAATTCCTTAAAAGCAATCGCATTTTTGGAATTCGGTAAAAATACCGAATTACTCAAAAATGCTTGATGCATCCCAAACACATATTTAGGAAGTGCAAACGGCCGAATTTACCGATTCGCACCGTTTGCACTTCCTAAATAGGTTGATGCATGTGCCCCTGAATCCTTTCTCTTTTATCCAAAATAATGAAGCTGTATGTCTAACTTTTCAAAGTCAGTAGTCTTTAACGCACGTGCCTTCATACCAATTTGTACTCATTTAAAACCTAATTCCCACAGCTTGATCTGTAGCTTGTGGCCGGGCATAGCCATGTGTTGTTTACTCAGCTGTGCTTTATGACCCGCAGGCGTTAACTTATTAAGCTTTTCCAGGAGTAAAAGCCCTTGCTGCTTTGTAATGTCTGCACAGAAACCCCAAAAAGATGAACTGAATGAGCTCAATTTGGTTTGTTGTCTTCATTCTGTCCTGCAAATGTTTATTTTAAAATTCAAGGAATGAATTATATAACATATGCTAAACAGCTGTACGCTACCATTAGAAGTCAAATAGTAACAACGTATAGATGTGTGAATATTGCCACAATGTTAAAAAAAAATAGAATTAACACTCAACGGGAAAAAATAGGCCTCATATAAAGAACAAAAAACTAATTTGTGTGCTTACACAACTAGGACTCAATACAAAATGTTACAGCATTATCATTAGATATTAATATTAAAAGGTATTCACATTATCTGAGTAATTAGTTGCTCCTAAAATAAAAGCGCCTCTTTTTCACATTACAACAAGATAGATTTGTACTGGCTTGGAATGCCTGGGTTTTAAATAGACTGAAATGTGCTCAATTCCCGGCGCTAGGAAAATGAGCATTTTAAACAGCTGTTCAAAGCTGTCTGTCAGAACAAACAGAGGTAACAAATGGTTTAACATTTACAAGAAGGGGGCCGCACATTCAGAACACACAACACTGCTTGTTAAGGCAAGCCATTCTCACACAAAAAACATAGTCACTGCTCACTGAAACAAGTACTTCGCAAGCATCACCACTGGTGTCAGTCCACAAACCACATAGACACTCAAAAAGAACAATTAACCCACAAATCACAACTTAGGACAAAAGCAAGAGATAGCCCAGAGACTGTACTCAAACCAAACTATTTGTAAATACCAATTTAAAGTCATATTTACAAACGAAAGGACTCTAAAAAAATAGTAAAGAGAGTACACCAAGACAATTAGACAGCCAAAAGGCTGTGCCATGTTAAAAAAAACAGGCTCAAGCCTCAAACCTTTTCCAAAATACACCAAATTAACAGTTGATCTGGCATAATACTCAAAGGCGCTCCATATCACCATTCATGAAATTTACTAAGTGTACAGATCAGGATCCTTTTTTTGTATGTATTTGTTTCACAGTGTACTATACATTAAGGAGGAAATACCATATTTAATGTACATAAACCTATTTAGGTATCCCCTCTAGGGTATTTTCTAAATCCATATTGGTACCATCAAGACAGCAACACTTTCTACGAAGTGTGCTATGAGCAGGCATGCCAAAAAATATTACAATATGATGTAATATAATCAAAGCGTATTTATCCAGATAATTATTCAAAAGTAGAGAACAATCTCCACATTACCTGCCTTTATTTGCTTCAGCAAACAAATAAACAAACCAAAATATTGGCCAAGCTATACAAAAGTGTCTTATCGCAACCTTACCAAACAAAAGTCTCCAGCTTCCAACTGCCAAGTTCTTAGTGACCTAACAGTCGTTTTAACATACCCACGCCAAAGAAGATCTCAGTCGGGACCAGCCGTCACCTAGAGGGTCAGATCAGGAAAACCGGAGAACACGTTGGTCTGCAAAGACAAAGGGTGTCCTCATGCAGGAGTACCTTCCTCAGTGGATTTCTGCCTCACGTCATGACCCCACTCTCGGATGGCCGGGTCTCCAATGATGTTCATGTTCAGGCACCAATTTGTGGAATAAAAAGACTTTTTGGGCTCACTGATGCACTGGTCCTAAAACCAACAAAGAAGAAATTGGCATGAAAGCTTTAATATCAAGAGAATGCATTTCTTAACCTCACATGAGGGAGCCTGCATCAATACGGTAAACTCAGGTCACTGTATGAGGCAGTCCAAGGAGTGCAGAAACCAAGGGCCTTTTATGGCCAGTTTATAGCTGAGTAAGCATGAAGACTCAAAAAGAGGCGGTACAAGTATACACACAAATAGCCAGTTACAAACAAGGATACATAAGAATCGCTTAGTCAACAGAGTGGGAGGAGTTACAATATTGCTGATTCTCCACTGGACTCCGATTTGGTAGTAAAATGATGTACCACACTGCAGTCCTTTGGTACAGATCTATTGGCAACATGATACAGTATATTCAAAGGCAATGAAAACATCAATTGGCACACCTTGCATAAAAAAGGTTTGGATCTTTGTTGTTTCAGTTCATATGTTTCTAACCCAACTAATGTTTGCATTTATTTATACAGCACCTTACACGTCACAGCATTAACCCCTTGGAAAGTTCTGGCAAGTCTTTCTGCAGGTATGTTACCGCTTGCGTTCTCTCTGCGTTCTTTTTTTTCCCTCTTCCTTACGCTCTTGCTTAACCAGTTTATCCTTCTCTCTCTGTTGCTTGTCCTGCTCCTTCTTCTTCTGGGATTTCTCTTGAAGGGACTCTTTTTCCAACCTTTTTGCACAGTTGATGTCTTCCACATTTGTATTTTTAAAGATAATTTTTTCCAATGGGATAGCCACTGTGGCAGCTTCTCTTTTCTCTTCATCTGCTTCATCCTCTTCATCTGTTCTGTTGGCGTACTGTGCCAAGACAGCAGCCTTTCTCTGTTTCTCTTCCTCTGAAATTTCCTTCGGTTTCACCACAATCTGGGCCTGTTTCTCCATCATGCTTGCAATTGCTCTGATCTCATCTTCTTTCTTCTCCTGTGATTGTGATGATTTTTCAGCGTAACACCATTTTGTGAACATTTCCTGGCATCATCGTCTAAGGAAACTTCCTCCAAGAAGGCACCCAGAACGCTCTGTAATGCAACCAGCCTGTCCTCGTCGCTCTTCTCTTCCCACAGCAGGCCCTGAATATAGGCCGTGTACACAGCGCTATCTATCTCCAGCGCGTCTAGTCGCTGTCCGAGCCACTCCTGAAAGCCAGACGACTCCATTCCACACTGGGACAATGCTCTGACTATTATCTATTGTACCATACACATAGAGTGGTGCCATCCCTTGAAACAATTGAAATCTCAGAAAGTGAGCTCCAGTCCGGATATTTTCTCTCTATCCCTTCCTTGTTTCTCCCCAAATTCATGAGTTTGGTGCTGTGTTCCCTCTTGCACAAATATCAAACATAGATATCAAGGGACGGCAGGGGATTTCAGTGAATTCACAATACCAGAAATAAACAAGATTGGAATGCTCCCTCTTCAATTAGGGCAATTCAAAATGTTCTCAGATTAGCATATTAAGAAGGAAGTTTATTAAAAACTACGCTGACATTATTAATCCTATACTTGTCTAGCTTAAAAAAGAAACAAATTTCAAGGGACTCAATAATCCTCCAATGCCCTTGAAATACTAACAGACATTTATTCAGGCCAGGTGTTTCCAAACATTTTATCCTTCAGATCACACCTTGGGGGCAGTCCTAATTCAAGATAACAGAAAAGAAGTGCAAGCTATCGCCTTCTATTCATGGAAGTTTACTAAACCAAAGATACATTATTGCATATCACAGAAAGGTACAAAAGGGGGTGGTGATGGACAAAGCATCTGAACCAATCAAACACTCACACCCAGTCAACAGATCGGGGTTTAATCCATCACCGTTCTTTAGCCCACTCTGCCACCCCAGTTCAGACATGGCCAAATGTAAATCAGTCTGACACTGTGCCTCATGGGAACAGTCCAGCCCGAACAGGGTGCTCCAAGGTGGCTGATATTGAGGACGAGGCCATAGAAATTAGGAGAGAGGGAGACAACATTTTGTTAGTTGATGATCCTGACTTCAATATCTGTAATGAAAAAAGAGAAAGAAGACCCAAAGCAGAGTTTAAGGTTGATGGTCATGTAGTAACTCTGATGGTAGATACAGGTTCAGCATATACTATAATCCGGGAGGCCTTGTTCAAGAAAGAGTAGGGGGACATGTTACTGAAAGCTAGTGACATTTCTCCTACTGGATATCAAGGTGAGAACATAGGATACTTTCATTCAGACATTTCTTTTATGGATAGGTCAATCAAAGGGAAAGTATATGTTGCTGTTGATGGACCACCAATCCTTGGCTGGATTCATCAATACGACTTGCACATAATAATAAATTCAAGAGCAGCTAACCAAGTCATGGTAGTAGATAACTACATACTTAGTGGCATTTTACACGATGCAAGCAGAGTGTTTAGAGATGAATTAGGAGAATTAAAGGGGTATGTATATAAGATCCTTGTAAAGAATGGTACTGATCCTGTGCAACACAAAGTGAGAAGAGTTCCCCTTGCAGTTAGAGAGGAGGCTAACATTTTTATTAATGAAATGTTACAAGGTGGTGTCATTGAACCTGTCAAGGCCTCCACAAGGGTGTCTCCTGTTGTCATCACGCAAAAGGCGGATGTCAAGGTAAGATTTTGTGTGGACTTAAGATCGTAGAATAGAAATGTTGTAGCAGACATCTTTCCTCTCCCCAATATTGGAGAGTTAGTGTCCACCTTACAGGGTGCGAAGTTCTTCACGAAATTAGATTTGAAGAACGCATATCAACAGATCCGCCTTCATGATGATTCCCGACATTTAACCGCGTTTATAACCACGGAAGGTACACTCCAGTTTACGAGACTTACATTTGGATTGATCTCTGCTGCCAGCGTCTTTCAACATATGGTAACAAAGATTTTTAAAGGAATAAAAAAGGCAATTTTTTTTCAGGATAACATTCTTGTTTTCAGTGACACCATCTCTGAACACAACCAAGTGCTTAAGTCTGTGTTGCAAAGAATTGATGATGCGGGTTTGATGTTACGTAAAGAAAAATGTTCCTTCCTTGTTCAGCACACAGAGTATGAGATTCCAGCTCAAGGTGTCAAACCAAAACAAAATCTCTTAGAGGCCATACGATCAGCTCAGTGTCCCACTGACAAGGATAAACTCCGCTCATTCATGGGCCTTATAGCGTTTTATTCTAAATTTGTGAAGAACTTCTCAGACAAAACATTAACGTTGAGGCTTTTGCTCAAGAAAGGAACAAAATGTTCATGGAATGATAGTCATGTTGAGTGTTTCAATACTATCAAGAAAGAATTGTGTGAAGCTAAAGTCTTGACCCCCTTTGATATCAAGCGCACATCTGTATTAATGGTGGATGCGAGTACCACCAGGTTGGGAGCTGTACTTTTACAGAAACATCACGAAGGAGAGAAAACCATTGCTTTTGCCTCTCGTACCCTTTCTTCTTCAGAACAAAATTATTCAGTAATCGAAAAGGAGGCTTTAGCTGCTGCTTGGGATGTACAATATTTTAGGACATATTTGTGGGGTATGAAATTTCAACTTAAAACTGATTTCAAACCCCTCATTAGGGTTTTGTCTCCAGGTGGTGCTGGGAAAGGCTCCCCAAGATTAGCAAGACTTGTGAAGGACTGGGTTCTGTAGGACCCAGCGGTGCCAGGGCACAACACCTGAAACCTTCGTGGGTAACCTGCTCCGGCGTACGAATGACAGAGACACGGGACACTTCCTTCGGCGTCAAAGATTCAAGGTTTATTTACTGCAGGGAATACAGTAGTCACGACAAGCAACACACGTGCAACTTGGGGAGACTGCTTCAAATTGGTTCTGTAGATCGCTCCTTTTATACAGTTTTTACCCATAAGACAACATGGTACACAAAAGTTTACAACCCGGTTCCCACCATCATCCCCCAGAGGGGTCGCTTTAGTCACTTTGAAGCACACAAGGTCCGGATCATAAGTGCGGAAACATTTGGCGGTTCCCAACTGTAAAAACCCATCTTCCCAACATTAGTGCATTCCAATCGGTAATAAACAGATCGAAATAGGAACAAAGACAGATGCAGAGGAAGACGGAGACAGTGGGGAGATCGGAAAGGGTGTAAAAGGGGAGGTATCAGGAAACACGAGATACAGGCATCAAAGAGACGTGCCTAATGAGATGCACGGCTGAGACAATAAGTCCGTGCGGCAAGATGAGCCTCGAGCGGCGCCATCTGCCTTACAGTAGCATCCCCCTCGTCATAAAGACCCTTACAAACATGTGTCTTCCGCAAATATCTTGGGAGTCCCAGGGTCGCGACGCGGACAACGTCCGTTCGCTGGCTACTTGAGGGCAAGAGACAAAATGGATGCCGTATCTAAGATGGAACCCGTGGGTACAGATGGAAATACCCACGTAACAGACGAACGGTTTAGGTTAGCGCAGCGAAACTACGCATACTCATTAAACTCGTCATTTGCGGTTCATAGATACCAGACTCGACCATATTCGTGCGAGTCGAATGCACCACTTACAATTGTCACGGAACCTCAGACGCTCCTTTTGCCCTCATGTAGGCAAGCACTAGTCGGAATCATATTCGATATTCATCAGACCATCGAGATGTTGCTGTAGCATAGCTCTGTCCAACCGAGTCCCCTTGGTAACAGGTGGCTGTCTCATACACGTTGTAGCACAGAGGCCACATAAGGCAGGACCACACTGCACACAAAGGCAACACGTGAACAGAAACACCACAACGACTCCGATGATCATCAGAATCTTCCAACCCCAAGTCGACATCAGGTCCCAAAACCATCCAAGTAGCGTCCAATCCCCTACTTCCACGTGTAAGGATTCGGAGATTTTATGCAACCTCGAGATGGCTTGATAAACAGTTGGAGCATTATCTGGAATGAAAATGCAGCAGCTCGAATGGATCACCTTACATACCCCACCTCGATCTGCTAAAATGACATCTAAAACCATACGGTTTTGTAACGTCATAAGTCTATCCGCCTGAAGTTCTGTGGTGATATTACCAAGGGCACTGGCAGTAATATTAGCTGTCGATTCTACCACTCGAGTCAACTGTCTCAGATTCCTACTATTAACCATAGGTCCCCAAAACGGGAGGAAACCCTTGAAAAAGTCTCCTGCCTCTTGACCGGCAGTATCCTCTTCGCTAATTACGCCTCGCACAACTCTAGTCTTATGATAATCGGCATCTACAGTAAACGTCGGAGGCAACAGATTTGCAATGAAGCATGAGCCCATGAAGTCAGCGGGCAACCATGCATATGCACGATCATAGCAGATAAAGTATGTACCCTTGGCAGCCAGAAACACAGGGGACGAGAACATCGGCAGTATGTAATTTTCAGTGCAAGCACTTGCTCCAAGTCGGGCTTGTGATCTTCGGCCACGACCCATGAGACAGAAATTACCAGTGTGGGGTACGACCCATATTGGAGGCGAGCTTTTAAGCAGCTTTTCGCTAGTGAACGCACTATATTCACCTCTACTTAGGACCCTATAGGCTTGTACCTCTTCTTCGGGAATAAGCGAGGGATCATAGATATCGCTATCTAAATCCTCTATTGCTATTGACAAAGGTTTTTTGATACGAAGTAGGACCAGAGTAGGGGGAACGTGGTTCTCGAATGGGGTGGAAACCCAGTGCGCTTCGAAACATTGTTTGAAATGCTCGAGCAGACCCTTGGGAACTATACGGTAACACCAGATATGGAATTCCCTTATCCGTAGTATGTGGCATCAACCCACACACCCAACAATTAGTAGTGTTAACCACTAACTGATGTTGATGAAGGAGCTGAATAAAGGAATTGTTGCGGAATTCTACACGTCTAGCCTGTTCGTGTTCGGGTAACATATGAAAAGAATGAGGGGAAGCAGTGGAGGTAAGTTTAGGGTCAGGGGTAGGAGTAGGTGTAGCAGAAAGTAAGAAGTAAGACATCGTGTAATACACCCCACCTGCCAATAATGCAGAAGCAGTCAAAAACAATACAAACAGTTGGAATATAAAACATTTGGTACGACTGAGTTGCTGCAGCTTGAATCTATGAGCCTGGGCTCCTTCCAAATCGTTCAGCTTCGAGAATGCCATTCCCTACGACCGTCCGCAACGTTTCTTGACGCACTTCGTTCTGTGTAGCAATAGTCAATCCCTAGGAGTTCCCAGGAACCGACGGCCTTTAACCTAGCGTCAAGACCTACTATCCAGAAGGAAGTACGCGCGCGGCCCTACGGCCTTTAATGCACAATATGTATATATATATATGCAAAAACAAAGTCTCTCGGCTGTGGAAGCAAAAAGTATAAGGAATGAAGCTCAGTGTGTATATACAAGAATAATCACAGCAATATGAATGTTCAAACTGGTCGTGGAAAACGAGATAATGCAATTATCAAAGAACAGAACAGGATCTTTTATTAGTCTTTAGTGCGGGATCGTAGAAAGTATCGCGTTTTCCCAGGACGTGTCTGCTCGTCGAACAAAGGATCCGTTGAAGAGACAGCGTCCTGCTGATCAGTTGAGTGTTCTGGTCTCGAGTCTTTTGTTGACAATTGTTCAACAGAGTCTTTCTGCTGTGCTGAGGATTCTCCAACAGGCTGCGCGTCGCTGAAAGGTACAAACGCTGGCAATCCTTCGGTTTCAGTTGATGCAATGCCTCTCCTTACCCACGGGTCTGCCGACAAAGGGATAGGGACCTTTTTGGTATGGGTGGCATGCACCCAATTCTTACGTCCCTCGAGACGAACAGCAGTCCTCGTGGCCAGGAGCACCTGGTAGGGTCCAGTAAACCTCGGGTCCAGGTTATTCTTGCGTGAAAAATTTCTTGTCACCACCCAATCTCCGGGCTGGAGCTGGTGGCCTGGACCCTCCGTCTGCGTCGGCAATGCGTCGTAAACCTGTTGGTGAATTAACCTCAGTTTAGCAGTCAAGTCATGTAGATAATCGATCAACATTGGATACTCAAGATCAGAGAACGTTCCTGGCCTAGGAACCCCCCACACATTCGCAGGACGGCCGAACACTATTTCATAGGGACTAAGCCCTACTCGGGAGTGTACAGTCGCCCTAGTTGACAGTAATGCTAAAGGTAAAGCGTCAGGCCACGAAAGACCAGTCGTAGCCTGAATCTTCGCTAGCTTTAGTTTAAGGGTGCCGTTGTACCCTTCAACCAAACCAGCTGACTGGGGATGATTGGCGCTATGGAATTTTTGATTAATTCCAAGGCCCTTACACACACTCCTCATCACACTACCCACGAACTCACTTCCGTTATCTGACCACACGACTCTAGGCATTCCGTACCGAGGAAAATATTCCTTCAGTAGGATTTTCGCAGTAGACAAAGCAGTATTGTCTTTGAGAGGATAGGCCTCGATCCATCGGGAGAATGCGCAAACCACAACTAAAACGTATTTCAAGTTATTGCATCGTTCCATATGGATGAAGTCCAATTGAATCACCTCAAAGGGACATGAAGGGGGAGCAAAACTGCCAGGAGGAGTTGGGGTTCCTTTGCCAGGATTGTACATCATACACACCATACAATTCTTCACCAGACGTTCAGCACATTTCGTGATACCATCATTCTTCCATACAGGAGACAGCAACTTACAAATACCTTTCGCGCTAATATGTGCTAACCCATGTGCCATTGTCACAACGGCCAGCACATACGCATCGGGCAACAACCATCTTTTCTGATCCGACAAATCAATCCAGCAACCATTCACATCCAACTTTCCCGTGCTTTCTTTCCACTTCATCTTTTCAGTCTCGGTGGCCTCATTCTGAATTTCTTTCACACTTTCGATAGTGTCCTCACACATACTCGATTCTGTAGGCCACCTAACCAAACTCGTCACATACATCCGAGTGCTAAGGTTCCGGGCAGTCTCCTTAGCAATCTCGTCTGCAAACGCATTACCACGACCAATATCATCCGTCACCTTACGATGCGCACTACATTTAACAATCGCTACTTGCTTAGGCAACGTCAGTGCATCCAAAAGATCATTCACAAGCTGGCCATGCTGAATCTTCGTACCGTGCGACGTCAAGAACCCTCTCTCTCTCCACAATCGTCCAAAACTATGTGCGACACCAAATGCGTATTGGCTGTCGGTAAACACATTCACACGTTTCCCTTTGGCTAACACGCACGCTCTAGTGAGAGCGATCAATTCTGCAGCTTGGGCAGAATTCTGATTCAACCTTGCAGTCTCAACAACAGTATTCAACGTTACAACAGCATAAGCGGTAGTCACATCGCCATTCGACAACTTAAAACATGACCCATCCACATACAGTGTACCATCTGGTTCTTCCAATGGGGTGTTTTTAAGGTCCACTCGACCTTTTGTTTCTTCTTCAGTCCTCAAGTAGCAGTCATGCTCTGCTACTTCATCTGACTCTGTGCTAATTGGTAACAAAGTTGCCGGGTTCAGAACATTACAACGTTTTATCTGAATATGACTTGCCAGCAACGTCAACTCGTACCCAGACAACCTCGCACTCGTCAAGTGCTGAGTTTTCGTACGATTCAAAAGAGTATCGACTGCATGCGGAACCATCACCGTAAGCATATTATCCATGACCAGTCCTGCTGATTGTCGGATGGAGACCGCAGCTGCCGCTGTTGCTCTCAAGCAACTCGGCAATGCTCTAGCTACTGGGTCCAAGGTCGAGGAAAAATATGCACATGGACGCTGTTTACCACCAAAAGGTTGCGTTAAGACACTCAAAGCACAACCTTCCCTCTCGTGAACATATAATGTAAACGGCTTGCTGTAGTCAGGAGTACCCAACACAGGAGCCGAACACAATGAATCACGCAGTTCAGAAAAACTTTTCTGACATTCTTCCGTCCATGGTAAAGGAGTTGTAACATCCTTACACGTAAGAGCCACCAATGGTTTCGCTAGCAATGAAAAATTAGGAATCCATTGCCTGCAGTACGACGTGATACCTAGAAAGGCACGCACATCTCTTTGGGTTTTTGGCACAGCCATTCGCGCAATCGCTGCAATTCTCTCTGGGGTCAACCTCCTTCCCTCCTTTGACAATAAGTGACCTAAATAGGTTACTTCTTGACAACAATATTGGAGTTTAGAAGGGGACACCTTATGATTCAACTCACAGAGATGTTGCAGCAATGACACCGTAGCAATTTTGCAAATGCCCTGAGTATCGGCAGCCACCAATAAGTCATTGACGTATTGGATTAAGGCCGCACCGACCGGCAACCTAAATGCATCCAGTTGACCCTTCAAGGCTTGACTGTAAATCGATGGACTTTCACAGTAGCCCTGAGGAGCGCGCTTGAACCGGAAACTGCGTCCACCGAGAGAGAAACCGAAAAGGTCCCTGCTCTCCTCGGCAATCGGGATGCTGAAAAACGCATTTTTCAAGTCAATCACCGAAAACCACGATGCAGAAGCTGGAATCAGAGTCAGTAATGCCGTGATGTCAGGCACAACAGGGAATTGAGGAACCACTATTTTATTCACCTCCCGTAAATCGATAAAACTAGCGGCAAGAGGAGAATTACGAGAACGAGTAGAGGGAGAAGTATAGGACACAGGACTAACAAGTGAAGGAGTAGAAACAGTAGCAACAGCAGGAGTTAACAAAACAGGAGCAGCAGCGGGAGCAGGAGTATGTGGAAGCGGAGGAGCAGTAGGGATAGCAACAGGCAAAGGAGCAGGTACAGTCGGAAGAGCGGGTGCAGGTTGAGGAACAGGCGGGGGAAGAATAGGCGGAAGAATAGGTACGGCGGGAACCACAGGAGCTGCGGTACCCTGTACGTACGGAGGTGGCGACTTCATGAGATAAGACATTAAAGGATCCTCAACTGGCTCTTCCTTCTTTTCCGACTCCGTAGGCAAAGCGGGATAACATTTATCTACGGTCATACGCTGTAGTCTGTCAAACACTTCCTTATCCTTATCCTCCTTATCACGCTGAAATTGCTCTGCTTTCTTCACTATGGTAGCAACATTATCTCGCTGATTACGTTTAGTCTGTCTTATTTCTTTCTGTTTGGCCTCTTTACGCCACAACCGAAAGGCATCAAACATGGCCGGCCTTGATTTTCTTTCGAACAGTTTAATCTCTAGATTATCTAAGATCGGGGCCTCGAAGCTACCATGAGGTGGCCAACGAAGGTCACCGTCCTTCTTCGTGTATTTAATCCAATAATCATTAAAAGTAATCGGACCTAGTCCATGTTTACTATATAGTTCATAAGTGGGAGTTCCAACCGGAGGTATCGGACACGAGTCCTCCAGTCGGGAATCCGTACCACAAGGTCTGAAACAACTGAACAAAGTACTGCGACCAGGCATCTTGCACACTAGCCGAGTTTCACAAACTTCAAGGGTTACGGGATTTACCAAGTCCCAGCAAAGAACAAAACCCTCGGTTTTTGGCGGCTGCAGTCGTCAAACAACACAACAACAACAAAAACGCTAGAAAAATGTCATCGACAAAAACACTCTCACAGCGTCAACAACAAAAACACTCGCTAAAGTGTCAACAACCAAGGACTCTGGGAGCGACCCACCAATACTTAACTCAAAGATCAATGGCGTCACCAGGAAGGCCCGTCTATCGTCTCGCTCTACCAAGGTCTACGCCAGGTGCCAAAACAGGTCTACAGTCAGGGCAGCAGTCCGTCGCAGCCGTCAGGAGGCGGGAATCTTCGCGGGAAAAGTCTTCGGGCCACTTATTTCGACAACAGGATCGATGAAGCGGGGTGCACCTTCCCTCGGAGATTTCACACGAAGTTCCTCACGATCGTCGGGCTTGGACCGGTACCACTGATGCAGCCCCACGTTGGGCGCCAACTGAAGGACTGGGTTCTGTAGGACCCAGCGGTGCCAGGGCACAACACCTGAAACCTTCGTGGGTAACCTGCTCCGGCGTACGAATGACAGAGACACGGGACACTTCCTTCGGCGTCAAAGATTCAAGGTTTATTTACTGCAGGGAATACAGTAGTCACGACAAGCAACACACGTGCAACTTGGGGAGACTGCTTCAAATTGGTTCTGTAGATCGCTCCTTTTATACAGTTTTTACCCATAAGACAACATGGTACACAAAAGTTTACAACCCGGTTCCCACCATCATCCCCCAGAGGGGTCGCTTTAGTCACTTTGAAGCACACAAGGTCCGGATCATAAGTGCGGAAACATTTGGCGGTTCCCAACTGTAAAAACCCATCTTCCCAACATTAGTGCATTCCAATCGGTAATAAACAGATCGAAATAGGAACAAAGACAGATGCAGAGGAAGACGGAGACAGTGGGGAGATCGGAAAGGGTGTAAAAGGGGAGGTATCAGGAAACACGAGATACAGGCATCAAAGAGACTGCCTAATGAGATGCACGGCTGAGACAATAAGTCCGTGCGGCAAGATGAGCCTCGAGCGGCGCCATCTGCCTTACAGTAGCATCCCCCTCGTCATAAAGACCCTTACAAACATGTGTCTTCCGCAAATATCTTGGGAGTCCCAGGGTCGCGACGCGGACAACGTCCGTTCGCTGGCTACTTGAGGGCAAGAGACAAAATGGATGCCGTATCTAAGATGGAACCCGTGGGTACAGATGAAAATACCCACGTAACAGACGAACGGTTTAGGTTAGCGCAGCGAAACTACGCATACTCATTAAACTCGTCATTTGCGGTTCATAGATACCAGACTCGACCATATTCGTGCGAGTCGAATGCACCACTTACAATTGTCACGGAACCTCACTTGTTTCCAGACTTCAGGAGTTTCACTATGACATTTCCTACATTTAAGGTTGGTGCAATGTACAGGCTGACTGTCTTTCTAGACTTTCAGTCAAGTGTGAAGACACAACGGTTTATTTTTCAGATGCTCAAGATGAAGGTGCTGTGACCTTTATTCATGATATCCTAGCTTTAGGTGGTAGTATTTTCACCAAGGATGAATGGTGTGAGGCAATGGAAAAGGACATTGTTCTCACTAAGGTCATAGAGCTTGTGAAATTAGATGCAAGTTGTGAGACCTGTGTTCAACCTCCAGTTCAGGGGTATCATTAACTCAAACTAGAGGAAAACTGCTGATACATCACCTTTTTCACATATATTTGTTTCTTCAGATATAAAAGACTGCGTTTTGGGGTGTAGTCAGCTGAGGAACTTTTTCAGGATGTTATTCACAACACAATACAGCCTGTCACACATGCTTTTAATTATAATGATGATATACTGGTTTTTGGGGCCACTCGAAAAGAACATGACAAAGCTCTTACACAAGTATGCTGATTGCTTGCTGATGCCGGATTCACTTTGAAGGCAGAGAAGTGTGAGTTTCACAAAACAAAACTCAAATTCTTTGGGAATATTTTCTCTGGAAAGGGGATGACACCAGATACGGCTAAAGTACAAGCCTTGTCATCCACTACTCCACACACGAGAATTGACAATGCTGCAATCCTTTTTTGGCACGGCCAGTTACTGTTGCAGTTATATTTATGACTCCACAGGCAGTCACCTGTTGAGAGATTTGAACAGAAAAGAACACTACTGAAATG
Source organism: Lissotriton vulgaris (assembly GCF_964263255.1). Lineage (NCBI taxonomy): Eukaryota > Metazoa > Chordata > Amphibia > Caudata > Salamandridae > Lissotriton > Lissotriton vulgaris. The sequence goes on along the minus strand of NC_141689.1, from coordinate 2,001,926,630 downwards.
GCTTATTTTCCAAAACTTCACACTGAGATTGTAGTAGATGCCAACCCAGTTGTGTTGGGTGCAATCCTTGCCCAGCACAATAAACAAGACAACTCTCAAAGGCACACTGTGGCTTATTCGAGCTAGAGTCCGTCACAGACCAAACATGCTTTTTCCCAAACTGAGAAAGAAAAGTCTAGCTGTGGTGTGGTCTTGTGAACACTTCCATAAGTTTCTATATGGAAAACACTTCACCCTTGTCATTGACCACCAAGCTTTACTGACCATTTTTGGGAATCTGAAGGCCAATATGTTCACTCACATTGAGAGGTGGGGGTTTCGATTGCAAGAGTATGAGTACATTATTTTGGATAGGTCAGGGAAAGATAAAAATCCCTCTGACTACTTTTCAAGAGTGTCAGTACAGTGTCACAACACAACGTCTAAAGCAGCTGAGACCTATGTTAACTTTATAGTCAAGTCAAGCATATCTGCAGTTCTTTCAGAGGAACAAATTATTGCTGTTACAAGCACAGTTCGAGATTTGTGTGTTCTCAAATACATTATTGTCCATCAATCCTGGTAGAAAGTCACTCAACATCTTACGGATGACTTGGAATACCAAAAGTTAAAAAATGGTGCGAAGAACACTCTGTCACACTAGAAGAAATTATATTAGGGGGTTCTAGAATTGTCATTCCTGAATCCCAAGACAACAAGTCATTGAAGTTACCCAGGAGGGTCATCGTGGCATTGTAGACACTGAGAGAGTTCTTCTAGACCAAGTGTGGTTTCCTCGCCTTGAGCAATTGATTTCTTTAGACCCCTTAACAATGGGCATCATCGTATTGTAGTTTATGAGTACTCATAATTTCCCCTGAATGTCTTCAATCACACATGACAAAGCCATTTGGACATTAGATGACATCTTGAAACATGGTGTGTTCCAACCATTGTTATGTCTGACAATGGCCAATTCGAGAGTTTAATGAGTTTCACACTAACATGAATGTCAAACATCAGAAATGTACTCCTCTCTAGCCACAGGCCAACAGCATTGTTGAATGCTTCATGTGAACCCTAAAGAGAGTAGTTCAGCGTGCTGCACTAGAAGGAAGTGATCTCGAACCAGCCCTATGTTCAGCACTTCGTGCCTACTGTAGTCACTTAGTCCAGACGTGTAGAGGATCTTTAGATGTTTATTTGTAGTTGGTTACAAGTCATCCAGTTCAATCCAGTGTAGCATCAATACAAATACCCCACCAGGAGTAGCCAGGATAGTGCTCATCCCTTTTCAACTGACATCTCTGGCTCCCATCATTCTTTAATACATCATAAGATGAACATTCCACTGGCAGAGCAAGAGATTGCATGCATAACAACAAAGCCAGGGCATAACATATCCCCTTGTCTTCCATATAAAACAATGAAGAGAGAAAAGAGAACGAGAAGATAGAGGAAAGACAAAGAGAAAATCAGAAACACCGCAAAGCAATGAGAAAACAGAACAACCAAAATAAGATGTGAAGATGTAAGTTAAGAAAACAGAGAAGAAAGACAAAAAGTGAGAATGCCATAAAAATGACAAAAGGTGAGAATGCTATAAAAATGAAAAAAAGGTGAGAATGCCATCCTCCCTTCTACCACAACAACAGAAACAAAAGAGAAAACCCCAAAGACTACCCCAAGATATGCTTGCTGGCCAGGCATTTATGAAAAGAGACAAGTCATATCATACACTAACAAATAGAAGGAAAAGAAAACATCCAATGAACACAAGAACACCACAATTACAGAAAAGCAGAGAAAAACACAGAAGAAAAGAAACCAGGATCCACAGATGACACCAATAAGAGATATCAAAAGGAAAATTGAGCTGTAACAGGAAATAATGAGAATTAAAATAAATCACTGATACTTCCCATTAATTCAAGTCTCAATTATAACAAATAATTACATTGAATACCAATTGAAAGCTGTAAAAACACATTAAATTTGAGAAAATCACCAATTGGTATTCAGGCAAATACCCTGTGAAGGTAATATTGTAATAAACAAATAGTGAATGGGTGCCTGAGTGCCTGAATGGTGACTGAGAACTAAACTGGTGAGAACACACACATTAAACACGCCACGTTGAACTATTGTCCACTGTTGTGAAGGGACTAAACCCTAACAAACACCCTAAGTGAGGTAAAAACATAAAATTATTGTGCAGTGTTAAGAAGGAAATACCCTGGAAGTCATTTCATGTGCACTAAACAGATGGGACTGAAACCCATATGACACCCCGTGTGGAGGCAAAATGTTGTGCACCGTAGAATATGGGACTGTAATCAATGTGATACACCTCGGGCAATATGAAGCTTTAATTTATCTAACATTGTCCATTTGCAGGCAGGGCCGCGCCCCTATAATTGTCCATAACGAACGGGAAAAGAAAAAAAGAAAAAAATCATCGGGATGTTTATATGTAAATGGTGTACAAAAAGATAAATCAAAAATCCGAACACTTGAATTGATTAAACATTGTCCTTTTTTCAGGCAGGGCTGTGGCCCCACTATTGTCCCTAACAAACCAAAAAGGAAAAAGAGAGTGGACAAAAAAAAGTAATATTAAGGTATTTCTTGGAAAATCATTGGGCTGTCAATACGAACATGGTTTACAAAAAAGCTACATCTAACTTTATCGTTCCTTAGAGCCGGCTCAACGTTCTTCTGGAATAATATACCTGCAAACTCTCCACAACTACTCCTCAAGTAAGATACCTCCTTGATTCTGCCACAATCCAGTCCTTATTCTGACAGGGAAACAACTGTGCGAGTGCCAAACAGCCTTCTGATTTGCCTTTTTCATTTACAGACTTTGACAGTTTGCCTTTGAGTCGATAATAAGGTAAGAGGTAATTGCTAGCTGAGCAGAGTGATTATAGGAGGGTACTAGTGTTTATGCGAAGTAAGAGATGATTTTATTTTTTTGTCTTACAGAAATACTCTTGATCCTGAGGAGAATCCCCGCATAGGGGTGATTCGAAACGCGTAGACCGTTTTTGTTGTGTAGGACAATCTGTGCTCATAAAGTTTGTCCATAGTTTTTCAACACAGTATATTGTTCAGATGGTCTTGTATATATATTTTTGATGATGGTAGACTTGTGTACGCCTCACCCCAATTAAGAATAGTTTTTCAAAAAGGATACCAGGGTGGGCATTGTATGAGTGGAGTGTGATTTGGTGGATGTATGGATGTGAAGACAAGGTAAATAGGAGAATGGTTCTGTCACAGTATATTTGTTGTATGTTGATCACAGAGAGTTCTTAGAGAGTGAATGGGTTTGGAGTGTATAAAAGGGGCTTTCTTAAAAGTTTTGTCGTTGTTAGTAGAATAATACAGACTTGTATATATAAAAAACAAATCACAAAGAGAAAAGAAACAAAAATAAATAAAACATTTTTGGATTTTTGTATGAAACAGAAAGAGCAGTTTCTTGAGGGCAATTGTTTCCATCATTGCTTTGCAGTATTAACATAAAATTTCTTTGCAGCACTGGCATTAGTTTTGTTTATTGTAACCACAAGATGGCGGCACGCACGGTGACGCCGTGCCGGATGGCTCCCGGCATTACTGTGCAGTGCAGGATGACAGGCAGCAGGGTTGGCCCGAAGGAGGCGTCACGAAGACTCGAAGAAGCAAACGCTTGTGTGGCTAATTTAAATGGTAAGGGTCGCGCAGAACACAAACAGTGGTTGAAGAAGTGACTTTTTTTTTTATATTGCGCAGTAAAGTAATTTTTTAACAATAAAATGTACCTCAACAGTGGATCACCAAAGAAATGAAAAACAGTGGATTTTACATTTTAGGAGTTGATTTTGTAACTGTGTGTGGTCAGTAATGTTCTCCACAACAAACAAGTTTAGGGGGAGGCATCAAAGTTCAAAATGGCAAAAGGTGCACCCACAGCAAGTCAGCATTAGCAAGCACTACCCCAAAGACAGGAACTAGCATGTAGTGGGGAGGCAAAGGTGCAAACAGGCAGCAGAACATGTAGACAAGGAACACCCCTCCAAAATCAGCAGAAGAGGCATGTGGCAAGATAGTAGGCAAGAAAAATCGCTGCTGTGGGAAACTGCACTTCATGGGCAAACTTCCTCCAAAGGACGATACACACTTCTAGGGAACTGTACGTTGGGAGGAATCAGCGCCAAAATAGCAGGAGAGGCAGACTTCCTCCAGGACAGGCAAGCAGCAAGACAGGAAAACACTCTCCTTGTAAAAATACAGGTTGGTGTGCAGGCATCCAAATGAGGGTGCAGAGAAACAGTCATTTAGAACAGTGACTGGTACACAGGTACAGTGGTGTACCTCTTCTTCTCCACTCTCACGGCAGAAGCAGTAGGAACTGGTACATACCTTAACACGCACACTTCTTCACCAGTGTGTAGACGTAGGCTTACCCTCACAGAAAGCTCAGCACAACTAGAAGTAGGCTTTGTCTGAAACTTAGAGATACACTCAGGAGAGTAGACAGCCTTTAGAAGATGAACAGCTCTTCGAGTTGAACATACTGTGCTGCGTAGACTGGAACTGGCACTTGCGTTGAGGGCGACCAATGGGAGGTCACTGGTGGGGTCAAGGGTGCCAGTTGAAGATATTAACAGCTTCAGTTACTGTTAAGTCTCTAGTTGCAGTTGAATATAGTTTGAAGAGGTGAAAGATGCAGGTTCTTTTGAAGATCATCACCAAAAATTGTGGTGACAATCCAGATGTGTAGAGGATCTTTAGATGTTTATTTGTAGTTGCTTACAAGTCATCCTGTTCAATCCAGTATAACATCAATACAAAGACCCCACCAGGAGCAGCCAGGATAGTGCTTAGCCCTTTAAAAGTGACATCTCTGGCTCCCAACATTCTGTAATACATCATAGGATGAACATTCCACTGGCAGAGCAAGAGATTGCATGCATAACAACAAAGCCAGGATATAACACCTACCGAACAACTACCCATTCTACTAGAAGTTAAATCCCTGCCTTCCTTATGTTTAGGAGAGACATGGGAATCAAACTGCCTCAATGGACCACTCATAGGTCGAAATATGCAGACGAGATCCGTATGATGGATTCTTTGCAAAAGTCCATAATGAAGACCTATAAATCCTGATGTGCTCGGGATATGGTTTTCAAGGAAGGAAACCAAATCCTGATTAAGCAAAACTGTAAATGCAAGTCTGATGCTCAATTTGATGCTGGACCCCTGAAGGTTGTGACAAGCAAAGGACATCACAAAAGATTCATCACTCTACAAGTACCTACCTTGATGGACGTTAGCTCCAGATGTCAGAAATGAGACCTTGCCACCTGAAAGTTCAGAGAGCCCACCTCCTACGCCTACCTCTCCAGCCACACTGTCTGGGACAGGCCCTCTTCTATGCTTCGTCAATTTCACATGACTAGGTCTGGAAGACTGGTTCAAGCACCTTCAAGACTTATTGAGGGACTATGACGTATATGTGCAATATTATTACGTTCTATTTAACAGAGGGGAAGATGTATCAGAAAAAAACACATGAGGTTACCTTTAGACCCAGTGGAAACCTGGGCAATGTCCAAACAGGTAATATTTTTAGACAATTATGTAGAACATATACAATAAATGCAGAAATGGAAGAGACAAGGAGACATCAATGGTTATTGGGAGCAGTCTATATTTAAGAAGAATGGATATATAAAACAGTATCTGCACTATTTACATTAAATGTGGGTGTAACCCATAGAATCTTTTGCACAGCAGTGCTCGCGTGAAAAAGTGAACGGCACAAGTGACAAGTGAGGCAAGAAAAACTGTAAAAATTTCGCATTTGCTGTCTTGGAAACGGGACCGACTGACCTCTGGTCGGTGGTCCTGACCGCCTGATTAGAATGCGACCAAAGACTGTTCTGTTGCATTCTGACATTTCCCTACGGAAGAATGGGTTACGGCAGCAAAGCCGGTAGTAGTACATGCTCCCATAGGGGAATGGAAGGTGGTGTTAGTCCCTGCACCCCGTGGCAGGCATCTCAAGGTGACTGCCACAGGGTGCGGGATTTATCAGGTGGGCACCATCGGTGCCCTCTCGGCCCTCAACTGTGGACCACAAGGGAATGGAGGCCCTGCTAGTGACAGCCAAATATGTTTTTCCACAGAGTTTCCATGTCAGAAAGGCCGACATGGAAACCCTACCTGAATCTGTGCATCGTAATCCGGATGGCGTAAACTGACGTCCATTTAGATTACATGCCGGTTCTGACTTGCTGACGGGCTCTGTGAGCCCATTGGAAGCTAGCCGGAATGACCGGCCGGTTTAAATTCCGACCGGCTGAATCACAGTCAGCCGGTCGGAATTGAAACCGATGATGTGGTCAATTCATGTCATCTTCAGGAACGGACTACAAGGAGAATTATCGGTGCCGTACAGGGGGGAATAAAAATGGAATAGAATAAGAGAAGTGTTGATCACCAGCAGGAACCAATTTCGCGATGGAGAGAGAGGATGAAGTGCCTGTGCCAGGGGTAAACAATAGTACTTCCGGAGATGCACTCAAGGTACTGTGTGCAGGCTATCCAGGTGGATGGGTAGAGAGGGTGGCACTACCGAAGTGGTGTGCCAATGGATTTCCTGTAAAGAGAAAGGAAGGGGGTTAAGTGGGAAAATGGGCTTGGGGTTGAGAGAGCAGGTGGTGGCCAGCTGGTAGCCAAATGTGGAATACATTCAGAAAAATGAGGGAAGTGCGTAGGGAAGAAAAATGGATGGGTTTTAAAGTTATTAAGATTTGTGTCAGCGTTAATTGGGAAAAAGCATTTGGTCATGACGGGACAACATGGGTGGCAAAGACCAGTAGTGGACTATATTATCATGCACAGTCAGTGATCTGCCACGGGGTAGACGGCAGGTCAACTAATGGCAGCACGCTGTGGGTCAAGGTTGCTGTGCACAAGGACCGGAGCAAACTCACCAAAGCAGAAATACGTAGTCGGCTTGAAAGTGCAGGCATCTGGCATTCATGGGGTGGTGGAAGAAGGGGGCGGGGAGGCATGTACAAGTTGAGGCCGGTGTCAAGGCAAGGACCTCCGGATGGCATATTGGAACCAAGAACCAGGGGCGTTTAGTGGAAGAGAAATATTTGTTGAAAGTAAACAGGTAGATGGCAGTGAAGGAAGTGCTTACCTGTGAATGAAAAATGGCAGCATCCAGATTGGGTTCAGAGAGTCGCAGGGAATTGAACACGGCACAGCATGTGATAGATACAATGTTGTCAGATTTCTTGGTCTATGTGATGGCGTGTACCAAGTGGTCTACCAAGTTATTCCCTCTTTTAAAGGAAAATAAGTGTGGTTGTTTGGATAGAGTTATGTGTTTGCCAAATTTTCCAATTTTTCTCAGTGATTTTGTTTTCTCTATTGCTGGATGGGTTGAAGGTGGAGCCAAATGGAATGGGTGTGTTCTCATTTTTTTGTAGGTGGGAGCAAAATATCACTATGACTGTACCAAGTCGCTTGAAAGCCCGAGAAATCAGGCAATGTGGATATCCATGTTGGGTAAGCTTCTCGGATAGTATTGCTGCCTCCTCAGGGAAATAATCTTTTTTACATTTGCAGTTCCTCCAAATATGGAGAAATTCATAGAATGGGATGCTGACTTGAAGTCTATGAGTGTGGTAACTGGAGTATAGTAAGAGCGTGTTTCGTTCTGTTGGTTTTCAGAATAGTGTGGTACCGATCTTTTCATCTTCTACATGGAGAGTAAGATCCAAGAAAGGGAGGTCATTTTTCTTGCAGTCTAAGGTGAATTTCAGGTGAGATTGGCAGTTATTAGGCTAATCCATGTAGGACTTCAGGGTGTTTTTGCTTCCCTGCTAGAGTACGAGGATATCGTTGATATACCTGCACCAGAATCCTAGTTAATCAAAGGACGGGTTAAGAGGTGTAAAGATGCACTTTTTTCTTCAAGATTGTTTATGTACAGAATAGCAAGTTAGGTACAAAACATGCACCCATGGAGACACAATTGATTTGGAGGTAAGATGTGTCCTTGTATAGAAAGTAATTATTGCTTGGAGCAATTTTGAGTAAGCCCATTACAGGTTCAGTAGGAAAGCGGGTAGGTTTAGGTCAGGCGTCCAAAAGATTATGAATAATTAATAGGCCATTGTCATGTGTGATATTTGTGTATAGCAATTCGATGTCAAGGCCTACCATCAAGTCGGTGTTGGTGTTGAATGGTCTGTCTTCTATGAGGTAATGAGGTCAGTACTGTCTCGTATAAATGTGTCTGTGGAGGGCACAAATTCCTTAATAAAGGCAATTATGGGCCTTATTTTTGAGGCCTTGCAGCAGTTTTGCGCTTCCGTTGCGTCACTTTTTGTGACGCATCGGCGGCGTAAAACATGCCTCCTGGTGTGCCCTATTTACAAAGTGACGCATCCAAGCAGATGCGTCACTTTGTAATTCTCTGCGCTACATTATATCTGCATCAGGTATAATGTATGTAGGGTGGGCGTTCCCACGTAATTAAGACTCGTAGAAGTGATGCAGTGAAATATACGAGATTTCACTGCGTCACTTCTAGGGTGCAAATGTGTCAAAAACGTACAACTGCTTCACAGCAGGCATAAGACTGACGCAGGCCCTTTCAGATGGGGCTTGCCTCATGTGAAAGTACACATTGCTGGAGCGTTGCAACTTTTGTGCCACACTCCAGCAATGCGTCACTTTTGCGCTTGCAGATACGTCAGAAATACTGACGTATTTGTAACTCCTTCTGACATGATGCACCATACAGTATATATGACGCATCCATCATGTCGCAAGGATCTCTCACTGATAAGTGACGCATCGCTGCTTTCAATCATCGATGCATCACTTCTAATACATGAGGGCCTATATATTTACCCAATGGCTCAAGGAAGGAGCAGCAATCAAAGACAATATGACAGCCCAGGAGACTGTGTTTATGTTTTGTAGGTAGTACATAGATGGCTGGGGTCTGTGGATTTGGGTTGCTACGGAAAGTATGTCCCTTTTCTGTTATTACATTCTGCAGTCTAGCCTGATTTATTACTGAGTAGTGCCTGTTTCTCTGCAAGAGCAAGGTTAAAAGGAATAAACTCAATGTGGTTTTTATATTCATGATTTCATGGAGAACTAGTCTTTCAAAGCTCAATGTTTCCAGTGGTATAGTAACCGCTGGGGGCAAAAACGTGGAGGGAGGATGGAAAGGGGATTGGGACAGGTAGTCCCTAGGTGGTCTGTCAGAGAAAAATTGTTTTAATCTAATTCAGCAGATGAACTGGAGTAGACTTTCTTGGAGATCAAAAAAAGGTACTTCCATTAATGGGGAAGAAAGATAGACTCTTACTTAAAAGGGAAATTTCTTGAGAAGACAAATTACATCTAGAGAGATTGAAAATTGGAATAATTTTCATGTTAAGGTCTGATGTGCTGTTCAGTGCAGTTATTGGGATGGTCCCCATTGGTAAAACGTGCGTCGGGTCTGACGTTCTCCTGAGGGTTGGTACTGGTAGTTGGATCTGGCCCTGCCTCTCTCACGTCTGCGGTCCACGCCTAAAAAATGAGTGGGGAGGCGTTGTGGTAGCGGCCTGCTTTGATTTCTGTCAGTGCTAAAACCCTCCCCAAGGTGGGAATCCTTAACCCTTTTTCCGGTGCCACACAGATCCTAGATGCCTGAACCTTCAAGTTTGCTCTGTATTTCCACTTTGGTGAGTTTGCTCCAGCCCTCGCGCACAGTGACCTTGACCAGCAGCGTGCTGCCATTAGTTGACCTGTCTCCTACCCCTTGGCAGATCAAAGGCTGTGCACGATAATGTAGTCTACTACGGCCCATGTGTTCCCGTCATGCCCAATTGTTTTTCCCAATTTAATGCAGACACTGCTCTTAATAACTTTAAGGCATGTCCATTTTTTCACGCCTACCCACTTCCCTCAATTTTCTGAATATATATACCACATTATGCTACCAGCATGGCCCCATGTGCTCTCTCGAACCTTGCCCATTCTCCCCCTTCACCCCTTCCTTTCACTTCACAGGAAATTCCTTGGAACACCAGTTCAGTAGTGCCTCCATCTCTCTCCATCCACCTGGATAACCTACAGACCATACCTTGGGTGCATCCACAAAAGTACTATCATTTGCCCCCGACCCAGATACTTCATCCTTTCACTCCACAACACAATTGGTTCTCACCGGTGATCAACACTACTGTTATTCTATCCCCTTTTCATTCCCCCCTGTACAGCACCTATAGTTCTCCTTGTAACCAGGTCCTGAAGATGACCTGAATTGATCTCAGGTCGAAACGCCGTCGACTACCCAATGCAAATTTTGGCGCAATTTTGGGTCTTTAAATTGTTGATGACTCTGATTTTCTATTACAATTTCATTTGAATTTGTGTTGTCTTGCAACCATTTAAGTTACTATATGTCTCCTTGCTCTGTTTTCACAGTTTTTCTTACCTTGCTTGTTACCTGCACCGTTCACTTATTCACAAGAGCACTGCTATGCACAAGATTATATGGGTTACACCCACACCTAATGTAAATAGTGCTGATACTGTTTTATGTATCCATTCTTCTTAAATTTAGACCGCTCCTTATAATTTCAAATAACCATTCATGTCTCCTTGTCTCTTCCTTTTCTGCATTTATTGTATTCATATTATCTGTTGGGATGCTGTTGTATGTTGTAAATATGCATAGTGGTACCCCAACCTCACCTTCACTTCAGAGGGCTTTTCATCTTGCAAACAGTAAAACTCTGAAACTAGGCATTGGCGCCTTGATAGCGTAAGTGGAAGAACTTTCCAGAAGCAGATGTTGAGGAGGATAGTGAGTCCCCCCACACAAAGAAAGCACCAAGTATATGAATTGGACCTTCAGAGCGAATGATCAGAACACTCCTGTACCCATGGTACCTGTGGAATTTACAGAAGAAGGACTGTCTTTTGCCAGAAGACTGATCAGCTGCTTGAAGGACTGCCTTGCTTTCAACGTTAACAGACCTCTTCACACTGGACTTTTAAGACAATTTTTCAGCTGGACAAAGCTGATCCCTGTATTTGACCCACATTCCCTCATGGTCGGCCTGAGCTTGTGACTTTACCCCAGTCTGCCGTGACCATATGGATGCAGGTTGGACTTTGTGCCTTTAGATCAGTGGTCTCCAAACCGGTCCTGGAGGGCCGGATCCATGCCAGATTTTTAAAATTACTACATGTATCTTAATGGGGATATATCCAAAAAATCTGGCATGGATCCGGCCCTCCAGGACCGGTTTGGAGACCCCTGCTTTAGATGCAATTTTCACTAAAAACATTGAAGTTGCATATTTCCAGTTCTACTGTTTTGGATTTGTGCATTCTGGTGTCGTTTTATTAAGATGTACTCTACTTTTGTTAATTTGCTTGGGATTTTTTGTGTTGTATTTTCACCTTATTACTGTTTGAGCACTGCATAAATACTTCACACATTGCCTCTAAGATAAGCCTAACTGCTTTGTTCCAAGCCACCACAGGGTTAAGCTCAGGTTAATTTTGTTACTTTTTGTGGGTCACCCTGATAAGAATTGTGGACTTTGTCAAGTGGGGTAGCCAGCCCTCTCAACCGATAACCCAAGTTCATACATAGTCTTACCAATTGACTTTGCATGATGGTTTTGCAGCTTTGTCATGATTATATTACTGTTGATCCTCAAGACCAAAGAGGCACAATAGATCAGATCAATCGGCAATTTCGATAGCCAACTGTACATAGGATATTAAGAACTGAAAAAAACATTGTGAGATCTGTAATGAAGTCAAGATTGATTCTAAAAGAAGATTTTGTCTCCTACAACCTTTAGCAAATCCAACAGATCCGTTGGAACTCATATCTAAATATTTTATTGCACCTTTTTCAGAAGGTTGTATTACCATTATGTTCACAACAGATTATTTTACCAAAATAGCATATTTTTCACTTTCAGCCAAACTTTGAACCACCGTAAAGGTAGCAAGAATATTTCTCTCAGGCTTTAATAAACTTCATGAACGTTTTTCCATGTCCTCAGTATATAAGCAAACTCTAGAGATAATTATGCAAGAAACTGGCCCTTTTGTCAGGGTTTCATCCTCATATGGAATGACAAAATGAAAACATAGGGCCGGATTCCGATCTTGGCCGCATGGGATACTCAATGTTTTATGTTTTATGTTTATGTTTATGCAATTTTTATAGCGCGCAACTACCCAGGGGTGTCTCGGCGCTCAGAATACAGAACCATAGCTACAGCAGGCAATTATGGTGAAAAGAACCAGGTTTTTAGTTTTTTCCTAAAGCTGATGAGGGTAGGGGCAGTTTTGATGTGAAGGGGCAATGTGTTCCAAAGTTTGGCTGTGGAAATTGTGAAACACCTGTCACCCCAGTTGGCCTTCTTTGTTCGCGGGACTTTGAGCAAATGAGCAGAGGAGGAGCGAAGTGTTCTAGAATGTTCAAGGGGACAGAGAGCTCTTCTGAGAAACTGTGGGCCCAAGTTGTTAACTGCTTTATAGGCAATGCAAAGTGCCTTGACTTTTGTCCGGCTCCTGACTGGGAGCCAGTGCAGTTGCAGGATATATAGAGAAATTGATGTGAACTTGGGGACTCCTAGTAGAATTCTAGCTGAGGCATTCTGGACTAGCTGCAGTCTGTTCATGACTTTTTCCTGGGCATTCAGAAGAAGGGCATTACAATAATCTGTTTTGGAAAAGACCAAAGTGCTAATTAGAGTTTTGCCGGCTGACGAGGGAAGGTATGGCTGCAATTTTTTTATCCTTTTCAGGATAAAAAAAGATGAGGAGACCACGGAGTTGACGTGATGATGAAAAGTCATTTTATCATCAAATACAACTCCAATGTTACGAACCTTAGTGACTGGTTGAGGTGGAGCTCCCATCTCCGGTGGCCACCATTGAGGGGACCAAGCAGGTTCCAGTTTCCTGAATGTCATCACCTCTGTTGTGTCTCAATCACAAATGGGAGGGATATCCCGTCTGCCAAATTACAAGCTCAATAGGATATAATGGAATTTTCATTTGGCATATGGGTTATTCGTCACATTAATGGCAGAATAACGCAATCTGTCAGGTTCGTAAGCAGGCCCTTAATCAGACAATGGAATCTTATTTACACAGTATTGAAAATGCTGCACAAAATAATTGGATGTCTTTGCTACCATCTGCAAAATGAATAACTCAATAAATATTCTGCTAAGGGATATATATATTAATATATTACCCAGAAGTGGTCGCAACTGGATAGTTATAGTTAGATCAGCTATTCCATAGAAAAAGTGTTTTTTGTGTTGCTAATAACTTTGGCCCGTTTCACGAATCTCAATGAAACGTTCCAAATAGATGCTTCGTTTTGACTAGTTTGTGCATGGAAAGTTGTGGGTGATCCGTCAAACAGGGTCTGACAAAAAACAGGGGTCCCAAAATGCAAAATCACCATTCCATAGACTTCTTTAAGAAGGGCTACAGTAAAAACAAAGGAATTACACCAAATTTAGCAAGAAACTAGATCTTGATCTGCAGATTGTGCTTTTTGTGATTGTGATACATTTTTTCAGTAGTTTTTAAGAAATTAAACCCCAAATATATTTGTATATGTTGACGGTTGGGTCCATGAGAGTCTTACAAGAGGTCTGCGGGAGAGCAAATTAAAAAATTTAGCCCTTTCATTGGTTGAGATGTCCGTATTTCTCGTCAGTCTTCTCGCTCTTGTGTAAATTCGTTCAGTAGTTATTTTATAAAATAAGGGAAAAATATTTGAATATCGGGATGATTGTGAGAGGCTCGAGAGACTCTTGCAAAAGTGCCAAATTAAAAATGGAGCATTCTGATTTGCCTGGGGAGCTTTTTTCCTTGGGCCTATTTGCTCCTGTGGGAGTCAGACTCAGTGACACCGGCAGGGAAACAGATCAAGAGAATGATTCTGCCCACAAGGAGAATCAGAAATAGCTGCTCCCTGCAGATGGGAGCAATGCCGGCTCCCACAGCATGCAGAAAGTTGACTAGGGCTGTTTGGGTCGTGTAGTTCTCCCCATTGGCCCCAAAGAGTGTAAGGTGGGAGCTCTGGGTGGGCACCAGGGCATCCACCTTTAATTAAAGTGGGCCCCATGAGATGGGGTCCCAGGGGCAAAATATGCCTTAGGCAGGGAGCTTTGCATGTCCCCTCCTCTTTAAGGTGAGTTATGGCCCTGGGGTACTGAGTCCCCAAGGTCTTTTAATGGATCGGGAAGGAGGGACACATGCCCCGATTTCCTAAAGAAATAAAAAGGGCCTGGGCAATGGGGTCCCTAAAGCATAAGGATCAAGGAGGGGGGCCATGCAGGCACCTGCCATTTAATAACAAATGGCATTGGGTCACCAGGGCCTAAAGAGTCTCAGGGAGGGGGGTCAAACTGCCCACTCCCCTTTAAAAAATATATGACCCTGACAATGGGGCCCCCAGCATAAATGAGGCTTGATAAGTGCAGCTGTGTGGTACTCTTCTTCTTAAAAAAAAAAATATGGCCCTTGGGGATGGGGTCCCCAGGGCACTTTGAAGAGGAGGACAATGTTGCTCTCCTCCCCTTTAAAATGCATAAGACCTTGGGGAATGGGCCTCCAGGGCCTAATGAGGCTTAGGGAGGTGTCCCATGGCTCCTCCCTTAATAAGGGATGTTCTTGTATTTGGCCCTGGATGGGGTCCCTGTGGCTGAAGGCCAACTTTTGGTGTGCACAGCAAAGGCAGTGTGCAGTGTGGGGGTGGCTGCCTGCTGGGGATAAAGCTGTTGGGCCTGTTGGCAGGTGATAAAAATATCTTTTTTTGTTTTTAAAAACCTTAGAAATTCACAGAGAAAACCAAAGGTTAAAGTAACGTTATAGTCAGTGACAATATTAACGTTTTGAACAAAAAAAAGACACAGAAATTCACTAGTTATCTTTAGCAGGGTTCACTATTATTTGCACCCCTAACATGCGCTGTTTATGACCTTACATATTTCATCACTCAAGACATGTTCTATTAGAAAATTAATAACATCACTGATGAGATCATTGATGACATCACTCATGACATAATCCAAGCTTCTTTTGCACACATTGCTCTATAAGCTAGTATGACATTAGAGGCCTGAAAGTAAGTACAAAATAGTTCAGAATAAAATGAAGCATCATTAATGCTACCACATATACAACTCCTTTGGGTTATGTGCAACATTAACGATATACCATACATATGACGTGTAGCCGAGGTCACATTAACAATAAACCACAGATATATGGAAAACCCTTAATGCACACAATGTTCAATCTGCTTACAAGTGTTCAGAGAAAGCCAAGTCCCTCAAGATACTCAACATCTCTTCCAAAATTAATAACTTACTACGGGCAGCCTTTATCTGTATCAAACATCTCAGAGTCATCAAACCTACATTAAGAAATGAAATTGATATGAGTAGACAAGTGGGTACTTTAAACAGTATTTTCTCTATGGAGAGAGTTTACTCTGTACCACACTGTTTGCAGAGATTGAAACTCTCATGAGAAATGCACCAAAAGGGTATTAAAATGTATCTACTAAGAACAGTGTACACTCTATGCAAAACTTGTCCAAAGAAACAGTATTCACTTAAAATAACAAAGGTCTTACGGTGCTAAATGTCATACTAGCTCAACAGTTTATATTGTTCCTAAAACTTTACAGATACACCACCTTCTAAAGCTAAATGAGCACAAGGACATAGGCTAGTACCTAGTGCACACAGTCTTATATGTTATGTAGAAATTGATTTTGTTTATTAACTAAAGGCTGCTGACAATACTTAGTATCTCATGCGCAGAATTTTCTGCTCTGTTTTTTCTTTTTTTTGCAGAGCCAAAAAACCTCCGTGGAACAAACAGGACAGAGCTAATAAACTGTCATCTGTACACAGAGTACTCTTCACTACTAAGATTTATAAAGTGTGTAGTACCTCTATAAATCTATGATGTATTAGAAGCAAATTCGTTTTGTGACTACATACACCCAGTGCCTCAACACAGGCTGTACAAAATTAGATACAAAAGTAATACGGAAGCTACCCGCCTCTATGTAAACTATAAACCATACTAAAACACTCATTGGATGATGTCAATATCCCTTCCCTTTGCCATTATAGGCCCCGGGCAGCCCACCATCGGGCTGAACATTCAAAAAAGAGTAAGGGGCCACACAGCCCCCCCATCCTGAGTCTCTTTAGGCCCTGGGTGTCATGCTCTCACTTGGCCCCAACCGCGGAGATGACACTGTTTATTAGTTTGAAGTTAGCTAAAATGGCCGCCGAAGTAGGAGCTGCATCTCGCAAGCTCCGGGGCTTGGGATCCCATTTTTTGGGAATATCCCTGCATCAGCCTGGCTTCACGTGCCCACAACTGATCTACTCTTGGAGGTGGTTGTGGGGCTTCTGCGGCGACTTATCTCTTCATCTGCCTGATCCTCAGATGCTTCTTTCGCGAGCTGTACCTGATCTCGCCTGTGACCCCCCACTTGTTTCCCGAGTCAGTTTCAGGTAGGAGCGTCTGGGGCTCCGTTATCGATCTGCTGTCACTCAGGGCCAGAAGCTGCAACTGGGCTCTTTGCGACGGGTCGCCTCTCACCGCAGGCTTCCCTTGTTCATCAGGAGTTGCCGGAGGACACCCGAAGTGTTGTGTGCATTTCGACATGCCCTGATGCTGGAGGAGTATGGGCGACGACAAGTGCGTTAACCGGGGCCAGCCTGGAGAGATTCCAACATGGAGCAAACCTCTCCTGGGGGACACAGAGAAGCAAGTGGCGCCCAACGGTACGGTGAATGCAATCAGCGCAAAGCGGGAGACGCGACGGCTGCCATTTCCCTCTGGCACAGCACTGCATGGAGAGAAGTGCAGACTACCGAGGAGAGTCCTGTTAAGGCTGCCTCGTGGCTGATGTAGCTGCAGCATGGCCCTAAACCTACCAGAGAAATATTTTTAAACTCCAACCCCTGACGAGATTGAGGAATCCGGCGGTGCCTGACCTTAAAATGGTGCCTGCGGAGGACGCACTTCCTCGTGGTAACTCTGGCCTTCACCTCAGGTAGTTCTTCCACATTAGCGACAAGTCACTTCCCCTTTCCCTAGACCATCATTGTACCACTGACCCTAATTTGGCAGCTGCATAGGCTTTAAGGAGGAATCTCCGATTGAGGCAGTCCAGGAGACGCATGATGTAGTGACGCGAATACCCTAGGAGCCCCTGAAATTACAAATGGAAAAGATAAAAATGGGGATTGGCCGAATGGAACCCATGAGGCAGAATTGCTGTCCTGACCTCACAGTGCCCCTTTTCCTCAATGAGCTACTACTCTTCAACAAAAATTGGACCTCGACCTGCCCTCTAGCATATCCCCCATCCTGCTCTTTAGCTTCTATAGTGTAGATCAAAATGGCACCCAACACATATTAATTTACTGATGTCACCTATTACCATCAACATTGGCTGCATAGGGGCAGCAGTCTCCCAGGCTACTGAACCAATGACCCAACTTGCATTTCCCCTTCTACAGTGAGGGTCTTTCTCTACCAGCCCAACTGTCCCTGAAATGGCCTCCATAAGTGTGTCCTTCTCCAAAGCACTCCTACTCCCCTTGTTGGGGATGGATCCAGCATTTATGCCCTGGAGTCTCAGAGACCCCTCTGCGAGAGTCATCAGCGACAAGGGAGTCCCACATAGCAGAGGACTGGGAAAGATTCCCATACCGCTGGGAGCCGTCTCCTACCCAGCCGGACGTCAGACACTGTTACTTCCACATCTCCACGCTGTGTCTCCTACCCCCTCCCCCACCTCTTCCCTTCTTCATTCTTTGTCTACCTCCCCTATTCCTTTCCTCTCTCCCCTGAATTTCTCTCCCCCTGCCCGCTTTGTTTATCCTTATACCTATGCTATGCTTTTGTAACTCAAGTAACTACGCTCCAGCAACTGATGTAACTGTATAACTAGTTTCTGAAACAATGTTCTTCCTCATGTAAAGCGCTCTGATACCTCCGGGTCTAGCCAGTGCTATATAACACTTTTCAAATAAATAAATAAAATGCTGAACCTCCTTTCCATCCTGAGGACAATGCATGTCAAGGAACTAAAACTCACACTGTTCCCCTTAGGGTATTGAGATAAAATAAAAAAGAGACTTGCTGTACTGGATCTGCGTAGCGACTATGCGAAACTGCATAACAGGATTTGTCACTTCTGAACTTCTACGTTTGCAAGGTTGATGTGCCTTGGTCCAGAACCTCTGGCTTTGCAATGATGCAATGCACTGGTAATAACAAGAGGAGCTAGTTATCATCAGTACACTAACAGGTCTGTACATACAATGAACATGCATTACCCCAGTGACATAAACTAGTAGCTCGGCATGAGAGCAGAATAAACGAAATCACAGATTGGAGTGTGGCATTCCTAAGAGTAAACTTGAAATACAGATTGGAGTCATTGTCACTCCCAGGTATAAACTCTGAACATAGGTTGGAGTTACTTCCACTCCCAAGGATACACCCGGAGCAAAGATATGAGTTACTTGCATCCTAAGGATACACTCAGAGCAAAGGTTGAAGTTACTTTCCCTCCTAAGGATACAATCTGAACACAGGGTAGGACACAAGGTTGATGCATATATCAAAGACTCTGAAGTGCTTTCTCTTGGCACCACTGTTCATTGGAGAAGCACAGAACTAAAGTATTTAATCCTTGTGCTGTGACAGTTCTAGCATCAAGGTTGTAGGAAAGGTCTGGAAGATAAACACACAAGAAGCACTGGAGTAAATCACAGACAGGACATGGAGAAAAAGTCTTTAGTCTTTGAATATGTGGATACTTGGTCCTGTTTGCTTCTATAGGAGGGCTAGTGTGCACTAACCTGATATCAATTAGTTAGTCTAGTTATTCCACCTAACTGAACTTCTAAGAAGATCCCGAGGCTTTGAGTCAGGGAGTTGCAGGAGGGTTCAGAGTAGCTGTGAAGTAGAGAGCAAAGAGGAAGATGTCAAGGGAGCTGGTGCCATGGGAACCACCGGTTTGGAAGGACTAAAAGGAGACTGGAGTACTTCTTGGTTCTGGCAATATTCTTCGGTTGAGTGAAAAGGGTGAAGCTTGTTCCACAGGGAGTGAAGCCAACCCGCGATTCGGGTTTCGGCAGGGTTTATAAACTCTCTTGAGGGCTCAATGGATGTACCTATGTGGCATGTGGCATGTGGGCAGAGGGCTGTTTGGAAAACACGTGTCAGTTTACTCTCTTTGACCTTCCAGAACAGGCAGATTCAGCGTGTTGATCGGAACTAAATTACAAGAAACAAATGTATTGTTTTCACTCGAATGTGCAAAATGGAAAACAACACTAAAGGGCAGATCTGCAAGAAAGTGCTGCAGAGTGGCACCGCAAGCCCTTTGGCTGCGCCACGCTGCAGCACTTTCAGAGCACAAGAATGCAACATATTTACAATGATTTGTCACATTCCTGTGCTTTCCCCTGCACTGGCGCACAAACAGCTGCAATGCGCCGGCGCAGGTACCCTTGCACCATGGTGCAAGGATGCCTGTGCCATGGGGAGATTATTTTTGTGCAGGAAGGAGCGCCTTCCTGCACAAAAACAATCACAACAGGCATTTTCCTCTTTCAATACATGCTGTAGAATGCAGCACGCATTGAAAGAGGAAAAAAATGAGGAGAAATGAAAACATTTCTCCTTGTTGCACCTCGCTACACCACCCCTAGGGTGGCATAGGATAATGACGCATTTCCAGGTTTACGATTCCTCGTAAATCGGGAAATGTGTCTCATCCCATGGGTGTTGCGTGGGAACACCCACAGCAACACCCATGGAACACCCCTTTCACGCAAATTGCTGCGTGTAAAGGGGCCATATTTATAAGGACAGGAAAAGCCACGCAGGGTGGCTTTTCCTGTCCTTGCAAATATGTGGCAGGGAAATGCGCTGCCAGTGCATCACAAAAAGTGATGAACTGGCAGCGCAAGGGGCTTTGAAATCTGCCCCTAAGTCCCGGTAACAGCAAGAGTAAGGCTTGCAATTGTCTCACAGTATTTTGGGGGAAGCTTGCAGGGATTCAATGGAAACCACACCAAGGCTCTAGAAACAGCGGGAGCAGTTAATTCATTGGTTTACAGGATTCTGGGATACTTGCAGGGATTGTAGCACAATGGAATTACTGTGCTGGGGAACCATTGGTCAATGGCGTGTTGGGGAAGCATCAGTCATGAGGGTGCTGGGAAAAATATCTGTCATGAGAATGCTAGGAAAACATCAGTCATGAGTATGGTGGGGAAACATCAGTCATGAGGGTGTTGGGGGAACATCGTATATGAGGATGCTGGGGTGTTAGACCTATAGTATTTCTAAAGACAGTGGTCCCTAGACAGTAAAGGATAACCAAGAAAATAAATATAGATCAAGTGATTTCTATATTCTTTGTCCAGCCGGACAGAATTTAATATATCATATGTTCAGGTAGTCAGTTATCTATACAAATCCAGGTGGGACACAGCCTGTGTCTTACTACCACATATAGACAAGTATGATACACACAAGGGGAGTGTCAGGCAAGGAGAGAAAGTCTGCGTACAATCACATTTTGCAGGCTAATCAATCATAAATACACTATTGTGACATATTATATAGTATAGTCAAAGACATAAAGTGTATATAGTGTCGACGACGTTTCGATCCCTATGCTAAGATGAGGGGATCATCCTCAGGACATTGTAATTCATGCCTGTATTTCATTTCCTTATCAACTTCAAGCCTGGATGAGAATTAGACTCACATCACATAGACAATTCCTAAACGTAGAATGAAAAAAGTGGGGGGGGGGGAGGAAAGAAAAAAGGGGAGAAAAAGGGTTTATAAATTACATAAACATTATATGCATAATCACGACAGGCATGTGTGACCAGTGAGTATCTCAGATGATCTATGTGACAAGATACCCTAATATCAACATTGTGTACAATTCATTTGAAATTATTTACAAGAAGGTTGGACGAACTGCACCAAGGAAGAGCGATATAAGGTGATAGAAAATCTCATGCTGGTATAGAATCTGGCTGTTTAATTAATTCAGAGATGGCCACGAGGGTTGCATGCGCATACACACGGGAAGCATGCCTGTTGATATTAAGAGTACCAAGCATCGCAGCCAGGGCCAGTATGTAAAGGACATACCTGTGGCCAAAAACCGTGAATGAGTAAATTACGGGAGCGAGTGAGATTAAAACTACCGAAATGTATCGGGGAGTGCGGTGTTACACGGAGGATCAGGAAGCTTACCTACGATAAGGCCAGTGTGACAAGAGTCATAACGGGCAATAATTCGAAGCCTGTTGAAGATAAAATTCTGCAAGTGAAAAGGGGTATACAGAGATTATGATGCTTCAAAGAGCACCGAGTGCGTAGTACTAGCCGGTGGTGTTCTTACCGCAATATGTGGCGCGCTGCATTCTAGATGCTGGGTTGCGATGTGATTCCAGCAGCTGGGTAGGGGAGAACTGGAGTCAATTAAAGATTAAGAACGCAACGAGGCATTCGTTTTAATGGCCTACTGTGCCGCTTACCTTGGTAAAGAGCAGAGCTGCTTACTCTTGTTATAGTGGCAAAATTAACCTAAGGAGAGAGAAAATTGATATGAGGAGCGGATACGCCCGTCAGAATTCTTTAACTAGAGCAGATGGGATCATCAATTACTCTTACCGTGTGGTAGATGAGCAGTGGTCCGAGAATGGGGTCCACGCCAACAGTCGAGACGGTACTAAGAGTGACTGTTCCCGGCTTGGATGTGAACCTCCATTATGTTTAGGTCAGCCATGTGACCCTGGGGGAACGCTACACAGGCCAACAACACTACCAATGGTAACAGCATCCCCTGACAACATCACCATGACCATTGCCACCAGCAATACTGAGCTTATGCCCGGAAATACGCTACCCATCTTCAACTTGACCAAACATCATCTATCTTCTAGTGAGCTTTCAATACTGAATAAAGGCCTCTCCTTTGTTCCGACTACCCGCCCCAACTTCCTCGGCCTCCAGATGGAACTCTTAAGATTTTTCAGAAAGATAAGACTGCACAGTTTCTTTCTCCTCAATCCCTCGACACCAATAAATACCAACACTCCCTTTCGCCCACCCTCTACCTTCTCCCCCTCAGGGAGTATGGTGCCTGGAGAGATCTTCACTTTCGAGAAACTAGTATTAAAAGATCTTTCCGAAATGGAAAGTCAAAACTCATTCATTCCATATAACATCTCAATTGCGGAGAACAAGCATTAGCCGATCTGAAAGTAAATAGCTGTATAGTTATCAAGCCAGCAGACAAGGGTGGTGGGATTGTATTACAAGAAAAAGACAAATAACAAACGGAGATTCTGGGACAGCTCAGCAACACATCCCACTACTGTAAGCTACCCACTAACCCAACAAAAGAAATACAGAATCTAATAGCTCATGTCACTATGTTAATGTTAATGTTAATGTTAAAAAGTATTTATTGAGCGCACTGCCACCGGTTGGTTTCCTGGTGCTAGAGTAGACAGAGAACGAATCCTGAAGGCGAGAGGTGAAGGCGATCTGTGATAAGCTTGTTTAAAAAGCCATGTTTTTAAGGCTTTCCTAAAGGACATGAGATCCGGGCATGATCTGATCTCAAAGGGGAAGGTGTTCCAAAGGCGAGATGCAAGAACAGCAAATCTGCAGCCACCAGAGCGTTTGCGTTTGAAGGCAGGTGTCTGGAGGAGGGCTTGGTGCGCAGAGCGCAGATTGCGGGAGGGGGTGTACCTGGTGAGGAGATTGTCTATGAATTTAGGGCTTTTGCAATGGAGAGATTTAAAGATCATGCAACCAGTTTTAAACGAGCAACGTTGGGCCAGGGGGAGCCAGTGGAGGTCCATAAGCAGAGGAGAGGCTGGGTGTCATCTGGGTTGTGCAGTGATCAGCCTGGCTGCATAATTCTGGACCATCTGGAGGCGCTTTAAGAGATAAAGGGGTAGGCCTAGGTATATGGAATTTGCATAATCCAGGTGGGACAAACCCGTGGTAATCACCACCTGGGTCATGGCTGCAGGGGTGAAGAAGCTTGAGTTTTTAAGGAGAGGTCGCTGTTCAGGGGCACTCCAAGTGTCTTTGCGGCAGGGGTAGGGGTAGGAGCTTTGCCCATATCGGATGGCCATTAGTGAGGGCCCCAGAATTTGGCACTGTCCCCTGTGAGCACCAGCTCGGTTTTTCCAGGGTTTAATTTTAAGTGATTTTGGTTCATCCAGGTTTGGATGAACCGCATGGTAGACTGGAAATGAGAAATGGAGAGTGTTGAGTTGTCGAACGTAAAGAGCAATTGCAGGTCGTCTGCGTAATTAAATACAGACACCTGCATATCTCTTAAGGCCTGGATTAACGGGAGAATGTAGATGTTAAACAGGTGGGGTGACAATGATGAGCCCTGAGGGACTCCACAGGTAATGGACCATTTAGGGCCAACCAGGGTACCAATACGGACCGACTGGGAATGATTCTCCAAAAAGGACTTCAGCCAGTCTGCCGCTAGGCCCCTGATGCCAGCCTGGTTGACACGGTCGATCAGTATGTCATGGTCGACCGTATCAAAAGCGGCCGACAGATCTAGGAGCACCAGGGCCTGAGGGGAGTGTTTGTCAGCGCAGTCACGGAGCGAGTCAAGGACCGCAACTACCACTGCCTCTTTTGAGTGGGCAGGGCGAAAACCTGCCTCGTGGGAATCTAGACAGTTTGAGCTCTCCAAAAAGTTGGAAAGATGTTTTGCGACATGGGCTTCTAAAACTTTAGCCAAAAAAGGGAGCAAGGAAATTGACCGGTAGTTTGCCATGCAGGAGGGGTCCGCCCCAGGTTTCTTCAGAGGTGGGATGACTGTTGCCTCCTTGAATGCACGGGGAACTAGGCCGGAAGTGAGAGAAGTGTTCAGTAAGGTATGGGCCGGCGTAGGGACGGAGAACAGACAATCTTTGAGAATGTAGGGGGGGCATTTATCAGAGGGTGCCCCGGACTTAATTTTTGTCAATATTGCTAAGAATTGCTCAGAGGTCATGGTAGGAAACCTGTTTAGTGTAACCTCGATGGTGGGGGGATGGTGAACAGAGGGGGTAACGCTAGAAGGTCTCACTGCTGTTTTTTTGAGTAAAAAGGAATTTCAATTTTTGAATACCAAATACCCAAGAACGCCGGTAATATACACATTTCCCAAGATCCACAAAAACACTTAAAATCCCCCTGGAAGACCTATTGTCTCTGCGTGTGGCTCCATTTTGGAGTCCCTAGGACAATATGTGGACCATTTTATCACAGAATTCGTGCCTACCACAGAGTGCTATATACGCGATAGTATGGCTATGATTAACATGATTGAAGAGTACCCTTTCGACCCCACATCTAAGACAATGTGTACTTTGGATGTGGAGTCGCTCTACACCAATATCCCACAAACGATTCACTGCTGGTTATTGAGCAATTTCTTGATACACGCCCTAGCCCACATGCAGTACCCACACTTTTTATATTGCAGCTTCTGGAAATCTGATTAACAAGAAACTTTTTTCTGTTCAATGATCAGTACCATGGCCAAGTCAGGGGTACATCAATGGGAGCAGTTTTTGCTCCTAACCTGGCAATCCTCTATATGGATAACTTGGAATGGAAACACATTTTGACACCTATGAATCCCTTCCACAGTGGCATCGCCCTGTGGAAGAGATACAAAGATGACATCTTCCTCATCTGGCAGGAATCCCATGACCTATTGCTGCAGTTTCTACATTGGTTAAACAATAATTCCAGTGGCCTCACTTTTACGCTCTCTGTAAATGAACAAACGATTCCGTTCCTTGACTTGAACATCGAACATAACAATGGCATACTGTTTACAAATCTATACAGGAAACCAACAGAACACAACATGCTACTGAGCTACCAAAGCCACCATCCCCGGGCACTGCGTGACTCACTTCCCTAGTCTCAGTTTCTCCGTGTACGGAGGAAATGTTATTGCAAAGAGGACTACTTTCCGGAGGCACAGACAATGAGTAATAAACTGCAGTCTCGAGGGTACCACCACAAATTAATCCGTAGCTCCTTAAAAAGGGCTTGGTACTGCCCTAGGGATGCATTGTTGGAACCAAAAGAAAAAAAGATACAGAACCGGCTAGTTTGTGTCACGACTTTCTCCCCAGCCTCTAATGCTATCAAAAAAAGTATTAAGAAACATTGGGGCACAATTAAAGCAGGTACCCTAAACCTCGAGCACCCGTTATTTGCCTTCAAAAAATAAAAAAATATCAGGGACCACTTGGTACGCACTGTATTGCCCACCCAAGATGCAAAAGGAATCATAAATGAATTGTGGGGGCTCCCACGACTAACGGGTCATGTGAAACGTGGTTCATGTAGTGTTTGTGATTGTACTGTGGAAGGAAAAGACTTCTCTTTTGAACAAACAAACTTTCAGAGAAAACACTTCATGAATTGTAATAGCATGAATGTTATTTATGCAATTTTCTGCCCATGTCACAAAATACATGTAGGGCAGAAAACGCAGAAGGCACGCATCAGAATCTGCCAGCACAAAAGTAGGATTCAATGCAAAACACCAAATGCGCCTCTTGTGGATCACTTCATCGAAAACGGTCATACCAAACTGGATCTACAATGGACAATAGTTGACGCGATAAAAGTCCCACCAAGAGGTGGAGATATCAACCAGATCAAATGGATACTAAAGACTATAAAGCATCCACAATGGTCTCAACCGCCTCGAGGATTGCACTTCTTCATTATGACCATATAATTTCTTCTGGACAATTTGAGTACGACACTACAACATCATTCATGCCCTGTTTAAAACCATATGTGTTAAATTGAATTGTTATTAATTGTATTGGTTGGATGACTCACTAAACTATGGCATATATTTATCCCTTTACCTCACACCTTTCCCAAATGCCACCTCATTAGTTCACCTTTCCCTATGCAGAAGCAGGAGACCCTCACTTCACACCTTTCTAAAATGGCCGCCTCATTAGTTCACCTCTCCTATTGCAGAAGCTGGAGACCTTCTTCCGGTCACATGGTTTCTGTCACATGACTGGCCTAAACATAATGGAGGTTCACCTCCAAGCCGGGAACAGTCACTCTGAGCACAGTCTCGACTGTTGGCATGGACCCCATTCTAGGACCACTGCCCATCTACAACACAGTAGGAGTAATTGATGATCCCATCTGCTCTAGTTAAGAAATTCTGATGGGCGTATCCGCTCCTCATATCAATTTTCTCTCTCCTTAGGTTAATTTTGCCACTATAACAAGAGTAAGCAGCTCTGCTCTACATCCAAGGTAAGCGGCACAGTAGGCCATTAATACGCATGCCTCGTTACGTTCTTAATCTTTAATTGACTCGAGTTCTCCCCTACCCAGCTGCTGGAATCACATCGCAACCCAGCATCGAGAACGCAGCGCACCGTATATTGCGGTAAGAACACCACCAGCTAGTACTACGCACTCGGTGCTCTTTGAAGCATCATACTCTCTGTATACCCCTTTTCATTCGCAGAATTTTATCTTCACCAGGCTTCGAATTATTGCCCGTTATGACTCTTGTCACACTAGCCTTATCGTAGGTAAGCTTCCTGATCCTCCGTGTAACACCGCACTCCCCGATACATTTCGTCGTTTTAATTTACACATTCATGGTTTTTGGCCACCGGTATGTCCTTTACATACTGGCCCCGGCTGCGACATGCCATATCTAGACTGCTTGGTTCTCTTAATATCAACAGGCATGCTTCTCGTGTGCACACGCATGCAACCCTCGTGTCCATCTCTGAATTAATTAAACAGCCAGATTCTATACCAGCATGAGATTTTCTATCACCTTATATTACTCTTCCTTGGTGCAGTTCGTCCAACCTTCTTGTAAATAATTTTAAATTAATTGTACACAACGTTTATATTAGGGCATCTTGTCACATAGATCGTCTGAGATACTCACTGGTCACACATGCCTGACGGGATTATGCATATAATATTTATATAATTTATAAACCCTTTTTCTCCCCTTTTTTCTTTCCTTCCCCTCCCCCCCATTTTTTTCATTCTACGTTTATGAATTGTCTATGTGATGTGGCTTTAATTCTCATCTGGGCTTGAAATTGATAAGGAAATGAAATACAGGCATGAATTACAATGTCCTGAGGATAATCCCCTTATTTTATCATAGAAATCGAAACGTCGTCGACACTGTATACACTATATGTCTTTGACTATACTATATAATATGTCACAATAGTGTATTTACAAATTATTAGCCTGCAAAATTTGATTGTACGCAGACTTTCTCTCCTTGCCTGACACTCCCCTTGTGTATGTCATACTTGTCTTTATGTGGTAGTAGGACACAGGCAGTGTCCCACTTGGATTTGTATAGATAACTGACTACTTGAACATTTGATATATTAAATTCTGTCCGGATGGACAAAGAATATAGAAATCACTTGATCTATATTTATTTTTCTTGTTTATCCTTTATTGTCTAGGGACCACTGTCTTTAGAAATACTGTATATACCCATGGTCCCTGACCAATTGCTTGATTGGGTTTCCTGTGCCTTGAAACAAAAAAAAACAACAACAAAAAGGGGTGTTAGACCTGGCATCCTTGGTGTGGGATTCCCCTGTATTTTTTACCTTTGCCTCAAGCGCTTTTACTGTCTGTTTGACTTCGTTTTTGCTGGTCTAGATGCTTTGGGCACTTTGCCACTGCTATTCAGTGCCAAAGTGCAAGTGCTCCCTCTGTAAATTGTTGTCATGGATTAGTGGTTCCATAATTGGCTTATTTGATTTACTACTAAGACCCTGGTACAGTGAACAGTTTGTGCCCAGGACCTGTACATCAAATGCTGCTAGTGGACTTGCACCACTGATTGTGCCACCCACACAAGCAGCCTTGCAAAAGGTTCTCAGATCGGCCATTGCAGTGTCTGTGTGCAGTTCAGTACTGTCATGTCAACCTGGCAAATGCACCCACTTGCCAGGCCCTAACCCTCCCTTTTCTTACATGTGAGTCACCCCTACAGTAAGCCCAAGGTACCCCTGTGGGCACGGTACACTGTATGTGAAAGGCAGGACATGCCCTGATGTGTGTGGCATGTCCTGATAGTAAAATACTGCCAATTTTGTTTTTTCACTATTGAAAGGCTATCTGTGCCATAGGATAGCATGGGGAGTTTACTTATAAAATCTTATAAGTGTAACTGCCCACGGGAACAAGATTGCAAAGTAGAGATTGCTATGCCTGAACACAGAATATAGAGATGCATCTTTTAGTAATCATGATTTTTATATGCTGGGATTGACAATACCACTTTTAGAAAGTGGGATTTTTCTTGCTTAGCCATCCAGTGTGGCTCTGCAAGGTTTCAGTATGGCTGTGGAGTGACAGGGGCACGAATCGTGCATTCTGTTCACACACCCACTTGGGAAGGTGAGGTGTGTCCTGCCTTTCCAGGGTAAGTCAGGGCTGGGCTGAATAGACCCGGGCTGCATTTAGAGTAGGGGGAGGAGGTTTTCTTTCACCTGAATGGCCCTGGTCTGCTTCATACATTGCTGTCGCCACCTTCTGCCGTGCATTAGCACCAGAGAGGACTAACATGGTTTTGGCTGAGCACAGAGCCTCTCTGAGACCTGAGAACAAAGAGAAATGGACAATAAAAAGTGGGGCCCAGACCCCAGACTTTTAGATTACTTCTGGAACGCAAGAGGTACTTTTCACCAAGGAGAAGAGCTGGAGAAACTGAAGGAAAAGTACTGCCCCTTTGCTGTGTGCCGTTTGGGATTGACCTGCCATAGCTGTTTCTAACAAGGAGAGGTTAAAGAATTTGTTGTGTGGTGTGTCTCCTGCTTGCAGAAGATCTCCAAGGTCTTGAAGTAGAGCTTGCCTCCTGTTTTGAAGCCTCAGGGTTACAAAGACTTAACCACCAGTTCCCCTGAACTTCCTTGCTGGGAGTTCTGACCTGCCAAGAGGTGCCTGGGACTATGTTGGTCCTCTGGAGGTTGTTCCTGCTGTTGGGAGCAGGAAAAGTACTGCACTAAGAGAAGCACGACGCATCCGCACCTGTTTTTCATGCACCGCCAAAGAAACCAACGCAGCACCTGACCGCTGCTGGAGAAATCACCACATGCCGAATCCCGCTGCAGTAAGAAACCAACTCATCATCTCCCCTTCAGTAAGGAACTGACACATCACCTCCCCTGTGTGGCATTAAGGAACCGCGCATCACCTCCACTGAAATAAGGAACCAACGCATCCCCTTTCCTGGGGGTAAGGAACTGACGCATCACCTTCCATGCTGCTGTTTTTGACTGTGACGCATCCAAGGTACTTTGTGTTGAAAGTGTTGTAACAACAGTTTGCTATTGACAGAACTGATTCTACCTTTTTAAAAGTCATATTTTGATGGCTGTACTGTGGATTTTTATTGTTTTGGTTTTGTTTTGTTTAGATAAAAATTACCTATTTTTCTAAAGTGATGTGGTGTCCATTTGAACTGCTGTTCACACGGAACCCTTCTCCACTTCGGCCTTCAAAGTATTACAGTATGTGTTCACAAATGCTTTACACATTGCCTCTGAGATAAGATGTCTGCCCATGCCAAGCTACCAGGGAGGTGAGCAGTTGTTATTTTAGAAGTGTTTCCCTCTTACCCTGACTAGGAAGAAGGGTCCCTCTTCGGACAAAAGTGCAAACCATTGCCAACTAAAGACCTCAATTTCAAACATGGGGGAACATCGGTCATGAGGATGTTGGGGAAACATTACTCATGAGGGTTTTGAGGGAACATCAGTTATGACAATGCTGGGGAAACATCAGTGATGATATTATAGTGTGCCATAAAGCACCATAGGAATAAACCAACATGTGCCCTGCACACTAGACCACTACACAGGAGGTACAGGAAGGGGTTGTGACAGAGAGGGTGCGGAAGGGGCTTGTGACACTGGAGACCCCATTCTTCAGGGCCTTTTTTTAATAAGGGAAAGGGCTTGTGTGGTCTCTTTCCTCTAAGGTTTATTAGGCCCTGGGAACCCCATTGAGAAGGGCCTTTTTCCATATGGAAGGGGAAGGAGCGGCGTGGCTGCCCTACCTGAGTCTTAATAGGCACTAGGGACCCCTTACCCCAGGGCCTTTTTTTATGAAAGGGGAAGAAGGCCATGCAGCCCCCCTCACCAATTTTATTAGGACCTGAGGACCCCATCCCCCATGGCCACTACTTAACTTATAGGGGAAAAGGGACACATTGTTCCATTTCCCTAGGGACTCTATGCCCTGGGCCGGCATTAAACAAAGGTGGGTGCCCAGGTGCCAACCCAGGTCACCCACTATACACTCGTGGCCCCTGCTGGTTCCCCACAGCTATTTCTGGTGCTCCATCAGGGCGGGAGCAATCTCTAAACCTGACAGTGCAGAGAGTGAAACAGATCAAAAGTCTGCTCCTAGCTGGAGGGTGTAATTACAAAGCTACTCTGCACACCCTTTTATACATTCCTGCCAAATTTTTTGTATACCTGTATGTACACCTGTATGCCACTCCACTCTATGCCACTCCAATGTACATCACTGCAGTTTTCGCTACTCCACTGTATGCTATTCAACTGTATGCTACTCCACTGTATGACCTTCTACTGTACACTACTCCACGCTATACTATCCCACTGAATGCCACTCCAATGAATGTTACTCCACTCCACTGTCCTGCGTACTTTCTCCTTTAAAGGCTAAAAGATGACAATTTGGAGAAGAGTGTTCAAAGTTTATATTCCTAATATGCAAAGTATTGGAAATTAAAGTGACCAAACCGCCTTTAGCTCTACCTGATAAAGAAGGAATCGCATCAGTTTGATAAGATCGATAACCATTGATGGATATTGGGTCTGTTGACCATGTCTCCTGGAAGAATATAATGTCTCTGCCCTGCCATGTCAATACCCACTCCAGTAAAGACTGCTTAATGGCAATGCCTGCAACATTCCGTGTGGCTATTAGCACCTCTCGCTTTTGGTGACCCGTCCCGCCCACAGGGGGCAATGCGCCTAAATTGCTTATTTGCTCATGATCACAAATTACATTACCAATACCACCCCCAATAAATAATTGTGTCTGGCTAATAGACTCAAGTTCTTTCGGGGAAGTTGGAATCTCCTTAATGTTACATTTTAATGCCAGTTGCACTTTCCTTAAATAGTCAGTCATAGGACTCTAAATCAGCCAAGGGGGCAAATCGATTTGATAGATCATACCTTGCCTCAGGTCTATAGTGACTTGCAAGGTCTTGTATCACAGTGTTGGTGGGAATAATGGTTGGATTAGGGCTCTCAGATTATGTGGTTGCTGGTGCAAACGTGAAGTGGGACTATAGAATGTTGCTAATCGGAAGACAGTAATCTGTGAATTAAGCAAGAGAGCATTTATGCCAACTCTTAGCAAATTTCTTACCAATTGCTGATTGTTAAAATTGACAACCGCACAATCACCATTTATTGTTTTAGCAGAAGGACCCACCCATCCTGCCTTCCTGGCCATAATAATGTGTGAATCCAATTAAGTGCCCCATAAACTCAAACCTTTAACATGAGTACTGAACCAGTATAGGACTTTTGCCATTAACTGGAGGGTATAATCCCTCTGGCCTCTAGTAAATGGGGGTACGTCAACCAAAACCAGGACATAATGGAGAGGTTCCGGGGTGAGATCTAAAGTGTGAGACTTTAATACCCGATGGGGGAGGCTTTTAGCTCTGTGTTGTCTCCACTGGTCTCTCTCGTAGTCCTATTGGTTGTGGGCTACCCTTTGTTCCCTGTACTCCATGTGCTCCCATTGCTCCTTGAGCCGAAGTTCTAGTGATACACTGGGTGCTAATATTTGCACATACCTGCGCCGTAACAGATGGTATGCAAGGGATATGATGGAGAGTGTTTAATGGCATCAGGGGGTCTAAAAGATTGGTGTGATTTTTGTTTAGCTCTTCTTTGTCTCCCCTATCCATATTCAGCAATGTCCCTGGAATTTGTCCTGATACAGGATTCTGGTCCGCCCTCAGTGAATTACTGCCAATAAGGCCCTTTTCAATAAGAAAGTCCAGTTTCTCCTAAATCCTCCCCAATCTACTATTCAGTGGCTCAAATAGACTAAGCACCACTTTCTCCAATTTTACAAAGATATTCTCACTAAGTCCCTCCCTGGAGTCTTTTCCCGGGTGTGAAGGTACCGCAGCCACAAGTTCTTGGACAGATTTGTTAGCTCTCAATGCCCTCAGGGTCTTCATTTTTTGTTTCCCTCACGTCTTCCTTTAAACTACTGGTTCAACTGCAGAGTCACTGGATGCAGGGGAGTCCGGATGGGGCAGTGAATTGGATAGTGCAGCAGTTCAGTCTGGTTGCCAGAAAACAAAGTTAAGGCATCTTGTGATTTGGGAAACAGAGTGCGCCTTTGAAGGTGCAGAAAGGCTTCGCCCAACGGCCTCAGGTGAGTAGTGTTTGCTGGGGGGGCCAATTCCCACCCCAGCACAGTGCAGCAGTTCAGTCTGTCAGCCAGAAAACAGAGTTAAGGCAACCTGTGCTGCGGGAAACAGAGCACGTCTTTGAAAGTGCATAAAGGCTCCTCAAAACAGCCTCAGGTCAGTGGTGTTTGCTGGGGGACCAAATCCCACCCCAGCACAGCGCAATAGTTTTGTCTGGCAGCCAGAAAATGAAGCTAAGGTGTTCCCCCATCCAAATTACTAATCAATTCACTAATGTTACTGAAACCCTTCCCTATCTCATTAACCCAAGAACAAATAACGTCACATTAACCATACTATTCAAAAGATTGAAGTTCACAAGAGATGTTACTCAAGTTGGTGATATAAAAGTTAACAATAGAACGGTAATAAGGAATAAATATACAGCATCTCCAAACCTTTCATACTTTACAAACGCCACCTTTCTTCGCAAAAAGAATATCTAATGCTAAGCAGTTCTGCATCACCATAGCTCTAATAGAGATTGTTATGAATCAATATGAGTTCATGATATTTAAAGCAGGTCTATCCACCAATGTCTATAAAAGTCTCTTTTTCACTTCATTTATTGTCACATAAATCGGGGAAATCACATCACCTACTATATCTAAAACTACGTTTTACTCTCCTCTAGTCGACTGCTTCATCTGTTCCAATTATACCAAAAAACTCTTGTAAACACTAAAGCAAGATATCAAGATCAAGCCCAGTTTCACTGCAAATTAAAATACACAGTTTACCTAATACATAATATTCTCCTCTCAAAATCAACTCTCCTCCAATTAAAGAAATCACGACTCACAACATAACTTCTTTCTCACTCACTTTCTTCCACATATTCAGCCTTGCTACTATTGAGAGTTTCACTACGCACCATACACATTTCACCTTTCCTCTCTTGTTCCATTCTCAATATTGGTTGTAGATTTGACAATCGAAGCTCTGCTAAATTGTTCTCTTATAGACTTTTCATCTTTCCAATATCTCACAAGCTTTACTCTCCTCTCATTGTATTCCTTAATACATGTATTTTCTTTAACACTCAAACCCTACACATATACCCATTTAATAGGTTTAATGCTTAATATGTACTTTTCAGAAATGTACCATATTTTATACCCTTATTAGGTTCTACATTCTTCAAGAAAGGCAAGGGCTCTATTGACATGTTGAAATGCGCCAGATAAGGAGACAAACATTAATTATAATTAAATTTACTAACAAACACCGTGCAAGATAATCTGTGGGAAATTGTATGCTGTATATACGCAACACCTTAACCTGCAGAAGAAGGAAGGAAAGTGCAAATAGTTTCTAATCTTCATAATATGCAGAGTACTCTAGTATCATTTTAGTGTAAATGTTATATTGAAATATACTAACTAAACTTTCCGTATGTTCAAAAATGTCATATTTCCCTTCATTATGTACTGTAATTAATTACATTCTTCTGAAAGTGTATCGCACTAGAGATAGTAAGCACAATAAAAGATCAAATAAGAATATTAAAATTGTTGATAAAACAGATAAACAAATAATTTTACAGCATTTGCTGTACTCCATTTTCTATTGAGACAAAAAAGAAAAATTACTGTAAGGCTTAAAATTCAAAATGTTCTTTAAAACAATAATTGTTTTAATCTTATCTTCTTATTCCTTTCAAAACAATAATAAAAACATAAATACAAAAAAATCTTTTTTTAAACATTCTTTCAGTTCACGTTTTCAGAAGTGTTTCCCTACATTGCATTCAATAGTAAGTCACATTTTTATAGTATTTTAACCTTTCAAGGTGTTTCTTCTCATTCAGTTCCAAACTCACTTTCAAAGGTGTACTGACAATGATTTATTGTAGTGTAGATCTTTGATTCAGATTCTTCTTCCTCTAACACTGTAGCAAGCTATACACATTCAGGTGATGCATACTTTCTATGTGGTGTTCTCTTTCTGGCTGGTCTTTTAGCATCAGGTGATGATTCATTTTCACTATTTTCCTAATCTAGTTCAAATACTTCAGCACTTTCATTGATTGGCTTTAGTCTCCCTTGTTTTTCTATCTGACAATATTTTCTTTTGCAGATTATTTTCAGTGACATATTTTCCTCTGTTCTCTCTTTTTCATCTGCTTCTCCGCTCACTGATGGACTTGAACCATGATCAATCTCATTAGCATGATTCACTGTGACTTGTTTTCTTGCTTTGGGGATTCTCGTGGCTTGAATTTTCAACAACAGTCTTTCATTGTTTGGATCAGAAACTACTTCTTGCTGCTACTTATGCCTTTGACATTGCAACAGCTCTTCACTCTGATCCCCATTTTGAAACTGAGCCACTGGTAGAGGTACTAGTATATTCACCAGGCCTTCCACTTTTACTGATCTGGAATTTTAGGACATAATTTTCTTCACTAGTTTTGAAATGTTCACCCATTTCTGAATCCATGCCACAAACACCAGCTTGACCTTATGAATCAAAGGTTGTTTCACTACTTCTTTATTTGCCAATTTCACTATTTTTGTTTGAGTGGTTTGGACCCACTGCATGATTCCTGCACACTTCACCACAGTGTTTGTCATCAAGATACCTGATCTTCTTCCTCATGTGTTTTCAGACCACTATCCAGTCTCCAGGGTTCAATCCATGACAAAGTATCTCCTTTGCTGCTCTGTCACTAAATTCACCTGATGAGAGATAGATTTCACCATATCAGTCAGACTTTTTCAGTAATCTTTAACAATGTTACCAGTTATTAAAAATGAGTGCTGTTGAAGGATAATAAGCCAGTCTCATTTATCTGCCCATGATCACCTCATGGGGTGATAGATCAATCTTTCTCTCTGGGGTACATCTGAAGCTCCTAAAATCAAGAGGAAGAGCATCCAGCCATTTCAAACCAGTAGAAGCATAGACATTGCCCAATTTCTTCTTGAGAGTTCCATTCAACTTATCAACCACTCCGGAAGATTGAGGATCTAAACTACAATGGAACCTCTGATCAATTTGGTAAGCAGTGCAAATTATTTTCAAAATGTAATTATTAAAGTGCAAGCCACAACCTGTCTCAATAGAAGTTGTCAAGTCAAGTCTTGATATTAACTACTGTTAGAAATGAAAGGGCATATTATCAAGAACTGCGATAAAATTATCGCCGCTTTAGTGGCAGGAAACTACCACTAAAACGGCAATAATGGGCTTGATAATATGCCCTTGTGCATTCCCATAGCAGCCCAGGTTAACACCAGAACCTGGGCTGCTATGGGAATTCACAAGGACATATTATCAAGTCCATTATCACCGTTTTAGCTGCAGTTTCCTGCCACTAAAGCGGCGATAATTTTATCGCAGTTCTTGATAATATGCCTGAGGTCTCTAGTTGTCAGAGGTATGTACCCTGTCTAATTTGGGACCACAATCCTAGTCAGGGTAAGTTACAACAAAATCCTAAATTTCCCTGTGCTCACTCTCTGGTAGCTTGGCACAAAGCAGGCTTAACTTAGAAGACAATGTGTAAAGGACTTGTGCAATAACTCACACAGTGACACAGTGGAAACACCACAAAAAGGCGCCACGACAGTTTGGGAATATAGAGCATAGCTATCTCAATAAATAAAGACCAAAACTACACACATCCAATGAGTAGAAGTTGAGATATTGACCTTTGACGAATAAATGCGGAAAATCGCGTACAAAGTACCATTCTAGGTCCCAACCATCGAGATACGTGGATCTTCTCCATGCAGCAAAGGCCATGCAATAGTTCTGAAGATGGGAGCTGGAGTCCAGAGGCATCGAGCAGTGCGCTGGTTACACCATGCAGTCAAGGGGATGCGGTAATCTCACTGAGTTGCAGCAGCCATGATACGCTGTCCTATGTGTCGATCTCTGGAGGCAAAGTGCTGGTTCTGAAGAGAAGCACTGATTTTACTCCTGCACCCCCTTCGATGTACTGGTTCTGCTACGCACAGACAGGAGATGAGTTGAAATCCATGTTGCTAGTACCTGACCCATTTCCAGTGAGTTTGGCACTGGAGCAGGGATAGAGACTTTGATTTCCCTGAGCCTCAAGCAACAAAAGGCAAGCAAACAATCCCTTGAAGATCACTTGGAAGAATGTAGAGTTTAGGAGTCAGAGAGCAGCAGATAGCAGGGCAACAAGTAGAAAAGCAGGCATTCAAAATCAGCAGTCCAGTTGAGTCCTTTGAGCAGCACAGCAGTTCTGCTGATAGATTATAGTTGAAGATATCAAAGGGTTTGATCTGTGGGGGTCAGGGGCCCAGTACTTAGACCCAAAAATGCCTTTGAACTTGAGGTAACATCAAAGTCTAGCCACTAATTGCACACCATCTCTTTCAGCCCACTCCTGTCTGCCAGGCTAACCATGGGGGGGTAAATCAGTGCTTTGTATGTGGACAAGACACTACATATTGAAGTGTAAGGGACTGCCCTTCCCATTCCTCCTTGTTCAGGAAGACCCATCAGAATGCAGATGAATGTAGATGAGTGCTCAGAATGCAGATGAGCTTCACCTTCTTGTGTTTGTGGCTGTCTAGAGGAAATGCACAAACTGTATCTGCAACCCAACCCAGTGGTATATTGGAGACAAGGCACAAAAGAGCTAAGAGCAGAGAAATGTGGTATTTCTAAAAACAGTAATGTTAAATCCAACTTGACCAGTAAAGAGGATTTACCAAGACCATTCCAAACATGTGAAACATGAAAAAGCTGCCTACGACCTACACTGCAGTCCAGTAGGTCACAGAATCGTGATTCAGCAATGGCGGAGTCCATATCAGTTTACCGGCATCATCGCAGTCTGCATCCCAACTCAGTCCTGGTGCCACTAAGTCTGTTCCCCGACATTCATGGACACTCTCTGGTCGAACTGTGGTGGCGTCTGAACCTTTGGACTAGGGGGCAGTTTTCACCCCCATGTAGCTGATACGGAATTGGTGGTGGCAACGGGCTGTTGCATTTCTCTCCTCCATTTGCTACTTCCTCATAAAATCAAACCTTTTGGCGTCTTGCCCTTGAGGACAACTTCCACTGTCCCCCTAAACAC
The DNA here is from genome assembly GCF_964263255.1 of Lissotriton vulgaris. NCBI lineage: Eukaryota > Metazoa > Chordata > Amphibia > Caudata > Salamandridae > Lissotriton > Lissotriton vulgaris. Next base: position 2,001,888,900 of record NC_141689.1, on the reverse strand, counting down.
TCCGAAACATACACCGCGGGCAATGATGGTTACTCGTTCAGGTCGCATGGCCCATCTGACTGCACCGCAAGTCACCGTCCTGTGGCTGGGTGCCTTTGCCGGCCGCTGTGCATCCGGGGCCACTAACTATGTGCTCCGGAGATTTAGGCTGGCCCCTGAGGCTGGGCCTTGGGCTCATCAATGCCATGACTCTGTGGCCTTGCGCTGTACACAGCCTCCGGGCCAAAAGGTGTCCCACAAGGGCTCACACATCAAAGCGAGTCCATACCGGCCTGGAAGACGCATCACCGCAGGAGGCACACGCCACCACCGCAAGGACCCCCTCCAAATGCCATCTGCCAGAGTTGAAGCGGTGTCCTGACAAACTTCATGGTTGCTCAGGCTTGTCGTGGATGCCATCATCGGCCTCATTCCCTTTCAGTCCTCCAGGTGCCAGTGACTCAGTGCACCACAGGCCATATTCTGTATCTGATTGTGTTTTGTGCTGTGGATCGGTTGCACAGGTATGTCACCTCAAACAGTGTGGGGGCCCTGAGACGTTGATGGTGAAGATGATGCAGGTCTGACACACCACACTGCATCTGCATCAGGAATATATCGAAGGGACACAATCCAAGACTTTTTTTGCACATGAGCGCGCTAATCTATAGTGTCCACAGCCCAGTGCACTGCGACTCACGGACTCTTCTGTTTGAATGTTGGCTGTCCTCTGGACTTTGTCCGGCTCACGCCATCTTGCTCAGCAGTTGACTCTGTATTGCATGTGTTTACTGTTTGCATTGCACTGGTGTCCAATGTCCAAGTGGCTGCCAACACCAGACATTCCGTGCGGGTTGGCTTACACTCATCCCACACACATCCAGCACAGGCGTCACTGCACTTGTGGCCCTACCTATGAAGGGGCCGGGCGCATCTGCCCATAGCCAGTTCAACATGATCTCTGCATGTGTCCCTGTGGTCTTGTAGTATGCATCTGGGCCCAAGGCCCTACAACCTTACATTGTGCGGTGTACATTGGATGCAGACATGTCACCAGAGGCAGCGGGTTGGGGCTTGGACATGTAGCTTTGTCGTCACCTGCTCCATTCTTGAGGGGAGTGGCCAGGGCCGTCGTACGCACAGCCAATATGGTTGTGTGACTGCTAATTACATGCCCCTGGGTGTGGTTCAGTGCTGTGCATGTGCATGTGCATCTGCATGTGTCTCAATGGCAGCGAGGGTCTCCTTAGTGGGGTGTGTGTGGGCCCTGTAGGGTGATAGACCCCTACGTATGTGTCCTGATTTGCATTCCATGGGTTCGGCCCCGACCTACACATGTTGGGCCACCTCCTTTTGGCGTGCTGACACCTGCCATTGGGGTGCCATGTGTGGGTGGGTGAAGTGTCGTGAGCCAGCTGTGCCTGCGGGTGCTTCCTGCTGTGTGGTCTTTTGCAGGCTCAGTGTTCTCCTCTGAGTAGTTTGGCTGTCCGGGTCCTGGTGGGGTGTTGCGAGGAATATCCATGGGCTTTTGTAGGACATCAGTGTCGATGGTGAGGTGGTCCTCTCCGGCATCACAGATGTGTTGTATTATGTGCTCTGCTGCAGGTGTTGTGTGCCCCTCTGCAATGTGAAGGGGAGGTGCGTGTTGGCATATATGTTGGCGCATTGTGCTAGTTTGCATGCAGACTGTATGGCATTTTACATTGTGACTGTTTGGGGGTGCTGGATTCGTCTGCGGGTGTGTGTACATTTGAACTACATGATGAATTTGAGGTTGTACGCGTGCATTACATTTCACTGTTACCGGCTTTGTCAGCTGTAGTGGCGTGTTTCTGTGCATGTGCGGAGCCAGTGATGTCCTCTGTTCTGCAGTGTCAGTTATGCACGTACTTCCACGTTGTTGTCAATGTGGTGTTTGTGGGTGTGCAGTGTGCTACGCCTCGATGTGCATGTGTGCCATTGTACCCATCTCCCCCCGGCCACCCAGGCCCTGTCATTGCACTCCCTGTTGGTGTTGTGTCTGTTCCTCTCGAGCTGTGTCTGTACTCCCTACTCCTTGCACCATCTCCACACTGACAACTGAGGGCTGAGTTTCCTCCAGCTCCTTTAGTGGCGCTGGACTGCCACCTGCTGTCGCCATTGGTGCCTTCCTGTTGGCAGCGGGTTGGTTTCTGGTTTAGGTTGTCACGTCATACCGTTGCCTAATGGCCTCCTCGGCACTCCGACTGCATTCCAGATGGTCTGCTTGTGGGTCAGTTGCTGGTAGTGTTATGTCACCTCCGTGACGCTGGTCTTGTTTTCCTGCGGTCTGCACCCTGCCTTCCTCTCCCTCTTCTCCTTGGCCTTCCCCGACCCTGTTGTTCCTTGCTGGTGGTCTGTGCGGGTTGTGGGGTTCAAGTAGGCCTCTGCACTGGGTCAGTGTGCATCTATGTTGCTACGTGCTTTGGCTCGTTTCTGGTGTATTTTTTAAAGGGTTTTTATGGTGCATTTATGGTGCATTGTCCCGCTAGATGCGTGGGATAAGCAGGCCTGTGGCTGGTTTTCGCAACCTCTGTTATCTGGTGTCTATCGCATGCTATCACTTTGTTGTGAATTCCACGTTGAAACAGGTTTATTTTCCCACAATAGGCTGCGATGTTGAACGTTGAGTTATGCTACTTTTGCAGTAGTTATCACACGTTCTTGTGAATATACCCCAGAGGCTTGCAGTGTTACATAGATGTACGAAGATTCTCAATCCTACTGGCCTTATCAAACCTCGCTACTATAATAAAGCTTAGCCAGAAAAACCCTTGACTGCACCGACACAATGAATTTCATTAAAAATGACTATGCATCTTTCTGTTGCATCTATCTAATGCATTTTAAGGCCATGCACAGACATTGTAAATCCCAAAAATAAATGTAATCTTTAAGACTCTTCTTCAAAGTATTAAAATATTGCAGTTATGCTAATGCCATCCAGAGACGTTCAAACAAATATGGCACATCATACAATAAATCTTTAATTGAATGAACACACCAGTGATCACAGTAGAAGAACCTTGGCAAACGTCATAGGGAACAGGTAACATTTCAACGAAAGCAATGTAATTATAACAGTGGAAATAAACTGCTACACATCAGTTTGACTGTTCTCTGAAGAGCCTTTGGGGAGGGAATGTGTGCAGGTGGGAAAATAGGAGTGAGTGACACAGATGGAATCCATCTTGTCTTGAATGGTGTTTTGTACAGAAAATGCGGCATAACTAAAACAAGTTAATAGCCACATTTCCATACAATGTAGGAACTTCGTTTCAACTGTAATTATGATAATTCAATCTATATTTATAAAATCATGTGTAAAAAGGCAATTTAATTGTCATTACTGATGCACAAAATATAAACTCCAAAAACAATTTCAAACCAGATCCTCGGAAAGTGCATTCTTCATTTTTAAATGCATTAAACTTAATATTACAGCTAAGGGTCATAGAAATAAAATAATAATTCCACCTCTTAAATGATTGATGGTCAAGAAGAGCAAGAAGTTAATAACATATGTCATTCTCACATTCATAGAGGTATTCTTCATTTTTTTATTGATTGCAACCACAATCTTCCTTCTTAGAGATCATGGAAACAGCTTCTCAGGCCTATGCTCCAGATCTGATACAAGGTTTTGTTCATAATAATACAGGTGACTCTGGTTATCCTTGAGTGTGGGGGTGAGGGTGGGGGGAAGTGCCACTTCTCACTGGAAAAAAGACGTATACTGTCAGATATGTTTCAACGTCTATTTTGGCCTCTGAGGCTTTTGAGTCACAACTGGAGCAGCGTCAGGTTCTGTAACTCCAGCGAACAGTCCATGCAGTCATTTTCTGACTTTAGTTTTCATGTGTTTGGCTGAAGCCATTCTGAACACCCTAGACAGTTGGGTCCAGTTCCCTGCCACATGCTCAATACACTTGGCGCGCAGGTGGTGGTTGAGAACATATTCAATTTGCCTGTGTATGCTGATCCTTTTCCTTAGATTTTTTTTTCCATGCCTGAAATTACTTTGTGGAATAGTACTACGCCTTCAATGAAGTATACACAATTCCCTGAATCCATCATGACGGGAAATCGTTTCCAGTTTTTATCACAATTTCTGTTCCAGGTGAATGAATTTACAAGCATATACTAGAAGCCTGGCAAGCTCTCTTCTTGTTGCTCACTCCAAAATGCTTCCTGTACATGAGCTTCTTCAGTTCTTGCTTCTCCAGTTTTCTACCGTTTTGATCTGCCAGGTATTCTTAGACGTTTTAGATGTCTTTGGATATTTTGTCTAAAAAGCTGAAGTCTTCTTCAGTCTAAATCCTCCAGTTCTTCTCAATTCCAATCTTCAATTCTGAATAGTGGGGTCGAATTATAAAGCAACAGACTTTATCCAAGTGAAAAGAAAAAGTTCCTGCTAATAATTTCACGAAGGCCAGCTCTAGACACTTTGCCCTCTATACATAGCACAGCGTTGGCCCTTTGTTCCATCTATGCAACCCAACAGCCTCCAATTTGCTGCTGAAGGACTACGTGAGTGAAAGTAGTGCTCTTTTTCTTTGTCCTAGTGGCAGACCTCATGCTCCCCGAGTTCAGGGAAGAAGGGCAGTGCCAAGGGCACCAAAGGGTGAACTCGAAATAACAGCTAGTACCTCTGGTTACCCCTAATTTACATCCATGGAGATTGCCACAAATGTAACTGCTGTATATGTCCAGTAAGTGTAAACCCACGCACTTTTGACCATGTATTGTGATGTCAGTGAATAGATCAGCAAATGAAAAGTAAACAGAAGTTTTTGAAAAGTTAGGCCTATCTGGGTAAAGAATATCATGCTCATGGCTGCTACGTTTCATGCATTAAGATATAAATACTTACAACAAGGGGTGGTGAGGGACAGAGTCTCTGAATTAAGCAGAAAGCTCTCACCCAGTCAAGAGATCAGGGCTAGATCCAACACCGTTTTTTAAGCTCACTGCACCATCCCAGTTTCAGAACCTGGCTGTATGCAAATTAGTCTGTTCCTGTCCCAGTGCATGATGGGAACAGGGCAAACCAAACTACAAAAGCCAATTCTTACACTGGGAAGGAAACAAGCTCCCGGGGACCGGTTTCTGGCATTACAGCCGTCTTCGGCCCGGTTTGCTTGAATCCTGATGGTGCAATGAGCAAGGGTCTCACATCTGAGAATACCCTTCCACGCTTAGGGTGGACAAAAATATTTACAACAAGGGGTGGTGAGGGACAGAGTCTCTGAATTAAGCAGAAAGCTCTCACCCAGTCAAGAGATCAGGGCTAGATCCAACACCGTTTTTTAGCTCACTGCACCATCCCAGTTTCAGAACCTGGCTGTATGCAAATTAGTCTGTTCCTGTCCCAGTGCATGATGGGAACAGGGCAAACCAAACTACAAAAGCCAATTCTTACACTGGGAAGGAAACAAGCTCCCAGGGACCGGTTTCTGGCATTACAGCCGTCTTCGGCCCGGTTTGCTTGAATCCTGATGGTGCAATGAGCAAGGGTCTCACATCTGAGAATACCCTTCCACGCTTAGGGTGGACAAAAATATTTACAACAACAAAGATATAAATACAGCAGTCTTTCGACCATGCCCTGTGAAAACCTCTCTTGGATATATGTAAGAACCTTTCAGGTTGTTTCTTCTTCCTACACTTCCAAGGTTCACACGCTACGCCATGGTGTTCCCCAGGGTTCCGCATTGAGCCCAACCCTGTTTAACATCTACATTCGTCCATTAGCTCAGGAGGCTAAAACCAGGGGGATTACGCGGGTATCCTATGCCGATGACACGTAGCTTGTGATTTCTTTCTCCAACAACTCGACACAGAACCTAGTTAAATTCCAAGACGACATGGTGGGCATTGCAGAGTGGACGGTGGGCAATTGCAGACAGCTAAACTCTAGCAAATCTGAAATTCTTCTCTTAGGAAGAGACATCCACTGATGGGGGTGACTCCGGTGGCCTCTTCTTAGGACCACCTCCCCAGCCCAAAACGAGGGTTAAAAATCTGGGTGTCTGGGTCGACAGCGCCTTGAATTTGGAAGCATAGGCGAAATTGGAGGTAGGCATCTGCTTAGAACTCCATTGAGGCCTACAACCCATCCTGAGATTTTATTAGTCTCATACCCGCCATATGATTATTCAGTCCGCTATACTTTCTAGGCTGGACAATTGCAATGCATTGTATTTGGGATCTAATAAGGCAGTGATCAAAAGACTTCAGATAGTCCAAAATGCTGCAGCACTGCCTATATTTGTCCTCCACAAGTTCTATTCAGTTTCCAGTTTTGTCCACAGGCTGCATTGGCTCCTGGTGGATAAGAGAATTCTTTTCAAGGCTTTATGCATTACTCATAACATTCTTACATCTCAGGGGCCTCCCATTTTATCTAATCTACGACATCCATATGTACCCCCATGGGCTTTGCGCTCAGCCAAGCTCTCTTCAGCCTGTGTTCCTCATGTTTGAAAAACGAGAGCAGGAGGGTGCTCCTTTTGTGCCTAAGCCCCAGCCCTCAGGAACGCGCTACCTTTGCCCATTAGGAGTGTTCAGATTCACTGGGCCTTTAGAAGGGCCGTGAAGACCTGGCTATTTTCTGTCTAACCCTCTGTTTATCATTGTGGCCTTCTTCATTGAAACTAGAACTGGGACGCCCCATTGCTGGGGCAGCCATGTGCTTACTTTAACATTACATAACATTGGCATGCCAACTTCCTTAATGAGAAATTTCAGAATGGGAAACCTCCTAGATGCAAAATAACACACCAAGAAGCAAATGTGACATTTCCTTTCCCTTTTTATAGACAGGGCAGTCACCTTTACATTACTCCCGTTTCTCTGCATAATTTTCCCTCTTACATTTTTTTGGCTGGTGAGTGCCTCTCTGGTTCCTGTAATGTTCTCTTAAACCTTACCATGCAGAGCTGCATACTCTGCAAGTCTCTTTTTATTTTGGCGTACTCCACTTGTCCTTGCCCCTTTACTGCCCTTGTAATTAATGGTTTAGCTATCTATTTATATATATCTGCATCCATCATCATTTTTCAACAGTAAGACAATGCAGGTTTTTAAAAATAATCACGTGCCATCTAGTTAAGAAAGTAGTAAATTTACTTTTTGTTGAAACATATTGCTAATAAAACATTTATATTCATATCCCATACAACATAATAGAACACAGTAATCAATTAAAGATAGAAATACTTAATCCAGATACCAAATAAGTGGTGCATTCATTTGAGATCCAATTATAATTAATTTTAGCTTCCAATAAGCATACGAATGAGACATTAAATGCTAGTTTCTTAATAAGTAAATGTTAGCTCATGCTAACCAAAGAAACTTTGTTGCGCCATTTTGAAATGGCAATATAGTGGGTATATATCAGTTGCCACTATGTTACTATAGTTAGGTCAGAGTTTCCTTAAAAAGGCATTTTTAGATTCTTTAATAACTTTAGTGATGTTTGACTAATCTTCACAACACTTTCCAAACACAAGCTCATCCACTTCAGCTCTTTTATGGAATGTTTTGTGCCAATCTGTCAACCTGGGACCAAGAAAAAAGGCAGGAGACCCAAAAGTGTTATTTCCTAGTTAATTCACATAGGAACGTTTGCTCTCCGAGACAGAAAAAAATGACTGAATGGAGTGACACCAAATTTGTCAAAATGTAAGAATTTTCCTCAGCAAGCATGCTTTTTAGGTCTCGCCTAGGCAGCGCGCATGTGTTGATCTAGGAGAGGGCCTTTAGCAATCGGTCTTCACTTTTCAACACTGGCACTTGTGCTTGTGGCAGCATCCACCTTGTGGGAGCGAGCAGCGGTGTGCTGTTTGTAATTAACCTGGCTCACTCCCGCAAGGTGGATGCCGCCACAAGCACGAGTTTGAGTGCTTGAAAAGTGAAAGTAGTGGCCTTCCCTCACCTCCTGTGAGATTAGATTAATAAATGTTGTAACACCAGCTTCCGGACGCGACCATCATGCGTGATTAATCAATTCATCGCACGCGATCATCATGAGTGGTTAATCAATTAATCTCCCCATGGTCCCCCTGTTTACTAAATATGGGGTGTACTACGATATTTAAAAAAAAGAAAAGTATCTTACAATAGACAAGACCCTGTGGCAAAACACCATTGTGTAGGCCAAAGGCTGTTGTGACTGTCTGCCTGCAGTGGGTAGGGCGCAAGAAAAACCCTGTGGCCATCACTTGAACCAAATTATCAGTACTCTGTACCTCAGTACTTAGCAAGGCCTCTAATGAGGTACTGCAGAACGGGTGGCAGTGGATTTTGGGTGTGCATTGGGAATTGGTGCAAAGCCTGGACAGAGGCCAGGCCCTGTACCCAACCCCTGCTGCACAAGACTGAATGCCCCATCCAGCAAGTGCTTTGGCATCCATATGGAAGTTGGCTACAGCCTGCACCCAACCTGGCATGTGGGGGCAGAGTGCAGTGCCTGGCCAGATGTTGGGCTCCCATTGAGAATTGGGCATCTGCCTGGAGTTTGGGGAAGGTCAAATCCTGTGGCTAGCCCAGAAACCATGGTGCCACCCAGTACTGCTGTACCCAGTGAGACCCCCAGTGAGGTACCACAGTACAGACACTGGTATGGCAGTACCGAAAAACAATTTTAAAAAATGAGAAGGGTCTGATCATAGATTAGACCCTATGGCCAACTGCCATCGTGAAGGCTGTAGGCAGTGCACAGTGAGGTTGACTACAAGCAGTGGATTGGGCACTGGGCCACACCATAGCTGTGCATGTCTGAAGTCAGTACTCAGTGGGGGGAGGTCACAGGTTGCCCAAGTGTACTGAACGTTTGCTGAAATTCAAATATGATACAAAAACCCAGAGATTTAATGAAAAAGGTTCAAATGCTTTTATAATTCGACATGGTAATAAGATCTTAGCATTCTGTTTTTTTATTAAATCATTAATTCACCAGAAAACCAAGGGTTAAAGTAAATGTTGGACTTGGACTATTTGACAGGGTCATCCCTGAACTTTTTGCCTTCCTCCTATATTTTTTCTGACCTGTTGTTGGCTATTTTATGACTCTGGGCACTTTACCACTGCTGATCAGTGCTAAAGTGCATATGCTCTCCCTATTGTAAATTGATATGTGGATTAGTAACTCCATGATTGGCTGATTTGGTTTGCTTTTCAGACCCTAGTACTGTGCACTGAGTGTGCACAGGGCTTATAACCAAATGCTGCTGGTGGGCTTTCAGTACTGGCTGTGCCACCCAGAGAAGCAGCCATTAAAAATGTGTCTAAGGTCTGCCATTGCCAAGCCTGTGTGCAGTCTGGTATTGCCATGTTGACTGAGCACCTGCACCCTCTTGCCAGTCCATAAACCTTCCATTTTCTTCATATTAAACACCCCTATGTAGGCCCAAGGACAGGGTGCATTATAAGTATAAGGTAGGACAAGCCCTAAGGCATGTCCTAATAGTGAATTACAGCCATTTTCGTTGTTCACTATTGCAAGGCTACCTGTTCTCCATAACCCAGAATGGGCAGTTAGATTATTACTTTATAATCCTAACTGACTCAGGGTACATGGTAGAAATTCGAGTTTAGTATGCCTGAACTCAGAATGATATAATACATCTTTTAGTGAAGTTGATTTTAACATTCTGTGTTTGAAACTACCACTTTTAGAAAGTAGGTATTTTCTTGTCAAACTATCCAAGCCTGCCTCTGCTAGGTTGTCTAGTCCTTGTTTGAAGTTTGAGTGACAGGGCTGGGGGATTCCAAGAGACAGGATGAGTCACCCCAGTGGTGAATAGAGAGATCTGCATCTAGATGGGAGGGAGGAGTTGCACCTGGGACCTGAATAGGGCTGTGCATTCCCTCCACAATGCTGGCTCCACTTCTTGTGGTGCGTCTGATGTCTCTGCCCTGCACTGTGAAAGGAGAAAAGGAATCATGTCAACAAAGTGCTCTACAGCTGTGCCTTTCCTCCAAAATGCTGGCTCCACCTCCTGTGGGGCGTCTAATGTTTCTCCCCTGCACTGTGAGAGGATAGAAGGAGTCATATAAACAGAGCACTCCAGAACTGGTTTGGACTAGGCAAAGGCCCCTCTGCCCTCAGAGGACAAAGGATTTTGGGGTATAAATATTGGGACCCTGATTCCAAGAAATAAGATCACTTTTAGACTACAAGAAGAAGCCTTTGCTGAGGAGAGGAACCTGAAGAAACTGAGGAGAGACTATCCATAAGCTGAAGTGCTGCTTGGGGGATTGGCCTGCAGTGGTGGCCAGACTGCCAAAGGAAGGAGAAAGGAACTTTGTGTGCTTTGTTGCAACTTGTGAAGGATCTCCAAGGGCTTAGAAAAGAGCTTGCCCCTTGACCGAAATCTCAGGACCAGTAGAATTCACCAGCCCTTGTGGATTGCTGCTGGTAATGTTGTTTCGGTGGCTACAGAGGCAGGGAGCTGTGACTGACTCTCATGACCGGCCTGGTGTCCTGTAGGCACCACACCGAACAACGTCCACATCAAACAAAGCTCTGAGCTCACTGACTCCATCCTGACGCCGTCACGGAGCCGTTGCCTGCACCGCGTCTTGTGGACACCGCGACGTGCAACGCCTCGCTACACCAAATTGAACTGGTCTGACTGACATTGTTGCTGACTTCCAGTCCTGTGAATGCTTCGGAGTTGGGCACCGCTCGCACAATTCGCGACGCACCGCCCGACTCATACCTCTATCTGGACTGATCAACGCCAGCTCCCGCAATCCAGCTCTGTCGCCGCACCACAAGCTGCAAGCACCGCATAGAAGCACCATCTCGCCCCGCAACGTATGCCTCGGACCCTCCAACTCCGTCAACGGGTCGTTGCCTGCACTGCATTGAGGGACAGTGCGTCCTGCAACACTTTCTTTTCTGCACCGCGACAAATGCCTCAAGTAAAGGTACTGTGACTAAGTCTGTCGACACTTGAGTGGGCCCCTACTGACGTGGTCCGCTGGATTTGTTAGACTCTGTGTTTTTTCAGCCACTCGCACAGAAGGTTGATTTAAGCATTTTTAACAAGAACTCTGGATTTCTAATAGTATTGTAGATTATTTTTGTCGTTTATGGTCTTGTGATAAGTCTATATAAAGAATACTTATTTTTTATATAAAACCTGTGTTTTTTTCCATCTGTAGTGTTCTCACTTGATTACTGTATGTGGTCACAAATGCTTTGCACACTGCCTCTGGGATAAGCCTGTCTGCTCGTGCCAAGCTACCAAGGGGGTGAGCAGGGGTTATTTTAGGAGTGTACCCTCTTACCCTGACTAGAGAGAAGGGTCCCTATGTGTCACAAGTACCTACCTGTGCCAACTAGAGACCCCCAAATCTAACTGTAACATTATTGTTAGGTGTTGAAATGAGACCACAACTTATGTTTAAAATGTAAAAACCCATATGAATCACCATTTATACTCTAGTGAATTAACTATATCTGGTGTTCCCAGCATGCACTGCTTAAGGCCTCACATATTACACCATTCATGGTGTGTTAAATTACATCATTGATAACATCACTGATGATATCTCAATTCACATCATAGATGACACCATTGGTGATCTCAGATGACATCCTCGATGCACATGCTAAATCCTTCCATCTTTTTAAAAAAGAAAGTTGGTAGTAAAGAGTCCCTTTTCATATAAAGCATACAGTTAAAGTGTGTACACGTGAGGGTGCATAGAATGGAAATAGCACAATCCTAGAGGTAAATGTGGTTGTGCATGTTGAAAGTTATATGGTGCACTGTTAACAACCCAGTAAAGTTTTGGGTGCAAGCACTTCTTCATGTTAAGCAAAGTAAATGTTGAGAGCTCCTGATGTGGGTTGCATAGGCCTGTTTCAAAGTAGGTTGTTTCTTAAAGCCAAAGCCTGTTGCAAAAAGTCGGTGAGAGAAGCCAATTCTGCTGTTGATACTAGATTATCCATTAATGGATATCTGAGCACATACCAATTTTAAATAGTTGCAATACAGTTCTGTAGAGATAATGTCTATAAGGGGTGGATGTGTATTTCCATAATTTTGCTGAAAAGATTAAGATATTGCAGAATATTGAATAATGTAGAATGTAGAAGTGCTGCCCCTTAGAGGTGGTGTAACTCACAGTGGGGTTGTAAGCATTGCTGTATGGTTGACTGCCATTGTGCCCATCCCAGGAATGTATAAAGTGTATTTCACCACACTACAACGTGTTGTCCATGGCCATAGCAGACGGTATTATTTTAGTGCCAAATGCATTCATGTCAGCCTCTTGACTTAAAAGTCTGGGCCATGTGAAGTCTTTAAACCCATTAAGGTGAGCAGATAATGCCTGGACTGTATTGCCTTGGAAAGGGCTCTGCGGGGGGCGTTGGAGGGGCATGCCAGAGTCCGATGTGTTCACAGCCTTGAGATGAATGCACAAAGCAAACCTAGAGTGCTTGCGGCGAGGCATGGTGTCGAATTGACATCGCCTCATCCACCACTGCGACCACCCTGATTGACTGCATGTGGATTGCCCTGGTCTGTCTGCTGGAGAGATACGCAGTGGCAGATTTCAGCCCAAAATACTGTGGGATGGGGTGACTTTGTCTTTGAGCCCGAGGTGAGGGTGGCCCGAACTGATCTGCAGGGCCCGTGGCGGAACTTTGATTGGACTTGCTGGCTCATGGAGGTGAGTCTGGGGTTCTGGTTCCAGACTCAGAAGAAGGAGTGTGCTTGTGCCCGATCAGGGACTCACTGCCCGCCCACGAATCTCGCCACATCGACACATGTTGGGTCGCTGCCTGAGTGTGTCAGGTGTCTCCCTGCTTTGGTCCCACACTGACTGGGGCACAGCCGTTTGGCAGCCCTAAGAGGTGCTGGACCTGTTGCCTCCCCGGCCCACCTGTGTGACTTGCCTGCTTTTACCAGCCTCCATCTATGCCACGCTGCACATGCGTGCCCTACTTGGGATCCCTACCCATCCTTAGGGATATCCAAGATGTAGTGCACCGGACATTGCTTCCGAAGTGGTGATCTTGTAATCCTGAGGGATACATGTCTCTTCTGAATCACCGGGCCAGTAGAGGACTGCAAGTATGACCCCTTTGCATTTGTGTGCCTTAATTGAGGTGCTTTCTCTCCTGGTGTAGAGGACTCGCCTGCACCTCCAACACCTCACTACCTGCTTGAATTGCTGGATACTGTCCCTTGAGGGCTCCTTCCCATACTTCTCTGTCTGTGCACTGCTCGACCTACTCATGCCCCCCTGGCCTTGATCATCTCCCTGGGGTGTGTCAAGGTCACAACACAGCCAGTGATCAGCAGCTGCTCTTGGGCCTACCTCCTGAGGTCACTTGCCACTGAAGAGATCCTCTACGGACACACCACAGACCACAACAATTCTACCTGCCCTTTCCTCTGTGCTTGCCAAGGGTGTCCGTGCCCAGTCCTCTCTCTACTTGTGGACGCTACTGCCTAAGTAATTTCAACTTTCCTCGATAAATCTATCACCTATTTGGTGCCATCAGCTACTAAACACAACCCATGACTAGGGGGAAGCAAGACACACACCAATTGAAGCTCTCCTTTGAGGGCAGAAGGTGAGTTGGGCACTCCAGCCGAGACCCAGCTCAGTGTGACCTATCTGACAATATGGGGTTGCGGAAGGATGGGACGAAGATTTGAAAGAAATCCTAGTTGATGTGAAGTCAAGTCTCCGCACCATCTATGCCAAGATGGATCTTATGATGAATCGCCTCAATTGAATGAAAGAGAGAAACATGAAAACGGAATACATAACCTAGAAACAAAGGTCTCGGAGGCAGAGTACAGTCACGTCACATCTATTGAATAACTCCTGCGTATGGATAAGATCCTGGAACTCATGAAAAGCAAAAACGAAGACATGGAGGCAAGATTGAGGTGCAAAAATATACAAATTATTAGCATGCCACAGTCCACCACATTGAGAGAATGGAAGACTACATGGAAACAATGCTTTGCTAACTCTTTGGGAAGTATCTCTTACTGACTGACTACCTGACTGACTGATTTATTTATAGAGCGGACTATTGCTGAGGCATCTTGAGGGTAGGTGGTGTGCAGGGAGCGAGAACAAACGAGATTCAGGGATGGGTAAAGAGCCAAGTTTTTATTTCCTTCCTAAAGATCGACCTGCTGGGCTGAAGTCTCATATGTAGAGGAAGGGAATTCCATAAGTTAGCCGCTAAGAAAGAAAAGCGTTTGCCTACACACCTTGCTTGTTTGATCTTTGGAAGGTGTACCAATCCACTGGGAGCCAGCGAAGTTGCTTTAAACAAGCAGATGTGGGATGGTGTTTAGGTAGATTGAGTAATACTTCTGCTGCCACATTTTGAATTGATTGAAGTTTAGAGAGTTGGGCCGCACCCGCTCCCAAGTAAAGAGTGTTTCAATAATCTATTCTAGATAAGACCATAGCTCCTATCACAGTTTCCCTCAAAGAGAAAGGGATGAATGGAAGGATTTTCCTTAATCCCTTTAGCGTAAAAAAGCAAGCTGAGAATACTTGATTAATCTGTGGTTCCAAGGTGAGGTCTTTATCGATCAGAAAGCCAAGGTTCCTTACCTTATTTGCTGGGCAGGAACCAGCTGCATATGGCAACCATAATTGGCTCCAGACCGATGATTTCTGTCCAAACTCCACCACCTCCGTTTTCCCTATTCAAGTTTAAGAAATTGGAATTCATCCAGGACATCAATGCTGAAAGACATTTGAAGAAGCGGACAGCTGTTAAGTCCACGGTTTGTGCTACAGATACTACAAGCTGAGTGTCATCAGCATATGACACCAGTGTGAAACTATAGCTTTTTATGTGTCGGGCCAAAGGGGCAACGTATATGTTAAGCAACGTTGGGGATAAGGCCGAGCCCTGAGGAACTCCACCAGGGTGAGTAAACTCTTCAGACTGAAAGCCATCCTGTAGTAGCAGGCCTCAGCCAGACCCGCTAGTGCAAGGGGTTCGCCCTTCTCAGCACAAAGTCCTCAGACCAATAGGAAGAAGTTGGCACGAAAACTGGAATAGAAAAAGTAACATTTATTACTCCTCATGAGGGGGTGCTACGGTTCAAACAGTACCCTCCGGTATTGCAAGAAGTAGCACACCAAGCAAAGAAAGCATGGTTTATTTATACCCGCACAGTGGCTCAAAAGAAGGTGGTACAAAGACAAGAGCACAGTTTATGTACATATAAGGTAATATCGAGAGGCACAATCGATCAGTGGGAGGAGCTAACAGTTTTGGGGGTCGACAAAAACATTCCTATCTGGAACTAATCACTAACAGATGTGGACCCTACTTGACATGCTCAAAAAGTGAGGGATGATAAATATAACTTGTTGGCAGGCAGATTTGAAGCCCCTTAGACAGGAAGATAGGACAAAGCACATGGGGCCAGATGTATCAAGGCTTTTGCGACTCGCAAAGGCCGAAATTCGCAGAATTTCGGCCTTTGCGACTCGCGCACGTCCGATTTGCATTTTTTCAAATGTATGAAAAAATCGCAATTTAAGGAATCGCAATTATTTGCGATTCCTTATTTTGCCATAGCATTTAAAGAATCGCTTAAATGATATGTATGACACATTTTCAAATTGCGATTTTGAGTTAAGAAATCACAAATTACCACCAACTTGTACTTGGTGGTAATTTGCGATTTCTTTTAAAAATGCCCTATTTGGCATTTGTGAGGGTGGCATATGACACACATGCAAATTTCAGGGGTGCAACAGGGTGTCTTTGAGACACCCCTGCACCCTTGAAATAATTCTCAAATTGCGATTAGCAAATTGCGAATTCACAATTTGAGAATTATTGCACTATCATTCCTATGGGCCTCCTGGCCCATAGGTATGCATTGGAAATTATTCTTTATTTGCGAATTCGCAAAATGCAAATTCGCAAATAAAGAATAATAAGGAATCGCAAAAAAAATAGCAATTTTGTACATACATTCCGTTTTGCGAATTCTAAATAGCGATTCGCAAAAAATCGCTATTTAGGATTCGCAAAACGGAATCTTGTTACATCTGGCCCATGGTCGGCACGAGGTATCATGTAGCAGACAAAATGGTTGCCGTGAATACAAAATGGAGTCCGCTAAATGTCAAGATAATGGTTAGAACTAAGATGTCTTCTGCTAATGCTTAATCTAATCGCTGTCAAATTACAACAGACGACCCTTTCAGCATTAGCTGAAGACATTCGCTCTTCTAGGATAATCTAAATACTTATCTTGCATATCTAGTCTCATCATGTCAGCTACTTCCTTATTTAGCATGTGTTGTGCTTTCGTTTCTACAATATTCTTCCTGGTTGGCATACAGGCAATAATGCACATAGAACATAGCATTGGGCCACAATGAATACACATACGACAGGTGAAAATCACTGCAATAGCGGTACACAGAACAGTCAGTAGTTATCAACCCCAAACAGAGACTAGAGCCCAAAACCATCCAGACCAAGTGACATTCTTTATGTGAATATAAGTAGGTATCTTATGCAGTTTAAAAATTGCATCATACACTGAGGGCAAATTGTCAGGAATATACACATAACAACTACTACCAATAATTTTACATGCTCCTCCTTGATCTGCTAGCATCACGCCCAGGTCCATCCTATTTTGGAGCGCTACAATTCTAACAACTTGCAACTCCTCAATAATATTTACTAGCGCTATAGCAGTCTGATTGGTGACAGCTTCTACACCTCTAGTTAACCGTCTCACTTTCCTGCTATTCAGTGCAGCGCCTACAATAGAAAACAATCCCAAATTAAAATCAACATACTGCTGTAGACTAGTGTCTATTTGATCCACTTCATCAGTACTTATTGTCCTCTTACTTCTATTTAACAAAACATTTTGGTACAATTTAAAATCTCGATGATACGATGCAGGTGCCAAGAAAACAGGAAGTAACAAGAAATATACATAACATACACCTGACTACCCAACTGGTAGTCAATGATATCCATTACTGCCACATACTAGATATGTGTTATGAGAAGCTAAAAAAGAACTATTATTTATTCCATCTGTGTTCAATACTGTAATACAATCGCTGACTCCAACTGGGATATGCCCAATGCTTTGTACACATAAGTCCGCTTTTGTCTTTGTTACAGTAATCACAAATCGTTCACTTTTGACAAAGTCTCTTGTGTGGGTAAAGACATATGGTGTAGAGAAATTGTCCGGCGGTATTCCTCCCATTCCCATATAGTTCCATTGGCTTGGGGATACCCATCTTTGTCCTGGTAACAATCTTTGTTCAAGCGGAAAAGAAGTCCACCTACTGTAGGTTTCCTAGTTGAAAACAATAAGGTTTACCAGGCTCGACAAGAGCCATTATGCAAGAAAGGAAGTGGAATAAAAGGCGTTCCTCCTTTCTTTTGATGCGCCGGAATCATCCCACATACCCAACAGTGGGTGATGTTCGTAACATTATGGGTGTGTTGAAGCATCTGAACAAAAGTGTTATTAAAATACAATTGACGGTGTTTCTGTTCATGATATGGAAGAGTGAGATGCTGGTGCTCCTCTGGGACGGGAGTAGAAACAACAAACCACTCACGAGCAGGAATCATCAACTCAACAGACCAAGTAATTACTGCTATAATTGTCAAAGCAGCAAAAACTCCTATAACACCTAATATTTACCTTTGTTTGTTCATTTTAGCAACAAAATCAACTCTCTCTAAAAAAACAAAAACAAAAATAATCGTAGGAGCTCTTCTCCCGTGGGTAGACTTTGGTTTCTTCAACGAAGATCAAGACGGGTGTCACTACACTATGCAGGGCTGATCCCCCCCGCTTGTCATATCTGCATTCCGTAATCCACTACCCAGGGCGGTTGCTCAACCTGTCTCTGCCAAAACTGTAGATTCTTTCCTTGGACTCAAGTTGTATCGCAATGCTCCAGGGATCGTCTGGTCCGGAAAGAACTCTGCAGATTCGTCAGGTGATTCAGCATGGCCTCTCTCCGTAGTCAAGATCTCTTGACGATCAGTCAGCACCGCAGCTTCCACCAAGGTCGACAATACCTTGCGACAATGGGTACTATGCACCCAATTTTTCTTGTTGGTGATTCGAACCGCTGTTCTCGTGGCAAGGAGCACCTGTTCTGGTCCACGCCACCTCTGCTCCAAGCTGCTTGACTTCTCAAATACCTTGACCATTACGTGGTCACCAGGTCGGAGCCCATGGCCATCACCTGCAGATCTGTCGGGGAGTGCTTCTCGGACCTGTTGATGAATAGAAACCAATCTGTCAGTTAATTGTGCCAAATAGTCATTCATTAAGACACAAGGTACATCATACACAGAACTTGGTTTCGGAACTCCCCAAATATTCATAGGCCTTCCAGATACAACTTCATAAGGAGTGAGGCCTGTTCGAGAATGTGGTACTGATCTAATAGACAACAATGCCAGAGGCAACGCATCCAGCCAAGTCAAAGATGTGGAAGCCTGAATCTTTGCTATTTTCAACTTCAGAGTAGCATTTTACCTTTCCACCAATCCTGCTGATTGTGGATGGAACACTGCATGGAACGTCTGTTTAATTCCTAATCCTTTCAGGACATGTTTGATAACTTCCCCAACAAAATGAGGTCCGTTATCATTCCATAAAAAATTGCAAACACCAAATCTCTGGAAGAATTCCTTCAACAACACTTTTGCAGTAGTAATAGCAGTATTATCCTTCATGGGGTATGCCTCGATCCATTTACTGAAGGCACAGACCACCACTAAGAAGTACTTCAAATTATTACAACGCTCAAGCTGGATATAATCCATTTGCAAGACTTCGAAAGGTGCAGTTGGTGTAGCAAATCCTCCAGCTGGAGTTCTCGTCCCTTTTCCTATTGTAAACAGATCAAACAAGACTGCACTACTCTCTTAGCTGTGCTAGCAATTTCTGGATGCTCCCAAACTTGTGTAAGCAATCTCGTTATTGCTGAAGCTCCAACATGTGCTAGCCCATGTGCCATTTGAACCAGAGGTTGTACGAAGGCTATAGGCAGCTTCCATCTATCCATCTGCTTTTTTCACCAACAATCTTCATCATCCAACTCTCCCTCTTCAGACCATCGTTCACGTTCCTTTACAGAAGCAGATTTCTGTATCTCTCGTACTTCTTGCCTGGCATCATGCCAACGCTCAGCTTGTGACTTCACTACATACATAGAAGTAGTGCTTCTCTGCGTCGCAGTCTCACGTGATCTGCAAAGGCATTCCCTTGTCCAATCGTATCTGTCACTTTCTTATGCGCACTACACTTCACAATAGCTATTTTCTTCGGATATGTCAATGCAGTCAAAAGATTATGTACTAAATCTCCGTGCATTATCTGCATTCCGTGAGATGTAAGAAAGCCTCTTTCCTTCCAGAGCAGGCCAAAATTGTGCGCCACTCTAAAAGCATAGCGGCTATCTGTATAAATATTCACACATAGATCAGTACTAAGTTCACATGCTCATGTCAAAGCCATCAATTCAGCTGCTTGAGCCGATTTCTGTGGTATGCGAGCTGTCTCCACTATTGTCTCAAGTGTGGTAATTGCATACGCGACTGAGGTCATGCCATCTGGTAACTTCAATAGGACCCATCAACCCACAATTCACCATCCACATCTGGAAGGGGCGTATCCTGAAAATCAATGCGACCCTTTGTCTGTTCCTCAGTCAGGAATATACAATCATGTGTTTCTCGTGACTGGGGCTGAGTCGCCGGATATGGCAACAAAGTAGCTGGGTTTAAAGTTGCACATCTCTTCAATGTAATGTGAGGGGCTAGCAATGTGAGTTCATATCCTATTAGACGGGCACTGGTTAAGTGCTGCGTCTTTGTCTGATTTAAGAGAGCATCAACAGCATGGGGTACCAACACTAACAGCTTATGTGACAAAAATTTTCCTTCACTCTGTCATATGGACACAGCCGTTGCTGCAACTGAGCGAAAACACCCAGGCAACGCTTAGGCAACAGGATCAAGAAATGCTGAAAAATAAGCACCATGTAACTGAACTAAGACTGACAACGCGCATCCATCTTTCTCATGCACGTAGAGTGTAAAAGGCTTTGTGTAATCTGGTGTACCTAACACTGGTGCTGAACAAAGGGCTTGTTGTAACTGCCAAAAAGAAGTTCCACATTCATCTGTCCAAGGAAGGGGTATTGGAGTGTCTTTTGTCAAAAGTGCCAGCAAAGGTTTAACAATGTAGGAAAACCCCCAAATCCATTATCTACAAAAAAAAGTAAGACCAAGAAATGCTCGCACTTCTTTCTGTGTCGAAGGTACTGGTGTGTCTAAAATTGCTTGTATACGATCTGATGTCAATGCACGTCCCTCCTTAGACAAAAGGTGACCTAAGTAGGTTACCTTTGGTCTACAATATTGCAATTTTTTTCGTGACACTTTGTGATGATGTGAAGCAAGAAAAGAAAGAAAAGACAGAGTGCATTTTTCACATTGTTCAGGGTATCGGCTGCCAACAAGATGTCATCGACATATTGTATGAGAGCCACACCTTCAGGCAAAGCAAAGGAATCAAGCTCTCTTTTCAGTGCTTGACTGTAAATACTCGGACTCTCGGTATAGCCTTCAGGAACTCTACAAAATCTATACGATCGATTATTCAAAGTGAAACGAACAAATATCGGCTATCAGGATAAATAGGGATCGAACAGAAAGCGTTCTTCAAGTCTATAGCAGAGAACGTAGTCGCAGTTGGAGGAACCAAAGTAAGAAGTGTCGTAATATCAGAAACCACAGGGTATTGTGGTACTACGATCTTATTCACCTCTCTAAGGTCTATAATGAACCTGTAAACTCTAGTATCAATATCTTTTTTCAAAATCAGGAGAATCGGGCTGTTACAAACGTTAAATGGAACTTCTTCAACAACCCCAACTTGAATAAGGTCATGTACAATTCGTATGAGTGCTTCCTCACCCTCCTGTGAAATTCTGTATTGAGGCAAGCGTGGTAACACAGCTCCCTCCTTGACAATAATGTGTACCGGTGGGATAATCATCTGGCCCACATCAGTATCTGAGGTAGCCCACAGAGTGTCAGGGAGCAAAGCTAACGCAATATCCTCTTTAACAAGACAAGCTCTCTCAGTCCCAGAGTGATTATCATTCAAAATGACACGCACTCCTTCAAGAGAGCATCGTATTGTGGCTCTGAAATATTTTAGCATATCGAGACCCACAATATTGTCTGGTGTGTTTGAGGAAAGCAGAAACGGACATGGAGCACTACATTTATCAACATGGAATGCAAGTGGTTGTGACAATGGGCTAAGGGAAGGTGTTATGTTATGTTATGTTAAGTTAAAGTGCTTTTGTATAGCGCATGGCTACTCGGATGGAGTGTCCCGGCGCTTTCCACCTGCAACTCAGAGTAAAAATAACACAACACAGCAAGAATAGAATCAGAAACAGAAAAGAAAACAGTTCCATTGAAACCTATCAAAGTCATAGTTACGCCAGACAGGGGAGCCCTTGGAACCAATTGTTTAGACAAAGCGCTACGAGTAGCTCCTGTATCAACCAGAAACTGATCAGTAGAACCTTAAACATGTGCTGTAACATAGGGACCCGTCTGATCTACTGGAACTTCAACTGATTCCTTACCCCATCCTAGGCAATTCTATGCATAAACAGAATCGTAAAGGTCAGACTGCACATAATCTGACATTTGATACTGATTTCGTCTATCAAAGGTGTTAAACCTATCCTGTGTTCGTACATTGGTGTCCAATCGAGCACAATCATTTGTATTCCCTCTAGGCCCTGAATAACCTAAGCGATTTCTCATTTGTCCCCGACCTCATGAACCCTGTTGAGCACGCAACACTGGACAATCGGCCATCCAGTGGCCAAATTGCTTACAATACGCACACTGATTAATCAACAAATTCGAACGAGTATAGGGGGGATTAAAAGATCCACGTCTGCCTCTATCATAACCTCTAGAGGGCGGACCATAAACTTGAGCTAACATAACTTTCGTTTTCAGATCTTTAGATTACTTGTCTTCATTGCCTTTCGCTTCTAATTCTTGACGCTCATAATATTGAGCCATTGTTAAAACAGATGCTGGAGAAGATGTAGTCCAAGAACTTTCACTGGGTTTTAAATGGCTAGCTATCCCTGGTAACAGATTTGTAACGTATTTATCGACAAAAAGATGTCTGCCTGTATCATCTGTCAAAGACTGACCGCTAAAACCATGAAAAACCTCCTCAAAACGCGTAAAGAAATCAGAAACCGATTCATCTACTTTTTGTTTGCACAATGCTAAAACAGTCCAATCTAACTTTTTTAGGGGGGATAACTGTTTTAAGCTTAGTCAATATAGCTGCAGGGAGATCTAATATAACTTATGTGGCTTTTTAGCGGGTTCCCTCTCCACATCCAATTGTTCTAATTCTTTCCATTCCGTGCCAAAAACAGCACGATCGTCAATTCTACGAACGGTCCTCCACATATCCGGTGGTAATATTAACCCGAAGAATAAATAAATATCACACAAAGTCATGGTACAGGAATTTATAGCACCTTCAACTTCCTCATAGAAAGCGGCTGGATTTGTACGTGGATCGGGCAATGCTGCTTTAAGCGCCATTACATCTGCCCTATTCCAAGGAGTGTAGACCCAATTATAAATAAAATAACCTTCAGCATCAACAGAATTTTTATCATCATTGTCACCCGCTACTCTAGGAGGAACATACAAGGGCGCGACTTCCCGCATGGGCTTCATATAAACCGCCATTTGCTTATCTGTTCCGAACATAGAAGACTGCGACCCTCCGGTCTGAGATTTCTGCGCAGCTTTGCCTGCAAGCTTTTTCTTTTCCTTCAAGTGAACCGATCAGTTCGTAATTTAACCAACCGTCTAATCATGTCAGCCACCTGAGAGAAAACAAAAAGACCGTCATGCATGCTCTTACAATCAGCTGCTACATCAGGTTCTAAATCTGGAGAGAATTTCCGAAATAATTCAACGACCTCTGAAACAAACGTCTCAGTGAAATATATCTGATCCCTTTCCGACCACCCCTGTATACTAGCTAAAAGATCGGAAACAGTATCAGTGCTACGTAATGATTTACGAGCGGCTTGCCTGATATCGGCTGCACGTTGAGCAGACAGCATAGAACGTGTGTCCCGCACCTTTCGTTGATCTGAATCGGAATCCTTACCACCATCAGACGGAACGGACTGAACGGCATACGGAGGTGGAGGTCGATCTAATAACAAAAAATCATCTTGTGGTTTATTGAGGACAGGGTAGAGAGGTTGTCGGACAGGGTATTGGCCATATACCTGCAATCTGTGTTCTTACTCCTCTCTCTCTTTCAGCTCTTTCACTTCTTTCTTTCTCAACTCCAGCGCTATTTCACACACATTCTTCCGGTGCTCCTTCTCAAGCAATGCTTGCTCACGTTTCGCTTGTACCCGCACTTCTTTTTCCCACATACGCACACATTCAAACATATCACGTCTAGACTTCCGCTCAAACATACATCGCTCCACGTATTCAATCTTCCATATATCAAATGACTCATGCATAGGCCAACGGAACTCAGGATCCTTTTTAGTATATTTATTCCAAAACGTGCTGTACATTATGGAAGAAAAACCAAATTTTATATACATATCCCTATTAGGCGTTCCCTCTGGGGGAGCCAGTTGCGAGTCTTCAAGTCTAAGTCGGGCCCCATTACAAAAGCAGCGAATCCTTCGAAGTGCGCTGAAAACAGGTATGCCAAAAATACTGAAAAATATGCAGTGGCACTTAAGGTACTTCTAGTACGTTGCGCCATTCAAATTTGACTCACTGAAGAAAAATCTCCACATTGCCTGCCTATATGTGTAATAACTCATATATCAAATCATACAAATACTCATACAAATAAGACTAGTCTTTACCAAATACCAAATATGCCTCAGAAAGGGTTCCTAAAATGACCTTACCACACAAGGGCATCCAAATCCATAGTATGCACCGTAAAACGGCCCTTACCAATTATAGGGTGTCCAGGTTCCAACTGCCAAGTTCTAAATTTGACCAAACGGTCACTGCACAGCGAATCGACAGAAAAGATCTCAGTAGAGGACCGGCGCCACCTGGATGGTCAGATCAGAAAGAAGGGAAAAACGCCTTGGATGCCAAGACTCGGGTCTCCTCTGGCAGTGATCACGTCCGCGGCGAGATCCCAATCCTACGTTGCGACCACTCCTTCGGGCATCCGTGTTGCCGATGAGCCCCACGTGTCGAGCGCCAATTTGTAGTAGCAGGCCTCAGCCAGACCCGCTGTTGCAAGGGGTTCACCCTTCTCAGCACAAAGTCCTCAGACCAATAGGACGAAGTTGGCACGAAAACTGGAATTGAAAAAGTAACATTTATTACACCTCATGAGGGGGTGCTACGGTTCAAACAGTACCCTCTGGTATTGCAAGAAGTAGCACACCGAGCCAAGAAAGCATGGTTTATTTATACCCGCACAGGGGCTCACTGGCCACCTTGACATTAGACGCCACCAAAGCTTTTGATGGGGTCAACTGGCCCTATCTGGTGGAGGTGATGAGAAGGTTTGCGTTGGGGGAGGTCTTCTGTAGGGTCATCAAGAAACTGTATAGGGTCCCCACGGCAAGATTGCTAGTTAATGGCACCCTTACTGACCGGATAAAAATTACCAGAGGAACCAGTCAGGGATGTCCGCTCTCCCCTCTCATATTCAATCTCTATATTGAGGCATTTGCCCAAGTTTTGAGAGAGGAAGCGGACATCCCCCCTTTTGTATTTGGTGAGTGGGAGAAGCGGATAGCTCTCTACGCGGATGACATTTTGGTCTACACAGCAGATCCCCAAAGAGCTTTCCTGGTGGTAATCAAATAGGGGGAGGAGATTGGACAGATCTCAGGCTATGACATCAACCCCAGCAAAACTGAGATTATGTATTGGAATATTCCTAATATACAATTAACAGTTGCAACATCTATGAGATACCTGTGAATACGTATCAGCCAAGAAATAGGAAGATTGGCACAGACAAACTTGGATCGGGTTGCCAAGGAGTGTAGGAATCTTTTGAAATCTTGGTCATTTTTGCCACTCTCCATTTTTGGGAGAACAAATCTAGTTAAAATGACCATTCTTCCAAAGTTTACATTTATTTTCGACTCTATTCCTCTTATGTTTGATCAAAAAAAATTGGAAAAAAGTCAGCGAGAGATAAATTCTTTTATTTGGAATTACAAAACAGCTAGGTTGACCTGGAAGAAGCTGAGAAGGAGGAGGGAGAAGGAGGGTTGGCATTGCCAGATTTGATGTATTACTCATGGGCATTTCAGCTGACCTACTCAAGGATGCTTCTTAAAACCCCTGTAACATCATCTTTGGGGGCCATGTTTAGGGCTATGATTGGGGAGTGGATATTCCGCTAGACATATTTTTATTTATGTTTGGCGACATGAAATACTTTAAAAAGGTCAGATTAAAGACTCTACAGTCTGTTATAAAAAGTTGGGTGCAGATCAAAAAGAAAATCTGGCTACATTATTACCCCAACTTTGCCCCGGTGTGGGATTCTCCTGGGCTGCCGCCCTGTATGCAGGACAGTTTGTCAACCCCGATAAAGGAGGCTGGGATATTTACATGGGGAGAGTTATTGGTGGATGGAAGGGTTCAAGACTGGGAGATGCTAAGGGACAGGGTGGGCCCAGCTCTTTCCAGGTTTAAATATATACAGATGGACAGTTGGGCAAGAGCAGTAAGCAGGAAGGGCCCTCAATTGGGGAAATCTAGCCAGTTTGAACAACAACTGGTGGAAAAGCCAGAAGGGGGCAAGGAGGTGGCAATTTGGTATTGGAACATGGTTGAGGAGGCGGATGGGGACTTTGTTTTGCCAGAAAAGTTATGGAGAAATATCTTGACCATTCAGTGCAAAGACTTATGGACGAGCTCTTTCAATCTCTTCTACAAAACAGTGAAGTTAGCCTGGTTAATACGTAATCATTTGTTTACTCTACATCGTGCCTACCTCTCACCCCTTAGGCTCTCAAAGTTTCTTCCAGGGAAGAAGTGTAACAAGTGCAATTTGCTGGCAGCTCCAGATACACATATGCTCATGGAATGTCCTGTAATTATGCAGTTCTGGGAAGAAGTGAAGGTCACCCTGAATTCGAGCCTAAATATATCTTTGAATATCACCCTCCCCTTAATTATTATTGGATTGGAGGAAAATGTAACCGGTCAGGCATAGTCCCTTCTTTTTTACTCAATTATTTTGGCAAGGCGACAAATATGTAGATTTTGGGTGGATGTTATACCTCCATCCCACGCAGCTTGGTTAACGTCGCTGTATGAAACCTCAAAAACAGACTTGGCCAGATCATGTAGCAAAAGAAATCTGTCCTTTTGGGATTTGTTGATTTACTGGAAATAGGATTCCCGGGGTTTTTTTTTTCTTTTTTACCAGGTCCTATGATTATGCTGATTAGTCTTCAGAGACCCCAGGATGTGGCCTTTCCCGTACATAAATCCTGGGTTCGTGAGGTTTGAATACCGATGGCTGGAGTTTCTCAGTTTTTCCATTTAAGGGGCTGGTCTCCCACCCATTAAAACATCGGGTCTGGAAAAGATCAGGGCGGAAGATAGATCGCTAAAGTACCTTAAGGCAGACACGTGTGGTGGTTGGCGAGTTTTCGTGGTCGGAGGTTATGGCAAATGAGGACAAAAAAAAAAATACAAAAAAAAAGAAAATCATCTTGTGGTTTATTAAGGACAGGGTAGAGAGGTTGTCGGACAGGGTATTGGCCAGATACCTGCAATCTGTGTTCTTACTCCTCTCTCTCTTTCAGCTCTTTCACTTCTTTCTTTCTCAACTCCAGCGCATTCTCATACACATCCTTCTCAAGCAATGCTTGCTCTCGTTTCGCTCGTTCAGGCACTTCTTTCTCCCACATACGTACACATTCAAACATATCATGTCTAGACTTCCGCTCAAACATACATCGCTCCACATACTCAATCTTTCGTATATCAAATGACCCATGCATAGGCCAACGTAACTCAGGATCCTTTTCAGTATATTTATTCCACAACGTGCTGTACATTATGGAAGAAAGACCAAATTTTATATACATATCCCTATTAGGCGTTCCCTCTGGGGGAGCCAGTTGCGAGTCTTCAAGTCTAAGTCGGGCCCCATTACAAAAGCAGCACATCCTTCGAAGTGCGCTAAAAACAGACATGCCAAAAATACTGAAAAAAATGCAATATTATACATCAAGTGGCACTTAAGGTACTTCTAGTAGGTTGAGCCGTTCAAATTTGACTCACTGAAGAAAAATCTCCACATTGCCTGCCTATATGTGTTATAACTCATATATCAAATCATACAAATACTCATACAAATAAGACTAGTCTTTACCAAATACCAAATACCAAATATGCCACAGTAAGTGTTCCTAAAACTACCTTACCATACAAGGGCATCCAAACCCATAGTATGTACCGTAAAACGGCCCTTACCAATCATAGGGTGTCCAGGTTCCAACTGCCAAGTTCTAAATTCGACCGAATGGTCACTGCACAGCGAATCAACAGAAGAGATCTCAGTCGAGGACCGGCGCCACCTGGATGGTCAGATCAGAAAGAAGGGAAAAACGCCTTGGATGCCAAGACTCGGGTCTGCTCTGGCAGTGATCACGTCCACGGCGAGATCCCAATCCTTCGTCGCGACCACACCATCGGGCATCCGAGTCGCCAATGAGCCCCACATGTCGGACGCCAATTTGTAGCAGCAGGCCTCAGCCAGACCCCCTAGGGCAAGGGGTTCGCCCTTCTCAGCACAAAGACCTCAGACCAATAGGAAGAAGTTGGCACGAAAACTGGAATAGAAAAAGTAACATTTATTACACCTCATGAGGGGGTGCTACGGTTCAAACAGTACCCTCTGGTATTGCAAGAAGTAGCACACCTAGCCAAGAAAGCATGGTTTATTTATACCCACGCAGGGGCTCAAAAGAAGGCGGTACAAACACAAGAGCACAGTTTATGTACATATAAGGTAATATCAAGAGGCACAATCGATCAGTGGGAGGAGCTAACATTTATGGGGGTCGACAAACACATCCTATCTGGAACTAATCACTAACAGATGTGGACCCTACTTGACATGCGTGAAAGTGAGGGATGCTAAATATAACTTGTTGCCAGGCAGATTTCAAGTGCTGTAGACAGGAAGATAGGACAAAGCACATGGTCGGCACGAGGTAGCATGTAGCAGACAAAATGGCTGCCGTGAATAGACAATGGGGTCCGCTAAATGTCAAGATAACAGCTAGAACTAAGATGTCTTCTGCTAATGCTTAATCTAATCGCTGTCAAATTACAACAATCCCAGAGGATCAGTTGTTCCCTGGATGATAGAAAAGAGGTAAGAAGGGCTAATACTTTACCACTGATACCAACATCCTGCAGCCTTCGAACTAGTACCGCATGGTTTACGGTGTCGAAGGCTGCTGCCAGATCGAGCAAGGTTAGAGTAGCCGTCCCTCCACCATCCATCACCTTCCGAATTTCCTCTGTTGCCATGATCAAGGACGACTCAGTAGAATGCAGCAATCTAAAACCATGTTGGGTGGAGTCAAGGATGTTATTTAGCTCCAGATATGTTGTCAATTTAGACTTCATAGTCTTCTCCAAAATCTTGTTGGGTAGAGGCAGGCAGGAGATCGGACAGTAGTTTTTCTCCTTTAAGGGATCCAGCTTAGTTTTTTTTAAGAGAGAACGAATACAGGCTTTTATCCAGGTCAGCGGAAAGATCCTTGAGGTTACAATTTCGTTTAATATTGGGGATATCTCCTCTGTATTTGTTGTGGAAAGAGATCATCGTACACCGGCACCCAAGCCACCTCCTGGGACCAACCCCAGACTCATTGTGGCCCGTTTGCACAATTACAAGGGCCAGGATGTGGTGCTATGCCAGGCTTGAGAACAAAGGAACATATGCTTCCAAGGAAATACGCAATTATTCTACCCGGACCTAACACCTTCTATGCATGCAGCACGTAGAGAGTTTGTCACCGCCAAACAACTACTGCAAAAAATTGATGTCACCTATGCCCTTTTATACCCTGCCAAAATATGCATCACACACAGTGGCAATCCACATCACTTCACAGACCCAAAGGCTGCTCTTATGTTTGCTAAACCAGTAACAAAGGAGTCTGGATCAACGCGCACAACACCCAACTATGGAGCAAGAAAATATGGATGACATTCAATATATTAGCCCTTTTTGATCACAATGACTACAACTCCAGACCCCTTTACGGCACCTGAGATGCGCCTGAAGGCTCCCCTCTCCGGGGGCCCCTGCCGTCACTGACCTTTCTGCCGCACTGGGCACTTCTACTTCATCATTCACATGCCCAAGGAACTGCCTACTGGGCACACCTACCCCTTCAGCTACCCAGTGTAGCCTGGATTGGGATATTCGCCTGGCTGGACTCCACCTACAAGGATGATTCCTCTACAAGACGTTTACCTAGGGTTCGGGGTTAGGGTGCTGGATGGGATGCTGAATTCCACTGTGTTCGTGAGTGGAAGTGGGATGAGAGTGGGTCACCTTGTTAAGGTTTGAATTAATGCATTACTGTTTTTCCTTCCCGCAGATCTTTTGCATCTCTTCTACTAATGATACAGCTTCACTTGGGCCTAACATCCTGTACGTACCTGCTAAATCACCACACTAGCCAATCGCTGTTCAGCCGGACATTTCCCTTTCTTGTCCTCACATCGCAACACATGTCGGAGATTCCATGCACACATCTGCTATTTATGTTCCCATATTAGTATGACCGCTACAATACAGTGTCTCTTCTGGAATTTAAGGGTATTTATTAATAAGCGCAAAACAAGGCTAGTCCATGCCTATATAACGCAACACCAGTTAGACATATGTTTACATCAAGAAATACACCTCATATCCTCAACTGTGTGGGCAACATCAGTTGTCCATCTCAGTGCTTTCCTAATATAGGACTTAAGTGGTAAAAGCCAGATGATGTAGAGGATGAGGACTTGCATCAATTAACCAAAAATCAGGTGCTAGCTAAAGTGAGATCTTTGAAGCTTCTGCAGGATATCTCAGAAAGTGTCACTGCACATTTTTTTAAACCGTATTAAATCGTCGTTTCTGTTCTGGGAGATTATGTGGGTTACTCCTAATTGCTATTTCATGGACTCAGCTTGTTTACCACAGCTGACTCTAGTGAGTATAGTGCATGGGTGCGAGTCACTAACCTGATATCCCGAGAGTAATTTAGGGAATATTGATATTACTAACCAGCGCATGCAGGGGCTCCTTCTCTGTCACCCCTGAGTGGAATCTATAGAATCACTACATTAGGTGCAACAATTAATTAAGGTATGCATTCCACATTTCATTCATTTTATCGCCATTACAGAGACTAGGTGCAGAAACCTAAGACAGGATAAAAGCCCTACACTCGTCGCTCCAATAACACACAATGAGCACCAGATAGGCCACAATGTAATTCAACAGTCCTCCGATTAAGCTTTCCCC
Source organism: Lissotriton vulgaris (assembly GCF_964263255.1). Lineage (NCBI taxonomy): Eukaryota > Metazoa > Chordata > Amphibia > Caudata > Salamandridae > Lissotriton > Lissotriton vulgaris. The sequence continues at coordinate 2,001,858,238 of NC_141689.1, read as the reverse complement.
CACAGTATAGCATACAACCTGTACAAAACATGTGCTTCAACTCCTCGTATGGGGCATTACATAAATTCAAATACATCTACTCTTTTTTTTTTACATTTGCATTGACCCGAGGTTGCAGCTTGCTAAAGAGATATCACATACATTAAACAAGCCGTGAGTGTGCACTCTCCCGAAATTCCGATGTCGGGATGTGCACGCTCACGTCCGTCTTATGCGCCCACGGAGTGGATGGCTATTTAACATAAAAAAACATTAGTTACTGTTTGGCTATTCCATAATTATTATAAATCCTTCTTGCAAATAAACATTAAAGACCCGTTTTCTGGCCTGGTATGGAAGTAATAGGAACCGCACCAAAAGTGTCAAACACACCACATCGGGACGGAAGGAAGATCCCCTAGACAGGAAGAGAAACAAGCCGTGAGCGTGCACTCTCCCGAACTTCCGGTGTCGGGATGTGCACGCTCACGTCCGTCTTATGCGCCCACGGAGTGGATGGCCGGCCCAGAGGAGCGGTGGCAGCAGAAGTCAGGAGGAGTGGCGGCTGAGGCCGCTGATGCAGTAAGTGGGGCTTGGGGGGCTTGGCACGTGTGTATGTGTGCCTGCGTGTCTGCGCGTGTGTGTGTGTGTGTGTGTGTGTCTGTTTGCGGGTCTGTCTCTGTGTGTGTGCATGCCTTCGTAAGCGCGTCCACAGACCCTGGTCGGCTCGTGCACCGCTCTATCTCCCTTGAGGAGCAACTCGGCTGCAATAGGTCTTGATGCCGAGACCTAAAAAGGGCCTCCAGGGCTCGACAACGCACGCACCTCGCATCTTCACTCAGACCTGCCCCCTGTAGACAAGCGGGGGTCCTGTACAGCCTGTAGAGGAATTTGAAATGGATAAGGCGCAATCTGTAGTTGAGTGATAGCTCTATCATTTGCGAGCAACAGTATGCCCATGTACCCTCCTTAATCGGCCACCCAGAAACTTTTCCCACGCGAAGCGTGCGAGGGGTCACATATCGAGGATGTGCGCTGCATACCGGAATACAGTTGAGCAATGAGCGTCCGCGGTGTCAGATTCACTAAGAATTCCTCCAACATTAGGAATGTTGGAGGTGCTACAGGGAATGGTTCACAAAATGTACGCAGCACTGCTCTGAGTTGATAGTAGGTGAACCTGTACAGCAGCCCGTGTGGTCCTCGCCCAGCGCTTCATCCATGGTAGCAAACACCCCGTTAGGAAATGCCCGTCCCAGTGTATGGAGCTGAAGTTGCCTCTGTCTTTGGCCTACCCCCGCCTCTGCAGTAAAGGGCAGTCCAGAAAGGCAATTGAGAGGAATGGAGGTGGCAAATGTGTTTTCCAGACGTGCTCTGTGTCTATGTTCCGCCAAGTCTACCCCGTGCAACCCACAGTGTCCACCCTGGCTCGGGATCTTCTTTGGGGGCTGAACAGCCGCATGTGGAGAGGTGTCGGATCTGCCCTATCACTTTCCGGTGCGGTGTGTGCCATGAAGAGGGTCGGGAACACCCAGTGGTAAGCGAATTGTGCCTGTGCGCAGTTATAGTAAAGCTCCATATCTGGGGCTGGCATACCACTCTGTTGAAATGGCAGCGTCAGGATCTCCCAGGCTACCCGGGGTTGCCTACCCGCCCAAGCCAGCGCTATTTGGTTAGAGCGTAATCGGCACCGGAGCGCAGCAGTAAGGGGAAGCAGTAGATTAGTGAAGATGTGTAAAAACTTGGGGAGGACCACCATTTTAGCGTTGGCCAATCTACCTGCCAGAGATAAGGGGAGTGTTTTCCACCGGGTCAATCTGCTCTCCAACAACTCCATGAGCTTGCCATAGTTGTGGCTCCATGGTTCATCCACGTTACGGCTCAGCCATATCCCCACTTAACTGGGAAGAATGCCCACTATAGGGGGAACTCCGACCAGAAATGACAAGTGGCCTGAGTAAACGGAAAAATTATTGACTTTCCTCAATTTATAGATACACCCGACACCCATCCATAATGGACAGCCTTCCGGATTAGTGGGTCCAAGTTCTCGGCTGAGTGTTGGACATACAGAGTTACATCATCGGTATACATAGATACCAAGATCACTCTAGGGGTGAAATCTAGTCCTCGCCGAGCGTGATGCTCGCGAAGCCTGGCCGCAAGTAGCTTCGTTGCCACCGCAAACAATAGGGGAGAAAGGGGACACCCCTGTTGCGTGTCATGGGCCACTGAGTTGGCTTTGACTTTCAACCTGGCCAAAGGGGCTGAATACAATAAGGCAATTTCTGTGAGGAAAAGGGGCTGATGCCAATTCGAGAAAGGAGAGCAAACAAATAAGGCCCTCCCAGAGTGTCAAATGCTTTGGTAGCATTCAAGAACACAGCCATGGCAGGAAGAGAGCTGTCAACTCCCTGCATGGTCGTAAATATAGTACGCAGATTGTGGGATGTACTCTGTCCGGGCACAAAGCCACACTGGTCCGGGGGGGAGCACCATTGGTAAAAAGGGAAGCATACGGGATGCCGAAATTTTGGCTAGGATTTTATTGTCCATGTTGATCATGGATAATGGTCTGTAGAAATTGCACAACTGTGGATCCTTATCAGGTTTGAGCATGGTAACAATTAGCGCCTCCTGCAGAGAGGTGCGAAGCATACCCCGCTGTAAAGATTCCTCATACATGTTGAGGAGGTGTGGGACCCAGAGCGATGCATATTCCATATAGAATGAAGCAGTTAGCCCATCTAGCCTGTGGGCCTTATCCCCAGGCATGGCCCAGATCACCGCGATCATCTCCCCCTCCTCAAAGGGCTCATTGAGGTATTTCCGTTGCCCGTCGCTCAATCAGGCAAGCACAATTGAATCAAAAAAACGGAGCAGGTCCGGGTGAACCGTTGTCTGTTGAGCCGTATACAGGGAGGTATAGAATTCAAACATTTCTGCCTGTACTGCTTCCTGATTAGTCACTATCTCCCCGCTGTCCCTCCACAGCTCACTTATATATCCGCTACCCCAGTGCTTCTTCAATAATCCTACCAGTGTTTTCCAGGGCGGTCCCAATCTCCGTATTGACGCACCTGTGCCTCCCTGCCAAGGTAGTGCATTTCCTGCTGTGCTGCCTCTTCAAACTCTGCTATTTTTCCTTTAATGCTTCCCAGGATTTCTGGGCTGTTACTTTCGAAGTACCACAGTTCAGGTTTCTTAATATCCTCCTCTAAGCGTCGGAGATCTCCTCGAAGTGAGCTCAATACGCCTACCTGCTTAGTGATACACTTGCCCCAAGTTACAGCATTAAAGGCCTCCCACAATACCGAGGCTGAGTCTACAGTCCCACAATTTAAATCAAAGTACTCCATTATATCATCAAAATATACACAAGACGATGAAGGTCAACAACTGGGTGCACTGGAAGGCTATTTATTCCTAATCCACAATCTATTTCTTGTCTGAGAAAACGCTCAACTTCTAATGGTTCATCGTCACTAACCACTACTGATTGCATGTACACTGATACCAGAAGGAGCGTTTAAGTATTAAACCAAGTAATTATTATCATAATACAAATTCTGAGAAAATATCCAAAGAAAATCTTCCAGTAGTCTGATGTGAAGTTCTTTCTTTTATTCAGTCATTTCATCAATGTCAGCCAACTCGACAGATAATTAATACAATAAACAGCCGACGCGTTTCGTCCCCATTCGGGACATCATCCGGGCTGTAAAGTAAACAATATAAAATCATAATCTAAACTGCAGTTCCTGCATACTCTAATCATTTCCCCGTATGGGATTCCAGTTATTATCGATGAAGGGTAGAAACTATCAGCGCGTAATATTGAATTAGTAGCCGTACTTTACCTAAACAAATTACTACTAGATTGTCAAATAGGCAGAGTAGAAATTGCATGTTGAAGTCGTACCATCCGCTCTGGGTGTTGTATATGTGGTTAAACAGAAATGTACTATTGGGATGTGTATGTTTGGATTATGATTTTATATTCTTTGCCCAAGCTCAATATCTACATTACTGGCTTTATCCAATAAACTTTCAACCCCAGATGGCAGTGGAAGCAGACGCTGCTTCCCCTGGCCACAAAACACTGCACTATACCATCGCTATAAACCTCAGCGAAAAATAGTTGACACAGTGGAATGCACGCGTTGGGCATGGGAGGGCATGTGCCGCCACGCCAAACTTACCATTCTAAATGCCCCATCCAGCCCACTAGCTTGGAACCCATTAATCCCTGCACTACAAGCCACCCACGCCAGAACACATGCACTTCAGAGGTACTTGCTCACTTTTGCAGATTTATACCCGGTTGGCCATTATATCCCTCCTTTTGTCACCACAGACGGCTACAACATTACCGTGCTGATCTCTATCCTATATCAACAACTGAGAGTTGCATGCCGACCACTCAGAGCCACTTTCCCTGAAGCACTGCCATACTTACATGCTCTTGAGCATATGCTTAACACACCCTCCCCCGGTAAACTAATCACCAGATTGTACAATATCATGCAAGACTGCTCCTATCCTTTCTAATGCATGCACAACCTGGGAAGATAATCTGGCAGTCCCAATAACAGGGGAACAATGGAAATACTGCTTCACATAAATGACTGCCCTCTCCCCCAACTATAGACTGTGGCTAATCCACTTCAAATACGTACAACAGGTATACCGCACTCCAGTGCAAATACAAAAAATGGAGCTAACACCAGATGCACACTATAAGAGATTTTTTTTTTTACATGGCCCCACGAGCCACCTTCCTACACTTGGCTTGGACCTATCCGCTGATTGGGAAATACTGGCAGGTCATAATTCATGGTCTTACACAGATTCTGTTTCACCCAGTACCTCACACACCATTGGTATGCCTCTTGAATTTTGTGCAAGAACTCCCGCCAGAATCCCATCAATTGACGGCTATGCTACTTCTGCTGGCAAAACACCGAGATGCTATGCATTGGGGGCGGAAGCCAAGCCAGCCCCCTAGATTGAGTCCTGTTTACATGACACAATCAACTGTCAGGAACTGCTTGCTTCTTACTGGGAGCAAATGCCCACATCATCCTGTCCAAAGGACATTTGGGAACCTTTCTTAACATATATACGCACACAAGACATCGCAATTGGACATAAATCACAGCGCAAGCCCTAATTCTGATTAACATAACCCACATGTACGTGCCTATATCATACTGGATATTTCATTGCATTCCATCCACGGCTATGCCATTGGCTCTCTCTATTTCTTCTGCTAATGCATCTCGACCAGTTTTAGAGCGATGACTGCCTATGTTTTCAGCATTTTGTGCTAGCTATTCAACTATACTATTCAGCTTTTTATTTTCCTTCTTTACCAGATGCGTAATAAAGGAAGCCCAAATGTGATATATTCTTTAGATCGGCTTTCTCCCCTTCTCTTCCTCTTTGCTTTCCCTCCTTTTTTCTTCTCCCTTGTTTTATCCCATTCCTTCTACGCTATGTTGCCTTCTCTCCTCTATTCTCCCCCTTTTCTCTCTTTCAATGGGAAGATGTACGACCATGCATGCCGTTACCCTATGCGGTATCTTTAAATCACGGTTTCTGCTTGTACTCCTGTTTTAAATGCTAATAAAATGAATGAAAAAAAAATACAAATTATAACCTCACTTTAACCTTTGGTTTTTTCACTTAATTTTTTTAACGGAAGTTAAGATATTATTGCCATACCTAACAATAACGTCACTTTAAACTTTTTTCCAGTGAATTCATATTCAACCAACCCCCACTCAGCACAGCTTTCAGCTAGGTACAGCGACGCGATAGAAGCATGGCCTGGCCTCTGATCAGATGCTATGAACAGCCCTGCTGTGGGCAGCCAACCCACTATTGTGCATGACCTTTGGCCATGTGCAGTGTAAGGTTGGCTGCCATGTCTGGCATCCGGCTGGACCCGGCAACTAATCTGCTGCAGGCACCTAACCCCAGCTGCACATGATGTGACTGTGGCCAGGGCCTGCACCCAATCACCATGCACACCCTACACCCACTGCACATGGAAGCAGAACCAGCAGCCGGATATACCTATTTCTAACACTTAATAGCCACCCTGAGCACCTCTTTAATCACAAATTTCTCAAACAGCTGAATAGATTTTCACGAAATCAAAAAAGCATACTTTGTGTAAAATTATAACATTTTGCCAAATTTGGTGTAATTCTGTTTAGACATTTTTTCTGTATCAACGATAGAAATGTCTAATAGGGATTAAAATCAGACCGTTTAAGTAAGCAATAAACCATGGCGAATGGCAGCAGCCTGCAACCAGGTTCTCTGTTCACACCTGTGAAAGTAGCCACACCCCCCACAATGCCCACCCTTTTGCCATGTGTGGAATGGGATTGACCACAGGGCCTGGCCAGTGGCAAGGCCCTGCAGTCAACTCCTCATAGGCAACCAGCTCCCTCACCCACACTGCTTTTGTCCTTGCAGGATGTGGGGTTGGCAGCATTGCCTGGTTGCACTCAGGAAGACCTCCAGCCCCCAGGGCAGAGTTATCAAAAAAGAATGGAGGCAAATGGCCCCCTCCCCGAGCCTTTGCATGCCCTGGGGCCCCATGACCCAGGGCTGTTTTTTTTTATTAAAGGAGGAGGCACATTACATCCTCTCCAAGCATTTGCAGGACTTAGGAACCTCTCCCCCTGGGGCCTTTAGGTTTTTTAAGGGAAGGGGCTTGCAGGGCCCCCATCCCTGACCTTCTTGGTACCCCAGGGACCCCATCCACAGGTTCTTTTTATAATAAGCTGAGGAGGGCAGGAGGCCTCCCTCCCTCTGCCTTTATGGCCCTGGGGACGTCATTCCCAAAACATATATTTTAAAGGGGAGGGGGCACACGGTCCTCCTTCTCAAAGCACTGTGTACCCAGAGACCCTATACCCCGGTGCCTTCCTATTTTTGTTAAATGAAGGGGGGCACGCGATACCCTGCCTGTAGATACCTTAAGTCCTGGGGACCTAGTTCCCACAGCCACATTCCCCAAGCCTATTGTGGGGCCCGGGACTGGACCCTAGGGGCCATAAGATTTCTTGGTTTCATGCCTCAGTGCCTTCTCTGGGCACCCACCAAACAGTATGTTGGAGGTAGCAGGGGTGCCCTAGGGAGACCAACGCCCCATCACCTCCCAACCTGCACCCATCTTGGATGATGTGGGGGACCCAGCAATGCTCCTGCTAGGTGGCAGAAGCTGTTTCTGCCTTCCTTCCCTGATAATAAGTATTTCTGGCATTGGGAATAGGGTCCCCAGGCCTTTACAGGATCAGGGAAGGGGGCTGTGCATCACCTCCAATTTTTTTAAAGATGTGGCCCCGGGGGATGGGGTCTTTGGGGCCATAATCAACCTGGGGAGGGTAGCTGCACTACCCTTCCTTTATGTTTAAACTTCAGCTCTGGTGGATAGGATCCCCAGGGCCTCGATGATGTTCAGGGAGGGCGGCCACAGGCTCTTCCTCCCCTTTGTTTTTCATGGTGCCCCGTGCAGCAGTTTAATTTTTTAGAAATGCTCAGCTCCTCTGGGTTCCCGCGGTTCCGTGAACAAGGTCTCAGTGAGATCGAAAGACATTGATGTTTATTGATTCTATTTTTAAATGTTTTCTAACTATATGAATATCACACTAAAACATTGTGAAATGTTGTCAGAAAAAGAAGACGTATATACTTTTTTAAAATTAACTTTTATTAAGACAACAATACCTAGACACGTAACTTTAAGATAACAATATAATAAATAACTAGAAACATAACTTTAACATAACAATATAATAAACAAAATCTGATATGAACTCCAATAGAAGTAGGCTAGGTAATCTGCAAAACAAAAATGAAAAAAAGGGTTTAAAATTAGATTGATGTGACTGAAGGAGGTCAAAGATTACAGTAATACTTGGCAATATTTCTTAATTTGCAGGTCTGCAGTGTGCCTGATACATTCCACCCCTCTTATAGGCCCACGTTCAAGAGGTGTCTGTAACGAAGTGCCCACTGCGTTAGATTTACAGTATGAACAAACAGGTCTTTAAAATGATTCAGAAATGAGATAGAACTACGTGAGAGATCAAGTCATTATGCAGGACAATATTCTTTGGGGCTTATTTACAAGCCCCTTGCGCCACTTTTGTGTTACTTTTCCCATGGTAAAAGTGACGTAAAAGTGGCGCAAGGGGCTTGTAAATAAGCCCCTTTATTACTAACGCATTTAATTTGAGGGATTGTGTATCTAGGCCGCTCTGCTTACCTTCTGTAAACACTGTGGCGAACAGAGTTCACAACTTGAACTCAGGTTTGGTTGTACACTGCAGACTGTCTTACATTCAGCCTCGGCAGAGCTGGACAGCGGCGTCCATAACTTTAAAAGAGAAAAAGAAACGATGTGAGAGAGAGTGAGAGAGAGAAAGAGAGAAAAAATGAGATTAAAACTGTAAGAGAGAGAAAGTTATAGATGGAGCAGTTAATACTGGAGAAAATCTTCGTAGCTCACCTTTTTGCCTCCTTTGTGTGTCCAAGCACGTGCCGGTTCATAGTGCACCCTCTAGTTTAGTGATCTGAAAGATAGTATATAGAGTTAGTAATAGCATAGTACATACAATGCACAAGTATATTTTTGCTTTATTTTTTTGTACACTTAGGATACTGTATTTCATCAACTTCCACTGTAAGGAGGTGTGTGTGCGCTGTTTTTCTTCCAAAGTACTATATTCAATGCACTCCCACTACATAGCGGTGAGTTTTCAATACTGCATACCCAGACTGTGGCACCCCATTGACTCCCAGAGGTAGGAGGTAAGTGCTTTTTCTTGCGCACTCAGGAGCAGATTTACAAACTCCTTGCGCCAATTTTCCCATGTTAAAAGTGACACAAAAGTGGGGCAAGTGGCCTGTAAATCTGTCCCTCAGACTGTTGTAACGTATCTATTCTCACTGCTCGGAGGTAATTGTACATTCCTACGCAGTAAAGCTGCTGCACACTACCCACTCTCTCCGTCCACAGATGACTTGTCGTTGTTTCGGAAACAAGCTTCTTTGCTCACCTTGTGCCATTGGCGTGATTCGAAGAGGGTTCACCACATGTTGAAGCAGCCTTCTCAGATGACGTTCTGATGGCCAGGCATCATCACAGAATGCACAAACGTTGAGCTTTGGAGGTGTTTAGGGGGGACGCCAATTTGTGAAACACAACCTGTAAGATAAAAAGGAAGTTAACATTATGTGTCGTTTCTTTATCAAAGGAGAGAGGAAGTGAGAGAGTGACTGAAAAGAATATTTGCAGCTCACATTTCTGTCACCGGTGTGTCTTTCACCACGTGCCGGGACATAATGCACCCTGAAGTTCTACATCCAAAAGATAGTGAAAGAAAGATGTTATGATTGGTAATTGTTACTATCTTAATGTGGAGTAGAATTACATCGCCCATTCACACACCTTCCCTCCCGCATTTAAAAACAACTATTTGTACAGTTCTAACTAGTTAAATAGGCTTATATTTTTGAAAAATTTCTATAGTAGTAATCTTTTTATTTGGTTGTGAAAGCAAGTAGTGCGAAGTGATACACGTGGTTTCGATCATCACAAGCGTTAGACATTTGACCGATTATAAAATTTTTCCTGCTATTGGAAAAAAATATAAATGCTGCACCCCATTGACTCCCTCCAATGCGCACCCAGGCCTCATTGATCACCTTTTCGTGGACAGGACACCTTCTACATCATGCAGTCCCGCTCTGCCACCAAGATGTCTGACATATGGTGCCGAGTCTCTATATCGTTATGGGAATGGACATACTCGTGCACCTATCTTCATCGCAGGTTCCTCACCCGCTCAGTTCTTGCGGTACCACTAACTCAGTGACCTAAGAGGCCACGCACGTAGTGGTGGACCATTGTACTCGGTGGTTCGGGCCTACATGAGGCGTCCGAACCACTAGAACAGGCCATCACAGCGCTTGCGATGGGAGCAACTCTAAAATGGCGTAGAGCACGTGCGCCTCGTCTTTGTAATTGGTAGGGTCACGTGTGTAGTGATGCATGTGCTGGATGGGTGTTGGGTGGGTGTATACCAGCCATGAGGGAGTGTGTGTGTGCTGTTCTGACAACTAGACCTGGAACTAAGTAATCAGTACAATGGAAATCTGGGCAATGTTGCGTTTTACTTTTTTCCTGGAAGCGTAAGTGGAGTGGGCTGGCCTGACGTATGCCAGTGCTGCGCGAGGCTCTGAACCATGATTCCGGAGCTACGGGCATGGTTCCGTCGAGAGCTATATGAGAAATCAAGTGATTCGGGTGTCCGTCTTGTAGTGCTGACGTCACCCGGGTCTTCAACGCAAATGTGTCATTATATCTGTAAAGTTCCACAATATGGCCAACATGGAAGGTACGCGGTATCACTGACTCTATATTCATTCATAGATGCATACATAAAAGATGGTGGACATGACGCATTTCTGCGATTATGAATGTTTGTTGTACATTCAGTGGAGTGTTGTAGCTGTAGTAATACAGGGCTATGAAAGGTTTAGGTTGCAGTTTTTGGCATATGAAGGACAGATAATATATATACATATTTGAAACAAGAGAGACAGTGGAACCTTTCTGATCGCAGCACCTAACCTGAATAGTTCTTTATCATAATATTCCCTTTTTTACTAACTTAGGGACTTGTGTGCACACTGATTGGCACCCACCATCACAATGCTAGTTCATAAAAGAACTTTAACAATATACAAAAATGCACAGGTGCACAACACAAGATCAAACAATATATTAGAAACAAGCTATAATAATCACAGGAATAGAGTTCCTTATTTTTGATATCTTTCATTCCAATTTGTGGTAGAAAAGATTGTTCAGCCGACGTGTTTCGTCCCACTTGGGACTTCTTCAGGGCGATTTCTGATTCAAGCAGCCGTGTTGGTAAATCCTGAATAGTAAGGTTCTCATGCAGAGCAAAAATCTTGGGTCTTGATAGTGGATATATGGTATAAGTTTCCAAGAGTCTCAAAAGGATGACCAGGGGTTAAGTGATGCAGGCAGAGACCAGTCAGAGATTCAGAAATGTGGACTGCGCTAATCCTTCATATATAAGAGAGGGATATGTGCATCCTGAAATTCCAAGTCAGGAAAGTGGCACAGAGGCCAGTGTCGGTTGCTGGATATGTAAAGAGATGGTTGTCACGGGCAAGTAAGGAAGCACACAGCAAATTTTGGTGACTCAAGGAACTAATTGGTTCATATGATTCTATATGCTATGCTCGCAGATCTTAAAGAATACCCCAATTGGGCCCTATGAGAAAAGGGGTCACTGTCGGCCCGTTAATGAAAAGAAATATTCCTTATCTTATATCAGCGACTGGCTCGTGATGTAATAGTCACGGCCCGACACGTCCTACTCCACGAGCACCAGCAATACCAGGTTCCGTACCGCACCAAGCTGTGTGGAATAAAGTTTTAACATACAATCGTTTTGAGGGAGACTTAAAACAAAGAATATGGGATGCTTGTAGTAAAACACCATTCAAAAATGTCCGCCACACAGATGCTACGTAGTCCCTCTTCTATTACGACGAAGTAACAAACCGGAAGCCTACTGGAAACGAGGGGACTGAATAGTTAAAAGTCAAAGAATAGAGCTGGTCAGATACTAACTGGAGCAAGCGTGCCGCACATGGTTTTCGCATGCCAAGAGGAAGATTATGATTGTACTCTGCATCACATATAAGGTAAGAGCAAGAATATGCGGCTACCGGAATTTTGATAGGTGAGACGAGTTGGAGCGGCAAATGTGGGCCAAATGACTGTGGTTGTGCGCGCTAACGAGAGGGCACCACGAATAGCAATGTAGATTTTGCAATGGCGGCAACGTGATATGAGATAACTTAACTTTGGCGGTTCTGCTGGAGCGCGATGAAGCGGGCATGAATACTGGCCCCCCAATTAGTTTGTTTTATTAGCATAACGGACTTGGTGATCGTGAACATAAGCTAGAACATGTGTTACGCTTAGAATATCAGGAGCGGATACGATCTTAAACTCTCTTTGCGGTTGCGCGTTGATAGATGAGTGAAGTACATGTGATTTATGGGAATTGGTAGCGTTAAAGAATTCTAAAGATGATAATGATATAGGGCTTTCCACTGAATGGAGCCCGACAAGCACTGATTTAACAAATATTCCTTAGAGTGTTTTAACTAAAGATTAAGATATGACTTGAACGAGGTGTGACATAAGGGAGATCAGGACGGGGTACGGTTATGGGTTAAAGATATGAGTATACGAACTCAAGCGTGACCATACACATTGATTTTCAGATGAGGACTTGATTTGGGTGAAAGGTCCGGAACATAGAAGCGAAAAGAACCACACTTCGGAACAACCGTGATAATTAACAGAACCCCTATGTGGGTTGGAATTAACACCACACTAAAAGTAGGTCTCCTTAACATATTGATTATGCAAGATGCACTTAGATTGCATAAGGTTACTAAACAGACGCGTCATATATATATTCCTTTATTTTCAGAAGCATTTACTTGTACAGAATAGATATTTATTTTGTTACTTGCCATCACACAAAAACACTGGGAATAATGGTTAAAAGGTGTTTTACACTTGACGCACAAGCACAAGTCTGAAACCACGTCATGAATACAGACAACCTAATAATTTCACGGACACAGGTGTTTTCAATTTTTGGTTTTATGAATCTCCGTTTATACTTGGATACTAAGGTGGCACAGCATAATGCCGTTGCCTGAACTATACATTCTTTTCTCTCCATCGTATACTTTATCTATCGCCTATGACTTAACTCCTTCATAAGATCAAAAGATTGTTAGATTTAACTTAACAGGAGCACCTTTTGATGTGATTGACATTTTGGCCACTAAATATATGAGAACAATGTTATTTATTGAAAAAAGTTGTGACACCTGTTAAGACAGTAGGTTTTGTATATTTATGTTTACACAGCCCTGAGGAAGTCGCGGGATCAAACCCTGTAGCGACAAAACACGTGTTGGTTGTGGCCGAGAGAACCAGAATAAAGCGTGAACAAACAAAAGAACAGAAAAAAGAATTGTTTTTCTATTATTGTACTATTGTGTTTATCTACCACTAAGAGGGAAACCGCTAATTTACTTGAAACGTGTGCTAGGGAGTAGAATTAAATACAGATTTTCACACAGTTTAGTCACTATCCAATATATTTAGTGAGACACTATAAATTACTCAAGTAAACAGTCAATCACACTGCTACTAAATCCTCCCTCAAGATAGGTATATATTCACTGATTCTTAAATGCAGATTACAATATATATAATATATATTTATATAACAAACCAAACCACATTCACTGGATGATGTCATCAGTGATGTCATTTGAGATGTCATCAGTGATGTCATCAGTGATGTCACTGACCATGTCATGAATGATGTAATATGTGACATCATTAGCAGTGGATTGGGGGCGAGAGTTACAGTTAGTACAACTAACTATAAGGGAGGAATTTCAGTGGTTTTGTATGAGTGAAATATATAGCTAACTATAATACCCCTGAAACCTATGTTTTTTCCAGTGAATATATATATATATATATATATATATATATATATATATATATATATATATATATTTAACACTCCTCCGCAGTTAAGACGAAAGTAATGGGCGCACTCCCTCTCAGTTCCACAATCAGATTTATTGAAATCTCTTCAAGTTCAGCATGAAAACAATACGATCTACGCGTTTCAGTGCACCTAGCACCTTGCTCACGATCACTTTCTCAAGTTTTTTTCAACATATTTAAAGCAATCACCAGTACTTGATGTTACATCACATCCTGTTCTTGATAGCTAAGCATTGTGGTATTTGTGGTTTTTCAATTTTATATAAAAGAGTCTCTAAGTGGAGTTCAACCATACATTTAACAAGAAAAATCAAAACCCCTTATTCTCATGCTTGAGCTCTTTTCAACATTAGCTGACAAACCAATTTAAATAATTTCGATTTTCACCATTATTTCTGGTTTGCTAATTTTATTTTGTCCTTTTCAATCCCTCTAGTGGGAATTGTCAACCATTTGTTCGTTAATTGGGGAACCTTTGTTTTCTAATTTTTTGAGTTTTGTTTTTCAATACGGTTTCAACCTCACAAGCTCCCTTTTTCACGTTTCTTCATTTGTCAATATTAGAGATGAATATATAACTCTTCCGATTGGTTAAGGCCGTGCGGGCTTAAGGTTCTGAAATTTAGGATGTAGCGTGACTCTTTTTGTCTCAAGATTTTTTCACGGTCTCCTCCACGTATGTTCTTTGGTACTGTTTCTATCCCGAAAAATTTCAGTTTCAGCCAGTCCCCATTGTGTTTTTGCTCCATATGTTTTGCCACTGCATTCGCTCTGTCCTTGTGTGTTGTGGCTCTAACATGTTCCATTATTCGTTTTTTTAGTTCTCCCTTGGTGCTGCCCACATACAGTAGGGGACAAGGACATTCTATTCCGTAGACTGTAAAATCCGTTTTGCAGGAAATTAATTGTCGTATCTGCCATTTTTTGTGATTGGGCATTGATATTTCCTTGGTTTGTTTTGCGATTCGGCACATTTTGCAACCATAACATTTCACGAAGCCAGTGGTTTTGAGCCAGTCTTTCTTTTTGTTGGTTTTGCAATGGCTGTGAATCAACTGGTCCTTTAGGTTCGGTGCTCTCCTGTATGTTACAACTGGATGTTGACCCACTAACTTCCCTACTGTATCATCCAAATGTAGGATCTTCCAGTTTTTCCTCATGATTTGCACAAGTTTTTTGCTGTTTTCCGAGTAGTCAGTAATGAGTCTGATGGGCTCTGGTTCATTTATGTTCTCATTTTTATTTGGTTGTTCGCGCACTTTTAATAAGTAAGTAAGTCCCAGCCCATGTGGGCGTGGCCGCTTGCACGGCCCCATGGATCTTGTAGTGCGTGACCATTAAAACCTCCAGTGAGTTCATCTTTGCACAA
Source organism: Lissotriton vulgaris (assembly GCF_964263255.1). Classification (NCBI taxonomy): domain Eukaryota; kingdom Metazoa; phylum Chordata; class Amphibia; order Caudata; family Salamandridae; genus Lissotriton; species Lissotriton vulgaris. The sequence goes on along the minus strand of NC_141689.1, from coordinate 2,001,843,218 downwards.
CATTGTTTTCAATCCTCTTATCAACTCCCAAGTGGGTAGAATCCAAATCCAATTCTAATATATATATATAGTGAACAAGGCGGCAACGCCGAAACGCGTCCAAGCAGATATTGAGTGAATAAATTGAGTTTGGATTCAGATTCATGGTGTCAGCGCCTTCTTCTTATCGGATAAGTTTGGCAAGACTTGATATATATATATATATATATATTAGAAGTATTTTAATTGTTTTGTTAGGTCTGGCCTAAAGACACCTTTAGCTGTGTTGTGAGTCTTATGTAATAAAAGAAATGCATTATTAAAAATGCATACACGTATATGTGCTTATATAGACTTTGTTTTATCCATCATCATTCACTGGTCTGTTGAGCTTTTATTCATATTGTTCTTCTGTCCACCACAGCATGTAGCCATAGACCAGTCCACTGCCTTTCTTGCACTGTCAGTGATGGCATTTTTCTGATCACATGCATATTTGCCTAACAAGCAATGATGTTCAGGGCCAAGGCAAGTGTGCTAACACTTTAATAAGCAAATGCTGAAAATTGTTTAGCCACCCTTCTATATTTAAACTTTGTCCATAGGTTGCATCTATTGAAAGTCAGCATTATCTTTTCTTTCCGCCAATAAGATTATTTTCCTGCACTATGGATTAATACTAAAGAGTGTTTTTGTACCTATCCTAAGTACATGTGCAATGAAGCACTCTTACAGTTTTATTAAAATTAAAAGGGTTACCTTTTTTTGCGAGCATATACCCAGTATATTTAGGCAGCAGGAATTTCTTCTACTTTTTGATGTGTTTTTCATTTGTGTTCAGTAAAACAAAATAAATAACTATCTTACCAAGGCCTGTTGTTTTGGCTTTGCCAAAGTTACTGTTCCTCGCCGGCACAGAGCAGCATTTTTTGTTAAATACAGATTTAGATGTATTTAACACCTGACAAAAGAGTCTCGTGTATTTTGCTTATGCTGTGCTCGAGATGCAGGTCAAATTCAGAGATGTGACATCTGCCTGTTAGAAATCTCGCTTTAGTCACACAGCCCCTCCTCACGTTTGTATTATTTCCAAAGGAATGTGACCTGCTAGACTGCACTTTGAAGGCGCATGCAACAATATTGTTCTTTAGCAGATGTTTTCTTTCTCCAATTTATGGTGTCAGATCATCCACGTTCCCCTTAGATGGTTGCTATCGCAATACTGCCTCACACAATAAAACACTTCAGATGTGTTGAAGCTCACTCTGCTTTTTCATTTTTTAGTTCCAGCTTCAGACAGCTTTAGTTATCTTCACGACCTCATGCAACCATTGACTTTCTTGTTTTGTTGTAATGGTTTTGTAATTACTTGGACGGGCTGTCCATGAAGGCGATGACATTTTGTGGAGTGGTACATTGTGCCCTATGTGCTCCCGTAGGTATTTTTCTTTTGTTAGACAACAGAAGAAACATGACGTGTAGCATGTATTAGAGAATCAACATGTGTTCTTTGATGTATTTACATTATTGACCCAATAAAAAATGATGGTTAATCTTTTTTTTTTTTTGCTTAGGAAGTGAATCCTGATAGTCTGTATGGTAGGGTTGACACCAATCACCCATACAATTTCATTTGTTTTACTTTGCTGTCTTCATAACAGTCTGTTGACTTTACAGCTTGTTTTCGCTAATCAAGGATATGCATGCACATAAGCTATGTTATAGATGCACCTATAATACTGGTCAACGGTCAACAGTATCTACCATGCCATATTTTGCTTTTTATGCATTTTAACGAAACACAAGCTTAATGTTCTGGTTGCGATTGATGCTACTGTTTTCTGATGCTATGTAAAGCAGTCTGTTCAACAAAGAGAGAAAAGCATGTTTGCACATTTGAAGTAGTTTTTACACACAATTCACGATCATGGTCCATGAATTAGGCTGATTGAGGAGCTCTAACAATGGACATAGTAACAGGGCTTGAATAACCATCCTTCTATTTTCTGGAACAAAGTAGCTCTGAATCTAATTAAGTGATGGGTGAATTGCATTGATCTATGCTGATCTTATCTTATGTATTTGTACTGTAATGTTTTTAATTATTCAGCAACACAATTATTTAATGTAGTATTAAAATGGGGCTCTACTCCCAGCTTTCATACTGTTGTAGCCCAAGAATTTGTTTCAAAATGGTATTTTCCTTCTTTCTAGTAGCAACACACACAGATGTTCAACTATTTTTAAACACTTCCCCTAGCAAAATCCAGACTGATAGCTTTGTCACTGCATTTTTTTAAAATAGAGGCCTGTTGTCATTTCCAATGCTTTTATTTTCATTCCCTGGAATGTAATGGAAAATATTTTAAAGAAGAACATTCAACATCATTTCTGTTGTTATTAACCCATGGGCAAATGTGAACTCTCAGAACTTGTAACCCCTATTAGTGGCACTGGAAATTATATACCCTACTATTTGGCCAGCTGATAAGAATTGACAATGTTACAACCTTGACCTCACAAATGCACTTTTATCAAAGTTATGACATCTTCGAAATCCTGGTATAAAAGATAATACTTCTATGATATACCAACACCCTGCCTTTGAACCACCCTGCCTGTTCATACTACCTCTGCTGAGTTTAATGAACATACTTTACTGTTGTAATGAACAGGTATGCCCAAAGTAGAAAAGAGAAAACTTATGTTGAATTCCTGGGACGGGAATGTCCTCCGAATGGTTTGCAGTTGTGTTACCATGCCTGACTCTAAGTACCTGGTGTCCTAGATTTTGATTTGTGCCCCTAGCCTCACAATAATCTGGTGTGTGTGCAGAGGTCTAGGCCTGTGAGTGGGGACTTGGACCTGTTCTGTGAACTTGAGGGGCCAACTAAGCATGCCCTTGTTTACTGACAGTTCCCGTCATGGGTTTAGCATGTAGAGCAGTGGTGGCAGCATACCTTGTTTTGTGAGTCCATACTTTTGACCAGAATTTTTTATCTGTATCACTTAGTGGAGGCCTACCGGCCCACTTGTGAATAATTCAATGTACTTATCCAACTCCTAGCACTAAAATGTTCAACCAAGTTTATGTTGAGCGTGTTTGTGTAGGCTCCGTGGCACGTGTGTGTGTGTGTGTCAGATTAACAGCCTGAGAGATCAATTTTGGACCTGTTGTGAGTTTTGTACAAGTTAGACGTGAGGGTATTTTTCTAGACATCGAAAGTGTCTTGCTGACATCCCTAGACACAGGTGAGGGAAGACGAGACAGGGCTCCTTTATAAATTCAGTTAATCCTTTTTGCTGAGTTAGGGGATGAATTTGGTAAAGGATGGTGGTCAAAGGTGGGCTAGGAGACTGTTGTGAAAGGTGAAAGAGACTCTTTACGTGAGGTCAGCCATTTGACCTTCCAAGAAAACACTATTCAGTTGTCTGATGGACAGTCAGGGACAGAAAGCAAACATCTCTTTGTGTCTCTGTTGAGGGGGCTCCAGGCTGGAGACAACTGATTGTGTGAGAATCATCGCTCTAAACAGAGACTGTGTCTGGAGAATAGCCTAGAAGGGACACTTCAAAGGAAAACTACCCCCATTTTGTTCTGAAAGCGAAGACTCTGGATACACATCTCCAGTCTGCAGTTACAGTATACTCACTTTTTGATCTGCCTGAACAGGTAGACATAAGAGAGTGATATGAATGCCCCGGGGAGCATGGGTGTTGCTGCTCCAAATAATTGTGCCTGAATAGACTGTGCCACTGCATTAGAGAATGTGTCCCTGATCATACTGTGGAGCTGCACTATGCCTGTGCGAACTGTGCCAATGCACCTTAGAACTTTGTCCAATCGAACTGGTCTGCTGCATCGGAGAAACTGTGCCTGGGGCAGTTTGCTCCCTATAAGAGACTGCTCCGGAGGCGAGCATGCCACTATGACCTCTGACTTCTGCAGGTTACCCCTCATATCTACCTCGGGCACAGAAGTGCATTCATCAACAGCCAGAGACCTGCATCATCACCGAAGGCACTAATGCCTGCAAGGACTATGGGCAGCAAAAACCACTGCTACCTGATGTGGCCTCAACCTCTAGCTGACATGTTTCCTCTCGGAAAAGGGAGTGAGAAGGACGCATTCTGTAGGTCAATGTCAATCGCCTGGGAAGAACTGAACAACTCCACGGTGGTGAGAACATTCACGCAGGGACTTTGAGATAGGTGAGTGCATGGATTATTCAAGAAGTAATCTGCTTTAACTACCTTACGGAGCTCTATCTTAGCAGGGGTTGATCGGTGAAACTCAGGAAAGGAGGACTATGACCCAATGCGCAGCGGCCGAGATTCGAGTAAAGTAATGATACCTATAGCTTGTTCTATAAAGCATTACCTTTTACATGTGTTTAACCCCTCCCCTGCTGATGACGGAACCGCTCCGTCATCAGCTGCGGTGGCGCTGTGCTGATGACGGAGCGGTTCCGTCATGGCTCGCCCAACGCTCATTCGCGGCGCGAATTCCGCGCCTGCGCTGAGCGTTCTATTGAGCGGGCGGGGCCATGACGGAACCGCTCCGTCATAAGCACAGCGCAACCGACGTTGGTGACGGAGCGGTTCTGTCACCAGCCTGCGCCCGCCGTATTTCGCCCCGTCCCCTTAGCAGTGCGGCGGAATAGCCGCCGCAGTGAAGGGGTTAAAGAGCTTTTGTTTACCAAAGTAACACACTGGGTTGGACAATCAATTATTGCACTGCTGTGTGATTGTTGAGTCTTAAGCTTGGCAAAACCAGACATCCTCCTTGAGAAGCCTGCGGCTGCTCGTCATTCCTAAGAATGACAGTCAAGTGTTGAAGTGGTTTTATTTGACCCAATTTTGCAGAGCCATAGTAGAATGGACCCAGGGACATCTCTTTCTACCACGTAGTTGGCATTGGTTGTGTTATTTCTAAGACAGATCCTGTCTCTGAGAGTCTGTTTTGGGGAATCCTATCATTGATGGTAGGACATCCATTGCATGTGGGAACTGCCGGCACTGTTTTGCCTCCGCAAGCAGCTTCTGCCATGGACAAAGGAAGCCACTTTGATTTGATTTGATTTATTTATTTGTAAAGCACCTGAATCGTCCCCCAAGGGGTATCTCAGCGCTGGTAGAATGCTACTGCCAACCAAAAAAGAACCAGATTAAAATAGTAGGATTTTGAGGAGTCTTCTAAACTGCAACTGATCCGAGAGCATTGTCGCAGGTGTACAGGGAATGCGTTCCAGAACGTTGGAGCCAGGTGGGAAAAAACTTTACCCCCCAAGTGCTCTCTTTTTATAGCAAGGAGCAACAAGAAGAGATATAGACCCTGATCGGAGGGACCTGGGCGGCTAGTAGTTGGTAATTTTCTCCGCTAAATAACTGGGGCCTTTGCCATTCAGAGATTTGTGCACAGTGCAACAGACCTTAAACCCAATCCGCATCCGCAGCTGAAATCAGCACAGAACTGCAATAGTCCAGGCGGCTTAACACTAGTGGCTGGATAAGTGTTTTCCGCGTGTTAAGAGGCACAAACTGGAATGCCTTCCTTAGGCAACCAAGCACCTGAAAGCATGACTCAACGGTAGATGTAGCATGCTCTTTCATTGTCAACTTCTGGTCCAGACGGACACCAAGATTTTTTACCACTAGATTGGGAAGAATTATATGCCAGCCAGGCAAGGTAATGTGAATATGCCTGCCAAACTTACAACGAGGCCATAAACGTTTTCTAAATATAATTTAATTTCCTTTTCAATCTATAGTCATTCCTTGTTTGGGGGTTAGTTGTGGTTTTATTTATTATTGTTCAGAGTAAGTGGAATGGGTTCGGAAAACTCAGCAAGCTGAATGTAATTACATTAATTAAACTGCTAAAGGGAAATCTTAGCTATATTAAAAATGATGTTCTCCTATTGTGTTTTTTTATTAAAAGTTTCCCACTGTGGAGAAAAAACAAACAAAAACACTTGCCATCAATTAACTTTGAAATGTGGTTTCAAAGGAATGGCGGCCGTTGAAAGCATTAGGGAGATCCGATTATGTTTGGTGATATAATATGTGATACCAGAATTTTTCAAGCTACCTTAGGGACTTGAGACACGAGGATGTGGCCTACATTCACGTCTTATGTGGTAACCTGACCCTCCAGAGCTGTTTCACAGAACCAGAGATCATACAGTTTCTGGTTATCTTTCTCTTCTTGTCATTCTCAAACCCTTTGTGTAGCCCTTAAATGATTGCCGATGTTTCTAGTTGCACCAAATGTTGCACCCTTCATAGTGTACCCCATCTTCACCTCCTCCTACCTTGCCCTGTCTTCCACCATTTCCCTCTTCCATACCCTGTCCCTTTTGGCAAAGTTTTACATGCACTCATTTTTTTTCCTTTTTTAGGCAATGGTGTCTGTTGTGTCCTGCAGATGGGGAGTGATCGCCCTAGGGGTATCAATCTGGGACCTACACTCCGGGGCATCTAATCCTGACTAGGCCTAACACGTGGCCCTAGAATAAACTCAGTCGGACACTGGGAATAACTTTGTTGCTTGGTCTGCGCGCCTCTGAACGCCAGCGTGCGAGCAAGACCTCTTTTTATTATCAGGAGTCACATGACCAGCGCGCCCCAGAACCGGGGCGCCAGGGGCGGACCTCCAGGAACATAACATTCCTCCTAAAATAAGGAAAAACCAAAACACAAACAAAATCACACTTCAACATTTTCACTCCAGTTCCAGGTGCCATTAGGACTGATACCTTCAGCGTCCTTTAGGCGCAGCGCCATTTACTGGCTGGCCTGCTCAACTCTATGCATATTCAAAAGGGAACAGTCTTACGTGAAGTAGTCTTTTAACCAGCCAGAGGGTGTGGGATTGTCTCTTAATCGACGTTGCGACCCCCGGTGACTCAGCATTTCCGTTCCAGCCTCCAACTCGTGACTTGGCGCCTCTCTGTCTGCCTCCTCCGGATCTGGGGCCTCCTCGAGGGCCTCCGCGTCACCTCCCACTTCTTCACTGGAGGCCTGTGGATCGTTACTTTGTCTGACCTCGTGACTGGGTGTTGATTCAACATTTGGTGAATTAGTTGCGGTTTCAGTTTGGTCACCACCCTGCCGACGCTCTGACTCCGGGGCTGCTGAATGAAACAGTTTGAAGTGAGACACATTGCGAGTCACCCTCTCTCTTCCTCGAATTGCTGTGAGACGGGTGCCTTTCACCCCAATCACTCGCCATGGCCTTTTCTCATAGTTGAGTCTAAACCTGCCACTGTTGACGCGATTGCGAAGAAGCACCACATCTCCTCGTCGGAACTGGGGTGGCACTGCCCGTCGTCTTTGGCTGATTTTGGCAAACGTGGTGTTTCTTCTCCTCGCAACCACCTCCTCATTTACCCCTTCAGGTGACCACTGTGGATGGAATCCGTTATCACTCGTCCTAGGAGAAGATGTGCTGGGGCAACCCCCGTTGTGGAGTGAGGGGTCTGGCGATAGCTTCGAAAAAACGTAAAGATGGCCATTTCCACGGACTGTCCCTTATCGTGAGCAATACGGATAACTTTGTTCAGTGTCCTCATGAACCTCTCGGCTTCCCCATTGGCTTGAGGCCACCGAGGGGTTATGCGCCTGTGGCGTGTCCCAAGAGATGACAAGTAGTTGGCCAAATCCTGTCCTTGGAATGGCGGTCCGTTGTCCGTTCGGAGCTCCTTCATGGCACCATGAGTGGCAACAATCTTTTCCATTTTGGGTATGACACAGTCTGCACTGGTACTTGCTACGATCTCCACTTCGGGGTACTTTGAATGGTCATCTATCATCACCAGAGTGTGTCTTCCATCCGGGAGACTGCCAAAATCCATACTGACCCGCTCCCAGGGTCCTTGCGGTCGGGGCTCCACAATGATGGGGGCTTCCCGGGAGGTATCCCCCGTGACTTGGCAGGCAGTGCACGACCTCACCACGCTCTCCACCATGTCGTCCATGAGGGGGAACCATACTTTGGTTCACAGCCGGGCCTTGGTCTTGACCATCCCCTGGTGACCTATGTGGGCTAGTTGTATTACTTGTCCCGTGAGAGCCGTTGGTATGACTAGGCGATGTCCTCGCAGTAGGCAGCCTGCCGTTTCTTCATTGAGTTCGGCCCTGACATGGTACAAACTTTCCATAATTTTCTGAGCCTCCGGGGTGAGCGCCTTCCAGCTCTCCTTAGCTTTCTGCCAGTTGGTAGTCCGAAGGAGGTCCTTGGCCCTCTGTATGTAGTCGTCTTGAGCCGTGGCGCTCACGACGTCCGCCAGGGATATGGGACGCGGGCATGACCTGGCCACCACCCACTTCACATACGCCTCTGTTTCTTCCGCCTCATCCATCTCTTCTGGGGTCGCGGGCCTAGGATGTCGCGATAAATAATCTGCCGGGTTCTTCGCCCCTGGTTGATATTCAATATTGCAATTGTATTCCTGCAGTTGCAATAGCCATTTTTCTATTCTTGGGGGTGGTTTCGATGAAGTCCCTGAGAACAGAGCCAGCAGCGGCTTATGGTCAGTCACTACCGTGAATGGCTTACCATAGACGTACAGGTGGAAATGGCGACATCCCCAATGAATTGCGATGGCCTCTTTCTCAATCTGGGAGTATCTTTGTTCAGTGTCCGTGAGGGACCTGCTGGCGAAAGCAACTGGTGTCCAGTCTATTTCATCTCTTGGCCTTTGCATCAGTACGGCCCCCAACCCCGCCGGTCCAGCATCTACCGCGATGAGTGTGGAGTGTCGCGGGTCAAAGAATGCCAGCGTGGTGTTGCTGGAGAGGGAGCTCTTGATGTCCTGGAACGCCTTCTCCTGTTCCGGTCCCCAGCTCCACGGAGTGGAGTCCTTAGTGAGCTCACGCAGTGGGAGGGTCAGTTGGGCAGGTCCTTGATGAAGCGACCACAGTAGTTCACCATGCCAAGAAAACTCCTGACTTCCGTGACCGTCGTGGGTGGTGGCGCATCCTTAATGTCTTTGACTTTGTCAGGATCGGGGTTGACGCCGTCAGCTGAGAACACATACCCAAAGAACCCCAGTTTGGTCCGTAAGAATTCACACTTGTCTCGGTGTAGCGTGAGTCCCGCACTGCGGAGCCTGCGGAACACTTGCGCCAAACGATGATTGTGTTCTGGAAATGTTCGGGCATGCACCATGATGTCATCGCTGACATTTATCACTCCAGGTATGCCAGCTATCAGCTCCTGAATGACATTTTGGAAGACTTCAGCCGCACTGGAGATCCCAAAACTAAGTCTGGTGTATCTGCGAAGTCCAATATGGGTGGAGAAGGTTGTGATATTTCTTGACTCTTTGTCTAGCACCAGTTGGTGATACCCCGCACGAAGGTCAAGTTTGGAAAACCAACAGGCTCCCACCATCTCCCCGATTAAGTCATCTATCGTGGGGGTGATATGGCGCTCCCTCTTGATGGCAGCATTTGGGAGGCGCATATCCACGCAGATCCGGACTGCTCCCGGCTGTTTCGGTTTCCGCGTGACCACGATGGGCGAAACCCAGGGGGTGGGGCCTGATACCTTCTCGATTATTCCGGCTGCTTCCAGCTTCTGCAGTTCTTCTTCCACTAGTGGCCGAAGGTGGAATGCGATGCGACGGTGTCGCAGGGCCACGGGTTGCACAGTGGGGTCCACGTGCAGATGTATTTCACGACCCTTGAGACACCCAATGCCTTCAAATAGATCTGGAAAGTCCATGATCAGCTGTTGCACCGACTCTTCATGTACTCCAAAAGCAAACGTGACCACCCCCAGGTCTTCGGCTGTTCTACAGCTCAAGAGCATGCCTTGACCCTCTTCCGACACGAAGATGTTGGCTCTTGTGACTTTGTCCCCATGGCGGACTGCCGCTTTGAACTTCCCACGGATCCGGAGTGGAATGTCCTGACCATAGGCATACACCGTGATGGGGGTTGAGCGGAGTCTCGGAGGGGTAGACATGTTGCTGTAGAGAGACGCACTCATCAGGTTTATGGATGCGCCGGTGTCTACTACCGCCATGATATCCTGGTCGGCCACCTGGATGGGGCATTGGGGCAGTGTCCTGGTACGTCTGGTGGCGGTGCCGATCATGTGCACCTTGTGTACGGACCGCTCCCCTCGTCATCGTCATCCATGTCGCTGTTGCTGGGCTCGCCTTCTGCGACCGTGTGCACCGTCTGGCGTGGCTTGCGGAACCTCTTTGACCGGCATACTTTTTCGAAGTGGTTCATCTTGCCACACCCTGAGCATCTCTTGCCCCGTGCTGGACACTCTGGTGCTGGGTGTCTCGGGCCTCCACAGTAACCGCATGACTGTCCTGATGCCCCACCTTGAGGGGGTGTCGCTCTTTTGGGCCATTTGGACGGGGTCTGGACCTGTATCTTATTGACCGGTTCCACTTTCACATTGGCTTGTAATGCAGCCTCCATGTGGGCCGCCCTGGCCTTGGACAGCTCCTTTGTGCGGCCAAGAGTGAGGATGTCGGGTAGAGGCTTCCCTGATTCTTCCAGGATTCTCTCTCGCAACTTTGCAGAAGCGCACCCTTGAATTATTTGTCCCCTGATTTCCTCCGTTACATCCTGGAATCCACACGTTAGCGCCAGTTTCTTAAGCCTGGTGTGATATGCATCCAGCGACTCTTCCGGCAGTTGCCGTGCTTGTCGGAAGATGAACCGTTCGTAGTCCTGGTTCGCCATTGGCTCAAAGTGTGCATTGAGCGCGTTAATCAGGGTATGATGAGTCTTAGGGGTCGCCTCTGTGAGGGTCCGAGCAATGGAATGAATGTCTTTGCCACCAAGGTGGAGGACCATGGCACGCTTCTGTTCCTTGTGGACCTTGGTGGCCTCGAAGAATATTAGGAGCCTGTCCACCCACTCCTTCCATTTCGGAGCGAGAGTGGAGGGCGCACCCTCCACCACAAACAGTTCAATGGGCGGAATGGTAGCCATCGCCCAGGACGCTCTGGACTAGGTCCGTGGCCGGCTGAGGTGAATTCCAAGACGGCACTTCGAAGGGGCCGTCGACGACTGGGGT